>NC_139460.1:80890000-83290000 GCF_057233095.1 Heloderma suspectum | reverse complement strand
AGCCAACAACAAACCATTGGTTCCTTTTCTGGGTTGTTTGTGGTTAACAAACCATAGTTTGTTAGCAGAGCTCCATTCACACATCACAACAACCCAGACTTAAATAAACGTTGGGTTAGTATTATGTGCAAACCAGGTCTTCCTGTGTGTGTATGATTGGCTCCAGTCAAACATGTGGGGGCTGCATGCCATCAGTGTGTGTGTGTGGATAATCCCACCAACTTTGGGCTGTGGCCCCACCCAGCACTGGCATGTGGCATCCGATGTGCTGGTCTGTTAATTTGGCCACTACTGAATTAACCGTTAGTGTGCCACATGTGACCCATCTAGAAGAAACAGCTGCTCAAATAAAAATGCTTTTATCTGCCAGGAAAATATGCCCGATATGGATGCATGATGGATGTCTTTGGGCAAATCTTCCATAATGTGGGCCCATCACTGAAAAGGCTCTTCTCTGTACTCGAGCAGCTATTTCCATAGAAGAGGAAACATGGAGCAAGGCAACACCAAGGGATCTCAGCAAATGGGAGGGAACATCTGGGAATTACCTAGCAACTGGAGGTGTTGAAGCTAAGACCTCTCAGAGTTAGGCTTACCCTCAAAATTAAATGCTGTACAAGGAATGTTTGGATCTCTCTTGCTTCTTTGTCCTGAGGCAGAATTCCATCCTTTTGCTTTGGCAAAATCTGTTTCCTCCATTGAAGATGACAGTGCTAGTAGACAGATCGAATAAAATTACACATGATTGCCCAAAACAAATGTAATTTAATTTAATGCAATTTAGTTTAAGAATAATGCAGTTTCTCTCAATTGAGTTATACCTATTGATGCCAGCTGGAAAACCTTTTGAAAGTTTAAGTGACTGGGGTCAGCATAAGCACCCAGAAAGAAAGAGAGGTGTTAATTGACCAACTGGGAAGATTTTGTAGCTCATTAATCATTTACAAGTTTAATGTTTTATTTTTGTAGAGTGTGTAGTTTCATAAAAAACAAATGAAACCTTTAAAGGGGGTGTTTTTAATATTTCTATATTTTGCCAGGTTTTGCTTTAGGACTTCACAGAATATTAAGTAATCTAATCTAGTGAGATTACACTGCATTCCACTCTTAATAACATAAGAAAACAGTGTTTTCTGTTATTAGAGCTTAATCTACACATCCTGTTTATACTTTCTTTTAAAAAAATCCCTCTTATTGAATAGGCAAATGTTTGTTTTTGTAATTCCTGTTTTATTTTATGTGGCTCGTTCAAGTGAAAGAGTTTTCATTTGTATTACAGCTCCAGCATAAGAATAATTACTGTCATTACAGTAACTTTCTAAATGCCAGAAAATCTTTCAGGGCTGTCCACGAATTTGTTCTTTTTTTCTTTTTCATAGCTGTGTCATTTGTCTTGGGGACAATGTGTTTTCTTAGAGCGGCGTATAGAGCTAATTCCTACTTGGCCTTTCTTTATGAAGTTCCTGTTCTGCTGAAGTTGACTGAAAACTAATATGCATTTGAAATAAACTTCATGGCAATGGGGAGGTGAGCTGGTCCACACATGCTGGTCTAGACATCATTTTATTACTGCAGTCATTTGCTGCAGTACCTTGTATGTGTGAATGTGCTGTCACAGATCCAGTGCCACAGACTTTTCCACCTCACATCAGGGCCAGCTCCAGGCTTGAGCAGGAACCATGAACATAGTGCCCTCCAGTGGCACCTTCTTAGTTAGTGCCCCCTGGTGGACTTACCCAGAAATGGCAGTCCTCCTATCAGCATCAGGCAGCAGCCATTTTAATTTCCCACAATGGCCCTGATGTAGCATTTTCAAAGGATGGCCTAAGGCGTGTATTGGCAGTGGGCTCTGCTGGCTGATGCACCCTTGCCCAAGAATGCTGCTTGGTGGTGCCAGGCCTGCCTCAAATGCAGTGCTTTTCAATAGAGTCAATGCATACAATTAACTGCTGGTCATCAAGCCCCTAATAAAGTGATGATAAATGAAGTGTGTATGTGAACCAGGTGTCGTGGCCTGCAGAAGCTCATTCTGGTAAGCACGTTTGTGCAATATTAAGCATTTTTACTCAGAAGCACGTCCCACTGAACTCAAGGGCATATACACTCCAGTAAGTGTGCTTAAGATCCCAGCCTTACAGGTATTTTCTAACACTGTGCCAGAAATTCCTTCCACATTTTTTTGATCATGGTCATTCAATCTGAAAGAGCGAAACAGCTTTTGAAAAGAAAATCAGAGGAGAAGAAAATTTAGGATGCATTGTCATAGGTTGGGTTTGGGATTCTTGTGCTTGCCTTACTTATGAGGTGGCCGAGGCATGTGCACAGGTGCCCTGTCTTTCATTGCACAATCACCTCTCCCGCAGCCTGTAGCATCCTCAGTTTCCACACTTCAGTTGAAGTCCAGGAGAAGTCATCACCAGGTAATATCCCCCACAGGAAGCTTTTTCAGATCAGGAAAATTAATAATTTAATTTTCTTCTTAATTTAATAAATTTTTCTTAATAAAGGAACTGGCTGAAGAACTCTCAGAACCGCTGTCTGTTCTCTTTGAGAAATCATGGAGGACGGGTGAAGTGCCAGATGACCGGAGGAGGGCTAATGTTGTCCCTAACTTCAAAAAGGGTAAAAAGGAGGAACATGGGAACTACAGACCAGTCAGTCTGACATCAATCCCTGGAAAAATTCTGGAGCAGCTGATAAAGCAATCCATTTGTAAGCACCTTGAAAACAATGCAGGGATTACTCAAAGCCAACATGGATTTGTCAAAAACAAGTCCTGCCAAACAAATCTGATCTCATTTTTTGATCAAGCAACCTCACTTGTGGACCGTGGGAATGCTGTAGACATCATATACCTCAACTTCAGCAAGGCTTTTGACAAAGTGCCCCATGATATCCTGATGAGCAAACTAGCTCAAAGTGGGTAGATGAAACAACGATCCGGTGGATCCACAGTTGGCTACAGAATTGGACTCAAAGAGTGCTTATCAATGGGACCTTCTCAAACTGGGTAGAGGTAATGAGTGGGGTACTGCAGGGCTCAGTCCTGGGCCCAGTGCTCTTCAACATTTTTATTAATGACTTGGAGGAGGAGGTGCAGGGAATGCTGATCAAATTTGCAGATGACACAAAATCGGGCGGGATAGCTAATACTTTGGAAGACAGAAACAAAATTCAAAGTGATCTGGATAGACTGGAGCACTGGGCAGAAAACAACAGAATGAAACTGAATAGGGATAAATGCCAAGTTCTGCACCTAGGAAAAAGAAACCAAATGCACAGTTACAAGATGGGGAAACGTGGCTCAACAACACAAGCGAGCAGGATCTTGGAATTGTTGTGGATCACAAGCTGAATATGAGCCAACCATGTGATGTGGCTGCAAAAAAGGCCAATGCTACTTTGGGCTGCATTAATAGAAGCATAGCTTCCAAATCCCAGGAAGTACTAGTTCCCCTCTACTCAGCACTGGTTAGGCCTCATCTGGAGTACTGTGTCCAGTTCTGGGCACCACACTTTAAGAAGGATGCAGACAAACTGGAGAGGGTTCAGAGGAGGGCAACGAAGAGGATCAGGGGACTGGAAACAAAGCCCTATGAAGAGAGACAGAAAGACCTGGACATGTTTAGCCTTGAGAAGAGAAGACTGAGGGGAGATATGATAGTGCTCTTCAAGTGCTTGAAAGGTTGTCACAGAGAGGAAGGCCAGCATCTCTTCCCCATCATCCCAGAGTGCAGGACACAGAATAAAGGGCTCAAGTTCCAGGAAGCCAGATTCCGGCTGAACATCAGGAAAAACTTCCTGACTGTTAGAGCAATACGACAATGGAACCAATTACCTAGGGAGGTGGTGGGCTCTCCCACACTGGAGGCGTTCAAGATGAGGCGGGACAGCCACCTGTCAGGGATGCTGTGACTTGGATTCCTGCATTGAGCAGGGGGTTGGACTCGATGGCCTTGTAGGCCCCTTCCAACCCTACTATTCTATGATTCTAGGTAGTGCAGGCAGCCTGGGAGGCTGCAGAGCAATGAAGAGATCTGCAATAGAAACACAGACACACACACACCATGCTTGGCTACCTCATAGAGATAGCGATGTCAGAGAATTTCACCACGAATCTCGGGGAGGCTGAATGCCAGCGCATTCGGCCCCCTGAAATCGGTGGCGGAACGGTCTACCCCCCCGCCCCCCCGGGAAGGGACTTACCTTGGGCGGATCTTCCTGTCGGCGGTGGCTGCGACTGGCCGCCGCCATTTCCAGTTAAAAAAAAACAAAACAAAAAAAGTGATAGGCTACGTAAAGATTTACGTAGCCTATCACAGCTAGATTTTTAAAAAACACTGTGATAGGCTACATAAATGTTTATGTAGCCTATCACGGCTGATTTAAAAGAGAACTAGGGATGGCGGAGAATTTCTCCCCGAAACTTCGGGTGGCCGAGCGCCAACGTGTTCGGCCCCCCGAACAAGTTTCGGGGAGAAATTCTCCACACACCCCCACCCCCCGCACCCCCCCCCCGGGACGGGACTTACCTTTGCCGAATGTCCCTCCCGGCGGCGGGTCTGGCCGGCGGTTCGGCGGGTGTTCGCCCGGGGCGGGAGCGGCAGCCAGTCTTTCGTCTGGCTGCCACCCCCACCATTCCAATAAAAGAAAAAAAAACCACCGCCGTGATAGGCTACGTGACGATTAACGTAGCCTATCACGGTTAGATCTGCAAAGTCAGCCGTGATAGGCTACATTAATCATCACGTAGCCTATCACGGGTGACTTAAAAAAAAAAAAAGCGTGTACGGATAATGGTGGCCCCCATAGGGAGCCACCATTCGCGTTCCTTATTTGGTTGCTGTAGTCTACGTAAAGATTTACGTAGACTACGGCGAAAATAAGGGCAACGCTATTTGCGTTGCCCTTATTTTAGCCGTAGACTACGTAAATTTTTACATATACTACAGCGACCAAATAAGGAACGCGAATGGCGGCTCCCTATGGGGGCCGCCATTATCTGTACGCGCTTTTTTTTTTTAAAGTCACCTGTGATAGGCTACGTGATGATTAACGTAGCCTATCACGGCTGACTTTGCAGATCTAGCCGTGATAGGCTACTTTAATTGTCACGTAGCCTATCACAGGGGTGTTTTTTTTTTAAAAAAAAAAACTTTGGAGTTCGCGGCCGGGCGAGGCGAGGCACCTCCTCCCCGGCCTGAATTTCGGCCGGGCGAGGTGGGAAGCCTCCCCCCCTGGCCTGAACTTCGCGGGGGGAGCAGCGAAGCGCCTCCCCCCCACCGCGAACAAGCTTCGAGGACAGGTAAGTGACTTTCGTCCACCCCTAAAGAAAACAAAAAACCCGCGTGTCCGCAAATGGCGGCGCCCATGGGCACCGCCATTTGCGTTCCTTATTTTGGCACATCTTAGTCTACATAAACATTTACGTAGACTAAGATGGCGAAAATAAGGGGAACGCAAATAGCGTAGACGCTATGCTATTTGCATTCCCCTTATTTTTGCCATCTTAGTCTATGTAAATGTTTACGTAGACTAAGACGTGCCAAAATAAGGAATGCAAATGGCGGCGCCCATGGGCGCCGCCATCTGCATATGTGTGTTTTTTTGGTTTTCTTTTAAATCAGCCGTGATAGGCTATGTAAACATTTACGTAGACTATCATGGCTGACTGCAGGGACGCAAACAGCAGCAGCTACCGCGGCGCAGAATACCTGCGAAGCGGAGCTGGCTGGCCAGAATTTCGGGAGGGAGGGACGGAGCGCCTCCCCCCCCCCATGAATGTCACCCTTCGAAAAGGTAAGTGACTTTCGTACATCCCTATCTAGAGATTAAGTTCAAAAAGTGGCTGGGTGACCAGTCAGATGGGCGATTAATAAATAAATTAATTAAATAAATAAATAAAAACACAAATGTCACCAAAATACATTCAAAATAAACTACAACATGCCATGAGAACGAGACAGAAGAATCGAAGCCTCTTTCATGTGGGAAGAAAAACTTTCAGGAAATTGGAGGACAGATTTTGGCACAGCACTAGCTCAACCTCTTCCCAGAGCTGGACACAACACTGCCACCCTCACATGTGCTACAGGGCTTTCAAGAAAGTAGCAGTATTATAGACATCTGCATTAGAGACAAAATGTGTCCAGAATTACTCCTTAGAAACGTATTCTCTGGAAGACCCTAGGGGAGATGCTGAACCCTGAAGAATGACAACTAGCTCTAAGCCAACATTTCTCAGAAAACATATTTTCTTAGAAAAGTCCTGAGATATTTACTTTTCTTACCCCACTAGAAATAAAAGGCTATGTTGCAGAATATTCTCCCATTTTTCTTCACCATTTTTGTGTGTGTGTGTGGTGGTCCCCTCCTAGGGATGTTGAAGGAATCTGTTTAGGGGTGGAGCTTGGCGAGTTTTTGCCAGCTTGCCACCCCAGGCTCTGTTCTATCTTCTGCCAGCTGGGCCGACTCAGTGCACAACAAGTTGGGCCAGCTGGCAGATTTTTCATATTTTTTAAGGGTGCAATCCTATGGCTGCTAGTCAGTGGCTAGACAGGCATAGGACTGGTCGGTTCCCGGAGAACCATCCTCCACCCTTTCCTGTTCTGCCTCGTAGGCACCACACATTGGCCCCGTGATCTGTGCTCGGAAGAGCAGCACAGAGTGGGGATAAAGGGGTATTCCCAGGGGTGGGCCAGGGCAGGGAGGTTGGAAGTGCTGGTATGATACTTCCTATGTGCCGTCGGCTGCCCCTTCCTGCACTCTGAGGTCCCGTGGTTAGACAGCTGAAATCGGCTGTCTAGCCATGAAAGCAGGGTGGTGGGAGCATGGAGGACATCCATTCCTCACCACTCCTCCCACCATGTACTGGATAGGTGGTTGCCCCCAGGATCGGAGGCAACTATCGATCCAAATAGAATTGCTCCCTTATTTGTGCAAATAGCCATTTGCACAAAATGCGGCCATAAATAGTGCATTTTGCACAACATTGTGGCTGAAAATGGTGTAATTTGCTCCCACAATATTGTGCAAAGTGTGCTATTTATGGCTGCATTTTTGCACAAATGCAAGCTGAGTCAAAGGCATCACAAGGATCCCTTGGGCCTAAAAAGGGGTGGATTTCCCATTGACAGACATCCCTCCCCTTCTCCCCGCCCCAATGCCCTGGAAAAACACTAGTTATGGGACTTGTGGAGGATGTAAAATGGGGGCCAGGCTGCTAACACAGTTGCTGCTGTTGCCATTTGCAGTGGCAGCACAATCCCTCCCCCAAAGCCCCCCTTAAGACAAAAAAGAGAAGCTGTGCTACTACAACCCCTGCCAATGGTGAGCCCTACCTATTAGAAATTGTTGGAGAATTTCTCCTTCCCCTGGAAAAAATCAGTGAAATTGTCTCCCCATCTCTGCCCACAAATAGAGTGGAGAATTTCAAGAACCCATTTTCACACAGCTCTAGTATCAGATAAAACATGACATGCCTTTGAAATCTTCAAAACATCAGTATGCATTGGACAATGTGTTCAGTGGTAGGAAATATGGGATTTGCCAGATACATACGCTATCTCTTGCAACAGACAAAGCTTTTTAACAGGGTTAGTGGGTGAACTAAAACAGGAGAGGAATGGAGAACTGAACAGCATGGTCTGGGTTGTCTTTCTTAAACCCAGACATTCTGTTCTTTGGTTGTAAAGAACTGGTTGTTCACTCATATCAGTGATGGATGTGCTAGCTGAGTCACTGGAAGGTAAAAATAATTTATGAAAATGATAATGAAAATGAAAATGATGTGTTAACTTAAAAAGGATAAATTCAATAAAAGCATTTAATATTACTACAGCAATAACTTGGTTTTAAAAAAAGTGAGTTGAGAACACTGTCAGCTAAAAGCTCCACATAAAACAACTTATTTTCTGATCCTTATACCTAAGTTTCACTCATAGGAAATGGCACAATTTAATGAAGAGACAGTATAATTTTTGGATACAGAGCCAGCAATAGTAAATAAGTGATAAAAAGTCTTGTTCTCTTTTTATAGAAGAAGACTCTTTGGTATAACATATTACAAAACAACTTGGTGTATATATAGGGTATTATCTATCACCTGCAGTTTTGTGATAACACTTTTTGTTGTATTTAAAGCCTAGTCACAGGTCTTTACCAAGCACAGTGTATAAACCTAGACAGTACTGTCAAGACAATACAAAGAAAACTAGGCAGTGCAAAATAAAAATAAAAAAAATTCTAAGCATCTCTTGTGCAACTGATATTATTGGAAAAAGCTGTTGCTTTTAAATTTTTTTTTTAAAAAATTCGGTTTTCATCCAAACCATAGTTCACATTTGAATTAAAGCAATCACTCCCCCACCTCCCCTTTGCCCTCAAGCTCAGGTCTCTTGGTTTATGCATATTTGTAATCTCTAACTCTGTACATGAAACATTCTTACATCCCACTTGTGCATTTCCTGGAGGAATCTGGTTAACCACTGTTGGAAATAGGGTTGCTGGACAAAATGGACTGTTGGTCTTATCCAGCAGGCTTTTTCTAATGTTAACAACAAAAATCGACACTTTATAAGGTTCAGGGTCGTTCACATATATTATTTTGTTCTCATTGTTACAACAACCCTGTAAGGTGAATCAGTATTAATGGGCAGTATCCAATGGTGACATTCTGCAAACCCAAATTGCATTAGCAGAGCTACGCTGAATCTTCCCATTGTGCAAGTGGTTGCCATTATGCTTGTACAACCAGTTGTGCAAGCACAACAGGAATGCATAACGGATTGTGCAAGACTTATGCAAAACCACTTTCACAAGCATGTTTGCGCAAACATAACTTTAGTTGGATTCTTCTCTTGCACTTAGTTCAGCACCTAGTTGCTACTAGCATAACGTCATTTGCGCTAATGGAATGGCACGGTTGGATACTGCCCATTATTTCCATATATGATGGCAGGCCGGGCCTGAGATTTTTCCTGCTACAGGTGAATTGAGATGTTAGTTACCCTTCTCCATATGAAGGGTAAAATCTCAATATGAAGGGTAACATCCAGTGCTTAGCAGTAGCATGACAGCACATTGAATTATCAAGAATTAACCGAGATGTGATTTTTTTAATTAGTTTCAGTAGCTACATGTCAACCTCCCCAACCTAGTGGCTTCCAGATGATTTGGACTACAACTCCCATAATCCCCAATCAGCATGGCCAGCCTCCCCAACCTGATGCTTTTGGACTACAGTTCCCAGCATTCTTGACCACTGGTTATGCTGGCTGGGGCTGATGGGAGTTGTAGTCCAAGACATCTGGAGAGCACCAGGTTGTGGGAAGTTGATGCATGCTGTCCTGTCCCAAACAGTGCTTTTTATGCATTCTACTTTTCAAACAAGTCATAAGCGCTTTCATGGTCTTTATGTAGCCACTGCTTGTTTGTATTGGCTACTTTTTGATCAGATGCTCCTCAAAATGGCTAATAGTAATTTAAACAATGATTGGAGCCTTTACTGAAATCATCAGTGACAAGAAGTAAAAGACTAATAGGTAACAACTTAAAACCAGCAGCAGAAAACTCAAAAGTTTTGGCATTGCAAAAGGAACTTCACCTGTCCTTCATATGCATGTTTATTCAGAAGAAAGTCCCAATACAGTCAATACATTTTCTAGTAAGTGTATTTTGACTCGCAGTCTTAAAGGGCTACTGGCACAGATCTGGTGAACTGCCCAAATTAGGAGGAAATTCTGCACAATATGGCCACCTAGTTTAGAAGATACAATGAATATGTACAGAATCTGTTGCCACATCAAAGTGTTGGGATGTCTATTCATGACCTGAAGAGATGCAAACACTAGGAATTTGCAGAGTGTTCCAACATTCCTTGAGGAAAAGACCACACTGTGTTTGTTTAGAATCTGGACCCTAATCTTCAGCATCATCTGACAGCAAATTGTGCTAAAGGCATTTTTTAAATCTTTTCCATTGACGTCAGCTACCTTGTGTGTTCTGAACAAATCCCTGTTTTCATCATTTAACTTGCTTATCAGCGTTATTGCCCAATGCAATAACTCTATAGCTCTATAACACTGGCACATGGACACATCTGAAAAGCGGTGTATATGTTTCTAAACACAACATAAATGTATTGAAAACATGTTTTCTCTTATGGTTTGGCAAGAGCCATGAAGAATATATGAAGTCAACATAGATCAAAGTTAAACATGGATTGGAATATCATGTCTTGCTGCCTCTTTTACAAAGATGTATTTATTACTTATCAGTGAAAAACAAACACTTTAAGGATTCAGAGTTTTGAAAGTAATTCCCTCTCCCACCCTCCATGTTGGGCTACACACATATGACAAGCGTAACATGCAGATATTGAGGGCCAAGGGAGATAGACATATGAACATTTGGGGTGGGTCCCTGCAGAGACACTTTCAGAATGTGGTGAAGATCATAGAATCATAGAATAGTAGGGTTGGAAGGGGCCTACAAGGCCATCAAGTACAACCCCCTGCTCAATGCAGGAATCCAAGTCAGAGCATCCCTGACAAATGGCTGTCCAGCCTCGTCTTGAAGGCCTCCAGTGTGGGAGAGCCCACCACCTCCCCAGGTAATTGGTTCCATTGTTGTATTGCTCTTACAGTCAGGAAGTTTTTCCTGATGTTCAGCCGGAATCTGGCTTCCTGTAACTTGAGCCCAGAGTTGTCATACTGATTTCTGAGGTAACATCTGTGAAATGATTTGGAAAAGGTGCTATAAGTGTTGAGTATTTTCATAATTACATCAGTTCACTTCAGTGACTGGGTTCACACTCAAGGTTGAGTCTGGGTTGAGTCTCGGTTCTCACTGAACTGTGGGTTGTTGTGTTGTCTAAACCCAGCTGCGCTAACAAACTATGATTCGTTAACCACGAACGACCTATGAAGAGAACACATGGTTTGTTGTTGGGCTGTGAACTGTGGGTTGTTCATGGCTAACAAACCATCGTTTGTTATTGCAGATAAGTTCAGACAATATGACAACCCACATTTCAACAACAATCTACAGTTCAATGACAACCCACATTCAACCCAGACTCAACCATGTGAATCCAGTCAGTGTCTCCCAAGAAGTTCAATACTGACCCTCTGGGTGTGAAGTGATCCATGGGGGGGGGGTGGCCCCAGAATATGGCAGGCATATAAGGGCCTCAAAGGATGCATGTGTCAGGAGAGTGGGGCTTGAGTGGCTACATAAACCAGCCCAGACAATCCCCCTTGCACTTGCTATTTTGCTATTTCATCTCTCTACATGCTGGGCTAGCTGCAATGGTGGTTGCCTATGGGCAGAGTTGTGTTTTTGTTTTTTTTCCTGAGTCCCCAAATTGGACCAGGGGACTTCTACTCATGATCACTTAAATGTGAGTAGAACTCTCAGTATTACTTGTGCTAGTAAAGTTTTGGGGAACAACATTGCCATAAACTTAAAAATCATTTCCACCTGATTTTCTCCCACTCAATCTTTCCCTAGAGCACATTTTTGCTCCAAAGGCTAGTCACCAGCAAAAGAGATAATGCCACTGAAGCCATAAATCTGGAAGTGGAACCAGCTGTACATACACACAAATGCAGTTCACAGTTTGAAGACAGAATACATATCGAACAAGATGTTTGCAAATATGCTGCCAAGTCAATCTTTACATTTAAACCTACAGGGGCCAAAGAATTAAGAGTGGAAATCCACAACACTTCCTTTTCTAACAAAAGTCTATCCATATCAACTGTATGCTGGGTGTTGTAGGAATTTTTTTCCTGTGTAAACGTTCATATGATTGTGCTCTAAGGTTTGGTCATTGCATTTGGATAGAAAAAGGTGATATCTGCTTGTATCTGGGCGACTTTCTTCATGAGATTAATCCACCTATCGTATATACGTTTGACCATTGTGTAAGTGTATTTTTGAACAAATTGCACCAAATTGTATTCTTTTCTGAATTGCAGGCCCATTTAGAAGATACAGGAACAGTTTCACAGTAATCAACAACGGCAGATTCAACAGAGCAGTTTTCTTTGGGTGCCATGTCTTTGGCATGGTTGGGTAGTTGCCAGGGCCCTAAGCCCAGCTGAGAGCCCACTGAGCTAACAGTGGTAGTGCCATTTCCACTTACCACAGACTATCCAAGATAATCAGATGCAGCCTAAGAGAATTCTTACTTTGCATGTCCCACCACTTCCAGGCTTGTGGAGGTGTGGGAGGGGGAGGGCATTGAGGATGCCATGCCTGAAGGGCTCCCAAATCCTGCAGCCAGCATGGCTGGCCATTGACACAGGATGCACATAACCTTCTTCAACATTCTGAATTGGAGACATTTGGGGGTAATAACACTTACCCTTCATAAACTCTCTCTGATCTACAGATACTGCGATTGAACATGCTGATGACAGACGATAAGGATGTAAGAAGACCCATGTTGGGTTAGACCAAAAGTCCATCTAGTCCATTATTCTGTTCACACAGTGTCCAATCAGCTGTCTGCAGGAAGCCCACCAGTAGGAAATTTGTGCAATAGCACCCTCCCACTTTGTACACTAGTTGCTGGGAAACACTAGATGTACCATGTATTTTATCCATGTGACTGATAAAACACCTGGAGTATGCACCGACTATTGTTAAGCTGGTATGCAGGCCTTTAGTTAGTTAAGCTGAGAAATAGTAGGATATGTTCATACCTCAAATGTTACATCATTTAGTTTTAAAATAACTCCTGCAAACTCGACATTTGTTGTTGCAGAGAACAAATCAAATATGGCAATCTATTCCTTCACTCAGGATTTTAAAGTCAAGCCACAGTTGTAAAAAGGAAAATCTGATTTATTTTAGATTCCCCTCCCCCCTCTCTGATATGTTTTGAGGGCTGTTTCCTCTATGGTGTTTCAAATACTATTCCTGAAAAAGCTATATATAAATAAACTGGGAGTAATACTGAATGTTTTATATAGGGTATCTACCTGGTTCCAGTGCATCCCACCAATTAACAGTTGGAGGGAGCAATCCTATGGGCCCTAGACAGCACCTGAGGGGCCAGAGGATTTTTCAGATTCCCAGCCCTAAGGGTGTAGACATCACTATGACCTTGGAGCTGGGAATCAGAGCTCCCTGCTCCCCCTCCCCCTTGCAGACGGCATGGAGAGAACCATGCAGGCTGCCTCTATGAGCTCACAAAGGTGAGCTTGAAAGGAGGGAAAGGGGGAATGCCAGTAGGTGGGGAGGGGATGGGATGGCTTACACTGTATCCCCAGCCCGTTGTCCCCTGCCTCCCTGAAGCCTCTGCTAGATGGGCAAAAAGCCAGTCTAGCTAAAATGCAGAGCAGCAATGCTCTGCATTGGATACTTTTATTCATTCATTCATTCATTCATTCATTCAATTTATTAATCACCCATCTGGCTGGTCACCCAGCCACTCTGGGCGATGTACAACAAAACAAAAATTTAAAACAATAAAATACTACATTAAAAACATCATATTTCTAAAAATACCCTAACCCACCCCAAATGCCTGCCTGAACAACCATGTTTTTAATGCGTGGTGGAAGCTCATTAAAGAGGGGGCATGGCGGAGTTCCCTAGGGAGAGAGTTCCACAGAGTGGGGGCCACCACAGAAAAGGTCCTCTCCCTTGTCCTCACCAGCCTAGCTGTCCTGGCTGATGGGACAGAGAGAAGGCCTCCGGGGCTGATCTTGTTGAGCGGCCTGTCTGGTGTTGCTGGAGGTGCTCCTTAAGATAGGCTGGGCTGGAACCGTATAGGGTTTTAAAGGTCAAAACCAACACCTTGAATTTGGCCCGGAAAACAACTGGTAACCAGTGCAACTCCTTCAGCACTGGAGTGATGTGATCTTGCTGGCGGCTGCCTTTAATCAGGAGAGCCGCCGCGCTCTGTACCAGCTGCAGCTTCTGAACCGTCTTCAAGGGTAACCCCACGTAGAGTGCATTACAGTAGTCTAAATGAGAGGAGACCAGGGCATGTACTACAGATGGGAGCAGATGGTCGGGAAGGTAGGGGCACAGCCGCCGTATCAGATGGAGTTGGTACAGTGCTGTCCGGCTCACAGCTGACACCTGAGCCTCCATGGGCAGCTAAAATGCCCCCCAGGCTGCAGACCTGGTCTTTCAAGGGTATACTCATAAGACCCCTTATACTTATACTCATAAGACCCTGAGTTTGGAAGCTTACAAGTACCCAGGGTGGATCTAATAGGGTTGTGCCCTTAAAGATATAACACTCACGTAAGGTACTGTATTAAGAATAGCACATCCAATCATGGTTGGTCACTACCAAATGTATCGAGAAATATTAATGTAAATGAAATATTGAGAAATTTGGAAGATTCTGAGATTGTGTTCCATGAGTTAAATGTCTTGCTACTAACTTTGAGGCTGCTACCCTAAAACATCACGGTGATGTGTAACAGCATATGTGAAGACAATTAATGCAGTTTCTTTATATTTATTTAATATTTGGGAATATTTTCAGAGGTGGAGAATTTCATTTCAGTTTTTTAAAATGAATTTACCAAAATCTCCAATGTTCTATATATTCAGGATGATTTTTTTTTTTTAACTCAAATGTGGGAGAAACTGAAACTGACAGATGCATCCCTCAGCAAAGGAGCTGCATGCTGAAAAGGACTTGAGATTTTAAAAATTTGTATGTGGGCAAAACTAAAACTAACAGATTCGCTCATTGCAGTTTTAACATCCTTTGAGGTCTCTGTAGTTTCTCAGGTGGTTCTTCATTTCTCAGAAGACAAAATGAGACAAATTGAAGCATCCAAGAAAGGGGATGAACTAAGTTCTAAATGCTGACAGAAGGAATGCTTTACTGCCTACAAAGGAGCAGTTGTGGCTATGTTTCTATAACCAGGTTTGTGGCCCTGGCAAAGTACAGGGAATCTGGAATGCTATCAATACAATAATTTTATCATATATCATATCATATCAGTAAAGTAATACAATAGGCTGCTAGTGGAAAACAAATGCAAAATAAAGTCTTGTCAGAATTATACAGTAATTAGTTCAGTCAAAATTTACTCTGAAACATAATTCAATTATAATGGCAATTTAAGTGATGCTATATTAATTATACAAATTGGACATTGACAAAATTATGAAAACAAATGTGTGACAAACAAAAATACATTATTTCTAACATCTGGGGATCTGTGTGTCCCTCAGGCTGAACCAAAAATATCATTGGTATAACATGATCAAAGACTTTAACTTCTTACAGTGTATCAGAGCACACAACAGCACTGGAATCTGCCTTGTCAGGTATTGCTACATGTGGATTTGGAGCATGCTTAAAACATCTGCTCAGTAAGAACACCTCTATTTTGTTGTTGATCTCACTGATGCGGGCACTCAGAAGAGTATTGGAACTACAAGGTTACTTCCCAATGAGCTAGAGCTGTGCAGTGTTGTACATGACAACAGGTGTAGTCCAAGGCAGCTCAGTTACTAGAAAACTCTGGAAACTGGACATTTTAACTTTTCTGTCGCAAAGCAGCAGCGGTTAAGATATTCCCACACTAGCTAGGAAGCTAAAATGCGGTACACATATTGTCTAAGACACCCTGGGTCCCCCAAGGAGAGCATTTCTACATCTCTCACTCAAAATGGGGTGGGGTGGGGTGGGGTAGGGAATGAAATATACTTCCAAATGATTAAGGGACTTCCAGGACAACCAGAAAGCTGAAATGTAGAACAGACCCAAGAACAGACCCTAACCCAAGACACAGTGATTACTATACAAGTCTGAAAATGAGGCAGTCATACTTTGGGACATGGGGTTTATCTCATAACAGAGTTTAGCATTCCAGCATGGAGCAAGCAAAAATTGCATGTGGTACAACGGGATGCAGACATTCCGTTGCCTGTGGTTTGGATTTGGGAGAGGAGTTACGTCCACTGGCAGCTCCCAAAATAGACCCATATGCTTCTGGAATGCAAACTTCAGTTATGGCTTTATTGGCTATTAATAGTGACATTGGAGAAATCCGCAACAGATTCAAATGAGTTCAGTTTTCAATGAATCTGACCTACAGATTCCTCAGTGGACCATCTTTTTCTGAGTCATGTGGATTCTATGGACTTGTGAACCATTCTTTTTTATTCTCTGGGAATTGTAAGCATATTTAGTCGTACAAAAATACCAATAAAAAAATCCCTACTGACCAAATATGTGCATTTCCCCCCATAGGCTAAAGCATTAAAATGCAGAGATTTGTAGATTCCCCCCTCACACTTTTGGGAAGATTTGAGCAAATTCACATTAACTTTGGAACTTAACATTATGTGCATTTGAAAATGCACATAAAGCAAATTAGCACTAATTACATTAGTTAATGCGGATTGGCTCATTTTGCATGTACACAAGTGGGCATTAGCACACCTGACATGCAATTTAGCACTAGTAGAAGAAAAATCACCTACAAAAAACACAATTTCTTCAATGAGTGGAGTCCTCAACAAAACAACAAAAAGAGTCCTGACAATCCATGAAATACAGATGGAACAGATTTAACAAAATCCATACATCCCTACTTATGAGAGAGACATTTATAGTAGTGTGTGCAGAATTATTATGGTTTGTGCATTGGAACATTTAAGTGTGAGCTGGGTGAAAGTGCATGAATTATTTTATTTTATTTATTTATTACATTTATTAATTGCCCATCTGACTGGTCACCCGACCATTCTGGGTGATGTACAAAGTATATAATCAAACAGTTTTAAACAATAAAATTCTAAAGTAAAAATATTTTCTAAAATACCCTAACCCATCTAGGGATGTCAGAGAATTCTGCCACGGACTCCAGTGAGGCTGGATTCTTTAGATTCTTTAGAATCCAGCCCCCCAGAATCCATGGCAGAACGGCCTCCTGCCCCCCACCACCTTGCAGAATCCCCTCAGGACGGAGCTTACCTGGGGCGGATGAGGCGGCAGCAGCTCTGGCGGCTCTGGCTGGTCTACGTAGCCTATCACAGCAAAGAGCAGGGGTGCAGACGGCGGTCGCTACACCATTTGCGCCCCTGCTCTTTGTCGTGATAGGCTACATAAGTATTTACATAGCCTATCATGGTAAAGGCAGCCATGCAAATGGCATAGCAGCCACCATTTGGGTGGCTGCCTTTACCATGATAGGTTACTACGTAACTACTTACGTAGCCCATCACGGCTGCCTGCAAGGACGCAAATGGCGGCCGCTACGACGGCTGCCATTTGCGGCTGCAGCAGCCCGGCCATGGCCGGAACTCCAGCTGCGGCTGGCCCCCGGCTGGCGGCTCTGCGGAGCTGCCATGAAGCAGAGCCAGCCAGGGAGGATTCCGGGGGGAGGGACGGAGCGCCTCCCCCCCACCGTGGATGCCCCAGCACGGAGCCAGGTAGGTGTTTCGTACATCCCTAAACCCATCCCAAATGCCTGCCTGAACAACCACATTTTTAATGCGCGGCGGAAGCTCATTAAAGAGGGGGCATGGCGGAGTTCCCTAGGGAGGGAGTTCCACAGAGTGGGGGCCACCACAGAGAAGGCCCTCTGCCTCGTCCCCACCAGTCTAGCTGTCCTGGCTAATGGGACAGAGAGAAGGCCATCCGAGGCTGATCTTGTTAAGCGGCCTGTCTGGTGTTGCTGGAGGCGCACCTTAAGATAGGCTGGGCTGGAACCATATAGGGTTAGTGAATTAGTGAGCTATTATCTACTGCCTACTAAACTATCCTGGATTTGCTTTTATTTTAAATAGTCCCAAAGAGCTAGAAGAACGTACATGGCTCTGCTTTCTTCCTTACATTGTTTTGAATGCTTTGGATTTATAGACACTGAAGACTTCCACTTTATTTCTTTGTTACATTTATATCCCACCTTTCCTCCAAGGAGCCCAAGGTTCATGATCCTCTTCCTCTCCAATGTATCTTCACACAACCTTGTGAGGTGGGTTGGGCTGAGAGTCGGTGACCAGCCCAAAGCCACCTACTGAGCTTCATGGCAGAGCGGAGACTAGAATCTGGGTCTCCCCAGTCCTAGTCCAACGCTCTACCCACTACACCACCCTTGCTCTCCAAGCATGCCTCTGAATACCAGTTGCTGGGAAACTCTTTGAAATCTTTAGCATATGCATGAATAGCGTCTCTAGAAAGATGTCTATACAATGATTTCCTCATTGTCTTATCTTGCTTCCTTAGACAACTATTTGGTGGCCAGTTAGGCATATGCTTCCATTTTAATGACTTTCATGATTTCCATTTTATACTACCTTTCATATAATGTGAACTACCGTAATCTTCTTTGTCTCAGTTTGGCCACACTTCCATGAGCAGAGAGATGTAAATCACAGAAGATAACGAACAAACCTAACTTCGGTACATAAATTGCATAGCCGAAAGTATGTGGTCCATCCTTTTTAAAAAGAGAAATAGATAAAGCCTTTAAGAGACAAATCAGCTGTAATCTACAATGAATGTCGCCATTTCTTTCAGTGCTGAAAAGTCAGAAATGCAGACCAGTTTTTAAATGGATGAATAACCCAGAAACAAAGATGCCACCTTAGCTGGGTTTTTCCCGCCAAGCAGATGTGTTTTTAATTTAATGGATTAGGTATGCTAGCCAGTGTGTAATTCTGAATTTGTACACGTATACAAAATAACACAGGCAAACAAGCAGTAGCTTTTCCTTCAGTTGCTGGAAGAGACAAATCCCATGTTGAAAGGTCATTCAGCCTTAGCCTTGTGCATTTGAGACAGACTTAAAGCATCTGAGGGAATTTTGTTCTTATGCATTATATTTTAAAAATAATGTCTCCTCTTCCCTTGGTAATGTATTTCATTAATTAGCCATCCTCCTCCTCCTCAATGTCAGTATTAGTATTTAGAAGTATGTAGGGATGTACGAATGTCACTTACCTGTTCGTGGATTATGCTGATGCTGGGGGGGAGGCGTTCTGTCCCTCCTCCTGGAATCCTGGCCAGGGGGGGAGGCGCTCCGTCCCTCCCCCCCAGAATCCTGGCCGGCCGGCTCCGCTCCGCAGGGATTCTGTGGAGCTGCCGGCCAGCTCCGCCAGCGACCGGACATCCGGCCGCTGGCTAGCAGGGACGCAAATGGCAGCAGCCGTAGCTGCTGCCGTTTGCGTCCCTGCAGTCAGCCATGATAGGCTACGTAAATGTTTACGTAGCCTATCACGGTTGATTTAAAAACAAACAAACGCGCGTACGCAAATGGCGGCGCCAATGGGCGCCGCCATTTGCGTTCCTTATTTTGGCACGTCTTAGTCTACGTAAACATTTACGTAGACTAAGACGGCGAAAATAAGGGGAACGCAAATAGCATAGAGTTGGAATTGGGAATGAGAATTTCATCTCATTCCCAACTTGGAATTGGGATTGAGATGAAAGCGAGCAGTGTTCGATGATTTGCGAACAGTTTGGGGGCTACCACTGAATAGCACCTACATAAACTTCAGTTTGCATAAGTCCTCTGTGGAGTAAGATGCAGTTTTTGAATATGAAGAAAAAGAAAATATTGGGACAGTCATAGGAGTTGACAAGTGATTTGTCTATGGGAAAAAAAATCCTTAGCCATTCCCAGGAAGTTAAAAATCTAACATTACCTACTTCTGGTCCCACTTCAAATTTTGATTCCACTTTCTTGGCTCCCTAGAGGAACAAAAATAATCATAGAATATAAATCTCTTTAAAAACATACTGTTTCTTTATCACTTTGCAGAGAAAGCCTTAACTTTAATTATGCTGTTTCTAATGTTTATTCTTTGGAAAACAATAATTATATATTAAAGACATGCCATATGCCTGGTTTACTCAACCATAAAATCAGATTCAAAGAATATTATGTCTGGGTATTAAACAGACTGTGATTTTTAAAAACTCCTTGTCTTAACAGTGTTACATAAAAATGTATGTAAAGTTTGTGCCTTTAACTCATCAAAACGTCTCAATGCTTTGTGAATGCTGAAATCTAGAAACACTGTGGAGCCATTAAGAATAACAAAGTCTGACCTAATTGTGGAACAGCTTGTTGCTCTAGTTTTCATTATGGCTGGAAGTCAAATGTTGGCATCTCACAAGGTTAGAAAAATCCAATTTTGTTTATTTCAATGGTTTATTTTCAGATGAGAAATAAAGCAGTGCAATTCTGTTGAAACAGAAAAGCATGAGCAAGTCATAGCTGTTCATTTTATTTTCTTGAAGCAGCTCTCTGCACATAAATCCTTTCATAGTGCTTCTTCTTAAATTTGGCCCATCCAGATTGTGATCCTCTAAGCCAAATATGATTAACCAGACACATACTGCAGCCTGCCAAGTGCTTGATTTTCCCCACCCTACCCCAAATCCTTTTTTGGTAATCCTGGCTAGGCAGCAAAAATTGAGCCCTTGGTGGGCTGCGTGTAGGTATGGATGAGAAATGGGTTCGTTTTGCATTTCAGTGTGAACTTACCAAATTTACTCTACCCGAACCTGAACTGGAAAGCAGTTAGAGGAAGAAACTTGTACTTTTCCAAAGTTTGTGATGCAGTTCACAAAAAAACTGTGTACCAAAAATGTGTACATTTGACAAAGTGCCCACACAAAATGCGTACATTTGAACCAGCACATATAAAAATGCATATGGAAAAATGAACGCAAATGCTTTACTCCATGGAAATTTGCTTGCAAAGAATGCAAATGTTTGAAAAAAATGCACCCCCAAATATGTATATTTTGAAAAATGATCATATGAATTCTCATGTGGACAAAACCCTTTTTCCTAATCTGATGCAGACACCGGACGGAATGAACTCAGCAGCGGAAAAAGAGAATCTGAGTGAAATTGAGCTTGACAGATTGGACCATCCCTAGCTGTGTGACGAAAGGGACAACAGCATTTTACGCACCTACTGCATAACTTGCCCAAGTGGCTGATCCAAGCAGGGCACTTCATTGACCCCTACCCTACCACCAATGTCGTCGCACATTTTGCTACCATTGTTCAGCTTGAGTGCCATTTCTTCTTGGTAGAAAGGCAGGATGCAGATCAATTAAGTAAATAATAAATACGTTCAGAGTTTTCTTTTAACTTTGTCTTTGTGTATGAAGTCGCAACTTCACCTAGTAAAGTCCTATGTCAAAGAAAAAAATTCCTCCTGGGGAACTACTGGTAAAAAGCACTAGGCATGTGAGGTTTAGGGGTGGATGAATCAGTCTATATTTCTGGGGTGTGTGTCACTTTTGCATGAGTTTCCTCATAGGCCTGTTCTGTCCCATTTCCACATTAGTCTGTGATTCTTTTTTTAAATAAATGCAAGGTTTGGATTTTAATTTGTACTTAGTAATGCATTTTAAATGTATTTTATATCAAAAGATAAAAAAGATACACTTTTTTGAGTTGAGAATTGTGTCGACACATTTGGGAAGTGCAAAAGCTGGTGCCTTAGTTCAGGTGGAGCAGAACAGATCAGTTTGTTGCAGAGTTCACCAAGACTGAATTCCTCAAGCATCCCTAGAGAGGTCAGCAAGGTGCTCTATCAGGGTTACTTAAAAAGAAACAGAGTATTGTTTGGGAAAAAACACAGACAAAACATCCAAATGTAAATCACCAATAAAATCTATCTCAGCAATATGAGCCTTGTGATTAAGGGCGCAATCCAATGGGGATAGTCGGATGCCTCTGAACTCAGGGGCGACTGACTATCCAGTGCAGGGCAGGTGGATAGCACTGCTTGAGTAGCTAGATGGCTGATTTCGGCTGTCTAGCCAGGGCAGCTTGGAGCGGGGGGAGGCTGGACGGTGGATAGGAAGAGTCAAAATGACGCTTCCGCACTCCCCGCCTGGCCCCCAGGAATGCTCCTTTTCCCGCCGCTCTGCGCTGCTCTTATGAGCATGGAGCTGGGACAAACCTCACCTCTTATGAGGCAGCAGGGGCTGGGAGGTGGTTTTCTGGCAACCGACTTTGGAATGCTGGCTCCAGGGTCAGTTCCCATAAACCAAAGAAACCTATGGTCACTGTCTAGCGGCCATAGGATTGCACCCTAAGACTGTTAGTAAGATGCAGATATTTCCATGCCCAAACTGTTGAAATGTCTAGACAAGCTTCCCCCATCCAGGTACTCTCCAAATGTTTTAGACTACAACTCCCAATATCCTGAACCTGCATGGGCTATGGTGTTGTAGTCCAACACATCTGGATAGCACCAAGTTGGGGAAGGCTGGTCTAAACTAGCTGTGACATGTTTTGTCACACTATCTCGTTCTGTAATCATAACATTTCAGCTATGACAACCATTTTCTTTAACAGCCTCTTTTCCTTCTATATCTCTAGTCTTCACTTTTGTTTTCACTCCACTTCTCTATATAAGCCTCACCCGCAAACAGAAGTGCAAATATTTATCCCAAACACACACACAGGAAAAACACTCAGCCAACTGAATAGCACAGCACAACTTATCAATCCACATTCAAAACCAATTCGCCCTTCAAGCCACCATAGGCTTGTGCAATCTGTTTAGTTGGAAGGGCCACAAACTGTGGAAACCATCAACAAAGATGGAAAAGCACAAATATTAACCAGTACACATTTCCTGATATACTTCACAGTAGTCTAGTATTCTACAATTACTCCTTCCCTGAGGACAGGGATGTTTAGGGCAGTCTTTGGCGTAGAGTTCTTTTGTAGGAGAAAGTGTTAGAGACTTATGGTGTACTTCATCTGTTTGTTTACAAGTGTACAGGATGATGAGGCATTATGAGAGCTCAGAAACACACACACACACACACCCCTACTTCCCAAAGAAACATCAGCATCCTTAAAAACTAAGTCTGCTCCCCACTTAAATCCCCCGAACATCTTCCACCATCCACTCAGTTTGCACATGCACCGGCCATATGCAAAACATTTTCTAGCACCCATCTTCCAGATAACAAATTACATGTATAACCTTTAATGTGAACTGTGTCTAAATGTTGATATGACTGCACCCTGCTTATCAGTGAAAAGGGGCCTGATTGACTCCAAGAGCAGGGCTGATTCACATAAACATTCCCAGAGAGATATCTGAAGTGATTCAGCTTAATTTGAATAAATTGATTATTGAGAATTCTCAGGATAGGCATTTTTTAAGCTGAATTTGTGGGGCAAAGTAAATACACTTAAGTTGAATACCATACCTAGGATTGTTTATGTTATATGTGGAATTCCCGTATCTATATCTGGCAAATATTTTCAGAAAATAAATGCTTTGTTTCGTACATTTTGGAGGTTCTCTTCACCAAGATTATATGTGAAAAGGATGCAACTTCCAATTAAAGTTGGTGGATTTGGTTTTCCAGATCTTGCCTTATATTATTGGGCTTACTTGCTGACTTATACTGAATTTTGGTCTTTTCCATCTGCATCAGATCTTCTTCCTTGGTCAGTTTTGGAATCTTCTTGTCTGGTTCCTCTCTCTGAATGGATGGCATTATAGGTTCTAGTCACACAAGAATGCATAGGGCTCCTCCTACAGTTTCTACAGTGAGAGATGTGTGGCATATAATGTCACATCAATTGCACTTTGATCCAGTTTCTCATACTAAATTGACTTCATGGGGCAATCCAGATCTAAACATTGGTAAGAAAATGTTTCTGTGGTGGACATGGACAGATACGGCAATTTTACTTTGGACTGACTGGTGGCCAAATATGGCTTGCCAGCTATGGCTGAATGGCAGTACTTGCAATTGCAGCATTTTTTAATATCTAGGTTTGGCCTGGCTGCTTTTACAGCACTAGAGTCTCTGTTGTTATTGGAAGCACTGATGGTCAGGCAAAGTGACCCAAGATCCATGTCTATAAATATTTGTTATTAGTGAATAACAATTATCTAGGGAGATGATGGGCTCTCCCACACTGAAGGCATTCAAGATGAGGCTGCTGGACAGCCATCTGTCAGGGATACTTTGACTTGGATTCCTGCATTGAGCAGGGGCTTGGACTCAATGGTCTTGTAGGCCCCTTCCAACCCTACTATTCTTCTATTCTATGATCCTATGAATAAATACAATATACAGAGTTTTAAGCAGGAATGGAATAGGGAATTGGATTGTCCCACTCTGTCTAATCAGCGGATCGCCACTTTGGTGTCCATACCTATCATGTCTGTGAATCTGAGGCTATGTCTTATTCGGCAAAAAGTTTTGTTTCGTGTTTATTGGAGACTGCAACGTCTCTTTCATAAGGGATTGTCTAATTTGGCTAATTGCTGGGGGAGCAATGCAGCTAATGCTTCTTTTAAACACATTTTTTGGTAATGTCCAGTGGTTGCTTCTTTTTGGGAGGAGGTTATTATATGGATAAATTTTGTACTGGATCAGACTTTAATATTCACTGATGTACACTCTCTTTTAAATTATTTATCTGCTTCATGGAAATTAAGGAATGGTTAGCGTAAGTTGATTCTTCATGCCCTCTTGACAGGTAAAAGACTGATATTACAACATTGGAAGGATAAACACTCACCTCCTCTAATGCAATGGATTGACGATCTTATAGCACTTTCAGGATCTGAAGAGGTGGCATACATATACCACCATCAAATGGATACTTATTTGGATATCTGGTCCACTTTTGTTAAAGCCTATGTATAATTGCTAGTAAGTTGTATTTTCATATATATATATATATATATATATATATATATATATATATGCATTTTATATGTATTCATTGCTGTGGATTAATTCAAATTTATTTATGTATATAAAATTTTCAAAAAAATAAAATAAACGTTCATGTGCATACAGCTGGTACACTTTAAATGTACAGGCATGGAGGGCAAGGTACACAAACCTGAGACATGTTTATGCAGCCTGTTACCAGCCCTTTTTTTCCATTAGTTAGCAGGCTAGATATAGATATAGATTAAGGGGGCATGGGAGTGAGTCACGAACAAACAAAAAAAGAAAAAAAGAAACTTCCACCATTATGAGCCTCAAATGTCTACTACTTATAAAAATGACACCTGTTAAGCTAATATGTTGGAACATGGCATTCAGGATCTACCTGATGAGATCTACAATTGTGCAAAATGTCAAACTGATCCATTAAAATGTACCACAGGTAATGCAAGCTAAAAGGTGCTGAAAAAGGACACATTTGTACTTTTTTTCCTCCAAGCTGTGGTTTATCATATCATATATTTCTTTCAAATTTTAGTGACAAATACTGGTGTACATTATTCTGGCTTGCTGAAAAGGTGAGCCTCTCATTGGTTTGGTGAAATTCTGAGCAGCAGTTCAAAAATTATTAATGGGGGGGGGGGTTGCCCCATGAAAGCCTATGGCAGCAACTAGGGATGTGAGAACCTATCCCAGCTCAGGTTCTCCGGGCACCAGCCGAGCTCTCTCCCCACTCGCTGGCCCTCCGGGTTGCTGTCAAGCCCCCGCTCTGCACTCAGTAAGCAGCCCGCAAGTTACCCGGGCCTGTTAATCTCTGTCCTGATAGCCATGTTTTTTAAAAAATGGCAATCGGCAGCGCTTGCCCATAGACTTATACGCAAAATAGCTCTGTGAAACTAGGGTATATGGGTGATAGACCTATATGCAAAAAGCACTGTGTGGATCACCCATATACCCTAGTTTCACAGTGCTATTTTGTATATAGATCTATGGGCAAATGCTGCCAATTGCCATGTTTTTTAAAAACATGGCGATCGAGACAGAGACAAACAGGCCGGGATAAATTGTGGGCTGCTTACCAAGTGTGGAGGGGGGGCTCAACTGAAGCCTGGAGGGCCAGTGAGTGTGGGGGAGTTCAGCGGGCACAGCTGCCAGTGATGCGACAGATTTGTGGACCGAAATGGGTGCCTGCGCCATCCCTAGCAGCAACTGCTGGCAAAGTTGTATCGGGCATGCTCAGTTTCACGCTGAAGCCAGAATGCTGCCAGTACTCCAGTGTTTTCAGAGGAATTCTATTATAAAGGGCTTCTATATGCCATGCCTATTTTTTAGTTATAGAATGTGACCTCAGAAGATGAGAGTACACATTTCTACTTAGATTGGGACTCTAGCATGGGTGGGGGGTGGGAGGGCGGTGAGTGAATGGGACTTTAAGTCTTTGCCCTGTCTGCTTTAATCCTAATCTAGATCAGCCCCCCCCCCACTCCATGCCTTCAATTGATATTGCCAAAAAAGGCATCCAGTTGTAATGTAAATTGCAGGTGAAGGACAAAGGGTTAAAGCCCCCTACCCACCACTGTAGGGTCTTGATCCATATGAGGTCCCATGAGCTTACATTTGAGTAGGAAAAGAGCACCTGGTGGCTACATCATTACAGTAACATGCAGTTTGATCCTTAGAGAATTTGGGAAGGGTGGGGATGGAATGCACAGGTGGGAGGGATTCAGGTCCTCACACCACCTTTCTGAAAGTAGAAATGTAGCATAAGGGCCCCGATCCTTGCTCTTACTTTCTGTGTGGTAGGAAAAGGGCATGAAAGGATTGTGTCTCACACTAAGTGTATATCCATACATTACACTGAACGTGTGTTCACACTCTGCCTATGCCCATTAAGATGATTGTGAGAATCTAGCCCTACGGAGTCATTCTTATTTGTGTGAACTCTACACATGAAGAAGGGAAGCGGGGATTATCTCGCAAGCTCCACCCCCTCCCTTACCGTTCTCGACACTTTCTACATGTAGAGGGCAACTGTCTGTTGGAGACAGCCTCCTGTATCAGTGGAAGCTCTCCCTGAGATATTAGAACCCTGGTTCATGAAATGAAATCATGATTATTATTAGTTAAGTATTTATAATCCCATTGATCATGTAGGTCAGTTTGCAAGAAAGCAGATTCAAATACATTGGGGAGAAAGAGGGATTGCCAACACTGTAATTACAGATTTCCTTTTTGAAAAACAGGGAAATTCAATGATAAAAAAACCCCTGCTGGTTTAAGACCAAAGTTTAGGTCATCTCATGTTGGCTCAAGCTCCACAAAGCCAGGAAACTGGAAGATAAGGCTGATGCCTCAATTAGGGGTGCTGGAGAATTCCTCCACAATGAGGCTGGATTCTTTAGAATCCGGCCCCCTGGAGTCTGTTGCAGAATGGACCATTCCCCCCCACCACCCTGCAAACTTTGTCCCGGACGGACCCTACCTGGCGCCGGCCAGGTCCGGGTCTGTCCGCTGAATCCTTGCATCCACTGCTGGTGTGCGGATGCAAATGGCATTTGGCATAGCGGACGCCATTTGTGTTCCTGGTCTTTTCGTGATAGGCTATGTAAATATTTACGTAGCCTATCACTGCAAAGAGCAGGGACGCTAATAGCATCTGCTATGCCATTTGTGTCCCTGGTCCTTTCGTGAGGGTTACGCAAATATTTATGTAGTCTATCACAAAAAGACCAGGGATGCAAATGGCGTCCACTACGCTGGACACCATTTGCTTCCGCACACCGCCAGGGTAGTGGATGGAAGTCCGGCTGTGGATGGGCCCAGCCAGCAGCTCCACGGACTCGCCGCGGAGCGGAGCTGGCCGGAGAAGATTCGGGGGGGAGGAACAGATTGCCTCCCTGCTGTGGACCCTCCAGGAGGATCAGTGAGTGGGGTTCGTACATCCCTAGCTTCAATAGACATGCCCTGTGATCAGTGATGGCACTGTGCAATGTCACAAATTGTGCTTTCTTGGAACTTAGCCTCCTTGCACCCACATTTTTCCTTGGTAAGCAAAGATGCCCCACGTTGTTCTGGTCCTGTATTGCCTTATGAAGAATCTAGCCTTACTGCTACAAGAGGGCTCCCTCTTACTGGTCAACCCATCCTGCCAGCTACTGATGTAAGCAACAAACTGGCATGGGTCAACTCACAGAAGGATTCATCTACAAAACAGTAAAGCTCAGATGTTTCATAAGGCAGCACAGGACCAGGACAATGTGGGGCATCTTTGCTGGCTCCAGACAATCCATCTGCCCCATCTAGATTTGGGCCTGGAAGATCCAGGAAAACTGTGGGTGCGTAGAGGGTAAGTTGTAAGCAAGCACAATTTTTGACACTGCACAGCATCATCAGACTGATTCTGGTGTCGGTTAAGGTATCAGACTTAGCTTCCCATTTTCTGGCTTTGTGGAGCTGGAGCCAACATGACATAGTCTTAACTCTGGTCTTAAATGGGCAGGGTTTTTAAATCATTGATATAAATATAGATAAAAGGCTCTCTATTTACACTGCACTACTGAGCAGGTATAGTTGTAACGATGCAGCATACATTACATAAGAATGTTTATTTTTAAATAATCTTGACAATGACAGTGTGTGAGAGATACATATCTCTATATGTGCCTTGAAACAGCAATATTGATGGATACATGCTCTGATTCACAATTCTGTGTGCATCCCTATGCTCAGTTTCACATGCATTTCAATTGCAACACCAGCCCTACACAAAAGACATACTGGACCCTTCCAACAGAATGGTGGCTAATTTCCTTGCATGGCTACACAAGCTAAGGGCACACCTGGTTTCTCAATACAAAATGTTTACTTCCATATCCAAGACAGGCAGCCAATTAAAAAGCCCAAATCCTCCAATGAACAGGTCAGTCTGTGAGAGCGAGAGATACCTGTTGTTTAATCTTGGAGAGGTCTGTAAGACTTTCATGCCATTGCCGACCCTAGGAACTGCTCCCGTTTTCTTCTTAGGGAAGGTCACTACTGACTTTGAGCAGCATAGATATAGAGTAATATATTACCTTGTCGGACACTGATTCGCTAGAGACCAGGGAGCTCAGATGTTAGTTTTGCCAAAGTTTCTTTTGAATGGGGAAGAAAGACAGGTACAGTAATGAACTTAACAGTATTTACATCTGAACACCAGGGCAATCTCTGAAGAGTGTGGTAGGAACTAGTTATTGCAAGGACTATTATTTAGTTTAATTGATCCCAGCTGGGCTTGGAAGAGATTCTGGCCCCAAACGGGCCAAGGCTTGCCAGCAGTCTGTCATATTTGATTGCTCACACTGCTATGAACTTGGCGAGGAGAGGTCAGTCACATAGCAAAAACTAAACCCTCCTCTGTATCCAAGCTTGGTTAAAAAATGCAGAAATGCTGCCAGCTGACTTGTGAGCTATTCTCTTTTCAACTTTGTTTTAAGAGGCCCCTGGTTTCTTGGAAGTGGGGGAGTGATGTGCTGCTAAGCAATGAGATGTTCCACATGTGGAGCTGTGGGCAGACTGTGCCGCTCTGCAGACTTTTAGGCATCTGTTTTTATTAAAGCTTTACTTATTATGAATTAGGCCTAGCAGTGAGAGGTTCAGTGCATGCCTGTTGATAAAGGGGCACTCCGGGAAGACAGGCAATATCTTTTACATCATCGGTGTTGCTTTGGTATCTGTACAACATTTAAAATAGCTTCAGCGGGTTTATTACTTTATTTTAATGTAAGTCACTTCAAGGCAGCTGCCTCCTGGCTAATTGTGAAGCTGCTTTTAGTTTATTATATGAATCATCAGACAAGCATTTGATAGGCCCTGAGCAACAAGTCCACATGTTTCCAGAGTGCTGATGATGACCTAGGTGATCAAGGTGATCTCTACATTTATCATGGGGTAAGGAGGTTCTTGAAATGACCCCCAGGAACCCATGTGTTTTAGCTAGGCCTCATAGACTTGAGAGAAGGAAGTTCATGGAAGGAAAGTTTCACATCCTTTCCCCCTTGGATCAGGGGTATTACCGGGGTTGGGGAGAACCACCCCAAATCAGCCTTGGATCCTAATATAGGTTAACTTTGAGACATTAACAGAAGGAAAGTTTCTCATCCCCTCCCCCTACAGCAGCCCCAGTGAGTTTTTTGGGGGAACACAGGTGGTTGCAGGGCAGGGGGGGAGGGCAGGGGTAGGGAAACTTTCTTCCCGTGAATTTCGGTAAATCAACTTAACCTATGATCCAAGCCATCATTTCCAACTTGAGATGGTATTAGAATGTGGGAAGGTGACTTTTCTTGAAATTCCTAGAGCTTATGAATTAGTTGTGGCTTTTGTTGCTTGGGAACCATAGGAAAATAGATACGGAAGAAACCAACATTCAGCCAGCTCTGTCCTTTTCCCAAATTTGTATGCTAGCTTCTCACAGATCATCCAATGTAATCTGGGCCATGGTTTTCACTGTTTTCAGCTGACACAATCATGATGTTCATGACCCATATTGTCTCTTTTTCAGAATAGGGGATATTATGTTTAGATTTTAATTTATATGCTGTTTGTACTATTCGCTGCTGGCTTAATCTTGGTTTTCTTATGTGCTGTTTTTATTCATTGTTTTATTGTTTGCATTTTATGTTTTTAATGTATTGTAACCCTGAGTGCTCATTGGAAGGACAGTTACTGAAGCTGAAGCTCAAATATTTTGGCCACCTAATACGAAGAGAAAACTCTCTGGAAAAGACCCTGATGCTGGGAAAGACTGAAGGCAAAAGGAGAAGGGGACAGCAGAGGATGAGATGGCTAGATAGCATCACCGATGCAATGAATATGAACTTGAGCATGCTCCGGGAGAGAGCGCAGGACAGGAAGGCCTGGCGTGCTATGGTCCATGGGGTCATGAAGAGTCGGACACGACTGAACGACTGAACAACAACAACACAGTCCAGAGAACTTGGGTTACTGGGCAGTTCAAAGGTGCTATAATAATAAAAAAAAAAATTTCCATGGAAAATTGTGCCCAAAGCAGTTCACAACGCAAAGGCAATTCAATAAAAAATCAGCATAGCAACACATCAACAAACACTTCAATTCTAACATTTCAATAACAATATCAATCTAATCCTAGACCAAAGCAGCATTAAGAATAATGCATCGATATCACCTAAAAAAGAAGTACAGCTGGGCAAACAATAAATACAAACAGCAGCTAAATAGCTAATTCATACCATATCACCAACCTAGAGACCCAAACAAATTCTATCCACATACACAAAAAGTTCCAGTCCACTAACTTGTATAAAAGAAAAGAGCAACAAAACCCCTAGAGCCATAACCACCATTTCACTGTGGCTAGGTCCTACACCATTAGTCTTAGCCCATGCTCTTACCATGAGACCCAAATGAATACTGTGTCACTATTAGAGATGTACAAGACTTTCAGTTCTGTTTGGAAATCATGTCTGGAACATATCTCATTCGCAATCTCGAATGCAAATGTCAGCAGGAGTGTTTTTTCCAAATAAATGTTTGCAAATTCCCAAACTTGTGATCATGTTTGAAAAATGCATTTAAAAAACTGTGCACGTTGAAATGCATATTTTTTAAAAAAATACATCTTCACAATTTGCCAATGGGGAAAAACTGTGCACTTTTGAAAAAATATCCACAGAAATGCACATCTTTCCCATTTGAAATGCACACCTTCCCTGTATGAACAAGACAAAAATCTAGGGATGTGCAAATCAACAAAACTTGAGTTCACTGAAGTTCTCTGAATTCCATTTCAAATCACCTTCTGACTCAAATCTGTATCAGATTGTGAGCTTTTTTTTCTGACTCAGACCACTATTTCAGTTTTAGACCAATTAAACTGCCATGATTTCTCCCAAAAGATTTCTGAGAGGGAATTACAATTAAACTACTTTAAGTCTGTGACAAACATCTGCCCTTTGCAAACAGGTGCATGCACAACAGAAAAGAAACTACAGTGCATGTGGGTTGAGTCATGAGATCCAACCCACATGCTGCTGAAAAGCACTCTCTGACCCAGGTTCTTTTGGCTATTTGACTTGGGGAAACATTATTTTCAATCCAAGATATTGTGATCAGTTAGAGGCTAAGTGTACGGAGAACTCATCCATGAGAAAACGTTATTAACCATAATGCTATGCTTCTCGACATTCTGTCTCTAGCTGATACCTCAGAGGAAGGGGGGAATAAACCACTAAGACACAAGTGAGGCATCAGAATATAAATAACAGGATATCCCGTATAAATCTGTCTTGAAGCTAGTAAGGCTTTTTGCTCCATCATAATACCGTGGCATCAATTGAAAAGTGTGATCCTTATCCTAAATTGGTGTCTATTTAAGAGACTGTTTTAAAATCAATAGATGGTTGAAAGGTTTGAATTCTGTTATTACATGGAAAGTGTTTCTTTGAGTATTCTGTTTATGAATAAGATGACATAGTTGAAATAATGTATGGCACTTCTTATTAAAGGAAAATGGCCTTTGAGTTTACTTGACCTTCATTTTCTAAATCCATTTATTGATATAGCTTTAAGGCTGTGATTTTTCTCAATTTATCATCTTAAATGTCGGTTAATTAAGAAAACATAATGTGGTTTCAAGTAACATGATTTCAGATGAAGAACACCAGCCCCAAACTATAAAGTGTGTACATAGCTTTGGAAAGTGAAGTAACGATAGTAATGGAAAGGAATAGGGCTCAATCCTCTTGAATTCAATAAATACAATTAAGTCTTATTGAACACAACAGGACTTCATTCAGTATAGACATGCATAGGACTGTGCTGCTAGTTTGCAGGGCTTTTGTTTGGAAATCATGGCTCCAATCCAGAGATAAGATTCAGTCCTACTACTCGGTTCTATAGAGGTTTTTCATCTTCTTTTTTAACTGCCATGCCAACGGAGAGCAAATCTCAGAAGTGAAGCAGCTGGGCAGGGAAAAATTAAATCTTCCCATGAATGGTGGTCCTGATCCAGATCAAGGGCCCCATGCACTTACTTTTGAGTAAACAAAAAGAGATGGAGCTGCACACATGCAGTTTGACCCACAGACAACTGAAAAACTATGCATATAAGGTGGTAGGGGTCAAAGTGAGCAGTGAAAAGCTGCTTACATTTATTGTAATCAGTTACAATAATTGTAACTAATTAATTACAATTAAATAATTGTAAATAATTGTATACAATAATTGGTTACTTATCACGTCTACAGGTAGTTAACCCAGAACCTGTTCTTGTGAGAAAGAACTGTAGAGGAGGAAAAAAAATATTTTTGTCCATTTTCCTAAACTTTCCTTAACATCACTGGGGTCAATAGTACCAAACAGGTTTACAAAACCCCTTTACATACCCGAATGTTTTAAATGTCCCCCCACCATAGTGTGCTCCTTGTTCACCCACCAACACTGTTATTTTTTTCATCATACCTATTGTTTTGTGAGAAAGTCACTAATCTGGCTTTGGGGTCACTGTGACTTCAACTGCATCGACACATGTTTGCAAGCAACCTGCACCCTCACCTCAACAGGTAGCCAGATGTGATGGCAACTCTCAGTCAAGGACATTTAGATGACCACTTCTAAGATATTTCAACAATGTGTTGTTTTGAGGGTTGCCCTCAGCACTTCTGGGGCATCATGTCACTGTCTTCCTTCAAAAGAATCAACAAAGTCTCTGATTTGATGATTGGCTTCAATGCCAAACAACCAATATGAAATAAAAGTTTGCCCTGTGCACAACCTGTGGAATATATTTAGCAAGACCCTCCCACAATGCTATGTGCCATATGAGAATGTTACAATTTATGAATACCTAGTGCCTTTCAGAGGAAGATGTCCAACAAGATAGTGTGGCATAAAATTCTGGTTGTCTTGTGATTCCAAAACATCATATGTTTATGACACAGACATATATGAGGAGAAGAAAGAAGGTGCTACAGCAGCTGAAGCCTAGGCCAGACAGTGGTTGATAATGTAACAACACTTTTACAGGGTTCTGGATGGAATATAACAGCTAATAACTTTTTCTTTAGTGTGCGGTTAGGCTGGATAGTAGCTAAGACAAAATGGACTCTGGTGGGAACATGAAAAACACACACACATGCCAGAAATTCCCCCAGAATTCCTTGCCTATGAATCCAAAAGTGTCAACAGCAATGGTTTTGGTTTTTTAGAAAATTTGGTACTTGTAATGTACTCAAGAAAGGAAGGGCAGATCTCCTTTCTTCCATGCATAACTCCTCCTGATATCATTATCTATTATAATAAAACTAATGGTAGTGTGGACACCTGTGACCAGATGGCCTCTATGTACACTTCCAAACACATTTCCACATATCCTGCTTAAATGCCTACATTATTTGAGCTGAACAACCAATGATGGGGATCTTGGATTTGGTGTTGAAGGCCCCTAGATGATGGTCTACCTTCCATGCTGCGGCTGCCAGATTCAAGGCAGCTCAGGACTTCTTGTCAGTCAAAGGCAAAGCTTAGAGATGACCTGAAAACAAAAAAGCACACACATAGGAAGTGGAAGGAAGGCCGAGCAACAAAAGAAGAATACAGGCAGATAGCACAGAATTGCAGGGATGGTGTCAGGAAGGCTAAAGCTGAGAACGAGCTGAGGTTAGCGAGGGATGCTAATAGCAACAAAAAGGCTTTCTTCAGCTACGTGCATAGTAAAAGACAGAGGAAAGGAATGGTTGTTCAGCTATTAAATAAGAATGACAAAACAATAACAGATGACAAAGAAAAGGTAGAAGTGCTCAATTCCTACTTTAGCTCAGTCTTCTCCCAAAAGAGGGTCTATGAGCCCCCTGGCAAAGGTGAAGAACAGGCTGAAGGAGCAGGATTGCAGCTTGAGATGGATAGGCATATGGTCAAGGAACACCTAATTACTTTGAATGAGTTCAAATCTCCAGGGGAAGATGAACTGCATCCTAGAGTAATAAAGGAACTGGCAGAAGAACTCTCAGAACCACTGTCTATTCTCTTTGAGAAATCATGGAGGATGGGTGAACTGCCAGATAATTGGAGGAGGGCTAATGTTGTCCCTATCTTCCAAAAGGGTAAAAAGAAGGAACCTATGACCTACAGACCGGTCAGTCTGACATCAATCCCTGGGAAAATTCTGGAGCAGATGATAAAGCAATCCATCTGTAAGCACTTTGAAACAACGCAGTGATGACTTGAAGCAACATAGATTTGTCAAGAACAAATCCTGCTAGACAAATCTGATCTCATGTTTTGATCAGGTCACCTCCTTTGTGGACTGTGGGAATGCTGTAGACATAATATACCTGGACTTCAGCAAAGCTTTCAACAAAGTGCCCCATGATATCCTGATGAGCAAACTAGCTCAAAGTGGGCTAGATGAAACAATGATCTGGTGGATCCACAGTTGGCTACAGAATTGGACTCAAAGAGTGCTTAGCAATGGGATCTTCTCAAACTGGTAGAGAGAGGTAAAGAGTGGGGTACTGCAGAGCTCAGTCCTGGGCCCAGTGCTCTTCAACATTTTTATTAATGACTTGGAGAAGGAGGTGCAGGTAATGCTGATCCAATTTGCGGATGACACAAAACTGGGCGGGATAGCTAATACTTTGGAAGACAGAAACAAAATTCAACATGATCTTGATCGGCTGGGCACTGGGCAGAAAACAACAGAATGAAATTTAATAGGAATAAATGCCAAGTTCTGCACCTATGAAAAAGAAACCAAATGCACAGTTACAAGATGGGGAATACTTGGCTCAAAAATACTACAAGCGAGAAAGATCTTGGAATTGTTGTAGATCACAAGCTGAATATGAGCCAACCATGTGATGTGGCTGCAAAAAAGGCCAATGCCACTTTGGGCTTCATTAATAGAAGTATAGCTTCCAAATCCCAGGAAGTACTAGTTCCCTCTACTCAGCACTGGTTAGGCCTCACATCTGGAGTACTGTGTCCAGTTCTGGGCACCACACTTTAAGAGGGATGCAGACAAGCTGGAGAGGGTTCAGAGGAGGGCAACGAAGATGATCAGGGGACTGGAGACAAAGCCCGATGAGGAGAGACTGAAAGAACTGGGCATGTTTAGCCTTGAGAAGAGGAGACTCGGGGGAGATATGATAGTGCTCTTCAAGTACTTGAAATGCTGTCACAGAGAGGAAGGCCAGGATCTCTTCTCGATCTTCCCAGAGTGCAGGACACAGAAGAATAGGCTCAAGTTCTAGGAACCCAGATTCCAGCTGAACATCAGGAAAAACTTCCTGACTGTTAGAGCAATACGACAATGGAACCAATTACCTAGGGAGGTGGTGGGCTCTCCCACACTGGAGCTGTTCAAGACGAGGCTGGACAGCCATCTGTCAGGGATGCTCTGACTTGGATTCCTGCATTGAGCAGGGGGTTGGACTCGATGGCCTTGAGGGCCCCTTCCAACCCTACTATTCTATGATACTATGATTCTATGTGTTTTGGCATTTGTTTCTCAATAAAGCCATGATTATTTTACTTGCAAATGATATCATGCTTAATAACATCCACCAAATATTTTACTTGTATGGCTTTCTTGGGATACATTTGATATCGATACTAGAATGGTATGGTCCATTTTTCTATCAATGGAGAGTTAAAAGCAATTAAAATCATTCTAAATTTAACTTTGGCTTGTAAAAGCTGAAATGCACCATGTAAAACATAGCTGCACAAATGAACTGTAATTCAATTTGGCAAACAGGCGGCATACAAAAGTATTGTTGAAATATAACCTTCCTTTGAAATGTGTCCCTTGGAACCTTAGAAATCTAGACCAGGATCCAAAGGAAGGACATTTACATGAAGGGGAGAAATGTGCACGTCCTTCAACCTTGGTTTTCTGTTCTCTCCACAGTGCAGTGTTTCCCAGCCTGCTTCTCCCCTGGTCTCTCTGCCCATCCTCCCTTTTCTCATACAAAAGTTTTGCTTGAGTCAGCAGATAGGGTAGAAAGTTGGTGATAGAACCATAGAAAGGGTAGAGTGGTAAAAGCAAAGTGGGAGAAATCATCACTGCTTCTTTTTTGCTGCTGAGGAGGGCAGGATATCTGGACTGTGGCCTAGCAGCCAAGGATATCATTATACTAAAATATAGTCTTCAATGCAGGTTAAATGGCTAAAACTGAGGCAAATCAGGCATTTTTGTTTTCATTTTCACTTCCTCACTTTTTTGATGCACTTTCCAATGCCTCATCCAAACATCATCTATTTTTCATCCAAATCCTGGACACTAAAAAGAAACATGCAAAATTACCTAAAAGTTGGTTTTTATGGCTCCAGAAAACTGTGAAGGCCCGGTCCACCCACTGATGGGACCGCATCTGCCAGAAGAGCGAATACCCTCTGTCCTCTGCAGCCCTAGGGATGTATGAATCCCTTACCTGGCTCCGTGCAGGGGCATCCGTGGTGGTGGGGAGGTGCTCCATCCTGCCCCCCAGAATCCTCAATGGGGGGGAAGCGCTCCATCCCTCCCCCCGGAATCCTGCCCGGCCGGCTCTGCTCCGCGGCCAAGCAGCAGAGCCTCCGGCCGGCTCTGGCCGCCTGCAGCCGGACATCCAGCCGCTGGGCAGCCCTGCAGGGACGCAAATGGTGGCTGTCGTAGCCGCTGCCATTTGCGTCCCTGTATTGAGCCGTGATCGGCTATGTAAATACTTACGTAGCCTATCACGGCAGGGGGGAAAAAAACCCAGCGTACGCAAATGATGGTAGCCGCCGCCATTTGCGTATGCTGGGTCCCCCCCCCGCCGTGATAAGCTACGTAAGTATTTACATAGCCTATCACAGCTATGAAGAGGTGGAAGCGAATGGCAGCCACAGGATGGCCACCATTCGCAAAACAGCATGGATGGGAGCAGGTAAGTGCTCCGTTTTGCGTGCCTTTTGTGGGGTGGGGGCGGCGGGGACTTCATCCTGCGCGCCTTTCATGGATTGTGGGGGGCGGGGGCTTTGTTCAATGACGGATTTCGGGGGGCCGAATGCACTGGCATTCGGCCTCACCGAGATCCATCGCAGAATTCTCTGACATCCCTATGTAGCCCCCTGTCTGTTCTGAATCAGGAGCCCATGGAGCTCAGGGCAGCAAGGCAGGCCAGATGTTGCAGCATCTAGGAGATCTGCTAGCAAGCAACTTGTTCGGATAAAGGCTAAGACCAGATTGAAGCCTTTTATGGTTCTGTTCAGAAGAAGCCCTTTCTCATACTCCACCCCTCCTATGAAGTGGAAAGTCTTCAAGCAGGGATGGAGAACCTTTGGCCCATGGAGATTCCCCATCCAGCCTTGGGCCTCATCTGGCTCCCTTCCTGTGCCTACAGGGATGGTTGTTGGTGGAATCTTTGGGTGGGTAGAGTTTGATGGGTTGGGACAGCTAGCAGATTTTCTGTGTGTTTTTATGCAAATTAAAGCCATAATTTTTGCAAATTTGCAAAATTTGTATAAATTGTGCAAAGCACAGCTGCAATTTGTGCAAATTACATAGATTTCAGCAAATTTGGCCACAATTTGCTGGTCCCCCCCCCAATATGGAAAAACTCACCAGAGTTCATGGAAAATCCATGGCTTGCCTTGAAAATGCAAGCCAAGTTGGGTGTGCAGCGGAAGACCAACAAGCTCCAAAAGGGCCATATTTCCAAGTGATGGACATTCCTCCCCATGCCCCACCATCCTGGACTTCTGGACCCAGCTGGGTGCCCACACCATCCGTAGTCCTGACTGTGGTGTGGAGTCGAGGAGCACAGGCTGGGCAGCTTTGCTGCACAAGGCATTCCCAGGCCAGCAAAGCCATGGACTGATGTTGTCAGCGGCTGTTGCCTCACTCCCTGACATAACCCAACCCACAGAGGAGTTGGTGGGGTCATCTGCCCCTTCTCCACACAACGTAAGTTCCCAACCCCTGTCTTAGAGGGATAGGCTTCTAGCCTGGAGCTTAGCATTTCTCTGTCTGTCCAGGAGCTCATTTTGGGTGTGCTGGTGCCATTGTCACACTGGCTTCATGGATTGTGGAGCTCTTGGAGATGGGGGTGCCAGCCCCCATCTAGAAACAGGCTAGACAGAGGCTCAAGGGCCACAGTTGTTGGTTTAGACTAAAAAGTCTCGGGTAGGGATGTATGAACCCCTTACCTGGTTCCGGTCCAGGGCTTCGGCAGTGGAGGGGAGGCGATCTGTCCCTCCCCCTGGAATCCTCCCCAGCTGGCTCCACTCTGCGGAGCCGAGGCCGCAGCCAAACTTCCGGCCACTGCCGGGCTGCTGCGGCCACAAATGGCGGCCATCGTAGCGTCCTTGCATTAAGCCGTGATAGGCTACATAAGTATTTATGTAGCCTATCATGGCAAGAGGCAGGGATGCAAATGGTGGCCACTATGCCACTATTACGGCAAAGAGCAGGGGAGCAGCAGTCTGGCAACGTCTGGAAGACAAGCAGCCCGGCAGCAGCCGGAAGAGCAGCCCGGCAGTGGCCAGAAGACGAGCCGGAGCTTTCGCTGCATCCGCCACTGCTGCCACATCCGCCGCCAGGTAGGTCCATTCCAGGGGGGATTTCGGGGGGTGGTGGCAGGGGGAGGCTGTTCCGTCACAGACTTTGTGGGGCCAGATGAATCTTGCCTCACTGCAGTTCGTGGCAGAAATCTCCAGCATCCCTAGTCTTAGGATCAGGGGCATTTAGCATCTTGGACTCGGGGGCCTTTGGTTTTTCAGTGATTCTCAGGCTCTGTACTTCCTTTATAGTACCACTGGCTACTCGGACCTTGAGTCCATGTCAGTGCTGGAATTTGAGGTCACGACACCCCCTCTGCGACTCCTCCGCAAAATATGATTTGGAGGGTTGGGTTCCTCCAGGGCAGATTTTGGGGTTGAGCAGGGGGCTGCAGAGGATGTAGCCCCATCCATTGGTGCACAGGACACAGCTCAAAAAGGATCCCAATCCTTTGAAGCAAGGGTTCCAAGGTCAGGGAAGCTCCCCCATGCAACTAAGCTAAATCTTAGGCAGAAAATCTTTATATAATTCTGATAAGTTCTCCCTCAACTCATGTGACTTGTAACAGCCCCATCTTAGTTCCAACCCCAATCCTCCCTACAGTAGGGATGTACGAAAGTCACTTATCTTTTCGCGGATGCGATTCGTGGTGGTGGGGGGAGGCACTCCATCCATTCCCCCAGAATCCTTGACGGGGGGGAGGCGATCTGGTCCTCCCCCCCAGAATCCTGCCTGGCCAGCTCCGCTCCACGGCGGCTCTGCGGAGCAGCCAGTCAGAGCCGTCCGCAGCTGGAGTTCCGGCCACAGACTGGCTGCTGCGGACGCAAATGGCGGCCGCCATAGCAGCCACCATTTGCATCCAGCCAGGCTGCCGTGATAGGCTACGTAAGTATTTACGTAGCCTATCACAGTAGGCCAAAAAAAAAAAAGCGTACGCAAATGGCGGGAGTTATGGTGGCCACCATTTACGTTACCTATTTTTCGCCATTTTAGCTTATGTAAATATTTACATAGGCCATTACGGTGAAAAATAGGGAACACAAATGGCGGCCACCGTATCTGCTGCCATTTGCGTATGCTGTTTTTTTTTTTGCTTGCCGTGATAGGCTACATAAATACTTACGTAGCCTATCACGGCAAACAGCAGATGCAAGTGGCGGCCGCAGCAGCCGGTCAGAAGACCAGCCACTACCGCTGCCCCCGCCACCACCAGAGCCGCCGCCAGAGCTGCCACTGCCGAAACATCCGCCCCAGGTAAGCTTTGTCCCAGGGGGGAATCCGTGGGGCAGGCGGGGGGTGGGAGGCCATTCCACCACGGATTTCAGGGAGCTGAACGCCAGTGCATTCGGCCTCACTGAAATCCGTGGCGGAATTCTCCGCCATCCCTAGCCGACAGTCACATCAAAACACATTGAAAAACACAAAAAATCAGCTCAGCTGTAATTACAGCAGAGTTTATTCAAAACAGGCCAGTGGGACAATTTCCCACAACTCTGAAGATGGAAATAAAAATTAAGAAATTCATAGGGATGGCGGAGAATTCCACCATGGATTTCAGTGAGGCCAAATGCCAGTGCATTCAGCCACCCCGAAATCCCTGGCGGAACAGCCTCCTGCCTCCACGCCCCCTGCGGAATCCCCCCAGGACGGCACTTACCTGAGCCGGATGCGGTGGATTTGGCGGTGGCGGTTCTGGTGGTGGCAGCGGCTCCAGTGGATTTGGTGGCAGTAGTGAGTCTGGCTCTGGCGGTGGCTCTGGCGGCGGCAGCTCCGGCGGCGGCTGGTCTGGCCAGCCGCGGGCAGGCTGCTGCGGCTGCCATTGCTGTCCTTGCAGCCATGATAGGCTATGTAAGAATTTACGTAGCCTATCACGGCTCCTCCCCCCAAACCGAGCGTACGCAAATGGTGGCAGCTATGGTGGCTGCTATTTGCATTCCCTATTTTTCACCGATTTATCTTACATAAATATTTATGTAAGATAAATAGGCAAAAAATAGGGAACTCAAATGGCGGCCACCGTAGCCGCCGCCATTTGCGTATGCTCGGGTTTTTTTGTGGGTGGGTTAGCCGTGATAGGCTATGTAAATTCTTACGTAGCTTATCATGGCTGCCTGGCTGGATGCAAATGGCGGCCGCTATGGTGGCCGCCATTTACGTCCGCAGCAGCCTGTCCGCGGCCGGAAATCCGGCTGCAGATGGCCTGAAGCCGGCCGTCGAGGATTCCGGGGGGGGGAGGACCAGATCGCCTCCCCCTGTCAAGGATTCTGGGGGGAGGGACGGAGCGCCTCCCCCCCACCATGAAAGATTCCGCGAAAAGGTAAGTGATATTCGTACATCCCTAGTAATTCATGAGCAAAACAAATAAAACCCTTGGTTAAGTGAATCAAACAAAAATTTGAACACCTGACCATTACTAGCCCATAAGCTTAACTTCACATAGAATATAATAAATGAGTATTGGTCTCTATAACCAGCCTCATAAATAATTTCCTAGCATATAAAGTTCACAAAGATAAAATGGTAGCTCTTCCTAGATTGCACATCAACTCTACAGTGGGAAAAAAATCAGGTTTAATCAGATTTCATTGGCATTCCTAATGCAGCTCTATGATTTTATCTTTTTTGAAGGAAGGCTATCATCTACCTATCTCTTCCTTTTGGTTTTTGTCTATCCCTTTGTTGTTTGCTTTCATTCTGGCCAATTCAATCTCAGTGTCTACCAAGTGTTTATTTCTTTATCCTACAAAATGATATTGGTTGTTTAGAGAAATGTGAACAAGAGCTAAATTGGCTAAATAATTCCAGATCTTTTAGCACAAACACAGCCCCTTGAGATGATAAACTTCAGTTTTTGAGCACCCAGGAGCAAATAAATTGAGATTACCATCACTGAGAGTTGGCAATATAACTTGCTACATTATAAGAATTGTGTATAATCTTCAGGATTTGTATGTCTAAGAGTGTGTGTCTACATGAGCCAACCTCCTCCATTTCTAAGGGGCAAAAGTAGAATGTAGGCTGAAGGTTGTTGATCTTTGTTTAACCCATACATTGTGCATTGGCTTGGGCAAGCCCAGACTTGCCTGGACAAGCCCAAATTTGCCTTGGCATGTGATCTACATCAGGGAATGGTTCCTAAATCAGTTTATACCTGACGTTTTTACAGCCAAATTTCCTATAAATACACTGTTAAATGTTTTGTAAAGGGATTTAAGTCTGGTGCTTTCTGAATTCCCTGCAGTATTTTCTTCCAAGAGGGCTGGACTTTTATTTGTACGTCAAAGCTACTTCTGTAGCCAAACAAGAGGAGGATCTCTTTCTGTAACCATTATGACCACTCAGAGCTATCTGGTAGAGTTTTCCTTAGTGGTGCAAGACCTTCTCCAACTTGGTCCACAATGCAACTTTAAGGATCCCTCGGAGGCCTGCTGCAACCTGTTTGCTAAGCACCTAAGAAATAAATTGCTCATATACTGCCTGATGTAGTCACCACTAGTTCTGCAGTTCAGTAAGTGGGTGTATCTAGAGCAGAGGTGCACAACACATGGCCCATGGGCTGCATGCATCCCCATTCCCCACAAGGTCTTCACTTGGGAGAGGGATACCACCAAGAGTGGTCAGATCCCACCAAATACAAGATTACCACTCATGATCTAGAAGAAGAAAAAAGCTGGATTTCATGAGTGTGGTAGTGCAAGCAAAAATTGCAAAGGAGGTTAGTTTGGGAATCTTCTCCAGAGCAAAGGGGTGAATCCAGGTCAAAAAGCTCCTATACAGAACAGAAGATCAAAGAACTGGGGATGAGTTGCATCCTTGCCTCTCCATATGTCTCCAAACTTCATCTGGACAGGGATCAGGAGAGTCAACAGAATACATATATAAAACTCAGAGCAGTCATTGAAATCCAATATTGGACCTCTAGTAAAGCTGGAAGGACATTTTGCACAAAGTGAATCTGAAAGGGATCATAGATTTCTAGGTTTAAGGTGGGAACCTGTGGGAAAGAAGCTATTGAGTGTGTGGATATTGGCTGTCATCTGTGTGCATGTGCGTTCTGTATGCAAATTCATACACTGATCCTGGGACACATATAGATCTCCACACTGTTGGGTCAGTAATGCTCTGTGCATATAATGGGGATAAACATGGAGAACAACGGGCAAAGATGCACCCCTGCATAAATGAGAGCTCTGTGAAATTATGGATCATAGCTACAGTGTTTGTGTTCATGCTGTCTGGATTATTTTGAGAAGCACTATTCAGAGCATGGTGAGGAAAGGAAATTGAAATTTGAAGCTATACTTTGGCATAGCGAAATATTGCCTCTATGGTCCAAGATCTAACGTACCTGATTAAAATCCATTAGCACTGCAGTACTTGGATAACAAAGGCAGCTGCTTTAATGAAGTTCCCCAATAGCCATGCCTTTTATTTGGGAGCAGAGAAAACAGTTGAGTGAAAGGATACTAACATGGTATACAGGACTAACTTTAAAAACAAAAACCTTCATTGTTATTACATTAGCAAAAGACTTGTTTTTGCCAGCCTCCATTTTAAGAGCAAACCAAATATTTACATAAGCTAGCATCTTGTTATTAGACCAAACCTGTGTGAAATTAACAAAATGTAAATATTAATATTTTATCACAATAGCAACATCGCTATTGCTAATCTTTCCTCTGAATCTAGTTCAGATATGTGCTGAAAAATCATGTTTCAGCACAGACATTATTCCAAGATTTTGTAGCCAAGTAGAAATGAATTTCCAATTGTCTAGTTAAGGTATACCTAGGTTTTGTTTGATAAATATATGAATAAAATAAAGGGCACATGTTTGCTTTTTACACAAATATCTGTGATTATTACAAGGATTCCTTGCTGTACCCATAAATACAGAACAGCTTAGATATTGTATGGCATCAAGTGCTTTTTGACATTTATTTTCCATCCTGTATATAATACTGAACTGATCTTCTCAGAGACAATCCTTAAGCAACTAAAATCATGGTACTTTCAGTGCATAGGTATCAACAACCTTGGGGGAACCCTAAGAGAGTCAGTCTAGGGATCTGTGGAGGGGTCTCATACATTTTCAGCAAAAGGTGAGGTAAATGTTTTTGACAGCAGAATCTTGGACAGAGGTAGAAGTACTGAGGTATTTTAATTAAAAGGGAGGCCAAGCGAAAAAAGGTTGGGGTAGTCAAGATGAGAGATGACCAGGCATGAACCAGTGTGTTAGCTGAGGCACCTAAGAAGAAACGGGAGATATTCACAAGGTGGTGCATGGAGAAATGGCATGATTTGGGGAGTTAAACAAATTCAAATTGTTTCATCTGTTATTGCTTTCTGTCACTTTTTGTGTATCTGCTTTGGAAATAAATGAAAATGTTTATGGACCAGCTTTGGAACACTCCCGTATTCTAGAGTTATAAAGCAGAAACACACCCTGGCTCCAACCTCAGTTCCCAGAAACTGAACAATCCTATGGCCCTCTAGACAGTGTTTAGTGGCCATAGGATTGCTCCTTAAATTGTCTAAATAAATACATGATACTTAGGGTGTCTGTATCTTAAAACATTTACCTGGAGCTCAATGGGATTTACCTCTAATGAGGTATGTATTAGTTAGAATTGTATCTGAGGCCATTGCACCAAAGAGTCAAACTCTAGGAATACATGCACAAGCACGTATTTTGAGTTGCCTTATTACACTCCTACAATTCATGGATCCACCAAATCTACATAAGGTATTTCCTAAGTTGTCTAAAGGAATGTTCATATATCAATAACATACTCATTTTATAAAGGCCTTTTAATGGACTCCTGCTTCAAATGGCAAGGGAAAAGAAGATCCTTCAAATTCGAAGCCAAATTCTACTGTCAACTGAATCATTCCTAACTCCTTGGATGAATCTTCCATCTATCTGGGAAACTTATCTGAGAAGAATTTTGCAATTGCTTCAACATATGTTGATTAAGACTCCAGGACACTGAACTTAGAAAGCTTTTTCCTGTTCTTAGTGCTTAACATTGTGCCATATTTGTACCTTCCATTTTACTTTTCTAAAGATGACATTCTGTGAGATGTAGCTGAAAAGAGAGGAAACACATATTTTCTTATTGTGCTGAAATATCAGGCCAGATATTTGGGTTTAGTTGGCAGAGCTTAAGTCCTTTAAAACTTAAATGATTGTTTCCGGTTTCACCCCATCCTTAAAACTTACACTTGGTGCAGCTCATCGATTTTTTAAAAAAGTATTTAAACTGCTGTCTTAGATTTTAATGTTGATTGCCACTAACAGCCATTTAAAAAAAGAAAAAGAAAGAAAGAAAAAAGAAAAACAAAACTGGTTCAGAAATCACTTAAAAAATAAACCACGCACACTGGCAGGAAATGGCCTGAAATGTAAAAGTAAATCATTTGTTCGCAATTTAAAAATAAAACCCTTGGGGAAAAGAGAAAGTTTGCCCAAATGGATGGTTCTGAGCCACATGACAGTCTTAACATGGTGGAATGCAACACTCCTGGTGATTTTTAGTGCAATCCCTTATATTTCTTATACTCTTAACACTTAATCCCTATTCATGTGTTCAAAAAAGGGTTAAAATCAATGTGTGAGGAGAAGGAGCGCTCCAGTCCATCCCTCTCCCGCACTGTGTTTGTCACCCTCAACTCCATGGAGGGAGACAGTCCGAAGAGGAGACCCTGCTGTATCTCTTGGGGCTCTCCACATGAGCCAGAATGTTGAAATAGCCATGTTCTGACCCACATGGAGAGCTTCCTTGAAAGCTCAGGGATGATAGGAGCTGTAGGCTTCACCGTGCTTGTTATTACCTATAAAGTTTTATATGACCTGGGAACAGGCTACCTGATGGAGGCATACGAGTTTGCCCAGTTCTAAGATCTTCGGAGGAGGTCGAAAAGTGCTTTGGAGGCACTTTTGTGGGGACATGAGAGAGGGTCCTCTCAGTGGCTGGCCACTCCTAGGATTTGGAACTCCTTGCTGAGGGAGGCTAGGTTGGCTCCCACTCAGTTATCCTTTCACTGGCAGACAAAGACATTTTTACTCAGGCATATGGATGGCCGTTGTGGGGAAATCTGGCCCTTTTGGGGCTTGCTGGATTTCTCCAGAGCCCCCAGCTCAGCTTGCATTTGTGAGCTGAGTCATGGGCTTTCCCCACAAATCCAGGAACTTTCTCAGGTTCTTTCTTTCTTTCTTTCTTTCTTTCTTTCTTTCTTTCTTTCTTTCTTCCCTTCCTTCCTGCCATTTATGCAAATTAAGCAAATTACTAGGGCTGTGAACCTCCTCGTCACAAAGCCCAAATAACGAGGTGAAGCAGGCTTATTCAGAGCAAAATCCTCATCATACAAAGCAGGTCAGAGCAGTACCAAAACACCCCCTTAACACGAAGGTCCTCCTCCACCTCGTATATTCAGAGCTCTACTTAATGCTAGGGATGGCGGAGAATTCCGCCACGGATATCAGTGAGGCCAAATGCACTGGCATTCAGCCCCCCGAAATCCGTGGCAGAACAGCCTGCCACCCCCTGCCCCCCTGCGGATCCCCCCCCTGGGATGAGACTTACCTGAGGTGGATGTTCCGGATGGCAGCGGCTCCAGCGGCGACTTCGGCGGCAGCAGCGGCGGCTGGTCTTCCGACCGGCTGCTGCCGCCACCATTTGCAGTCTGGTCTTTTTTTTTTACATAGATGTGATAGGCTACATAAAGACTTACGTAGCCTATCACGTCTGGGTAAAAAAAAAAAAAGTGTATGCAAATGGCGGTGGCTAGGGCAGCCGCCATTTGCATTCCTTATTTTTCTCCGTCTTAGTCTTCGTAAATATTTACGTAGACTATTACGGCGAAAATAAAGGGGAATGCAAATAGCGTAGTGGCACTATTTGTGTTCCTTTTTGATTTGCTGTTTTAGCCTACATAAATATGTACGTAGCCTATCATGGTTGAATACAGGGACGCAAACAGCAGTGGCTATGGCCGCCGCCATTTGCGTCCCTGCTACCTAGCAACCGGATGTCCGACTGCTGGAGGAATCTCTGCGGAGCGGAGCCGGCCAGGCAGGACTCCAGGGGGAGGGACCGAGCGCCTCCTCCCCCGTTGAGGATTTGTCCGGCAGGACTTGTTTTTGACAAATCTATGTTGGCTTTGAGTAATCACGGCATTGTTTTCAAGGTGCTTCCAGATGGATTGCTTTATTTATTTTCCCAGGAATTGATGTCAGACTGACTGGTCTGTAGTTCCCAGGTTCCTCGATTTTACCTAGGGATGGCGGAGAATTTCTCCCCGAAACTTCGGGGGGCCGAGCGCCAACGTGTTCGGCCCCCCGAACAAGTTTCGGGGAGAAATCCTCTGCACCCCCCCGCCCCCCGCACCCCCCCGGGACGGGACTTACCTTTTGCGAATGTCCCTCCCGGTGGCTGGTCCGGCCGGCGGTTCGGCGGGTTTTCGAGCGAGGCGGGAGCGGCAGCTGGTCTTTTGACCGGCTGCCGCCGCCGCCATTGTAATGAAAGAAAAAAAAAAAACCTTCCCCTGATAGGCTACGTGACGATTCACGTAGCCTATCACGGCTAGATCTCCAAAGTCAGCCATGATAGGCTACGTGAATCGTCATGTAGCCTATCACGGGTGACTTTAAAAAAAAAAAAAAGCGCGTACGCGAATGGCGGCCCCCATAGGGAGCCGCCATTCCCGTTCCTTATTTGGTGGCTGTAGTCTACGTAAATGTTTACGTAGACTACGGCGAAAATAAGGACAACGCTATTTGCGTTGCCCTTATTTTCGCCGTAGTCTACGTAAATCTTTACGTAGACTACAGCAACCAAATAAGGAACGTGAATGGCGGCTCCCTATGGGGGCCGCCATTAGCATACGCGCTTTTTTTTTTAAAGTCACCCGTGATAGGCTACGTGACGATTTACGTAGCCTATCACGGCTGACTTTGCAGATCTAGCTGTGATAGGCTACATTAATTGTCACGTAGCCTATCACGGGGGCGTGTTTTGTTTTGTTTTTAACCTTTGGAGTTCGCAGCCGGGCGAGGCGGGAAGCCTCCTCCCTGGCCTGAATTTCAGCCGGGCGAGGCGGGAAGCCTCCCCCCCGGCCTGAATTTTGGCCGGGCGAGGCGGGAAGCCTCCTCCCTGGCCTGAATTTCGGCCGGGCGAGGCGGGAAGCCTCCCCCCCCGGCCTGAACTTCGCGGGGGGAGCAGCGAAGCGCTCCCCCCCACCGCAAACGGCCTTCGACGACAGGTAAGTGACTTTCGTCCACCCCTAATTTTACCCTTTTTGAAGATAGGGACAACATTAGCCCTCCTCCAGTCATGTGGCATCATGAAGTCCTGAGCCACCCCAGATGCAGCCTCAGCATGGAAGTTGAGATCCCCCAGGACCATCATCCTAGGGGTCCTCAACACCAAGTCCGAGACCACTTTGATCAGCTCAGGCAGGGAGTCTGATGGGCTTGTGCCTTGTGTTGGGTACCTGGGACAGATTAGGGATTCTGTTGGTGTACCACCCACCCCGCTGCCCATCAGACTCCCTGCCTGAGCTGATGGAAGTGGTCTCGGACTTGGTGTTGAGGACCCCCAGGATGATGGTCCTGGGGGATCTCAACTTCCATGCTGAGGCTGCTGTATCTGGGGTGGCTCAGGACTTCATGGCTGCCATGACAACCATGGGGCTGTCCCAATATGTCATCAGCCCAACATATATAAAAGGACAAACGCTTGATCTGGTTTTCTCAACTGGGCAGGAGGATGGTGATCTGAAAGTGGAGGAATTAACATCTGTCCCTTTGTCATGGTCAGATCACTTCCTGTTGAAGTTTAGACTCTTGGCAGCCTTCCCCCTCTGCAAGGGTGGGGGACCTATTAAAATGGTCCACCCCCGGAGGCTAATGGATTCTGATGGAATCCAGAGGACTCTGGGGGATTTCCCTGCTGGTATGGCTGGTGCTCCTGCTGAAGCCCAGGTTGCTCTGTGGAATGCAGAGATGACTTGGGCGGTTGACACGATAGTGCCCAAGCGCCCTCTCCCTCTGAGCAGAGCCTGGCCAGCTCCTTGGTATACACAGCTGAGGGCAATGAAGCAAGAGGGGAGACAGCTAGAACACAAGCGGAGGAAAACTCGTGCTGAGTCTGATTATCGTGCTCATTATTAACCTGCTGTGTGGAAGTGAGACAGTTCTTTTCCACTAGCATTGTGTCTTCTCAGTGTCGTCCAGCAGAGCTTTTCTGAGTGGTTCATGGCCTGTTACATTCTGGGCCAGGGAAGGAGACTGTGGAACCCTCAGTTGCACACTGTGATGAGTTTGCACAGCACTCTGAAGATAAAATCATTAATTGGACACCATGAGTAATGCATTGCAGTTCCATTGGTAGAGGCGTTCAGAGCACTGCCTGGTCCAGTTCTATTGGATGAGTTTCAGTTACTGAGGCCTGAGGATGTGGACAAGGTGCTTGTCCAAGTCCGATCGACCACTTCTGTGCTTGATCCTTGCCCTTCATGGCTTATTACATCAAATAAGGAGGGGATGTTCGGCTGGGTCCAGGAGGTTGTAAATTCCTCCTTGAGAGAGGGAGTGGTGCCGGCCTCTTTAAAAGAGGCAGTAATCAGACCACTCCTGAAAAAGTCTAACCTGGACCCAGAGGATGTCAACAATTATAGGCCAGTGGCCAACATCCCCTTCCTGGGCAAGGTGCTTGAGCAGGTGGTTGCAGGACAGCTCCAGGCACTCTTGAATGAAATGGATTATCTAGATCCACTTCAATCAGGCTTCAGGCCTGGTTTTGGAATGGAAACTACCTTGGTCGCCCTGTGGGATGACCTCTGCTGGGAGAGGGACAAGGGGAGTGGGACCCTGTTGATTCTCCTGGACCTCTCAGCGGCTTTCGATACCATCGACCATGGTATCCTTCTGGATAGGTTGTCTGGGTTGGGAGTTGGAGGCGCTGCACTGCAGTGGTTCTGCTCCTACTTGGATGGCTGACTCCAGAAGGTGGTGCTGGGGGATTATTTCTCTGTGCCATGGCAATTGTGCCATGGGGTTCCACAGGGCTCTATTTTATCCTCCATGCTGTTTAACATCTACATGAAACTGCTGGGGGAGATTATCTGGAGGTGTGGGCTGAGGTGCCATCAATATGCAGATGACACCCAGCTCTACCTCTCTTTCTCATCAAACCCAGGTGAGGCAGTGGCTGTTCTGAATCAGGGCCTGGGCACAGTAATGGACTGGATGAGGGCCAATAAACTGAAACTCAATCCAGACAAGATGGAGGTACTGTTAGTGGGTGGTTTGTCTGCCCGGCTAGGTGATATTCAACCTGTTCTGGAGGGGGTTGCACTCCCCCTAAAGGATCAGGTTCATAGTTTGGGGGTGCTCTTGGATCCAGAACTGTCACTTGAGGCACAGGTGAACTCAGTGGCATGGAGCACACTTTATCAGCTTAGGCTGGTATACCAACTATGTCCTTATCTGGATAGAGATAGTCTAGCTACAGTTATCCATGCTCTGATAACTTCTCGTCTGGATTACTGCAATGCGTTATACATGGGGCTGCCTTTGAAAATGGTCTGGAAATTTCAGCTGGTCCAAAATAGAGCAGCAAGATTGTTAACAGGGATTGGCCAACGAGCTCGTATTATGCCAGTACTTTTCCAGCTGCACTGGTTGCCAGTCCATTTCCAGGCCCGATTCAAAGTGCTGGTATTAACATTCAAAGCCCTCAACGGCTTGGGGCCAGGTTATATGAAGGAGCGCCCCCGCCCATACGTTCCTGCCCAGACCTTAAGATCATCCTCAGTGGCCCTTCTCCGTGAGCCCCTGCCAAATTGAAGTGAGGCAGGTGGCTACTAGGAGGAGGGCCTTTTCTGCTGTGGCCTCCCAGCTGTGGAATGAGCACCTTCTGGCAACAGATGAAGACACTGTATTCCTTCCAGCGCCAGGTGAAGACCTTTTTATTTTCCCAGGCATTTTAGCATTTTAGCTTTCTAGACTTTTAGCTTTGCTCTTTTAAATCTGTATTTTAAATCTCTGCATTGCTGCTAGGTATTATTCTGATTTTATTCTGGTTGTACTGTTATACTGTGGTTTTAATGTTTTATATATTTTATATTGTTTTATTGTGTGCTATTTGGTTTTAATTTTTGTGAACTGCTCAGAGAGCTTCAGCTATTGGGCAGTATAGAAATGAAATAAATAAATACATAAATAAATTAGGGATGGGGGAGAATTTCTCCCCGAAACTTCGGGGGGCCGAGTGCCAACGCATTCGGTCCTCCGAAGGTTGTTCGGGGAGAAATTCTCCGCCCCCCCGCTCCCCCGGGATGGGACTTACCTTTCATGAATGTCCCTCCCGGCAGCGGGTCCCGGAGGCGGTTCGGCAGGTCTTCGTCAGGGGCGGGGGCGGCAGCCGGTCTTTTGACTGGCTGCCGCCGCTGCCATTACAAGCAAAGTAAAAAAAAAACACACGCCCCTGTGATAGGCGACGTAATGATTAACGTAGCCTATCACGGCTAGATTTGCAAAGTCAGCCGTGATAGGCTACGTTAATCGTCACGTAGCCTATCACGGGTGACTTTAAAAAAAAAATAAAAAAGTGCGTACGCAAATGGTGGCCCCCATAGGGAGCTGCCATTCGCATTCCTTATTTGGTCCCTGTAGTCTACGTAAAGATTTACGTAGACTACGGCGAAAATAAGGGAACGCTATTTGCATTGCCCTTATTTTCGCCGTAGTCTATGTAAATCTTTACGTAGACTACAGCGACCAAATAAGGAACGCGAATGGCGGCTCCCTATGGGGGCCGCCATTTGCATACGCGCTTTTTAATTTTTTTTTTAAAGTCACCCGTGATAGGCTACGTGACGATTAACGTAGCCTGTCACAGCTGACTTTGCAGATCTAGCCGGGATAGGCTACGTTAATCGTTACGTAGCCTATCACAGGGGCGTTTTTTTTTTCTTTTGAAGTTTGCGGCCGGGGAGACGGGGCGCTTCTCCCCGGCCTGAATTTCGGCTGGGCAAGGCGGGAAGCCTCCCCCCCGGCCTGAATTTTGGCCGGGTGAGGAGGGAAGCCTCCCTCCCCGGCCTGAACTTCGGGGGGAGCAGCGAAGCGCCTCCCCCCCACTGCGAAGCAAGCTGCAAGACCACGTAAGTGACTTTCGTGCATCCCTAAAATAAATACATAAAGGTCAACCCTCACTTCTGCTTTCGCCATTCTATTTCCTTGTTGTTTGTGTCTGTCAACTCTGTCTCTTTTAGATTTTTAAAAAAACAGTCTTATTTCAATTTTTTAAAGCAAATATTGACTTTTGGGCATGTTCCTCCCCTCCCCCCAGTTTTAAGTCATATTGAAGCATTTAGTTTTTTCTTGCTTTCTAAATTCTTAAAGAAAGGTATATTATAGCAGCCTGTGTGTGTAGTGTTTAGTTTCCCTCCCCCCACCATGCTGAAGTGAACTATCTGGGTAGGGATGTCAGAGAATTCTGCCACGGATCTCGGTGAGGCTGAATGCCAGTGCATTCAGCCCCTCAAACTCCATGGGGGAACGGCCTGCCCCCCCGCCCCCCGGCGGATCCCCCCAGGACGAGACTTACCTGGGGCAGATCTTCCAGGCGGCGGTGGCTGAGGCGGCCGGTCTTCCGACCGGCTGCTGCCACCGCCATTTCCAGTGTGGGAAAAAAAAAAGACGTGATAGGCTACGTAAAGATTTACATAGCCTATCGTGGCTAGGTTTAAAAAAACACACAAAAAAAATGACGTGATAGGCTACGTAAATCTTTACATAGCCTATCACATCTGACTTTAAAAAACAAACAAACGCACGTACGCAAATGATGGCGGCTACGGCCGCCGCCATTTGCATTCCTTATTTTGGGCCATCTTAGTCTACATAAATATTTACGTAGACTAAGACAGCGAAAATAAGGGGGAACGCCAATAGCGTCCGCTACGCTATTGGCGTTCCCCTTATTTTTGCCGTCTTAGCCTACGTAAATATTTATGTAGACTAAGATGGCCCAAAATAAGGAATGCAAATGGCGGCGGCCGTAGCCGCCATCATTTGCGTACGTGCGTTTGTTTGTTTTTTAAAGTCAGATGTGATAGGCTATGTATAGATTTACGTAGCCTATCACGTCATTTTTTTTGGTGTTTTTTTAAACCTAGCCACGATAGGCTATGTAAATCTTTACGTAGCCTATCACGTCTTTTTTTTTTCCCACACTGGAAATGGCGGTGGCAGCAGCCGGTCGGAAGAAGGATATATTTATATTAAATATATAAATTTATTATATAGTAAATATTTATGTAGACTAAGACGGCCCAAAATAAGAAATGCAAATGGCGGCGGCTGTAGCCACTGCCATTTGCGTACGCGCGTTTTTGTTTTTTGTTTAAAGTCAGATGTGATAGGCTACATAAAGATTTATGTAGCCTATCATGACTGACTACAGGGACGCAAAAGGCGGCGGCTACGGCCGCCCGCCATTTGCGTCCCTGTTAGCCAGTGGCCGGATGTCCGGCTGCTGGCGGAGCCGGCCGGTGGCTCTGCGGAATCCCCGTGGAGCGAAGCTGGCTGGCGAGGATTCCTGGGGGAGGGACGGAGCGCCCTCCCCCAGCGGAACCCGGTGGAGCCAGGTAAGGGCAATTTCATACATCCCTATAATCTGCGTCTTCCCTGTGCTGATCTTTCCAAAACAGAAATTAAAGAAGCTTTTTAAAAAAATTATTGGGTGCTTGCTCTTGGCTCTTATCGCCTGTACTGTCATCCTGCATTTCTTGAAGTTAACCTGTCTGCCATAAAAGAACATGAAATACAAAACAATAAATGAAAGACACCAGTCATTTGCTTAGGTAGTTCTGCTTTTCTTTAGCTTGTGTGTGTGTGTGTGTGTGTGTATGTGTGTGCTAGGTTGTTGTTCCACCAAGGCACCAACACTATACGTCCACATTTCAAGACAGCGTTGAAAAAGCATGAGGCAGATAGGATTTATATTAATTACTTTCATATTCCAATAACACTCCACTGTGTGGCACTGGCAAAGCAATCCAGCGCAATATGAGGCATCTTCAGGGTGTTGGCAGGAGCGGAGGTGGGTGAGGTGCTGCTCTCAGTAGCAGCACCATTAGGCCAGCTGTCTGTCCCCTAGTCCAGATTGTGCATCCTGGTGCAGTAAGGCAGCAGAATGCAGAGGCCAGTTGCAGTGCTCAGAGGTCACTGTTCGAGGAGGCTGGTGTGGGCAGGTGCGGTAGTCACACTCTTGCCCATGGTGGAGCAGATCTCCTTCTGTAGTGGAAGAGAGGACCCCACTGATGGATGTTAGGTCAGAGGTGCCTGACGTCCTCAGTGTGGTGGAAGGTGAAGAGGAGGAGATCCTCCAGGGTGTGTTGGAGGAGGAGCAGCAGGCAGAGGCGCCAGCACCTGACCCCTCTTCCATTGTTCCCCCTTCTCATGTGATGCCCCCCCCAGTCAAGGCAGGCAGTCTGCATCTTCTCCTCCCTCAAAACATCAGGGCAGCATCGTGTGGGACCACTTTGAGCTGGGAGTGGATATCAGCACTGCCGTGTGCCGCCACTGCAAGGCATCTCTGAGCAGGGAGAAACAGCCAGGGCACTACAGCACCAGCGGCCTGCTCCTGCACTTGAGGAGGCAGCACCAATTGGTTTTGCTTCGGGAAGAGGCCCCCATGTCCCAGCAGGCTGGCAGCAGGGGCAAGCATAAGGCTTGTAGTGCCTCTGGAATACCTGCAAGCTCTCTGTCTCTCACCCCCAAGAAGTTTAGGCAGGAGATGGGGTGGGGGAAGTATGTGGAGGTTTCCAGCATTCAAAAATCAGTGGCCCTTCTGGGCTAGGCACTGACCGTGTTCATTCAAGATACATTCAAAATACTCATGTAGTGTGTGCTAGAAATAAAAAAAAAGCAGATTAAAAAATAAATTCTTCCAGCCTGCCTGCCAGGTAATGTGTGTATTCAGCCATAGAGAGGCTGAGCCGGTGAATAAAGGTTGTTTTTAGGGATATACGAAAGACCCACCTTCCGTTCCGGGGGGGGGGCCGCAGGGGTGGGGAGGCGATCTATTCCTCCCCCCCAGAATCTGTCCAGGCCAGCTCCGCTCTACATTGATCCTGCAGAGCCGGCCGCCAGCTCTGCTTCACTGGCGAATGTCAATAGGGCCAGCAGCCATTGCCGTGCCGTATTGCTGTAAGTCAGTCTCCGGATGCAAATGACGTAGTGGGCACCATTTGTGGCCATAAAGCTGGTAGATTAGCCTAAATGCAGCCATTTACAGCTGCATTTAGGTTAATGTACCAGCTTTACGGCCCGCAAATGGTGTCCACTACGCCATTTGTGTCCCTATTTTTTGATGTGATAGGCTATGCAAATATTTACGTAGCCTATCACGTGAACAGGGACGCAAATGGCCTGAACGTAAGAAGGGCCCGAACGTCAGAACTGTGTGTGTGTATGGGGGGGGGGCTGTCTACTGGCAGTTTTCCAGGGGGTGGGTGCTGCAACACTAAATGCACTGCCACACGTGCTCCTGAGGTGAACCTCAGGAATGTGTGGCACCCTCAGAAGTGCTATATCTGATCTGATGATCTCAGAGACTGGCAGCATCAGGATTGATTCTGAGCGCAGGGAGATAGTTAGCAGCTCAGATTCAGAAGAGGAGCAGCCAGAACCGGGGAACTTTTTCTATAGCCGGGGATGGCCATAGTTGGCATACCAGTCCAAGTGTCAGGGTGGAAACTGAGCCAATAGAGCCCCAGAGCAGTTCTGATTCTGAGGAGGAACAGCAATCCATGGGAGAGGAGCTCGCTCATCTCTCACAAGCACAGCAGCTGGCAGAGATTCCTCCTGCCAGCATTCCTGGGAGAGATAGTGACCCTGGCAGTGAGAGAGCACTGGAGGGGGGCTTGCTGGACGCTCGGCGCAGATGCAGGGAACGATGACAGATGGAGGCACGGAAAGGAAGTGTAGCGCTTGTTTGGCGCGCAAACAATGCTCTCGTCCTGAGGACCCAAGGGAAAGAGGGAGGATCTCTCCCTAGCCGATAAGTTCAGGGTCTTCCCGTGGTTCTCCTTCAAACGGGGACCAACTGCCTTACCTGGAGCTTAGGCTACTCTGCTATCTTTCCCCAGTGCTGTTCCTTGCTTTGTCGCTAGTGATTGGTATCTTAAAGAGTCATAAAGTAATAAAGTCTCAGAAAGGATTCCTCATCGTCTGTGTTCTGAGTAGGGGTGGACGAAAGTCCCTTACCTGTCCTCGAAGGATGTTCGCGGTGGGGGGGAGGCGCTTCGCTGCTCCCCCCGCGAAGTTCAGGCTGGGGAGGGAGGCTTCCCACCTCGCCCGGCCGCGAATGCAAAAGTTTTAAAAAAACCAAACAAACGCCCCCTGATAGGCTACGTGACGATTAACGTAGCCTATCACAGCTAGATCTGCAAAGTCAGCCGTGATAGGCTACGTCAATTGTCACGTAGCCTATCACGGGTGACTTTAAAAAAAGAAAAGAAAAAGCGCGTATGCTAATGGCGGCCCCCATAGAGAGCCGCCATTCGCGTTCCTTATTTGGTCGCTGTAGTCTACGTAAATCTTTACGTAGACTACAGCAACCAAATAAGGAACTGGAATGGCGGCTCCCTATGGGGGCCGCCATTATCCGTACGCGCTTTTTTTTTTTTTAAGTCACCCGTGATAGGCTACGTGACGATTGACGTAGCCTATCACGGCTGACTTTGCAGATCTAGCCGTGATAGGCTACGTTAATCGTCACGTAGCCTATCAGGGGGCATTTTTTTTTCTTTTATTGCAATGGCGGCAGCGGCAGCCGGTCGAAAGACCAGCTGCCGCTCCCGCCCCGCTCGAACACCCGCTGAACCGCCGGCTGGACCCGCCGCCGGGAGGGACATTCGGCGAAGGTAAGTCCCGTCCCGGGGGGGGGGTGCAGGGTGCAGGGGGGGGTTCGGAGGATTTCTCCCCAAAACTTGTTCGGGGGGCCGAACACGTTGGCGCTCGGCCCCCCCGAAGTTTCGGGGAGAAATTCTCCGCCATCCCTAGTTCTGAGTTGGCTATTGGTGGCGCTCCTGACACCAAACCGATAAAAGGTACTTCTAGCATGTAGTCTAGAGAACTCATGTTGTATATATGGAGGCTGGGTGATGGTGGTGTAGATATTTATTTATTCAATATATTCTAAAAATATGTCTATACTGCCTTTTACTCTTTCTGTTACTGCTTGTTGTCTGTTTTGTTTGCTCTTATTTCCTGCTCTGTTATTTCAGTTTTATTGTATTATGTGTCCTGGGACAGAAAGATGAGCAAGTTTTATAAATAAAATAAATGAACCTCAGCCACTACTGTGTCTATGGACTCTACCTTTCATTTTCATGCACAGGTAAGCTGTGGAAGTTGCTGGTGCTTCTATGACTTCAGATGTGGGAATGATACACATCTGTAAAACCTACCCCTAGACTTTATCTATAGGATGTTGATGTTGCATGGAGCTGAGCCATGGAAATTGGCAAAAGGAGGGCAAAACATCTTTAGAAAACTAGAGGATTGGCACTCAGCTATGGATTTTGCTGCCAAAAAAGTTGAGCAAAACTATGCCACTTTATTTAGGCTGTAATCCAATGCACACTTACATGGGAGTAAATTCCATTGGACACAGTGGAACTTTCTTCTGAGTAAGCAGGCATAGCATTTGCTGTTAGTGTATTTTCACAAGCAAGGGAAGGTGGAATACTGCAGAAAATACGTGAACATGTACATTTTCATTCTTCCTTACCTCCATTATTTTGGCACTAAGACTTGTGGCAGAAATGTGCTACTTTATTGGCTAATACTGTAGGCCTTATTCACACAACTTTTTAAACTAGTAAGGGTTGGCTTTCTTTTCCTCCAGCACATAATGTCATGGTTATGTGATTTGGAAACTACTTTCCAAAGCTTGCTGAAAGTGGTTTAACTGCCTGTTAGTTATAAACAGGCACACGTTGGACTAATCATACACACAAGATACACACAAACACACACACACACATTATCTCCCCCATAACCTGCAGTCTGAAGCTGAACAGGCCTAGATTTAGGGCTGTGCACCACTTCAGTCCAAATTCCCATTACCGAAGTGAAGTGGGCTGGCTCAGAGGTGCCTTGGTGTGATAAGAAGTAGAACAGTACTGAGGCCCCATGAAGTGGCTTGTTGCCGAGGCACCTCAGTCCACCTCGGAGCTTTGGAGCTAATGAAGTCATTCCCTGACAGCCTGTCTCTCAATATATCAAATTGCGAAAGATCTGGGAGGGGGTGAGGAGAACAGAGGGGGGAACAGGACAGGAGGGGGAAGAGGGAGGGGGAAATGGTGAGCCTTGGTGAATGGTAACTGTAGTTGCCAAATTAGGGCTGAACTTAACCCAGTCAGAGACAGTGATGGAGGAAAGAGGCAGTGGGATACTGGATATATTGGAGAGATCAGCCTGCTTTCATTTCATTGTGAGAGCGAGCACGCTTGTTAGAGGCGGAGCTAGTGGTTTACGTGTTGTTAGAGAGAGTTGGCTAGATCTGTGTGGTGCGTGTGTACTGCAGCTTTGTCTTTCTTCTTCCTACCCAATTCAACTATTCTCTTTCTTTCTTTCTTTCTTTCTTTTGTAGATTCTTTATTTTTTAAAAACAAACCTTTAAAAAGTACTTAGTTTGAGTTTCCTCCTTTCCTTGCCTGCTTTCTCTCTCTCTCTCTCTCTCTGCCCCCCCCCCCAGGTTCTACCTTTCATTCTTTTCTTGATGGCTTATTTAAAAAAACATTTCTTAAAAAAGGTACTTTAATTTTCCTTTCCTTTCCTTTCCTTTCCTTTCCTTTCCTTTCCTTTCCTTTCCTTTCCTTGTTCTTTAGCTCCCACTAGGGATGTACAAAAGTGACTTACCTTTCGTGGATTATGTTGATGGTGGGGGGGAGGTGCTCCGTCCCTCCCCCCGGTATCCTGGCCAGCCGGCTGTGCTTTGCAGGGATTCTGCGGAGCCGTTGGCCGGCTCTGCCAGCAGCCGGACATCTGGCCGCTGGCTATCAGGGACGCAAATGGCGGCGGCCGTAGCCACCGCCGTTTGCATCCCTGTAGTCAGCCGTGATGGGCTATGGAAATCTTTACGTAGCCTATCACGTCTGACTTAAAACAACAACAACATGTGCATACGCAAATGGCGGCAGCTACGGCCGCCGCCATTTGCATTCTTTATTTTGGCCCGTCTTAGTCTACGTAAATATTTACGTAGACTAAGACGGCAAAAATAAGGGGAACGCAAATAGCGTAGCGGACGCTATTTGCGTTCCCCTTATTTTCGCCATCTTAGCCTACGTAAATATTTACGTAGACTAAGATGGGCCAAAATAAAGAACGCAAATGGTGGTGGCCGTAGCCGCCGCCATTTGCGTACACACGTGTTTTTTTTAAAAGTCAGACGTGATAGGCTACATAAAGATTTACGTAGCCTATCACGTTTTTTTTAAAAACCTAGCCATGATAGGCTACGTAAATCTTTACGTAGCCTATCACGTCTTTTTTTTTTTAAAATACGGGAAATGGCGGCGGCGGCAGCCAGTCGGAAGACCGGCTGCTGCCACCGCCGCACCGCCACTGTAGCCGCCACTGGAGCTGCCGCCACCTGGAAGATCCGCCCCAGGTAAGTCTTGTCCCGGGGGGATCCGTGGGGGGGCGGGGGGTTGGCAGGCTGTTCCACCACAGATTTCGGGGGGCCGAATGCGCTGGCATTCAGCCTCCCCGAGATCCGTGGTGTAATTCTCTGACATCCCTAGCTCCCACCCATCTCAATTCTCAGCCATTCATTTTCCTTTACTTTCTGTCTAGATAGACATATAAATAATATAGTACTTTCCTTTCCTAGTTCTTGGCTCTCCTCCACCCCACCCCCGCCCTTCTCAATTCCTGTATTCCTTCCCTTCCCATCTTTTTAAAAATCTCTTTTCCCTAACAAATAAATAAAATTAAAAACCCTTTTCTGTTAGGATTATAGATAGACCCCTCCCCTTTTGTTTCTAGGTAGTTCGGTGTTTGCTTTTCTTTTGCTCTTTTGTGTGTGTATGAGTGCTCATGCATGCGCATGCTTGTGTTGTGGACAAGCAAACAGTGTGTGGCAAAGCACTACACAGTCCACGTTTCAAAAAACGGTGGTCAACACACCACACAACATACATTATTCAGATTTTATACTATATTGTGTGGCAAAGCAAGCCCAACATGAGGCATCTTCGAGGCCTTGGCAGGGGCAGAGGTGGGCAAGGTGGTGGTGGGGTCAGTGGTACTAGTAGCCAAGCTTACTCTCCCCCAGTCCAGGTAATGCATCTTGGTGTTGTAGGGCAGCAGAGTGTGCAGGCACATTGCAGTGCCTGGAGGTCACTGCTTGAGGAGGCTGGTGCAGGCAGCAGCAGTAGCACTCTTGCCAAAGGAGGAGCATCTCCTTCTCTAGTGGAAGACGGGAGCCTGCCGATGGACAGTTAAGTCGAGGTAATGTGTCTTCCCAGGTAATGTATATTCCATTCAGCCAAAGAGAGCCTGAGGACAACCACTGTGAAGCGGAATAGGAAAGTAGTACTAGGGGTAGAGGTTATTTGCACTTCAAAAAAATCTACAGCAGAGATTAGGGATAGTGACCTCCTTTTAATCTCTTGTTAAACACCTAGCTTCTCTGATTATCCCTTTATGACCTTTGGTTTGAGTTTCTCAGAACTAGGGATGTGTGAAAGTCATTTACATTTTCGAAGGGGTGATTTGCGGTGATTTGCGCAAATCACCCCTTCGAAGGTGATTTGAAGGGGTGATTTGCGCTGAAATCCTAACCCGGCCGGCTCCGCTCCATGGCAACTCCACGAAGCCGCTGGCCGGGTGCATTCGCAGGCATGCGGAGCCTGTGGACGCAAATGGCGGCGGCTATGGTGACTGCCATTTGCATTCCTGTTTTTTTGCCATGATAGGCTACGTAAATATTTACAGGGGTGCAAATGGCGTAGCGGCCATTTTCACCCCTGTCTTTCGCCGTGATAGGCTATGTAAATATTTACGTAGCCTATCACAGCAAAAAAACAGGGGCATAAATGGCGGCAGCTATGGTGGCTGCCATTTGCGTTCCCTTTTTTTGCCATGATAGGCTATGTAAATATTTACGTAGCCTATCATGGCCTCCACAGGGATGCAAATGGTGTCCCTGAATTAACTGTGATAGGCTACGTAAATATTTACGTAGCCTATCACAGCAAAAATGGGGAAGCGAATGGCGGCCACAGACGCAGCTGCCATTCGCAAAGCAGCGCAAACGGCACCAGGTAAGTGCTCTGTTTCACACGCCTTTCATGTGGTGGTGGGGGGGGCTCTGTTCCACCATGGATTTTGGGGGGCCGAATGCACTGGCATTCAGCCTCACTGAGATCTGTGGCAGAATCCTCTGACATTCATACTGAGAACAGCACATTTTATCTGTGTCTAGCTAACAAAAACTACTGGGCCAAACTGTCTGAAATTTGTTAGGTGAAATCCCCTCCATGGGAGCTGAGAGATCCCCAAATTTCACATACTTCTGTGGAAATAGCGAAAAGTTATAGCTCTTTGCTTTGAGAGTTTTAGTTGAAAAAATCAAATTTCACCTGTGCCTACCACAAGAACTACTGGCCCAAACTGTCTGAACTTTGGCAGGTGGAATCCACTTCGTGGGGACTGACAGCTACGGATGTACGAAAATTCCACCACGGATCTCGGGGAGGCCGAATGCCAGTGCGTTCGGCCCCCCGAAATCAGTGGCAGAACGGCCCGCCCCCCCTGGGACGAGACTTACCTTGGGCGGATCTTCCTGGTGGCGGCGGCTGCGGCGGCGGCTGCGGCTGCGGTGGCCGGTCTTCCGACCGGCTGCCACTGCCACCATTTCCAGTTTAAAACAAAAACAAAAACTTGATAGGCTACGTAAAGATTTACGTAGCCTATCATGGCTAGGTTTTTTTTAAAAAAACGTAATAGGCTACGTAAATGTTTATGTAGTCTATCACGGCTGACTTAAAAAAAAACAAAAAACATGTGCGTACGCAAATGGCGGCGGCCACGGCCGCTGCCATTTGCGTTCCTTATTTTGGCATGTCTTAGTCTACGTAAACATTTATGTAGACTAAGACGGCGAAAATAAGGGGAACGCAAATAGCGTAGAAGCAAATAGCGTAGCCGTGGCCGCCGCCATTTGCATATGCGTGTTGTTGTTTTTTTAAGTCAGCCGTGATAGGCTACGTAAACATTTACGTAGCCTATCACGGCTGACTGCAGGGACGCAAACGTCCTGCATTTGCGTCCCTGCTAGCCAGTGGCCGGATGTCCTGCCGCTGGCGGAGCTGGCCGGCGGCTCTGCAGAATCCCTGCAAAGCACAGCCGGCCGGCCAGGATTCCGGGGGGGGGGGGGAGGAACGGAGCACCTCCCCTCCAACCATAAACATAATCTGCGAAAGGTAAGTACCTTTCGTACATCCCTACTGACAGCTTCCCAAATTTCATATACTGTACTTATCATGAAAACTGAAAAAGTCATGGTCATTTCTATTTTCCAATGCAAGTCAATGAGAAAACGTTAAATCCAAATGATTCTGATTATCTGAATCTCATTTTGGATCCAAATCAAAGTGAAGTGGGGCTGGTTTGGAAGCTTCAAAGCGGCATCCAAAGCAAAGCAGGGTGTCCGTGCAGAGCCCTACCTAGCTTACATTTGCCATGTGAGCTTACTGAATATGTAGAAGAGCCCTCAGATGTCTCCTTTGTTGGAGAGAAGATTGAAAAGCAAGGAGATTATGCTCCCACACATACCAACATCAGTGCTCTGAATTTTGTAAAAGGTTTGTGTGGTGTAAATGCTCTTATAATTATCTTAATTACCTGTATTAATTTTAAGAAAAGAATGCCAACTCTTGCTGGAGAAAGTCATTCAGAAGCAACCAAATGTTGTTCAAAACTGGCATACCTTTGCTCACAATATTTTGTACTTTTATAAAAATTGTTAAATATTTCTACTGAGGCAAAGACAAAAACAGTTGATTTGCCTGGTAAAAAAGTACCTTCTAAAAATACAATTATGGGTTTTTCTTTTCTTTCATCTGCCCCATTAGGGCGATTAAAATCATTTTCATGTAGTGCCAGCTAAGGGGATCATTTTTTCCCCTCTCGAATAACTATTGTAAACACATAATCTCCTTTGCTTATATTATTTCCACCATATAAGGCCTTTTCTTTTATAATAGCACTATCTCTAGGACTGCATTGTTTGCTCCAAACCTTTACAGATACATCAGTTCTTTCATCTTTTTCCAGTGTTTGTTTTAAAAAGGATTAGAACGGGCTTTGAGGAGTAGTTTACTCTCCACTAAAGTAACGTGGTTATGAGAACTATAGACCTTCTCTACCTCACCACTTTTTTTTTCTTGGCATTGTTCGGGTTATTGTTGACTTTCTGCCCTTTCAATGAATTGATGTCAAAACTACAAACCTTTCTAAATATTTTCTTCAGGTATCAAACTTCTGCCATATACTAATAGACTAGGGATGTATGAAAGTCACTTACCTTTCGCGGATTATGTTGATGGTGGGGGGGGAGGTGTTCTGTCCCTCCCCCTGGAATCCTCGCTGGGGGGGAGGTCCTCTGTTCCTCCCCCCCGGAATCCTCCGCAGCCGGCTGTGCTCCGCGGCAGCTCCGCGGAGCAGCCAGCCAGGACCAGCCAGGCCAGAGCCTTCCGCAGTCGGATTTCTGACCGTGGAGGGCTCTGGGTAAAAAACAAAAACAAAAAACCCCCGCGTATGCAAATGGCGGCAGCTATGGCCGCCGCCATTTGTGTTCCTTATTTTTGCCATCTTAATCTACGTAGATATTTACGTAGACTATGACGACGAAAATAAAGGGGAACACAAATAGCGTAGCGGGCGCTATTTGCTTCCCTTTTTGATTCTCCGTTTTAGCCTACGTAAATATTTACGTAGGGCCGCGGTGGCTTAGTGGTTAAGATGCTGAACTGCAGACTGGAAGGTCGGCAGGTCAGCAGTTCAAGACCTGAGTGCTGCGTGACGGAGTGAGCTCCCGTCTTCAGTCCCAGCTTCTGCCAACCTAGCACTTCGAAGCAAGAAATTGCAAGTAGATAAATAGGTACCGCCTCGGCGGGAAAGATAACAGCGTTCCATGCACCTCGGTGTTCAGTCATGCCGACCACATGACCACGGAAGCATCTTCGGACGGCTCTGGCTCTTCGTCTTAGAAACGGGGATGAGCACCGCACCCTAGAGTCGGACACGACTGGTTGGGGACACCTTTACCTTTACCTTTTAAATATTTACGTAGGCTAAAACATCGAATCAAAAAGGGACGCAAATAGCGCCTGCTACGCTATTTGCATTCCCCTTTATTTTCGCTGTCATAGTCTAAGTAAATATTTATGTAGATTAAGAGGGCAAAAATAAGTAACGCAAATGGCGGTGGCCGTAGCCGCCTCCATTTGCGTACGTGTTTTTTTTTTAAACCCACCCAACTATGATAGGCTATGTAAATCTTTATGTAGCCTATCACGTCTTTTTTTTTTTCAAGCCTGCAAATGGTGGCAGCGGCAGCCGGTCGGAAGACCAGCTGCTGCCGCCGCCGCCACTGGAGCCACCGCCGGAGCCACCACCACCTGGAAGATCCACCACAGGTAAGTCTTGTCCCAGGGGGGATCCGCGGGGGGGGCGGGGGTGGCAGGCCGTTCCGCCATGGAGTTCGGGTGGCTGAATGCACTGGCATTCGGCCTCACCAAGATCCGTGGTGGAATTCTCTGACATCCCTATAATGGACTGAGCCTTTTGCTTCATTCATCCTTCTGCTCTACACAATGAACTGATATGGAATAACACCAGTATTCCACCTATCTGTGAGCAAAATCCCAGTTATGAGAGCAGAGTTCTGTGCATGCATGGGACTTTCCACTTCTCTCCTTCCCAAGACAGATCTCTGTGGCCCCTCAAATTTGCTCCAGTGGGTCCCCAACCCCTCTGGAGCAGTTTTTGAGGGCCCATGGGGGGCTGCGGGAGAAGAGGGGATCCCCTTCCTTCCTGTTCATCTGAACAGATGCCATTCCCTCAGTGGGAAGGGCTAGTTGGCTAAAACCTTGCATTTCCTTCATGCCCCTTTTTACCCACCCATCCCCATCACTTTGCATGTTACATCGCAGTCACACAATAATCTCCTCAAAGCTCTAATACAGAAATCCTAGTAGCAAAATCACACCCTTGAGTCCCCTTAATATAGTGCTGCTGGGACATTTGCAGCAGATTCTATACTTTGTAGCTCAATGGTGGAAAGAAAGGAAAGACCCATAGCTCACTGGTCAAGCACATGCCTTTCAAGCAGAATGCCTCCAGCTCAGTTCCTAGCATCTCCAGTTAAACATAATGGAACTTAGTATAAGACAAGTCCCTATGTTCACAGATATCATATGATCTGATGCTGTTGTATCACGGAACACAGAATCAGGCTGAGAGTGAAAGTTACCTTCCTAAAAAATACTAGTTGCATCCTAATTGAAAATGAGAAGCACATGGATATATGCTTCAGAGATTTATACAAATTATTGTCTTCGTTAACAAAGTCTCCTTGTACATCACCAGTTATCTGCTTTGAAGGGTTATATTTAGGGATGTCAGAGAATTCCGCCACCGATCTCGGTGAGGCCAAATGCCAGTGCATTTGGCCCACCAAAATCCGTGGCAGACGAAGCCCCCTGACCCCCCACCCCGTGAAGGGCGCACGAAACGGAGCACCTACCTGCGTCTGCGGCCGCCATTCGCTTCTTCATTATAGCCGTGATAGGCTACGTAAATACTTAGGTAGCTTACTACGGCTAAAGCAGGGACACCATTTGTGTTCCTGCGGAGGCTGTGATAGGCTACGTAAGTATTTACGTAGCCTATCCCGGCAAAAAAAAAAGGGAACGCAAATGGCGGCGGCTTCAGTGGCCACCATTTGCGTTCCCTTTTTTTTGCCATGATAGGCTACGAAAATATTTACGTAGCCTATTACGGCAAAAGATGGGGCACAAATGGCGGCCACTATGCCATTCGTGCCCCTGTCTTTTGCCTTAATAGGCTATGTAAATATTTACGTAGCCTATCATGGCAAAATACAGGGATGCAAATGACAGCGGCTATGGCGGCTGCCATTTGCGTCCCTGTGCAGGCTGCCCAGCGGCCGAATGTCTGGCTGCGGGCGGCCCCGGCTGGGGGCTCCGCAGAGTCACCACAGAGCGGAGCTGGCCAGGGAGAATTTCGGGGGGAGGGATGGAGCGTCTCTCCCCCATCGCGAATGTCACCCTTCGAAAAGGTAAGTGACTTTCATACATCCCTAGTTATATTCTTGCTTGTTTTTATCAAACCTTTGGACCACAAAGTATAGTGAATTTATATTATATTTTCACACTCAAGGTATTGAGCACCTGTTGGGACACAGCTAGGAATTTCCTGTGTTATCTGACCAATGGGAAAATGGCATGCGCCTCTATACTCACATTGTTTCCACTGGCATTTCCCATGGCTGTCCCATTGGATGGTCTTGCTTTGTTTCCTTCAGATAGTAGCAGCAGAGAAGCCTTTTACAGAAGTCTGTACAGAAACCAGAATGACACAGATGCTCTGAAGCCACAGCTCTTGTGCAATCTCATGGGAAAAATGCCCTATTTACCTGTATGGTCACTGGTGATGTGCATAGGGATGTACGAAATACTCAGCTGGCTCCTTACTGGGCATCCGCGGTGGGGGCGAGGTGCTCCGTCCCTCCCCCTGGAATCCTCCCCGGCTGGCTCTGCTCTGTGGCAGCTCTGCAGAGCCACCGGTCAGGGCCGGCTGCAGCCGGAGTTCCGGCTGCGGCCGGGCTGCTGCGGCCGCAAATGGCGGCTGTCGTAGCAGCCGCCATTTGCGTTCTTGCAGCCATGATAGGCTACATAAGTATTTACGTAGCATATCACAGCAAAGAACAGGGACACAAATGGTGGCTGCTACACCATTTGCGTGGCTGCCTTTACCGTGATAGGCTATGTAAATACTTACGTAGCCTATCATGGCAAAGAGCAGGTGCGCAAATGGCATAGAGGCCTCCATTTGCGTCCCTGCTGTATGCCGTGATAGGCTACGTAAATACTTACGTAGCCTATCATGGCTGCAAGAACACAAATGGCGGCCACAGCAGCCCGGCTGTGGCTGGCCGGGAGACCAGCTGCCGCCGCCAAAGCCACCACCAGACTTGCTGCTGCCGTTACATCTCCCCCAGGGAAGTTCCATCCCAGGGGGATTCCATGGGGTGGGGGGGCGGGAGGATATTCCGCCACGGATTCCGGGGGGCCAGATTCTAAAGAATCCGGTCTCACTGGAATCTGTGGCGGAATTCTCTGACATCCCTAGATGTGCAAACATATAAGGCTTTGAACTACACTTTTGTTGGGTAAATTTTAGGGATGGTGGAGAATTTCTCCCCAAAACTTCGGGGGGCCGAGCGCCAACGTGTTCGGCCCCCCGAACAAGTTTCGGGGAGAAATCCTCCGCACCCCCCTGCACCCCGCACCCCCCCCCGGGACGGGACTTACCTTTGCCGAATGTCCCTCCCGGTGGCGGGTCCGGCCGGCGGTTCGGCGGGTGTTCGTGCGGGGCGGGAGTGGCAGCTGGTCTTTCGACCGGCTGCCGCTGCCGCCATTCCAATAAAAGAAAAAACAAACAAACGCCCCCTGATAGGCTAAGTGACGATTAACGTAGCCTATCACGGCTAGATCTGCAAAGTCAGCCGTGATAGGCTACATTAATCGTCACATAGCCTATCACGGGTGACTTTAAAAAAAAAGCGCGTACGGATAATGGCGGCCCCCATAGGGAGCCGCCATTCCCGTTCCTTATTTGGTCGCTGTAGACTACGTAAACGTTTACGTAGACTACGGCGAAAATAAGGGCAATGCAAATAGCGTTGCCCTTATTTTCGCCGTAGTCTACGTAAATCTTTACGTAGACTACAGCGACCAAATAAGGAACGCAAATGGCGGCTCCCTATGGGGGCCGCCATTAGCGTACGCGCTTTTTTTTTTTAAAGTCACCCGTGATAGGCTACATGACGATTGACGTAGCCTATCACGGCTGACTTTGCAGATCTAGCTGTGATAGGCTACGTTAATCGTCACGTAGCCTATCAGGGGGCTTTTTTTTTTTTAACTTTCGAGTTCGCGGCCGGGCGAGGCGGGAAGCCTCCCCCCCGGCCTGAACTTCGCGGGGGGAGCAGTGAAGCGCCTCCCCCCCACTGCGAACAACCTTCGAGGACAGGTAAGGGACTTTCGTCCACCCCTAGTAAATTTGCAGTCACTCTCTCAACTTAATTACACACTTGGAAAGGGAGACATAAGAACAGCTATAACATCTGTAAAACTGTACTTCTTCCAAGGTCTGATGAGGCAAAATCTGTCATGGGAGATTCTGTTACACTAGGAAATATTTGGAACACAGATGAAGATGTGCATGTTTCCTCAATGTCTTCTTTCGTTATTCATTTTGAAACAGCAGAACTATAAACCATTGCCCAAATTTTCCATGTGAACAGATCCTGAAAGCTACTTCTATTCAGATGGGAAACTGAGATTAATAATAATTAAACATACATGCAAAACTAACTGTGACCTTAAATATTTTGGATGCGCTGAAACATTCATATTGAAGTCTACATTCCTACGCATAATCTTTAGCTATCAGAGTAAAAATATTAGCTTGTGGTACAAAAGCTGACACAGTATCCTGTATCTTGCAACTAAGTAGGAGGCCTTTTGTTCAGCCCATGGTCCCACATGAAGAAAAAACATCCTAGCAAGGAAACGGATGTGCCACTGTTCTTGGCACCAAGGCCATGATGCTGATTAAGGGGCTATTTCTAGGCCTCTTGTCCCCCATGACTGTTCTTCACAGCACGATGGTTCACAGAGTTTGGGGCTGTCTTTCAGGCACCTTTCGACTATCTTGTTTCAGATGAGTAAAGAAGGATGCTTCTGAGATTCTCCTGCTCTGAATTTCTCTGAATTTGTTTTTGGAATTCCAAATTACTTTGTCTTGTTTCCAAAGTGGAACTGCTTGCACGAGAGATCCTCTCATTTTATTTATTTCTGAATAGTTATTTCAAAATGCAGGCACATTCTGCTAGAGTTTTCAGTTTGTCCCCAGTTGTGTAGTAGAGGGGAACATAAGTGAATGCAGGGCTGGGACTTTTTTTTTCAGAGCAGGAACAGTGACATGCATTTTCTGGAACCCCAGGGTAACTGATGGACACTCCTTGCTCCAGCAAATGAATGATGTGATAAGATAACAAAGCTTTTGCATTGTACTATTGTTTGACAGATTAGCAGAGAGGAAGTCACGAGAATGAGGAAAATAATCAAATAGAGGTTGAGCACGTCTGTCCTTCCCTTCAGTGGATTTCCTGCTTCACTCTAGCATTTTAAATGATAGCTTCCTTGCAAGGTTGGTTGCATTTCTAATTAAAAGTTAAGGTTTGTATTTCAGCTGGCTGAAGCCCTGTTGATGAAGCTCAATGTGTTTTATAAGTTGAACCCATGCAGTCAGATGTGAGCACCACAGAGTTCAATGGAGCTTTCTCCCAGGTAACTATGGCCAGGATTGCAGTTATGCTGATCCTAATATTTATTTATTTTTAAAATATTTCTCGGCTGCCTTTCAGGGGACCCCCCCCCCCAAGCTGGCGTACAACAACAACATTCATATAATAAAAAATAATAATGCAGTAATTAGAAAACAAAAATGAATGTTCAAAGAAACAACACGAGCACAAGACAGAACCTACAGTGCCATTGCTGCTATCACTCAGTATGATGAAACATAATCAGGGAAAGGCCAGCGTAACCAAGTAAGTCTTCAAGGCATTCTTAAAAGCCTGCGATGATGGGGACAGGCAGACTCCCAATAGCAGCTTATTCCATAAATGTGGGACCAATTTGGAAAAAACCCTCTCTCGTGTACTTGCCCACCTAACTGCCCTCACAGGTTAATACCTGTGTATTATCCTACGTACTGCTGCTCTTTGCAAGTGTGTGTGTGTGTGTGTATGAACACTGTCATGATTAGCTCCTGCACTTAAAGATTTACAACTATGCCACTGTTCATTCCTTTCCCCTTCTGTACTATACTGATGGTGTATACACCATGTGCATGTGTGTATGCATGTGTGCGCACGTGTGTGTGAGAGAGACAAGCCTTTGGCATATAAGCTGGCTTGTTTGCTGAAGGGTTTTTTAATTGGTTTTCTTTTATTGTTGTGTTTTTAATTGTGTTATTAATTTATTTGTTTTTATAGAATCATAGAATAGTAGGGCTGGAAGGGGCCTACAAGGCCATCGAGTCCAACCCCCTGCTTAATCAATGCAGGAATCCAAGTCAGAGCATCCCTGACACATGGCTGTCCAGCCTCGTCTTGAATGCCTCCAGTGCGGGAGAGCCCACCACCTCCCTAGGTCATTGGTTCCATTGTCGTATTGCTCTAACAGTCAGGACGTTTTGCTGAGTTTAAACTAAGATTTTGTTTTTAATCTGGACTTTATTGTTAGTCACCTTGAGCACCATTTTTTGGTGGAAAGGTGGGATATAAATTAAATAAATACTGATAATACAACTGCAAAGAAAGCCACCTTGATGTGATTGTATGTGCAGTTGCATCAAGGTTCTCGTGCTGTGTTTTTCCAGAGAAGAGATGTTCTTGTCTTTGTTCTCTCATACAGGGTAGGCAAAATAAAGATTACATCCTCTTCTGACAAAGTCAGAAGAGTCCTCGCTCATTGCCTCCATTTAATTAATTGGTTTATATAGCCTGAACAATTAACGTGATTACAGTGTGAGAGTTTGACAGTGAAACTGTGGAAATAACTGAGATAAAAGGAAATCATATAAGTCTTAAAGCACAACACAAGCTGGTTATAGGAACACCCCTTAGGCCAGGGCTGGGCAGCTTGTGGCCTTCCAGAGGTTTGGGCCTACAACTCCCATCAACTTTCACCATTGGCTATGCTGGCTAGAACTGATGAGAGTTGTAAACCAAAACATCTGGAGGACCACAAGTTGCCCATGCCTTCCTTCAGTTATCACTACATATACAATCCTGAAGGGGTGAAATGAAATCTATGCCTCTTGAAGTTTGGCAAATCAGACAATTTGTGCAGAAAGAAAACTTGCATTAACCTTTGGGGCTATTCCTTTATAAAAAGTTAGGTGGCATTAAAGATGTGTGAACCTTCCCTGATACTATATGTATTATAATATACTATGTATACTATATTTCCCCTGTCACAACTGTATTTTCCCCAAACTCCTTCTGACTCATCCAAATTGGCTGACCAGGAGTCCCCAAAGCTCCATCAAATATCACTTGAAGCAAAGTTCATTGGCACTTCCAAGTTAGTAGCAGCCTTAGCAAGAATTCCAGCTACAGTCATCTACATGTCAACATGATGAATGGTGAAATGCTAGACACATCGACTCAAAAGTAAGCCCCATTAGTAAAGTAGGTCCTCCAGGCAAGTGTGTGTAGCATTACAGCCTAAATGTCTACTGTAAAGTGTGACCCGGCATCTCCCCATTTTGCATAGCACACAAATCCATCTAAATACAAATCCTAGAAGCACAAATGAGTCTAGCTGCTGCTGGTCACAACCATACTCATTGACTCACAAGATTAAAATACTAGGACAATAAAGGGAATTCACTTAATCACATCTTTCAACCTTGAAATGCTCTGCAGTTGGGACCTAGTTTCTTTTTATACGCCCTCCAAAAATAGCTCAAATAATTCTAAAATCTTATTGTGGTTTCAGCCTGCTGTGTAACTGATCCTCTTTTAATTATATGGCATGCACTTCTAGTGGCAATCTCTGTAAATCTCTCATAATGCATTAGCTCAGCATTTTTTTTTTAAAGAAGTAATGCTCTGGGAAAATATTTGGTCTCTTTTATAAGCTCTTCCATGACCAAAATGGGGAGAAAACTAGGGCTGTGCATCACTTTGGTGCTGAATCTGAATACTGATGTGAATCAGGGTGCTTTGAGGGTGCCTCAGTGAGATCTGAAGCTGATCAGAATGGCACTGAGGTGCTCCAAAGCAAAATGGGTTACTGCTGAAGCGTCTCGGTCTGCCTCAGAGATTCAGAGCTATTCTGATGCCTTCTGAAGCCCAAATAGCCTGCCTCCAAATGTATCAACTTGTGAAAGATCAGGGAGGGGCGAGGAGGAGGGAGGAGGAGGGGGAAAGGCAAAGGAGGAGGGAGTAAGCTTTGGCAAATAGCAACTCTAGTTGCCAAATTAGGGCTGAACAAGTGACAGTGTTGGAGGGTGGGGGGAGATACTGTTTATATTGGAGAAAAATCTGCATTTGTTTCATTGAGAGAGAGAAAGCTGTTAGGTGGTGGTTACTGAAGAGAGCAGTTAGAAAGAATTGATTAGTTAGTTGGCTAGATCTCTGCATGTGCTGTACTGCAGCTTTGTTCTTCTTATTCTTTCCCACCCAGCCCTTTTAAGTTCAATGATTCCCTTTCTTTTCTAGATTATTTATTTTAAAAAAACAAACCAAAACAGTACTTTAATAGCTTAGTTTCCTCCTTTCCTTGCCTTGCTCTTTGGCTCCCCCCTCATTCTCAAGTCAACTCTTTCTTCGTAGTTTTCCAGTTAGATCTCTGTGTGTGTGGGTGTGTACTTTCCTTTCCTTGTTCTTGGCTCTCATCCCCCGCCTTTCTCAATTCATGTATTCCTTTCCTTCCCATTTTTGAACTTTATATCTTTTTCCTAATTTTTTTTTAAAAAACCTTTTCTTTGCTTATACATAGGTCTGTAACTGCTTTTCTTTTGTATATCTCTGTGTGGGTCTATGTGTGTGTGCTTGTGTTGTGGTCAAGCAAAGCACTACACACGTCCATATTTCAAAATACAGTGGGCAAAGCATTACACACACATAACGTCTATTATTTAAATAATACTAGACTGTGTGGCAAAGTAAGCTCAATATGAGGTCTGAAGTTTGGCATGTGGAATCCCCTTCATGTGGGCTGAGAGGTCCACAGATTTCATGCACTTCTGTGGAAACAGTGAAATGTTATAGCTCTTTGCTTTGAGAGTTTTTGTTGAAAAACAAACAAATTTCACCTGCACCTAACACAAAAACCACTGGGCCAAATGGTCTGAAATTTAGCAGGTGGAATCCCCTTCATGTGGGCTGCGTGGTCTCCTGGTTTCATGAAATTATCATGAAAACTGAAAAAGGTATGGCTATTTCTGTTTTCCAACGCAAGTCAATGGGGAAACGTCAAATCTGAATAATGTGGATATCCGAATCTCACTTCAGATCCAAATCCGAAGTAAAGTAGATTGGGTCCAAATCAGTCCAAAGTCAAGCAGGGCTGCTTGGGAAGGTCCAAATTGGCATCTGAAGTGAAGCAGGGGGTCTGTGCACAGCCCTAGAAAAAACTCACTAGGCCTATTTTTCCCATGGTTCTGGTGGTCTTAATTTCTGCCAACAAACTACTGATTTATAGTATAATTAAAAACAAATACATTAGGTTTTGTGTGCATTCTAAACTGCCAAAAGGAATTTTTAAGAGCAATAATAGTAAACCTTTTAATAAGGATGGGCAGAAGTATTGGGTTCTGCTCCAGAGTTTTGGCAAAGTGCAGAATTATTTTTTTAAATAAATGTGAAGACTAAAGTACAAATCCCATAAGGAAAAAACCCTGCTAGCAGCAGTGCCTATGCTAAAGAAATGAGCCAATTAGAAATAGGGATGTCAGAGAAATCCACTGCGGATTCAAATGAGGCCAGATTCTTTGGAATCCGGCCTCAGGAATCCACAGTGGATCGGGACCACTTACCTCTGCTCCAGGAGGACTGGAGGAGGAATGGCACTCGGCTGCTTCTTCCATCCAGAGCTGTTCGCCTCCCCACTGTCCCTGCCGATTGCCTTTAAAAAAAAAGTCTTTTTAAAAAAAATGGCAATCGGGAGGACGTGCCCATAGATTCTATTATACGCAAATAGAGTCATGAATCTTGTGCATAAGTCTATCTGTCCATAGGCGTATACGCAAGATTCACCATTCTATCTTGCGTATACGTCTATGGGCACATGTGATCAGCAGGATGTGCCCATTTAGACTTATATGCAAAATAAAGCAGTGAATCTTGCATATAAGCCTATGGAAACATAGACTTATATGCAAGATTCATGACTCTATTTGGGTATAAGTCTATGGGCACATCCTCCCGATCACCATTTTTAAAAAAAAACAAAACATTTTTTTTTAATTCAGTCCGCAGGGACAAGGAGGAGGCGAACAGCTCTGGCTGGCAGGAGGGAAGGTAAGTGCCCCGAAGCCAGTCCCCCCCCCAGAATCCGAGTGGAGTGGAACTGCTCTGGAAGATTCTGCGGGGGAGGAATGGATCGTCTCCCCTCCCCATGGATTCCCCACCGAAACATACAGCTGGGAATCCGTAAACCCCTAATTAGAAATTCAGAAAGTTAATAGCATAAACTCAGTGATATAAAGTATTGTATAAAAAACATACAAGGGCATTCACATTACCGTAGTCTACCCCCACAAAAAGATGGGAACATATAAGTAAAAAACAATCTAAAAACAATAATTCAGTGTTCAGCTTAGATTAATTATATGCAATAATGAAAATCCAAATCAGACTGACATAAAGGTACATGGTACAAAGAAATCGGAAGGAAAAAAATGTTTCAAGAATGGACTAAATAAATGTTTGAAATGAAATTCTCAAAAAAGCAAATACCCCCTCCCCAATGTAGAACTTTCATGCCTTTTATGAAGGGAATCGAAAGGAAGCATTGGGAAAATAGGGCATTAAAAAAAAGGTGGAAGTAATTAGGGATGTCAGAGAATTCTGACACAGATCTCAGTGAGGCCAAATGCCAGTGCATTCGGCCCCCCGAAATCTGTGGTGGAATGAAGCCCTCTGCCCTACCACCCCGTGAAAGGCGAGCGAAATGGAGCACTTACCTGCTGCCGTCCGCACTGACTTGGAGAAAATGGGGAAGCGTATGGCTCCCTCATACGCTTCCCCATTTTTGCCATGATAGGCTACGTAAATACTAGGGATGTCAAAGAATTCCACCACGGATCTTGGTGAGGCTGAATGCCAGTGCATTCGGCCCCCAAAATCCATGGCGGAATGAAGCCCCTACCCCCCCACCCCACGAAAGATGTGCGAAACGGAGCACTTACCTGCTGCCATCTGCGCTGACTTGAGAATGGCTGCCGCAGTGCAGCCACCATTCACTTCCTCATCATAGCTGTGATAGGCTACGTAAATAATTACGTAGCCTATCACGGCAAATGCAGGAATGCCATTTGCGTCCCTGAGGAGGCCTTGATAGGCTACATAAGTATTTACGTAGCCTATCACGGCAAGCTAAAAACAAACAAACAGCGTCTGCAAATGGTGGAGGCTATGGCGGCCGTCATTTGCGTTCCCTTTTTTTCGCTGTTTTAGCCTACGTAAATATTTACATAAGCTATTACGGCGAAAAAAAGGGGAACACAAATAGCATAGTGGGCACCCACTACGCTATTTGCATTCCCCTTTTTTTGCCGTAATAGCTTACGTAAATATTTACGTAGGCTAAAACAGCAAAAAAAAAGGGAACGCAAATGGTGGCCGCTGTAGCCGCCACCATTTGTGTACGCTGTTTTATTTTTTTTGCCTGCAGGCTGCCCAGAGGCCAGATGTCTGGCTCTGGGCGGCCCCGGCCGGCAGCTCCGAGGAATCTCCGCAGAGTGGAGCCAGCCAGGTTAGGATTTTGGGGGGAGGTGCAGAGCGCCTCCCCCCCCCACGATTCACCCCGTTGAAAAGGTAAGTGACTTTCGTACATCCCTAGTAAATACTTATGTAGCCTATCACAGCTAATGCAGGGATGCCATTTGCGTCCCTAAGGAGGCTGTGATAGGCTACATAAATGTTTACATAGCCTATCACGGCAAAAAAAGGGAATGCAAATGGAGGCAGCCATAGCTGCCGCCATTTGCGCCCCTGTTTTTTTGCTGTGATAGGCTACATAAATATTTACGTAGCCTATCATGGCGAAAGACAGGGGCGCAAATGGTGGCCGCTACGCCATTTGTGCCCCTGGGTTTTTTTTGCCGTAATAGGCTACATAAATATTTACGTAGCCTATCTTGGCAAAAAAACAGGAACACAAATGGTGGCCGCTGTAGCTGCCGCCTTTTGTGTCCACAGGCTCCGCATGCCTGTGAATGCACCTGGCCGGCGGATCTGCAGAGTTGTCACAGAGCTGAGCCAGCCGGGTTAGGATTTCAGGGGGAGGTGCGGAGCGCCTCCCCCCCACCGCGAATCATCCCTTTTCGCACATCCCTAGAAGTAATCCACAAGCAGTGAGCAAAAAACATGAAAAGTTGTTCACATCGCTCACTCCAAAGGTGGAAACATAGAGCAAAGGCTAGGGATGGCAGAGAATTCCGCCATGGATTCCAGTGAGGCCAAATGCACTGGCATTTGGCCCACTGGAATCCATGGCAGAATGGCCTCCTGCCCCCCCACCTGCCCCGCGGAACCCCCCGGCGTGGCAGTGGCGACGGAAGGTGTGGCGGCAGCGGAATGTGCGGTGGCAGTGGGGGCGGCAGGTGTGGCGGTGGCGGGGGAGGGGGCAGCGGAGGAAGTTGCGGCGGCAGTGGCGGTGGCGCGGCGGTGGCGGGGTGGCAGGGGCGGCGGCAGCGGGGGCGGAAGTTGCGGCGACAGGGGCGGCAGGGGTGGCAGGTGTGGCAGTGGCGGGGCGGTGGCAGTGGAAGGTGCGGTGGCAGCGGCAGGTGCGGTGGCGGGGGTGGCAGGTGCGGCGGTGGTGGGGGCGGCGGCGGCGGCGGTGGGGCGAATGGTCTCTTGGCCAGCTGCGGCTGGGCACAGCATACGCAAATGGCAGCAGCTATGGCGGCTGCCATTTGCATTTGCTATTTTTAGCCATTCTAGCCTATGTAAATACTTATGTAGGCTAGATTGGTGAAAAATAGCGAACACAAATGGCAGCTGCTGTAGCCGTCGCCATTTGCGTACGCATTTTTTTTTACTTTGCTGTGATAGGCTACGTAAATATTTTCGTAGCCTATCGTGGTTAAGTACAGGGACGCAAACGGCGGCGGCTACAGCCGCTGCCATTTGCGTCCCTACTGTCCAGTGGCTGGATGTCCGGCTCCCGGCAGAGCTGGCCGGCGGCTCTGCAGAATCCCCGCGGAGCGGAGCCGGCCAGGCAGGATTCCGGGGGGAGGGACGGAGTGCCTCCCCCCCCCCACTGTGAAGCAGATTCTCGAAACGGTAAGTGACTTTCGTACATCCCTAGAAAAGGCAGTAAAGCAGGTGTATGGTGGTGGGGGGGGGGAGAGGAGGGAGAACAGTGTCCAGTTCAAAATCAACAATGCAGTCCTATACATGTGTTCCCAGAAATCCCCCTGAGTTTAATGGAACTTTCTCCCAGATAAGTGGTTATAGTTCCTGGGTATTATTACTAATAGTCCAAAAAGGTGTGTGGAAAAAAAGAATTGTGGGAGAAACTCCCCCCATCCCACCGGGAATGTTCCTATAATAGAATAAAGAACTGTTTGGAACTATGTTGAAGTTGTCAAGCAGAAGGTAAAAACAGGTTACTCTACAGAGAAAGCACTAGTTTCAGGATCAGTTGTGGTTTAGTGATGATATAATGCTTTTTGTATCTTGTTTCTAGTAAGCAGTATACAGCAGTCAGAGCTTGGATGCAAGCCTTCTGTTTCTTTGTTGACTTCTTCCTTACAGTTTCTGTCTCCTGTTCTTTTTTCTCTTCTTTCTGTTTTGCCTTCTTCCCCTTTCTCTCCTTCCTTTTATCTCTAACAATCAACCTTGGATTGGAAGGGAATGCAGGCACAAGATTCAACAGTGCTGTCAGGCAATATTCCTCACCCTGCTCAGGACTTGCACAGAGATTGTTGGCAGTTTGCACAGTCAGATAATAGGTTGATTCAGTCAAGAAAGGGTGCAGCCTACGCAAGGGCTCACACACTTCCTCTCCTCCTCCTCTGGCATGTTCACAAGGATGGGTTTGGAAGCTTTTGCTTCCATTTTTTAATTTACTGCACCCTGCATGTTGTCCACCCTGCACGTGGCTAATCTCAACTATGGCTAGTGGAAACAAGCCAGCTTCAAACCAAAGCTTATGAAGCTGGCTTGTTTTTACTAACCGTAGTAAAGATTAACAGTTTAGGATTTGGACGACACGACACACTAAAGTGCGGCTTATCTAAAATGGAAGGAGAAGCTTCCAGTGTCTTCCTTGCAGCCATGCCAGAGGAGGAGAGAAGGGAGTATGTGTGTGCAAGCCCAGAGGGGAGTCTAGTCACACTCTTTACATCTGAACATAGCCAATAGAATCTGTTGAGAAACAGGGAAGGAACAGAGCAGGAAATAATCTGTGTTTAAGTGATCTTAAGTGTGCACTCTGAGCAGAGCTAAAATGGTACAAGTCAGTGGCTGACAACTAAATTGCTCAGTGGGCCAAGTGCTTCCACTGAGCAATGAGTCAGTGAGTCACCCCTCTCTCCCCCATTGCCTGGGATAACCAGCACTGCCAAAGCTTCTCATAGGATTGAGATGTTGGAAACAGGTTCCTATTGTTGCTTTAAACTACGACGCTGGGGTGGTAGCAGTGTGACTTTCCATCTGGGTTCTGCAGCCTGTTGGCACTAATTGCTAAACAGTGAAGACAGGGTAAGGGAAACAAGAAGAATCTTATGAGTGGTTGCTTGGCAACCACATGAGTGTCTCCTAGCATTGGTGCCTGTTCACCTGGAGGCAACAAAGAATGCTTGCATTGATGCTGAACCACTGCACATCTCTCATGGTTTCTCCTCCTCCCCCCTTTCCAACTGAACTATTAGCGGCCTAGTTGGCAGAGCCTGTCTAGAGTTGAAAGTTGCTGCCACTGCACCCTTAATATAAAGTGGGGAAAGTATGAGGAGTACTTGGAGCTGCCCTAACACTATTCTGGATCCAACATACAGCCTTCCATACATTGGATTCTGCCCCTGGGCTGCCTGATGCCAATCGCTACTATAAATGCCACTACCTCTACACTATGTTTGTTCTGCTATGACTGGTTCACGCTCAGCCCTGGGGCAAACTAGGTGCACATTTATTTCGCAAAATCAGCCAGCAAGCAAAATCAGCAAAAGCACAGCTTTACCTGTCCAGAAAAAGGGCAATTCAGAAGTAGGGTCTTGGATTCCAGAGGTCAGCAGCATGAGAGATCAGTCCAAGGGGAAAAGCAAGGTCAGGGAAGCTAGGGTGCAAGGTTCCGGGAGTTGAAACCAGGTGTTGTTCCAGGAGCTAGCACATCTCAACTGAAGGCTTATTATTTATTTATTCATTTATTTATTTATAACCCACCTTTTTTCCTCCTTAAGGAACCCCAGGCAGCATACATAATCCTCCTCCTCTCCATTTTAGCCTCACAACAACAACCCTGTGAGGTGGGTTGGGCTGAGAGTCTGTGACTGGCCCAAAGTCACCCAGTGAGCTTCCGTGGCCAAGTGGGGACTAGAACCCGGATCTCCCGGCTCCTAGTCCAACACTCTAGCCACTACACCATGCTGGATCTTACACAGCTAAGTCTCTCAGCCTACTACCAGGTGCAGCTGCAAGCTGTTAGTACTGGCTTCATAGTTTTCCTATTTCTGGGGATACTCTGACTCTCAAGTAGACCTTTACTCAGTCCCAAGTAGCCTGGCTGCTGAGGTTCTTGAGGGGTGAGCTTTGCCTCCAAGTGGCAAGCCTGTTTCTATACCTTCTGCACCAGCATGCTCTAGGAGCCTTCTATATGAGGCATTTATTATGCACTCATGATTCCTCAGTCATGGAATCAAGCACAAAAAACCACCCCAAAGGAATAATTTGTGATGTGATGTCCTTTATGTGATGTCATCCTCTTCCAGGGCCTCTCCCATGCTTTTTGACCATTTTAGCATTTGGTTGTGTTTTTTTTTCTAATGAGGAAAATCTGGTATATCCTGAATGGTGGCATGAAACTTGCTGTGTATTTCTGCAATTCTGCTGAACCACAGCACCACCTAGTGCTTGTGTAATGAAACATATAGAAAGGCAGAGAAAGAAACCCCCTGGGGGAAAAAAAAAACATGTGTAAAGGATTCAATCTTAATCCCACAAAGATTCCAGAAATAGAAGACTCAGTAAATCGATGGGTTAAAAGCCTTATGTAGGAAAGCCCTAGGGCTGGGTGGATGCTCCTCCTCAGATGCTTTGGGGCCCTTGGGGGGCCTGTCCAGGGGTTACTCAGAGTCCACCATTATAAGAGTACCTGGTGTAGCTTCTCTGGAGGTGCTAGGGGTATCAGTAGTGTCAGGGGGATCCACAGAGTCATTGGACTATGCAGTATCCAAATCTTCATCCAAAGAATTATCTTGGGTCAGGCATGATAAAGTTCCACTTAAGGATGAAATGTCTGCTAGTGTTATGGTCATAGTCATATGTTTGTCAGGAATCCTCTGATGACGGAGGCCAGAAGTGGGAGTGAGGGTGGAGGGTGGAATTGGGCTAGCTACTCCCCACTTGCTACATGTTTTGATTCTTTCTTTCTTTCTTTCTTTCTTTCTTTCTTTCTTTCTTTCTTTCTTTCTTTCTAGAAAAAGAAATCCTACCAAGGCTGTGTCATCATGATTTCTATGATTTTGCAGCATAAGGCAATAAAACTCTGTGTAGCATTCTCTCTTTGTTTAGATTTGGATATAAGAGAGGGAAGGAAAGTGGAGGGCTTTTAACAGGATTGTTTACTCAAAGCTAGAAGACCAGAGTGCTTGAAAAGTTTTACATTGAATGGGATTTCTTTCTGTTCAGCTCTGTTAAATATCCAAGGTAGAGCTCCAGTGGAAGGACTGAAATGGGTGAGCTATCTTCTGTTATCAAGCAGTAGAAAGGTTAGCACGAGGTCAGCTGTAACATCGTCTTAAAAGTATAAGCAAAAGTTAGCCAGAGGCTATGAACACTAATCACATCACAAATGGTGGTTTTTTGTTCATCTTTGATGTCGAGAGCCAAGAAATATAGAAAAGCACACTTCCCCTTTTAGGACAATTCCCCCTCCTAGCTTGCCCATGCACAAGTTTCATTTAGAGTTCTGTACAAGGATCTAAGGGATGCAGCTGAGCTGCAGGTTTTTTAAGAAGAATTTTTGTTTCATTGGAGTCCTTTGTTTGCAGTAATATTTCCACATTGCAGGCTATTGTTTGTCCTAAAGATACAATCCCCTCCTGCTGTCACACTGCTATTATTTTCCACTGAAAATCTTGATCTGACCACAAGATGTCACTGATAGACTATGCAGAACATAGCTGTTTTACATTCATGTGAATTTTCTAAACCCTTCTGATTATTTTTTAAATTTAAGGTGGCCTGGAAAAGTTTTAATCAGGCAAGCTGTTCATCAATAATCAACAGTAATATCTGTTCAAGAAGATGCAGTTCACACACATTCTGCAGAGGAAATATCGATGATGTCCTTTTTGGCTTAGGAATTTGAATAAACTTGGGAGACATAGAGGATTTACCTAGACAACTTGTACGTGGGCTTTTTTGTCCTGCTGTCCAATTATAAATCAGAAACTGCTCTAAAGTTTTGGGCCTAAAACCCCTGTGGGAATCTAGATACTTACTATTCTTTGCTTTAACTTCTATTTCTCTTGTTCTTTAACTCTTGCACACTGCTGTGACCCTTCCCCAATTTCCAGAATTTGAACTATACTATCCCTACGGTCATCTGCTTGGGAGGTCTCACTTGGTTAGCTAACGTTATGTTAATTATGTCATGTGCAGCTCCCATTCTTGTTTCTCTTTACTCTAAAGTAAGCATGTAGGCCTCTGATCTGGATCAGGACAGCTACACATGGGGAGGGGAGGTTTAATCCTTCCTTCCCAAGCCACTTCCCTCCTGAAGTGCTTCTCCCCATGCATGGCAGTTAAAGAAAGAAAAAAGGCCTCCATTGGTCTAACAAACCTAAAGTCTGATCCCCCAAAGACCTTTTGGAGGAGTTTGATGACAGGAAGCTATCAGATTCTGAACCTGGAAGCTAGAAGCTCTGACCTTTTAGGCCAAGAGTCTGAGTAAGACATCTAGCACCTAATGGTGTCTGCTCTTGAAGGACTCCCATTTGAGAAAGCACAATCCAAGACCATTCAAAGGCAACGTGATGCCCAGCTTAAATCCAGAGCACTTCTGTTTTAAATTCCCTAAAATACCCATCATGCAGTAGTCCTCTTGCAGGCATCAGGCTCTGCTAGGTCATCTTAAGGCTTAGGTCAACACTGGACCTTGTCCAAACAATATTTGATTTTGCTGGAAGCTCTTGTGAAGCCTCACCTTGACTCTGCTATATGAAACCCATGACCTCCTGTTACCCTTTCATGGTCAGTCTCCTTCCAGCACCCCAAGGAATCAAAGCACAGGCAGAACAGGACATGCATACAGTTGCAAAACAACAATTTAGTAATAGTCATATAACATACATAGGTCCACTTCATACATGCTGGAGTTAAAATCCACATATGCCAGTTATGAAGCACAGATATTGCTAACCATTTAGGGCTGAGCTCAAGTCTTGTGCTACAAATAGTCAACCACATCTATAAAGTGTGACTCGGTGTAATTCATAACAATGAGATTCTGCTTCTTAGAGGTTCTGCTTCATTTCTAATATATTTTGAATGCCTCCTGAAATGTGTCAAGACATAATGAAATTAAATGGTTGTTGGCACAGTTACTGCCAATAACATCAATAATAAAACCACTCCGTGCCAGTATATTCTCAATATTGATATATCAGGACATTTGGTATGGCAAGCAGAATTTGTTTAAAGAGGTGTCATCAGCCAGTCTCAATGGAACTTTGTTTAGGATTAATTTTATAAGTCTAGTTCATGATCTTTCCCATCATCCATGCAATGCACTACATATGCAGAACATGGCTGACGTGCTTCACCTTATCCACAGTATCCTTGGCATCTCTGTAATTCTCTCTCTTTTACACAGGCACTCCTCACAGTGATGTGCATTCCTTTGTATTTCCCTGGAAAGTAAGGCTGAGCCCAACTTTTTGGTTTGAATGCATAGAATCATAGAATCATAGAATAGTAGGGTTGGAAGGGGCCTATAAGTCCATCGAGTCCAACCCCCTGCTCAATGCAGACTTAGTAATACTTAGAGTTGACCCACCAACGTCAGTCAGGACTAACTTAAGTGACATTGATTTCAGTGGGTCTACTGTAAGTCTGGATCCAGCTCCATGTTTATAAATTATTTGGGTTTGGTCAGTTCCTCATTGGGAAATGGCCTGGGAACCCACACATGTCACCTTGAATTCCTTTGTGGAAGAAAGACACAGTGCTGGCTCCAGATTTTTGAGGGCCCTTGGGAAAGACACCCTCAATAGCCCCCTCCCTCACTGAGTCTTCCTTCTCACCACCATTGTCACCAGCTGGTATTGCTTCTCATCCTCTTTCTCATCATTACTGCTGCTTGCTTGCATGATAGGAAGAGAGCCAGTGAGCAAGTAGGCAGTGGCATCTACAGGTTCTCCTTCTCAGCACTCCTGTTGTCTGGGCCAGAGTGAGAGGCAGGTGAACAAACAGGGTGCAATGGCAAAAAGAAGGAACAACTCCAGGGACTCTTGGTAGTGGGCCCCTGCTGGGGTGTAGGCTCTTGACAAGTGCCCAGCCATGCCTACCCTTGACACCAGTTCAGGAAAGGCAGGGTATAAATATAATCAATCAGTCAAAAAGTATTTTGAAAAGTTAAAACCTCCCAGCAAATAAATCTAGTTATTTTCAAAGCTGTTTTGTTAGGGCACTTTTGCAGTATTGGAGCCATGCTGCTTCTAAAGGAACATGCCCAAGGAAGCTGTTCAGTCTCACAGTCATGCAATTCTTGAATGATTTCTAAAACAACATGTCTGAGAAAGCTACCTTGGAATATAGTGTCCCTCTGGCCAGGGATGCTTGAGAAATTCAGTGGGTCTCTGATGCAAACTCTCATGATGCAAACTCTCTAAGGATGGCATGGGCGCACAATTCAGTCCGGGAATTCGGAGGACCTGCTTCTGCCTGCACCCCCGAGCCCTGCTCACCAAGCCCCTGCCCCTGCACACCCGCTGCCTGCACTTACCCTGGCAGCCTCATTGAGCTTTATGGTCACCATTTTTTGAGAAAGAAAATGGTGATCGCAAAAATGCGCAAATTTGCGCACCCACAAAAATGTGCATTTTGTGAATGCACATATTCACGTAGGCATGAAAATGCGTATTTTACGAAAAATGCACATTTTTGTACATACACTAATGTGTGCCTTCCTAAAAATGCATATTTCACACCTGAGAATATGCATATTTGCAAAATGCGCATTTTTGTCCATACAAAAACATGTGCATTTTTGCGATAGCCATTTTTTTTTTTAAGAAATGGTGACTGTGGAGTTCGACAAGGCCATTGGGGGGAGTGCAGGCTGCTCGCTGAGCATGGGAAGGGCTCGAGCATGGTCCGGAGACCAGCAAGCAGGGGCAGGGGATGGGCAGGAGTCCAGAGAAGCCGGGCGGGGGTGAGTTCGCACATCCCTAATCTGCACCTCCCAGATTACTTGCGGATTGGAACATGGCCCTCTTTCCGAATCTGCACATTAATGTGCAAATATATATTCATTTCATTTCTTTATTTACAACATTTGTGTGCCACTCCACATCTAGACAGAGTCTAGTAAACAATAGAAGTACAAAATTGGATAAAAGAATAAAACATCATGTTAAAATAATTATCTTAAAAAAGAGAAAGAAACAGAATTGGATGGAATGAACTAAACAGAATGGAATGAACTTAGAATTGAAATCAGTCTGTAATCAACAATGAAATCAACATGGACTGAAATCAGACTGATCTATCTATCCCTACTGGAGGCAGCCTTAAAGAAAACAAACAAAGCAGCCTATAGTTACAAGGTAGTGGTGGTTGTTACACATGGTATATAAAGGGAGGCGAGCTTAGCTCTGGTTTGGGTGGGACAGGGAGTATCTGGAGCCTGCCTCTTCTATGTCAGCTCAGGAACTTCAGAGTATCCTTTCCCTTGGTTTTTCCAGTTAGGACAGGCACCTGTTAGGCCCACTTCAGATACAGGGTATCCTGCCTCAGACAGAGTTTTGACATAGATGACCAACATTTGATTCTATGTGCAAACAAATTGTGGTGAAAACTAAAAGAGCTTTCCACGCTGCAATTCCTGCAAGAAATGACTACATGGATTGTAATTTGAACATTGCCATATTTCTGGAAGGAGCTGAAGGATATCAAGAACATGAAGAACTAGTAAAAAATATTACAGTCACAAGGAATTGGTCTGTAGTGTATGCAACTACTGGCCTGCAGGCACGATCGCTGGTGCCTCTGACTATAACAATGCCAAACCCAAAGAGGATTTATAGTTGTGGTTTGGGTTTTAGGTTGTAACATATGCAATACGCCAGAAACTACAGTGTAATGCAGTGTATGGGAAACAAAATGCCATTTATACCGCAGCAATCCTTTCACCTTGTGAAAACAGATCTGAAAATTTAGTTCCCATTTATTCATTAAGTATTATTGGAGAGGGAAGCCAGTGGAAGATTTTGTTTCAAATGTCTTTGATTTTCAGTGCTTAATGTAGAACGTTTATTCATACAAATGTGTGTTCTGGTGGCGCCATGGTAACAATGCATTTTTAATGGTGTTACCTTTTCTTTAGACATACCAGAGTTAAAGGAGAAACATGGCAGAACTTGTAAGAAAAATTATTGATCTAGTAAATAGATTCCTATAAATGCCTGCCCAAGAACTGAGATCTGTTGGAGGCGCCCTCCTCTGCGTCCCACCAGTACAAGACATACACTATGGTGGGATGTGGGAGAGGACCTTCTCTGCTGTGGCACCGCAGTTGTGGAATGCCCTCCTCATGGAGGCCTGATTGGTGCAGACACTGGTCTTGTTTCGGCACCAAGTAAAAACGTGGCTTTTTACCAAAGCCTTTGAGGGCTAAATGCATTTCCTAGCACATTGTTTTAACTGTGTTATTGTTTTAGATTTTAACTGGTTTTAGCTTGTTTAATAGTTTAACATGTTTTTAGGTGTTAAATTATTTATTGTTTTATATTGTTTACATTGATTTTATCTGTATGCCACCCTGAGATCTTAATGATATAGGGTGGGATATAAATGTTTTAAATAAAATATAAATAAATACATATATTTGGTGTGTATTTGTGTGGGTGCATGCATGCGTGTGTGTGTGTGTGTGTGTGTGTGTGAGTAGAACATGTGGCTTGCAGAAGTCCAGTTATCTGGTGGCCAAATTTTGGCACAAATGTCACAATGAAACACATTTTCACATGATATCCTTGGGATTTGACTGGGACAAAATGTTTATTCCTTTCAAATGTGGAACTCGGTTGTTCTCAACTGCTAGCCAAAGTTGTCCTTTTCTGGGAAGTGAAGGAAGACTTTCTTTTTACGTGGGGGATGAGGTGGACAATGTTTGTGGAATCTTTCCATTTTTATCAGACGTTGCTGGCTGAGGAGGTGGTTTGACAATATAAGATGTGGTAAAAATAGTCCATAAAATAGTTTTGTGATATAATACATGCACAATTTCATATTTAGTCTCTGTGAGCACAATGGGAGTTACTTCTGACAAGACAGTAATGGGTTTGTTGTGGGGAAGAGAGTGAAACCAGCCCCCATTTTAATGCACAGGACCTCTATATGGAAGCTGTGAATGAGTTACATCCTAAGGCAATGGACCTTGAGATCCAAAAGAGCCTTGAGATCCAAAAGAGCCTTGAGATCCAAAAGAGCCTTGAGATTGCTCTTAATCGCATTTCAAGTAAACACTTACGTAGCCTATCACTGCTGCAAGAATGCAAATGGCAGCTGCAGCAGCCTGGCCACAGCCAGCCGGGAGACCAGCCGGAGCTGCTGCCAGAGCCACCACTGCTGCTGCATCCACCCCAGGTAAGTTCCGTCCTGGGGGGATTCTGCGGGGTGGCGGGGGGTGGGAGACCATTCTGCCTCGGATTCCGGGTGGGGCGGGTTCTAAAGAATCTGGCCTCACTGGAATCCGTGGCAGAATTCTCTGACATCCCTAGTCTCAGAAGAAACAGTTTTTCAGCAATAAAATGCAGGGCTGGTGCTGAATGGCTACGACGTCATGGAAACACAGAGACCTCACCGCACAGCCAGGTTGGAGTAAATCGCTGGTGGAAACACAGCCTGGATCTTACTAGAGATAGGGATGGGGGAGAATTTCTCCCCGAAACTTCGGGGGGCCGAGTGCCAACGCATTTGGCCCCCCGAAATCGGCGGTGAAATTCTCCACCCCCTGCCCCCCCCGGGATGGGACTTAGCTTTCACGAATGTCCCTCCCGGCGGCAGGTCCCGGCGGCGGTTCATTGGGTCTTCGTCAGGGGCGGGGGCGGCAGCCGGTCTTTTGACCGGCTGCCACCGCCGCCATTACAAGGAAAGTAAAAAAAAAACAAAACCCCGTGATAGGCTACGTAACGATTAACGTAGCCTATGACGGCTAGATCTCCAAAATCAGCCGTGATAGGCTACGTAAATCGTCACGTAGCCTATCACGGGTGACTTTGGGGAAAAAAAAAAGTGCGTACGCAAATGGCGGCCCCCATAGGGAGCCGCCATTTGCATTCCTTATTTGGTCCCTGTAGTCTATGTAAAGAGTTACGTACACTACGGCGAAAATAAGGGAACGCTATTTGCGTTGCCCTTATTTTTGCCGTAGTCTATGTAAATCTTTACATAGACTACAGGGACCAAATAAGGAACGTGAATGGCGGCTCCCTATGGGGGCCGCCATTTGCGTACGCGCTTTTTTTTTTTCCCAAAGTCACCCGTGATAGGCTACGTGACAATTTACGTAGCCTATCATGGCTGACTTTGGAAATCTAGCTGTGATAGGCTACGTTAATCGTTACGTAGCCTATCACGGGGGTGGTTTTTTTGGTTTTTTTTTGCGGCCGGGTAGACGGGGCGCTTCTACCCGGCCTGAATTTTGGCCGGGCGAGGCGGGGTGCCTCCCCCCCCTCACATGAACTTCGGGGGGAGAAGCGAAGCGCCTCCCCCCCACCGCGAAGCAAGCTTCGAGGACAGGTAAGGGACTTTCGTCCATCCCTAACTAGAGATGGCACTTTTCTATGCTTTAACTTCTGGCTCTCCAGATGTTGTGAACTGTAACTCCCATTAGCTCTAGCTTAGCCAATAGTGAGAAATGATGGGAGTTGCAGCCCAGCAACATCTGGAGGGCTAGAGGTTGGTTATTTGTAATTTGCAATAAAATGCTGATAGAGATCTTTTGAGATACAACTCAAAGCATTTACATTCAAATGGAGTTGTGCTGCTTATTTAACACAGTTATAGGCTCCAATCCAGTTAAAGTTACTTGTGACTAAATTAAAAGCAATGTACCTTGTCAGTCACAACAAATTTGTTCCAGTGCTTTTCGATGTGCAGCAAAATCTTATGTATATTTACTCAGAAGCAAGTCCCACTGAGATTCATGGAACTGACTCTCTAGTAAGGCTGTGATCCTGTGCACACCTTCCTGGAAGTAAGCCACATTAAATACAGAGGAACTTACTTATGAGTAAACATGTACTCATGGGCTTGTTTGTAAATGTGTTTAGGATTGTAGCCTTAGTCATTGCTAACAGGATCATTAAGCAGTCATTACCTGGATTGGGGCCTAATTCCCTTAGATGTGGATCAAAACCAAAATGAACAATAAGTAAACATCAGGTGCACTGCAGAGAGTACAACTAAAAATTAAAATTAGCCATTTATAAGGCACTTTTCGTAAGTGTTCAATGCACTTCATACTTATATAACACTGTAAGATATTAGTTTCCAAATTGTGTTCTGTGGTCCCTAAATTAGATGTTCAATCACAGCGTACAGATTTCCCTGAAAGTCAGCTTCTCCGCTACCACTGACCCTCCCTTTCAATCCAGAGCTGCCAGGCATAGTTGGGTGTGGCCCAGGCCGAATTCTCAATTGATGTGGGATGATCATGATGCCCAATGCAAACTCTATCCTTACAACATTCTCAGGATCCTTTGCAGTGCACAAGAGTCTTATAGCAGATCCTCAGAGCTCCATAACAAATAGCAATCCTTGAAGGTGAACATGACTGCCCTGGGGAATAAGGTTTCCAAACCTGCAAGGTTTATGGAGGGTTTTTTTAGGGTTGGCGGAGAATTTCTCCCCGAAACTTCGGGGGGCCGAGCGCCAACGTGTTCGGCCCCCCGAACAAGTTTCGGGGAGAAATTCTCCGTACCCCCCCGCACCCCGCACCCCCCCTGGGACAGGACTTACCTTTGGCGAATGTCCCTCCCAGCGGCGGGTCTGGCCGGTGGTTCGGCAGGTCTTCGTCAGGGGCAGGGGCGGCAGACGATCTTTCAACCGGCTGCCGCCGCCGCCATTCCAATAAAAGAAAAAAAAAAACGCCCCCACGATAGGCTACGTGACGATTAATGTAGCCTATCACGGCTAGATTTGCAAAGTCAGCCGTGATAGTCTACGTAAATCGTCACGTAGCCTATCACGGGTGACTTAAAAAAAAAAAAAAAGCGCCTACGGCTAATGGCGGCCCCCATAGGGAGCCGCCATTCCCGTTCCTTATTTGGTCACTGTAGTCTATGTAAAGGTTTACGTAGACTACGGCGAAAATAAGGGCAACGCAAATAGCGTTGCCCTTATTTTCGCCGTAGTCTACGTAAACCTTTACGTAGACTACAGCGACCAAATAAGGAACGCGAATGGTGGCTCCCTATGGGGGCCGCCATTTGCGTACGCGCTTTTTTTCTTTTTTTTTTAAAGTCACCCGTGATAGGCTACGTGACGATTTACGTAGCCTATCACGGCTGACATTGCAGATCTAGCCGTGATAGGCTACGTTAATCGTCACGTAGCCTATCACGGGGGCTTTTTTTTTTTTTAACTGTTTAGTTCGTGGCCGGGCGAGGTGAGGCGCCTCCTCCCCGGCCTGAATTTCGGCCGGGCGAGGCGGGAAGCCTCCCCCCCGGCCTGAACTTCGTGGGGGGAGCAGCGAAGCACCTCCCCCCCACCGCGAAAAGCTTCGAGGACAGGTAAGGGTCTTTCGTGCACCCCTAGTTTTTTTTTAAAAAAGTTTAAGGTTAAGTTCAAGATTACTTTAAACATAGTTTCGATATTTTGTAAAAATAGAAAATTAACACAGTTCCTGAACTATATGTTCAGGGTCAGACTGTAATCCACAAGCATGTGAATAGCCCTGGAGAAGTCAATAAAAGTGCTTAACTACTTTTGGTGGGAAGAGGATCAGTTTTGAGATATTCCCCTGAAATAACAGTATATATGAAATATGACTACGTCTATCCATTTGAATGGGAAACATTGTAAGGCACGGGTCCTCAGAGTGATGGGAACAAACTGAAATATGCAAAGACTGAAACAAAGATACAAAGCCTCCAATTAATGATGTCCTGATGAAAAGTGTCTCATCTAGTGTAACAAGTCATCAAGCTGGAACACCATGAAAGGAGAAAGTGAGATAATTGCCAAGAATATCCTGCTTGGGGACCACTCTCAGGCTCAATTTTAAAGGTACATTTTTAGTACTCTTTGTAGAGCAACCTCCCCTGGCACATGCATATATTAGTAAGATGACAACACTGACATATGTGGATCATGTCCATTTTGAAAAGCAAACCACAGGAGCACAGGGAACTTTGTTATACTGAGTCCAGTCATTGGTCTATCTATGCCAGTGTTGTCGACACTGACTGGCAGTAGTGCTCCAGATTTTCAGGAAGGATTCTTTCTTAGGCCTACCTGGAGATGCTGGGGATGGAGCCTGGGACTTCTGCATGCCAAGCAGGGGCTCTGCCACTGAGCCACTGCAGCCCCTCATGAAATGTCAGAGAACTTGCTACATTATAGTAGAACCAGCTATTTTATAAAAAGTGTTGGGTTAGATTTATTTATACATACATACGTAAAATTTATTACCATCTTTTCATTATAAAATAACCCCAAAGCAGGGTATAATACCAATAAAATCATTCAGCATCAACTGATAAACAGTAAAACAGGGGAGACCACAAACATAGCCAAGTTCAGCAATGCAGGTTCAATTAAATATTAGCATTATTTGGCAATATAACAGCAATAGTGTGAAGCTAAAAGCTCTGTCCACTCTGTAATGTGCCATGTTCATGTTCTCTGTTATGCCAGATGTGTCATTAAAGTGCCCCAGTCAGTAAAATCACCATCACTTTCTAATGACAGAAGCCCTCATTCATGTCATGATACCAGTCACTGGAAAATTTATAACCCAAGCAGACAGCAATCCCACACCTTTGTGTTTTGTTCAGTTCATTTTTAAAACATTCTAAGTCACCAAAATTCACAACATTTTTCATAAACGGTATGGAAAGAATTTGGGTTTTTAAAAAACTGAATAGGAGAAACCAAAACTGGCAGATTCATCAATCCAAACAGAGGGCATTGAGTGCTTAACTCTTCAGTGTCTTGATTTGAATTAGGGATGTATGGATTTGTTAAATCTGTTCCGTCTATGTTTCATGAATTGTTAGGCATCTTTTGTTCCATCCTCTGCTCATTGATGGTGTTGGATTTTTTTAAGGGATGTGCAAGTGCACCTTAGCTCAAGTGCACATTTGTGCAAATCTCCCCCAAAGTAACCCCCCCCCAAAACAAACGAACCCTGGTCTGCAAGTCTACAGAATCTGTGGGATTTAGAAAAAGCCGGTCCACTGCAGAATGCACAGGTCAGATTCATAGAAATGTAAAGTCATTTGAGTCCACTGTGGATTTCTCAGAATCCCACTGCAGTCAACCATGTTAGTGCTGAATTCAGATCACCCCCTCTTTTTTAGGACAAGCTCCTCCTCTGTTCTTTAACAGCTACATGACAGTAGGGATGGCATAAACTCCCGCCACGGATTCCAGTGAGGCCGAATGCACTGGCATTTGGCCCCCTGGAATCCATGGCAGAACAGCCTCCTGCCCCCCCACCTGCCCCGCGGAACCCCCTGGGACGGCACTTATCTGGGGCAGATGCGGCAGATGTGGCGGCGGCTTCTGCGGCAGGTGCGGTCGTGGTGGTGCGGCGGTGGAAGGTGCAGCGGCAGCGGCAGTGGGGGCGGGGGTGGCAGGTGCGGCGGTGGTGGGGGCAGCGGCAGTGGTTAGGGATGTCAGAGAATTCTGCCACAGATCAGTACACTCGGCCCCCCGAACTCTGTGGCGGGACGGCCTGCCACCCCCTGTGGATCCCCCCCGGGACAAGACTTACCTGGGGTGGATCTTCCGGGTGGCAGTGGCTCCGGTGGCGGCTGCGGCGGTGGTGGCTGAGGCAGCTGATCTTCCGACTGGCTGCCACCGCCGCCATTTCCAGTCTTGTTAAAAAAAAGAAAAGAAAGACGTGATAGGCTATGCAAAGATTTACGTAGCCTATCATGGCTGGGTGGGTTTAAAAAACAAAACAAAATGCGTACGCAAATGTATGCCGCCATTTGCTTTCCTTATTTTTGGCCATCTTAGTCTACGTAAATATTTACGTAGACTATGATGGCAAAAATAAAGGGGAACGCATGACAGCCAAAAATAAGGAACACAATGACGTAGACTATGATGGCCCAAAATAAGGAATGTACGTGGTTCCCCCCCCTAGAGCCCTCCGCGGCCAGAAATCCGGCTGCGGACAGCTCTGGGCTGGGCTGGGCCTGGTCGGCTGCTCCGCAGAGCTGGTGTGGAGCACAGCCAGCCATCGAGGATTCCGGGGGGAGGAACGGATCACCTCCCCCCCATCATCATAATCCGCGAAAGGTAAGTCACTTCTGTACATCCCTAGCGGCGATGGTAGGTGTGGTGGCGGTGGGAGAGGCAGGTGCAGCGGCGGCAGGTGTGGCAGCGGGGGCGGTGGCCAAAGGGGTGGAGGTGGCAGGGGCGGTAGGGCCGGCGGTGGGGGCAGTGGCGGGAGCAGCAGTTGCGGCAGTGGGGGCGGCAGGAAGGGGGCGGCGGAAGGTGCAGCGATGGCGGAAGGTGCGACGGTGGCAGCAGGGGCGGCGGCGGGGGTGGTAGGTGTGGTGGCGGTGGAAAGTTCATTGGCAGTGGGGGCGGCAGGTGCGGCGGCAGGGGCAGGGGTGGGGGTGGCGGCGGCTGGTCTCCTGGTTGGCTGCAGCTGAACGCAGCGTACACAAATTGCGGTGGCTACGGCCGCCACCATTTGCGTCCGCTATTTTTCACCGTTCTAGCCTACGTAAATATTTATGTAGGCTAGAACAGCGAAAAATAGCGAACGTAAATGGTGGCCGCCATAGCCGCCGCCATTTGCATATGCGTTTTTTTTTACTTTGCCATGATAGGCTACTTAAATATTTACGTAGCCTATCACGGTTAAGTACAGGGACGCAAACGGCGGTGGCTACGACCGCCACCATTGCATCCCTGCTGCCCAGCAGCTGGATGTCCGGTTGCAGGCAGAGCTGGCCGGCGGCTCTGCAGAATCCCTGCAGAGCGGAGTCGGCCGGGTAGGATTCCGGAGGGAGGGACGGAGCGCCTCCCCCCCCCACTGTGAAGCAGATCCGCGAAACGGTAAGTGACTTTCCTACATCCCTACATGACAGGCAGGTACAGCATAGTAGTCTCCATGCTGGGAATAGCTTTATGGATTGAATTTGACCAGTGCAGTTGGGTGATAATTTCATCCAGTTTGTTTTAACAAAATTCACAATTTTCTTCATAAACTTGACAGAAAGAATTTGAGGTGAAAAACGTTTGAATGCACAAGAAAGCAAAACGGAGAGATTTGTTTGTACCTAGTGACTATGCACCAAAATGAAGTTTGTTGACTTTGGGTAGTCTGTGCTTTTGTTCTTCATCAACCAGAGGAGACAGCTCTGTTATTCTGTTGCAGCAAAAACAACGAAATGTCCTGAAGGACCTTGAAGGTTAACAAATTTATTATGGTGTAAACTTTCATGGCATAAGCTTTTGTGGATGAGAAATCTACTCCATCATTCAGATGCATGACAAAGTATTATCCTCAGTTGCCTGGTATACATAATTATACATGAGGGAGAGGGTAGAAGTAAAACAATGGGATTAAATGTCATCAAATGCAACAAGCAGAGTCTTTGACAATTCACTTGCAGTTTAAATGTATAAACAGAATGACCATTCACAACAGCAGTATTTGCTGACAACACTTAGCTCAGCAATTCTTTGTTGTCATGCAAGTTTATATTTTTAGGAGTTGTGGCAGTGAAGTTATCATGGATGTGGCCAAGATGGCAGGAGAATGGTCACAGTTAGATGAGGTGATGGCTCTCTAGATTGTTCTGATGTATAATAAGTCCAGATGCTTCCTGACTCCTAGCTGAGCTGAGCTGAGCAGAGGAAGCTTCTCCAGCTGGTCTAGGGGCTATACAAGCAAGCAAGCTCCTAGAGAGCAGGCAATCAGAGCAAGCAAACAGGGAGAGCAAACAGGAGTTTGGCAGGGGAGTTCAGCAGGGGGAGGTCCCTAACAATTTTTTTAAAATTTCTTTTTTTTTGTAACACACACTTCCATACCAGTGGGACTCTGTTATTAACTTCCAGTGAGTAGAGGACAAAGCACAGGCTATCCCAGTACAATCAGAAAGCTAGAAATATGAAGGGAATAGAGACTATGGAAGAAAAAGACTCTCCATTGGTGGTGACCTGCAAGGTGTGTGCAATGTTTGCTTTGTTGCCTGAGATCAACATGGCCTCCATGTGCAACAAGTGCAAGTTGATTACACTGCTGGAAGAAAAAAGTAAGAGGACTGGAGCGGCGAGTGTCAACCCTCCAGGGAATAAGAGAAGATGAAGAGTTCTTAGACAGAATGGCGGAACTGCAGCAGCAAAGCAAAGTACAGAACCTAGAAGAGCAGCAGCAAGCTGAGGCAGAAGAGGAAAATGCTGTGGTGAGGAAAAATGCAGTAGAGGATTAGGGGTGGATGAAAGTCACTTACCTTTCGTCGAAGCTTGTTCGCGGTGGGGGGGAGGCGCTTCGCTGCTCCCCCCACGAAGTTCAGGCTGGGGGGGAGGCTTCCCGCCTCGCCCCAGCCAAAATTCAGGCCGGGGGGGAGGCTTCCCACCTCGCCCGGCCGAAATTCAGGCCGGGGAGGAGGCTTCCCGCCTCGCCCGGCCACGAACTCGAAAGTTTTTTTTTTTAAAAAAAAACGCCCCCGTGATAGGCTACGTGACGATTAACGTAGCCTATCACGGCTAGATCTGCAAAGTCAGCCGTGATAGGCTACGTTAATCGTCACGTAGCCTATCACGGGTGACTTTAAAAAAAAAAAAGCGCGTACACTAATGGCGGCCCCCATAGGGAGCCGCCATTCACGTTCCTTATTTGGTCGCTGTAGTCTACGTAAATCTTTACATAGACTACAGCGACCAAATAAGGAACGCGAATGGCGGCTCCCTATGGGGGCCGCCATTTGCGTATGCGCTTTTTTTTTTTTTAAAGTCACCCGTGATAGGCTACGTGACGATTTACGTAGCCTATCACGGCTGACTTTGCAAATCTAGCCGTGATAGGCTACGTTAATCGTCACGTAGCCTATCACGGGGGCATTTTTTTTCTTTTATTGGAATGGCGGTGGCGGCAGCCAGTCGAAAGACCGGCTGCTGCTCCCGCCCCGCACGAACAGCCGCTGAACTGCCGGCCGGACCCGCCGCCGGGAGGGGCATTCGGCGAAGGTAAGTCCCGTCCCGGGGGGGGGGTGCGGGGTGCAGGGGGGTGCGGAGGATTTCTCCCCGAAACTTGTTCGGGGGGCTGAACACGTTGGCGCTCGGCCCCCCGAAGTTTCGGGGAGAAATTCTCTGCCATCCCTATAGAGGATACTCCTTGGAAAGGGGTGACAGTTAGGAGCAGGAGAACTAGAAGCCACTCTGCACCAGTAGAAGCAGTGGAACTATGGAACCATTTTCAGGTACTTGAAGATGAGACTGGAGGACAGCCTGCAGAGGAAGAATTACAGGGGGCCAAAAATAATGAGCAAAAGGCTGAAGGCCAGTCAAGCAGAGGGAATGAAACCAAGGCCTACAGCAACAAGAAGAGAAAAGTAGTAGTTGTGGGAGACTCCTTGCTGCATGGGATTGAAACCCAAGTATGTTGCAAAGACCCATGGACTCGCCAGGTATGCTGTCTCCCAGGAGGACAGATTAGAGACATGACTGAAGGGTTGCCTACACTTATAAAGCTCACTGACATGTATTCCTTTCTTCTCATCCATGTGGGAATAAATGATACTGCCAAGCGGAGCTACAAAGAGATCACATCAGAGTTGAAGCTTTAGGAAGGAAACTCAAGAACTTTGGGGTCCAGATAGTTTCCTCATCCATCCTTCCAGTAGTTAGAAGAGGGAAAGAAAGGGAAAGAAAAATACTCCACATATGATCCCCTAGCCTTTTTTTTTTTTTTTTGCAGCCTCCTGTTGAATTTGCTGCCAAAATTCAGTGGTGTGGCAGCAAAAAAGAGCTGTTTTCACCTTATTTTCAATACAACAAACTGCGGTATGCCACTGAAATTTGCCACCAGCAGAGCAGCCAAAGAAGGCCATTAAAACAAAACAAAACACGGCTCTTCTTTGCTGCCCTGCTGCTTGCTCCTGAACGTTGGTGGCAAATTCAGTGGTGCAACAGTGGAGGGGAGCAGCCCCAGTTGGGTTCTAGGGGGAATTTTCCCTCAGACCCCCAGAGTTGCCCATCCCTGGTCTAGGCCAAAACACTTCAAATGTTGAGTACTCTGGTTAGGGTTGGCATGGGCTCTCAATTCAGTCAGGGAATCCAATTGGACCACCCCTGCCTGCACCCCCAAGCCCCACTTGCTGAGCCCCTGCCCCTGCTTGCCCCGTGCCCATGCTTGGCAAATGGCCTGCGCTCACCCCGGCATCATCATTGAACATCATGGTGGCCATTTTTTGAGAAATAAAATGGCGATTGCAAAAATGTGCATATTTGCGCACATATGAAAACGAGCATTTTTGAAATTCATATATTCGCATATGCACGAAATGCATATTCTTCAAAATGTGCATTTTCGCACAGATGCAAATATACACATTCACAAAAATGCACATTTTCGTGCATACAAAAACATGGATGTTTTTGCAATTGCCATTTTTTAAAAAAATGATGACCGTAGAGCTTAACGAGGCCACTGGAGTTAGTGCGGGCTGCTCGCTGAGCATGGGAGGGGCTTGAGTGCCATCTGGGGACTGGCAAGCTAGGGCAGGGGCTCGGTGGGCATCCAGATAACCCGGATGGGGGTGAGTGCACACATCCCTAATTTCTGGCTGTAAGAGTATTTATTCACAGTTCTCATCTTCTGAAGGCTAAAAGTGCTACATGTTTCTCTGCAAGATATGACAAAGCTTTCCATGAAACTCTAGGAAACAGAATTATTATACTGAAGTCAAATTAAACAAAAGCAACATGTATCTGTATCATGTATTCAATTACTCTTTGGGCTAGTCCAGTTTATATTTTATTCTTAGTCTTGGGACTCAAATCTGTTTTGATTGTATTAACTGGTCAATTCATGCATTACATTTGTTCAGAGTTTTGTCAAAGACAATCCCTCATTTGTATACAGTTGGGCTATGCATTGCTTCGGTGCCAAATCCAAATCCTGAAGCAAAATGGGGTGCTTTGGGGGTGCCTTGGTGCAATCCGAAGCAAATCAGACCAGCACCAAGGTGCTCTGAAGCAAAGACGCTTCTCCACAAAGCGCCTTGGTCCACCTTGGAGATTCAGAGCTCTTCTGATGCTTTCTGAAGCCCAGACAGCCTGTCTCCAAAATGTATCAACTTGAGAAAGATCAGGAAGGGGGAGAGGAGGAAGAGGAGGAGGAGGAGGAGGAGGAGGAGCAGGAGGAGGAGGAGGAGGAGGAAGGAGTGAATTTTGGTGAATGGAAACTCCAGTTGCCAAATTAAGGCTGAACGTAACCCAGCAGTCTCCAATCAGTGATAGTGATGGAGAAGGGGCAGAGGGATAATGGATATATTGGAGAAAAAAGCCTGCATTTGTTTCATTGTGTGGGACAGAGCTGGTGGTTACAGTTAGAGAGAGCTGTGTTGGTTAGTTGGCTAGATCTGTGATGTGCATGCGTTGTGCTGCAGCTTTGTTCTTATTCTTTCCCACCTAGCCCTTTCCAATGCAACTATTCCCTTCCTTCCTTCCTTCCTTCCTTCCTTCCTTCCTTCCTTCCTTCCTTCCTTTCTTTCTTTCTTTCTTTCTTTCTTTCTTTCTTTTTTAGATAATGTATTTAAAAAACTAAGAACATTAGTTTCCTCCTGTCCTTGCATTGTTCTTTGGCTATACCCCCCCACCTTCTGAATTATTCAAAAATTCTTAGTCTGTCTGTCTTTCTTTCTTTCTTTCTTTCTTTCTTTCTTTCTTTCTTTCTAGATTCTTAACCAAGAAAAAAACCAAGAAAAATTAAGTAGTTTTAGTTTATTTGTCTTGTCTTGTTCTCTCTCTCTCTTTCTCCACCAACCCCTGTTCTCAGTTCAACTCATTCTTTGTAGTTTTCCCTGTCTTTCTTGCTAGATACTTAAAACACACACACAATCTATCTGTCTAGCCTTCCTTCCTTCCCTTGTTCTTGCCGCCTCCTCAATTCCTATATTCCTTCCCTTCCCATTTTTGAACTCTATATCTTTTCCCTAAAACAAAACAAATAAAAAAACACATTTTTTTGCTTGTAGGTAGTTCTGTATTTGCTTTTCTTTTGCTTTTGTGTGTCTCTGTGTGTGCTTGTGTTGTGGTCAAGCAAAGGACTACACACATCCACATTTCCAAATACAGTGGGCAAAGCACTACACACATAACATATATTATTTAAATATAATACTACACTGTGTGGTAAAGCTAGCCCAATATGAGGCATCTTTAGGGTCTTGGCAGTGGGGCTGCCCATTGCCCAGATTTCATGCACTTCTGTGCAACCAGTGAATTCTTTGCTTTGAGAGTTTGCCATCCTGTTTTCCCACATAATGTTTGTATTCCATTCAGCCAAAGAGAGCCTGAGGTCATCCACTGTGAAGCTGAATAGGAAAGGGGAGAGGGCTTATTTGCACTTCAAAGGAAACTACAGCAGATATTAGGTAGTGATCTCCTCCTTGTCATCACTTAAATACCTGACTTCTCTGATTATCCATTTATGACCTTTGGTTTGAGTTTCCGAGAACAGAACATTTTATCTGTGCCTAGCACAAAAACTACTCAGCCAAACTGTCTGATGTTGGGTAGGTGAAATCCCCTCCATGGTAGCTGAGAGGTCCCCAAATTTAATGTATTTCTGTGGAAACAGTGAAATGTTATAGCTCTTTGCTTTAGAGTTTCATTGAAAAAAATCAAATTTCAACTGCACCTAGCACAAAAACTACGGGCCCAAAATGTCTGAACTTTGGCAGGTGGAATCCCCTCCATGGAGGATGATACATCTGCAAATTTCATATATTTATTGTGGAACCTGGAAGTGTTATGGCTGTTTCTGTTTTCCAATCCAAATCAATGGGAAACCATCACATCCGAATGATTCCGATATCTGAATTTTGCTTCTGATCCAAATCTGAAGTGAAGCCGATTGGGTCTGAATGGGTCCAAAGCAAAGCAGGGCTGGTTTGGAAGGTCCAAAGTGGCATCTGAAGTGAGACGGGGGGCGGGGTCTGCGCACAGTCCTGTGCACAGGAAAAAAACCCATGTGTAGTAGTGGTAACACAAAACTCTCACCCATGTACATGTCTGTGAAAACATAAATTCTGATAATTCATTTTCTGTGGCTTGCTTGTGCAAGCTAACATTAAAAACGCACAAAATAAAGAACAAATACCACCCAGCCATCTCATCCACGTGAGGTGGATGAACCCCCTGAAGTTCAACACCTCCAAGTGTTCACTCTTCTCCCATCTTAGGGAGTATATTTGCCCTCCCCCATACCACCAAAATGTGGCAGAGCCCAACCATTCAGACCAATCCTGAATAATCTAGGGATGGCGGAGAATTTCTCCACGATTCTCGGGGAGGCCGAATGCCAACGCATTTGGACCCCCAAAATTGGTGGTGAAATTCTCCGCCACCTCCTGGCCCCCCCTGGGATGGGACTTACCTCCCTCGAATGTCCCTCTTGGTGGCGGGTCCCAGCGGCGTTTTGGCGGCATTTCGGTGGGGGCGGGGGTGGCGGCCGGTCTTCCGACCGGTTGCCACCACCGCCATTACAAAGTGAATGTTAAAAAACAACAACACACACACGTGATAGGCTACGTAATGATTTACGTAGCCTATCACGGCTAGATTTCCAAAGTCAGCCGTGATAGTCTACATAAATCATTACGTAGCCTATCATGGGTGACTTTGGGGGGAAAAAAAGCGCGTACGCAAATGGCGGCGCCCATGGGCGCCGCCATTTGCGTTCCTTATTTGGGCCCAGGTAGTCTACGTAAAGTTTTATAGGCCTGGGTAGTCTACGTAAATCTATTTGCGTTGCCCTTATTTTCGCCGTAGTCTACGTAAATCTTTACGTAGACTACCCGGGCCCAAATAAGGAATGCAAATGGTGGCGCCCATGGGTGCCGCCATTTGCGTACGTGCTTTTTTTTTCTCTCAAAGTCACCCGTGATAGGCTACGTAACGATTTACGTAGCCTATCACGGCTGACTTTGGAAATCTAGCCATGATAGGCTACATAAATCATTACGTAGCGTATCACGTGTGTGTGTGTTTTAACATTCACTTTTTTATTTTGTGGCCGGGGAGACGGGGCGCTTCTCCCCAGCCTGAATTTTGGCCGGGCGAGGTGGGGTGCCTCCCCCCCCGGCCTGAACTTCGGGGGGAGAACCGAAGCGCCTCCCCCGCACTGCGAAGCAAGCTGCGGGACCAGTTAAGTGACTTTTGTACATCCCTAGAATAATCCTTTCATATAGAAAAAGAGCATGTTTGGAAAAAGTTCTCTGCAAACGTCAGTTGGTAGGGATGTATGAAACACTTACTTGGTTTCGTCCAGGGACATCCATGGTGGGGGGGAGGTGCTCCGTCCCTCCCCTCAAAATTCTCCCCGGCCGGCTCCGCTCCGTGGCGACTCTGTGGATCCACTGGCCAGGGCTGCCCGCAGCCAGACATCCAGCCACTGGGCTGCGCAGGGACGCAAATGGTGGCTGCTGTAGCCACCGCCATTTGCGTCCCTGTCTTGATAGGCTATGTATATATTTACATAGCCTATCAAGACAGCAAAAAAAGGGGAATGCAAATGGCGGTGGCTACGGCGGCTGCCAATTGCATTCCCTTTTTTGCCGTGATAGGCTACGTAAATATTTACGTATCTTATCATGGCAATAATGAAGAAGGTAAGTGGTCTGTTTCACACGTCTTTTGCGGGGTGGTGGGGTGGGGGGCTTCATTCTGCCATGGATTTCGGGGGGCCTGAATGCACTGGCATGGGGCCTCACTGAGATCTGTGGCGGAATTCTCCAACATCCCTAGTCTAGAATGTGTCAGCAAGGCTGCAAATGGGTAGGGATATGGAGAAATCCACAATGGAACCAGATGAGTTCAGACTTTTTTGAATCCAACCAACATATTCCATAACAGACCTGCTTTCCCCCTGTTGGTCAGATTCTGCAGACTTGCAGATCATTTTTGTAATGTTTGGGAAGTTTGTGCAAATTTTGTCGTAGAAAAATGCAAACAAATTTTCTAAAAACTGGCCAAAAATGTGCATTTCTCCCATCGGCTAAAGCATGAAAATGCACATTTTGTTGGGATTTGCACATTTAATGGGGCTTTGCAAATTTTTGCATGCACAAATTCAGAAACTAAAAAAAATCCAATTCTGTTGATGGGTGGATGACGGAATGACAGGTGCCTGACAACCTGAAAAACACAGACGGAATGGGTTGACACAACTGATACATCCCTATGAGTGGGTACTTGACCATAGGAGCACATAATCCCATTTTACTACTGCACAGATAGCCAATTCATTTTCAGGCACAATTCAATTTTTTATTATTATCTTTAAGGCTCTAAATGCCTTGGATCTATAATACCCAAGGGACTGCCTTCTCCCATACCAACCTACCTACTCTCTAAGATCTGCTAGAATTAGAAAGACTCTTCTTTGTAACCTGACAGTGGCTGAGGCATGGCTGGTTGGGATGTGGGAGGAGGCCTTCTCCATGGCCAAGTGTAGATTGAGGAATTCCCTACTTCAGGAGGTGTCCCCCCATCCCTTTGCTTTTCGCTGCCTGGCCAAGATCTTTCTCTTCCAGTAGGCATTTCACCTACTGGATTTAAGATTCTTTGTGGCTGACTCCTTGTTTTCAGATTAGTCTTACTCTTACCCAGTACCCCTCTTCATTTTTGGCTTGTGTTTCTTGATGTTGTGGATTGTTTGATTAATTCTGCTGGGTATTATGGGTAGTTAAAACACACACCACAAGTTTGTAAACTGCAAATGCTGTGAAAGCCTGGGATTAGGGATGGTGAAGAATTCTGCCACGGATTTCAGTGAATCCCTGGAATGAAACTTACCTGGGGCAGCGGCGGCGGTGGTGGCTGGTCTTTCAACTGGGCTGCTGCGGATGCTGCTGTGGACATAAATGGCATCCACTGTAGCAGCCGCCATTTGCATCCTGCCAGGCTGCTGTGATAGGCTACGTAAGTATTTATGTAGCCTATCACGGCATAGTGCAGGGACGCAAAAGTGGAAGGACATTACACATCCAGTGCCCCTCTCAGAGCACTGGCCACTTCACCTTCTGAATCTGGATTGGGATTCTGGTATGGTTGTTTAATCAGAGGTCTTTAAAATTGGAGTCTGTTTGTATTTGCTTAAGCAGTTCTTTCATGCATAAATGGCTATTTAAGGAACATATGAATTTGGACATCACCACACAAGTAGGCAGGCCATTTTTAACATCCTCTGTTTAAACAACACCAGTACCACAAAATGTTGAGTAAACACTGCATTTTTTGCTCAGGTTGCCCAATGTATTAACTAGGGTATTTGTTATAGTAACTGAGAATTAAACATTGCGCAATAGAATTGTTCCAGTAGCAACAGCAGCCTTTCAGACTTCATGCTGAGGCTTTAAAAGGTTTGTGTGCTCTGAACCATCATCCACATGCATGGATTAGCGAGATATGAACTTGGATTAAAACATTTCAAGCTCACATAACAAAAATATGATTGCAAAGTGCTAATGGTGTTGCTAATATTAGAAAGATCTCAGACTAAGTCCTTCAAGTGTTTGTAGATCTAGCAAGGGGATTAAGATTGGTAAAACTAAATTACTACAAATCTGTGCAGTTCTCTCTGCAAATATGAAAGGCACCAAAGTGAAGACATTTGAAGTTGACCACTTTGGGTTTTGGAACAGACCCATACAGAGTTATTTTTGCAGTTAATTAGCATAATACTGCAGGAAGACAGGTTACTGACATAACCAGAAGTTAATGTTACCATTCCTCTTACTGTGCAATCTTCTGCAGGTCTACTCAGAAGTAAGTTCCATCACGCTCAAAGAGGCTTACTCCCAGGTAAGTATGTATAGGACTGCAGCATTAATTTTGCTGGGGGAGGGGGCTTGATCCCTGAAGCTCAGGACTGATAATGACTTATTCATCAAAACTCTTGCAACCAAATGCAGGCCTAAATCAAGAGGCCATAGGGTCTTCTCATAGATAATGCTCTGATACCCTCTCTCTGAAATATGTTGCTTCTGAACTTTGAACCTTAGATGAGTGATATCAGCAACAGTCTCCCTTACTTGATTTGGAATACGAGTATATTATTTATTTTATATATTTGGACGACTTGTACCCTACCTAGTCACCAAGGTCCTTGAAGCAGCTCATGGGACATTTAAAATATAATGGAATAGACATTTATAAGGGAAGTGCAAAGGTATATACAGGTTTCCTACCTGCTACTCTGATTCTGAATCTTTGGGCTATGACAGGTCTTTCTCAGATGAAATCACTCCTGCACTAAATGTTAGTCCATAACAGGGGCTATCCCACCTTGTATAGTGGAGATGTGGAAGGCAATTGTTGTTTTGAGGACTTAGTGGTGAACAACAGTTGCTCCCTTCTGTGCCTAGAGTTCTGGCTGGGCCAGCTGCTTTATTATCTGTCTGAGATGGTACAGCTTGAGAGTTTAGTATTTACTTTTAGATAGTCTTTGGTGAAATCTCAGGGTTAGTATGGGCTGGAGTGTCTGGGATAGTCGTAATTATGCTGGCTGCTTGCTAGAGCAAATCCTTTCACTGTGCAAGAGTGTATAAACATTCTCAAAGTCATTGGGGTATGGCAAGAATAGAGGTGGGATTAATATGAGCATTATAGCATATACGAGTCTCTGAGATACTCCCAGGGTGGGATCTCAAAGCAGGCCGATTTGGAAAGATGCTGTGAACCAGGCTGTTATTGGAATCCATTCATTGCCATTTTGATGGGATTACCAGCAACTGTAGGGGCTCATGCCTTATAGTCCTGCTCTGTAGTTCCTTGCTACAACAACCATTACCAGGGGAGGCTGGTGGATGTGATTTTGGTGGGGTGGAGATCCCATTCTGAGTTTTAGGTACAACCACCAGAAGTCTAAAGGAGCTATCTGAGGTGCTAGACCCTATCCTCAAATGGATAATCCAGGACTCTTTGCATCTGGAACTTTGCTGAATATGTCAACAGCATTCAAGGAAATCTGGGAGATGTAGCTTAAAAGGTGCCTGAAATCATTGGTAAACCATGTTGCCTAAGGTTGTTGCTACCTGGTCATTGGCTGTGGGTCCTGTCCTGTGTAATATTATACCCAATCTCTGTGAGCCTGGTATGTTTAGAAGTAGGATAGGTATGTCCAATGGGCAGGGTGAGTGGTTGCAAAACTGTTTTGCCACTGTGCGCAGGTGCCTGTATCCTTAGACTTCATTCAAACTTGTCAATTTCTAATAGAAAATAGAACATGGGAGAAGGTCATTTGAATATACACTTTAAGCAATGTGGGTTTTATATTGCATTTGCAGATGTAGGAATGCAGCCTATGATTTAAGCATCACTCAGGTAACGAAAACAGCCTTAAACTTGGAATGCATTTTCACTTTACACTTTTTGTTCTCAGGTACATATACCTGTGTACATAATACACACCCAACCCACATAAATACGTTCCCTCTTGAAATACATGTCACTAGGGGCTCCAGCCTAATGAAAAGTTTAGAAAAGGCTGGAAACTCGCAAAACTCCAGTGGATGAATCAACCTCTGTCTGATCAGAATACAGTTAGATCGATCGATCTATCTATCTATCTATCTATCTATCTATCTATCTATCTATCTATCTCATCTCCAGGGAGATCAAACCACCAGGGAAATTCAAATTGCCTCAATGTTCTCATTACTGGGTGAAAATGTACACACAATGTGATATTTCATATTCACTATTTTAAAATCTATTTAGATTTAACACTATTTAAGTTCCATGCTTGCTTATTTTTCCCCTTTATTCTAATCAATGCCATAAATTCTTTCCCCAAAATAAGGAGTTAAAGCTGCACCAAATAAGGCATCTTTTGTTCCTAGTATAAAATTACAGGATGGGAAAAATAAACTGTTATGAAATTACTAAGAAAGATACAAAATTAAAGGAAGCACTTAAGAAATTAACAAAATTAAAGGAAGCACTTTTTTTCCAGTAGAACTTGCCCTACTGCAAAGAAAGGAACATCTTACTTCAAAACATTATCTTCCCTTTTCCAATCCCCAATGCACATCATTTAAAAATGGATTGTGTCCCAGCAGAACTGAAGCCAGAAGCACACAAAAACTGTTCAGTGTAAAGTTTTAAAGCATCATTTTACACCTTGACACACTAGTCTATGCTTCTCTGACTTTAGGGGATTAGGAGGAAGGGTATGCATTGGAACAACAGAGTCCAGAGAGAAACAAATACCAAAACACATAGAATCATAGTATCATAGAATAGTAGGGTTGGAAGGGGCCCTCAAGGCCATCGAGTCCAACCCCCTGCTCAATGCAGGAATCCAAGTCAGAGCATCACTGACAGATGGCTGTCCAGCCTCATCTTGAACAGCTCCAGTGTGGGAGAGCCCACCACCTCCCTAGGTAATTGGTTCCATTGTCGTATTGCTCTAACAGTCAGGAAGTTTTTCCTGATGTTCAGCTGGAATCTGGGTTCCTAGAACTTGAGCCTATTCTTCCGTGTCCTGCACTCTGGGAAGATCGAGAAGAGATCCTGGCCTTCCTCTCTGTGACAGCCTTTCAAGTACTTGAAGAGCGCTATCATATCTCCCCTCAGTCTTCTCTTCTCAAGGCTAAACATGCCCAGTTTTTTCAGTCTCTCCTCATTGGGCTTTGTCTCCAGTCCCCTGATCATCTTCATTGCCCTCCTCTGAACCCTCTCCAGCTTGTCTGCATCCCTCTTAAAGTGTGGTGCCCAGAACTGGACACAGTACTCCAGATGAGGCCTAACCAGTGCTGAGTAGAGGGGAACTAGTACTTCCTGGGATTTGGAAGCTATACTTCTATTAATGAAGCCCAAAGTGGCATTGGCCTTTTTTGCAGCCACATCACATGGTTGACTCATATTCAGCTTGTGATTGACAAGAATTCCAAGATCTTTCTCGCTTGTAGTATTTTTGAGCCAAATATTCCCCATCTTGTAACTGTGCATTTGGTTTCTTTTTCCTAGGTGCAGAACTTGGCATTTATTCCTATTAAATTTCATTCTGTTGTTTTCTGCCCAGTGCTCCAGCCGATCAAGATCACGTTGAATGTTGTTTCTGTCTTCCAAGGTATTAGCTATCCCGCCCAGTTTTGTGTCATCCGCAAATTGGATCAGCATTCCCTACACCTCCTTCTCCAAGTCATTAATAAAAATGTTGAAGAGCACTGGGCCCAGGACTGAGCTCTGCAGTACCCCACTCTTTACCTCTCTCCACCAGTTTGAGAAGATCCCATTGCTAAGCACTCTTCGAGTCCAATTCTGTAGCCAACTGTGGATCCACCAGATCGTTGTTTCATCTAGCCCACTTTGAGCTAGTTTGCTCATCAGGATATCATGGGGCACTTTCTTGAAAGCTTCGCTGAAGTCCAGGTATATTATGTCCACAGCATTCCCACAGTCCACAAAGGAGGTGACCTGATCAAAACATGAGATCAGATTTGTCTAGCAGGATTTGTTCTTGACAAATCTATGTTGCTTCAAGTCATCACTGCGTTGTTTCAAAGTGCTTACAGATGGATTGCTTTATCATCTGCTCCAGAATTTTCCCAGGGATTGATGTCAGACTGACTGGTCTGTAGGTCATAGGTTCCTTCTTTTTACCCTTTTTGAAGATAGGGACAACATTAGCCCTCCTCCAGTCATCTGGCACTTCCCCCGTCCTCCATGATTTCTCAAAGAGAATAGACAGTGGTTCTGAGAGTTCTTCTGCCAGTTCCTTTATTACTCTAGGATGCAGTTCATCTGGCCCTGGAGATTTGAACTCATTCAAAGAAATTAGGTGTTCCTTGACCATATCCCTATCCATCTCAAGCTGCAATCTTGCCCCTTTAGCCTGTACTTTGCCTTTGCCAGGGGGGTCATAGACCCTCTTTTGGGAGAAGCCTGAGCCAAAGTAGGAAGTAAGCACTTCTGCCTTTTCCTTGCCATCTGTTCTCATTTTGCCATCCTTATTTAATAGCTGAACCACCATTTCTTTCCTCTGTCTTTTACTATGCATGTAGCTGAAGAAAGCCTTTTTGTTGCTTTTTGCATCCCTTGCTAACCTCAGCTCGTTCTCAGCTTTAGCCTTCCGGACACCATCCCTGCAATTCTGTGCTACCTGCCTGTACTCTTCCTTTGTAGCTTGGCCTTCCTTCCACTTCCTGTATGTGTCATTTTTTTTTGTTTTCAGGTCATCTCTAAGCTTTTTGTGAAGCCACATTGACTTCTTCTGTTGTCTTCCACCTTTTTTTCTTGTTGGAATTGTTTGTAATTGTGCCTTGAGAATTTCCCTTTTTAAAAACTCCCACCCATCTTGGACTCCTTGTCACTTGCCATGGGACCTTACTTATCATTGTTCTGAGTTTAGTAAAATCAGCTTTCCTAAAACCCGGGGTACGCATGTGGCTACACTTGGCTTTTGCTTCCTTTAGAACCAACAACTCAAGTATAACATGGTCACTTTCCCCCAGAGTTCCTGTAACTGCTATTTCATCCACTACGTCATCTCTGTTGGTTAGGATCAAGTCAAGGATAGCCAATCCTCTAGTTCCTTCCTCTGCTTTCTGTAGGAGGAAATTATCTGCCACACACAAGTCAGGAATCTCTTGGAGGGGCCATGTTTTGCAGAATTTGTCTCCCAACAGATAGCAGTGAAATTGAAGTACCCCATTACTACTACATCATGCTTCCTTGAAACCTTGGGTATTTGCTTTTCAAAAGTTTCATCCTCGTCTTCTCCTTGATTGGGTGGCTGGTAGTAGACTCCGACCACCATGTTCCTTTTATTCTTTGCTCCATTTATTTTGATCCAGATGCTCTTGATGGGGCTACCAAGCTCATCCTCCTGTATTTCTGTGCAGAGATGTGTATTTTTTACCCTTATAGTGCAACTCCACCTCCCTTTCTGTTCCTCCTGTTCTTTTTGAACAACTTATATCCTTCAATTGCTGTATTCCAGTCATGAGAGTCATCCCACCAAGTTTCAGTTACACCTATCAAGTCATAATTTCCCTCCTGTATTAAGAGTTCAAGTTCATTCCATGTTTCCCATACTCTGGGCATTAGTGTATAGACATTGAAGACCATGTGCTTTATAGTCTGGCTTTCTTCCTATATGTTTCTAAAGACTGTTATTGGGTGCTATTAGAGCTGTTCTTTCTGTTGTGGTGAATGAGCCTTCATCCACTGTTATCCCCAACTTTACGTCTCCCTCCCCTGTAGGATTCAGTTTAAAGCCCTCCTGATGAAGTTATGTGTGGCTTTTGATAGACTGATTTTATTGTGGGGCTCCTCAATGGGGTTAGAGATTTCCCCTGCTGACAATGGAGGGCTTTCTTTCAGGTACCAATGAGTTTTATTAATATTTCAGGTCCTTCTGCCAATCCTCTCTGCTTTATATACTTCCTGCCTGGTCAACTCAACCACCGTCATTGCAATCACCTTCTCCTATATGAATCTGTCCATAATTTAACATTTTCCTCTGAGGTCCTGCATCAGGCCCCTTCTTCATTAGTAGTCCAGTGGAGAGCTCCTAGACAGAGCCTTCTTGACATTGTCACCAAGTTTATAGAACTTCCTCCTGGGGAATGTTTGCTGTGCTCTTTACTCTGCTGACCTGGATACTCTGGACAAACTCAGTGCTTGTTTGGAGAGGCTGAGGGTAGAATCTCTGAGGTTGGCTTTTTCTTGCTTTGTTGTTCCATTTTTTTCCCCTGCTGCTGAATCTAATTAGACATTGATTGCCTGTTGTGTTCTGCTGCTTATTTTATTGTGCTTTTCTCTTGGTTTTGATTTTTATTTATTTTTGTACTTATGATATTTTAATGTTGTTAGCCCCTTTATAAATATTTTCACCCCAAAAGGCAGAATACAAATGCTTGAATAAATAATTAAATGAAATTAAATGAACAAGTATATCTCTGTATGGTTCCTAGAACCATATTTTCTTGTTTTTGTTCTTGCTTCCTCTCACTTAGATCTAGCACAGATCATTGTGTAGTCCAGGACCTGATCTTCATCTTATCTCTAATGTCTTATCCATCCTCCCATTGCTGCTCCCTACTAGCTAGCACACCTTATCCCAGATTTTAGTGAAAATGTTAAGGTCTATTCTCATCAGATTCTTTGCTCCCACCTTTGGCTAAACAAACATACAAACACACACACACACACCTTACCTCTGACTCAAGGCAGTTTGTGAATCTCCCTAACCATGTGGTGGCACTTGGAATTAGGGATGTCTTACCTAAAAGTAAAAAAAAGTAAATAATTAATTGTGTGTTTTGATATTCTGTATGGACTTGCTTACCTTGGGGACTCAGTCCTGTCATCCATGTGCCACATGACAGTTTGTTGGCATTAGACTGATGCTTGTGTTTCTACTACATATGTATTACATTTTCAATAACGTATCTTTTTCTCACAATTTCATTTCATGAAATCATGGTTTTGGCCTTATGCAACATTAAAACACTCCAACTTGTATGGATTGACTAGTGCATTACATACCATTTTCCATTCCTCTGGCAGCTACTTTATTAATTCCCTTTTCCAGCTTACCCTTCTACATTGTGGAGAAGTGGCACTTATTTTCCTTCCAGATGTGAAAGAGTGACACAAAATGGCTATGCCCTCTCTTAAACCTAGGCCAAGAACTTTCCTTCTGGGCTTTCCTAGTGCACCTTGTACAGATATACTCTAAAGTGTAGAAAATCATTCATTGGCTATCCCTCTCTCTCTTTGAAACCCCACTTCTCTGCAGAAAATATACCCAGCTGCCCACTGTTCATTCTTCTAGGTCTCACTGTGTTTGCCAGTTGCAAATCCAAGCTTTATGTTACAAACTGCCAATTTACAGTAAACGCCCTTGGCAGAAACATAATCTTTTCCCACTCAAACTGACATCAGCTTTAACATTGTTTAAAAACCAATCAATTTAGAGAAAGCTTAAACAATCTCAGCTTTCAGCCATACATAATCTTAATTTTATTGAATGTCAGTGCTTCAAATCATCTGCAGACCAAGAACGAAGCACAGTTTTGAAGATTTAATTTGAGCTTTGTCCCAAGAAAAGCATAATTCTTCAAAAATACATTTAATTTGTGTTCAGATTTGAACATTTCCTACAAGAGATGGAGAATATAACAGATTGAGGGGTGCTTGGCAGGGCCTAACCCTGTTGTGCTGCTGCTGCTGTGTGGGTGTGTATTAGAATGGCCACTTATGAACTACTAAAAAAGGGAAATCCATCACCAAAAAAAGAGGGCAAAAGAGGGTACTGATTTGCATAAAATTTGAATATGCTAATGTGTGTGTGTAGATGCAAATTTAGAAATAATTGTTATAATTTAAATAGAAATGCAGTACATCTCACTATAGTTTGGAAGGCTGACCACGTCCCCTGTGTGCCTGCCACTTCAAGCTTCCATTCAGGGGCTAATTTTTGATGGGTAAAAGTTCCAATGGTTCTTTGTCTTTAACCTGGAATTGTACAGGGCAGCCCTCCAAAAATGGGGAATCTTCAAGTACAGGATGGTCCTATGGCAGTCCTTCGAATAGAGGACACCTGGCCATCCACCATATGTGTGTATTCTAAAAAAGATATTTCACTATAGTGTACAACATACTGGGGAAAGCAATCCTATGGCCACAGTAGACACTGTCTAGAAGGCCATAGGATTTTTCAGTTTCTGCAAATGAGGTTGTCCGACCTCGATTTCTAGATACTGTGCTCCCCGCCCCCTCTCCTGCCTCCTCTAAGCTAGTACGGTTCTTCCTGCACCACCGCTGTCTCCATGCTCATAAATGGAGGGTGGAGAGGTAGAAAAGGGGGAAGTCACAGGGGTTGGGAAGGGAGGAGACCACAGAAGCTGCTTTAGACAACTTACTATCAGGTTTCTGGGTCCCTCCCTCCCTATCCCTGAAGACGCAGCTAGACACACAAAAACGCATGTCGAGCCAAGAATGCAGGGTGGGCGGAGCGTGGAGGAGAGTGTCCTCTTCATGCTCCAAGAATGCAGGGTGGGCGGAGCGTGGAGGAGAGTGTCCTCTTCATGCTCCAAGAATGCAGGGTGGGCGGAGCATGGAGGAGAGTGACCTCTTCATGCTCCAAGAATGCAGGGTGGGCGGAGCGTGGAGGAGAGTGTCCTCTTCATGCTCCAAGAATGCAGGGTGGGCGGAGCGTGGAGGAGAGTGTCCTCTTCATGCTCCACCCAACCTGAGTTTGGAGGCTGATGTCTGTCTTGATAGAATTGCACCCTAAGGCTGAAATTCTATACCCAATTATCTTGGGATATGTCCTATTGGACTCATTGGGGCTTATATCTGAGTAGACAGGTGGAGGATTGAATTGTAACTTGAAATGCATAAGCCCATTAAAACCACTTTAAAAATCAGAATACAAACACAGAACAGAAGCAGAATCATTTGATCAACAGGCAAAAGCCCTTTGAAACAGAAGGGTGTTGAGGTGTTTGGAAGAAGGCAGCAAGAGCATGTTTGAATCTCCACAATTGCAGGACTGCGATAGAAAACTCAAAACTGTGGTGAAAGGCATTGGGTCTCCCCCCGCCCCACTGCCCCATGTTTTATACAGCAGCAAAGAAAAAGCCTTGGACTATGGATATGTAAGTACACATTCCTGTTTGGCCATGAAGGTTATTGTGTGACATTAAGGAACAAAGTTCAGTAGTATACTACATACTTTGCATGCAAAATTTCCTAGGTACAATCCTTGGCAGCTCCAATGATGATGATGATGATGATTAGATCAGGCAGTGGGTGATGGGAAAGGCCATTGTCTGCAACCTTGGAAAATGGCTAACGAAGTAGACAAAATTGGCTTAGATTGACACTTCGACTGTCTCAGTATAAGCCTGTTTCATATATTCACCCTTAAACTGTGGATTTTGGACTGCCCCTGCCCCTCCTGCCCCAGATTTTGGAATGTGTATGTATGTATTTTTACCACACTGAGTTGTTGCAGGAATAAGTAAGATTTTATTCATATATATTGCCCTGAACTCTTTAGAAGAAGTGGCACTATACTTTTATTTTAGATTAAATAGTATTCCAGTTGCTGGAAGTAAGTTTTCTAATTTCTTTGAATTCTTCATCATGCATAGATATTCAAGGCAATTTGAAAAGAAAAGAAAAGAAAGATGGTGAATGGTTATCTGGGTTGATGAATCAAATAAAGTTGAGTGTTCTGCTACATTAAATAAAAGAACAGGAAAGTTTAAACAAAATAAACTGGATATAACCAATTTTCTTCAGCTCTTGAAGGGGTACATCTTAAGAATGTGCTATCTCTATAAGTGAATGTAATATTTATGTTTCCATAATATAACACTTTAGTCTGATTTACTTTGATAGTGTAATTCAGTAGGATTGTTGTTGTTCAGTCGTTCAGTCGTGTCCGACTCTTCATGACCCCATGGACCATAGCACGCCAGGCCTTCCTGTCCTCCGCTCTCTCCTGGAGTGTGCTCAAGTCCACATTCATTGCATTTGGTGATGCTATCTAGCCATATCATCCTCTGCTGTCCCCTTCTCCTTTTGCCTTCAATCATTCCCAGCATCAGGGTCTTTACCAGAGAGTTTTCTTTTTACATTAGGTGGCCAAAATATTTGAGCTTCAGCTTCAGGATCTGTCCTTCCAATGAGCACTCAGGGTTGATTTCCTTGAGGATGGACTGATTTGACCTCCTTGCAGTCCAGGGGACTCGTAAGAGTCTTCTCCAGCACCACAGTTCGAAAGCATCAATTCTTTGGCGCTCAGCCTTCCTTAGTCCAGCTCTCACAGCCATACATTACTACTGGGAAAACCATAGCTTTGATTATACAGAACTTTGTCAGCAAGGTAATGTCTCTGCTTCTTACTATGGTGTCTAGGTTTGCCATAGCTTTCCTCCCAAGGAGCAAGCGTCTTTTAATTTCATGGCTACAGTCACCATCTGCGGTGATCTTGGAACCCCAGAAAATAAAATCTGTCACTGCTTCCATTTTACCCCCTTCGATATGCCAGCAAGTGATGGGGCCTGATGCTATGATTTTAGTTTTTTTAATGTTGAGTTTCAAACCAGCTTTTGCACTCTCCACTTTTACCCTCAACAAGAGGCTCTTTAGATCCTCTTTGCTTTCTGCCATTAGGGTGGTATCGTCTGCATACCTGAGGTTGTTGATAATTCTCCCAGCAATCTTAATTCCGACCTGTGATTCATCCAACCCGGCGTTTCATGATGTACTCTGCATATAAATTAAATAAGCAGGGCGACAATATGCATCCTTGTTGTACTCCTTTCCCAATTTTGAACCAATCGGTTGTTCCATGTCCGGTTATTACTGTTGCTTCTTGACCCTCGTACAGGTTTCTCAGGAGACAGGTAAGGTGGTCTGGTACTCCCATCACTTTCAGAATTTGCCAGAGTTTGTTGTAATCCACACAATCAAAGGCTTTAGCATAGTCAGTGAAGCAGAAATAGACATTTTTTCCGGAATTCTCTTGCTTTCTCCATGTTCCAGTGAATGTTGGCGATTTGATCTCTAGTTCCTCTGCCTCTTCGGAACCCAGCTTGTACTTCCGGTAGTTCTCGGTTCACATACTGCTGAAACCTAGCTTGTAGGATTTTGAGCATAACCTTGCTGGCATGTGAAATGGGCACAATTGTACGGTAGTTTGAACACTCTTTGGCATTGCCCTTCTTTGGAATTGGAATGTAAACTGACCTTTTCCAGTCTTGTGGCCACTGTTGAGTGTTCCAACTTTGTTGGCATATTGAGTGCAGCACTTTAACAGCATCATCTTTTAGGATCTTAAATAGCTCAGCTGGAATACTGTCATCTCTGCTAGCTTTGTTGCTACTAATGCTTCCTAAGGCCCACTTGACTTCACTCTCTGGCTCAAGTTCAGTGACCACACTATCATGGCTATCAGGGACATTCAGATCTTTCCTGTATAGTTCTTCTGTGTATTCTTTCCACCTCTTCTTAATCTCATCTGCTTCTGTTAGGTCCCTGCCTTCTTTGTCCTTTATCATGCCCAACTTTACACAAAACGTTCCCTTGAGATCTCCGATTTTCTTGAAAAGATCTCTAGTCTTTCCCATTCTATTGTTTTCCTCGATTTCTTTGCATTGTTCATTTAAGAAGGCCTTCTTGTCTCTCCTTGCTATTCTCTGGAACTCTGCATTCAGTTGGGTATATCTTCTCCTTTCTCCCTTGCTTTTCTCTTCCCTTCTTTCCTCAGCTACTTGTAAAGCCTCATCAGACAGCCACTTTGCTTTCTTGAATTTCTTTTTCTTTGGGATGGATTTCGTTGCTGCCTCCTGAACAGTGTTACGGACCTCCATCCATAGTTCCTCAGGCACTCTGTCTATCAGGTCTAATCCCTTAAATCTATTCCTCACCTCCACTGTATATTCATAAGGGATATGATTTAGGTCATACCTGAATGGTTTAGTGGTTTTCCCGATGTTTTTCAATTTCAGCCGAAATTTTGCAATAAGAAGCTCATGATCTGAGCCACAGGCAGCTCTAGGTCTTGTTTTTACTGACTGTATAGAGCTTCTCCATCTTTGGCTACAAAGTACATAATCAATCTGGTTTCGATATTGACAATCTGGTGATGTCCATGTGTAGAGTCGCCTCTTGTGCTTAGGGATGTCAGAGAATTCCACGATGGATCTTGGTGAGGCCGAATACCAGTCCATTCGGCCCCCCGAAATCCATTGTGAAATGGCCTGCCACCCCCCCTGCCCCCCACGGATTCCCCCCCCCCCCGGGACGAGACTTACCTGGGGCGGATGTTCCAGTCAGTGGCGGCCCCAGCGGCGGATTTGGCGGCGGCAGCTGGTCTTACGACTGGCTGCCGCCACCGCCATTTGCAGTCTGTGTATTTTTCTTTTTCTTTTCACATAGACATGATAGGCTACGTAAAGACTTACGTAGCCTATCACGTCTGGGTTTAAAAAAACACACACGCGTACGCAAATGGCAGCGGCTACGGCCACCGCCATTTGCGTTCCTTATTTTTCGCCGTCTTAGTCTATGTCAATATTTACGTAGACTAAGACAAAGAAAAGAAAGGGGAACGCAAATAGCGCCCACTACACTATTTGCGTTCCCCTTTCTTTTCTTCGTCTTAGTCTACGTAAATATTGACGTAGACTAAGACGGCGAAAAATAAGGAACGCAAATGGCGGCAGCCGTAGCCGTCGCCATTTGCATACGCATTTTTTTTTTTTTTTACCCTGAGCTCTCCGCAGCCAGAAATCTGGCTGCGGACGGCCCTGGCCTGGGCCTGGCCGGCTGCTCCGCAGAGCCGCCGCGGATCACAGCCAGCCATCAAGGATTCCGGGGGGGAGGACCGGATCGCCTCCCCACCGTCGAGGATTCCACGGGGAGGAAGGAACGCCTCCCCCTCCACCATGAACAGAATCCATGAAAAGGTAAGTCACTTTCGTACATCCCTACTTGTGTTGTTGGAAAAGAGTGTTTGCTATGATCAGCGTGTTCTCTTGGCAAAACTCTATTAGGCTTTATCCTGCTTCATTTTGTACACCAAGGCCATGCTTGCCTGTTATCCCGGTGATTTCTTGACTTCCTACTTTAGCATTCCAATTTCCAATCCCCTATGATGAAGAGGACATCTTTTTTTGGTGTTAGTTCTAGAAGGTGTTGTAGGTCAACCGATCAACCTCAGCTTCTTGGGCCTCAGTGGTTGGGGCATAGACTTGAAGTACTGTGATGTTGAATGGTTGGCCTTGGATTCGTACTGAGATTAGGGGTGCACGAAAGTCACTTACCTGGTCTCGCAGCTTTTCGCGGTGGGGGGGAGGCACTTCGCTGCTCTCCCCGCGAAGTTCAGGCCACGGGGGGGAGGCTTCCCACCTCGCCTGGCCGAAATTCAGGCTGGGGGGGAGGCTTCCTGCCTCACCTGGCCGAAATTCAGGCCGGGGAGGAGGCGCCTCACCTCGCCCGGCCGTGAAATAAAAAGTTTTTTTTAAAAAAAACACCCGCCCCCGTGATAGGCTACGTGACGATTAACGTAGCCTGTCATGGCTAGATCTGCAAAGTCAGCCATGATAGGCTACGTAAATCGTCACGTAGCCTATCACAGGTGACTTAAAAAAAAAAAAGCGCGTACGCAAATGGCGGCCCCCATAGGGAGCCGCCATTCGCGTTCCTTATTTGGTCGCTGTAGTCTACGTAAATCTTTACGTAGACTGCAGCGACCAAATAAGGAACGTGAATGGCGGCTCCCTATGGGGGCCGCCATTAGCCGTACGTGCTTTTTTTTTTTTAATGTCACCTGTGATAGGCTACGTGACGATTTACGTAGCCTATCACGGCTGACTTTGCAAATCTAGCCGTGATAGGCTATGTTAATCGTCACGTAGCCTATCACGGGGGCGTTTGTGTTTTTTTTTCTTTTATTGGAATGGCGGCGGTGGCAGCCGGTCAAAAGACCGGCTGCCACTCCCGCCCCTGACAAAGACCCGCCGAACCGCCGGCCGGACCCGCCGCCGGGAGGGACATTCGGGAAAGGTAAGTCCCGTCCCAGGAGGGAGGCGGGGGGCGGGGGGGTGCAGAGAATTTCTCCCCGAAACTTGTTCGGGGGGCCGAACACGTTGGCGCTCGGCCCCCCGAAGTTTCGGGGAGAAATTCTCCACCATCCCTAACTGAGATCATTCTATCGTTTTTGAGATTGTACCCCAGTACTGCTTTTCCCACCCTTTTGTTGACTATGAGTGCTACTCCATTTCTTCTAAGGGGTTCTTGCCCACAGTAGTAGATATAATGGTCACCCGAATTAAATTCGCCCATGCTTGTCCATTTTAGTTCGCTGATTCCCAAGTTGTTGATGTTCAATCTTGCCATCTCATGTTTGACCACCTCCAGCTTACCTTGAGTCATTGATCTGACATTCCAGGTTCCTAAACAATATTGTTGTTTACAGCATCGGATTTTCTTTTCACCACCAGACACATCCACAGCTGAGTGTCCTTTCAGCTTTGGCCCAGCCACTTCACCCTTTCTGGTGCTACTTGGAAATTCCCTCTGCTCTTCCCCAGTAGTATATTGGACACCTTCTGACCTGAGGGGCTCATCTTCTGGCGTTGTATCTGTTAGCCTTGTGATACGTTCCATGGGGTTTTCTTGGCAAGAATACTGGAGTGGGTTGCCATTTCCTTCTCCAGTGGACCACATTTTGTCAGAACTCTCCACCATGACCTGTCCGTCTTGGGTGGCTGTGCACGGCATAGCTTATGGCTTCACTGAGTTATGCAAGCCCCTTCACCACAACAAGGCAGTGATCCATGAAGGGGCCTAATTCAGTAGGATAGTGCAAGGCAAATGGAACCTGCTTTTCCAAGTCTTTATATAAAAACAAGAGCATTTGGCTAAGCCAAAATTTTAAAAACCTTGAATTTAGTGCAAAAGCTTTGCCAATTAACAGATTGTGACAAATGCAAATTAGATAATACTAATAATATAAAAAGTTAAAACAAGCATTAATCAAATTGGCAGTTATATTTTATCCTACCTTGTATTTTCATGTGCTGGAAATACTCAAAGTGTACTTGCAATGCATATTTTTTTACAATCAAAATACAAAGGATTCATTTATGTATATGTTTTCTTACCTTGAGGTTTAAAGTGGAGGTTTTGTGTATGATTTGTTGATATGAAAGTTGGTTCTGGCTTCAAGTATGGCAAAATTTCTTTATATAAACTGTAAAGCCATCATCGTTCATACACAGCCTCCTTTCTATGATCTCGTTGAATCCAAATCAAAATGTTTACTTAAACCTGTTCCCTCACTTCAGTAGACCAAAAAAAGAAACACAACAGAATGCAAACTGCTGCACCTAATTCAAGATTTTCCCCCACTCCCATAAAGGTCAAGCAAGACATTTTTTTCCAACAAACATTTTTAAAAGAAACCAGAAATTCTGGGTTATCTTTTAAACTTGATAAAGTCCTATGAGAGCCTCCAATACACATATTTTAATGTGTGCATTAATTCACAGGTTTGTTTATTTTATACATTCATCTGTACCTGAAATATATCTGAGGTGCTAACTGAAAAGGGACACTGAACCCTAAGGAAAATGAAATTAATGAATGGGAATAAAATGTTTAGATTCGGAATTCCTTCATTTAATTTGCATTCATTTTTCTTCATGCATTACAAAATGAATGCACATCCCCAGTTAACAGTGTGCTAAATGTTAGGAATAATAATATGTCTGCAGAATATATACTACCAGAGTCAATCTATGGAAATATGGCTAATCCCAAAAGCCTGATTACCTGTACAGATTCAGCAGGTCATGAATAGCAGTGCAGAGTGTGATCTAACTGGCAACCATGTAATGAGGCAAACCACAACATTTATGTCACTGATTTAAGGAGGTGCCCCAAGCCTCAAAAAGAAATTGGGTCTCTGCAGAGAATGTATGAAAAGAATGAGCCTTTTTGCAGATGGATGCACAAGTAACAGAATAGTACAATAATGTCTATGTATCCTATATATTGCTGTAAGATTGGGGGATGGGCAGCAGGGGGTTGAGGGACCAAACATAATACTTGAATGGCCCTGGGAAAATTGGCAAGTAGCTTCTTTGTTAGGGAAACAACAGGTAAATGGCCCACAATGACTAGGAAATAGTTGGGGACAGCCTTGGAAACTGAGAAACATTTTTGGGAATAGACATTCCTCCCCCATCCCCCTAGCTAAGGATGATGTCACCTAGGTATCTGTGAAGGAAATAAAAGGGAAAGTCTGCAGTCAGAGACTAAAGCCCTATTCAGGTGTTCTATACCTGAACAGAGCAAACATGCAGTGAGAGGAAACATGCAGTGAGGCAGCTCTCCAGCCCCACTTTGTCACTGCATTCATCACCCGGTACTCACAGAGGACGACTGTCTGAAGTGGAGAGCCTCCTGTATCCACAAAGGCTCTCCTTTCAGGCCAGAATTTTGGAAAATCAGCATTCTGGCCTTCAGGGAGAGCCCCTACAGATACAGGAGGCTCTCCTCTTCAGACAGTCGTCCTCCATAAATACAGGGTGATGAACGTGATGATGGAGAGGGGTGGGGCTGGAGCATATCCTCTTGTCATGAGTTTGCTCTGATCAGGTACAGAATGCCTGAACAGGGCTTAAGAAAGGTACATAGATACAGAGAGAGTTGAATTTTGACTCTGTAAACATCTTAGCGTGCTGGCCTTTGAGTTTCCCCAGAGAAGTGATGTGGGAGCAGTGGGCTTTGGCTGCCTGTTGGAGTGTCAAAGCTGTACCTTCATCTAAGCTTAACCTGTATATTTATAAATAAATTTAAATATTACAAAATGTCAGTAAGACTCCACTGACCTCCTTCCAAAGGAAACTAAAGCTGGGTAAGCCTTGCAGCCCTGGAACTTCTCATATCTCAGAGAAGTGGTGTAAAAGCAACGATATAAAGATACTTGGGACTGACTGACACACTTATGGGAGTATCAAAAGTGTCTGGGTACTTCTATGTGATGTAGGAAGCTGAGATTTGGTATACACATAGCCTCAGGAATTCTGGTTAGGAGAAAAATGGAGATAGGAAATCTGTATATATCTCCCCAGGGACACAAAGCATACATCCAAATAACATGGACAATTGCTAGAAAGCAAAAATATAGAAAACATCTGTTTTTATACATACCTCTCAGGTAAGAATTCTTTATGGTGATTATCTCACAATTTCAATAATTACTTTTTTCCAATGAAAACTACTGTTTCTGAGGGATCATCTCCTCCCATACCAACTTTCCTGCTCTCTACGATCAGAAGTCCCTTCACTGTGTCCTACTTAGGGTGGAGGTATGTTTGATGGTGACAAGAGATAGGGCCTTCTCAGTTGCTGTACCAATACTGCAGTTGGGTGGCGATAAATAAATAAATAAATAAATATGGTCCTTGTCAACAAGGTGGTATCATTTGGAGGAGCTAGCATTTGGATTGATACCCATATCTCCCCAGGACAGATATCAAAAATCCTGACCTTAATCTGTTTGCCTGGCATCTCATAGTCTTCTGTACTTACATCTTCAGCTGCTAAATCCTATATTAATTGCAAACTCTCTGAGTGTAGATCCTTATTTAGCCGAAACAAGACTATCCACAAAAGGGAGGAATCAACAGGCTTGGGAGAACTCCAGAGTTGGCGCATATATATATATATATATATATATATATAATTTCATATATATATGAAAAAAAAACACCCTCAGAGGGTGGGGAACCAAAAGCAGCCCAATGAGGCCTGAGAATGCAAAGAGGGCAAGAAACTGACTGTTGAGGGAGGAGATCTATAAACCAGTAGGGATGGAGGAATGAATGGAGTGAATGGCTGCTTTGCATGAAGAGGGTCGCAAGTTCAGTCCTTGGCATCTCCAGGGCAGACTGTAAAAATTCTTGCCTGAAACCCTAGAGAGCATCTGCCAGTCAGTGTTGACAATACTGGGTTAGATAGACCAATGGTCTGACACTATATAAAGCAGCTTCCTATGGTCCCATGAGTGTCTCAGAAGAAGGCATGGTTAGCTGGTTGGAACCCTGCGCAGAAGCACCCCACACTGCAACAGTTTGCTGCAGGTCCCACTTGTCATAGTCATCATCTTTGCTCTTCTATGTTATAAGCAGGCTGTGTTCCAAAATAGATTTGTTCATTAACCATGGGAAGAGAATACTTTTGCTGCTTTCAGCTACTGCAAGCTTTCAGTGCATATGTTATTAAATTAAAAATGCTCTAGCTATACTCTACTGCAAGTTACTTCTAAAACTTGTAGTCCCCATTTCCAAGTTGCATTCTTATAGATGTATGAATATTTCATCCTGCCTAATGTTAAATGCTATTTATAGAGCTTTAACATTCTTTAAAGGTGAATACAGCTACTGAAAAAGCAAACAGACTTGGTCCTAGTATGTAATTTATGGCAATTTTAAAGTGAGAGGGAAAAATGTGATCTCATAATACAGCCTGGAAATCTTTGCATGCATTACTATACCCTGAAGGAATTTAGTTGCGAAGTTGAGTTAATCCTGTTATAAAGCTTTTTGATTTTCTGCATTCAGGTAGAAGTGAAAGGGTCAGTCATACATCTGAAGGAATTACATCACTCTCCATGTCATGTTTTTTTGGTAGAAATAAGAAGACTAGAAAAAAACTCCATATTTCTTTATAGTGTACACTATGCATTTATAGTATACGTTGTGTATTTTTCTCACCATCAAAGATTTTATGAAATAAGACATAATTAAACTATCAAATTTGCTACTACAGGATGTAGCAATGGTCACCAATTTGGATGGTTTTAAAGGGAGCTAGACAAATTCTTGGAGGAAAAGGCTATCAATGGCTACGGGTCTTGATGGCTATGTGCTACCTCTAATACCAGAGGCAGTGAGCCTATGTACACCAGTTGATGGGGAACATTTTGGGTGGGAAGGTGCTGTTGTGCTCGTAGTGGGTTCCTGGTTGACAGTTGGTTGGCTGCTCTGTGAACAGAATGCTGGACTAGATGGACCCTTGGTCTGATCCAGCATGGCTCTTCTTATGTTCTTATGTATACAAGTTCAGAAATGTAATGGGTAATAAAAGCATTTTTTTTCCTCAAATACATGGGATTACGACACTTTTTCTACTTAATTTCTAAGCTTTTTCCACATGTAAAATATATTTATTTTATTTACTGTATTTAATATCCTGTGCTTTTTGTCCTGGGCCAGAGCCCCCCCCCCCCAAGTTTATAAAGTGCATTAAACTAACACAGTCTTAAACAATAAAGCAATATATAATAAAGCACTTGGGAGGGGAATCCATAACTGTGGGACCACATCTGATAAAAGCCCTGTCCTTTGCACTCACATATTTCACAATGGAAATTAGAGAAGCACAGAGCAGGGCCTTAGATGTTAACTAGAGCACATGGGTAAATATTTGTATGATAAAGCAACCCTGCAGATAGATGTGTTAAATCCAATGTCCTGCTAATGCAGAGGTGCAGAACCTCAAGTCCGGGAGCAGAATCCCACCCTCCAGAGGTCTTGGTCTGACCCTCTGGGGTTCTCCAGAAGGTCACACCCCTTTCTCTCAGCCCCAATGCCTTTCCCCTGACCACCAATCATTTGGTGGTCTCTTCACTTTTCTGCAGTTTTTTCCCCATTCTAAAAAGTTAGAATGCCTCTCCAAAGCCTTAGTTACTGGCAATAATTGTGCTAAAACATGCTGGCATTTTGGCCCCTGACCCTTTTACCTTCAGCCCCATCCACCTCTGGAATGTGGCCCCCGAAAGCTTCTCTGAAATGGGATTCACCCTCAGATGGAAAGAGGTTCTGCATCACTGTGCTGGTGGAAGTCACTAGTGCAATGGTCTTTCTCCCTCTCTCCTTCCCCTGTATTCTTCGCACTGCCCCCAAAAACTGCTCCAGAGGGTTATTTAGCCCTTCAGAGAAGATTTTGAGGTCATGCAGGGGGGCTGCAGTGGGGAGGGGGTTATAGCCCTCCTCCCAGTTCCACTGATAGAAGCAGTTCCATCAGCAAAGCGACACCATTGGATTCAACCTCATGATTCCTACCTGGGTAAAGTTTATGGATGGGAATGAAATATAGTGTTGAGCGGGGCATCACTGGCATAATTGTAGAATGGCAGTAGCATGAAATGAGCTCAGGAATGGTGTACTGCAATTTTTTTTTTTTGTAGTAAAACAGTTGGACATCTTTGGGTGGAATGACCTCCATATGGTTTCCTTTAAAAAATAGAGTTGAAAAGCCTGAGTTCAACAACTACATCTTACAATCCATTGCAAATTCAGCGCAGAAACTCTGAGATGTTTCTTAGGTCCAATGAATTTGTTTTCAGCTGTTGTTTTATTTTTATTGATGATATGGTTCTAAAAGATGTTATTGTAAAGTGCCTTGAGAATTATGGAAAGGCAGAATGTATGTATGTACGCTAAAAACGGAGGGGAATAAGCACATTATTTTTGGAAATTCCCATATAGTAAGAGGCTGCCCTTGCACAAAGCTCCCTGAATCTATTCAGCTGAAACTTGGCAGGCTTGATCCCCTCAGAAGGGGTAACTATCCCTGCACATTTCATCCAATCCTGCTGAGAAATAAAGAAAAAAAAGATAATGGTAGTTCTTTTTTTAAAAAAAAATAAAAATAAAAGTTTAAAGGTGTGTAGCACAAACCCTATTTCTCTGACATTTGGCAGGCTTAGTCCCCTCATAAGGGGCTACTAAGTAGGTAACCGTCCTCCACGTCTGATGAACAAACAAACAAATTATAGTCATTGCTGGATTATCAATGATAGTCAATGTCAGGAATAAAGAAGTGGATTTCTGAATCAAGATTTAGTTTCAGACTCAGGTTTAAGTGGGCAGCCTGCAAATCAGTCCAAACTGAATTTGGGCTGTTTTCCAAATCACTAAATTGGGCTCCAAACCAAACCTTGTGATTGGTACACACCTTTAAACTTTTTTTTTTTTTTAAACAACTACTGTTATCTTTTTTTTTCTTCTTTATTTCTCAGCAGGATTGGATGAAATGTGCAGGGATAGTTACCTCTTCTGAGCGGATCAAACCTGCCAAGTTTCAGCTGAATAGATTCAGGGAGCTTTGTGCAAGGGCAGCCTCTTACTATATGGGAGTTTCCAAAAATAATGTGCTTATTCCCCTCCATTTTTTGTGGGCATTTTTGTTATGAAAATGACATCGGGCATACAGCTGGTCCTAGTTAAGAAATGTGCAACATTTCAGAAAAATAGGTGCAGCCTGTTTAGTGGAAGTAGAGGGTACAAATTGGGTGACTGAATTACTTCTCCTTACTCCCATCCATGTTTGTTTGGGGGCAATTTGTATGAAAACGGCATATGTAGGGATGTATGGATTTTGTAAAATCCATCCTGTCTGTGTTTCCTGGATTGTCAGGTGTCTTTCATTCCATTGTCTGCTCACTGGTGGAATTGGATTCCCTCCCCCCCCCCCCGTTTATGAATTTGCACAGATTTGCATTAACACAAATTCAGATTTGCACAAATTCACACTTGCAAAAATGCACAAATCCTTCCCAAAATGCACATTTTCATGCTTTAGCCTATGGGGAAATGCACATTTTTGGTTGGTGTTTTTTAATTTATTTCACATATCTTTGTATGACTAAATTGTGTAAAATTCTAGAAAGTAAAAAAACTGGTCCGCATGTCTGTGGAATGTGTGTGATTCAGAAAAACTCATTTGATTGTGTTGTGGATTTCTCTGACATCCCTAGGCATATGTCATATACACAAGTAAAACCTGGAAACTTCAGAAGACTTAGTGCAGTAGCCAGGGAGTTACAGTGAATGAAAAACAGTGTAAGACTTACTTGTTTTCTGGTCATTTGACAGCAAAGTCTCAGAAACTGCAGTAAGACAGTGATGTGTAAGGGATGTGCACAATATTGTTGTAAGCAAGCATCCAATGCTACACCTTCCAGGCCCCACAGACTCCACCTGAATTCTTAAGGTGTTCCTGTTCCTTTGATGCAAAACTAGCAAAGAGCACTCCTCACTGGATCAGTCCTGCAATTAGGGATGTATGAAATTGCCCTTGCCTGTCTCCGCCGGGTTCCACTGGTGGGGGAGGTGCTCCGTCCCTCCCCCCGGAATCCTGGCCAGCCAGCTCTGCTCCATGGGGATTCCGCGGAGCCGCCGGCCGGCTCCGCCAGCAGCCGGACATCTAGCCGCTGGCTAGCAGGGACGCAAATGGCGGCGGCTATAGTCGCTGCTGTTTGCGTCCCTGTAGTCAGCCGTGATAGGCTATGTAAAGACTTCCGTAGCCTATCACGTCTGGCTTAAAAAACCCCCCAAAAATGCACGTACGCTAATGGCAGCGGCTATGGCCGCCGCCATTTGCGTTCCTTATTTTGGCCTGTCTTAGTCTACGTAAATATTTATGTAGACTAAGACGGCGAAAATAAAGGGAACGCAAATAGCGTAGTGGACGCTATTTGCGTTCCCCCTTATTTTCGCCATCTTAATCTATGTAAATATTTACGTAGACTAAGATGGCGAAAATAAGGAACGTTAGCCGCCACCATTTGCGTACGTGCGTTTTTGTTTTTTTTAAGTCAGACGTGATAGGCTACGTAAAGATTAACGTAGCCTATCATGTTGTGTGTGTGTTTTTTTTAACCTAGCCATGATAGGCTACGTAAATCTTTACGTAGCCTATCACGTCTTTTTTTTTTTATATACTGGAAATGGCAGCGGCCGCAGCCAGTCGGAAGACCAGCCGCCACAGCCATCACCGCTGCACCACTGCCCTGAGCCGCCACCGGAGCTGCCGCCGCCCGGAAGATCCACCCCAGGTAAGTCTCGTCCCGGGGGGGATCCGCGGGGGGGAGGGCAGGGGGGGCAGGCCGTTCCGACACAGAATTCGGGGGGCCAAATGCACTGGCATTCGGCCTCACCGAGATCCGTGGCAGAATACTCTGCCATCCCTACCTGCAATATATTCCTTCAACATCCCTCCCCTAATGCTCTGAGATTGGAGAGCCTTGGTAAAACTATTCACTGTGATTAGAAGCTAGGGCTACCAGTCACAAAACTACATCCTCTCTGCTCTCCCAGCTGGGGTCTTACTTAGGGAGAAATGTATCAGTGTTTGGAGACACACTGTGTATATTCTATTCGCATTTGACCTGCTTCAAAAATGTCACTGAAACATTGCCATAAACCCAACAGGAAGTGCCTATGAAATAAAGGGTAACTTTAGGGCTGGGTGAAAAACATAAAAACCACAAACAAAACCCATTACAAAAAAAAAATATTCACTTTCCCCAGCTCCTTTGCATCTTATACAGCAGAACCCATTATTCTGTTCTCACCATATTTGTCCTGCCTCCATGATTTGGGCAGACAAAGGGACTGATCCCTCTACTGAACTTCTCCAGGTGACTGTGTGCATAGGGACATGGCTGCATGGAAAAAGGCTACCACAAGGATGGGGTCTGTCACCTATCCCCATGATCGTGGCTGCTGGAAAAAGTGCAGGAACGAGAACCAAGGTAGCTGCTGCTTGCTCTTTACATGTACCATCACGTTTCACACTAATGTGTCTCCATGTAGTTGCACACCTGCATACACAATGTAATGTGATGTAACGTAATGCAATGTGTACCTTCATCCACCAGCTTTCAATCCTTTCTTTTTCCTGCAGACCACTTGAAAATTGCTGGGAATCTTGGCAGACCACTGAGTCAACATTTTTGGTGTTGTATAAATCAAAGCACTTAGAGAACTCATAATTAAATAATCAGTAGTCCCGCCTTTCTAATGTGACAGATGGGCCTGTCTTCGTGAATAAAGTTCTGTGCAGTTGGGTGAAATGTTTGTCAGCTTTACAGAAGAATCCTATTCCCTTTTGGAGAGCAGTGCTGGCTGGAGAATGCTAGGAGCTGTAGGACTTTTTCCCATATCAGTATGCATAGGAGTGCGTCCTTTGCCTCTGGTTAGGTTGAGCATTCATTTAGCTTCTGTATGGTGGTTGTCAAGATCTACCTGAATAGAGCTTGCGAACCACCAGTAGTCCGTAGAACACAGCTTGAGAACCTCATCCGTAGCCCAACCATTCTTTGTTTTCCCTGGGATCATTATTTATTGCTGGAGCACTTGCAGTAACTAGGTGGGGTGTGAAAAGCAAAATAAAGAAACAGGCCCTTCCCTCAAGGATACAATCTAAGATATTAGATTTACAAGAGACAGGGAGAAGAGGGAAAGGATAGAGGGAGAGTCTGACAAGGCCAGAGTGAAGAACTTGGTCTTTAACAGGCATTTAAAACTCCCCCACAGAAGACGACATACAAATGCCAGGAGATAAAGCATTTCAGTGGCAAGGGCTGACAAGGGAGAAAGGATGTTGTTGGTGTGTATGTGTGGAGAATGTGGTTTGGGGGTTGTGGAAGACAAGGGTACCAGATGAGTGAAGGAAGTTAGAAAGTACATAGAGAAAAAGAAATCAATGTATCATTCTTTAGCCCATGGTCTCTCCCTCTAAGCTCTCCTTTGAAACTGTAGCTCTAAATTTTACCTGTCTTTTGGCACTTGACTTATGGAAGGCAAGCTGTGTGTAAATTCCCTCAACTTACATAACATCCACTGTTTGAGTTTCCTAGGATACTGCCATAAACATCACATTTTGGTTAACTTAATATCTGACCTTTTCATGACAGTTCTGACTTTTCTGCCAACCCAGGATACTCCTCATCAGACTTGTTCTGATATGCCATCAGGTGATGGGGCACAATTAATTTTTTTGAGTGACAAATGATATTGCATTTGAGATCACCTGGGAAAGAGCTGCCAAAAAGTACTATATATCATCTAGAAATTTATTATATTGCAAACTCGTTTATCATTCTTGGCCCCCTCCAGGAACGTACAAATTACAGCCTGAAAAATGTTGAGGAAAACAACCTCACACTATTAAGGACTAGCAACCTATTTCCTCCATTCATCACCTAAAGAATCTGTGTATCTTACGTTTCTTCCATTAATTATGCTATTCAAGGTAAAAGCAGTGGGAGCTGTATTTTTGCTTCTGCTGCTGTGATATTATTTGCTTGGATTAAATGTGTGCATATCGTACGTGCTGGAACTGCACAAGCTTATACTTGACCCTGAATGGGCTTGAGGGCAAGATTGCCACTGACAGCTCATGACATGGAGATAGGCTGCTGCTTTACCAGGTCTGGATCAGAGAGAGCACATTTGTAATATAACAACCGTCCTTTGGACGGATGGGGAGAAATTCATTCAGTTTGCATTTTAATTCAAAGTAACCTAACTGAGCCCTTTTGAACCAATACGCAAACTGAAATGCAGTTATTCTCAAAATGTGCAGTTCTCCACATTTTATAATGGAGTTCTGCCATTTTTAAAAAGTGTACAGAAATGTGTCTATGGGAGGCAAAAGTACACAAAATGTGTATATTAGTGAAAACGATGTTCAAAAATACATTGTATTATGAACATTGTTTTCATATTGCTAAGGCAATATTCCTGAGTGCCACCTCTCTGGCTTCAAGTCATTAAAATAAACATTGCAAACTCTGGGTCAGGAGGTGGCAACATTACATTTCTGGAAAACCGGGAGCTGCCATTTTTACGTAAAATGGTGGCTCGCTAAGGGGAAGGGCAGCCCTGAAGTACTTGCTGCGTACTTGCCGGGCCATCCAGCAGCTTGTGCAGTGTGTTGAGCAGGGCTGGGCGGAAGTTTGGCGAGCGCCCGGTGAGTGTGGACAGGGGCGAATCTGTCCATCCCTACCCAGAAGCATCCCAGCTCCTTGTGCACTTTGTTTTTAAGCAAAATTGCCACTTTTTTTCATCAGCAAATTTAGCAGTGGGGGCAGGAATGCTGCCTCGGTAAGTTCCTAGGTAGTGGAGGCTGGTGGCTCCAATTTTGGTGGGGCTGTGAATAGATTCTGGGTTTCAGTCAGAACTAGCTAGAACTCTAAAGGAGCTATCCAAGGTGCTGAACCCTACCCCCCAAATAGGTTCAGCATCTTGGTTGGTTCCTTTAGAGTTCTGGCTGGTTCTGACTAAAACCCAGAATAGATTTACAACCCCACCAAAATCCATTGCCACCAGCTATTCCCAGGAGGGGTGGCAATGAGGCCCTGACCCCTGGAAATTGCCCACCCTTGTTCTGTATGCAAGATATTTCTATCTTTAACAATGGCTCCCACCAATTTACCCAAAACAGACATTAAGCTAACTAGCCCATAATTCCCTGGATTCCTTTTAAAACCTGGCATTATATTGGCCACTCTCCAGTAGAGGCCAATCTTAGGGACCTGTTTCATATTTTTGTTAGAAAATCAATGATGTCACATTTGAGTTCTTTAAGAACTCTCAGATGGATACCATCTGGACCCAGGGATGTGTTTCTTTTTAATTTGACAAAGTCTAGAACTTCATTTCTTGCTGGATATATAGAAGACCATATCCCATTTTGAAGTTACAGTTTTATAGAAACAACAGATTAAAACAATCAACCAAGGAAGGCGACAGGGTCAGTAGTTAAAACCACAACATAAAACCAGTATTTTCCACAATCCACATGCGATGCAACAAAAATCCTCTGTATTTCAGCAACCAGTGAAGACAGTGAGGAAGGAAGCCAACTATACTTCACAGGGCAAGGAATTATATAATCTGGGTGTGATCACGGAGAAGAACCTCTTTGTCATCTCATTCAAATAGTCTTCCACCCTGGATGGGAGTCAGAGAAGAGCCTCACCTTCTGCTCTTGGGAAATGAACAAGATAATATGGAAGGAGGTGGTCCCTAAGATACTCTAGGCCTAAACCATTTGGGCATTAAAGGTAATCACCAACTTTTTGAATTGTTCCTGGAAGCAGATTGGTAACATGTGCAGCTGCTGCAGGTTTGGTATAATATCATTCCATGGGCAAACACCCACAAGAATCTTTGCTGCTGCTTTTTGGACCAGTTCAGCATGATTGGGCAACAGACATAGGGCTGGATCCAGTTAGCCACACTAAAGTCCCATTGAAATTTATGTGTAAAGTTAGTCATGACTAAGTTAAGTCCCACTGATTTAAATGGGACCTAAGTGTAACTAACGTAGTCTGGACCAACCCTTAGGGCTCATATTGTATACAGGATTATGACCCTATTATAATTACATCTGGGTTTAAATTAATAGACATAACTATTAATTGTCTGAGGATAATATTAGGGATGTTGGAGAATTCCACCACGGACTCTGCGGAATCTGTGGCGGAACGGCCTCACCCCCCCGCCACCCCCTGCCATCCCCCCCCCCGGAATGGACCTACCTGGTGGCAGATGTGGCGGCGGTGGCTCCGGCGGCGGCTCCAGGTCGTCTTCTGGGCTGCTGTGGCCGCAAATGGCGGCCGTTGTGATAGCCGCCATTTGCGTCCCTGCTGTAGCCGTGATAGGCTATGTAAATATTTACATAGCCTATCACGGCTAAAGCGGGGATGCAAATGGCGACCGCTATGCCATTTGCATCCCTGCTGTAGCTGTGATAGGCTATGTTAATATATACGTAGCCTATCACAGCCTAGCCTTGGGATGCAAATGGCGTCCCCTACGCAGGACACCATTTGCGTCCGCAGCAGCCTGTCAGTGGATGGGGACCCTGCTGTGGATCAGCCCAGCCGGCGGCTCTGCAGACTGGCCATGAAGCGGAGCCAGCCGGGCAGGATTCTGGGGGAGAGGAATGGATCACCTCCCCCCCATCGAGGATTCCGGGGTGAGGACCGGATTGCCTCCCCGTCACACGGAACCCAGCGGAGTCAGGTAAGTGGGGTTCCGTACACCCCTAGATAATATTGTATCAGTATTAATATTTTATATTGCTATGTTTTGCTTTCTGGCAGCAGAATCCCCGCTACCCATTAACTTTTACAAAGAGCACATTTAAACAGCATCTTTTCTGGTGAATTTCCATCTTCTTCAGTACAGACTATCCATCTCTCTTTCAATTACAGCTGTGTCTTGGCATTGTTAAATGAGAGCTAGTGAGCTGTTTTTGATGCCTGGTTTGAACAGCTGTTCCTTATTACAAGGGCTGAGGTACAAAGAGAACTTTAAAAAAATGCTTCAATCATTTAAGTTCGAAGCATATTCGTTACATAGCTTTACAGCAGAGCCTAACAAGGTACACTCTTAGGTTTCTTAATATTGTTTCCCTTTCATTTTAAGGAAGTTTTCTGAAGGACTTGACTAATAGCTCATCTTAGTCCTGCTGAGACTCAGCTCAGCTGTAAGATTACATCTAGATCCAAAGGATCTGCCGTCTATGCACTTCATCTGTATAACCAGCAGCTTTGTTATTCTCACAGTAAAGCACCAGCATGCTCATATGCTGCAATAATGAACTAAAACAAAAAAAGTCTGCCTCAGTGTTCTGTACTTCTAGTCCACTCTAATGTAGTTAATTGAACATCTTCCAGTAGATCAAAACCCAAGGAACAACAGCTTGTTTTAGTTAGGGAGGCTGCGTAATGTCAAAGAAATTGCAAAATGTATTTTGCAACTGTGACTTTATGTTGCACATACTTCATGAGCGTATTCCATGTGTTGGTGTACAGTGGTAAATTTCCAAGAGCAGGCATTCATCATGATAGTCTCCATAATGCAGCTCCCAAAGAGAGTCCAAATGTTCAGCCAACTGGGTTGATCTGTTTTAACAAACCAGTTTTAGCAGTTTTCATCTGCACCAGAAGCAGGTCTTTTGTAAAGTGAATAGGTCTTAATTGCCTATTCAAGATGAAAGCCACCCCAAAATACTTTGCATTACAACAGGGAACAATATATTGTTGCAAGGAAAATTCATTCCCCCCCAGCTACTGTGAGGATAATTTGATTTGCAGCAAAGCTCTGAGGGAACAAGGCATTCTGAGGGAGGTAGCAGATGACATCAGCATCCTTCCTAATCAAAAACGCCTGGCAGTGCATCCCTGTGAACTCTGACACCACTACACCACTGTTTATTTGTGCACAAATATATATGTATAATTAGGACAACACACAACATAATTAGGCACAGTATTATTAGTTCTGTGCTGACCCCACCTGCCCTTTGGCAACCTCTTTGTTTCCCTGTGAAAGAGGCAGTTGTTTTTCTGCCTCTTCTTGAGAATTTCTGAGAAATGCAGGGCTTCAGCGCTTCCCTTACTGTAACAATGTGGCTGGGGATGGAGTTATGCACTTTATTTTACAACTTCTGTCCCTTTCTGTGCTTTGCAGCTTCCCTGAATGCTTGTCCTTCCTAGAAAGCCACCTAGAGCAGCGATGGGCAGAAGGTAGATCCCCAGATGTTTTGGACTTCAACTCCCAGAAGCCCCTGCCACCATGGCCAATGGTCTGGAATGCTGGGAGTTGAAGTCCAAAACGTCCGGAGATCTACTTTCTCTCTGTGGCATTCCTGCCTATTCATCAGTGAGAATACCTTTTCAATAAGGACTTTCCCACAGCAGGCAACAACTTCCTCCAGACACAGCAACGCTGCCACCAGGACCTTTACCTCAGGTCCAACCACCTTACTTTGTGAGATGTGAGGACACGCTGGCTTTATTCTGACCTTTTTATTCTCTCTATTACTTTACCCCTGTTGTAGCCATGAGCAGTAGGCGTAGGATTTTATAAAATGAAGAGACCTTCATAATTACAGCATTAGGATGTTAGTTAAACAGTAAATAAGTAACATTAAAAACTTCTATCTGTACATCCTCTTACACACAGACACAATTAATTTCCACTTCAACCCTATACACAAATCTTAGGCACAATGTATTTCTTCACAGACCCAATCTGTTCCCTAACTCTCTCTGTCTCTTCCCGAGCCCTATCTGTTCTAAACCCTATCACGATCTAAACTTTTCCCTATCTGCCCTGCACACACACAGCCCCTATTTATATAGCACACACAATTTTATACCCCCCACTCACTCACTCAGAGGGCTCTGGGGGATTTTCCTGCTGGTATGGCTGGTGCTCCTGTCGAAGCCCAGGTCGCTCTGTGGAATGCAGAGATGACTCGGGCGGTTGACACGATCGCGCCCAAGTGCCCTCTCCCTCTGAGCAGAGCCCGGCCAGCTCCTTGGTATACACCTGAGCTGAGGGCAATGAAGCAAGAGGGGAGACGGCTAGAACGCAGGTGGAGGAAAACTTGTGCTGCGTCTGACCGAACACAGATAAGAGCCCACTATCGAGCCTACTCTGTGGCGGTGAGGGTGACAAAGAGGCAGTTCTTTTCCACCAGCATTGCATCTTCTCAGTGTCGTCCGGCGGAGCTTTTCCAAGTGGTTCGCGGCCTGTTACATTCTGGGCCAGGGAGAGAGACGGTGGAACCCTCGGTAGCACGCTGTGACGAGTTTGCGCGGCACTTTGAGGATAAAGTCACTCAGATTCGTCATGAATTGGACACCACCATTAATGCAGTTCCATTGGTAGAGGCGTTCAGAGCACCGTCTGGTCCAGTTTTATTGGATGAGTTTCAGTTACTGAGGCCTGAGGATGCGGACAAGGTGCTTGGCCAAGTCCGATTGACCACTTGTGTGCTTGACCCTTGCCCTTCATGGCTTATTAAATCAAACAAGGAGGGGTTGTCCGGCTGGGTCCAGGAGGTTGTAAATTCCTCCTTGAGAGAGGGAGTGGTGCCTGCTGCTTTAAAAGAGGCAGTAATTAGACCACTCCTGAAAAAGCCTAACCTGGACCCAGAGGATGTTAACAATTATAGGCCAGTGGCCAACATCCCCTTCCTGGGCAAGGTGCTTGAGCGGGTGGTTGTAGGACAGCTCCAGGCACTGTTGAATGAAACGGATTATCTAGATCCATTTCAATCGGGCTTCAGGCCTGGTTTTGGAATGGAAACTGCCTTGGTCGCCCTGTGGGATGACCTCTGCCGGGAGAGGGACAGGGGGAGTGCGACCCTGTTGATTCTCCTGGACCTCTCAGCGGCTTTCGATACCATCGACCATGGTATCCTTCTGGATAGGTTGTCTGGGTTGGGAGTTGGAGGCACTGCACTACAGTGGTTCCGCTCCTACTTGGATGGCCGATTCCAGAAGGTGGTGCTGGGGGATTATTGCTCTGTGCCATGGCAATTGTGCCATGGGGTTCCACAGGGCTCTATTCTATCCCCCATGCTGTTTAACATCTACATGAAACCGCTGGGGGAGGTTATCCGGAGGTGTGGGCTGAGGTGCCATCAATATGCGGATGACACCCAGCTCTACCTCTCTTTCTCATCAAAACCAGGTGAGGCAGTGGCTGTTCTGAACCAGTGCCTGGGCACGGTAATGGACTGGATGAGGGCTAATAAACTGAAACTCAATCCAGACAAGATGGAGGTACTGTTAGTGGGTGGTTCGTCTGCCCGGCTAGGTGATATTCAACCTGTTCTGGAGGGGGTTGCACTCCCCCTAAAGGATCAGGTTCGTAGTTTGGGGGTGCTCTTGGATCCAGAACTGTCACTTGAGGCACAGGTGAACTCAGTGGCACAGAGCACTTTTTATCAGCTTAGGCTGGTATACCAACTATGCCCTTATCTGGACAGAGATAGCCTAGCTACAGTTATCCATGCTCTGATAACTTCTCGTCTGGATTACTGCAATGCGTTATACGTGGGGCTGCCTTTGAAAATGGTCCGGAAACTTCAGCTGGTCCAAAATAGGGCAGCAAGATTGTTAACAGGGACTGGCCTGCGAGCTCATATTACGCCAGTACTTTTCCAGCTGCACTGGCTGCCAGTCCATTTCCGGGCCCGATTCAAAGTGCTGGTGTTAACATTCAGAGCCCTTAACGGCTTGGGGCCAGGTTACCTGAAGGATCACCTCCTCCCATATGTGCCTGCCCGGACCTTAAGATCATCATCAGCGGCCCTTCTCCGTGAGCCCCTGCCGAAGGAAGTAAGGCGGGTGGCTACTAGGAGGAGGGCTTTTTCTGTTGTGGCACCCCGGCTCTGGAATGAGCTCCCTAGTGAGGTTCGCCTGGCGCCTACATTGTACTCCTTTCGGCGCCAGGTGAAGACCTTTTTATTTTCCCAGGCATTTTAGCTTTCTAAATTTTTATCGTTGCTGTTTTAAATCTGTATTTTAAACTCCTGTACTGCTGCTAGGTTTTATTGTGGTTGTATTGTTATATTGTGGTTTTAATGTTCTATATATTTTAAATTGTTTTATTGTGTGTTGTTTGGTTTTAGTTTTTGTGAACCACTCAGAGAGCTTCGGCTATTGGGTGGTATAGAAATGAAATAAATAAATAATAAATAAAACTCAATCATCTCACATGTGCATATACACCACACCTCCTGTCACTCATCTCACTCTCACCTAGGGATGGCGCCTGTTTTGGTGCAGGAGTCTGGCGGACTGCCTGCACCTGTGGCCCCTGAGCCATTCCTGCCGAGCCCCTGCCCCTGCTTGAGCCATCCACAGTCGCTCGGGCCCCATCCTCCTGTGCCACGACTGCCATGTTGCGAAAAAACATTGTGATTGCAAAAATGCGCATATAGACTCATACGCAAAACTGTACTGTGAATCACCCATATATGCAAGATTACAGGCATAAATACCATTTATGCCTATAATCTTGCTTATATGCACAATTCATGGCACCATTTTGCATATAAGTCTATATGTGCATTTTTGCGATCGCTAAGTTTTTTCACAACATGACGATCATGAAACAGGAGAACAGGCTCTGTGTTAGTGCGGGTGGCTCAGCAAGTGACCGTGGGGCTTGAGTGTGGGTCTGGGGGTGTGCGAGCGGGGGCAGGGGCTGGGCAGGCATCCAGAGAACCCAGACAGGGGTGCCTGTCCATCCCTACCCTCATCTGAGATCTCCTGATACATGTAACATCACCGCTGCCCTAGAGAACTTATCCATGACTTCCTCCCTTGGGGCTTCCCACTGCTACTGCCTGCTAAGTGCCTGAAAGTCGAGCGAGGCATTTTTGGTTTGGTTTGGTTGCTTACTGTCCTTTTAACAAGAACAACAACATCAATAGCTCTTCACTCAGCTTTCAGGAACTCAGCAGGCAGCAGCACCAGAAAGCTTCAAGGGAGGAAGTCATAGTTAAGTCCTCTAGGGGGGTTTACAGGAAGCATGAGCAGCCAGGGAAGATAAATAGTGAAGCCCTGCACGCTTGGAAATTTCTCTGAAATCCTCACCCCTTCTCACAACTTTTGGATGTAATTTCTTTCCCCCCCTCCCCCCAACAAATGGTTGAAAACAAATAGACAGATAATTAAATTCTGCATAGTACTACGTATTATACATGCTGAAACCATTACATGCAAACACTTGTGAATAGTATACTGTAACTCAGGCCCCGATCATGACTTCCCAAAATCATGACCAACTTTCAGGGAATAGTTGAGGATGAACTGTGTCAGAGCTTTCCTAGGACTGGTTACACACATTCAAACTGGGAGGCATGGGAGATAAAACACATTAAACATTATTGTGTGGATATGGGTTTTTTTTTCTATATTATCTCCAAACCAAGAAGGGAATTTCAATTGCCAGGTTCCTCAACAAATGGAAATCTGGCCTGTACGGAAACCTTAACACAATCCATTGACAATAAGATAATCATAAGTTTGGTAGGGGGGGAAAAACCCTCCGCTCAATGGTAATATGAGCTGATGTGTCCACCGCTGATATTCAGTCCAAAGTGAATTTTCCTCTGCCAATTTTTTTCCCTGGCAACCGGAATACTTACAGGTTTTCTGTGAGATCTAAGTTATATGTCTTGGTAGCAGTATATGTTGTCTTGCAACCTCTTTTCTTCAGTTGGATTGGCTTGATTCATGTACAGTGCATGGTGCTTTTGCTTGAGCCTTTTGCTTAATTTCTTAACATTTACTACTGTGTGATGTGGTGTTGGCCACCTTCCCAGAATGAATTTTGAAGACAAAGGACAGTTTGGACCATAATGAAGTTAGCAAACCCGTACAGACTTTCCAGGTCATAGAAATGGAAAACTTCTAGCATACAGTCTGTGTGGGCCATGAAAAAGTGAGTGTGCATAGAAACAGGCAAAAGTACTAGAGAAGTATAGAAGAAATCTCAGGGAATGGTGGTTTTTATTTTTAAGGAGAAGTTTCTCAGTATAAAACTGGGAGGTGAGAAAAACACTCCTGAATCAGAACAGAATTGCAGTTGGGCTATAAACAATTTTAAGCTTCATGTTTGTCCTCACAGCTTCAAGATTTTGTGTTCTGCTTTTAATTAACAGCACTAATAATGTTGAGAGAGGCAGTATCTATGCACCAGTCAGCCAAAGAGATAACAAATGAAATGTTCTGAGATCATTACAAAGAATGTAAACAACTATAAACAGCTGCTGAATCTTATGAGGTCTTTGGCTCTTGTTAGTAAGATATCTCAGGATTCTTAATTTTTGTCTGTTTGTTTTAGCATTAAAGTTAGCATTTACAGTGTTTAAAAGACACTAGAGAATAAAATAATAGCCCTTACCATATGAGCCGCCCTTGTTTTAGTGGCCTCATTCAGATGTAACACTTAACTATGGTTCACTGTTATGAGAATGAGCCACAGTGAACCTTGGGCTCCCCCTCCTCCTCTGGCACAGTGGTGAGGTGGAGTTCAGAAACTTTCATTTCTGTTTCAGATTTTTATCATAGTTTGTTTTATTGTCTGAACCCTGACAAACTCTGGTTAATCTTAATTATAATTTCTGGAAACAAGCCGCTTCCAACTATAGTTTGTTAAAATAAGCTGGCTTATTTCAACAAACTGTAGTTAAGACTAATATAAAAATATATCAACATAAGAAGAGCTATGCTGAATCAGACTAAAGGCCTATCTAGTCCGGCATTCTGTTCACACAGTAGCTAAACAGGTGCTTGTGGGAAGCCCACAAGTACGACATGAGTGCAATAGCACCCTCCTGCTCATGTTCCCAGCAACTGGCATGCAAAAGCATACTGCTACTGCTACTGGAGGCAATAGATAGCCATCATAGCTACTAGCCCTTGATAGCCTTATGCTCCATGAATTCGTCTAATCCCCTTTTAAAGCCATCCAAGTTGGTGCCTGTCACTACATCTTGTGGCAGAGAATTCCATAATTTAACTATGTGCTGTGCAAATAAGAACGTCCTTTTATCTGTCCTGAATCTCTAGTCATTCAATTAGGATGACATTGGATTCTACTATTGTGAGTGGAACCCTACCCACTTTCTCTACTGCATGCATAATTTTGAACACCTCAATCATATTTCGACATACCATTTTTCTAAGCTGAACAGTCCCAGATATTGTGTTCTTTCCTCAGACGGGAGTTGCTCCAGCCCCTTGATACTTTTGGTTGCCCTTTTCTGCACCTTTTCCAATTCTACAAACCACAGTATAGAGTTCAGATCACATACTATTAATCTAAAACAGAAACTTCAACCTCCTCATTTTGGTCATGAAGGAGGAAGAGATGGGAACAGGCTTGTGCACACAGACTTGTTCTTGTGTCTGAACACAGCCAGTGGCTAATAATGCAATGCTATGCATGTTTTGTTTACACAGAAGACGGAAGACCCACTGTGTTCAGTGGGGCTTACCTCCAGGTAAGTATGTATAGGATTGCAGCCTTAGTATCTACCTTTTAAAATGGCATTTTTGATTTTGTCTTAAGAAATAAATAGGGCCATGGGTAAATCTGTTTTAGATGTGGAGCGGTATACAGATGTTGTAAATGAAATAAATAAACATTTTAAAATACTTAAAATCAAAATGGGTATATCTGGGATCTTACAGACTAATCTAATGTGTGCAGAAAGAATTTTAGTGGGTTCAATGGCACTGACTCCTAGGTAAGCGGGCAAGTCCATGAAAACTGGGACATGGAGGTAAAAAATTAAATAATAGTATAAACTGACCAATGCTAGTGTCATTTTACAGAGAAACATTTGGAGATCAATAGTTCATGCATGTTTTACACATGCCTCAGCAATATTATTGGCCAAGAAGGCTGAGACATTTAACAAAAATATATTGCTTATGGTCAGGAAAAAACCAACTTATTAAAATATTAATAGTAAAGAGAAAAAAGTAATTTGCCCTAAAGGTGCATGATGTATCCTAAAGAGGGCATTTAGAGCTTCATTTTTCCCCCAATTGGTAAGTCTTTTTTAAAAAAATTAAAAGTAGGGGTAAGCACTATGTATATTTCAAATAATTTATAATGATTCCATTAGCATAAAAAGTGCCTGAAGGGTTTTTTTTTAAGAGTAAACAGTGCAAAGAATACTCTAAGTTGTTCTAAGCAAACAAAATTTTCAGGACCTAATTTGCCACAATATTTGCATTTTTTAAAAAAAATGTAAGAATAATTTTATATGGCAATGGATTCACTGCAGCCTCAGTAGAGGAATCAGCTTCCTGTTTGCCTTGAGCCTGCTCCATGCATCATCCAGTCTCCCATATTTCACCACTAATCATATGACGATAGCCCGTAGTCCGCACTGAGCTTCAGTAGGCATACTTGGAAGTATACTTTATAGTTATTTGTGTGGCATAATAGCCTTGTGTTTCTAAATGGTTCTGTGAATGTAAACTTGTGTGTTAATGCAATATGGTGTATATGTAAAAGCCATTATTCTGTATAGGAAGAAATGAATGAATGCTATAGGATGAGTGAATAGATTAGGGGTGGACGAAAGTGACTTACCTGTCGTCGAAGTTTGTTCGCGGTGGGGGGGAGGCGCTTTGCTGCTCCCCCCGCAAAGTTCAGGCCAGGGGGGGAGGCTTCCCGCCTCGCCCGGCCAAAATTCAGGCCGGGGGGGAGGCTTCCCGCCTCGCCCGGCTGAAATTCAGGCCAGGGAGGAGGCTTCCCGCCTCGCCAGGCTGCGAACTCCAAAGGTTAAAAACAAAACAAAACACGCCCCCGTGATAGGCTACGTGACAATTAATGTAGCCTATCACAGCTAGATCTGCAAAGTCATCCGTGATAGACCCGTGATAGCCTATCACGGCTAGATTTCCAAAGTCAGTCGTGATAGGCTACGTAAATCGTCACGTAGCCTATCACGGGTGACTTTGGAAAAAAAAATAAGTGCATACGCAAATGGTGGCGGCCCATGAGCGCCGCCATTTGCGTACCTTATTTTGGCACGTCTAGTCTACGTAAAGATTTACATAGACTACGGCGAAAATAAGGGCAACGCAAATAGCGTTTCCTTATTTTCGCCGTAGTCTACGTAAATCTTTACGTAGACTAGACGTGCCAAAATAAGGAACGCAAATGGCGGCTCTCATGGGTTGCCGCCATTTGCGTATGCGCTTTTCTTTTTTTTTTCCAAAGTCACCCGTGATAGGCTACGTGACGATTTACGTAGCCTATCACAACTGATTTTGGAAATCTAGCCGTGATAGGCTACGTTAATCGTTACGTAGCCTATCATGGTTTTTTTTTTCACTTTTTCTTTCGCGGCCGGGGAGACGGGGCGCTTCTCCCCGGCCTGAATTTCGGCCAGGCGAGGTGGGGCGCCTCCCCCCCCTTGCCTGAACTTTGGGGGCAGAAGCGAAGCGCCTCCCCCCCACCGTGAAGCAAGCTGTGGGACAAGGTAAGTCCCTTTTGTCCATCCCTAGCGAGATCAGGTGAATGGTCAGTCAGCTATAAAAAGAATTTAGAAGTAACATTTTTCAGCATTAGAGGAGCATCACAGTTTAAACAGTAGTTTCTTTTCATCAACCACACACTAGGGATGTTGGAGAAATCCTCCGCGGACCCCAATGTGGCCGGATTCTTTGGAATCCAGCCTCTGGAGTCTGTGGCGGGATGGCACCTCTCACCTCTGCTCCGGGAGGATTCCTGCTGGACTGGCACACCTGCTCTGGATCCTCTGGCAATATGGCAATGGCGGCCGCCATTGTTGTTTTGCTTTGACAGCCGAAAAGCCCTGAGTTTTATGTAAATAAAGCCGTAAACGGCTGCAAGGGCTTTATGGCCACAAGTGGCGCTGTCTTTCTCAAAGAAAACCAGCAATGGCTGCCACCATTGCCATATCACTGGAGGTGTGCAGGTCCGCGGAACCCAGCAGACAGGCGGCCGCTGAAGAGGATCCTGGGGGGGAGGAATGGATCGCCTCCTGTGCTGCAGAAACACCCCCCCAGAACAAAAGGCAGCAGTTCTACACATCCCTACCATACACACATTGAAAAATACTCATCCCATGCTGGAGGGACCTATAGCCTGTGTCTCCAATTCTGAGACAGGGGTGCTCTGGAACCAAGGTCAGCTGTGGGAAGCCAGACGTCTGAGAACTCACTTCTTCCATAGCTCCTACCTGATTGCAAGTTGGGTGGGGGTGAGACTCAGGATGCTGATACAGCCTAAATTCAACAGCTGAGAGACCTGACCTTGATGGAGGCCCTTGCTTCTCAACCAGAGAAGTGTTCCATGGGAACGGGGCAGCAAGGAAAAAACTCTGCAGGGGAGTGAGCTTCTGGGGTGTGTCCTAGGATGCAAAGTCAACTTACTAGGGTGGAACAAGGGCATCTGGCTGAGATGTAGCACATGTTTGTGAGCTAGCTTTCCTTGCCAGGATGGAATGTCTGATACTGAGCTTTAGTGGTTTACTCCCATGTATTTAAACCAGAGCAACAGGCAGTCAAGTTTGCTGGACACAACATCTTTCTAACCTGAAACGCTTCCTTGTCTTGATTCTTTGCTGGAATTACAAACTCGTTTGGACCTACCCTGTATTCTGGATCTGAGTCTGTCTGGATCTTTTATTGGAAAGAACAGAAACGAAACCTTATTAAGGAACTGCGATGTAACCTGTGCTCTGCTGATTTATATTGAGGCTGTAAAGGCTCAGAACAATTTTATTGTATTATAGAATACAATTGTATAAAATTTTATAGAATTTTATTGTAGTTGCTGCAATAAAAGCTTGCCTGAAACCTCAGCCACAGTGTCAGAAAGGCAGGTTCTGACACAATGGACCAACAGTGTCTTGGCATTTTTTGCCACTAGCCAAAGAAAAAGAGGTGTGGATACTATAGGTCAGCCATGGAGAACCTCCACCTCAGAGGCTGAGGCTCCCCAATTGAGCCCATGGGATTGTTTCTCTTGGAAACACCTCTTTCCTGAAACTACACCCCTTACTTCTGACCTGAGAGACAGTGGCTCATGGGCTGGATTGAGGCTGGCTTCACCCACCCCTCACCTTTTCCAATCAGGGAAGGCAAAGAGTGAGTGAAGCCCCACCCCCGCCTGTGTGCGTGTGCGTGTGTGTGTGTGTGTGTGTGTGTGAGAGAGAGAGAGAGAGAGAGAGAGAGAGAGAGAATGTCAGTAACTGGGTGTCTCTCAGTGTGTATGTGCACGTGAGTGAATGGGGGGGCAAGCATATTAGGGAAGACAAGGGAGCAGTGGGGGTGGCCCTGCCCACTTTGAGTTGTGGCTCTGCTCACTGCTGGCACACTGCTCCAGTGTGTTTGGAGCCAATTACATGGGAAAGGCGACATAGGTGGTTGCCCAGAAAAACCTGATAATAGATGTAAAATACACCTCTACTTCCTGAATACATTAACTATGCATTTGATCCATCATACATCCACCATGCATTGTTGAGTATCGATTGTACACTTCCTCTTCCCACAGACAGATGCTTGCTTTCTATATCAGGAGGCAATGATCCAACAAGTATCAGAAATGATTAAGTTACCCCAAACCATACCTAGTACTAACCTAGCACTTGAGCTGGACCACCAGTAGTGGCACTTGGTGGTTTTGTTCTTGTACTGAATCCAGGAAAAAAAGTTGTTGATGAAGTTGTAGCCACTTCTAAGCCAGATGTGAAGGTTTCTTTCCTTTGGAAGCAAAACACAAGTGGGATGGTATTTTCCTTCCCCTGGAAGATCAGTGTTGGGTGGAAGAACAGCAAATGGTTCAGAAATTTCCAGATCCTGTTCATGGTTTCAGGAAACATCTTTTTCAATGTTTATCATGCAAGCCGTGTGAACAGAACTATGGCACACTAATTTTCCAAATGCAGCTTCTCTAAGTTAGAGAGCAATCCTATGGGCTAGATGCCCAAATGATGTCCATCCATAGTAAGTCCTTCCAGGCTGTTGCTGGCAGGGTGGGTGGAGCAGTGGAGGCTATTTTTGCCTGTCCATTTTCATCTGTAGCAATGTTCCTTAGACAAACCTCTGAGCCTGTCTAACATGCTCTCTCAGTCAGGAGTGGGGATAGGGGCTGAGAGTCCATTGGGTCTAGTGGCTCCATGGCCTCTCTTCTCCAACCCATCCATTTCCTCCCTTCCTGAGGTTGGAATACCAACCTCGGAAGAAGGAGCCACTGTGGAGCTTTCCATAACAGCTGGAAGTTGGGTGTGTGTGGAAGGGAAATCCACAGTCAGTGTCAGGATTGATTCTGAGCTCAGGGAGATAGTTAGCAGCTCAGATTCAGAAGAGGAACAGCCAGAACTGGGGGAGGCATTTTCCTAAGCCAGTTCAGATATAGGTAGGCGTGCTTCTCAGGTTACTAACTCCCAGATGGCCAGGCCTGAAGCCCCCCCCTTGCCCCCCTCTGTGAGAAGCTGGGAGGAGGATGAAGAGGAGGAGGAGGAGAGTGGGGGCTGTGACCTAAGTGATGCTAGACCAAGGCGCAGAGCTAAGAGGGAAACGTCAGGGGCGGAGCTCAGACGGTCTACCCAGTTAGTGATGTGTGAGAGGCGACGTAGGGAAGCATCACTGGAAGGGCAGGACATCCCTCCCTAAGTTAGTCTAGCCAGCAAGCCTCACTTCAAACTGCAGGCAACTTCGGTGTTCCCATTTGAATCCCTTGGAGGCATTCCTTTGTAGCCTGAGAGTCTTTGCGGATTTGCATCTGTAATGAACCTGTTGATAATGAATTAAAGGTCTGAGACTGAAGCCTCTCTATTTGTGTGTGTGAGTGCATCAGGAAAGAGGGGGCCCAAGGGAAACATGACAGTCAGATCTTCTTCTCTAAGGTCAGAGTGCTGTCTCCAGCTCCAAAGGGGGAGTTCCGCTGCATCCTATGGCACCCCAGACATTGTCTAGGGCAGGTAGGATTGTTCTCTAAATAAACTTGTGGACACAAATTACCAATCTGATTATGAAGCTGCGAAAGGAGAAAACATTCCAATTAATTAGCCTCCATTTTTGCTCTACATCTTTGTGTGATGTTTTCCAGACCTTAATTAAAAATCTCTTAAGGAGGTATAATGAAATACCCCATCCCCATCAAGAATGTCCTACCGTGAAGATTCTTTTCACTCAGCCCAAACACCTCTTTATATGGAACATGATACTAATTATACATCTGAGCTTCCATTTGATTACCTTAATTGCACTACTAATATATCCCCCAAAAGTCAACTTCACAGCAGAATTTCAAATACATACAACAGAGGTAAAAGTCAATACTGTATATCAGATTAATGCTATTTTTGGAATATAGGTTCCCTCCCACACTTCTACCCTTCTTTTGTTATGGACTTTTCACTAACTGGCTTCATTAAGTCTTCAGATATTTACATAACCAAACTACAAGAAACTGTGTGGGCACCTCCAATTCACATCTTCTACCATCACCCCAGTAATGGGCAATTGGAGGGGAAAAAATGGTGTGATCTGACATGAACTAGCATTTCCCTAATGCCTCATTCATATATATATATATATATATATATATATATATATATATATATATACACACACACACACACACACACACACACGCACACACACCCCTCCAAGCACTGACCAGACCCAGGCCTGCTTAGCTTCAGCATGGAGGCTGCCTCATATGCCTTCAGACCATGCCCCAGGCCTTGACTCTGCTTTGAGATAAACTTTATAGTTGTTGTACATGGAGACTAGATAATATATATTCATATATACTGTGTGTGTGTGTGTGTGTGTGTGTATGTCTGTGTGTGTATGTGTCTACTTGGGAATCACATGTAGACACCTTGAGTTCCACAATGGAAGAAAGGTGGGATATAAAATGTAATAATAACAACAACAACAACAACAACAACAACAATAATAATAGGCCCAAGTGCTGGATTGTGACCCAGAAAAATTAGGAAGCCTAGGTGCAGAGTACAGGGTTGAAGATCATTCAGGAGTAGAGGTCACGAAGGAATACTGAAGGGGAAGTGTATTGAGGCTCTCAAGTTAAGTTTCACTTTGTCAGCAAGTTAAACTATCGGACTCTACTATTTACTTTAAGATGTACTGAAGCACTGTGTCCTTCGTGAAGTGTCAATAGCCTTATTTGGTCATTCAAAAAGGGGTTAAAATCAACACGCAAGGGGAGGGAGTGTCTCTGCTCCTGTCCTCCGTCACATTTGTCCCTCTGTAATTGTGGAGGTCGACTGTCTGAAGTGGAGGGCCTACTCTATCTATGGGGTCTCCACACAATTGAGAGCCCTGATTGCATGGAGAGTGCCCATGGATAGAGGAGGCCTTTCTCTTCAGACAGTCGCCCTCCACAAGTACAGAGTGACAAATGTGACAAAGGACGGGGTGGACAGGGGTGGGGCTCGAGCCCTCCCTCCCCTTGCATGTCGATTGTAACCCCTTTTTGAATGTCTGAATAGGGCTAATATCATGATTATATTGCTAGCATGGTGAAAAAGCTTCCTTGATTAAACTTAAAGTCCCTAGTCTATTGAAAAGATATACACTGACCATGGCTTTTCAAAACAGTCATGGGCTGCACCATTATTTGCACAAGACTGAAACTCTATTCTCTCCCCAAACTTATTTAACATCTATGTGAAGCCACTGGGGGCTATCGTCAGGAGGTTTGGGGTGTAGTGTCACCAATATGCAGATGACACACAGCTCTACCTCTCATTTAACTAGGGATGTACGAAATGTACTTACCTTTCCGTGGATTATGTTTATGGGGGGGGAGGTGTTCCGTCCCTCCCCCCGGAATCCTTGATGGCCGGCTGTGCTCTGCGGCGGCTCCGCGGAGCAGCCGGCCAGGCCCAGGCCAGAGCCATCCGCAGCCGGATTTCTGGCCGCGGCGGGCTCTGGGTAAAAAACCCAAACAAACGTAAATATTTACGTAGGCTAAAACGGTGAATCAAAAAGGGACGCAAATAGCGCCCGCTACGCTATTTGCGTTCCCCTTATTTTCGCTGTCTTAGTCTATGTAAATATTTACGTAGACTAAGACACCAAAAATAAGGAATGCAAATGGCGGCGGCCATAGCCACTACCAGTTGGGTACGCATTTTTTTTTTTTTTTAACCCAGCCATGATAGGCTACATAAATCTTTACGTAGCCTATCACGTCTTGAAAAAAAACACAACCCCCCCCCACACACAAGTCTGCAAATGGCGGCGGCGGCAGCCGGTCGGAAGACCATCCGCCTCAGGTAAGTCTCGTCCTGGCCCTGGGGGGGATCCACGGGGTGTGTGTGGCAGGCCATTCTGCCACAGATTTCCGGGGGCCGAATGCACTGGCATTTGGCCTTACCGAGATCCGTGGTGGAATTCTCTGACATTCCTACATTTAACTCCTTGCCAATGTTGGCTGTAAAAACCCTGTCCAAGTGTCTGGAGTTGGTGAGTGGCTGGATGGGAAGGAATAAGGTGAAACTGAACCCCGACAAAGCCAAAGTACTTTTGGTGGGAGACAAGGGGAGATTGGGGGATGTTGACCTGGTGTTGAATGGGGTGCGGCTGCCCCTGAAGGACCAGGTCCGCAGCCTGGGGGTCATTTTGGACTCCCAGCTGTCCATGGAGGCTCAAGTGTCAACCATGAGCCAGGAGGCGCTGTACCAACTCCATCTGATACAGCGGGGGGGGGGGAAAACACCACGTACGCAAATGGCGGCTACGGCATTTTATATATTTACGTTTTAAATATTTACGTAGGCTAAAACAGGGAATCAAAAAGGGACGCAAATAGCGCCCGCTACGCTATTTGCGTTCCCCTTTATTTTCACCATCATAGTCTACATAAATATTTACGGAGATTAAGACGGCCAAAAATAAGGAATGCAAATGGCGGCGGCCATAGCCGCCGCCATTTGCGTATGCGGTTTCCCCCCCCAGAGCCCTCCGCAGCCGGAAATCCAGCTGCGGACGGCTCTGGCTTGGCTGGGCCTGGCCGGCTGCTCCGCAGAACTGCCACGGAGCACAGCCGGCCATGGAGGATTCTGGGGGGGAGGAACTGATTGCCTCCCCCCCGTTGAGGATTCCGGGGGGGGACGGAACGCCTCCCACCCCACCTTCAACATAATCTGCGGAAAGGTAAGTGACTTTCATACATCCCTACGTGATAGGCTACGTAAATACTTACATAGCCCATCATGGCAGCCTCGCTGGATGCAAATGGCAGCTGCTATGGTGGCCGCCATTTGTGTCCGCAGCAGCCCGTCCGCGGCTGGAAATCCGGCTACGGATGGCCCTGTCTGGCTGCTCTGTGGAGCCGCCACGGAACGGAGCCAGCCAGGCAGTATCCCGGGGGGGGGGTGTGGAGGACCAGATCACCTCCCCCCCATCCAGGATTCCGGGGGGAGGGACAGAGCACCTCCCCTCCCACCGCAAATCACATCCGCGAATAGGTGAGTTTTGTACATCCCTAGTAGTTCATGTCCTGTTCTCCTCTTGCCTAGATTACTGTAATGTGCTGTATGTGGGGTTACCCTTGAAGATGGTTTGTAAGTTGCAGCTGGTGCAGAACCCAGAACGCAGTGGCTCACCTGATTAAAGGAAGCCGATAGTGAGGCCACATCACTCCAGTGCTGAAGGAGTTGTACTGGTTACCTGTTGTTTTGCATTTCAAGGTGTTGGCATTGACCTAAGGATGTACAAAAGTCACTTACCTTTTTGCAGGTGTGATTCGCGGTGGGGGGGAGGCGCTCCGTCCCTCCCCCTGGAATCCTCCCTGGCTGGCTCCGCTCCGCGGCGGCTCTGCAGAGCCTCTGGCCAGGGCCATCCTCAGCCAGAGTTCCGGCTGCGGCCGGGCTGCTGCAGACTCAAATGGCGGCCGCCATAGCGGCCGCCATTTGCATCCTGCCAGGCTGCCGTGATAGGCTACATAAATATTTATGTAGCCTATCATGGCAAAGAGCAGGGATGTAAACGGCGGCCGCTAGGCCGTTTGCGCAGCTGCTCTTTCTGTGATATGCTACGTAAGTATTTACGTAGCCTATCACGGTAAATGCAGCCATGCAAATGGCATAGTGGCTGCCGTTTGCGTGGCTGCCTTTACCGTGATAGGCTACGTAAATACTTACGTAGCCTATCATGGAAAGAGCAGCGGCACCACCAGCCTAGCGGCCGCCGTTTCTATCTCTGATCTTTGCCGTGATAGGCTATTTAAATACTTATGTAGCTTATCACGGCAGCTTGGCAGGATGCAAATGGCGGCCGCAGCAGCCGGCCGAAAGACCAGCCACCGCTGCCGCCGCTGCAGCCGCCGCTGCCGGAGCCACCGCTGCCGGAGCTGCTGGAGCCGCCGCCGGAGCCCCAAGTAAGTTTCGTTCTGGGGGGATTCTGCGGGGTGGCGGGGGTGGGAGGCCGTTCCACCACGGGTTTCAGGGGGCCAAATGCCAGTGCATTCGGCCTCACTGAAATCCATGGCAGAATTCTCCACCATCCCTACATTGACCTTTAAAACCTTATATGGTTCCAGCCCAGTCTATCTTAAGGAGCACCTCGAGCAACACCAAGGATGCCTCTCAATGAGATTGGCCTCAGATGGCCTTCTGTTTGTCCCATCAGCCAGGACAGCTAGGCTGGTGAGGACTAGGGAGAGGTCCTTTTCTGTGGTGGCACCCACTCTGTGAAATTCCTCCATAGTGGCCTCCGCCATGCCCCCTCTTTACTGAGCTTCTGCCAGGCTTTGAAAACCTGGCTGTTCAGGTGGGCATTTGGGGTGGGTTAGGGTTTCTTTAGAGCAATGTTGTTTTGTTTAGTTGATCATGTAAATTTGTTGCATTTGTGTTATTTGTATTGCATGCCACCTAGAGTGGCCGGGTAGCTGGCCAGATGGGTGGCTAATAAATCAAATAAATAAATAAACTCCACCAGCGAAGTAAAGTGTTCCATCAGTAATTCAGGCAGTGAAGTAGCAATGAGTTGGAAGATTTTGTATATCTTACATTAAACATAGAGTACAATTATCCTCCCAGAGAACACAGAGGGCTTTTCATGTATCTACTTGAAGGAGGTTCAAGAAGCAGATATGTTACATTTCAAAAGGCACATCCAACATTTCAATACAGGTAACAACAAAAGAAAACACCTGTCATTCATCTTTTGAAATGTCTTAATTAGGGATGGCGGAGAATTTCTCCACGAAGCTTTGGGAGGCCGAATGCCAACGCATTCGGCCCCCCAAAATTGGTGGGGAAATTCTCTGCCGGCCCCCCGCCCCCCCCGGGATGGGACTTACCGTGGCCGAATGTCCCTCTCGGCGGCGGGTCCCGGCGGTGGTTTGTCGGGGGTGGGGGCGGCAGACGGTCTCCCGACTGGCTGCTGCCGCCGCCATTGCAAAAAAAAAAGTAAAGTAAAAAAAAAAACACCACCCGTGATAGGCTACGTAACGATTTACGTAGCCTATCAGGGCTAGATTTCCAAAGTCAGCCGTGATAGGCTACGTAAATCGTCACGTAGCCTATCACGGGTGACTTTGGAAAAAAAAAAGCGCGCACGCAAATGGCGGCGGCCCATGGGTGCCGCCATTTGCGTTCCTTATTTTGGCATGTCTAGTCTACGTAAACATTTATGTAGACTACGGCGAAAATAAGGGAACGCTATTTGCGTTGCCGTTATTTTCACCGTAGTCTACTTAAATCTTTACGTAGACTAGACGTGTCAAAATAAGGAACGCAAATGGCGGTCCCCATGGGAGCTGCCATTTGCGTACGTGCTTTTTTTTTTTACGTGACGATTTACATAGCCTGTCATAGGTCACTTTGGAAATCTAGCCGTGATAGGCTACGTAAATCGTTACGTAGCCTATCACGGGTGTGTGTGTGTGTTTTTTACTTTTTTTTTCGTGGCCGGGTAGACGGGGCACTCCTACCCAGCCTGAATTTCGCCGGCGAGGGATGGGGTGCCTCCCCCCCCTCGCCTGAACTTCGGGGGGAGAACCAAAGTGCCTCCCCCCCACCGCGAAGCATGCTTCGAGAACAGGTAAGGGACTTTCGTCCATCCCTAGTCTTAATACATGCTTCTATACAGGCAAATGCATCATCATCCACAATAAATAAACCACCACCACTACTACTTATCCCATGCTCTTCATATGCCCAGGATTCTCATTGCAAAGGCCTTTTAAAACCTTTTCCCATGTCACACTTTCCACCATTTTTACCAATGCCTAATCCCTTCCCATCATGGGAAGTTACACCGTCTCCCTCTTGATGCATCAGACACTTTATGGAGAGCCATGGCAGATGGAGGTCTATGAGCAAACAGGGCAAAAGAGGACACATAGGCCAAAAGAAGAATCTTCAGTCTTTCCCACTGCACACAGGGATTGTTTCTTCTTCATAGTTTGTACACACCAACCCCAGTGGATGCCTAGCTAAATGTTAGGATGAGGATGTTTGTAATGTGAGAAGACAGATCTTTTGCCTTCCCCACAGACATTATATATTCTTACTTCTTGGTAGTCAGCACACTGTGACCTGCCACACTAATCAACTGGTTTTTATTGTATATCACATCTATTCTCTTCCCCTCTGCTCCCTCCTTCGCTCCCTGCTCCATCAACAAGCAGTATCATTGGAAGAGTTTCTAAAAGTTTTAGTACTTGGAAATATATGCTTTGAAAGGTGTTGGCAGAACATTGAGTTCTGCACCATGTATCACAATGTACAGTATTTTTCATAAGGTTCTCCCCCTCCCTTTCCCCAATTTGTGAGACAATCCAGTTGTGCTGCTACCATAGTATTGTATTTTTTGGTAGGCCCATATGTGCTTAACGTTTGGAGATAAAGGACTGAAATACAAATGCTCCCTTTCAATCATAATACAGCTTTACTGAAACAATTAAACTGGCCTGCGGAGCTTCTTCATTTCTTTCTTTTTAACAAATTGCTCTTTATATACAAATGGAAGTTTTGGTCAGCAAAACAGTCCTAAGAGCACATGGGAATGTTTAGGACATACTACATCATGCTGGGATTAAAGTGACAAGAAAACAGTTTCTTTTCTGCTGTGGTTCTGTAAGTGTGACAATAAGTGGTGTCGTTTTTCAGGCATCTAGGACAATGGCAACAGCTTTTCCAGTATCTATGTAAGTACTTTAAGTAGCAATTTACTGACAGCAACCTAGTCTGCAAGTCAATTAAGCCATAAAATTTGGATTAAATCTGGTTTATGAAGCAATCCACTGCCTCTGGCAACAGAGGATCAGTTTTCTGCCTGACCAAATGGAACAATTCATAAAAACATTTACTCCCAATTTTATTAAACTTACAGAAAAATAAGAACACACACACTAAAGCACTGATATATTTTTAAAGTTTTTTTAAAAAGAGAAATCGTCATCACAGGAGGGAGTAACACATTGCCCATAGGGGGGTTGAGAAGCCTATGAGAGATCCAGGGTTTTTTAATACAACCTGTTAGCTCTTATCAGAATCTTGAGAACTTCAGCTTTCATTTAAAATCAAAACAGATCTTAGTCCTTTTGCATGAATGTATTTCCAAATGTGTAAGCAAAATTGCTGAATGATGAGAAGGAACTATTTTTGCCAATGCCATATGCATATTGTTAAAAATACAAAACAATAAGCCTGCTTCCATTTTCTTGTTCAGATGACGACGACGTTGGTCCAAATTCTGCATACTGAAAAAAGGAAGCCAGCAATGAGAGTTAAACACTGCATAAAATGTCCTTTATGTTGTTAGCACTTCAGTGGGTACAACAACACATGGAAACCACAGATATGAAACTGACGTGTTGCTTTTACATTGGAGACACGACTTTCTGATTTATTTTCTTGGATTTAATTGTTTTATATATTAACTCAAAGCGATGTAATATGACAATGTACATGTGTAATATAGTGCTAACATTAAATTATAAAATGAGTCAACCACAATGCTAGGAAATGTTGGCTGAAAACCGTTTGGATGAGGAAAATGAAAATCATGGAATTATAGGGGAAAGAATCACTGCATCATCTAGGTTAATGACCATCAATCTTTCTAGATGCTGAAGCCAATGTGAACTCCAGACTATAAAATGGGAGCCACCTTTAATTTTTATCTTCTATAATATTTTTTGCCTATAGCTAGAGCTGTCTTTCTCCCTTTCTTTCTTTCTTTCTTTCTTTCTCTGACCATCTTTCACCTTGAAACTCTTTTTCTCTTCACCTTTCCAAAATTTGGCTGCAGTGCTGCAAGTAAAGCACATTTTGACAGAACAGAAGTCAGATCAGTTAAGGGTTGTGTGCCTCACCAGTTGAAGGCAAATTATCTAGTTCAAAAGATATAATTCTGATAGCTCACTAGATGGGGCTACTGTATATAGAACTGAAAGGTACTGGTTCTTACCTTAATAGCTCCTGATAATCAGTTTACTTTCTATGATTTGAAAAATGTATCACAAAAGGAGTAGAGAAGCAGCCATGTCTGCTTCTATGTTGCTCCTGCAGGTGGGAACTCTGGCAATGGTACTTTTAAAAATCCTCTTTATTTATTTCTGAGAAAGTCTGTGTGTGTGTGTGTGTGTGTGTGTGTGTGTGTTTAAATGACACTTCCCAGAGTTAATTGAAAGGCTGATTCTTCAGAGTTCTTCACTGACAACTTGGAATCTGAGCATGCTTGGAATCTGTTTTGCTGACTCTGGGAAGTACAATTCTTTATTCGTCTTGACTCATTTACTAGGATGAAGGGCGGGGGGAAACATGATAAATAAAAGGATGAATAATATTCCTACCCTGGAGAATGTTATTGAAGTGTGGGGTATAAATCCCTTAAATACATTTCCAGAGTTCCTGTGGACAATGGAGAGTCTGAGCATGCTAAGAAGTCTTCATTACAGAGACCTGGAAAGTTATGGGGAGCCCTTGGCTTTTGCAAGCTCTCCCAGCTGCCATTTTACTTCTTCTCTCCACTCTGTGCAACTTGATCAGTTTGGGAAAGTGTGTGGAAAGGCAGGGGGTGGGGTAGTAGAGAAACTGGAGGGCAGAAGGACTGGTAATGGAATGTGAGCTCCTTCAAGTTGGTTCGTTCCAAGCTTTGGAGAATTCTCAGATAAAGCCCAGGCTTTCCCCAAGAATTCTCCAATAAAACTCAGAAAAAACAAGCCTATTGAAAATCAAGAAGGGCATAGTTTAGTCATCTAATCTATTATAAAATATATATTTGATTCTATTGCAAGGATTATGAATAATGAAACCAAACTTTTGGTAAGGTTGACAAAGGATCTGCAAAGTGTTTTAACTATATCCACATGTAAGATTGGTCTCACATTCTAGCAAAACAGGGCCATTTAAGGAGTCTGCTTGTTAAGAGTCATGACCATAGCTACAAAACAGGTAGATTAGTGGACACTTGTCAAGTTCACTTGCTCAGTTGGGATGACGTGCTACACTGAACAGTGATCTTTTTAGTTAACGAACATCTTGGGGCACTGTTGGAAACGCAGCATCAGTGACCCAGTTAAAGCAATTTTCCTGAAAACTGGCTGCAAAACTTAAATTTCCATGTCTCTGTTTTCAGAGTTCTGTTAATTCCCATGCCAAAAATGCTTTTATTATTTGTTAAACAAAATGTATACTTATGGCGTTGGATATTCCAACTGAATAGTACTCCAGCTGTGATTTTGAGATGAATGCAGTCATAGGGTATGGAGAAACTCTGAATCCTTGGTGATGGATATTTCTTTGGGAAGGAGAGATGGCAAATTATTATGAAGGATCAAGTTAAAAAACACAACATGGGGGAGATCACATTGAGAATGGAGGCCAAATCACATATGGATACCATTTCTAAGAGTACAAAAACTGAGATTGCAGGTTTAGATTTGCACAATAGAATCAATCAGCATTGTCCATCTACTGCTTTGATACACGTATCAAAATTGAGGAAATATAAGTTAAGGAAATGTATTAAGGAGCCTGGAGAAGGAGGACCAGCCAGCAGCTGCACTGGGTGGAGCCTGAGCCTGCTTCTGCCCCCGCCCACAGGTACTTAAGGCGGGGCTGCCAGAGGCTGCTGGGGAAGGAGCCTGGGGAAGGAGGACCAGCCAGCAGCTGCACTGGGTGGAGCCTGAGCCTGAGCCTGAGCCTGAGCCTGAGCCTGAGCCTGAGCCTGAGCCTGAGCCTGAGCCTGAGCCTGAGCCTGAGCCTGAGCCTGAGCCTGAGCCTGAGCCTGAGCCTGAGCCTGAGCCTGCTTCTGCCCCCGCCCACTAGGGGTGCACGAAAGTCACTTACCTGGTCTCGCAGCTTTTCACAGTGGGGGGGAGGCGCTTCGCTGCTCTACCCCCGAAGTTCAGGCCGGGGGGGGAGGCTTCCCACCTCGCCCGGCCAAAATTCAGGCCGGGGAGGAGGCGCCTTGCCTCGCCCGGCCGCGAAATTAAAAGTTTTTTTTTTTAAAAAAAACGCCCCCGTGATAGGCTACGTGACGATTAACGTAGCCTATCACGGCTAGATCTGCAAAGTCAGCCGTGATAGGCTATGTAAATCGTCACGTAGCCTATCACGGGTGACTTAAAAAAAAAAAAAGCGCGTACGCAAATGGTGGCCCCCATAGGGAGCCGCCATTCGCGTTCCTTATTTGGTCGCTGTAGTCTACGTAAACCTTTACGTAGACTACAGCGACCAAATAAGGAACGTGAATGGCGGCTCCCTATGGGGGCCGCCATTAGCCGTACGCGCTTTTTTTTTTTTAAGTCACCCGTGATAGGCTACGTGACGATTTACGTAGCCTATCACGGCTGACTTTGCAAATCTAGCCATGATAGGCTACGTTAATCGTCATGTAGCCTATCACGGGGGCGTTTTTTTAAATTTACTTTTATTGGAATGGTGGCGGCGGCAGCCGGTCGAAAGATCGGCTGCCGCCCCCACCCCTGACGAAGACCCGACGAACCGCTGCCGGGACCCGCTGCCAGGAGGGACGTTCGGGAAAGGTAAGTCCCGTCCCGGGGGGGTGTGCGGGGGGTGGGGGGTGCAGAGAATTTCTCCCCGAAACTTTCTCGGGGGGCCAAACATGTTGGCGCTCGGCCCCCCGAAGTTTCGGGGAGAAATTCTCCACCAACCCTACTGCCCACAGGTACTTAAGGTGGGGCTGCCAGAGACTGCTGGGGAAGGAGCCTGGGGAAGGTGGACCAGCCAGCAGCTGCACCGGGTGGATCCTGAGCCTGAGCTTGCTTCTGCCCCCACCAAACAGGTACTTAAGGCGAGGCTGCCGGAGGCTGCTGGGGAAGGAGCCTGGGGAAGGAGGACCAGCCAGCAGCTGCACTGGGTGGATCCTGAGCCTGAGCCTGCTTCTGCCCCCGCCCACAGGTACTTAAGGCGGGGCTGCCAGAGGCAGCGCCTCGGTGTGCGCCTCGGCGTCCTCCAAGTCACACTTGGAGTCGCGTAGGATCTGAAGACCTACCCACCTGCCTCTCCAGAGACACCAGCAGCCACAATACCAGCAGCAAATAGCAGCAGCAGAGGACAGCAGCTTTAAAGACAAGGGGAAAGGGGCAAACGTGGACTTTATCTGCTCCTTCTTAGCTGCTGTTCTCTTTTATCTCTTTTATCTTTTATATTCTTTTAAACTGTTGTGCATTTTATATTCTAACATTTTAATATGTGCCTGGGAGGACTATTGGGCAACTCAGGGGGTGGGGGAGGTGCCACCATAACTGTGGTCATGGGCAGGGGGAGGTATGGCGTTGGGGGATTAACAGGCCAGCTGAGGAGAAGAGGGGCTAGACACCTTACAGCTGTCCCCTCTTCTGGTTCTTCCCCCAACCTGATGGTTCCTGGCAGCCTTACCAGTCTGCCCTCGGGTCTGGTGGTGCTGCTGCTGAATGCCAGGTCGGCCCAAAATAAAATCTCCCTCATCCATGATTTGATTGTGGATGAGGGGGCTGACTTGGCATGTATTACTGAGCCCTGGGTGGGGGAACTGGGAGGGGTCACTCTCTCCCAGCTGTGCCCTCCTGGGTACTCGGTGCAGCACCAACACCGACTTGAGGGTCGGGGAGGGGGGGTTGCTGTGGTCTATAGGAATTCAATCTCCCTCTCCAGGCTTCCTGCTCATTCGAGTGCAGATCTTGAGTGTTTGTACCTTGTGTTGGGTACCCGGGACAGATTAGGGATTCTGTTGGTGTACCGCCCACCCTGCTGCCCATCAGACTCCCAGCCTGAGCTGACGGAGGTGGTCTCGGACTTGGTGTTGAGGACCCCCAGGATGATGGTCCTGGGGGATCTCAACTTCCATGCCGGGGCCGCTGTATCCAGGGCGGCTCAGGACTTCATGGCCGCCATGACAACCATGGGGCTGTCCCAACATGTCATCGGCCCAAAACATACAAAAAGACACAGGCTTGATCTGGTTTTCTCGACTGGGCAGGAGGATGGTGATCTGAAAGTGGAGGAATTAACATATGTCCCTTTGTCATGGTCAGATCACTTCCTGCTGAGGTTTAGACTCCTGGCGTCCTTTCCCCTCTGCAAGGGTGGGGGTCCTATTAAAATGGTCCGCCCCCGGAGATTAATGGATTCCGATGGATTCCAGAGGGCTCTGGGGGATTTTCCTGCTGGTATGGCTGGTGCTCCTGTCGAAGCCCAGGTCGCTCTGTGGAATGCAGAGATGACTCGGGCGGTTGACACGATTCCGCCCAAGCGCCCTCTCCCTCTGAGCAGAGCCCGGCCAGCTCCTTGGTATACACCTGAGCTGAGGGCAATGAAGCAAGAGGGGAGATGGCTAGAACGCAGGTGGAGGAAAACTCGTGCTGAGTCTGACCGAACACAGGTAAGAGCCCACTATCGAGCCTACTCTGTGGCGGTGAGGGTGGCAAAGAGACAGTTCTTTCCCACCAGCATTGCATCTTCTCAGTGTCGTCCGGCGGAGCTTTTCCAAGTGGTTCGCGGCCTGTTACATTCTGGGCCAGGGAGAGAGACGGTGGAACCCTCGGTAGCACGCTGTGACGAGTTTGCGCGGCACTTTGAGGATAAAGTTGCTCAGATTCGTCATGAATTGGACACCACCATTAATGCAGTTCCATTGGTAGAGGCGTTCAGAGCACCGTCTGGTCCAGTTTTATTGGATGAGTTTCAGTTACTGAGGCCTGAGGATGCGGACAAGGTGCTTGGCCAGGTCCAATCAACCACTTGTGTGCTTGACCCTTGCCCTTCATGGCTTATTAAATCAAACAAGGAGGGGTTGTCCGTCTGGGTCCAGGAGGTTGTAAATTCCTCCTTGAGATAGGGAGTGGTGCCTGCCGCTTTAAAAGAGGCGGTAATTAGACCACTCCTGAAAAAGCCTAACCTGGACCCAGAGGATGTTAACAATTATAGGCCAGTGGCCAACATCCCCTTCCTGGGCAAGGTGCTTGAGCGGGTGGTTGTAGGACAGCTCCAGGCACTTTTGAATGAAACGGATTATCTAGATCCATTTCAATCGGGCTTCAGGCCTGGTTTTGGAATGGAAACTGCCTTGGTCACCCTGTGGGATGACCTCTGCCGGGAGAGGGACAGGGGGAGTGCGACCCTGTTGATTCTCCTGGACCTCTCAGTGGCTTTCGATACCATCAACCATGGTATCCTTCTGGATAGGTTGTCTGGGTTAGGAGTTGGAGGCACTGCACTACAGTGGTTCCGCTCCTACTTGGATGGCCGATTCCAGAAGGTGGTGCTGGGGGATTATTGCTCTGTGCCATGGCAATTATGCCATGGGGTTCCACAGGGCTCTATTTTATCCCCCATGCTGTTTAACATCTACATGAAACCGCTGGGGGAGGTTATCCGGAGGTGTGGGCTGAGGTGCCATCAATATGCAGATGACACCCAGCGCTACCTCTCTTTCTCATCAAAACCAGGTGAGGCAGTGGCTGTTCTGAACCAGTGCCTGGGCACGGTAATGGACTGGATGAGGGCTAATAAACTGAAACTCAATCCAGACAAGACGGAGGTACTGTTAGTGGGTGGTTCGTCTGCCGGCTAGGTGATATTCAACCTGTTCTGGAGGGGGTTGCACTCCCCCTAAAGGATCAGGTTCGTAGTTTGGGGGTGCTCTTGGATCCAGAATTGTCACTTGAGGCACAGGTGAACTCAGTGGCATGGAGCACTTTTTATCAGCTTAGGCTGGTATACCAACTATGCCCTTATCTGGACAGAGATAGCCTAGCTACAGTTATCCGTGCTCTGAGAACTTCTCGTCTGGATTACTGCAATGCATTATATGTGGGGCTGCCTTTGAAAATGGGCCGGAAACTTCAGCTGGTCCAAAATAGGGCAGCAAGATTGTTAACAGGGACTGGCCTGCGAGCTCATATTACGCCAGTACTTTTCCAGCTGCACTGGCTGCCAGTCCATTTCCGGGCCAGATTCAAAGTGCTGGTGTTAACATTCAAAGCCCTTAATGGCTTGGGGCCAGGTTACCTGAAGGATCGCCTCCTCCCATATGTGCCTGCCCGGACCTTAAGATCATCAGCAGCAGCCCTTCTCCGTGAGCCCCTGCCGAAGGAAGTGAGGCAGGTGGCTACTAGGAGGAGGGCTTTTTCTGTTGTGGCACCCCGGCTCTGGAATGAGCTCCCTAGTAAGGCTTGCCTGGCGCCTACATTGTATTCCTTTCGGCGCCAGGTGAAGACCTTTTTATTTTCCCAGGCATTTTAGCATTTTAGCTTTCTAAAGTTTTATCTTTGCTGTTTTCAATCTGTATTTTTAACTCTTGCACTGCTGCTAGGTTTTATTGTGGTTGTATTGTTATATTGTGGTTTTAATGTTCTATATATTTTAAATTGTTTTATTGTGTGTTGTTTGGTTTTAATTTTTGTGAACCGCCCAGAGAGCTTTGGCTATTGGGCGGTATAGAAATGAATGAATAAATAAATAAATATTAATAGGGCTGACCCCACTATTAGGCAGAGTGTGGTGGCCACTACAGGCAGCAGATTTCGTGTGATGTGAAAGGGCAGCAAATGGTTAGTTATTTGCTTTGCTGTTATTGTATTTTTACTGCCAGCAGGAGAGGTGCTTGTGAGATTTTCTGCCTCATATGCCAAAATAACTTGACTGGTACTATGCACTTTGGCTTTGGAGGTGAGGCAGCAGCGGTGGTGGTGGGGTGGGGTGGGGGGATCTGCTGTTCTGCCCCAGACAGCAAAATGTCTTGGGTCAGCCCTGTGTATTAAGGCTGCTTTCTCAATGCTTCTTAATAATTTTCTCTCTTATATCCTATGGATGTGCATCAGATTTGGCCAAAGCCCACATGGAATTGAACCCCTTTAGACTGTTTCTGGTGCTTTCCAAGGTGAAGCGGACTTCCCTCTGACGTGACCAGAACAAAGTTGGACCTGTACTGGGATTTGGACAGCCAAACAGTGTATCTCCAAAAATAGTGTTTTCTGCTTTCTTTTCTCTAAATGCTGATGAAGAGAGAAGGGGGAGGAGGGTTGAGTGACTGACAGGTCCACCTTCTAATCCAGGTGTAGGCAACCTTTTTGGGCCATTGGCACATTTGGCAATTTAAGAAATGTCCTGGGCACCACCACAAAATGGCTGCAATGGGAGGCATGACAAACAACAATTAATTTGCTCAAATAAATGAGTACACAGCAGAGATGGGGCCTGAGCCCTAACAGACTAAATAACTCCTTTAACCCACAGTTTTCAGCACCAGCAGAAACCTATTTCACAGCAAACCCAGCTGCCAGCCAACAAATTTGTTGTTATTATTTAAGTGTGCTCCTTGGCAGGCACAAAGAAAGGTGTCTGGAGCACACTGGTGCCTGTGGGCACCATGTTGCCTACCCATATTCTAATTATAGGGCAACTTTAACCAGGGGCTTTCTAATCACTTTGCTTTGTGTGAGGGCAAGGAAAGGACCATGAGATGGCCATTCTTACAATGCCACCTAGCCCCTGCACCTATCCTCTGAATGGCATAGTTTTTGAGTGGGCTGGGGCTGGAGATCCCTCTATGATGTGTGCCATTTTCATATGAATTGCCCCAAACCACTGTGAGGGGTGGTGGAGGGAAGTGGAAGCAAATCACTCATCCATGTCCTGAAATTTGAGGACTCCTCTTCCACATAAGCCACTGCACTAGTCTTCTGAAACTTGGCAGATTTCTGACTTGCTGTCTGTAATTTTCAGAAGAATGGTCTACAAGGAACAGGGAGAGATCAATGAGTCTTTTGTGTGTGGATACCCTTAAAATGTAAGGGCTGCTCTTGCACAAATCCCCATGCACCTATTCATCTGAAAGATGGCAGTCTTGATCCCCTGAGAAAGGGCAACTACCCCACAAATTTCATCTACTTCTGCCAAGAAACACAAAAGTTATTCGCAGTTCCCTTAACCTCCCTCCCCAAATATAAAGGCAAATAGCACAACACCCACAGCTTCTGTTTTTTTCTGAAATTTGGCAGGCATAATCACCTGCTAAGGAGGTACTAAGCCTACAAATTTCATTGATGTCTGACAAAGCAATGTTTTTAATTTCCCATGGTAGTCAATGGGAGGCATGAAGCCTTGGATTTCCGAATCGTGACTTGGGGGTGGTATTCAAGTTGAAGTAGAGAGCCTCCAAATTGGTCTGAGCTTTAGCGGGTCATTTTACAAACTATGGAATCAGGGTCTGAATCAAATCATGTAGTCAGTCAGTACTCTTATGTACTCTTGTTTTAAATAGATTATAATGGGCACGATCCAACATAAATCCTATTTAGAGCAGACCCATTGAAATTAATCAGACTTTAGTTAAGTTGGATTTTACCCATAGTTTTGTTGTTGTTCAGTCGTTCAGTCGTGTCTGACTCTTTGTGACCCCACGGACCATAGCACACCAGGCCTTCCAGTCCTGTGCTCTCTCCTGGAGTGTGCTCAAGTCCATATTCATTGCATCGGTGATGCTATCTAGCCATCTCATCCTCTGCCGTCCCCTTCTCCTTTGCCTTCAATCTTTCCCACCATCAGGGTCTTTTCCAGGGAGTTTTCTCTTCGCATTAGGTGGCCAAAATATTTGAGCTTCAGCTTCAGTTTCTGTATAATCAGATATGTTGATATTATTTATTTATTTATTTATTTATTTAACGAATAGATTGATTATATACTACTTCCCATTTTTAAAAAAATCTCAAAGTGGTTTACAAGAAAATTAAATACAATAAAATTAGGGATGTACGAACTGTGTAAAATCCACTCTGTCTTATGGATGTATGAATCCTTTACCTGGCTCCACACAGGGGCATCCACAGTGGGGGGGGAGGTGCTCCATCCCTCCCCCCCAGAATCCTCCCTGTCTGCGGAGCTGCCGGCCGGGGCCGTCCGCAGCTCGACTTCCGGCTGCGGCCGGGCTGCTGCAGCCACAAATGGAGGCCGTCATAGCGGCCACCATTTGTGTCCTTGCAAGCAGCCGTGATAGGCTACGTAAGTATTTACGTAGCCTATCAGGGCAAAGAGCAGGGACACAAATGGCGGAATTCTCTGACATCCCTACCCTGTCTGTGTTTTGTGGATTGTCAGGCACCTTTCGTTCTGTCATCTACCCACAGACGGATGCGAATATTTTTTTTCATCATGTGGAAAAATACGGAAATAATTACGTAAATATTTATTTAAGTATTTACCTAAGTATTTACATAATTTACCTTAGTGTGTAACATTTAGTGTATTGTCCCCCATTCCATTCAACGTTTCCTTGGCAGAAACTTATGTATTTTTCTACGGATTTATATGCGTAAATTTCGGGAAAGTAAAAAAAAAATCATCCATGGACTCTGCACAGCCTGAGGGGGTCACTCTGCAACAGATTCCACAGGTCGGATTCTTAGAAATCTGAGCTAATTTTAATCCATCTCAAATTTCTCCAGCATCCCTAATTAAAATGCATGATATACTTTAAAATATGTAATAATTGCTAAAACATCTCCATAAAACATTAATAAAAACATTGAAACCAATACATTAAACCAAAACACCACAATTATGAACAACCTGGGCAGCACACCCATGCAGGGAAAACCTGGGTAAAGACCTGGGTCTTTAATTGGCACCTAATGCATGCTACAGTTGGTGCCTCCTGAATACTCAGGGAGCAGGGGGAGGTTGTTCTACAAGGTGGGCATGACTATGGAGAAGACCCGCTTCCTGGTTGCTGTGACATGGCAGGCCATGGTACAACCAGCAAGACCTCCTCTGATTATCTTAATTGCACAGCTCTGTATTAGGGATGCTGGAGAAATTTGAGATGGATTAAAATTAGCTTGGATTTCTAAGAATCCGACCTGTGGGATCTGCTGTGGAGCGACCCCCTCAGGCCGTGTGGAGTCCGTGGACTTTCGGATGATTTTTTTTTTTTTTACTTTCCTGAAAGTTACGCATATAAATCCATAGAAAAATATGTAAGTTTCTGCTGAGGAAACGTTGAATGGAATGGGGGACAAAACACTAAATGTTACACACTGAGGTACATTATGTAAATACTTACGTAAATATTTATGTAATTATTTCTGTATTTTTCCACACGATGAAAAAAAATATTCACATCCATCTGTGGGCGGATGGTGAAATGAAAGGCACCTGACAATCCACAGAACACAGACGGAGTGGATTTTACAGAGTCCGTACATCCCTAGTCTGTATTGAGGAAGGTGATCTGCCAGGTATCCCTTGTCCCAAGCTGTTCAGGGCTTTATATGGCAACAGCAAGACCCTGTATTTGGCTCCGCAGCTAATAGGTAGCCAGTGCAGTTGCTTCAACACCAGTGTAATATGAGCACAGCCAGATGTTCCACTCAGCATCCTGGCTGCCACATTCTGGAACAGCTGCACCTTCCAGACCAAGCACAAGGGTAGCCCCACATAAAGTGCTTTATAGTAATCTAAATATGAATAACCAATGCATGGACTACAGAGACCAGGCTATCCCTGTCTGGGAAAGAGTGCAGCTGACATACCACCCTAAGTTGGTAATAGGCGCTCCTTGCCACAGAAGCCACTTGGGTCTCTACTGACAATAATGAATCCAGGAACACCCCCAAACTATGTACCTATTCTTTCTGAGGGAGGGCAACCCCATCTACAACAGCCAAACTCCCCAGTTCCCATACTTGGGAACTTCCCACCCACAGAGGCTCCATCTTGTCAGGATTCAGTCTTAGTGTGTTGGCCCTCATCTAACCCATCACTACATCCAGGCACTGGTTTAGAATATGCACAACCTCTTCTGATTCAGATGTTACAGAGAAATAGAGCTGGGTGTCACTGTCACCAGCATACTGATGACAACTTCCCCCAAATCTCCCAATGACCACCCCCAGTGGCTTCATATATGTTCAATAGCATGGGGGACAAGATGGTACCTGGTGGCACACCACAGTATAATTGCCAGGGGGGTGAGGCTAGGGATGCATGAGAAACCTGTTTCAGTTCATTTTTGATCAGGATCCACCCAGTTTGCACCTTCCAGACTGAACATGAACTCCAGTGCAATCTGCTGCGGACGTCCATACATTTCCGAGCTTGCAATTAGGGATGGCGGAGAATTTCTCCCTGAAACTTCGGGGGGCCGAGTGCCAACGTGTTCGGCCCCCCAAACAAGTTTTGGGGAGAAATTCTCCGCACCCCCCCCCCCAGGACGGGACTTACCTTTGCCGAATGTCTCTACCGGCAGCGGGTCCGGCCGGCGGTTCGGTGGGTGTTCGTCTGGGGTGGGAGCAGCAGCCGGTCTTTCGACCGGCTGCCGCCACCGCCATTCCAAGAAAAGAAAAAAAAACAAAAACACCCCCGTGATAGGCTACGTGACGATTAACGGAGCCTATCACGGCTAGATTTGCAAAGTCAGCCGTGATAGGCTACGTTAATCGTCACGTAGCCTATCACAGGTGACTTTAAAAAAAAAAAGCGCGTACGGCTAATGGCGGCCCCCATAGGGAGCCGCCATTCTCATTCCTTATTTGGTTGCTGTAGTCTACGTAAAGATTTACGTAGACTACGGCGAAAATAAGGGCAAAGCTATTTGCATTGCCCTTATTTTCGCCATAGTCTACGTAAAGATTTACGTAGACTACAGCGACCAAATAAGGAACGCGAATGGCGGCTCCCTATGGGGGCCACCATTAGCTGTACGTGCTTTTTTTTTTTTTAAGTCACCCGTGATAGGCTATGTGACGATTAACGTAGCCTATCAAGGCTGACTTTGCAGATCTAGCCGTGATAGGCTATGTTAATCGTCACGTAGCCTATCACGGGGGCGTTTATTTTTTTTAAAAAAAACTTTTGAGTTCACGGCCGGGCGAGGTGAGGCGCCTCCTCCCCGGCCTGAATTTCGGCCGGGCGAGGTGGGAAGCCTCCCCCCCCGGCCTGAATTTCGGCCGGGCGAGGCGGGAAGCCTCCCCCCCCCAGCCTGAACTTTGCAGGGGGAGCAGCGAAGCGCCTCCCCTCCACCGCGAAAAACTTCGAGGACAGGTAAGTGAGTTTCGTCCACCCCTACTTGCAATTAGGGGTATTAGAGAATTCCACCATGGATCCCAGGGGGGCCGAATTCCAGTGAATTTGGCCCCCCAGAATCTGTGGCGGAAAGGAGCAACCTGCCCCACCACCCCGTGAAAGCCCCCTGGAACGGAGCCTACCTAGCGGTGGCTCTGGCTGCAGTTCCAGCTCCAGCGGTGACTCCAGCGGAGGCGGCGGCGGCTCTAGCCACTGCCAGTCTGCTGCGGACACAAATGGCATCCTGAGTAGGGGACACCATTTGCGTCCCTATGGTAGCCCATGATAGGCTACGTAAATATTTACGTAGCCTATCACAGCTAAAGCGGGGATGCAAATGGCGTCCCCTACGCCATTTGCGTTCCCGTTTTAGCCATCATAGGCTATGTAAATATTTATGTAGCCTATCACAGAGAAAATGGGAATGCAAATGGCGTAGGGGACTCCATGTGCATCGCCGCTTTAGCCGTGATAGGCTACGTAAATATTTATGTAGCCTATCATGGGCTACCATAGGGACGCAAATGGTGTCCCCTACTCAGGATGCCATTTGTGTCCGCAGCAGCCCGGCAGCGGCTGGAGGCCCCACTGCGGGTTGGCCTGGCTGGCACTCTGCGGCCTGGCCGCGGAGCGGAGCTGGCCGGGAAGGATTCTTGGGGGGAGGAACGGATTGCCTCCCCCCCGTCGAGGATTTCAGGAGGAGGGACAGAGCACCTCCCCCCACACACGGATGTCCCTGGTCGAAACCAGGTAAGTGTTTCGTACATCCCTACTTGCAATGTGATTCACAGACCCCCCAATGTGTTTGACAGAATGCATACATTTGAAAAATGTGCATGAAAAAAATGTGTACTTAAGAAAAATATGCACAAATACACTTTAATCAATGGGAGAAGAACACGTACATTTCAAAGATGTGTACAACTGAAAAATATGCACAAAAATATGCATGGATTTTCATGCAAAAAGAAAAAAGCAAAGCTCACAATCTGATATGAACTTGAATCAGAACAAGCTTTGAGATAGATTTGGGAGAACGTCAGCGAATTCAAGTTTTGCTGATTTGTTCAACCATAGCCAAGGCACAGTCCTCCAATGCTACTTTCTGGAACCATCCCTGCAAGTATGAGCAGAACCACTGTAGCACAGTGCCTCCAATTTCCAACTCATGGAGATGATCCAAAAGAATACTGTGGTCAACACTATCAAAAACCACTCAGAGATCAAGCAGGATCAAGAGAGTTGCAGGATCAAGAGAGTCTGTCTCTCTCACACAAGAGATCATTCATAAAGGTGACCAAAGCCAATTCTGTCCTAAAACCAGGCTTGAACCCAGCCTGAAATGGGCCAACATAATCACAATCCTCCACGAATGTCTGCAGTTGTCAAGCCAACACACACCCTCTCAAGCACCATGCCCAGAAAAGGGGTATTAGTGACTGGACTATAAACTAGGTTGGTATAAACCTCTGGATCCAGGGAGTGCTTTTCAGGAGTTGACTTACCTCCTCCATCAAGGCAGTGGGTACTACTCTGTCATGCAAAGATGCATCTGCCACTCCCTGGATCTCCTCAGCTAACGTCTCCTAGCTGGGTTAAATAACCCACCATGGGTAAGGGTCAAGAGTAGGGATGTATGGATTGTGTAAAATCTGTTAAGTCTGTGTTTCGCAGGTTGTCAGGTGACTTTGTTCCATTGTCTGCCCATCAACAGAACTGGACTTTTTAGTTTCTGAATTTGTGCAAATTCATACATGTGAAAATGCGCAAATTCCATCAAAATGCACAAATCATCCCAAAATGTGCACTTTCGAGCTTTAGCTTATGAGGGGAAATCCACATTTTCAGCTGGGTTTTTATTTTTGAATATTTTTCTATGATGAAATTTGTGCAAAATTCTGGAAGGTTAGAAAAATGGTCTGCAAGTCCGCAGAAAAGCCAGTGCACTGTGGAATCTGTGGGTCAGCTTCATAAAAATCCAAACTCATTTGGTTCTGTTATGGATTTCTCTGACATCCCTAGCCAAGACAGAAGGTTGTAGGCCAAACAGCTACAAGTTTCTTGTCTACATCCTTAGGCTGCAAAAACTGAAATTGATCTCATACAGCTGAACCAGACAGTGCATTGGACACCTCACCAGATACTGTACTACAAGCAAGTAAGGTGGCCAAACACACCCTTCAGCCGGCTCTTTCCTAGGGATATACAGATTCCCCACCATCTGTTCTGGTGGGGAATCCATGGGGGGGGGGAGGCGATACGTTCCTCCCCCCCCGGGAATTCTCTGGAGTGGCTCCACTCCATGAGGATTCCGGGGGGGGGGAATCCTGCTTGGGGGCCACTTACCTTGTTGCCTGCTGGCCAGAGCCATTCACCTCCTCCCTGCTGATTTTCATTTCTTTAAAAAAAAAAAAAAAAAGGCGATCGGCAGGATGTGCCCATAGACTTATATGCAAAATAGAGCCGTGAACCTTGCGTATAAGCCTATGGACACATAGACTTATATGCATGATTCTTGGCTCTATTTGTATATAAGTCTATGGGCACATCCTGCTGATCACCATATATATATATATTTTTTTAAGAAATGGTTGGAAGGCAGGAGGTGAATGGCTCTGGCCAGCAAGAAGCAACCGAGCGCTGTTCCACCTCCAATCCTCCTGGAACAGAGGTAAGTGGTGCGAATCTGCCATGGATTCCTGAGGCTGGATTCAAAAGAATCCGGCCTCATTTGAATCCATGGCAGATTTCTCCAACATCCCTACTCTTTCCCCCAAACTCTGCACTTTGTCCATATAAATTTGTCCTAAAATGAAGATGTTACGTAGTGTTGTGTATATCCAACATGACCAATTTTACACATATCTATATCTATTTAAGGCTACAATCCAATGAACACTTACCTGGAAGTATCCCCATTGAATCCAACGTGACTTATTTCCAAGTAAAAATGAATAGGATCAGGCTGTAAGTCATGTACTTAATCACATGTTAATTTCTGTCATTCATACCGCCATATACTATTTCTGGAGATCCTTGTTCTTCAAGTGACTATATTTTGCAATATAATTTTATATAAAAGTTTTCTATGAAGTGAAGTTAATCACAATTCACCACATCCTTAACTGTCCTGAACTTAGGAGTTGCCACATCTGGATTATATCTTCACTGTTGCATTAGATTGACACTTCAAACAAACCTTGTCAAGAAAAGTAACGATACTCTACTTACTACCATCCCAGGAAAGGACAATCATCTGTGGTCAGGCAAAAAGCTAAGAGGCTCATTTTCTATTGGAAACATTTGAACTCCCCTTAAAAACATACAAAAGGAATCATGCTGACTTCAACTTATTGAACCTTTTAGCCAACATAGCCTGAAGGGACCACATTACAGATGGTGCTTGCTCCTACTCTATTGAAACCTTCCTCTTTCAAATGATAATTGTTTCCAGTTGAAAAGTGCAACATATGATGTGGGTAGGTGAATGAATGGAAGTTGTTTGGAGATTCTAGAGAAGAGAAACTCCCTAGAAATAGCTCTTATCTCAGGAAAGAAAATGTTATGGCTTTCACATCTGCTCTTGCTTTCATGCATAATTCCCTTCTCTCAGTAATTCTAGTTGAAAGGAGCAAATGTATCAAATGCCACTTATTGTATTTTGTCTATGGATGATGCTAAAGAAAAGACAAGAAATCTTTAACAAACACATACACAGGCACAGACACTCCACATCCCATCATTTGTCAGGGAACCCTTCTCCTTGGTTCTAGAAATGTGAAGGTGTTGTGCTGCCTGCCCTGGCAAAGTAAAGTGTAGGCAGATCCACCCTAAAAAAAATCACCTAAAAGAACCCCACATACTTTTGTGACCTGAAAGTGGGGACACAAAGGGGAGGGGCATTTTTGCCCAGAACTACTTTGCTCTGCTTTGATCCCCCTCTCTCTTTCTCTCTATCTCCCCCTCCTCCTCTACAGCCCCTTATGTTTTCTGCCTGACAGTTGCTGCATTCAGAGCATCATACTGATTTTTCCATAACAAAATGTATATAAACAGGTACCATTGGTTTATCACAAGGCTACAGGAACTGTTTCTAGAATGGGATTTTTAAGAGAAGTCTAACATTGTCAAGTCAACATACCACAAAAGTATACTGACTTTTATTGTAAATATTCTTGCACGCATACACTGTTCAGTCATTAATCAATACTCGTTATGCTATTAAATTCAGGCTCAGTGGTCTATAGTTCTTGGATAATCTTTAGTCCCCATTTTGGCACAAACCAACCCAAATAACTCATACCTTTGTAGCCTTTTTGGGGGCATGAAATGAATTAATCTTCATGAACCTGAAAAATACAGAGTTTTGATAGTCCTTTGCTTTAAAAAAAAAAAATTGGCCCTAGATCTGAGATGTCTGAAAATAAAAACTTCGGAGATCATTTAAAAAGAAAAAAAGTACGATAATTATGATATCTTGGCACTTACCAGGCATAGAATGAGGAGCTCTCATCACCCATTTTGCTTTATAGGGGAAGAAGAAAGAAAAGAAAACCCCTTGAATAAAAACTGAAGACATTGGGTAGAATCCAGAGCCATTAAAACCAATGGGAGAATTGCCATTGACAATGGGATGTGGATTGTTCCCATATTTCCCATCTTCACATCCCTTAACCTCCAAGACATGCAAGTCTCCTTAAAGATAAATGATTTGGCATAACATAAAAATACATTTTTATGTCTTTCTCTACCTAATGATAATTAGATTTTCTGCTTAGAAAGTCTGTGAGTTTTTCTCTGTCTTATGAATAGCAACAAGAGAAATCAGTCTAGTACTTATTTTCAGAAGCTGGTTCATGCCAAAGTAGAAGGGAGGAAAGGGGAGGGGAATGCTGTCTGGGAAAAAAAAAATACAAAGCTTGAAGTGTTTTTACAGAGGATGTATTATACCTGAGACTCAACTGTAGGACGCACTTGAAAGGAAATGGTATGGTTTGGATATTTGACCATACTTCTCCGAGACCAAACTTGCTACAAAGATTAAGAGAACAGTCAGTTCTCAATAAATGCATAATAATATGCTACTACTTCCCATACAAAGGCTCCTTTATGGTTTGACTCCTGCTTTTACTTCATAGCTTATCTTCAACTACAATAGCCTAGGTGTGCCCTGAAGTCTTGAAAATTGTCTGCATTTAAACGAAAAAACAAAACAAAACAGACTTCAGATCTTGCAAGAGACACAAAGGCTTGCAGTTTTGGAGAAAGCCACATCAAAAGTTTCCCATATAAAACGTAAGTGGGAAAAAATTAATATTGTCTCTCATTGTGACAAATAAAGCTTACTTCGAAAAGATTTGTTTGCCTCCATTCCACCCCATTCAACTAATTCACTTCAAGATGGTGACGCTACCATTAAAGCAGACAGTCCACCTGTGGTCTACTTCTGATGTGACTGTTTCTGCTTACGTGAGTGACCTTGGCAAGCCACTCGCAGGGCAAAAACTCAGTTGCATTGCTATGTTCTTTGAAGCTGTGTGGTTGCTATCTTGCTATATTGGAAGCAAGTGGCTCCAATTTCAGTGTGGTTGTGAATCCATTCTGGGTTTCAGTCAGAATGAGCTAGAACTCTAAAGGAACTGTCCAAGGGGCTGAACCTATTTTAGGGACAAGGTACAGCACCTTGGATACCTCCTTTAGAATTCTGGCTGGTTCTGACTGAAATCCAAAACGGATCCACAGCCCACCAAAATCAGAGCCACCAACCTCCTCTTCTTGCCATAATTGTTCACACAGGTGCACATACTAGACTAGCAATGTAACCATGCACTCTTCCCTAAGTACAGAGGTGAAGGTTGCAGACATCATTGGAATAGTGTAGAAGAAGCTACCATAGGAGGGCATCAATCATACTGCTCCAGCTAATGCATTAACTAGGTTCTCCTCAATATGATTATTTTTAATTTATTATTAACATTTATATACCACCCTATTTGCTAAAAAGACATCAAGGCAGTGAACAAGAATGTAAAACAATAAAACCTTAACACAATAAAAAGAACATAAAAACCATCAGACATTAAAACTACATGATTTAAAAGGCTAAATTAAAAAGATGTGTCTCTACACCTTTTCTAAAGGCCAAAAGAAATCATAGTTCTTGTCGAAGTTATGTCAGCAATTTGAATGGATTGGTAATCAGATGCCCTAATCAGATGTGATTGTGAATATTAGCCCAAGCCTTTTTGATACTACAATTCTGGCCAAGTAAGCAAAATAGTAAGGTCAGAAATAGGGATGTATGGATTTTGTTGAATTTGTTCTGTCTGTGTTTCATAGATTGTCAGGCATCTTTCATTCCATAATCTGCTCATTGGTGGAATTTTTAAAAATTAGAATGCCATTCTACTTGTGCTAATTCACATTAGCATTAATGTACACTTGGCTTGCACTAATCTGCATTAATGAGAATGAGCACTAATGCGCATACTACTACAGCTGAGCGTAAGTGCATGTTAGTGCTAATGCAAATTAGAGCAATTCCTCCCTCCAGTAAATGAAAAGCCCATCCGCAAGTCCATGTGACTCAGAAAAGGCTAGTCTACTGTGGAATCCACAGGTCAGATTCCTAGGAAACCAAACTAATTTGAATCCATTTCAGATTTCTCTGAGATCCCTAGTCAGAAATAACTTTCAAAGCAGAGATAAGTCAGCTCTCAACATGGAATTTCAATTGTGGGTATTAGGGAGAAAGATTAACTAGAATTAGTAGCAAATCAGATGTACTACCCATGGTCCACATGCAGCCCTGGGCCTCAAAACCATGTGGTCTTGAATGCCCCCCAGCCCTTTGGTATCTTGCCAGCACCTCTGTTTTGACCAAGCTGCCACTGCAAGGAGAAAGAGGAGACACCAGCATGCAGGCAGCCTGGCACATGCATGAGCTCAGAGAACTAGGGATGTATGAAACGACTCACCTGTTTCGTTTTGTGACATCCGCGGTGGGGGGGAAGCACTCCTTCCTTCCCCCCGAAATCCTCACCAGCCGGCTCCGCGGCGACTCTGTGGAGCCACCAGCCGGCTGGGGCCGTGCGCAGTGACATCTGGCCACTGCTGGGCTGCGCAGGAACGCAAATGGCAGCTGCCGTAGCCGCCGCCATTTGCATCCCTTTTTTTTCACCGTGATGGGCTACGTAAATATTGATGTAGCCTATCATGGCGAAAAAAAGGGAATGCAAATGGTGGCGGCTACGGTGGCCGCCATTTGCATTCCCCTTTTTCCCCCCATGATAGACTACGTAGATATTTATGTAGCCTATCACGGCCTCCGCAGGGTCTATCACAGCAAAAATCATGAAGCGAATGGCGGCCACATCTGCCGCCGCCATTCGCAAAGCAGCGCGAACGACACCAGGTAGGTGCTCCGTCTCACATGACTTTCACGGGGTGGTGGGGCGAGGGGGCTTTGTTCCACCATGGATTTCGGGGTTCTGAATGCACTGGTATTTGGCCTCACTGAGATCCGTGGTGGAATTCTCCGCCATCCCTACAGAGAACCTACCACAGAGTGGGGTGGCTAGAAGAACACTGAGTCCTGTGGTCAAAGTGAAGGCACAAGAGATGCTGGGGGGATTGTGGGCTACATAAGGATGTACGAAAGTGACTTACCTTTCGTGGATTATGTTGATGGTGGGGGGGAGGCGTTCCGTCCCTCCCTCCGAAATCCTGGCCAGGGGGGGAGGCACTCTGTTCCTTCCCCCCAAAATCCTCAAACGGCCGGCTGTGCTCCGCGGCAGCTCCGCGGAGCAGCCGGCCAGGCCCGGCCCAGCCAGGCCAGAGCTGTCCGCAGCCGGATTTCTGGCCGCGGAGGGCTCTGGGTAAAAAAAAAGAAAGAAAAAAAATGCGTATGCAAATGGCAGCGGCTACGGCCGTCGCCATTTGCGTTCCTTCTTTTTGGCCATCTTAAGCTATGTAAATATTTACATAGACTATGATGGCGAAAATCAAGGGGAACGCAAATAGTGTAGTGGGCGCCATTTGTATCCCCTTTTGATTCCCCATTTTAGCCTACGTAAAGATTTACGTAGGCTAAAACGGTGAATGAAAAAGGGATGCAAATAGCGCCCACTACGCTATTTACGTTCCCCTTGATTTTCGCTGTCATAGTCTATGTAAATATTTACGTAGATTAAGATGGCCAAAAAGAAGGAACGCAAATGGCGGCAGCCATAGTCGCCACCATTTGCGTACGCGTTTTTTTTTTAAACCCACCCCCAACCATGATAGGCCACGTAAAGATTTATGTAGCCTATCATGTCTTTTTTTCTTTTTTTTTAAACCTAGCCATGATAGACTACGTAAATCATTACATAGCCTATCACATCTTTTTTTTTTAAACCTAGCCATGATAGGCTAGGTAAATCTTTACGTAGCCTATCACGTCTTTTTTTTTTTTTTTCACAAGCCTCGAAATGGTGGCAGCGGCAGCCGGTCAGAAGACCGGCCGCCGCTGCCACTGGAGCCAGAGCCACCGCTGGAGCCGCCGCCACCGCCTGGAAGATCTGCCCCAGGTAAGTCTCATCCTGGGGGGGATCCGTAGGGGGGGCGGGGGGGCAGGCTGTTCCGCCACAGATTTCGGGGGGCCGAATGCACTGGCATTCGGCCTCACTGAGATCTGTGGTGGAATTCTCTGACATCCCTAGCCCAGCTGCATGAAGAGAGGCTGAGGGCCGCATGTTCTGCCTCCTGACAGCAAGTGAGCTGGGAATGCTGTTCTCTCTCAGCTACGCCATGAGAGCAGAATTGAAGAAAACAAAATAGATGTTTAAGGTGTGTGTGTGTGTGTGTGTGTGCATGTGTGTGAGAGAAAGAATGAATGGATAATGAATGAAAGGGGAGGGGGGAACAGTGGAAGCTGGTGGCCCAATTTCAGTGGGGCGTGAATACATTCTGAGTTTTAGTCAGAACCAGACAGAACTCAGAAGGAGCTATCCAAGGTGCCAAACCTAGTTTGGAGATAGCGTTCAGCACCTTGGATAGCTCCTTTAGAATTCTGGCTGGTTCTGACTAAATCCCAGAATCCAATCACTGCCCATCAAAATCGGAGCCACCAGCACCCACTGGGAGGGAGGGAAAATTGTCCCCATCCACTTTTGACTTTGCCCCCATCCACCGCTAGCACTGGCCCTGCCCACCGCTGCTATGTGCCCCACCCTCCAACTGTTTTTCCTAAGGGAATGGAGCTCTTGCATTCAAAACATTGCCCAATCCTGAGCTAAAGGAATCTGTCTCTAGGACTTAGGCAGTAAATATGGAATATATAAAAATGAATAGTTTGTCTTCATTGCAGTTGTTCTTGTTCTTGTAAACCAGCATTAATAATCTAGCAGGCTGTACGTTGTTGTTGTAATTAATTAATTGCATTTCTATACTGCTCAATAGCCAAAGCTCTCTGAACTGTTTACAGAAGTTTAAACCCTTAAAAAGTATAATACAAAAAACCATTTACAGAGAAACCATTTTTTTTAAATAACAATAAAAAAACTTCAGTGTGCACGGCATTTTATAAATTAGAAGGAGATGTTCCCTTCTCTGAGTATCTTACCATCTAAAATTAAAGATGGAGGAAGGTGGAGGTAGGTGTAGACATGGAAAGAATATGCATTTATTTAAGTAACAGGTACTTAGGTGTAGCTACAAAACTGTAACACGGTATGGGATCTAAGGGATTATGTCAACATATTCATAGAGAAAGGTTAAGGACTTTTATTTCCAAAAAGGATAAAACCTCCCCTTACCTTCCCCAATGTTTGAATCTGTATTGCAGAAAATCCACTTGCTAGTGCGGAACCTTTTTGTTAGCTTGTTTCAGTGCTTTCCTTAAGTGACTTTTTTCACTGTATTTTTTCACTCTCCCTGTGAACGGCAAAACAACTGGATAAAAGATTGTACTGGAGTTATGAATTAGAGGGTGTCATAGCATCTCCTTATCATATGGCAGGTAAATTTACTGTGTGCATTTCTCATGTTCCTCTCAAATACAGCAGATGCTGAGGCCCTCTTGTTCTAAAATACAGCAAGATCATAAGAATTCAAAAGGAAACTTCATTGCCTAAAAGGGCCACTCAACTTTATGGAAAGCTGTCATTATAAAAGCATTGGGCCAGACAGAAGCATAATACTTATGACAGTTTGCTCATTGGCTATTAGATTTCAAAGGCTGAATCATGGTGGGTTCATTAATTTTCCATACCTTGACACCTGACAACTTGCTAATTTTGGAGCTTGACATTTACCATGACTCTGCTGAGCCAGAAATCCTGGCAACCATCAATTTGGGGAGTAAATAATAAATAAAGGTGGAATAAAACTTGGAACACATACCGGGCATTTCTACACCAGCCTAAAATACTGCATATAAAATGGGGCTTTTTGCTTCCATTTTAAATGTAGGTTCACAACTGACTCCCTTTACATGCCCTCCCTTTCCCCCCTCCTCCTCCCCGTATTGGAGTCTTCCATTATCTTTCATTGATCTCGCTCCACTTCTTCTTGCTTTAACTCTTTTGATGGAGGAGACTGAAGCAGAACACAATGGGGTAATTTGATAGCTCATTATCTGTGATCTATTTAAAAATGGAACAAAGGGCATTTAGTGCAGGAGGGTCACGGCAGGGTCACCGCATCATGTAAAGAGCCCGCAAACTGCCATGAAGGAGCAATCTCAATCATCGGATAAAAGCCCTGTGTGAAAGAGCCCATCTTCTCTCAAACACATGCCATGATTGCATCCCATGCTTTACAATCTCACGAGTCTATTTCTATTGTCGTTCTGAAATTTCTATTGTCATTCCGAAATTACATTTTCTGCATTTCTGAATTACACCATGTAATTCATTACACCATGGTCCACACTGGGACTTTTCTAGCATGCACACCTTGTGCTGGCACCCCAGGTCTGGGTTTGAACCCCTGTGTATTCAGCCATGTCAGCCATGTCTGTGGTAGGGATGTCAGACAATTCCGCCATGGATCTCGGTGAGGCCGAATGCCAGTGCATTCGGCCCCCCTGAAATCCATGGCAGAACAAAGCCCCCACCCCCCACCCCACGAAAGGTGCGCGAAACGGAGCATTTACCTGCTGCCATCCGCACTGACTTGCGAATGGCGGCTGCACTGCGGCCGCCATTCGCTTCCTTATCATAGCTGTGATAGGCTACATAAATACTTACGTAGCCTATCATGGCTAACGCAGGGACGCCATTTGCGTCCCTGCGGAGGCCGTGATAGGCTACGTAAGTATTTACGTAGCCTATCACGGCAAGCTAAAAAACAAACAACGTACACAATTGGCGGCAGCTACGGCGGCCGCCATTTGTGTTCCCTTTTTTTTGCTGTTTTAGCCTACGTAAATATTTACGTAAGCTATTACGGCGAAAAAAAGGGAACGCAAATAGCGTAGTGGGCACTATTTGCGTTCCTTTTTTCCTGCCATAATAGCTTACGTAAATATTTACATAGGCTAAAATGGCGGGAAAAAAAGGAACGCAAATGGCGCCCACTACGCTATTTGTATTCCCCCTTTTTTTTTCGCCATAATAGCGTACGTAAATATTTACATAGGCTAAAACAGCAAAAAAAAAAGGAATGCAAATGGCGGCCGCCGTAGCCGCCATTTGCATATGCTGTTGTTTTTTTTTTGGCTGCAGGCTGCCCAGCGGCTGGATCATGTCCAGCTGCAGCTGAGTTAGGATTTCGGGGGGAGGTGCAGAGCACCTCCCCCCCACCGCGAATCACCCCGTCGAAAAGGTAAGTGACTTTTGTACATCCCTAGTCTGTGGTGCTGAATTAGGTAGGGATGTCACAGAATTCCACCATGGACTGAAATGGGATTGAATTCCCTTCAGTCTGTGCAATGGAATCCTCTGCAGAATGGCACCACGAGGTCCTGTGGAGCCAGCAGTCATGCGGCTTTTTTTTTGTCATCTGCACAGAGTCGCAAAATTTTCGTAAATAAAAACGTTAAGGTAATATATTTCGATAATAAATACACACGGTTTTTTTTTTTTTAAATGAATTGTGCTCACCACCTTGTTTGTGGGTGTTCTTTTTCAATTGAAATTCTCCATCTCCGTTTACTTTCAGCCAAAACATTTCCTCCTCCTTGGGGCTTCCCAAAACAAGGATGCCCTAGGTGTGCCTGAGCAATTCACTCTTTGTTTAAAGCAACACTGTTTGAAAGAAAGAAAGAAAAAACCTTTTAAGATGGCCATGCCGGTCTGGAGCCCTGCACGAGTATTATTCCCCCTGCTAGGCCTTCTATTTACACATCCAGCCTTGTTGGTGACATGGTGAGGCTAAAATGGAGAGGAGAACCAACTCTGTGCATGTCTACTCAGAAGTAAGTCTTACTGAGTTCAGTGCAACTTACTCCTACACATGTCAGCACCCCACTTGCCCCCAGCTCAGCTTTGTATTTCCACATCCAGCTCATTAGCAAACCTCCTGTTAGTTATCTCACTGGGTGACTTTGGGCTGGACTCTCACCACTACATCATACTTCTGTTATGAAACTCATGAAGGAAAAGAGACAGTATAATGGAAAATTCTTTCTGAAGCAGTCACACTTGTACAAATGCAGCATGAAGGGAAAGATCAGCAACCTTCTCTTTGTTTGAATAAAAAGCACACTCTGCACATGCTCAGGGAATGGACAAAATGAGGAATAAACATACCAGGGAATATGAAGAACTATATTCTTCCATTATATGTGTGTGTGTGTGTGTGTGTGTGTGTGTGTGTAATCTCCCTCAATCCAGCTGTTCCCTGGAAACCCCCCCCCCCATTCACCCAAGGGTCTTCTGAGATAACTAACAGGAGGTCTGATAATGAACTGGATGTGGAAATACAAAGCTGAGCAGAGAGGAGAACCAACTCTGTGCATATCTACTCAGAAGTAAGTCTTACTGAGTTCAATGCAACTTACTCCTACACATGTCAGCACCCCACTTGCCCCCAGCTCAGGGGCAAGGTAAGTGCTCCATTTCGCGTGCCTTTCGTGGGTTGGGGGGGCGGGGGCTTCGTTCCGCGATGGTTTTCGGGGGGCTGAATGCACTGGCATTCGGCCTCACCAAGATCCGTTGCGGAATTCTCTGACATCCCTACCGAGGAGGACGAAGTGTTTTGGCTGAAAGTAATTACTGCACGTCTCAGGGCAGGGGGAAAAAAATATGTAAATATCTACAAAAAATAGCCTTTCTTATGGAAGTTATGCAGAATTACAGCTGTCGGTACGGATTTATCTTCGTAATTCTTGGAGCAGAAAAAAAAGAGGAGAATTCCAGGGGCTTGTGAACGACGGTACGGAGCACTGGCCACAAACTGCGGAAGTCAAGTGGCATGGAAGGTACACAATTCGTGCATCCCTAGAATTAGGGCTGCCACCTCTTTTTTTCTGGCAGGTTCCTCATCTTCAATAGCTGGTACAATATGGTCCTGTCCATGCTGAGAATAGCTAAACCTATTGAATTTGGCCAATACGGATGGGTGAGAATTTTGCTTCGATTCACTTTTGGTAAGAATTTAGTAAGAATTTACCAGAAGTTGCACATTTCTGCATAAACAGGATGGAAAGAACTTGAGATTATTTTTTTGGAAACCTGAATATAAGAAAAAGATAAACTGACCGATTCTCTTATTATATATTATATATAATAGTTAAACTTTTCTTTTGTGCTGTTAATAAATGCCATTAATCCATTGACTTTATATTTCAGCTCCAGGCTTAAATTGTTTATATTCAGTTGTACAGGGTCAGCTACAGGTTTGAGGAGAGCCTTGTAGGGCGGCCTTTATTCTACTGGCCTTCCTACTTGTTGGTGGGCAGCCCCTCCCCCTCCTATTTCTTTCTGCTGCTGTGTGAAGGCATGGGTGGGTGGGGTAGGAGAAGGATGGTGATGGTGGTCCTTGAATGAGTACTGGGTGGCTGCCATTGTAATTTCCCACAGTGCTCCAGCGTGATATAGCATCACACTGAGGCATTGTGGGAAGGTACAATGGGAGCTTCCAGGCTCTGGAAAAGGGGCAGCACTATTGGAACCATGAGCCCTCAGCAGCTGCCAAAGGATGACACCTGCTGACACCGGGTCTGTTGTGACAGGTCCTGGGAGGATGAATTGGGCTTTGTCCCAGATGAGGTAAGAGATTCTTTGGTTTGGAGGGACATAACCAGCCAAGAGCAAATAGGAGGTCAGGAAGGAAAGGTAGCAAAAACCAGGAAGAGATAATAGGAACCAAGACCATAAACAAACATAGAGTTAGTTAAGCCATTGCTCAGGCATTAGCTGGAAGATGAAAGTGCTGAGGAAACAGGACACTCAGCACACCTTTTGTCCAAGGTAAGAATATAGCAAAACAAAAAGAAGACTGAACATCAAACCCAAGCCGGTTCAAGAGCAGTCAGTACCAACATCTGTACATTGTCATTAATATGGATCACATTATTAATGTTGTTTTCCCCTTCTAAAGTCCTTCCAAAGGAGTTCTTCTTCAAGGCCCTTCCATGCTAAGATTAGAATCCAATGATCCAAAGAGCAGCTAAGCAATACTAGACATTTTACTGACATAATATTTCCTGGCAGTCATATAAATAGTTCACCAGGTTTCAGGGAGAGAATGGCTGCATCTGGAATAATATAGTCAAGGCCTAGAAATTAAACAGCTGCCAGAAAGTATAGTAGGTTGCCTCGTTCCAGAAATACTTTAACAGTTTTAAGACACAGTCAATGGTGGCCTCGGGCTAAGTCTCTGAAAATCATGCCTTTTGGATTGTGTGGTGTGCAAGCAGTAGTAGTATTTGCAATGGACTTAGACATGGTCTTGTCCACACTGGAGAAGTGTTGATGGCACCAATGATAACCAGGGCAGCTTCTCTTCTATATCTGATCTTAAAGTGAGAATCAATTAAATGCCACGTAGAAATGAATTGTATGCACATGAACCTGGTCTGGGGTGGAGGGTGGTTAAACAACTCTGTGATTGTTTCTCCTCTAAATCTAAGTCTTGATGGTTTTGTTTTGTTATAGGCACATATTTTGTTGCGCCTCATAGAACAACTCAGAAGCCATTCTGGTGGTGGAGTAAAATGACAAAAATAGGGACTCCAAAGAAATCAGACTGATGTCATATTACTGTTCCACCATGCTTCCAAACTTGGTCCACATCTCAGTCTGCTTCTATGGGCTTGTGAAAGTCAAACAACACATTATGTTAATAGCATAGCATGCAGTTAACCCCCTCTTTGTTTTTACTCTACAGCAAGTTTGTGCACCCCCAATCTGGATTGGGACTACTGTGCACCAGGAGGGGAGATTTAAGCATTTATCCCTCAGCTGCTTGATTCCTGAAATTACAAGCATACACACACCCCACATGGGGGTTAAACAAGGGGGTGGGGGAAAGCCTCCATTGGCAGTGGTCCTGATCCATAACAGGGCCATGTGCACTTACTCTAGAGTAAAAAACAAAGAGGGGGTCAGCTGCATGCTATGTGTTTAACCTAAGACACAGTTTGTCCCTAAATCAGTGAAGAAATCATTCCACAGTAGTAGGTTTCTCCTAGGAAGTCATAATTAAATTGCATCAAACCTGACCTGAAGTCATCACTTTTCCCTTCCATATGTATGATCAGCATCCAAATTACATTAAGTACTTGTCTCATTGGGTCATGTGTGACTGGGCCTGGAGATGAAATCAAATGTGCAATTTTGCATATCCTTTCTCTTTGTCGCCTCCCGCCCCTGCCCCAAGATGCCAGCTTGATCATTTCTGTGGATGCCCTATAAATTATCACCTCATATTCTGGTGAATTAACCTTTTTTTTGAGAGCAGTGTCCAAGCCTTGATGGAGGTTTTTGCTCTGCCATTGCCAAGCCTTAAAATGGTGCTCTGCTCTGTTTGCTTGGCTTAACGCCCTCGCTGAGGAATAGTATAAAGGGAAAACAATAAGAAAGCTGCAGAAGTGAACTGAGATTTTGAAAGCTGGATCAAAGTTAAGTGAGGCCAGGCAAGTACACTCTGATCTAAAGAGAGAGGTTCTTTATTCCTCCTTTTCAATGAGGTGGATTGGTTTTCTTTTTAGCAATGCCTTCCGGGCAACATTTCAAACAAACATTCTGCACTTGCATTCCAGAATATGCTCAGCTGAATGTCTGATTAATTATGCTAAACAACATAACAACATTTCTTGACTTTTATATACCATATTTCATGTGTTCAAAGCACTTCAGGTACACTGCCTCTGTCCCTCTAGTAGCCTTGTGTTATTATCCTGATATTACAGGTTGGAGTCTGAAGCTGAGAGAGAGTGGTTTGCTTCTGTCCAGTTAAGAGAGTTTCTGGCTAGGATGACATTTGAACCATGTGTGTATCACACAGGCCACATACTTAACCATTGCCCTGCACCAGCAATCTACTGTTTCATTAAAAAATATAATACACAAATCAAATTGAGACATTATTTCTAGATTGTGTGGATTTTTCGGTATAATACTCATACAGAAGGTGCAAATATTCAAGGTACGAATATTAAGTACTGGACTGGACTACTCTAATACACCCTGTGTGGGGCCTTTGAAAAATATTCAAAACATATAATCCTAGTCCTGTTTCTTCTTCACTGGCTACCTTCATTTCCAGACTCAACTTACCAGTCTCTGGGGAACATGGATGGGACGGTTATTGCACTCATGTCCTGCTTGTGAGTTTCCCATGGGCAGCTGGTTGTCCACTGTGTGAACAGAATGCTGGACTTGATGGATACTTGGTCTGATCCAGCAGGGCTCTTCTTATTTTCTTAACTTAAGGTGCTGCTTCTCACTTTTGAAGCCCAAAATGACAACGTTAAATTCACCTCCCCCCATACGTTCCCCCTTGCCATATTCTCCCTTTGGCATCTGAGGTCTTGCTCTGTGTTCCCTGACCAACTGAGGTGCAAGAGATGGCCATGTGAGGGGCCCAACTGTCTAGAATGTTCCACCAAGGAAAGTCTGCCCAGCCCCATTGTTATTTACATTTTTATTGCCTGGTAAAAACTTGGCTTTTTACATCGGCCTTTGCTGGTGGCTGATTGTTGACTTGTGGTGTTCCCAGCCTCCTTACTACTCTAAAGAGGAATAAGCTGAAGCTGAACGCTGACAAGACTGAGGTACTTTTGGTGGGAGACAAGAGAAGGCTGGGGGATGTTGACCTGGTGTTGAATGGGGTACGGCTACCCTTGAAAGACCAGATCTGCAGCCTGGGGGTCATTTTGGACTCCCAGCTGTCCATGGAGGCTCAGGTGTCAGCTGTGAGCCAACAGCGCTGTATCAACTCCATCTGATACGGCGGCTGCACCCCTTCCTTCCCGACCAACTGCTCCTATCAGTAGTACATGCCCTGGTCTCCTCTCATTTAGACTACTGCCATCAGCCCTCAAGGAGGCAGTGATAAGACCGCTCTTAAAGAAGCCCTCCTTGGATCCTCAAGTTTTGAACAACTTTCGCCCAGTCTCAAATCTGCCATTTTTGGGCAAGGTAATTGAGCGGGTGGTGGCGGTGCAGTTGAAGGCACACTTGGAAGAAACTGATTATCTAGACCCATTTCAGTCGGGCTTCAGGCTTGGGCATGGGACAGAAACGGCCTTGGTCGCCTTGGTAGATGATATGAGGAGGGCTCTGGATAGGGGTGAATGCTCCTTCCTTGTTCTCCTCGACCTCTCAGCGGCTTTTGATACCGTTGACCACGGTATCCTCCTGGACCGCCTGGAGGGGTTGGGCATTGGAGACACCGTATTGCGGTGGTTCCGGTCCTTCTTCTCCAGCAGGTACCAGAGGGTAGTACTGGGAGAGGAGGTTTTGGACCCGTGGCAACTTACTTGTGGGGTGCCACAGGGTTCCATCCTCTCCCCGATGCTATTTAACATCTATGTGAAGCTGCTGGGGGCTATCATCAGGAGGTTTGGGGTGCAGTGTCATCAATATGCGGATGACACGCAGCTCTACCTCTCATTCAAATCTTCACCAAGGTTGGCTGTAGAATCCCTGTCCAAATGTCTGGAGATGGTGAGTGGCTGGATGGGGAGGAATAAGCTGAAGCTGAACCCTGACAAGACCGAGGTACTTTTGGTGGGAGACAAGAGGAGGTTGGGAGATGTTGACCGGGTGTTGAATGGGGTACGGCTACCCTTGAAAGCCCAGGTCCGCAGCCTGGGGGTCATTTTGGACTCCCAGCTGTCCATGGAGGCTCAGGTGTTAGCTGTGAGCCGGACAGCGCTGTATCAACTCCATCTGATATGGCGGCTGTGCCCCTTCCTTCCCAACCATCTGCTCCCATCGGTAGTACATGCCCTGGTATCCTCTCGTTTGGACTACTGTAATGCGTTCTACATGGGGTTACCCTTGAAGACAGTTTGGAAACTGCAGCTGGTACAGAACACGGCAGCTCGCCTGATTAAAGGAAACCGCCGGCGAGATCACATCACTCCAGTGCTGAAGGAGTTGCACTGGTTACCAGTTGTTTTCCGGGCCAAATTCAAGGTGTTGGTTTTGACCTTTAAAACCCTATATGGTTCCGGCCCAGCCTATCTGAAGGAGTGCCTCCAGCAACACCAGACAGGCCGCTTAACAAGATCAGCCTCGGATGGCCTTCTCTCTGTCCGATCAGCCAGGACAGCTAGACTGGTGGGGACGAAGGAGAGGGCCTTTTCTGTGGTGGCCCCCACTCTGTGGAACTCCCTCCCTAGGGAACTCTGTCATGCCCCCTCTTTAATGAGCTTCCGTCGTGCATTAAAAACGTGGTTGTTCAGGCAGGCATTTGGGGTGGGTTAGGGTATTTTAGAAAATGTTTTTATTGTAGAATTTTATTGTTTTAAACTGTTTTATTGTATGTTGTACATTGCCCAGAGTGGCTGGGTGACCAGCCAGATGGGCGATTAATAAATATAATAATAATAATAATAAATATAATAATAATAATAATAATAATAATAATAATAGTACTGTAATGCACTCTACATGGATTGAAGAACCCTTGAAGACGGTTCGGAAGCTGCAGCTGGTACAGAATGCAGCGGCTCGCCTGATTAAAGGCAGCTGCCGGCAAGATCACATCACTCCAGTGCTGAAGGAGTTGCACTGGTTACCAGTTGTTTTCCAGGCCAAATTCAAGGTGTTGGTTTTGACCTTTAAAACCTTATATGGTTTCGGCCCAGCCTATCTTAAGGAGCACCTCCAGCAACACCAGACAGGCCGCTTAACAAGATCAGCCTCGGTTGGCCTTCTCTGTCCCATCAGCCAGGATAGCTAGACTGGTGGGGACGAGGGAGAGGGCCTTTTCTGTGGTGGACCCCACTCTGTGGAACTCCCTCCCTAGGGAACTCCACCATGCCCCCTCTTTAATGAGCTTCCACCATGCATTAAAAACGTGGTTGTTCAGGCAGGCATTTGGGGTGGGTTAGGGTATTTTAGAAAATGTTTTTATTGTAGAATTTTATTGTTTTAAACTGTTTTATTATATGCTTTGTATATCACCCAGAGTGGCTGGGTGACCAGCCAGATGGGTGATTAATAAATTTAATATATAATAATAATAAACGGTTTCTGCCACTGACTTATTTTCATTTACTGTTCTACTGTGGGTATTTGTTGCTGGTCTTTTTCTGAAGTTTTTATTTTGCTTTATATTCTTATTTACAGTTGTTCTAGGCTGCCCAATAAAGTCCTCAGAATGGCTAACAACACAAACTATAATTTAAAATTCAACAATAATAAAATCTTCAACAATAAAAGGATAAAGAATGGATTTTAAAAGCCAGAGAATAAAAACAGCTTAAAGATAAGACAAAGTTAAAGGTGTAGAAAAATAAAAAGGTCTTTGCCTGGTGTCAGTAATGAAACTAGGCAACCCTATTCCATAGCTGGGGTGCCACCAGAGAGAGTGAAAAAACACTCTCTCATGTAGCCACCTGGCACTCCTCAATCAGTGGGGGAACTTAGAGAAAGGCCTCCAAAGAAGTTCTCAAGATACCAATAGGTACATGTGGAGAGTAGTGGACCTTCAAGTATCTTGGTCCCAAGCCATGAAAGGCTTTAAAGATCAAAAACAGCACCTTGAATTGAACCTGGAAATGGACTGTGAGCAGTGATGATGGCAAAGCACTGGTGTGATGCATTCCTATTGCCGAGTACAAATCAACAGTCTTGCAGCCATATTTTGAACAAAGTTACTGGACCATTATGCTTGCCCAACAGTCAGCTTTGGTAGAGCTCTGCTAGCACTATTTGAGTTTGTGGAATGACACTGTTGGATAATGTCCTCAGTTTCTCTCAGTTTCTCATTTTTCCAGACTTAGGTTCTGTTTGTTCTAAACTTTGAGATTTATTTATTTTTAAAAACAAAGTTGGCATGAAAATTTGTGTGCATTTTTGTGTGAATTTCTCCTAATACACATTTTTGTATGTGATTTTGCCTAATATATACATTTTTGTGAAGCATTTTTTGAATATAATGCACTTTGAAATGTTATTTTCACTAATATGTACATTTTTAGGGGGAGAACTGCATTGCACAATTCAGAGAAGTGCGAATTTCAAGGGATAATTTTGATTTGCATATGGGTACAAAAGTATGAAGTTAGGTAAGCTAACATTAAACTGTGAGCCGAATGAATTTCTTTCCCATCCCTAGTGTGTATAGGACTGCAGCCATGAACAAATATTTTCAGCAACTGTCAGAGAAGCAGAGATAAGTATGCATGTGAGAAAAGGGACACATCAGCAATGGCTATGACATTTATGTCAGATGGAGAGAGAGTCTTCTCTGGCAATGTATTGTCAGAGAAGACTGCAATATTGACTTGCAATTTTTCTTTTCATAGTTGAATCATGATCTCACATGGGTGATAGCCCCCATATTACAATAAACACATGAATAAACAGCTTGTATGAACAGGATTCTGCCCCCACCCTGCCTTGAAATTGTTCAAAAAAGGCATTGCTGGAACAGATTCTGAGGCTACTTCTTACAGCAGGCAAGGTGGTAAACCACCTGGGCTGTACCACTTCATTGACTCCAGATGGGAGCTCATATAATGGAACACTCTCTCATGAATAATAATAATAATAATAATAATAATAATAATAATAATAATCCTACAACAGAAAGCTATCATGTTGGGAGGTGGGGAGGGATAAGTTAGACTTAGTCTTACTATCATCACATGTGTGTTACTGGAAATAAATTTGGAAGGAATTTGGTATAAGAATTAGTTTGGTGTAAACGTTATCGCAACACTCACAATACTAGGCTATATACCTGATATATAGGGCTTTGGAAGGGAGAAAGTTGGCTGGATAGGCATATGTCATTAGTTACAGAGAGGATTTTTTTTTTTTTTAATGGAACTGGAAATCTAAGGAACCACCTGGAATAGGATAATGGAAAAAGGAAATATCTGATTTTGCGATTTCTGAACATGTTATGTACAGCAGAAGAGGAAATATACTTAGCTTGCAAAGTGGACAGCATATAAAACATACAGAAGTATACAATCAAATATGAGTCAGGCAAAACTGAAAATCACTGAGAACTACTAAACAATAAAGAAACTGTAGCTTGACCACTGATACTATACTTTTGAAAGCTATCGTCCCTGAAGCTTCCTCTGCTCTAATGACTTCTTACAGTTACAACTTTGTTTATTAAAATGCATATCTAGCTCTCCCCTCCCCCCTCCCAATTCCTTTCCTTTGAACCCTGAAAATATTCCCCAGTACTATTCTCAGCAACAATGTATTCATTTACTTATATATGTTTTTGCATGATACAAATTGATTCAAATAGCAAACGATGTCTGCAGTCAATGGCTTTATACAGTCAGGGCCAGAAATATTGGAACAAGGATAACTGTTTTGGCAGTTGGCCTCTGTACACCACCACATTGAAGTTGAAAGGAAACACACCCAGATGGGAGCGAAGTCAGGACTTTCAGCTGTAATTCAAGGGGTTTGACAAAAGTGGGCCACTAACCATTCAGGAAGTACAGACAGTGGCATACACACACCCCATTGTTGGTGGCTCATAAGTAATGGAACAAACCAACATCATTCCAAACTTAAGGCTCGCCTTTAATACCTGGATGAAAATCCTTTGCACTTTGCAGTCAATGACTGCCTGAAGTCTGGAACCCATGGACATGACCAAATGCTGAGTTCCCTCCCTTGAGATGCTTTGCTGCCAAGCCTTTACTGCAGCTGCCTTCAGCTGCTGCTTGTTCATGGGTCTTTCTGCCTTCAGTCTTGTCTTCAGTAAGTGAAAAGCATGCTCTATTGGGTTGAGATCAGGTGACTGACTTGGCCATGGAAGAACATCCCACTTCTTTGCCTAGAGAAACTCTTGGGTAGCTTTTGCTGTATGTTTGGGGTCATTATCCATCTGCAATATGAAGTGGCGTCCTATCAGTCTGGCAGCATTCGGCTGAATCTGAGCAGAAAGTATAGCCCTATACACTTCAGAATTCATCCTGCTGCTTTTATCAGCAGTCAGGTCATCAATAAACACCGGTGACCCAGCTCCATTGGCAGCCATACATACCCATGCCATAACACTGCTTCCACCATGTTTGACAGATGATGTGGTATGCTTTGGATCATGAGCTGTTCCTTTCCTTCTCCATACTTTTCTCTTCCCATCATTCTGGTACAAGTTAATCTTGGTTTCATCAGTCCAAAGAATCTTATTCCAGAACCGGGCAGGCTTTTTTAGGTGCTTGCTGGCAAAGGCTAATCTGGCCTGTGTGTTCTTGAGCATTACCAGTCGTTTATACCTTGTTGTGAAGCCTCTGTATTTACATTCATAAAGCCGTCTCTTGACTGTTGACAATGACATGCCTACCTCCACAAGAGTGTTCTTGACCTGGCTAGATGTTATGAAAGGGTTCCTCTTCACCATGAGCAGAATTCTGCGGCCATCCACTTTAGTTGTCTTCCATGGTCTTCCAGGCCTTTTGCTGTTGCTGAGCTTGCCAGTTAATTCCTTCTTTTTCAGGATGTTCCAAACTGCGGTATTGGCCACTCCCACTGTTTTTTGCTATCTCTCTGATGGGTTTATTTTGTTTCCTCAGCCTAATGGTGGCCTCAGCCTAATGATGGCCTCCTTCACTCGCATGGACACCTCTTTGGACCTCATGTTGGGAGTTCCAGTGAACAGCTACCAAATGCAAATGTAACACTCAGAACCACCAGGCCTTTTATCTGCTTGATTGGTCACAGGGCACCCAGGAAACAGGCCATACCTGGCCATGCAGCTGCTTGTCAGCCACTGGTTCCATTACTTATAAGCCACCAACAATGGGTGTGTGTGTATGCCACTGGCTGTACTTCCTAAATGGTTAGTGCCCCACTTTGTCAAACCCCTTGAACTACAGCTGGAAGTCCTGACTTCGCTCCCATCTGGGTGTATTTCCTTTTCCTTTCAACTTCATTGTGGTGGTGTATAGAGGCCAACTGCCAAAACAGTTATCCTTGTTCCAATATTTCTGGCCCTGACTGTATGTAAAGTAGGGGTGGGGAACCACTTTAAACCCAAGGGCCAAATTCAATTTTGGAGAAGCTTTTGGGGGCTGCATTTCAGTAGTGGACATGGGCAGGGCTGAAAGCAAAGGGACAGGGCAAAAAATGCCAGCATATGTTACCTTAAAGCTCTTACTGCCACTAGGTAGGCCTTAGGAGAGGCATTTCAGTCTTATAAAACGGGGTGGGGTGGGGAACCAGGAAACCACTGAATCATGCTGCTGGTTAGTGAAAAGGGGTGAGGCCAGGGCAAGGGTATGTGGGTGTCTGGGAAATCCCAGAGGGCTGGACTGGAACCTCAAGAAGGCCAGACTTGTCCCTCTAGTCCAAAGGGGCCACCACTGTTAGTGAAGAGGTATATGGATACTTTGAGCAACTTTGTGCACCTTTGAGATTCCAAAACAGAAGCATTTAATTTGGTCCTGCATAAGAAGATGATGAATAATGAAGCAAATTTGAGTGCCTATGAATGACTAGAGCAGCCTTCCCTAGTGCCTCCCCAGGTGCTACAACTCCCATCAGCCCCAGCTAGCATGGCCAGTGGTCAGGAAAGCTGGGAGTTGTAGTCCAAGACATCTGGAGGACCCCAGGTTGGGAAGCTCTGGAGGAGAGGAATGCAAGAGACTTAATCTCCAGCACTGTGATGTAATTCTTGAACAGATGCTTTCTTATAGTGGTAGTGAGTGGTAAATTCCTCTTGACTTGATTCAGAATTGGGCATGACAAACCAAGTCATTTACCCACCCCCAATCAGACTGTATTTCCCAGGGACAGTTCTTGTCATTCATACCTTGTAATACTCCCAGTGATGGAATCAGAAGCACTGTTGGATTCAGATGCCTCCTTCCCACAATGCCCTGGGAACCCTCAACACCCTATGAGCTGCTGTACCTTACTCCCCTTCCCTTCCCAGTTATCTAGCTGCAGGGGCAGGAGGGAAGTGTCATTGGAGGTAGGGATGGTGGAGAATTTCTCCCCGAATCTTCGGGAGGCCGAATGCCAACGCATTCGGCCCCCCAAAATTGGTGGGGAAATTCTCCGCCGGCCCCCCGCCCCCCCCGGGATGGGACTTACCATGGCCGAATGTCCCTTTCGGTGGCGGGTCCCGGCGGCGGTTCGGCGGTGTTTCGTCGGGGGCGGCGGCTGGTCTCCCGACCGGCTGCCGCCGCCACCATTGCAAAAAAAAAAAAAAAGTTAAAAAAAAAAACCACCCGTGATAGGCTACGTAACGATTTACGTAGCCTATCATGGCTAGATTTCCAAAGTCAGCCGTGATAGGCTACGTAAATCGTCACGTAGCCTATCACAGGTGACTTTGAAAAAAAAAAAAGCGCATATGCAAATGGCGGCGGCCCATGGGCGCCGCCATATGCATTCCTTATTTTGGCACGTCTAGTCTACATAAAGATTTACGTAGACTACGGCGAAAATAAGGGAACACTATTTGCGTTGCCCTTATTTTTGCCGTAGTCTACGTAAATCTTTACGTAGACTAGACGTGCCAAAATAAGGAACGCAAATGGCGGTCCCCATGGGGTGCTGCCATTTGCGTACGTGCTTTTTTTCCCCCCCAAAGTCACCCGTGATAGGCTACGTGACGATTTACGTAGCCTATCATGGATGACTTTGGAAATCTAGCCATGATAGGCTACGTAAATCGTTATGTAGCCTATCACGGGTGTGTGTGTGTGTTTTACTTTTTTTTTCGCGGCCGGGTAGACGGGGCGCTTCTACCCTGCCTGAATTTCGCCGGCGAGGGATGGGGCGCCTCCCCCCCGGCCTGAATTTCAGCCTGGCGAGGCGAGGCGGGGCGCCTCCCCCCCCCTCGCCTGAACTTCAGGGGGAGAACCGAAGTGCCTCTCCCCCACCGCGAAGCAAGCTTTGAGAACAGGTAAGGGACTTTCGTCCATCCCTAATTGGAGGAAGGTCTCTGTGATGCCTCCATTCCTCCCTCCCACCTTCATAGCTGTAATGGCTGTGTCCTGGGCATCAGGAACCCTAGTTTTCTAGGGTGCCTGGATTCTTAATATGGCTGTCATTTGCCCTGAAAACTATATGGACCAGACTCCTGGCGCTTGGGCTGCTGCTGAGCATGCTAAGGACTATATTACATATATGGATACCCTGGAAAACTACATTTTCCAAGGTCCTTAATGCCTAGAATTCTGCTGTTGCAGCATTCAAGTTGCCGGGAGCAAAGCATGGTAGGAAGGCTGGTTTAAAATCCAATCCAGAAAGAACACTTGGGGAAAATGACCCTCAATTCACAGTGCAACCAAGCATTATAAGATGAGCAATTCACAGTATTCCAAGGCAGTTAAATATGAACATTGGTGACACTGGTAGTTAGTGCGATTCATTTATTTGCTGGATTCAGTTTCTCCCAAGACCCTGGAATAAGGATTGTGCAGAATCGAATGTATTAAATTGTTTACATAAACATTCAAAATAAAATGGAGACAAGCAATTTTGGGAAGGCACATAAAACAAAGCAGAAAATGAAGAAAGATGCTGACGGGAAACATATTTCTTAGTAAAAATAATCTGTTTCAGTGGTGGGGAATGTGTGGGCTACAACTCCCATAATCTCTGACCATCTGAAAGGTCAACCCTGATCTATTGGTTTAAAATGAAAGCATCTGCACTGTCACAGCCGCCCTCTCTTTTTCTGTCTGGGTAAATACCCTTTTTAAGGCATCAGTATAATCCAGAGGTAGTCCATCTGGTGCACTCCTAATGTTTTGGACTATGACTCTCATAACACTTCACTATTGGCTATGCTAACTGGGGCTGATGGGAGTTGTAATCCCCCTCCCCCCAAATGGAGGGCACCCTGTTGCCTACCCTAATATAAATAAAGGAGTAGCATGAATCTTGCAATCATTAATGAAAACATGCTTGTACAAGAGTGCTGCTTTTATTTATTTATTCATTTCATTTCATTTCTATACCACCCAATAGCTGAAGCTCTCTGGGCGGTTCACAAACATTAAAACCAGACGGCACACAATAAAACAATTCTCTCTCTCTCTCTCTCTCTGTACGAATCCCTTACCTGGTTCTGATCGGGGCATCCTCTGGGGGGGGGGAGGCGATCTGTTCCTCCCCCTGGAATCCTCGATGCGGTCCTCCCCCCCCCCCGGAATCCTGACTGGCCGGCTCCGCTCCATGGCCATTTGCGGTCTCAGCAACCCGGCAGCAGCCGGCTGGGAGACCAGCCGGAGCCACCACTGCATCCACCCCAAGGTAAGCTCTGTCCCGGGGGGGAGGTTCCACGGGGGGTGGGGGGCCATTCCGCCACGGATTCCGGGGGGCCGGATTCTAAAGAATCTAGCCTCACTGGAGTCCATGGTGGAATTCTCTGACATCCATATATATATATATATATATATATATATATCTTTTGAGGCCTTTGCGACCATGATGCTGTGCTGTGCCATATCTATTTTAATACACATAGACTATTAGGAGGACACAGATGGAGGATTTTCAAGGTCTTTGAGCCAGGAGAAGTCAAACAGCATACATAACCTCAAAGAGGCAGGGTGTGCAAAATAGAATTTGTAAGATCAACTATAACCATCTTGGGCACTTCGTTCAAAGTGAGAATTGGCGGTGCTGTTGGAGCCATGGGCCCTTTGCCAGTGTCGGTGTCCTGGCAAATGCCCAATGTTGCCATTCTTTGCAGCCAGCCTATTGATTGCAACTAAGTATTCTTTCCTTTTTCAATACTTTTCATTTGCTGCTATTGATAGACAATTGGGAGTCAGAAATCCTTGCTGGTCTACTGCAAATCACCAGAGATCTACCAGTTGATACAGTAGATCTACCTTCTGTCCACCACCCCTGTTCTAGCAGAACCTGAGCTGAGAAGATGTTAGGCACTGCAAGGCAATTTTCCCCCACACTAAACAGTGTTGAGTACATTTAACCTAATATGAGACTGAGGTCCATAAGAGTTCTGAGTTACATCAAGCTGCTGCTCTTCAGCAGCCATCAACTTCTTCAGTCTAGCTGCGCTACTTCCCTGCAAAAAGGCAAAGGTCAAGGGAGGAGAGACTGGGCAGAGTAGTGGTGCCAGAGACAGCAGAAAACCACCCCAAACCACCTCCCTTGTGTCAGGAAAATCCTGTGGCTTCGGCTAGGTCAGCTCAAGGACAGCTTCCTATTGAAACAATGACATAAAGCAAGTCCTGTAGGTGGGTCCATTTCAAGGCCCATTTCTGTGATGACAGAGGAGTAGTTATTTCCAAACAATGCCTTTAGGGAGGATTAAGAAAGTCCATTTGAGAGGCAGATAAACCTCACATAAAACAGCAGGGAGAGGATGGGAGGGTGGCAAGGAAGTGCAAGTGGACGTGGGATGGCTAAGGTGGCCCAGATAATACTTCCGGAGATACCATAGCTGAACACCAGCTAAGCCCTGTGTCAACTTCCTCAGGCAACAGGAACAATCCTTCTCCCCTGACAAGAGGCCATATTAACAGCCAAAGCACAGTGTGAGTGCTCTCTCCCTCTTGTTTTCCTCTTAGCTTGGCATTGGGGGGCGGGGGGAGAATTCCAGGCAAACAAAATCCACTGACATTTACTTTAAATTTCTGAATGTAAGGTTGTGTTTCTAGAAATTAGTTCACCTATAGCAGGGATGGGAAACCTCTGGGTTGTGGGCTGAATATGGCCCATGAAGGGTCCCTATCTGGCCTGCCACCCCTCCCCCAGGCCCTATCCCCCAGCTCGGCCCCCCCAGACTGCAATTAGGCCTTTTAAAAGTCTCTGTTGGTGCCAATGGAGGCTCTTTAAAAGCCTAATTGCAACACAGGGGGATTTTCAGAGGGAGTGGGATATTGCTGGGGAGAGAGGGCTAATTCTCCAGTCCCCAACTCTGTGATCCTCCTCAAAGAAAATCACCCTCCTTCACTGCAATCAGGCTTTTAACTAGAGGCTACTGGCAAGTCCAACTGCAGTGTGCCTGTGGAGGTTTGTGTGATTTGGGGGTGGGGGTTGTGGTTGGGGAGGGAAAGGCTTCCCTTCCCTAACACTGCCAAAAAAAAGCAGAGCCACAAAAAAATCAACCCTCACTCACAGCAATCACCTCCATTGGTGCCTATAGAGGCTTTTAAAAAGTCTAATGTCATGCAAGGGACATTTTCAGGAGGGGGTCAGTGCTAGGAAGGGAAGGGATAACCTTTCCCTTCAAAATTCACCCCTCTCATATTGTAATCAGGCTTTTACAAAGCTTAATTTGGGGTGGAGGATCTTCAGGAGAGTGGAGAGAGACAGAGAACATGAGGGTGTGAATACGGTCTGGACAACTACATCGGGAGCCACATGTCAACAGTGGGGTAGCCCTGCCCACTTTGGGATATGGTCCCGCCCACTGCTGGCATGCAGTCCCCAACATGGTTGCCCAATGACAATTCAGTCCTCAAGCTGAAAAAGGTTCAGTGCCCCTGACCATTGGCTTTAGCAACTTTTTTACGCATAAGCATGCTACTGTTTAGTCTATAATGGGTGTAGAAGATTTTTTTTTAAAGTTCTGGGCTTTAAAGAAACTTCCTTAGAATTTTTGACCTCATTCTCTCTTCTGCTGGCTGCCTTGCTACCTGTTCAGAATGAGATAAGTAGGAAGCCCTCCCATGCAAACCCTAATTGATTTAAAACATAGGAAGTTGTTTGGGGGCCTGTGCAAATGGACTAAAGTGGCTTGAATGAATACTTTTCAAGTTCTTGATCCAGAGCAAATATCTAACATTGCTTATTGTCTAAGTCAGCCTTCCCCAGCTTGGTGTGATTGATGTATTGGATGGCAACTTCGATTACTCTCAGCCATCATGGCTAGCTGGAATGATGGCAGTTGCAGTCCAAAATATTTGGAGGGCACCATGTTGGGGAAGGCTGGCTTCTAAACCAAAGCTAGTGTGAGTTAGTACATGGATGAAGGATACCATTCTGTGGAATGTTTCCTACACAAACATCTCTGAAATGAAGGAAAACTCCACAAAAGCTTAATTAGGTGCTGGAAATTAAATAACAGCTTTGCTATCACAGCTCTAAAAGCAAGCACATTTCAGTCTCATATTCTCAGTATCTGCCTATATTGTTGTTGTTGTTGTTATTATTATTATTCTTATTATTAACATTTCTGTACCACCCCATAGCTGAAGCTCTCTGGGCATTTTATAGAAGTTAAAACATTAAATACAATTTTAAAAGTTTAAAAGCCATTTATATAAAAGTACACAGACAATATACACAAACAACATATATAACTAAAACAACTTTGAACTGCCAGTCATAACTAAAGACAAATCCAGGTCCAAAAGCTAGGGATAGATGAAAGTCCCTTACCTTACTGGTCCCACAGTTTGCTTCGCGGTGGGGGGGAGGCGCTCCGTTTCTCCACCCGAAATTCTTGGCGGTCTCCCCAGCCACGAATCTCGTCTCCTGCAGGGACGCAAATGGCGGCGGCCATAGCCACCGCCGTTTGCGTCCCTGCTGTCAGCCGTGATAGGCTACGTAAATGTTTACGTAGCCTATCACGGCTGACTTTGGAAAAAAAAAAAGCGCGTATGCAAATGGTGCCCATGGGCACCGCCATTTGCGTTCCTTATTTTGGCATGGGTAGTCTACGTAAATATTTACGTAGACTACCCATGCCAAAATAAGGAATGCAAATGGTGGCGCCCATGGGTGCCACCATTTCCGTACGCACTTTTTTTTTTTTTCAAAGTCAGCCATGATAGGCTACGTAAACATTTACGTAGCCTATCATGGTGTTTTTTGAAAATCTAGCAGTGATAGGCTACGTAAATCTTTACGTAGCCTATCACGTTTGTTGTTGTGTTTTTTTTTACTTGGAAATGGTGGCGGCAGCAGCCGGTCAGAAGACCGGCCGCTGCCGCTGCACCGCCACCGCACCGCTGCCGGGAGCCGCCGCTGCGAGGGACATTCGCTAAAGGTAAGTCCCATCCCGTGGGGTGGCGGAGGGGTGGTGGACCATTTCTCCACCAATTTCGGAGGGCCGAATGCGTTGGCAGAGATTCGTGGAAAAATTCTCTGACATCCCTACCAAAAACTCATCATGTGCTGCCAAATGCCAGGGAAAAGAGATAGGTCTTAACCTGGTGCCGAAAAGATAATAATGTTGGCACCAGACAGACCTCATCTGTGAGCTCATTCCACAGATAGGAAGCCACCACTGAGAAGGCCCTCTCCCTCGTTGCTGCCTTCTGAGCTTCTCTTGGAGGAGGCACTCAGAGGAGGATCTTAGATGCCGAACGTAGCATACAGGTAGGTTCATTTCGGGAGAGGCATGACATCAGGTATTCTGGTCCCGAGACATGTAGGACTTCATAGGTTAAAACCAGCACCTTGAATTGAACTCAGAAGCATATAGGCAGCCAGTGCAAGTGGGCCAGAGTTGGTCTTATATGTTCAGACTTTCTGGACCCTGTTATCAATCTGGCTGCTACATTCTGCACAAGCTGCAGCTTCTGAACCATCTTCAAAGGCAGCCCCACATAGAGTGCATTGCAGTAATCTAACCTGCAGATTACCAGAGCATAGTCAACTGAAGCCAGGTTATCCTTGTCCAGATAGGGGCATAGCTGGGCCACCAACCAAAGTTGGTAGAAGGTACTCCATGCCACTGAGGCCACCTGAGCCTCAAGTGACAAAGATGGTTCCAAGAGGACCCCAGAGCTATGGACCTGCTCCTTCAGGGGGAGTGCAACCCCATCCAGAACAGGTTGAACACCATCCATCCAGTCAGCAGAACCACCCACCAACAGCATCTCAGTCTTGTCTGGATTGAGCTTCAGTTTATTAGCCCTCATCCAGTCCATTGATGCAGCCAGGCACTGATTCATTCAGCGCATTCATAGCCTCTCCTGAAGAAGATGAAAAGGAGAAATACAGCTGCATGTAATCAGTGTACTGATGACAATGCACTCTAAAACTCTGGATGACCACACCCAACAGTTTCATGTAGATGTTGAACAGCATGGGGGACAAAACTGACCCCTGCGGAACCCCATACTGGAGAATCTATGGGGCTGAGCAGCATTCCCCAAGCACCACCTTCTTGAGCTAACCACCCAAGTAGGAGTGAAACCACTGCAATGCAGTGCCTCCCACTCCTAGCTCAGAGAGCTGTCCCAGAAGGATACCATGGTCGATGGTATCAAAAACTGCTGAGAGATCAAGAAGAATCAACAGGGTCACACTCCTCCTGTCTTTCTCCCAACATAGGTCATCATATAGGGTGACGAAGGCTGTTTCTGTACAAAAACCTGGCCTGAACCCCAATTGAAATGGTATATGTAAATACCTTCCCAGTTCCATTTTAATTTCATCCACTACAAACAATTCAACCCAGCAAAAACCCTGAGTTATTATGCCTTGTTTTTGTTATACATTTCAATACATCTGACCAATATTTACCAAGGAAGAGTCTTTCCCCCCCACAATGATCGTGAAGAATATCATTAAGAAAACCAGGTACTCCTCTGGCTTTTATCTTGAATATCTACTAAGCCTACGACTAAACAATTAGGTCAGAATTTCAAGTTTCACTCACAGACAAGCACTTGCCAAGTGCATGTGTTTGGGTCTCTATAAGCACTTGGGGCGATATATAGTGCTTCTCATTTGTCCTTGTAAACACCTCCTCTCATATTCCAAAGCAAAAAATAAAGCTAAATCTCTGTCCAGAAAAAAGCCCTGGCACTTGAGATAATCATGTCTTATTATTTCAAGCTGCTTTACTCAGGTCTGATTGCAGAGATCAGATTTTCACAAAACAGTTCACCTATCTGGAGTATTTTTTAATGCTTCTAAGGAGAAAAATTAAAATGTACACATTTCTCACTTTAAAAAAATTATTTAGATTTTTCATCTGCCATGTATCTAAAACACACTTACTTAGAAATTATTTCCGGCAAGATCAGTGGTAAAAACTCCTTAGAAAAAAGGGTTCAGGATCAGAACACAGGTCTCAGAATGGATAACACTCCCCTTCATTGTATTGCATTAAGTTATGTAGTCATTTGTTTCTATGCTGCCTTTCAGCCAAACTGGCCCCTAAGGCAGCTTACCAAGGTTAATACATATATAAAATTCAAACAATACTATTGTTTGTATAACCTTAGAGCACAATTCTAAGGGAGTGCCTGTAAATAGACAGAGGGTTCCAGTGGCCTCTGTCTATGCCCTGCCAGCAGGAGCAAGGTGGGGTGAGAGGAGGATGGAGGCAAAAGCGCCTTCTGGTCCTCCTTTTCTTTATTGTTTTAGCCAGATGAGTGACCTATCATGAACTTTTTGGATCCTGTGGATCCTGGCCTCTCCTCCTCCCCTCCACCATCCTGGCTCACTTTCTCTCTCCCTGAGCTCTTCTTCTAGTGGGTAAGGTATGAGTAATGACTCAAGCTTGGATTCCCCTTCCCATGGTCATAAAAGTGTCTATGTTCTTAGGAGGGGGATTCACGAGATCTTTCCAGGGATCCTAGGTTTGCTCTGCCCCACGTTTAAAGCAGCAGTTGCTCAGCAACACAGTTCAGATGGGAAAAAAGAGAGAAAACCTTAAATGCAAACACATAATTTCTCAGTCCTTAAAGCAAAAACCCACCCCCCAAAGATGACAAAAGAGGGCAAAAGTACTCCTCCCACTAGAGGCTCTTATATGGTTTCCCAGGCAGAGGGGTGGGACAAAGCAGATGGAAAAGCTCACCCTTGCTGATCATTGGTCACAACAACAACAGTCTGTCCTCTGCAGCAGTCATGGTAAATGGGTCAGCTGGCTTGTTTCTGCCAACAGGATAATGCTTCTTTTCATTGCAGAGAAAATCATTCTCCATTTGCAGGCAGATTCCACAATAGAAAACCACTCACCTGGAAATGGTTGGGTGTTCCAGTCCCAGTTCTATGCGGTTCACGCTAGCAAACATTATTAACAAACCAACTTACAAAAAAGGAAAAAGTTGCATCTACTGAAATTCCATTTTATGTACAATTATTATGGTTGCATTCCTTAACCCATTTACTAGAGCAGATCCATTTGAACTCCAAGGAACTTTTAGGACCAAATTAATATTCTTGGATTACTTAACTTTAGTGTAAGCACATGCGGCCCCAATTTGGATTGGGACCATAGCACTCCAGAAGGGGAACTTAAGCTTTCTCCCATCCTGTTTTGTCTTGAAATTTCACAAACCGGGGGGTGGGGGGAGTCTTCACTGGAATCAACGGAAATGTTTTTCTCCCCCACGCTCCCACCAATGTGCATGTGGAATTTCTGGATGGAACAGGAGGGGTGTCATGGTCCCAATCTGATCCAGGGCTCCGCATGCTTACACTAAAGTAAATAATCCAGTCACATAGCTCTGCTATGTGTGATTTGAAGAACATGTAGGTTGAGTCCCACTTCTAAGTAAGAACATAAGAAGAGCCATGCTGGATCAGACCAAGGATCCATCTAGTCCAGCATTCTGTTCACACAGTGGGCAACCAGCTGCCCATGGGAAACCTACAAGCATGGCACAAGCACAACAGCACCCTTCTGCTTGCACTCCACAGCAACCTGCTGAGGCTTGCACTCCACGGGTGCAAGATTTGACCATGCTACTGACTCCTGGGGATATAGTGTTGCCCCACCCATGAAACCCCTGGCATTCAATTGAACTGCCTGTTTTCCTGAATCAGGTTGCTCAAAGTTCATCTGACTTTGTATTATCTGTCATACTGGGGTGAGCCAAGGAAGCCAACTATAGTGGGATGCTGTGCCTGGATATGCACAGCAATGATGGGAAGAAAAGTGAGAAAGGGTTTACCCTGGCCATTAAATCAGTTCTGAAATGTGCTAGAACTAGAACCACAGTATGCCTGGATCACGAAATCCGTTATGCATTTTATAAAGTCTGACAATCCGGGATTTCTGTAGTGCACATCTGTGGAATACTACTGTGGTTCTGTTTCTCTCACTCATCAGCTGTTGGCTCCGTTAACAAAGTTTCAGGTTGGCTAAAAAAAAGTTTTGCATTTGTTTTCATACAAATGTGTTTGACTCTTTCCAGCAATATCCTGAATATGCAGGCATAACTTTCTTGGACTGTACCTTTCTACTGCACATCCACAATGCTGTTGCAGAAATAGATCTCAGTGTAGTCTTGCATGTGTGGGGGGTGGGGGGTGGGGGTGGAGTGGGGGGTATTTTAAATCATTTTCTCTTTGGCATTCTTATAGCTTTACAGTTCAATCCTATGCATGTCTACTCAAAGTCCCATGGGACTTACTCCTAAAGAGATGAACATAGGACTGGAGACTTGGGGCCGGGGGGATGATTCCACAACAATGGAAGGAGAAGTGAATGGAGGAGTACTGGATTTTTAAAAAGGAATCAGCTTTGCTGTGCTTTGGTCCATGCAAGGCTCCACGAGCGAGTGCTCCTCACCAGTAAAAATCACTTCACAGAACATACTTCCGGGTGGCGGTGGGGGTGGGTTGACATCTTCTGACTGGCAGGGGCTGCTCAACCAATAAGAGAGGCTTCCCCCCCTACTCCCCCCTTTCTCCTTTCCCTTGAAGCTCCAGATGCACCTGCATTTCAGGAGCAAGCCACAGTGAGCACAATTGGAGTTACTTCTGAGTAGACACACATGCTTGTGCTGGGAAAGGGGGGGCACAGGGATGGGAAATGAGTCCCCTTTCTAACCCAATGCGGCACAGGATTTCTATAACGGAGGTGTGAAGTTGTTACTTCCTAAGGCAATAAACCAACCAATGGAGAATTAGAGCCCTTGAGATTGCGCTTTAGAGCACTTAAGGAATTTGTGTTTTAACCTGTGCCATTTCAATTGAGGAGGATCTCTGTAAATTCTAATGTGCGCATTCAGGGGACAAGCCTCATTGAGCACAATGGGAGTTACTTCTGAGTAGACACTAATTGGTTTGTGCAGGGAAACAAAGGAAACACCCTTTGACTGGGGTCACAGTGAAAGGCATACCCATGGGCAGGGCTACCATACCCGAGGTAAATGCTGGGTTTGAGGCAAACAACAACTATACTGCCGAGAACCTGACTTGAGGGAAAGAATCAGACTTTAAGCAGTCTCAGAAAATCTAGTTTTTCAGTGATAAGCTCCAGGGTGGCTGCTGGTTGGCTATGGTGCTGTGTATCCCTAACGACCTTCAAATGCAGCCAGCTTGGAGTAAATAGCTCATGGAGACACCACCCCTGGAAAGGTAATATTTATTGTACTAACACAGTATTATCAAATTGACCCAATACACAAGTGACATAGCCTTAAGTTAAGAGTTTTATGGATGCTTAACAGAGGCAGTCACTTTCCTACATATCCTATTACAAATGCGCTTTCCTAAATATCTTATTATAAATGTTATGATGTTCAAAGATAACAAGAAAAACCATAGCTGCAAATCTAGGAAAAGAAGATTTAGAGGGACAGAGAACTGCTACATACTCCTCTGAATGTTTATTCAAAAGTAACTCCCACTGTGGTCAAAGGGGCTGAAGTGTGGGATGTATAAGGATGGCAGCCCTAGTGAAACCACTTCAATTACAACAGCCAAGTGACTTCTGACTCATCCACTCTCAACAATTACAGATTTTATCTCATCTCAAACATTCCCACTTGAGGATCCAGCTAATCACATTGCAACTTACAAGTATGGAAGACTATGCAGGTTGGATCACCCTTCGAGATGGCAAAATAGCCAGATTGCAGAATAGCAGAAGAAAGAAGCAATTGTTTGTTTGCAAACATCAGTAGCCCATCTCTCCTTGTGCTCAAGGTGGCTTGATAAAATGATAAAACTAACAAAACATTCTCTAAGAATGTAACTAACATTCTCTAAAAACATAGCAGCAAAAATACTAGAACTCAAACAATCAGGGAACCGGTTCTACAGCTCCTTTAAAAATGCTACCAAAAAAAAAACCTGCATAAAATTTACATATGTAAATGAATATGTATAGGTGCAAATTTAGAAATAACTATTATTTAACTAGAAATACAAGACATCTCACCATAGTGGAGAAGATTTACCAGGTGACCTGTGTGCCACCTCAGTCTGCTGTCCAGGTTGTTAAGTGTTGAAGAGCCACTTCAAGGCCCCTGTTCTCCCTCCGGATAGGTTTCTTTTCTTTTTTTTACTTTAAACTGGACCTGGTCTGGATAGCCCATAAAATAGAGGACATCTATAAGTAGAGAACTGTCCCCTGTCAGCTCTCCAAAACAGAGGACTGTCCTTTATAAAGTAGGATATCAGGCCACCCTAGGATATCCTTCAGTAATTTCAGTAATGCCAGTAAGTATGTCAACCACTGTGATTTAGTACATCTCAGCAGAATTGTATGTAGTGCAGATCTATAAACCTCACACTGTGCCCGTAGAAGTGATGTCATATGCCTACAACTAAGCCAAGTAAGGTACTTCAAGGATCTAGTGTCAGCAGTCTTTTTCTGGAATCTTAAGTTGCAGTTGGTAGCAATCCATTCAAGTTCCCTGAAATAATTCAGGCTGCTTCCAAACAGCTCCGTGTGCCAAGAGTTTCACATATACAACACAAGGACTCTACTTAGTTCTTTCATTCAGCTGGCAATCCAGTTTTGTTATAAATGTTAAAGTGCCAACCACCAAGGTTCCCCTCCCCCCTCCCCAAAGCTTATAAAAGATTCTTGCCTTAAGATACAGCAGCTTCAGAAAGGCCAAGAGATTGTTTTTCATTGGCAGAAGGACACTTCATGAAAGAAAGAAAGAAAGAAAATCTGCTACAGAAAACACATGTGGAATAACAGAAACAATTTATTCTTTCTGTTTGCAGTCTATAAAAAGAAGCAGAAAAAGAGCAGCGAGCAGTGAACTAGCCTTGACAAGTTCACTGGTGATTAAATGTGCCTTGGAACTACCATTCTAGATATCTGACATGGTCATGTCATGTCACGTACACACACATACATAAAACCCCACTCTTTCCCCATCCCCATTTGTAATGCATACTCTAAGTTGACACAGATGGTAATAATTAGAAGGGAAGGTCGACAATTGCCAGCTACGTCAGTCTAAGCACTTTCAACACACCTCATCTGAAGCAAGAATCCTCCCTGACCCATTGTGCACATCTTTGTGCCACACATCTTTAAAAAATATTAAGAGACTTGTCCAGAGAACCTACAGCACTGGAGTATTAGTGGGCAATTCAGTGGAGTCTCATTTAATAGAATATGGTTTGGCCGGTTCCCAGAAGCTGCCTACTTCCATAGTGTTCTCTGCATAAATTATACTGTCAAAAACAAAGGAAGATGTGTAGGTCATCTTCCACTTCTCTTGCTATCGTTTCACTAAAAGCCTGATTCAAGAAGTATTGGAGCCAGCAAACAAGAGCACAGTGTCATAATTTGAACCAAGTTCTTACCTAATGCAAAAACAGTATTTCTTGCCTGGGGTAATTTTGTGGTATCATATCAAGCTGTAAATCCATTCAAATAGGAGGGTGCAGTGACAAAGAAGGGCCATGGTGGGACTGAGCATAACTGTCCTACTCATTATATAGCAGCCATTCCAGCAGGCTTCCCTAAGGGAGATGAGAGACTGAAGTGGGGCCATTCCATCAGTCCTGGACGCCACCCCCATCAAGGTTTCTCCTCTCTCACCTGTCATCTCCAGCAACCATTCTAGCAGGCTATGCAGAGGGGGGAACAGGGCCATTCCACCAGTGCTGCAGAAAGACTTATTTTCCCCTCTTCCCTCCTTTTCCCTGTTTCCTTTTATGTCATGTCTTTTAGATTGTAAGGTTATTGATTATTTGTAAGCTGCTCTGGAAGCCTTTTAGCCTGAGGAGCTGGATAAAAATACTCAAAATAAATACATCATCTTGAGGATTTCTGGCTATCATAATCCCAACATGCCTGAAATTTTATCTTTAAAACTAGTTCAGTGGGTCTGCAATAGATAAGTATCATTGTATGATGAACTTTTGTATGATAAAAAAGTTCCATCGTTATAAGCCTCAAACTTCTATTGCTTATAAACATGACAGTGGTTCAGTTGATACTATGAAGCCTGGCATGCAAGATCTGTGACACATTTCAAAGTGATCTGAAAAAATGTGCCATAGATACAGCATGTTAAATGGTACTAAAATTGATACATTTACTCTTTTTACTCCAAATTTCAACAGGTATATTATACATTTCTTTCAACTTTGGTGAAAAGAGATGAATTTTGTAAGGCTTGTCAAAGAAGGCAATTCTCCGTTGGTTTGGTAAAGTTCTGTGCAACAGTTAGAATATTAAGGTTTATCTGCCCCATTAAAGCCTATGGCAGCGACAGCTAGCAAAGTTACATGGCGCTCAGTTTCATTCTGATGCTAAAATGCTGCGACTGCGAGTGCTCCGATGTTTGCAGATAGAGTCCAGAAAGTGGCTATATGTGCAATGGTTAACTATGGAATGTGACCGCTCAGGGAATATGGAGGAGGGGCATGTAATGCACAGGTGGGGGAAGCAGAGGGATCAAGGCCTCACACTTCTTTTCTGAAAGCAGAAATGCAGCAAATGATCCCTGGGCTTCATTTCTGCAGTCATATTGGCGTGTAAGCTTTTGGTTTACCGATGTTTTGTATATACATACTTTGCTGTGTTAGCCTGTTTGGTTAGGAGAGAATGTTTGGGAGGTTGGAGGTGGCATGGGGCCACCTTCCCACGCCTGGCTTCTTCTATCAAATCTTTGGAGGCAGCAGACTCGCTGGAAGTGGGTCAAGTATCTTTCCCTGAATGAATAGCTGGCCCCTTTCTCATTCTAGTCTAACCAGGAGCAGGTGTGTGACTTGTCTGCCCTCCTCCTTTGGCTAGGCCTGATAAAAGGATGGGGAGTTCCTGCCCCTTTGAGGCTGGAGGTCTGTTGCTAGCTGGATGTGTTATTGTCTTGGACCTTGGCTCATCTCCTGATGTGGAGGTGGCAGTGCATGAGGGATCCCTGGTAACTATCATGTAGGAGTAAGTTTGGAGTCTGTGTCAGTGGGATAGTTTAAAGGCTAATGGTTGTTTTCTGTTTAAATGTATCTTCTGTTCTCCTTTTGCCCCTGTGATAGATAGATAGATAGATGAAAGATAGATTTATTTTTTCTTCTTCTAATTTAGTTGGGAAGTGTGTGATTGAGGTTTCTGACCACCAGGAACCCAGGGAGGGGGTTTTCTCTCCCCATATGGCCTAACCACTGAGAAATACTACCAAGGCATTTGATGTGGGCCCTGGAAAGAGGGAGTTGTTGCATAAAGGGGCTCGAGTAATTTCTAGCTCTATAATATGGTGAAGGAAAAGTGGATCAGGGCTTCACGCTGCTGCATGAGGGTCCTGATCCCTGGTCCTCCTTTCCATATGGTGGGAAAAGGAAATGTGAGGATTGGGGCCCTGTTGCCTTTCTGAAGGCAGAAATGAAGTGAGAGGACCCTGATTCCTGCTGTTCTGTGTGGTGAGAAAAGGACATGAATGTATCGGGCCCTCATACTGAAATTTGGCCATCAGAAAGATGGCACTGGTGTAGCATAAGGAAAGCCTGGGGCAGCAAGGGAGAGCAAGTTAGTTGCCACCCCCTCCAATTTGCCCCTCTGGGCATGTGTCTGGTGTGTCTTAATTGAGAGTGTGCCACTGGGAAAAGTGATTGAAGAGGGAATGTAAGAAAGGAGACAGAAGTAAGCAGAAAGAGGAGACCAGAGAGAGAATTTTTCTCTTGTTCTTCATCTTGCAGTTCCAAATCCAGAATAAATACTCTTGTCATGCATTCTTGCCAAAGTGCCATGCAAGAACCTCTTTGGTGTTGAGCCAGCATAAGGATAGTGAAGGGTGCTCTCTCCCCTCACTGTTCAACCCATCCTGCCAGCTACCGAAGTAAGTTACAAACTGGCACAAACTGGCACGTGTCAACTCGCAGGAAGATTCTCCCAGCAATACAGTAAGGCTCAGATGCTTCATAAGGCAGCACAGGACCAGGATATCATGAGACATCTTTGCTGGTCCCATGCACTCCATCCTCCCCATCTGGATTTGGGCCTGAAAGACCAAGGAAAAGTGTGGGTTTATGGAGGGTAAGCTATAAGCAAGCACAGTTTGTAACATTGCACAACTTCATCACTGATCACAGGTCACGACTGTTAAGGCATCAGCCTTAGCTTCCAGTGTCCTGGTTTTATGGAGACTGAACCAACATGAGATAGCCTTAACTATGGTTGTAATTGTAAACTGGCAAGTTCTCCGATCATTGAAATGAATTTATTTTTATACAAATAAATGTTTATGCAGTAGCACCAAAAAAATGTTTTTTAATTAAATAACTTAACTTTCTGTACTGGACTGAAAAAAAGGCACGTTTGGAATTAAATTAGCATATGCATAACATTCAAGCCACTGCAAGCAACTGTGTTATGGCCACAAACACTTGTTATGCTCTCTCCCTCTGCCCCCAGCCCCTTTCAATTATATTTCCAGCAGGTGTCACTTACAGCAATAGTAAATGAGACCTAGGACCTGAAATGGAAATAATGAGTTAATAAAAATCCCCCAATCCCTCTTAAAATTACACACACATTCCTGAGCTAAAAATATCTTTACAGTGCACAATTGTAGTTTCCTTGAAGGAAATGGCCTACTGCTCATTAAATTAGTCCACTGACCAGATTTATTTCAGTCTAATCTTTTGACATTATGTAAGGCCTACATGAAGATTTAGTGAAACAATCTCAAAAAGAATGTGCAACAATTTCTGTTTCTCCTTACTCCAATACACTAATTACTCCAATACACTAATTAATTGGGCATTCTAACCAACGCCCCCCCCCCACACACACAAAGAGAGAGATTTGTTTTATAAAAGATATGAGACTATGACTTCGTTCACATGATCATGGAGGGGAAATAAGCCATGGTGGCTTATTTCCCCTCCTGATGTGTGCTGGTCATGGGCCGGGTAGATTAGCATGGTTACCTTCAGAAGCATGACTTCCCATGGCTCGTTGTAGGGTTCTGGGTAGCTTGTTACCCATGGCAACAAGCCACCCTGGCTGGGTTCGCATGACATGACAAGCCAAACCACTGGGGATAATTATGGTAATCTCCCTGGCATGTGACCAGCACACATGGAGAGGGGAAATAAGTAGGGATGGGCCCAGTCTGCCTCACGTTCCATTTCATGGAGTCCCGCCAGCTGCCTGACCCTGTTTGGTGTGGGCATGAGCTGCTGGCCAGTCTGTGGGCACCCAGCCAGCGGCCTCCCACTCCCTCACCATTTTGCAGAAAATGACCATCAGAATCCACCCCCACCCCTCAGATGTCTGCAACATCTCTAGAAATAAACCACCATGGCTTATTTCCCTTTCATGATTTTGTGAACCAGGCCAGACAAAGTTAAACACCTTCAAATCCTATTGGTTTCAATGGGAGAGTTAGACGCATATTTAACTTCTACACGAATATCAATAGGAGTAAAAGGTTCTTATATTTGACTACAAACTGAGCACCCATAATTTTCACCTCACCTTTGGGATGACATTTGGATGCTCAAAGGAGCTAACAGATTCATAAATAGCAGGGAAGGCAATTCCAGAAAATTACAGAAGTCTCAAAAAACCATTTGGATCCATAAAAACTGCTAGAATAGAAGATGCTTCCCCCTTTAAATCAGGAATTGGGAACCTCCATCCTGTGGGCCTGATCAGGCCAGTGAAGTTTCCCCACCTGGCCTCCTCCAGATCAGAGATAACAGCTGAGATTCCCCTTGGTTTCCTGGCCAAAGTGAGTGAGTCCAAGGGGGCTCAGTCCCCTTCACTCCTCAGCCCAGGCTGGTTTGACTTTGGCTACCATACCTCCCTCCCAGTGGGAAGGTGCAGGGAAGGTGAAGCCACCACACAGCTAAGGTGCCGAGTGGATTGTCCACCTGGCATCTTGCCCACAACGGCATCACCGTGTGCAAGGCTTCCCACACCAGGAAAACCTGTGCACAATGAAGCCTCCCCTGAAGGATCCAGCTTATCCAAGCTGGTGCTGGGTAAGGGACCACATGATGTCAGGGTATGTGTTGACAAACCCCTGACATCATACAGCCCACAAAGGGCCAGATGTCCCAACCCTGCTTTAAATGAACATGCATAGGTGATTGGTGGCCCCCGGTGGCTGTTCACTGAATGTCCAAACAGAGTGCTCATGTACAGCTGTATGTGCAGAGGCATCGTCACTGGTAGGGATGCTTGAGGATTTCATTTGGTCCAGGTTTCAAAGTAAACCAGTCAGATATGCATATCTCAGACTCAATGAAGGCTGGTGGCTTCAATGTCAGTGAATGGTGAATCCGCTCCAGATTTCAGTCAGAACTAGGAATGTTCTGGGGGGGGGGGTTGTCTATTGTGGGGCAATTTGGGCTGCTTTGGGCAGAGTCTTTTGGAGCCCTGCCATGTCTGCCAGAGTTGGTCGAGCGGCTCCCCAGCTTCCTATAGAACGTGATACGCTAACTGCGGCTGCCATTAGCCCATCGTAGGAAAATTACAGCCATAAATGGCATATTTTATGCCATTTGAGGCCATCAAGCACTTACTTTTACCTGAATTACAGCTTTTTACGGCTGTATTTAGGTAAAAGTAAGTGCCTCATGGCTGCAAATGGTGTACACAATATGCCATTTACGGCTGTAACTTTCCTGTGATAAGCTAATGGCAGCTGCCATTAGCCTATCGTGTTTCTGTAAAAAGCCCGAGAGCAGCCTCGCAGGAACTCCTCCAGACCCGGAGGTGAGTGCGGCTGGTCCTCTGTGGTCTCCAGAGGTCGGATTCCTTTGAATCTGGCCTCATTTGAATCTGTGACAGATTTCTCCAGCATCCCTTGTCAGAACTCTAAACCAGCTATCCAAGGTGCTTCTGCTTCTGCACCTTGGATAGCTACTTTAGAGCTCTGACTGAAACCCAGAGGAGTTTTACTGCCCCACTGACATCGGAGCCACCAGCCCCCACTGCCCAGACTAATGTGCAGGCTGGATGACAACTATTTGTTACATTTGGCACTTCACATTACAAGCCAGGAACTGCATCGCACAATGTATTTAGGGATGCATGAGAATTTTGTTTCAGTTCGCAAATCACTCGAAAATGCCCCATTCCTAACTCCAAATGAGAACAGGTGCACACATTCTCCAGAAACGTTAGCAAATTCCCAAACTTCCATTCACGTTTGAAAAATGCACAACTTTTGGAAAGCACACAACTTTTCCCATTCAAATCAAATGAAGAAAAAAAAATGGTTGTAAACAAGAACAGGAGGGAGTCAAACCAAGTAAAGTTCAGAGAATTTCAGTGAGCATCGCTGGTTCTGCCATTTGTATGCGTACTAAGCTGCATATAAGAATTACATATTTTAGGATAAAATAGTTTAGAAAATTTGACCGATATATATATTTAAATACATATTTTTGTGCATTTAAAAACACACACAGCAGATTAACTTGGAAATGGGATGGAATGGATTTATGAGTGAACACAAATGGGAAATAGACTGATCCAGTCATCTCTCATCTTGAGTGTGTTGTGTTTTCCAGACACGCAAAGCAAATGCTGCATCTTTTAATGCTTGTGTGAATTCGCAACATTATTAGTCTACTGGATGCTACTGCTCCCTACCAGCACTGGCCTTTCCCATGCATGCAGTCCCATGCTTGACAGAATTATAGAATGCACTTTTCAGAATTATACAATGCAAAGCTATTCACATCCCGCTATACATTAGGAGATAGGCAGGGAGCAATAGCCTTCAACCAGGCTTAACGGTGGCAGAGTAGGCTAAAAAGAACAAGGACGGAGACAGGTACTCTGTGGCCTCACTCTTTCCTGATGCCTTCCTTTCCTTAGGGTCTGGGTTTGATGTTTAGATTGTAATTTTAGGTCACTGAACCTCCTCTAGTGGTGCAACTATAGATTTGTACAGAAAAATAATAGGATTGTAGGTGGCATACTGAATCAAATCTAAGAAATTCATGGCATACACTTTTGCAGACTAGAGTCCAGTTCATCAGATGTGGATCACATATCCCTGGCTGGTGTATGTTTTCTGGCTGTAAAACTAAATTAATTACCGGGCAGTTCAGCAGAAAGGAGTTTGGCTGTCTCCCTCAGTTTGACTTAGGCTGGAATCACTTACCTGGGAAAAAGCCCCATTGGACTCAATGGCAGAAATCACTTACCTGGGAGTAAGCCCCATTGAACTCAATGGGACTTACTTTTGAGCATTGTACTGTTAATTACAGAATAGTGATCACAAACACAAACAGGGGCTGATTGGCCTCCCTGTGGCTCTTTTGGCATTGGAGGGCTGCTTAATTTACCTTATTACTGTTTACTATACAAAGAGATATACAGAAATTAGACACACAGGACTTTAAAATAAACAAAACCAGTTCACTGGAGAATTGAAAGGTGGTGGATGCAAGGGCTGGGCCCTTTGTTTCTCATTTGTCTTGGGTTTCCCCTTGATTTAATGATCCATGTGCCATGATATAGCAAGAGCATTCCAAATGCCTGCTATAAGGGGAAATGGTAACTTCATAGGTGCTCCTTTCTGCTCCTGTGAAAAAGTTTCTGAAAATCTGCTTGAACAACTGGCTGTCAGCTTGAAAGAAACCCTGGGTGGGGCTATATTTCCAGGAAATGAGGATGAAAACTCAAAACTGGATGATGGCAAAAGACGGCTGCATCTGGAGGAGATGATCTTAATTCTAAATCTATTCATTATGGCTCATAATGGAGGGATCAGAGTTGAGCTTTTGCTACTGGCAAGAAGAAGTCAAAGAAGAAAATGCTAATTGTAAACACATTGATGAGAAGTTAACTACCGCAGGGATACAGTAAGGAGAAAGGAGGCTTTCATTTCTAACACATGTACAGCATTCACCCAAATGACACTAAGCTAAGCTTACAAATGAGGACCTGCTGAGAAGCCAAGAGCAGATGGTTGTTACTGAATGCTCAGAGCAAAGTTTATAGCCCCCAGGTGGCAACACAATTGCCACTGAAATCAAAAAGAGAGGGCCACACAAGCAACACAGAGTACAATTAGTTAGTCTCCATATGTTTGACTTATGTTGACCATCTTTTTAAAAAGAAAAAGAAGTTAGGGAATGAAAGACAGCCTTCCCCAACTTGGTCCCCTCCAAACGTATACTGCAACTCCCATCATCCCCACCCAGCACTACAACTCACACCATCCCAAGCCAGGTGGAGCAGGGGGTGATGAAAGTTATAGTCCAACACATCTCGAAGGCACCTGGCTGGCAAAGGCAGTTTTGTGTCATCCTTACTGTACATGTTTGGAATTGAACAATGAAAGACTGTAACCTTGTTTTCTGAAAGGGCTTGTCCTGTATGTCTAAGAAAAAGCAGCTGCATTATACATTGGGTCTTGCTTTGAGATGGAAGAATTCTGTGGACATGTTTATTAGTGAGATAACAGGGTAAGAAATACCTCTCACTTCATTGTCAGTCCTCCTGAATATAGATGACAGCAGCAAGAATTAGGGATGGACAGATCAGTCTATCGTCCATGTCAGTTTCCCATGTGTTCATTAGGGATGTCAGAGAAATCCACAATGGAACCAAATGAGTTCAGATCTTGATGAATCTGACCAGTGGATTCCACAGAGGACTGGCTTTCCCCCTGTTGGGCGATTTCTGCCAAATTTCGGACTGTTTTTCTAACTTTCCTGATATTTGTGCAAATTTCATTGTTAAAAATATGCAAAAAATAAAAAGGCCAAAAATGTGCATTTCCTCATAGGCTAAAGCATGAAAATGCACATTTCGGGGGATTTTGTGCATTTTTGGGGGGATGTGCTAATTTTCACACATGCTAATTTGTGCAAATGAGCATTTGTGCAAATTCAGGGAACTAAAAAAATCCAATTCTGTCGCCGCCCGGGCAAACTGCAGAAGGAAAGGTGCCTGAAAATCCGCAAAACACAGATGGAATGGATTTTATGCAATCTGCCATCCCTAGTGTTCATAAATCCATCCATTCTGTTACTTACTACAGTATACCATGGTGGGGATTTTAACAATGAATTTTTGAATTATTTCCTCACAGAATATGCAGTTCTAAACATATTTTATCTTAAAATAAAAAGCATTTTGGTAAATGCTTTGAGCTAAGAACTACATTGCAAAATTTGGAGACTAGCAAAATCCAAAGGATAACTGTTGCGATCTGCGCATCTGCCAGGAGGTGTGGATTATGTCAGTTTACCTCAAAATGGAGACTGGACAAAATCCTTGAGCATCTCTAGTGAAAACCCAAACTCAGTGTCTACTTACCTGTTGCTGAAATGCCACAATGCAACCTGAATAGGTCCTGTATACTTAACCTACTCCAACAACTTGTAAAGATGAAAAGCACAGTAAAGGTGCTTTGAGTTGTGCTATCTAAATCTTAAATGAGAGTCTCACCACCATCACTACCCAGTACATAGAAGCATGGCACATTTTTTCCCCCATCTCCCCCCCGCCCCCATTTTGAATACCACGTACAAAGCTGCAGTATTGGTAGAAATTCAACAAGTGCATTTTTTTCTACCTGCCCATTTTTAACGGTACAGGATCTCTCTGTCAAAAAACAAAGATGGCAATCCTAGAGCAAGAAGGGAAACATCTCAGTCTGAAATACATCATTTCTATGCAACTCCTTCCCCTGTTCTCTGACAATTGGTTGAACTGCCGTAGTTTCGGACTATTCCTGAGCTTCCTTATCACTGAAGTGCAAATTTCAAAGCTGGGAGGTATGTTACAGCTGCCAGGGTGATGACAGTAAAATAAAAGTAAAGGTAGTGTAGTGGTTAGAACAGCCTTCCTGAACCTAGTGCCATCCAGATATATTGGAACACAGCCCCCATCATCCCCAGCCAGCATGGCCAATGGGCATGCTGGCTAAGGATGGGGCTTGTGGTTGGGGCACTAGGTTGGGGAAGGCTGTGTTAGAGTGTTGGACTAGGATCAGAAAGATTCAGCTTCCAATCCACATTCAGCCCCCACAATCTCTGTGTGATCTTTGGCCAATTACCCTGTTCCACAAGGCTTTTGCGATTATAAAATTGGAAGTTGTCACTGTTCATTGTTATATTGGGCAGTATCCTATGCCACCTAGGGATGTGCTAACCCAACCCCATCTGGGTTTTCTAGGCGCACCCAGCCCCTGCTCAACAGTCCCCAGACTGCACGTGAGCCCCTCCCACACTTGGCGAACAGCCTGCACTCATCCTGGCAGCCTCATCGAGCACTGTGGTCACCATTTTTTGAAAAATAAAATGGCGATCACAAAAATGCGCATATTTGCTTATGCACAAAAATATGCATTTTTTGCAAACGCGCATTTTCATGCATATGCAAATATGTGCATTTTTGCGATCGCCATTTTATTCTTTGAAAAACGGTCACTGTGGAGCTCAATGAGGCCACCAGGGTGAGCGTGGGCTGCTCACTGAGTGTGGGCAGAGGACAAGCAGGAGCAGGGCCTCAGCAAGCAGGGCTTGGAGTGCAGCGGGGGGGGGGTGTTCCACCACATTCCCAGACAGAATTGGGCATCCATGCCATGCCTAATGCTGCCCATACACCAGGCCAGTGGGACCTGCTGCTAATGCAATGGGGAGCTAGTGGTTCTTAAAGTAACCAGAAATGAGTGGAAATGCTAGCTTCTGGAATGGGATAGGTCAGTGGAGCTCACAAAAGGGAGCTCCATTGACCTGTCTTGATCTGGAAACGAGTATTTCCACTCACTTCCAGGCTTGCTTTAGGCAGCACTTACCTGCCCATTGCACTAGCAGCTGGTCCAGCCAGCACAATGGAATGAGTGGAAGTGCAATAGCAGTATTAGATTATATATATGTATTTATCAGTGCTTTTTAGTATTTTTGTATGTAAACCACTTTTTGTGAACCGCCCAGAGAACTTTGAATTTTGGGCAGCACAGAACTGTAATAAATAAATAAATAAGTAAGTAAGTAAAATAAAATATTTTAATATATTAATTGGGATAGAAATATTAGTACTAATCAATCAATCAACAATGAAATTAATATTTTACCCTTAGCACTTTGGAGGAAAAGTGGAATAAAATATAATAAATAAAAAATGACGTCGCCATAGCCAGTGACTAACATAACTAAATGTAGCTGCTGTCATGTTGCAAGTATCTCTGTCATGCCTTCTCCGGTCACTGCCAGGAAGATAAAGATTTATTTAAGACTCACAAAAAGATGATGGGGATCTACATGGATCATTTGCAGCCTTTTGTTGATTTAACATGTACTCTTGCCACGTCATCCCAGGCATTTTAACTCCGATATCAATCCTGCTGAATTAAATTGGACTTACTCCTAGGTAAGTGCATAAAGGATTTCACATTTAGTCAGAGAATGTTGTTGGAACTGCTGTGAGAGAAGCAGAAAACTGGGAAAGAGAAAAAACCCTTACTTGGGTCTAGGAGAGAGAGAGAGGTTGTTTGTGGGAAGGCAAAATAAGGCAATATATTTATACAAGTGGGACCTGCAGTGATATGCTGCTGTTCAGGGTTTCGGCCATCCATACCCTTTCGCAGGATACTTTATTCCAGTCCATACATACTCAGTCCTCACTGGGTTGTTTTTGTTTCCTGCCCCTCCCTCCTTGGGATATTTTTTTCTAAGAGAGAGAGAGAAAGAGAGAGAATGTTCCCCCAAGGCTGCTGATTCCCACAAGCCTCTTGCACAGAGCTGGTGCCATTTTGACAACATAAGGATCGGCACATCGAAAATGACTTTGCTATTAGTGGATGTAGTTTTAAATATTCACATTGAAAATAATTAAAGATGTAAACAGCCTTCTGTCTGCACAGGATGATATAACCAGAGTCATCATTATGATGTCCCAACTGGTAAGACCTCCTTGGCAATTCCTATTTCACATGGCCTGATGGATGAATATAAAAACAAAAACATTTCATTATTTCAGGAATCAACTTGAAAGTGAGGTATATCAGCTGGCTTTGTTTAAGGTTAGATAGCATGTTGTTGTTGTTGTTGTTGTTGTTGTTCAGTCGTTAAGTCGTGTCCGACTCTTTGTGACCCCATGGACCATAGCATGCCCGGCCTTCCTGTCCTCCGCTCTCTCCCGGAGTGTGCTCAAGTTCATATTCATTGCATCGGTGATGCTATCTAGCCATCTCATTCTCTGCCGTCCCCTTCTCCTTTTGCCTTCAATCTTTCCAAGCATCAGGGTCTTTTCTAGGGAGTTTTCTCATTAGGTGGCCAAAATATTTGAGCTTCAGCTTCAGTATCTGTCCTTCCAATGAGCAGTCAGGGTTGATTTCCTTTAGGATTGACTGATTTGATTTGACCTCCTTGCAGTCCAGGGGACTCATAAGAGTCTTCTCCAGCACCACAGTTCAAAAGCATCAATTCTTTGGTGCTCAGCCTTCCTTATAATCCAGCTCTCTCACAGCCATACTACTGGGAAAACCATAGCTTTGACCTTTGTTGGCAAGGTGATGTCTCTGTTTCTTACTATGCTGTCTAGGTTTGCCATAGCTTTCCTCCCAAGGAGCAAGTGTCTTTTAATTTCATGGCTACAGTCATGAAATTAATGGTGATCTTGGAGCCCCAGAAAATAAAATCTGTCACTGCTTCCATTTCTTCTCCTTCGATATGCCAGGAAGTGATGTGGCCAGATGCCATGATCTTAGTTTTTTTAATGTTGAGTTTCAAACCAGCTTTTGCACTCTCCACTTTCACCTTCAACAAGAGGCTCTTTAGATCCTCTTCGCTTTCTGCCATTAGGGTGGTATCGTCTGCATACCTAAGGTTGTTGATAAGTCTCCTGGCAATCTTAATTCCGACCTGTGATTCATCCAACCCGGTGTTTCTCATGATGTACTCTGCATATAAGTTAAATAAGCAGGGCGACAATATGCAGCCTTGTCGTACTCCTTTCCCAATTTTGAACCAATCGGTTGTTCCATGTCCGGTTCGTACTGTTGCTTCTTGTCCCTTGTACAGGTTTCTCAGCAGACAGGTACGGTGGTCTGGTAATCCCATCTCTTTAAGAATTTGCCAGAGTTTGTTGCGATCCACACAATCAAAGGCTTTAGCGTAGTCAATGAAGCAGAAATAGATGTTTTTCTGGAATTCTTTTGCTTTCTCCATAATCCAGCAAATGTTGGCGATTTGATCTCTAGTTCCTCTGCCTCTTTGGAACCCAGCTTGTACTTCCAGTAGTTCTCAGTTCACATACAGCTGAAGCCTAGCTTGTAGGATTTGGAGCATCACCTTGCTGGCATGTGAAATGAGCGCAATTGCACGGTAGTTTGAACACTCTTTGGCATTGCCCTTCTTTGGAATTGGAATGTAAACTGACCTTTTCCAGTCTTGTGGCCACTGTTGAGTGTTCCAAATTTGCTGGCATATTGAGTGCAGCACTTTAACAGCATCATCTTTTAGGATTTTAAATAGCTCAGCTGGAATACTGTCATCTCCACTAGCTTTGTTGTTAGTAATGCTTCCTAAGGCCCACTTGACTTCACTCTCTAGGATGTCTGGCTCAAGTTCAGTGAGTGCACTATCATGGCTATCAGGGACATTAAGATCTTTCCTGTATAGTTCTTCTGTGTATTCTTGCCACCTCTTCTTAATCTCACCTGCTTCTGTTAGGTCTCTGCCTTCTTTGTCCTTTATCATGCCCATCTTTGCACAAAATGTTCCCTTGATATCTCCAATTTTCTTGAAAAGATCTCTAGTCTTCCCATTCTATTGTTTTCCTCGATTTCTTTGCATTGTTCATTTAAGAAGGCCTTCTTGTCTCTCCTTGCTATTCTCTGGAACTCTGCATTCAGTTGGATATATCTTCCCTTTTCTCCCTTGCTTTTCGCTTACCTTCTTTCCTCAGCTACTTGTAAAGCCTCATCAGACAGCCACTTTGCTTTCGTGCATTTCTTTTTCTTTGGGATGGATTTCGTTGCTGCCTCCTGAACAATGTTACGGACCTCCGTCCATAGTTCCTCAGGCACTCTGTCTATCAGGTCTAATCCCTTAAATCTATTTGTTACCTCCACTGTATATTCATAAGGGATATGATTGAGGTCATACCTGAATGGTTTAGTGGTTTTCCCTACGTTCTTCAATTTAAGCCAAAATTTTGCAACAAGAAGCTCATGATCTGAGCCACAGTCAGCTCCAGGTCTTGTTTTTACTGACTGTATAGAGCTTCTCCATCTTTGGCTGCAAAATACATAATCAATCTGATTTCGATATTGACCATCTGGTAATGTCCATGTGTAGAGTCGCCTCTTGTGCTGTTGGAAAAGAGTGTTTGCTATGATCAGCATGTTCTCTTGAGAAAACTCTATTAGCCTTTGTCCTGCTTCATTTTGTACACCAAGGCCATGCTTGCCTATTATCCTGGTTATGTCTTGACTTCCTACTTTAGCATTTCAATCCCCTATGATGAAAAGGATATCTTTTTTTGGTGTTAGTTCTAGAAGGTGTTGTAGGTCTTCATAGAACAGATCAACCTCAGCTTCTTCGGCCTCAGTGGTTGGGGCATAGACTTGAAGTACTGTGATATTGAATGGTTTGCCTTGGATTTGTACTGAGATCATGCTATCATTTTTGAGATTGTACCCCAGTACTGCTTTTCCCACCCTTTTATTGACTATGAGTGCTACTTCATTTCTTCTAAGGGATTCTTGCCCACAATAGTAGATATAATGGTCACCTGAATTAAATTTGCCCATGCTTGTCCATTTTAGTTCACTGATTCCCAAGATGTTGATGTTCAGTCTTGCCATCTCATGTTTGACCACCTCCAGCTTACCTTGATACATTGATCTTACATTCCAGGTTCCTAAACAATATTCTTCTTTACAGCATTGGACTTTCTTTTCACCACCAGACACATCCACAGCTAAGTGTCCTTTTGGCTTTGGCCCAGCTGCTTCACTCTTTCTGGCGCTACTTGGAAATACCCTCTGCTCTTCCCCAGTAGTATATTGGACACCTTCCGACCTGAGGGGCTCATCTTCCGGCGTCATATCTTTTAGCCTTGTGATACGTTCCATGGGGTTTTCTTGGCAAGAATACTGGAGTGGGTTGCCATTTCCTTCTCCAGTGGACCACATTTTGTCAGAACTCTCCGCCATGACCTGTCCGTCTTGGGTGCATGGCATAGCTTATGGCTTCACTGAGTTACGCAAGCCCCTTCACCACAACAAGGCAGTGATCCATGAAGGGCTTAGATAGCATACCATAGCCCAATGATAGATTTGCATAGCTTTGTCCGGAAAGAATTAAATATACAGAACATGGGATATCTCTTAAATTCTTACTCTATATCCAGTCTCTATCAGATTCAAGAAAGCTTAGTGAAGCTAGCTACTCAAATTTCTTAGGGGACACATTGGTAAAGTCAAAGCTGGAGGAGACTAATTAAGAAATAAGCTCTGTTTTCAGTCTGATTAGTGGATCATTGTGAGACAGCTGTAGCTATATTGCCACTGTAAATCAAACTTTTTTGTTAGTTTAAAAGGCTGAGGCTAAAACATATAATATCAGGACAGTGATATCAGTAACACCATAAAGATGAATATCAAAGTAATTTCTCTGTCATCACACTGTCTCAAGCAGCCACACAATTTTTCAAATCAAAATGTTTCATATGACAATCCTTTAGGCTTCCAGCTTCTTTCTGCTGCTCCCAAAATGTAAGTTAGTATTTCCCTTCTGCAAAGTAATTTACTTCCAGTGATCCTCCAGAAATTATGAAAACAATCCCTAAAGCTAACCATTTCAAAGCACTGCCCCCATCCTGGAAAGTACAACTAGGTAAGAGAGAAAAGCTGGAGGGCTCAAGACTTCCACAGAGCTACTTGCTGATGAAACAAATACAAATACAGTGTATTCCAGCACTTTCTGTGTTGTAGTAGAAAATCAGCACATAGCCGATTTTCAAAATATGAACTATAGTTATTTACACCTTATTTTCTTACTTACATTCCTCCATTTGTAGGGTCAAATTAGACATGCCATTAAACACATTATGGTCTCTCTTGTGTGTGTCATTTCCCCCACACACACACACTGCCACCACTGCCTTCAAATGCAATTGTGGAGGGGGTAAACCTGGACTGGGGTCATGCTGGAATGGGGAGAGGGCCACACATTAATGCCACACGTTAATGCATAAAATTGATTATGTCTTTAGAACAGTCTTCAGCCCCCATTAGCTACAGCCTGAATGGCCAATGGGCCAGGAAAGCTGGGAGTTGTAGTCCAAAACATCCCTTATCCAAACATAAGATCTGGAGGAAGCTGCTGGAAACATGCATTTCCTATGGTAAACTGTGTTTCCCTATATGTTAGGGTTGAGTGGAGTTCCATGTCTCTTGTAATTCCTACTGCTGGGCAAAAGATCTCCAGGCATGTTTCCACAAAGATGAAATGAAAGTTCCAATCACATTGTCTCAATGGAAATTCTTTCTTTCTTTCTTTCTTTCTTTCTTTCTTTCTTTCTTTCTCTTCTTCTGCTACTCTGGAATTGGTTCTCAGGCCAATCCAACTCATAACTTGGCCCAAACAGTGGGTCTAAGTCTTGCTGTACATCTATCTGTGGGTATATTCTTCAAGTCCAGCAGGGCTAATCTACTCAAACTAGCTGCCTGAATCCTCTGTTTTGTCTACCATCCCAGTCGCTCATGGAAGGCATGGTCTTAAAGTGAAACAATAAGATCCCTCAGTCTCTCTTCCCCTTCCCATAACTCACAGTCTTCTTGTTTACTCTCATAGATGGAGCTTGATTCTGGGGTATACCAACTGTAGCGGCCACACTAAGTCCTTCATGGTGCAAAGAAAGAAGTCAATACATGGTTTTCCCTCACCCATGATTCCAGGCCATAGGCAATCTGTTTTTATTGCACATTGCAGCTTCCCCACTCACCCACCTCTGCACTTCAGCTTCTCTCTCTCTCTCTCTCTCTCTCTCTCTCAAGTTACTCACTTCCAGCATGGGCTGCACTTTCCTCAGCCTCAACTCCTGCTCATTCTTTCCCCATCAATCCATGCTTTCCATCCAATTTTTCACCTTCATCACCACTGGTAAGCACCTGGACAAAGCTTCTGGCTTCTCCACCAGTGACATAGTCAAAGCCCATCCGCTACTTATCCACCATGTGGATCTCTTCAGAGTCCCCACCTCCCAAATGGGTGCTCTGAAATTAGGCTTCTTGGTCAGCATCAATCCCCTTATAGCTGCTATCTAGTCAAGGCTTTTTCTTCCTGTGAAGCATCCAGACTCTTCTTCACAGTAATAATGAAGAGTCTGGCCCCCGTTAAGCTTGTGCTTTTGCCACTGCAAGACCTCCATTTGCTGCTTGTGTTCCTGCCACAAGGCCTATCTATCTACTGCTGGCCAGCAGCCATAACAATGCAAAATAAAGGCAACCCTGCACATGGACATTTTTCATTGGTATGGTATGCAGAAGCATTTTTGACCATGAGAAGGCACAAGCTCTCTGTATGGTAGAAGCTTTACATAGTGAACAAAATTAGTAGCTACAAGGTGTAAAACCCAGAGTTGTTTCAAAGCTGGTGTACTGCACCCCCAGACTCATACAGACTCTGCCTTCCAAACAAACATAAGTTTTATTTATGACCACGGTATCCTCCTGGACCGCCTGGAGGGGTTGGGCATTGGAGACACCGTATTGCGGTGGTTCCGGTCCTTCCTCTCCAGCAGGTACCAGAGGGTAGCACCGGGAGAGGAAGTTTTGGACCTGTGGCCACTTATTTGTGGGGTGCCACAGGGTTCCATCCTCTCCCCGATGCTATTTAACATCTATGTGAAGCCGCTGGGGGCTATCATCAGGAGGTCTGGGGTGCAGTGTCATCAATATGCGGATGACACGCAGCTCTACCTCTCATTCAAATCTTCACCAAGGTTGGCCATAGAATCCCTGTCCAAATGTCTGGAGACGGTGAGTGGCTGGATGGGGAGGAATAAGCTGAAGCTGAACCCTGACAAGACCTAGGTACTTTTGGTGGGAGACAAGAGGAGGTTGGGGGATGATGACCAGGTGTTGAATGGGGTACGGCTACCCTTGAAAGCCCAGGTCCGCAGCCTGGGGGTCATTTTGGACTCCCAGCTGTCCATGGAGGCTCAGGTGTCAGCTGTGAGCCGGACAGCACTGTATCAACTCCATCTGATACGGCGGCTGCGCCCCTTCCTTCCCGACCATCTGCTCCCATCGGTAGTACATGCCCTGGTCTCCTCTCGTTTAGACTACTGTAATGTGCTCTACGTGGGGTTACCCTTGAAGACGGTTCAGAAACTGCAGCTGGTACAGAACGCGGCTGCTCACCTGATTAAAGGCAGCCGCCAGCGAGATCACATCACTCCAGTGCTGAAGGAGTTGCACTTGTTACCAGTTGTTTTCTGGGCCAAATTCAAGGTGTTGGTTTTGACCTTTAAAACCCTATATGGTTCCGGCCCAACCTATCTGAAGGAGCGCCTCCAGCAGCACCAGACAGGCCGCTTAACAAGATCAGTTTCGGATGGCCTTCTCTCTGTCCCATCAGCCAGGACAGCTAGACTGGTGGGGACGAAGGAGAGGGCCTTTTCTGTGGTGGCCCCCACTCTGTGGAACTCCCTCCCTAGGGAACTCTGTCATGCCCCTTCTTTAATGAGCTTCTGTCGTGCATTAAAAACTTGGTTGTTCAGGCAGGCATTTGGGGTGGGTTAGGGTATTTTAGAAAATGTTTTTATGGTAGAATTTTATTGTCTTAAACTGTTTTATTGTGTGTTGTACATCGTCCAGAGTGGCTGGGTGACCAGCCAGATGGGCGATTAAATTTATTTTTTATTTATTATTAAATTTATTAAACAAAGACTTTCCACTAAGCTCTCTCAGGCAGTGGCCTCTCTCTCCTCAGGCCAGAAGAAGTGGGTACTGTCCTCAATCACTTCCTGGTTCCTCCCAAGAAGCACAACCCACTCAGGCCAAATCCAATACTTCTTTCATATTGTTTCAAGAGTGCAAAGTCACTCTGATTCATCCCAGAATAATCCAAGTGTACAAAATGTTGGAGGAAGGCTCACAAATAAGGCCACAGCTCACCATTTTCATTGTGCACATAGCAAAGTAACTTAAATCCAACCTTGGAATACTAATTTGAGCTTAAGTCTTGCACCAGACTGAAATATAATAATCAACAAATATGTCATGAAAATGGCTTAAGAGGATTTGGATACTTCCTTGAAATTAATTCTCTCCCCCACCCCCATCCCCAAAGTTTCTGTTAGAGAGTAAGAGCTTGCATGAGGCTAATCCAACTTTGCATGAAAGGTTTAGCCAACTGCAAAGAGAGATATACAGATAGTGTTAAGTCTGAGCAGTTCCAGCTCAGCACAGAGCATGATAGTATGAAAGAAACCCAGATAAGGTAAAATTAGTGGGACAGAAAAGTCCACACAGTATACAGGATATAACAATCCTAGCAGTTTTGCATGATATGATATCCAAAATAAAAGTGGGTCTAAAACATAGAATGTACAGTTGTGAAGGACAGAAATAGCCTCAGAAAGGAAGGAGTAATATCAAATAACGTATATTAATATTAAGGGGCTGTGGTGGCTTAGTGGTTAAGATGCTGAACTGCAGACTGGAAGGTCAGCAGGTCAGCAGTTCGAGACCCGAGTGCTGCGTGACGGAGTGAGCTCCCATCTTCAGTCTCAGCTTCTGCCAACCTAGCAGTTCAAAAGCAAGAAATTGCAAGTAGATAAATAGGTACCGCCTCGGCGGGAAAGGTAACAGTGTTCCGTGCACCTCGGTGTTCAGTTATGCCGGCCACATGACCACGGAAGCGTCTTCAGACAGCGCTGGCTCTTTGGCTTAGAAACGGGGATGAGCACCGCACCCTAGAGTCGGACACGATTGGTTGGGGACACCTTTACCTTTATACTAATATTACACATTATTATTAATATCATGTAAATAGCCCCAGAAAGGAAGGATTAATATCAAATAATGCATCTGATGACACAAAAAGCTGCAGCTGGGTAGGTGATTCGGCAAATTGCACCTGGCATGCACCATGGCTTAAACAAGCCACCATGGGTTGTTTAGCTTACTATGATCATCTGGACCAACCCATAGATGAACAGTTATACCCCAGATTGTGCCTTAACTGCTTTGGGAAGCCAATGCAAAAGTTAGAATGCTAGAGTAATATATATTCTGGAACATGGTATGCACATACTCATGGTTTGAGGTCAGTTGTTGGTGCCCTGCTAAAAATACCCTCTTTGTCAGAGGGTAGAGTGCGGGTGGGGAGGGAGGGGAGAGGGTGTTTTCTATTGTTACCCCAGCAGTATGGACTTCCACCCTTAGAAAGGCCACTGAAGCTGCACTCCGTACAAAAATGTTGAAAGCTCTGAGGCAATGTGGTAATCTTGAAGAGATATGAGTCTCATATTCATAGACCTGGTTCAGATGATCATTGTAGGCTAAACAAGTTGCGGTAGCTTAGAATCATAGAATCATAGAATAGTAGGGCTGGAAGGGGCCTACAAGGCCACTGAGTCCAACTCCCCACTCAATGCAGGAATCCAAGTCAGAGCATCCCTGACAGATGGCTGTCCAGCCTCATCTTGAATGCCTCCAGTGTGGGAGAGCCCACCACCTCCCTAGGTAATTGGTTCCATTGTCGTATTGCTCTAACAGTCAGGACGTTTTTCCTGATGTTCAGCGGGAATCTGGCTTCCTGTCACTGGAGTCCATTATTCCGTGTCCTGCACTCTGGGATGATCAAGCAGAGATCCTGGCCTTCTTTTCTGTGACAACCTTTCAAGTACTTGAAGAGTGCTATCATATCTCCCCTCAGTCTTCTCTTCTCAAGGCTAGACATGCCCAGTTCTTTCCGTCTCTCTTCAGAGGGCTTTGTTTCCAGACCCCTGATCATCTTTGTTTCCCTCCTCTGAACCCTCTCCAGTTTGTCTGCAACCTTCTTAAAATGTGGTGCCCAGAACTGGACACAGTACTCCAGATGAGGCCTAACCAGTGCTGAGTAGAGGGGAACTAGTACTTCCCGGGATTTGGAAGCTATGCTTCTAATAATGCAGCCCAAAAGAGCATTTGCCTTTTTTGCAGCCACATCACATGGTTGGCTCATATTCAGCTTGTGATCGACAACAATTCCAAGATCTTTCTCGCTTGTAGTGTGGTTGAGCCACGTATCCCCCATCTTGTAACTGTGCCTTTGGTTTCTTTTTCCTAGGTGCAGAACTTGGCATTTATCCCTATTAAATGTCATTCTGTTGTTTTCTGCCCAGCGCTCCAGTCTATCCAGATCACTTTGAATTTTGATTCTGTCTTCCAAGGTATTAGCTATCCCACCCAATCTTGTGTCCCACCCAGATTTGACCAGCATTCCCTGCACCCCCTCCTCCAAGTCATTAATAAAAATATTGAAGAGCACTGGGCCTAGGACTGAGCCCTGCGGTACGGTACCCCACTCGTTACCTCTCCCCAGTTTGAGAAGGTCCCATTGATAAGCACTCTTTGAGTCCGATTCTGTAGCCAACTGTGGATCCACCGGATTGTTTAAGCCATGGCATGTGCTGAGCATGACTCACCACCCAGCCGTAACTTGTTGCATCATCTGAACCCAGGCAGTGTGGCCTGAGCGGGAAACAACTCTCCATTAAGCCATGGGCTGTTGTTGGATTATCTGAGGGTTGTTCCCCCCTCAAACAAGGCACGCTGCCTGGGTTCAGATGACACAAGCCTAGGGATGTCAGAGAATTCTGCCATGGATCTCGGTGAGGCCGAATGCCAGTGCATTCGGCCCCCTGAAATCCATGCCAGAACGAAGCCCCCCATCCCACCCCCACAAAAGGCATGCAAAACGGGACACCTACCTGCTGCCATTCGTGCTGCTTTGCGAATGGTGGCCACGTCTGCGGCCGTCATTCGCTACTTCATTATAGCCGTGATAGGCTACGTAAATACTTACGCCATTTGCCTCCCTGCGGAAGCCGTGATAGGCTGCATAAGTATTTAGGTAGCCTATCACGGCCAAAAAAAAAAAAAGGGAACGCAAATGGCGGCTGCTGTAGCCACCGCCATTTGCGTTCGCTGTGGGTTTTTTTGCCGTGATAGGCTACGTAAATATTTATGTAGCCTATCATGGCAAAATACAGGAATGCAAATGGCGGTGGCTACGGCAGCCACCATTTGCGACCCTGCAGGCTGCCCAGCAGCTGGATGTCCGGCTGCTGGCAGCCCCGGCCAGCAGCTCTGCAGAATCGCCATGGAATGGAGCCGGCTGGAGAGAATTTGGGGGGGGGGAGGGACGGAGTGCCTCCCCCCCACTGCGAATGTCACCCTTCGAAAAGGTAAGTGATTTTCGTACATCCCTACACAAGCCACAGCTTGGTAGGTAATTCTGCAAACTGCACCTATGACGTGCCATGGCTTAAATAAGCCACCATGGGTTGTTTAGCCTACAATGGTAATCTGAACTGGCCCATAGATTAACACTTACACCCTGAATTGTGCCTTAACTGCTATGGGAAACCAAGGCAAAAGTCAGAACCCTTGAGTAATGTGATCCCAGTTACTGTCCCCACAAAGAGGCATATGCTATGCTGACACGCTGTGCAGGATCTGAAACATCCAATCTGTTGCCTTACATTGGATATATTACAATAGACAAGGGTCAATGTTAGAGAGGCATTAAAGACACTTGGTAGGTCCATGCCTGATAGATTAGATAGATACTTAACGAAGTGTAGAATCTGTAAGTGTGGTGGTATGGATTAATTTTATGTATAAGAGCAGTATGGTGATTTTAACTGTCCCCAAGATTGTAATGCTGCAACTAGGGATGTATGGACTGTGTAAAATCTGCTCTGTTTGTGTTTCATGGATTGTCAGGTGCCTTTTGTTCTGTCGTTTGCTCACAGACAGATATGATTGGGGGGGGGGGATCACGAGGAAAATATGCAAATAATTATGTAAGAGTTTTGCAAGAATTTAGATAATCGACCTTAGTACGTAACATTTAGCGCATTGCCCCCATTCCATTCAACTTTTCCTCAGCATAAACTTGTGTATTTCCCTACAAATATTAATAAATATGCATAAATTTCAGCGGGAAAAAATCATCCTAAAGTCCACAGACTCCACACAGCCTGTGGGGGGCACTACGCAGCAGATTCTGTCAGTCAGATTCTTAGAAATCCAAGCTCATTTTAGTCCATCTTAAATTTCTCCAGCATCCCTAGCTGCAGCATAAGAAATACTTGGTGTTTTTAAAAGATAAAAATAGTAAACATTAGTAAGAAAGCAGGAAGAAAAAATTGGAGTTTTACTATACTTGAGAACATTTGGGGTTAATGTGAAGACCAAGATATAGTTCATAATCAAATATATTTTGATCATTTTATTTTCAGTTCGGATATGTTTTCAGTTACTCTATCATAATGAGTCATGGCTACAAGAAATAATACATTAAAGTAATGACTCTTTGATTGTGGCTATGGGTATAGTCCACAACTCATTCACTCTGGAGCAACCCTATGAATTTTAGTAAACCTAAAAGGCTTGTGGAGACAGCATTCCAATTTGTTTTTATTTTTCAAAAGAGAAAAAACACAGATTTACAAATACCCTATCATTAATGCTTGAAATAATTATATTTATTTAGTTTTCAAAAGTATTTGTGTGATACTGTTTGAGCTCCTTCATGTCTGCATAACATTTTGAATGACCTATTTTTTAAAACCTCATGATTTTTGTTTCTTCTGCACTATTAATTTCCTAAGACATTAATCTCTCTTAAAATCTTTATTCTCTTGAGGCAAAGTCAAGTCACAGATATGTAGCTTATGAAGACTGGCACAATTAGGACAAGCAAGTATTATTGTTCAGTGGTATAATATGGTGCATAAAAGATTGACGTGGCCAGTCCTACATCCAACTTTTTAAATGACAAAACCAGGGTGACCAAGGCTGACACAAACTTTAACACATTTTGCAATCCAGTGTGATACAGTTCTCATACAAAGACTTTTGCTTTCCATCTTTTTGACCTACTTCTCCAAATCTCCTATTACAGGAGCTCAGCTAATAAAATTGGCCATACTATCAAAAGGACTCATTCAGTTGAACATCATTTAATACCATTGTGACTACAGTTGGTTCAAAACACTCAGGAGAATTCTGTTCCCAATTCTATTTTCTTGGAACCAGGAAAATAAGTTCCAGAAGAATATTTGGTTACATGGCTAAATTAATCAGGAACAGTGTATATTTCCATGAAAAACTTGTAGGCCTTGTATGTTTTCTTCACATACATAGTTCCTGTACATTGCACTCATGCAAAACATAATATCTTGGTGCAAAACATAATATTGCGTGATTATTAATTATTATTATTATTAACATAATAATAAACTTTAAAGATACACTATACAGAGATTACAAACCATTTACATAAAAAACACATGAACAGACAATATACATAAAAGAAACATATCTAAAACAACTTCAAACAAACAATCTCAAAAACAAAGAACCATAGCCATAAGACATTCCAGGATCACGATTAGACAACATGCTTTGGTTTTAAAGAAGTTATTGGAACATTACATCAGGCATCGGTTTGGGATATGTAAGGGCAAAACTACATGTTACAATAAACACACTTTTTAAAAAAACTGTTCCTTAACCTGGCCACTTTTATAGACTGTGGGAACCCAATCCAGAATGTGCTCCTAATCTGGATTGGGGCTCCTCACTTGTTTCCTATCAGATATCTCTCCACTACTATTTGCCCCTGAACATGCTGTTTACATCAACAGTCCTAGAATTCACAGCAATATCATTTTTGTTAATGGAATCCATAGTGGGAAGGAAACAGCTCCCCCAGAGTATTGTACTGTATTTTTCAGCAGCAGTAGTGCTACATGGTAGAATATTTCATGCCAGCACTACTGCATTCAAGCAGTTTGACTAGTTTGTCAGAACTGTGATTCAGAAATATAATATTCACAATGGAACTTGCAACAAAATGTTGCAGTACATCCCCAGGCCCCCCAGAGAAGTGCTCCTGTTCATAATTCCAGTCAGGCCATATAGTCCAGTTCAGGTCTTGTATAGGGAGGAGGAAGTCAAGCGGGGTAAACGGGGAGAAAAGATGCCCTTTTTTCTTTTCCATTCCTTTGAGTCCTTCCTCTGCTGCGCTAAATGGAACAGGCAGCAAGTGATGTGAAAGATATCCACCCAGGACACTGGAGCACCACTGTTAGTCAGAATAGATAAGCCTTCCCCAAACTAGTGGCCTCCAGATGTTTTGAACTACATCTCCCAGAATTCCTGACCATTAGCCATGATGGCTGGGGCTGATGGGAGCTGAAGTCCAAAACACCTCAACGGCACCAGATTGGTAAAGACTGGAGTAGACAATACTGGGACAGATAAACAAATATTTTGACCTGGAACTAGGGATGGCGGAGAATTCTGCCACGGACTCCAATGAGGCTGGATTCATTAGAATCCGGCCCCCAGGAGTCCATGGCAGAATGGACCACTCCCCTCCACCACCCCACAAAATTCTCCCTGGACGGACCCTACCTGCTGCTGGACGGTCCGGGTCCGTCCGCTGCCCTCCGCTGCCCCGGTCTGCGGCCACAAATGGCATCCAGCGTAGCGGACTCCATTTGCGTCCTTGCTTTAGCCATGATAAATATTTACATAGCCTATGTAGCCTATCACGCAAAGAGCAGGGACGCAAAATGACATCCGCTATGCCATTGTGTCCCTGCTCTTTGCCGTGATAGGCTATGTAAATATTTACATAGCCTATCACGGCTAAAGCAGGGACACAAATGATGTCCACTATGCTGGACGCCATTTGCGGCCACAGACCGGCAGCGGATGGAAGTCCAGCTGCAGACGGGCCCGGCTGGAGGCTCCACGGACTCGCTGTGGAGCAGAGCTGGCCAGGGAGGATTCCGGGGGGAGGAACGGATCGCCTCCCCCCCCCTGCGGATGCTCTGAACTGGAATGGTGAGTGGGGTTCATACACCCCTACCTGCAACAAGGTAGATTCCTATGTTCTGACAATGCTAGAGACCTCAAGTTTGGGGCCGATAGCCTGGAACGTGAACATTTTATATAGTGAGTGCACAGAGCAGCATTATATAGTCGGAAAGGGGCTCTGGACAGTGAGAAAGGGAAATTGCCTCTTTTCCTTTTCTTCCCCCTGAAATATCCCTGTTTAGTGACTCCTCCAGGATACTTACAATAAGCTGGCAGGGCAGAGGTGGGGAACTTTTTTCTGTTGAGGCATCATTCCTTTTGGAGTGATCTGCTGGGGGCTACAAGTAGGTGAGGACAGTTTTAAAAGTGGCCGAGTTCAACGCTTTTCTCTCTTTGCCAGCTATTCCTCTGTGTGTCTCTTTCTGCTAACCCCTTTCTCTCCGTCTCCCTGCCAGCACCCTCTTCCTCCCTGTTCAGAAGGAACAGATGTCTTTTTCCAGAGATCTCAACTGACAGGGCTTTCCCCCCTTCCATTATTTAAGCCATTTAGGCTTTTTTCTCCATTCCCCCAACACCTCTTGCCCTCCTTTTCTCCCTGTGGGCTCCTCCCACCTGCATGAAAGTGGGCCAAGGGCTATGAAAGTAAGCTGAGGCTGCATGTGGCACCTTAGGTAAAAGCAAATATTGGCTGAAACGTAATCGTGTCAGAACGCAAAGAATGTATAATGTTTCAAAATGGTGACATATTCTGCTTCCTATGTCACTCCATCTGTGTTGAACTACAAACTCCAGATTCCCCAAAGAAAAAAGGAAAAGAAAGCATTCAAGTGAGACGGAGTTTCCACAGAGCTCTTAGACCACCCTTGATATAATATAGCTCTAACATTACATTAGAGACTTGGTTTGACAATCCCAGTTTTCCATTAGTTTTGTAGGCCTTACAAGTAAAATACACTAAGCTCTCACAGGCTAAACTCTCCTTTCATTGCACATTACACACGAAGTTGAGCAGTCAGCTCCTAGGCCTTGATGCCAGTATAAACACTAGTGCACTTGGGAGGAATATTGATGGCTCTCTTCATAACAGTGTTCTGAAATGCGGCTGCTATTTAACAAGCTGAGCTCTAGTCAGTTTTATAGTTTTCCTCTGGGAATCACAGCTAAATAATTGGCTGTGCTCACTGATTGCTGAAAGGGTGGGTCTGCTACATTCAAATGACTAATCTTTTTTGAGCAACAGAAACCATAATGATAATATTGCAAGAATGAATGTGCATCTATTTGGACAAGGTGTGCAATACTTTATTCACTTTTTAAAAAGTGAATAATGCACCAAATTTACTAATATGTTCCCTCTGTCTTCTCCTACTGGGACTTCAAGTAAACGGACTGGACAGTATACACGATGTGAAAAAGTATGCACTGTGTTCTCAGGATTGTATATGCCAAACATGTCGGGTATATCTATTGCCATTATTAAGAAAATATCACAGACACAAAGCCTATTCTGGTGCACCCTCTCACGCATTCCTCATTCACATCAGGGGGAATGGCCAAACAGGGCTACAAAGACCACATAACTGTGGTGTCCAATGGCAATTCATGGGTTAATTAATTAACTCACAAATTGCAGGGATGCACATCATGCCTGAGCCACTGCTGGTTTCCTGGAAAATCCTATGAATAATGCATTCATAGGTTTATTTATTTCATTTCATTTCTATACCACCCAATAGCTGAAGCTTTCTGTTCAGATGTCATGTTTCCATGACATCTGAACAGGGGCACTTGGGGTTGTTCATGGGTTAAATTAATTACCCCCAAAATTCACGCTGGATACCACAGTTACATCCAAGCAGGTCCATTCTGTTAAGGAATATCTGTGTGTGTAAACTTAGGGGAAGAAGGGGTTAAGTTTACAGAGATCCAGAAAGAACTCTGAGTCTCTCCTTGCCAAAATCAATTTCAACAAAAGTTACATTCACAACAGGAAATGAATGATTAGATATTAAAATAAAACAGATGAAAATCTCATCTTAACAGATAGATTCACTTACAGTTGTAAGTCTCTGACCACTCAGTTTTATTTTCCACAGTTGAAACTGCTTTTTCAGATCTTGTCCTTTAGTTTCCTTATAGTATTAAGGTTAAGATCCTCACTGGTGGAGTAGCAACAGTTAAACATCCTCTCCTAGAATAGATAAATGATGTAATTAGGAATCAGCAGCCATATTTTGCTGTTAGTTGAAATAAAATGCTCAGGAGAGCCAGACCTGTCAGTTAATCATACACTTTGTTTTAGGAAAATAGTAAATAGCTGCAAAGTTAGGGAGCAGAGAAGCTTCTGGAACCCTTCAAATGATGGTATACAATACTCTGTTCCAAATCATTCAGGGCCTCCTAAACTGACAGCAATCTCTGCATCCCTGTCAGCGGTTACCTCAGGAAGACTCTCTGGATTCCCTCAAATGGAACTTTTTGGGCATGTGCAACTGCTCCCCTCCCTTCTCTAAGCCATTAAGAACATTGCCCTTGTTTTGACACAAACTACGTGTTTACATTCACTCATCTGCGGAAGGCAGAGTGTGTTCTTGGAGGGATGCAGGAGATGAGCAGCAAGTAGCAAGCCCTTCTTCGTTTGTGAAAGCTGGCCAGAAAATGTTGCACTCCTTTTGGGCTGAGAATCAGAAGAGCTGCTCTTCCTTTTGGAGGGAAGAGTCCCCAGAGACCTCTAGTTTGGGGGCAGTCATCACTAGCTAAGGGCACAATCCTCTGGACATTTAGACAGAAAAAAGTCTCACAACACCCATCATTCCCTAGTCAGCTATGGGAGTATTACATAGTGGTGTAGATTTCCCAAGTAGTTGCTAGGTCTATCTGTCCATCCCAGAGTCCAAATAAAATAAAACAATAATCAATAAAGCAGCAGCTAATCCTCAAAACAAACAAACATAAAAGTGAGCACCCATCATGGCAAGCAAATATAAAGCAGGACTACATTCCTGGGCAGCACACCTAAACAGTTTAGATTTCTGTGAATTGCCCAGAGAGCTTCAGCTATTGGGCAGTATAGAAATTTAATAAATAAATAAGTAAAGAAAACAATGTTTAGCTCATGTTTGAAGAGGTATAGGAATGGAACTGCCTAGATCTTATGAGGCAAAGGGTCCCATATCCTACATAATATGATCAACAAAGTCCTCTCCCTTATGTCACCTCAGATAGTGATGGCACACAGAGCTATTTGGGACCCAAATATCTGAAGGAGTGCCTGTTTGCATATAAACCTGCACCCCTAAAGCCAAGGTCAAACACACAGGCAGAATCAAAGTCCAGAAGGCAACATCAGATCAAAGTCCAAAGGTCAATGACACAGAGGCCCAAACACAAGCCACAAGATCAGGGAAGCATGAGCACAAAACCCCAAAGAAACAGCATTGTTTTTAGCAAAGGCTAGACCAATAATGCAGGCATATATACCAAAGCCTCCTGAGCCCCACCCAAGGCTCAGCTGCAGTACATTACAAGCCGTTCTCCTGAGGCGTTCACGCCTCTTGAGGAGCTCTTCTTTGGAGTCAGGTACTTTTTCTTAAAGGATCTCTGCTGATTTGCCTCTTAAAGTGACAATGCTCTCTGACACTGGGCAGTTGCACAGCCTCTGTCTCTGAAGCAGACCTCTCCTCTTCCTGAAGGGATGGACCCATGATCCTCTCCCCTGAGGGACAGGCTCCCCCAGCTCTCCTGACATGGGTAGTTCCATGGCATCATCTGTCTCTCAGAGCTTTAGCTCCTCCTTCTCCGAGGAGTCCTTCAGCAGGTGCATGACATTCTGCTCAGGCTGCTGTCCAGGTGCTAACAGCTTTATCTTTAAACCAGACATGGACTGGACACCCCTTAAATAGCTGGACACTCTCAAATAGAGGACAGTCCTCTGCCACCTATCTAAACTAGAGGACTGTCCTCTGTAAAGAAAGACACCTGGCCACACTATCTCAGCAATCTAGCTGCTGCATTCTGCACCAGCTGAAGTTCCTGAACACTTTCCAGATGCACCCCCATGCAGAGCACACTACAGTAGTCAAACCTGGATGTAACCAAGGCCTTTCTAGCTGTGGCAACGTATATGCATATTTTGCTCTGTTAGGGATGGAGTAGGATGGGTCAGAACAAGAAAAAAGGAATATACAGCCATGCAACCCTAGACATTTCTACTCAGAAGTAATCTCTCTTGCATGTGACTTACGTGCAGCAGGCAGTTGTGTAGGATTGCAGCCTTACTTTCCAGTCAGTATGTTTAGGATTGCACCCTTATCCTTTATGGTTAAATTGTATTTGACCACTAGATTCCAAGCATCTTAAAGTTAGAATTAAATATACAAAGTTTATCCATTTAGGGCACAGTCCTATGCATGTTTAGACAGAAAGAAGCCCTACAACTCCCAGCATAGCTCACTGGGGGATGCTGGGAGATGTCTGACATTTTTTTTGTCTAAACATGCATAGGATTGCACCCTTAATTATCATTTTCTTGAAGGATGATTTATAGCTGATGAGGTACTGGTTCTAAACTTACCTATTCTTAACAAATATTATATTTCAAGGATTTAGGTTTGAAACAGAGTGCCCTTTCTTTCTGTTTTTAGTTGAAAAGAGAAAATGTTCTTTTAAAAAAGAAAATAACAACTCTATTTAGTAGCACCATCATGGGGGTTGAAAGACCTTTGATCTGGAAACACTGGCCTCTGAAAGAAAATGGCTGTCTTTTGTCATTATTAATAGCATTTCATGCATATTGAGAACTCCTTGACCTTAAAATCCGTTGATCTTGGCACTATGTCCTAGATTACATCAGATTATTTGTGGGGCAGTAGATTTTTTTTTAACCCAATTGTGTGGTCTGATATGAATGCCTGTACTACTAGGTGTGGGGAATGTCAGTTACCATTTTTTATTTTATTAATAATAGCCACATCATTAGTGAAGAAGGAATGATTGATAGAAGAATATAAGAACAATGGAACATAAGAAGAGCCATGCTGGATCAGACCAAGGGTCCATCTAGTCCAGGCTGTCCAGCACTCGTTTCACACAGTGGCCAACCAACTGTTGACTTGGGAACCCATGAACAGGACATGATATACTAGTTTTAGCAAGTAATGCACATAACAGATGTTTGAATAAAAAAGATCTACATAAAAATTTAAGCAGGATAATAGTATGAAATGGGACTTTTTTAAAAAGTCAGGTTTATTTAGGCAGGTGCTGGGAAAGTATACATTTAAATAGCAATAAAATGAAATATTCTGAGGTAAAGTATTAAGGTTTAAGGATCAAGAAGGGGCCAGATACTATGTAGGTGAGGGGGCATATCTCAAGGGTAAGCTAAACCTTTATACTGCTGAATTATGGCATGCCTAAAATAATGAGTTATTATGAATACAATCTTTTTGTCCTTTAACTACAGTGCTGGGTTAAAACATAACAAAACATAGTTAGTTCAAAATGGAAGCAAAAGCTTTCCATCTCCTCCTTTTCTTCACTATTTCTTTCACCGTTAGCTTACTTGATCCTTCTGTCCCCAGTCAGACAGCTACTAAATATCAAGATACTCTCCTAGAAGCTTTTTTTTCTGTTTTCTGTTCTCAATCTCTGGCCATGATTTCCCGGAACTGATGTTCATCAATTTATTTGTTTTGCATCTCTTGATATTTCAGAATCCAAGGGGCTTTGCCTTTGAACAGTCATCATCTCAGATACTCTGATGTTTCCTCATGTTGAGAAACATGTTGACAGATAATTTTATTTGAAATCAATTTCTTCAGGAGACTCAGATTTACTTCCTTACTGAGCATAGTCTTACATGGACAATGTGTGGTCTGGATCATATTAACTCTCTCACTTTGGAGAGACTTTAGTCTTTTCAGGCACAATCCTATGCATGTTTAGACAGAAAAAGTCCTACAACTCCCAGCATGCCCTGGCCAGCAGAAATTCCTCCACAAATTCCAGTCAGTCAGAACTGGATTTTGACCACAGATGTATTTAATTATATGTAATAAAATAATCACATTCACTGAAGCATCTCAGACAATGATAATTTTCAGTGGTGGCTCACAAATCTGAATGAGTTGGGCAGTAAGCTATTATCTCTCTAGGCAGACAATGTATGCCTTGCTAGTGTTAACTCCAGTCCTTATAGTATCTGATCCACTAGGTCAATGGGAAGCAACTAGAGGTAGTGTTAGCACTGCCTGCCTTATGACTTTGTGCTATGAGCCATGAAAAGTAGTTAGAAATGCCAGCCTGCTAACATACTATTTTGTGCTTAGTAAAATATAGCATTTCCACATTAAAAATTCTCACAAGTCCTACCATGTTTTTAAGTAAACATTGACCACATGGATTCAACATGACAACATATTCCAATTCTAAAGTGAATTATTAGCAGCACAGGATAAATACTATTTCAGGTATTTCTCACTGAGTTTCTACAACTTTATGTTGCTGTCTGGATGAGGCGATTGGTAAGAGATGTCTTTTCTTTTGGTTTTCTGGCACAGTTTCAACTCATACAGAATAAGAAGAACCAGAAGACAGGGATCCCTTCCAGCTGTCATTGAAACAGGAAAAAAAAATCTGTTTTAGGTTTGGTTTTGACTTTTTGAGAGGAGTGTAGTTTATTTTATTCAGATTACAGAAGCACAATCCACCAAGTGATACAAAGCGATTCATTTCAAAGGGTTGTGCAGTTTTCCATACATAGTCCATTAAAGGGCATGGAGTGTCCACATCAGCGACGCTTCAAGGATTGCTGTAATCATAGGTAGTGATCTAGCACAGCAACACTGCACAAGACATGCGTGAATGCTTAAGCTACCTGCTGTCATGGATTCTAAGTCCTCCCACTCAGTAGTGAAGTAATAGAGACTCGCTGTGCAATCCACAAACTTTTATTCAGTTAATAGCACCTCTTCGCACCTGAAGCAACTGCAAAGGCTGGGAGCTGTCCTCTAGGCCTAATTAGCTAAATAGTCCTTTTGTAAGAGGAAAGCAGGCAGTTGCCGTTCAGCTAATAAATGAGTTTCCCACTGTGCTGGACAGGTTTTTTCTGGCCCCCTCCCTTCAGGAAGGATCCTCCTGACCCAACTTTTGATGGGCAGCCAATCTGGTGGAATGCGTCCCACCTCCTCTCAGCTCCTCCCACTTAGCTCAGTGGCAGGCTCTGGAATCTGCCAATTCCACTGCTCCCTCCCCCTCTGATAGAGGCCAGGTTCCCACAGGGAGAAGGGAAGACAATCTCTGAGTCTGGCCCTCCTGCTCAATAAGCTGCTGGAAAGGTTCTTCGCTGACTCCTAAAGAGTCTTGGGGAATTTCCTTCCCCACGCCCTGTCTCAGCTGGGCTTCTCCTAGCTCTGTTTCTGAATCTGAGTCAGAAACCAAACTGAGGAGCTTGGGACCACTCCTGACACCTGCTTCATTGGACTAAGTGCCATCTGATGCGCCCCCTCCTCCACTGGTGGATTTATCTTGTGGTGGCAGTGGGCAGCAGTAGCATCACTGCTCTGAACAATGCCAGGCAGTTGGGTCTAGCCACAATTTTCATTTCCCACAATGCACATGTCATAGGTCTCTTTGGAACATTGTGGAATATTAAAAAGGTAGGTAGACTCAATTGTCCAGCATTACTTAGGGTACTGAGTGGGGTATTTTTTTTAATGGGGCCCGAGGCAGGCTATGGTGCCATGTGTCCTCTCCTACAGATGACAGTGCTCTATTCTATTTGAAGGGCTGCCATAGGATTGTCCACTATTTTGAAGCTGATTTCTTTTTGAAGAGCTGCCTGGTCCAAGTCCCATTTAAAGATAAAGAACTACTAGGAGGAAGAGCTGGGCACACGGGTCACCAGATCACAGTCTTCCCACACATTTAAACTGAATTATTCCTAAATGTGCATCTATACATATAAATTAGCATATGTACATTTTATGCAAATCCGTGTCCTCTTTTGTTCCTCTCTTTTTTGGCAATTCATAAGCGGTCACCTTAGAGCAGGCATTGGCAATGGGTCATGATGGGATGCCAGGCACTGATTCTGGCCCTGCCTTCTCCTGTTAACTGTGTTTCTGCTGTTGGTGTAACATTAAAAATAGTCCATGATCACATTTTGTTTGTGTTCCCATGAATACAGAGTCTGTGGTCACTGCAGTCATTTCCTGGTTGATTACGGGCTCAAACTCACAAAGGTTAACCTCCCATGGGAAAGGCGAGGATGTTTCCAGGCTCCCCAGTGAATATTGCAGGTATGAAAGGAAGCTACACTAACCATCAAACTGGCCACTCTCTCCAGCCGGTGCTTAATCTGACTCTATGACTACCAAGGCTGAGGCCTAGAAATATGTCTCACTGTCAGGGCTTCTTGGAACACGTGAAATATGTTAAGGAGCTCAGTGCCTTTGAGCACTGAGACAAGGCGAGACACGTCCAAAATTAGAGCTCATGGCATCGCAAGGGGTGTCTTTCCCAAGGTAGCACTTGTCATTTAAAAAACAAGTACCTTCTCTAAGGCTCTGTACTTCACAGTGACTGTGAGAAGGGCTGGGGACATCCCCTCTCCTTTGTTGAACATTTTGCAGGGGTCATGCATCTGCACGAGTCAGTTTTCTCTCCCAGCCCAGGGTTTCAGAATCCATAAACATGTAGAGGTGATATTAGCCAATTGCACTCTGGTTTCTGAGGCCAGGTTCACACATGGAAAAGCTAGTGTTATTTTTGTTATCAGTGGACCATGTGGTCCAGCACCATTGTTACATGAAACACTTCCAAGATAGTGCTGGCAGAGATGATTGCTCTAGCATGGAAACATCTCTTGGGAGAGCTCCAAACCACACTGTTCACTGTTGACAAACTTTATGCAAGCTGTGTGGAGCCCCACCTGCATGGGATGGTTGGCTTTTTGATGGCTACCACACTGCCAACATCATAGTTGCATCGGGCTTGGGCTTGCACTCCATCCCTCAGTCCAGTCCCCAGAATCCAGGGACAAGCACTGCTGTGTCTCCTCAGGTCATTGTTTGTCTCTTAAGAGTTATTTAAAAATAAACGTGCAGGCTTTCAGAATGCTGCATGATGAAGTTGGTGACATGAGCTGTAATTGTGCGTTAGTGAACCTTATTTCCAGGAGTAAAATTAGGGGTGGAGGTGGGGAACCTACCTAGTTATTTTAAAAGGTAGACCCACCCTAATTAGTTATTATCCTGGGGTCTCAGTATTTAACCCTTTACTTGTTTTAGGCTAAAGAAAAACAACAGATATTTGGAAAACTAAGTTTCACCACTGTACTTTAAAGTGACCACAAGAATTTTCAATGACCCCAAAGTCTGCCAGTTTAAAACCCAAGTTAAATCTATCTCATGTTGGCTCAAGCTTCACAAAGCCAGGAAACTGGAAGCTAAGGCTGATGCCTTAACAGATGTGCCCTGATGCTGTACAATGGCTCAAATTGTGCTTGCTTACAACTTATCTTCTATGCCAGGTGCATTGCTAGGTACTTAAAAGATTCAGGGTCCTGGCCCATAGGGCAGAAATCTCCATAAAATCTGTATATAATAATTTATATCCATATATGCAAAATTAGAAATAATTACTAGGATTTATTTACAATTCACACAGGGCTTCCCTACACAAGGCTTTTATCCCAGTTCTTTACCAAGGCTTCTATTTCTGGATCCTTTGTAGGATTAAGATTGGCTCTTTTACACATGCTTTCTTTTGGGGATTTCCATTCTCTGCAAGTTCTATATGTTTCATTATACAGCCACTAATTGGTGCTGTAGTATAGCATAGCTGTGGTATAGCGGAATGGCGGAGGTACATGGAGCCGTTGGAGTGCTTCAAAACACCATTTAAAAAAATAGTGGATTTTCCTCATCAATAAAAAAAGTCATGATAATGGTCACAAAGCATGGGAGAGGCTCTGGAGGGTGACAACATTTTGTAAAGGACCTGCAAACTATCGTGAATGACCAATCACGAGTGCACAGTAAAAGCCTCATGTAGAGAAGCCCACAGAAGGCAAAGCAAATTGATTTCTCATCCAAATAATCTCAAATAAATTCTTGAATTAATTTGTATCCATCTCAGATAATCCCAAATCATTAGTTCCTTCTCAATTACAATTAATTTGCAACAGTGTGAAAAAAACTGAGTGCATAGAAGTGCAATAAGTGGAAATTCACCCCTTGCATGACAATTAAGCTAGAAAAAGACCCTTCTGTTCAAACCATTGGCTATTTGGGGCTCTGAGAAATAGATTCAGGGCTGGGGCACCATGGGCCCAGGCCTGGCAACACCTCTGTTTGCACACACTCCACAGCCACCTCCTAAGTATGGTAAGCATAAGAAACCCACCCCCACCCCATGAGAATTTCTCCACCATTGTCTTCTCCTTTGAATTTCTTTTTGAAAGCAATTTCTTTTCTATTAAATTGAATGAGAAGGGTCAAAAGAAGTGGGAGAAATTTTTGGCACAACACTGGTGGCTGCTACTACAGATGTACCAGTGAATGAGCCAGGTTTCCCCATCTGTGACCCCCAATCCCTCTAACTATCTGTAGGAGCAGACAGCAGGATGCAAGCCAACTGCCACTGCCAGGCACAAGGAATGACCAAATAATTTCTAGTCATTCCTGGCTGCCATCCCATGTGTATTGGGCTCAAGTGGAGGTGCTGTTTTGTACAATCATTTCTTCCTTGTGATCCTTGCTGGGTTATGTATGAGCTCATTGGCAGCCCACCTGTTCCTATGGGTGATAACATGGTGGCTGCCCTCCCATCATCTGAACTAGGTCAACATATTTGGTTTTCTCATCATAATATTCTGAGCTCAGGTTTTTAGCATCTTTTAAATCAATGCTGAATGTGTGCCATTTCATCCATGCTTCCATTTATCCATCAACAACTTTGCGGGATGTCCAAAATAAATAAAACAATTAAAAGGAGGGAGACGCTTGGACAGGCATGTGAAGTAGCCAGGGTTCTGTAAGGTCAGAAACAACAGCAGTGCCAGGTGACCCAGCAATAAGTAATGGATATGGCATTTTACAATGTGAGGTTATTTATATAAGTCTGCCCAGTTTGGAAGTGCTATATACACTTCAGTTATGTATACATTATATGATATGGTGTATTTGTAGTTGCTCACATAGGGAAAATTATTCCCACATAACCCTCTTTTGAAATAGGCTTAGGTGTTTTACTAGAAAGTTTGTTCTTGGCTTCTTATTTCTGTTAGGGCTTTCCCCTTAAAATGCACATGTGTGAGTGTGAGTGTGTGTGTGTGTGGGGGGGGTGATCTTCTCTCGCATATATTTTGAAGGAAAAAAAGTAAATGTGTCAATTAAATCTGTAGCTGAAATTGCTTAACTTTGACTGGATTGATCTATCTGCCTTTTGTACACTTGCCTGGAAGAAAGAGGCAAGCAACAGGTACTGGAGTGAATTATGGCCCACCATGGCTGGCTGGGGCATGCTGGGAGTTGTAAGACCTTTTCTGTCTAAGTTTGCATTAATTGTGCCTTTACCAAATTATTAGGGAAGAGAGGGGAAACATCAGCCAGCGCTAAAGCCAAAGCAGTACTTGAAATATGGAGGCAGGGCAGAGGGGAGGGAAACTAGAGGAGCCTTCAATGACACACACAAGACCCACCTCCTGCCTACTTGAGCTGTCACAATTCAAGAGAAAATACACTTTATGTTTACTGTTTTATCCTTTTTGCAGCTAGAATGCTTAGGGATGTCCTGTTTGTAAACTAGATAAGCACCTGCATTTCCTGCTTCTTTCTTTCTTTCTTTCTTTCTTTCTTTCTTTCGATATATGTGATTTTGCATGCAATTTTCCCCAATGTAATGCTTTTTAAAACATAATTTTCATTAAAATATGCATTTTTGGTGCACACTTTCCCCTAATATACACATTTTTTTATATACATTTTTTGACTGGAGAACTGTATCACCACATTTGGTGAATATTGAAGTTTAAGTGTGTTTTGGTTCATGCATTGGTTTGGAAAGGGTAAATTAGGTAACGTGAACCAAACACATTTCTCCCCTATCCCTAGACATGCACATACTTCCAGTTTTACATGGAATGTGTGTGTGTACATGTAAAACAGTACATACTGCTCCTGTTCCTAGATGACTGATCTGGGCATGGTCACGCATGCCTTAGCTACATCCTGTTTGGACTACTGTAACACATGCTATGCCTTTGAAAACTGTTCAAAAATGTCAGCTGGTCCAGAATGCTTCAGCCAGACTGTTGACTGAATCTATTTACAGGGAGCACGTGACTCCCTTGTTTCAACAGCTTCACTACTGGCTACTGGTCTGTTTCTGGGCAGAATTCAAAGTGCCTGTTTATGACCTATAAGCCCTATACAGCTTGGGACCAGGCTATCTGAAAGGCCACTTTCTCCCATATGAGCCTGCCCAGGTATTAAGGTCCTTGGGAGGCCTTTCTTTTGAGAGTGCTGCCTTCAGAGGTGCATGTGCTGGTGATGCAAAACAGGGCCTTCTCCGTGGCCGCTTCCAGGCTTTGGAACTCCCTGCTGAGCTAGGCTAGGTTTGCTTCTTCTCTGCTGTCCTTCTGCTAGAAGGCAAAGATATCTTTAATTCAAGCAAGCCTTCGTTGTATAAATGGATCTGTTGGGTTGGATGTTGTTTTTATTCTGTAATTGCAGTGTTTTTAATTCTGTTTTAATGCATTAGTTTTATTGTTTTAATCATTTTATTTGTGATTGTAAGCTGCCTTGAATGTAGGGATGGTGGATAATTCCACCACTGATTTCAGTGAGACCGAATGCACTGGCATTCGGCCCCCCGAAACCCGTGGCAGAATGGCCTCCCACCCCCCGCCACCCCCCGGAATCCCCGGAATCCCCCCCGGGACAAAGCTTACCTGGGGCGTATGTTCCAGCGGCAGCAGCTCTGGCGGTGCTTCAGCGGCAGCAGCTGGTCTCTCGTCCGGCTGCTGCGGCTGCCATTTGTGTCCTGCCAGGATGCCGTGATAGGCTACATAAGTATTTATGTAGCCTATCACGGCAAAGAGCAGGGGTGCAAACGGCAGCCTCTGCGCCATTTGCGCCACTGCTCTTTCTGTGATAGGCTACGTAAATACTTACGTAGCCTATCACGGTAAAGGCAGCCATACAAACGGCGGCCACTACGCCATTTGCGTGGCTGCCTTTACCATGATAGGCTACATAAATACTTACGTAGCTTATCACGGAAAGAGCAGCGGCGCAAACGGCGTAGAGGCCACCATTTGTGCCCCTGCTCTTTGCTGTGATAGGCTACGTAAATACTTACGTAGCCTATCACGGCAGCCTGGCAGGACGCAAATGGCGGCTGCTATGGTGGCCGCCATTTGTGTCCACAGCAGCCGGCTGTGGACGGAACTCCGGCTGTGGATGGCCCTGGCTGGTGGCTCCGCGGAGCCGCCATGGAGCAGAGCTAGCCAGGGAGGATTCCAGGGGGAGGGACGGAGTGCCTCCCCCCCCACCGCGAATCAAAGCTGTGAAAAGGTAAGTGACTTTCGTACATCCCTACTTGAATGCCATTAAGGTGGGGTACAAATCAAATCAAGTCAAATAGAATCAATCAATAAACACTGCTTTGAAGATCTGACTAAAATTTTGACACATTTCTACATTCTGTATATAATTTGGAATAAACCCAATATTTGAATTTATTTGAATTCAGTGTTCATAAATGACTATTCATAAATGAATGAGTAGTCATTTCTTTGAGAATTTGAATCCAGTGTTCATTTTGATTAACCTTGCATTTTTTTTTTAGGTTCCTTGACAATCAGTCAATCAATCAATCAATCAATAAATGACCCAAATCTAGTATGGGTCAAGTCAAATTAAAGCACTTCATTGGGACAGCAACAGACTGATGTTGGCTCAGTATGCTGATGTAACAGAATTAAGAAACAATACAGATTTCTGGCCACTGGAATTTCTTCCACTGATGTCATTGGCAAAGTTCCCAACCTTAATGTCTGTTTTATTTACTTCTCATCCAAACTAAAGGTGTTAACAAGTTCAAGGCAAATAAAATATTCTGATCTAACTAGGGGAAGAAATGGGGCATATACAGAAGCAATCAACAAACTCTATTCAGCCAAGATTTGATCAAATACAGTCTAGCTACTACGTAATATAAGTTGTAAATTGCTTAACACATGCTTTCCACATTTCCTGCTTATCTACGGAGACACATTTTAATCCAAGGGTTTCTTCTTTGCCAGGTAAGATTAGTTGTTTGGGTTGTAAACATTTCCAAATTCTCATCCCTCTGGAAAAAAAGAGAGAAGCTGGGCAAATCAGTAAGCCCAGTTTGAGTATTTGAAATGTGCCTTCCATGACCATGGAGGAACAAAACTGTTAAGAAACTGGATGCAAGGAAGGCAACATACGGCTCCTGGGCTATCCCAAAGATCCCGAAGTACTTTTGTACAGCCCACAGACCTTTGCTAAAAACGTGAGGTTACAAAACAGAATGAAATGAAAATGAGCTACAAATCTCTTAACTCAAAGCTTATCTAGGAGTTTGGAGGGCTCACCTTACTTTGAAAATGTGGGGAACTAAAGCCCTTAAATACTTCCTCTAGGCACAAGTGTCAGTTGTTCAGAAAGGAACAATCATGCTTACCAAAGTTAAATGTCACTCAAAATATCAGGCCACAGGTGTAGATGTGTCATGTGGCCTTCATTCAAACGTGCATGTCAATAGTTGTGGTTTGAAAAACATTGTGCACTACGAGCAGCTATTGCACTATGGGCATCTGGTTGGCCACTGTGGAAACAGAATGCTGGACTAGATAGGCCTTTGGACTGACCCAGCATTGCTCTTATGTTCTTATGCATGTGGATGTAAAGTAACTTATAGCTGATCTACATTTTCCAGTATCATCTTCAGCGAAGCCCTTGGTGTCCATGCCACATCTTGCAACATCCTGTGGAACAGCCTTCTTGGGATTGTACCGTTTCAGGCTGCAACTGTGGCAGTGGATGACTGATGTTTCCCAACATGCTGCAAAACCTCCCTGCACATCGAAAACTGCTTCCACCATAGAGAAGAGTAGGCTAGAGTGTTGAGGTTTTGTATGTGTTTCTCTAGCTCAGATTCCATGTTAGTCAATGGCCATTTGAACTGGCATATATAGAAATAATTTAACATCAGAAAACGACCAGATTTTTATTTACAGGGATGCATGCCAAACAATATCAGTAAAATGTATTACACACACACACACACACACACTGTAATATATTAACAGATAAGCAAACTGAAGAAATGCAGGAACATGTTATTTCTACAGTGAAGAGATGGGGAACCTTTCTGTTGCCACTGAAAGAAAAGGCTGTTTCTTTCAGTTTTCTGAGGCATGGTGTCAGCCTGTCCCTGCACCAAAAGAATCATGTGTTAAATGTGCTATGGAGACACTGGCCTTTTCTTCTTGTGGAAAAACCCCCTCCTGTTTTATGGTGGCCTGGAGGCTGAAGAGCAACCTGCTGCCAGGCCTTCTAGTCTAATGTTTTCAGCAATCAGGCAGGCTCCAACTAAGAAGCAAAAGTGGTCAGGCTTCTGCTTTCCATCTGTTTACTCTGTAATTCAGAGCCCTCTTTCTCTCCTCTTCCATTTTCCTAATTTATTTTAATAAATAGAAACACTGTATTAGGCTTTTAAAAAAAACCCCAAACCAAAATGCTTCGGAGAAGCCTAAATCCTAGGGATTTGTAAACCAACACTCCATTTATCTCTAGAAGAAAGAGAATGTGATTTGACTTCTATATACCTCTTCAAAAGTTATGTCTTGTCCCTCCTCTCACCTGCTAGTGGAAACACTCTTGGAGATCAAGATGAAACAATCCAGAGTCAAGTCTGAGTGAAAGCTCTATCACATGTATTGTTGAGAATATAGAAACAGGTTAATTGAGGTGATGGTGTTTTGCCAGAAGTTGGTTTCAACTTCTCTTAGCCAGGTGATGTGTGTGTATGTGTTTTGGCTGGAAGCTCAGTCAGTTCCTTCTATAGAGGATAGCTAGCTTTTAATTTTAAATACCAGTGCTGAATCACATAGCAATCATTCACAGTTTTGGTTTGGATAGCTGGTTGATGTATCTGTCACAAATTAAGCTAACCAAATGCAAACCCAGTTCAAAATTGTCAAAGGACGCCTGTGTAACTTAGAAAGGATGTTTATCATCGACATTATTCTTCCTTCTGTCTTTTAAAAATGAAATTGTTTAGCAAATATAACTGAAGAGGAAATGTCAATTTTTAGCAGCCTGTTTGCATTGCGGCCTTCTCTGAGGATCGATTCCCAGTTGAAATAAAATGTTTTCCTGCAGAGTTACATTTCTGGATCTTAATTTTCAAAATGTAGTTGTTGCACAAAATGCTAGTTTCGCCCCCCGGAGGCTAGTCCAATTTGCCCCAAAGAGGAGAGTCAACTTCAGGCTGGGTCCAACTCGATTTTATTGTTTGCAAACAGTTCGACAAAGGAGCTCACGCTCAAAAGCAGAGTCGACCCTGGGCAACCCCCGCGCTACAGTTTTATCACCTCAGCTTGCATTCCTTAGCCAGCGTGTCACTTTGATTGGTTGCTAGCAGTTTGCTTGGCAACCTTATCTTAGGGTTACTGTCTGCTCATTCCAGGCATGCGCAGCTCTTACAATACTACGTGCTGCTTAAGACACATACAATGGCTTTTAGGTTACATTTTTACTACAGTAGTGAACAAATGCAGATACGCCTTCTGTTTTCCCCACTTCCTATTAAGTTTCCCATGTGAACCTTTTTTGCCCCTTTGTCCCATAATCGGCAACAACTGTCTGAATTTCCCCTACAGACAGAAGGGGCTGTTAGTGCACATAGGGTGACCAGATTAAAATTAGGGAAAGGATCTTGTACCTTTAGTAATTGTGAAGAAGGAGCAGCAGCACTGATTTCTGCATGACAATTGGCACTTGTCAAAACTTGTTTATCTACACAATTATGAAAGGTACAGGAGTGCAGTTTTCCCCTGAAGCTGGTCACTTTATGCACTTGTAATCCTAAATGCCAACAACAAAGCCCAAACTAGATGTGATATCAAATGTGAGGGTGCATTTATCATGTCTATGTTTGCCCTTAATAACACCTGGTGGTGAGCAGAGGAGATCAGGAATGCAGCACGCCAGTGGAAGCTTATCTTCTGGGGTAACAGCAGTTTCTGAGGGAGGGGCTGTCATGGCTGGCAACACCCTATTCTGTGAGTGGAAAGGCAAAATAGAATCTTTGCTTTTCCCTTCCTGTGGGCTTTTCCACTGCCACCAGGTAGAGATATTTATTTCTCTGACTGCCGCCACGCCACCAAACCAAAGTTAAACTTTCTGGGTCTTAGATATCTACTTTAGGTGGTGTCGGGTTGCTTTAGATGTTGTGGGGGTAAACCCCCTCCCCCCAAAAAAGAGACCACAAAGTTTCCAGTTGTTGTTGTTCAGTCGTGTCCGACTCTTGGTGACCCCATGGACCATAGCACGCCAGGCCTTCCTGTCCTGCACTCTCTCCCGGAGTGTGCTCAAGTCCATATTCATCACATCAGTGATGCTATCTAGCCATCTCATCCTCTGCCATCCCCTTCTCCTATTGCCTTCAATCTTTCCCAGCATCAGGGTCTTTTCCAGTGACTTTTCTCTTCTCATTGGGTGGCCAAAATATTGGAGCTTCACCTTCAGTATCTGTCCTTCCAATGAGCACTCAGGGTTGATTTCCTTTAGGATTGACTGATTTGACCTCCTTGCAGTCCAGGGGACTCGTAAGAGTCTTCTCCAGTGCCACAGTTCGAAAGCATCGATTCTTCGGCGCTCAGCCTTCCTTATAGTCCAGCTCTCACAGCCATACGTTGCTACTGGGAAAACCATAGCTTTGATTATACGGGCCTTTGTCGGCAAGGTGATGTCTCTGCTTCTTATTATGCTGTCTAGGTTTGCCATAGCTTTCCTCCCAAGGAGCAAGTGTCTTTTAATTTCATGGCTACAGTCACCATCTGTGGTGATCTTGGAGCCCAAGAAAATAAAATCTGTCACTGCTTCCATTTCTTCCCCTTCTATATGCCAGGAAGTGATGGGGCCACATGCCATGATCTTCGTTTTTTTAATGTTGAGTTTCAAACCAGCTTTTGCACTCTCCTCTTTCACCATCAACAAGAGGCTCTTTAGATCCTCTTCGCTTTCTGCCATTAGGGTGGTATCATCTGCATACCTGAGGTTGTTGATAATTCTCCCGGCAATCTTAATTCTGACCTATGATTCATCAAGCCCGGCGTTTCTTATGATGTACTCTGCATATAAGTTAAATAAGCAGGGTGACAATATACAGCCTTGTCGTACTCCTTTCCCAATTTTGAACCAATCGGTTGTTTCATGTCTGGTTCTTACTGTTGCTTCTTGTCCCTCGTACAGGTTTCTCAGGAGACGGGTAAGGTGGTCTGCTACTCCCATCTCTTTCAGAATTTGCCACAGTTTGTTGTGATCCACACAATCAAAGGCTTTATCGTAGTCAATGAAGCAGAAATAGACGTTTTTCTGGAATTCTCTTGCTTTCTCCATGATGCAGCGAACGTTGGCAATTTGATCTCTAGTTCCTCTGCCTCTTTGGAACCCAGCTTGTACTTCCGGTAGTTCTTGGTTCACATACTACTGAAGCCTAGCTTGTAGGATTTTGAGCATAACCTTGCTGGCATTAGGGATGTACGAAAGTCACTTACCTTTTCGCGGATTCTATTCATGGGGGGGGAGGCGTTCCTTCCCTCCCCCCGGAATCCTCGACAGGGGGGAGGCAATCCGGTCCTCCCCCCCAGAATCCTCGATGGCCGGCTGTGCTCCGTGGCGGCTCTGCGGAGCAGCTGGCCAGGCCCAGGCCAGGGCCATCTGCTGCCAGATTTCTGGCCGCGGAGGGCTCTGGGTAAACAAAAAACAAAAAACCGCATACGCAAATGGTGGAGGCTATGGCCACCACCATTTGCATTCCTTATTTTTCGCCGTCTTAGTCTACGTAAATATTTACGTAGACTAAGACGAAGAAAAGAAAGGGGAACGCAAATAGCGTACTGGGCGCTATTTCACATTCCCCTTTCTTGTCTTCATCTTAGTCTACGTAAATATTTACATAGACTAAGATGGCCAAAAATAAGGAACGCAAATGGCAGCGGCCGTAGCCGCCGCCATTTGCGTACGAGTTTTTTTTTTTACCCAGACGTGATAGGCTACGCAAGTCTTTACGTAGCCTATTACGTCTATGGGGAAAAAAGAAAAGAAAAAAACACAGACTGCAAATGGCGGCGGCTGCCAGTCGGAAGACCAGCCGTGGCCGCCGCTGCCAAAGCCGCTGCTGGAGCTGCCACCATCCGAAACATCCACCCCAGGTAAGTCTTGTCCCGGGGGGGGGGATCCGTGGGGGGCAGGGGGTGGCAAGCCATTCTGCGATGGATTTCGGGGGCCAAATGCACTGGCATTTGGCCTCACCGAGATCCGTCGCGTAATTCTCTGACATCCCTACCTGGCATGTGAAATGAGCACAATTGTATGGTAGTTTGAACATTCTTTGGCATTGCCCTTCTTTGGAATTGGAATGTAAACTGACCTTTTCCAGTCTTGTGGCCACTGTTGAGTGTTCCAAATTTGTTGGCATATTCAGTGCAGCACTTTAACAGCATCATCTTTTAGGATCTAAGGGTGGACGAAAGTCACTTACCTGTCCTCGAAGGCCGTTCGCGGTGGGGGGAAGGCGCTTCGCTGCTCCCCCCGCAAAGTTCAGGCCAGGGGGGAGGCTTCCTGCCTCGCCCAGCCGAAATTCAGGCCGGGGGGGAGGCTTCCCGCCTCGCCCAGCCGAAATTCAGGCCAGAGAGGAGGCGCCTCGCCTCACCCGGCCGCGAACGCGAAAGTAAAAAAAAAAACAAAAAAACTTCCCCTGATAGGCTACGTGACGATTGACGTAGCCTATCACGGCTAGATCTGCAAAGTCAGCCATGATAGGCTACGTGAATCGTCACATAGCCTATCACGGGTGACTTAAAAAAAAAAAAAGCGCGTACGTGAATGGCGGCCCCCATAGGGAGCCGCCATTCGCGTTCCTTCTTTAGTCGCTGTAGTCTACGTAAATGTTTACGTAGACTACGGCGAAAATAAGGGCAACGCAAATAGCGTTGCCCTTATTTTCGCCGTAGTCTACGTAAACATTTACGTAGACTACAGCGACCAAATAAGGAACGGGAATGGCGGCTCCCTATGGGGGCCGCCATTATCCGTACACTCTTTTTTTTTTTTAAGTCACCCGTGATAGGCTACGTGATGATTCACGTAGCCTATCACGGCTGACTTTGCAAATCTAGCCATGATAGGCTACGTAAATCGTCACGTAGCCTATCAGGGGAAGTTTTTTTTTTTTTTCTTTGATTGCAATGGCGGTGGTGGCAGCCGGTCGAAAGACCGGCTGCCGCTCCTGCCTCGCTCGAACACCCGCCGAACCGCCGGCCAGACCAGCCACCGGGAGGGACATTCGGCGAAGGTAAGTCCCGTTCCGGGGGGGGGGTGCGGGGGGCAGGGGGCTGCGGAGGATTTCTCCCCGAAACTTTTTCGGGGGGCCGAACACGTTGGCGCTCGGCCCCCCAAAGTTTTGGGGAGAAATTCTCCGCCATCCCTATTAGGATCTTAAATAGCTCAGCTGGAATACTGTCATCTCCGCTAGCTTTGTTGTTAGTAATGTTTCTTAAGGCCCACTTGACTTCACTCTCAAGGATGTCCAGCTCAAGTTAAGTGACTGCACTATCATGGCTATCAAGGACATTAAGAACTTTCCTGTATAGTTCTTCTGTGTATTCTTTCCACCTCTTCTTAATCTCATCTGCTTCTGTTAGGTCACTGCCTTCTTTGTCCTTTATCATGCCCGTCTTTGCACAAAACGTTCCCTTGAGATCTCCGATTTTCTTGAAGAGATCTCTAGTCTTTCCCATTCTGTTGTTTTCCTCGATTTCTTTGCATTGTTCATTTAAGAAGGCCTTCTTGTCTCTCCTTGCTATTCTCTGGAACTCTGCATTCGGTTGGATATATCTTCCCCTTTCTCCCTTGCTTTTTGCTTCCCTTCTTTCGTCAGCTACTTGTACAGCCTCATCAGACAGCCACTTGGCTTTCTTGCATTTCTTTTTCTTTGGGATGGATTGAGTTGCTGCATCCTGAACAATGTTACAGACCTCCGTCCATAGTTCCTCAGGCACTCTGTCTATCAGGTCTAATCCCTGAAATCTATTCATCACCTCCACTGTATATTCATAAGGGATATGATTTAGGTCATACCTGAATGGCTTAGTGGTTTTCCCTCTGTTCTTCAATTTAAGCTGAAATTCTGCAATAAGCAGCTCATGATCTGAGCCACAGTCAGCTCCAGGTCTTGTTTTTACTGACTGTATGGAGCTTCTCCATCTTTGGCTTCAAATTACATAATCAATCTGATTTCGATATTGACCATCTGGTGATGTCCATGTGTAGAGTCGTCTCTTGTGCTGTTGGAAAAGAGTGTTTGCTATGATCAGTGTGTTCTCTTGGAAAGACTCTATTAGCCTTTATCCTGCTTCATTTTGTACACCAAGGCCATGCCTGCCTGTTATCTCCGTGATTTCTTGACTTCCTACTTTAGCATTCCAATCCCCTATGATGAAGAGGACATCTTTTTTTGGTGTTAGTTCTAGAAGGTGGTGTAGGTCTTCATAGAACCGATCAACCTCAGCTTCTTCGGCTTCAGTGGTTGGGGCATAGACTTGAAGTACTGTGATGTTGAATGGTTTGCCTTGGATTCGTATGGAGATCTTTCTGTTTTCTGAGATTGTACCCCAGTACTGCTTTTCCCACCCTTTTGTTGACTATGAGTGCTACTCCATTTCTTCTGAGGGATTCTTGCCCACAGTAGTAGATATAATGGTCACCTAAATTAAATTCACCCATGCCTGTCCATTTTAGTTCGCTGATTCCCAAGATGTCGATGTTCAATCTTGCCATCTCATGTTTGACCACCTCCAGCTTACGTTGATTCATTGATCTTACATTCCAGGTCCCTAAACAATATTGTTCTTTACAGCATTGGACTTTCTTTTCACCACCAGACACATCCACAGCTGAGTGTCTTTTCGGCTTTGGCCCAGCCACTTCACTTTTTCTGGCGCTAGTAGGAAATTCCCTCTGCTCTTCCCCAGTAGTATATTGGACACCTTCCGACCTGAGGGTCTCATCTTCCAGCATCATATCTTTTAGCCTTGTGATATGTTCCATGGAGTTTTCTTGGCAAGAATACTGGAGTGGGTTGCCATTTCCTTCTCCAGTGGACCACATTTTGTCAGAACTCTCTGCCATGACCTGTCTGTCTTGGGTGGCCCTGCACGGCATAGCTTATGGCTTCACTGAGTTACGAAAGCTCCTTTGCCACAACAAGGCAATGATCCATGAAGGGGAAGTTTCTAGTAACAAAAATTTAAATTTTACTGAAGAAAATTGTCAGTAGGAAAAAGCAGATATGTAGGAGATGTGACGGACATATCAATCCAGACCATAATAAATGACCAGGAATTGTGCATCCAATTTATAAATTTTATATATATTTTTTAATAAACAGATTTTAAAATGTGAACTTTCAGCATAAAATGTCAGCATCATAGGTGTCAGGGTGAACACTGAGCCCATAGAATCCCAGAGTAGTTCTGATGCTGAGGAAGAGCAGTCGCTCCTAGGAGGGGAGCGCGCTCCTCTTTCCCAAGACCAACAGCTGACAGAGATTCATAGAATCATAGAATAGTAGGGTTGGAAGGGGCCTACAAGGCCATCGAGTCCAACCCCCTGCTCAATGCAGGAATCTAAGTCAGAGCATCCCCGACAAATGGCTGTCCAGCCTTGTCTTGAAGGCCTCCAGTGTGGGAGAGCCCACCACCTCCCCAGGTAATTGGTTCCATTGTCGTATTGCTCTGACAGTCAGAAACCTTTCCTGATGTTCAGCTGGACTCTGGCTTCCTGTAACTTGAACCCATTATTCCGTGTCCTGCACTCTGGGATGATCAAGAAGAGATCCTGGCCTTCTTCTCTGTGACAACCTTTCAAGTACTTGAAGAGTGCTATCATATCTCCCCTCAGTCTTCTCTTCTCAAGGCTAAACATGCCCAGTTCTTTCAGTCTCTCTTCATAGGGCTTTGTTTCCAGACCCCTGATCATCTTTGTTGCCCTCCTCTGAACCCTCTCCAGTTTGTCTGCATCCTTCTTAAAGTGTGGTGCCCAGAACTGGACACAGTACTCCAGATGAGGCCTAACCAGTGCTGAGTAGAGGGGAACTAGTACTTCCCGGGATTTGGAAGCGATGCTTCTATGAATGCAGCCCAAAAGAGCATTGGCCTTTTTTGCAGCCACATCACATTGTTGGCTCATATTCAGCTTGTGATCGACAACAATTCCAAGATCCTTCTCGCTCGTAGTGTGGTTGAGCCACGTATCCCCCATCTTTGTGCCTTTGGTTTCTTTTTCCTAGGTGCAGAACTTGGCATTTATCCCTATTAAATGCCATTCTGTTGTTTTCTGCCCAGCGCTCCAGTCTATCCAGATCACTTTGAATTTTGTTTCTGTCTTCCAAAGTATTAGCTATACCTCCCAATTTTGTGTCATCTGCAAATTTGATCAGCATTCCCTGCACCTCCTCCTCCAAGTCATTAATAAAAATGTTGAAGAGCACTGGGCCCAGGACTGAGCCCTGCGGTACCCCACTCGTTACCTCTCCCCAGCTTGAGAAGGTCCCATTGATAAGCACTCTTTGAGTCCGATTCTGTAGCCAACTGTGGATCCACCGGATCGTTGTTTCATCTAGCCCACTTCGAGCTAGTTTGCTCATGAGGATATCATGGGGTACTTTGTCGAAAGCTTTGCTGAAGTCGAGGTATATGATGTCTACAGCATTCCCACGGTCTACAAGGGAGGTTACTTGATCAAAAAATGAAATTTTTCATTTCAAAAAAATCAAAAAGAATAAAAAAAAAATCCTCCCACCCACAATCCTAGTTTAGAAAGCAGTCCAGGGAGTGACCCAGCACAGATAGCAGAGTTGGTGGATGCACGGCGCAGACGCAGAGAGCGGCGCCAAATAGAGGGCGCGGAAAGGAGGCGTAGTGCCCGGTTCGCGCTCAAAGAATGGTTGTGCCCAGACGATCCAAGGGAAAAGGGGAGGGATTCTCCCTAGTCCTTATATTCAGGGGTCTGCCAGTAATTGCCTTTCAAACGGGGACCAACTGTTCCAACTTAGGGCATAGGGATGCTGCTGCTCAGATCTAGTTGCTACCTGTAGAGTTGTTAAGTTATAAAAGAAGAATAAAGCTTTGAAAAGAATCCCTTTGTCTGTGTCTGGACTTGGCTACTGGATTAGACTGAGAGAGCCCTCCAAGGAGCCCTTGTCAGCTTGGTCCCCGTTCCTCTTTTTTTTTCTCTCCTCTCACTCTCTCTCTCCGATTGCCTTATGGAGGGTGCTGGGGACCCAGCGCTGCAAGCCCTGCTGCAAGAGAACCAGTTGCTCTGTGATCAGATGGCTCAACTGTCGGCGGCCGTGCAAGATCTACAGGCTATGTTTCAACCCACCCGCCACCTCCGCTTCCCTCACGCCATAAATGCCCAGTGGCATTGCCAGAGAAGTTTTCTGGTGAGAAAGAACTTTTTCAGATTTTCAGGGCCCAATCAGAGCTGTACATGTGCCTTCGACCTGAGGATTTCCAGACGGAACAGGTTCGTGTAGGTTTTGTCATTAACCTGCTGTCAGGCATGGCCGCTAAATGGGCTTCGGGACTTCTTCTCGCTAATGACCCCCTGCTCGGGGACTATCAAGGTTTCATGAAAGCCATGGAACATTTTTTCGGTGACCCCCTGCGCACGCAGACGGCTTCTCGGGAGATTTGCCGCCTCCAGCAGGGTAAGGACTCAGTTTCCAGCTACGCGACTTCCTTTCGCTTGCTGATGCAGGATTTACAGTGGAATGATGCCACGCTACTGGCTCAGTTTTTGGATGGTTTGAACGACGAGATTTTGGATGAGTTGGCGCACACGTCCAGCCCGCCTACTTTGGAGGAGCTCATCCAGACCTGCCTTCAGATAGATAGTCGACTGAAGGGGCGCCGGCAGACCTGGTGGGGAGCTAGGGGCCGGTATTTCCCTCCTCCCATTCCCCCATGTTTCCTGCCTCCTCCCCCACCCCCCGCTCCGACGCTGGAGGCAGAGGAGACCCCGATACAGCTGGGAGCTACTCGAGCCTCACTGCCGCCAGAGGAGTTTAAGCGCCGCCGTGCTGAGCGCCGATGTTTTCGATGTGGAAAGCTGGGGCATTTCGCCAAGACCTGCCGAGTGACATCCACTGCTCCGCTGCCTCCCCCTCTTCCTCCTCTCCTTCCCCCTCCTCCTCATCCCCAGGCCTGACTAGGCTGCCCCCCAGGCTTGTTGGGGGCCTCAGTTGTGGGGGTCAGTTCCCCACCGGGTGGGTGCTTTCCCCAACCCCCCCACCCTCCCATCTGCTGTTGCATGTTCACCTCCGCTCCTCTCGGGGGGGCGTGGAGGCCCTGGCTTTAGTGGACTCGGGGGCGACGACCAGTTTCATGGATGAGTCCTTCACCCTTTTACACAAGATTCCTACCCTGCCCCTTCCTGCCCCCTTGGCAGTGGAGACCATTGATGGGCATCCTCTCTCTTCGGGCGTGGTGACCCGGATTACAGTTCCGCTCGCTATGCGCACCCAGTCCCATGTTGAGCAGATTCAGTTTCACTTAGCCAAGGTTCCCTTATGCCCAATCGTGCTGGGTATTTCCTGGCTCTCTAAGCACAACCCTCAGATTTCTTGGGGACTTCAGCAAGTGGAGTTTGCGTCTCCCTACTGCCAGGAGCATTGCCTCCCGAAGGAGGCGCCAGTCCCAGCCCAGGCCTTAACCCTTTCCTCCCCCTCCTTGTCTACTTCTGGCAGTCCTTCAGCTACCATCATCCTCCCAGAGAAGTATGCAGCTTTTTGGGATGTGTTTGACAAGAAAGAGGCTGACCGGCTTCCCCCCCACCGCCCTTTTGACTGTGCCATTAACCTCATTCCGGGGGCGACCATCCCTGCTGGCTGGCTGTATCCGATGTCGGAGCTGGAACTTTGAGCTCTGCGGGAGTTTTTGGACACAAATCTCAAATGCGGTTTCATTCGCCCCTCCTCCTCTCCCGCCTGCGCTCCTACCTTCTTTGTGGCCAAGAGATCTGGAGAACTCAGGCCAGTGCATGATTTCAGAAATCTAAATTCCGTCTCCATCCCTGACAAGTACCCTCTACCCCTCAGACCAGAGATGCTGGAGTGCCTGGGGCGAGCCAAAATTTTCACAACGTTGGACCTGTGTAACGCATATAATCTCATTTGCATCTGGGAGGGGGATGAGTGGAAGACCTGTTTCGGGACCCGGTACGGAGCGTATGAATACCTAGTAATGCCTTTTGGGTTAGCCTGCGCCCCTCCCACTTTTTCGCGTTTTATTAATGCCATCTTCAGGGACTATTTGGACACTTTCCTCATTGTGTATCTCGATGATTTACTTATATTTTCTGAGGACTCCGAGGTCCATCAACGCCATGTCTCTGCCATACTCCAGCGCCTCCGCGAGAACCATCTTTATGCCAAGCTGGAGAAATGTGCATTTGGCCTAACCTCTTTGGACTTTCTTGGCTACATTATTTCGCCTGACGGTATCAGGATGGATCCTGCAAAGGTCCAGGCTGTCCTCTCCTGGCAGGCTCCGTACACCAAGAAGGACTTGCAGTGTTTTCTGGGGTTTGCTAATTATTTACAGAAAGTTCCTGCCCAGTTTTGCTCAGCTAACTTCTCCTCTCACAGACCTCCTTAAGGGCAAGAAATCTCCATTTCATTGGACAGCATCAGCCCAACAGGCTTTCGATGAACTTAAGAGGCTTTTCAGTTCTGAGCCGATCCTGTTACATCCCGACCCGAGGAAGCCTTTTGTAGTGCAAACTGATGCCTCTGACTTCGCGGTGGGGGCGGTGCTCTTTCAGCCTCATTGGGAGGGCGGCGGGCTGCAACCCTGCACCTACCACTCCCGGAAACTGACCATGTCTGAGAGGAATGATACCATCTGGGAGAAGGAACTGTTGGCCATCAAGTCCGCTTTGGAGACCTGGCGTCATCTCCTGGAGGGGGCACAACACCCAGTCGAAGTTAGAACCGACCATCGCAACCTCGAACATCTTCACACAGCCCGTGCCTTAAACCAGCGGCAGATTAGGTGTTCGCTTTTTTTTTCTCGGTTCCACCTTAAGATTTGCCATGTGAAGGCCTCAGACAACCTACAAGCGGATGCTCTTTCTCGTAAGCCTGACCTCCAGCCAGGGAGTGAGGAGACTTCCCCCCCCCCTCTGATTCTTCCCCCTCAGGGTCTGGCGGCAGCTGCAGTGCCTCATTCTTGGGACAGGCCTGATGAGTGATCCTGGGATCCCGTGAAAAATGTGCATGCTCCGTTTCTGCTGAGGCGCTTCCACCAGCTGTACCCCCACAAACCTGGGGTCCCAGGGGAGGAGCACGAGGGGGGGCCTCATGGGAGTGGGGATGATGTCAGGGTGGACACTGAGCCCATAGAATCCCAGAGTAGTTCTGATGCTGAGGAAGAGCAGTCGCTCCTAGGAGGGGAGCGTGCTCCTCTTTCCCAAGACCAACAGCTGACGGAGATTCCTCCCACCCACATTCCTAGTTTAGAAAGCAGTCCAGGGAATGACCCAGCACAGATAGCAGACTTGGTGGATGCGCGGCGCAGATGCAGAGAGCGGCGCCAAATGGAGGGTGCAGAAAGGAGGCGTAGTGCCCGGTTTGCGCTCAAAGAACGGTTGCGCCCAGAGGATCCAAGGGAAAAGGGGAGGGATTCTCCCTAGTCCTTATATTCAGGGGTCTGCCAGTAATTGCCTTTCAAACGACGACCAACTGTTCCAACTTAGGGCATAGGGATGCTGCTGCTCAGATCTAGTTGCTACCTGTAGAGTTGTTAAGTTATAAAAGAAGAATAAAGCTTTGAAAAGAATCCCTTTGTCTGTGTCTGGACTTGACTACTGGATTAGACTGAGAGAGCCCTCCAAGGAGCCCTTGACAATAGGAAAAAGTTTTAAAATAGGAATGAATATACACATGCAGAGAAAACTAGGGATGTACAAAACCCCGCTTACCTGGCTCCTCTGGGTTCCGCTGGGGGGGAGGCGCTCCGTCCCTCCCCCCTGAATCCTGGCTGGCCGGCTCTGCTAGCAGGGACGCAAATGGCGGCAGCTGTAGCTGCCGCTGTTTGCATCCCTGAATTCAGCCGTGATAGGCTACATAAAGACTTACATAGCCTATCATGTCTGGGTTAAAAAAAAATGCGTACGCAAATGGCAGTGGCTATGGCCGCCGCCATTTGCGTTCCTTATTTTTGGCCATCTTAGTCTATGTAAATATTTACGTAGAGTAAGACGGTGAAAATAAAGGGGAACGCAAATAGCGTCCGCTACGCTATTTGCGTTCCTCTTTATTTTCACCGTCTTACTCTACGTAAATATTTACGTAGACTAAGATGGCCAAAAATAAGGAACGCAAATGGTGGCAGCCATAGCCGCCACCATTTGCATACACATTTTTTTTTTTTAACCCAGATGTGATAGGCTTTGTAAGTCTTTATGTAGCCTATCACGAATTGGAAAAAAAAGCAGACTGCAAATGGTGGTGGCAGCGGCGGCAGCCGGTCGGAAAACCAGCCACTGCCGCTGCTGCCATCGCCGAAGCCACTGCTGGAGCCGCCGCCGCCATCCGGAACATCCGCCCCAAGTAAGTCTCGTCCTGGGGGGGATCCGCAGGGTGGCAGGGGGGTGGCAGGCCGTTCCGCCATGGAGTTTGGGGGGCTGAATGCGCTGGCATTCAGCCTCACTGAGATCCGTGGCGGAATTTTCTGACATCCCTAGAGAAAACACATACAGAATACCCACTTCAGCAAAACAGTCATAAAACAACCAGGGATAAGCAAATCCTGCCGACCTAACTACACTGTGTACCTATTTTATCCAGGTCTCTCATCTGTAACTAATATCTTACTGTCATTGATGTCTCTCAATCTGTTTTAGCAGTTCTGACTCTTCCTTTTCTGTAGCACTCTGGCCTGCTTCCCTCCCCCTCCCCCTCCCCCTCCCCCTCCCCTCCCCTCCCCTCCCCTCCCCCCCTCCTCCTCCTCCTTGTCTCTGTTCTTAAGAATATAAGAACATAAGAACAGCCATGCTGGAACAGACCAAGTCCAGCCTTCTGTTCACACAGTGGCCAACCAGCTGTCGACCAGCAACTGATATATATAGGCTCACTGCCTCTGGTACTGGAGGTAGCACATAGCCATCAAGAGGTAGCCATCGATAGCCTTTTCCTCCAGGAACTTGTCCAACCCCCTTTTAAAGCCATTCAAATTGGTGGCCATCACTACATCCTGTGGTAGTGAATTCCATAGTTTAACTATGTGCTGTGTGAAGAAGTACTTACTTTTATCTGTCCTGAATCTCCCACCAGTAGGGATGTATGAAACCCCGTTACCTGGAGTCCGCGGGGGGTTCGCAGGGGGAGAGGCGATCCATCCCTCCCCCTCGGAATCCTCGCCAGCTGGCTCCGCTCCATGGTGAGTCTGCAGAGCTGCCAGCTGGTGGACTTCCATGGTGAGTCTGCTCCAGCCGCTGGTGGACTTCTGGCCACTGGGACTCAAATGGCATCCAGAGTAGTGGACTCCATTTGCATCCCTGCTCTTTGCCTTGGTAGACTACGTACATCTTTACGTAGCCTATCACAGTAAAGAGCAGGGATGCAAATGGCGTAGTGGACACTATTTGTGTCCCTGCTCTTTGCCGTGATAAGCTATGTAAAGATTTACGTAGCCTATTACTGCAAAGAGCAGGGATGCAAATGGCGTCTGCTACTCCGGACGCCATTTTCTTCCACAGGATGGCGGCGGATGGACAGGACCCGGCCAGTGGCAGGTAGGATTCGTTCCGGGGCAACTTCGCGGGGTGGCGGAGGTGGGTGGTCCATTCTGCCATGGACTCAGAGGGTCCACAGACTCATTGGAGTCTGTGGTGGAATTGTCTAACATCCGTACCCACCAGTCACCTTCATGGGTTGACCCCGGGTTCTAGTATTTTGAGAGAGGGAGAAAAATGTTCTCCACATTTTCCACACCTTGCATAATTTTGTACACCTCTATCATGTGTCCCCTTTCCCTCCTTTTTTCCAAGCTAAACAATCCCAGCTGTTGTAACCTTCTCTCATAGAGGAGATGCTCCAGCCCCTTGATCATTTTAGTTGCCCTTTTCTGCACCTTTTCCAGCTCTACAATATCTTTTTTTAGGTGTGGTGACCAGAACTTTACACAGCATTCCAAGTGTGGTTGCACTATAGATTTGTACAGGGGCAGTATGATATTGGCAGTTGTATTCTCAATTTCTTTTCTAATTATGCCTAACATGGAATTTGCCCTTTTTCCAGCAGCCGCACACTGGCTTCACATCTTCATTGAGCTGTCCACCACAACCTCAAGATCTCTTTCCTGGTCAGTCACCGCTAGCTCAGATCCCACCAGGCTATACTTGAAGTTGGGATTTTTCATTTCTTATTTCTGTTCTTCTGCCTTTCTGCCTTTGGCTTCTAAAATTATTTTTTTCTCTCCCCCCAACTCCAGCCAATCAGGAGGTCAGTTTCTTGTTCATTTCTGCAAACTAAGTTTTTGTTTCCTGAGAATCCCCCTCCCTTCTCTGACCTTCTGCTGATCTTTATAATCTTCTGGTTTTTTGAGCTCAATTTCCTGAGCTCTACATTCCAACTAAACTTTTGAAATCTAAAGTATTACCTTTTTGTCTGAAACTGACTAGCGCGTGTACACACACACACACACACACACTATTTAACCCCATAATTTCCTAAACACAAACTAAATACAAAAATGGCAGACAGTTCTGTTCCATTACAAGGGGTCATCAAGCCATGGTGGCAGAGGAGAGTTAACCTGTCCCCCTGTGCGCTGCAGTCCTGATCCTAATTTTCTCATGGCTCCTATTCATGAAAAACCCTAGATATGTTAAATGGATTTTCACATTAAACATCATGCATAATTCAGCCCTAAGGCTTAACAGGGTTCAGACTTCGAAAGGTTTCTGTACCTTTCAGGGTTTCACAGACAGGAAAAGTTCCATGAGATGTGACTTCTCCTGTTATTATGGCCCCAGTGAAATTCTTTCACTTTATATGTTCCATAGCTCTCGAAGTCTTGATGCAACACCTCTAGAATGAATCCCAATAATAATATTGTAAGTTGTTGCTGCTGCTGCTTCTGCTGCTGTTATGCCTGTTCTTTTCAAAGCCATTTGATGATTTGGCATTCATGTAGTTAGTCCTTTCTTATCTAAAAGTGAACACCGGATGCTTTCATTTTTAACTGAAAACCTATGTACTAGAATCCAGTATCTGTTAGGACAATTTCCCCTATAAATCATTATTTTTCTCCAAATCAATTCTGTGGCATTACCATTGGTTTCTACAGAATCTAGTTTATATGACATATGTAATTTGCACTAATAATATAGCTGTAAAGTAATAAAAGAAGACGGTGCTTCTAAGCAAGTGTAACGTGCCTTTGATTTCCTACTGAGCAGATTTGTCCAGCCTACACATCCCTGGTGTTCAAAGACTAAATTTCCAGGTTAGTATGGCTGGAAGGGTCCAGGCAGACATGAGACCCAAGACTATCTTATTATAAATGAATAATTTGTGAGGTCACCAGTGTAGGTCACTAGGTTTCCCACCAGTGAGAATTAGGGAAATTACAGTATTATGAAAAAGGCTCAGATTTACGGAAAGCAACAACCAAATTAGGAGTAATTCTGACATGGAGCCTTGATAAGCTGCTGTGTTGATGGGCAGCTTAGTGAAACTTTCAAGAACAGTTATGTTAGGGATTAAGATGACAAGATACAAAAGAAGACAGGGCTCATATGCCTCAGTCAGTCAGTCGGTCAGTCAGTCAGTCATTACATTTCTATACCACCCAATAGCTGAAGTTCTCTGGACAGTTCACAGCACAATTTAATAGTTGTATAACAGAAGAAATTTCAGCAAGAGCCCTTTCTTCTTCAGCATCTGCATACTACCCTAGAGCAGTGCTGGCAATTTGCACTAGCAGGATCAATCACTATCACAAGAGGAAGTTAGTGCTTGCTAGCACAACCCAGTAGGGCTGTACACAGACCCCACAATCCGCTTTGGATGCTGCTTTGGACCCCCCTAATTAGCCCCTCTTCAACTTGGACCAATTCGGACCCCCTCTGCTTTGACTCGGTTCCGGATCTGAAGTGCGATTCGGATATCTGGACCGCTTGGTTTCGGCATTTTCCCATTGACTTGCATGGGAAAACACAAATGGCCATAACCTTTTCACTTTCCATGATAAATACATGGGAATTGGGGACCTCTCTGATGACATGGAGGGGATCTCATCTGCCAAATTTCAGACAGTTTGGCCCAGTACTCTTTGTACTAGGTGCAGCTGAACTTTGAGTTTTTACTTTTTAAACAAAAACTCGCAAAGCAAAGAGCTATACCTCTCAGTGTCACGCCGCTGCCACTCCCTGCCTCCTTGGCTGTCTATGGCCGTGTTTCCATGACAGCAGAAGGAGAAGCCAATGGAGGACTACTGGATTTTAATTTAAAAGGAACCAGCTTTGCTGTGATGTGGTCCATGTAGGGCTCCGCAAGCAGGTTCTCTGCACCAGTAAAAATCACTTCACAGAATACAGTTCCTGGTGGTGGTGGGGGGGGGTTGAATGTCATCTGACTGGCTGGAGGTGCTCAACCAATAAGAGAGGGTTCCCCCCTCTCCCCCCATTCTCCTTTCCCCTGAAAGTCCAGATGCACCTGCATTTCAGGAGCAAGTCTCATTGACCACAATGGGAGTTACTTCTGATTACACAGACATATGCTTGTGCTGGGAAAGAGAGCAGTAAACACAAAAGGGACTGGGTAAATGAGGATCCAAAAAATTAAAAAGGAATCCTCCCGATTTTATACTGATTTTAAAGGGGAGACCCACAAAACGGGATGGCAGAGAAATCCGCCACAGACTCCAGTGAGGCCACATGCTTTATAATCCGCCCCCCCCCAGAGTCCATGGTGGAACAGACTACCCCCCCATCACCCCCCAGAATCCCCCCCCCAGATGGATCCTACCTGGTCGGCAGCCGTCGAGTCCGTCTTCAGCTAGCTCAGCCTTCCACTGCCCCGTCTGCGGATGCAAATGGCGGCCGGCGTAGCGGCCACCATTTGCGTCCCTGCCTTAGGCCATGAATATTTACGTAGCCTGTCACGGCCTAAGGCAGGGATGCAAATGGCACCCACAACGCCATTTGCATCCCTGCCCTTTTTGTGATAGGCTACGTAAATACTTACATAGCCTATCATGAAAAGAGCAGGGATGCAATTGGTGTAGCAGGCTCCATTTGCGTCCTTGCTTTTTGCTGTCTGGGTTGCTCAGGACAAATCACCAAGTCAAATGAGGTGCTTCGTATACAAGCTGCTTTACTTTGGAGTGCTTCATTGCTCTTCTGCTCTGCCGCGTACCACACAGAGGCACCTCTGAAACAGCCCGCTTCAACTCATTGTTCAGGCTTCGGACCAAAGCAATGCAGAGCCCTACAACCCAGGAAACTAGCCAAAACTATCACTTCTGGAATGGGATAATGCAGCCAAACTCCCTTCTGCAAGCTCTGTTGACCTGTGCCATTCCAGTAGGGATGTTAGAGAATTCTGCCACGGATCCCAGGGGGGAGCGAATTCCAGTGAATTCACCCCCCCAGAATCCATGGCGGAATGGAGCAACCTGCCCCACCACCCCACGGAAGCCCCGCGAAATGGAGCCTACTTGGCTGCGGCTCCAGCTGCTGCTTCAGCTCCGCTGGCGGCTCTGGCTGCTGCCAAGCTGCTGCCGACACAAATGGCGTCCTGAGTAGGGGACGCCATTTCCGTCCCTATGGTAGCCCGTGATAGGCTACGTAAATATTTACGTAGCCTATATCATGACTAAAGCAGGGATGCAAATGGCGTAGGGGATGCCATTTGGTCCCCGCTTTAGCCATCATAGGCTACGTAAATATTTACATAGCCTATCACGGGCTACCATAGGGACGTAAATGGAGTTCCCTACTCAGGATGCCATTTGCGTCCACAGCAGCCCAGCAGCGGCTGGAGGCCCTGCTGCGGGTTGGCTCGGCTGGCGGCTCTGCGGCCTGGACGTGGAGCGGAGCCGGCTGGGCAGGATTCTGGGGGGGGAAGAACGGAGCGCCTCCCCCCCACCGTGGATGTCCCTGGACGAAACCAGGTAAGTGTTTCATACATTCCTACATTCCAGAAGCAGAAGTTTTAGCTAGTTTCTGGTTGTGCTAGCCAGTGCTAGTTTCCTGTTGTGAACATGGTGAAATACATGATAAAATGGTGGGTATATGTTAGCAGACCTTTTTGTGTCATCCACATAGTTTGGGTCTTTTTCCTGTAAAGCTGCCAGAGCCTTTTATATTGGCAAAGTATCCTATTAGTGTTAAATTTGGCTATTTGGAGATGGGGCAGGGTTGAGGGTATATGTACAAAAGGCGAAAGCGGAAGACTTCAGCAAAAGCAAACATGCAGCAAAGTTGCTTTTTAAAATGTAACACACAGGAATTTGTTTTGCATGACTCCCTCTGATCTCATTGTCATGAAGAGATGAAGAGGCTTTCCCACACACCACCTCAAGTCAGCAAAAGATGACATATCACAACTAGAGAATTGTTTGCCAACATTCTTGAGGGGCTGGCATTAAACAAAAGGGACCCAGGCAGTGCAAGAATTTAGACCGGGCAAGAAGTCAAGCTAGAGCAGTGTGAGTCCCCTGCAGACAATAGCGATAGCAGGATCAAACTGTCAGGCATAGTTTAGCCAAAAGAACAGACACAATTAAGGGTTCAGATAACTTCTCCTTGTAACTGTGTTACTTCTCCACCCCATACAAGGTCCTAACAACGGATTCAGCAGTGTACTAATAAAACCAAGAACAAATGTAACGTATCGCCATATAATTCATGTTTTCCAAACATAATAGAAAGCTACCTGTGAAGGCCACTGCATGCTTTATGTGTAGCGATGGGCAAACGAGCAATGTTTGAAATTGCCAGGTTTCTCCAAACATCACCTAACTGCTTGCCTTGTGCCCGAGTCCCACTTGCTTCTGCAATCGCTGCTCACTCTGTGCAAACAGGAAAATTGCACAAATCAAGCTGTGAATGAGCATAAAATTTGCACAAATTCCCAAAATTTGCATAACTTTCCTCCATAGACTAAAGTGGAGCTGATTCAGTCTACAGGAGAGATTTGTGCAAATTTGAAAACCTGCACAAATCAAACTGGGAAGTCGAATGCAAGCACATATTTGGCAATTTACGAACATTTTCAGCCGATGTACTCGCACTTGGGATCACATTCAGGTGCAAAACTGGCAAGCTTGCATGTTTTGTGAGCAAAACTGGAAAAAATGACAAGCATCTTTTAATTGTGTGCACTTTATGTCACAAGGTGAACACGGTCACATTTGAAGAGGAGATGAACCTCTATAAACATGCAGTTGCTATGTTCCAGGGAGGTGTGATTAGCCAAGGCTCCTGGATGCGTTTCCATGATGTATTAACAAGTGTGTTCTCCCTTTTGGGGGTTACTTGCAGGCCTGGCATGAGCAGGAAGGGTCCAGAGTCTCAAAAGTGCACCTCTCTGCCCTGCCGCTGCCGCAGCTGCTGCCAGGTATGGGCTGCTGCTGGTACTTCAGTGGTGGCTCCTCCCTCCATCTCACAGGGCAGCCAGCCCTACTCGGAAAAGGATGCAGCACAGGTGGCAGCTGGCCAGATGAGCCCTGCAGTGCCCATGTCACGCCATCTGGACACAAAACTTTTTTTAGTTTACAGTTTGAGTTGCAGTGATCTGAACCAATCAGATGCTGCCTTGGGGGGAAATGGCCAAGGGGGGCACAGCAGTTGTGAAAAGATCACCCCCTCACCATTCCTGTGACCTTATTGCCCCCCCACCCCTGCCAAGGGCACCATCTGATTAGTTCAGATTGCTCCTACTCAAAACATGCGCTAAAAAAGGGTTTTGTTTCCAAATAGCGTGGTGCAGGCGCTGTGGGCTTGCCTACCTGGCTGCCGCTTGTGGCACTTCTATTTGCTAGTAGGGCCGGCTGGGACAGGAGATGGAGGCCTGGAGGAGTTGCTGCTGCTACCACCACAAAATAAAATAAAATAAAACAAAACAGAACAAAACAAAATAAAATAAAATAAAAGCAAGCAAACAAACAAGGAGGAAGAGCTGGCTGGCTGGCAATGGTGGTAGTAGAGTGTGTGTGTGTGAGAGGGGCCTTTGGCAGCCTCATAGGAGGCTGGTTAATTGAAAACATATTTGGTGTACCAAATCTCAGTCTAAAGATTAGAATACCTGAAGAAAAAGAATTTGGCTTTAGAACCTAGAGGTACAAGCTGGGAAAGGAGTTTCTGCCCCTGGTTGCTATCATAACCCTAATCCCAGTCCATGTCTCCATTCTGCCCCTATGTATAATTCAGTACTTCTGCTGGGTGTAGGGATGTCAGAGAATTTTGCCACAAATCTCGAAATCGGTGGCAAAACGGTCTGCCCCCCCACCCCACCCCCCAGGACGGGACTTACCTTGGGTGAATCTCCCTGGCGGCGGCAGCTCCGGTGGCGGTTCGGTGGCAGTTTGGCGGTGGTTTGGCGGCGGCAGCCGGTCTTCCGACCGGCTGCCGCCACCGCCATTTCCAGTAAAAAAAAACAAAAAACAAAAAAAGTGATAGGCTACGTAAAGATTTACGTAGCCTATCACGACTAGATTTTTTAAAAAATACCGTGATAGGCTACATAAATGTTTACATAGCCTATCTAGGGATGGCGGAGAATTTCTCCCCGAAACTTCGGGGGGGCAAGCACCAACGTGTTCGGCCCCCCAAACAAGTTTTGGGGAGAAATTCTCCGCACCCCCCCCCGCACCCCCCCCCCGGGACGGGACTTACCTTTGCCGAATGTCCATCCCGGCGGCGGGTCTGGCCAGCGGTTCGGCAGGTGTTCGTCCGGGGCGGGAGCGGCAGCCGGTCTTTTGACCGGCTGCCGCCACCGCCATTGCAATCAAAGAAAAAAAAAACACCCCCGTGATAGGCTATGTGACGATTAACGTAGCCTATCACGGCTAGATCTGCAAAGTCAGCTGTGATAGGCTACGTAAATCGTCACGTAGCCTATCACGGATGACTTAAAAAAAAAAAAAGCGCGTACAGATAATGGCGGCCCCCAGAGGGAGCCGCCATTCACGTTCCTTATTTGGTCGCTGTAGTCTACGTAAAGTTTTACGTAGACTACGGCGAAAATAAGGGCAACGCAAATAGTGTTGCCCTTATTTTCGCCGTAGTCTACGTAAATCTTTACGCAGAATACAGCGACCAAATAAGGAACGGGAATGGCGGCTCCCTATGGGGGCTGCCATTATCCGTACGCTTTTTTTTTTTTTTTAAGTCATCCGTGATAGGCTACGTGACGATTTACGTAGCCTATCACGGCTGACTTTGCAGATCTAGCCGTGATAGACTACATTAATCGTCACGTAGCCTATCACGGGGGCGTTTTTTTTTAAAAAAAAAACTTTTTAGTTCGCGCCCGGGCGAGGTGAGGCGCCTCCTCCCCGGCCTGAATTTCGGCCGGGCGAGGCGGGAAGCCTCCCCCCTGGCCTGAATTTTGGCCGGGCGAGGCGGGAAGCCTCCCCCCCCGGCCTGAACTTCGCGGGGGGAGCAGCGAAGCGCCTCCCCCCCACCGTGAACAAGCTTCGAGGACAGGTAAGTGACTTTCGTCCACCCCTAAGCCTATCATGGCTGAATAAAAACAAAAACAAAAACCGCACGTAGGCAAATGAGCATACGCATTTGCATACACGCGGTTTTTGTTTTTTGTTTTTACTCAGCTGTGATAGGCTACGTAAACATTTATGTAGGCTATCACGGCTGACTGCAGGGATGCAAATGGCGGCAGCTACATCTGCCGCCATTTGCAGACCCGGCTGGCCAGGATTCACGGCGGGAGGGACAGGGCGCCTCCCCCCCAGCCAGAATTTTGGAGGGAGGGATGGGGCGCCTCCCCCCCACCTCGAATCACATTTCGTCAAAAGGTAAGTGACTTTTGTACATCCCTAGCTGGGTGTCTGTTACCATAGCATCTGAGTCAGCTGGGCCTCACTGCAGATGCTTGCATCTTCTCGATACCCTTATCACTGGGAACATATAGCATGTATGGGTGCATCTGCAGTTTTAAATGCCTACTGTATAGAAACAAATTTGATGGCCACCTTATTCCCATACTGCAGCTGCATCAAAACATTTCATGTGTATAATATGAGTATTTTTATAAGAGCAGAAAGGTGGTGGTGATAGTACTACGGTAAGACTTCAGGAGCTGTATGGAGTCATTGCTTTTTTTTCCTGTTGTGAAACAGCATGCAATACATTAACTGTTCCCCAGTTTCCATTGCTGACAGACGTGTTCCATAACTTCCATTAAGGTAATCACATGGAGTCGACTTGCAGTTAAAAATGGGTGAATCTGTCAATTTCAGTTTCTCTAAGATTTTGATTTTTCCAGTCTTATGTTCATTTTGTCCTGAACTTCAACCATTTGTTTTTTAAAGTTCTCATGGAAATTCATATGCTTCTTTGTGTGTATTTCCCCTAATATATGTATTTTTGTGTACAATTTTGCCTAATATACACATTTTATTTAATGTGTATATTATTTATACATTAAATAAATGTATTTCTATGTGCATTTTTCACTGATATATGCGTGTTTGGATGAATTGGAGAATTCCATTGCAAAATTCAGAGAAGTGTGAATTTTGAAGGATAACTCAAGTTTTGGTTCACATAGTGGTCTGAAAGTGTGAAATTACATACGTTCACATTAAATTGTGAAATGAATGAATTTCTACCTATCCCTACTTGGAGCAAGCTCTATGTTTAATGAAATTGTATTAAAATCATTGCATTTGCATGGATCATAATGAAAATATAATACTGAGATATAGTTACCAAATTAGGGATCAACAAATCTTGTCAGTTTTGCTTTCTCCTGCCAGATAGCTGTTAAAGATGTGGAGCCCAGCAGAAAAAGAGGTGGCAACCTTAAACCCAGGCTTTTAAGAGCAAAGCATTCAAATCCCTTGGCCTACATGGATTATCTGTCAGTTTTGCTTTCTCTCATGTTCAAGTTTTCCAACTTTCAAGTTCTTTCATCTCATCTTCTTTCATTTATTTCATTTATATGCCACCCAATAGTCAAACGTTTTATTAATATTAGACCACCCATATTTCCTTCCCAAATATAAATACATTTGTGAATTTAGGTAAATTATTATCAAAAACAAATGGAAATGAAATTCTCACCCATCCCTATTACTTATTCCTGTGCAACCACTTCTGATTCATCACTCCTAGAATCTCTTTTTCTGCTTCCAATGAACCTACCTTTATAACATGTCATCTCCCTTCCAAAGTGGGGTGGGGTGGGGTGTGTATCTATGGGTTATTATTATCAAGATTTATATCCTTACATATCCAAGTTGGTCTACAATCCAGGTACACAAACTATCTCTAACAAATTTCATTTACTTAGCGATGTACCAAAGTCACTTACCTTTTCGCGGATTCTGTTAATGGGGGGGAGGCGTTCCGTTCTTCCCCCTGGAATCTTCTACGGGGGGGGGAGGTGATCCAGTCCTCCCCCCGGAATCCTCAACGGCCGGCTGTGCTCCGTGGCAGCTCCGCGGAGCAGCCAGCCAGGCCCAGGCCAGGGCCATCCGCAGCCAGATTTCCGGCCGCAGAGGGCTCTGGGTAAAAAACAAAACAAAATGCATACACAAATGGCGGCTATGGCCGCCACCATTTGCGTTCCCTATTTTTCGCCGTCTTAGTCTAAGAAAATATTTACGTAGACTAAGACAAAGAAAAGAAAGGAGAACGCAAATAAGATGGCGAAAAATAAGGAACGCAAATGGCGGCGGCTGTAGCTGCCGCCATTTGCGTACTTGTTTTTTTTTTTTTACCAAGACGTGATAGGCTACGTACGTCTTTATGTAGCCTATCACGTCTATGGGGGGGAAACACAGACTGCAAATGGCGGCGGTGGCAGCTGGTCGGAAGACCAGCCGCCGCCGAAGCCACCGCTGGAGCCGCCGCCATCCGAAACATCCGCCCCAGGTAAGTCTCATCCCGGGGGGGATCCGCAGGGGTGGCGGGGGGGTGGCAGGCCATTCCGCCACAGATTTCAGGGGGCCGAATGCACTGGCATTCGGTCTTCCTGAGATCCGTGGCGGAATTCTCTGCCATCCCTAGATCTACGGGGGGCGGGGGGATGGCAGGCCGTTCCGCGATGGATTTCGGGGGGCTGAATGCACTGGCATTGGGCCTCACCAAGATCTGTCGTGGAATTCTCTGACATCCCTACATTTACTTCCAAATATGCATTGAGTCTATATTCACTTTGCCTGTGGTTTTGGTCTTATTTCTATGTTTCATTTTCATGCAGTTCAAAACAGTGTGAAAGTACTTCTTCCATTGTCATGTGGTGCCCACCCTCTGGGAATGTATTTGTTTCCATGGCCAAGGAAGTTATTTTAAGACTTTGGAAATTAAAATGCACCTCCCACCTTTCCTGAATGGGCATCTGAGCTCTCTTCCATAATATTAATGGAGAAAAATAACATACTACAGAGTAGATAAATGGATGCTTCTCTTTGAAATGCATCCTCCTCCTCTCTTCAGAAAAGCCAATCTAACTCTCACAGAGCTTGTATCAATAGGAAATATTCAAAATATTTACAGGGCCTCATTTTAAGAACATCTTTGTAACTGTATAACAATCCAAGGGTATTCCCCACTCTTCTATTTAGGACAATTTTTACAATCTAATTATTTGCTGTTAGAAAAACTGTGGCTCACACTCACCTATGGCTGTTAATTTGCAACTGACCTGGAACATTAATAGAGCTATCTTATATATAATCTTATACACAGTTGGAGCTATCTGTAATGGATCTCCACAGGATATAAAGCATTTCAAACCATCTTGAAAAATTCACACTGCCCAGATGTCATGTTGAAGAGAATACAAGTTGAGCAAATCCATGCCGATATCATGCCATGGTGAAGAGGTCTTATGATTGCTTCACCTTGTTTTTGGCTGGCAAATAAGCCCTGGTTCAGATATTTACCCTGCCAACCAATCATTTCCCATGGTGGGTGGCAGGGGTGGGTGTACCTATCATCCTTCCCCTCTACTGCATATCTAAAGTAACATGTGAAGCATGAACTCTACAGTGAGAAATGTACATGCAAAGGTCCTATGTGATCCTTCCACACATTTTCATGGGAAAATTGGGCTATCATATTGAAGGGACTCTACATGGGGGCCTGCATCACACATTACTTTAGGGATGTGGAAGACTGGAGTGGTGCATACCTACTCCACCATTTGAAAAGGTTTGGCCAGCTGGGTAAATGACTAGCAGTGCAATCCCATACATGGTGACTTGGAAGGAAGCCCCATTGAGTTCAATGGAGCTAACTCCGAGGGTTGAGGTTGCAGCCCACTTACCTGGGAGTAAGTCCTACTAAACTCAGTGAGACTTATGTCTGAATCAACACGTCAACTATCAGGTAGATCCACTGCTGGCTACAGAATTGAATTCAACGAGTGCTTATCAATGGGATCTTCTCAAATTGGGGAGAGGTAGCAAGCGAGGTATTGCAGGGCTCAGTCCTAGGCCCAGTGCTCTTCCACATTTTTATTAATGGCTTGGAGGAGGAGATGCAGGGAATGCTGATAAAATTTGCAGATGACACAAAATTGGGTGGGATAGCTAATACCAAAGTGATCTTGATAGGCTGCAGTGCTGGACAGAAAACAACAGAATGACATTTAATAGGGATAAATGCCAAGTCCTGCACCTAGGAAAAAGAAACCAAATGCACAGTTACAAGATGGGGGATGCATGGCTCAACAACACTACAAGCAAGAAGGATCTTGGAATTGTTGTAGATCACAAGCTGAATATGATCCAGCAATGTGATGTGGCTGCAAAAAAGGCAAATTAATAGAAGTATAGCTTCCAAATCCCAGGAAGTACTCATTCCTCTCTACTCAGCACTGGTTAGGCCTCATCTGGAGTACTGTGTCCAGTTCTGGGTACCACACTTTAGAAGGATGCAGACAAACTGGAGAGGGTTCAGAGGAGGGCAACAAAGATGATCAGGAGACTGGAAACAAAGCCCTATGAAGAGAGACTGAAAGAACTGGGCATGTTTAGCCTTGAGAAGAGAAGATTGAGGGGAGATACGATAGCGCTCTTCAAGTACTTGAAAGGTTGTCACAGAGAGGAAGGCCAGGATCTCCTCTCTATCATCCCAGAGTGCAGGCCACGGACTAATGGGCTCAAATTACAGGAAGCCAGATTCCGGCTGAACATCAGGAAAAACATCCTGACTGTCAGAGCGATAAAACAATGGAACCAATGACCTAGGGAGGTAGTGGGCTCTCCCACACTGGAGGCATTCAAGAAGAGGCTGGACAGGGATGCTTTGACTTGGATTCCCGCATTGATACCTGCATTGAACAGGAGGTTGGACTCAGTGGCCTGATAGGCTCCTTCCAACCCTACTATTCTTTGATTCTATGTATAGATTGCTTTGTGAACTGGTTTTCAGCCCACATATATTGGATTGTATCCAATGCTAGTCTTCCTTAGAGTACACCCACTGAAATGAATAGGACTTAAATGAGTCATGTCTAGAGATAGGCGGAACCCCTACCTCTTGTTCCGGGGGGGTTCCCCAGAGGGGAATCTGTCCCTCCCCCCGGAATCCTCTTCGGCCAGCACCACTCTGCAGTGATTGCGCAAAGCCAGCTGCTGGCTCCATATTGCCAGCGATACAGGCAGCCACCATTGCCGTGCCATATCGGGCTGACTCCAGACTAGGCTAGCCTATTGCATGAAAAACCACAGACACAAATGGCATCCGCTGTGCCATTTATTTTATTTATTATTAAATTTATTAATCGCCCATCTGGCTGGTCACCCAGCCACTCTGGGCGATGTACAACATACCATTAAACAATTTAAAACAATAAAATTCTACCATAATTTTTTTTTTAAATACCCTAACCCACCCCAAATGCCTGCCTGAACAACCACATTTTTAATGCATGATGGAAGCTCATTAAAGAGGGGGCATGATGGAGTTCCCTAGGGAGGGAGTTCCACAGAGTGGGGGCCACCACAGAAAAGGCCCTCTCCCTCATCCCCACCAGTCTAGCTGTCCTGGCTGATGGGACAGAGAGAAGGCCATCTGAGGCTGATCTTGTTAAGCGGCCTGTCTGGTGTTGCTGGAGGCGCTCCTTAAGATAGGCTGGGCCGGAACCATATAGGGTTTTAAAGGTCAAAACCAACACCTTGAATTTGGCCCGGAAAACAACTGGTAACCAGTGCAACTCCTTCAGCGCTGGAGTGATGTGATCTCGCCGGCGGCTGCCTTTAATCAGGCGAGCTGCCGCGTTCTGTACCAGCTGCAGCTTCCGAACCGTCTTCAAGGGTAACCCCACGTAGAGCGCATTACAGTAGTCTAAACAAGAGGAGATCAGGGCATGTACTACCGATGGGAGCAGATGGTCGGGAAGGAAGGGTCTCAGCCGCCGTATCAGATGGAGTTGATACAGCGCTGTCCAGCTCACAGCTGACACCTGAGCCTCCATGGACAGCTGGGAGTTCAAAATGACCCCCAGGCTGCGGACCTGGTCTTTCAAGGGTAGCCGTACCCCATTCAACACCAGGTCAACATCCCCCAGCCTCCTCTTGTCTCCCACCAAAAGTACCTCGGTCTTGTCAGGGTTCAGCTTCAGCTTATTCCTCCCCATCCAGCCACTCACCATCTCCAGACATTTGGACAGGGATTCTACGGCCAACCTTGGTGAAGATTTGAATGAGAGGTAGAGCTGCGTGTCATCTGCATATTGATGACACTGAGAGGTCGAGGAGAACAAGGAAGGAGCATTCACCCCTATCCAGAGCCCTCCTCATATCATCCACCAAGGCGACCAAGGCCGTTTCTTTCCCATGCCCAGGCCTGAAGCCTGATTGAAATGGGTCTAGATAATCAGTTTCTTCCAAGTGTGCCTTCAACTGCACCCCCACCACCCGCTCAATCACCTTGCCCAAAAATGGCAGATTTGAGACTGGGCGAAAGTTGTTCAGAACTTGAGGATCCAAGGAGGGCTTCTTTAAGAGCGGTCTTATCACTGCCTCCTTGAGGGCTGATGGCATCACTCCCTCCTCAAGGGAGGCGTTCACCACCGCCTTGATCCCCTCACCCAGTCTCTCTCTGCAGCTCATAATGAGCCAAGATGGGCAAGGATCAAGTAAGCAGGTGGTCGGCCTTACAGATGAAAGCACCTTGTCCACTTCATCAGGAGGAAGAAGCTGGAACCGATCCCACAAAACCGGTTTGCCACAGGCCGCCTCTTGCTCACTAACTGTATCCACAGCGTGCAGAGTAACACACCTAATCAGATCAATTTTATCTGCAAAGTGCCTTGCCAAAGCCTCACAGGAGGCCTTAGAATGCTCCAGTGGTTCCGGAGCCACAGGACCGACCAGGCTTTGGACCACTTGGAACAGCCTCCTGGGACAGCACTCTGCAGACGCGATGGAGGCAGCATAATATTCCTTTTTTGCTGCCTTCACCGTCACGTGATAGGCTGAAGATACAGCTCTAGCCCGTGTCTGATCGTCTTTGGAGCGAGACTTCCGCCACTGGCGCTCTAGCCGTCTCACCTCCTGTTTCAGAGCTCGTAACCGCGGATTGAACCATGGTGCAGTCCGAGCCCTGTTCAGGGGGAGAGGGCGTTTCAGAGCCACCCGATCTAATGCCCCAGTGATTGCGGCATTCCAGCCACCCACCAGGGTCTCAACCGAGTGGCTGTTGGCATGCCCAGAGAATCCCCAAGCGCGTTCAGGAATCCATTTGGATCCATAAGACGCCTGGGGCGGACCATTTTAATGGGTCCTCCACCCCTGCGGAGGGGTTGTGGAACCGAGAAGTCCAATGTCACCAGATAGTGATCTGACCATGACAAGGGGGTGGTGGATATACCCCCAACTTCGAGATCACTCCCTGCTTCTCCAGAAACAAACACAAGGTCTAGTGCATGACCTGCTACATGGGTGGGCCCAGTTAGAATATGGTGCAGCTCCCAGGAGGCCATGGTCTCCATGAAGTCCCGAGGTGCTCCTGTGAGGATGGCCTCCAAATGTACGTTGAAGTCCCCCAACACCAGTAAGTTAGGGGACTGTACACGCACATCAGAGACCACCTCAAGCACCTCGGCCAGGGAGTCAGTCGTGCAGCGGGGTGGACGGTACACGAGCAGAATCCCCAGACTGCCCTTCGGGCCCAACCTCCAGTACATGCACTCAGCAACCTTGGTGTCCCAGAGAGGGGGTCTGGTGAAGACCAAGGACTCTCGGTAGATAACAGCCACTCCCCCTCCCCGATCCCCAGCCCTCGGCTGCTGTGCATACGAAAATCCGGCTGGACACATGGCTGCAAGGGTTGGAGCAGCAGCCTCGGCCAGCCAGGTCTCCGTAATACATGCCAGGTCTGCACCCTCATCCAGGATCATGTCATGGATGAGGGAGGTTTTCTGGGTAACAGACCTGGCATTGCAGAGCAGCAAACGAAGGCCAGAAGATGGGGTCACGCCTCCCCCAGCCATCCTTTGGCTCTGGACAGGCCCGGAGCAGGGGACAGATATTACACATCTCTCCCTTGTTCCCCTTACCTGGCATGGCCTGCCCCTAGCGCTCCGCCAGCGCCTGCTGCCCAGCCTCGGTATGTTCTGGCCCCCAACACTCCCCCCACTTCCTCCATCAGGTGCACACATGCCCCCTCGCTCCCGCCTATCAGGCAGGCTACCCACCCCTAAAAACACAACAAAATCCCCCCAACAAAATAAAACAAACAAACAAAACAATTAAAATCCCCTTAAAAATGCCAGGCAGGAGTCCACAGGGAAGGCCTGGTGGTGGTGGTGGTGGCGGCGGCGGCAGCAGCAGGCCCAGTAGCAGCAAGCACGCCTCTTCCCCGGTGGTGGTGGTGGTGGCTTCTCCTGCAGGCCCTGGCTCTCCCAGGCCACCTCAGCCAGCCAGCTTATGTAGCCCCTCCAGGGAGGGGCAGGTGGAGCAGCACAGGCCGTACAGCTGCATTTAGCTTAATCTAAGAGCTTTACGGCCGCAAATGGCGTAGTGGGCGCCATTTGTGTCCGGAGTCAGCCTCAGCCAGTGATAGGGCATGGCAATGGTGGCCATACCGCTGCTGCTCCGAAGCTGCCGGTGGAGAGGATATGGCTGGGGAGGATTCTGCAGGGAGGCAGAGGTAAGGGATCCTTTCCGCCATGGACTCCGGAGTCCGTGGTGGAATTCTCCGACATCCCTAGTCATGACTAACTTAGTTAGAGCCATCTAACTAATACTTAAGTCCCATTCATTTCAATAGGTATATTCTAAGGCGGACTAATATTGGATACAACTAGGAATGGGCACACCCCGGTCCACCTCGCATGCCACTCGACAGACCCTTTTTGACCACCCAAACCTGTTTGCCACACCACGTGAGTTTCTGGGCAGCCCACAGGCATCCAGCGAGGTGTGAGCGGCCGCCCACTCCTTGGCTGAGCCACCATTTTGAGCAAAACGGCGGCTCATTCTTTTTATGTAAAGGGGCTTTTCTTCCCCTTCTATATGCCAGGAAGTGATGGGGCCAGATGCCATGATCTTCATTTTTTAATGTTGAGTTCCAAACCAGCTTTTGCACTCTCCTCTTTCACCCTCAACAAGAGGCTCTTGAGATCCTCTTCGCTTTCTGCCATTAGGGTGGTATCATCTGCGTATCTGAGGTTGTTGATAATTCTCCCGGCAATCTTAATTCCGACCTGTGATTCATCCAACCCGGCGTTTCTCATGATGTACTCTGCATATAAGTTAAATAAGCAGGGTGACAATATGCAGCCTTGTCGTACTCCTTTCCCAATTTTGAACCAATCGGTTGTTCCATGTCCAGTTCTTACTGTTTCTTCTTGACCCTCGTACAGGTTTCTCAGGAGACAGGTAAGGTGGTCTGGTACCCCCATATCTTTCAGAATTTGCCAGAGTTTGTTGTGATCTACACAAGCAAAGGCTTTAGCGTAGTCAATGAAGCAGAAATAGAGGTTTTTCTGGAATTCTCTCGCTTTCTCCATGATCCAGCAAAAGTTGGCGATTTGATCTCTAGTTTCTCTGCCTCTTCGAAACCCAGCTTGTACTTCCGGTAGTTCTCGGTTCGCATACTACTGAAGCCTAGCTTGTAGGATTTTGAGCATCACCTTGCTGGCATGTGAAATGAGCGCAATTGTACGGTAGTTTGAACACTCTTTGGCATTGCCCTTCTTTGGAATTGGAATGTAAACTGACCTTTTCCAGTCTTGTGGCCACAGCTGAGTGTTCCAAATTTGTTGGCATATTGAGTGCAGCACTTTAACAGCATCATCTTTTAGGATCTTAAATAGCTCAGCTGGAATACTGTCATCTCTGCTAGCTTTGTTGTTAGTAATGCTTCCTAAGGCCCACTTGACTTCACTCTCGAGGATGTCCGGCTCAAGTTCAGTGACCGCACTATTATGGCTATCAGGGACATTCAGATCTTTCCTGTATAGTTCTTCTGTGTATTCTTTCCACCTCTTCTTAATCTCATCTGCTTCTGTTAGGTCCCTGCCTTCTTTGTCCTTTATCACGCCCGTCTTTGCACAAAATGTTCCCTTGAGATCTCTGATTTTCTTGAGGAGATCTCTAGTCTTTCCCATTCTGTTGTTTTCCTCGATTTCTTTGCATTGTTCATTTAAGAAGGCCTTGTTGTCTCTCCTTGCTATTCTCTGGAACTCTGCATTCAGTTGGGTATATCTTCACCTTTCTCCCTTGCTTTTTGCTTCCCTTCTTTCCTCAGCTAATTGTAAAGCCTCATCAGACAGCCACTTTGCTTTCTTGCATTTCTTTTTCTTTGGGATGGAAATGTAGTAAATTACATTCCACCAACATAAGGCAACACTATAGCGTAAGCCGGTATGTGACGAGGTTTCTCGGAAACACCAGCTAATGCTATTGGTGTTGCGCTAGAGATTACATTGGTGCTAGTGTCCAATTGCATACTACCCAATGAGGAGAATGGTCTTCCACTTTATGTCCGATTATCCATTTATTTTAAGGCTAGCTTAGAAAATGTTCTTTTGATTTCTTTTCTCAAGCTAGGAAATGAATTGAGCAAATGTAATTTTTTTTACAAAAAAATCAACGGAAGAGTCTGGAGACAGGAAACAATATATTTATTCTTGTCTTTATGGTTAGTTTTAGAAATAGTAACTTCCTTCCTGTCTAAAACTTTTTAAAGCATTGACTTGGGCTCTCATGTTAAAAGGCAAAGTAGCATCTCTTTTACTAAAGGCAACTGAAAAAATGCTCATGTTAAAGGTCACACTCTGTACAACTCAAGACACTTGCATCATGTTCGGACCTGTGTATGATCTTCATGCAGTAAAGCCATCTAATGCATGAGTAAGCTATTTACTTTGGCAAAGAATTCCAAAGAAGCTTCAAATATTTTTGGAGAGCATGAGAAATGGATGCATGAATGTAGAGTTCCAGCATTTTACAAGCACTGGCTCGATGCATGCACTTATGCACGTGTGCATTAGGTATACTGTATTTAATTAATTTAGGCTGAACACAAGTACTTACTTGTGAGTAGGCATGCATAGGATTGGACTTTTGTGGCATCTCATCTCATAACTCAAAGCCATGTGCCAATAATAATGTAATAGAGTATAATTTAAACTGGACCATAACAAAACCAAAACACAACCCATTAAAAGAAGAAGAGAATGAACCACGGCTACTGAAAAAATAAGGAAACAAATAATCTCTGACTTGGAGCTCATTCAATCCGACTTGAGTAAGTTGAGTTCAAAAACCTCAGCTATAGCATTGGAAATACATTTGCATGAACCATAGATGTTCTTTGTTGATACAGTGATGGGACCTCTTCCAGAAAACCATTCACAGTGAGGATATCAAGGTCCATATGACAAATTATATGTGCATTTCCTATAAATTGGGTTTAAGCTATGTAGGACATTTTGTTTGTTTGTTTGTTTACAACATTTATATACTGCTTCACATTTAAATGAATTCCAGAGTGGTGGACAATAAAAGATTAAAGGAATACAAACACAACACTAACAGGGTTTTTTGTGTTTTTAAAAAAGAGTGCCAATAAAAACTGTGGCTGGTTCAATCAGGGAAGGCTTGTTGAAATAAACATGTTGGTGCCTGCCTGGCATGCAGAGGCAGGGACTTCCACAGAGAAGGAGCCACTACACTGAAAGCTCTGGGTGGATTCTAACAGGGCTTTAGGTCCATGAGGAACCACCAGCAGCACCTCATCTGATGACCTCATTGACCACACGGGGTGATAAGGAACCAAATGAGTTTGGATTTTCACGAAGCCGACCCACAGATTCCACAGTGGACCAGCTTCCCTCTGTTGGGTGGATTCCATGGACTTGTACACCGGTTTTCTAACTTTCTCAATTTTCGTGCAAATTTCATCGGTGAAAAATATGTAAAAAAAAAAAAAACTGGCTAAAAAATGTGCATTTTCCCCATAGGCTAAAGCGTGGAAATGCACATTTTGAGGGGAACTGTGCATTTTCGCATGTGTGACTTTGCACAATAATGCATTTGTGCAAATTCACATTTGCACAAATTTGGGAAAAATCAGATTCTCTCAGTGGGCAGATGACAGAATGAAAGGCACCTGACAATCTGTGAAACACAGACAAAATGGATTTTACATAATCTGCACATCCTTGCTTTCAAGTATAATGTACATAATAACCAGCACCTTTAATTGTGACTGGGAGCACATGAAAACCCTATGTGGAATTAGAAAAGTAGGTCTCATATACTTGTAAGACACATTCCCCATTAAGAGACACTAACAGGCTGGATCTATACATGCAGCAGAAGGAGGTAGAAATGAGATTGCAGAATAGCCTATAGCACTTCAAACTACAGGACTTTAACAAAGAGAGCCTTCAAAAATGTCATTTTCCATGCGGTCTGAAATAGTATGGTCTACTCCAGGGGTAGGCAACATGGTGCCCTCCAGATGTTTTGGACTACAATTTCCATAATTTCATTGGCCATGCTGGCTGGGGCTTATGGGAGTTGAAGTCCAAAACTTCTGGAGGGTGCCAGGGTGCCTGGTCTACTCTAAGACATTGGAACTAATATTATAAAGTACAAGCTGGTAACACAACTTATAGAATTACACACTGTAAGTTGCAAAAATTGCCACATTTATATTAAATTTTGTATTGTTATATTTCATTCAAACAAAGTAGACCTTCTCCTTTGTTAACTTCTCAGATACTTCCAAATTGCTTGAGATCATGGGATCTGACTGTACAAATATGTGAAATTAAACTAAAATATGCAACCTCCCCCCCCCCTCGGCATGACTAATACTTGGGCTCAAACAACTATCCTTTTACCACCTACTTGCTTTTCCTGGGTGAAGCTTTTCATTTGTTTTTTGGACAAAATTCCAGACAAGTTACTAAAATGAATGATCAGCATATTTGTTTGCTGCATCAGCTTCAGGGAGATTTCCAAATGCAGTGTTTCAAGTACTTACTGATATTTCTCTGTCTAAAGCAAGATTTCATATAAGGTAGTTAAATACTTTTGCTTTGTTAATCAAATTCTTCTCATTCCAGCAATGTTCTGCTATGCATTTCCCAACTTCAGGTGACATTTTAGAACTGTTCTTTCTGTTTCCTCTCCCTTGTTTTTTCTTTCTTTCCTTCTGTATTGCAACATTCTCTGTATTTGGATCAGTACATATCATTAAGGATTTTATATTGTATTGGAGAGGTGAGGTCAAACTCAAAATGACATTTGCATCCTGCCTCCACTGCTGTCGCAATGCATTTGGAAGTGTATGTGGAAGACCATCTGGTCACAGCTGTCTACACCTCCTTCAGTCTTCTTTTAATAATGAATGATAAGGGTTGGATTCATTGGCTGAGATTGCTACATCTTTATGCATTGATGAAAGCAGAATCACTCTCATTTCTTTAGTATATAACAAAATATTTTTGGAAATAAAATGCTGCTGTTCACACATCTGGACTTATGGGCAAGGAATGCTGGGGGGAGGGGGATTTCTGGTTTGTTTTCTTTCAATGTTCCAACCAGAGTCAGGCTTTAAGTTAGCCAATTCCCTGGCTAGTTGCAGACTGGTGAAAAGGTTATCAGTTGTTATTGTTAATTTGGAACCCTGAAAATGTGCTGTTAACTTATCAACCACTGTCTGCCCTAGATTTTGAGCTGCTGGGGCTATCCCACATGCTATGAATAAAATCTGTTTTATTAGTGAGACATCTCCAACTAGTACTCGATGTACCATAAATAATCATTACTTTATTTAAACAATACACACACACTACCAAGACCTTCTACTGAACATGGCCTTCAGTAGGGATGAATATTGGCTTCAGACAAAACCTGAAGGCTGAGCAGGATCTGGACTCTTTAGTCTGGTCAATGGGAAACGTGAAGCCTCAGATTTCTGAATCTTGTCCTGGGTTCAGTACCGAGTTGAAGTGGACAGACTCCGAAGCAGTTCAAGCCAAAGTGGGCTGTTTTCCAAAGCCCTGATTCTGGATCCAAGTTGAAGCTAGAGATCAGTGCACATATCTAGTATTCAGGGCTGCTGCTAAGAATTCAGAGAAACAATCTACCATCAAAAATAATGACTACAGTGAGAAACAAGTAATATATCAAAAAAGGAAAGAAAAAAGGACTTTGAATCAGCATTAGTTATCCAGGAAATCTCAGAGATATGAAAGTACGCAGCCACAGAAAAGCTAACAGTGGCTAAGTGCCATTGATCTGGAATACTGAACAAGTTTTTCTTTCATGCTGGTTCTAAGGAGGTTGTGATTCCAACTGAATAAATAAATACCACCAAGCATCCTTTAGAATGTCGACTACTAATTAAAATTGTAAGTGTAGTTTTCCCTAACTCACTTCTGAAAGTCCCCATGCAGTCCTATGGTTGAGTGTGATTATGAGTTAATTCTGTTCAGGTAGTTATCTGTGTTCCTGAAAAGGGGTTGCCTGTGGGTGGGGAGTAGTCACTGGATAAAGGGCTGGTTGGATACTGGAGAACATGTTAGAAGCTGGCATCTGGGTAATACAACTGCCAGGTGAATCACCTTGGGAGTTGGCTCCTGGAGAACTCCAACAGAGAAGATAAAAAAAATACTGTGGCTGAGACATAGCGAGAAGAACATTCAAACTACAGATGTCACTTATGTCAGTGTGTGCTCTCAACTGCATGTATGTTTGGGTTTTCCAAATGCTACCCATGTTGCCAAGCATAACTGGTGTACTTAACATATGGAGTTTTGTGGTTATACAGATATTATAAAAGGAATTGTGTACTATGAAAAGCTTGATTTTCACACTTGCATGATCCCATTGATGCAAGAAATGGCTGCATTTCAGTGGACCCCAGACCCAGGGTACTCCTCCTAGAAATGGGTGGGAGAACTTTTAGGACTGTTCTACCAAACCTGCACAGGGAATTGGTTGAGAATATTGATTCCATTCAAATTATACTGCAGGCAACGCAGATGGAAGAAAATTATTTTTCTGGAGTACTCCCAGAATATTTTTGTCCTCCCCACTGCCCCCCTCACACACACTTACACTCACATTCTCATACATTCTCACTCTTACTTACACACATCAGGGCTGAGACATAAAGGTAGCTAAAGGCTATATATTAACTCCAAGGCAGAGACAAGATTTGAAGTGAGGGCTTTCTGGTTCACAGCACAGCCCTTTAGTCACTATGCTATACTTTGTTGTTGTTGTTGTTGTTCAGTCGTTCAGTCATGTCCGACTCTTCGTGACCCCATGGACCATAGCACCCCAGGCCTTCCTGTCCTCTGCTTTCTCCCGGAGCGTGCTCAAGTCCATATTCATTGCATCAATGATGCTATCTAGCCATCTCATCCTCTGCCGTCCCCTTCTCCTTTTGCCTTCAGTCTTTCCCAGCATCAGGGTCTTTTCCAGAGAGTTTTCTCTTCGCATTAGGTGGCCAAAATATTGGAGCTTCAGCTTCAATATCTGTCCTTCCAATGAGCAGTCAGAGTTGATTTCCTTTAGGACTGACTGATTTGACCTCCTCCTTGCAGTCCAGGGGACTCGTAAGAGTCTTCTCCAGCAACACAGTTCGAAAGCATCGATTCTTTGGCGCTCAGCCTTCCTTATAGTCCAGCTCTCACAGCCATACATTACTACTGGGAAAACCATAGCTTTGATTAGATGGACCTTTGTCGGCAAGGTGATGTCTGTGCTTCTTACTATGCTGTCTAGGTTTGCCATAGCTTTCCTCCCCAGGAGCAAACGTCTTTTAATTTCATGGCTACAGTCACCGTCTGTGGTGATCTTGGAGCCCAAGAAAATAAAATCTGTCACTGCTTCCATTTCTTCCCCTTTCATATGCCAGGAAGTGATGGGGCCAGATGCCATGATCTTCGTTTTTTTAATGTTGAGTTTCAAACCAGCTTTTGCACTCTCCTCTTTCACCCTCAACAAGAGGCTCTTGAGATCCTCTTCGCTTTCTGCCATTAGGGTGGTATCATCTGCGTATCTGAGGTTGTTGATAATTCTCCCGGCAATCTTAATTCCGACCTGTGATTCATCCAACCTGGCGTTTCTCATGATGTACTCTGCATAGAAGTTAAATAAGCAGGGCGACAATATGCAGCCTTGTCGTACTCCTTTCCCAGTTTTGAACCAATCGGTTGTTCCATCTCTGGTTCTTACTGTTGCTTCTTGACCCTCGTACAGGTTTCTCAGGAGACAGGTAAGGTGGTCTGGTACCCCCATATCTTTCAGAATTTGCCACAGTTTGTTGTGATCCACACAATCAAAGGCTTTAGCATAGTCACTGAAGCAGAAATAGACGTTTTTCTGGAATTCTCTTGCTTTCTCCATGATCCAGCAAAAGTTGGAGATTTGATCTCTAGTTCCTCTGCCTCTTCTAGGGATGCACGAAAGTCACTTACCTGGTCTTGCAGCTTGCTTGGCGGTGGGGGGGAGGTGCTTCGCTGCTCCCCCCAAAGTTCAGGCCGGGGGGGGAGGCTTCCCGCCTTGCCCGGCTGAAATTCAGGCCGGGGGGGAGGCTTCCTGCCTTGCCCGGCCGAAATTCAGGCCGGAGAGAAGTGCCCCGTTTCCCCGGCCGTGAACTTCAAAAGAAAAAAAAAAAAAACGCCCCTGTGATAGGCTATGTAACGATTAACGTAGCCTATCACGGCTAGATCTGCAAAGTCAGCCGTGATAGGCTACGTTAATCGTCACGTAGCCTATCACGGGTGACTTTGAAGAAAAAAAAATAAAGCGCAAACGCAAATGCCGGCCCCCATAGGGAGCTGCCATTTGCGTTCCTTATTTGGTCCCTGTAGTCTACGTAAAGATTTACGTAGACTACGGCGAAAATAAGGGCAACGCAAATAGCGTTGCCCTTATTTTTGCCGTAGTCTATGTAAATCTTTACGTAGACTACAGGGACCAAATAAGGAATGCGAATGGCAGCTCCCTATGGGGGCCGCCATTAGCCATACGCGCTTTTTTTTTTTTTCAAAGTCACCCGTGATAGGCTACGTGACGATTAACGTAGCCTATGACGTCTGACTTTGCAAATCTAGCCGTGATAGGCTACGTTAATCGTTACGTAGCCTATCACGGGGGCGTGATTTTTTTTTACTTTTCTTGTAATGGCGGCGGCGGCAGCCGGTCAAAAGACCGGCTGCCGCCCCCGCCCCTGACGAAGACCTGCCGAACCGCCACCGGGACCCGCCGCCAGGAGGGACATTCGTGAAAGGTAAGTCCCATCCCGGGGGGGGGGGGCGGGGGCAGGGGGGGTGGAGAATTTCTCCCCGAACAACTTTCGGAGGACCGAATGCGTTGGCACTCGGCCCCCCGAAGTTTTGGGGAGAAATTCTCCTCCATCCCTAGCCTCTTCGAAACCCAGCTTGTACTTCTGGTAGTTCTCGGATCGCATACTGCTGAAGCCTAGCTTGTAGGATTTTGAGCATCACCTTGCTGGCATGTGAAATGAGCGCAATTGTATGGTAGTTTGAACACTCTTTGGTGTTGCCCTTCTTTGGAATTGGAATGTAAACTGACCTTTTCCAGTCCTGTGGCCACTGTTGAGCCGGACATCCTAGAGAGTGAAGTCAAGTGGGCCTTAGGAAGCATTAGTAACAACAAAGCTAGCGGAGATGACAGTATTCCAGCCGAGCTATTTAGAATCCTAAAAGATGATGCTGTTAAAGTGCTGCATTCAATATGCCAACAAATCTGGAACACTCAACAGTGGCCACAAGACTGGAAAAGGTCAGTTTACATTCCAATTCCAAAGAAGGGCAACGCCAAAGAGTGTTCAAACTACCGCACCATTGCACTCATTTCACATGCCAGCAAGGTGATGCTCAAAATCCTACAAGCTAGGCTTCAGCAGTATGCGAACCGAGAACTACCGGAAGTACAAGCTGGGTTTAGAAGAGGCAGAGGAACTAGAGATCAAATTGCCAACATTCGCTGCATCATGGAGAAAGCAAGAGAATTCCAGAAAAACGTCTATTTCTGCTTCATTGACTACGCTAAAGCCTTTGATTGTGTGGATCACAACAAACTGTGGCAAATTCTGAAAGAGATGGGAGTACCAGACCACCTTACCTGTCTCCTGAGAAACCTGTATGAGGGTCAAGAAGCAACAGTAAGAACCAGAGATGGAACAACCGATTGGTTCAAAATTGGGAAAGGAGTACGACAAGGCTGCATATTGTCGCCCTGCTTATTTAACTTATATGCAGAGTACGTCATGAGAAATGCCGGGTTGGATGAATCAGAGGTCGGAATTAAGATTGCCGGGAGAATTATCAACAACCTCCGATATGCAGACGATACCACCCTAATGGCAGAAAGCGAAGAGGATCTCAAGAGCCTCTTGTTGAGGGTGAAAGAGGAGAGTGCAAAAGCTGGTTTGAAACTCAACATTAAAAAAACTAAGATCATGGCATGTGGCCCTATCACTTCCTGGCATATAGAAGGGGAAGAAATGGAAGCAGTGACAGATTTTACTTTCTTGGGCTCCAAGATCACCGCAGACGGTGACTGTAGCTATGAAATTAAAAGACGCTTGCTCCTTGGGAGGAAAGCTATGGCAAACCTAGACAGCATAGTAAGAAGCAGAGACATCACCTTGCCGACAAAGGTCCGTCTAATCAAAGCTATGGTTTTCCCAGTAGTAATGTATGGCTGTGAGAGCTGGACTATAAGGAAGGCTGAACGCCGAAGAATTGATGCTTTCAAACTGTGTTGCTGGAGAAGACTCTTACGAGTCCCCTGGACTGCAAGGAGGTCAAATCAGTCCATCCTAAAGGAAATCAACCCTGAGTGCTCATTGGAAGGACAGATAATGAAGCTGAAGCTCCAATATTTTGGCCACCTAATGCGAAGAGAAAACTCCCTGGAAAAGACCCTGATGCTGGGAAAGACTGAAGGCAAAAGGAGAAGGGGACGGCAGAGGATGAGATGGCTAGATAGCATCACGGATGCAATGAATATGAACTTGAGCACGCTCCGGGAGAGAGCGCAGGACAGGAAGGCCTGGCGTGCTATGGTCCATGGGGTCACGAAGAGTCGGACACGACTGAACGACTGAACAACAACAACAACAACTGCTTTTCCCACCCTTTTGTTGACTGTGAGTGCTACTCCATTTCTTCTAAGGGATTCTTGCCCACAGTAGTAGATATGATGGTCACCTGAATTAAATTCACCCATGCTTGTCCATTTTAGTTCGCTGATTCCCAAGATGTCGATGTTCAATCTTGCCATCTCATTTTTGACCACCTCCAGCTTACCTTGATTCATTGATCTGACATTCCAGGTTCCTAAACAATATTGTTGTTTACAGCATCGGATTTTCTTTTCACCACCAGACACATCCACAGCTGAGTGTCCTTTCAGGTTTGGCCCAGCCGCTTCACTCTTTCTGGCGCTACTTGGAAATACCCTCTGCTCTTCCCCAGTAGTATATTGGACACCTTCCGACCTGAGGGGCTCATCTTCCGGCATCATACCTTTAGCCTTGTGACACGTTCCATGGGGTTTTCTTGGCAAGAATACTGGAGTGGGTTGCCATTTCCTTCTCCAGTGGACCACATTTTGTCAGAACTCTCCGCCATGACCTGTCCGTCTTGGGTGGCCCTGCATGGCATAGCTTATGGCTTCACTGAGTTATGCAAGCCCCTTCACCACAACAAGGCAGTGATCCATGAAGGGGATGCTACACTAGCTCAACTCATATCATCCAAACTTTAATCAAACATACCATTTCACACATGGCCGAAAAAAGTACTATGCAAAAATCACTTCTGAAGAGTTATGTATATCCTCATATGTAATGAACACATGTGGGCCCTGCAGCATGTGCATATAGCAAAATAGCTGGGGGAGCCAGGGGGGGATGAGTTAGACACAGGGTAATTCATTGTCTGACTCTGTGATGCATCCCTAAGCCCGCCTAAAACAGAATGTCAGCATGTCAGCTAGAGGGCTACATAATTCCAGCCTTGTTGCCTTCAGCTTATCCAAAGAAGCTCCTGGGTCTGTTGCTGCCATTTAAAAATAGGATATTAACACATTGGCTGGGTTCAGACACAATGAAAAACCCCTTTCTTTGGAACTCCCTGCCCCTGGAAGTCAGGCAGATGCCAACACTGTGTTGCTTCCAGTGCCTCCTGAAAACAGTTCTGTTCCAGCATTCCTTAATTGACCAGCTGTGGTTTTTATTGGCATTCTGTTTGTAATAATTTTAATATGGTGTTTGAATCTTTTGTCTTTTTTACTACTGTACCTCTTATGTTCACCGCTCCGGAATCTGTTTTGGATGGGGAGTGTATACCGACGTTGTAAATAAATAAAATAAGATAAAAAATAAAATAGTGTAGCACTACATACATTTGCCTGCTGAAGTCTCAGGCTGAGTGCTACCTGTCCTCCTCTGGAAAGCACCAAAGGAGAAGGTAAGTTTAAATTAACTGCAGTTTGTCATTATGCCCAACAAAGACGAACTATGGTTAGTTTAAACCAGGGGAGGGGGACCTCTGACACGCAGGACTAATCTGGCCCATGGAGGTTCCCCATCCAGCCCACGGAACCTTCCTGGATTCCTCCAGAGAGTGGGGCTTGGCCTCCAAAACCTGCCCATTGGAAGAATCCTAGCTGTTACACTAATCTGTGATATGTATGCACCAACCGCCCCCTTCCCGAGGAATCCAGGAAAGCTCCATGGGCTGGAGGGGAGCCTCCAAGGGTCAGATCTCTGAGCTGTGATGGGAGATAACAGCCAGGATTCCCCTGCATATGAATGCTGCACAGGGGAATCCCTGCTGTTATCTCTGATCACAGTTCGGAGATAACAGCAGGGGATGTGGGTGACTGGCCGCCCATTGGGGATGCTGCCTGCTCAGTCCTGGACACTCCCCCAAGTCACTGCATGGGTGAAACTTCTGGGAGTCACATGGCAGCTGGAGAAGCACTCCTCCAGCCGCTGGCTCAGTCCTGGGTGGCTTCCCCAAGCACTCCTCCTGCACTGGTTCAGCTATGGTGACTTTGCCTATCTTGCATCCTCTCCCCAACAGGGGAAGGTTCCGGGCAGGTGAAGTGGCTTTGCTGCACAGTTCTGCTGTTTCAGATCCTGTCCATTCATCAAGGAATATGAAGGGGTGGGGGGAGTTTCTGAAAGCTGGAGATTTGTACTCCTCTCAATGGATATGTTTTCTTTTCTTTTCTGTAACTGTAATTTATTTTATTGACTTTTCCAATTTTCTCTCCTGTATGCTTTAATGAGTCGCAGGACTGCTTTGATGACTGATACGTTGATTATACATCTGTCTACCAAGATTATATATTATTTTTCATGTTTATTATGTATGGCACACTTAACATTAGTCAACTAATAGCCCACTTCCTTCAGTAAAACTTGGGTGTGGGGGGTTGACATTTCTGGAGCTTTTGCATTGTTGCTTTGATTAAATATTTGTGTTTACTCTGCATTGACTCATGTAGGAATTGTTTTGTACTATATCATGGCGGCCAACTTGGAATTAGCTCCCAATATTATAGAATGAATTGTTCACACTGCCTAAAAGGCATTTGTAACATATCTAATACTCTGTGTGTGTTTTCAGTTCTTGGCCAGAAGATATACTCTACAACTCCCAAACACACATAAGTTACTGGCATAGGTTAATGAGAATTATTTGAATATAAGACAATATCTTGCTTTCATTTACCTCCTTCTTCTTAAAGTTTTTAAGAGATGGCAGCAATGGAGCTGAATTTATTTTAACCACCAGGTGGCAACCTTGGATCACAGAAATATTCATATGTTGTTTTGTTTTCCCTTTATCGCTTGATTTGTAATGAAGATTCGTAGTTTCTTCTTCATAACATGCATTGTGCAAACTCCACTTCATTCTTCTAAGCCTAAAAACGAGATTTTTATTTCTAAACTTCCACGTCATCAGTAATTGCAATAACTGCACCATACTACAATGAAAAGGTCTAGAATAATTAATTAAATTATAATTAATTTAAATGAACGAGGTAATTAAAATGAACAAGGGGCTGGGGCAGTTCCCCTATGAGGAAGGGTTACAAGGATCAGATTTTTAGTTTAGAAAAAAGGCAGTAAGGTGGAATATGTTAGAGGTATATAAAATTATGTATAGTTCTCATAATAGGACCTGGGGTCATCCAATGAAGCTGAATTATGGGAGATTCAGGACAGCCAAAAGGAAGCATGACCTCTTAGAACTTAGCTTTATAAAAGGATTAGTCAAGTTCATGGAGGAAAGGGGCTATCAATGGTTTTTAGTCATTTTGGTTATATATTACCTACAATATCAGAGGCAAGATGCCTCTCCCAATACCAGTTGCTAGGGAACACAGATGCGGGGTATTGTTGCCAGTCATGTCCTGTATCATGAATGTGTGCTTTCCAGGACATTTGGTTGGCCATTTTGTGATCTCTGGTCTGACCCAGCACAATTCTTATATTCTTATTCTTGACTATTGTAAGATAGTTACATCTGTTGGTGTCAACTGAAATAGAACCCACACTGATGTGGAAATGCTTTGTTGTTGATGATGCTTACGTACTTCAGGACATTTAGGATTTCTAATTAATTTTAAAACCATTAGATTTATGTTTGACAGTGCTGATATGGAATTTATCATTTTCTGTGACAGAAAAAGGGCTGTGATAGAGTCCCTCAGAGCTGAAGCAACTTGTGGTTGGCTGAGAAATCCCATATATTGTCTCGATTTCATCAGCAGAGGGCTCTGGCATTTTGGGAATAGGGAAATGAGCTGGGCCCTTTTCAGTCTTTTCTTTAGATATGGCTGGGAGGAGATACAAGCAGAGCAAGTTTGATGTCAGCACAGAAACATGAAGGGATCATCTGTATATAAGGGATAAGGTGGCACCAAGACCAATGCCTCTTTTCTTGAGGAAGGGTAATGGGCCAATGGAACTTGAGCACACTCCGGGAGAGAGCTCAGGACAGGAAGGCCTGGCATGCTATGGTCCATGGGGTCACAAAGAGTCGGACACGACTGAATGACTGAACAACAAATGGGCCAATTGGCATGATCTAGCAGCCCACCACAGCTTATTTAAGATGTGGTGGGCTGCAGTGAGGGCAGGCAGCATTGGCTGGGTTCACACGATCACGGGGGCAAAAGAACCGATTGTTGGTTCTTTCCCTGCCCATGTGCATACCAGTCACATGACTGTGTTTGACATAATTACCCACGATACAGCGTGGGTTGCCATGTCATCCGAACTTGGCACGCAGCATGGTAGGGGTGGCTTTGTACCCACCCCACAACCCCTACTTCAGGTCATGGATTGTAGGGTGGGTACGAAGCCACCCCCACTCCACTGCACCATGCACCAGGTTCAGATGAAATGGCAACCTGTGCTGCATTGCAGGTAATAATGTAAAACACAGTACACACAGGGGCAGGGAAAGAACCAACGATGTTCTTGATCAACCCCTGTGATCATGCGAACCCAACCATTGTGAATATTGTGGGCAATCATTGCAGCTTATCGTGACATCCAAACCCAGCAAAGGTGGATTGTTGGTGTGCTTAACAAACCAGCCACAACTCTAAAATAGCCCAGGGGCTCTGGGTGGTTTGTTAACCATGCCAACAACCCACCCTCACCAGGTCCAGATGACATGACAAGCCGCAATAGCAGCTTGAATACACAAAGCCACATGCCACACACCAGCATGTGCTGCAACCCACCATGGCTTAAATAAGCTGTGGTGGGCTGCAGTGATGGTGAGATCCCGGTCATCATTTTACTAGCACTGTGGCACATTTTCTGCCCACAAAAAAATTCTCAGAAATTCTGAGTTAGGATGCTGTGAATGTGAGTTCATTCAAACTGCTTTCAACTCACTTTGGAACACATCTGGCTATCTTCATCCTTAGTTCAGTTTAACACAAGTTAATTCTCTCTGTTGTGGATTCTTTCATTAATTAATTGTAAATTTAAATTATTTATTTATTTATTTATTTTTATACCACCCAATAGCCAAAGCTCTCTGGGCAGTTCACAAAATTAAAACCACAAAAATACAACAGAAAATACAATGTAAAATTTAAGAGATTAAAACTAGAGAATAAAAATACAACCAGAGTAAAACCTAGCAGCAGTGTAGATATTTAAAATGCAATAGTGGATTTAAGATAGCAGAGCTAAAGAACTGAAATGCTAAAATGCTTAAAATGCCATTTGCAGATACAAGAACTATGTACTCTACTGGGATGCTTTCTTCTTCAATATGGTACACACAGTTTATATGTTCTGACCTAAAATATAAGACACATTGAAGAGTTTTTTCCCAATTCTAACAAATTTGGAATGTTTAATTCATTAGAAAAAATAGATTTCCACTTGGACATTATTTTATTTCTTTTCTCTCTGCTCCAGTGAAAAGAACACACACACACACACACACGAGCCAGACATCAAGAAAGCAAGTAATTAACTTTAGTAAACATATTCTTTGTAATGTTTTCATTTTTATTATACTTTTATTCCACCTTTCCTGCAAGGAGCTCATGGAAGCATATGTAGTTATTCCCACAGCCCAACCCTGTGAATTATGTTAGGTTAAGAAATAATGATTTGCCCAATATCACCCAATGGGCTTCATGGCTGAGTGAGGATTCGAACCTCGGTCTTCCCAGTCCTAAGGCAAAACTAAATGTTCGTCAAATCATGCATATCAGAGCTACATGTGGTTGGTTTATTTCCTTCAGTGTAAGCACATGCAGCCCTGACTTGGATCAGGACCATAACACTCTGGGAGGGGGCGGGATTTCAGCTTCCCCCATTTGGTCCCAAAATTCCTTCCACCCACCTATGGGGGGGGTTGTTGTTAAAAAAGAAAACACACAACTCCATTGTAATCAGTGGAGATGTGTGTTTTTTAACACTTCCCCCATGGGGGCGGGGGGGGGGATTTGGGGATGACAATGGGAGAGGGGAAAATTTAAATCCTTCCTCACAGAGTGCCATGGTCCTGATCCAAATCAGGACCCTGCATGTTATACTGAAGTAAATAATCCAATCATGGTTGCTAAGCAATGCTCTGCTAAGCATGATTTGACAAATGTTTAATTTGGCCCCTAAAGTGACACTCTAGCCACATCACATTGGCTGGAGCTAATCGCCGCCATCTTAGCAAAAGAGGCTTCTTTTGCCTTTTATAGTCACAGAATTGATACATTTCCCTGAATATATTTATATTGCTACAAATTATTTTGTGAACTACCCTATATATCATATATATTAATAGCAAATTCATTCTTCATGTCTGGATCGTTATTTAGCCAAAACAGGACTATCCACACACAGGAAGGATGTCTTAACAGGCTTGGGGAAAGTCCAAGGTTTGCAGAAGTACAAAAAATATTTAGGAAAATAAAAGCCGAAAGGGAGAGGAAAACCACAAACTGTTCATTAAGGACTGAACATGCTCTGTTGGCACAGAATGCTGATTGACTGTTCCAGGGGTGGCATGGAAAACTGGAGAAAAGGGGGGATGGAATGCAATACCTTGAAAAGGAGCATGGCTGACTGAAATCCTGAACATTTTACTGCAGGTCCTACTTTTCTTGGCTGAAGTATAACATGATGGGGGTGGGGAGTAATTTCCCCATCAAATCTTGACCATTTTCTGTTTCATAACAGCAAAGGGTGCAATCATCCTATGCATGTTAGACAGAAAAAGTCGTACAGTTCCTAGCATTGTTAGGAATGCTGGGAGTTATAGGACTTTTTCTGTCCAAACATGCATATAGGATTGTACCTTAAGAATGTTAGTTATTGGAAAGGCATATGTAAGCATGCAACCAAAGGTGCTGTGGAAAAAGTGTAGCTTGCTCAAAACGTTTTGCCCTTTTCTATTTGCCCCAGGAAGTACTTGCTGGTTTCTTATCCAAGCAAGTGCAATGGCCACTGAATCACTAAGTCATCCTGATCTGAATCACTGTCAGCCTGAAGGACACTGTGAATTGTTTCAGTTTGACTTGTGAGAACTAGCATATATGGCAGTAACATTCCCACTGCATTTGAATCACATTAATTAATGTAACTCTTTCCAGCCATAAAATCACCACCTTTCCCATGACTCAGAAAATGCTCACATTTTTTGACAGCAGTTTTTATATATTTCTAGATCTCTCTTATTATTTCTAGGCTTTTGGCAGATTGGTCTTCTCATGTGAGCTACCATAAAATGCTCCTGGATCAGTGGAGGTGTCCCAGACCATGTAGAAAAATGATGTGGAACCTACATCTTGTCGGTCCCTAAGAGAATAATGTAAATCTGTTTGGGTTTGAGGAGTGTGCCATAGGGTTGTCATCCTCTGAATGTTATTCTCCCCTTTGCCAAAGTAGAGCGGGTAGAATAAAGTGGGACTGGGCACAGGAAGGTATATTGCACAAGATCCAGCCCAGTCCCACACTTCTGTTATAGGCCGGCTTCATCTCCTTGTTCATCACTCTTCCAATATGACTTCTTCAGCAATGCATCTGTGTCTTCCACAGCCACTGTTTATCAGACAACCTAATGCTTGTCTGAACTGTTCCTCCAGCTACGTTTCTCCTGCAAATCGTTTCTTGGAGAAGCCACTGAGTTTCACTTCTTCAGTATTACCTACTCTATGTTCCTTTTTCCTAAAGGCAATCAACCCTGAGTGCTCATTGGAAGGACAGATACTGAAGCTGAAGCTCAAATATTTTGGCCACCTAATGCGAAGAGAAAACTCTCTGGAAAAGACCCTGATGCTGGGAAAGACTGAAGGCAAAAGGAGAAGGGGACGACAGAGGATGAGATGGCTAGATAGCATCACCGATGCAATGAATATGAACTTGAGCACACTCGGGGAGAGAGCGCAGGACAGGAAGGCCTGGCGTGCTATGGTCCATGGGATCACGAAGAGTCGGACACGACTGAATGACTGAACAACAACAACAATGTTCCTTTATCCAAACTTGTATTCATTGCTGTCCTTTGCCCTGTCATTGATAATGAAATTTGAAGCCACACATTGCACTTTCCATGTGAATTGTAGCATGATAACCTACTGCTAACACCCATTGGTGCTCAAAGATCCTTGTCTCTTATCATGTTCTGATTCTGAGGCAATTTCCTAGCAATGGGAGGCAAGTTGTGAAGTGGTTTGCAATCAGGGCTGACTCCAGGTTTGCGAGGCCCTGGACAAATTCTGTCCTCAGGTGGGCCCCCTCCTCTGTCAGTGGGCCCTGGCTGGCTTACTTGGCTGTGGTGACAGCACTCTGAGCAGCACTGCACAGCCAGGTCTAGCCACCCTTTTAATTTCCCACAGAATTAAGGACATTCCAGAGAAAAGGGACCATAGGGAGTGTCAGGATTCCTTTAGCCCCCACTTTATTTCAACGCCGGAGACAAACACGGACGAGAGGCTTCAGTCTACAGCTTTTAATCCATTACTTCACAGGGTCATACAGATGCAAATTCTCAGTGACTCTTAGTCTACAAAGGAATGCTTTCAGGGGAATTCAAAAGGAAGTTAAGAGAGTTGCTTGCTGTTTGAAGAGGAAGGCGGTCTCACTAGCCTAACTTAAGGGGGGGAGCACCCTCTCTCTCATGAGGCTTCTGAGCACAGCTTCTCATGCAAGGCCAATCAGGTAGACTGTATAAGATCCGCCCTGCCTTCTCTCTCTTTGCTCTGCGCCTGCACCTGGTGTCTATTAGATCAGACTCTCCACCCCCCTTCCTTCTGTTCGCTGTCTCTCACAGGGGTATGGGAAGAGGAACCCTCATCCTCAGCCAGCTGGGCATTTGTAACCTAAGAAGCTGACCCAGTCATGTCTGGACTAGCCTGGGAAAGCACCTCCCCCATATCTGACAGTTCTCGTTCAGAATCTGAACTGCTATCCCACTCCCTGCACTCAGAAACAACCCTGACAGGGAGAGGGGAGAGGTCTGGGAAGAGAGGATGGCTGGGCCTAGAGAAATATCTAGCAGACTGAATGGGAAAGGCATCACCACCCTCTTCCTCCACATGGTGCCAGTCATATGGAGGAGAACACTTGAATAGGGCTTGGGTCTCCTAAGGTGAAGGAAGATGAAGGTGAAGGCATGCACTAATCACCAGATGTGCTAGAGCTTATGGCCTAAGTGTTTAATTTACCATACGTTGAAGGGATCTCTAGATGTTTTGGCAGGAAATGAAAAGTAACTGTGCCATTCGAAACAAGTGGGATAAAGCTCCTTCGAATAATAAAACAAAACTCTCTTGCAGAATACATCTTTCCCTCAGAACAGATTCCCCTCAAGGAAATGCCACATATTTATCCATATATTGGCTCAGAGGGCCTTGCAGGTGGAGAAGTGAGTAAATAAATAAATCCTAAAGCAAGAAGAAGAAAAAACAAGCAAAGAAAGGAAAGTGTAAACAACATCTTTTAAAAAAATTGTCCAAATGACTCATACTTCTCTAAGAATAAAAATATAATTGACACATAGAGGAAGTTGTTTACCATGGATAACAAGAAAAGCCTGACACTCCTTTTCCATGATATATTTCTCAAATGGAAATTCCCACCAATTTCAAAGGAAGGCTAATACCACTTTCGCAGCCTCCTCCGTCTCAATTTCAGTTCTCTTATTTTTCTATAATGGGAATCTAAGGAATATCCCTTCTGAGGAGCATGTGTTCCTATGTTTCTGTTGCTATGTTCCAAGTCAGCTGCTTATAACAGACCAGCTTTTCCCAACCTGGTGCCCTCCAGATGTTTTGGATTTCAACTCTCAGCAGCCCCCAGCCAGCATGGCCAATACCCAGGAATGTTGGGAGATGTCAACCAAAACATCTGGAGGGCACCAGGTTAGGGAGGCTGTAATACTCTACTTTGGGCCAACATTCAAGAATACAGAGCAAAGAGGGGATCACAGGAGCCCTTTTCAGCTCTTTCTAAGTGCATGCAGTAAAAATACAAAGAGAGGATGGAAGACTCCAGCCCCAAACTACATGCACTGATTCAACATTGGAACGAAATCGCAGTGTGTGCAACTGTACGGGCACTGGGCAATATCGGTGCAATACCTTTGCAGCTGTACACACGGGGACTCCATTACTCCATCTGATGGATGTACGTAGGTTACAGGGCAGAACCTGCTGCTGCTGTGTTTCCATCCACATGCCTTTATTGACTGCATTCTGGAAATGCCAGAGAAGGATTTATTACTCTCTCTATAACATAGATCCACAACAACTTTGTACCATGTAGCATTGCAGGGGGCAATGACAGTGTGCAAATGCCCCTCAAGTTCTCTCAGCCCCTGCAAGCCTCAACCTTATCTAGGTTCCAGACAGCACCTGCATCTTCTGTCTTCGGAACTTGGAAAGATACTTCTCCCTCAGTATCATCTACATCAGACTTCCCCAACCTGGTGCCCTCCAAATGTGTTGGACTACAACTCCCATTATTCCTGACCATTGGCGATGCTGATGGGGGCTGATGGGAGTTGAAGTCCAGAATATATCGAGGGCACCAGGTTAGGGAAGCCTGGTCTACACTGGCTGGCAGTGGTTGACACTTTCCCATCTGTGTCTGCTTTCCTCCCTAACACACATTTTTGTACATGGTTTTGGTTCAGAGGATTACATCACAAAATCAAGAGAAATGCAAAAGACAATTGCATTCTGGTTTGCCTCAATTCAGGAAGTGCAAGTTTGCAGTGCAAAACTTTGGGAAGTGCAAATTTGGTTTGCATTTAGGAAGTGCAAGTTTGGTTAGTTAATTCCACTCTGCTTGTCCTCCAGCAGTGGATCCCACTGGTGGAAGGAGGGGCCTGAATTCTGAAGATTCCCCCTCCTGCTACTACCCTCCATACTGTTCTTGTAGGATCCCTTAACCATCCAGAGCAGATTTTGGGTGTGTGCACGGGACGACAGGGGGAAGACTGTAAAATCCTTTCACCATTGGGAGCATCCCATGAGCATAATTCTGCTCACAGGACACTCCTGCTGATGGAAAGAAACTCAGGATCCAAACCAATGTCTTCATTGACTATATGTGGTGATGGGAAACAAGCAGCAGCAGAAAATACCAGTAAATAGAACAGGGTACACTTAATCCACACAGTAAAAGCCACATTGACACCAATGGCTAGTTATGCAATGATGTTACAACAGACAGGCAAAAGAAAACAAAATACAGAGTAAGGCACCTTAATCGTTATGACACAGGTTATTGCCAGACATCCAAATATACATATCAGGGAAAACAAACTTTCAGAGATTTATGAATCTTTTACCCCTACTATGGCATAATCCATCTTATTAAACTGGAAAACCATGTGCTCCATGTCTCTGGAAAGATCTATTTTGACTGTCTCCTCTGCCACTTTGATGCAATACCTAAACAATGCAAACACTGGCATGTTTCCTTGCATTAACCCCCCCCCCCCAGAAACAAATGGCATTTTTAGGAACTAGACTAGAGGTTGAAACGACTCGTCATAATTTTGTTGTGTTTTTTGTCTGTGATCAATGCCTTGGGGAAAATGAAAAAAAAATATTGCAATGTCATTGCTGGTATTTCATGGAATATACTTAGCAACATAACACTTGACAAATTATTATTCAAGACAAAAGATATGTAGGAGAACTAGATGGCTAGATGGAACAGGCTTAGCTCAATTTTGTTTAGTTGCCTATTAGCTATAAGGGAAGCACAAGCAGGGCCGCCCAAGGCATTTTGCTGCTTGAGGCAAAGAACAAAATGTCACCCCCTCCAATTCCGTAGCCCTTTCTTCAAGACTGAACAGCTTTCTTCAACACCAGTCATGGGACAGCACCCTAAGCCACATCTGAAGGAAGCAGGCTAGGGAAAGCCATGTGGCACATAATTCTCTCCTCCAATACCTTGCTGCCACCTCCCAGAATTTTCCACCTGAGGCAACTGCCTCATTTTGCCTAATGGTAGGGCCAGCCCTAAGCACAAGCATCTAGCAATATCCATCCCAAAATGGTTATAACAAGAGACAAAACAACAACGTATGGGAATGCTGTTGGTTGCTTGGGAGCCTGCTTTTAACTGGGTATGGTATTGAAAGTCTACTTGCAGCTTAGCTAGATGAAGTCTTCCAGGAAATCCACAGGAAACAGTTCTCATAAATGGCAGGGAACTCTTACATATCAGCAGCGACACTTCAGAGAATAGGTGGGGACTCACAGGATGGAATCCTTCCCGAAGCAGGGAGGAAACATTCCTACACATAGAGAACTAGCATGATAGCAAGAAGGACAGGCATCCCTGTCATCTAGTTTCCTAGCTGCAGGTACATTTTTGGGCGTCACTGCCTGCAGACAGCTATGGTATATTCCAGACACAAAGTTACCATCTGATGGGCTATTTGTGGTTATTCAGGAGCAGGGGAGCAATTGGCAGGTAGGGAAATTGATTTTCAGTGGGAAACTAGTGCAGGGCAGGAAAGCTTAAACTGCTCCACCCCAGGCATCACACTCCTTCTCCAGACATGGGCCCCACATAGCTGCTCCTTCTTGAAAAACAAAGGGATGGAATTAATTTTTTTTAATTAAGTGTGCTTAATTTAATGTGTAGTTTGGCCCTTTCCCACTATTCTACACTGGCTCACATCTCACCTCCAGCCCTTTGTTCTGCACATTCTGCCGGGACAGCCTTCTGAACATACCCTCTCAGGGTATGTTTCTGAATGATCAATGTATGCCACAACTATTTTTCCTTTTTGCACAATAGTTCGGCACGTCCTAATACAATTATAGCATTATTATAGCCCATGATTCTAGACAGGGAGAAGGACTGGGGGGGGGGGGATGACTGTTTCCAGTTTAATTATATATCCAGAAATTAATACCCAATGACTACCAGGCATGAGCATCCTGTACTGGCTCACTTACTCATCTTGGGGAAAGGACAATTACAATAAAGCAACTTGTTCTTAATAATAGGTATCTCCATTCAGTAGCTAAATAGAATATGAATCAGCGTGGAAGGAAGGTGAGTTTTTTTCCAGTCATTAACAAAGGTGGGGTGTAGAATAGGTGTCTATGAAATGTAATTGTTCACACCATTCCACATTTCATCTTCAGGCCCTCATATAAGTACAATACTGCTGGGAAATCTACCCAAAGCAAAAATAAAGCTATATTTTTAAATAAAAACTCTCTCCTCTTAATTGATATTAGCTGCCATAAATTTGATTTCACTGGATCTGAGTTGTAACTGACACAATACTGCTATGGAACCTGGGGAAGAGAGAGCTAATGATCATTATATTTTTATTCATATACTGCTTCCAAGATTTCCTTTTTCATTCCAGGTATAACAAGAATAGCTTAACTTTGTAATAATATACATTGAAACAAAACTATGTTAGTCCTTATTCTGAGCAAATGTTTATTATGAGATTGGATTGACAACAACAGCATCTTGTTCTGGATGTCTGGGCTGAGGCAAATCAAAGTAGAGAGGCAAAAAAGGCACATGAGCCAGCTGGCCACATTCAGGTGTCTGCAGGATGTGACCTAGGCAAGCGAAGCTCCATGAAAATTGACAATGAACACCAACAGGAAGGCACACCTCTTACTTGGCTGCCCACACTGTATACATTGGGGGCACATGGCCCAATTTAGAAATATACAACACCTGGAGCCTCTCCTTGTAACTACCCATATTTCTTGAAGGAGGCCAGCCTAACACCTCAGAATTGTGGAACGTTAAGTGTAACATTTCCTTTAGGAGTAAGAAGATACTTTCTGTGCTGATGGGCCAGACACATGCACAATGGAATAGCAATTCCAGATACTTTGATTTATGTCTCGACCACTGTCTTCGTTTGCATATTACAAGGAAAACACAGAATTCCAAGTATCGTATTTCTTGTTTTTCTATGTGTTTCCTCTATGGCCTTTCCCATAATATCTAGTTTTGATGTCATAAGTTACTGTAATAGAGTTGAAAATTACCTCTTAATTCAGTTCAGCTTTTGGAAAGCTAACAGTATAACTCTAATATTTCCTTCATTAGCTTGAAAGTAAACTGCATGAACTGAGTGAAGACTAGAACTCTCAGGCTGTTTCCAACATGGGGTGAACATGGTTCCTACAGACTCTGATTCATTGGTGCTTTGGAAAATGGACAGATTCTGCTCAGACCAAGTCAGCAGTTGTCTGCTTTGAACCTGAGTCAAGATTGGGAAATCAGAGGTTTCATGCCTCCTATTGACTATCGTGGGAAATAAAAAAGGCTATAACTTTTCCTGTTCATTAGAAGTGGATGAAATTTGCAGGCATAGTAGGCCCTTGGGGGGGGGGATTATGTGATATGCACCTTTATATAATGATTGTTTAAAGGGAACTGCTAGCATGCTAACATTTTTTGCTTGTTTGTTTGGGTTGGGGGGTTTTTGGGTTTTTTTGGCAGAATTGGACAGATTTTGCAGGGATAGTTGCCCCTTTTGAAGGGATCAAGGTTCAGATGAATAGATACAGGGATTTTTGTGCAAGAGCAGCCTTTACATTTTGAGATTATATCACAAAAAAAGTGCACTTATCCACCTATTTTCCTTGTGGAAGTGACAGACATCATAGAGGTGGCCCTAACTAATAAAACTGCAGTTTCTTTCAGAACTTTGAAATCCTTTCAGAAGGATAGATGCAGCAGTTTTTGTGGGAGTCCTCAAATTTGGGGTGTGTGTGTACTTCCCTGTGGGGTTTTGATCAATTTGTATGAAGACAGAATACATCATAGACATGTCTCCAGGCAGGAAATCTGCAAGGTTTCAGAATAATAGGTGCAGGGGCTAAGGGATTATGATAATTGAAAACCAGTTCAAGGTTAATTCATAGTGAAGCCTGGTACTGTTGGAAGAATGTCCATCTCACATCCTATCTTTCGCCTCCACCATCTTAAAATGTACCCTATGGTGGTTAGAAGATGAACCTGTCAGTCATTCAGCCCCACTCTCCCACCCCCCTCAGCATTTAGACAAAGAAAGCAATAGGTGCTGTTTGGGGAGAAACACTCTCTGCCTTTCTGAAGCTGAATCGTGAATGAAGCCTTGTTCAGGGGTCCATCTTTATTTGTTTGATTGTTTACAGTAGTGATACATGTTTTTGCCCTTTAGCCAAAAAGGCTACCAGAGTGGCTTATGGAGGTAAGAAGCACAGCATGACAGTCCCTGCCTTCAAGCTAACAATCTTACCCAAGCCTTTCCAGCTGAGCAATTGTGACAATACCTGCTTGCTGCCGCACAATATAGATCAAGATTTGCTTCTGGGCACTTCAGAGGGAAGCCCACTTTTCCTGGGAAGCACCAGAAACAGTCTGAATGGGCCTGATTTGGTGCACACTTTGGCATTGGCCGAAGCCTTCCTGCAGTACCACCATCTGGCCATCTGCCGTCAGTGGTGCTGGAGCGCCACAGAAAAGAAGGCAAGCGGAAGCGGCATCTTACTCTGGCAAGCTGGCTTGGCAGTGCAGCGTGCAAGGCAACTGGGCCCTGCCGCTCGAGCCCTTGGCTAGAGACATCTGGTTCCTTACAACATGTCTTAGTAAAGAAAACAAATAGGCCAATTACAGATGTACGAACGTAATAAAATATTATTGAAACAGGCCACAGATAATGACAAATCAATAGCTCATTCACTACCATGTGCTTGTGCAAACTGATGTAACATACAGTAAGATATAAACAAATCAAATGGTCAATGTATTCACACAATACGTATGAAATCACAAATTGATCAAGTGATAGCAATAGATGTGTGTGATTGGTATAATTGTTTGATGTATAGCAGGCAACGATCCATTTTGATTAAGTCATAAACCATTCATATGTTATGAAAACAATGACTAAGTTATGTGCATGTCAACAAAATCATTTGTGAATGTCATTAATGCGAATTAGAAATCTGTGCAAAATGATCAAGGTTTGACTGCTCCTATAAACCAGTTCTTACTGATTTGTTCAACAAGGTCAGCTACAGATGAGGGGGGGGGGGGTTGGGAAGGGATGAGGCTCTACTCCCCACATGCTGTGATACACTCCCCCCCACACCAATCCTTTCATGCCTGTAATTAATTTAAGAAAAAGAAAAGATGTAGCTGCCTGCTATGGTATGTATGTCTATTGAGTAAAGTCTGTTCATATCATATGTTCAGGCATTTGGCCATATAACTGCAGACATGTCCTCTTTTCTCCTTCTTCTCCTCCTGTTTATTTATTGCATTTATATCCTACATTTTTTCCTCTTGCAAGGAACCCAAGGCGCTTACATTATCCTCCTCCTCCTCCTCCTCTCCATTTTATCCACAAAACAACAACCTTGTGAGGTAGGTTGGGCTGAGAGTCTGTAACTGGCCCCAAATCACCCAGTGAGCTTCCATGGCCAAGTGGGGACTAGAACCTGGATCTCCCAGCTCCCAGTCCAACATGCTCACCACTACACCATTCCTCCTCCTCCTCCTCCTCCTCCCTCTCTCTCTCTCTCTCTCTCTCATTCCCTCTTTCAAGCTGCCAGAAATTAATTTTGCACCTGTACATATGGTTTCTGTGTAACCAGGATAGGTTTCCACAATAAACTGTCAAATCAGGTCAGATTGACCAGAAATATTGCCTTATATATTCAAATAATGTGTTTGTAGACCTTTAAAACTACAGCTGGAGCTGGCCAAAGAGGGGCAACAGTGAATACTTCATTGCATTGTAATCCATCTGATTTTTACCATGCTCTCAGAAATGCTTAACTCGTACCATTTTAATTCAAAGGAAGAGATATACCCCCAACAGTTTTGTGAACTGTTGTAAGCAAAGATGAGGTCCTGGGTACTAACCTCAGTTAGTGGTGGTTCCCAGATCAGAACATTTCCACAGCTCCTCTTGTTTTCCTGTCTTGGACACAGAGTGTTGTGAGCGGTTGATTGAAACCAGCCAGGGAGACAATGGCTGGAATGTAAAATATGGGTAACAGAGGGCTCAGCTACATGGTACATTGAAAATGCAGTTAGCAGCTACATCTTTCTTTTTCTTATTTATAGTTGGGAAGGGTCCTGCTTTCATTGGGACACCCCCACACAGGGAGGTGAACCTTAATACTTCCCTCCCTGGCCACAATGTTCCATCCAGTAGCCACACCCCCTTCTGCCTCCTTAGCATGGCTGCGGTGCTTAGAAAAGATCCTTCATTGAGGCTAATAGGGACTGTTTTTCCCTATGCCCTGTATCTGCTCAAGTTGTGGCAGGAGACAGAAGAATTACACTGCCTGTAACCATGCAGGAGGTTACAAATAAAACTCCTTGAACTGTAAAAAAAAAAAAAAAAAGGGGGGGGGGAGGAGATGTAGCTGCTAGCTTCATCTTTAATGTATCATGCCCAGAATCTCAAACCATCTCGGCAATCAGTGAAGTAAGTGGCTAGAGTTCTGAACCTAGGACAGCTGGGTTCAAAACCCCCACCAGCCTTTGGGCAAGCTATTGTTAGGCGAATAGAGCAGGCCCAGCCTACTATTCCGTATGTCCTTTGAAATCCCATTTAGCCTTTTGGGCTTCCCCAACTGGTCAACCACATACAGTAGGGTTGGGGATAGAAACATAAGTCTGATTGCCTTATGGCAGCATCCCCCAACCTGGTGCCCTCCAGATGTTTTGGACTACAACTTCCAGGATTCCTGACCATTGTCCATGCTGGCTGGGGCTGATGGGAGTTGAAGTCCAGAACATCTGGATGGCACCAGGTAGGGGAAGACTGATCTAACAGAGATGCAGGGGAATTGATCAGTGGGCACTGAAAGACAGTTGTTGTGGCAGTTAAGAACACATTTTCCTAAGCTTGAGGACTTCTGTAGAAACTCATATTTTACCAACAGAATGGAGTGTATTTGTCAAGTAATGAATAGCATTGATGGGCTCTCTAAACATACAATTTTATATAGGGCACAATCCAATCAAACCTAAGCCATGTTAAGCCATTTTGGTTTAGGCTGCAATCCTATAGCTACTGAGGGTGCTTCTAGGGCTACCAATCAAAAGACAGTCTACGATTCCATCTTTAATGGATGTTCTGGCAAGAAATGGATGGAAGAAGCAGTGGGAAAACACTGGAAGATGACAAATGGAAAACATCATCACCTGCCACCCCCACTCCTAAAATTCCAGGATTGAGGCAGGGCAATTGCACAATCAAAGCTATGGTTTTCCCAGTAGTAACGTATGGCTGTGAGAGCTGGACTATAAGGAAGGCTGAGCGCCGAAGAATTGATGCATTCGAACTGTGGTGCTGGAGAAGACTCTTATGAGTCCGCTGGACTGCAAGGAGGTCAAATCAGTCAGTCCTAAAGGAAATCAACCCTGACTGCTCATTGGAAGGACAGATACTGAAGCTGAAGCTGAAATATTTTGGCCACCTAATGCGAAGAGAAAACTCTTCTGGATTACTGCAATGCGTTATACGTGGTGCTGCCTTTGAAAATGGTCCGGAAACTTCAGCTGGTCCAAAATAGGGCAGCAAGATTGCTAACAGGGACTGGCCTGCGAGCTCATATTACGCCAGTACTTTTCCAGCTGCACTGGCTGCCAGTCCATTTCCGGGCCCAATTCAAAGTGCTGGTGTTAACATTCAAAGCCCTTAACGGCTTGGGGCCAGGTTACCTGAAAGATCGCCTCCTCCCATATGTGCCTGCCCGGACCTTAAGATCATCATCAGCGGCCCTTCTCTGTGAGCCCCTGCCAAAGGAAGTGAGGCAGGTGGCTACTAGGAGGAGGGCTTTGTCTGCTGTGGCACCCCGGCTCTGGAATGAGCTCCCTAGTGAGGTTCGCCTGGTGCCTACATTGTATTCCTTTCGGCACCAGGTGAAGACCTTTTTATTTTCCCAGGCATTTTAGCATTTTAGCTTTCTAAATTTTTATCTTTGCTGTTTTAAATCTGTATTTTAAACTCCCGCACTGCTGCTAGGTTTTATTGTGGTTGTATTGTTATATTGTGGTTTTAATGTTCTATATATTTTAAATTGTTTTATTGTGTGTTGTTTGGTTTTAATTTTTGTGAACCACCCAGAGAGCTTCGGCTATTGGGTGGTATAGAAATGAAATAAATGAAACAAATAAATAAATAAATAAACTCACTGGAAAAGACCCTGATGCTGGGAAAGATTGAAGGCAAAAGGAGAAGGGGAGGGCAGAGGATGAGATGGCTAGATAGCATCACCGATGCAATGAATATGAACTTGAGCACACTCCGGGAGAGAGCGGAGGACAGGAAGGCCTGGCGGGCTATGGTCCATGGGGTCACGAAGAGTCGGACACGACTTAGCCACTGAACAACAACAATTGCACAATGAAAACCTTGACTGGAACCACCTTTACCTAGCTATTGGCCTCAATGGGACTTTCTTCTGAGTAAACACATAGAATTGCACTAAGTACACGTTTAATTGTCTCACACTGAAAAGAGGTCAGCCTGAAGTATCATCGCTTAGCTTTGCCTGAATGGTGCATATGAAGTGGAAGCGTTGCTCTTTGCATTGACAAAGATTTGTTTGTGAAGTAGTAGCTCATTACTCATCTTAATTTCAGTTACTATAATGCCAAACAAGCCTCAACTTCCTTTTGCTGCTTGTATGAACAATTCCTCAGTGATGTAATGCTTTCAATTGGAGCCTCGAATAATGAAGAATTATTTGCCTGAAGCAACCTAATTGCAGCCGTTACCATACATGAGGCACACGGCTTTCACTGCAACACAGCTACTGTAATAATAACAGTATCAGTGTACTGGCGGTCATTAAATTGTAACAGCATGTACCATTTCCATCATCATCGTGCCTACTTTCACCACACACTTTGATTGGTCACATAACTGAATTCAAGTTCAGAGCTTTAGGTGGGAAAATATTCAGTCGCAAGCAATGGCATTTTCTTCCAAGCTTGGGAAATTAAAATGAGTCACGCATCTTAGTGTTTGGCTTAACGAGTTATATAAATGCTTCTGCTGTGGTCTAGCATTCAGGAATTCTATCCATCCATTGTTTCCTTTTGGAAAAGAGCATTGCTCATGCAGTATCACAGGAGTGCCATAGGTTTCACTCAGTGTCTAAGCACATGCATGTTCCATACCATAGTCTTTCTACTAACTCCAGAGAAATCAGTCAACAGTTTCTGGGGCCAGGAAATTAGGTGTATGATTTTATCACTACTGTGCTTTTATAAGACATTCTGAGTTTAAGATTCATATACTTCATTTCTTGTAATGCATCCATGATGTTGACTGAAAAGGTGGTGACATCTATTTTCAAACTAAGGGCGCAATCCTATGGAGATAGGCGACTCTACACATGGACGTCACCAGATGGTCAATATCGAAATCAGATTGATTATGTCCTTTGCAGCCAAAGATGGAGAAGCTCCATACAGTCAGTAAAAACAAGACCTGGAGCTGACTGTGGCTCAGATCATGAGCTGCTTCTTGCAAAATTTCAGCTTAAATTGAAGAACGTTGGGAAAACCACTAAACCGCTCAGGTATGACCTAAATCATATCCCTGATGAATATACAGTGGAGGTGAGGAATAGATTTCAGGGATTAGACCTGATAGACAGAGTGCCTGAGGAACTATGGATGGAGGTCTGTAACATTGTTCAGGAGGCAGCAACGAAATCCGTCCCAAAGAAAAAGAAATGCAAGAAAGCCAAGTGGCTGTCTGATGAGGCTTTACAAGTAGCTCACGAAAGAAGGGAAGCGAAAAGCAAGGGAGAAAGGGGAAGATATACCCAACTGAATGCAGAGTTCCAGAGAATAGCAAGGAGAGACAAGAAGGCCTTCTTAAATGAACAATGCAAAGAAATCGAGGAAAACAACAGAATGGGAAAGACTAGAGATCTCTTCAAGAAAATTGGAGATCTCAAGGGAACGTTTTGTGCAAAGACGGGCATGATAAAGGACAAAGAAGGCAGGGACCTAACAGAAGCAGATGAGATTAAGAAGAGGTGGCAAGAATACACAGAAGAACTATACAGGAAAGATCTGAATGTCCCTGATAGCCATGATAGTGCGGTCACTGAACTTGAGCCGGACATCCTCGAGAGTGAAGTCAAGTGGGCCTTAGGAAGCATTAGTAACAACAAAGCTAGCGGAGATGACAGTATTCCAGCCGAGCTATTTAAAATCCTAAAAGATGATGCTGTTAAAGTGCTGCATTCAATATGCCAACAAATCTGGAACACTCAGCAGTGGCCACAAGACTGGAAAAGGTCAGTTTACATTCCAATTCCAAAGAAGGGCAACGCCAAAGAGTGTTCAAACTACCGCACCATTGCGCTCATTTCACATGCCAGCAAGGTGATGCTCAAAATCCTACAAGCTAGGCTTCAGCAGTATGCGAACCGAGAACTACCGGAAGTACAAGCTGGGTTTCGAAGAGGCAGAGGAACTAGAGATCAAATCGCCAACATTCGCTGCATCATGGAGAAAGCAAGAGAATTCCAGAAAAATGTCTATTTCTGCTTCATTGACTACGCTAAAGCCTTTGATTGTGTGGATCACAACAAACTGTGGCAAATTCTGAAAGTGATGGGAGTACCAGACCACCTTACCTGTCTCCTGAGAAACCTGTACGAGGGTCAAGAAACAACAGTAAGAACCAGACATGGAACAACCGATTGGTTCAAAACTGGGAAAGGAGTACGACAAGGCTGCATATTGTCACCCTGCTTATTTAACTTATATGCAGAGTACATCATGAGAAATGCCGGGTTGGATGAATCAGAGGTCGGAATTAAGATTGCCGGGAGAATTATCAACAACCTCCGATATGCAGACGATACCACCCTAATGGCAGAAAGTGAAGAGGATCTCAAGAGCCTCTTGTTGAGGGTGAAAGAGGAGAGTGCAAAAGCTGGTTTGAAACTCAACATTAAAAAAACGAAGATCATGGCATCTGGCCCCATCACTTCCTGGCATATAGAAGGGGAAGAAATGGAAGCAGTGACAGATTTTACTTTCTCGGGCTCCAAGATCACCGCAGACGGTGACTGTAGCCATGAAATTAAAAGACGCTTGCTCCTGGGGAGGAAAGCTATGGCCAACCTAGACAGCATAGTAAGAAGCAGAGACATCACCTTGCCGACAAAGGTCCGTCTAATCAAAGCTATGGTTTTCCCAGTAGTAATGTATGGCTGTGAGAGCTGGACTATAAGGAAGGCTGAGCGCCGAAGAATTGATGCTTTCGAACTGTGGTGCTGGAGAAGACTCTTACGAGTCCCCTGGACTGCAAGGAGGTCCAATCAGTCCATCCTAAAGGAAATCAGCCCTGAGTGCTCATTGGAAGGACAGATACTGAAGCTGAAGCTCCAATATTTTGGCCACCTAATGCGAAGAGAAAACTCCCTGGAAAAGACCCTGATGCTGGGAAAGACTGAAGGCAAAAGGAGAAGGGGACGGCAGAGGATGAGATGGCTAGATAGCATCACGGATGCAATGAATATGAACTTGTGCACGCCCCGGGAGAGAGCGCAGGACAGGAAGGCCTGGCGTGCTATGGTCCATGAGGTCATGAAGAGTCGGACACGACTGAACGACTGAACAACAACAACTCTGAACTCAGAGGCTGACACCTATCCAATGCAGGGGGGTTAGAGCATGGAGGGAATCCTCTTCTCCATGCTCTGTCCGCCCTGCATTTTTGGCTAGACAAGCAATTTCGCACATCCAGCCGGGAACATTGGAGCGGGAGGGAGGAGGTCATGCAGCACATACAAAGTCTCATTTATTTATTAAATATTTTTTTTTATTTATTTTATTTATTAAATTTATTGATCACCCATCTGGCCAGTCACCCAGCCACCCTGGGCAAGGTACAACAATAGAACAGTTTAAAACAATAAAATTCTACATTAAAAACATCATATTCTAAAAAATACTCTAACCCACCCCAAATGCCTGCCTGAACAACCACATTTTTAATGCATAAAGCAGCTCTGCACTCTTCTCTTCTCTCCTGCCCCGGGGCTGCTCCCCTTTCACCCTCTCCATGCTCTGTTTCCAAGCACACAGATGGAGAAGAACCATGCTGGCTAGGAGGGGATGGGGACAGGGGCAGAGAGTGCAGTTTCTGGGAACCGAGCTTGGGCCAGGACTCTGATCTCAGTTCCCATAAGCCAAAAAATCTTATGGCTGTCTAGACAGTGTCTAGCGACCATAGGATTGCTCCCTAAGTTGTTCATTAAACAGTTAAACTTTACTAATCATTGATTTGTGCACCAGGTTCATAAAGCTTCATTCTGTACAGTATGTTTGAAATGGGATTTCCCAAGGAAACCACTCTCACCCCCACAATTTTTGCAGGAATTCATAGCAGGGATGGATACATCTGTCTGTTTTGCTTTCTCTCTCATTCAGGTTTTTTTTTAAAAAAAACCTCAAGCTCTTTCTCTGATGAATATCAAGGAATGTGCCCATTGTAGTAAATTCTTATCAAAAACAAACTGAAACAAATCTCTTATCCATCCCCAATTCATGGAACCAGAAGCCCCCTTCCCATGTTACTAATGGGAAGAACCATGTTGAAAGGGGCAGAGGGGTCACACCTTTAGCTCTGCCCCATGTCACATGGAACTTCCTGGCTCCATCCTTGCTGCTGCTGCTGCTTGGTATAGATGTCATGGGAAAGTTTCTACACATGGAGGATTCTCTGGGTTCTGGAAACCTGGTCCTGTTTTATGTAGGATTTCTCACCTCAAACAACCATGCTAATATGTGGATGGTGAGTGTGGGGCTGGGACAATCTGTCTAAACTGGGTGTGTGATGCCACAGCCCCTTCCAGAACATTCCCTTTTGTGCAAGTAAGCGGGGGGGGGGGGGAGCTATGGAATCATATGATCCTATGAATTCCTGTGAAATGGGGAAAAGTGCCTTCCCCACTTTCCCTTCATAGGAATTCCCCTGTTTTACAGGAATTCATAGAATCATATGATTTAAGCTACATGACTCAGGCTTTGTCTGTTTTGCATAACAGCAAACAGTGAATTCATTTTTTAAAAAACAGAAAACAAAACAGGGGTAGGGAAAGCCTAGTTGTGCCATCAGTTGACTATAATGTACTTCAGAAATACTACCTTGGGGTACAGTCCTATCACCCCTAGACATTGTCTCAAGGGCCAGAGGATACTGAGGATTCTCTCACCACTGAGGTTAGAGACAGCACTCTGACTCTGGAAGGGACAGTTGGAGATCTGAACCCCCGTCCCCTGCCCCCTCACAGTTGCCATGGAAAAAAACCACCCTGGTTGCCCCCCGAGGTCAGAAAAGTGACTTTGGAGAGGAGGAAAAGGGGGCATTCCATGGGTGGGGAGGAGAGGAGACCAGAGAGGCTAGGATACAAGTTATCCTGAGCCTCTTCCAGCTCCTTCCCTCCCCCTCTGAAGCACTGCCCCTAAACAGGCTAAAAAGCCCTTCAGCAAAATATGCAGGACAGGAGGATGGGAAAGCGAAGATCGCCCTGGATGACCAGGCTACTGATCATCAAGGATGCAGTCAATAGGCTATATGGCTTCAGTGATTGAAATGCCTGCCACCCATGTTATTGATACTAGATGTTAAAAGTAATGCTAGGAAAAAGCGTGTCTTACAGTTACAGCTGGTGGAGCCAGCTTCCAGTTATCACTCCCCAATGCTAGCGTTGTACATGGGTCAATGTCACATTGCAGGGAATGTGGTTCTTTATTGTTGCAAAACTGAAACCTGTTCATGAATAAAAGCAGTGTATAATGTAATGCTAGAAAACAGGAAGGGTGTGTTTTTAATTTTTTATGCTATATTTTAATTAAGTTTTTTTTTTCAATCTGGATGTTATTGTTAGCTGCCTTGAGCACTGTTGTTTTGGAGGAGAGGTGGGATAGAAATTAAATAAATAAATACTTCGTTATATTTCTCTCATTATGACATGTTCAGTGTTGTTTAATCATTGTTCAAAACAAGGTATTAAAATATTCTAACGCCTGCCTGCCTGCCTGCCTGCCTGCCTGCCTGTCGATGTATCTGTCATGGTCAGTATGGATGGCACTTTACAGTGTACAAGAGGACAAGTCCCTACCCAGGCTTACAAACTAGGACTTACAATCAAAACTTCTACACAGGATAGACAACAGAGGAAAGTAGAGGTTAGGGTAAAGAGGAAAGGAAACTGCAGTAAAGTACTGCCTCCTTACCATAATTTATCTAGGAGTTTTTCATTTTTCTGAGGATGACAATGTCAGCGTAGGGTACAGAGCACCATGCTAGAACAAAATGTTCACTGAATTTTCCATTGGGCGATGATCATAGGCAACCTTCTTGAAACAAAGAAAAACCCCTTTCCAATCTGCAACAAGAAAAACAGAGACCAAATTACCGGATCAGTTCTACTGCAGTCAGGTCAGAGTCTGGCCCAGAGAAAGTTGAGCCAAACACATAGCCTTTAACAAGATGCAACATTTTCCAGAATGGTAGCAGTGTTGGTTTGTTGCAGCAAAAACAACAAAGATCAACACTTTTAGACAAGCTGGCCAGGGAATGCTGGGAGTTGTAGCACGTTTTTCTGTGTAAACATGAGAGGATTGCACCCTTAATCTGGCAGAAGCTTTTGTGGACACTCTCCACTTCATCAGATGGCTGAAGTGTCCATGAAAGCTTACGCCAGAATAAATTTGTTTGTCTTTCAGTTGCCACAAGCCTCTTTGCTGTTTTAAGGTACAATATTTTTCACTCTGTGGCCAGTTACCACTGTCAGTGAATCACAGATACAACAATAACCCAAGCAATAGCCCAAACAACAGATTATGAAAACAGAACATCTACAGTTAATCATAAGACACTGGGTGGGTGAAGTGATGGGTTTATGATCAGCATGATATATTTTGGAGTTGGGTTTTTTTTGACAAGGAATATGTGTTTGAACAGTAAATTAATATGATTAATATAACCAATGTTTTTGCCATAGTAATATAATAATAATAATAATAATAATAATAATAATAATACTCTAAAAATCCTTTTGCTGGTTTTGTCTTATTTATGAGAGTATATCAGACCTGAAACATACTGTAGCTTCCAGTTTGTCCCCTTTAAGTCTGATTGTGCGCAGAATATTCTCAATTGATACTATAGGAATTATTATGCAATGTCTCAGGGAAATGTGGTAGCTTTAAATATAGCAAGAATGATTAGCATATTTTCCCACAGTATTTCTTTCAGTGGGATCAATCCATATTGCAAGAAAGCCTTGTACCTCTCCTAAACAATGGGAAATGGTGATACTTGGGTCACTTTAAGGACAGAACAAAACATTATATGGTAACACTAAGATCCCACGCACACCATGAGGGCAAGCCAGCCTGTTCAAAAGCTATGATTAAAAGTTCTAGAGAATTACTTGATAGACTATGTGTTGTCTGAACCTTGAATATTCACTCAGGCTCTACGCACATGTTTGTAACATAACAAAAGCTGGTTGATCCACTTTCTCACCAAACCCCCTTTCATCCACTTGCCCATTCCCTACTTCCCCTTCTCCCTTCTCCCTTCCCTTTAAATTCCACTCATCTGATTAGTGGCATGCGGGTGGCAGCAAGCAGCCTTGGGAAGAAGGGTGGATAGATTGCTCCCACCCTCTCTGGTACCTGGCATGCTATGCACTAGTGCACCAGGAGGTCACAAGGCCCAGGTGGGACCTGGGAAATGTAGATTTCACAATATTGATATTGCAATAGCCCTTGGGAAAACTAGTATTGCAATGCTTCCTTCCCCTTTTGGCTGCTACTGCCAGCAGCCACACTAGGCAGGGGGAGGACATTTGGGGGATCGGGGTTGGGTGGGATTTTATTATGACATGGAGAAGAATTCAGGATGCCTAATACTTCCCTCTTCTTTGAGATGAGCATGACAAGCCCCCGAAACTTATATTGGATGCATGAGCTTTGCCAGCACCTCTAACTATAACAGGTTTCTTAAACAGGGCTACATGCAGGCCCTGTCAAGATCTCAGTGTGGACCAGCAGCAACAGCAGCAGCAGGGTCTCTCCTAGTCAAAGAAAGAGAGGAAGGATCTGGAGTCTGAGCTGTATTTGAGGGGACAGTGCACAACTAATTCACTCTGCCTGAATACAACACACACTGTTCAAGCTCATATGGAGAATTTATTTCCCTCAGAAGGTCAGGCAATTATAGGTCATTGTGCCATTTAATTTCCTTCATCTAAGCCCAGGATGCTGCCAAAGGGAGCCTGTGTACAGCTCCTGCACAGCTGCAGTGCCTCACTCCATCCTTCCTCCCCAGAGGAAGCCATTACATCACCCATCTGTGCGTCTTCCTTCCTGGCACGGTCATTGTTTGGAGCCCTCAGCATTTCCTTTGAGGATGAGGTGGCGATCAGCTGTGTCTTGCCAAGGAACACCCATGCTCACAATGAAGTATGGCAAGGGCATGATCCTGCCATTCCCCATGGGCCCCGATATCCAAAAGGTCTCCTGAGATTTACACAGAGGTGCTGGAACATCTCCTTCTCTGCTGCCCTTCCAAACATTAGCAAAACTGTCCATCTGTGGCAAGGGTAGACAACCTGGTGCCCCCCCCATATGTTGGACTGCAACTCCCATAAGACCCACCCAGCATGGCCAGTGGTCAGGGATGATGGGAGTCATAGTCCAAGAAGCTGCTCCCAGCCCTCTCAGTTAAGGATGTACAGTTGGTGTAATATCCGCTATCTGTGTTTCTCAAATTGTCAGGTGCCTTTTGCTCTGTCGTCCGTTCACAGACGGATTCAACTTTTTTTTGTTATGCAGAAACAAAAGCCTGAGGCTCAGTTACGGGCAGTAAGAGCTTTAAGCCACAACGTGCAGATATCTTTGGCCCTGTTCCCTTTTGTCTTTGGTCCCAACCATCACTGAAATGCAGCCCCCCAAGAGCTCCGCCCCAAGAGCTGAATTTGTCCCTCAGGCTGAAGAGGTACAACATCACTGCTCTAGTGCCCTTATCTGTAGAGGTGGCAAGAAAAACAGAGGAGGCAGAATTCGCCCAATGGCTCAGAAAGAAGCAAATCTGCTCCTACTTTCTTGTGTTCTGAGAAATGAATGCAAAGGCATTGGGACAACTGACAAGCACAACACACTTCTTTTTATAAAATTAAATTTTATTCTGTTAATTCCAATTCAGTTAAATAGCTTCAGACATATGATATTTGGCTACCTTTATTTAGACTCTGCCTCTTCTGCACTGACCCCCAGCCCTCTCCAAACCCAGAATATTCTTAGGCAGCCCCCTGGCTTCACCTCCTAATGTCTGGCTAATCTTGCTAGGGATGTATGAGAAATTTGTTTCAGTTCATTTTTTATCAGGACTTACCTACGTTGCACCTTCCAGACTGAGCATGGGTGCGATTCGTACCTAGAATCATAGAATAGTAGGGTTGGAAGTGGCCTATAAGACCACTGAGTCCAACCCCCTGCTCAATGCAGGAATCCAAGTCAGAGCATCCCTGACAGATGGCTCTCCAGCCTCATCTTGAATGCCTCCAGTGTGGGAGAGCCCACTACCTCCCCAGGTAATTGTTACCATTGCCGTTTTGCTCTAACAGGAAGTTTTTCCTGATGTTCAGCCGGAACCTGGCTTCCTGTAACTTGAGCCCATTATTCCGTATCCTGCTCTCTGGGATGATCAAGAAGCGATCCTGGCCTTCCTCTCTGTGACAGCCTTTCAAGTACTTGAAGAGCCCTATCATATCTCCCATCAATCTTCTCTTCTCAAGGCTAAACATGCCCAGTTCTTTCAGTCTCTCTTCATAGGGCTTTGTTTCCAGTCTCCTGATCATCTTTGTTGCCCTCCTCTGAACCCTCTCCAGTTTGTCTGCATCCTTCTAAAGTATGGTGCCCAGAACTGTAGACAGTACTCCAGATGAGGCCTAACCAGTGCTGAATAGAGGGGAACTAGTACTTCCCGGGTTTTGGAAGCTATACTTCTATTAATGCAGCCCAAAGTGGCATTGGCCTTTTTTGCAGCCACATCACATGGTTGGCTCATATTCAGCTTGCAATCTACAACAATTCCAAGATCCTTCTCGCTTGTAGTGTTGTTGAGCCACGTATCCCCCATCTTGTAACTGTGCATTTGGTTTCTTTTTCCTAGGTGCAGAACTTGGCATTTATCCTTGTTAAGTGTCATTCTGTTGTTTTCTGCCCAGCGCTCCAGTCTATCCAGATCACTTTGAATTTTGATTCTGTCTTCCAAGGTATTAGCTATCCCGCCCAATCTTGTGTCCCACCCAGATTTGATCAGCATTCCCTGCACCCCCTCCTCCAAGTCATTAATGAAAATACTGAAGGGTACTGGGCCCAGGACTGAGCCCTGTGGTACCTCGCTCGTTACCTCTCCCCAGTTTGAGAAGGTCCCATTGATAAGCACTCTTTGAGTCTGATTCTGTAGCCAACCGTGGATCCACCTGACTGCTGTTTCATCTAGCCCACTTTGAGCTAGTTTGCTCATCAGGATATCATGGGGCACTTTGTTGAAAGCTTTACTGAAGTCGAGGTATATTATGTCCACAGCATTCCCACAGTCCACAAGGGAAGTGACCTGATCAAAAAATGAGATCAGATTCGTCTGGCAGGATTTGTCCTTGACAAATCCATGTTGGCTTAGCGTAATCATGGCATTGTTTTCAAAGTGCTTACAGACTGATTGCTTTATCATCTGCTCCAGGATTGTCCCAGAGATTGATGTCAGACTGACTGGTCTGTAGTTCCCAGGTTCCTCCTTTTTACCCTTTTTGATGATAGGGACAACATTAGCCCTCCTCCAGTCATCTGGCACTTCACCCATCCTCCGTGATTGCTCAATGATAATAGACAGTGGTTCTGAGAGTTCTTCTGCCAGTTTCTTTATTACTCTAGGATGCAGTTCATCTGGCCCTGGAGATTTGAACTCATTCAAAGTAATTAGGTGTTCCTTGACCATATGCCTATCTATCTCAAGCTGCAATCCTGCCCCTTCAGCCTGTACTTCACCTTTGCCACGGGGTTCATAGACCCTCTTTTGGGAGAAGCCTGAGCCAAAGTAGGAATTGAGCACTTCTGCCTTTTCCTTGTCATCTGTTATCATTTTGCCCTCCTTATTTAATAGCTGAACCACCATTTCTTTCCTCTGTCTTTTACTGTGCACATATCTGAAGAAAGCTTTTTTGTTGCTTTTAGTAACCCTCGCTAACCTCAGCTCGTTCTCAGCTTTAGCCTTCCTGACGCCATCCCTGCAATTCTGTTCTACCTGCCTGTACTTTTCCTTTGTTGCTTGGCCTTCCTTCCACTTCCTATATGCGTGCTTTTTTGTTTTCAGGTCATCTCTAAGCTTTTTGTGAAGCCACATTGGCTTCATCTGTGGTCTTCTACCTTTTCTTCATGTTGGAATTGTTTGTAATTGTGCCTTGAAAATTTCCTTTTTAAAAAACTCCCACCCATCTTGGACTCCTTTTCTCATTAGAGTCGCTTGCCATGGGACCTTAGTGATCATTGTTCTGAGTTTATTAAAATAGGCTTTCCTAAAATCCAAGGTAGGTGTTCGGCTACACTCAGCTTTTGCTTCCCTTAGAACCAAGAACTCAAGTATAACATGGTCGCTTTCCCCCACAGTTCCCGTAACTGTCACTTTATCCACTAAGTCATCTCTGTTGGTTAGGATCAAGTCAAGGATAGCCCATCCTCTAGTTCCTTCCTCCACTTTCTGTAGGAGGAATTTATCTGCCACACAAGTCAGGAATTTCCTGGAGGAGCCATGTTTTGCAGAGTTTGTCTCCCAACAAATATCGGGGAAATTGAAGTCCCCCATTATTACTACATCATATTTCCTTGAAACATTGGCTATTTGCTTTTCAAAAGTTTCATCCTCGTTTTCTCCTTGATTGGGTGGCTGGTAGTAGACTCCCCCCATTCATTTTGACCCAGGTGCTCTCAATGGGGCTACCAAGCTCATCCTCCTGTATTTCTGTGCAGAGATATGTATTTTTAACATATAACACAACCCCACCTCCCTGTCTGTTCTTCCTGTTCTTTTTGAACAAGTTTTAGGGATGTACGAATTGTGTACCTTCTCTGCCACTTGACTTCTGCAGTTTGCGGCCAGTGCTCTGTACCGTCGTTCGCAAGCCCCCGGAATTCTCCTCTTTTTTTTCCGCTCCAAGAATTACGAAGATAAATCTGTACCGGCAGCCGTAATTCTGCATAACTTCCGTAAAAAAGGCTATTTTTCGTAGATATTTATGTATTCCCCCCCCCCTCCTGACCTGAGACGTGCAGTAATTACTTTCAGCCAAAACACTTCCTCCACCTTAGGGCTTCCCAAAACAAGGCTGCCCTAGGTGTGCCTGAGTGATGCAGTCTTTGTTTAAAGCAACTCTGTTTGAAAGAAAGAAAGAAAGAAAGAAAGAAAGAAAGAAAGAAAGAAAGAAAGAAAGAAAGAAAACCTTTTAAAATAACCGTGCCAGTCTGGAGCCCTTGTTGCTGTTGTTCAGTCGTTCAATTGTGTCCGACTCTTCATGAGCCCATGGACCACAGCACGCCAGGCCTTCCTGTCCTGCGCTCTCTCCCGGCGCGTGCTCAAGTCCATATTCACTGCATCAGTGATGCTATCTAGCCATCTCATCCTCTGCCGTCCCCTTCTCCTTTTGCCTTCAGTCTTTCCCAGCATCAGGGTCTTTTCCAGAGAGTTTTCTCTTCGCATTAGGTGGCCAAAATATTGGAGCTTCAGCTTCAGTATCTGTCCTTCCAATGAGCACTCAGGGTTGATTTCCTTTAGGATGGACTGATTTGACCTCCTTGCAGTCCAGGGGACTCATAAGAGTTTTCTCCAGCACCACAGTTCGAAAGCATCAATTCTTCGGCGCTCAGTCTTCTTTATAGTCCAGCTCTCACAGCCATATGTTACTACTGGGAAAACCATAGCTTTGATTAGACAGACCTTTGTTGGCAAGGTGATGTCTCTGCTTCTTACTATGCTGTCTAGGTTTGCCATAGCATAGCTTTCCTCCCAAGGAGCAAGCGTCTTTTAATTTCATGGCTACAGTCACCATCTGAGGTGATCTTGGAGCCCAAGAAAATAAAATCTGTCACTGCTTCCATTTCCTCCCCTTCCATATGTCAGGAAGGGATGGGGCCAGATGCCATGATCTCCGGTTTCAATTTCCCCTATTTGCGTTGCCCTTATTTTTGCCGTGGTCTACGTAAATCTTTACGTAGACTACAGGGACCAAATAAGGAACGTGAATGGCGGCTGTGATAGGCTACGTGATGATTAACGTAGGCTATCACGGCTGACTTTGCAAATCTAGCCGTGATAGGCTACATTAATCGTTACGTAGCCTATCACAGGGGCGTTTTTTTTTTTTTTTACTTTTCTTGTAATGGCAGCGGCGGCAGCCGATCTAAAGACTGGCTGCCGCCCCCGCCCCTGCCGAAGACCTGCCAAACCGCCGCCGGGACCCACCGCCGGGAGGGACATTCGTGAAAGGTAAGTCCCATCCCGGGGGGGAGCGGGGGCGGGGGGGGCGGAGAATTTCTCCCCGAACAACCTTCGGAGGACCAAATGCGTTCGCGCTCGGCCCCCCGAAGTTTCGGGGAGAAATTCTCCCCCATCCCTAGTCTTGTCTGGATTGAGTTTCAGTTTATTAGCCCTCATCCAGTCCATTACCATGCCCAGGCACTGATTCAGAACAGCCACTGCCTCACCTGGGTTTGATGAGAAAGAGAGGTAGAGCTGGGTGTCATCTGCATATTGATGGCACCTCAGCCCACACCTCCGGATTATCTCCCCCAGCGGTTTCATGTAGATGTTAAACAGCATGGGGGATGAAATAGAGCCCTGTGGAACCCCATGGCACAATTGCCATGGCACAGAGCAATAATCCCCCAGCACCACCTTCTGGAATCGGCCATCCAAGTAGGAGCGGAACCACTGTAGTGCAGTGCCTCCAACTCCTAACCCAGACAACCTATCCAGAAGGTCAATGGTATCGAAAGCCACTGGGAGGTCCAGGAGAATCAACAGGGTCGTACTCCCCCTGTCCCTCTCCCAGCAGAGGTCATCCCACAGGGCGACCAAGGCAGTTTCCGTTCCAAAACCAGGCCTGAAGCCCGATTGAAATGGATCTAGATAATCCGTTTCATTCAAAAGTTGCTGGAGCTGTCCTACAACCACCCGCTCAAGCACCTTGCCCAGGAAGGGGATGTTGGCCACTGGCCTATAATTGTTAACATCCTCTGGGTCCAGGTTAGACTTTTTCAGGAGTGGTCTAATTACCGCCTCTTTTAAAGCGCAGGCACCACTCCCTATCTCAAGGAGGAATTTACAACCTCCTGGACCCAGCCAGACAACCCCTCCTTGTTTGATTTAATAAGCCATGAAGGGCAAGGGTCAAGCACACAAGTGGTCGATCGGACTTGGCCAAGCACCTTGTCTGCATCCTCAGGCCTCAGTAACTGAAACTCATCCAATAAAACTGGACCAGACGGTGCTCTGAACGCCTCTACCAATGGAACTGCATTAATGGTGGTGTCCAATTTATGACGAATCTGAGCGACTTTATCCTCAAAGTGCCATGCAAACTTGTCACAGTGTGCTACCGAGGGTTCCACCATCTCTCTCCCTGGCCCAGAATGTAACAGGCCGCGAACCACTCGGAAAAGCTCCGCTGGACGACACTGAGAAGATGCAATGCTGGTGGGAAAGACCTGTCTCTTTGCCACCCTCACCGCCACAGAGTAGGCTCGATAGTGGGCTCTTACCTGTGTTCGGTCAGACTCAGCACGAGTTTTCCTCCACCTGTGTTCTAGCCATCTCCCCTCTTGCTTCATTGCCCTCAGCTCAGGTGTATACCAAGGAGCTGGCCGGGCTCTGCTCAGAGGGAGAGGGCGCTTGGGCGCGATCGTGTCAACCGCCCGAGTCATCTCTGCATTCCACAGAGCGACCTGGGCTTCGACAGGAGCACCAGCCATACCAGCAGGAAAATCCCCCAGAGCCCTCTGGAATCCATCGGAATCCATTAATCTCCGGGGATGGACCATTTTAATAGGTCCCCCACCCTTGCAGAGGGGAAAGGACGCCAGGAGTCTAAACCTCAGCAGGAAGTGATCTGACCATGACAAAGGGACAGATGTTAATTCCTCCACTTTCAGATCACCATCCTCCTGCCCAGTCGAGAAAACCAGATCAAGCGTGTGTCCTTTTGTATGCGTTGGGCCGATGACATGTTGGGACAGCCCCATGGTTGTCATGGCGGCCATGAAGTCCTGAGCCGCCCCGGATACAGCGGCCCCGGCATGGAAGTTGAGATCCCCCAGGACCATCATCCTAGGGGTCCTCAACACCAAGTCCGAGACCACCTCCGTCAGCTCAGGCAGGGAGTCTGATGGGCAGCGGGGTGGGCGGTACACCAACAGAATCCCTAATCTGTCCCGGGTACCCAACACAAGGTACAAACACTCAAGATCTGCACTCGAATGAGCAGGAAGCCTGGAGAGGGAGATTGAATTCCTATAGACCACGGCAACCCCCCCTCCCCGACCCTCAAGTCGGTGTTGGTGCTGCACCGAGTACCCAGGAGGGCACAGCTGGGAGAGAGTGACCCCTCCCAGTTCCCCCACCCAGGTCTCAGTAATACATGCCAGGTCAGCCCCCTCATCCACAATCAAATCATGGATGAGGGAGGTCTTATTTTGGGCCGACCTGGCATTCAGCAGCAGCACCACCAGACCCGAGGGCAGACTGGTAAGGCTGCCAGGAACCATCAGGTTGGGGGAAGAACCAGAAGAGGGGACAGCTGTAAGGTGTCTAGCCCCTCTTCTCCTCAGCTGGCCTGTTAATCCCCCAACGCCATACCTCCCCCTGCCCGTGACCACAGTTATGGTGGCACCTCCCCCACCCCCTGAGTTGCCCAATAGTCCTCCCAGGCACATATTAAAATGTTAGGATATAAAATGCACAACAGTTTAAAAGAATATAAAAGATAAAAGAGATAAAAGAGAACAGCAGCTAAGAAGGAGCAGATAAAGTCCACGTTTGCCCCTTTCCCCTTGTCTTTAAAGCTGCTGTCCTCTGCTGCTGCTATTTGCTGCTGGTATTGTGGCTGCTGGTGTCTCTGGAGAGGCAGGTGGGTAGGTCTTCAGATCCTACGCGACTCCAAGTGTGACTTGGAGGACGCCGAGGCACACACCGAGGCGCTGCCTCTGGCAGCCCCGCCTTAAGTACCTGTGGGCGGGGGCAGAAGCAGGCTCAGGCTCAGGATCCACCCGGTGCAGCAGCTGGCTGGTCCTCCTACCCCAGTCTCCTTCCCAAGCAGCCTCTGGCAGCCCCGCCTTAAGTACCTGTGGGCGGGGGCAGAAGCAGGCTCAGGCTCAGGATCCACCCGGTGCAGCTGCTGGCTGGTCCTCCTTCCCCAGGCTCCTTGGGGAAACTTGCATCTGCTGTTTACAGTGATAGGCTACGTAAGTATTTATGTAGCTTATCACAGCAAGCGAAAAAAAGAAAAGCATACACAAATGGCGGCTATGACGGCCGCCATTTGCGTTCCCTATTTTTCGCCATTTTAGCCTACGTAAATATTTACGTAGGCTAAAATGGCAAAAAATAGGGAACACAAATGGTGGCTGCCGTATCGGCCTCCATTTGTGTACGCTGTTTTTTTCTTTTTGTTTTGCCTGCCGTGATAGGCTACATAAGTATTAGTAATTAGTAAGTAAGTAACTATCACGGCAGCCTGGCTGGACGCAAATGGCGGCTGCTACGGTGGCCGCCATTTGCATCCGCAGTAGCCAGTCCACGGCTGGATCTCCCCCCCCCAGGATTCTGTGGGGGAGGACCGGATCACCTCCCCCCGTCGAGGACTCCAGAGGGAGGGATGGAGCACCTCCCCCCCCACCGCGAATCACATCCATGGAAAGGTAAGTGACTTTCGTACATCCCTAATGCCAGTGCATTCGGCCCCCTGAAATCCGTGGCGGAACAAAGCCCCCGCCCCCCCCATGAAAGGCGCGCGAAACAGAGCACTTACCTGCTGCCATCCGCTCTGACTTGCGATTCGCTTCCTCATCATAGCCATGATAGGCTACATAAATAATTACATAGCCTATTATGGCTAACGCAGGGACACCATTTGCGTTCCCCTTTTTTTTCGCTGTAATACCTTACGTAAATATTTACGTAGGCTAAAACAGCGAAAAAAAGGGAACGCAAATGGCGGCCGCCATAGCCGCCATTTGCGTCTGCTGTTTTTTTTTTTTGTGCTTGCCGTGATAGGCTACGTAAATATTTACGACGCCTATCACAGCAAAATACAGGGACGCAAACGGCGGCGCCTATGGCAGCCACCATTTGTGTCCCTGCAGGCTGCCCAGCGGCTGGATGTCCAGCTGCGAGCAGCCCTGGCCGGCGGCTCTGCAGAATCTCTGCGGAGCAGAGCCAGACAGACAGAATTTCGGGGGGAGGGATGGAGCTCCTCCCCCCCCACGAATGTCACCCTTAGAAAAGCTAAGTGACTTTCGTACATCCCTAGCTGTGATAGGCTATGTAAATATTTACGTAGCCTATCACGGGCTACCGTAGGGACGCAAATGGCATCCCCTATGTAGGACGCCATTTGCATCCTCACCAGCCCGGCAGCGGGTGGAGGCCCCGCTGCGGATCGGCCCAGCCAGCAGCTCCATGGCAAGGTCATGGAGTGGAGCCAGCCAGGCAGGATTCCGGGGGGGAGGACCGGATCGCATCCCCCCCGCCGAGGATTCCAGGAGGAGGAACGGATCGCCTCTCCACCCCCAGTGGATGCCCCGACCGGAACCAGGTAAGGGATTTGTACATCCCTAATTATTGGACGCTATTAGAGCTGTTCTCTCCTTTGCGGTGCATGAGCCTTCATCCATTGTTACCCCCAACTTTACATCTCCCTTTCCCATAGGATTCAGTTTCAAGCCCTCCTGATAAAGTTCTTCATCCTGTGGCCAAACACATTCTTCCCAGCCTTTTTGATGTGTAACCCATCCCTTGCCAAAAGTCCATCTTCCAGGAATGGTCCCAGAATCCAGATCTCTCTCGTTGGCGCCTTTGTAGCCAGTCATTCACCCAGAGTATTTTTCTTTCCCTTTCTATCCCTCTTTTAACTACTGGGAGGATGGATGAGAAACCTATCTGGGCCCCAAAGTTCTTGAGTTTCCTTCCCAAAGCTTCAAAGTCTGACGTGATTTCTTCGTAGCTCTGCTTGGCAGTATCATTTGTTCCCTCATGGATGAGAAAAAAGGGATACCTGTCAGTTGGCTTTATGAATGCAGGCAACCTTTCAGTCACATCTCTAATCCATCCTCCTGGGAGACACAGGTAAGTCCACAGGTCTTCACGACATACTTGGGTTACAATCGCACGCAGCTAGGGATGGCGGAGAATTCCACCACGGACTCCAGTGAGTCTGGATTCTAAAGAATCCGGCCTCCCGGAGTCCGTGGCGGAACAGCCTCCCTCCCCCCCATGGAATCCCCCCAGGATGGACTTACCTGGTGGCGGATGCAGCAGCAGCTCCAGTGGCTGCTCTGGCAGCAGATGAAGCGGCGGCAGCTCTGGCCGCTGCCAGGCTGCTGAGGCCGCAAATGGCGGCCATTGTAGTGGCCACCATTTGCATCCCTATGCTAGCCCATGATAGGCTAAGTATGTATTTACGTAGCCTATCATGGCTAAAGCAGGGATGCAAATGACATCTCTACGCCATCCCTACATGCAGCAAGGAGTCTCCCACTACTACTACTCTTCTCTTGTTGTTGTAGGCCTTGGTTTCATTGCCTCTGCTTGACTGACCTTCAGCCTCTTGCTCGCTCTCATGTAGGTTCCCCTGTAATTCTTCCTCTGCAGGTTGTCCTCTAGTCTCACCCTCAAGTACCTGAAAATGGGTCCATAGTTCCAATGCTTCCACTGGTGCCGAGTGTCTTCTAGTTCTTCTGCTAACTGTCACCCTTTCTGAGGTTGGAAAATGATTCATGGACCAAAAGAATTGTGTTCAACAGCATGTGTACATTTGAAAAATGTGTACTTTTGAAAAAATGTGCATAAATACACTCTAACCAATGGGAGAAGAATGCATACATTTCAAAGCTGCACACAAACGATGTGAACATTTGGGAAAACATGCATGAAAATGTATATGGATTTTCATGCAAAAAGAAAAAAGCAGAACTTGCAATTTGATACAGACTTGAGTCAGAATTAGCCTCAAGATGGAATTCGGAGAACTTAATGGAGCTTGAGTTTTGCTGATTCTCACATCCCTAATCCTTGCTGAGTAGCAAAAATATTCCAGGGCTAGCAATGGACCTAGAGGTCATCAAACTACAGAACTGGGCCAAGGACGCTTACGATGTCTATGCTTCCACACTGGGAAACCATCACACGACACAATACTAGTTCTGGGAAAAAGGTAGCCATTAGATATCCTTCATTTCTGTATGTGAGACAGCTTAGATAGAAAGCCCCAAATCTGTCATTTTCTTGCTATGGGATTTCTAAGGAAGAAAGAGGTAATTTGAAAGTACGGAAAATTAAAAGGGAACCAAACTTTTCCAGCTTTCCAAAGGATAATAAAAATACCACACAGAAAGCAGTTTAAAGTCAGGGCAATGGCAAAGAAAAGTATACCACAGATAATTATCAAATTATGTTAAAACATAATCAAACATGATGTGTGGTCTCATGTATTTTTTTCTTAAGGCACCACAAAGTCATTGAGAAGCTACATTTCCTCCTACAGTAGACATATGAAGAGTGTGCGTTGTTTTTTTTTCATGTGCCCCTGATTTCTAAAAAATTGTGGAACTACAGTTCCTTGTTTATTTACACCAACACCAATGTATCCATGCAGGCATTCTCCACCCCATTGTCTTGACAAAGCAAACATGTGTTGTTCTTAATTCACAAGGTAATTAAAAGCATTAGAAGCATTATTAAGGAAATAAGGCCTTTTTACACATCATTGCCCTGATCCAAATATCCCTGCACACAACAGTAAGCCCTGTGCTACTGGTGTACAAAAAGCAGTCCTCATTTTCTTCCCAGTGCCAAAGACATGATCTTGTTTAGGGGCTGAGGGAAGGAGGCATATGGAGCTGGTCATTTCTAGTGTCCAATATAGCTGATCAAACTGATGGAGCTGACGTGATGATTAACTCTTTGGTGCATGGAGAGAAGGGAGGATGATTGAGAGCTATGGATTATGCCTGGTGCTTGACGTAGGTTTACACACACACACACACACACACCAATTCTCTTCTGTGGGTATTGGGAAAAATACCAAAGGGGACATATCTGTCAGTGTTCTGTTTTTCCCAATTCAGTTTTTTTTAAAATCTGAAGTTCTTTCAATTTCATTTCATTTATTGTATTTCTATACCACCCCATAGCCGAAGCTCTCTGGGCAGTTCACAAAAATTAAAAACCATTACAATACTTTATATAAAATATAAAAACCATTCACATAATGACATAAAACAAATAACACACACAACATCAACATATATCTAAAACAATTTAAAACAATCAGCCGGAGACAACCAAGAGACTTATTATTAGGGATGGCGGAGAATTTCTCCCCGAAACTTCGGGGGGCCGAGCGCCAACGTGTTCGGCCCCCCGAACAAGTTTCGGGTAGAAATCCTCCGCACCCCCCCGCACCCCGCACCCCGCACCCCCCCCCCCGGGACGGGACTTACCTTCGCCGAATGTCCCTCCCGGCGGCGGGTCCGGCCGGCGGTTCGACGGGTGTTCGTGCGGGGCGGGAGCGGCAGCCGGTCTTTCGACCGCCTGCCGCCACCGCCATTCCAATAAAAGAAAAGAAAAAATGCCCCTGTGATAGGCTACGTGACGATTAACGTAGTCTATCACGGCTAGACTTGCAAAGTCAGCCGTGATAGGCTACGTGAATCGTCACGTAGCCTATCACGGGTGACTTAAAAAAAAAAAAAAAGCGCATACGGATAATGGCGGCCTCCATAGGGAGCCGCCATTCCCATTCCTTATTTTGTCGCTGTAGTCTACGTAAATCTTTACGTAGACTACAGCGACCAAATAAGGAACGCAAATGGTGGCTCCCTATGGGGGCCGCCATTAGCGTACGCGCTTTTTTTTTTTTAAAGTCACCCGTGATAGGCAACGTGACGATTAACGTAGCCTATCACGGCTGACTTTGCAGATCTAGCCGTGATAGGCTACGTTAATCGTCACGTAGCCTATCACGGGGGCGTTTTTTTTTTTTTTAAACTTTCGAGTTCATGGCCAGGCGAGGCAGGAAGCCTCCTCCCCGGCCTGAATTTCGGCCGGGGTGAGGCAGGAAGCCTCCCCCCGGCCTGAATTTCGGCCGGGGCGAGGTGGGAAGCCTCCCCCCCCAGCCTGAACTTCACGGGGGGAGCAGCGAAGCGCCTCCCCCCCACCGCAAACAAGCTTCGACGAAAGGTAAGTGACTTTCGTCCACCCCTACTTATTATACGCTGCCAAATGCCTGAGAGAAAAGGGCAGTTTTCACCTGGTGCCAAAAAGATGACAATGGTGGCGCCAGGTAGACCTCATCAGGGAGATTATTCCATAAATGGGGAGCCACCACCGAAAAGGCCCTCTCCCTTTTCGCCACCCTCCAAGCCTTCCTCAGATGAGGCTCCCGGAGGAAGGCCTTAGATGTAGAGCGTAGTGTATGGGTCAGTTCATGCCACAAGAGGTGTTCTGTCAGGTACTGTGGTCCCAAGCCATGTAGGGATTTCTAGGTTAAAAAAAACAGCACTTTAAATTGGGCTCATAAGCATATAGGCAGCCAGTGCAAGCGGACCATCAAAAGTCATGTTCTTTCTCTCCTGAATATGAAGAACGTTGTGAATTTTGGTAAGTTCTTATAAAAATTAGCTGAATGAAATGCTCACCCATCCCTAGAATGGAGGAAAGAAGAAATAATGCCCGGGCAAATGGGCGAATGTTCCCTTGTCATACCGCACTGCACAAATGGTTTAATTGCCTCCCATACTTGCATGGCAAGACTTTCCCTGATCCAGCTGTCATATGTGGTTTAGTTGCACATATTATTTGGACAGGGATAGCTTGGCCACAGTTGTCCAGGCACGAGTAACCTCAATAGTGGATTGCTGCAATGCGCTCTATGTGCGGCTGCCCCTAAGGCTTCTCCAGAAGCTGGAGCTAGTGCAGAATGCAGCAGCTTGGGTGTTGGTGGGAGCTGCCCCTTTTCAGCATGCAACTCCTTTGCTGAGGAAACTGCACTGGCTTCCTGTTTGCTACCAGGCCAGTTTTAAGGTTTTGGTACTAGCGTACAAAGCCCTAAACAACTTGGGACCAGGATACCTGAGAGGGAGCCTTCTCCCTTACCGACCTGTCCAGTCACTGAGGTCATCAGAGGGCATGCTCCAGTTCCACATGGACCTATGGCCCGATTGGACTCCACCAGGAGAATAGCCTTCAGTGTGGTAGCTCCTGTCCTATGGAAGTCAGGCAGGTGCCAACACTGAGTTGTTTTCGACACCTCCTGAAAACAGTTCTTTTCCTGGAAGGCTTCCTTAGTTAACTAGCCTCAGTTATATTTGGCACTCTGTGTTTGTTTTTGTTTTTTTAAGAATAATCTTACTATATCATGTTTCTTCTTTTTGTCTTCTGTTCATTTTATCTCTTGTTGTTCAGCTCTCCAGAATCTGTTTAGATGTGGAGCAGTGTACAAATGTTGTAAATAAATACATGAATAAAATACATTGGTGGTAAAACATAGATGAGATTATCTATCCAAATGTATTTCCCATTCAATGTAATATGCTGCATACCATCCAGATGTGAATGCTGTTATCTATCCATAACACATGACTTTCCATAAGGTTTAAATTTGTATGTGCATGTAAATGCACCTCTCCAGACCCATTCTATGTGCTATTGGATTGGGGTAAGGGACCAACTCCCTGATGAGGGGGAACATTCACTCCTCCCATCTCCCTCTGCGCAAACAATTTTGTACTCTTTTGCAACATGATGTCAAAAATTGCTGAAGGGACAGATACATTAGCAGGGAGCAAAAATATTTGCACAATGCATCCCCCCCCCTTTCAAAACAGCATCAATTAAAATGACTTTGAAAGCAACCCAGACCATGTTCCTGCATATTGCACAGTACAGCTGATTTCTTGCTCTTCACCATGAGGTGCCGAAAATGTCTCTTGGTGCCCAAATGCTTAAGTAGTTCTTTGCCAACTTTCGTTTGCTGAAATGTTGCTGAAAATTCTCTGAGCTGTTGCCTAGAGGGAGCTCTTGTCTTTATTATTTAAATTCTCTCTCTCTCTCTCTCCTCCATTTTATCTGCAACTGTTGACTAGTTTTAACATTTTACGGATTACTAGAAACTCTAAGTGTTATGGAGATAATAATTACGCTTAAAATAATTAACTTTTAGAACTTCAGCTACACTTCTGAATACTTTTGAGATAGATGGAAAATGCAGAAGAGCTTCAGGTACTGTGCTCTTACTGTCCACTTATCATTTCAGGATTAAATTACATAAACCTTCTTTTTCTGGCCATACCTGGCAGTTTACCCTCGTAACATCCATCAGACTCTGAAAAATATCACATTTATGACAAATGCAGCATAATCCTCTCTATATTTACTGAGCTGATTAATCCCACTGATTTCGACGGGCTTTATTCCCAAGCAAATGCACATAGGATTACCAGTTTACAGCACAAGCCTATGCATGTCTACTCAGAAGTAAGTGTTATTGAGTTGAATGAGACTTACCCAGATAAGCTGTGTATACAGGCTTGATCATATCTATCATCTATGTACTGCCCCTCACAAGGCCATTTACAATATTACAAAAACAGGAACATACAAATTACAGTTAAACACATGCACATGCATAGGACCAGCAAGAGCAGGTAATGATTTTTAAACACCAAATGCAGACTGGTGTCTTCAGGGTGTGTGTTTTTAAAAAGCCCGTAGTGATGAGGCCATACGTATCTCCCTGAGGGTGGGAGGAGAGTTCCAAAGGTGTGGGGCCACCACTGAGAAAACCCTGTGTCTAGTACCCACTAGCCTAATGGCTCTTGCTGGTAGCCAGGGAGTAGGACCTCTGATACTGATCTTAATGCTGTTATCTTTTGTACCCTACACAAGCAGCTCAAGGTACTTGAGCAAGGGTTTGATGCTATTCTATGCTAGAACAACTCTGTGAACCGGAATAGGCTGAGAAATGATGACTTCCCAAAGTTCAGTCAGAGAGCTTTGGGGTCGAATGAACCCTGTTCCCTCCACTCCTTGTTCAACATGAGCCATAGGAGTTCCATTTTAAACCTATTTGTTCTGTATCTGCCTTGCTCTGTGTTCCAGAGAATTACCTGAGGCATATAACTTGGATGAGAACATTACTTAGCACCATACAGGCAACAGCTCTGCAGCCCAGCATATTCACAGACTGCACTTTTGATCCTAAAATCACACAGGGATAGTAGCTTGAGTGAGAGGCATAGTTGTCCAGGTGCTATGGCTATAAATGAGTGGAAATGCTTTGGGTGTGTGGAGCAGTTAATCAGATTTAAGCTGCCTTGAGGCCCCCACAAATGCCTCCCCCTCATTGTGTAAAGGTTTAAATTGTCTTGTAGCCATCACATCGTTAATGGCCCCCTGATGCGGAATCCTGCTACTTGAAGTCAGCCTGTTATGGATCTTGAAGGAGAGTTCTTCTAAGTTCAGTTCTGGACAGGACAGATCTTCCTTCAAATCTTCTGAACCTACTAAAGTTGCTCATTATAAATCATTCTTAGGTCTTGTGTGTTCCACTACAGTTTCCAAGTTCTCCAAACAGTGCCCTCCTCAAGGTACCATTTGTGAATTATTCCAGAACAGCAACAGTTCGTTTCCTTAAACGAAAGAATCCCCTTACTATGATCACCCATTTACAATCCAAGCCGGAGCACTTTCTGGACATGGTGTGTCAGATGTTCATTTGTGGGCTGATATTGAATCACTAGAGCAAAGAAGCCTAGAGATAATTTAAATCTGTTTTAGTGTGCAGTATTTATAATAGGCATTCTATCTTGTGGGATTTCTTGTGTTGATGTTTTAACATGTCTCAAGCTCTTGGTTGGTTTAGAAATAGAAATGAGTGGGGAGGCAGGCAGGCAGGCAGGCAAGCTTCAGCTATATCTGGCTATACAACCTTCCCCAACCTACTGCCCTCCAGACGTTTTGGACTACAACTCCCAGCATTCCTGACTGTTGAGCATGCAGGCTGGGCCTGATGGGCGTCGAAGCCCAAAACATCTGGAAGGTACCTGGTTGGGGGAGGCTAGCTTAAGCATTACTCAATAGGTAAAGATAACTTAGAATTTAACATGTGATTTCATTTAACATTGCATTTGCAATGGATTTGTGCTCCATGTCCCCATAATGACACTCTGTATAGGCCACAAGCGAGCAATACATCAGCCACAGGCTGTATATGGCTTGCCAAGGGCATTTGTGTGTCTTCTTGCCACTGCTGCCATGCTACAAAAATTTGCTGCAGTGACCTTGCTCGGAATCAAGGCATGCAGGGACAGTGTGCCTTTTTCCCAGCAGAATCAGCCTCCCCACAATCCGCCAGACCACTGTGCTCCCAGCATGCCTTGTTTCCCAGCAGAACTGCTGAGAGTCCAGCACCACAGCCACTTATGGCGGCAGCAGGATGTACCATCTGAAGGGTTCTGAAGAAACAATGCATCCCAAGCCTCTAAAGTGGCCCACCCCCAGGGGTGTGCATACAAGCAAACCCTGAGCTCGTGTACGTTCTCCAGATTCCGCCTCAAAGCTCATTCCATCTTGTGTCCATATCAGATTGCTAGCTTTTTTCTTCTTCTTTTCACGTGAATATTTGTGTGTATTTTTGCACATATTTTTCAAAATGCCTGCGTCAAGTGTGCACATCTTTGCAATGCATGCATCAATTGCGCACATCTTTGCAATGTATGCATTCTTCTTCCATTGATGAAAGTGTGCTTGTGCACATTTTTCCAAAGTGCACATATTTTTCATGAGCATTTTTGGTAATGTACGTATGCTGTTGAACATCTTTTTTTTGGGGGGGGGAGGGTTTGCAAATCACATTGCAAGCTTGAAAACATATGGATTTTGACTGCAGATTGTGTTCAAGACAAGTCCATGTTGGGTCTGGGTGGTGTGAATTTAGTAAATGCTGGTTAAAAGAGAGCCACCGTGATGTAGTGGCTAGAGTGTTGGACTGGGAGCTGGGAGATCCAGGTTCTAGTCCCCACTCGGCCATGGAAGCTCACTGGGTGACTTTGGGCCAGTCACAGACTCTCAGCCCAGCCTACCTCACAGGGTTGTTGTTGTGAGGGTAAAATGGAGAGGAGGAGGATAATGTAAGCTGCCTTGGGTTCCTTGCAAGAGAAAAAAGGCGGGATATAAATGCAATAAATAAATAAATAAAAAACAACATGAAACTAATTTCTCATACATCCCCTGCTCTCCCATGATTTAGGCACAGTCCTAATGAAGCTGCACATGCGAGGCTTCTATTTGAAAGGTGTTGGCAGCAGCCAAGCTGTGGACAGTTCATCTGCCTGCCTTTGGAGATAGCCAAAATTATTTCCTTCTCTTCTCTCTGCTCACTGTGTGATGGTGGATGAGAATAGCTTCTCCCAACAGTGAGGATAGTTATAGCTCCATGTGGGAAGGATGAAAAGACTTAAGATACTACTGCCTCAGACCACATCTCCATCCTCCTCACGTTGCTAGTAAAGCTCATGCTCCTTTCCTGCCTTTTGTCAAGGTGAGCGAAAGATGGTCCAGCACCAGTGGCACCTGGTGACTCCATTTCCAGAGGGGTGGTGATTCCATTCTGGGTTTTAGTTGCCACCAGCCAAATTTCTAAAGGTGCTAAACCTTATCCCCCAAACGGATTCAGAACCTTGGATAGCACCTTTAGAGCTTTGGCTGATTGTAACTAAAAACCAGAACAGAACACCGCCCCTCTGGAAATGGAGTCCCCAGCCACCACTGTCCAGCACCTCATGTAATATCATGTAATATACAAACCAGTCACTACAATGGAGAGGATAGTGGTGAGGTCTGAAAGAGGACCCCTGGTCACCCTATGCAGGTGTAACCACCTACAAATGGGGACTAGCCTATTGGCAGCAGTGCCTTTGACACAATTCCTTCACTGCTGTTCTTGGCTTTGTGTTCCCAGAATGACTATGTTCATGGCAGTATGTTAGTATTCTCCCAAGCATTGGCCAACTGTCCATATCCAAGGAATTGATTCCCAGTGACCATCTCAGGCTGAAGTGATTCCTATGTGCAGTTCCTTGGGAGTAAATCCCATTGGACTCAATATGATTTAATTCTGACTAAAAAAAACAGGAGTGGTCTACATCTGGCCCCATCACTTCCTGGCATATAGAAGGGGAAGAAATGGAAGCAGTGACAGATTTTATTTTCTTGGGCTCCAAGATCACCGCAGACAGTGACTGTAGCCATGAAATTAAAAGACGCTTGCTCCTTGAGAGGAAAGCTATGGCACACCTAGACAGCATAGTAAGAAGCAGAGATGTCACCTTGCCGACAAAGGTCCATATAATCAAAGCTATGCTTTTCCCAGTAGTAACGTATGGCTGTGAGAGCTGGACTATAAGGAAGGCTGAGCGCCGAAGAATCGATGCTTTCGAACTGTGGTGCTGGAGAAGACTCTTACGAGTCCCCTGGACTGCAAGGAGGTCAGATCAGTCAATCCTAAAGGAAATCACCCCTGACTGCTCATTGGAAGGACAGATACTGAGGCTGAAGCTCCAATATTTTGGCCACCTAATGCAAAGAGAAAACTCACTGGAAAAGACCCTGATGCTGGGAAAGATTGAAGGCAAAAGGAGAAGGAGACGGCAGAGGATGAGATGGCTAGATACCATCACCGATGCAATGAATATGAACTTGAGCATACTCCGGGAGAGAGAGGAGGACAAGAAGGCCTGGTGTGCTATGGTCCATGGGATGACGAAGAGTCGGACACGACTTAATGACTGAACAACAACAACAAGGCTATCTAAAGAATTCTTTGTTTGGGGGATACTTCGAGTGGATGTATCATCCATGGCTACTATCCAACACATTAAGGATGCTTAAACTAATTTATTTCAATGGGATTAATCATGCTTAACTCTGTGTTGAACTGTGGCCAATAAGTATAAACAGACTATATCTTTAGAAAGCTTTTATACGGAAATCATGATGATTTGTAAGTTCATTAAGTGAGGCCTTTATTGCAAAACAGATAACATAACAAAAGAAAAGAAAAGCAGCTGAACTACATGGCTGGGAATTTGATGTGCTACTTTCTCACTGCAAATGGGTCCCAGGTTTCTTTTGTCTCACAACTAAGGCTTTAGTCAGCAATAACGAACATTTGGATTTTAAATTTGGTCATTTTTTTGTAGCCACAAGTAATACCAGATCAATTCTTTGAGCAATACAAGCAAAGAATATGTGTCAGCCATATTCAAAATACTCCATACTGAGACTTCAGGAATAAATATGCCAATTATATTATCAAATAATTTTATGACCAGACCCCTAACATTTGGAGAGCCCTACTATGAATAAAATAAAGGTTTTGTTTTTGGCTCCATCGGGTATTGTGGTCCCAAGCCTTGTAAGGCTTTATAGGTTAAAAACAACACCTTGAATCGGGCTTGGAAATGTACAGGTAGCCAATACAAGTGGGCCAGAATTGGTCTTATAAGTTTGAACCTTGTGGTCCCTGTTATCAATCTGGCCACCGTATTTTGCAAGAGCTACAGCTTCTGAACCATCTTCAGTGGCAGCCCCACATAGAGCTCATTGCAGTAATCTAACTTGGAGGTTACCAGAGGACAGACAACTGAAGCCAGGTTATCCCTGTCCAGACAGAGGCGCACCTGGGCCAACAACCGAAGTCGGTGGAAGGCACTCCATCCCACTGAGGCCACCTGAACCTCAAGTGACAAAGATGGTTCCAGGAGGACCCCCAAGCGACAAACCCACTCCTTCAGGGGGAGTGCAACCCCATCCAGAAAAGATCTTTGTTCCAGACTTTCAGGTACCTTGAAATATTCTTAGTATTAAGTTCCAACAATCAGTCGTAAACCTTCAAGATGTATGGCAGCGGAGTGATATAGGTGAGGTGAAGCCAGCTTAAACCAGGACAGGCTTTGCTAAGGGGCGATGGAAGTAAAACAAATCAGTTTCATAGTCCAGATTTTTCTGAACTGTACCATTTCTGAACTGCAAAGGATGACACATTTGATTGTACACACGGACAGACAGACATGCTTCTCCCTGCACACACAGAAAAGCCTAGCCTAGCTTAGCCTCATGGTTCTCATTGCCGCGTTCATTTTGTACGTACAAGGAAGCTCCATTTGAGCATAATTAAACCTGCTCACCTCCACGTGCGAGTGGGGAATGTGGCCATGCTGCCTAGCCCCACACCCAAAGCAAGGGAGCTACAAGTGTAGTTTCTGTCATGAGCAGCTGCCCTGCATGTCATATAACATCTAGTTTGACCCCCAAGGGAAGCTGCAAAACTGGCTTCTACCGTAAAGATAAGGCAAGGTTTGAGAAAATCCCTCATCATATCTAACAGAGCTGCTGCAAATCTGGCCTCTACGCTGAATTGTCATTCACTGTGAGCCTCTTTGCCATTCAAAGTTGAAAGTTACTATAAACATACATGCTAAATTTATATTGAAAAAGTAATTTAATTTTGGAGAGCTTTGGAGCAGAACAGAAGACATCTCACATGTCACAACCTGCACCTGAAAATTCACCCTTCGACATTTTGTACAGTGTCAGGATCGAAGAAGCCTGCTTACCATTGCCGGTTACAGATGGCCCCTGCAATTAGGGGTGTATGAAACCCCCTTACCTTGCATCTGTGGGGGTCCACGGGGGGGGAGGCAATCCCTCCCTCCCCCCGGAAATCCTCGCCGGCTGGCTCTGCTCTGCAGCGAGTCTGCGGAGCTGCCGGCCAGCTCCGAAGTGCCAGTGATACGGCTGCCATTGCCATATCGCTGGTGGGCCGGAGTAACTGCAGCCGCAAATGGCATCCGGGACACTATTTGTGGCCATAAAGGCCTTAGTTTAAGGTAAATGCAGCCGTAAATGGCTGCATTTACCTTAAACTAAGGCCTTTACAGCCGCAAATGGCCTCCAGGACGCCATATGCATCCGTGCTTTTAATTAACACAATAGGCTACGCAAATATCTGCATAGCCTATCGCGTAAAAGCAGGGACGCAGGGACATCCCTGCTTTTTTGTGATAGGCTATGCAAATATTTGCGTAGCCTACCGCGTTAATCAAAAGCACAGCCGCAAATGGCGTCCCGGATGCCATTTGCGGCCGTAAAGGCCTTAGTTTAAGGTAAATGCAGCCATTTACAGCTGCATTTACCTTAAACTAAGGCCTTTACGGCCGCAAATGGCATCCAGGATGCCATTTGTGTTCTCAGTCAATCTGCTCCAGAGCCAACCGGCGGGGAGGATCCGGCCAGCGAGGATTCCTCTTGGAGGTGCAGGTAAGAGATACAATCCTCCGCAGACTTCAGGTCTCATTGGGGTCCGTGGAGGATTTCTCCAACATCCCTACCTGCAATGAATAAATGAGAGAGAAGAGTAGTTTGCTTCTGCCCTCCCAGGCCAGAACATCTGCATGCTCGACTGAGGGAAGATGGTGTGAACAAACAAACTCCATTTTCAGAGAGGTGATGGCTGTATACTCCCCTCACTCTCTCTCACACACACATACACACACATACACACCCACCCACCCTACAATTTAGGGATTAATTCGATGTCAAATACAAAAACATTTAACTGAGACTCAACACTGTTGTTGTTTTTAAATGAAAAGCAGTCTTCGAAGAGGGGGATTTAGAACAGAGAAGGACAGAGGGAGGGAGGCAGGGAGAGGGAAATTCTAAACCCTTTCCCTATTTAAGCTTTCTCCATTCCAAACCACTTCACAAAGAAGTTTCTCTTTGCAGATCTGAAAACTGTGTTTGCTAGCTCTCTTTTTATGTATTCTATTTATTGCATTTATATCCTGCCTTTTTTCCTCTTACAAGGAACCCAAAGCGGCTTATATTATCCTCCTCCTCTCCATTTTATCCTCACAACAACAACCCTGTGAGGTAGTTAGAGCTGAGAGTCTGTGACTGGCCCAACGTCACCCCAGGAGCTTCCATGGCTGAGTGGGGACTAGAACCCGGATCTCCTGGCTCCCAGTCCAACACTCTAGCCACTACACCACAGTGGCAGTGCAAACTTATACATGTCTAATCAGAAGTAAGTCCCACTGAGTTCAGTGGGGCTTTCTCCCATTTAAGCAGGCATAGGATTGCAGTCTTAGAGAGGGAAGAGGCTGTGCTACTTATTTTCTAAAATGAGAGGCCCTCTTAGAAATTGCATCACTTGTTGAGAAAACCATTTCTGATGGCACCATGCTGAAGAAGGCACTCCCTTCTTGATTAAGTTTCACATGTTGCAGGGCTTGACATGTTTAGTGTTCCAGATAAAAGCTGGTTGAGAGCAAGATAAAGCTTCACTGCTGACAGCTGTTGCTAAGAGAAAAGGAAGCAGGACATTGTGCAGTTCCTAAGTAACCAAGTGAGGCAATGCCTACCTCTTCTGTGCTGGTGACAGTGGCATGCAGATCTTGAAAAATAAGCATGAAAAAAAAGAGCGTTACATGAAGCCATTTGAAAGACTTAAGGAGAGGAGGTAATGTGACCACAGTAACATACAGAAAAGCAGATTTAGCAGAGGCATCCTGAGAACCACTATGACTGGTGAAGAGGAAGATAATCAAGGAGAAGGCAGCAACAATTCTGACAAAAAATGACTGACGATTCTAAGGTTGTTTTTTTCTTGTCTTGTGATCTATTCTGAAGCATACTGAGCTACATTTATAAGGTGTGGTCCAATGTTGCAACCACAGCACATGAATATTAATGCCAAACTTCCAAGTGCCTATCACTCATGAGTACCTAACCTCTAGTCTAAGAGACCTCACAAAGGGCTATTTATTTATTTAAAATATTTCTTGGCTGCCTTTCAGGTCAGAAGCCCTCCCAAGGCGGCTTACAGAAATAAAGCTGTAAAAGAAATGGTTAGCCTAGTCAATGCAACTTGTAGAATGAGTATTTACCTTTAAAATGAACTGATGAAGTGGGAGAGGAGGTAGAGACAATGGCTCCCACCCTTCTTGCCTCAGGCCTTTCATCCTCCTTCATCCTTTGCCTGCAGCAGGGCAAATGTGGAGTCCTCTGAGGGCTACACAGCGGATGTGGGAGGAGCATGACAAAAAGGACAGTATCTATAGTTCAATGAAGGAGAACATGCTTTGCATGCAGAAGGTCCTGGGTTCAGTCCCTGGCATCTCCAGTTAAGAGGATAAAGCAGGCATCGATGAGAATGCCCTTTGGCTGAGGCCCAGGAGAACCAGCACCAGTCAGAGCAGAAAATACTGGGCTACATGTAAGGATGTATGGACTAGGGATGGCGGAGAATTTCTCCCCGAAACTTCGGGGGGCCGAGCGCCAACGTGTTCGGCCCTCCGAACAAGTTTCGGGGAGAAATCCTCCGCACCCCCCCACCCCCCGCACCCTCCCCCGGGATGGGACTTACCTTCCCTGAATGTCCCTCCCGGCGGCGGGTCCGGCTGGCGGTTCGTCGGGTGTTCGAGCGGGGCGGGAGCGGCAGCCAGTCTTTCAACCGGCTGCCGCCCCCACCATTGCAATCAAAGAAAAACAAAAACAAAACGTCCCCTGATAGGCTACGTGACGATTCACGTAGCCTATCACGGCTAGATTTGCAAAGTCAGCCGTGATAGGCTACGTGAATCGTCACGTAGCCTATCACGGGTGACTTAAAAAAAAAAAAAAAGTGTGTACGGATAATGGCGGCCCCCATAGGGAGCCGCCATTCCCGTTCCTTATTTGGTCGCTGTAGTCTACGTAAATGTTTACGCAGACTACGGCGAAAATAAGGGCAACGCTATTTGCGTAAACTAAATAAGGAACGCGAATGGCGGCTCCCTATGGGGGCCGCCATTCGCGTACGCGCTTTTTTTTTTTTTTAAGTCACCTGTGATAGGCTACGTGATGATTCACGTAGCCTATCACGGCTGACTTTGCAGATCTAGCCGTGATAGGCTACGTGAATCGTCACGTAGCCTATCAGGGGGCGGTTTTTTGGTTTTTTTTTTACTTTCGTGTTCGCGGCCGGGCGAGGCGGCAAGCCTCCTCCCCGGCCTGAATTTCAGCCGGGCGAGGCGGGAAGCCTCCTCCCCGGCCTGAATTTCGGCCGGGCGAGGCGGGAAGCCTCCCCCCCCGGCCTGAACTTCACGGGGGGAGCAGCGAAGCGCTCCCCTCCACCGCGAACAAGCTGCGAGAAAAGGTAAGTGACTTTCGTCCACCCCTAGTACGGACTGGGTAAAATCTGCTCCGTCTGTGTTTCACAGATTGTCAGATGCCTTTTGTTCCATTGTCCGCGCACAGACGGATGCGAATTTTTTTTTCTTCATGTGGTAAAATACACAAATAATTACGTAAGTATTTACAAAATTTGCCTTAGTACATAACATTTAGCGTATTGCCCCCATTCCATTTAACATTTCCTCAGCGGAAACTTACATATTTTTCTAAGAATTTATATGTGTAAATTTCAGGAAAGTAAAAAAAATCATCCAATAGCCCACAGATTCCGTGCGGCCTCACTCTGCAGTGGATTCTGCAGGTCGGATTCTTAAAGATGAGGAGCCTGTCAAAAAAAAGAGGTGGGAACCCTAATTTGCCACTAAAATGGTTGAATACACAGGGATTCAAAGCTAGACTTTTAACTCAAAGCCCTGGGCCTCAATGGATGGAACAGTCAGTTTGGTTTTTCCCACATTCAAATTATTTAAATCTCAACTTCTTTTCGTCCTGAATATGGAGAACTTTGCAAATTTTGGTACATTCTTATCAAAGCTGAATTGAACAAAAATTCTTACTCATCCCTAGAGTTAGTCCAGAGCCTGGTCAGAGAACACAAGGCCATCACACAAACCACTGACATATTTGATTCGATGCAAATCCAAAATATCTGAGCAGTTATTTAAGAAACTGGCATTAAAATGTCTCTTACTCAGCTTAAGAAATAGAATATTCAGTACGTAACAGGAAATCTGAATTTTGCCCCTTCTAATGGATCCTCCCATAATAATGGATCTAGATTAGTTCATTAGGCCTACATTGAAGGCAAAAGTTCACAGACACAGACTCCTATTTCTTTATTAAACTGCCAATAATTGGTAAGGTTTCATTTACCGTGTGGCTTTAATTTGCAGAAATGGATGAGGCATTTGGTTTTCTTTTTCTTTACTGAGGATATGAATAATCATTTATTTTAACTTCAGCATGATCTCTGAACAGTAAGAGATTGCAATGGTCAAAGTGGAAAACGTGCGCGCGCTACTTTGCCTATACTTTTGTGGATATGCAAAGCCAAGGGAAATTAACACCACCTCACTAATGATATGCTGCCTTTCTAAAATGAGAGGCTCTGAAGCTCAAGTCTGCCTGGGATCAGCACGCTCTAACCTGGATGCTCTTTTATCATGGTCATTAGGGTTTCTTCAGACATGAGACAGCTGAGCCTTTCTTGTTTCGACATCATTAGCTAGCCTTAATATGAGCCAGGATTCTGCTGGGCTTTCTCAAAGAACCTGTTTTGACTGCCCATTCTGGGATATGAGAGGTAATGATCAAGAAAACATGTGCAAAGCACATTTCTTGCTTCTCTGAGTAATCACTACCAGCCAAAACCACATTTAAATACCAGTCTTGACAGAACTGTTTCCCTACACACTGGTATATGTGCGTTGTGTACCAGTCTCTCCCCACCACCACTGCCATTTCATTTCCAAAGATAGATGTCAGGTAGCCAGTGCCATGCCGTAGGAAGGCACAGTCAGTACTTGCATAGTTTCTTACATATGTACTAATAGCAATCTCAATTCTCTGAGTGCTGTTCCTGATGTAGACAAAATGGCAACCCTTGTACACAAGAGGGGGGTATCAGCAGATAAAAAAAAATTGAGAAAGAACAATCCACTGGGAATTCCTGCCCCTTCCCCCAAAAACCCAATGAGGACTGTGGAAGCTCAGTGGCCATAGAATGCTGATTGAATATTGGAGGGGAGAAACAGTACACCAGAGGTGGGAGTGCTGGAATCCCAAACAGTAGGGCTGTCCGCTGTTGTGGCCTGAAGCCTGAGCTCCAAGTTGAAGCAGGGCATTTGGGCTGCCTCTGAGGTGAGGCAGAGGGGGCACAAAGTGGCACGAACTGGGTCGGATCACTCCAAAACACTTTGGTGTGCTTCAGCATGATCCGGAAGCCCCAGCCCAGCTTTGCTGCTGTCACTGCCGCCCAGCCCCCAGCTCCTTACCCGGGTCCTCTGGATGTGCACTGACAGCTGTCTTGTTGTTTGAGGGGGGCATTTTTAAAATCCTGCAGCATTTATTTCTGGAAATACAGGGAGTTGCCCTTTTCAAAATGGCTCCCCGCCTGGAACAACAAGACGGCTCCCAGAATGCATCCAGAGGGCCCAGGAGCTGGTGGTGGTGTGCCCTCTGGTGGAGGCAGCAGCAGCTCCCCCAGCAGAGGCTCCCCCAGCAGTGGTGGTGGCATGGCAGCGGCAGCTCCCCTCCAGAAGAACAAGATGGCTGGTAGCACGTGTCCAAGGACCCAAGTAAGGAGCTGGGGGCTGGGTGGCACACCAGTGGGGGGGGGGCAAAGTGGGATCCAGATGCCTGAATCCTGTTTTGACTCCGGAGACCAAAGCAGGTTGGGGGTCCCTGGAATCAGCCCAAAGCAAACTGGCCCACCTCAGAAACCCCAAAGTGGCCTCCAAGGTGCATCGGGGGGTCTGTGCACAGCCCTACCAAACAGGAGCATTCTGGACTGTGACATGTCACAAGTTCCGCTTGTTAGGTATTTTATTTTTCACTTCTAATGAGCACGAGTTAGGAATTCTTCAAGCAGCTCTTAGGTGTGCAGAATTATTCTGTTTACACCATTGTTTTCTCGTATTCTGATTTCCTGATCCACATGCAGCATGCTTGTAAAATGAAGCACTGTTAATGTCATACCAAAGGGGTCTTAGGGGAGCCATTTCAAATTAACTAGGCCTAAATTTGTCTGGTGTTAAGCAAACCTTTTTGTTGAAATTACAGGCCAGCTCTGAACACACTTTGAATGGCCACATGATAACTATCCATGTAATTGAGCATGTACAACTAATGCTTCCTTGACAAATATCCAAGAGTTACGAGAACATAGCACTCCACTCACTAAATCATCCAGCTCCCAAACATAGTATTTGTGTAAGGTAAAGGAAATATCTGCCAAGTTTTTAAAAGTCATATCTCCCAGATGCCTTCATTAGCTAAGATCCTTCCTGCCTAGGAGGGTGTTTCCAGTCAAGGAAATCTGGCTTTGCAATTGCTGTGAACTGATACAGTACAGGGACCCTTAATAATGTTCCCTCTTTTACTAATGAAAATCTTTGTGTTCCAGAACAGTGATCAACAACAACAGAATTATTATTTCTTTTCTGATTCTTGGTTAGGTAATTTCATTTGCAGTAGACATCAGTAAGTTACTCAAAGCTCAGTTTTAATTAAAATGCTTCAAGATTAATTATTGGCGGATATAGCTTTGGGGGATTATGATAATAAACTCATGGTAAAAAAGATGAGGAAGTAATGGATTTATTTATTTTTAATTATCATACCCTTTCCTAAATGTTGCCAGAAACATTTACTCCACTGTCAATTTGTATCCACAGAAATAATTCCCGGTGCATGGGCAGGACTGTAAGAGCTGTACCTAAACGAGATGGAGGGATCCAGTGGGATCTGCTGTGGGTAAAGCAGGAATATAGAAATAGCATAGCCAAACTGCAGGGGCTTGACCAGGGTAGCTTTGTGTCCTACTTTACAGAGGACAGCCCTTTATTTGAAGGTCAATAGCCTTCTCTCTGACATGATGGCAGGCTGTGTGTGTAGATATTTTTTTGTGTGTAGGGTCCTTCCATCATGTGGAAGGACCCTACCATCCTTCCATCAGCATGTTGTCTGACAGTGAAGATACAGATTTGCCACCTCATCTGCTGTTTGTAAGAACTAGGCTAAAGTTATGAACCTCACCTTCTCTTTCCCATTTGTTTTGGCCCACATATAGGAGTGAACATCTGAGGCTCATAAAAAGAGAACTCTGACAGAACGTCTGTAGCTCTTCATACTAGGAGAAGATTAAGAGCTCTGTGCCTACATCTTGGCTCAAAAACAGGCAGGAAAAGGCATCTGGGGTTCATAATAAGGGGAGACGCTTGAAGCAGGGGGACTATAGTGATTGCCAATTGGAAAGCCCTTAGAGGTAGGATAGAGCCTCAAGGCCAAATGCAAAGCCACTGGAAGCTCTGAACTGAGCCTCCAGCTGCCTGTTCATCATTTTTCTGGTTGTTCTTAGAAGATCAGAAGATGGACTGACAAGTAATATATAAATTGTTAATATATATTGTGTTATTACTTTGTTTTTATAATGTATTTTTATGCTTTAAAATGTATTTATGTACTTTTAAAAATTTGGGAAACACTGTAAATTAAGTAATCTTAACAAGTCAAGAGCCAGGGCCTGCAGGAGAAGCCACCACCACCACCACCGGAGAAGAGGCGTGCTTGCCGCCGCTGGGCCTGCTGCTGCCGCCGCTGCCACCACCACCAGGCCTTCCCTGTGGACTTCTGCCTGGCAGACCGCCAGTCCCTGCAGGACCAGGCCCCCAGGTACCGAGCCAGCTGTGCTGCTCCACCTGCCCCTCCCTGGAGGGGCTACATAAGCTGGCTGGCTGAGGTGGCCTGGGAGAGCCAGGGCCTGCAGCAGAAGCCACCACCACCACCGGGGAAGAGGCGTGCTTGCTGCTGCTGGGCCTGCTGCAGCCGCCACCGCCACCGCCACCAGGCCTTCCCTGTGGACTCCTGCCTGGCATTTTTAAGGGGATTTTAATTGTTTTGTTTGTTTTATTTTGTTGGGGGGGATTTTGTTGTGTTTTTAGGGGTGGGTAGCCTGCCTGATAGGTGGGAGCGAGGGGGCATGTGTCCACCTGATGGAGGCAGTGGGGGGAGTGTTGGGGGCCAGAACATACCGAGGCTGGGCGGCAGGCGCTGGCGGAGCGCTAGGGGCAGGCCATGCCAGGTAAGGGGAACAAGGGAGAGATGTGTAGTATCTGTCCCCTGCTCCTGGCCTGTCCAGAGCCAAAGGATGGCTGGGGGAGGCATGACCCCATCTTCTGGCCTTCGTTTGCTGCTCTGCAATGCTAGGTCTGTTACCCAGAAAACCTCCCTCATCCATGACATGATCCTGGATGAGGGTGCAGACCTGGCATGTATTACGGAGACCTGGCTGGCCGAGGCTGCTGCTCCAACCCTTGCAGCCATGTGTCCAGCCTGATTTTCGTATGCACAGCAGCCGAGGGCTGGGGATCGGGGAGGGGGAGTGGCTGTTATCTACGTAGAGTCCTTGGTCTTCACCAGACCCCCTCTCCGGGACACCAAGGTTGCTGAGTGCATGTACTGGAGGTTGGGCCCGAAGGGCAGTCTGGGGATTCTGCTCGTGTACCGTCCACCCTGCTGCACGACTGACTCCCTGGCCGAGGTGCTTGAGGTGGTCTCTGATGTGCGTGTACAGTCCCCTAACTTACTGGTGTTGGGGGACTTCAACGTACATTCGGAGGCCATCCTCACAGGAGCACCTCAGGACTTCATGGAGACCATGGCCTCCTGGGAGCTGCACCATATTCTAACTGGGCCCACCCACGTAGCCGGTCATGCACTAGACCTTGTGTTTGTTTCTGGAGAAGCGGGGAGTGATCTGGAAGTCGGGGGTATATCCACCACCCCCTTGTCATGGTCAGATCACTATCTGGTGACGTTGGACTTCTCGGTTCCACAACCCCTCCGCAGGGGTGGAGGACCCATTAAAATGGTCCGCCCCAGGCGTCTTATGGATCCAAATGGATTCCTGAACACGCTTGGGGATTCTCTGGGGCATGCCAACGGCCACTCGGTCGAGACCCTGGTGGGTGGCTGGAATGCCGCAATCACTGGGGCATTAGATCGGGTGGCTCCGAAACGCCCTCTCCCTCTGAACAGGGCTCGGACTGCACCATGGTTCAATCCGTGGTTACGAGCTCTGAAACAGGAGGTGAGACGGCTAGAGCGCCGGTGGCGGAAGTCTCGCTCCAAAGACGATCAGACACGGGCTAGAGCTGTATCTTCAGCCTATCACGTGGCGGTGAAGGCAGCAAAAAAGGAATATTATGCTGCCTCCATCGCGTCTACAGAGTGCTGCTCCAGGAGGCTGTTCCAAGTGGTCCGGAGCCTGGTCGGTCCTGTGGCTCTGGAACCACTGGAGCATTCTAAGGCCTCCTGTGAGGCTTTGGCAAGGCACTTTGCAGATAAAATTGATCAGATTAGGTGTGTTACTCTGCACACTGTGGATACAGTTAGTGAGCAAGAGGCGGCCTGTGGCAAACCGGTTTTGTGGGATCGGTTCCAGCTTCTTCCTCCTGATGAAGTGGACATCTTTCATCATGCTTTCATCTGTAAGGCTGACCACCTGCTTACTTGATCCTTGCCCATCTTGGCTCATTATGAGCTACAGAGAGAGACTGGGTGAGGGGATCAAGGCAGTGGTGAACGCCTCCCTTGAGGAGGGAGTGATGCCATCAGCCCTCAAGGAGGCAGTGATAAGACCGCTCTTAAAGAAGCCCTCCTTGGATCCTCAAGTTCTGAACAACTTTCGCCCAGTCTCAAATCTGCCATTTTTGGGCAAGGTGATTGAGCGGGTGGTGGCGGTGCAGTTGAAGGCACACTTGGAAGAAACTGATTATCTAGACCCATTTCAGTCGGGCTTCAGGCTTGGGCATGGGACAGAAATGGCCTTGGTCGCCTTGGTGGATGATATGAGGAGGGCTCTGGATAGGGGTGAATGCTCCTTCCTTGTTCTCCTCGACCTCTCCGCGGCTTTTGATACCGTTGACCACGGTATCCTCCTGGACCGCCTGGAGGGGTTGGGCATTGGAGACACTGTATTGCGGTGGTTCCGGTCCTTCCTCTCCGGCAGGTACCAGAGGGTAGCACTGGGAGAGGAGGTTTCGGACCCGTGGCCACTTACTTGTGGGGTGCCACATTGTTCCATCCTCTCCCTGATGCGATTTAACATCTATGTGAAGCCGCTGGGGGCTATCATCAGGAGGTTTGGGGTGCAGTGTCATCAATATGCGGATGACACGCAGCTCTACCTCTCATTCAAATCTTCACCAAGGTTGGCCGTAGAATCCCTGTCCAAATGTCTGGAGACGGCGAGTGGCTGGATGGGAGGAATAAGCTGAAGCTGAACCCTGACAAGACCGAGGTACTTTTGGTGGGAGACAAGAGGAGGCTGGGGGATGTTGACCTGGTGTTGAATGGGGTACAGCTACCCTTGAAAGACCAGGTCCGCAGCCTGGGGGTCATTTTGGACTCCCAGCTGTCCATGGAGGCTCAGGTGTCAGCTGTGAGCCGGACAGCGCTGTATCAACTCCATCTGATACGGCGGCTGCGCCCCTTCCTTCCCAACCATCTGCTCCCATCGGTAGTACATGCCCTGGTCTCCTCTCGTTTAGACTACTGCAATGCGCTCTACGTGGGGTTACCCTTGAAGACGGTTCGGAAGCTGCAGCTGGTACAGAACGCGGCGGCTCGCCTGATTAAAGGCAGCCGCCGGCGAGATCACATCACTCCAGTGCTGAAGGAGTTGCACTGGTTACCAGTTGTTTTCCAGGCCAAATTCAAGGTGTTGGTTTTGACCTTTAAAACCCTATATGGTTCCGGCCCAGCCTATCTTAAGGAGCGCCTCCAGCAACACCAGACAGGCCGCTTAACAAGATCAGCCTCAGATGGCCTTCTCTCTGTCCCATCAGCCAGGACAGCTAGACTGGTGGGGACGTGGGAGAGGGCCTTCTCTGTGGTGGCCCCCACTCTGTGGAACTCCCTCCCTAGGGAACTCCGTCATGCCCCCTCTTTAATGAGATTCCCTCGTGCATTAAAAACGTGGTTGTTCAGGCAGGCATTTGGGGTGGGTTAGGGTATTTAAAAAAAAAAAATTATGGTAAAATTTTATTGTTTTAAATTGTTTTATGGTGGGTTGTACATCGCCCAGAGTGGCTGGGTGACCAGTCAGATGGGCGATTAATAAATTTAATAAATAAATAAATAAGTCACCTATTGATATGCAGTTCCTTTTCCTTTCATTTCGATAGACATTTTTCTCCCTCTCTCAAAATACACGTACCCAGGGTCATCCCATGAAGCTGATTGGTGGGAGATTCAGGACAGATAAAAGGAAGGACTTCTTCACACAGCACATGGTTAAACAATGGAATTTGCTACCACAGGATGTAGTCATGGTTGCCAGTTTGGATGGCTTTAAAATGGGGTTAGACAAATTCCTGGAGGAAAAGGCTATCAGTGGCTACTAGTCTTGATGGCTATGTGCTACCTCCAGTACCAGAGGCTATGAACTGTACACCAGTTGCTGGGGAACATGGCGGAAGGGTGCTGTTGCACTCATGTCCTGCTTGTGGGTTCTGGGTTGACAGCTGGTTGGCCAGTGTATGAACAGAGTGCTGGACTAGATGGACCCTTGGTCTGATCCAGCATGGCTCTTCTTATGTTCTTAACATATTCTTTACAATGACAATCCCGTAAATCCAATATTTTCAGTTAATTTTGATTTCCAGGTACATGTTGTTCAAAGTCTGGATTACTGATCTCTGAACAGCTCTACATTCAGGAATTTGATCCTCACCTGCAGCTTTTGGTTTTACTTAAGCTCCAGTATCTGCATGTACCCTATGCCAGTTTTTGAACCACAAAGAGTGATTCTGTGCTCAGGTTTGTTACCCATTTAGCCCAGATTTCTTACATATCATGCTCCAAGTATTTTGTGCCAAGTGCTTCTTTTTTCCCATTTGTTTCAACCACAGAGTGGGTGAGCCAACTATGTGTGGTTTCCCAGTCATATTGTTTATAGCAGCCTGTATTAGCGACTTTTTCTAGATTTCTCCAAATTTCAAGAGATTATACGGTCTGTTTAGTTTGGGATTGGGGATATATATCTATATCTATATATATCCCCAAACTATACAAATCACACCATGAGATTCAAACCCACAACATAACATTTGAGAATATCAAATGCTCTGACAACTGAAGCACTGCCCTCTGCATTGAATGGCACCTGAGATAAATTTAAAGTTCAGGATATCCAGAGGAAGTTCAACAGATGTGTAAAATTATCTATTTGCTATTTGTTAGGAAACATTCTTCCCATTGCCAAATCCCCATTTCGTCCATGTGCTTTTCTTCTGCGCTTTCTTCCTCGTCTCCTCTCCATGTTATGTCATGTTCTCAAGAAAGACAGGATTGGAAAATATGTTCATCTAGGAAAACGCTGTCAATAAAAATAGGGAATATTAGCAATTATTTTCATATTTTAAAACTTGTGGTTCCATTCTCCAGATGTGTCTGAAATATTCCTTCAATGAATCTCTTGACAGTAGTTATTGCTATTCACAGTGTGTGTGTGTGTGTGTGTGCGTGTGTGTGTGTGTGTGTGTATTATAGTCAAAGTAAATGATCTTGGCTTAAAGTTTGACACCAGGCAGAACAATCCTAGGCCCCAAATTTCCTGATTGGTTTTAGGTGGCAGGGGCCATATCTATCTATCCTGGAGGCCCAGTTACATCTGCAAAAATCTCTACAGGCATAACTGTACCTTACTATGAGTGGTTTTTTTCACTAGTGGTAGGTCCAGAAAAGTTGATTTTCCAGGTGGGGTGAGATCTGTTGGATCCAAGCTCCCCTGTTTCCAGATGATCCACCAAATCCTTCTCCCTTCCGCTCACCCCACCCTATCCCACCCCACACACATACACCACCTACGATTACACTGTTAGCTACCTTTTAGGACTTTTCCAGAATACGATGCCATATTCAGCAACAACAAAAAGGGCCTATTTGCAGCAAATGTTTTTTTTTTACCACAAACAGTATTCTCTTTTTTAAAAAAGTAATCAAATCAGATCACAATCTGAGAAGAGGCTTTGGAATACGTACCTTTGACTGGCCTGCAGTTAAATTCAATTGATTTTGGCCTTTTACTTTTCTATATTCTTGTATCACCTGCTAAAAAGAAAGAGTCACTTTGACTTTTGTTGCTTTGCTGCCCCAATGTCATGTTGAAACCATACCCAGATTAATCTCCTTCCACTTTCTGCTTCCTATGATAGACATATCCATTTCTACAGAGAATGTCAAACATACTGTATGGGTGACTGATAAGGTGTGTCCTGTCATATTCCTGCTTGTTTCTCTCTTCGCAACAGTCTACTTCAGGCCTGTACAAACTGTGATTCAACAAGGTGAATGCAGTCCACCAGAGGTTGATGAACTTCTTGTTTTTGTTACTTACCTAGGACTGCAAAAGTAAGGGGTTGTCAAGCACCTGTAAGACCACAGTTCGTAGCTGGGAACTGTTTTTAGTTTTGGAGGGTCATAAGTTTTGCAAGCCCAATTTGCTTGTTTATTACTTCTGTGGTTCTGCTATTGTCAGGTTTCAGACCGAAAATGTTTACTTTTCTCATCTCCAACTCAATTCAGAAGTTGACTGATGGGTAGGGTAATTGTCTTATTTCTTTCAGATACGGCCCACAAAAAAATTAAGTGGTTTGCCCAGGAATAGGAAAACATTTCAGCTGCCAAAACACAGAAATTAGCAGGACTATTCATTCCTTCTTCTCCACAGGATGCTAATAGAGTTCTGATAAACAACCTGTTATTGAAATTTCAAGGCTATGCTTTCTTTTTCCAGCACATATTGATTTAGTGTGTTTAAACAGTAAGGAAGATTTAGAAGCTTAGCTTAAAAACAAAACAAAACATGCAGACACATGCTGAAAACTCATCAGAAGTTTATCTGGAAAATGTGATTAAATTTTTGCAAACATATTGGACATTTGTACATCGTTCGTTATATGTTTTTATTTTAACTTATTTTTCCTGTATGTCTTTAAGTCAGCATCTGACTTAATGATGCAAGGATGTGTATGTATTCAAGGCCTGTGTAAGCCCACAAGCAGAAGCACCTTTTCATTTTCATTTTCCTAGCCCTTAAAAGCAAGAAATCCATGTGCACATTTGACTATTTCCACCAGTGCTGTCATTCTTTCAGTAATATCAGTTTCCCTCTTAAGTTAAAGCCACAGGTATTTTCACACATGCACATTCCACTTGTGTCACAGTAAATTGTGCTCCTTCCCTATGTATGGTACAGCCAGTTGGTATAGAGGTAAATATGGAATTGTGGGTGCTCATCAGGATAATCCCCACAGCAATGTCCCAAAGGAGAGTCCAAAAATGCAGACAGCTGTGTTGATCCATATAAAGAATTAAGTTCTAGCAGTGTTCATCTCCACAAGGAGTAAGCCTTTTGTAAAGCTAATAGGTCTTAATTGCCCATTCAGGACCAAGCCACCCCCAAAATACTTTTACATTATTCCTGGGAACTTGGGAAGTTTATTCCCCCTCCCCACTACCGTGGGGATTGCAGCAAAGCTCAGAGGGAACAGGGAAGTCTGAGGGGTGTGGCATATGACATCAGTGTCCCTGCTAATTAAAAAAAAGTGCCAGTGCTGCATCCCTGTGAGCCCTGGGTCCACTACAACACTGATACTAGGGATGTGTATGGACCCCACGATCTGACTCGGAGGTCGCTTTGGGGCTTCCGAGATGGGCCCAATTTGGCTCAGGCTGATTTTGAGGGTCCCCAACTTGCTACGAAGTCAAAGTCGGATTCGGACATCCGAATCCCACTTCCTCCTCCAAGACACTGCCCAGCCCCAGCTCCTTACCTGGGTCCTTGTTCCAATGGGGGGAGGTGCTGCCACTGGGGGAGCTGCCAGTGGGGGAGTCAGTGCCTCCAGAGCTGCTAGGGAAGCCACTGCTGGTGCTGCTGGGGGAGCTGCCACCAGTTCCTAGGCCCTTTGGACACATGCCAGCAGACATCTTGTTGTTCCCTGGAAAGGAGCCATTTTTAAAATGATGAGTCCCTGTCTTCCCAGAAATTCAGGAAGTTGCCATTTTAAATATGGCTCCCCCATCTAGAACAACAAGGTGGCTGCTGGCGCACGTCCAGAGGACACAGGTGGTGGCAGTGGCATGGCGGCTGGGGCTCCAGATTGCGCCACAGTCCACCAAAGCACTTCGGAGTGAGCTGCTTCACTTCAGGCCACTTCATGCCCCCTCCGCCTCATCTCAGAGGTGGCCTGAAGCAGCCTGAAGCACTCTGCTTTGACTCAGAGCTCAGGCTTCAGGCCGAAGCGGTGCACAGCCCTACTGGATACAGTCTCTCCTTATTTGTTCATTGTGTAGTAGATCTAGTCCTAAGTTCTTCCTCAAGAGCCATTTCTTTATCAGTGCTTTTCTTGAATTAATGAACAGTCTTGTTGTGGCACCTTCAAGACTATCATATTTATTATAGCAGAAGCTTTTGTGGATTTGAGTCCACTTCATCAGTTTCATCTATAAGACTCTTGGTCTTATCAATTTTCTGTAATAAAGTATTTCATTTTTATTTATTTACATAATTTATGTACTACCCACTTAACAAAGCCCTCTGGATGGTTAACAAAAAATGATAATGACAATACAGACCCTAAAATCCAATAGTTTAAAAGCAACTACTTTACAAACCCATTGAATAAATAAATAAAACAATAAATAAATAAAACCAACGACATGAAACATTTAACTAGGAATGGATGACTCAGTCAATTCTGGTTTCTCTCAGCTTCTCATTTTTCCAGTATGGAGTTCATTTCATCTCAAACTGAGAATTTTTCTAGTCCTAAATTCAGTGTGCCTTGAACTTTGAGAATTTTTTTAAAAGTTTGCCTAATGTACACATTTTTTTGCAAGCAGTTTTCCTAATATGCATATTTAAACATTATGTTCTCTAATATATCCATTTTGTACCTTTTTATTGGAGAACTCCATTGTAAAATTTGGAAAAGTGCAAATTTCAAAGGATAGCTCAGTTTCAGTGTGCATAGTGACTCAAAAGTGCAAGATTAGGTAAATTTGCATTAAAGTGTGAACAGAATAAATTTCTCCCCCATTCCTACATTTAGCACAACAAAATTAAAAGCACGGAATATCTTAACATGTTCTTAAAACAATCTTAAAATGCCTGGAAAAATAAAAAGGTCTTCACCTGGCAGTGGAAAAATAGCTTAACCTCTGCTCATCAATGAGGTGTGTGTGTGTGTGTGTGTGTGTGTGTGTTCCATTCCACCTCAGGATTTATCAAACTCAATGTGTATTCTTTACCACTTGATACATCTCTGAAGTGCATTTTTTAAAAAAATGTTTGGAGATCCTTCAGCTGTCCTTTCTTTCTGAAAAAAAGTCTTGGCCTTAGTTGTACTTCTGAACTAACAGGACTGAGAAACAGCTGTTCAAACAAACAAAAATGGTGTCACATAATTTGGCCTCCCACAAAAGGTGAAGAAATCGGTGTAAGGAATTCTGGGTATGTCACTCCAGTTTGAATGCTGACATTTTTTAAAAAGCTAAAAAATGTGCAGATTATCCTAAACACCTGGTTTGCAGAAGAACTGCAATACACAACTGTGTTTGTAAAGGACTTTTAAAATATCATTTGTAATATTTTTGGCACATCCCATGATAATGCAGCATTGTCAAAACAAACAAGTAATTCATTAAAATCATTGTAGAAAATATACACACACACCCATATGAGTTGGCTTTTCAGGGTTGTGTCTATCTTTGAACTCTGCTATTAAATTTCCAGCATTTATAAAAACAATAATACAAAATGATGAATGAACCATTTCCAGTTTTGGATATGTTAACCAGTTGAACTCAATCTTAATATAAGAAGCAACATTTTTAGGTAATTGCTTTACAATGTGGTTCTGGAATATGTTCTAAGTAGCTTAACCAATCCATGGATGGTACATTATTTCTTTATGTATACATAGAGAAAGCTGAGTTAATGGTCCAATCCAAATAGATTTAAAGCACAATCATATTCATGTCTACTGAGAAGTAAATCCCATTGACTTCAGTGGGGCTTACACCCAGGTAAGTGGATATAGGATGGCAGCCTAACCCTAGCCATTCCCATCATTATTAGAATAGCATAGAATCATATTGATAGCATTAAAATACATGCCTTCAAATATATTTTATAGATATTCCACTGCTTCCCACTTCCCCTTCTGTACAATTCAAAATGAAATATCCTACAATGATTATGGAGAAAAGACTGACCATCAGATTAAGTGAAATTACAGCTTTCCTGGCTTTGTATCACTGTCAATAGCACATATTGCACCAAATCTTTTAATGGTTTCACATTAAACAACAATGAGAACAACTAGAAAACTCTTTGCATGTGGAAAGATGACATATCAGAGAGATGGGCAGCCTAAAACTTGATTTGCTACCTCTCTAAGTACAGGGGCTATTATTACATGAGTATTAAAAATGTGATCCTCCATCTTCAGTTCACAGTGGTGTAGTCCAGGAATTGCTGTGCCACATACATACTATTCAGTTACTTTGTAAACTAGGACTCTGGGATTTTTCTGACACCAGTTCTTTCTGTGGCCACATCTGTCATGTGTTAGCATTTTCATGGGCATTTTACAGGCAGCATTGCTGATATTTGCCACTGAGCTGCAGAGGGAGGTATTTAAAAGAGAGTAGGGAGAGAGAAAAAATAATTCTACAATTTCCTTTCAGCACATTTACAGCTACTTTTTCAATCCTGCATGTGTGTTTTGGAGGCAGTCAGCTTAGATTGTTGTCTTAAATGAAATTCCAAACAGTCTAAAAAACAAACTCTCTAGACGGCCATTAACTTGCAGGTGTGCAAATCTACTAAACATGAAACTTGGTTAAACAAATGAAATCAGGCCATGAGTGAAAAGTCATGACATTTCTTTTAATATTAAGAGAGGAATAAAATGAGGGACAATGTGAAGAAAAAGCTGTGAAAATTCATTCTGTCCCCAATGGTACAGGATTTTTTAACACTTGCCATCTTAAGTGAAAATGTATATGTGTAACAGATACAGAGTAACATATGCAAGATATTGGAGATAAGGTATTGGATCCAGACTTAGCCATAACCAGGGGTCCATCTACACTCGGCTTTTACTCCAGGGCGGGGGCAAGTCGAGGTCCCTCATGATAGATGGCCTAGTCGCGACTTCGCAGCCATCCATGGTTTTCACCCAGAAAATGCAGAGTTCTAAGGAGTCATTTTGCTGCAATGTTTTTCCTTTGCTACGGGTTTTCCCACGCTTGTGAGCCATCTGTCCCTTCCCCAAACTGTGACTTCACATTTTGCAGTGGGTGTGTTGTAGGCGTGTGTAGTACCTGCGTCACTCTGTGATGCCCCTTTACTTCCCCCCCCCATCCCTTTGCAGTTGCGCAGTTACAGAAGCACAGAGGGGCGTTTTCATATTTAATCACACCTTCGCACATATTTGCAGCTTTGTATCTTCGCAATAGTTGCTTTTGGAGTCAGTACCCAAGAACTGGAGGGGGGTGTGTGTCATGGAGCAGGAACAACATCGCTCTGGGCACCATTTCGGAGTGATGGCTAGGCACGTAGCACTCACGCTTGTGAGTGCGAACCATCGCGAGAGTCTCAGGCTGGGGCACTGAGAAACTCAGGATGTGGAAATGAAGGAGCACAAAACATCCAATTTTTACCTTAAAAAGGTCAGAAAGAGCCCCTCAAATACAAAACAGCCACTGAAATGTTGCACCCCCACAGTCATGGGACTGCACAGCTGTGCATTTGAGTATAATAAATGGCAAAAAAAAAAAGGCCACGGCAAATCTGTTAGGGAAGCATGCAGTACATCACAAGTGTATCACAGGGCTAAGGGCTTGCTGATTCGAAGCCAGATTGCTGTGCAGTTGTGATGGGGCGGGGGATCAAAGCGGTGCCATATAGATGGGGCTCAGAAGTGACCCACTTGAGGAAAAGAATGGGATTTAGGTTAGTCTAAATTAAGTCCCATTAATTTCTGTGGGTCTACTCTAAGTATGACTAAGTCTGGATCCAACCCAATAAAATAGCCATCAATTGTATGAGAAGATTGACAAGCTAGATTGACAAAAAAGACAGAGCACATATATTTTTGTTACAAATTGAATACTAAAAAAGTGTACTATAAAGCAGTTATATTTAAATTAGGGATGTCACGAGCGTCCATTTGGGGGCTCGAGCTCGGTGGGTTCCCACCAGTTCAGCCTCCCGGATGCCAGTCTGTGACCCCTGCTCTTGCCTGACTCAGTGAATGCCGAGTCAGGCAAGCATGGTGGCCTCCGCTCTTTGCCCAAGTGTTGCTCATGGCAGCGGTGGCAGTGGCAGGATGGGAGGTGAGATCCCCCTTGGTTCCCATCCTGCTGCCTCTGCTACTGCCACTGAGAGCAACTGCGCCCCTCTCTGCTGGTGCTCGGCAGAGAGGGATGCAGTTGCTCTCAACGGCAGCAGCAACAGCACTCGCCGGGCTCCTGTGAACCACCAGCCGGCTTGCATCCCAGTGCGAGTAGGGGTGTGCAGTGGGAGGGGATCCAGTGAGTGGGTCACGGGGCGGACTCAGGTGAGTTCGCACAACCCTAATTTAAATACATAGTGGGTTGGATCCAGACTTGGCCTTCTGAAAATGGAAGAGCTCCTTTGTTTGTGGAAAATACAGTGATCCAGCATAAACTTCCACTGGAGGAAGGCCACCTCCCACACTGTTCTAGTGGATCTTCCAGTGCTCCAGAGCAGATTCATGGGAGGTACAGGGGGCTGCAGGAGGAAGGAGGAATCAGTGAAAATTATCTCCTCTCTTTCCTCCAGTGGGAGTGGCCCAGGAGCAGAATTCCATGGAACCAGCCCTACGTTGGGTCCACCCCTATATTTGAAAACTGTTGTTTGGGCCTTGCGAAAAACTGAAAAGTACGATATCAGTATTGAAATTATGCTGAGTTTGTCTTTTCTTTCTTTGGTTAACTGCTTTGTTTCTACAATCATATATATGACTCCCATGAAATTGTTATGAGTTAACCACAGTTTTTAAAGCTTTTTTTAAAATAGAAAAACATATAGTTGAGATTATTTTATTCAGCTATTTTGCCTTGAAGGTTGGATGTACTGCTTAAATTCCTCGAGGAATTTGCAGTTTGCTTCACTCACTCACAAGTGTTGACCGAGCAAACAGACTCATTAGCGTTAGAACCACCAGGACCTCCAAAGAGTACGCTGTGGGAATGCCACCAGATTAAACCTCCCTTTGAGCAACTTAAACCACTTCCGCTATAGAAATCTTGCCAGATAATATTATTTTGAAGTGTGGGATAAGAAAAATTTAAGAAAGTAGACAACATTCAAGAATGAAAAACAACAGTGAATGATATGAGGGGAGGAAATATATATGTTCATTCATATATGGTGTGATAAATCAATAGGCAGGAAGAAATATTCACGCAAACCCCACATGTACCAAGTAGCAATAGCAGGGCCTATGTTAAGAAAATTGACAAGCACTGATACAAAATTGCACAAAAATCGTTTCAACATTATTTTAAATGATTTTGAATTGTTTGTGGACTGGAGTCATTGGTACACATTTCTCATAGTACTGGTAAAGCTGTTGTTGTTCAGACAGTCTACTTTTTGAGAACACTTCCACATCTATTTGTCTTCTGAGAAGAATATTTGAGCATCTGCTGTGAAAGCCTTGGGTGTTGCAGAAGGTTCTGGGTATGTTTTAAGACAGGGTTAGGCAGAAAGTAGATCTCCAAATATTTTGGTCTTCAACTGACAGTCTTCCTGACCATTGGCTTTGCTGACAGGGGTTTCTGGTAGCTGACATCCAAAACATCTGGAGATCTACCTTCAGCCTACCCCTGTATTAAGGTACCGCCTCAGTCTATGCCAGACATGGACTGGCCTCACTGTTGCCTTGTGTGAATGGAGTGTGCAGTCACTGCAGTGTAGAACATAACATCTCATGCGGTTGTACATGGCAAGGGACAAGCGATATGGTGGGCAAGTTGTCTGTCATCATATTCTCATTAAGGAACCCATAATAACCTTCCAACAAACCTGAGAGTTCCCCAGAATGCAATTTGAAAAACACAAATAAAGGTATCAGATCTGTTTCACATACTGGCAGTATTAAACAATCTCCAGGTGAAATTCTGGTTCATTTAACTCCCAGGGAATAAGTTTCTCTCTTCGAGCACTGACATTGCTATAATGGCATTAAAAATAAAGCATTCTGTTCTGAAATGGTCATTATAAACAGAGTATTCCCTGTGATTTTTCCTCTCTCTTAAATCCCTCTTCAATCCACAGTGACTGACAAAATTAATGAACTTAGCAACACCTGTCCCAATAAAAAAAGTGTACTGCACACCAAGCTGTTGAAGAAAGCATGCATGACTAACAGCTTTGATACATGGCTTATTTATGCCAGTAACCATGATTTCAGGTACAACAGCACCATTTCCATATAATCTGGGCAGCCTGCTTCCTGTATGATTAGAGGGCCCAGTGCATGGGTGGGCTTGAGAACTGTGAGGGGAGAAAGATAATAATCAAACTATTATTGGCTTGTCTTTTAAATAGCTGAGAGACAAAACCAATGTACTTAGATGTTGGAAACTACCATAAGAATATTCCTGGTTGGCCAGTCTCAAGTTCATGGAAAAGTCTGCATTGTATTTTACATTACTCGGTGTTGATTTTTCCAGCTTTTCACATAGTGAGTGTCATAGCCCAGCTGGCTTGGCTGACATGATGAGATGGGGAAGAAAAATAACAATAATCACAATCAATCACCAAGGCGTTATGCTGGCTGTTACGAATAAGGCTGCCCAGATTATATGAATAAGAATCTATGGATGAGGCCAGTAGCCCTCATGAAATGCTGCCTTCCATGAAGGGCTAAGTGCGTGGAGGGGGCTGTGCGTGCCTCCTGGCTCCGCTCCTGATGTTGCATGCCCTGCCAGCCATTTGAGCATTGAGTGCAACGTCTGCAAAGTGCAGTCTATATGTATGGACTATATCAAAATTATTTCTTTTTTAGGCAGATCCCTAAAATGCTCGATGCCTTTAGAGACTATGTCTCTTCCTCAGGAGCTATGGATCTCTCAGACGAGCCTGTTTCTGTAGAAACTCATCTGTTCTGTCAGCTTCACTGAGAGTTTCACTTTCTACAGAAGCAGAAGCAGGCCAGTCTCAGAGTGAGATCAGTAGTTCCTGAGGAAGAGAAGTAGTCTAGAAATGCATCGAGCATTTTAGTGATCTGCCTAAAAAAGAAATAATTTGATATAGTCCATGAATATTTTAGAGATCCACACAACAAATAAATAACTATTACAGTCCATGCCCAGTGGCGCTTTTAGATTTTTTTCCTTTTTGGTGGTTTTTATGCATAGCACCTTTCCTCTCAGTTTTTCAGTCTATATGTACTGTATACAGCTTTGCAGTGGAGGCTGGTGGCTCCAATGTCATGGGGCAGTGAATCTGCTCTGGGTTCCAGCCAGGACCAGTCAGAACTCTAATGGAGCTATCCAAGCAGCTTTGTGTACATAAACATCCATGTGATCAGGAGCTCTGCACAATCAGGGCCATTTCTAGGGGGAGGTGAAGTGGGTAGTCACCTAGGGTCCCAAGAGATCTAGAGTGCCCAATGACTCCCAGGCAGACAGCAGCAATAGAATCACACAGCTCACTAACTTTGTGGGGTGTGCAGCCAATTGTGTGCAGGCCTCTAACCAATGGAGTGGTTAGAGGCCTGCCCCATCATACCTATGTTTAGTACATCTGCACCAGGGTGACTGCCTTTGCTTTATGAAACTTTAAGGGTGGTTCATTCTCACTATCCATTATCTCTCTGACCTCGTTCAAGAAGACATTGACAGTAATATTCTAAACAATCTCATTCCGAAACGTGATTTTCTCTTGGAAATGTGATGTAAATAATTATATCACATCTTCAAGAATAACTGTGCTAGCTGAGTTCACATATAAGTTAATAAAAAGTGATTTGGGTCCTATTTCATAGAGATGCTGTTCAAGTAAACAATCTTAAGAGATGTTGCTGATTTGGTAAATAATCCATGAGGAATTCCTGCTGTGAAAGGCCCATTGAAACAAATAGGAGTTGCATTAAAACTGATTTCTACAGGGCTTAGGAGAAAAAAAAATCCTGGCAGATCATACCATAGAGTACCTCAAGCAAAGAAGAAATGTCTCAATATCCCTCAAATATTCATAATTTTGCTGTTGCTGCTGCTTTCTTTGCTATTGGGTAAATAATATTCTGAAGTTTTGCAAAATGAAGAGCAAACCACAATGTTTATGTGGTAAATTAAGAAACTTCTGATCTTAGAGTATTGCTTCATACAGTATTTAATGGCAGCTGATATTCCTTACCTATTTAGACCCTTGGTTTCATGCCTCACTCATTTTGCTTTGAATTTAAGATGCAACAAAGGCAATGTTTTCTTTTTCTAAAAGACACATGGTTCATTCTTTGTGTGGGCAGCCTCTCCAGAACCAGACCATTCTCTTTTCATCAAATTAAAAAAAACCAAAACAACAGTGACTCATTTTTGGTCTTAATTAAAAGAATTATACTGAAGCCTTTGATGAATGTAGTGAGAGAGTTCTTGCAATAAAGCTTAAAAAGTGCAGAAATCTTTGTACAAATAATTGTAGGTGCATTCACTTTCAAGTATTAAGAATTCAAACTCCAATGAGAAAAAGGTGATTTAAAAACAAAATCCACAGTGCTTTTTATGTTTGTATTTATGGAAATACCCTAGGACAGGATCAGACAACCTGGTGCCCTCCAGATGTTTGGGATTACAACTCCCTGAACATTGGACATGCTGTCTGGGGCTTATGGGGACTGTAGTCCAAAACATCTGGAAAGCACCAGGTTGCCTACTTGCAGGCTATATCACAGGCTAATGTCCTACTTTAGAGGACATTTCTCTATTTGAAGGGCTATCCGAGTATTTTAAAAATAAGGAACCAGGGCCAGATCTACACCTTGTGTCATATCCCATCATGATGATGCTACATCCCTCTTGCACATTTATACCTCGTAGGACACACAGTGAGATTTGTTGCAGTGTTTTGGATAATGTGGAATAAAAAACAGGGAATAACACTATGATAGCAGTATATAGAATGTGTCATGTGCCCCAAAACTTATCAGTGAACTTCAATATCACTATAAAGCAATAGTGTAGATCTAGCCCATAAGAAAGGAGGGAGAGCAGGGGCCTTGAAGTTGCCTGTAGTGATTGTAGTAATTTAGAGACATTTCCTTACAAGAAACATTGGGTTGGGAATTTGGAGATGATCCTGGAGAGTGGGGTGAGGGGGTGGAGCCTGGACTGGCTGAGGGAGCTCCAGCAAAGAACTGCTTGTTGTTACAACTCTAATAAAAACCACCATGTTATCTTCTTAATATATGGACCCAAACTTATTACATTGCCCATCAACACTGTGCAGCATAGAGGTCACCTGGTCACTGTCTTCTCCAGTATGGTGAGATGTATTTCTATTTAAATTATAGCCATTATTTCTAAATTTGCACCTAGACGTATACATTAGCGTGTGCAAAATCTATTCAAATAGGTACCCCCTTTTGAGGTGATGCATCTTCTCATTTTTCGTGACATGTAAGTGGCCACTCTACTGGCCAGCCAGATATCACCTTCTTATAGGAGAAAATGGAGACAATAAACAAGTAGGTAGGGATCATTTTTAGCACAGCTGAATTACAGGATTCAGTTCAGCACAGTCAGGTCTGTGCTTCCTGCTTCATGCAAGGGTAATCTGAGAAACATTCTGATCTGATTTATTGGCTTATCTCTCTAGCATATTTGATCTAAAGCAGCATTGCAAGGGGCAAGAGGGTCAGTGTAGAGTAGGGGTGGGCAGAATATAGTTCTCCAGATGTTTTGGACTTCAGCTCCCAGAATCCCTGACCATTGGCCATGATGGCAGGGGCTTCTGGGAAATGAAGTCCCAAAATCAGGAGATCTACCTTCTGCCCACCCCTGGTGTAGAGGAGTACAATGAGAAGAAACTATGTACATGCATACAGGCTTCTCTTGCTTCCTTGGTTGTCATAAATGATGTGGTGAAACTTACGGAGAATGCCTTACTTGCACAATCGTGTGTTGTCCTCTTGTATACATGTCCTATTGGATTAAAAGGATAGAAAAGCATAACGGCCTTTGAAAAAATTCCCACTAAAATCATAAATCAGAATCTCACTAATATAATTTCTTTTTTCCAATTTAGCAGAGACTCTTAAAAAATACATACTAGTGATTATTTGGTTCATCTTTTGCTGTCATAATGTTCATCAAGTCATTTCCCTTCCCATGTTTTTTTCACGGTTTGATTCATGCACTGTACCGTTGGAATTTGCATGAACGATTTGGAGATTCTGATATTCTGTTTCATTTGGAATATTGATTTTTGTTCCTTCTGACCCACAACAACCAACAAAAAAAAACCACTTTCACTAGAAAAAAAAGATTTTTTGGTATGACAACCCCAAATCTATAGCACATCTCACTGCTGCTCATACTGTATTACTGCACTGGGGCTTGGCATTCGATGGACTACTTAATACTATTAGGCAATTCCCTGAGTTTCACTGTTACTGGAAAATGGCTGCATTTATTTAGTCCAATGACGGAATTTTAAATCACTGCAGAAGAACGTAACCTTCGTGAAGTCAATGAAGTGATGCTGATTTATATCATCTCATGATCACCAAAAGTGATGTTATGTGTTTCTAGTCATAGGACAAGGCCCTGCCACTCCATTATTTTATGGAGGAATTAGATGACCTCATTCACTCACAGATCTGTCATCCAAGGGCTGCTTGTTGCTGGTGTGATGCATGGAGATGTGTTACCAGCACTAGGTGCATTAGTTTTAACCGTTTGGAGCATCTGCCTAATTAAGTGGTAGGCAATGCAACACAGGCAAAGTAAGCCCCAAAGAAGATGCATGAAGGCACTAGAGTCAAGAACTGCAGGCAACAGAAAGAATACTTTATAACAGCCAGTGTCTCCACAGTTCTTCCATGTATGCTGGAGGCAATAAGTCCTATGTCAGCCTCATGTGGCACAGAGTAGTAGGCGGCAGGAGAGTGCAACCGAAACTCTCCCCACGACCTGAGTTTGATCCCAGTGGAAGCCGAGTCTCGGGTAGCCGGCTCAGGTTGACTCAGCCTTCCATCCTTCCGAGGTTGGTAAAATGAGTACCCAGCTTGCTGGGGGAAAGGTAGTCACGACTGGGGAAGGCAATGACAAACCACCCCGCTATAGTCTGCCATGAAAACGCCAGCGCAAACGGCGTCCCTCTAGGGGTCAGCAATGACCTGGTGCTTGCACAGGAGGAACCTTTCCTTTCCAGCCAATTGTGCTTCTAAATCCCCTACTTCTTTGTGGATTTGAATTGGTCCACAAGTTGTCAGAATTAATTCTGTTGCCATGCACTTACCATCTTCCTCTGCCAAACCTCTATCTGTTTCTCATGATGGAGTTGCCACACACCAAGCTGGTACTTGGAGAAGCTATGATTCTAGGTAGGGCAGATTGGGGTAGGGTTGCTCTGTATGTCAAAAAGGCCAGATATTCCATTATATTAGAGAACCCTAGAGGAACAATTCCACAAAATTACAATGGGTAGAGATGCCAAGCGTTAACAGCAATTTAGTACCAGGTACCAGATATTAAGACTACTGTCACCACCAGCAGCCATTCCGGCAGGCTGGGCTGAGGGAGATGAGAGAGAAAAGCAGGGACATTCCACCAGTGTTTCTGGAAGACTTATTTCCCCCCTCTTCCTTCCCTATCCCTTTTTCTTGTGGGTCATGTCTTGTAGATTGTAAGCCTGGGGGCAGAGACTGTCTTCTTTTATTAATTATCTGTTAGCCACTCTGGAGCCTTTTTTTTGGCTGACGAGCAGGATAAAAATACTCTACGGTCACAATACTATCAGGATAGGCAGCGGCTTCTGAACTCAGGGGTGACCACCTATCCAATGCAGGGCAGGAGAAGCTCAGAGGGGATCATCAGCCTTCAGCTGCCCTGCATTTTTGGCTAGACAGCCAATTTCGGCTGTCTAGCCGTGGGAAGGTGGAGTGGGGGAAGCAGCTGCCAGACGATATGTTAGATGTGTTGTACCAGCATTTCCTCCTTCCCCACCTCAGAATGCCCCCCGCAATGCCCCATTTTCGCTGCTCTGTGCTCTTCCTCTGAGAATGGAGTGTGGGGTCATTCCGAGCTGCCTGCGAGACAGTGCAGGAGGGGGGGAAGGTCAGTTCTCAGGGAACCAACTTCAGAGCACGGGCTTATATATTCTATGGCCATCTAGCTGCTGACTAGCAGCCATAGGATTGCTCCCTAAATAAATAATATTATTGCTCCTCTTGACCAAAACTGAATCCATTTTCCTCATGGTGTAAAATACCTCAGCAATGGAGATGGCTGTACCATGTATGATGACATTTATTTATTTAATTAATATAATTTTGAATCACCCCTACTCAATGAGTACTCACAGCAATTTACAATAAAACCATATAAAGAATAAATTACTTTTTTTAAAAGGAAAATAAAATAGGTAATACATACATGACAATAAAATGTGTGAATCTTCTAAAGCGGGGGTCTCCAACCCCGGTCCGTGGACCGGTACCAGTCCATGGCCTGTTAGGGACTGGGCAGCAGTAGGGGTGTGGGAACCCCCCCTTACCTTGGGTCTGCGAGGGGGGAGGCGATCCGTCCCTCCCCCCCGCCCCAGAATCCTCACCGGCCCTGGCCGGCTCCGCTCTGCAGCGAGTCCACAGAGCTGCCGGCCGGCTCCGGCCCTGTTCTTTGCAGTAATAGCCTATTACTCCAAAGAACAGGGACGTAAATACGTGCGTCCCAGCCAATAGCTCTGTGGCAGCCAGTCCAGGGCCAGCAAGGATTTCGGGGAGTGGGGGGGGGAGGGACAGATCGCCCCCTCCGCGGACCCAAGGTAAGGGAGGTTCCCACACCCCTACTGCAGCCCGGTCCCATCCCATCCCCCGGTCTGTGGAAAAATTGCCTTCCACGGACCGGTCTTGGTCCTAAAAAGGTTGGGGACTGCTGCTCTAAAGGAGCAGCATTAATCACTGAGAGCATTGTAGAACAGCGTAGCTATCTAAAGGCCAAGTATGCTGGGAGTTGTAGGCCTTTTTTCTATCTAAACATGTATAGGATTGTGCTTTAAGGGAGCAATCCTATGGCCTCTAGAAACTGTCTAGAGGGCCATAGGATATACTGTTTTCTGGGAACCAACCTCACAGCCCACGTTCTGAGGTCGGTTCCCAGAGAAAACCGACCTCCCCCCACGTCTGTGCTGCCGCGGAGGCAGCACAGAGAAGCCCTGTCCTCCACACTTGGAAGAGGAGCATAGAGTGACTGAAAAAGGGGCGGGGCTGGGGGTGTTCCAGGCCGGGGAGCTGCGTGTACGACACATCCAATGTGTTGTACAGCAGCCTCCTCTCCCAGTCGCCCCCCCCCCATGGCTAGACAGCCGAAAACACCTGTCTAGTGGAAAATAGCAGGCCAGGAGAGGTGCGGAGGGAACGATCCCCCCCGTGCCTCTCCTACCTTGCTTTGGATAGCCGAGTTCGGAGGCGGCTGCCTATTTTGATAGGATTGCACCCTAAGTCTATTAAAAAAACATGGGGGCTTGAGGCAATGTAAGGAGACATAAACATTATATCTGTATTGTTATAATTGTGTGGTCCATTCCCACACATGATATTCCAGTAGTGGAGAACATGCTTGTGTAAACCAGGCTTAAGGGTCAAAATAGATGTGACATTAAAAGCCATGAATACATTTAACAGGTCTGTTTTCTACTTTAACAGTAGTGGCTGGTGGAGGAGCAAGATTGTGTGTGTGCTGCATGAGCAGAGGGAGTTTAACCCTTTCCCCTGTGCTACCTACAATCCCATCAAAAAGATCTCCTCAGAGCTGCTATTAGCCCGGAGAGGAAAGCTAAGTGTGGAGAGCCAGTGTGGTATAGTTGTTACAGCCTGGGACTGGGAGTCGGGAGTCCCAGTTCTAGTCCCCACTTGGCCATGAAGCTCACTGGGTGACTTCGGGCCAGTCACAGACTCTCAGCCCAACCCACCTCACAAGGTTGTTGTGAGGATAAAATGGAGACAAGAAGGACCATGTAAGCCACCTTGGGTTCCTTGCAAGAGGGAAAAAGGCAGGATATAAATGTAATAAAAGGTAAATAAAAAAAATAAGATTGACATCAGCGCTCAGCCCCCCCCCCCGCTGCTATGAAAGGAAAAACAAAAGAACAGACATGTTAAACGCATTCACACATTTAATGCCACATTAGTTTTGCCCCCAAACTGCTATTTTGCTGCAAATTGCATTCTTCTCATAAATTGAGAAGCCACTAAAAAATCCAAGTGCAGTCCTACAGTCATGAGCAGCATCCTTTCTCCACAGGCCTGCGGAAATGCCACCCCTTCCCTTTCTTTCATTTAAAGATGAAGAACTTATTGCCCTATGGCAATCCTATTCTAAATAAAGATTAGTCAGTAAAATAACCCTAAAATTTAAGGAACTTCAGATGAACAAACAGGATGTTTAGATCTAAAGCCTGCACAGCTTTACTTAATGTGATGCTGTGATTCTGAATAGAATCATAGAATAGTAGGGTTGGAAGGGACCTACAAGGCCATTGAGTCCAACCCCCAAAACTTACTTAATGTGTTGCTGTGATTCTGAATAAACTTACTTCCAAGTAGTTGTACTTCCTAATTTCCATTCTGTCTTAAAATTCACGTTTGTTTCACTGGAGTCAAGACGTCACTCTTTGTTTGGAATAAAAGTAATCAGAAATGGTTCGTATATTCCCTTGAATTCTGTGAATTTTGCTTGTTTTCTTCCTAAGCATGATTCAGCAGCAGATGTCTGCCATCTGAATTTGTCAGAATGTTATTGTGGCTTTGGGGGCATCTATGTTAAGGGGCTAGTCTCATCCTATTCTGTCAAAGTATGTGTCTGGGGGGAGGAATCAGGGCCAATACCATTAGGAAACAATACTTTCTTTCAACAGCAAAAAATAATTTAAAAATTGCCAGGCTCAGCAAAGCAGAACAGAAATAAGATCTTCAGTAGCACTCCCACAGAAATAGATCACAGAGGTCTGAGCCCTGGAATAGCCACAATAAAAAGCTTTACCACGAGGATTGATTGCTTGTGTGCTGGGAAAATTATAAAGGTTTGCTTCATTTGAATAAGTACGTCAGGCTGCAAGCCAATACCTACATATCTGGGAGTAAGTCCCATCAAAATCAATCGGGCTTCATTCTGAGTGGATATGTGTAGGATTAGGATTGCACTAAAGCATGCACTGAGATCAACTGGGCCTTTTAAACACACACACACAGGCATGGGTTAATAACAGGATTGGCAATATAGAACAGATGTAAAGTAGATACAGATCCAAATAGCTCATGTTGATTGGACTTAGGTTTGCTTCTCCTCAGGCCTTCTTAAAATGCCAGTGTGTAGCAGTGGTGAACTACAACAAAAGAAAAAGCACAGCGCAATCTGTAACAACACACTTCCTCAAGAACCACAGTGAGTGAGCATAGTGTCTTCACTTGCTACCCCAAGGGAATGGTGTACACCACCCTTCCCCAACCTGCTGCCCGCCAGATAAGTTGGACTACAGCTCCTACCATCCATGCTGGCTCAGAATGATGTGAGTTATAGTCCAAGATGCTTTGACTTCGATTCCTGCATTGAGCAGGGAATTGGACTCAATGGTCTTATAGGCCCCTTCCAACCCTACTCTTCTATGGTTCTATGATTCAGCACATCTGGAGGGTAACAGTTTGGGGAAGGCTGCTGTAGACCACCTGCCACAATAAAAAGGTAAGTATAATTGTAAAACTCTCTTTCAAAATCATGACTGAGATTCTAGAAATAACCAGGGCCAGCCCTACCATTAAGAAGAATGAGGCAAGTGGCTCAGGGAGTGAATGCTGGGGGGTGGCGAAGTGTTGCCACATGGCCTGCCCTACGCCCCCTAGGCTAGCTTGCTGCACTCACGTGCAGCGGAGGACACTGTCTCCTTGTCAGTGGTGGTAAGATTTAATTGCTAGTCCGTTCAGCTTCTGTAGAAGGAAGGGTGTGCATGTGTGCCATCTTGTCCTTTGCCTTGGGCTGGCCCTGGAAATAACAGTGTGGTGGTGTAGTGGTACCACAGAGCCAGTGTGGTGTAGTGGCAAGAGTGTTGGACTAGGAACTGGGAGATCCGGGTTCTAGTCCCCACACGGCCATAGAAGCTCACTGGGTGACTTTGGGCCAGTCACAGACTCTCAGCCCAACCCACCTCACAGGGTTGTTGTTGTGAGGATAAAATGGAGAGGAGGTGGATAATGTAAGCCGCCTTGGGTTCCTTGCAAGGGAAAAAAGGCGAGGTATAAATGCAATAAATAAATAAACATCATCATCAACAACAACAACAACTTAACTTTAAAATACTACATACAAAGAAGCTTGCAAACAGTTGGAAAGACGGATTAGTAGAAAGATTTACTTTGTGTCCTGTAGGCTTTAAAGATTAGACCTTGGAAATAAACTGATATCCCCCAGCTTAGCCATAATGTTTTGCAACAGAGCAGGGGTGGGCAGCATGAAGCCCCCGCCACCCCATAGTGTGCCCCCCTCCTGCCACACCACTGAATTTGCCAGTGATGGGGGGGAAATTGATCAAAGAATTGTCACTTTTAGTACCTCCAAGCACTAAAAGGGTGAAATTAGCTTGTTTGCATATTTAGGACCCAATCCTATGCTGGCTGGGTCATGCTGGGAGCTCTAGGCCTTTTCTCTGTCTAAACATGCTTAGGACTGCACCTTTAGCAAAGAAGCTAAATTCAATCTTTTAGCCAAAAGTACCTCTTTGGATCCCAGGCTATACTCTACTGCAGGCAACTTTGGGAGGTCCAAGGGACATTTTCACACACACACCCCCTGGACATCCTCCCTCCCCAGGGATGCTGAAGAAATTTGAGATGGATTAAAATAAGCTCGGATTTCTAAGAATCTGACCTGCGGAATCTACTACAGAGCACAAATTATTGTTTGTTTGCAAGCTAAATTTAACTTTTTTAGGGCTCTGTGGTAGCTACAGAGCCCTAAAAGGCATTTGGCAGCACATAGGTTTTTATCGATCCTGGATTATGTTATGGTTATAGTTGTTTGCTGGAGAATGCTTGTTTGAAGTTGATTTAGATATATGTTCTCTTGCGTATATTGTCTGTTCGTGTTTTTTTTTATGTAAATGGCTTTAATCTCTGTGTACTGTATTTTTAATGATTTTAAACTTTGTAAACTGCTCAGAGAGCTTTGGCTATTGGGTGGTATAGAAATGCTATTATTATTATTATTATTATTATTATTACTACTATTATTATTATTATTATTATTACTATTACTGTCAAATCTAGTTTGCAAACAAGCTAGATTCAAACTTTTCAGTGCTCCAGATGCCAAAGGGTGGGGGGGGACTTTGGGGGGGCATGTTGCCTACCTCTGGTTTGTGCTGCCAAACACTATGGAATAGTTGGCTGCGGAATTTCGGTGGCACACCTGTGATGTTTTTCTGGGGTGCCCCACGGACTGGGTGCCCTCCATGGAGTGCAACCCGTGAGAGGGGCCTGGGGGGCAAAAATGGCCTTCCAGACCTCCTGTAGTTGCCCACCCCTGCAACAGAGTGTAGGCTGAGATCCAACAAAGTACTTTAGGCATTGCCCACTGGGATTTCTTGCTTTTTTTTTTCTTTGAACAGAAATTGAACCATCATGCTAGAGTACAAACCCACAACAACCAACCAAATTAAGAACAGAGCTATCTTTGAAACACCTCAAAGAGTTTAAGTTCATCTCTCTTTTTTCCCTTTACAGGTTACCAGTGGACAACAGCACATGATATGTCCATTCATTTGATGAATTCATGGTGCACTCAATGGTATCTTGATGTGATTGCTTGATTGCACCAGGATTTCTTTCTTTTTTTTACTCTTTCAGTGAACACATATGAGGGAGGGAGAGCGGGGAGAAAAACCTATGCAATTGTGCAGTTACATCTAGATTCTGTTTTGGTCTTTGATTTAATCAATGTGCATATCTTAGAACTGACAAAAAAGAAAGATGCAAACTGAGGGAAACCGTGTATGTACAAGTCTGGCAGTAAGACTATCGCCCACTTTGGACATCATGATAAGGACCAAAACAGACATTAAATGTGTGACTAGTAGCTATGTCTTCCCCTTCTCCTATTTTTACTCTAGAGTAGGTGCAGGGGACATGATCCAGATTGGGACCCTAGCACAGCAGGGTGGGTGGGCGTAGGCGGCTTTTAAGAACTGGCTGGCCCCCCTATGCCTACTGTAGAGTAAAAATGACATAGCTGCTATACACATTTAAAGTAATGTCTGCTTTGGTCCCGAGCCAGGGTTTTCAAGAATGCTGGCTTATCAGGTTTGTTGTTAATTGGGCTTATGATTCTGGCTTGTTTAGGGAGAGACAAGACAGAGTTCCTGGTTCAGATGTCACAAAAACAAAGTGGAGGGTCTGTGGTTTGTTTAGCTGCTCTCACTTGTAGGAGGAGACAAGAGGGAGCCGTAACAATAAGCCATGTTTCTCCAGAACACCTGGATTACCATTGAATATGAACTTGGCCTATAACATGGAAGAATGGCAATTCACTCATCTGTCAGTGCTATTCTGGAAACAAAATCAGAATGTGGGAGACATTTGGGTGAGGAGACTTCCACAAGCATCCCTAACTGAGTCTGGTTGGGCACACGGAAAGAGCTGCATGGTTGCTTGGCTCTTGACCATAGTTGTTAAGCATACTGACTGCTTTTTAAGGATCTTGCATGCCCCACTCCCACCCCCACTATTTATATCTTCAGTTGCAGTATGCAGTCCTGGAGACATTTAAATGCAGAGTTTTATGTTTGGCCTGTGCCCTCTTTCCTTCTTGGAATCCTTTTAGGACAAAATATAGAGCGACATATATCCATTGGTATCCATGCACACTATTAAGCCTCAATAGAATGAGTCCTTGCTTTTTTCAGCAAATAGTTCACCATTCCATTAAAAAAAAAAAAATTAAGTGTGAAGCAATTTATCTATTTTTGCATGCCCAACAGGAAAGTTTTTGAACTCTGGATATTTTATGGTACTGTGCTGTGAAGCACAGGAACAATAAACAGCGGAAGCAATGTTCCCCTTTAATTGGGGGATAAGCCATTCTAATTATTAAATCTGAATCAAAGAGGAGATGAATGGCATTATTATCCATGGTTCCTATTGAACAACTTCCAGTGTGAAGATTACATGGAGGTTCAGGAAACTAAAGTACTCTGGGAGATAAAGAACATATTGTTAGGCCCACTGACATAATCTGTTCACTCAAATAATAGTCAAGTGGCCACCTCTTTGAAAGGAGAAAAGAGCAGCTTGTGGTTATTAAGCAAAGGATTCTTTCCCTTTTCCGCTCCAAAGACAAAGAAAGGGTCTAAATTCTTAAAAGCCACACATTGTGTGCAGATGAAGATAACTGTCAAATAACCAGCTAAATCATGACTACCTACGGAAATCTGTGTCACCATCTTGGGGCCTTGTAAAAGGATGACATCTTGGCAACCACGTGAAGGCCCCTACATCATTAATTCATAATGTCCAGAGGAGAGAGCAATCGAAGAGGGACCTATTAAAAAGATCTCTTTTTTATCTGTTCATTATGTCCACTGTCTGGGACACTATGGAGAGGCCATGGGCTCTTATAACAGTACAACTCTTGGGCCCCATTTCAATGAGCTCTGTTACAAAAGCACATGGGCTTTGCACATCTGGTGGTGCCCCTGGTGACATTGAAAAGTGTTCAAAACGACATGTCGGGAGAGAAGACTTACCTCCTAATTCAAGAGCCCAGGTATGTTTCAGCAGGCATGACAAGCACATAGCACACCTCCTGTCAGAAAAAGAGTACCATTTGACCGGGGAAGGTGGTAGAGGGAGAAGCCTGCCATGGTCACACACACACCCCTTGGATGATTGTAAGGATGGACAGACCATAGACCCGAAACAAAAACTGAAGCACCTGGCAAATGACACTTGTAACTATTGAGGCTTAACTGAGTTGTGGATCAAGCCATTAGGCGGCAACATGTTCAACCTTTTAATAAAATGTGCATCTAAAATGCATTTTGTAAAGTGTTCCTTGAAGAGAGATATGAATTTCATGAAAAATTCAAAATACTCTATATTATCCACATGATAGCTGAATAGCTTTGCAGAGTGATGGTGGGTAGGAAAACAAGACCTTTGGGAATCATATAAACGAAGGAAGTAGCTCACGCACTGGTAGAAGAATTGTAAGTTAACGCAGGGGCATCTGAAGTAGAGGAAGCCAAAGTTCACAGCCACCCTCAGATGACCCCTATCTTGAATGTTGTGGTGCAGCCAGTTAATATTTGTATTTCAACTGTGGTTTCCGCTCATACCAAAGTCTGGGACTCTTATGCTTGTGCTGACATCGGCATTTTTTCCCACACTCAAAAGAAACTGTGATGGCCTAGTATTAAATAGACAGGAGACTGAGGAACAGTTTGCAAGATGAAACAGAATTTCTATAAAGGAAAAAAAAAAGATGTACTGCAATGACGGGAAGCAAATGTCATATTGAGAACAGGGATGGGCAGAACCATTCTTGTTCTGCTGCCTTTTGGTGGAAAGTGAAATGAAATCATTCTGATCTGCCCAAATTCTGAAATGAATTGCAGAACCTGGAATGACTTCCACAATTCACTGTGGTTGTGCATAGAGGCCTCACATGGCTGAGCTTCTCTGCACATTCCCCAAACCCTCCAATAGAGTAAGAGGGGGTCAGTAAAAGCTCTGATCCCTACAGTACTGAAGGGCCATGAGGCTGCAATAGTCAACCTCCAGAGAAGTGCATAGTTGCACATCATTGCTATTTTAAAGAAAATAATGCTAGATGCACAACTTTCAATAGGCCAGCGTTGAGGTGGAGGGTTGAGTTTTATTTATAGATTTATTGCTGCAGTTGTAGGGAGTTGTTTAAGACAGAAACTGGAGTATTATACTGTTGTGTATAATCTTTCAGTTTTCTATTTGTGTTACCATTATCCTCTTTAGTAGACATAATGGGTTGGACCCAGACTAAGTTAACTGAACTTAGTTCCCATAGACATCAATGGGATTTAAGTCATAACTAAGGCTGCAATCCTAAACCCATTTACTTGAGAGTAAGCCCAATTGAATTCAATTTACTTCTGGGTAGTGATATATAGGATTGTGCTGTAACTTGTCCAACTGATTTCAAGGTGGTCAAAGTTCAACTAACTTGCAGTGCTATCCTTTACATGTCTACTGAGAAGTAAGCCCCCATTGAGTTCAAGGGGGGGAGGCTTACTCCATGATAAGTGGGTATAGGATTACACGGCCTTAGGGCGCAATCCTATGGCTGCTAGTCAGCGGCTAGATGGCCATAGGATAGCTTGGTTCCCAGGAATCAACCTCAGAGCCTGTGCTCCAAGGTCAGTTCTTGGAGATGACCCCCACCCTGACCTGCACTGCCTCAGAGGCAGCGTAGATCAGCCCCGCACTCCGTGCTCATAAGAGCAGCATGGAGCGGCAAAAATGGGGCGTTCCTGGGGGTGGGCCAGGGTGGGGAAGCTGCTTCCTGCACCCCAAGGTTCTGCGGCTAGACGGACGAAATAGGCTGTCTAGCCACGAAAGCAGGGCGGGTGGAGCGAGGAGATCAGCTCCTCTCCACTCCTCCCACCCTGCACTGGATAGGCAGTCGCCCCTGGGGTCATAGGTGACCTTCAATCCACATAGGATTGCTCCCTTAGTCTGGATCCAACCTATTGTGTTTTTAGCTTTGTGGGCAGTTGGCCTTATATTGTAAGCCACCTTGAACGTTTGAGGAGATAAAATTATAATCATTTAAATAAAGGGAAAAAATATAGACACGTATGATTAATGAAAAAAATAATTAATCAAGTCATGAGGCTTTATACAAGATAAACTGGAAGAGCAAGTTATGTGCCACCAGGACAAGAAGATGAGAGCCTCCTCTGTCTGTGGGCGGTGCCCTCTACACAATTTTGAACTCTGAAAAAACAGGGCTCTTCATCATGTGGAGAGCTTCTACAGATAGAGGAGGCTTCCCCCTTCATTCTCCATGTGCAGAGGACAACATAAACAGAGATGGAAGGGGCAGGGCTAGTATGCTCCCCCTCCTCACATGTTTACTAGATTCGGATTCCAAATTAGGGATGTATGGACTGTGTAAAATCTGTTCCATCTGAGTTTTGCACTGTTAGGTGCCTTTTGTTCCATCATCTGCCCATCCATGGAATTGGATTGTTCTTTCATTTCTGAATTTGCACAAATTCACATGAGCAAAAATGCACAATTTCACCCAAAATGTGTATTATCATGCTTAAGCCTACAGGGAAAATGTGCATTTTTGGCCGTAGTTTTTTTTTAATTTCATATTTTCCTACAGCAAAATTTGAGTAAAATTCTAGAAAGTGAAACAAACAATCCACAAGTATGCAGAACCCCCAACGGGGCAAGGCCAGTCCCCTGCGGTATCCGTGGCTCAGGTTCATAAAAATACAAACTCAGTTGGTTCCGTTGCAGACTCCAACATCCCTATGTGGAATGCCTGCATAAATTTTGTATCTGTCTATATGTCTAAGTAAGGTAGAGATATAATGAATTGCTTCCATTTAGTTTTTGCCAAGAAGACAAGAAATTTGCACTTTCATATTCTTAGCATATGGTTTCTGATGAAACCCACAATTATAAGCTTGGCAATGGACATTATAATTGTCTTGCTTTCTAATGACATAGCACTAATATTCATTCAACACACCTCTTCATTCCTTCACCTAAAAAGAATTCATGACCTATACGGGCATCACCACTTACTTTGTTTCAAGAATTGGTAAAATGTTTTGCTGCCAACCACAGTAGTCCTGCCTGAAAAATGATCAGGTGATCATGTGCTTGAGAACTTAAATGTTACGAAATGGAAAGGAAAATATCAAGAACCATTCCAAAGACTAGGTAAGCATGATTCTTATCATGAGAAGCAAACTGGTGTCCTTTACTAGTTGCTTCAGCTGGTGGTAGGAATATGTGGGGGTGGAAGGAAGTCTAATGGTGGGTTGGCAAATGAAATCTTGTGGGTACTTCAAAGAGGTGCATGGTACAGGCATCATGATGACATCTGTCTCAGTATGAACAATACCCTCCTCTTGATCATTCATTTACTGCTGCTTGCTGATGTTGGGCTTAGGAGGCCACAACTCATTGCTCCTCAAACAGCTGTTGAGACAGCTAATCAATTCGGTCAACTCTCTTCTCTGCGGAGCGTTTCATGTTGTGCCAGGCAGCTCTGAGGCAAGTTGCTCCTGACACATGCTTCCTCTGCTTTGGCCCCTTCCTCAGAAGGGTCATTGCTCCAGGTTTAATCCCTGGTTTCTGCCTGAAACTCTGGAGAGCCACTGCCAATCAGGATGAAGAATACTTGGCTAGGTGATGGGAGTACCAGACCACCTTACCTGTCTCCTGAGAAACCTGTACGAGGGTCAAGAAGCAACAGTAAGAACCAGACATGGAACAACCGATTGGTTCAAAATTGGGAAAGGAGTACGACAAGGCTGCATATTGTCACCCTGCTTATTTAACTTATATGCAGAGTACATCATGAGAAATGCCGGGTTGGATGAATCACAGGTAGGAATTAAGATTGCTGGGAGAATTATCAACAACCTCCAATATGCAGATGATACCACCCTAATGGCAGAAAGCGAAGAGGATCTCAAGAGCCTCTTGTTGAGGGTGAAAGAGGAGAGTGCAAAAGCTGGTTTGAAACTCAACATTAAAAAAACGAAGATCATGGCATCTGGCCCCATCACTTCCTGGCATATAGAAGGGGAAGAAATGGAAGCAGTGACAGATTTTACTTTCTTGGGCTCCAAGATCATCGCAGATGGTGACTGTAGCCATGAAATTAAAAGACGCTTGCTCCTTGGGAGGAAAGCTATGGCAAACCTAGACAGCATAGTAAGAAGCAGAGACATCACCTTGCCGACAAAGGTCCGTCTAATCAAAGCTATGGTTTTCCCAGTAGTAATGTATGGCTGTGAGAGCTGGACTATAAGGAAGGCTGAGCGCCGAAGAATTGATGCTTTCGAACTGTGGTGCTGGAGAAGACTCTTACGAGTGCCCTGGACTGCAAGGAGGTCAAATCAGTCCATCCTAAAGGAAATCAACCCTGAGTGCTCATTGGAAGGACAGATACTGAAGCTGAAGCGCCAATATTTTGGCCACCTAATGCGAAGAGAAAACTCCCTGGAAAAGACCCTGATGCTGGGAAAGACTGAAGGCAAAAGGAGAAGGGGACGGCAGAGGATGAGATGGCTAGATAGCATCACGGATGCAATGAATATGAACTTGAGCACGCTCCGGGAGAGAGCGCAGGACAGGAAGGCCTGACGTGCTATGGTCCATGGGGTCACGATGAGTCGGACACGACTGAACGACTGAACAACAACAAGGCAGCTTCCTACGTTCCTTTTCTTGTTGCCCATCCTCATGTGATAGTAATGCAGCAAGTAGACACTGACGGTCAGACAAATAAGTAGAAACTAGGTCTGGTGGGGGAAGAAGATTGAAATTGTAGCAATAGGCCACACTCCCCAAGTCAGGCTTCAAACAGGGCTTGGATTGGAAAGCCTACCTATTTTCCCCAACACATATGGAAAATTGCTCAGTTCCTTCTGAATCCTTCCTACCCAATCACCCTCCTCCCTGTCCATTTACCTGCCTCTTGGCCTCCACTCACCCACTTACCTGGGTTGTCAGTCGAAGAGTGGTAGTGGTGAGATGAAAGATGGGAGGGAAGTTATTTGTCCTCATGACTCTGATGCTTGGCATGCAGCTACAGGTATGAGGTGGGTGCCAGGAGGACTGGGAAATGTAGTTCCACCACTGCTGGAACTGCAAGGAAGCCAATTAAGTGAATGGGTGAAAGGCAAGAGGGAGGGAGTTTAGAGGTAAGCAGGCTGGTGGGTGGGCAGGAGTACTTTAGTTCTTCTCCAGCTTGGATTGTAAGTTAACCCAGAGAAGAACTTTGGGGATGTATTGCTTGCCTTGTATTTGAGGTGAACATTATGAGCTGTTAACATTTGTATTTTGTAGATGGGAAATATGAATTTCAGTGGCATCACAATGAAAAAATTATGAAAGCTGCATTGCCATCCCATCTCTGGGAAAAAGCTCTTACTGGATTAAGGAAAACAAAATGTGTGTGACATAGTCCCATGCAACCACCGCACACCTGCCACATACATGAACAGCAAAGCCAAGTAAAGAGTGAAAAAGTTTCCAAAAAGTGGCAATGTTACCCCTGCATTTGATTCTTTGCACTGCAATCTGCTTTTCACAACAAGATGGCGGGGGGATTAGGATTCAAATATCACCAAAGGCAAACTAGCTTGCCTAATAATGAGCCAGGCTTCCTCTTGTCAGTGGTTAACCCCTTCACAATAGTTAAAAACTGGTTTTGAAAAGGGAATTTTCTGGAGAAAGGAGGGGTAGAGATGCTGGAAACAAACATGCAGGTGCCATTTTGGGGCCTGGTTCAGACTTGTGTGGGTCTGAACTCAAAATGGATTGCATGTTTGCATGTGTGTGTTGGGGGAGGGGGGCTTTTTGACTAGGAATGGGCAAAACTGTCAGTTTTGCTTTCTCCCACATTCAGATTTTTTAAAAGTCATGTTCTTTCTCTCCTGAATATGAAGAACTTGATGAATTTTGGTAAATTCTTATAAAAAATGAACTGAAATGAAATTCTCATGCATCTGCACTGTCCAAATTCAATAGTTACAGCTATTCCCAGCGTGGAGAGGATTATGATGTACCTGGCTGCCATATAACTGTTAAAGAGGAGGAGCCCGTGAGACAAAAGAGGTGGCAGCCCTAATTCACCACTAACATGGTTGAATACACAGCGATTCTATGCCAGACCTTTGAGAGCAAAACACTCAAAAGCCCTAGGCCTGGATGGACAAATCTGTCAGTTTCAATTTGTCCTGCATTCAGATTGTTTAAATCTCAACTTTTTCCCCAAATATGGAGAAGTTTGAGGATTTTGGTTAATCCTTTGGTTACTGAAACAAAATTCTCAACCACCCCTAATTTTTAATGTCTCGTATAATGGGACTAGGATCCAAGTTGTGCGTGCATTAAAAGTCACACATTCCCAATCAAAAACCTTGTGTGAAATTATCTCATTGAACTAGAAGATTCTAAGACTAAGGGAGCAATCCTATGGGGATAGGTGGCTGCCTCTGAACTCAGAGGCGAATAATGCAGGGCAGGAGAGTCCCCTCCACACTTCAGCCACCCTGCATTTGCGGCTAGACAGCCGATTTCGGCTGTCTAGCCATGGGAAGTCGGAACAAGTGAATTGGATTTGTTGTACCAGCATTTCTGCCTTTCCTACCCCAGCACATCCCCAGGAACGCCCCGTTTTCACCACTCCATGCTCCTCTTCCAAGCATGGGGCGTGGGGCCATTCCGCACTGCATACAAGGCAGCGTGGGAGGGGGTGAAGGTCAGTTCTCAGGGAACTGACCTATCCTATGGCCGTCTAGCCACTGACTAGTGGCCATAGGATTGCACCCTAAAGGCATTTTCATCAGTTGTATTAACCTGCCCTCCCCCCCATAGCAATGCTTATTCCATATGTTATTACCTTTCTTGAACAAAGAGATTGGGGACTGGATGAAATGCGTAACACAGCTTTCAGGTATGGCTGCTTTCCAATTTGTTCACTCCAACTAGGCTCATTTTCCACAGGAAGAAAAAACTTCCAGCATTTCTTCTTCTTTTTTGCCGTATGAGTGTCCAATAAAGGTGAAAATGGCATCTCCAGCTAGGGCTATTTAAACTGGCATGCTCATATAGCTAACTAACATAATTCAATTTAAGGAAAAATGAACACTGGGAGGAAATATTATAGAAATTGATATTCCAAATTGGGTGAGGGGGGAGAGATGTTAAGTGCTCAGTAAATCATAGGTTTCAGATTGCCTGATTATCAGGTGCTTTTTCTAGTTCTAGTTGTTGCCCCTAGTAAAAATGTTTGGTGTTTTTTTTTTAGTGTGCAATCTTTATAAATATGAGAACTAAAATGAGCCACGGCATACTTCCGCAAGCACTGCAGTATTATCTGATGATGAATATGTTATACTCAGACCCAGCTCTAGATTTTGTGGGCCCTCACAACAAGAGGCCAACAGTGTTTCTTCATACCATTCAAAGAAAAAGGCAAAGGTTGTGGGGGATTTTAGGCTCTGGTCTTTCCAAGTCATTATCTGTAATATGTTCAAATATATTTTCAACTTCAATGAACAAACCTGACAACCAGTGTATGGGCATGTATCTCATGCCCACAGTACCTACATGGGGTCATTAGCCATATGATCAGCACTACCTGTGGTTTTATGCTGGCTTTCTATTTTATTGCTCTGCTGTGTACTGTTTTATATTTTTATTTTCTTAAATCGTGATTCGCTGTTTTATTTCAAGCTCCTCTGAGAGCATGTGAACAATGGCCTACAACTGTCCCAAATGTATCCATACTTACATCTTTCTCTCTCTCTCTCTCTCTCTCTGCTTTGTATTTTGATGAAGGATTAGATTGGAGAAAGTGTTTAGTGAATTAATTTCAGTTGCATTCTGGTTAGGCAGAATAAAGGAATAATAAAGGAGGAGAGATCAACTGCACACAGGACAGGTATAAAGGGTAAGAGAGGATTTTCAGGCAATAGCCTGTACTCTGACAACTACGTAGATCTGAAGATCTTTCTTTTCCTGTACATCAAATGAATGAATTTAACTCCAAGTGGCCCAGTCTGCCCCTGGGGGCTCCAATCCTTGTCCAGTTCACCTCCTCTTTGGACCTAGCCATAGATTCACATCATATAGTTTCTTCCATTTTATGAATGGTGGAGTGTTTCACCTATCTCCAGTGAAGTGAATGAGTCTTCCAATAATAAATGTTAAGCTCTAGAGCAGCTTCCTCCAGATCTTATGTTTGGATAAGGGATGTTTTGGACTACAACTCCCAGCTTTCCTGACCCATTGGCCATTCTGGCTGTAGCTAATGGCGGTTTAAGACTGTTCTAAAGACATAATCAATTTTATGCATTAACGTGTGGCATTAATGTGTGGCCCTCTCCCCATTCCAGCATGATCCCAGTCCAAGTTTAGCCCCTCCACAATTGCATTTGAAGGCGGTGGCGGCAGTGGGGGGGGGATGACACACACAAGAGAGACCATAATGTGTTTAATGGCATGTCTAATTTGACCCTACAAATGGAGGAATGTAAGTAAGAAAATAAGGTGTAAATAACTATAGTTCATATTTTGAAAATCGGCTATGTACTGATTTTCTACTACAACACAGAAAGTGCCAGAATATACCGTACTTGTTTTTGTTTCATCAGCAAGTAGCTCTGTGGAAGTCTTGAGCTCTCCAGCTTTTCTCCCTTACCTAGTCGTACAAAGCATTAGCATGGGTACTTATTATTTTGAGGGAGTAAATAGAAAGCAAATCAGCAGCTATTGTAAATGGAGGTCTAAGGGAACAGCTCATGAGACTCCAGCAATTTGGGGAACCACACAGAACACACATTTCTGCAATGAAAACTGGCTGTGCTGAGGCTGTAATAAACAACCACCAGTCAATCAAGAACATCGTAAATCATTTTTGCCTCAAGAGAAACAGGGCTGGGTATTTCTCTTCACTTTCCACTACTGTAGGCACTGAACTGAAGTCACACTGTACCGCAGTTGCCCTGTCAAAAAGATACTAACACACAGCAAAGAGCTGGAGTTAAGAGTAATCTAGGCAGAGTGCTTGACAGCATGTTAAGGATCTGTAGCTCAGCATAGTTTTTCGATTTCCCCCGAAAACATTCAGATATAGCAGAAGAAAACAATAACATATAATCTTGGTGTGCTTTGCCACTCCCATCCTTCCTTCTATAAGGAGAGCCTGTAGCTCAGTGGCAGAGCACCTGCTTTGCATGCAGAAGGTCCCAGGTTCGATCCCTGGCATGACCAGGCCTGGGAAAGACCCTTGTCTGAAAACATTCAAGAGCCGCTGCCAGTCAGTGTCAAGAACACTGGGCTAGATGGAACAATGGTCTGACCCAGTACAAGTCAGCTTCTACATTCAAGAAAACATCCAAACATTATAGGAGCTGAAGCAGAGGGAAAGAACCGAAGTATCTCGTGCCGAAACTCTCTAAAATTCTGCTTCTGAGAAGGGCTGTAAATTGTACAGAGGGGGTTTTCTTCTACGATCCAGCCGTAGGCTGCAATCGTAGACAGACTTATTAGAGAGTAAGCTCCACTGACTGAACACAGTGGGACTTACCTCTGAGTAAAGATATGTAGGATTATGCTGTCAGTTAAATATAATGAGGGAAGCTATTTAAGAAATCCCAATTTCAGAGTCATTGCAGGAACAAACAACAGTGCCTCATGAGTGAACCCAAGATTGGCTTGGGAAAGTCTTTGGAAACCTTTGTTATTGTTAGCAAATAGAGGTTAACAATAGGGGATGAATCACTCCTTGGTTGAGTAGTCTAGTCTCAAGTTTCTTCTCCAACAAAGGCAAGTAACTCAAGTGAGGTCAAATTATGTCAAGTTATAAGCATGTGTCTTATAAGGTCATGTGTCTCATTTTTGTTTATGTATACCACTTGCCACCACCAGTACCTATTGTATATAAACTGATGTGAGCCACTTCAAGAGTCATGTTCTGTTTGAAAAGCAGGATAAAAAAATAATACTAGCTACCCCCAGCTGTAGGGCAGTCATAAGAATAACTGAGATAATGTACATGCTGCAACACTTTCAACACTCAAAATGTGTTTCTATGTAACCACCAAGTGGTAAAGTGCATGCAGCAGTACTGCGGTGAATAAAGAGTTAATATTTGTAGGATGGGCCAAACAACATAATGTGTTATTTTTGTTGTTGTTGTTGTTAAGATGGCTGACTGTGTAGTTTGAGGATCAAGACAAGGCTGGACAGCCATCTGTCAGGGATGCTCTTACTTGAATTCCTGCATTGAGCAGGGGGTTGGATTCGATGGCCTTGTAGGCCCCTTCCAACCCTACTATTCTATGATTCTATGATCTAGACCTCAGTTTTGTTTTATACTAAAATAGGCAGTCTAACTTCATTCATAAGAAACTTTGTTCTTAGTGGAAGCCAGAGAACATCACTGAATTCTACTACAACCTATAGTTATAGCAGTATTGGATTCTATTTACACGTATGTCCTAAACTTAACCAGTTCCTTCTGTAACATTTCTGAAGTGCCTTTTGACATGCAACTGCATAAAATCCTCTGTGACTCATGGTTTATGTTTGAGAGTATACAACCAGAAATATGAAAAGAAATCATCTTGGATAAAAGAGATACAATACAGGTCATATCAATTTTTATGACATATTATTGTTTGTGGATTTTGACATCCATGCTTAGGTCAAGATGCCTTCCTTCTCGATAGGTGGAAAAGAAGGATAGAGTACTATTTATTTATTATTTAAAATTATTTTTATTCTACTTTAAGGGTAAAATCCTCTCCAACTTCATCTACAGTTTCTACATGTCATGCATAACTGAGATGTATATAAGACTTAGACAAACATGTTCTTGTAATTTTGGCATAACCCCTCTGAGTCCTTTCTATATCATATGTGAACAAGATAAAAGAGTTTGTTCTAGACTGAATACATTTACTTGACAGGACAAAATGTATGAGTTCCCCCCCCACACACCCCTTTCCATTGCCTGAAATTTAGTTTTAGGTTGTAAAAAGATTATGCTTGTTTGCTATTGGGATATAATTCTTTTTATTTTTCCCTGACGAAATGCCTTCAGTGCAGGTGAGAACTTCAGGGGCAGTATAAACTGAATTGCTGCCATAAACGAAGCTAAATGACAAAACATGCTTTTAAATCTGTGAAAACATATCTTGGATAGTCTCTCACCTTGTGCTTGAATGTCATTATTAGGAATTCATTGTTAAATGCAGTCCATAAATTGGGCATACATTTGTTGATTTCTGTTTCTCTCAGTTTCTTATTTTTTCAATCATAAATTTGGTTCATCCCAAACTTGGAGGTTGTTTTTTAAATCACATGAAAATCTGTACACATTTTTGTGTGTATTTCTCCTAATACACACATTTTTGTACATTAGGAGAAAGTGCACAGAACATGCATATATTAGTGAAAAAAGGAGCATTTTTTTTAAAAAAAGGAAAACTGCTTGCAAGAATGTATATATTCGGCAAAAATCATCGAAAATGTATATATTAGGAGAAATGCACACACAAATGCATATGAATTTTCAAGCTGATTTTTTAAAAAAGTCATAAACTGATGTGGAAATGGAATGAAATGAACCAAGGATTGGAAAAGTGAAAAACTGAAGCCCTGTTCAGGCATTCTGAAGCTGAACAGGCCAAATGCATGAGGAGAAGGAGAGCTCCAACCCCACCCTCTCCTTCATCATGTGTAACCCTCCACTTGTGGTGAGCCTCCTATATCCATGGAGGCTCCCCATGCAAGCAAGAATGCTGGAAAATCCATGTTCTGGCTCATGTCTAGAACCTCCATGAATACAGGAGGAGGCTCTATCCTTTTTAGATAGTCACCCTCCATGAGCTGAGGGTGACAAATGTGATGAAGGAGTGGGGTGGGGTTGGAGTGCTCCTTCTCCTTATGCACCTGAACAGGGCTTGTGAGAATCCAAAATTATCAGGTTTGGCCATGACTAGATAAAACAGAAAAATTCAATAACCACCCTGAGGCATCAAATTGGGTGAAGGGTGGTTTCCTCAGATCGGTCTCCCTGGGATAGCAGGAGTGGAAGAGGCAGGACAGGAGAGGAACAACCTTGGGGCATCGCTGACTCTCACACCTAAAGTTAGCTGGCTGGTAGTGACTCAGATAGGGCTTCCCTTAAGACACCATCCCTTAACACTCCCTTAACACACTTGTCACATATCTGACAAAGATGACCTGGCCATCGAATTATCTGCCTGTAGTCAGAGCCAAGATCAAGTTTGCCCAGCATTTGATATCCCTTCTTTGACCCAGCTCACGCTGTTACAGCAGGGATGGTTTATTTTCAGTGCAGATCCCGTTGATCAATAAAGAGAATTGTGGCCCAGTTTTCTTGAGTCAAGTAATGCCTTATTATTTGGTGTAGCATCCGCAATGTAAAAATGCCTGTCAAATACTGAGAAACAAACAACAGCAATGGGATCCCATCCCCCTGATTCCAAAACCAATTGGAAGACTCCACACCACCATCACCAACTATGTCGAATTATTAGTTCAAAACATTTTGTCAAACATGTGCGAGAATTTAAAATAAAGCAAAGGTTAAAAAGAAAATCAAAGCAAACAAGAGAGACTATATATGAAGGGGTGGGGGGAAGTAATCAGAGGAGGGAAGCAAATAAATCTTTGGTACATTTCCAGGTGAGGTCACCAGCTCCATACATGTTTTGCCAACAAAACCAAGTTGTGCATAAACATTGCACAATATAAAATATAATGGATATTCTAGAAATAACTCTCTTCTTTGGAATTGTTAAATATTTATAGCTAACTAGATATTGGCAAAGCATATTCATTCAAACACAACCATTTCCAGATGAGCAAAGAATGTCTATGCAAGGCTTTCAGTTCACTAATAGTACAGTACCAAAAGCCCTTGTCATAATAAATATAAAGGGCACAATATATATAACCCTTTTAATGATGAACACATAGCAGCGGGTTAGGGGGTGGGGTGGGGAGATGAATCAAAAAGCTAAACAACTAACTCAGAGACTACATCCCTGACATCGCTTTGTCATGCTGACCCTCCAGTGTGGTGTGCTGTAATGTCTAGGAGGAGGTCATGTGCCTATGGGAAAACCCAGCAAGGTATACAATAAGTTTCAGAGTATGTGCTTAGCAGTCATCTTAACCCATCTTGATAGTGACTTCATAGCAGTGGTGTGGGTTATCCTTTGCCCAATGCTACTTTGTGGTGGAGAATCAAGGTTTGACATGGTATATGCAAGATATATAAGATCTGTGGACTGTGGACCCCATGGACTGTGACTCTATCATCTATCTATCCATCCATCCATCCATCCATCCATCTATCTAATCTTCTATCTATCTATGTAAAGCAGGGGTGTGTCGAACTTGGTTCAGCCTGAAGGCTGAATTCCATTTCAAAGAAGCTCTTGGAGGCCACATTCCAGTGTTGGGTGGGGCTGAAGGCAAAAGGGCCACCACCACCCTCAAATAGCATCATATTTTACCTTAATGCTCTTATTGCCAGCAGTAACTAAGCCTTAAGGTAGGCATTTTGACCTTTTACAATGGCTAAAGTGTTGAAACTCCGTGTGATAGAGCATGCTTTGCATGCAGAAGGTCCCAGGTTTGATCCCCGGCTTCTCCAGGTAGGGCGAGGAAAGAATCCTGCCTGAAACCCTGGAGAGCTGCTGCCAGTCAGTGTCGACCATACTGGGCTAAATGGACCGAGGGTCTGACTCAGTATAAGGCAGCTTCCTATGTTCCTATGTAATGGGGAAAAATACTGCACAAAAACACTGGGAAACCACCATATGATTGGTAGTTGGGGGAAAGGAGGTGGGGCCAGGGAAAGTGGGCATGGTCTTCCGGGGAACCTGAGAGGCCTGGATTGGGACCCCAGGTGGGCTGGATTGGTCCCTGGGCATGAGGTTCTGCACCCCCAATGTAAAGCATTGTTTCCCCTTCTTTTCCATAAAATGTTCACAAGTTGCCTTACAACAAAAAATGTACCTATGTTCTTAAATATGTAAAACAACCATAAAAACCAGTACAACAACAGCAGTTTCTGGCAGCGGCAACCACTCCTTAAGATGCAACTAAAACCCAATTAAAAGCACACATGAAAAGTCTGCATCACAGAAATGTTTTTACCTGGTGCCTTACACCATCCCGTTTGGCACCAGGTGAACTGTTAAGATGTGGCATTTCCATATTTGAGGTGCCATGACCAAAATAGCCTTATCCCACCCTGAAGGTGAGGGCACCCAGATTTGAATCTCTAATGTTGGCCTTACAGAGCAATCTTGTACATGGCTACTCAGAAGTAGGTCCCACTGAGGTCAGATTACTGTCTGGCATTGGGGGATTGGGGGGTCAGGACTGCTGGTCAAGAAATAGAAATCCAAAGCACCTTTAGGTGGATGCAGCTATTTGTGTGATTATTTGAAATCTGGTCATGAGATGAAGTACCAGATATTGTATGGTGTGATTCCCATATTTTATTTTTTGCCAAACACATCCCCTTTAGCACTGCGTCACATCATGGCCTAGCTGCCCAATTCATTTGTGCTTCTGTTAATTTACAGCACAAATGAAACTATGATGCATGTGTGGATAAAGATTAAACTCAGTGACGTCAATGGAAGCGAGAACAAATCACACAACACTTTGATCCCACAGGAGCTATGTTTTCATGATCTCATGCTGACATCTGTGCTGCCAAAGCTAAGCCTATTCACTCATGTAAATAAGTGAATAAGAAATCAGAAATCACTTACTTTAAACCTAAATACTTGACATTAACTAATTTTTAGACTGGTCTGTCGTGATCCTTCGTGGTCCATCCGAGTCACTCCTATTTGCTTCATGGACATTGTCCTTTGATCTGATGACATGCACTAAGGCCATCTATGAGTTTTTATTTTTCTTCTTATCCCCTCAAGATCATCTGTTATGATCTGTTATTGGTTTTTCCCTTTCTAGCTTTTAGAGAACATACTTCAGAATGAATCTTTTAAAGTGCATCTTGAAAAGTGTTAAGCACTTTAAGAATGCTACATAATGAACACCAATAATTATCGGTAACATTCAGTGAAAATTCGTCCACCTTTGTGGCAATAATAACGAAGGTGATGATGAATTTTCAACAAAACTGAAAGAGAGCTGAATCCCTCAAATCACTTTTACCCTCGCTCTGAAGATCCACTATACTGTCATGAAAGAAAATGATGGAAAACACAATCAATCAAACATTCAAAGTCTCTCTGTTCTGGCTGTTCCATGCTCTCATAGTATCCTTCACTTCCACATTGAGATACATGATTTGTCCTGACACTGCTCCACTACAAGGCCTTTCCAATTATATTTTGCATGTGCTTCAAAATAGATTTTCTAAAATATTGCTGTTTCCTATTTTTCTTTGCCAGGCACTCTTCTCTCTTTGTTTTCATATAGATTCTCGAAATTTTTTTAGTAATACTTTGCAGACTCAAAGAGGAGCCTTTGCTCAAGCTGCCACCACTTGCATGCTTTTCGGCACAAAGATCTTGCTTCCCCTCCACCCCCCGATGCTATCTTGCAGGGAAAACTCACCATAGATTCCACTGAGATGATGCTCTACAAAACATTGATATGCCTATAAGCACGAATTTAATTTCCCATTTTATCTCCATCTATACCACATTTTCACTCAGCGGGTCAAATCATGAAGTCAAAGATAGCATTGTGGAATGACAGAAGATCCAGCGAATTATCTAACCCTAACACTCTACCCCAAAACAGGATATATGACACTAATAACTATACCTGTACTGTTGCACACACAAAGATATTTGAGCATTTGTAATATCCCAATATAAAGAAAGGCCTTATAGAGAACATCCTTGTCACTGCAGCAGCCAATATTTATGAGGGTTCAGGCTGGCAGCCTTTTAGTCTGAGCACTAGTGCCCACTTGTGATAATAAGCCACTGGAAGAAATCCCAGTGGTGGCTCTGGGATGACGAGTGCCTGAGGCCGCTACCCTGCAAACAAAATTTAGGTGTCCCTAAATTATCTAGATTTCCCTTGTGCCAGCATCAGCAGTGGGTTGGTAAAGAAATGGTCATCCCCACTCCATGTTACCCTTTATTTGGACAATTTTCTGTTCATGCGGACAGATGGTTTGGGAAATTGCAAGACCCTGCTGGTCTTCCAATGTAATTCCACTAACTGAGGAAAAAACACAGGGCCAAGTCACTAGACAACCTTCCTAGGATTTGGTCTTTTGCACCTTGCATCTCCTAGAGTGCCTAGATACGACTCTGTGTAAGTTCACACCTGACTCCTCGCCATTCTTCTAGGGATGTACGAAAGTGACTTACCTTTTCGCGATTCTGTTCATGGAGGGGGGAGGCGTTCTGTCCCTCCTCCTGGAATCCTCAACGGGGGGGGGAGGTGATCCGGTCCTCCCCCCCGGAATTCTCGAAGGCCTGCTATGCTCCGCGGCGGCTCCACGGAGCAGCCGGCCAGGCCCAGGCCAGGCCCGTCCGCAACCGGATTTCCGGCCGCAGAGGGCTCTGGGTAAAAAAAAAAAGGCGTACGCAAATGGCGGCAGCTACGGCCGCCGCCATTTGCATTCCTTATTTTTTGCCATCTTAGTCCACATCAATATTTACGTAGACTAAGACGAAGAAAAGAAAGGGGAATGCAAATAGTGTAGTGGGCGCTATTTGCGTTCCCCTTTCTTTTCTTCATCTTAGTCTACGTAAATATTGACATTGACTAAGACGGTGAAAAATAAGGAACGCAAATGATGGTGGCTGTAGCTGCCGCCATTTGCGTATGCATTTTTTTTTTAAAAAAAAACCCAGACGTGATAGGCTACCTAAGTCTTTACGTAGCCTATCACGTCTATGGGGGAAAAAAGAAAAAAACACAGACTGCAAATGGCGGTGGAGGCAGCCAGTCGGAAGACCAGCCACCACCGCCGAAGCCGCCGCTGGAGCCACCGCCGTCCGGAACATCCGTGCCAGGTAAGTCTCTTCCCGGGGGGGATCTGCGGGGGGCGAGGGGTGGCAGGCCGTTCCGTGATGGATTTTGGGGGGCCGAATGCACTGGCATTTGGCCTCACCGAGATCTGTCGCAGAATTCTCTGACATCCCTACATTCTTCCGAAAGCAAATACAATACACTTCCTCTGAAGGATCAGGTTCACAGCTTAAAGCACTGGTTCTGGAGACTCGGGGTGGGGGGGCTTTGCTCAGCTGCAACCTCTGTACCAGTTGTGCCCCTTCTGGAAGAAAATGGATCTGGCTGCAGTGATACATTATTTCTTTATTTCTTTATGTAATTTATTAATAAAATTTATATACTGCTTAATACAAAAAAATTAATATTAAAAAAGTCTCCAAACGGTTCACATGCCAGTATTAATAATCACATTTAAATACAATATTAAAACACTATTAAAAACAATTTCAACTACAGCAACAAAACAAATATATTTAAAATACACTAACAGAACAATTTTAAAAACTGCAATAACAATACAAAGCAATACAAAAAATAGGCATGGGTGGATCACTTACCCTGTTCCGGCTGGGGGGTCCGCGGGCGGGGGGAAGGTGATCCGTTCCTCCCCTTGGAATCCGTCCAGGCCAGCTCCACTCTGTGGTGATCCTGCAGAGCTGGCCGCCAGCTCCGCAGCGCTGGCAATACGGCCAGCCGCCATTGAAGTCCGGATGCAAATGGCATCCACTACGCCATTTGCGTCCCTTATTTTTTTCACGCGATAGGCTATGGAAATAGCTACGTAAATATAATTTGCATAGCCTATTGCGTGAAAACAGGGAAGCAAATGGCGTAGTGGACGCCATTTGCATCCAGACATAGCACAGTGATACGGCACGGCAACGGCGGCCAGCCTTATCGCCAGCACTGCGGAACCGGCAGCCAGTTCCGCAGGATCACCGCATGGAGGGGCTGACCTGAACAGATTCCAGAGGGGTGCAGAGTTCTTGGAGTCCGGCCTCATTGGGGTCCGTGGCGGAATTCTCCAACATCCCTAAGAAAAAGCTGTGAGATGAAGCAGCATATGATCATTTGCAGTTATTTAGAAGCCAGAGAAGGCCTTGGTGAACAAGTACATTTTCAGGAGGCATTTGAAAGGTACTGCATTTTCTGCCTCCCAAACTGCACAAAGGAGGGTTTCCCAGAGGGTATGCACTACCACTGAGAAGGCCCACCTTTGAGATATTACATGGCAATATTCTGTTGGTCACAGGACAACATAAGAACATAAGAAGAGCCATCCTGGATCAGACCAAGGGTCCATCTAGTCCAGCATTCTGCTCACATGGTGGCCAACCAGCTGCCCATGGGAAACCAATAAGCAGGACATGAGTGCATCAGAACCCTCCCGCCTATGTTCCCCAGCAACTGGTGTACATATGCATACTGCCTCTGATACTGGATGTAGCATATAGCCACCAGGACTAGTAGTCTTCTCTTCCAGGGATTTGTCTAACCCCCTTTTAAAGCCATCCAAATTAGTGGGCATCACCAATGAAGAAGTACTTCTTTTTACCTGAATTGAATTTCTCACCAATCAGCTTCATGGGATGACCCCGAGTTCTAGTATTATGAGAGATAGAGAGAGAGAAAGAAAGAGAGAGAGAGATGTCTCCCTATCCACTTTCTCCATACCATGCATAATTTTGTACTCCTCTATCATGTCTCTCCTTACTTGATTTTTTTCCAACTAAACAATCCCAGCTGTTGTTACCTTCCCTCATAGGGGAGTTGCTCCAGCCCCCTGATCATTTTAGTTGCCCTTTTCTGCACTTTTCCCAGCAAGGCCTCTTCTGAAGAACTTAATGGTCAGATGTGTATAAATAGGGGAAGGCAGTCTTAAGGCCGATCTACACTTACAGTTTTTTTCACTTCCAATGAGGTTTCACCACCCGTCTTTCACACTATGCAGTACCTGCCTTGATTGGAACCGGAATTTGACGCTTCTGTGCTACCGCTTTCAATACGCCAATATCCCAGGATTTCCCCTTAATGTGCTCTGTTTTTCCGTGTTCATTATCGTATCTGGTCGTAGTCCCCTCCCACACCTGTCCATATACGGTGGTGTTTGTATTTCCCTCCTGTCCAATCACAGCTCTTGACAGCCTCATGTCATCTTCTGGCTACTGATTGCATAGCTTCCTCAGCACTCAATGTTTCCTTAGCAACAAGCAAAGGGCTGGATGTGCACATGCTTGTCTGGTCTCGGAAGCTCAGCAGGGTCGGCCCCGGTCGGGACTTGGATGGGAGACCGCCTGGGAATCAGGCTTCCTGCAATGAGCAGGGGGTTGTTCTATCCTTTCAAATGAGACTAAGTTTTACCCCCTTCTATCCCCCGCTTCAGCTTTTTTTAAAAAATTAAGGCATAATCTTCAAAGAAGCAAATCTTCAAAGAACTGTAGCTTCTCCAGCCCGATTGCTCCACAAACTTGCCCGGGCAAGCTCAGGCAAGCATAAATGTTTTCACAATCCCATCCATGCTTGCTGCATGGAAAGAAAAACACACACTTATCCAGGCAGACAGTCTTCAGTGTCCACGGACTAACATCGATAAAAATGTCCGTAGACAATTTTAACGTCATCTCAGGAGTGGGGGAGAAACACAGGGTGGTTTTCAAAGATGAGAAGCTTCGAAGCTTCAAAGACGCTAGCAGCCCCCACACACACACGAGCAGTGGGAGCCACTGCCCCTCTTTCTCGCGCTGGCTGTCAAGGGCTGGCACGGGGAAAAGAGCATCAGCAGACACCCCCCAGCCTCTTGCCCTGGCCTCCAGCAGGTGGGGGGGGAGAAGAGGATAGGTGCCTCCTTCTTCCCTCCACCCCCACCTGCTACAGTGGCGGCGGCAAGGGACAAGTAGGGATGTATGAAAGTCACTTACCTTTTCGCAGCTTGGCTTCGCGGTGGGGGGGAGGCGCTTCGCTTCTCCCCCCAAAGTTCAGGCGAGGGGGGCGAGGCATCCCGCCTCACCTGGCCGAAATTCAGGCCAGGGGGGAGGCGCCCTTCCTCGCCCGGCCGAAATTCAGGCCGGGGAGAAGCGCCCCGTCTCCCCGGCCGTGAAACAAAAAGTAAAAAAAAAAAAAAGACCCCGTGATAGGCTACGTGACGATTTACGTAGCCTATCATGGCTAGATTTCCAAAGGCAGCCATGATAGGCTACGTAAATCGTCATGTAGCCTATCACGGGTGACTTTAGGAAAAAAAAAAAGTGCGTACACAAATTTGCGTTCCTTATTTTGCCACATCTAGTCTACGTAAAGATTTATGTAGACTACAGCGAAAATAAGGGCAACGCAAATAGCGTGCCCTTATTTTTGCCATAGTCTATGTAAATCTTTACAGACTAGACGTTCCAAAATAAGGAACGCAAATGGCGGCACCCCATGGGCGCCGCCATTTGCGTACACGCTTTTTATTTTTTCAAAGTCACCCGTTATAAGCTACGTGATGATTTACGTAGCCTATCATGGCTGACTTTGGAATCTAGCCGTGATAGGCTATGTAAATCGTTACGTAGCCTATCACGGGTGTTTTGTTTTTTTTTACTTTAGTGGGGTTTTTTTGCAATGGCGGTGGCGGCAACCGGTCGGGAGACCTGCCGCCGCCCCTGCCCGCGACGAAACGCTGCCGAAACGCCGCCGGGACCCGCCGCCGAGAGGGACATTCGCCGAAGGTAAGTCCCGTCCTGGGGGGGGGGCGGGGGGCCGGCGGAGAATTTCCCAACCAACTTCGGGGGGCCGAATGCATCGGCGCTTGGCCTCCCGAAGATTTGGGGAGAAATTCTCCGCCATCCCTAGGGACAAGGTGGTTGTTTTCCCTAAGGCCAGGAAAACTTGCAGAAAATGACCAGCCTCACCCGCGCCACTGCCGCTGTAGCAATGATGGGGGGAGGACGAGAGGCACTGCCTTCTTCCCCAATTCCTGCTGAAGGAACTGGTGTGTAGGGATGTCAGAGAATTCCGCTATGGATCTCGGGGAGGCTGAATGCCAGCGCATTCGGTCCCCCGAAATCAGTGGTGGAACGGTCTGCCCCCCCGCCCCCCACAGGATGAGACTTACCTGGGGTGGATCTTCCTGGCGGGGGCGGCTCCAGTGGCGGCTCCAGCGGTGGTGCGGCGGCAGCGGCTGGTCTTCCGACCGGCTGCCGCCGCTGCCTTTTCCAGTTTAAAAAAAAAAAAAGACGTGATAGGCTACGTAAAGATTTACGTAGCCCATCACGGCTAGGTATAGAGATGTTCGGAAGTCACTTACCTTTTCGAAGGGTGACATTCGTGGTGGGGGGGAGGCGCTCCGTCCCTCCCCCTGAAATTCTGGCTGGGGGGGGAGGCGCTCCGTCCCTCCCCTCCCCGAAATTCTGGCCGGCCGGCTCTGCTCTGCAGGGATTCTACGGAGCCTCTGGCCAGCTCTGCCAGTGGCCGGACATCTGGCCACTGGCTAGCAGGGACGCAAATGGCGGCAGCTGTAGCCGCCGCCGTTTGCGTCCCTGCAGTCAGCCATGATAGGCTACGTAAATGTTTACATAGCCTATCATGGCTGCTTTAAAAGAAAAAAAAACACGCGTACTCAAATAGCGGCGCCCACGGGCGCCGCCATTTGCATTCCTTATTTTGGCACGTCTTAGTCTACATAAACATTTATGTAGACTAAGATGGTGAAAATAAGGGGAACGCAAATAGCGTAGTGGGAGCTATTTGTGTCCCTTTTTGATTCGCTGTTTTAGCCTATGTAAATATTTACGTAGGCTAAAATGGCGAATCAAAAAGGGACGCAAATAGCACCCACTACGCTATTTGCGTTCCCCTTTATTTTCGCCGTAATAGTCTATGTAAATATTTATATAGACTAAGACGGCGAAAAAAAAGGAACGCAAATGGCGGCGGCTGTATCCGCCGCCATTTGCGTACGCCTTTTTTTTTTTTTTTTACCCAGCAGCCACCGCGGCCGGAAATCTGGCTGCGGATGGCTCTGGCCTGGCCGGCTGCTCCGTGGAGCTGCCGCAGAGCAGAGCTGGCCGTCGAGGATTCCGGGGGGGAGGACCGGATCGCCTCCCCCCCATTGAGGATTCTGGGGGGAGGGACGGAACGCCTCCCCCCCCATGAACAGAATCCGCGAAGAGGTAAGTCACTTTCGTACATCCCTAGCAAATTCACAAGTCAGCACAGACAGCAGCAGGTAAGTGTTCCGTTTTGCACGCCTTTTGTGGGGGGGGGCTTCATTCCACCACGGATTTTGGGGGGCCGAATGCACTGGTATTCGGCCTCTCTGAGATCTGTGGTGGAATTCTCTGATATCCATAAGATTGGTGAGGACACAGAACAGTACCCTGATTATGGAAATCCCTCCCTAAGGAGGTCAGATACACACTCTGTCTTTGTCTAACATTAGGAAGGGCAGAATGACTATTTTGTTTAGGCTGGCTTTTGAAGGATTTTGTATCATTTTATTCCATTCTCTGGATGTTTTAAAGATGATTTGTACTGTTTTTAATTTGATGATCTTCCTATGAAATTGTTTCTAAAGTTGTATAGAAACTTCATATTGAAACCTTCACCTTTAGAGAGACAATGTGGTGTAGTGGTTAGAGTGTTGGACTGGGACTCAGGAGATCTGGGTTCTAGTCCCCACTTGGCTTGTTGGGAGGATAACATGGGAAAGAAGAGGACCATGTAAGCTGCCTTGGGTTTCTCGCAAGAGGAAAAAATACAGGATATAAATGTAATAATAAATAAATAAATGAGGCATGCTCGCTAAGGCTGATGGGAATTGTAGGCAAAACATCTGGAGAGTCACAAGTTGCCTACTGCTGACCTAGACTATGGAACTTCCAAGCAGAAAGAAGTGCAGAAATATGATGGTGATGATGATGATGATGATAATTAGCCAGGCTTTGTCCTGGATGCTCAAGAGTACAAGCTGGTGTAAATTTATTATGCTTTATAGAAACTAACATAGATAGAACTGGGAATCTAATGTGATAAGTGGCTCTAAAATGTGTACACAGGGCAGAATCCAACAGGTTGCTTAAGTTACACCCCTGCTGATTCTCTTACGCCTTGCCAATTCTGTTGCGCAAGTGGCCCCACCACTTGCACAATGCCGATTTGGCGCTTCCAGGTAGGGATGCTGGATAAATTCGAGACAGATTAAAATGAGCTTGCATTTCTAAGAATCCGACCTGCGGAATCTGCTGCAGAGCAACTCCGTCAGGCCCTGCGGAGTCCATGGACCTTCGGATGAGTTTTTTACTTTCCCGAAATTTACGCATATAAATCTGTAGAAAAATACATAAGCTTCTGCCGAGGAAATGTAGAATGGAATAGGGGACAATACACTAAATGTTACGTACTGGGCTAAATTATGTAAATACTTACGTAAATACTTATGTAAATATTTCCATATTCTTCCACATGACGGAAAAAAAAATATTCGCATCCGTCTGTGGGCAGATGATGGAACGAGAGGCACCTGCAAAACACAGACAGAGCAGATTTTACACAGTCCGTACATCCCTACTTCCAGGGCAACTTGAAATAAGCAGAAATGCTCATTTCTGGGAGGAGGCAGGTCAGTGGAACTCTCATAAGGGAGCTCTGCCAACCTGCCTCCCTCCAGAAATGAGTGTTTCAGCTTGTTTGGGGGCTTCTTCTACAAAGTGAAATATCTCCCTTGTGTAAGCAGTAAATGGAATCAACAGGACCCACCACTTGCAGAAGGGAATTGGCTGGGTGGAAGGGAGTCAGCAGGAGTGTAAGCGCTCCATTGGATTCTGCCCATTATCTCCTCTTTCTTGTCCTACTGATGTTAGCCCAATCCTAAAAGTTAGTTTTCCTTTCATCAGCCTCTACACGTAACATCACTGAACACTTTTAAGCCCTGCTGAGTTCTGATGCAATGCTTGTGAGCATTTCATAATTATTTTTTAACAGTTAAAATCCTTTCCAGATTGACTTACTGGATATTGTCTTTCAGCAGGAAAGCTCAAGTAACCTTTAAATTTCCCAGGACTCTACTGATTAGTAAGCTACATTTAAAAAATAATCTTAAGAAAAAGGTTAGAGCCCAAGGACATTTTCAAGTAATCCTTCAACATTTAATACATCCATACTGCTTTCTGAAACAAATAGAGATAATGAATCTATTCAGAGACTGATTACCTCTCTTAATTGGGATTTGGAAAGACTTTGAACAATTATTTCACATTCTTTCAATGGTGAGCACTGCAAACTGTGTTGATCTAGTGAGGTTTGAGAGAAAGGAGACAGAAGAATTTAGTAGCAATATATTATGAAATAGTTTCATACTATCTTTCTCCCTCAGCTCTGGAGGAATCTACTCTCAGTTACACAGCTCCCAGCATCTTAGGGGATACCCCTTCAATCAATGCTTGTCATCGATGGGTGGAACTAAAAAATACATTTCAGATGTATTTGTTATGCTTCTTCAGAAGCATAGGGTGCAGTCCACTGGAGAATTTTAATGTCGCCAAGTCCTATCTACATGAACAGGTTTTGTGTAGTACTTTTAAGTCCTGTTCATTTAAATTAGGGTCTTGCAGAGCAAGTTTCCAGTGGAAGGCCCTCATAGGGAATACACAGCCAAGCAGAACCAACCAGTCCTTTCAAGCTCCGCCTCATTAGCCCAGGAGCAATGAAAGTGGGGAGCAACACATCCAAATCTTTAGGAAGCTGAGGAGAGTTGCATTTCATTGATAACGTTTATTATCCATAGTTTGGCCTTAAGCAACACCTACAGCTGAATGGCTGTCCAGCTAAGAGCGGGTAGTGAATCAACCTGCTATGTTCAATGGCTTGCCAGAAATGTGAATAATCCTTAACTTTGTCCAAGCAGAACAGGACAAAGCATCCAGACTTTGGCTTGTAACTGAACTGAAGTCTTTGAGTTCTATCCTTTACTGGATCCAACAGGCCTAGATAATAGCAGTAATAAACTTTCCTTAACACATGACACCCCACTAAAAGAAATGTATGACACCTATGACAAAGAGTTCTTTTAAAGTGGAATTTTAGCCAGTACAAGGGTGTATTTCTGAAAATGGAAACCAGGAGGTTGTGTTTCCTTTAATAGGGGAAAATGGTTAATTTGATCATCAGATACAAGTGAATCATTTAATATAATAGCCAAGAAGGAAGAACAAAAGAAGCAAAAAAATAAGCAGAGCTTTCAGGCCTTATGCATAATCTCTTTTTATCTCTCTGAGCAGCATGAATTACACTTGTGAATGCTATTTAGAAAAGGAGTCATGCTGAGTGGCTTGCATGCTAATACCAATGAGTCATACATACCATCTCTTGCAACTGTCAATAGCTGGCTTTACGAATTCATGTACCTTCCTTTTCTTATTTCTAATGCAACTTCAATGCATCTCGTATATGTTAAATACAGAAAATGGGAATGTGGCTCCATGCAGACCTGAACGTTTCCATATCCTAGCCACAAACAGATTGACTTTATGAAACCTATCCGCTCATTCATGAAAGTTAATTCCTGATATTCAGTCTTATATGTCAAGGGTGCAGAACCTCAGGGGGCCAATCTGGACCACCTGGGGTCCCAATTTGGCCCTCTGGTTTCCCCCGTTGGCCACATCCCTTTCTCTGCCCCCACCCCCTATTCCCAAACCACTGATCATCTGGTGGCTTCCTGGCTTTTGCGCAAATTTCCCCTCCAGTCTGAAAGGCTGAAATGCCTCTCCTGAGGCCTAGTTGTTGGCAGAAACAGCTTTAAGCTACAATATGCTGGTATTTTTTTTGCATTTTTGCTCCACAGTATTTTGGTCCCACTGTGTTTTGCCTTCAGCCCCACCTACCACTGGAATGTGTCACCCAAAAGCTTCTCTGAAATGGAATTCAGCCCTCAAGCTCTAAGAGGTTCTGCACTCTTTAAATACACACACACACACACACAGACATACATATATATATATATATATATATATATAAAGAGAGAGAGAGAGAGAGAGATTTAAAGGGAGCTAAGTGTTATGTCTAAGGTTGCCTTTACACTAAAGAAAACCCCCACAGTCCACCTGTTCTGGAGCCTTTCCAGGTCCCAGACAGCAACCACGTGATTGCTGGGAGGGGAAGCTTTTAGTTTTCAAGGTTCCATAGAACCCAGTGAAACAACACCACTTAGTGGCTGTTTTAATTGCATAACATTTTGAATTAAAAAGATGGTTCACTAGTTCTGGATCTTTTTTGAGATGAAATAACCAGGAAATACCTCTGGATGTGCCCTAGAGGTTAATGACATCATGAAAAGGACCCACAAACTTCCGTGAGTGAGAAATCCCAATAGCAGGATAAAAGCTCCATCTGAAGGAGCCCTAAGTGTTTCAAACGCATGTACTGTACTTGGCAGTAATGTAATATGGAAGTCAGTTTGTATAGTCTTCAGGGGGAAAAAAAGGGAGCTTCCAGCATGGTCCGTAGGGATGGAATCATATTTCATGACTGTTTATGAATGGAAATCTCTCACCAAAGCAAGACATGGGCTGGAGCATTGCATTTACTTGCTCCAATCCAGTGTGATGCTGGGCACAAAGGGGTTTCTGTGTGTGGGCTTCGATGTGTGGGCACCGCTACCTCCTCCACTGAGAGCCCTTGTGAGCATGGAAGTGATGCATGTATATGTGGTGAGGAGGGTGTTTCACACCTACAAGAAGCATTTAACCAAGTTGGATTTACATCTGAGTAACCAGCGGAGGCTAATGGCTCCCGATTTTGGTAGGGCTGTGAATCCATTCTGGGTTTCAATCAGAACCAGCCAGATCCCTAAAGAGCTATCCAAGGTGCTGAACCATATCACCAAACTAGGTTCAGCTCCTTGTATAGCTCCTTTAGAGTTCTGGCTGGTTCTGACTGAAACCCAGAATGGATTCGCAGCCCAACCAAAATCAGATCCACCAGGTCCACTGTGAATAACATGTTTTATATCTGGCTACAAAGCCTACCAGAATGATGGCAGAAGGTCTGGAATGTAGGCCTATGTTTGACAGAGGACCAAAATAAACATTACTTTATCTTTTGTTTTCATTTTTACACTAGAGTAGGCACAGGGGTCCAATCTGGATCTTAAAAGCTCCCCTACCCCACAAGCAAGGATCCTGATCACGTTCAGGGCCCCTGCACCTACTCTAGAGTAAAAATGGAGAAAAGATGTAGCTACTAGACAGATTTAAAGTAATGTGTGTTTTGGCTGTGATTTCAGTGGGACATAGGTATGTCCTACATTTTCTAAATTACCTCCATTATGATTAAACTAGTTTATGCTCATGTCCTCTCATAGCCTTTCCCCATCTATATTGTTCCATTCCCTTTGCACAAGATGTGAGGCACCTGCTTATATGAGCCTGGTGCCATCTGGGATTCCAGATATTGCTCTAGTTTTATTTCTATGAAGCTGAATATGAATTAGCGTGGGTGCGCTATTTGTGTATGATTTAACCAGCAATTGTCCATTTTTTCATTTTTTTAAAAGGTTTAAATGGTGGAAGACAAGCACAGACCATAACCCATAATCAAGCATGTTCTGATGATACTAAATATTTATACTAAATCAATAATTATAGACAGTCCAGTCGACCCAAAACTGTCAAAGAGACCTCCAGGCCATTCATTTCCAGAAGCACCTATTTTGCTGCCATTTGCTCTTGTTCATAATGGAAGCCTAATAAATAAGTTCGTGAAATTAACATTTGGACAAAACACCTTCAACAGAGCTACAAAAAGGGGAAGGACAGACAGTATGTTCTTACTGCCACTGGAGGGAGTGGCACCACAGAAAGAGAGGGTTTGGGTGTTGTGGTGGTGAAGTCTGGTATTAAGCCGATTAACTGGCCTTTTAAAGAAAATGAGAGTTTCAGCAAGAAAAAAGAATCCAGCTTTTGTTCATCATTTCTTACTCATCCCTAATAGTTACCTAGGTGCCATTAAGTGTTCTCCCAAATGTTTTCCTGATAATGAGAGGAGTAATAAAAAGTGGTGAACCCTTTCATGCAGTGCCAATGTGCAGTTAATGTTTCCCAGTAATCTTTAAACATTAGGATGTCAAAAATTGTTCTGTTGTCATGAGAATTCTTAAAGTTCCCTCATTGTGCATGCTGCTTAAGAAAAGAATTAAATCAATCCTCTGTTGGAAAGTCTTTATAAGTGCTTCAAGTCAATAAGACTGAACTGTGCATGTGAGAAGCACAGCATACAGGTACACACGCACACACAGCACCTTCCTGCATGATTGTGCTTACCTGACGATCAGTGGAACTATGTATAACATATAAACAGTCATTCTGCACTTGCAAAATGAGTTCAGTGGCCAATAACAAATCATTCCTGTGTTCAGTGGCCAACAGTTAATCATTCTGAAAAAATCAGTGCATTGATCGAGTGAATTATTATAAGCAGCTGGCAATTAGAGAAAATGTTAACCAGAAAACTGGCCTCTTTCAAAGGAGAGATGTGATGTTTGAGTCTTGGATAAGTGGCTGCCCCTGAAGCACCTGGTCTCAGTCTGACAGGCATCCATCATTAAAAACAGAACAAAAGTAGGACAATATGTTAAATGCAAAGTATGGTGCTTCAACAAACCATTCTAAACTGCAACCCATACATCACTATTACACACACACACACACACACACACACTTCTGGCATTCCTGCCTGGGTTCCACCTTTTCCCCAGCCTCCACCTCTGAAACTGAGAAAGAAACCCCACAGGAAAAGTCTGCTTTCATCTGGATCAGTTGTTCCCACTGGTGCCCAAGCGTCAGCCCTTTTACTCTCTCTGGGTTCCAGAGAAACTTAATATGCTCAGTTGGTTCTCTTAACCCACTACAGGAGAAGTAACAAGGAAATAGATTTAATCATGGTAGCATAACAATTCAGTCAACGCATGGGAGTCTGTATTTTAAAACAAACAAATTAAAAAATTATTTAACACAAGAAGAGTTATATGTTATTATTATTCATTAATGCTGGGTCCTAACTTCCCTACCTACTCTACCCCTTCTAAAATCCTGTACACAAACCCCACTAACTATATATATGGAATGAGTTTCAACATATGCAGGTACAAATATGTAAGGTGTTGGGTTATGGGTATTTTTTTGTTTTATGCTTCCATTTTTTATGTTGAGGAGTTGTCTGTTTTATGGAGAAGCTTGCTAATGTGTGTCCTCTCTGTGCTGTGATTGGTGAAGTCATTTTGGTATGGATGTGTTGAATTGTTTATCTGAGGTGATGAGAAGACTGTGTGTTACTGTACTGGTTTTATTGCAAGCTTTTAGTTTTTTTATTTATTGTTGGTGGAGGCTGAAGTTGCAATGGGTGGTAGCTGTGTACATTACCACTTATGCTGTATTTCTTATCTTTTTGCAATGTCTGGGTTGTACCTTACTATGAGTTTTTGGACCAGTAGGTTTTTTAATTTTTATGCACTGTATTATTTAGGGGTAGGACTGTATCAGACTGAGGCCACACATCCTTAAACCAGTCATCCATTATAGGCCCGAACATCAACCTTCTCCATTGGCCAAGGCCAGAGGTTCAACCAGGGCCGAAACATTTCCTTTGCCCTTTGTCTGAGTCCAGATAACTAACTTATCCCCCACCCCTCACAAATTAACCACTCCCTGTTATCAAACATCCATCAAATCCCCCCAAATTGACACTCTTCTTCAGCTGAGATCAAAACATATTTGAACCTCCAAAATCCAAATAAGGATCTGAACCTCCAAAATCAGCCCCTTTACATACTTTGGCTAAAACCAGATGCCCATCCAGGGTCAAACCCCAACTCTGCTTTGACCAAGGCCCAAATATCACCATCCCAATTTTGACTAAGACTAAACACCCATTTATATAAATGCTCCTCAAAGAGGTGTGTATCATTACCAAGATACAAAAAGGTACCTTTTGTCCAAAATGTCAGTGGTCTCTTGGGAGGATCTATGTGTATGCATATTTTAGTCTTTGCATAGACATGGAAGTAAGTAATTTGTCTGATCTTAGATGTCACACACAGAATGCAATTTCCTTTTTAGTGAAGCAGATCAGTGTACAAATGAGAAAAAAATGTATGCTGAGAAAGCTTCTCTGTTGTTGCTGTACCCCAGATGTTTCAGTATAGATTTAAATTATCAGGAAATTATTCTTGCAAAATGCAGATCCTGTATCCATTTTTGGATGATAAACTCCATAACGTTTTCTAGAGGCCATTACCTAAACATAATCAAATATACCTTGCTCAAGAACCAGGTTTAACTGTGGAACTGTGGAGGCATGTAATGTAAATTCTATTCCAAGAACAGCAGGAAGACAATAAGCATATCCAGGGATCCTTAATGCCCAGGATGGAGTTATTTAGAATAACATTTATAGTTTCTGACAATCAGTGATGGATAGCTCCTTATTCTCCAAATATTCTGACATGCCCTGAAGTCAAACTACTATTGACAACAATGAACCAGGTATTTAATGAACTATTCAACAATATCCATTAAATTATGCCTGTATAATTAAAAAATAGGAGACTCAATATCCGTATTTCAGATGTACAACCTACTTTCTGTTCATGTCAATAGCATCAAGCCTAGTTCACAAGTTCAGGTAATAATATGCCGGTCCATCAGCTGTGGATATGCATCCACAGGGACTGCACACATATACTCACCTACATACACACCTCACCTCCATCCCAGCAATCCTGCTCAAGATCTCTAGGGTGGGATGGGAGATTGCTTCACACAGCCACTAAGGGGCAGATTAGATTTCTCCCCACCCCAATGACCCCGATCAAGGGATGAATGAATCTGTCAGTTTTCCATTCTTCTGCATTTGAATATTTTCAATCTTAAGTTCTTTCCACCCCACATATAAAGAAATTTGCAAACTTTTCTTTGTAAAGAATTTGTAAATTCTTGTAAAAATGAACCAAAACAAATTCCCATCTGCACTAACCAAATTCAGTGGAGAGGGCCATGATGTAGCAGCTTGACATATAGCTGTTAAAGATGATGGGCTTGTCATTCACATGGCAACCCCAATTCAGCACCATGAACATGGTTGAATGCACAGGGATTCAAACCCAGCCTTTTAAGAGTTAAGTGCTCAAAAGCCCTGGGAATAGATGGACATGTCTGTCAGTTTTCAGTTTTTCCCACATTCAATTTTTTAAAATCCCAACTTCCTTCCATCTCACATATGAAGAAATGTGCAAACTTTGATAAATTATATCAAAAATGAAATGAAATGACATTCCCATTAGGGGTGTACGAACCCCACCTACCTGGCTTTGCTGGGGGTCCGCAGGGCGGGGAAGCGATCTGGTCCTCCCCCCCGGAATCCTCCCTGGCCGGCTCTGCTCCGCAGTGAGTCCACAGAGCCGCCAGCCAGGGCCAGCCACAGCCGGTCTTCTGGCCGCGGCCGGTCTTTGGATGCAAAAGGCGTCCGGTGTAGTGGACGCCATTTGCTATGTAAAAAATCTTTATGTAGCCTATTACATTTGCACCCTTTGCCTTACCATGATAGGCTACGTAAATCTTTACGTAGTTGGAACAACTTTCCAACTTTACGAAGTTGGAACAGCAACCTTTTCCCTGGAGCCCAGCTCATCAGCCCAGCTGGGGTAATGTGTGTATGTGGGTGCATTAAGACTGCCTCCCCTCTGATCAAGACTGAGAGGCCCACACCTGCAATTTGCATTCTCAAAGCAGGAACCATTTAATTCAATGGATCCTCTTTGGCAATACAAATTGCAGGTGTGGGCCCCCCAATATGAAGCCCTTCATACCTCCCCCTACACACACACATATGCACCAGAGTCACCAGATTGGGTCTCCCATGCTTACCTTTGAGTAAGGAAAACAAGATATAGCTGCTTGCTAATGTTTACATCGACTCTGGCTGGCCATTGGATCATCCTGGACAGCAGTGAGGAGGGCAAGAGGTCCCAGTAGAGCTTTGCCTGCATGCCACAGTCTTCCTGAGCCTTGATAGGTTTATCTTTTGGCTGACTTGCTCTTTGGTCCTCCTGACTCCTGGGCTATGATCCCTTGGCCCAGCTCCTGGCTCCTGACAGTGCAGGGCTTTTTTGCCTTGCCCATTGCAAGATTAATTCCATTGTAAATAAGTTGATCTGGACTGTTTGTCAGTAAATTCTTTGTGGATGCTCCATTTTATAACATTTGTCACAACTATGTAGGCATAATAGGCATTGGGTGGGATTCATTGGTGAGGGGGAGCGGGATTGGACTCCCTGCCCCCCGCACTGCGGGGAGTCCCATAAGGGATTTCGGGGATGTGTCACCAAGACCAACCCAGCATGAGGCCTGAAACAGGCCACGTTTGGGGCGGTGGTGGAAAGGGGTTCACATTAGCAGTCTGTGCCATGGTGAGCCCCTGGCCCTGCCATCCACCACCAGTGCTCCCAGCGTGCAGGCCAGGAAGGGAGAATTGGATAACAGGTGCGCTGGCCAGTGACAGGATCTATGCCCTATGGCATCGCCAAGCCTATTCATGTGAAAGTGAATGAAGTTGTGGCCAATTTATTATCCCAGCTAAGTCTATGTGCCTAATTTGTTCCCTTCCCTTCACCACCTAAATCCAACTAAGTGCTGTTTGTACAATAGAGACTTGAATAATGAAACAATTGGTAGAACACGTAGCTTTGAAGGACAAATCAAGTATTTTCTTTTTCAGGTAAGATGCTTTTAAGCTAATGTATATCTCTGAAGTAAGATTTCATAACATTCTTTACAACTGTACACTACTATATTCAAACCCATGCTCTACTTTTAAGTACATTCCTGCTTGATATGACCTGGCTCCAAAGCCCCACACATTACCTCCTCTGACCCACTTTGCACAACTTTCATGACTATTTTCACATTGATTTCATAATGGTTTTATGTTCTCCCCTTACACTCTTCAATGGTCTCTTTTGCTCACTTGGATTTTAAAGCCATTTAGAACTTTTAACCTTTCTTGCCAAGAGCTCAGATCTGACTAATTGGGCCACCAACAATGTTTACGAGAAAATGAATGCTTTTCCACTAACATATTTTAACCTTTGTGTCTTAGGTTTCTACAGATATACTATAGATTTCATAAAAAAAATAAAGGATTAAAAAGCACACACACAACTGCAATGTCAAAAACATCCAAGGAAAATCATCCAAATTTGCAGTTGTGGGATTACTTCTTAAACAGTAGTTTATCAGAAGTGCAATAATCCCTTGGTTTCCAAGGTCTATTGAATATAAGTACAAACAATATGCCTAATAATAATTTTACCATAGAAATCTGCCATGAAACCTACTACCTCATCAAATCAGAGATGGAGGCAGCCAGGACACCATCTGGTAATGTAGTTTGGGATATCTTTCAGCTTGTAAAACTGGAGAATGTGGACAAGCTGATTGGAGGGCTGAGACCTACCATCTGTGTTTTAGACCTTTGTTTCTCCTGGATATGGAAATCTGCCAGGACCAGGCTGACAGTTTGGACCTCAGAAATAGTGAATAGTTCCTTTAGGGAGGGTATAGTTCTTGGTGCCTTTAAGAGGGCAGCATTGAGGCCTGTGTTAAATAAGTCAAGCCTGGATCCTATGGTTCTAGATCATTATTATTAGTGGAAGCACAGGTAGTGGTGTGGCCAGGAGTGCTTTTTACCACCTTCGGCTGGTAGGTCAGCTGCAACCCTATCTAGAAGCAATGGACATCATTTCAGATACTCATGCCCTCGTTACATCCAGGCTAGACTATTGTAATGTGCTCTACATGGGGCTGCCTTTAAAGACAATTTGTACAGTTGATACAGAATGTAGCAGCCCAGATACTGGTAGGGGCCAAGGGTTCAGAGCTGCATTGGTTACCCATTTGCTTCCGGGCTCAATTTTAATGCTGATCAGTGCTGATATTGACCTTTAAAGCCCTAAAGGGTTTGGAAGTAGGGAAATACGAAAGTCACTTACCTTTTTGTGGAATTGATTCGCGGTGGGGGGGAGGAGCTCCATCCCTCACCCTGGAATCCTTGACAGGGGGGGGAGGCGATCCAGTCCTCCCCCCTGGAATCCTACCTGGCCGGCTCTGCTCCGCAGCAGCTCTGCGGAGCAGGTGTCCAGCGCCGTCCGCAGCCAGACTTCTGGTCATGGACGGGCTGCTGCAGATGCAAATGGCGGCCACTGTAGCGGCTGCCATTTGCATTCTTCCAGGCTGCCATGATAGGCTACGTAACTATTTACGTAGCCTATCATGGCAGGTAAAAAAAAAAAACAGCGTAAAAAAACCCCTGGCTTTTGCGTTCCCTATTTTTCGCCGTTTTAGCCCACGTAAATATTTATGTAGGCTATTACAGCAAAAAAAAGGGGGGAACACAAATAGTGTAGTGGGTGCTATTTGCATTCCTTTTTTTTTTCACCGTTTTAGCCTACATAAATATTTACGTAAGCTATTGCGGCGAACCCCTTCATGGATCACTGCCTTGTTGTGGCGAAGGGGCTTGCGTAACTCAGTGAAGCCATAAGCTATGCCATGCAGGGCCACCCAAGACGGACAGGTCATGGTGCAGAGTTCTGACAAAATGTGGTCCACTGGAGAAGGAAATGGCAACCCACTCCAGTATTCTTGCCAAGAAAATCCCATGGAACATATCACAAGGCTAAAAGATATGACGCCAGAAGATGAGCCCTCAGGTCGGAAGGTGTCCAATATGCTACTGGGGAAGAGCAGAGGGTATTTCCAAGTAGCGCCAGAAAGAGTGAAGCGGCTGGGCCAAAGCCGAAAGGACACTCAGCTGTGGATGTGTCTGGTGGTGAAAAGAAAATCTGATGCTGTAAAGAACAATATTGTTTAGGAACCTGGAATGTCAGATCAATGAATCAAGGTAAGCTGGAGGTGGTCAAACATGAGATAGCAAGATTGAACATTGACATCTTCGGAATCAGCGAACTCAAATGGACAGGCATGGGCAAATTTAATTCAGGTGACCATCATATCTATTATTGTGGGCAAGAATCCCTTAGAAGAAATGGAGTAGCACTCATAGTCAACAAAAGGGTGGGCATGATAAAGGACAAAGAAGGCAGGGACCTAACAGAAGCAGATGAAGTGGAAAGAATACACAGAAGAACTATTCAGGAAAGATCTTAATGTCCCTGATAGCCATGATAGTGCGGTCACTGAACTTGAGCCAGACATCCTAGAGAGTGAAGTCAAGTGGGCCTTAGGAAGCATTACTAACAACAAAGCTAGCGGAGATGACAGTATTCCAGCTAAGCTATTTAAAATCCTAAAAGATTATGCTGTTAAAGTGCTGCATTCAATATGCCAAGAAATTTGGAACACTCAACAATGGCCGCAAGACTGGAAAAAGTCAGTTTACATTCCAGTTCCAAAGAAGGGCAATGCCAAAGAGTGTTCAAACTACCGCACAATTGCGCTCATTTCACATGCCAGCAAGGTGATGCTCAAAATCCTACAAGCTAGGCTTCAGCAGTATGCGAACCGGAAGTACAAGCGGGGATTCGAAGAGGCAGAGGAACTAGAGATCAAATCGCCAACATTCGCTGCATCATGGAGAAAGCAAGAGAATTCCAGAAAAACGTCAATTTCTGCTTCATTGACTATGCTAAAGCCTTTGATTGTGTGGATCACAACAAACTGTGGCAAATTCTTAAAGGGATGGGAGTACCAGACCACCTTACCTGTCTCCTGAGAAACCTGTACGAGGGTCAAGAAGCAACAGTAAGAACCAGACATGGAACAACCGAGTGGTTCAAAATTGGGAAAGGAGTACGACAAGGCTGCATATTGTCACCCTGCTTATTTAACTTATATGCAGAGTACATCATGAGAAATGCCGGGTTGGATGAATCAGAGGTCGGAATTAAGATTGCTGGGAGAATTATCAACAACCTCCGATATGCAGACGATACCACCCTAATGGCAGAAAGCGAAGAGGATCTAAAGAGCCTCTTGTTGAGGGTGAAAGAGGAGAGGGCAAAAGCTGGTTTGAAACTCAACATTAAAAAAAGAAGATCATGGCATCTGGCCCCATCACTTCCTGGCGTATAGAAGGGGAAGAAATGGAAGCTGTGACAGATTTTACTTCCTTGGGCTCCAAGATCACCACAGACGGTGACTGTAGCCATGAAATTAAAAGACGCTTGCTCCTTGGGAGGAAAGCTATGGCAAACCTAGACAGCATAGTAAGAAGCAGAGACATCACCTTGCCGCCAAAGGTCCATCTAATCAAAGCTATGGTTTTCCCAGTAGTAATGTATGGCTGTGAGAGCTGGACTATAAGGAAGGCTGAGCGCCGAAGAATTGATGCTTTTGAACTATTGTGCTGGAGAAGACTCTTATGAGTCCCCTGGACTGAAAGGAGGTCAAATCAGTCAATCCTAAAAGAAATCAACCCTGCGTGCTCATTGGAAGAACAGATACTGAAGCTGAAGCGCCAATATTTTGGCCACCTAATGCGAAGAGAAAACTCTCTGGAAAAGACCCTGATGCTGTGAAAGACTGAAGGCCAAAGGAGAAGGGGACGGCAGAGGATGAGATGGCTAGATAGCATCACCGATGCAATGAATATGAACTTGAGCACGCTCCGGGAGAGAGTGCAGGACAGAAAGGCCTGGCGTGCTATGGTCCATGGGGTCACGAAGAGTCGGACACGACTGAATGACTGAACAACAACAAATTGCGGCGAAAAAAAAGGAACGCAAATAGCGTCCACTACGTTATTTGTATTCCCCCTTTTTTTTTGCCGTAATAGCCTATGTAAATATTTATGTAGGCTAAAATGGCGAAAAATGGGGAACGCAAGTGGCAGCCGCCATACCCGCTGCCATTTGCGTATGCCGTTGTGTTTTTTTGCTTGGCTTGCTGTGATAGGTTACATAAATACTTACGTAGCCTATCACGGCAAAGACCAGGATGCAAATGGCGGCTGCGGCAGCCGGTCGAAAGACCAGCCGCCGCCGCCGCTGCCAGAGCCACTGCCGCCGCCGCCATCCAGAACATCCACCCCAGGTAAGCTTCGTCCCAGGGGGAATCCACGGGGGAGCGGGGGGGGCAGGCCGTTCCACCACGGATTTCGGGGGGCCGAATGCCATTGCATTCGGCCTCACTGAAATCCATGGCAGAATTCTCCGCCATTCCTATTTGGAAGAAGGTTACCCAAAGGACTGCCTTTGCCATATGAACCACATGAACCTGCCTGTGCCTTAAGTTTAGCCAAAGAGGCCCTGCTTGTAAACCTGGCTTTAGTAGGGATGGCGGAGAATTTCTCTCTGAATCTTCAGGAGGCCGAGCGCCGACGCATTCGGCCCCCCGAAGTTGGTTGGGAAATTCTCCGCCGGCCCCCCGCCCTCCCCCAGGATGGGACTTACCTTCGGCGAATGTCCCTCTCGGCGGCGGGTCCCGGCGGCGGTTCGGCGGCCTTTTGTCGGGGGCAGGAGGCCATTGCTGCCGCCGCCATTGCAAAAAAAAAAAACTAAAATAAAAAAAAACAAAAACACCCGTGATAGGCTACGTAACGATTTACGTAGCCTATCATGGCTAGGTTTCCAAAGTCAGCCGTGATAGGCTACGTAAATCGTCATGTAGCCTATCACGGGTGACTTTGGAAAAAAAAAAAGCGCGTACGCAAATGGCGGTGCCCATGGGCGCTGCCATTTGCGTTCCCTATTTTGGCACGTCTAGTCTACGTAAACATTTACGTAGACTAAGACGGCGAAAATAAGGGGAACGCAAATAGCATAGACCCTACACTATTTGCGTTCCCCTTATTTTCGCCATAGTCTACGTAAATGTTTACGTAGACTAGACGTGCCAAAATAGGGAACGCAAATGGCGGCGCCCATGGGCTCCGTCATTTGCGTACGTGCATTGTTGTTTTTTTTAAACTCAGCCGTGATAGGCTACATAAACATTTACATAGCCTATCACGGCTGACTGCAGGGACGCAAATGGTGGCGGCTACGGCCGCCGCCATTTGCAGATCCGGCCAGCCAGGATTCGCGGCAGGAGGGACGGGGAGCCTCCTCCCGGCCAGAATTTCGGGGGGAGGGACAGAGCACCTCCCCCCCACCGCGAATCAAATTTTGTGAAAGGTAAGTGACTTTCGTACATCCCTACTTTAAGATCAGTTAGGTCAGTGGGAACAGGAGATGGCCTTTTCACTGTGGCCTCATAAATGTGGAGCTCTCTACCAAAGGAGGTACAGTTGGCTCCCTTCTTGCTTGCTTATAAATGAGCTCTAAAAAACTTTTAATCTCAATTCACTTTTTATTAAATGATGATGAGGATTTTTAATGTCATTTCTCTCTCTCTCCTGTTAATGCTTACACATACCTTAATTGGTCTTATTGAAATCGCTTTATGTTACTGCTTTGAGTTACATATTTTTAAGTATTGAGTTTAAATGTTTTATGATATTAACTTGGAAAAATGTTTTGTTTTGAAAGGCAGCATATAAATTCATACATACATACATACTATATATATACATAAAGTATCATTTAGACACTGGTCCTGTGGCTAAGGCATTCCTGTCCACCCCGAGAGCCTTAAAATCATAATTTGGGGCAGCTTTCTCTCAGCTGTGATTAGTATCTAGGACTTCGGAAAAATAATTTAATATAATTAAATTATAATTATATAATTTATATAATTTAATATAATTTTTTTATACTATGAAATCAGTAAAAAGGTTCTTCTCCTCATTTCCAGATGAAACCTGATATTTGCAAAACTTAGACTCAACCCAGCCTAGTTCTGTGCTTGAGCTGGGATGGAAGCCTTCATGGATATTAAACAATGGTGGAATCACACCACATGGAGCTTTAGGATGGTACATCTACAGCTCCTGGATTAGGGCATACAGGTATACTTAGAATCATAGAATAGTAGAATAGTAGGGTTGGAAGTGGCCTATAAGACCATCAAGTTCAACCCCCATTCAATGCAGAAATCCAAGTCAGAGCATCCCTGACAGATGGCTGTCCAGCCTCGTCTTGAACGCCTCCAGTGTGGGAGAGCCCACCACCTCCCTAGGTAATTGGTTCCATTGTCGTATTGCTCTAACAGTCAGGAAGTTTTTCCTGATGTTCAGCCAGAATCTGGCTTCTTGTAACTTGAGTTCATAATTCCATGTCCTGCATTAGATGATTGAGAAGAGATACAGGCCTTCCTCTCTGTGACAACCTTTCAAGTACTTGAAGAGCACTATCATATCTCCCTCAGTCTTCTCTTCTCAAGGCTAAACATGCCCAGTTCTTTCCGTCTGTCTTCATAGGGCTTTGTTTCCAGTCCCCTGATCATCCCTGTTGCCCTCCTCTGAACCCTCTCCAGTTTGTCTGCATCCTTCTTAAAGTGCTGTGCCCAGAACTGGACACAGTACTCCAGATAAGGCCTAATTAGTACTGAGTAGGTTGATCTAACCAATCATAACAGTGATTTCTGAGTTTACAAAAACATATCACAAAATTTCACAAAAGCAGACTAATCATCTATCCATCCATCCATCCATCATCTATTTATTTGATTTATTAGCTGCCCATCTGGCTGGCTACCCGGCCACTCTAGGTGGTGTATGATACTAATAACAGATCTACATAATCAAATTTACCTTCTAAATAACAAAGCTCATATACCTCCATCCACCGGCAGTTGTTTGATAGCAATATACACAAACTACAATGATTAATTGGGGATGGATGACAATTTTGTTTCAGTTCATTTTTGATAAAGAGTTTACGAAAAGTTGCAAATGTCTTCCAATTATGGAAGGAAAGAACTTGAGATTTAAAAATAAAAAATGAGTCTGGGAGAGATTTATCCATCCAGGCCCTGGGATTTCAGTGCTTTGAGGCACAATCCTATGTGTATTTAGACAACAAAAGGTTTTGCAATGCCCAGCATTCCCCAGCCAGCATGGCTAACTGGCAAATACTAGGAATTGTAGGACTTTTTTTTTGTCTAAACATGCATAGGATTGTGCACTTGCTCTTAGAAGTCTGGCTTTGAATCCCTGTGTATTCAACCATGTTAGCGCTGAATTAGGGTTGCCATCTCTTTTTTTCCGACAGGCTCCTCATCTTTAACAGCTATATGGCAGACAGATACAACATGGCCATCTCCATGCTGGGAGTACCTATTGAACTGGGCTGGTGCAGATAGGTGAGAATTTCACTTCTGTTCATTTTTTATAAGAATTTATCCAAATTCACATATTTCTTCATATTTGGGACAGAATGCTCTGTGTACAACCATTTATTTTTCTGTGACCGTGGGATCATGGTGAAGTCATTGAGCATATCTTTCTCGCTTGCTCTCAATTGCTATCTATGTTTTAGATTTCCCATTCAGAAAGGTAAAGTTTTTTGGTCACCACCCTCAATTAATAGGTTAGCTTATAATTACAAGCAGCTTCCTAAGCTAGAAGAAAAGGAAGGAAGCTCCCCATGCAACAGACGTCAATTGGGCTGAACCTCAGCTGAATAAATGTGTATATGAAAATGAGAAATATCCTTTCTTGTTGCCAAGATATGGTTAGGAATTGATCTTCCCTGTTTTAGTGGGCAGTCTAAAGGTCAAGTGTATGAAAGGTGACATATGGTGACATTGATGAGTGTCTGGCTGATTTTGACCATAGTATAGGAAATGCCTAAGAGTGTCTGTGAATATATTTTCTGTGCTCACACCTGCAGTTTTCTTTTTGAAATGGACCTAGTAGGAAAATATGTGCCCCATTAATTGTACTTACAATAAGATCAGCTATTAAATGAGTTTTTAAAAAATGGCCCAGTGGAAGTATGGAAAGTTCCACATGTTGCAAAATATCTGAAACCACAGAAGGTTAATTTTAAAGAAATTATTTTATTATTATTATTTTAAAGAAAATGCATGTGAATGCTGTACTTTCTGTAGTCTTTTACATGTATTGTAAACTAAACTTAGGGATGCATTTGCAAACTAGCAATACCATTTGCATTTATACTTGCCAGTTGCCACTAAACACTTATGAAATAGATATATGAAATCTATTATTTTTATTTATATGATTTCACATATCTATTTTAAATACATATATAAAATCAATAATTTTAAATGATTGTACAATTTCTATATTTACTTAAAGGTTTTGTGATCCAGGCATGTGACTACCACATTACCCAGCTCAAACACAACATTTATTGATGTATGTTATTTGTTTTAGAAGTTTATATATGTCACTTCTCCAGCAAGGTGGCTTTTTACAATGGAGAAAAATGAAATAAATCATATCACATCAATTAAAATTGAATATGAACACAATCAAGTGACTAAAATAAAGTAACAGCCATTCAAAAAAATCCCTCTGAGGGAGCCTTTCCCACTCTTCAGAGTCCAGATGTTAGACTACCACTCTCACCATCCCTGACCATTGGCCATTCTGGCAAGAGATGATGACATCTGGGCAGCCATGATTGGGAAAGGCTGAGCTAGGAAGTAATCTCAAAGGCCAGAAGAAAAGAAAGGTATTTTCTATGTCTTTCCACAAGGCAATCGAAGAGGAGCAATTCCAGATGGGACACTGGGAAGACCTCAATTCAAATCACATACACCAGTCACTCCCTCTTAACCTAACCCACCTCACAGGGTGGTTTTGAAGAATATAAAAGGGGCAGAGGGGAGAACCATGTAAATACATAAATACATAATCAAGTTTGCAAGTGAGACAAAAGGGCAAAAACATTTTCATGTTGTTTGCTCCCAGTTCCTGAAATTCAGTGAGAGAAGGCTGCATATGTTATCAGCTCTTAGGCTTTTACAAAATCGTCATCATCATCATTTCTTCTCTTTATCTCTCAGGCTTAAGCATTAAGTGAGAATCTTCTGGCAAGCACATCTCACAAGATCTTGCAGCAGCTGCTTCCTTGATCAAAAGTATAGGGAGATGAAGCAGAAGGGAGCCCGGGCCTTCGCAGATGGCATGAAATGTCTGTGGGGTGTAGGGATGTGCAAGCCTGCCCCTGCCCACCCAGCCCCTGCCCACCAGTCCCTGGACCGTGCTAGACCCTCCTGCACTCAGCAAGCAGCCCACACTCACCCAAGCAGCCCTGTTGAGCGCCATTCAAAAAATAAAATGGCGATCATGAAAATGTCCATATTTGCATATGCCTGAGAGTGCACATTTTTGCAAATACACATATTTGCGTATGTGCAAAAATGTGCACTTTCACAAAAATGTATATTTTCACAAATGCAAATATGCGCATTCACAAATATGTGCATTTTTGCAGTCGCCATTTTATTTTTCAAAAAACAGCAACTGCGGAGCTTGACAAGGCCGCCAGGGTGAGTGGGGGCTACTCACTGAGTGTGGGCAGAGGGCAAGCACAGGCAGGGGCTTGGCAAGCAGGGCTTGGGGGTGCGGGCAGGGAGCATTCTGCAAGATTCCCGGATGGATTCGGGCACCCGCACCATCCCTAGTGGGGTGTCATGGCCCCATGGGCAATGTATTGAGGATCAGCCTTAGATGAACAGTAACTTTTTGTGGGTCCTGCCACCTAACCCTCTATGCTCCACCAAACTCTGCATTGATTCTACTGACCCTTGAGCCTCCTCTTGAATTTCAAGTCTGGCCAAAGGGGAGAGGTCAAAGAGGGAGAGGTGTGGTAAGAGGAAAGGGGAGGTACCAATGGGGATGGGCCAAAGGGTATTATGGTTAGAGGATGAAGGGTGGAAAGGTGTGGACCCAAGGGAATCAGTGATACTCTGTTGCCAATGGGCCACAACAACCTGCAGCCAGCCCTGGTCTTCAATCTTTGGCAGCCAAAGCCCCCCATGATCCCTGGATGACAAAGACTTTGCTCAGCTAAGAGGGCTCCCTCTCCTGGCTATGCAAATCATTTGTCAGTGACAGAAGCCAGTAATTTGTCTCTGGCTCATATTTTAATCTGAGCCAAGAGAAGAATTTGGGAGCTTGTAAAAGCTTGCCACTCCGTTGAGGCAGGTTTCATGGGTCTTCAAAGTTCCCTTCTGAGCTTGCTCAGGAGAACTTTGCCAGCACATCTACACAAACCAAATCATAGTGAGGGCAACATTTCCTGCAGTCACTTCTCATGGGCAAACATCTCACAGCATCTTCTCCACCTACCTGCCACTGGCTGAAATGGAGGAGGGTTACATTTCACAGCAGGAAATGCAACCTTCCTCCACAGCAGGGTTCAGGAGTTTGCCTGTTTTGTTCTTGTCACCATACTACATAAACTATCAGCAGACAGACAGACAGCCTTAGCAGCAGCTTCTTCACATTTCATTGTAATTTCAGAATGCTGCTAGTATGCCTTGTGGGTGGTTTTAGGTTGGAACTAAAAGGGAGTATGTTATGCAACTTCCTTAAAGCGATTTATGTTTGGTTTTTATGTTTGATTTGCAAGAGACATGAGCTGAGGTTGGCTGGGATGTTAATATTGGCTCAGATGGTATTTTGGTTGAATTTTAGCGATTTCACTGACAGGAAATGCTCTTGAGCAACCTAAATGTTAAGATCGTCTAATGTGGGCTTAATAAGAAGTCAGGGAGAAGAAATCTGTTTTGCGAGGTGTCCTAATTCTCACAAAACATGGATATGGGCAAGCGGAGAGAAAGCCCTCAGTTGACCCAGGAGCTCACCAGAATAATGGTTAGAGATGGACGTGGGGCTAATGAGCAGATACATGCTTACTGCTGCTCACTCCTGCACACTTCACTCCACATTTTGTAAGAACACCGGTGAAATAAACCAAGAACGTCAAGAGATTTTAAGCCACAATAGCTGCTCAATTATAGTGTGACATAGCCCCCCCCCCCGCCAAATACCTGTAGTGAATTACTTTTATTACACTGTCTCTGACTGTGGGATTTATTTATTTATTTATTTATTTATTTATTTATTTATTTATTTCTATACCACCCAATAGCCAAAGCTCTCTGGGCGGTTCACAAAAATTAGGTTTTTCTGCTAATTATAGTGTGACATACACGCTTCCTCCCCCCACCCCCCAAAAAACCCTGTACTGAATGACCTCTATTACTCTGTCTCTGACAGCAGGTTTATTGTGCACTTTGAGGTTTTTTCTTATTTTGTGTAGGGACCCTAAACTTGCAGATTTGTATACATTTTAATTGAGCTGTCATGAGTAGTTTTAGAAACACACCTCCATTTAATGTGACAGCGTGGCTTTTTGCTGTTGTGTTATGAAAAGGCATGCTGACGTGGTTATCTTTCTCACACAAGTGTCTCTGTGTTCATTACAAAGCACTACATAGAAAGAACAAAGCTGGATCCAGACTTAGATGTATTTAATTATTTGTTTATCTATTTAAAATATTTCTTGGCCACCTTTCAGGGCTAGGGGTGTACAAAACCCCCTTACCTGGATGACGCAGGGGTCCACGGGGGGGGATGCGATCCCTCCCTCCCCCCAGAATCCTTGCCGGCTGGCTCCGCTACACAGCGAGTCCACGGAGCCACTGGCTGGCTCCGAAGTCCCAGCGATATGTCCGCCATTGCCGTATCGCTGGTGTGACGGATTGACTGTGGCCGCAAATGGCGTCCTGTGAGAGCTGGACTATAAGGAAGGCTGAGCACCGAAGAATCGATGCGTTTGAACTGCGGTGCTGGAGAAGACTCTTACGAGTCCCCTGGACTGCAAGGAGGTCAAATCAGTCAATCCTAAAGGAAATCAACCTTGAGTGCTCTAGGGATGTCAGAGAATTCCACCACCGATCTCAGTGAGTCCGAATTAGGGATGTTGGAGAATTTCTCCACGAATCTCCGGGAGGCCGAATGCCAACGCATTCGGCCCCCCGAAATTGGTGGAGAAATGGTCCGCCACCCCTCCGCCACCCCCCGGAATGGGACTTACCTTTGGCGAATGTCCCTGGTGCTGGCAGTTCCCAGTGGCAGTGCGGCGGCGGTGCGGCGGCGGCGGCCGGGTTTCCGACTGGCCGCCACCGCCGCCATTTCCCAGTAAAACAACAACAACAACAAACATGCTAGGCTACGTAAAGATTTACGTAGCCTATCATGGCTAGATTTTCAAAAAACACCGTGATAGGCTACGTAAATCCTTACGTAGCCTATCACGGCTGACTTTGGGGGGGGGGGGGGAAGCCATTTGCGTACATGCTTTTTTCTTTTTTTTCCCCAAAGTCAGCCGTGATAGGCTACATAAGGATTTACATAGCCTATCACAGCTGACTGCAGGGATGCAAACGGCAGCGGCTACGGCCGCCGCCATTTGCGTCCCGGCAGGAGACAAGATTCGTGGCCGGAGGGACGGGGCGCCTCCCCCCCAGCCAGAATTTCAGCTGGAGGGACAGGGCGCCTCCCCCCATGGCCAGAATTTCAGCGGGGAGGGATGGGCGCCTCCCACCCTGCCCAGAATTTCGGGGGGAGGGTGCCTCTCCCCCACCACAAACCAAGCTGAGGGATAAGGTAAGGGACTTTCATCCATCCCTAGTCCGAATGCCAGTGCATTCAGCCCCCCAAAATCCATGGCGGAACGGCCTGCCCCCCCCGCCCCCCCACGGATCCCCCCTGAGACGAGACTTAACTGGAGTGGATGTTCTGGACGGCGGTGGCTCCGGCAGCAGCTTTGGTGGCGGCGGCAGCGGCGGCTGGTCTTCTGACCAGCTGCCGCCGCCGCCATTTGCAGTCTGGTTGTTTGTGGGTTGTTGTTTTTTACATAGACGTGATAGGCTACATAAAGACTTACATAGCCTATCATGTCTGGGTTAAAAAAGAAAACAAAAATGCATATGCAGATGGCGGCGGCTACAGCCGCTGCCAATTGCGTTCCTTATTTTTTGCCGAAAAATAAGGAACTCAAATGATGGTGGCCGTAGCCGCCGCCATTTGCATACGCGTTTTTGTTTTTTGTTTTAATTTAATTGTTTTCACCTGTATTCAAACGTGATAGGCTACGTAAAGACTTATGTAGCCTATCACGTCTGGGTTAAAAAAAAAACAACGGCCATAGCTGCTGCCATTTGCGTAACTTTTTTAAAAAAAAAACCCAGACGTGATAGGCTACATAAGTCTTTACATAGCCTATCACGTTTGAATACAGGGACGCAAACAGTGGCGGCTACAGCAGCCGCCATTTGCCTCCCTGCTACCCAGCGGTCATATGTTCGGCTGCTGGTGGAGCCAGCTGGCAGCTCCGCAGAATCCCCGTGGAGCAGAGCCGGTCGGGCAGGACTCCGAGGGGAGGGACAGAGCGCCTCCCGCCCATTGAGGATTCCGGGGGGAGGAACAGGGCACCTCCCCCCCCACCGCGAAGCAGATCCTCGAAAAAGTAAGTGACTTTCGTACATCCCTAGAGTGCTCATTGGAAGGACAGATACTGAAGCTAAAGCTCAAATATTCTGTAGGGATGTACGAAAAACCTACCTGGTTCCGGTCGGGGCATCTGCTGGGGAGGGGAGGCGCTCCGTCCCTCCCCCCAGAATCCTCGATGGGGGGGAGGCGATCCGGTCCTCCCCCTCGGAATCCTGCCTGGCCGGTTCTACTCCACGGCGGCTCCGCAGAGCAGCCGGCCAGGTTTGTCCGCAGCCGGACTTCTGGTCGCAGACGGGCTGCAGCGGATACAAATGGCAGCCGCCATAACGGCCGCCATTTGCATCCTTCCAGGCTGCCGTGATAGGCTACTTAAGTATTTACATAGCCTATCATGGCATGCCCCCCCCCCCAAAAAAAGGCATACGCAAATGGCGGCGCCTATGGCGGCTGCCATTTGTGTTCCCTATTTTTCGCCATTCTAGCCTACGTAAATATTTATGTAGGCAATTATGGAGAAAAAAAAGGGAACCGCAAATAGCATACTGGGCGCTATTTGCGTTCATTTTTGTTTTCGCTGTAAAAGCCTATGTAAATATTTACGTAGGCTAGAACGGTGAAAAATAGGGAATGCAAATGGCGGCCGCCGTAGCCGCCATTTGAGTTCGCTGGTTTTTTTTGGGGGGGTTAGCCGTGATAGGCTATGTAAATTCTTATGTAGCCTATCACAGCTGCAAGGACGGCATTGGCGGTCACAGCAGCCCGGCCGTGGCCGGCCAGGAGACCAGCTGCCACTGCTGCCGGAGCCACCGCCGCCGGAACCGCCGCCACTGCCTAATCCGCCACATCCGCCCCAGATAAGTTCCATCCCGGGGGATTCTGCGCGGAGGGTGCAGGAGGCCGTTCCGCCACAGATTCTGGGGGGCCCACTGGAATCCATGGCGGAATTCTCTGCCATCCCTAATATTTTGGCCACCTAATGCGAAGAGAAAACTCACTGGAAAAGACCCTGACGCTGGGAAAGACTGAAGGCAAAAGGAGAAGGGCACGGCAGAGGATGAGATGGCTAGATAGCATCATCAATGCAATGAATACGAACTTGAGCACACTCCGGGAGAGAGCGGAGCACAGGAAGGCCTGGCGTGCTATGGTCCATGGTGTCACGAAGAGTCGGACACGACTGAACGACTGAACAACAACAACAACAACAAAGGGCTTTATGGCTGCAAATGGCGTCCTGGACGCCATTTGCGGCCGTGCTTTTCATTAACGCGATAGGCTATGCAAATATCTGCGTAGCCTATCACGTAAAAGAAGGGACATCCCTGCATCCCTGCTTTTACATGATAGGCTACACAGATATTTGCGTAGCCTATCGCATTAATTAAAAGCATGGACGCAATGGTCCAGGACACCATTTGCAGCCGCAGTCAATCTGGCCCACCAGTGATATGGCAATGGTGGCCGTATTGCTGGCACTTCAGAGCCGGCCGGCAGGGAGGATCCAGCTGGCAAGGATTCCTCGTGGAGGTGGAGGTAAGTCTTCCAATCCTCCATAGACTTCATAGACTCAAAAGAATCCGGCCTCACTGGAGTCTGTGGAGGATTTCTCCCCCATCCCTATTCAGGGCACAAGCCCTCCCAAGGTGGCTTCCAATAATCAAACACATAATACTTAAGTAAACTAGACTAATTGACACCATTAGGACTTCAGCTACTCACGATTAACTTCAGTTCATTGACTAAATCTGGATCCAATCTGTCAGTGCCATTTCCAGGTTTCTGAGGGCCCTTCATCAAGACATCCTCAACAGACCCCTTCCCTCAGGGAGTCTCCCTTCTCACTGCCATTGTCTCAAGCTGCTATTGCTCCTCGTCCTTTTTCTCATCAATGCTACCACTTGCTCGCTTGACAGGCAGAGAACCAGTGAGAAAGTAGGCAGTGGCATCTACTGTTCCTCCTTCTCCATTGCCTGGGCTGGAGTGAGAGGCAGGTTAATAAGCAGGTTGCAATGGAGATGGGGAGGAACAATTCCAGAAGTGGAGTCTTGTCTGTTGGCCCTTGCTGGGGTACAGGCCCTTGGTGGCAGGTGCCTGACCATGCCTACCCTTGATGCTGGCCCAGCAAACCATAATACCAAATTTTATGTAAAGCTGCTTGGAGCTCATGTAACAGCTAGCATGGCAGCTAGCATGGCAGACGTGAACCACTCACCAATTGCACGCTGCCTATACTTAGGTTTAGGTATCTGTGATGTGTACCACCTTCTGTGGCTCACAAGGGCTCTCCAGTGTTTAAATCGATTCAGGAAATATGTCCAGTTTCTCTGACAATTAGGTCCACTGCCATGCTCCCTGCTCCAGACTGCCCTGGCTGGGCTAGGAGTGCCCTTACTCTTTAAAAATCCATACTCTTTAGACAGGTTCAAGGGTAAGGCATCGTGAAGGATAACTGTAAGGAAGGAATCTCCAAGGAGGAGGCACACTACATAGCTTTCACGAAGTACCCAATGGGGTTCAATTTATTCATAAGCCAAAGGGACCGGGTTTATAGAAGGAAAACAAGGGTAAAACATACAGAAGAGACTCTCAGAACAAGATAAACATACTACCATTCTAGAGATGTTTAAAGGGATGTACAGCTGTATGACACCGAAGGCTTAGATCAGATCATCTAACTTTTCTCTCTCTCCCTCTGGCTCTCTCCCTCTAATAGCGGCCTTCTCCTCCCAACTGACAAGTCCCAACTGTCAGCGAGGCTCCATTCCCTGCCTCAAGCTCAGCTGTTACTTTGTTACAGTATGTACAGGTCTATTGGAAGTACAAGTGTAATGAATGTGGAAATCAAATTTAACTGACCAGGGGAATGGTCCAACTGCAATGGTAATACCTAGTACAAACTGGCTTAAGTCCTTCCTCGGTGGCATAATACAATCTGCTGTGAGCACAGTGCCAAGGTATGAAGGAATCCCATGGAGTTCTGTCATTCTTCCGCAAGATGCACAGGTGTGTATTTGCATCAAGCACCACACCGGGCCATTAAACGGGTTCAGGAGGTCTGAGCTCAATGACTGGCACCAAATGGAGAGGAGAAGCTGGATGGGGATGATCCCCATCCCTTCTTAGTGCCAGTTACTTTAGTTCGGATCACCCAGATTCCCTAGTCTTCCATAATCATACTGTGTGCTGTTTGAACATACAGTCGTGTGTGCGCGTTGTGTCTTTGAGTGTGTTGGGGCAATTCCACCTTGCGAAAGCATTGTACCTGCCAGGGACTGGATATTCTAAATGTAATATTTTCTTTACCCTCTGGATAGAAATATTATATCAAAATGTGAATTATGCCATGCTATGGCAATAGCCCCCTTCATGGATCACTGCCTTGTTGTGGCGAAGGGGCTTGCGTAACTCAGTGAAGCCATAAGCTATGCCGTGCAGGGCCACCCAAGACGGACAGGTCATGGCAGAGAGTTCTGACAAAATGTGGTCCACTGGAGAAGGAAATGGCAACCCACTCCAGTATTCTTGCCAAGAAAACCCCATGGAACGTATCACAAGGCTAAAAGATATGACGCCGGAAGATGAGCCCCTCAGGTCGGAAGGTGTCCAATATGCTACTGGGGAAGAGCAGAGGGTATTTCCAAGTAGCGCCAGAAAGAGTGAAGCGGCTGGGCCAAAGCCGAAAGGACATTCAGCTGTGGATGTGTCTGGCGGTGAAAAGAAAATCTGATGCTGTAAAGAACAATATTGTTTAGGAACCTGGAATGTCAGATCAATGAATCAAGGTAAGCTGGAGGTGGTCAAACATGAGATGGCAAGATTGAACATCGACATCTTGGGAATCAGCGAACTCAAATGGACAGGCATGGGCGAATTTAATTCAGGTGACCATCGTATCTACTATTGTGGGCAAGAATCCCTTAGAAGAAATGGAGTAGCACTCATAGTCAACAAAAGGGTGGGAAAAGCAGTACTGGGGTACAATCTTAAAAATGATAGAATGATCTCAGTACGAATCCAAGGCAAACCATTCAACATCACAGTAATTCAAGTCTATGCCCCAACCACTGAGGCCGAAGAAGCTGAGGTAGATCGGTTCTATGAAGACCTACAACACCTTCTAGACTAACACCAAAAAAAGATGTCCTCTTCATCATAGGGGATTGGAATGCTAAAGTAGGAAGTCAAGAAATCACCGGGATAACAGGCAGGCATGGCCTTGGTGTACAAAATGAAGCAGGACAAAAGCTAATAGAGTTTTGCCAAGAGAACATGCTGATCATAGCAAACACTCTTTTCCAACAGCACAAGAGGCGACTCTACACATGGACGTCACCAGATGGTCAATATCGAAATCAGATTGATTATGTCCTTTGCAGCCAAAGATGGAGAAGCTCTATACAGTCAGTAAAAACAAGACCTGGAGCTGACTGTGGCTCAGATCATGAGCTGCTTCTTGCAAAATTTCGGCTTAAATTGAAGAACGTAGGGAAAACCACTAAACCTTTCAGGTATGACCTAAATCATATCCCTGATGAATATACAGTGGAGGTGAGGAATAGATTTCAGGGATTAGACCTGATAGACAGAGTGCCTGAGGAACTATGGACGGAGGTCCGTCACATTGTTCAGGAGGCAACAACGAAATCCGTCCCAAAGAAAAAGAAATGCAAGAAAGCCAAGTGGCTGTCTGATGAGGCTTTACAAGTAGCTGAGGAAAGAAGGGAAGCGAAAAGCAAGGGAGAAAGGGGAAGATATACCCAACTGAATGCAGAGTTCCAGAGAATAGCAAGGAGAGACAAGAAGGCCTTCTTAAATGAACAATGCAAAGAAATCGAGGAAAACAACAGAATGGGAAAGACTAGAGATCTCTTCAAGAAAATCAGAGATCTCAAGGGAACGTTTTGTGCAAAGACGGGCATGATAAAGGACAAAGAAGGCAGGGACCTAACAGAAGCAGATGAGATTAAGAAGAGGTGGCAAGAATACACAGAAGAACTATACAGGAAAGATCTTAATGTCCCTGATAGCCATGAGAGTGCGGTCACTGAACTTGAGCCGGACATCCTCGAGAGTGAAGTCAAGTGGGCCTTAGGAAGCATTAGTAACAACAAGGCTAGCGGAGATGACAGTATTCCAGCCGAGCTATTTAAAATCCTAAAAGATGATGCTGTTAAAGTGCTGCATTCAATATGCCAACAAATCTGGAACACTCAACAGTGGCCACAAGACTGGAAAAGGTCAGTTTACATTCCAATTCCAAAGAAGGGCAATGCCAAAGAGTGTTCAAACTACCGCACAATTGCGCTCATTTCACATGCCAGCAAGGTGATGCTCAAAATCCTACAAGCTAGGCTTCAGCAGTATGCGAACCGAGAACTACCGGAAGTACAAGCTGGGTTTCGAAGAGGCAGAGGAACTAGAGATCAAATTGCCAACATTCGCTGCATCATGGAGAAAGCAAGAGAATTCCAGAAAAACGTCTATTTCTGCTTCATTGACTACGCTAAAGCCTTTGATTGTGTGGATCACAACAAACTGTGGCAAATTCTTAAAGTGATGGGAGTACCAGACCACCTTACCTGTCTCCTGAGAAACCTGTACGAGGGTCAAGAAGCAACAGTAAGAACCAGAGATGGAACAACTGATTGGTTCAAAATTGGGAAAGGAGTATGACAAGGCTGCATATTGTCACCCTGCTTATTTAACTTATATGCAGAGTACATCATGAGAAATGCCGGGTTGGATGAATCAGAGGTCGGAATTAAGATTGCCGGGAGAATTATCAACAACCTCCGATATGCAGATGATACCACCCTAATGGCAGAAAGCGAAGAGGATCTCAAGAGCCTCTTGTTGAGGGTGAAAGAGGAGAGTGCAAAAGCTGGTTTGAAACTCAACATTAAAAAAACTAAGATCATGTCATCTGGCCCTATCACTTCCTGGCATATAGAAGGGGAAGAAATGGAAGCAGTGACAGATTTTACTTTCTTGGGCTCCAAGATCACCGCAGACGGTGACTGTAGCCATGAAATTAAAAGACGCTTGCTCCTTGGGAGGAAAGCTATGGCCAACCTAGACAGCATAGTAAGAAGCAGAGACATCACCTTGCCGACAAAGGTCCGTCTAATCAAAGCTATGGTTTTCCCATTAGTAATGTATGGCTGTGAGAGCTGGACTATAAGGAAGGCTGAGCACCGAAGAATTGATGCTTTTGAACTGTGGTGCTGGAGAAGACTCTTACGAGTGCCCTGGACTGCAAGGAGGTCAAATCAGTCCATCCTAAAGGAAATCAACCCTGAGTGCTCATTGGAAGGACAGATAATGAAGCTGAAGCTCCAATATTTTGGCCACCTAATGCGAAGAGAAAACTCCCTGGAAAAGACCCTGATGCTGGGAAAGACTGAAGGCAAAAGGAGAAGGGGACGGCAGAGGATGAGATGGCTAGATAGCATCACGGATGCAATGGGGTCACGAAGAGTCAGACACGACTGAACGACTGAACAAATGGCAATAGCACAACTCATGGGTCCTATATATCACATTGCAATGTCTCTGTTCACACCTATTGCTTAATTAAGGTGAAATGTAAAGATCACAGTTATCAGCATCTCACTTTGCTGTGGCTGGTGAGTTCATTTCTAGCACCCTGGCTGGGATATCTCTGATCTCCTCCTTGTCCATAATCAATCGTACCACAGTAATGGCTGTGATAGCTAGCTTGAGTAATGACATAGAAGTTGGGTGGGGGGAATGTACAGAGAGTTATTATGATTTTTTTTTTTTTTTACAAGGAAGGACTTTGTTTCAGGAAAGAATCTTGGATTGCGTTTTCCACTTTTTTGCCAGAGTGTGGGAAGTCAAAATGTTCTTCCCTCTCAAATAAAAAGAGACTCCTACACATACATACATTTTGGAAGTGAATTTTATCAACATACTTCCTGTATTTTTAGTATTAGAAATGAGTTTTTAATGAGGTGATATCGTTCACAATAGATTTCTCTCAAGAAATTTAACAGGCTATGCACAGATGTATGTGTGCTTTCACTTTGAAATATATGAATGTGGCCCATGTTTTAGTGCTGACTAGATTTTTAACCAGCAGACAACGGAAGTCTTTTGTTTCTACTCTCAATTGAGACAGCTGCAGCACCCTGAGTAGGGTGTTATATTGACTTTCTAAATTATCCCCCCACCATTTTATGTATGTATTCATTTATTTATTCTTAACATTATGTATATATATACGCACTCACGCACACGCACACACATATAGCACATAAGAGCTTATAATGGTAACTACTCAGTATTCATAGTCTCTTCATAAATTGCATTTCTTATACCCTATTCCATACATTATTAGTAACACATAATGGCTTCGATCCAGACTCACTTAGCCATAGTTAGAATTTAGTCATGACTAATTTATGTCCTGTTGATTTCAGTGGGTCTTGTTGTTGTTGTTCAGTCGTTCAGTCGTGTCCGACTCTTCGTGACCCCATGGACCATAGCACGCCAGGCCTTCCTGTCCTGCGCTCTCTCCCGGAGCGTGCTCAAGTTCATATTCATTGCATCTGTGATGCTATCTAGCCATCTCATCCTCTGCCGTCCCCTTCTCCTTTTGCCTTCAGTCTTTCCCAGCAACAGGGTCTTTTCCAGGGAGTTTTCTCTTCGCATTAGGTGGCCAAAATATTGGAGCTTCAGCTTCAGTATCTGTCCTTCCAATGAGCACTCAGGGTTGATTTCCTTTAGGATGGACTGATTGGACCTCCTTGCAGTCCAGGGGACTCATAAGAGTCTTCCCCAGCACCACAGTTCGAAAGCATCAATTCTTCGGCGCTCAGCCTTCCTTATAGTCCAGCTCTCACAGCCATACATTACTACTGGGAAAACCATAGCTTTGATTAGACGGACCTTTGTCGGCAAGGTGATGTCTCTGCTTCTTACTATGCTGTCTAGGTTGGCCATAGCTTTCCTCCCAAGGAGCAAGCATCTTTTAATTTCATGGCTACAGTCACCGTCTGCGGTGATCTTGGAGCCCAAGAAAGTAAAATCTGTCACTGCTTCCATGTCTTCCCCTTCTATGTGCCAGGAAGTGATGGGGCCAGATGACATGATCTTCGTTTTTTTAATGTTGAGTTTCAAACCAGCTTTTGCCCTCTCCTCTTTCACCCTCAACAAGAGGCTCTTGAGATCCTCTTCGCTTTCTGGGTCTACTTATGACTAAGTCTGGATTGAAGCTAATGTTAACAAGAAATCATATGTTATCAAGACTGATGCTAACTACCCCAGAACATAAATCTATTGAAACAAAAATGTGTGTCATAAGTGCATGTACTTTCAGTTCAGCCACAAACAAAAATGTTAAATATTTAAGGGTGCAATCCTATGCAGGTTTAGACAGAAAAAAGGTCCCGTAACTCCCAGCATGCTATGGAATTTGCTCAGCGTGTACCTATGGGTCAGGATGAAGAAAGAAAAAAGGATCACCCATTTCAGAGCAACCCATTTCACCCAGAAAAGTGCTTTTTAAGGGAATGGAATGGATATTTTTGGTGCCCTACTAGTCAGGCTGACATGTTACAGGTGACTGGAGGACCTGGGAAAATGCTTAAGAGGCTGACTGCTAGGACGCGTAGTCCTGGTACTCAAAGCTAGGCCAATCCTGTGGTGACTGGGAACACTTCTCAGTTATATTACCAGACAGCTGGTCCAGGTAGGCTGTGTCATTGCCACAGATATTATGCTGTGTCGGGGTGTCAATAAAGTTATGGCCTGTTATTCCATACAAATACTGCGTGTTTTATATTCTGGTGTCTTCTACTCCACGTATTCGTTTGCTCTACTGTGGGCACAATACATGGCACATTCCAATAGCTATAATTGCAGGATTACTGCCAATTGGAGAGGAACTGGCTATTTCAATTCCAAGAAGAGAATTGCTTACACTTCTGAAATGTGTTGAAAACACACACACACACACACACACCCCTCCAGAATGTTTACACATCTCAGAAAGATGTGGGGCAAAGCCAGCCTGAAACTAAGAATACTGTAGCTGCTGATAATAGCTTGGAGGAAATACTTAAGAGCCCCAAGATTTCCAATAGGGAACAGAGTAGTGAGATTATCATGGCCCTAATTAATCATTCCATTCTTATAATCAGGAATGTGAGTGCCACTGAAAACATACAGTAGATATGAACTACAGCAACCTAAAGCCTAGAAGTTAGATATTCCAAGCATTGATTTCCAAGTACAGTATATCGTCCAATAACCACGATAACAGCTTTTGTAGTGTAACCAACATGGCAAAACTCATGCGACAACAAGCTTCAGCTAACTGCCATTCCTACCATATTTCTTATTTATATGTTTAGTATAGTTTTAAAATTCTTCTTATTTCATTAGTCATGCATTATATTTCTATTTGAGAGCCAGTGTGGTGTAGTGGCAAGAGTGTTGGACTAGGAGCTGAGAGATCTGGGTTCTAGTCCCCACTCGGCCATGGAAGCTCACTGGGTGAGTCACAGACTCTCAGCCCAACCCACCTCACAACCTCACAGGGTTGTTGTTGTGAGGATAAAATGGAGAGGAGGAGGATAATGTAAGCTGCCTTGGGTTCCTTGCAAGAGGAAAAAAGGCAGGGTATAAATGCAATCAATCAATCAATCAATTGTACCTCATTAGAGGCATCATTGTACAGATTTTTTTTTTCTCTGTGTAAACAACCAACAAAATTTTAAACAAAGAATACAGAGGAATTACAGTAATCGTCCATACTAAACTATATAACTAATAACAATATCTTCTATAAAACTATTGGTTGTATATTTTGTACTATGTATTATATCATTATTTGAAGACAGAACTATTCCAATAACGTAATCATCACTAGAGCAGGTATAAAATTAGAAGGAATCAAATAACCCCTGGATTTTACCTCTGGAAGGTGATCCATGGCAAATGTGTAAGAAGCAAAACAATAACTTGAAGAAATCCTACATCTCAGGGGTGAGCAACATGTGACCCAGGGAAGACATGTTCCCCCACTCCTTGGCCTTTTCTGCAGCTACCCCCACTGCCCCACCAGTGCTGCTGGGGGAAACGTGGTGAAATAGCCCCTTTTTAGATGGATAAAGTGGCTATATTATATAGTATTGTTAAGAAAAAAAGCAGTATGTGTGCTGTCTAAAGGATGGCAGGCCTGCTTGTTAAGATATGAAGACTTACTATCCTGTTAAATGGCTCTGACTGAAGTGTCTCTCACACAAAGGACTAATAGGCCAAGCAAATTTGATTTGAGTGTATTTGAATGCACAAAAATGATATTTTACAGTTGAAGTTTCAGTCCCCTAACTAGAACCTGTGTAACAGGTTCTACTTAGGACCTGCCTTGGGCACCCCTTCCAAAACTAGAACCTGTATAATAAGGCCCATCAACCTGTATAATAAGGCCCAACAACTATACATTTTGAGCATAGTATATTGACAATCCTTTCCAAATTCTGTCACAAGCAGATTCCTGGTGTGGCTCACAAATCTCGTAGAGTTCAGAATTCAGAGTGCAATCCAAGTACCCACCCCACAAGGGCTGGGGGGAGAAAGAATTATGATGGGTGGTGCCTCTCTGCCACTGGAGAGAAGGTCTGCTGGGGGCGGGGGGATGCTCTCCTCCTCCCTGTGACCCTGTCGGGGAGAGATGGCCACCCTGGTGTGAAAGTACATCTACCCTAGCAGACCCTGGTCCCCCTATGGAAAGCTCTACAGGTGTACATCTTCTGCTGGTGGTGTCCCGGCTGGTACTAGTCTCCAAAATGGGGCATTCTGTTGTGGGACAGGGCAAGGGCAGCTTTGGAATCCTGGATCCAAAGCCCCTCCATTCTCCTGGGAGGCACCAGGATTGGGTTCACAAGCTTGGACCTGGCATAGCTAATCCAACCATCTCTGCTACTTATTTTGAAAAAAGAGGAGGATCCACCTGGCTGTGAAGCCCAGTAAAACCAGCCCTCAACTTCTACCTTGTCTGGCATGAGCTGGTTGGTTTTAGGAAGTGGTGGAGGGTCAATCATTTTACTCCTCCTGACCTCACTCCACTAGTTAGGATTTCTCTGTCTAGGAAACATTTTTGGCTTGACTTTAGAGCTGGGATCTCCAGCGTGGCACCTGTGGGCACCACCATGCCCATGGACAGATTCCTTGGATAAGCCAGGCTCCCTGCTTTTCCTGATTATAATTCCATTTCTTAAGCATTTTTAAAATCAAAAGTCTTTGTTGGTTTTTTTAACTGTGAGGCTGGTCTGTTGTGAAATGAAGTGTCGCCCTCCAATGCTATGTGTATGTGGGTTCAAAACAGGGGGATTTGTTTGTTTGTCTTGGAGTTCAGAGCTCATTTCCACCTTGTATTAGGTTACATTTCTTTTAGCCTCACCGGTTTTCCTTCTGGGAAATGAGGGTGTTGTGACTGGACATGGCCACCATGGCAGCCATTTTGTGAACAGTACCTACAAATACCACAATGTAAGCTACTTGAAGTTGTTCTACATAATGTGGAGCAACATATGGCAAGGCATTCCTGTGCAGTGACTGGTCATAATATCAGATGATGATGATGATGATGATGATTGGTTTTCATATCAAAACCCTCAAACTTTTCATGACTCCGTTCTGCAATTTCCAAATTTTATCTGTCATATGTCTCTGATCCCCTCAGTTTCATGTGCTCATTATTAATATTTATTTCAAGCATTTCAAAATCATTGCTTGCTATAAGTCATGAGAACAGATTGTCGGGAGTCAGTGCATGCTGCTGCCCTATGGAATTTGTTCTCCTTCCTTCCTTGGGCTGCTTTTCTCTCCCTTCCCCTGGTTCTTGGCCTCTGAGAGCCCACTGCCAACACACCAGCTTGTCAAAGTCTGTTATACAGAACAGCTGGAATGTGATCTCATGGCCTTTGGAAGATAAGCAGAAAAGTAAAACTGTTCTGAGTCCCCTATGTCATCTCGATTAAGTATTTTATTTACAGATAACAGTCTCACTGGGACATGGGAAAAATTATAGCCAAGAGACCCTTCAGGGCTGCACTAAAGCTGCAACAGTTTGCCAGTTTATGCAGTTCATTACGTTTTAATACACACTGTTCCTGATGCTGCAATTTCACTTAAAGGAATGAAGGAGAGCATTTCTTGGAGTAAAAGAATAATAGTACTGAAGAGTTATAAAGGGGCAGGTAAAAATTTCTTTCCTTAATGAAAACAACAACTCACTAAACTCACTAAATGCAACTGCTGCAACACTACCTGTACGTGCTATGAGGAAAATTACTTCAAAGAATTACTGAGACTGAGTTCTGAGCAGAGACACTTACAATTTGGCTGTTGGTTTAGCAAACGTAACATCATGAACTTTAAGCCCATAACAAATCCCTTTCATGTGTTTTTTGTTTTGTTTTTTACAACATAGGCTTAGCATACCTTTGGACTGATGGAAAGTCTGGCCACAGAAAATGGTTGATTTCCTAGCTTGAAAGATGACAAGAGACAAAGTGGCAGGAATAAACTAAGTCATATTTCCAGTCTTGTGGAACATACTTTGCAGTCATGTATGGAAAAGGTGTTGACTTGATTTCTACTGTTGGATCTTAAGCAGTAGGCTGATTATGGGTATTTTGTAACCTCCTGGAAATTGAAGGAAGAATTCGTTAAGGATATATAAATAAATTCATGCCCAGGTCACATGCTATGAGACCAAATAAGCTTTCATCATGAAAAATTACCAGGCCAGGAACAAAATTTGTTCAATCATCCTTCCAAGACATGGATGATAAGATACCAAAACATTTCAGTTGTGTATCCAAATGTATTACTACCAACAGACCCATTTCCAAACAAGTAGATATTTTCACCAACTGACTAAAATGATTTTCAGTTTGATTAATCTCTCAAATCTACACTAGTTATAATTTACTGCAGCTACATACTGCAGTAAAATAGTGCAGTTTACTCTAAAATATGACTTTAAGTCAAGCATACTTCTTCCCCTACTATATTTCAAAAGCAAAGATAAACTTTGTGGGATTAAGAGGTTGGTGTTTTTTTTTTTAAGATTCTTGGAACTGACACAGTCTTAAAGAGATTAACATCCCTTTAGGGTACTTTCTGCTATCATGGTTACTTAGGACATACATCTGTATATGTGTCTGAAACCTACTTTTCTATTGGTTCACATTATAAGCCCTTCTGGAACACAAGTGACTGGTTGGAATTTTACTTTAATGGAATTTCTTTCTTCCCCTTTCAGCCTTCTACTAGAGCATAGGCTATTGTCAGCAAATAGCACATTTTACCAGGTCAAGAAAGCATGGGTATTGTTAGAAACTTTGATCTAGATAGTAGAACGTCCTTGTAAGGTGTCTGGGAGAGAGAAATAGAGATGAAATCAGAGTTTTCCAGAAGGGGAATTTTCATTGATAGAGCAAAATAAAGGGTAACTTATATGTCTACTAGATGGGAAGGGGGAGAGAGAGAGAGACAGACAGACAGAGAGAGAGAGAGAGACAGAGAGATGGCAGCAAGCTGAAGGCAGCTGGGCAGTGACACAATATGTGGGGAAGAAAGGATGAGAAACAACAGGGGTGGAAACTGGAAGTGCTGGTGAGAGAAAGAATGAGTGAGAGAGCATCTATCTTTCCTGGTGATGTGTCAAAAGCATGTCAGGGAGAGCAAAATCCTAAATCCTTAGTGGCACGGTTAATCCAGAAAGGCAAGGGGGGCAAAATTTGGCCATGGCAAAGTTTTCAGCTGGCAAGGAGAGACCAAGATTCATTGAGATGGCATGTCTGCCAGCAAGACTGCTCTCTTGGAATCACACCAAGACCGTACATCTTTTTATTGACTGTTATTGATTTGTACTGCCTCTTTAATCTTGTATGCTGCCTCAGGAGGGTTCCAATCTTAAAGGTGGCCTAATAATAAAAATAACTGAAATAGGGATTTCCAAGTGAAGGAAAGGGAAGGCAACTGTCTGTGCCTATTCTGAATACAGGGTACTAGACATTGGAAGATTGTGTTCTGGCGATATCTGGAAGGTTATACAAGAACTCAGTCCTCTCAGTTATCAATTAATGAGTGGCAAGAGTCCCCTGCGGATGTTGCAAAATAGAAAGCATTGAGGGGACATGGGGATGCTTCTGCTGGTCCCACCCCTCCACGCCTGACCTTCCCATGGTGGCAAGGAATTCCAAAGAGAAACTGTAAGTGTCAGTTGCAGTCTTTCTTGATATATTTCTGGTCAAGATGGGGAAATCAGGGGAGAGGGGGGGAAATCAGTAGGGATGTCAGAGAATTTCGCCACGAATCTCGGGGAGGCCGAATGCCAGCGCATTCGGCCCCCCGAAATTGGTGGCAAAATGGTCTGCCACCCTCCCCCGCCACCCCCCCAGGACGGGAATTACGTTGGGTGAATCCTCCTGGCGGCGGCGGCTCCGGCAGCAGTTTGGCGGCAGTTGGGCGGCGGTTCGGCTGCGGCGGCTGCGATGGCCGGTCTTCCGACCGGCTGCCACCGCCTCCATTTCCAGTAAAAACAACAACAACAACAAAAAAGTGATAGGCTACGTAAAGATTTACGTAGCCTATCATGGCTAGATTTTTAAAAAATACCATGATAGGCTACGTAAATGTTTACGTAGCCTATCACGGCTGAGTAAAACAACAACAACAACAACCGCGCATACGCAAATGGCGGCGTCCATGGGCGCCGCCATTTGCATTCCTTATTTTGGCACGTCTAGTCTACGTAAACATTTACGTAGACTACGGCGAAAATAAGTTAAATTAACTACGTAAATGTTTACGTAGACTAGACGTGCCAAAATAAGGAATGCAAACGGCTGCACCCATGGGCGCCGCCATTTGCGTACGTGCTTTTTTTTTTTTTTTTACTCAGCCGCAATAGGGTACGTAAACATTTATGTAGCCTATCACGGCTGACTGCAGGGATGCAAACAGCGGCTATGGCCACCGCCATTTGCGGGCCCAGCCGGCCAGGATTCGGGGGTGGTGGAGGGACAGAGCGCCTCCCCCCCAGCCAGAATTTCAGGGGGAGGGATGGAGCGCCTCCCCCCCACCGCAAATCAAATTTCGTTAAAGGTAAGTGACTTTCGTACATCCCTGGAATTCAGGGGAGAGGGCCCCAGTATGAATCCCCATTTCGCTTCCAAGCTTTCAATTTTGTAATGATTGCAAGGTGCTGAGGCATTCTCCTCATTGCATTAGGCTGTAGGGGGCTTTGGCCCTTGAACATCCAAGCACTCATTAGGCCAGAGCACACAGGGCTAGAAGATTATTTTTTCCATTCCAGTAGAAGATGGCAACTTCTCCTGCAAACACATTCTGTCCTTGATAGCCAGCCCTTTCCAGGTAGTTTTGAAGACAAGATGGAGATTGAAAGCCAAAATGGCAGTGTGAGGACAAAATGGAAGTCAGCAGGTATTCTCTGGAAACATTTCCCACCAGTTTGGCATGCACACCATCCAAGACATCCTGATTACTAGGGGGAAACCCCCTTAAAGTGGGACATGTGTGTTGCCCTTAAAACAAGGGTAACACATCAAAATGATTAGGGAATTTTCCCACTAGCTCGGCTGCTGAAACTTCATAACAGTTTACGAGTTAGCACCTCATAATAACAGTCCAAGGTTGCCGTCCTAAGCACAGATATTTGAAAGTAAGTTCAATCAAAACTGGGTGTTAGTTCCAAATAAATATGCTTAGTATCAAAAACTTTAAAGTCGAGTTAATTTTCCTTGTTTGGTGACATTTTACTCCCCCCCCACACACACACACACACACATCTTATCAGTTCTGTTCACCATTTATTTATTTATTTGTAATTTATTTATTTATAGCAATATTTGTATTACTATAATCCATTCTCTAAGTGGTTCACATATAAATTTTAAAAATCACATTTAAATATACTGTGAAAAAATAATTTCTACTGCAGTAGCAATACAAAACAATATGAGTAAAGAATCTAAAGATGGAGCTGCATAGGATTAGTTAGAATGTATTACAAGCCAGAAAAAGCCTGGGATAATAGGTGCTTTTTCAGGAGGCATTTGAGACATACCTCATTTTCTGCATCCCAAACTGCACAGGGGGATTGTGCTGCCACCGAGAAGGCTTGTAGGCATCTAGCCTGAAAAGACTAGCTCAGAAAAGCCTCAGAAACTGAAGGAAGTCCATGGTCAAAATAAGAAGTCCATTTTTCTCTTTTAAAAAGAAGGCAAACTCACAAATTATGGCTCAAAGCCCCCAAAACAACCAAAAACCTGTTAGCAAAACCCGGAGCTATACAAAAATGAGAAATGTAATAAAACAAACCAAAAAAGAAATGAAGCCCCTCTGCCGGGGTGCTGTCACTTTTTGATCCACTAAACCTTCGAGAATTTTCTTGCCTTCTGATTGGCCTTTTTCTTTCTTTTCAGTTGCCAATCAGAAATTCAGTTCTGGATTGCTGAATGATATTTTGGGTGGTCAGAAACCTGCGAATACAGTTTTCCATTAGTTTAGGCAGCTAATGTTGTTACCCCAGGCTTTATCTGGACTCAGGAAGCTGCTAGCCACAGGGAGGGACGTACACTGTAACTTCTTATACAGGTGGCCTGCTGGAGGGAGTGGCACTACAAGGACAAACAGAAAGATGGACCCAACAGGAACGGCTTAACTCTTCTCATGGAAGAGAGGAGTAGTTAACCCATACCTGTCAGCTCCACCTTTCGCTGACCAAGACTGGGCTTTAAGAGAAAAAAAGAAGTATTTGCTAATGTGCACTTGCAGAGGTGTGAATCCGTGAATAACACACACATCTCACATTGATCCAAGTGCTGGGTGAGGAAGGCTGCTCGCAGCTCTTCTCTTTAGCACGGGCAGCCTCGAAAAATCAGTGGCAGCTTTGAGGAGAGAAGCCCCCTCAGTCTTCAATTGCTTTCCCATCTCCCTTGCGCCCCCGCATGAACAGCTTCTCCCCCCCGCCTTGCCCAGTGAACTGAACAGTGAATGCAATGCTGCTTATCTTCCCTCTCCCCCTGCCTTTGAAAAAAATAAAGTCCAGAATGTCTTTTCAAGCCTTCCCAATTCTTTCCTTTGTCTTTTTTTATTTCTTTGCCTCAGGGAACAACTAGCTGAAAACGTGCAGATATATATGCCTGCTCAGAAGTAAAACAAATTGTCTTCAGTGAGGCTTACTCCTGGGAAAGTCAGCACGTTGCTTTTGGGATTACCTTTTTAATAAAAACTCTCCACTCCTTTGCACCATCAAAGCTGTGCATAAGCTTAACTGATGTAAAGAAAGAAAGAAGAAAGAACTGCAAGACTCCTCCTACATATAGCCAAATTAGAGTGGTTTAAGATTATGTTTGCCTCACAAAAGTGGGATTTATATCAAGTCTAAACCGCATTAATTGGCTATGTGGGCCACGGGAGGAGTAAAAGTGAATTCAAGAAAATGAATTTTTGAACTGCATCAGCATCGGAAGACCTCTCCGTGTAAATTGGGCCCTGGTCCATTGTTCCACGGCTTGCCCATAGCATAAATGTCTGCATCTCAGACTCTGGGCAGCAAAACCTTTCTGCCCTCAGGGAAAGACAGGGCTGCTTGTGAACCAAAGTTTAACTCCCATTCCATTCTATGGCTCCCTTATAACTCCTCTGTCCCTAACAACTGAACTCTCAGAAAGGGCCCTGAGTAACAACTGCCAGTAACTAAGCCTTAGGAGAGGCATTTCAACCTTTTAGAATAGGGATGTACGAAAGTCACTTACCTTTTCGACGGGCTGATTCGCGGTGGGCTGATTCGCTGAAATCCTAACCCAGCCGGCTCCGCTCCGCGGACATTCCGCGGAGCCGCCGGCCAAGGCTGCCCGCAGCCGGACATCCAGCCTCTGGGCAGCCTGCAGGCAAAAAAAAAAAAAAGCGTACGCAAACGGCAGCGGCCATGGCGGCCACCATTTGCGTTCCCTTTTTTTCGCTGTTTTAGCCTACGTAAATATTTACGTAAGCTATTACTGCGAAAAAAGGGGACTGCAAATACCACCCACTACGCTATTTGTGTTCCCCTTTTTTTTCATCATAATAGCTCATGTAAATATTTATGTAGGCTAAAACAGCGAAAAAAAGGGAATGCAAATGGCGGCCGCCATAGCCGCCGCCATTTGCGTATGCTGTTGTTGTTTAGCTTGCTGTGATAGGCTACGTAAATACTTACATAGCCTATCACGGCCTCCACAGGGACGCAAATGGCATCCCTGCATTAGCCGTGATAGGCTACGTAATTATTTATGTAGCCTATCATAGCTATGATGAGGAAGTGAATGGCTGCCGCAGGGTGGCCGCCATTCGCAAGTCAGTGCAGACAGCAGCAGGTAAGTGCTCCATTTCGCGTGCCTTTCGTGGGGTGGGGGGGTGGGGCCTTCGTTCCGCCATGGATTTCGGGGGGCCGAATGCACTGGCATTCAGCTTCACCAAGATCCATGGCAGAATTCTCTGACATACCTATTTTAGAATGGGGAAAGACTGCATGAAACCCAGGAAATTACCAAACCACTGGTGGTCCATGGAAAGGAGTGGAGCCAGGGGAAGTTGGTGTGGCCAACTGAGGAAATCTGGAGGGCCAGATTTGGCCCCTGGTGCTGAGGTTCCTCACCCCTCTTCTAATGGCTAGTCCTAGTGCATATAAGCTAACTACACAAACCAGACAACACACATAATTTCTGGTTGTTTACTTTATATATGTGTTGTGGAACTCCAAACCTGCAGGAGCTTGGGGGCGGGGAGTGTGCATCCAGATCACCATCATAACATATGAACTGGCCCATTTAATGCTCTTCATTTTCTGGGATGAACATGATGGCAACAATATATAGTCTGAATCATTAAGGTTCAGTGAACACTAGTGAAATTACTGCAAGATCCTGCCCCAGAATTGTCCAAAGGCTGTGTTACCATAATTTTAGTCAGCTCTCTGAGTTTTGCAAGATGGTATGTTTGCAGTGAGTTGAGGCTTAAAGCCATTCCTCATAAAATGAAACAGCTAATGGAAAATCTCACTTGTGGCTGTGAAGGAAGCTAAATAATGTCTGAACATACATTTTTATTTATAAGTCATAGCACAGTATGTACCTTTCAATTTATTGCTCATAATTTCAACAAGAAAAAAGTGATCAAGATTATTTTTTTAAGTATAACATTTACTTGCATAACACATGTGCCATATTCTTCCTCTGAAAGTCTCTTCCGATGTATAAACAATACTGTTCTTTCTGTGTGTTTCCTTCACGCAGACTAATAAAGAAATGTGCGTTTTAGAAAATGGCTCCTATCTGTCTTCATAACCACTATTCCCTGTGTTGTTTTTAAATATCGAACCTAATGATGGATTCACACCATTTGCTGCACCACAAGACAATTTTCTTTGCACCATGTAGTGCATATACATATTATTCCAATCATTCTGTTTTTCAGCCATTGTCCAGACCTTCAACAAGTGTAAGGCCCTACTCAGGTTTTTTAAATTATTATTTACAGTATTTTACCCCACTCTTCAGCCAAAAAAGGCTTTTAGAGCAGCTTACAAAGATTAATAATAATGAGACAGTTCCTTTCCTCAGGCTTATAATCTAAAAGACATGACACAAAAGGAAATGGTATTGGGAGGGAGGAGGAAAATAGCAAAACACAGGCATCAGTTCTTCATTTCAAAGTTCTTATAAGTATTATTTCTGGCAGGGTAGGGCAAAACAAGCTCCCTGCAGCTGTTCCTTCACTGACCAGTGTATGGGGTTAGGGTGGTCTCCACCCTGCCATGATATTCTTTGTGGGAGGCAGGGGCTCTGGCCTCCCAAATTTTAGGGATGTACGAAAGTCACTTACCTTTTGATGAAATGTGATTCTGGCCAGGGGGAAGGCACCCCGTCCCTCTCCCCCAAAATTCTGGCCGGGGGGGGCGCCCCGTCCCTCCCGCCGCGAATCCTGGCCGGCCGGGTCTGCAAATGGCGGCGGCCATAGCCGCCGCCGTTTGCATCCCTGCAGTCAGCCGTGATAGGCTACGTAAATGTTTACATAGCCTATCACAGCTGAGTAAAAAAAACACAAAGAAACGTGTGTACGCAAATGGTGGCGCCCATGGGCGCCGCCATTTGCGTTCCTTATTTTGGCACATCTAGTCTACGTAAACATTTACATAGCCTACGGCGAAAATAAGGGGAACACAAATAGTGTAGACGCTACGCTATTTGCGTTCCCCTTATTTTCGCCGTAGTCTACATAAATGTTTACGTAGACTAGACGTGCCAAAATAAGGAATGCAAATGGCGGCACCCATGGGCGCTGCCATTTGCGTACGTGCGGTTTTTGGTGGTTTTTTTTACTCAGCCGTGATAGGCTACGTAAACATTTACGTAGCCTATCACAGTATTTTTTAAAAATCTAGCCGTGATAGGCTACATAAATCTTTACATAGCCTATCACTTTTTTTTTTTTTTTACTGGAAATGGCGGTGGCGGCAGCCAGTTGGAAGACCAGCAGCCACCGCCGAACCGCCGCCGAACTGCCGCCGAACCGCCGCCGGAGCCACCGCCGCCAGGGAGATTCGCCCAAGGTAAGTCCCGTCCCGGGTAGGGCGGGGGGGCAGACCGTTTCGCCACCGATTTCGGGGGGCCAAATGCACTGGCATTCGGCCTCCCCAAGATTCGTGGTGAAATTCTCTGACATCCCTACTCCCAATGGCCCTTGATTCTCTGGCCAATGGATGAGGCCCAAGACTATAGTCCCAGAGAAGTGTCAGTCAGAGATGTGTGTTTCTTCTGGCATTGAGGGGTGAAACTAACACTGTGCCACTATTTATTTTCAACCATTTGTTGGGGTGAGGGGCAAATATAATAGTGCCCAAAAATTGTGGGGAAGGGTGAGAATTTCTGCAAAATTTCTCAGTGTGCAGGGCTTCTGTGCTTACCAGTGCGGCTGCCGTGATGAGTACCTGAAAGCAGAGCAAGTTCTTCTTCTTCTCCTCCTCCTCCTCCTCCTTCTTCTTACTTTTAACAACAACACAACAACAACATCAGCAACATCATCATCAACAACAACAGCAACATCAACTCCTCATTCAACTTTCAGGCACTCAGCAGGACAACAACACTGGAAAAACCCAAGGGAGGACATCCTGGTGAAGTCCTCTAGGGGGCTTTTCTGAAAGCTTAAGCAGCTGGAGAGGCTGCAAGGACAAAATGGGTAAAAATAGTCAAACCAAGAGTGCACACATCACCACTATCACCCTCAGCCACCTCTTTACAGTAGGGTAAGCACTGCACACTGAGAAATGTCTCCGAAATTCAAAACAACCCTGCAAAAGGGACAGAAAAATGACTGCCTCTTTAAGGGAAACAAAGAGGTTGCGAAATGGCAGGTGGGGTCAGCACAGCACTAGGTGGAACCATACTGCAAGTGTTCTTCATATATACATCTGGTTTATAAATACCAACTAATTGAAATGATTCCAATCATACTAAGGGCACATGTCAGTTTTCAGTATAAAGCAGATGTTAGGACCAGTGTTGCGTGAAATGTCATGGATTATATATTGTATTTGCTTGATTTGTGAACTCACATAAATGGACTTATTTGATATTACAAGATAACAGACTTTATGCTTTTCCTTCTGCAAAATTTGTATAGACAAATAAGTGAGCCTGTTTATTTCAGAACTTTGTGGGAACGGGCAAGGGAAATAATATCCAGATACAATTTTGTTCAGATTTGATTTCATCCAAAAAATACCAGCCTGGATAACTGTTTGTTTGTGTTAAATAATAAAGTACCATAGAAAGAGTGATTAAGCATTTGGTAACATGGTCATTCTACTCCATGCCAAAGAAATCAATCAAACTGTTAATAGAGAACAAAATAATTTGAACATTTTGGAAGCATTTTCTTGGATTTTTTGGCATATATATTTTGCAGTCTGCCTTGTTGTTGTCCAGTCATTAAGTCATGTCCGACTCTTCATGACCCCATGGACCATAACACGCCAGGCCTTCCTGTACTGCGCTCTCTCCCAGAGTGTGCTCAAGTCTATATTCCTTGCATCGGTGATGCTATCTAGCCATCTCATCCTCTGCTGTCCCCTTCGCCCTGCAATCTTTCCCAGCATCAGGGTCTTTTCCAGTGACTTTTCTCTTCGCAGTCTGCCTGGCAGAAGATAAATAAGGTTGCATTTCTGATAATCTTTGCAAGTGAGCACAAATACAATATTTATCATATTCCAGTTATCCAACAAGCAGTAGTATTAACATACAGTAGGTGCAAATAAAGGAGAAAATGAGCTAGTTGCCTAAACCATCCAACAGATGAACTTGTGAAAACTGGATTCTCCCCCACCCCCCAGAATTGGCACTTGGTAGGCTTTCCACTATACCACACTGGTTTCCTTTAATGGTTTAATGGTTATGTATGGTCCAGAATTCCCGTGAGTGGATTTCTGCTCATAGGACACTCCTGCTGGAGGAAGGGGAAGGCAATTCTCACCAATTTCTCTTGTCCACTGCAGCTTCCTGTACCTCCCAAAATATCAGGCTACCCTCCTGAATAATGTGGGAGGTGGCACAGGGGTCCACAAGGAGTAAGGGACTTCTCCCCTCTTTCCTCCAGGAGGAGCCTCTACTGGATCTCAGCCTGTTCCACAACAAAAACAAGTTTTTCTGTTTGTGGAAGGACAACTCTGGATCCAACCCTATCAATTTATCATAGCAAAAATATTCATCTGTATCTTTAAAAGAGGGAAGAACCACATTTATACTCATCATGTACTTTTTATGTTCATATTTGCTTGTCCTTATGGACACCTGCTCTTTTTGAAGAGACTAAGCGATATAACTAGACAGATTTCAGAGTGATAGGATCTCAGTCCCTCTCTGTCTCCCTCTCTCTTTGTTAAACTGTTGGACAGTTTGAGAAATGTAAATTGAACTATTAAAATATGTTATTATCTACTACCTCTTGTCTGACTCACTTTCACTAATAGGTTAGCATATTGAGGCTTTTATTGTGCAGTCATCCAGCCTCATTCACTGTTCTTTTACAGGGAGTCTACATGATGCTGTCTCCCATTTCTAACCCTCCTGTGTTTTCCTACAGCCATCTTCCATTTCTTAACACAGGAAATCTGTTAAGAAAAATGGAATAGCTGCACAATGTCATTTGACTGGTAGGTCTAGGAGCCTTCCATCTGGAACTATGCTTAAGTACTGTGCCATAAGATTCTCATCTATCACCTTTGGACCAGTGCTGTTTTCATGAGAAAAGTGATTGGCTAGTAGCAACTTCATGTTCTCTGGCCTGTCTGTGAAATTCTGCAGTACAGAATGTGTAAGCCATGCAAAATTGCTTCTGTCCTTTGACCCAGCACATGGCCTTGTCATTCCCCAAATTCTGCAAGTAGAGGTTGACCCCATAAAAAACCTTATTCAAGCTGGCATGAATGAGACCAAGGTTGCCCCCATAGCCACAAAGCTCAATGTGTGTATTTCCCATTGTAACAATGGAAGGAGAGTGCTATATCCACATTATTTGATGGGTCAAGTTTGCATAAACTGAAGAGGCTGGGGCAGGAGGAGTGGGTTTTGACTGAGAGGGATTAATCTTTTATTGATCCGGTACACACAGTATCTTGCTGACTGGAAAGGTTTCTCCAGTGACATCTACCTATGTTTTCCTGCAGCTATATAACTACACCGTGGTTTATTTGCCTGTGTTTTGTTTGTGATTTCTTTGTTTTGGTCCATTGTTTTTTCCTTTTGTTAATTGTACTTCTTGACCTGTATCTTTAATAAAACTAAATAAATATAACTTTAAAAAATACTGCCTCCTTTATTGAAGTAGATTGGGCATGCAAGGGTAGTGGTCGGGAACTGGGGAAGGGAGTAACAGTAAGATATTGAATCAGCATTCTAAAAGTACGTTCTCATACAAAGCTTCAGGGAAATGTACTATATAAATTTTCCCAGTTCACATTCAGCTCCAGCCCTTCTTTTCCCCAGGGTCAAGAATGAATAGTTTCACATATGGGTTAGTTATTGTTTTGAGACCTACTTCTCACCTTCAACAAAAACTTTCCACTTCCTGCTCTACTGAGACACACCTTCTGAAATAATATGAGGAAGCTGGAGATCTTTAGCGTCATTTTTGTTACTTGCAGAAAAAGTTTTTTTTATATATTGTCAGAGAAAGTAAATAAGCACTTTATATTCCAGATTTTGAAGTCCAGGATTCCACTTAATAAGAGGAATTCACAAAGGCCAAGCTAAGCAGAGCCATAGAGATCTAGATTAATATTTTCTGGAAATCAGTTTTAGAAAATACTGTAGGACAGTGGCATCCAGACAGGTTGGACAAGGGTCAGAATCACTCCCCACTTCTATGGGGCATTGAGAGAAGAGGAAAGAATGTCTGTACTGATATCCTTCAGAAGGTAGCAGTGGAAGCTATGGATGGATCCATCTGTCAATTTCGCTTTCTCTGAGTTTCTCAATTTCCCAAACTTAAGTTCAGTTCATTCTGAAATTTGAGATTTTTTTTAAAGTTTGTATAAAAATCTTATGCATTTTTGCACACTTTTCTCTTAATACATACATTTTTGTACACATTGTATGCAATGTGGCCTACATTTTGGAAGCAGTTTTCCTAATATGAATTTTCATGCACTCTTTTAAAGAAAAAATTCTCAAACTTTGTGATGAATCAAACATAAGACTGGAGAAAATTCAAGACAAACCAAATTTAGGACTGGAATAATGAGAAACTCTGTGAGAACCGAAACTGACAGATTCATTCTTCCTTAGCAGCCAACATCAAAAGACTTATGTGGTGATTTTTCTATACTGGGACCATGTGGCACTGTTTCTCTTGGGGATTCAAACTGCACTGCATAAAGTGTCTCCATATCAGCACCGCACATTTCTCCAGTGACTGGTGGTGCTACTGGGGAAGCTCTCCCTATAGTGAATGTTGTAAGAAGTACTACACATTATGGCAAGTACTACACAATCATTTCATAGAAGTGTTTTTAAATCAAGTCTACATGGGGCTATAACCTGTAGACATGACTTTGAAATGTTTCTATTAAGTTATTTCTCAATGCAGAAAAAAATAAGAAGCAAGTCCCATTGAAATAATTTGGACTTAGTTCTTAGAAGACATGGTTTGGATTAGAGCTGTGCAGGGACTCCCCAATCTGAACCAGAGGCAGGTCCGATTCGGGGGGGGCAACCTGACTTGGCCCCAAACCCAAAGTGGGATTCGGATGGCAAACCTTGCTTTGGGTCCCCCCTGACGCCCCCATGCAAACCCCCAGCTCCTTACCTGGGCCTCCTCCTCCTCTTCCTCTGCCACAGCCGTCGCCTTCTCCGCTGCCACCGCTGCGTTCTCCTCACTGCTCCCACCTTCGCCATCGCCACCCACCACCATGCCACCTTCTCTGTCACCATCGCTGTGTTCTCCTTGCTGCCACCACCTCCTTCTCCTTTGCTGCCGCTGCCGCTGTTGCCTTCACTGCCACCACCAGCTCCTGAGGCCTAGACACATGGCAACTCATCTTCTTGCAGGGAGTTGCCATTTTTAAAATGGCAACTTCCTGGAACTTTCCAGGTGACTCCCTGCAAGAAGAGTCACCACGCATCCAGGCCTCAGGAGCTGGCGGCGGTGAAGAATGCAGCAGCAGCGGCAGCCGTGGTGGCAGAGAAGGCAGCAGTGGTGGCAAAGGCAGCAGCAAAGGCGGGTGGTGGCGGCGGGCAGTGTCAGCACAGTGGAAGGTGGCAGCACGGTGGCGGAGAAGGTGGTGGCGGTGAGGAGAAGGCAGAGGCAGCAGCGGAGAAGGCAGCTCAGGTAAGGACCTGGAGGCGCCGGGGGGGGGCTGGACCAGGGGGGCTGGGCTGGGGGGGCGAAGCTCCAAAGCATACTGAGCGCTTCGGAGAGCCCCCGACCCACTCCGGGGTCACTTTGTGTCCACTCCGCTTTGCCACGGAAGGGGCAAAAAGTGACCCAAAGCAGCCTGCTTTGACTCAGGGTTCGGGCCACAGGCCAAAGCGGTGCACAGCCTTAGCTGGAATTAGACTGCTAGTCTCACAGATTTCAAAGATGTTAGAAAGTAACATATCCTCTGCTAGGTATTCCTATGGTACTACAGAATTGGGGCTTATGTCAAGGGTAGGTATGGTCAGGCACCTGCCCAGGGCCGACGTTCCAGTACGGGCCCACTGACTATAGTCCCTTGGACTTGCTCCTCCTCTTCATCATTGCAACTTGCTTGTTCACCTGTCCCTTACTCTGGCCCAAATGGTGGTGGTGGCAAGAAGGAGCAGCAGCAGATGACGCTGCCTGTTTGCTTACTGGCTCTGTGCCAGCAAGCAAGTGGGAGCCATGATGAGAAAGTGGATGAGGAGCAAGAGCAGCTGTTGACAGTGGCAGTGAGAAGGTGGACTCCCTGAGGGAGGGGGTCCACTAAAAGTGTCCTGCCCAAGGGTCCACAAACACGTGGAGCTGGCACTACACATAATTCAACTCAAATATGTAAAATATTCAGACTGCCGCTGGATAACACATCTGTTTCTCTCAAGATATTTGTGTGTTCATTTACATGCATCCCAGGCAGCCTCCTTCTACCACAGAAAAGTCCCAATGTGACCCAGAGGCTAAATAGCTATGAGTCACAGGGGAAATGAATCTGCATTCTTTGCACACAAACTCATCTGTACCAAACCTTCTAAAGTGTAAACAAGGATAGTTTTCTCCCATTGGTCTATATAATTAGCTTCAAGAAATATATTCAGGACATTTACTGCAATTCTGCTCAGTTGCACAAAGTAAAGATGTACAGGGGTACTATAATAATTGTTACTCCCCCCATGAGTAAAGTGGGATTCATATGTGCAGGCATGCTTGGGCACAAAAAAAGGGCAGGCTTTGGAAAAATATGAGGGCACAAGGGTGGGTTCCTTCCTCCTGGTGTCAGGAAACCACGGAGGCTAACAGGAAAATTTGGTGTTCCCCAAAATAACAAAGGTGCACATCTGTCAATTTTGGTTCCTCACTTTGCCAATCCTATGTTCAGTTCGTCCCAAAAATGGCAATTTTTCAAAAAAGTTTGCATGAAATTATGTAAGCATTTTGGTGTGCCTTTTTCCTAATACATACACTTTCGTATGTACTGCTGCCCATGATAAACACATTTTTGCGAGCACTATTCCTAATATAATGCAATTGTAAATATTATTTTTGTGTGCACATTTCCATAACATGGACATTTTTGTATGCATTCTTTATTAGAGCACTCCATGGCAAAATTAGGGAAAAATGTGAGCTTCGAGGGAATTTTAGTTTGCATATAGGTTTGAAAGTGTAAAATTAGGTAAGATTGCATTAAAATGTGAACCGAACAACTATGTCCCCCATCCCTAGTTGTGCACAGTCACAAGGAGAAGGAATGTGGCCATTGAGAGATGGTCTTCTTACACTGAGTTTATTTGATGTAAAAAAAGCTTCAATTTGAACACTGAAGACTGAAGTTCTATATCCACTTACCTTGGAATAAACCCCATTGAACTCGCTGAGCCTTACTTTGGGGTAGATAGATATGTATAAGATTGTGCTGCTAGTTATTTACTGATCTGAGGGCTTATTTCAGCAGCAGCTGCTGTTACTGTTGACTCTGATGTATTTTGATTTTAGGAATTTGCTGAATGCAGATGCAAAATCACTTTAAAGTGGGAGCTCAACAGACAAGGCTCTGACCAGTGTTTGGATTATTTTATACCCTATTTCAGTGAATAAGCATTCATGAAGCTCCTATGTTTGTCCTAAGTATTCAGTGTTGCTGCTATGCTTATGGAATACAGATCTCATACGTTACAAAAATAAGTTTTGATCCATTACAGGGGACATTCAAATGACTCCATTGCACAATGCGTATCCTCTGGCATGCATAAGCCATTGGTGTAGCCTTCGCCAAGTTGGCGTCCTCCAGATGTTTTGGACTTCAACCTCCGTCATTCCCAGTTGATGGGAGTTTCAGTCTAACACATCTGGAGGGTGACAGATTGGGGCAGGCTGCATTAGTGACCTTTGAATTGGTGAGAAATTGTGATTTGACCAAACATTCATAAAATTGACTCAGCAATTGGAAGAGAAATGGCTAGTAAAATGCCAACTCCTCTTTGTTTTATTGATCCCTTTCCTTGATCCTTGATTCCCATTTTCTTGGGAGTAAGTCTCATTGATCTCAATGGGGCTTATTTCTGATTAGACATGCAGAGGATTGCATTGTTAATCTCAGACTCCCCATTCCCACCATAAAGTATACTAAATGGCAGGGGTGGAGAGAAGGTCCTCCTAACCCACCTAAATCAATTTGAATCAGGCCTGTGTGCAGGATACAGGGTTCAACCTGCTTCCTCCCTGGGCCATTCCTAAACCAGATTTCCCTATTGAAGCTGCTATTTGCCCCACAGGGCAAAACATACAGGCACTGCACATACAGGCACATCTCCATGTCAGGATGATGCTCTAGGCCAGAGGTGCACAATGTTTAGCCCCAAGGGCTGCTTGTGATACTGGCTTGCAGGTGGAAGGCTATATATGTGCATAGACAAACACATATATGTGTGCTTACACACATATGTGTACACACAGAGAGAGATATACAAGGGCATGCACACACACATACATGCACGCACACATGCTGCTTTCCCTAGAAGCAACAGCAAAGAAAGAGTGATCTGTATGAGAATCTCTGTGGGAGGGAGTGGAGAGTACAGTTGGTAGGGAAATCAGTGGGGGGAATTCTGAGGCATCCCCGTGGGGGCCAGTCGGGATGTATGGATTTTGTTCAATCCATTCTGCCTATATCTTGCAGATTTTCAGGTGTCTTTTGTTCTGTCATCTGTTCATTGATGGAATTGGATGTTTTGTATGAGAATTTCACTCGCAAATGCATATTTGTGCTAACATAGATTTCCACTTATGCACATTAGCACTAATGTACATTGGCGTGAGCGTGCATTTGCAAACAAACAAAATTGTGGAAATCCTCCCCAAAGAAAAAAGAAATGGTCCCCAAGTCCGCAGAATTCATGCAACTTGGAAAAAGCTGTTCCACTGCAGAATCTCTAGCTTGGATTCATAGAAATGTGAACTCATCTGAATCCATTAGGGATGTATGAAATGACTCACCTGTTTCATTTCGTGACATCCACAGTGGGGGGGTGGCGCTCCGTCCCTCCCCTCAAAATCCTCATCATCTGGCTCCACTCTGTGGTGACTCCGTGAAGCCACCAGCCGGGTCTGCCCGCAGCGACATCCAGCTGCTGCTGGGCTGCACAGGGATGCAAATGTAGGGATGTACGAAAGTCACTTACCTGGTCCCGCAGCTTGCTTCATGGTGGGGGGAGGTGCTTTGGTTCTCCCCCCGAAGTTCAGGCCAGGGGCGGAGGCACCCTGCCTCGCCCGGCTGAAATTCAGGCCGGCGGGGAAGGCACCCCACCTCGCCCGGCCGAAATTCAGGCCAGGGAGAAGCGCCCCATCTCCCCGGCCATGAAATACAAAAGTGAATGTAAAAACACACACACACACACACACGTGATAGGCTATGTAACGATTTACGTAGCCTATCACGGCTAGATTTCCAAAGTCAGCCATGATAGGCTACGTAAATTATTACGTAGCCTATCACGGGTGACTATGAAAAAAAAAAAGCGCGTACACAAATGGCGGCGCCCACGGGCGCCACCATTTGCATTCCTTATTTTGGCCCGGGTAGTCTACGTAAAGATTTACATAGACTACAGCGAAAATAAGGGCAACGCAAATAGTGGCTGAATTTGGAAATCTAGCCATGATAGGCTACGTAAATCGTTACATAGCCTATCACGTGTGTGTGTGTGTGTGTGTTTACATTCACTTTGTAATGGCGGTGGCGGCAGCCAGTCGGAAGACCAGCCGCCGCCCCCGCCCCCGCCCCCGCCGAACCGCCGCCGGGACCTGCCGCCAAGAGAGACATTCGAGGGAGGTAAGTCCCATCCCGGGCGGGTGCGGAGAATTTCACTGCCAATTTCGGGGGGCCGAATGCGTTGGCATTCGGCCTCCCCGAGATTCGTGGAGAAATTCTCCACCATCCCAACGCAAATGGTGGCCGCCGTAGCCGCTGCCATTTGCGTCCCTTTTTTTCACTGTGATAGGCTATGTAAATATTTACGTAGCCTATCACGGTGAAAAAAAGGGACACAAATGGTGGCAGCTATGGCGGCCGCCATTTGCATTCCCTTTTTTTCCTGTGATAGGCTATGTAAATATTTACATAGCCTATCACAGCCTCCGCAGGGATGCAGATGGTGTCCTTGCATTAGCCGTGATAGGCTATATAAGTATTTATGTAGCCTATCATGGGAAAAATCGTGAAGCGAATGGCAGCCGCAGATGCAGCTACCATTCGCAAAGCAACACGAACGGCACCAGGTAGGTGCTCTGTTTCGCATGCCTTTTGCGGGGTGGTGGGGCGGGGGTGGCTTCGTTCTGCCACCATCCCTAGAAACCATTCTGGATTTCTACAACATCCCTAGCTTCAGGGCACCCATTGGGGTTGCAGCAAAGGCCTTGTGGCAGCCATGTGGCCTGCAGTCTAGGCTATTTCACAACACATTGACATGTGGGGTTTGCGTTGACTCTGTTGCACCACCATGCTTTGCAGGCAGTTTCTGCTACTGTTAAAGAGCCAGTCCTCATGTATCTATTGCAAACCAGACTTTTCCAGCTTGGCACTCTCCAGATTTTTTTCAGCTACAACTCACTGCATTTCTGCCCATTGGCTATGCTGACTAGAGCTGATGGGATTTGTAGTGAAAACATCTGGAGAGTACCGGGGGGCAGGGGGGGGGAGGCTGTTGCAGACAAACAGAGCATCATAATTTATTAATAATTAGTAGTAGTACAATGAGAAAAAAAATTGTATTTGCTGCACTTTTTGTCTGTATTCGGGTCTAATAATGTATCTGTATAATCTGAGCCAAGACATTTAGCAATACGTACAGATAAACAGGAAAGTTATTCTCTAGTCACATTTTGTCCACTTTGGTTCTTGTTTCACCATCTCTTCACTAAATTCCTTTAATGGGAGGAAAAATAGATTTTTGAGTTACTTCATCAGAGAGAAAATTATTCCTAAGCAGATAAATAATATTTTTATATTTGACCATAGTAACTGAAGAATGAAGGGACAAAAAACAAGCACTAACATGTCTAGTTCCCAAAATGTAGCAATCCCACTGTATCACTTTTACTGTTGGATATTCAGTGTTTTTAATATTCTAAAAAGGAAATAGCTCAAAATCACATGCTAGTTGAGGGAATTTGTTTTAGTGGAAAATTACACGAAACACTGAGTAAACTACATTTATGACTTGAGTAATAAAACTAATTGATGTTTTGATAAAAATAAAAAAGAACCATTCCTAGATTAAACTGAAAAATTTGAAGGAAGCACTGTAAGCATTGGTTTGTGTACTTTAATAACAACGGAACAGTAACAAGTGATCATGTTAAAGGAATCAAATTTATTTAGTAAGAAACATTGTTCAAAACTGGAGGCTAGACTAGATTCAGTAATTTTCTGGGTTGTGAGTAATTAAATTGGGACTCATTTAAGCTGATGAGGCTGACTAAGTAACAGCAGGAAAAAGTAATGGATTAGCGTAGGAAGTTACTATTGTGCCAATTCACACATTATTGCAAAAGATGAGTCTGTACACTTAAAACTGCACATCAGCCACATTTGAGGCATTGCCAGTCAGCCGCCATTTTACTGCTCTGTCCAGAATTACATTATCCTGTCCAGTTGACCGAACAAGAAAGACGTCTCAGGGCACAACCTTATGCATGTTTAGACAGAGAAAAGGCCTACAACTCCCAGCATGTCCCAGCTAGAATGGCTGGCTGGGGCATGCTGGGAGTAGGGATGGCAGAGAATTTCTCCACGAATCTTGGGGAGGCTGAATGCCAACGCATTCGGCCCCCCGAAATTGGTGGTGAAATTCTCCGCCACCCCCTGGGATGGGACTTACCTCCTTCGAATGTCCCTCTCGGCGGTGGGTCCCAGCGGCGTTTCAGTGGCGTTTCGGCGGGGGCGGGGGTGGCGGCCGGTCTTCCGACCAGCTTCCGCCACCGCCATTACAAAATAAAGTAAAAAACAAAACAAAAAAACACGTGATAGGCTGCATAACAATTTACGAAGCCTATCACGGCTAGATTTTCAAAGTCAGCCATGACAGGCTATGTAAATCTTTACGTAGCCTATCACGGCTGACTTTGAAAATCTAGCCGTGATAGGCTACGTAAATCGTTACGTAGCCTATCATGTGTGTGTTTTTTTTTTAATTTACTTTTTTTAATTTCGCGGCCGGGGAGACGGGGCGCTCCCCCCCGGCCTGAATTTCAGCGGTGAGGGATGGGGCGGGGCGCCTCCCCCCCACCAAGAACTTCGGGGGGAGAACCAAAGCGCCTCCCCCCACCACGAAGCAAGCTGCGGGACCAGGTAAGGGACTTTCGTCCATCCTTAGCTGGGAGTTGTAGGCTTTTTCTCTGTCTAAACATGCATAGGATTGCATCCTTAGTTATATGATGGGGTGGGCACCTCTTTCAGCCCGAGGTCTGAGTTTCATGTCAGAGAAACTCCCAGAGGTTGCATTCCAATGGTGGGTGAGGCCAAATTCAAATGGGGAGGGTCGAAAGGCGGTGGGGCCAAATCACTATATATACATACACACACATACACACACACACACACACACACACACATATATATATATACACACACACACACAGAGTATATTTTAACTTGAAGCTCTACCGGCCAGTAACTAAGCCTTAGGAGAGGCATTTCAACCTTTTAGAATGCGGGGGGGGGGAACCTATGCAAAAGCCAGGAACCCCCAAACATTCAGCAGTCAGGTGAAAGGTCTGGGGCCAAAGGAATCCCCAAGGACCAGAGTGGGACCCTTGGAGGGCCAAATTCGGCTTGCAGGCCTGAGGTTCCCCACCCATAATATAGGAGCTGACCACATTGTACGCTGCCATTCTGTAACATATGTGTTAACATGCAAATGTGCGTGTAAATAAACAAAAAAATTAGCATAGGTTATGTCATTAAGTTTTAGCAGAAATATGAAGGGATCCAAGATGGCTGCTGCCATTTCCCACTTTCCAATCCACTGTGTGTGTGTGTGTGTGTGTGTGTGAGACAGAGAGAGAGAGAGAGACAGAGACAGAGACAGAGAGACAGAGAGAGACAGAGAGAGAGAAGGAGAGAGAGGGAGAGAGAAAGAGTTCTAGCTTGCTTAAGTGAGTCACCCTGCAGTATGGTAGGGTGTGGCTAAGCTCCCTAGAACCAGAGCTTCAGATCTACTTAGAACCAGAGTCTGCCTGCTGCTAGCCCAAGCTGTCTCTTGGCTTTGTCAGTATGGGGGCTTGAGGGCATTCCCAGGCAAGCTCAGGTAGCAGATATCATACTGCACTTCCTGCCTGTATTACACCAATAAAGGTATATTAATATGAAACACCGATGCTAATAAAGTAATAACCCTTATCAAAAGAGTAGATTGGAGATAGGTGCCACAATGGACATGAGATCTGTACATTTATATGATGTCTCTTTTTATTCACAGAGCTTCTTTCAAATGCAGAGGGTATGTATGTATAGGTTTCACATTTGTCCTACAACATGGCCACTATTTCCCTCTCCCAGAAATTGCTGTTGCACACATTGGCTTCCTCATGGAAATCTTCTCTTCACTATCCTTCATTTTTAGAATCCAAAGCACAATAAACTAGGGGTTGCTGCCTGTGCATTACGAAAATTGGGAGAAGCTACACCTGGAGAGTTTTCTCTTTGAATAAATTGCTACGGCTTCATTTGCTCTGAAATAGCACAGAGCATTTTGGAGCACTGAGTAGCTCCAAAACGCTTTCCCCTACATTCCGTATACTATTTTATAGGTTAATGCTTTGAGGCAACCATTCTTTGGGGTCATTGTTTTTAAAAAGAAAGAAAGATAGACATTGGTTTCCTTCACAAAGGGAAAGAACCCTGCACATTCCCACAGGCAGGGTTTGTTTGTTAGTTCCAGAAAACAACAGCATAACCCAATGCTGCTTCCCTCCGGAGAAAGGTATTTTGCACATAGGACAGTATCCAGTATAATACTGTTACAGAGCTAGTGCTAATGACATTGCACTAGTGTGAACCATGCAGTACAACATCATTAGTGCTTGCTAGGTAATGGGAAAAAGTGGGGTAATTTGCTTTTTGCCTTTACCTGGTTAGCGGTGACATTGGGCTAGTGTTGCTGCATGCTAGCAGAATGCCATCAGTGCTAGTGCTGTGGCAGCACTGGAGTATAAGCAGAGTTTCCACGCATGACCTACTCCTTTCACGCTTGCTCTGAATGTGTAGAGCTCAGAGCAAGGTGACTGGGTGTGATCCCACTCTGCCTCTCTGCATTCTATATATAAATGGGGTGGGGGAACGCATGAAAAAGGGCTGCTGTATTTCCATTGAATTTAATTAGAGTTTTGCGCAAGCATTGTTTCTTTTTCTGGTGTCATTATTTACCCTGATTGAACAGTGCACCAGAAGATATGACTGGCTGTTTTTGAAGCTAGTAATAAAAAGTTTCTCACTTTTAACAGTAGAACTTTCAGGGTGCAATCTTATGCATGTTTAGACAGAAAAAAGTCTGACAACTCCCAGCATTCTCCAGCCAGCATGGCAGTCCTACAATACCCAGCATTCCCCAGACAGCATGGCAGTCCAGCATTCTCCAGACACCATGTTGTTGTTATTCAGTTGTTAAGTCATGTCTGACTCTTCATGACCCCATGGACCATAGCATGCCAGGCCTTCCTGTCCTCCGCTCTCTCCCGGAGTGTGCTCAAATTCATATTCATTGCATCAGTGATGCTACCTAGCCATCTCATCCTCTGCCGTCCCCTTCTCCTTTTGCCTTCAATCTTTCCCAGCAACAGGGTCTTTTCCAGGGAGTTTTCTCTTCGCATTAGGCAGCCAAAATATTTGAGCTTCAGCTTCAGGATCTGTCCTTCCAATGAGCAGTCAGGGTTGATTTCCTTTAGGATGGACTGATTGGACCTCCTTGCAGTCCAGGGGACTCATAAGAGTCTTCTCCAGCACCACAGTTCGAAAGCATCAATTCTTCGGCGCTCAGCCTTCCTTATAGTCCAGCTCTCACAGCCATACGTTGCTACTGGGAAAACCATAGCTTTGATTATACGAATCTTTGTCAGCAAGGTGATGTCTCTGCTTCTTACTATGCTGTCTAGGTTGGCCATAGCTTTCCTCCCAAGGAGCAAGCGTCTTTTAATTTCATGGCTACAGTCACCATCTGCGGTGATCTGGGAGCCCAAGAAAATAAAATCTGTCACTGCTTCCATTTCTTCCCCTTCTATATGCCAGGAAGTGATGGGGCCAGATGCCATGATCTTCGTTTTTTTAATGTTGAGTTTCAAACCAGCTTTTGCTAGGGATGGATGAAAGGGACTTACCTCATCCCGCAGGTTGCTTCGCGGTGGGGGGGAGGCGCTTCAGTTCTCCCCCCAAAGTTCAGCCAAGGGGGGGGAGGTGCCCCGCCTCACCCGGCCGAAATTCAGGCTGGGGGGAGGCGCCCCATCCCTCACTGGCGAAATTCAGGCCGGGTAGGAGCGCCCCGTCTACCCGGCCATGAAAAAAAAAGTAAAAAAACAACAACACACACACCCGTGATAGGCTACGTAACGATTAACGTAGCCTATCACGGCTAGATTTCCAAAGTCAGCAGTGATAGGCTATGTAAATTGTCACGTAGCCTATCACGGGTGACTTTGAAAAAAAAAACGCGTACGCAAATGGCGGTTCCCATGGGGACCGCCATTTGCGTTCCTTATTTTGGCACGTCTAGTCTACGTAAAGATTTACGTAGACTACGGCGAAAATAAGGGCAACGCAAATAGCGTTCCCTTATTTTCACCGTAGTCTACGTAAATGTTTACGTAGACTAGATGTGCCAAAATAAGGAATGCAAATGGCGGCGTCCCATGGGCGACGCCATTTGCGTACGCGTTTTTTTTTTCAAAGTCACCCGTGATAGGCTACGTGACGATTTATGTAGCCTATCACGGCTGACTTTGGAAATCTAGCCATGATAGGCTACGTAAATGGTTACGTAGCCTATCATGGGTGTGTGTTTTTTTTTACTTTACTTTTTTTTTTTTGTAATGGCGGCGGCAGCAGCCGGTCAGGAAACCGGCCGCCACCCCCGCCCCCGCCGAAACGCCACCGCACCGCCGCCGGGACCCGCCGCTGAGAGGGACATTCGCCTAAGGTAAGTCCCTTCCTGGGGGGGCCGGCGGAGAATTTCCCCAACACTTTCGGGGGGCCAAATGCGTCGGCACTCGGCCTCCCGAAGATTCGTGGAGAAATTCTCCGCCAACCCTAGCTTTTGCACTCTCCATTTTCACCCTCAACAAGAGGCTCTTTAGATCCTCTTCACTTTCTGCCATTAGGGTGGTATCGTCTGCATATCTGAGGTTGTTGATAATTCTCCCGGCAATCTTAATTCTGACCTGTGATTCATCCAAACCGGCATTTCTCATGTAATCTGCATATAAATTAAATAAGCAGGGTGACAATATACAGCCTTGTCGTACCCCTTTCCCAATTTTGAACCAATCGGTTGTTCCATGTCCGGTTCTTACTGTTGCTTCTTGTCCCTCGTACAGGTTTCTCAGGAGACAGGTAAGGTGGTCTGGTACTCCCATCTCTTTAAGAATTTGCCACAGTTTGTTGTGATCCACACAATCACAGGCTTTAGCATAGTCACTGAAGCAGAAATAGACGTTTTTCTGGAATTGTCTTGCTTTCTCCATGGTGCAGCGAATGTTGGCGATTTGATCTCTAGTTACTCTGCCTCTTTGAAACCCAGCTTGTACTTCCAGCAGTTCTTGGCTCACATGCTGCTGAAGCCTAGCTTGTAGGATTTGGAGCATCACCTTGCTGGCATGTGAAATGAGCGCAATTGTACGGTAGTTTAAACACTCTTTGGCATTGCCCTTCTTTGGAATTGGAATGTAAACTGACCTTTTCCAGTCTTGTGGCCACTGTTGAGTGTTCCAAATTTGTTGGCATATTGAGTGCAGCACTTTAACAGCATCATCTTTTAGCATTTTAAATAGCTCAGCTGGAATACAGTCATCTCTGCTAGCTTTGTTGTTAGTAATGCTTCCTAAGGCCCACTTAATTTCACTCTCTAGGATGTCCAGCAATGGTGACCACACTATCAGTTCAGTGACCACACTATCATGGCTATCAGGGACATTAAAATCTTTCCTGTATAGTTCTTCTGTGTATTCTTTCCACTTCATCTGCTTCTGTTAGGTCCCTGCCTTCTTTGTCCTTTATCATGCCTGTCTTTGCACAAAACCTTCCCTTGAGATCTCCAATTTTCTTGAAAAGATCTCTTGTCTTTCCCATTCTGTTGTTTTCCTCAATTTCTTTGCATTGGTCATTTTAGAAGGCCTTCTTTTCTCTCCTTGCTATTCTCTGGAACTCTGCATTCAGTTGGGTATATCTTCCCCTTTCTCCCTTGCTTTTCGCTTCCCTTCTTTCCTCAGCTACTTGTAAAGCCTCATCATGATGGATTGAATTGCTGCCTCCTGAACAATGTTACGGACCTCCGTCCATAGTTCCTCAGGCACTCTGTCTATCAGGTCTAATCCCTGAAATCTATTCCTCACCTCCACTGTATATTCATAAGGGATATGATTGAGGTCATACCTGAGTGGTTTAGTGGTTTTCCCTACATTCTTCAATTTAAGCTGAAATTTTGCAAGAAGCAACTCATGATCTGAGCCACAGTCAGCTCCAGGTCTTGTTTTTACTGACTGTATAGAGCTTCTCCATCTTTGGCTGCAAAGGACATAATCAATCTGATTTTGATGTTCTGGTGATGTCCATGTGTAGAATCACCTGTTGTGCTGTTGGAAAAGAGTGTTTGCTATGATCAGCATGTTCTCTTGGCAAAACTCTATTAGCCTTTGTCCTGCTTCATTTTGTACACCAAGGCCATGCTTGCCTGTTATCCTGGTGATTTCTTGACTTCCTACTTTAGCATTCCAATCCCCTATGATGAAGAGGACATCTTTTTTTGTTGTTAGTTCTAGAAGGTGTTGTAGTGGACCACATTTTGTCAGAACTCTCCACCATGACCTGTCCATCTTGGATGGCCCTACATGTACATCTACATGGCATAGCTTATGGCTTCACTGAGGTATGCAAGCCCCTTCGCCACAACAAGGCATTGATCCATGAAGGGGCCAGACAGCATGGCAGTCCTACAACACCCAGCATCCTCCAGACAGCATGGGAATGCTAGGAGTTGTAGAACTTGTTTCTGTCTAAACATGTTTGGATTGCACCTTTAGTTTGTTGTTCCTGAAATCTTTATTACAATGAAAAAAGTTAAGACTCAAGAAAGACCCCACTCAGTTTTTCAAAGTGCTGAAATAATGGTCACTTTCTGGACCTTTACTGGTTTTCTAAAGCATTTTGCATTAACAGTTTAGATGATTTCATTTTCCCTTTAGGAATGACATCATGCACAACAATGTAGTCACATTTAATTAGCACCCTAATAGAAATATATGATAAATATATGACATTTGTAAAAACATGTCTGATTTCAATTTTCCTGTGGTTATGCTTATGCCACAAAACACTTGTAGTTTTTGAAACTTCATGCAAATATTTTACTTTAGTGTTATTTTCTTCCAAAACAGAAACAGGAATGAACTTCCAGTTTTGTCATTTTGTAGGAAAGTCTTCCCAATACAAAATAAATTAATCTTGTTGTTAGCTTAGGATGACTTCAGAAAGTATTTTTCCTTTCTTTTAATGAGAAAATCCATTGGCAAATCCAGCCAGAGTATCTCCTATGGAGCCTCAATGGCAGAAACCATTACCTGAGTGATTTTGATAACAAATTTGTCAATTCATATAAGGAGGAATGATGCTCAAAAACTTTTAAAATATTGTCATTACATCAGTGACATGCTTGAAACAGGTCAATTTTCCCCACAACACTGGTTTCTGCTGTGGTGTGGAGAAAATAACCCATATGTGAGGAGCTTGTCACCTGGAGACAGGCACCACAGGATGGCAGGAACAGTTGAAGGTGGCCTTCCCCCTGAATTAGCCTTTAGATATTGTTGAAAGGCCCAGAGGCACTGCAGCTAAAGAGTAGGATACAGTCAGATAACCAGTAGAGCAGGAGCATGATGAAAGGATGTGTAAAAGAGACACTAGCTGCAGTTGAGCAGAGATAAATTTGGAAGTGCAAACATTCATCATGACAGTCCCCATAGCCACACCCCCAAGGAGAGGCCAAAAACGCAGGCAGCTGTTTTGATCTATATCAACAAACCAGTTCTAGCAGTGTTCGCTTCCACCAGGAGTAAGCCTTTTGTAACGCTAATGGGTCTTGCCCATTCAAGACCAAGCCACCCCCAAATACTTTGCATTATAATAACATATTTGCTGGGAAAATCCCCCCACCGCCCTCGGCTACTGTGAAGATTACAGCTAAGCTCAGGGGGAACAGGGAATTCCGAGGAGGTGGCAGATGATGTCAGGGTCTGTGCTCATCCCAAAGTGCCTTCATTGCATCCCTGTGAGCCCTGGTTCCACTACACCATTGACTGCTGTGACAAAGAGATGAAGGAAAAAGGGGACAAGTTCAGGAGGGTGTCCATATGGCCTACTTTTCAGGGGACAATCAGGAGGGTGTCCATATGGCCTGCTTTACAGGGGACAATCCTTTCTGTGAAGGCCTATAATCCTATCTTTGAAGGTATCCTCTGTGTTTAAAGGACTGTCCAGTCCAAGTCCAGTTAAAAGCTAAAGAGCCACAAGAAGGGGGAGCAGGGCTCCCAAAGTTCTCCATCCACAATTAGCACCTGGACATCACAGCACACTGAGCAGGTACACAGGTCACCCGGTTACGCTCATCCCTGCTATGGTGAGAAATATGTTTCCATTTAAGTTACAGTAATCATTTCTAGATTTTTCATCCATCCATATAAATACATTTTATTCATATTTTTTCCATTTGAATGAGCCCCCGAACAGGTCAAAAATGAGAACAAGAATGAGCTGAAAAGAACTTCAAAATGAATTTCAGTGAATTTGGCCAAGCTCAAAAATCACTGGTTCTCCTATCCCTGCTCACAAGGCAGGATAGCTGAAGGAAAAGGAGCACAGGACATTATGGATTGAGCATCAGGCCTTGAGGTCAGGTCATGCAGAGGAGGCACTGGGTTGAGGGAAAGAGGATTAGAGGATTGAATTACTTTAATGGATCACTATTCTACAATATAACTTGCAGGCACGAGGGGTGGGTGGGGATCCCAATCAGCCCTGCAGCAAAGGGGAAAGGTTAAAGTTTCCCTACCCCCATGCTAGGGGTCCCAATCCAAATTGGGGGCCCTGCACTTACACTAACTAGCTATGTAGCTGCTAGCTACAGCTTTCAAGTAAGGTCTGCTTTGGCCTTCAGGGAGTTAAGGGAATGGAAGCCAGTGTGGGGAGATTTTACAGAGGGCTGAGGAAGAGCATAGGGATTAGTGCTGTGGGTGGAAAGGGGAAGCGGGAAGGCAGTTAAAGGAGTGGAGAAGGCAGGGAAACACCGAGCCAAATTTCACAGATGGTGTTGAATTTTACTTGTTGATTTGAACTAACTGGTCAGTCTTTGGCACAACTGGATGCACATCTTTGGCATATAAGTTATTGTTATATTCTAGACATATTTGCAGATTTGGATAATAACTTGGCTGTGAACAGTAAGCAGGAATAGAAGGCTCGTGTGCTATCTAAGTTCAGGGAGTTGTTGTTGCTTTTGCTCTTTCTTTTCTTTTTTTAGGTCAAGACCACAATGAGTGAGGCATGTCTTAAATATTCTTTGTGGGGCATGCTCACTTAATTTTGTAACAGGGCCACAATCCTTAACAGCTGGAATTAATGTGCATAGTAGAGGGAGGCTCAGAATGCTATAAGACTCCTTTGGGAACACAGGATATTTAATGTCAGAGCAGTGAAGTTTATAAGGTGTATTATAAAGCAGCTCTGCACCAGAGAAATGGCCTCCTTGAGCCAGAATGCTCTGGGCTTTAAACAGCCAGCTACCTAGTGAGGAAATGATGCCATTCTGTCACCTGTATGTAACTACTTTAGCACAGCCTCAAAACTGGGTGGTGACAAGTCAAGTGAACATGTAACGGTTGGTGATAATTCCAACTTTTTCTGGTATTTGGGTCGGAAAAGAAAGAGGAAATTGTTTACATGGAAGCATAAAAATATGTATTAAACACTTGGAGTATTGGGGGCTGTCAGATTCCTGAAACCATTTTTGAAACCTTGTGAAACATACAGATGTTCCCATAACATAGTCTGTGTTTGCGTTTTTGTAGAGGTGGCTAGGCGGTGGCCTTCACAATATGTGGCACAGAGATTTGTTTTCCATTGAAAGATGTGAAACGTAAGCTGCGTCAAGGAAAAGAAAAGAAACAGAAAAACATGACAAAGATGGGTACATTTACAGGTTCCTGCACTTCTGTCATAGAGAAGATGGGGCTTGGGCACCATGGAAGTTGTAAAGAGGAGAAGTAAAGAGGGGCACCCATCCTGGGAATGCTTTACCAATTGATATTAGACAGGCCTCTACAGTTCTGACATTTAGTCACCTTCTTAAAAATCATCTCTTCTCTCACAGGCTTCACACCTGAGGAGTGACTAAGCCAATGATGGTTTGTAGCACATGGTAGAACGTGCAGTTTCACTGCTGATTAATTTTGTATTGTGCTGTTTTAGTCATATATTTTATTGTTGTTCTGATGCTGTTGCATCAGTGGGTCCAGGGGGTGGTAAATGCCTCATTCCATCAGGGGGTGGTGCTTGCCACCTTGAAAGAGGCTGTAGTGCACGCTGTCCTGAAGAGGACCCCCCCTGGACCCAGAGGTATGTGAGAACTATCGCCCCATTGCTATTATCCCTTTGGGGGGCAAAGTGCTTGAGTGTGTGGTGGCTGGGCAGCTTCAGATGTTCTTGGAGGAAACATTATCTGGGCCCATTTCAGTCCGGTTTCAGGCCACAGCACAGCACTGAAACAGCCTTGGTTGCTCCAACAGACAACCTGCTCCAGGTGAAAGGCAGGGGGAGTGCTACCCTGTTGATCTTCCTGGATCTATCAGCAGCTTTTGACATAATTGATCATGGCATCTTACTGGATCGGCTCTGCAGGATGGGCGTTGGGGACACTGTGTTAAGGTGGTTCCACTCCTACCTGCAGGGCCAATTCCAGAGACTGGTATGGAGGAATTCCTGTTCTACCCCATGGCTATTAAGCTGTGGGGTGCCACAGGGTTCTATTCTATCCTCCATGATGTTCAACATCTATATGAAGCTGTTGGGTGAGGTCATTAGGAGTTTTGGGGTGGGGTGTCACCAGTACACTGATGATACCCAGTTGTATTTCTCCTCATTGCTGGAGTCAGCTGAGGTGGTGAAGGTGCTGGACCAGGGCCTGGAGGGTATAATGGGCTGGATGAGGGCCAATAAACTGAAGCTAAGTCCTGACAAGATGGAATTGGTGGTTCCCGAGTCCAGGAATTGGGTAAGCGACCTGTTCTGGATGGGGTTGCACTCCCTGAAGGAGCAGGTACATAGTTTGGGAGTATTCCTAGATCCATTCCTGTCACTGGAGTCCCAGGTAGACTCCATGGCCTGGAGTACTTGGGGCCAGCTTTGGCTGATCCACTAGTTACGGCCTTTCCTGGACAGGGATAACCTAGCCACAGTAGTACATGCACTGATAAGTTCCTGATTAGACCACTGCAGTGCACTTTACATGGGGCTGCCAATGAAGATGACTTGGAAGTTGCAGCTAGTGCAAAATGCAGCAGCTAGACCATTGACCAGAACATCTTGTAAAGATCATATAACACCTGTTTTAAAGGAATTGCACTGGCTGCCAATATGCTTCCAGTTGGAATTCAAGGTTCTGGTGATCATATTTAAAGCCCTAAGCAGCTTAGGACCTCGATATTTGAGGGAGCACCTCTCCTTATATATGCCTGCCCAAGGACTGAGTTCTGTTGGAGGGCCCCTCCTCTGCATCCCACCAGTATGGGACATACATTATGGTGGGACGTGGGAGAGGGCCTTCTCTGCTGAGGCAACCCAGTTGTGGAACGCCCTCCCCTTGGAGGCCTGATTGGCACATACATTGGTTTCATTTCGGCACCAAGTTAAAACATGGCTTTTTACCAAAGCCTTTGAGGGCTGAATGCATTCCCTAAAGTTGCACACTGTTTTAACTGTTTTATTGTTTTAGATTTTAACTTGCATTAGCTTCTTTAATGGTTTAATATGTTTTTAGCTGTTTACATTATTTACTGTTTTATACTAGAATGCTAAGGTGGGTAGTCAAATGACACCTGGAATTACAGGCAAGCATGGTCTGGGAGAACAAAATGAAGTGGGACATAGGCTGATAGAATTTTGTCAAGACAACTCACTGTGCATAACAAACACTCTCTTCCAACAACCTAAAAGACAACTTTATACATGGACTACATCAGATGGTCAACACTGAAATCAGATTGACTACATCCTTTGTAGCCAAAGGTGGCGGACATCTATGCAGTTGGTAAAAACAAGACCTGGAGCTGATTGTAGTTCAGATCACGAACTTCTTATTGCACAATTTAGAATCAGACTAAAGAGAATAGGGAAGACCCACAGATCAGTTAGATATGAGCTCACTAATATTCCTCATGAATATGCAGTGGAGCTGAAGAATAGATTTAAGGGACTAGATTTAGTAGATAGGGTCCCAGAAGAACTATGGACAGAAGTTCACAACATTGTTCAGGAGGTGGCAACAAAAAATGTCCCAAAGAAAAAGAAAACCAAGAAGGCAAGATGGCTGTCTGCTGAGACACTGGAAGTAGCCCAAGAAAGAAGGAAAGCAAAAGGCAACAATGAAAGGGGGAGACATGCCCAATTAAATGCAAAATTCCAGAGGTTAGCCAGAAGAGATAAGGAATTATTTTTAAACAAGCAATGCACGGAAGCGGAAGAAGATAATAGAATAGGAAGGACAACAGACCTCTTCCAGAAAATTAGAAACATCGGAGGTAAATTCCAGGCAAAAATGGGTATGATCAAAAACAAAGATGGCAAGGACCTAACAGAAGCAGAAGAGAGCAAGAAAAGGTGGCAAGAATATATGGAAGATCTGTATAGGAAGGATAATAATATCGGGGAGAGATTTGATGGTGTGGTCAGTGAGCTAGAGCCAGACATCCTGAAGAGTGAGGTTGAATGGGCCTTAAGAAGCACTGCTAATAACAAGGCAGCAGTTCATGGTCCATGAAGTCATGAAGAGTCAGAAGTGACTGAATGAATAAACAACAACTGTTTAAATAGATTTTATCTGTACACCACCCTAAGATCTTAATGATATAAGGAGGGATACAAATGTTTTAAATAAAATGCATAAATATAAATTGCTTTTTATGTTCACCACTTTGATAGCTCTGTGGAAAGCGGGAGATTAGATAAATTAATAAATACATTGAATTGCAATATGCAAAAATACTACACCTAATTTTTGCAAACATGCAAACACCCACATGGCATCTAAAATAAATTCTTTACTGTTTACAACATAAAACTGCCATGCAGTTCTTTTCCAACTGGCCACCCGAACATGAAGCTGTACATACAAACCAGGTCCAAGTATTCTATGGAAACCCCATTCTCAAACCTATAGTGTCTACAGTTTTTACAGAAAAAAGGCCTACATCTCCCAGCATTCCCTGTGCTGGCTTCAGGAATGCTGGGAGTTGTAGGACTTTTTCTGTCTAAACATGCATATGATTGCACCCTAAGGGAATAATTACAATAGGTAAGAAAACCAGGTAATTTGAGCACCACTTTTGCTGGTTAAAGCAAAAACCATTTGCTGGTTAAAAACAAATGTTTAAATGTGCTAATGACTTGGAAGTTATATGTGTCATGTGTGTACATGTTTATAATATATTCAAATAAATACATTCATATACATTTACTTTGAAAATAAATATATTTATTCTGCTATGAGAAGAACAGCTGTAAAACTTGAGGTGGCATAGACCATGCAGTCTTTATCTTGGCAGGCCACACCAAAAAAAGAAAAAAGCTTTCAAAACATCTGTTGGAGAAGTAATACTCCCTTGTCTTGTTAAGCAAACTTCAGAATGTTTTCCTGTGCCATTTCTTACTATTCTCTGAGACGTTTGGTGATAAATGTCAGAAACATACCTCAGTCACCCATGGTTTGGAATAAAACACGAAAATATAACAAAGGATCTATGTTCTTATATTTCCTTGGGCCTGGTCTGTTATATAAAGGATGGCTGTTCTGGACAGGGTTTTAGTTTGCAGTAACAAACTAGGTCCCTTCATGGATTAATCTCATAAAAGGAGATCCACATGATTACCAGAAAGTGGGACTATACTGCAGCTATCCCTGGGCACACCTCTGGCCTGGGGTGGCCGTGTGTCCTCTTTTACAGAGGACACGTGGCCTCTATTTGAAGGGCTGCCAGAGGACTATCCTCCATTTTGGAGGCATCCTCTCTTTGAAGGACTATCCAGTCCAAGTCTGTTTTAAAGAAAAAGAACTATGAGAAGGAAGAGTTGGGCTTTGAGGTTGCCCATGAATAGCACCTGGATGGTAGGTTGAGCAAGGCTCACAGGTCACATGGTCACAGTCTTCTATACTATGGCAAAATGTACTGTATTTCTATTTAAATTATAATAATTACATCTCAGTTTGCATCTTCCATAAATTAGTATGTGCAAATTTCATGGAAATAGGCCTCTTTTGTTCTCTTTTTTGTTGACCCATGTCCTCTTTTGTGGCAATTCACAAGTGGCCACCACTCTAGCCCTTCCCCCTTGACGTTCATGCATTAGTGCAGACATCTGCATGGGGAAAACCTGTGTGTGTGAGTAGCTGTTTTTGCGTAGGCTTCCACATGACTGAGGTGCCTGCACAATTCAAGTCTTGGTCGCAAGAAAGCCCATAGGCAAGCAGCTGCTCATGGGTACACTTTTTTGTTGTAGACACCCATGGATATCCAAGGGGAGGGGCCAATGATACACCAAATGCTGGAGGCATGGCCATCACTCTGGCCCTGCCTCCCAGTAACTGCATGAGCCCTCTTCACATAATTAACTCATGGAAAGAGCTACTGTAGGGATGTATGGATTGTGTAAACTCCGTTCATTGTATATTTCGCAGATCGTCAGGGGCCTTTCGTTCTGTTGTCCACCCATCCACGGAATCAGATTTTTTTTTAATTTCCAAATTTGCACACATTTGCATGTGCAAAAATGCACAAATTCCACCCAAATGCACAAATCCCTAGCTTTAGCCTATGGGGAAAATGCACATTTTTGGCCCGGTTTTTTTTTTTTAATGTTGCATATTTTTCTATGACAAAATTTGTGCAGAATTCCTGAACATTAGAAAAATGGTCCACAAGTCCACGGAATCCACCCAACAGGGGGAAAGCTGGTCCACTGTGGAATCCACAGGTCAGATTCATAAAAATCCAAGCTCATTTGGCTCCACTGCAGATTTTTCTGACATCCCTAAGCTACTGTCTACAACTCAGTTAAATTGGTGCATATGAAATACATTCCCTGAAATGAAAGTTTGTATCTTTTCATTTAAATCAGTTCACATCTGACTGGGATAAGATGCAATGCCTGAGGAAGGGGGCTAGGATACCTTTCCATAAAACTGGTTCCTAGCATCTCCAGCTACCATACATGCATGTGCAATACTTTGAAAATTAAAAAAATCTGCAGAGGAACGTGGCAGAGCTCCTTGAAACAGGCATTTGTGGACCAGGGAATACTAGGGAGACTGAAGAGGAGAACAGATGAAAGGATCCTTTTAAACTGTATTGAAAACAGGTTCAGTGATTTAGGTCCAAAATCAAACTTTGCCTTAGATGAATTTCCTATCTAAAGTTGCATGCTCATGTGAATTTACACTATTTGGTTTCCAGTCCATTTCCTGACCAAATTCAAGGTTCTGGCACTAACCTTTATTGACTGATTACAAGCCTGACTTTGGGTCAAGTTATTTGAAGGATGACCTCTTCCACATATACCTAGTATCATTTTCTGTAGTCCTTCTGTGAGTACCCCTGCCAAAGGAAGTCTGGTAGGTGGCCACTAGAGAGACGGCCTTTTCAGTGTTTGCACCCTAGTTGCTGGTTTTGGAGTGCCCCCCAGAGTGACTCACCTGGCACCTACCTTGAGGTCTTTTGACATCTTTTTTATTTTCCCAGGCTTTTCAATCTTAATTATTCTTTAGTAACTTTCAAGTATTTGTACAACAGATCTATACTCCGCTGCTTGTTTTCTTTGTTAGATTTTGTTTTCGAGTTGTATTTTTACATTTTTAATACAACATTCTTTACTGAATTTTTCAAATAAATGAAACAATACAAATAAAACAGTTATAACTCATATAACAGCAAACATATACAAGAATATCAAGGTATAAATGTAGTTTACCCTGTTTCACTTCTAGTCAGTAAGGGCTTCTCTATAGGCTTTTTATCCCGCAACTTTACCGGAGCGTCTGCTTCTGGATTCTTAAGATCAACCCTTTGCATGTGCTTCCCCCCTTTTTCCCTGAGGATTTCATTGCTCTGCAAGTTCTGTATATTTCATTATATAGCCACTAGATGATGCTACGGTTATAGCACAACTCCGTAATCACATGAAGGGATTGAAATCACCATTTTTAAACACTGCATTTTCCCTGTTACATATAAAGCCACAAAAAATGGTCACAAAGCACAGGAGAGTTCCTGGAGGTTGATGGCATCATATAAAGGACCCACAAACTTCCATGAGTAATCAGTCTCAATCAAAAGATAAAACCCTGGGGTAGAGAAGCCCTAAGTTTCAATTTCATGTAAAGATAACAATATACACATGAAAGAATTTTCAATGTTTGTGTTTTATGAGGTTTAATTTTTATTTGTAGACCACCAGGAAATGTTTGTTATTGGGAGGTATACCAATATTGTAAATAAAAAAATAACAATAAAGTAGGAAGATCTTTGAACAAAGCTTGATTCTTTTCAGAAGTGATGTCAAATTTTGGAATTCTGCTATGATGGTGGATGGATGCAGTAGATATTGAGTCTTTTTTGCTTTAGGACTCAAAATTCTGATCTACTTTTACATCAACCATCAGGAGGAATCCAACCTAATATAATTCAACAGCTATACTTTTATATAGTGCTGTGCCAAAAATTTATATTCTTCCATTTTCAGCATTTGCTGGGGGTGGGGGGTGGGGGATGAAAACTCTGCCGAAAGAGAAGTTCAGATAAATTTCTCCTTGGAGAGGGGGACAGGGTTTCCACAAACCTTTTTACATGCAGGCAATTCTTGAGGGGGCTTCTTTCGATTCTTTATTTTTTTAAAAACACCCCCTACAGTTGCAGGAGCCCAGGACTCTTCTCCAGCCCAGCTGTTCTTTCTGAACGCCCAGGAGACCATGTGACCTCGCCCTCTCCATTAGGCATTCAGGAAGAACTCCCAGATGGAATAGAGCCCTGGTCTCCTGCAAGTGCAGGGGGTGTTTTAAAAAAGAAAAAGAAAGAAGACCCCTCAAAAATCACCTACACTTTAAAAAAGTTTTGTGGAAAGCCTGTCCCCCTCCCCAAGGAGATAATCCAAATTCCATCCTGCTCCCTGCAAAAGAGGCAAAAAGAAATGCCTCTTTGGCAGGGAGAGAAAGTTCCCAAAACTAGGAGGCTAGATTTGGCACAGCACTACTTTTATAGATGCTTTATATACAATGTTTATCCTTTGCGGGTGTCGTACGCACAGCATAATGCATTTATTTTGGTCAATTTAGCTGCTTGTGATATATTATAAACCCCTCTGCATGATGGCTTCCAAAATGGGCATGCAGTTAGACAGACACAGAATTTCCCCATATGACAGAACATACAGTGATTCACTTTTTTCCCTTCATTCTTGTACACTCATATAGGAAAAAAATAAACATGCCTTACTGATGTGTCCCTGACATAAGCAATGGATGGCCTCTAGGTAACTTTCCCAGCATATTGAGAACTACTGGGCTCTATACGATGATCACTTTCTGGCCTTCAGCAATGTTTTAGGAAAATTTCATAGTGTGTTTCATAGGACCCCTTAAAACTACCTGAGTATTTGCTTACCTCTGTAAGTTCCAGTGGCATTCACAGAACATACCGTTCTGTGGATGTACTTAATTTAGCACTGCTGTGCCATTTTCTACACCATACACCATGCCTGCCAACCAAAAAGAGAGAGGGAAAAAGAGAAATAGCTAACTATGAACGTGGATTGAATTTTTACTTATTACTGCTATTGTGAGATTTGCCTTCGTTATAAGCAGTCACTATTATTGGTTATAAAAATGTCTTGCAGGGAGGGTTTGTGCTTCAAGTTCAAACTCTGGCAAATAAACCAGTCCTGACGCTGCTGGTCTTTCCCAACCAAAACAAACAGAGATTGAAATATGGCTCTTAAGCTGTAATGCTGAGCTGCAGGAAGATTTCCAAGTGCTATAATAAGGGAGCCAAGATATTCCCATAATGTAACTGCAGCAGCAGCATCTTCACATTTTACTCAAAAATCCCTTCATTCCTCTATTTGACTGAGCCCCCCACCCACCCCGATTAACCTGCATCACAAAGGCAAAGAGAAATGGCCTCAGGGAGTGAAAACAGATGTTGCCATAGGCTATAGGTAGGATTGGAATAGAGGAGAAACTCATTTGGTCCCAAATTTTATACGAACTTACCCAATTTGCACCTCCTGAATTTATAGGTGAACTAGAATGTTTGTGAGCCAAAATCCACACTTTTCAGCATTTTACAATGCTGTTTGCAACTCAGATAATGCATAGAAAAATCTTAGGGGATATTAGGGAATGCACAAAAATATATTCTATTAGGGAAGAACATGTTATATATAACAAGTGAAACCTGCAACAAAATGTTGCAGTGTGGAATGCTCCTTGTTCAGAATTCCAGCCATTTCATCTCCCCTCCCCCTTTTCCACCCCTCCCCAACAGCCAGTCAGGCAGCATTCTAGGTCACTGAGCATGCTTAGTCCTCATTATGCTGATTTGGGGGGGTCTCCCCCTTAGGTTTCCCCCCTCAAGACTCCCACATGAACTGGTGCACCTATCCTTCTGAAACTTTGCAAGTTTCTTACTCAGGGATACCTCTAGGCTGTCTGCCATGTCTAGGCTGTCTGTCATCCCATACACTGCATGAGGCCTTCTCCCTTAAAGAGACCGTGCTTGCTTTTGAAGACTTTGGCTGTGATGGAGGTGGTGATAGCTTCAGAACCAGAGTCCTCAATCTGACAATGGCGATGCAACCTCCTCTGGAAGTAGGGGGCTGGTCCCAGGGGCTCTTCTGGCGCCTAGGCCCTGAGAAGAGAGGAACATAAAGGTGTTTCCATGGCCACATCATCTTCTGGGTCTGAGAGGTCTATATCAGAGGCCTCTACTTCTGAGGAGAGGGAATCAGATCCCTAGGTCATGACAAGTCTATGGGCATGTGTGCACATGTTATTTCTGATGAGTCTACATGTTGAGTCCCACAGTTCTTTGCTACAGACTTAGGAAATTAGATGGCCAATGCCTATGGTAGAAAATTAACAAATGTAGTTAATGCAAGGTTCCTTCAGGTCTTATTTTACCTCTACTTCCATTTTGGTGTTAAAGAGCAAAAGTGGGATGCTTCCATCCAAAAATGCCCTTGGAATATCAAATTCCACATCCTTCTTTGTCCCTCAACATCCATTTTTCCTTCTTTTTTGCCCTCTAAATTCAGTTAAGCAAAAACATACAGAAAAGCAGCAATTGAAAGGGCACTTACGAAACCGTGGCACTAACAGCCTTTGATCCACTCCTTCAAATATATGTTTGCTGTTGTGGTAAGCTGTTGGAAGGTGAATAGTTCCTCGTGGTATCCTGTTAGCTAAAGGTGTTTTGCAGTTTTTGAGTAGTGTGGAATTACTGTTTTGATTGCAGTGAAATTTAAAGTCCTTCACAAAACACAGACGACCAAAATACTTGTGGATGCATTTTTGGAAGGCAAAATTGGGTTAGTAGGGCAACACATTCCAGCAAACTGTTGGACACCATCAGCTGTTAAAAAATATGAAAGATTTGGACCATTTTCTTGAAATAAGGAGCTGCACAAAGTTTTCTTTCATCACACATAAGAAGCAGAGGAGTGAGAACAGTGAAGAAAGGGGTTAGGGCTTAGTTCATACACAGTCCATTCTTTTGATTCTCAATTATACATTCTGTTCTCTATCTACTCTTTGTCTCTCAGTTCAGTTCAGTGTGCCATGCTTGCCCACCACTACATCACATGCTCCTAAAGGAAAATGAAAAGTAAATAGTTCCTCCAGCTTTTTAGATCAGTTCAAATCAAGTGGCAATTTGGTGGAACTGTTCAATAGTTTGAGAACTTTTGAACTTTCTCCCTTTCTTTTTATTAAAAAAGAAGCAGTGTCCTTGTTACAAGACTCTTGTGTTTCCTAGCCTGTTTCCTTATTAGAGGAAAAACTATATGTGACTCTTTAAAAACAAACAAACAAATAAGAGCTGTTTTGCCTATAGATCCCAAGTTACTTTCTGGTTTTCAGGGACAGGAAATATGGTATCTTTTTGAAGAGCACTTTGTTGTTGTTGGTAGTGGTGGTGGTGGGTGATCAGGGAATACCCTGAAGATTATTTCTTAAATAACAGTAACAACTTTATAACTTTCAGCACAAACTGAACCCAGCCAAGGTCACTCAAAACAAAATAGAAAAAAATCTCTATCCTTTAATTTATGGAAGCTAACTTATTTCCCCCCTAAGCTACAAGCAACAACCAATGCAATCTTGTGTGTGTGTGTGTGTGTGTGTGTGTGAGAGAGAGAGAGAGAGAGAGAGAGACGAAGTAGTTCTTTCCTCACTTTCCTCACTTCTTTCTCTTTTCTTTTCCCCAGCTTCCAACTGCCCTAACTGAATCCCCTAACCTCCCTCCAACTGTCCAACTGTTCTCAGTACCTTACTGTCCAATGCCATCTCAGAAAAAGAAACCCAACCATATTGAAGTTCTACAATCTACATAGCCAATCAAAACTGCACTTTTGCCTTTGTTCTTCTTTCATAAGCATCACTATATAACTTCTGATGTATTCTATTGCCTATGGGCAATATCCAAAGGAGACTGGCTTGAGCAACAGCAATTTAGCATTTCCAGGGTAGGGATGTCAGAGAATTTCTCCAAGAATCTCTGGGAGGCCTAATGCCAACGCATTCGGCTCCCCAAAATTGGTGGAGAAACGGTCCACCACCACCCCGCCACCCCCCGAGATGGGACTTACCTTGTGTGAATGTCCCTGGCGCGGCGGCTCCCAGTGGCGGTTCGGTGGCGGTTCGGCAGCGGCGGCGGTCGGTCTTCCGACCGGCTGCCACCGCCGCCATTTCCAAGTAAAAAACAAAAAAACCCAACAAACGTGATAGGCTACGTAAAGATTTACGTAGCCTATCATGGCTAGATTTTCAAAAAACACCATGATAGGCTACGTAAATGTTTACGTAGCCTATCACGGCTGACTTTGGGGGGGGGAGCGCGTACGCAAATGGCGGCGCCCATGGGCGCTGCCATTTGCGTTCCTTATTTGGGCACGTGTAGTCTACGTAAACATTTACATAGACTATGGCGAAAATAAGGGGAACGCAAATAGCGTAGGGTCTACGCTATTTGCGTTCCCCTTATTTTCGCCGTCTTAGTCTACGTAAATGTTTACGTAGACTACAAGTGCCCAAATAAGGAACGCAAGTGGCGGCGCCCATGGGCGCCGCCATTTGCGTACGCGCTCCCCCCCCCCAAAGTCAGCCGTGATAGGCTACGTAAACATTTATGTAGCCTATCACGGCTGACTGCAGGGACGCAAACGGCGGCAGCTACGGCCGCCGCCATTTGCATCCTGGCAGGAGAAGAGGTTTCGCAGCTGGAGGGACGGGGCGCCTCCCCCCCACCCAGAATTTCGGGGGGAGGGACGGAGTGCCTCCCCCCCACACCTCAAAGCAAGCTGCGGGATCAGGTAAGGGACTTTCGTCCATCCCTATCCAGGGGCACCTGAAATTAGTAGTGATGTCACTTACCTTTGCTCACATAAGGGAGAGGAATGGAAATGGCAGTGGGCCCCACATGTAAATGGCAAGATTGGATACTGCCCTTTACTTCTTCATCTATACACTTTACGTTTCCCTAAATAAATAATATACTTATATTCATCAGCCCCTGTTTTGCCGCCTTTGGCTCTAGTGAATTAATACCTGCTATACGGGTAAATGCTGATGACCGCTTTACAAGTGGTAATCTACTACAACCTGCTTAGAACCTGTGGGAAGCTGCTTTTCTGTAATGGAATCCCAGGTGGTGAGCAGAGTTTTACCATCTATCTGTAGGAGAAGCAGGGGAGTGGTAAAATTCTCCTGTCCCCCCAACTCAGCGGGATGTTATAGATGACTGACTTCCCATATGTTTATATATGTGCACTGTGATATGATACCTATTATTTATTCATACTTATTGTGCTAATCATGTGGATGTTGGTATTCATCATAAGAAGTAGCTTCAACCCTACTTTCTTATCATCTGCATGATGCCCTCAGAAGACAACAGCAAGCATTTTCTTACTGCTAGCAATGACTGAAAAGCTCTACATTCCCCAGACTCAAAGGATAAATATGGAGGGACCATAACAAAGAAGAAAGCTGAGCTTCTTACATTTTTTAGGGCACAGTCCTATGCAGATAGAAGGCCGCCTCCAAACTCGGAGGTGGCCTCCTATCCAATGCAGGGCAGGAGAAGCATGGAGGGGATCATTCCCTCCGTACTCCTCCTGCCTTGCATTTTCGGCTAGACAGCCGATTGCAGCTGCCTAGCCACGGGAAGGCAGAGCAGGGGAGGAGGCTGATGTATGACACGTCGGATGTGTCGTACAGGCATTTCTGCCCTCCCCGCCCCAGAATGCCCCTAGATACGCCCCTTTTCAGCTGCTCCACGCTCCTCTTGTGAGCACAGAGCATGGGGTTGTTCCGTCCTGCCTCCAAGGCAGCACAGAAGTGGGGGGAGGTCGGTTCTCTGGGAACTGACCTCAGAGCACAGGCTCTGAGGTCAGTTCGCGGAAAACCAGGTATCCTATTGCCATCTAGCCACTGTCTAGCGGCCATAGGATTGCTCCCTCCATATTGCTTTTAATATGCATGGCACATACAGACTTTGATTCATTATCATCCAAATATGCTTTGAAAGTAACCTGCCATATAAACAAGGCAAAGCTTTAGAAAGTTGAAAACTATTTTGGTCAAGTACTTCCCTGTCCCCCAAGAAAAACAATCACTATGGGAACATAAAGAGACTTGGACCATTTAAGAATAATCTTAATGGAATGCTGTGGTGTCATAAACTACACATTTTATCCATGTGGTAGGTTTAGTTTGGGAACTGTAAAATGTAAATTTATCAACCAGGAACTTAATCCTAGATTGGCATGCATTGCGCAGTGCCAAAGGTTGAAATAGGGGTGTGCTGATTTATATCAACTGATAATCTGATCTTTAACAAATAAATACAGCTTCCTTGGTTTTCAAAGAACTATGACAAAGTATGAGATGTGTGGTGTAAATTGTCTTTCTGAAAGTATAGGAAATATTTATGATGGAATACTTGTTTACCAAATTGTGATCAAATGCCACTTGACTGGAAATCTAATACCTAGATCAAGAGTCTCAGAAAGTTTTGGAACACTTGGAAAATTTATGGGCTCCCAGGCAAATAAGTACTTTTCAGGGACAGCTAATCTTCCATGACATCTGTAGATAATATTTAGTTTCATAACGTCAGGTTCTGGCATCTGTGCAACTATAAGCACCATGTCTAGGAGGAGAAGCCTCAACCAGTTAGCAGTCTTAGAAGGCCATATATTTTCTGTTTGAAAGGGACAGGAAAATGTTTTAGCTGGGAGCACTGGGGAGGGGGGGGCAGATCCAGACACTGGGCAGTTTTACTTTAGAGTTTTATTGCATCTATCTTTCTCTGAACAACAAGGGCCACCTAAAAATGTAGGAATATAAGCTCGTCTTTCAGTTATGGAAACTTTTAGGTGCTATTTTCCAACACTCCCATCTTTCAACAGCAGCAAGTATCTTTGGCATCTAGAAAACACATCAGGCCAAGAACGATGTGGGATTTTGAATGAATGGAAATTTTCTCCATGATAAGCTTGAAGGAGAAGGCACCAATTCTAGTCTAGTTGTGTGAAAATAATATATAAGACCTAGTGACTCTTGAAAGGGACGTGCATTTCCCACCCACGTCAAGAAGTGCACCCTGCCATTTCAGTGGAGCCTGATGAAGATCATGATGGAGAAGTGGAGTTGCTCAGCATTTTCATTGCTGAGGTGGAGAGGAGAGGTTTCGAGGTTTATTGAAAGACATTTTCAGTAGTATCCATGTACAACAATTTAGCTGGATATCTCAATATCCAAAGGAAGATAAACTAAAGGTGCAATCCTATGCCTGTTCAGACAGAAAACAGTCCTATAACTCCGATCATTCCCCAGCCTCTATGGCTGTCTAGCTGCAAATGCAGGGTGGCTAAAACGTGGAGGGGACGATCCCCTCCGCACTTCTCCTGCCCTGTATTGCATAGGTGGTTGCCTCTGAGTAGGATTGCACCCTAAATGTAGCATTTTTAATTCCCATTTGTTCAGATACTTTTAGTTTAGGCATTCATGTGCTGATGCCTCTTTAGTGTTAGTGTATTTTTGGAATGGGCAGGATCATACAGGTGAAGGTGATCTTTTAGATAAGCTGGAACCATACCATTTAGAGTTTTAAAGGTTCATACCAGAACTTTGAAATGGGCCCAGAAAAACACCAGTAGCCAGGACAACTGCTGCAAAATTGTGTTCTGACTTCCTGGGCTCCAACAGCATCTGAGTGGCTGCATTTAGCACCAACTGAAGTTTCTGAACCATCTTCAAAGGCAGTCCCACACAAGATGTCTTACAGCAGTCAAGTCTGGATGTAACTAGTACATGAGTAATTGAAGCCAAGTCTGACCACTTTGGATAGGGTTCCATGAGATGTACCAGCCAAAGCTGGTTAAAGATGCTCTTAATCAGATGCTACCTGTGCTTCCATAGATGGTAGTGAATTCACTCCCCCAGTCTACAGTGCCTCCATTTTATTTGGATAAGTGTAAGCTTGCTCATCCTCATCTATCCCAAAACTGCCCCCAGACACCTGTTCAGAACTTCCACAGCCTTCCTGGGATTTGTAGATGGAAAAGAGAGGCAGAGTTACTTGTCATCCACATACTGGCGACATTGCAGCTGAAACCTCTGGATGAATTCCCCCAGTGGCATAATGTAGATGTTAAAGAGCAGACAAGACTGAACCTTATAAGTCAAAGGTCACAGGATAGAAGTCCCCTGGCACCACCTTCTGGGACCAACCATCTAGGAAGGACTGGAGCCATTGTAACACTGTGCCTCTAAAGCCTAACCCAGCCAGATGGTCCAGAAGGATACCATGGACAATGGTATTGAAAGCTGCTGAGAGGTCCAGTAGAGCCAATAGGGTAACATCCCCCCACCCATCATTCCCTGATATAAGTGATCCACCCACCAGGCTGACCAGGCTGTTTCTATCTTGAAACTAGGTCTGGTTATGGGATGGGGTTTAAATTGATAAAATAAGTAAATAAAATACTGTTTCTGTCTTTGTTTGCTTTTTAAAAATACAGATCCCCATGTAGCAGTTTACAGTAGAAATGCTGATTTGTTTTATTTTTTTACGTTTTATATTGTCCTTTCCTATTAGACTCAGGAAGGTCAATTTTCAGCTTCTTTAAAATCAGATGCTAAACTCATATGCAAACTGAAGGACAGTCTAGTCAAAATGGAATGTAGGGAGATACGTGTCATAGGTTTTACTTGGCACTAGTAGTAACAGATAAGCTCCCCACCTGCTCGATACAGATTGACTCAGAGTAAGCTGAGTTATTTCTCCCCAAATCATGAGACAGCTCACTTTAATCTGAATTGATTTGGGCCCCATCAAAACCCCAATTAGAAAAAGGCGAAAGATTTATACGATCTGAAGAGAAACCAGAGAAACCAGTGTTAACTGAAGGGCAATATATGGTTACTGAAAGTGAATTGTAGGCCTGCTTCCTTGCTATAAGATTGATGAATAATATTGCCAGTGATATAGGTATAATTCTTAAGTAGAATGGGATTTGAAGTTGGTGTGTAATGGATTTTTTTTCTTTCTTTTTCTCCCTTTTGTTATTGCTGTGTCCTCCTAAGAATATTGTATTGTTGGGAAACTGTAGTTATTGATTAGTTTGTTGGTACTGTTTATTTCATTTAAAAAGATAAAAATAGAATAAAAAATATTTTAAACAACAACAACAATCCCAATTAGAGACACAACAGATTTTTAACTCTAGTCCAAACCCTCTCCCATCTTCACCTCCTTCCCTATAACTTCCCGGTGAGTTTCCACCCCTGCCCCTTGCCCTCACTTCCACCCACCCCCCATGGGCTGGTCTTTGATCGTAATAAAGTTTTATATCTCTATCTATCACCCACCCCAAACTCTGCTGACACATGGCATGATAGTGCATATAGCATATTTGGTTTCAACTCAGTTTTTTCTTCTCTAAATGAGAACTGGGTCTTATTTGTGTCATTTTTCCATAACAGAATTAAGCATCTTTATTTATTCCATCCTAGTAGTAGTAGTAGTAGTAGTAGTCATCTATTCCTGCTAATTAATGTGTGTGTGTGTGTGTGTCCATTCTAATGAATTCTACATGTGCTTCAGGTTTGTTAGCTCTGCCCAGTGTGTGTGTGTGTGCTCCTTTCATGTTGAATAGGAGGATAAACATGTAGTAAATAGTATTGTAAGTAGGTGTAGCTTACATCCCACTTTCACAGTGTTCCATCAGCACCTTAAGATTTTTCGTTTGGGGCAAACTTTTAATTCATCTGCTGCTTAGTGCTTTCTTTTTGTTTTAGTTCTGGTTGTTCCCACCTTCCCTTTAGTCTTTTATAGATGCTTTTGTATTTTTTATGGATTTGTTTGTACTTTTTACTAATACATTTTATTGTGTTGAGTGTATGTTTTGTAAGCTGCCTTCAGTACCTCCTTTATTAGAGGTGGAAGGGCAGGATATAGATGCCCAAATGAAAGAATAAATACATATTATCGTGAACAACATAAATGCAATAAGACATATTGCACAGCAACAGTGTAATGCTATGTATGTTTACTTGGAAGCAAGGCTGAGACCAAATGATCTACTAAGTTTGCAGTCCAGTTTAAGGGTGTTAACGTGGCAGATCAAGGATGGGGGGCGCAGTGAAATTTGCAGGTGCTGCTAACCTGGAGCAGTTGCGGGGTCTCTTCTTCTTCTTCTTCTTCTTCACCACTTGCCTTGTTAGTGGCAGCAAGAGTAGTGCTTGTCATGGCCCCAGACTTAAGTTCAAAGGAGGAGAAGCTGGCTGAGCTGCCAGCTGAAGAGCTGGACCAGGCTCATGACACCAAGCCAGAGCCCACAGAACCAGACCCCCTACCCACCCATCAACTGGCACCTTCTCATGAGCCTGAGGAGCCAACAAGGCAGAGAGTATGCTAGGCAAGATGCCATCAAGTGGAGAAGAAGCACCAGTCTTCAGGGCAGGCATTTGGCCCTTTAAAAGTCTCCATTGTTTGAGCAAGGGGGTGGAGTTAGAGAAGGGTGAACTAGAGACAGAGGCTCATAAGGCCTCAGTCCAGGTCCAGCCCTTGTTAGATGAAGTTGCTCATTTGAAGCTATCTATGATGCTGCAACTGCTGGCCTGCCTTGGTTTGTGGGTACTGGATATGGAGAGATCAGAACACAGTTCTTTCTTCAGAAGCCCAACCTACACATCCACCAGTCTGTACCTTGCCATTTTCTAGATCTCAGAATGCCCCAGATGCAATGTTGTTCTGGGGTATTATGGGGAAATGGCTGCCACCACCAAAAGATGGCAGCCCTCATTGGTGACTGCTTCCACCTGCAGCCCTCACTGGCAGCACCTATATAGCACCTACTGGATTACCCTGTTCCAAGAGGCTGTTGGGCTATTGGCATCATTCCATAGTAGAGAGACTACGTACGGATGCCATCTACCCATCAGTCCAACATATTAGCCTTTGAGGATTTTCAGGCTTACGTAGCTGAACACAGTGTCCAGGACACCTGCGCAATCTTTCAAAAGGCATGCATTGAAGTCATGCATCAAGATGGGGAGGGGAGCAGTAGTCTCTAGTCACCTGTATGATGGCCCATTATCTGGCCACTATTTCTTAGCAACACTGCATTGGAAGCACCTCAGTATCATAAAGAGGATGGAAGAAAGACTGGGCAACTAGGGCTGAGCCCAAGACACTTTGCTGTCTTCATGCTTTAGTAAATTACAAGGCACAGTCATGCATATATTCAAAGGAGACATAATTTGAGGCCGTTCTCATGGCAGCCTTCTTCCGGCCTTGGAGGCTGGTCTGGCTTCATGGTCCAGCCAGGTTAAGTCTGGCTAAGCCCTGGGTGTCATCATTGTTAATCCGTAAGGTTCCCATTACATCAGGCACTTCAAGTAGACTCTGAAAAATGTGACTTGGGCTGCAGTCCTATACAGACTTACCTGGGAATAAGTCCCATTGAATGCAATGGGGCTTACTTCTGAGTAGACATGTATAGAATTGCACTGTTGACTGGGTAGTACTGGATGTGGAAAGAATCCTTCCCAGGATGCTGAGTGTGATCTGTCCTTCAAAATTTACCTGGCTGGTTATCTGCAGGGCAATGGTTACCTGCAGAATAATAGTTCCTAGAAAGTTACTTACCTTTTCGCAGGGGTGATTTGCGGTGGGGGGAGGTGCTCCCCCTGAAATCCTAACCCAGCCGGCTCCGCTCCGCGGCAACTCTGCGGAGCTGCCGGCCAGGTGCATTTGTAGGTGTGTGGAGCCTGCAGACGCAAATGGCGGCAGCTACGGTAGCTGCCGTTTGTGTTCATGTTTTGGCCATGATAGGCTACATAAATATTTACAGCAAAAGACAGGGGTGCAAATGGAGACTGCTACGCCATTTGCGGCTCTTTTTTTACCGTGATAGGCTACATAAATATTTACGTAGCCTATCACGGCAAAAAAAAAAAAAAAGGAACGCAAATGGCGGCGGCTACTGCAGCTGCCATTTGCTTTCCCTTTATTTGCTGTGATAGGCTACGTAAATATTTACGTAGCCTATCACGGCCTCCATAGGGACGCAAATGGCACCCCTGCATTAGCCATGATAAGCTACGTAAGTTATTTACGTAGCTTATCATGGCCTAAATGGGGAAGCGAATGGTGGCCGCGGACGCCATTCGCAAAGCAGCGCGAATGGTACCAGGTAAGTGCTCCATTTTGCGTGCCTTTCGCAGGGTGGTGGGGCAGGGGGCTTCGTTCTGCCACGGATGTCGGGGGGCCAAATGCACTGGCATTCGGCCTCACTGAGATCTGTGGCAGAATTCTCTGACATCCCTAATCAGTTCCCTTTTTTACTAATCTAAATGGGAATCCTTATAACTTCAAAGCAGTTAGGGGACTGGGCTTGGACAGTATGGGACCTCTCCCCTCTAGTCATGACTGTCACTGATCAAACATCATACAGCAGCTCACAGATTCAGCTGCCTGCAACTAGTCATCCAGTGATTGATACAGAATAATGTACATGAGTTCCAGGCAGGCAACATACTTTCTATTTATTTCATACTACTTTGGTCTAATCCTAGACTCCAAGGATAACAAAGTCTTCACTACATCTGATCCGGTGTTTAATTCAGAACAACTTAAATCATTCATGACTTTTAATCTGCCTCCTTGCAGCTGTTATTAATGAAGCTTAAACATGTACACATTTATATTAAAGAGGTTCACATCACCAATTTAAAGGTAAAAGAAAACATTCATAATAAGTAGTTCCCCAGGCATCTATTCTTTTGTAATACATAATTTCCTAGGTATTCTATGTATCCAATGACAACTCATGTAGTTAAGTATCTTCGGCAAAAGTAGCTATATGTTGCTACTTTTGCCGAAGATATGGGACAGCTGTTTTAGTAAATGTGTGATGGATGCCATTCTTTATCCTCCTCTTTTTCTGGCCAAAGACTGACTGTTTCCTGGTGTCTGAATGTGTAGTCTCCTATCAGGGGTCAGCAACTTGTAGCCCTACAGATGCTTTGCCCTACAACTTCTATAATCCCTCATCATTGGCTATTCTAGCTAGGACTGATGGGAGCTATAGACCAAAACACCTGGAGGGCCACAAACTACTCACCTCTGCCTTATATAATAACTTTGGGTCTGGAGTTGTAAGCCTTTCACCCTGTACATTTCACTTTTAAATGCCACATTCCTGTCTCAATACTTTTACAGTCATACAATAAAATTATTTATCAATAGTGGCAGAAATATATAAATCTTCTGGCATTCCAAACTGCCCACATTTTTCATCTAATAAAAAACAGTTAGTTATCTCTATTTGTTTGCATTCAGCTCGACATCACCAAGACAAATACTCTTACAAGATGTTAGTGACATCTTCCAAGTCTGTGAAAAGGAGGCTGTATCATAATTTAATATAGATAGATCCATTTTAGGATAGAGTTATGGCTATTTCAAGGCACTGATAAAAATGGATGCTGGAAGTGGTCATGAGAATAACAAAGGCAAACATTTCACATGGCAACACTGATTCATTTGCATTCACTTGCTTGAGAAGTGTTTAATGGGATCTGTAAGGCTCCATAGCATGACTAAAGATCCCAAGAGACTGGATTCCAAACAACACAGAAGCTAGAGCTGGCTGAAACAAAATGCTAGCTAGGACTAAGCCAAAGAGGTTTTCAGCAGCATGCAAAAGTGCCCTGTTTTGGTGGCTTTGGGGGAACTGTACTCCATGGAGAGTGGAAAAAAAGCAGGATCATTCGTGCAACCAATCCAAGAAGTATGATGTCCAACTTCATTTGCCCAGAGTGATATTGTCATATGGCCAAATCTGATTGACTATGTACTGTTTTGATGTCAGCACATTCACTGCATAATTCATGATTGGCTGGAATAACTCTAGGAAGGACAAGAAACCCTATCCAGAAAAAAAATGGAACTGAAGAAGGGTAGGAAAAGGAAAATGAACAGCAGCAAATAGACTTAAGAACACAAGACAATTAGGGCACAATCCTCTGGCTGCTAGTCAGTGGCTAGATGGCCATAGGATAGGTTGGTTCCCTGGAACTGACCTCAGAGCCCATGTTCCGAGGTCAGTTCCCTGAGAACTGACCTACACCCCCTCCCACACTGCCTCATAGGCAGCGTAGTTTGGCCCCGTGCTCCGCGCTCGTAAGAGGAGTGCAAAGCAGTGAAAACAGGGTGTTCCTGGGGGCAGGCCAGGGCAGGGAGAGCAGAAGTCCCTTTCCAATGCTTCCTATGCATTGCCTGGCATCCCCATCCCACTCCAACTTCCTGTGGCTAGACAGTCAAAATTGGCTTTCTAGCTGCAAATGCTAGAAGATCCCCTCCGCACTGCTCCTGCCCTGCATTGGATAGGTGGTCACATCCGAGTTCAGAGGCAGCCACCTATCCAGATAGGATTGCAACCTTAAGGGCTCTCCTCCCCCATCAGTGGAATGATTACCTTCCCCCCAAATATCTTTACCTGAAATTTGAGGTGACTATTAACCTCAAGCCCTCATTTCAAAATGTGTTATAGTATTGATACCAAATTCTACTTAATATGGAATTTGGGCAGTGGATCTAGGGTTTTGCTCAAGCAGAAGCTGTAGCAGAATTTCTGGGGTAGTCACTGAAATCTAGAAAGTGAAGTAGAGGTTTAAATATAGTGGGTGGTGCTGTGGTTCTGTGTCAGCAGTCCCCCCACACATGCATTTGACGGTATGCATACATTTGAAAAATGAGCATGAAAAAGTGTGTACTTTTAAAAATGTGCACAAATAAGCTTTAATCAATGGGAGCATAAGGCATAGGTTTCAAAGATGTGCACAACTGATGTGTATGTTTGGAAAAGTACACATGAAAATATGCACAGATTATCATGTCATGTAAAAAGAAGAAAAAAACCTCACCATCTGATATGGACTCGATTCGGAATCAGAACGGCCTTTGAGATGGAATTGGAATTCGGAGAACTTCAGCAAGCTTGAGTTCTGCTGATTCTCACAGCCCTATTCTGTGCAGACTGGAACCTTTAGAGTAGTCTTGAGGGCCAATTTCTATGGTTTCAGCCATGATGGAATGTAAATATATGTTCACTGTGATATTTCCCAGCCTTAAAGTTGATTCCACTCTATTTAAACCTCTGTTTAACTTTTCCAGGTTTCCAACACCTGTTAAATTTTCCTGCCATATTTCAAAAATCAGTTATAATTTCCTGGACAATCATATTTCATTATCCTTTCTTTTGCACAATCCACCCCCTACTACTACTCTATAGAATTCTCCTAATCATTGGCAATGTTCCAAGGATCAAATGATTTTGCAGCCGGAGGTATATTTTTTGCAGTATATCAAATAGGGTAAATTTAAAACTGAATTACAATGCTAGTCGACCTAAGTTCTTTTAAGGATGCCAAGATTTAGTCTGGAAAACTGGCATTTTAAACTACCTTTCTGAGGCAGCTCTACTGCACAGTGGCTTGTCAGTCTATAATTATTATTAAGCATTGTAATGCTATCTATATTCCAGCAATTCTGCTTCCTCACAGAAAATATTTCCAAACATACACTGGTACCACTGTTATTTTTTAACAGCCAAACTTCAGCTCCTAGATCAAGATAAAGGAGTTATGAATTTCCCCTGTTCTTTTAAGACATTAAGGGAGCAATTCTATGGCCACTAGACACTGTCTAGAAGGCCATGGGATATGCTGTTTTCTGGGAACCAACCTCGGAGCCCGTGCTCCGAGGTCGGTTCCCAGAAATTTGACCTCCCTCCTTTTCCACACTGCCTTGGAGGCAGCGTGGAGAAGCCCCATCCTCTGTTCTTGGAAGATGAGCATAGAGTGACTGAAAAGGGGTGTTCCAGGGTGGCTTTCCTGGGTGGGGAGAGCAGAGCTGCATGTATGACACATCCAATGTGTCATACGGCAGCTTCCTCTCCTGGTCGGCCCCTCCGCCACTAGACAGCCAAAAACAGCTGTCTAGTGAAAAATAGCAAGGCAGGAGATGCATGGAGGGAACAATCCTCCCCCGTGCCTCTCCTGCCGTGCTTAGGATAGGTGGTCACCTCCAAGTTCAGAAGCGTCCCCCTATCTAGTTAGGATTGCACCCTAAGAGAGCAACCATAAGATTATTTGGTTGCCAGAAACCATGCTCCCCGCCCCACTGCCTCATAGGCAGCATGGTTCTTCTCCATCTCCACACTCATAACTGCAGTATGTAGTGGGCAAAAAGGGGGCACTCCCGGGGAAGAGAGGGGAAGAAACCACAGAAGCATCATTACAACACTTCCTATGTGCCATACGGCCTTCCTCCCCTTCCAAGATCCCCAGCTAGGCAGCCAAAATGGGGGTGGCCTGAGCACGGAGGAGAGGATCCCCTCCATGATCCACCTGCCCTGCATGGGATAATCAAGTTTGGAGGTGGCCAACTATCCCGATAGGATTGCACCGTAAGTCAGGAGGAGCCCAAGGACGCTGGTGATGTTGTTCAACATCAGTGTTCCCCAACCTGGTGCTCTCCAGATGTTTTGGACTACAACTACCAGCATTCCTGAACATTGGCCATGTCAGCTGGGAGTGATGGTAGTTGGTCCTAAACATCTGAAGGGCACCAGGTTGGGGAGCTATACTACTTCATCTTTCTATGGGATTACACTGAAAAGGTGCCTTCTAGTGCATGCTAGAATGTATAAGGTCATGAACGCACTGAACTTCCCCATATTTACATTTATTCTGAAGGTTTTGAGAGAAATTCATCTACAGCAGCTGTTAATGTGAAAACCAAATTGGCTGTAATCTCAGGTGTTTGATCAGCAATTTGCTCTGCATTTTTTTTACCTCTGCCAAAACAGTGTTAATGCTAACAGTCTGAACTTCCTCTGTGTGTGTGCATGCCTGCCCAAATAACTCAGACATCAATTGGTTGCTATGCAATGTTGTGATTTATCACCATGGGTGTATTTGAGAATTTTTAAACAATGCAGGAACAATATGAAACAGCTGATAACTTTTAAAAAGTTACAGTCTTAATTAGTAAATACAGACAACTATACAAACATCACAATAGAAATATATCTTGACATTATGAAGCAGCAATTTTAGAGGGTTATGTCCTCCTTCTTCTCCTTCTATTGCCATCCCATGCCAATAATCTTATCTTCTCATTCCTTTTTTTGTCTCTAAAAGACATCTGACTTCCAGTCTAGGGTTTGTGGAATCATCACATGGCAGCCTTGGGCTGCTTCTGGGACCAGCTTTGGTCTACCTTCCAGCCTTGGCCATGGGCTTATGGAAACCATAGTAGTGGCTGGTAAGTCACCTGGTATTGTGATTTTCCCACAATGCTCTGTAGTGACCAATGTAGCCTGGCTCCAAGGCACTGTGGGAAAAATCAGAAGATGGATTCACAGCTACAGCTGATGTTAACAGGCAAACACATGATTGAGGGAGGGAATGGGTGGTTGCCTAAGTGGGTGGCTGGGTTAGTGTGCAGGGGCACTCTGCAATGCCAACCCCCACTGGCCTCAAGTAGAGATGTGTGAGAAATCTGCTCTGTCAGATTGGGGGGGGGATTTCTCCAATCTGCACCACTGGAAATGGACACGGACCGGACACAATTTGGTCTGGAAATCCCTACATTTCCAGACTTGTAGGGCATTCTGAGGACCAGGAAAAACACATCCAGAAAAATGTGCACATCGGAAAGATGCACAAAGAAGCATATATATGTTTCAAAAATACATAAAAACACAATTCACTCAATGGGTGGTTGCATACAAAAACTGCATATGATTTGAAATATACACACATAAATGTGTACATGAAAAAAATTGCATGGAACTGACTTTGAGATGGATAAAGGGGGAAGTCTGCAGAAGTGGTAGACTTGATAGATACACACATTGCTAGCCCATTAGTCCATCGCTATTCCTCTAGACCCATATCCCTCTTCCAGTGAATATTCTCTTCCATCTCTTTCTACTAACAGATTGTCTCTTTCTCCCTTACATGCATTTTTTTTCCTAAAAGGAATCCATGAAATATCCAGAATTGAACTACTTTCGGAAATTAATCCTGAACAAATGGGACCTGAAACAAAAATGTAGCAGCATGGAGGGCTTCTGTTCAGGGCTCCAGCCATTCCCTCTTCCAGGATACTGTTTTGTTCCATCCTCCGCCCTGTGGATTTTCCAGACCCCCTTCTCCAATCAGCCATCATTCCATGGCTTCTGAGCATTTTCAGTCCACATTAGGCTGTTTTGGGGTCCCACACAGGGCCTCACTGGAAAATAAAAGCCTTATCTTTAAAGCACCCAAGCACTCAAAATCACTATTACAGTAGCTCTTAAATATTGTATTCTGGTTTGCTTGCTCTAATAAGCTGTTACCAATTTAAACTTTTCCCATAAGACCACCATGGAGTGTCAGATCACAAGGGGCCTGCAGCTGTAAAATCCAATGGAGGAAAACAGAACAAAACAAAAACAAACCAGAGGAAACCTCATAAAATGGGGTTGTCAGGGGAAAACCTTGGAACAATCCTAAAGGAAATACAAACTGCACAGACCAGGGCTATAGCAACTTCAGAATAGATATTTATTGTAGGAAAAAAACAGTGAAAGAAGTTCATTTACACTTTTATATTACACCTTGTTGGATAATTAAAACATGGCTTTGAATTAGAGCATAGAATCGTAGAATCGTAGAATACTAGGGTTGGAAGGGGCCTATAAGACCATCAAGTCCAACCCCCTGCTCAGTGCAGGAATCTAAATCAAAGCATCCATGACAGATGGCTGTTCAGCCTCGTCTTGAATGCCTCCAGTGTGGGAGAGCCCACCACCTCCCTAGGTAATTGGTTCCATTGTTGTATTGCTCTAACAGTCAGGACGTTTTTCCTGATGTTCAGCCGGAATCTGGCTTCCTGTAACTTGAGCCCATTATTCCATGTCCTGCATGGAGGGATGATCGAGAAGAGATCCTGACCTTCCTCCCTGTTACAGCCTTTCAAGTACTATCATATCTCTCCTCAGTCTTCTCTTCTCAAGGCTAAACATGCCCAGTTCTTTCCATCTGTCCTCATCGGGCTTTGTTTCCAGTCCCCTGATCATCTTCGTTGCCATCCTCTGAACCCTCTCCAGCTTGTCTACATCCTTCTTAAAGTGTGGTGCCCAGAACTGGACAGAGTACTCCAGATGAGGCCTAACCAGTGCTGAGTAGAGGGGAACTAGTACTTCCTGGGATTTGGAAGCTATGCTTCTATTAATGCAGCCCAAAAGAGCATTTGCCTTTTTTGCAGCCACATCACACTGTTGGCCCATATTCAGCTTGTGATCCACAACAATTCCAAGATCCTTCTTGCTTGTAGTGTTGTTGAGAGAAGTATCCCCCATTTTATAACTGTGCATTTGGTTTCTTTTTCCTAGGTGCAGAACTTGGCATTTATCCCTATTACATTTCATTCTGTTGTTTTCTGCCCAGTGCTCCAGCCTATCAAGATCACTTTGAATTCTGTTTCTGTCTTCCAGGGTATTTATTAGCTATCCCGCCCAATTTTGTCACATTTTGTGTCATCTGCAAATTGGATCAGCATTCCCTGCACCTCCTCCTCCAAGTCATTAATAAAAATGTTGAAGAACACTGGGCCCAGGACTGAGCCCTGTGGTACCCTGCTTGTTACCTCTCCCCACCAGTTTGAGAAGATCCCATTAATAAGCACTCTTTGAGTCCAATTCTGTAGCCAACTGTGGATCCACTGGATCATTGCTTCATCTAGCCCACTTTGAGCTCGTTTAGTTTACTCATCAGGAGATCATGGGGCACTTTGTCGAAAGCTTTACTGAAGACGAGGTATATTATGTCCACAGCATTCCCACAGTCCATGTCAGGGTGGAAACTGAGCCCAGAGCAGTTCTGATTCTGAGGAGGCACAGCCATCCGTGGGAGTGGAGCCAGCTCATCCCTCACAGGCTCAGCACCTGGCAGAGATTCCTCCTGCCAGCATTCCAGAGATAGTTAGTGACCCGGGTAGTGAGGGAGTGCGGGAGGGGGGCTTCTTAGATGCTCGACGCAGATGCAAAGAGTGATGAGTGATGGAGGGCATGGAAAGGAGGCGTAGCGCCCGTTTGGCACGCAAGCAACGGCCGCCTCCCATGGACCCAAGGGAAAGAGGGAGGATCTCTCCCTAGCCCATAAGTTCTGGGTCTTCAAGTGACTCTCTTTCAAATGGGGATCAACTGCCTGCCTGAAGCTTAGTCCATGCTGCTGTTCTTTGCTTTAGCCGCTGGTGATTAGCATCTGAAAGAGTCATTAAGCTGTAATGGGATTAAAGCTTTGAAAAGAATTCTCTTTCATCTGTGTCTTGAGTTGGTTATTGGAGTCTACTGAGAGAGGCTGCCAAGGCGTTCCTGACAGTCCACAAGGGAGGTGACCTGATCAAAAAATGAGATCAGATTTGTCTGGCAGGATTTGTTCTTGACAAATCCATGTTGGTTTTAAGTAATCACTGCATTGTTTTCAAGGTGCTTACAGACTGATTGCTTTATCATCTGCTCCAGGATTGTCCCAGGGACTGATGTCAGACTGACAGGTCTGTAGTTCCCAGGTTCCTCCTTTTTACCCTTTTTGAAGATAGGGACAACATTAGCCCTCTTCCAGTCATCTGGCACTTCCCCCGTCCTCCATGATTTCTCAAAGAGAATAGACAGCAGTTCTGAGAGTTCTTTTGCCAGTTCCTTTATTACTCTAGGATGCAGTTCATCTGGCCCTGGAGATTTGAACTCATTCAAAGTAATTAGGTGTTTCTTTCTTGACCATATGCCTATTGATCTCGAGCTGCAGTCCTGCCCCTTCAGCCTGCACTTCGCCTTTGCCAGGGGGGTCATAGACCTCTTTTGGGAGAAGCCTGAGCCAAAGTAGGAATTGAGCGCTTCTGCCTTTTTCTTGTCTGTTTTGCCATCCTTATTTAATAGTTGAACCACCATTTATTTCCTCTGTCTTTTACTATGCACATATCTGAAGAAAGCCTTTTTGTTGCTTGTAGCATCCCCACTAACCTCAGCTCGTTCTCAGCTTTAGCCTTCCTGACACCATCCCTGCAATTCTGTGCTACCTGCCTGTACTCTTCCTTTGTAGCTTGGCCTTCTTTCCACTTCCTATATGTGTCCTTTTTTGTTTTCAGGTCATCTCTAAGCTTTTTGTGAAGCCACATTGGGTTCTTCTGTTGTCTTCCACCTTTTTCGTCTTGTTGGAATTGTTTGTAATTTGTGCCTTGATAATTTCCTTTTTTAAAAAACTCTCACCCATCTTGGACTCCTTTTCTCATAGAGTTGCTTGCTGTGGGACCTTACTTATCATTGTTCTGGGTTTATTAAAATTGGTTTTCCTAAAATCCAGGGTACGCGTTTGACTACATTCAACTTTTGCTTCCTTTAGAACCAAAAACTCAAGTATAACATGGTCACTTTCCCCCAGAGTTCCTGTAACTGCTACTTTATCCACTAAGTCATCTCTGTTGGTTAGAATCAAGTCAAGGATAGCTGATCCTCTATTTCCTTCCTCTCCTTTCTGTAGGAGGAAGTTATCAGCATCACAAGTCAGGAATCTCTTGGAGGGGGCATGTTTTGCAGAATTTGTCTCCCAACAGATATCGGGAAATTGAAGTCCCCCATTACTACTACATCATGCTTCCTTGAAACACTGGCAATTTGCTTTGCAAAAGTTTCATCCTCATCTTCTCCTTGATTGTGTGGCTAGTAGTAGACTCCGACTACCTGGTTCCTTTTATTCCTTGCTCCATTTATTTTAACTCAGATGCTCTCGATGGGGCTACCAAGCTCATCCTCCTGTATTTCTGTACAGAGATATGTGTATTTTTAACATATAGTGCGACTCCACCACCCTTTCTGTTCTTCCTCTTCTTTTTGAACAAGTTCTATCTTTCAATTGCTGTATTCCAGTCATGGAAGTCATTCCACCAAGTTTCAGTTACACCTATGAAGTCCTAATTTCCCTCCTGTATTAAGAGTACAAGTTTGTTTGTTTCCCATACTCTGGGCATTAGTGTATAGACATCGAAGACCATGTGCTTTATAGTCTGGCTTTCTTCCTACATGTTTGTGAAGACTATTATTGAGAGTTATTAGAGCTGTTCTCTCTGTTGTGGTGCATGAGCTTTTATCCATTGTTACCCCCAACTTTATGTCTCAGTTTAAAGCCCTCCTGATGAAGTTCTTCATGCTGTGGTGAAACACATTCACATATCTAATACTGTAGATAATATATAGCCATCGTGACTTCTAGCCATTGATAGCCTTATCCTCCCTGAATTTGCCTAATTCCCTTTTAAAGCTGTACATGTTGGTGACTTTCACTACATCTCGTGGTAGTGCATTCCATGGTCGAACTATGTGCTGTGTGAAGAAGTCTTTCCTTTCATTGCCCTGAATCTCCCATCATTCAGCTTCACCAGCCCCATAGAAAAATGTTAAATGTGCTTAAACTAGATTTGCCTGAATGACAGAAAGCCTGGAGAAATGGCAAGATGTTGCAGTGCTTCCAAATGATGCTTGGGCTGAGTGCCAGAGCATAAGCTACATTCATTCATTCATTTATAATATTTTGGGGCCATCTTTCAGGGAAGGAGCCCTCCCAAGGTGGTGCACAGCAATAAAACACAGAATAAAAAATGATGTGGTATTATTTTAAAAGACAAAAACACAATAAAAGCAGTAGGAATACAATAAAAACAGCAATAAAAACATCAGAAAAGACAGGAGCAACAGCAAACATATCAGAGAAAGGCTAAATAGTTAAATGGTATGTTTTCAGGCCTTCTTCAAATCCTACAATGATGGGGCCTGGCAGACCCCCAGAGGTGTGGAGCTATTCATTACAGGGATGCTTCCTCATAAGGACCAATCCCTGCCCAGCCTATATTATAGAATCACTTATTACCACATCACTGCAGTTATTTGCGAGTGGAGATGGGTCAAAGAAGACTCAGACAGCAAAGTTTGGGTTGAAAATTGGGCCACATTTATTGATAATATCTGCAAAGGGGTACCTAGGATGGGCACCTGACTGTGTCAGCGATTAGCTGGCACTTCTTGGGTGAGAACACACCCAGCCTGAGCGGTGGCGGTGATCTCGCCATCCCTCCAGACTGCCCCTTCTGGGGGAGGTAGACCTTCCCCTGTCACCCCCTCCCAGTGCCGCACAACACCTGGGTGAGTGAGGAGGGTTGGTCTCCCAGGCAATCCTTATCCCCCCGCCGAGCCGCACAACCTGTTCAGGGGGCCTCAGGCGTCACCTGTCACCATAAGGTGCCTCTGCATGCACAGCATCCCTAATCTCTTTCTGCTTTTGCCTGTCCTAGCTGCAAACTGAAAAGTGACCTAAGAGATTGTACTAAATTCGCCTACTGGATGCACCCCAGCCCCAATAACAGTGTGAAGTAGGCAAAAAGACACACAGTAAAGGCCAATTAACTGTGAGCCAAAAATTCCTACATGGCTCCCAAAAGGGGCAACCGGTAAACCCACACTGCTTAAGGGAGGGAGCTGTGCGAGCGAGAGAGCATTGTTTGGGAGGGGGGCAGAGCTTAAGGCAACTCTGCCAGCCCTTCCCTAATTGGGGGTGCCACTGGGGGTGCCAATGACCCACACCCACGTCATCTCTCCCCACCCATCCACAATATCCCCCCCCCTTGCAGCCAGATGAGCTGGTGCTGGGGTTAGGGCATGTCTTGAACCTCCATGCTTTCATCTGCAGCCCTCAGGAAGACACTGAGGGCTTCTACACCTAAAGCAGAGAGTGCAGAAGGAGCCATGTGTGGGTCTGTGCCATTTGCTTTTCCTCAGTGCACTAATTTAAATTACAGCCGTTATGATGATCAAGTGAAGATCAGCCAATAGAATATTATCTGAAAAGGAAGGCGTTTCTAAACCGAGTATATTATTGAACTCTCAGTGATGAATACTGCTAACATGATGAAATGTAAACTGACCATGATAAATATACTGAAGCTGCAGCTGACACAATCTAATTCCCAATGGAGATTTATCATGGCTGCTTCAACCTACGCTGGCTCCCAGTAGATATCCAAGCACTATGCAGCATGCTGGATTTGTGCCATAAAGTTCCAAACAGCTTGCACCCTTTGCATGTAATAAATTTCCATCTGTGTTGTCCTTTGCCCTTTTGAGATCTCTAAACCTATAAAGCTGTCTTACGAGTGACAGCTCAGGGGAGGCACAGCCATCTTGCTTTGTCTGTATACCGTCATTTACTTTTACATGTAGCTGGTGCGGGCTTGAACTATCCTCTGTACTTCAGATGGACCCCAAAGAACATCCCCCACAAAAAAAATGAGGCATTGGGACACTGTTGACTACTCCATTTCTTCTTTTACTGCACAGCATGGTGACTTCAAATCATCTCTGCAGCAGCGTTGATGGTCACTCACTACTATCCTGGTGCCCTGTGTGTGATTGGTCCTATGGATGTGTGAATAAGCAAACCTTGAGTTCATTAAGGTTCTCTGAATTCCAGTGGCAGATGGTGACTGTAGTTCCAGAGGGGCTGTGATTCCTTTCAGGGTTTTAGTCACCACCAGCCAAAATGCTAACAGTGCTGTCCATGGTGCTGAATGGTACTTCCCAATGTGTTGCGCCCATTTTGGGGGGTTTAGCACCCTGGATAGCACCTTTCAGTGCCCTGGATTTTTAAAAATTATTATTATTTTTAATGTCTTGGCCAACTTTCAGGGCAGAAGCCCTCCCAAGGCAACTCACAGCACCATCAATAGCACCGTTAGAGTTTTGGCTCGTGGTAACTAAAACCCTGAATGGAATCACAGCCCCTCTGGAACTGCAATCACCAGCCACCACTGCTGAATTCCACCTCGAAGCTCTTTCTGACTTGTGTCCCATCAGATTGCGTGCACTGCTTTTTTTCCCCTTTGTGCACAGAAATTTGTGCATATTTTCATGTGCGTTTTTCTAAATGTATGCATCAGTTGTGCACCTTTTTGAAATGTGCACATTTTTTTCCTCAATTATTAAAGTGTTTTGTGCTCATTGTTCAAAATTACACAATTTTTTTCTGATGCATTTTCCAAATGTATACATTTTTGTTGTTCCACAAATCACACTGCATGCTCAGAAATCTGTATAATGAGAATACACAGATGTGTATATGTGTATGTATTTCCTGTGGCTGAACCCTTACCACATCCTAGGAAGCTAGCAGTGTTTTTAAAATGGACCATACTCTTGAATAAATTAATGTAGGATCAAGTCCTTATGTGTCTCAGAGGGAACAGTCAAAGATCCTCACTGTCAGAGCAACTTTATGGTTTTGTATTTAAGTTACATTTGCAGATGTAATTGGTCAGAGAACTACTGTTATCATCACCACCAGGACATTGAGGCTGTGAGAAAGTTATTTTTCAGGAACTGTAAAGTAGATTATATATTGTGAATACTGGGGTGGAGGACCCATAAGCCTCTTTCCCTCAAGGGCTGTGAGAAAGGGTAGATTTTATGAGCAGAGGTTCATTAGAGGTTTTTGGTGTGCATTGATGACATTCTTGATCTGCTCGTAAGAATTAAGTGGTTAAAGGTCAGGTGAGAATGAAGCGGAAGGTCAGAAGACTGAAGAGGACACAGAACCATGCTAAAATATCCTGTGTGCCAAAAAAAATTAAATGCAAGTTCATCTTGGCAAAATGATCCTTTGTCATCCTTTCCTTATCAGTGGTTTTTAGCCATTTTGGATCCATATTTGTGCAATTTTAGCTTCCCTATCTCAAATGGCAGCATTTAAGAAAATGGACAATTTACAATGGCCATCTTTGTCCTTGATGTGTAAAAAGATCTCCCAGGCCAGCTAGAGCTCTGCTAGCAGGATGTTCAATATAACAAAGCCCTTTTTATGTTTGTTTAGCAGACTGAAAAAGCTGATGAAGATAATTTTATTATGTGGGTGTTTTTCTCCCCTAAAATAGCATTTTTATTAACTGACTATAAAAGGCAATTTAACATTCTTGGATGAGGAAAAAGGGATGTGAAATATATGAAGTCTGAAATTGTAAACACACTTTCTAGGAAGTAAATGCCACTGGGCTCAATGGGATTTAATTCCATGTAACCATGCTTTAAAACTAGTTACAAATTAATTAAATTTGAAACACAATACATTTCTCAAGTGTTCGCAGAAGGCTGACAAAACTTTTCTTACCAATAATTACCCTTTTATCTCTTTCACACTTGCATTGTCTTTTTAATCAGCAGGAGTTCTTTAAAAAAAAACAAAAAACAACCTAAAATGGTTGGAAGGATTTAAAAAAAAAATCGTATTGTACGTTTGCAGGAAAAAGAAGCATAGTGAGAAATGCCTATTTTGTGGCAGAAGCCTGCTTCCTCTATGTCTTCTTCTTGGAGAGATTTCTCCATGAGGGGGAAAGGAAGAAGCCAACAACGTAGACTACAGTGAGGCTTACAAATTGAGAGCAGTGAAAGCTGGGGGCTCCGATTTCGGTGGGGCTGTGCATTCATTCTGGGTTTCAGTCAGAACCAGCCAGAACTCTAAAGGAACTTTCTAAGGTGCTGAAACTATTTTGGGCATAGGGTTCAGCATATTGGATGGCTCCTTTAAAGTTCTGGCTGGTTCTGACTGAAACCCAGAATGGACTTATAGCTCCACCCACTGCTTGAGTGTATAACACAGTAGAGTTTGAGAAAGAGAGAAAATGATGAGCCAAGGTTGCCCAGATGTAGGCACCAGTGCAAATGTTATGGCTGCCATGTGCCAGCCTAAGTAGCTCACTCCATGTGGCAACTATTATCTTGCAGTGCTTTGTGAGAAGCTCGAGACACTTTCAACATTGGCGTGATTTGCTTAGTTGTTCCATGAAATCCTGGATGCTGCTTTGTAGGTGCACGTGCAAGTGATCATTTTATATCCCAGTCTGGAGAATAACGTCTGATAAAAATTATGCTCCATTTAAAACATATCTGATTATTGTGAGCTGGACAAATCCGTATTCCAAATCAGGTGATCACAGATTTTGGTGGGTTTCATTTTGTTTTTTAAAATAAGTTTAAATTTTTTTACAAAGAAATAAAAATTAGGGAATGCAGCCCTATATGCATTTTTTGAATACATTTTTCCATTGGAGAAACTGCTGGTACCCATCTAGGGATGTCAGAGAATTCCGTGACGGATCAAGGTGAGGCCAAATGCCAGTGCATTCAGCCCCTCAAAATCTGTCGCAGAATGAAGCCCCACCTCCCCAACCCACGAAAGGTGGGCGGGACGAAGTCCCCACCTCCCCTACTCCACGAAAGGTGTGCAAAACAGAGCACTTACCTGTAGGGATGTCAGAGAATTCCACGACGGATCTCGGTGAGGCTGAATGCCAGTGCATTCAGCCCCCTGAAATCCATTGTGGAACAAAGCCCCTGCCCCCCCACCCCACGAAAGGCACGTGAAACGGAGCACTTACCTGCTCCCGTCTGCCCTGCTGTGCGAATGGCGGCCATCCTGTGGCCGCAATTCGCTTCCTCCTCTCAATAGCCGTGATAGGCTTTGTAAATACTTACGTAGCCTATCACGGCGGGGGGGGGGAACCCAGCGTACGCAAATGGCGGCGGCTACCGCCATTTGCTTGTGCTGGGGTTTTTTTCTCCCTGCCATGATCGCTACGTAGGTATTTACGTAGCCTATCACAGCGGGGGGGGGGAATTTCCCCCTGCCATGATAGGGTACGTAAATACTTACGTAGCCTATCACAGCAGGGGGGAAAAAAAACAGCAGATGCAAACTGTGGTAGCCGCCGTCATTTGCGTATGCTGGAGTTTTTCCCCCTGCCGTGATAGGCTACGTAAATATTTACGTAGCCTATCATGGCTCAATACAGGGACGCAAATGGTGGTGGCTACGACAGCCGCCATTTGTGTTCCTGCAGGGCTGCCCAGGGGCCGAATGTCCAGCTGCAGGCGGCCGGATCCGGCCGGTGGCTCCACAGCTTGGCCGCGGAGCGGAGCTGTCAGGGCAGGATTCTGGGGGGAGGGACGGAGCACCTCCCACCCATCGAGGATTCCAGGGGGAGGGATGGAGCACCTTCCCCCCACTGCGGATGCCCCTCAGGGGAGCAAGGTGAGGGATTCGTACATCCCTATACCCATCCCTGCTGACCACCCACAAAATACTCAGTTGCAGGGCTTTCCGTCTGCTAGTGGTGATGTCTTCTTGTCTGGTGCAGCAGCAGGGGCCTCCACTGTGGCAGGTTATTCCACCACCACCCGGCATACACATGCAAACACTGGTGGAACTTGTCTCCCACAGGTGGGGGCTGGCAGAGAGCCATGAAAACTAGCAACTTGCATTTTAAGTTCCTATGTATCTATTTTATTTTATTTTTAAATGACTGAGTGACTTGTTGTCTGTTCTTGTTGTTGTTTGTTGTTGTTTTTTAATGTCCTATATTTTTGTAATAGAGAATTCCTCTGCATTCTTGGAATTTTTGGTGCACACAAATACTTTTGAAGAACACTGACTTCTTCAGCAACATGCTTTATTCTCGTATGTGATGCATATAGGTCATTGAAGATTGCTCACTTATGTCTAGCCGTTGAATCAGATGAGGTTCTAATAACTACTGTAGTTAATAAAAGCCATATCAGTTTCCAGACCAAATGGTAAATGAAGCAATAGCAGGAGTCCATGACTACCAGCTGATGATGACATTATCCCTGCATGTTTCTGATCTGAAATGCCTTACTTGACCATGATCATAATGTGCAGTGAAATCTAATACAGATAGACAAATGGAGGTAATCACAATTTACTTTAGCACAATAGGAACAAAGTCTAAAATGTTAAATCATATGTAGGAAGACTGGATTTGATAACTCTTAAAGCAAATATGGTAAATTGCAATATTAATAATAATAATAATAATAATAACAACAACAATTATAGTAACAACAACAACAGTAATAGCATTTATATTCAATAGCCTGTCTACAACAACATACCAAAATTCTCTTCTCTTGTATGTACTTAGGGGTGTACGAAACCCTGCTTACCTGGCTCCGCCGGGTTCCACAGGTGAGGGGAGGTGATCCGTTCCTCCCCCCCGGAATCCTGCCGGGCTGACTTCGCTCCGTGGCCAGGCTGCGGAGCCGCTAGCCAGGCCAACCCGCAGCGGGGCCGCCAGCCGCTGCCAGGCTGCTGCGGACGCAAATGGCGTCCTGTGTAGGGGATGCCATTTGCATCCCTACACCGGCCCATGATAGGCTATGTAAATATTTACGTAAATATCATGGCTAAAGCAGGGACGCAAATGGCATCCCCTGTGCCATTTGCGTCCCTGCTTTAGCCGTGATAGGCTACGTAAATATTTACGTAGCCTATCACAGTGAAAAAGGGAATGCAAATGGCGGCTGCCATAGCCGCCACCATTTGCGTTCCCTTTTTTAGCTGTGATAGGCTACGTAAATATTTACGTAGCCTATCACAGTGAAAAAGGGAATGCAAATGGTGGCTGCCATAGCCGCCACCATTTGCGTTCCCTTTTTTTGCCATGATAGGCTACATAAATATTTACATAGCCTATCACAGCCTCCACAGGGACGCAAATGGCATCCCTGCATTAGCTGTGATAGGCTATGTAAGTATTTACGTAGCCTATCACGGCCATTTGAAAGACGCGAATGGCGGCTGCAGACATGGCCGCCATTCGAGGACCACCGGAACAGCCGACAAAGATAGGCTCTGTTCCGGGCCGATTTTGTGGGGTGGGGGACTTCATTCCACCACAGATTTCGGGGGGCTGAATGCACTGGCATTCGGCCTCTCTGAGATCCGTGGCGGAATTCTCCGCCATACCTATATGTACTGCAACAGAAACCCAGATTATTCTACTAGAAACTCTGGTTGAAATGCTACTTCTGGATTATGAATCTTCACATTGGCACATGCAGTGTAATCGGTTCTTCAGTGAATGCTGATGTAACCTCCATATACAGAGTGGCCCAAAAGTAGGTATACAGTTGTTTAGAATGTTGATGGGATGGGGAGAGAATGTGTGAGTAGAAGATGTGTGGGTGGAGTCAGAATGACAGTTGGGAAGAGTGAGTGACAGGGAGTGACAGTTAGATCAGTTAAGTGTAGAGAGTGAGGGGAGTGAGGCCCTTAAGTAGGTTTAGAGTTGTTTAGGTTTTTACTGATATTGTGAATGATGGCAGCGAACTTGAGTCAAGAACAAAGAAAGTGGATTCTAAAGCAGTACTGGAAGACTGAAAATTCTCTCCCCCTCCCATCAACATTCTAAACAACTGTATACCTACTTTTGGGCTACCGTGTACATACATACATACACACGCACAGACTCCCTAAACCTAAAGAGGCAAGCAGAAAAATGTAGGATTAGCCCCACTCCCTTGATGATGGTCTGTCCCTGGCATGCTCCTTTGCCGACACATGATTGGCTCAGTCTGAAAGGGCTTCCTTCTAAGTGCATAGGGTTTCCAACATGGGGACGGGAACCCTGGTTAATCAATGTTCCCATTCTCGCGGAAGAAACCCTATGCATGTAGAAGGTGCCCCCACTTCAGACTGAGTCAATATCATGCATTACCCAAACAGCATGGGCACTGTGTGTGTCATCACTGAAGGGGTGGGGCTACCCATGTTCCTGCTTGCCCCTTCATACATCCAAACAGAATGCCTGAAGAGGGCCCTTGAGCCACCCCCAATCCCATAAATTGCTCCAAGTGCAGTGTGTTCATAGAGCTCCTGCAAGAATTTTAATATCTGCTTTATCTCTGCACTAACACTGAGCATTGTTGTGGTGCAGTTGTAAGATCTGAAGCTAAGATTTTGCTAATCTGTAAAATTTGTAGGGATGTACGAAACCCTTACCTTGTTCTAGTCCGGGGCATCTGCAGTGGGGGAGAGGCAATCCCTCCATCCCCCCGGAATCATCCCCAGCCAGCTCTGCTCCATGGCAAGGCCACTGAGCTGCCAGCCGGGGCCGGCTGCAGCCAGGCTTCTGGCCACTGCTGGGCTGCTGCAGTTGCAAATGGCGGCTGTCGTAGTGGCCACCATTTGCATTAGGCCGTGATAGGCTACTTAAGTATTTACATAGCCTATCATGGCCTAATGCAGGCATGCAAATGGCGGCTGCTATGATGGCCACCATTTGCAGCTGCGGCAGCAGCCAGAAGACAAGCTGGAGCCACCGCCACTGCTGCCGCATCCGCCGCCGCATCTGCCGCCGCATCCGCCGCCACATCTGCCGCTGCCGCCACATCCGCCACCGGGTAGTTCCATTTCGGGGGCTGGCAGGGGAGAGGTCATTCCGCCACGGACTCCAGGGAGCCGGATTCTTTAGACTCTCTGGAGTCCGTGGCAGAATTCTCCGACATCCCTAAAAATTTGTCTCATCTTATTTCTGTGTTCAGCTCAGTAAGATCACTTTGAAAAGGCATTACCATTTAAGATATTCTGCGCCTGATGGGGAGTTTGTCTTTCAGCATTGTTCATGTGCATAAGCAAAACTGGAGGGCAAAAATCAATCGTGTCTTCTGATACACCTTTTCAGCATGCATAAATAAACTTTAGCCCCATTGCTCCTAGCAAAGCAGCTTCTTCCCCCTTCTAAAAGCATTCACTGACATCAGCAAACCAAACGTCATCATACACACTAAAATAGCTGGATTTGCAATGTGCTCAGCCTCCATTCCTGAAAGGGAATGTATTCTTATCTCAGTTTGACCTCAGTATATCACTACAATATGCAAGAAGGCATGAAATAGTAATAAGTCATCAAAATAGCTCTGATGAGAAGAAAGTAAGTGCCATCTGTTTAAAAATGTCATGACCTTTGCCAGGGTGTGGGGAAACTCTTCCAGTCCACAGGCTGCATTCAATGTTGGAGACGCTCTCAGGGTTGCATTCCAGTGGTGAACGGAGCCAAAGGTAAAGGGGGCAGGGCCAAAATTCCGGAAATGCCAAGGTTACTTCCTGCCAGTAACTAGGCCTTGGAAGAGGCATTTCAACCTTTTTTTAATGGGGGGAAATGATACAGAAGCCCAGAAACCACCAAACAATTGGTGTTTGGGGGAAAAGGTATGAGGTCAGGGGAAAGGCATGTGGCCATCTGTGGCAGGGATGGTGCAGACGCTCAACTCCATCTGGGAATCCAGTGGAACCCCCCTGCCTGCACCCCTAAGCCCCGCTCACCGAGCCCCTGCCCCAGCTCGCTCACTGTCCACACTCGGTGAGTGGCCAGCGCTCACCCCAGCGGCCTCATCGAGCTCCGTGGTCGCTATTTTTTGAAATATAAAATGGCAATTGCAAAAATGCACATCTTTGCGCATGTGCAGAAATGCAAATTTTGCAAATGTGCATCTTTGCATATGCAAAAATGCATATTTTTGCAAATACGTATATTTGCCTATGCACATTTTTGCCATCGCCATTTTATTTTTTAAAAAATGGTGACTGTGGAGCTCAATGAGGCTACCAGGGTGAATATGGGCTGCTTGCCAAGTGTGGGAGGGGCTCAAGCATGGTCCAGGGACTGGCGAGCGGGAGCATGGACTGGGCGAACACCCAAAGAACCCAAACAGGGCTGGGTTCACACATCCCTAATCTGGGGAACCCCAGAGGGATGGACTGGAATCCCAGGAGGGCCAAATTGGGCCCGTGGGTCTGAGGTTTCCTACCCCTGGCATATGGAAAGTGGTTTATGGAATTCAAATACTTTCACACCATATGAATATTAACAGGTTCTGTAAACTCTTGGAAATGTGACATAGTAGAGAGCATGAGATGGTCGAGCATTTATGATGATCATCCTTCTTTTCTCTTTTGTTTCATTTGGATTTAAGGCTGCTTTCATTCCTTTCAAGGTCTGGCTATTCAACTCAGATGAACTTGAATATCTATGACTCTCCACGTTTTCCTCCTGCATTCATGGGTCATCCAGAAGGAAGGAGGGACAATGCTAGTGTTTATTGCTGCAAGCACTGAGAGCTTATTATGAAAGGCAGTATGCCATGACACCAGGAGATGATAGGGCTGCTGCTTTAATTTAATTTTGTGTTGTTCTTTTGCTTTCTGCATCAGGTTGTTCAGGATATCCCCGGGATGCTTCCCTGCACACTTGTGGATTTTCCCAGGGATTTTCTGAGATAGGTAACACAGCCCACCACTAGAAACAGTAAACTGGGGCACTTCCTGTGTAGATCCATCCAAGGGACGATGGGATATAGTGGATCTCCACCTCCATGGCTGGAAAGGGTGGTCCACCCACAGATGCCCCCCCCAGTGCCCCAGCAGAAGCCTCTGCCACTTCCGCTCCACCCCTACGAGCGTTCCACAGAAAGCCGCAGCCCAAGGAGGCATTCCAGAAGCCTCAGGAGTGGATTGGGGAAGGCTTTGGGACCCCTCTCCTTCCCTGGATGTGCCCCCACAATGCGTGGAAAAGTATGCCAGCCCTGGAGATGCCATGCTTATTTCCCCTCCCTACTGAAACCAGTGGGAGGGAAAATTTTAAAAAGAAGAGAAACCAGCAAAGACAAAAAGAGACTGAGCTGGCGCAAGCCTGGCAGGGCTTTGATTTGGTGGCTCTTCTGCCACGGCATCTCCCTCTCTCTCTCTCTCTCTCTCTCCCCTACCCCATTAGGAATGCTCTGCCCATTTACTACTTCTGTGTAGATCTATTAGCTCTGTTTTGCATGCCATGTTCACCTCCTGCTGCTGTTAGTACTTCATTATGTGCATGGCCAGTTGAAGGCTTAGCTCTTGAGGTCTGGCCACCTCCCTTCTTAGGCTATATATACTTCTTTTCCATCCAGCACATTGCTTCTTCAAAATCAAGTCTGTTTTCAGTTTGTTCTCCAGCCTCCCACTCCCAGCCATCTTAAGCTGGTTTGCCACCTATAAAACTTTCTGCTTCGCCAGTCCTTCCTTGCCGTTTTTGCTGAGCTGGTTGTTATTGCATTCCTTGATGACTCACATTAGGACATGCCTGCATGAGAACTTCCTGTACTCCTGGCTTAAGTTCTTTAGTGGAAAACTGCAAGAGGAGGAGGCAGAGCCAGCAAAAAAAACCCAAAAGGTCTCAGGTTAAATAGGTATTTGTACATCTTTTTTCCTGTTTGGATGGCCATAAGAGTAGTTTAAAATGTGGCACAGAGCAGCCTTCTCCAAGCCAGCGCCTTACTCATATGTTGGATTACAACTCCCATCATCCCCAACCAGCACTGTGTCATTGGCCATGCTGTCTGTGGATGATGGTAGATCATGTAGTCCAGGACATCTGGAGGGCACCAGCTTGGAGGTGGCTGGTATAGAGAAATAAATGCTCCCCCCATTTTAGAAGAACCAAACCCAATGAAATACGCAGCTTGTTGGCTAACATTGGTCAATTATAATTAAACTATCAGGGCCGCAATCTCAGCAGAGGTATTTCCTTAAAGCAATGACCATTTTTAGTTGATCAGTCACCTACTTTTCACAGATAATTTGATTAGTCAGTAGGGATGTGCAAATCAGCAAAAACAAACCTTGCTGAAGTTCTCCAAATTCCATCTCAAAGCTCATTCCATGTCAATTCCATATCAGATTGTGGACATTGGTGTGTGAGGTTTTTGCACAAAAATCCATGTGTATTCTCATGCATATTTTTTCCAAATGTACACATCAATTGTGCACATCATTGAAAGGTATGAATTATTTCCCCATTGATCTAAGTATATTTGTGTGCACTTTTCAAAAGTACTCATTTTTTCATGCACATTTTTCAAATGTACGCATGCCATTGGACACATTTTGGGGTCTATAAATTACACTGAAAGCTCAGAAATGTAGACTTCAACCACACATTGCATCCAAGTCCATGTTCAATCCAGAAAGTGCAAACTGGGTAAATCCTGATCAAAACCAAGCTGAAACAAATTTCTCATACATCCCTATTAGTCAGTCAGTGTTTGCACCAATCACTAAAATCTCAATATAGTCCATGTCTTTCATCTGGGCTGCTGGTGTATAAACACCAAGCAAAGGGGCTCATGCACAGATTAGGGGTGTACAAACCTCACTTACCTGGGTCTGCTGGGGGGTCCGCAGGAGGGGAGGCAATCCGGTCCTCCCCCCAGAATCCTCTGTAGCTGGCTCCACTCCGTGGCGAGTCCGCAGAGCCACCGGCCGGGGCCAGCAGCTGCCGGACGTCAAGCCATGGCCCGTCTTCATCCACAAATGGCATCCAGCATAGCCATCCTCCCTGCTGCCAGCTCCGAAGACCCAGTGGTACAGCCACCATGGCCGTATCGTCAGACTGCGGGTGCAAATGGTGTCCACAACGCCATTTGCATCCTTCACTTTACCATGATAGGCTACATAAATCTTTACGTAGCCTATCACAGTAAAGTGCAGGGAGGCAAATGGCATAGTGGATGCCATTTGCATCCCTGCTCTTTAATGTGATAGTCTACGTAAAGATTTACGTAGCCTATCACGTTAAAGAGCAGGGACGCAAATGGTGTAGTGGACGCCATTTGCGTCTGCAGCCCGGCGATACGGCCATGGCGGCTGTATCGCTGGGTCTTTGGAGCCGGTGGCAGGGAGGATCCACTGGTGAGGACTTCATGCTGGAAGACAAGGGAGGAGATCCTTTGAGGGGCCAGATTCAATAGAATCCTCCAAGGACCCCTCATTGGGGTCCTTGGAGGATTTCTCCAACATCCCTAGCACAGATTAAGGACCTCTGAGATCAAATGCCAGAACCTGCACAGATAAGGGATTTCTGTGTGCACTTAGGAGACATTCCAGTTCCATGTGCTTAAACCAAGCCTAACTCTCTGTGAATTCACAACAAGCAAAGGATTATTTTATAAGCTTATAAAATAAAATACAATTTATATAAAACTGTTCTAATTTTATTGCAAAATTATAAAAGTAATTATAACAATCCACTCTGAGAGATCTTCTGAGTTCTAAAATATGGCATAGAAATCTTTAAAATGATGACGATGATTATGGTGATGATTAAAAAAACAGCAGCAGCGGCAAGGATTTCTGACTCCCCAATGGTTTAACAATTGCAACAACCACATGGCTCTTCTCCCTCTCCCCCAAAATTAGGTTGTTGAAAGGAAGAAAGCTGGGGGTAACCAGGAATGGACTTTGGGGTGGAAGGAATTCAGGTCAGTTCTGAGACTCAAACCAAACCCCTGTTTTTCTTTAAGTAGCTGCTCTCTACTCAGAACCCCCATCACCATTTTCTTTCATTCTAGGGATAGGTCTTCTGCACCTGGCTCCTGTTGGTGGATCTCTGGGCTCTCATAAAATGCAAAGTAGATAGCACTACTTGCCCTCCTTTTGGCCTAAAAGGTACCTGGCCTGAAAAAGAACAGATTTTTTTTTAAAGTGGGGTAAGATGGGAAATAAGGTATAAAAGGCCATCAGCATTCTCTGAGCAGACACGTTGGTGCTCATGCAGGGGCATCAGCGCATAGAAAGCACTGCTGAAGAACCTTACTTTCCCCATTCATGTTCCATGCTGGCAGCATCAATGCTCACAGAAACGTCTGACATAGAAGTCAATGAGGAACTAACACACGGACTATTTGTGTGCTTTGCAACCCACCGGAGTATTGGAGCATGGCCCACATGTAAATACAACTTGTCTAAGGGCTGCAAGAGAATAATTAGACCACTGATCTGTTAACTACAAATATTATTAAACAGCTTGCTGGGGCTTCAATTTTAGCTGCTATATATAGTACACTAATAAGTTTTGTTTGCCCAAAAATAATTTCAGACATGCCAGGAAGATGAAAAACATTTTTTATGAGAATAATATTTAGAAACACTCAAGTGGTTGCATTTAACTATATGTTTTGCATGGCTATTAAAGTTAATATCTGTGGGGGGAAATGCACCATGTTCATTTTCTACTTTATTTGCAAAGTTTGACACATTAGCTGGTGCATAGATACCCCTAGATCTTCATCTACAGATATTACTGTGGTGTTTGTATGAGCTCATCCATGCGTTATAAAAATACACAATTTATTGTTACATGTACCTCAATTATGGGAGCAATGAGAAGTTTCAGAGACATAGCGTTTACCCAGGGATGGCTCATTCATATCTGAGTTCATATCTGAGCCAAGCTTGGTCAGACTGTCACAACACACCAAGCTCTAATTGCAGGAATTTCTATTAACAACTCTATGCATACTCATACAGAGAAAATTGGCCACAAAGCCACATTTATTTGTTTGATTGTTTGTTTGTTTTCTATACTGCCTGTCTGAGGCCAATCAAGGCAGTTTACCAAAAAAATTTCAAAACATACAAGTAATCTTCACATCAAACATAGTTAAACATTAACAACCAGAAAACAATATAGCCTCCAAGTGAGGGTGTCTTCAAGAAGGCCTCTTCTGCTGCTCTTAACTGGGCAGGTTTATACCGAGATAGCTGGTCCCTCAGATAGCCAGGCCCTAAGCAGTTTAGGATGTTAAAACCAACACCTCAAATTGGGCCTGGAAAACAATTGGCAATGAGTGCAGATCTTTCAGTATTGAGGCAACCTGATCACGATACTACACACTGGTTAGCAGCCTAGCTGCCACATACGAATGTGCCTTAAGTGTCCCAATTTGATGTAAGCATAGTACCGTGTAAGGAGGAGCTCTCAGTCCAATGAGGCAAAGCAGAGAAGGCAATTAATGAAGCAACTTGTTTTGTAGATGCCCCGGACATCTGTTAGAGCAATACGACAATGGAACCAATTACCTAGGGAGGTGTTGGGCTCTCCCACACTCATTCAAGATGAGGCTGGACAGCCATCTGTCAGGGATGCTTTTTGACTTAGAATCCTGCATTGAGCAGGGGGTTGGACTCAACAGTCTTATAGCCCCCTTCCAACCCTACTATTCTATGATTCTATCCCTGTCCATCCACCAGTGCTGTGTGAATTGGCCCCAAACAGCTGAAACTGAAGTTTTTCAGTGACACAATGTTGTGCTGTGGTTTGGCCCAGGACAAGTGTGCATGATGTTTTAATATCTAGGGCAGAGGTGGACAACCTCATGTCTTCCAGATGTTTTGGACTACATTGGCTATGCTGGCTAGGGCTGATGGGAGTTGTAGTCTAAAACATCAAGGGGGTGCCCCTTTAGGGAAGGCTGATTCAGGAGCCATTCAGGAGTCTGGAGCCATTTGATTGGCGTCTGTTAGTCGTGAGCAAGCAGTGTGCTAGCTTTGCCTACTCAAAGAGTGATATAGCTTGCCCCTCCACTCTGCCTATGCTGCCTGTCAAGACGTACAGAGGTGTGAATAGGGACATACGAAAGTCACTTACCTTTTCGAAGGGTGACATTCATGGGGGGGAGGCGCCCCGTCCCTCCCCCCGAAATTCTCTCCGTCCGGCTCCACTCCGCGGTGATTCTGCGGAGCCGCCGGACGGGGCCACCCACAGCCGGACATCCAGCCACTGGGCAGCCTAGAGGGAAGCAAATGGCAGCTGCCGTAGCCGCCGCCATTTGTGTCCCTGTATTTTGCTGTGATAGGCTATGTAAATATTTACATAGCCTATCACGGCAAAAAAACCAAACAAACAGCAAACGCAAATGGCGGCAGCTACGGCGGCCGCCATTTGCATTCCCTTCCTTTTTTTGGCTGTCATAGGCTACGTAAATATTTACGTAGCCTATTACGGCAAAAGAGATGGGCACAAATGGCGGCCACTACGCCATTTGCACCCCTCTCTTTTGCCGTAATAGCCTATGTAAATATTTACGTAGGCTATCACAGCAAAAAAAAAAAGGGAATGCAATTTTTTTTTGCCTTGATAGGCTAGGCTACGTAAATACTTATGCAGCCTATCACGGCTTCCGCAGGGACGCAAATGGCGTCCCTGCATTAGCCATGATAGGCTACTTAAGTATTTACGTAGCCTATCATGGCTATAGTGAAGAAGCGAATGGCGGCCGCGGCCACCATTCACAAAGCAGCATGAATGACAGCAGGTAGATGTCCTGTTTCACACACCTTTCGTGGGGCAGGGAGGCTTTGTTCGCCACGGATTTCAGATCTCACCGAGATCTGTGGCAGAATTCTCTGACATCCCTAGGTGTGAATTATTTCTTCCCATCAGAGGAAGGAAGGTGGATGTGCAAGGTATCCATGTGTGTGCAGTATGAATAGTTGCAGAGATAACCTGGAGGAAAGTTCAGAGGTAACTGGAGGAAGGGGAAGTACCCAAGCTGCTACATATCCCACGAGCTGCATGCAGTTTCATACTTCAAGAAAATCCCAAAAAGCCTGTGATATGGTGATTTGTGGCTTCCTTCACTCTAAAATCTGGAGTCCCCCTCTGATGTTTAAACATCAGGCTTTGATTGTAATCAGAATGGAGTAATTGTTCTGCACCATTGCTAACCATCATCGTCATCAGGCTGAAGTTGTTTATTCTGTGGCATAACTTTTTCTACACACTGTTCAGTAGCTGTTGAAAGCCAGCATGTCGCTAGATCTGGGTCAGCCTGGGACTAAGATGGTTTTCCAGCTTATTTGTTTATTTGAATAAGTGCCCGATATGTATGGCGGCATGAGAGAAGATGGTGGTTTTGAAATCAGTGAAAAGAGACAAGAGTTTCAGTCAAAGAGACAGATACCATTAAGGCCGTCATCTAGCTAGGTAGGTAACTGGTGCCATCCAAATGTTTTGAACTGTAACTCCCATCATCCCCAGCCAGCTTGGCCAATAGTCTGGGACTGTGGGAGTTGTACTCCAAAACATCTGGATCTGGTATCTGGATAGGCACCTACCCATACTGTAGTCCTATGCACACTTATTTGGGAGTGAGCCCCATTAAACTCAGTGGGTCTTACATCTAAGCAGACATGTATCAAATTTCTCTGTAGCAGTGCAATCCTATGCATCTCTTCTCAGAATTCAATGGGGCTTGCTCCCAGGTAAGCATGCAAAGGATTGCAGCTTAGAAGTGCTACAGTCCTTGCTTAAATTACTTGGGTTTCATTCCTCCAAGTAATGGCAGAGATTGAGAGAGAGAGAGAGAGAGAGAGAGAGAGAGAGAGAGAGAGAGATTGTGGTCTGCAAATGATAAATGGGAATTTTAAACTAACGTCATTCCCCCACACACAATCTGTTGAACGTCATCCCCACACACACAATCTGTTGAATGTCATCCCCACCCCCACCCACAATTCCCAACCTGAGACTGGAGTGGAAAAGTGGGGGGTGGGAGCAATATTTGTGCTCAGCACTGCTTTTATGGACTCTTGATAGAATGAATATTTTGGTTGCTGTCTTTTTATGGTTTGCTTGTTCTGATAACTTGTTGCACACTGCCTTGAGTCTCTCTGTGTGTGAGTGTGAGTGTGTGTGGGGGGATTCAATGGAAAGACAGGGTATAAATATTTGAATAAACAAACTACCACTACCTGAAGAGCACTATAAAGATAAAAGCCTGCGAGACTGCAGTCTATCCTTTCACAATACATGTGTCTACAGGCTTCATCACACAGAGCTTTTATCCTGCGATTGAGATTGCTCCTTCACAGACGTTTGTGGGCTCTTTACATGATGCTGTGACCCCCCAGGGTGTCTCCTGCACTAAATGCCCTTTGTTCTGTTTTTAAATAGATCACAGATAATGAGCTATCAAATTACCCCCTTGTGTTTTGCTTCAGTTTCCTCCTTGAAAAGAGTTAAAGTGGCAAGAAGAAGAAGAGCGAAAGATAATGAAAGATAATGGAAGACTCAGATATGGGGAGAAGGGGGGGGAAGCACATGTAAAGAGAGTCAGTGGTGATCCTGCATTTAAAACAGAAGCAGAAAGCCCCATTTTAAATGCAGGATTTTAGGCTGGTGTAGAGATGCCCTATGAAAATATGTTATTTGGTAAACAATGAGGACAGAACGTCTAAATAGTGAGTCTGGAGTTAGACATATTTTGCATAGTTTTCTAAAGCTTTAATGGTAGGGGGGGTTGGTAAAAATAAGAAATGGCTGAACTATTGAGCCTCATTAAGGCTATTATAATTTAAAAAATGGCACAATAACCATTTCATCGGCGCACATTTTCTCTCCACGGAATAGCTAATTAGATCCTGGAAGCACACCGTTTCTAACACGCACATGTGGCTGGTAGAGGTTGAACTTCCCTCTGTTTAAGAGAAACGTTAGTTCGACAATGATCCAACGGAGAACATATTCTGTACCTTGTTGTTGTTGTTTTTCTGAATGTAGTATATCAGCTAGAATTAGCTGATTAAAAAAAAAAACATGGTTCAGAATTATTTCCACAAACTTCTCTGCCACCAAGAGAAAGAAAAATTTACATAACACACCCTGAAAAATCCTGAACATGCAAAAGTTCTCCAGCTCAGAAGGAAATGCCACAGTGGTGCAAGTTGAATGACAAAAGGCAATAAACTGGAAATGAGAATGAAAAGAGGCTGCCACACATTTTAAAAAGAAAAATGCATAAAATGTGAAATCCTCCTTTTAAAGGCCAGTTTTGTAAATATTCAATAGTTTCATGACAGATGTTCATTTTCATGGATTTTCCATAATCCTGATTATCTTGGTTGATTTTCATCCTGATGCAGCATGAAGGTCTACCAGAATGTTTAGGATAATCTTCCTCAACCTGGTGCCCTCCACTTATATGGGAGTACAACTCCCACAATGTTTTTATGTACAACAACTATGCAAAAACATTTTTTACTACATATTTTAGTGGGAACATGTTTCCAGGAAGCAAATGACTAAGTGCCTCTTCCATGGTAGAGAAGACATACACAAGAGCTTCCCCTCTTACAGAATTAGGGATGGAGGAGAATGCCAGTGCATTTGGCCCCCTGAAACCCATAGCGGAACAGCCTCCCACCCCCTGCCACCCTCGGAATCCCCCCGGAACGAAACTTACCTAGGGCAGCGGTGGCGGTGGCAGCGGTGGCTCCGGTGGCGGCGGCTGGTCTTTCGGCCAGCTGCTGCGGCTGCCATTTGTGTCCTGCCGGGCTGCCATGATAGGCTATGTAAGTATTTATGTAGCCTATCACAGCAAAGAGCAGGAACGCAAACGGCAGCCACTACGCCATTTGCGCCGCTGCTCTTTCCGTGATAGGCTACGTAAGTATTTACGTAGCCTATCACAGTAAAGGCAGCCACGCAAATGGCAGCCATTATGGAGCCGCCGTGGAGCGGAGCCGGCGAGGGAGGATTCCAGGGGGAGGGACGGAGTGCCTCCCCCCCCCACGAATCACACCTGTGAAAAGGTAAGTGACTTTCGTACATCCCTATTAACAGAATACAGCTCTCAGATGAAGGAAATATAAACACACACAGAAGCTTTCTCACCAACACCCACTCACTCGAGAAAGAGCCACAGACCGACTCATTCAGGCACAACAGCTAAACAGGACAGCAGGCGTGTGCACACACACACGTGCACCCCCCCCACACACACACGAGAGAGAGACAGAGACAGAGAGACAGAGAAGTCCAGGACATTTTTGCTCTCTGAGAAGGACAAGAAAATGATTTCACCCTCACTGGATAACCTTAGGCTGATCATTACCTCTCATCCTAACCTATCTCACAGGACTGGCATGAGGATAAGAATGGGGAGAACTTTAGCTCCTGAAGGAAAGGCAGGATAATAAATGTAATAAAACAAAGGATAAAAATAGATATACTAGAAAATAATTGTCTTACCTGTGTTATTAACTGTTCAAAATAAGCATTTTAAATGGCCAACTGTGCAGTGTATGCTGCCTTGCTACCTATGTACGTAGGCTAAAACAGGGAATCAAAAAGGGACGCAAATAGCGCCCGCTACGCTATTTGCGTTCCCCTTGATTTTCGCCGTCATAGTCTATGTAAATATTTACGTAGTTTAAGAGGGCAAAAATAAGGAATGCAAATGGTGGCGGCCGTAGCCGCTGCCATTTGCGTACGTGGTGTTGTTGTTTTTAACCCACCCAGCCATGATAGGCTACGTAAAGATTTACATAGCCTATCACGTCGTGTTTTTTTAAAAAACCTAGTCATGATAGGCTACGTAAATCTTTATGTAGCCTATCACGTCTTTCTTTTTCTTTCTTTCTTTCTTTTTTTTTACCAGAGTGGAAATGGCGGTGGCGGCAGCCGGTCGAAAGACCGGCCGCCACTGCCGGAGCCACCGCCGGAGCCGCCGCCGCCCAGAAGATCCGCCCCAGGTGAGTCTCGTCCTGGGGGGGATCTGCGGGGGGGGGCAAGCTGTTCCGCCACGGCGTTTGGGGGGCCAAATGCACTGGCATTCGGCCTCACCATGATCCATGGTGGAATTCTCTGCCAGCCCTACTATTCCACTTCAAAATTTCTCTTGTAAAGACCCTGGGGAGAGAGCCTGAAGATGGACATCAACCCTTATAATTGCCTTCAATCATAGCTGTGACTTCACTCATTGGCTAAACACGCTGACAGTAACAGACTCATTCCTCACAAAACAATTGTACAGAATTGTGCCTGAACATTTTGTTTCATATCCTGGGTTCTGCAAGGTTTAGAGATGTTATCTGTTGCTGTTGCTGTTGCTGTTGTTGTTGTTGTTAAGCTGTGAATCTGGGCTAGGCCCCCTAAGCTGGTTGCCTGGGTACCGCAGCCCTTTCAGCCAGTCGTTAATCCAGCCATGCCTATAGGAAAATGAATGCCTCTAGCAAATGATACTGATATGGCTCAAGCAAGAGTGTCCTGAGATATGCCACAACCAAAGAGCATGTGCAGTTTTTCACACTAAGACCAAGAAGAACCAGGTTCAAATGCTCACTCAGCCATGGAGCTCTTAATGGGTGACCTTGGGCATTCTCTCACTCTTTCTCTCTGACTCAGCATAACCTACCTAACAGGGTTATGAGTACAAAAATGGGCTGGGGAGCCTGTGCTTCTTGGAAGAAGGCTGAGATATAAAAAAAATAAATAAATAAATAATAAAACCCATTTTGCCCATGCTTCCCTGGGTTGGTGCTTTTGAACTAACTTGGACACTCCCTTCCTGGCAACGATTTGAAACCTCCCTGATTTTTGCCTGTCTTGACTAGGACAGAGACTGGATAGCTCCCTGAACCCTTAAAGCAATGCCTGCTCTAGGTTTGGGATGAGGCTGGGCAAAGTATCTTCTCATGCCCCTCCCACACTCCCCAATCGATAAGGCTGTTGGGCTTACCTTGTGGTAGTGATGAGCAGGCAGCTGCTCCAGAGCATTGTGGGAAATTAAAATGGCCACTAATCCCAGCTGCCTGATGGTGCTTGGAGCACAAGGCATCAGTAGTGGGCCCTTCCAGAGAGGTGGGACCCCTGCAGCTGCCTAAAGATGCCAGGTGCTGATGCCAGCCTCTCTCTCTCTCTATATATATATATATATATATATATATATGATTAGATATAGATATAGATATATAAATGAAGTCATGGAAAATTCAGCTCAGCACCAGCTGTTAATTCTTAAAGCCTGATTATGCCCCTTTTGGGAGTGGGGAATCACTGATATCAGATGCAAAAGGCCAGTGGCAATCTGGATTAGAATAATAAAAATGGCTTTTCAGTATAATAGCCATTTCAGGCCTGGTATTAACAGCATTTAGCCAATCCAACTAAATATAACCCAGTTTAGTTCATAATGTTTTGGTAACATTGTTCAGCAGGGCCTCCAGAGGCACTGATATCCATAGCTGTCAAATTTAGAAGGAATTACATTTATCAGTAAACAAACATGGCTCTGCAAGATGTCCTAAACTGACTTAGTTACTGTGGGGAGGAAAAGGCCACGGATGACCTTTGCCATGACTAATAGACAACTGGGAAGTCTTCTTGATAACAAATGCCTCACTGAATTGGCAAAAGAAAAAAACATGGAACCGGTCAGTCTTTCAAGAATTTGCAGATGTCATGTCTTGGGCTTCCTTTTGCATAATTTTCAAACATTTCACACATGGGGCAGGATGGAATGAAAAGATGAAAATATGGCTCCTCAAGTCCTCATCCCCAAACCTGTATCATCTTTTAAGAGCACTTGTGCTGTGCTTGGCACTAAATGTATCCCAGGTGAACCCAATCTTCTCTCTCCAACATCCCACCCTAGAATGGTGCTGAACAAATGCATTAATTGAGGTTGGCAACGGAAGCTCAGGAAACAAATCTGGCTCCCAACGTGGGCCCTGATTCCAAGAACCTATGAAACTTGGCTCTTCACTCCCATGTGCAAGCTAAGGCACAAAGAATGTTACTGAGCAGCCAAGGTTTTAAACTGTTTTAAATTGTTTTAAACTGTTTTTATTGTATGTTGTACATCGCCCAGAGTGGCTGGGTGACCAGCCAGATGGGCGATTAATAAATTTAATAATAAAAAATAAAATAAAATAAAATAAAATAAAATAAAATAAAGGTGCTTAAAGGGCTTCAGTTACACTCATACTGGTGGAGATAAGGATGTTGGAGAATTCCGCCACGGACTCCAGTGAGGCCGTATTCTTTAGAATCCGGCCCTCCGGAGTCCATGGCAGAACGGCCTCCCCCCTGCCACCCCCTGAAATACCCCCCAGGACAGAGCTACCTGGTGGTGGATACGGCGGAGGCAGATGCGGCGGTCGATGTGGCGGTGGATGTGGCGGTGGCTCCGGCTCATCTTCTGGCCACTGCCAGGCTGCTGCGGCCACAAATGGTGGCCATCATAGAGGCCACCATTTCCGTCCCTGCCTTTTGCCGTGACAGGCTATGTAAATACTTACGTAGCCTATCACGGCTTAATGCAAGGACACAAATGGTGGCTGCTACGATGGCCGCCATTTGCAGCCACAGCAGCCCGGCAGTGGCCAGAAGTCTGGCTACGGCCGGCCCCAGATGGCAGCTCCACAGCCTTGCCGCAGAGCAGAGCCAGCTGGGGAGGATTCCAGGGGGAGGGACGGATCGCCTCCCCCCCACCGCTGAAGCTCTGGATCGGAACCTGGTAAAGGATTCGTACATACCTAGGTGAAGATGATATTGAAGAGTCTAGGCATGGGCAAACATCCCTCCATTCATCTTGTCAACAATGGGTTGTGAGGGTGCAAAGAGAATCAAGGTGGTGGTGAGAGGCTGTTCAAGGTGTGTTGTGCTTAGATGGGGGAGAAATTCATTCAGATTGCATTTTAATGCAAATGTGCTTGATTTCACTCTTTGAAACCACCGGGTGAAATGAAACCAGTTATCCTTTGAAATTCACACTTCTCTGAACTTTGCAATGGAGTTTGCCAATCAAGAAAATGTGTACAAAAATGTCTACATTAGGGAAAAATAACATTTAAAAATGCAAACCGTTTTACAAAAAATCTCAAAATTTGGGACAAACTGAACTTAAGTTTGGAAAAGTGAGAAACTGAGAGAAACTGAAATTGATCGGTTCATCCATCCCTACTTGTGCTTATCTCAGTTCTGCTCCCAACAATTCAAGCTGGGGTGCTCACATGATTGAGCAACTCTACCTGAAATTTTCACCCCATCCCTACAAGAGTCCTCCTTTGCCTGTGAAACAGAGGGTCATAGAGGACTAAGTCAGTAGCAGGAAAGAATTTTGCTTCTCTTTCAGCGCTGGGTCAATTGGAAAAAAATGCCCCCTGTCAAAAATAAGTTGTTGACCAGAGTTCTAGGGTCATCGGACCCATCTTAGCCAACACTGGCCTGCCTGTATTGTCTTGGGATTACAGAACCTGAATTTCAGATCAGTAATCTATTACATGGTAATCTATTACAGCAAACACAAAAAAGAAATGCAAGAAGTATAGTCTGTGATATTTCTATGCCAAGCCAAGCTCAGATGTATACGATAAGCACAATGACCACCATACACAACAGCAATAATTGACAACAAAGCATGCATGCAGCATCCAAGCAAAGCAGTGTTAGGACTATTCAAACCTGGGTAAAGTCAGTGTGCTTATCTTGGATATATTTCAGCTTTATGTTGAAATGTCACTGACTGTACTTCTGGCGTTTCACAGCTTTCTTTTCACCCACCGCTTTATTTTTTACCTCTATACCATACCTGCCAAAATAGGATAACCATGTGTTAAATGGAATGGGCTGTAGACCAGAAAAGTGTATGCCAAAGTTCATCTGCTAGTCTCTGAGGTTTTGCAGGGCATCTTTTTTGTGTGAGCCCCAAATTTGGATTTAAGGGTTGTTCACGCCAAGCATGATGCCAAGAGGTGATCTAAATTATTGACAATAGGTTTTTACTGCTTAGTTTGTGCAATAACGGGTTAGGTAGCCTAAACAAAACATTGTATGTTTGGAGGAGTCAGTAAACCATATTGTGGACCAGATATTTCAAAAGTTTAACACTTTTGTCTTGCATCAAGGTCCTGATGAAAATTACACACACACGCACACACACACACACTTATTTGCTGCAGGAGGAAACCTGTTAGTGGCTCCAATAACAGATTCCCTCTTCTAGCAAATGGCACCTTAAAGGAGAGAGATTTCATAGAATCCCCCCATCACTGCATGCTCTGGTCCTGATCCTCTTTGTCCCCCATGGCTGTTATTTAATAATGGCAAGAGAAAATACACAGATGTATTAAATGTAGTCATGCGTTTAACAATGTATAGTTTGGCCATGAATGTGGCATAAGATCCCGGATGTGACCCGCAGGCTAAGAATTGTTGAGGCTGTATAGTTAAAATAATACAGAGCACTACAAGTTGAATCAACCATGGGTTTCCTTTCTCCAAATGCTCGCACTTTGGGGCCTTATTTGCAGAATTACAATATCCCATAAGCTATTCTCTTGTCTTCTGTATGACTTCATGACGTCAGTTAGATTCCTTTGCCCTGAAAAAATAAGATGTTTTTCATAATAATCATTCACGTGTGGCCGAACAGCATGTGAGGTAATGAAATTCACATGCCAATAGGGTATTCATTTTTCCTAAATGTAACATTTTTCATAAATGTAACAGTTGACACAGTTTTCTTCCAGGAAATCATCCACAGTTAGCTCCCAATAGGGTGTAACAAAAAATCAGGATCTGTTAAAAAAAAAAAAAAATCACCAAGCTACATTTTGTTTGTGTGACTGACTGTAATTGTGAAATGTTTTCAAAAAGAAATACTGCCTAAAGTCAAGGTACTATTGTTAGACTAGTGTAAAGGACATGTCACCATGGGTACGAGTAGTCTGAGGGCGAAATATACTTCAAATTATAATTCTGGGTAGCACTGGGTGATAAGAAAATCCCATCTGTTGGAAGCCTGAGAGGAGCTGGACTTTTTAAGGCAATGTACCAGCAGATGATGTGGATTATGTGCTCCTGAGTCCTGACTCCAAGGAAGAAGAAGTGGCTCAGCTTAGTTCAGCCTGTTCTGCACCAGCTCCATGCACCTTCCGAGTCCAGGCTGCAGCAGGAGGAGGTGCCACCTTCTCAGGGGCTGCTGTTTTCCAGCCTGTGCACTTGCCTTCAGCCATGTCTCCCTCCCTCCCTCCCTCCTTCTGGCCTAGGGAGATGGCTCATCTGTCAGAGTTTCCATGTGCTTTGCAGGGCCAGCTTTTCAGAGGCAGCCCATTATGGGCAATGAAGACTGGGTGGAGATAGATTGTGGCATTATGGAAGGGGTGAGTTGGGAGGAGAGGGAGAGAACTGCTCATGGTGAGAGTCCATTGGTGCCAGCGGGGTCCTTGGCGGGTGCAGTTGCATACACGGAATGCCTGAATGAATGGAAGTAGGATGGCTGGTACTCTAGGAGAGGCTCCCTGAGTGTGAGAGAGTGACAGTGTGAATGACAAGGGAGATCAGAGTTGGATTCCTGGAGATCAGGGCTTGTAGGGGTGGAACATACTGTTTGGCTATTAAAGCCTGAGCTTTGAACTTCAAAATTTTCTGCAAAAGTCTACACTGCTCCAGTTTTTTTTTAAAAATGAGCAAAATTGGCCCAGTAGAACTCTAGTAATAAGCATTACACTAACATATTCTAACCTAGTAAGGTCTGGGTCTGGTCAGTGCTTGGAGGGGAGACCACCTGGGAACCACATGTAGCCACCTTGAGTTCCCCAATGGAAGAAAGGTGGGATATAAATAAATACATAAATATTATTATATAGATGGGGAGAGAAATTATGGACTTCCTCAACAATTAAGTGTAATTTGAGTTTTAAAATTTTGGATTGCTCATGCTCTGACATCTATATCATACCATTGTGCTGGTGCAGTGCTGTTTACAACTAGGGATGGGTGAATGACTGGCATTTCAGTTCACCAGGATTCCTTGAACATCGCCTTGCCACTCTTCTCATGCCTGATCCCCATTCACTTCTGTGATCACTGTTCACTCCATGGGAATGGGAAAGCTGCACAAATCAAGCAGCAATCAGATGGGAGATTTGCACAAATCTCCCCAAATTTGCACGAATTTCCTCTGTAGGGTGATTTAGTCTACTGAGGAAATTTGTGCAAATTGGAAAAATTGCACAAATTGAACTGGGAATTGGGGATGAGGTGAATGCGAGCAAAGGTCTGTTTGAATAAAAATGAAGCCAACCTAACCTTCCCCAGCACAGAGCAGGCCCAAGAAGGTCCTCTCTCATATTGCCACAAAACATACTTCTGAAGGTGGCAGTACTGAAAGAAGAAGGGCCTCTCCAGAAACTCTTAAGACCCAGACAAGCTTGTATCGGAGGAGGCAGTTTATAGGTCTTAACCAGCACTCTGCATTGTGCCCAGAAAGTAAAGTAGCCAGTGAGTGACATGCTCCCTGTAACTGGCCCCAGTCAACAGTCTGCCCACAGCATTCTGGACCAGCTGAAGTTTCCAAACAGTTTTCAAATGTGGCCCCACAAAGAGTTCATTACAATAGTTCAAACAGGATGTAACTAAGGCATGCGTAACCACAGCCAGATCAGACTGCTTTAGCAATGGGCACAGGCGCCACACTAGTTTCAGCTGCACAATTACATTCCTAGCCACTGCCAAAATCTGTGCATACAGGTTCAGGGTAGGGATGGGCGGGTGCCCACCCTCCACCTGGGTTCTTCAGGCACCTGTCCAACCCCTGCCCCCACACACATACACCTGGACACATTCTGGAGCTCCCCGCCGCTCGCCAAGCCACCCTCACTCACCCAGGCAGTCTCGTCGATCTCCAGAAAGCAAATACCTGTAATCTTGTGTATATAGGCTATTCACGGCTCCATTTTGCATGTATGTGAATATATGCATTTGTGAAAATGTGCATATTCATGCATGTGCAAATATACGCATTTTCGCAAATCTGCACATTTGTGTACACACAAAATGGGGCTGTGAATGGCCCATTTACACAAGATTACAGGCAAGCAAATGCCTGTAATCTTGCCTATATGGAATATTCACAGCTCCATTTGGCTTATTTGCAAATATGTGTTTTTTCGTGAAAAATGGTGATTGTGGAGCCCAATGATGACGCATGGGTGAGTGCGGGTGGCTTGGCGAGCATGAGCAGGGGGGATTCCACTGTATTCCCAGGCAGAACTGGGTGCCTGCATCATTCCTAATTCAGGGCCAAGTCCAGAAATACACCCAAACTACAAGCCGGAGTCTACAGGTGTGGGGGGTGTAACCAAATTCAGCACAGGTTGAGTCCCTGTTCCCTGATCTGACTTTGGCACAATTGGACGCAAATGGCATCTGGGCCATAAAGGCCACTTACGGCTGCATTTACCTTAAACTAAGGCCTTTACGGCCGCAAATGGTGTCCCGGATGCCATTTGCGGCCGCAGTCAATCCAGCCCACCAGCGATACAGCAATGGCGGCCGTACCGCTGGCACTTCGGAGCCAGCCGGCAGGGAGGATCCGGCTGGCGAGGATTCCTCATGGGGGTGGAGGTAAGCCTTCCGATCCTTCACGGGCTCCAGGGGGTGGATTCTTTTGAATCTGGCCTCACTGGGGTCCGTGGAGGATTTCCCCCATCCCTACTCTATTCTATTGTCTATGCGCACTTCAGTGCCAGCACACAGAAACAGATGCACTTTTGGATGGGATTCCTGCATCTGGACAAATGCTCTCTCTCCACCTTCTAGCATTCAAAGCCAAAGTGATAACCCAGGAAGATCCTGGGCAGGCACACCTACAATGCAGCCTACTGGTCAATGCTGTACTGGTCACACCATATACAGTCACTTCTGGAAGGCCCCTCAGTGTCACCAAATCTGTACTGATAAGTATTGTATATTTGTCCACCGTTACCTAAATTTGCAAACATTCCAAACCTGAATAGATATACATGACTTTGTAAAGTCATGAAGTATTTCTGTAAAAAAAATTCTGTCACTGATTACGATCTTGTTGTGCAATGGAACTTGTCCAAGAAAAATATTCTACTGCCTTGTTCCACTGAAAACCATGTCTATTTAATGTCTATTTTGCTAACAAATTTTCATCAGATGTTTAGCTGATGACCATTTGCCACCAAAATATACAGGCATTTGCTTTTCCAGGACCACTGGGAAGGATGGAATTAATATTTTACTTAGGAACTATTTACTTAAATAAAATATTTTTACTTTTTAAAAATGCTAACATTCTGGATAAATTTGGGGGAGAAAAACATTAAACAATGGAGTAGCTTTCACAAGAGTTGCATTCAAAAAAGAAAAAAAAATGGAGTTTCAGTATGTTCATGTTCTTTATGAATAAAGTACCGGCCAATTTATCCTAAATATCTTGTTCAGCTTTTACCATTTGCAAAGAACTGGAAATATTCAGAAAACTAACAGCCAGTCCTTCATGCACACTGTTAGGTGCATCCAGCTGTTCCACAAAGGCATATTCACAGGGGTGGGGAGAGGTTGAGATTGGGAAAGGAGGTTGATTATCATGACTCCCCTGGGGGTGCTCCTCATCAGAGGAAGAGCTTGATCCTTCTGAGCCAGATGTCCCCAAGGAACAGGTCACCTCAGAGGACTACCCAAAACAGTACTGGGCCTTCAAGGGTGATGCCTTCAGATCTGCCTCCTTGAGAGACAGAAAGCTCAGCTTCTGAGGCTGTGGAAATGCTAACCCACCACCTAGCCCCTTGAGAACACCAGTGCCTTAATATTCAGGTTAGGATGGAGCCCAGGTGAAGGAGCGCCCCCTTGCTGAAGAGGGCTCCTCATGAGTAAAGAACTCCTTGTGAGTAGTGTGACTAGTGTCATGAGGAGGTCTTCTTACAAAAGCCTTTAATATGATACAGCTGAGTCCTGAGTTGGCCTCTGGAAGATGTAGCATATAAGCTCTCAGTGGAGACTTACTAGCTGTTGGAACAACAGCTTATTTCAGGGTTTAGTGCCCTTAATTTTTGTTTTGTGACTGGTCCTCTGTACCTTGGATTTCTACTTCTTGATTGGTAATACTGTGCTTTTGATCTTTGCCTGCCTACTGACTTCTCCTGCTTTGAGCTGCTCTCTTGCTGGCTGGATAAAACCATCTTTGACCTTTTCCTGTCTGCTGACTTGATATTGGATTTGCTCCATAGTTGATCCGAGGGCTGAACCTGATCCAGGCTATAGCAAGACCTTGACGATGGCAAAAAAAGCAAACAAGTTGCCACATGGGATGGGTTGGGAAGGATTATTGGACTGTGCCCATATTGACTTCCATAGCCTCAATTCACTGGTCTGCTTTCTAGAAAGGGATGAACCATGTCAATTCCATTCTGATTTGCATTTTAGAGATGCCACCAGCAGTTAGAGCAAGAGTGCTCACAAAACTGAGTTCACCTGCTCAAATGCTTAAAAGCAGCATTGAGATGAGCTGCTCATTCTGCCTGGACTTTTCTCAGGGGAAATCACACAATTCACATTGCTTCCACAGCAAAGATGCTGTGACATGCTGTCCCTGTCCCATCCCCAGTGGGAAGAAATTATCCAAAGGGCCTTGGAAGCACTCACTGCCATCTCAGCTTCTTTTCCCTTCCATGCCCAATGGTTCTGGCTTTTAGGGCCAGGGGAGGATGAAGCAGTGGAGGCGGTGAAGGCTGGCACTCACTTCGTGATCAACGTCAGGATGCTTGTGCATTCTTAGACTGAATGTATTGTCCTGGGACTCTATTTGCCAAAGGTCAGGCTAAAAATATAAGCAATATTGAGATACATTATTTTGCAGAATGAATGACTACTAGTGATCTGGGGGGTTTTGGCAGTCTTTCACCTAGCCTTGTGTGGCACAAAGTGGTAGGTGGCAGTATTGCAACTGAAACTCTCCCCTGCCCTGAGTTTGATCCCAGCAGAAGCTGGGTCCTGGGTAACTGGCTCAGGTTGACTCAGCCTTCCATCCTTCCGAGGTTGGTAAAATGTGTACCCTGCTTGCTGGGGGAAAGGGAGTCACGACTGGGGAAGGCAATGGCAAACCACCCCGCTACAGTCTGCCATGAAAATGCCAGTGAAAGCGGTGTCCCTCTAGGGGTCAGCAGTGACTTGGTGCTTGCTCAGGAGGAACCTTTCCTTTTCCTTCCTTCACCTAGCACTCCTGTCTTGTAATAAAGATTTTTTCTGTATTCTTCACACATGCACATTCCAGAGTCATGGCGCGTTATGTTTGCTTCATAAATAATGGCGTCTTTCACTGGTACATCTCACTGGTATTCTTTCTGTATACTGGGTACTGTGGTGTTCTGTTTTGTGTAGACTGTTTGCAAGTTCACATGATCTTATTTCCAATGATGGAGGCTGAAGCACCAACAGCCATTACAGTACATTTGATTCCAAAATATGAAAGGACTAAAGTAAATCTGGGACTAAAAGCTCGTAATTTTTGAAATGGCCAACACAGTACAAAAAGCTGTTCAAAAGTAAGAAAGAAAATTCTCCAATGTAACTCCGTATGTTGATCTTAGATATATTCAATTGACAATCGCAGTGCACAGGGACAAGGCATCATCTGTGGCTTGAATCAAGATTATGTGTTTTTATCACACTAGTGGTGTTAATTTACTTATCAGTGCCAGGATGTTTATCAACAGCACTTTGTGAATGGTCACTGTAATTATTCTAATACATCTAAGCAGGGATGTTGCTAGGTTCTTAAAAGATCTGGGGTACAGGCCCATAACACACATTTGTGCATATATATATGTATGTATGTATGTATATGTATGTGTATATATATATATATATATATATATATCTCCTAGATAGATAGATACATAGAAGATAGATAGATAGATAGATAGATATGGGGGGGGGGATGCAGTGTGTGCATGTGGTGTGCTTGCATGTGTGTATAGATTACATACATAAGTGTGCACTGACCCCCCCCCCACCCCACTTCAACTCAGACCCTGATTCATCATTTTGGAAAACAACCTGCTTCTGCTTGGGCCAATTTGTAGTCAGACCATTTCAGCTCAGCACCAAACCTGAGTCAACATTTGGAAAAATGAGTCTTTATGCTTCCTGTTGATTACCATTGGAAATTTTTTAAAAAGCAACTGCAATTTTTTCTCTTGGTCAGAACTGGATGATCATTTCAGGCACAGTAGCCCCCTAGAACGGGATTACACCTGCCCAATGTCAGAAAAATAGGTGTAGGGTTTATATTTTGATTTTTGTTTAAAGGGAACTGCCAATCACATTTTTATTACTTGGAAGAATTGGATAAACATTTCAGGATTCATTGGCCATCAGAGGAGATCATGTCTCCAAATTTTAGAATGATAGCCACAAGGGTTTTTGTGTAAGGGTGGCCTTGACATTTTGAGGTCTCCAAAAGAGGACATACTTCTCTCCTTATTTTCCTCGTGGACCATTGATCTGAAAATTACAGACAGCCTAGAGTTGTCCCTAAGTAAGAAACAAGCAAAGTTTCAGAAGGATAGGTGCAGCGGTTCATGTGGAAGGGGAGTTCTCCAATTTGGGGGAGAGAGTTATTTGCTTTCCCTTCACCCCTTCCCCAATAGTTTTTTGGGTATATTTGTATGAAAATGCACAGGTCATTAGAAGTGTCTCCCAGGCAAGAAATCTGCAAAGTTTCTGAAGGATATACAGGCATGCAAATTTAGAATGACTAGAATTTATTTACATTTCACCAATATAAGCAGCAGGGGAACATGAGTGGGAAGGTGCTATTGCACTCATGTCCTACTTGTGGGTTTCCTGTGGGCATCTGGTTGGCCACTGTGTGAACAGAATGCTGGACTAGATGGACCTTGGTCTGATGCAGCATGGTTCTTATGTTCCTAAATATAGAGTGCCTCTGAGCATATGCAGAATGCTTTTCTTTCACCACTGAGAACTTAAATTCTCCCCCTACCAATTCTATTCCCCTCCATGCAGCCATCCCTCCTCATCCTACCATCCTCCAACAACTCTTCATAAAAACAGATCTCTTGTTTTGTGCAACTCTCCTCTACTTCCTCCTTATTATGCACAAGCTCTCAATGTATCTTCCTCCCCATAACTTCATTTACGCCAAGACTTCACCAGGTTTCAGCCAATGAGTCTGTTTTCAAAAGTAGGGCTCATTTATGGAGAAACCCTGAGCATGTACTAAGTGTCTTTCCCTCACCACTGAAGCTAGAGTTCATGCAAAATGAAAACAACAACACACAAATGACAAAACATGCATAGGACTGAGCTGAAAGGGTAGTCAATTCATTAGATGGAATTGGGTAGGCACTGTATTAAGCCTGCAGTACCATGCTCACAACTCAGGACTTATCTCTGAGTAAACATGCAGACCATCAAGGTGCAAGCCTCCCTGCAAAAGTAACTCATGCTGGAATCCTATGCACACTTCCCTGAAGGTACGACTCATTAAACATAATGGGGTTTCTGATTAGGCACACATAGGATTGTATAAATGAGTAGTATTTATCTTCCCTCCACTTAAAAAAACAAACCAAAAACTCCTTTTTTAAAAAAATTAAAGCCTTCTGTTCATAGGAAGCTGCCTTATACTGAGTCAGACCCTGGGTCCAGCTAGCGCAGTATTGTTGACACTGGCAGCAGCAGCTCTCCAGAGTTTCAGGCAGGATTCTTTCCTCGCCTACCTGGGGATGCTGGGGATTGAACCTGGGACCTTCTGCATGCCAAACGTGTGCTCTGCCACTGAGCTACAGTCCTTCCTATTGCTGGATAGTGATGGCAGAGAATTCCGCCACAGATTCCAGTGAGTATTGGCCTCCTGCACACACACCCCCCCCGTGGAATCCCTAGGAACGAAACTTACCTGGGGCGGCGGCGGCTCCAGCAGCTGGTCTCCTGGCTGGCCATGGCCGGGCTGCTGCAGCCGCCATTGATGTCCTTGCAGCTGTGATAGGCTACGTAAGTATTTATGTAGCCTATCACGGCTAAACCCCCCCCCAAAAAAAACCAGCGTACGCAAATGGCAGCAGCTACGGTGGCCGCCATTTGCGTTCCCTATTTTTCACCGTTCTAGCCTATGTAGATGTTTACGTAGGCTATTACGGCGAAAAAAGGGGAACGCAAATAGCGTAGTGAGTGCTATTTGCGTTCCTTTTTTTCCCACCATTCTAGCCTACATAAATATTTACGCCCTTTGCATCCACAGCAGCCCGTCCGCGGCCAGAACTCCGGCTGCGGACGGGCCTGGCCGGCAGGATTCCATCCGCAGCCAGAGTTCTGGCCGCAGACGGGCCTGGCCAGGCAGGATTCCAGGGGGGAGGACCGGATCACCTCCCCCCCCTCGAGGATTCCAGGGGGAGGGACAGAGTGCCTCCCCCCCCACTGCAAAAAATTCCACGGAAAGGTAAGTGAGTTTCGTACATCTCTATTGCTGGATAAAGGAGAAGGAGAAAAAACAACCCTCTTGTCTGTTTGTATAAACTCAAATACAGTTCAGAACTTATCTTGCCCACCGAAGAGAATTCTCTTTAAGAATTCCTCAGGATATGCTCTGGGTGGAATAAAGAAGAGAAAGAAAGAACAGGATGGGGGAGGGAAGAAGAAAAGAAGAATAGTGATTGAAAATGGGGGGGGTAGAGAGAATTCCCTAAGGTAAGTGGCTCCTTTCAGAGAGGAAGTATTTCAAAGGAATTTAGGAGGCTGTGGAGGGTTTGTAAGGATTGAATGTACTCAAATTAACTTTATGAGGTGGTGGGGGGCTTTTTCTAGCTTTTTTTAAACTGTAGAACCTGTTTAAAAGCTTTAGCAATTCCTTGATCATGATGTAGGGATGTACGAATCCCTTACCTTGCTCTGCTCAGGGGCATCTGCGGAGGGGGGGAGGTGATCCGTCCTCTCCCCCCGGAATCCTGTCCAGCTGGCTCTGCTCCACGGCAAGGCCGCGGAGCGCCGCTGGCCGGGGCAGGCCACAGCTGGACTTCTAGCCGCTGCTGGGTTGTGGCCACAAATGGCAGCCGCTACGCCAGCTGCCATTTGCATCCCTGCCAAGCCGTGATAGGCTACGTAGATACTTACGTAGCCTATCACGGCTTGGCAGGGATGCAAATAGTGGCTGGCGTAACAGCCAGCATTTGCGGCCACAGCCCAGCAGCAGCTGGAAGACGACCTGGAGCCACCGCCACTGCAGCCATCACTGGAGCCGCTGCCACCACCAGGTGGGCTCCATCCTGGGGGGATTCTGCAGGGTGGCAGGGGGGATTGCCCCATTCCACCATGGACCCCGGGGGGCTCGATTCTAAAGAATCTGGCCTCACTGGAGTCTGTGGCGGAATTCTCCAACATCCCTATCATGATGTCACATAGTCCTAACCCTCCTTTTGAAATAATTTGAGTCCTACAGGTATTTTGGAGAAATTAAAGTGGAGGGGGAGAAAGATGTTTGTGGAGGCTGATTGGATCCTTTGGTATACTGAAGCTACTAAACTTCTGCACAATCCAAAGTTTCCACTTTGGGGTAGCAAAATCAGTAGGGATGTCAGAATTCCACCATGGACTCCAGTGAGTCCGTGGTGGAGTCTGTGGTGGAACAGCCTCCCCGCTCCCGCCACCCTGCGGAATCCCCCCAGGACAGACCTACCTGGTGGTGGATGTGGCGGTGGCAACTCCAGCAGCTCAATTAGGACAGCTCAAAAGTAGGGATGGCGGAGAATTTCTCCCCGAAACTTCAGGGGGCCGAGCGCCAACGTGTTCGGCCCCCCGAACAAGTTTCGGGGAGAAATTCTCTGCACCCCCGCCCCCCGCACCCCCCCGGGATAGGACTTACCTTTGGCGAATGTCCCTCCCGGCGGCGGGTCCAGCCGGCAGTTCGTCGGGTCTTCGTCTGGGGAGGGAGTGGCAGCCGGTCTTTCGACCGGCTGCCACCGCCGCCATTCCAATCAAAGAAAAAAAAACGCCCCCGTGATAGGCTACATGACGATTAACGTAGCCTATCACAGCTAGATTTGCAAAGTCAGCCGTGATAGGCTACGTAAATCGTCACGTAGCCTATCATGGGTGACTTAAAAAAAAAAAAAAAGCGGGTACGGATAATGGCAGCCCCCATAGGGAGCCGCCATTCCCGTTCCTTATTTGGTCGCTGTAGTCTACATAAAGATTACGTAGACTACGGCGAAAATAAGGGCAACGCAAAGGAAGCCTCCCCCCCGGCCTGAACTTCGCGGGGGGAGCAGCGAAGCGCCTCCCCCCCACCGTGAAAAGCTGCGAGACCAGGTAAGTGACTTTCGTGCACCCCTACTCAAAAGATCCGGGGCCTATGCCCAGGTGGGCCCTCTAATAATGACACCCTTGCATCTAAGCTATAATGTAATTATCACTGTCTGGCTTTTCATTCCCCCTTGCCTAACTGCTAACGTATTTATTTTTCTTCTCTTAAACCCATGAGTGTATGTATACCAACTCAGGATGGCATTCCATACATTGGAGGAAGAGGGCTCTGCCGTGATTAGGGATATATGAACCCCCCAACAACTGGTCTGGGGGTGGGGTTCATGGGGAAATTCACCCCACGTGGATCTCAAGGGGATGCCCCTGTGCATCCCCTGGATCTTTTTGCAGGTTTTTTCCTTTAAACAGAGCAAGCTACGCCAATTGCAGCCACAACTGGTGTATCTTGGGCAAATTGTGGCCATAATTAACATATTTTACACCATTTGTGGCCATAGAGTGCTTAGTTATACATAAACCAAGGATGAGCAGGTAGGGAGAGCCAGTCTGCTGTGGACTACACAGGTCAGATTCCCAGGAATCTGACCTCGTTTGGGTCCGCAGCAGATTTATCCAGCATCCTTAGCCGTAATAAATTTGTTATACCATGAATATGCCACAAAACTCCTTGTTGCTTTTGCCTCAACAGATGAACGTGGCTAGTCCTCTGGACATTGGATATGGAGCTTTCCTACATCCGTACAAATAATCTGAGACAAAACACCAAGACAAGAAGTGAGCTATACCCAATTCCCACTCTTCACACTGAAGTATGAAACACATAGAATTAGTCTCTTAATATGAAAGCTCTCCCTTTCTGATACTCCCCTACATGTAAGATCACATATACATGCAGGATTCTTGTCTTCTGGTAGAATCCAGGTGGCCTCAAGTATTAAATAAAATGAAGCTCCCACAGTCTCCTTTAGTCTCTTTCATTTGGTTTTTGTGGTTCCAGCTGCCTGCCAAGGGTCTTTACACCACCCAGTGTTCATTTGGAATGTACGTTCTAGCAGTCCACCACCAGCTGAAAAGGATATAAATATTTCTGACCACAAAGGGGCACAGTCAAGTACAATCTGACCTACATTCTGTAGCCTCATAAGGAAAGCCTCATATACACTTCCATTCTCAAGATCAGTTTTATTTCCTATGGGAATGAACCTCTTCAAAGTGATCCATGCTCAAGTGATATAGAGGAGAATGATTTGAGAATAAGGGTTTGTGAATCAGCAAAAGTGCAAGCTAGGGATGGCGGAGAATTTCTCCACGAATCTCCAGGAATCTCCGAAATTGTTGGGGAAATTCTCCACACACACCCCGCCCCCCCGGGATGGGACTTACCTCTTTCGAATGTCCGTCTTGGCGGCAGGTCCCGGCGGCGTTTCGGCGGCGTTTCGGCGGGGGCGGGGGCGGCGGCCGGTCTTCCGACCGGCTGCCGCTGCCAGCCTGCCGCCATTACAAAGTAATGTTAAAAAAAAAAATGATAGGCTACGTAATGATTTAGGTAGCCTATCACGGCTAGATTTTCAAAGTCAGCCATGATAGGCTACGTAACGATATACGTAGCCTATCATGGCTGACTTTGAAAATCTAGCCGTGATAGGCTACATAAATCGTTACGTAGCCTATCACTTTTTTTTTTTAACTTTACTTTTTTATTTCGCGGCCAGGGAGACGGGGCGCTCCCCCCCGGCCTGAATTTCGGTGGCGAGGGATGGGGCGCCTCCCCTCTGGCCTGAATTTTGGCAGGGAGGGGCAGGGCACCTCCCCCCGCCAAGAATTTCAGGGGGAGAACCGGAGCACCTCCCCCCCACCACGAAGCAAGCTGCGGGACCAGGTAAGGGACTTTCGTCCATCCTTAGTGCAAGCTCACTGAAGTTCTCCAGATTAGATCTTGAAGCCTAGTCTGACTCGAGTCTGTATCAGATTGTTAGTGGGGGGGGGGGTCTGCATGGAAATCCATGTGTATTTGCATGCATACGTTTTCCAAATGTATGCATCAATTCTGCGTTATCTTTGAAATGCACGCATTCTTCTCCCATTGATTAAAACTTATTTGTGTGCATTTTTCAAAAATGCACATTTTTCATGCATGTTTTTCAAAAGTATGTACACTGTCAAACACATTCCTTTTGTGTCAATGAAACCCATTGACCTGGGCCTGGCCGGCTGCTCCGCGGAGCTGCCATGGAGCACAGCCAGCCGCGGACGATTCCGGGGGGGAGGAATGGAGCGCCTCCCCCCCCGGTGAGGATTCTGGGGGGAGGGACAGAATGCCTCCCCCCCACCATCAACATAATCCGCGAAAGGTAAGTGACTTTCGTACATCCCTAGCTCGAGCTCCCCGCCCCCCACTTACCAAGCCACCCACACTCACCCTGGACCTGTCTGCAAACACCATTTTGTGAAAGAAAATGGAGATGGCAAATATGCACACATCTAATCTTATCAAAATGGTGCCATGAATGGCCAATATATGCAAGATTACAGGCGTAAATGGCCCATTTATGCCTGTAATCTTGCATATATCAGCTATTCATGGCACCATATTGCAAAAGATTAGATGTGCGCATATTCGCGATCACCATATTCTTTCGCAAAATGGCGCTTGCAGTGCTCAGGACAGGTCCAGGGTGAGTGCAGGCAGCTCAGAGAGCACAGGTGGGACTCAAGCGAGGGCAGGGGCTCACCGAGCCCAGTTCACGGGCATGGGCGGGGGGAGTCCGCCAGACTCCTGGACCCAATCAGGTGCCCAAGCCATCCCTACTCTAAACTGTCATCAATTTAATGCACATTGTTTCTTCTTCCATTTCATGTAGCTAAAACACCACAACCCACTTTCCACTTCCTCTTTTATTTGTACTGTTTCTCCTTTTCTTTGAATGTTATTTGATTTGTAACATCATTGTTCCTTATATTGGTGATTAATTGGAAAATTGCAATAAAAGATGGTAAGGAGTGGGACTAGGTTGTGGTCATCTGAGTAACCCTGGAGGGCCAGATTGGGACCCCAGGCCAAATATGACCCCTGAGCCTGAGGTTCTGCACCCATAGTATAATGGAAGGATCCAAGGGAGAATAGGCGTTAGAACTGCTGAACCAAACCACCTTCATTCTTATTTTGTTTCCAGTGTCCTATTGTGAAAAATACTGGTTTACCATGAGATACAGGGGATAAAATATGGCCTGTTGGTTGTCCAATTCACTGGAAACTGGACTGACACAACAAAACCTTGATGTTGGGGAGAACAGCCAATATTTCTTTAACCACAGTGCCACTCAGCTTCTTCTGTGCCGTAAATATTTGACTTGGTGCTCCTGGGCATTTTCCCAACTTGGAAGAAAATAGGATGTTAAATTTGGAATTAGCTTACTTCCTTTTGATGTATCTTAATCTATTCATCTTCAAACACATTTTTAATTAGAAAGGCATGATGAAAAGAATACAACAGCTGGGCCAACAATCTCCGAATTGTGCCATTTGTTGCTGAATGACATGTATTTTATTTATCATGTAAGATTCATAACAAAATATTGTTGCTGTTAGTCTTTCATGATAAAATTAAAAACATGTGTTCTTTTTTCCTAGTTAATGGAAGTGGCCAAACCATCTATCAAGAAAAAGTATTGCTGGGTTAGAACATGGACAGAAGATGTAACGGAAGGTGTGGTGTCTTCCATTGTTCTTGAATTTCTAGTTACCATTTTTTAAAAAAGTTTATTTCTGTAAAAAAACATACCTGTTGGTAGGGCTGTGCATGTACCCCCTGATCTGACTTGGAAGCCACTTCAGGGCTTCCGAGGTGGGCCTGATTCAGCTCAGGCTAATTCGGGCGGGGGGGACCCGCCTCAGCCTACGAAGCCAAAGCAGGATTCAGACATCCGAATCCCGTTTCGCCCCACACACACATTGCCCAACTCCCAGCTCCTTACCTGGGCCCTTGTTCTGTGGGGGGGCACCACCACGGGAGCCACCACTGCCACTGCTGCCAGGGAAAACGCTGCCTGTCACAGCCTGCCAACAGGCACGGGGGCAGGAGTCGCCCCCCAACTGTGCTCTCCCCCTTCCTTGGAAGGAGGGGAGGGTGCCCGGTTGGAGGACGACCCCTGCCTCTGCTCAAGCCTTCATGAGTTCCTTGCTTGCGAGGAGCCCATGAAGGCTTGAGTCAGGTGGTGGAGGTGGGAGTCACCCTCCAACTGTGCTCTCTCCCTGCCTTGGAAGAAAGGGAGGGCGCCCGGTTGGAGGCTGTCTCCTGCCAACAAGGGCGCACTGCTGCCGCTGCCAGCTCCTAAGCCTCCTGGATGCCCACCGGCAGCTGTCTTGATCTGGGGAATGGGGGGAGCATTTCCCCCAGTGTTTGTGCCGTGGCTGTGCCTACGAGTGGCAGATCCATGATTTTTGTGGTTCCGTCCGTGGAGACAGATGTGCTCTGCGATATGTTGGTGGTTTAGGGGATTTGCTCTGCAAAAATCATATGAAATCAAGAGGATGCTGCTAAGGATCCATGTTTTTGTGCTGTGGTTGCGCCCATGAGTGCCAGATCTGTGACTTTTCTGGTTCCGTCCATGGAGACAGATGTGTTCTGTTATTGGATAGTGGTTTTGTGGGTCTCCCCTTCAAAAAACATATAAAATCATGAGGATCCCTTTTTGATTTTATTGATCCTTGTTTTACCCGGTCTCCATAGCACATGCTTTCTTCTTGGCTTTGTTCTGGGAAAGGAGAGTGGGAAGGGTTAAGACTTCCTCTGCCATGCCTGGCAGAGACTGGGCAGTTGCTCGCTCCCAGTGGCTAGGACTGGAGTACAGAGAGAAATGCCATGGAGCCTCCCTGTCAGCTCCTGTCCGATCCTGCTGCTGCTGCTGCCACCTCCACCACCATCATTGCACACAGTGGCAGCTTGTCACGGCAGCAGGAGGCTGATCAATTATCAGGCGGCTCGTGTACCCCAATGGATCATCTTGTGCCCCCCTGGGGTGCATGCACCCCACTTTGGAGACCACTGCACTAGCCAAATAACATTCAGACAGTCCTCTCATCTCCAGTAATATGACCTAACATTTTTAAAAAAACAATTACTTGTCTTGTAACACACACTTCCATACTAGTGGGGCTCTGTTTTTAACCTCCAGAATGTGGAAGAGGCACAGGCTACTCTAGAACAACCAGAAAGCTAGACACAAAAAGGTAGGGATGTACGAAAGTGACTTACCTTTTCGCGGATTCTGTTCATGGGGGGGGGGCATTCCATCCCTCCCCCCGGAATCCTTGATGGCCGGCTGTGCTCCGCAGTGGCTCCGCAGAGGGCTCTGGGTAACAACAACAACAAAAAAAACCATGTACGCAAATGGCAGTGGCTACAGCCGCCGCCATTTGCGTTCCTTATTTTTCGCCGTCTTAGTCTACGTCAATATTTACGTAGACTAAGACGAAGAAAAGAAAGGGGAACGCAAATAGTGTAGTGGGCGCTATTTGCATTCCCCTTTCTTTTCTTTGTCTTAGTCTACATAAATATTGACGTAGACTAAGACGGCGAAAATTAAGGAATGCAAATGGCAGCCACCGTAGCAGCCGCCATTTGCATATGCGTTGTGTGTTTTTTAAAACCCAGACATGATAGGCTACATAAGTCTTTATGTAGCCTATCACATCTATGGGGGGGGGGACCACGGACTGCAAATGGCAGTGGTGGCAGCCATTCGGAAGACCAGCCACCGCCACCACCACTGGAGCTGCCACCGTCCAGAACATCCGCCCCAGGTAAGTCTCGTCCTGGGGGGGATCCGCGGGGGGTGGGGGGTGGCAGGCCATTCCGCGATGGATTTCGGGGGGCCGAATGCACTGGCATTCAGCCTCACCGAGATCCATCGCGGAATTCTCTGACATCCCTACAAAAAGGGAAAAGAGGCTATGGAAAGACAAGACTCTCCAGTGGTGGTGACCTGCAAGGTGTGTGCAATGTCTGTTTTCTTGCTTGAGATCAACATGGCCTACACGTGCAACAAGTGCAAGTTGATCACACTGCTGGAAGAAAAAGTAAGAGGACCAGAGCAGCAACTGTCGACCCTCAGGGAATAAGAGAACATGAAGAGTTCTTGGACAGAACGGTGGAAGTACAGTAGCAAAGTGAAGACCAGAAGCTTGAAGAGCAACAGCAAGCTGAGGCAGAAGAGGGAAATGCTGTGGTGAGGAAAAATGCAGTAGAGGATACTCCCTGGAAAAGGGTGACAGTTAGGAGCAGAAGAACTAGAAGCCACTCTGCACCAGTGGAAGCAGTGGAGCTGTGGAACCATTTCCAGGTACTTGAGGATGAGACTGGAGGACAGCCTGCAGAGGAAGAATTACAGGGGAACCCTCATGACAGTGAGCAAGAGGCTGAAGGTCAGTCAAGCAGAGGCAATGAAACCAAGGCCTACAACAAGAAGAGAAGAGTAGTAGTAGCGGGAGACTGCATGGGATCAAAACCAAGTATGTCACAAAGACCCATGGATTCGCCAGGTATGCTGTCTTCTGGGAGGATGGATTAGAGATGTAACTGAAAGGTTGCCTGCACTCATAAAGCCCACTGAGAGGTATCCCTTTCTTCTCATCCATGGGGGAACAAATGATACCACCAAGCAGAGCTACGAAGAAATCATGTCAGACTTTGAAGCATTGGGAAGGAAATTCAAGAACTCTGTGGCCCAAATTGTTTTCTCATCCATCCTTCCAGTAGTTACAAGAGGGACAGAAAGGGACAGAAAAATACTTGGGGTGAATGACTGCCTATGAAGGTGGTGCCAATGAGAGAGATTTGGACTCTGGGACCACGGGCTATACTTCCTGGAAGATGGACTGTTGGCAAGGGACAGGTTGCACCTCACAAAGGCTGGGAAGAATGTGTTTCACCACAGCATGAAGAACTTCATCAGGAGGGCTTTAAACTGAGTCCTACGGGGGAGGGAGACGTAAAGTTGGGGGTAACAATGGACGAAGGCTCATGTAGCGCAATGGAGAGAACAGTTCTAATAGCACCCAATAATAGTCTCCACAAACACATAGGAAGAAAGCCAGACTATGAAGCACATGGTCTTCGATGTCTATATACTAATGCCCAGAGAAGGGGAAACAAAGAGAATGAACTTGAACTCTTAATACAGGAGGGAAATTATGACTTGATAGGTGTAACTGAGACTTGCTGGGATGACTCTCATAACTGGAATACAGTAACTGAAGAATATAACTTGTTCAAAAAGAACAGTAGGAACAGAAAGAGAGGTGGGGTTGGACTATAATGGTAAAAATACATATCTCTGCACAGAAATACAGGAGGATGAGCTTGGTAGCCCCATCGAGAGCATCTGGGTTAAAATAAATGGAGCAAAGAATAAAATGAACATGGTGGTCGGAGTCTACTACCAGCCACCCAATCAAGGAGAAGACGAGGATGAAACTTTTGAAAAGCAAATAGCCAATGTTTCAAGAAAGCATGATATAGTAGTAATGGGGGAATTCAATTTCCCTGATATTTGTTGGGAGACAAATTCTGCAAAGCATGGCCCCTCCAGGAAATTCCTGACTTGTGTGGCGGATAACTTCCTCCTACAGAAAGTAGAGGAAGGAACTAGAGGATGGGCTATCCTTGACTTGATCCTAACCAACAGAGATGACTTAGTGGATAAAGTAGCAGTTACAGGAACTCTAGGGGAAAGTGACCATGTTATACTTGAGTTCTTGGTTCTAAAGGAAGCAAAAGCCGAGTGTAGTCAAATGCGTACCCTGGATTTTAGGAAAGCCAATTTTAATAATCTCAGAACAATGATAAGTAAGGTCCCACAGCAAGCAACTCTAACAAGAAAAGCAGTCCAAGATGGGTGGGAGTTTTTAAAAAAGGAAATTCTCAAGGCACAATTACAAACAATTCCAACAAGAAAAAAAGGTGGAAGACAACAGAAGAAGCCAATATGTCTTCACAAAAAGCTTAGAGATTGTTGTTGTTGTTGTTGTTCAGTCGTTCAGTCGTGTCCGACTCTTCGTGACCCCATGGACCATAGCACGCCAGGCCTTCCTGTCCTGCGCTCTCTCCCGGAGCGTGCTCAAGTTCATATTCATTGCATCCGTGATGCTATCTAGCCATCTCATCCTCTGCCGTCCCCTTCTCCTTTTGCCTTCAGTCTTTCCCAGCATCAGGGTCTTTTCCAGGGAGTTTTCTCTTCGCATTAGGTGGCCAAAATATTGGAGCTTACCTGAAAACAAAAAAGCACACATATAGGAAGTGGAAGGAAGGACAAGCAACAAAGGAAAAGTACAGGCAGGTAGCACAGACTTGCAGGGTGTCAGGAAGGCTAAAGCTGAGAACGAGCTGAGGTTAGGGAGGGATGCAAAAAGCAACAAAAAGGCTTTCTTCAGCTACGTGCATAGTAAAAGACAAAGGAAAGAAACGGTGGTTCAGTTATTAAATAAGGATGGCAAAATAACAGATGACAAAAATAGGCAGAAGTGCTTAGGGATGTACGAATCCCTTACATGGCTCTGTGCCGGGGCATCCGCATTGGGGGAGAGGTGCTCCGTCCCTCCCCCCGGAATCCTCCCCAGCTGGCTCCACTCCGTGGAGCCACCAGCTGGGCTGCTGCGGCCACAAAAGGTGGCCATCGTAGCGGCCTCCATTTGCGTCCTTGCAAGCAGCCATGATAGGCAACTTAAATATTTATGTAGCCTATTACGGCAAAGAGCAGGGACACAAATGGCGGCTGCTACTTCATTTGCATGGCTGCCTTTACCGTGATAGGCTACGTAAATACTTACGTAGCCTATCACGGCAAAGAGCAGGGGCACAAATGGCGGCTGCTACTTCATTTGCATGGCTGCCTTTACCGTGATAGGCTACGTAAATACTTACGTAGCCTATCACGGCAAAGAGCAGGGGCACAAATGGCATAGCAGCCGCCATTTGCGTCCCTACTCTTTGCCATGATAGGCTACGTAAATACTTATGTAGCCTATCATGGCTTCAAGAATGCAAATGGCGGCCACAGTAGCCCAGCCATGGCCGGTCAGTAGACCAGCCGGAGCCGCTGCCGCATCCGCCCCAGGTAAGTTCCAGGAGGCCATTCTGCCACGGATTCCGCGAGGGTGGATTCTAGGGATGTGCGAAAGTCCCTTACCTTTTTGAAGGGGTGATTTGTGGTGGGGGGAGGCGGTCTGCGCCTCCCCTCGAAATCCTAACCCGGCTGGCTCCGCTCCATGGCAACTCTGCGGAGCCGCCGGCCGGGTGCATTCAGAGGAGTGCGGAGCCTGCAGATGCAAATGGCGGTGGCTATGGCACCTACAGCAGTCGCCATTTGCATTCCCTTTTTTTGCCATGATAGGCAACGTAAATATTTACGTAGCCTATCACAGCCTCCGCAGGGACACAAATGGCGTCCCTGTGTTAGCCGTGATAGGCTACGTAAGTATTTACGTAGCCTATCATGGCAAAAATGGGGAAGCGAATAGCGCCCGCAGACGCAGCCACCATTCACAAAGCAGCGTGAATGGCACCAGGTAAGTGCTCCATTTTGTGCGCTTTTCGCGGGGTGGGGGGGTGGGGGGGCTTTGTTCCGCCATGGATTTTGGGGGGCTGAATGCACTGGCATTCAGCCTCACTGAGATCCATGGCAGAATCCTCTGACATCCCTAGAAGTGCTCAATTCCTACTTTGGCTCAGTCTTCTCCCAAAAGAGGGTCTACGACCCCCCTGGCAAAGGTGAAGTACAGGCTGAAGGGGCAGGATTGCTGCTTGAGATCAGTAGGCATATGGTCAAGAAAACCTAATTACTTGGAATGAGTTCACATCTCCAGGGCCAGATGAACTGCACCCTAGTGTAATAAAGGAACTGACAGAAGAACTCGCAGAACCACTGTCTATCCTCTTTGAGAAATCATGGAGAATGGGGTAAGTGCCAGATGACTGGAGGAGGGCTAATGTTGTCCCTATCTTCAAAAAGGGTACAAAGGCGGAACCTGGGAACTACAGACCAGTCAGTCTGACATCAATCCCTGGGAAAATTCTGGAGCAGATGATAAAGCAATCCATCCGTAAGCACCTTGAAAACAATGCAGTGATGACTCGAAGCCAACATGGATTTGTCAAGAACAAATCCTGCCAGACGAATCTGATCTCTTCTTTTGATCAGGTCAACTCCCTTCTAGACTGTGGGAATGCTGGGGCCATCATATACCTCGTCTTCAGCAAAGCTTTTGACAAAGTGCCCCATGATATCCTGATGAGCAAACTAGCTCAAAGTGGGCTAGATGAAACAACCATCAGGTGGATCCACAGTTGGCTACAGAATTGGACTCAAAGAGTGCTTATCAATGGGATCTTCTCAAAATGGAGAGAGGTAACGAGCGGGGTACCACAGGGCTCAGTCCTGGTCCCAGTGCTCTTCAACATTTTTATTAATGACTTGGAGGAGGAGATGCAGGGAATGCTGATCACATTTGCAGATGACACAAAATTGGGCGGGATAGCTAATACCTTGGAAGACGGAAACAAAATTCAAAGTAATCATGGTAGACTGGAGCACTGGGCAGAAAACAACAGAATGACATTGAATAGGGATAAATGCCAAGTTCTGCACCTAGGAAAAAGAAACCAAAGGCACAGTTATAAGATGGGGGATACTTGGCTCAACAAAACTACAAGAAAAGGATCTTGGAATTGTTGTCGATCACAAGCTGAATATGAGCCAACAATGTAATGTGTCTGCAAAAAACGCAAATGCTATTTGGGGCTGCATTAACAGAAGCATAGCTTCCAAATCCCGGGAAGTACTAGTTCCCCTCTACTCAGCACTGGTTAGGCCTCATCTGGAGTACTGTGTCCAGTTCTGGGCACTGCACTTTAAGAAGGATGCAGACAAGCTGGAGACGGTTCAGAGGAGAGCAACAAAGATGATCAGGGGACTGGAAACAAAGCCCTGTGAAGAGAGACTGAAAGGACTGGGCATGTTTATCCTTGAGAAGAGAAGATTGTGGTGAGGTATGATAGCGTTCTTCAAGTTCTTGAAAGGTTGTCAGAGAGAGAAGGCCAGAATCTCTTCTCAATCAACCCAGAATGCAGGACACAGAACAATGGGCTCAAGTTATGGAAGCCAGATTCTGTCTAAACATCAGGAAAAATGTCCTGACTGTTAGAGCAATGCAACAATGGAAGCAATTACCTAGGGAGGATTACGTAGACTATGGCGTAAAGATTACGTAGACTATTTGCTATTTGCAAAGTCAGCTGTGATAGGCTACGTCAATCGTCACGTAGCCTATCACGGGTGACTTAAAAAAAAAAAAAAAAGTGCGTACGGATAATGGCGGCCCCCATAGGGAGCCGCCATTCCCGTTCCTTATTTGGTCGCTGTAGTCTACGTAAAGATTTACGTAGACTACGGCGAAAATAAGGGCAACGCTATTTGCGTTGCCCTTATTTTCGCCGTAGTCTACGTAAAGATTTACGTAGACTACAGCAACTAAATAAGGAACGCGAATGGCGGCTCCCTATGGGGGCCGCCATTAGCGTACGTGCTTTTTTTTTTTTAAGTCACCCGTGATAGGCTACGTGACGATTGACGTAGCCTATCACGGCTGACTTTGCAGATCTAGCCGTGATAGGCTACGTGAATCGTCATGTAGCCTCTCAGGGGGCTTTTTTTTTTTTTTTAAACTTTCGCGTTCGCGGCCGGGCGAGGCGGGAAGCCTCCTCCCCGGCCTGAATTTTGGCCGGGCGAGGCGGGAAGCCTTCCCCCCGGCCTGAACTTCGCGGGGGGACCAGCGAAGCGCCTCCCCCCCACCGCGAACGTCCTTCGAGGACAGGTAAGTGACTTTCGTCCACCCCTATTGCGTATGCGCTTTTTTTTTCCAACGTCAGCCATGATAGGCTACGTAAGGATTTACGTAGGCTATCACGACTGACTGCAGGGACCCAATGGCGGCAGCTACGGCCGCTGCCATTTGCGTCCCGGCAGGAGACAAGATTCGCGGCCGGAGGGACGGGGCGCCTCCCGCCCAGCCAGAATTTCGGCCAGAGAGACAGGGCGCCTCCCCCCTGGCCAGAATTTTGGCGAGGAGGGATGGGGCACCTCCCAACCTGCCCAGAATTTCGGGGGGAGGGACAGAGCGCCTCCCCCCCACCACAAAGCAAGCTGCGGGTTAAGGTAAGGGACTTTCGTCCATCCCTACTTCCACCTCCTCCTCCCTCTCTTCTCCCCTTCTCCTGCATCTCCCAGTGGCTGGATCTTTCTCAAATTTGGCACCTCTGCATCCTCTCACCTTCCCCCTCCCCCCTCTTCCTCCTACCCCTCCTCATGTTCATTCAGAAGTTGTTACATTTTGGAGACAGCCTGTCTAGGCTGGTCGGAAGGCATAAGAAGAGCTCCAAATATACAAGTTGGATGAGGTGCTTCATGGAGGAGCCACTTCACTTTGGGGTGCCTCAGTGCTGGTCTGACTGATACGCTTCATATCACGATGAGGCACCTCCAAATCAGCCCACTTCGCTTCATTATTCGGGCTTCGTACCGAGGCAGTGCACAGCCCTACCTGTTAGATGTAGGATAGATTATCTCTTTCACTGATATGCCATACATTCTAGGAAGAATTTCACATTGCTTTTTTGGTATGGTAAATCACCACGAGGTAGTTATTTTTACATAGGATTGGTTGCTTTTTTAAAAAAATATGTCCAGACATAAGTGAGACCTGATATTTAAAACATCAACACAAGTTGGTCTTCCTAACTTAGTACATACCAGGTCTGGGAAAATGACTTGTGTTTCAAGGTTATGTTATGCCATGTATGTGATATATATGTCATGTGATAGACAATCAATCAGCATTTTCTTAGGAGTTGATATTATCATTTCCTTCTGGCAGGGACCTGCCTCCTTGAATACTGAAACGCACCATGCACATTGAACATGCTATACAAATACAAATAAAAATAATAATAATGGGAAGCCAAGAACTGAAGAAGCATGATACAACCTCATGTGTCATGCCTCAAATACTGGACAGTAATTAAATGCTCTATTTCCTGCAATGCCTGCCAATAGATCACTATCGGGGTGGGGGGGTGGTAAGGTCAGTCAAGCTGTATGGTGCTGTATTTGATTATTGAATGGGTCTCACCATTTAGAACAGGGGTGGACAACTTGCGGGTGTTCAGGGGTCAATTCCCCACTCCCCGAACCCACCGAGGGATGTATCCCTTCCTCCCTACATTGCTGTCACGTTACTCTTTAAAAGAATATGCACAGGAATTTGGGACCAGAGCAGAATAACACTGGAAGCCTCCAAAAATTCATTGAGATGGTGATGGGGGCAAAAGTGGGAGCTGCATAAAAGGGCAAAGGAGGGTGCATGTGCCCCATGGCTGCATGTTGCCCACCTCTGATTTAGAGCTACTTTCACAAAGCCAAAGGAAAGTTTGAAAAAAATGTACAAAAATACATAAACCAAAAGTAAAGTATGGGGAATTCCCCCTCCTTCCTCTGACCCCAGAACATAACTTTTTTAGGATTTATTTTTATTCCTGTCTCTGAATATCTGAGCACCAAAAATCAAATCACTCACACGAAGCAACAGCAGGAAATTGTGAGTTTTGTGCAGAACATTTTTGGTGGCCAGTGCTGTAATTGGCACATTCATCATCCTTCCATTTCCTTTTGGAAAGTATGCCATTATATCTCTGAGCCAGCAGGAATGCCTGCAGCCATAACACCTTGAGCTGCAAGTTTAATAAGGTCTCACTGCTGTGCAGAGTCAGATGAGGTTAGCGTAGCACTTGGTTTGCAGATTTCCAAGGAAATCCAGATGCTGCAGGAAGTGAGACTGGGGGCATGAGAAAAAACAAGGAGACAATTTCTCCAGAATGCTGTAGAGCTGAATGAGACTTTAGCTGAACATCACAGCAGTAACAGACACAGAGACCTATTCACTGAGTACTAAAAGTACTATCACAGATTACAAATGCCTCAATACCCCAGCCCCTGTGAGAACCATTATTGAGGAAAACAGAAAACTAAAACCACAGGACGAAGAGAACTGCCTAACCAAACAGGACTATTTGTTAACAAACACAACATTCAGGTCATTGCTAGTGATAATTTTACATCTACTTCCTTCTCCAGCCACTTCAACAACCCCATGAGAAGTTCAGTCCAATAAAAATAGTTGCACCTAAGGGACAAACAAGATATGAAGACACCGGAGATCCCATACTGGATGAGCTGACATCTTTTTCTTTTGCTGAAAGCAGGTGTAGGGGCCCCAGTTTGGATCAGTGCAACGTGCAGAGTAGAGATGTTGGAGGAATCTGTCCAGTGGGCAGAGTTTGTCTAGCTTTCAGCAGCTCAGCCCCCTGGACTTCGACACACTTCCCAGCAAGCTGATCCAACTTGATCTGCATTGAGCTGGGCCAGCTCACAGATAATCCCCTTCCCCCCACACACATCAATAGGAAGTTATTCTTACTCAATTTCTGGCTGTAATTTGCATAATTTGCACACATTCTGGCTGTAATTTGCTTAATTTGTGCAAATTCCAGCTGCAATTTGTGCAACTTTCTATTGATGATAATAATGATAATTTAAAAATGGGAAAAGTTCCCGGATTTCGGGAAAAGCCTGTGGCTTGGCTTGTGAATGCAAGCTGAAGCAGCCAGGCAGCAGGATCTGTCGGGCCCAAAATGGGCCAGATTTTGAAAGAACAGACATCCCTAGTGCAGGGAGTTTAATCTCTTTCTCCCAATCCAAAATTTCCTCTTGGAGCAGCTATTAGCCACCTGGAAGTGGGAAACATATGGGGACGGAATGAGTGCTGGTATGTTTTCCCTTTCATTGCTAATAGCAGCTCTGGAATAGGGGCAATTTGTATGGGGGAATCAGTATGGGGGAAGAGATTCCCCCACACACACATGCTTTGGCCCTGATCCAGCTTTGTGTCCTCACTTTTAGCAAAGGAAAAAGCTATCAACAGTAGGGATGGGTGGATTCCCTACCTGTCATTCCGCAGGGGAATCTGCCCGCAGGGGGAGGCGATCTGTCCCTCCCCCCGGAATCTGTCCAGGCCAGCTCCGCTCTGTGTCAATCCTGCAGATCCAGACACCAGCTCTGCTTCACTGACGAATTTCATCCATATGGGCGGGTGGCAGCCATTGCCATGCCGTATCTCTGTATAAGTAAGTCTCCGGATGCAAATGGCATAGTGGGCACCATTTGCAGCCGTAAAGCTGGTAGATTAGCCTAAATGCAGCCATTTACAGCTGCATTTAGGCTAATCTACCAGCTTTATGGCCGCAAATGGTGCCCACTATGCCATTTGCGGCCAGAGACTTGCTTGTACAGAGATACAGCACGGCAATGGCTGCCGGCCATATCAACTTTCACAAATGATGATAGGGATGGTCGAAAGTCCCTTACCTGGTCCTGCAGCTTTTTTCAGGGGGGGGGAGGCATTTCAGTTCTCCCCCCGAAATTCTTGGTGGGTGGGGAGGCGTCCCGCCCCTCCAGGCTGACATTCTGGCCAGGGGGGAGGCGCCTCATCCCTCCCCGCCAGAATTCTTGCAGGGTGGGAGCGTCCCATCTCCCCGGCCATGAAAGAAAAAAGTAAAGTGTAAAAAAAAAAAGTGATAGGCTACGTAAAGATTTACATAGCCTATCATGGCTAGATTTTCAAAGTCAGCCGTGATAGGCTACGTAAATCTTTACATAGCCTATCACGGCTGACTGGGGGAAAAAACAAAGGACGTACGCAAATGGCGGCGCCCATGGGCGCCGCCATCTGCATTCCTTATTTGGGCACGGGTAGTCTACGTAAAGATTTACATAGACTACGGCGAAAATAAGGGCAATGCTATTTGCGTTCTCCTTATTTTCGCCATAGTCTACGTAAATCTTTACATAGACTACCCGTGCCCAAATAAGGAACGCCCATGGGCGCCGCCATTTGCGTACGCGCTTTTTTTTTTTTTCAAAGTCAGCCGTGATAGGCTACGTAAAGATTTACATAGCCTATCACGGCTGACTTTGAAAATCTAGCCGTGATAGGCTACGTAAATCTTTACATAGCCTATCACATTTTTTTTGTTTTACACTTTACTTGGAAATGGCGGCGGCGGCAGCCGGTCGGAAGACCGGCCACCGCAATGCCACCGCAACACCGCCGCAACACCGCCGCAACGCCACCGGGATCCGCTGCCACAAGGGACATTCACACGAGGTAAGTCCCATCCTGGGGGGGCGGGGGGGGTGTCGGAGAATTTCCCCACCAATTTCGGGGGGCCGAATGCGTTGGCATTCAGCCTCCCGGAGATTCGTGGAGAAATTCTCCGACATCCCTAGATGCGGAGCAGGCAGCCGGCTCCGCAGGATCGATGTCAAGAGGGATCCGACCCAGATGAATTCCGTGGGGAGGCAGAGGTGAGTGCTCCATTCCACCACGGACTCTGGGGGGCCAGATTCTTTAGAATCCGGCCTCCTTGGAGTCCATGGCAGAATTCTCCACCATCCCTAACAACAGATCCAAATATGGCTGTCCCACATCACAGGTATTTGGGCTCATAGTCTTGTCAAAATCAGTGGCACTCAGTGCTGATTCAACTATGGCAGCTTTTATACAGAGGCCACTGGGAATTGCTTCCACGTGACGGTGTTTCACAAGGGTGTCATAGTAGCTGTAAGCCTCTGAGACCATGTTCCACCCAAAATACCCGACAGTGGTATGGAGATACCATGAATCTACCATGAAGAAGAACTTTTTTGCAGCCTCCACAGAGTTTGTGTATAATCTTCGAAGCAACTCTTCTATATCCTTCAGAACATTGACTTCAAAGGGAATAAGACACAAGGACTTTTGCAGGGTTTTTCCTTGTCATCTATAACATACTTTATCTTTTCATACAACAGCTGTCTGGTCAGACCATCCACTTGGTTCTATGTAAGAGCACAGCCTAACATCTCTTAATTGTGTTTTGCTCTGACCATGGTTGAATACACAAGTGTGATATCACATATGATTATTTTCCGGTTACTTCATTCACTGCAGGCCAGATTTTGCAGTATGTCTAAGAGTTTACAGCATTGTTAGGAAACAAGTCAGACAGATTTATGAACCATTCACACAAAATGTTTTTATTTGTTTGCAGGCTAAGCATGTGTGCACCATGTGCAATGGAAGTGCAACATATTTGCACTTCTTGATTAATCAGTACTCATGGTGTAGTGGTTCGAGTGTTGGACTGGGAGCTGGGAGATCCGGGTTCTAGTCCCCACTCGGCCATGGAAGCTCACTGGGTGACTTTGAGCCAGTCACAGACTCTCAGCCCAACCTACCTCACAGGGTTGTTGTCGTGAGGGTGAAATGGAGAGGGAGAGGATTATGTATGCCACCTTGGGTTCTTGGAGGAAAAATGGCGGGATAGAAATGGAATAAATAAATAAAATCCACAGGTTCCCTTCTTCTGACAAAAGAAACTTCTGCCAGAGGAAAGGGCCTTCTCCCAATGGATGATCCTTCCTGCAGCAGAATTTCAGTTTTTGTGAACCGCCCAGAGAGCTTTGGCTATTGGGCAGTATAGAAATGAAATAAATAAATAAATAAATAAAGCAGAAGGGAGCCTTTGGAGGCAAACAATAAAGCAGGGGTGCAGAACCTGGGGGGGGGGCAATCTGGCCTTCCTGAGGTCTCAATCCAGCCCTCTGGGGTTCCCAGATGGCCACACCCCATTCTTCTGGCCCACCCCCTCTTCCTAACCCCCGATCATTTGATCATTTCCTGACTTGTGTGCAGTCTCTTCCCCATTCTAAAAGATTGCAATGCCTCTCATAAGGCTTAGTTGCTGGCAGGAAGAGCTTTACACTAAAATATGCTGGTATTTGGGGCCATGTCCACTTTGCCTTTTGCCCTGCCCTCTTTTGCCTTCAGCCCCATCCACCACTGGAATGTGACCCCCCCCCCCAAGCTTCTCCAAAATGCAATTCAGCCCTCAGGATGAAAGAGGTTCTGTAGCCCTGTCATAAAGTCTGTCAATGTCACAAAATGATAGGACCACAGGATGAGAATTACAAGGTCATCAATTCTACCCTAAAGAACAGACAATTACTGTATAGTTAATTCAACCCATGAATCAAGGTCACACATCACAGGGAAAGCAAGGTTTCTGGCCAAATAGACATGCAGAGAAAATTCCTCTTAGCTTTTATTAGGGCACAGATCTTCTCCATTAAGTATTTTATGTCAAACTTGGAGCCTGGAGGGGCCATAGGTCAGTGTGATAGAGCACCTGCTTTGCATGCAGAAGGTTCCAGGTTTGATTCCCAGCTTCTCTAGGTAGGGTGAGGAAAGAATCCTGCCTGAAATCCTGGAGAGCTGCTGCCAGTCAGTGTCGATACTACTCGGCTAGATGAACCAATGTCTGACTCAGTATAAGGCAGCTTCCTACGTTCCTAAACTTTGGCAGATCCTGATACTTCAGGGAAGGCTTGAGGTGTAGAAACCCATACAATCATTGGTGAAAAATATCCGTCTTGTCCCAATACAACACATATGAATCTCTGTCAAACGTTGTGATTTATTTATTTATTTTGCAATATTTTGCACATTTTGTGTAAGTCCAACTGTCACTAAACTCAGTTGGACTTACATGTGTGAGATTATACTGCTCAGTTAATAAAAGAACTTTTAAAAACCTTCATACATTTACCCACTCATCTAAATGTAATGTGCAAGTCAGCCCTCAACATAGTTTTTCCACCTATTGTTATTGACACAGCATTAAAATTCTTACCTCATTTTTCCCAGCTAAATGGAGAAATTAGGCAGCACTACATTTATACTCATATTTTAGCTATTCACTCCCCACAGAACTAAGTCACAAGGGTGAATATACTATTGGCCAGCCTCCTGAAGAAAATAAATGAGGAAGTAAAGGCCATTGATTTTAATAGACCTTTGTTCCACATAAGTATGCTTAGGATTGCAGCCGAAAAAGTCACTTGGATTCTGAGCAGAAGAGGAGGTAAGCACAACGTTTCCTTCATTCACCATGCCCAAATAGCTCCTTTTTATTAACAGTCTCTCAAGCATGTTGTGCCAGTGAGGTGGGAATTTCTATTTAAGGCTGGTGTTTGGGTATGTTGTTTCCTTCCAGAATCTGGCTCAAGAGTTTTCTCACAGTTCTCCAGTGTTTGGAATACTTGCCTTGCCTTTTTTCCTTGCAATTCTTACAATACTTTTATACCACCTGGAAAGACTACGGGAAAACTGCATGGAGAATGTTACATATCTTGCTAAGGACTTCAGTCTCCAAGCAAATCTTGAAAAAGTTTGTCCATAAAAGCAGTGAAATGGTAATGATAATGATAATTTCCTCTATTTCTGATGTTCAGGCATGAGTTCCCTTGTTTACGTAGCCAAGATGCAGCTGACACAAGTGGCAGGTGCTGAAGGGAAGAAGCAGTCCCCAGGCCAGCACTGGTACCTTCTGTTGGAGGACAGAGCTGTGTGGGGACAGGAGAATCCGCGATGTTAGAAATTGCCGGGATTCTTCCAATTCCACTTTGAAGCTTGGATCACCTCACTCCCATTTTCAATTGTGATCTCTGTTTCTTTTCATTTGTAAAGGGAAAGTGCGCGTTTTAGTATGCATTTTTTAAAAGGTGCACACCCAAATGTGCATGTTTCCCCCATAGACTAAACTGTGAAAATACATTAAAAAACATTCATTTTTTAAAGTGCACATTTCTTTAACATGAATACAAGTTCAGGAAACTGCAAGCTTTCCCCCGCAAAATGTGCTCATGTTTATGTTTGCATTCACACATGCAAAAGGGCAAATTCTAGTAAAAAATGAAGCAAAATACAATTCTCGTACATCTCTCTCTGTGTGTGTGCCATGCAGCCTGCCCTGTGCCCTCTAAACTAGCCATTCATTTTATGGAAGAGGATAGTGTTCATCTCAAGTGTTGAAGTTAGATTCAACTGCTAGTCCATTTGGCTTCTATACATGGAATGGAGTAGGGGTTCCTTGACCTTGTCCTTTGCCTCAGGCAGCAAAATGTCTTGGGTCATCCCTGCCAAAATGGTGTCACCCACACACAACAGAGGCATCAGTAAACTCAGTGGAACCCCAAGGTTTGCCAAAGTACAAACATCTTGTGGAGGGGACCAAAGGGGGGGGGAAATGAATGCCCCCCAAAAGCCCAGTGGGGATTGACCATGATCAATGGCCATGTAATACTGACTGATTGTTGTGGGTTGGGGGCAACCCGGAAAACCAGGTAGGAGAAAGAATGGAATAGCATATCCTGAGCAGAAGCACTCCACACTGCAACATTTTGTTACAGATCACATGTATACATAAAATATTTAAAATAATTAATTGGCACTTTTTAAACAGTGAATTGTTACTGTGTATACACAGAACAGTCTTAGCCTGCTTCTAGGATTCAGGGAAAGGGGTGGCACCAGAAAAAAATAGAGGGAAATGTGCATTTCCTGCGGGGTTGGAAGTGAACTTTATCCCACATGCTGAATTTCTGGATGAGAAAGAATGGCACATTTCACATTACAGCTCACATCCTAAGCATATTTTCCCTGAAATAAGTCCTGCTGATTTTGATGGAGTTAACTTTCACTTAAGCAAGCTTAGGATTTCAGCCTTATTTTTAAAGTTCCAGCTTATGATTCAGTTACCATTTGTATGTGAAAAGTGCCTTTCCTTCAAGGAATCACAGGGGTCCAGCAGTGCAGGGATGTGAGCTATTTATCGGGGGACACTTGCCCCCTTTGCTCTCCCTGGTGCCACCCCTGAGTGAAAAAGAGAACACTGAGAGCACGGACCTCTCGTGGCATTACCGTCATCACTTATTTACTCTTTAATGAGCTTCCATCGTGCATTAAAAACGTGGTTGTTCGGGCAGGCATTTGGGGTGGGTTAGGGTATTTAAAAAAAAAAAATGGTAAAATTTTATTGTTTTAAATTGTTTTATGGTGGGTTGTACATCGCCCAGAGTGGCTGGGTGACCAGTCAGATGGGCGATTAATAAATTTAATAAATAAATAAATAAATAAATTATTTGTACGGTGCCTAAAATATACAAGGTGCTGTGTTTTGACAAACGTATTGGGGAGCCTGTTTGCAGGCTCATGATCTTCCATACAATGGAAGAGATATGTTTGAGTATTGCTTCCTAGTAACAATGTTATTTCTGAACAGTGAAAAAACACCCGGTGGTTTGTTATCCATAAAAACAATGTACTACCCTTTTGTTAAAATAGCGCTGACTAAATAGATTGACATTTTCTGCCATTTCCATGTAAGAGCTCAGTCATATAAACAAACACGGCACCATGTGTTAGCCATGGAACCAGATAGAAACTGACCTTCAAAAAGGACCTGAACTGCAGATGTAGCACTATATGGGGGGAAGGCACATACTGTCATCTGTTTATCCAGGGAAAGTTCATTCTTGCTGCTTTTTAATCTGTTGTTGAAGGAACCTATTAAAACACCACTTGTATCAGCTAGGCTTTTATAATTATCTATAAATTAAATCCTATGACAAGATATTGCCACACAGTCACAATTTATGTAGGCAGCTAAATCAACAGCTTAGAAATATCTGCTTGTTGATGTAATATACAGTTCCCACCCCAGCATATGGATGATATTCTGGAGGTGACGGACTCGACCTTGGGGGAGCTGGGGGTGGCGACGGCCGACAGGAAGCTCTGGCGTGGGCTGGTCCATGAAGTCACGAAGAGTCGGAAGCAACTGAACGAATAAACAACAACAACCCCAGCATATTTCTTGACTTGCTCATGACTGATTTGATACTTGGGCCTCCTCAGAAGGAGAGTCAGCATACAGATGTGCAAAAGATTGTTACAAGTGGGACCTGCAACAAAATGTTATGGTCTATCTCCAGGGCTCCTTCACACAGAGCTTTTACCCTGCTATTGAGATTGCTCACATATGGAGGTTTGTGGGTCCTTTTCATGACGTCGTTAACCTCTAGAGCACATCCAGAGGTATTTCCTGGTTATTTTGTCTCTAAAAGATCCAGAACTAATGAGTCATCTTTTAAATTCAGAATGTTACGTGACTGAAACAGCCACTAGATGGGGCTATTTCATTGATTTCTATGGAAGCTTGAAAATTAAAAAGCTTCCCCTCTCAGCAATCATAGTTATTGTCTGGGAGCCCGTGATAAACACAGAAAGGCTTCAGAAGGGGAGAACTGTGGGGGGTTTCTTTAGTGTAAAGGCAGCCCCAGTCTCTAACAGGAGTGCTCCTGTTCTGAGCTCCAAACAGCCTGGAATAAGAGCTTTGTTGTGCTGTTTCGGACTCACTAAGGGGGGGGGGTTCAGGGGAGTTTTCATCCCTCTGAAGCTTTCCCCCATTGTGCTAAACAAGGGTGGGGAATCTCTTTCAGCCCCAAGGTCCAAATTCTATTTTGGAGACGCTCTCAGAGGCCACATTCCAGGGGTGGATGGGGGCTGAAGGCAAAGGGATGGGGCCAAAATATCCTCCCACATCCAGCATATTGAAGCTAGGGATGTGCAAACCCACCCCATCCAGTCCTCCCCCCCGAATCCTGCCCGGCTGGCTTTGCTCCGTGGCCAGTCCACAGAACTGCCGGCCAGGCCGATCCGCAGAAAGGCCTCCATCCACTGCCGGGCTGCTGCGGACACAAATGGCATCCTGCCAAGGGGATGCCATTTGCATCCCTACGCTAGGCCATGATAGGCTACGTATATCTTTACGTAGCCTATCACAGCCTAGTGTACGGACGCAAATGGCGTCCCCTGCACAGGACACCACTTGTGGCCGCAGCAGCCCGGAAGATGACCCGGAGCCGGAGCCACCGCCAGGTAGATCCATTCCGGGGATTTTGGGGGGTGGTGGGGAGGTAGTCTGTTCCGCCCCGGACTCCAGGGAGCTGGATTCTAAAGAATCTGGCCTCACTGGAGTCTGTAGCGGAATTCTCCAACATCCCTAATAGAGAGAGGAAACACACACAGTGTAGGCTCAAAAACCAATAGAAATTCAAATTGCTGCCTCAGAAAAGTGGAAGCCTCCACATAGTTGATGCTGTTGTCACTTGCAGAAGCAGTGCAATAAACCAAAACCCCTTAGGAAAAAAGAAAGAACCTGGTCCTGGGCTACAACCCCTGCCAATAGTGAGCCCTATCTGTGAGAAACTGTTGGAGAATGTCTCCTCCTCTAGGAAAAATTTGGTGAAATTGTCCCCCTAATTTCTCTGCCCACAAAAATAGGCTGGAGAATTTTGAGAGGCCATCTGTGCACAGCTCTGCTGAACCTCTCTGACTGTATAGAGAAAGGGATGATGTTTTAATCTTATGGCATGCCCTCCACTGACCCTAATCCATTATTATAAGCTTTCAGGGGTTCAAAATTCCACCCTCCCTCCACTTTCCTCCCCCCCCACCCGCCCCTATCTCTCACTCAAGTGACACCTTCCACATTTTGTAGGTCCTGGAAGCCATTGAGCAAAGGTACTTGTTGGGTTTGGAGGCCTTGTTTTGTTGTTTTTAAAAAAATCTTTTCCATTATGTCTCCAAACTAATATACTTCTGTGTACCCAGGTTGTCTCTTGAGTATGCCAAACCACTAACTTATTTTTGCATGGCTTCATTTAGCTTAGACTACTCATGTTTGGTATTAGAGAGACAGATATTGGTTAAACAAAGTACAACATGTATGCTTGAGAAATCAGTATCTGAATCTTAAATCAAAATTTTGAGTTCAGAAGCCCTCAATTCAAAACACATTTACTCATTCACCACCATGAAGACTCTGGAAACCACCTTCTATGGGGGTTGACCTCCATGCTATCTGTACTATCTAAAAATGCTTAGATAAATCATTTTTATCATGCTAAGAGTTTTCAGACCCCTACTGGATGTTCTTGGCAGCTGATAGTGTGGCCATCGGTCCTACTTTACAAAGGGCAGTTCTCTATTTCAAGGTCTGTCAGAAGACAGTCCTGTGTGGAAGGTGTCCGCTATTTGGAGAGCGGTCCAGGCCAAACCTGGTTTAAAGATAAAGAACCATAGGGGACTCAAAGTTGCCCATCAACAGTTAGTACCTGGACAGCAGACTGAGCAGGCATAAAGGTCACCCTGTCACAGTCTTCCCCACTATGGTAATATGCTTGGTATTTCTATTTAATTTATAGTAATGTTTTTTAAAAAAAAACTGTACACACACACACACATTAACTTATGCAAATTTTATGCAAATTAGTGTCCTCTTTTGTCCTCTTTTGGGGTGATGTGGAAGCAGCTACTTGTGACAGCTGATAGTGGAGGTGAAGAGACTGATAGCATGATGACAACAGTCCTCATGAGAAGCACTTAGTAGTAGCAGTATGAGTCACTGCAATATAGTCCCGACCATCTGCATGGTACTTTACAAAGTACAAGACCAAAGGTTCCAGCCCTGGGAAGCTTACAAGCTAAAGTTCAACAAAGGAAAGACAACAGGAGGGACAAGTAGTGGGGGGGGGGAGGGTATGCACTGGGATAATATTCATGTATTTCAGTTACACATTTAGGCTTTGTTCCAGTTGAGCATGGGGACTAGTGGGTTGTGCCAAAGGCATCAGTGGAAAGGTGGAGTTTGAGGAGAGGTGGCATCATGTAGGTGTTTGGGGAGGTAGTTCCAGATAAAAGGAACAGCAAGGGAGATGTGGCGGAGCCATTTGAGGGATGAGCAGATCTTTTGAAAGCTAAGTTCTGGCTCAGATAGCGCTCACTTGCCATTTGTTTCCAGTAGCATCCCCATCCTGAATGTAACATGTCTTCAAGTCCTCAGTCCCACTGATTTAGATGGAACTTAAATAAAGTTTGACTTCTGACAGGGGAGACACCAGCCAGGAAGCTAGACAAGAGCTTTATTGTCTCTTCCCAACAAGGAACAAAACAAGAACTCCAACAAGTAACAGGAAACTCCTGACTCTCCACCCAGATACACCTGAAGTCCAGTCCCATATAGTGACTCAACTTTATCCACACGCTTGGGTTGCATTTCAAACCTGGGCTCATACCCAACCCAAATATATATCAGAAAAGCCAAATCCAGCCCCTGCGGGTTCCATCATGGGTTCCATCTACCTGAAGGCTTAGTTCAATTTTAGTACCATATGCTCATATATTGAACATTTTGGGTAGAACAAAGCCTTGAGTAATTTGCATCATTAAGGGTGAAATGGGCTGAAATTAGAAAGCGGTGTAAATTTCAGAAAAATCCCAACCAGTGTGACCTTTGGCCTTCCTCAAGTCTTTTCCAGTTTTAATCACATCAGTCTTGCTTTGTTTCTTGACCAAAGGAAATATTAGTAATTTATGTAAAGGGCTTTATATGTTTTTTTTCTTTTTATATTCAGACTGGCTTTATATGGGCCGTTTGCATGCAAAGGCTACCATTAGTCTCTGGTAAGCCAGAAACTTTGGATCCAGTGCCAAGCTAAACTTGGCTTCATATTCCCAAACAAAAAGGGAGCCACTGGAGCTGACTGTACATATATGAAAGGAAAATAAGAGATAAACATGCAGAAGATTACAGTGACCATCAGGAATAATGCCAGGACATGCTTTTTGGTCTGGCTACTCCTGATTTCTACACTAGCTGTGTCCTCTTCCAAGGCTGGCCAACCTTACTGTGGAAAAACAAACAGAATAAATCAACTGCTATATTATATACAGCATAATGTGTACTGTGGTACGTACCAGGATGCCTATACTATCCATGCTTATGAGCAAAGAATTTGAAATGGAAACTCCGAAGTATACATACCCTTCTTCCTGTTCATTATTCATCCATCAAAATGGAAGGACTCTTACAATGTTATAGTGGTGTTGCTTATGCTATTATTTTAGTTCAGTTCCTTCTCTGCCTCAGTAAAAGGAAATGCTATAAAAGCATCCAGAGGGAGATGAAAGCAGGGAACTTGCTCCATACCATTGACCGCATAGAAAACAAAATGAATGAAGTTCCTTCCCACAGTTGTTGGCTTCAGGAATTCAGCTTACATTGATCCACTCTTAAGAACATAAGAAGAGTCCTTCTGGATCAGACTGAAGGCCTATGTAATCCAATATTCTGTTCCCACAGTGAACAACCAGATACTTATGGGAAGCCCCAGGGTGGGCTACTTGGCACACAGGTCTCTTCTCCCAACACCTTAGTGCCACTTCCCAGCATTTGCCACCTGAGGCAACCACCTCTCTTTGCCTAATGGTACGGCTGGCCCTGGACTGAGAATTGCAATCTCTACCAGTTGATCCTGTAAGGAAAAAAATAAATAAAAAGAAAGGGTGGCAGCAGGCTGACCTAGAAGTGGAAAGTCCTTCTTTGACATCCTCTGATAATGATTAGGCCTGAGTAGGTCTCCTGTGCCAGTGCAGTTCATCAGCAGGACGAGAACCTTCACTTATGAAGCTGAATAGGAAATCATTATCACAGGATACTGGGGTCATTTGGAGACCCCTTTCTCATTTTATTTTCAAAGAGAACTGATTTTTTTTTTGTTCCCACCTGGTTTGAATTTGCACTTGTGACTCATCTTCTGAGCGGATTCATCACATGTAGTAGCATGCCTTGGATCAATTGTTCAGCACATCATGGTTGTGCTGGATTTGTGGCAACTCCATTAACTCCACAGGGGGGAAAACATTTAATTTCCGTGAGCTACACATATCCTTCTCAGCCCTTTTGGATCTATACCCAAACTACCTAAGATGCAATGTAGGTACAGAGTTCTCCTGGATGGGGTTTAGGGGAGGGAAGATGGCTTCTCCCATACCTCAAGTGGAAGTATGGAAGGGCCGTGGCTCAGGGTGATAGAGCACATGCTTTGTATGCAGAGGGTCCCAGGTTCAATCCCCAGCACCTCTAGGTAGGGCTGGAAAAATTCCTGCCTGAAATTCTGGAGAGATGCTACCAGTCAATGTTGACAATACTGGGCCAGATGGACCAAGATTCTGACTCAGTAAAAGGCAGCTTCCTATGTTCTAAGTTTGCTTGAAGGGACAGAATCAAACATAAATAATTTATGTAAACTAGTAATACTTGTAAATCCAGTCAAATCCCCTGATGAACTGTCTTAATTCATTTATCTTCATCTCATTAACTACTATAGGTGATAACACAAAATTAAAAAAAATAACAAAGAGGAGAAATTACTGAGTATAAATACTATATTGCATGCAGTATTTTTATACTCACAGTGTCCATAGACTTTTTATCATAGAGCTTCTGTCCAGAACAACATCTGAGACTGTGTCTGTCTAGGAACTAGACTTCCCCAACTTCAAACTTCTCTGAGTGTAGTATCATATTGGCTGAAAGGGGGGGGAAATATATCACAGAGGAACTAGAGATCAAATCGCCAACATTCGCTGGATCATGGAGAAAGCAAGAGAATTCCAGAAAAACGTCTATTTCTGCTTCATTGACTACGCTAAAGCCTTTGATTGTGTGGATCACAACAAACTCTGGCAAATTCTTAAAGAGATGGGAGTACCAGACCACCTCACCTGTCTCCTGAGAAACCTGTACGAGGGTCAAGAAGCAACAGTAAGAACCAGACATGGAACATCCAATTGGTTCAAAATTGGGAAAGGAGTACAGCAAGGCTGCATATTGTCGCCCTGCTTATTGAACTTATATGCAGAGTACATCATGAGAAACGCCGGGTTGGATGAATCACAGGTCGGAATTAAGATTGTTGGGAGAATTATCAACAACCTCAGATATGCTGACAATACCACCCTAATGGCAGAAAGTGAAGAGGATCTCAAGAGCCTCTTGTTGAGGGTGAAAGAGGAGAGTGCAAAAGCTGGTTTGAAACTCAACATTAAAAAAACAAAGATCATGGCATCCGGCCCCATCACTTCCTGGCATATAGAAGGGGAAGAAATGGAAGCAGTGACAGATTTTATTTTCTTGGGCTCCCAGATCACCACAGACGGTGACTGTAGCCATGAAATTAAAAGACGCTTGCTCCTTGGGAGGAAAGCTATGGCAAACCTAGACAGCATAGTAAGAAGCAGAGACATCACCTTGCCGACAAAGATTCGTATAATCAAAGCTATGGTTTTCCCAGTAGCAATGTATGGCTGTGAGAGCTGGACTATAAGGAAAGCTGAGCGCCGAAGAATCAATGCTTTCCAACTGTGGTGCTGGAGAAGACTCTTACGAGTCCCCTGGATGGCAAGGAGGTCAAATCAGTCCATCCTAAAGGAAATCAACCCTGACTGCTCATTGGAAGGACAGATACTGAAGCTGAAGCTCAAATATTTTGGCCACCTAATGCGAAGAGAAAACTCACTGGAAAAGACCCTGATGCTGGGAAAGATTGAAGGCAACAGCAGAATGGGACGGCAGAGGATGGGATGGCTAGATAGCATCACCGATGCAATGAATATGGACTTGAGCACACTCCGGGAGAGAGCGCAGGACAGGAAGGCCTGGCATGCTATGGTCCATGAAGTCACGAAGAGTTGGACATGACTGAACAACTGAACAACAAGTACAGCTGGGCACATACAAGCTTCGATGGACTCTCTCAATTGTGGTGCATATTTTGTGATTTATATTTACATCCCTTAGGAGAGAAATGAGCTTTTAAAGTTTTCATCTTTAAGTCCATCAATTTATCATTTTATCAGATAAATCATGAATAGTCACTAAAAGATCAACTAAGTTATTTTCAAGAAGCTGACATGAACATACACACGTAATCAAAACTGTGTGTTGTTCCTTCCGCCCTCAAGGGCCCATCTTGCCTTTTCACTAAATTGTATTGGCTAAAATTGAGGTTGTATATTTAAACACAAAGTGACATTATTTAAATTGCTAGAGCCTGCGATTTTTGTAGTAATAATGTAAATTCTATCCCACATTAATTCATCTGCATAGCCTGACAAGGATAGTGTAGTAAATCTGAACTTACTTAATGCTTCAGTCTGGAGTTCTGCATTGGCCTTGCTGGAAAGAAAAGCACTGGCATTGGTATGTAATCCTATACATCTACACCAGAGTTTTTTCTTGGGAAGGGGGATGGGTGTTTTGGGGCGACATCATGGCTGGGCAGCCAAGCAGCACCATGTATCACAGTCAGGTTCTCCTGAAGCCATGCAGGACAGCTATGTGTAGAAGAGGAACCACTTCTGAGATTTTGTACAAAGGGAAGTTTCATGCATCTCTCTCATCAGGAGACAAGTGCAGGACCATCACATTCATAATAACTAAGCCAGGGTCCCAAACCTTTTTGGGTTGGAGGGCACATTTGGAATTTTGAGAGAGTATTGTGGACACTCTCATGAAATGTCTGCTATGGGGGGCTTGCCCATTCAAAAATCACTGCCATGGGGGCATGGCTGGTCACAAAACACTCATTCCCCACAAGGCAAACTGGTGAGACTAATAGAAAGGTAACTTGCCCAAGAACCTAAGTGCAAGGCAGAGGTGGGGTCTGAGCTCCAAAACACAAAACCACACTTTTGAACCCAAATAAAAACATGCTGGAGGGCAACCTTTTGCTTCGCAGCATGCCAGCTTCCCAATTAAAAATATTTTTTAAAATCTTTTACAATAAAGTAAAAATCAGGAGAGGCAGGGAGCCTGGTGGTGCCAAGGGAGGTGTATGTGGGCACACTGGTGCCCATGGGACCATATTGGGTACCCTAGATCTAAGTAAATCTGCATGTTTGTCTTGCAGTGTTTAGAATTTTCAACAAAGACTGGGGTAAAGAAAGGATGAATGTACAATGGGTGATTTTCAGCAGATCTTCTAAAAGCATGTAATTTCCATGGCTCTTGAACTCGGAAAAGATCAGGTCATAGGGGAGACGTACAAACTCAAAGCTCTATTTAGGCCCACTCCCATTTTGTACATCCAGTGCATACTACATACCAATTATATGGAAATGCAGCATTCCTTCCATGAGAAAACATGGATGAAATGCAGTTTTCTGCATCACCTCTATTCAGCATCAGTTCTTCTCCTAGCAGATGGGAGTTCCTATGTTGTATTTCATAAAAGTTCATCATGAAAACAAAACCAGAGCCCCTGGTTTTTGTTTTGTTTTTTAAAGGTAATGAAAAACTTTAAATTCTGAGACACATTGAAGAAAAAATGTTGAATTTATTTCTAACGTTAATTAATAAGAGCTGAAAAGCATACACTGCGTGTACTAAAAATCCATTTGCCAGTATTCCCACGCATACACACATGTTGGAATCATAATGTTCCAGGACTTACACAAAAATTAAGCCATAAGCTTAATATACATGTTCATGACTAAAATACTTTTTTTAAAAAAATACATGGCTTGAAATACTCCAGTGCAGAATGTAGAACTGATTTTCAGCATCCTTAGAATTCAAGAAAGCTAAATATGAATTTAGAATCTACATTTAACAGGGATGCCTTGAAACATGCACTGAAGCATGCAGTTTTCATTTATGTAGGGAGCATATTCATCCCTTTCCAATTCATGAATAACAGTTTCATGTCTTTCAAAAATCTTCCTAAGAATCTGTGATGCTAACAAATCTGCATCTTTGTATTTCAACTGCAAGATGCAATTTCTTTCATTTTATTTCTGTGGTTGTTGTTTTTCCCCTCTGCAAAGACTTGCCTAAAGAAAAGGTCAAGCGCAACCCATTAGTTAGTATGTCCCACTGTAACTGAGCCTATAACTAAAAAACCCGCATAATGCTGGTTGCGTATCCTTCTCTCCACTTCCTCTGCAGTCTAGGGATGTGAAAATCTGCCAATACTGATCCTCAGGGCAATTTTGATGGAGACTGATGGATCCAAATGGCTTTCTGACAGCTCTTGGGGATTTTCCTATCACCTTGGCAGGCAGTTCTGTTGAAACCCTGGTTGATCTCTGGAATGCAGAAATGGCCTGGATGGTTGTTGCGATCACTCCTGAGCATCCTCTCCCATGGAGTGGAACCAAACAAGCCCCATCGTTTTCCAGAGTGCTGTGGGTGATGAAAGAAGTGGGACACTGACTACAGTGATGTTGGAGGAAAACTCAGAATTAGTCCAACAGAACATGGGCTCATTTGAAAGCCTGCTCTGGGGCAATGAGGGCAGAAAAGAAATTGTATTTCCCACTATTGTATCTGTTCAGAGTTGCCCAGCTGAGTGTTTTTGGATGGTCAGAGGCCTGTTATGCTCTGGCCTACAAGAAGAAGAGGTGGATCACTTGATAGCCTGCTGTGACCAATTCGCACAAAATTTTACATATAAAATTGATCATATCCATGCTGACTGGGGTGCCATAGTTGATAAAGGTCCAAGTAGATGTAACTTTGGCTTCTGCTTGTCCAGTTCCATCTTATCCTCCATGCTATTTAACATATACATGAAATGGTTGCAAGAGATTGTCCAGAGTTTGGGGGTTTGGTGCCACCGGTATGCTGATGACACCCAACTCTGTCTCCCTTTTCCATCTAAATCCAAGGAAGCTGTTCTAGTTCTAAATCAATGCCTAATGTCAGTAATGGACTGGAGGAGGGCAAAGAAATGGAAGTTTAATCCAGACAGAGGTGCTTTTCATCAGTCAAAAGGCATATAGAGATTCAACCTCTGCTGGATGGGGTTACACTCCTCCTGAAGACTCAGGCTCACAGTTTGGGTGTATTCTTGGAATTGGCCCTGAACCTGGACACCCAGGTCTCAGCAGTGGCCAAGAGTGCGTTTGCCCAGCTGAGGCTAGTGTGCCAACTGTGCTCATTTCTAAAGATGTTTGATCTGGCCACAGTCACGCATGCCTTAGTTACATACCGTTTGGACTACTGTAACACACTGTATGTGGGGCTGCCTTCAAACATCGTTCAGAAACTTCAGCTGGTCCAGCTGTGGCCAGACTGTTAACTGGGACTAGTTGCAGGGAGCATGTGACTCCCTTGTTATGACAGCTTCACTGCTTACCTGTCTGTTTCCGGGCAGAATTCAAAGTGGCCTATAAAGCCCTATGCAGCTTGGGACCAGGCTACCTGAAAGACTGCCTTCTCCCATATGAGCCTGCCTAGTTCTTAAGATCTTCTGGAGAGGCACTTTTTTTGAAACCACTGCTTTCAGAGGCATTTTTGGTGGACAATGGTTGTTACCTGAGAGAGGGTCTTTTTGGTGGCTACTCCTAGGCTGTGGAACTCCCTCCCAAGGGAGGCTAGGTTCACTCCCTCTCTGCTGTCCTCCTGCAGGCAGGCAAAGGCTGCTTTATTCAAGAAGACCTTTGGCCTGTAAGCGGGTCTGTTGGGTTGGGTGATATTTTAATTTTTTTTATTATTCTGTAGTTATTTTGTTTTTATTGTATTTTAATGCATTGTTTTATTGTTTTAATCAGTTTTAATTATGCCTGTAGGCTGACTTGAATGCCATTTTTTGGTAGAAAGGTGGGGTATAAATCAAATAAATACATACATACATACATTTTGAATGTGCAGTTACACTGACCTGATTCATATCCTTATGTGGCCTGCAGGTCATTTTTGTGAACATCCCCTCCTGAGATGCTTGTAAGTTAACTACCGATGCAAGGCCTCTATGCATAGGGCAGTCTACGTATGCATACCCAATCTGCAAGATTCTTAGGGCATAATCCTATGCACGTTTAGACAGAAAAAAAGTCCTACAATTCTCAGCATTCCCCAGCCAGCATGGGTTGTGTCCTTAGAGTATTGTGCATAGTATTGTGTCCTTAGAGATGTATATTTAAGTAGTCAGTAGCCAACTAAAAATACAAGGTAAGAAATTAGGCCATGAGTTTCAGGCACAAAATATTTATGGTACTTGTAATTATAGATACCAAACATACTACATAAAACAATTCAACAATACTGGAACATACATGGAAATCAAAGTGATGAAAGGTACAGTTCGGCATACCTAAGGGTAATTTGGGATCAGATTTTTATATCCCATGAAAGATCAAGAGGAGCCCTTCATCAATGAGTTTGCATCTTACTCAAACATACAAGTTTTTTCACAATTAAATAAAAGCATACAAGTTATTTCCACCACTTGTGGAATAAAACAGAGATATTCATTCTACGGAGAGTGAAAACGTTAATGGATTTAGACAACATGATTGCTTTTGCCTAACCCAGTCCTCCTGAGATATCTGGGTTGCTAGTTGAGCACTAAAATTCTTTGGACTGGAATTCACTGTTGTCTTGCAAATGACCTAGAGAGTTACTGAAAGGCGTTAAAGGAACACAGCCTGCATTTGGGAGGGTTATTGCGGATTTGTTTGTGATAACTGTAATAGTCATAAGATGGGGATATCTTAGAGAGCTGAGTAATTAATTAGTCAAAACAGCTAGTGCCATCTCCAGAAGGCCTCAAGAAAAAGTCTCAATACCTAACTCCCTGTTGTCTTTGAGCCAGATCAGTAGGTCCATCGAAAAAGAAGTTACAAAGCAAGGATTCTGCAATTTTGCCATACCTAATCAAGACACGATTGATGGAACCACCCAAAGTGCAGCTAGTAGAAAACCTGGGCTAGATCTACATTAGTGCTTTTTATCAGTATTGAAGTTCACTGATAACTGTTACACATTCTGTATACTGCTTTTCTAGAATTATTTCCTGCTTTTTAGTCTGTATTATCCAAAATACCACAATAGATGTCTTTGTGTGCACGACAATGTATAAATGCGGAAGAGGGATATAGCATAACCATGATGGGGGACACAAGGTGTAGATCTGGCCCTAGACACTTAATGGGCTGGTGAAGCTGTTATCCCACAAAGTCAACTGCATAAATGGATAAAGCAAGGCCATGGTCAGCTCGTGGTTTACAAGATCCCCAAGCAAAGAACATGAGGGAATCAAGCAGCAACCAAACAAAAAACACCCCAACATAAATAAATGTGGAGTGAGAAGATTTGCACTTGTTGCAATTGCTAGGACTTTCCCTACACTTTGAGAACTTTGGTTTAAGGGGTGGTGAAGGCTAGTTGGCACAAATTATGTATTGACTTTACGGGGATGGGGAACTCACTCAATTTGTGATTTCATAGTGACTTGTAAGTGCTGTCTAGAGGTGGAAGACAGTTGCATAAACAGTCATAGAATCATAGAATAGTAGGGTTGGAAGGGGCCTACAAGGCCATCGAGTCCAACCCCCAGTCTGCAGTATCCAAGCCGGTATGCAAGTATGGTATGAGAACTTCTCAGGCGAACCACATGGCCATTCTTCACCAAGGGGGCAGTCATATATTTTAACTGGCCCTTCTGTGATCCCAAGTCTAAGAACTCAAGGCCACTTTAATCAAATAGGTAGACTAGTCCTGATTTACTCATGTCTAACATCAAATCCCATTCGAACAAAAGCTAGCTTAAAAACGCTTTAGATGTCCATAGTATTGTGGGGAAAGTCTATCAAAGAACAGCATTGTTCCAAGGCATAGTCTGAAGGCACATGAGGCAGCCGCTGCACTGATGCTAAGCAGGTCTGGGTCTGGTCAGTGCTTGGAGGGGAGACCACCTGGGAACCACATGTAGCCAATAGAAGAAAGGTGGGATATAAATGAAATAAATAAATATGTCTAGTGCCATCCTTTACTCAGTCCCACGTAATAATATACTTCCCTGTGGCAACTCCTTGCATAGGGTAGACAGTGTCCTGAACTACCCTTTTGAGGACAAAAATTCTCACACTAAAAATCAATGTCTCTTATATGATGGCCATAGCACGGACCTGTGTGATCCTTCCAGCATCTGATATTATTCAGATAAATATTGCCTCTGAACATAGACATTCTATTTAAGTAGCATAGGGAATAGGAGAGGCTCTGATGGCTGAAGCTGGGGTCGAGCAGGTAGGAGGAGCTTTGGAAGTGAGGGAGGTGTGATAAGGAGTGTTTTGACAGGATGGGGTGGGACTTGTTGCACCCCAGCCTTTTGGAAGCACCAGCTGCCACTGGTCTTTCCTATCTTACCCAAGGCTCAAATATCACTACAAGTATAGCAACCCCCAACCTAGGGCTGTTTCCAGTGTTCGTCCTACTTTCAGTAGACCCATTAAAATGTAAAAGCTAATATTGGATACAGCCCCTTATGTCCCCAGGTGTTGTTGGACTACAACTCCTACCACCCCAACCATTTGCTGTGCTGTCTGGGGATGATGGGAGTTGTAATCCAACCATAGCTGGACTGCAGATTTCCATTCCAGTTAGGAAAGACTAAATTATAGCCTTAACCCACTCTTTAAAATACTTGACATCAGTAAAACACGTTTGTGTAGGTTGCATTTTCTGTAGCATAGGGATAGGCAAATTTGTGCCCTCCAGATATATTGGTCTAGAAATCCCTCCAGCCCCAGCCAATATGGCCAGTGATCAGGGATTGTAGGAGCTGTAGTCCAAAACATCTAGAAGGAACCAGTGTGCTCACCCCTGCAGTATTATTATTCACTGAAGCACATTACGAAGCTGTGGACTGTTCTGTGTTTTACTTGGTAGTGTGTCATAGAGCCTACCAAAACATTTCTCTCTATTTCATCTATTACATCAATCATTAAAAAGGGCTTCAAAAAGACATAAGCCCTTGAAAAAGTAGAGTGCTGCTGCTTTGCACAAAGATAAGAGCTGGTTTCTGGATGCTTTGGATACTTCAGTGTTTTTAAAACATGCAACACCAGCCATATGTTTATTTAGTTTGTGTTCTGTTTTTCCAGCAATTATTGAAAGGAATGTTGGCATTGTTATTGTACAAAATACACTTCACAGTGATCTCTTGCACTCCACAAATCATTATAATCAATGAATCCAAAGTCCCTGTGGCTTTCTGTTATTGGATTATTCAGCTTTTATAAGTGCAGAGTGCCAGATTGTTCTCATAGCTTGCATCACTATAACTAGAACATGATTTTAAAAGTGATTCTCTATTGGGTATGTGAATGCACAGGCAGGGCATATAAACCAAGAGTTATGTGTGGTTTCTAGGAATTTTTTTTTAAAAAAATCAGAGTTGTGAAACTAAACTAAGATATTGATATAAGCATAGAAACAGTTAGGTAATAAGTTTACAGATCATTTATTACATTCAGATACAAAGCCATTGACTTTTTGATATATATATTTTAAATCACAGGGTCTAGAAACTTTGTTAAAACATAACAAAGTGTAAACATAAATCATTAGGGCTTCAGAAAAAGTACTGCTGCAAGGGCCTTTATGGCCTGTACGGTATCTACCCTTGGGCTACAAAGTAGAGTTCTTGAATCCTTGGTTCTAGGATTACCATATAAAACGTTGCCTGAATTCTGATATAATATTTCATTTTATCTTGTTTTCTTGTTTCTGAAGACATGTGTGTACCTCAGCTCTAGACAGAATGCCATGTCACTGGGGAAACGGGAGAGGCCTATTCTCCATGTGGTGTTTCCATTCTGATACTGTTATAGCAGTTTGCTACCATATACAAGTACACAGGTTTGTACCAGTGTCAATGCTGTCAGCCAAACAGCATGGAGAATGGCACACAGTTGTCCACAGCCCCATGTCCTGGTTCTCCAGGGGTGCCCCATTAGGGTGGCCAAGTATCTGACTGCAGATGACAGTCCTCTACTTTGAAGAGCTGGTGGAGGACAGTCCTCTATGTGAAGGTGTAAGTAGTCACCCTATGCATAAGGAACCACTCTAGCTCACTTACCACCTGTAAATTCAGTCCCATTTAACCTCAGAACCTGCACTAAATGGGTCTGAAGCACCCCAGTGGGTAGGGTAACCAAGCAATCCCAACAGGTAAACATCAACCCTAAACACCACTACAGACAAGATTGTAACTTGAAACCATATTTATGGCTTTATTGCTGAAAATTCAGGGGAAATACAAACTAAAAGAAATAGCATGGTGGTTATATGAGCGTTAGAACTTTTCTCTCCAATTACAGGGAAAGAGAATGCAACAAAAACAGAAGATAATCAAAATAATTGCAATTGCCAAAGCTGGTATTATGAACTTGGCCAATAAGATAACAGCTTGAGCTTCTAGTATTGTTATGACTCCTCTTTCCAACTTACTCCTGTTTACTACTTGCAGTTCAAAGCTAAACAAAAATAATTCAACCTATGTGTTAACCCACCCACAGCCTCCTCCTGCTTCTTACTTGAATACAAAACTTATGCTGAAGCATTACTAGGTTCCTCTTGGCATAGGAAGAGTAGAGGAAGGAGTTGGAGTGAACAGAAAACTCAAGACTTGGGAATAATTCCAGTTCTCACCTTTGAAGATGGGATTCCAAATCCTCTCTTCAGATACAACCTCCAACTCTCAAGCTTAGGAAACACTCCAAGTCCCAAACCCCAAAATAACTCTAAGTCCCAAACTCAGAAATCATTCTAAGTCCCAGACTCAGAGATTACTCTAAGTCCCAAAGTCTAAGAGTCAAAAAACATCCATAGTTACCTAAATCCGTGGGTCTGGTGGTACGGCAGAAAGAGGGAAGTGGAGCAGCAGCAGCAGCAGCAGGAACAAAAGACACCAAAACCTCAGAGCTCCCATTCCCTGGGCTTTTATACCCCTGCTCTGGTCAAAGGTGGGGCCCAAGGAGCAATGAGACAATCGGCCTCCAATAGGAAATGGGATGCACATGGTTACAGCATTTGCTCACCAATCAGAAACAAGGTGTCCCATCTATCTCCCATGATTTCATGTGTCTGGGGAACGTGTTTGGCACTATTACAAATGGGCTACTTTGAAATGTCTCAACATATGACCCAAAGTCTGCCATCTGGGCATGCTATCTTGATTGACACATTGCTCTTCAGTATATCTTCTTTGAACTCCTGGTCATCTTTGGCCATTTTTGGTCATATATCCGCCCAAACACCTCCTCCTAGTTGTTGCTTGTGCACCCAACTAGCATTGAGTAGGGACATTCTCTTATCAGCAGGTGTACACCACGAGAAGTCAAAACAGTACTTTTCCTCCTCTCAGTAGGCATCTGAGCATGCTCAGGGTGCATAGGGGGGAGAAATGACGAGACGACACAAATAGAGTTGGGATAAAACTGGGCCACATTTATTGACATATTACAATCGGCGAAGGAAGCGCCGGCAGGCACATAGAAAACAAGTAATCATGACAGTTATTGAGTGAGGCATTCGTCGTCTGAGGCATGGAGTCTACTGTAGCCACCCTGCAGATCAATCCACATAATTCTGGGCTGGGAGACCTTCCCCTGTCACCATCCCTCGAGCCGCGGAAACTGAGTGGGTGAGGAGGGTCGGCCTCAGAGGTAAGCCGTATCTCCCAGTTCGGGGCCACAAAACCTGGAGTCGAGAGCCTCGGGCCTTACCAGTCACCTGAAATGGTGCCCACGAATGCTCACCTGTCCTCTCCCCCAGTGGAGTGCCCACCCAGAACCGTCAGTACAGTTGTGTGACCAGATAAAAATAGCAATCAGATGATACCAATTAGCTTACATTACTCCCTATCCCACCTGCAGTATGAAGTAGGCAAAAACCCATAGCCCAGCCAATCTGGCTAAGAGCAAAATTCCTACTCGGCCCCCAATAGGGCAACCCGTACAATCCACACTGCATGTTGAGCAGGAGGGAGGGAGCCAGAAAAGCCAGAATGAATGAGGAAAGGGGGTGGGGCGGCCTAAATATCAGCTGGCTCAGCCCCCGCCCCACCTGGATGTCGAGAGCGAGGGCAAATGGCCTTCGATCTCATCCCACCCTTCCCCCCCACCCGCAACATCCCCCCCGTGGTCAGGCAAGTCGGACGTGGGGTGAGGGGACTTGCGGGTGCATAGAGGGAGAAATGACAAGATGACACAAATAGAGTTGGGATAAAACTGGGCCACATTTATTGACATATTACAGTCGGCGAAGGAAGCACCGGCAGGCACATAGAAAGCAAGTAATCATGACAGGTATCGAGTGAGGCATTCGTCGTCTGAAGCATGGTGTCTACTCTAGCCACTCTGCAGATCGATCCACCTAATTTTGGGCTGGGATACCTTCTCCTGTCACCACCCCTCGAGCCACGGAACCCGAGTGGGTGAGGAGGGTCGGCCTCAGAGGTAAGCTGTATCTCCCAACTCGGGGCCACAAAACTTGGAGCCGAGAGCCTCGGGCCTTACCTGTCACCTGAAATGGTGCCCACAAATGCTCACCTGTCCTCTCCCCCAGTGGAGTGCCCGCCTGGAACTGCCACAGGAGGGCGACAAGCTGTTCATCTAATTTAGACACTCTGCCAGCACGTCGTGGCCTTGAGCAAGCTCTGTGAAGCCGCTTGTAAAGATTGCTGCATTTTTTCCCCCTTCTTCAAAAACAGTCCTGAAAAATCTCAGTTAGAGTCTCAGTTAGTGAAATAACATCATTAAGTATAGAATCAAATTTCATGGTCTTCTCACCCAGGGGTCAAGAGTCTGGAATATAAAGCTGTTTATGAGTCTGGGGTCTTCTAGGGGCTCTTCTTGTAGGCCTCTCCCAGATTAAATCACCCATCTTTACTCTTTGTTAACCCTTTTCAGTACCAGATTAACACCACCCCCATAATAACGTTGACAAATCTGCTAACATTATCAGCACTTCCTGCATCACACTGTGGTGTTCAGCTTGTGAAGCCTGCCTGCCTAGCATGACCAATAAAGATTGTAGATAGTTGCAGCTGTTGTTTAATCTCATTCCTGACATTGATTAGGTGATATACTAGTATATTGGATTATGAGAGAGAGAAAATGCAAAATTAAGATACTGGTGGACACTTCTACACAGGGTTGGTAATACAAATGCAAAACCAGAAGTCACCTGCATCAGCAGTTCCCATTCAAACCAGTGGGTTGATCAGTTTGCACAGACGATTCCCCCCATGAGTTAAAGAGGGAGTGTGCAGGCTAACTGTGACCATACTCTCCCCACCCACAACCTGGGACAGAAATGCTTTCTTGCCATCTGTGCATCTGGCCAGTGTGGGAAACGCCTCTACAGGCATAGTGACGTATGTGCATAGAGATCCTCTACATTAGGGAGGGCCCTGATTGGTGGGGAAGCATTTCTATGGAGGTGGGGGGCAGTGGGAGCCATGGCCATGGCATGCACCAGTGGTGGTGCTGGTGGGGCTCCTGCATTCTTTCTGCACATGGGGGTGGGAGTGGGGGGTCATGTAAATCTTTCTATAGGTTCTATGTACAGACTGGGTCACTTTATGATGAAAGTACTTCACATTTGAGCATGGTCCCCCTCCCCGCAGTTGCCTTTTATCTTCTCCAGATGCTCTAATTCAGCTACTATTATATCACTTTGTGCATTGTTTACATTCTCAGTAAGCATAAAATTCTTTGTGTTTAACTAATAAATACCCATCCATAACGATAAAATTCTAAGGCTGTACATTTGGCAACAGTCAATGGTTTTTTGACTCTCTGGTAACATTCCATTCCCAGCTTGCCAGCTTTATTACAATTGACAAACCAGATTCAGCTCTTCTTTAAGCTAATATAATCCTGTTGTTAAAAGACTTGTAGAAAACTAGAAATGTAGCAGTTAAAGGAAGCATAATACAGAGAGGTCAAGGGCAGTTAAATATCTGATTTTGAAGAAATTCTTCAGCAGAGTACATGAAAGAAGATCTCTAGAAACTATCGCCCCATATTTACTTAGTAATAAGTGATACTCTGCCACATGTACAATCGCTGTGGTTTATATGAGAAGCTTAGGAAAGAGACTGTTAACTGGGCCATCAATTCAATGGCATGACAAGTGAGCCAACATAAACAAGGATAGTAGGAATCCTGTATATAAACTTGAGCAGCAGGTTTGGAAAAGTAATAATTTCAAAATGAACTGTATTATTGAGTGAGAAACCTGCTGGTCATGAGAAAATAATATAGGCTGCCTTTTCTTGGTATGGGGGCATTCTTAGTGAGAATATGTAACCCAGTTTTACCCTCTCACGTGAGCCCAAGTATAATTCACATTTCACTCATATGAGAGATCCAAGAGGCTTATTATTATTATTATTATTATTATTATTAATCCAGTATTGTTGTTCATTGAGCCACATAATGATACCCTCAAGTGGAATATATCTCCAGGGCATAACACAAATGAGAAAGCGTTAATACAAGGTGGCAGACTTGCTCTCTGTACGCACAGAGTGAAAACAAATTATTTGAAAAAGAAGGAACATAAATCTGTAATAATAATAATAACAGCAAGACTTAGATGTCTATATGGAGGATGGAGCTTAACAGAAGCACCAAATACTAAATAAGTAACTTATCTCTCCAGCACAAGCCATTGTCCTCTATATCCAAACACAGACCCAGGTCCATACTTCGCAGGTTGTGGACAGAGGGTGTAGAGCAAAGACAGTCCAAATACACTGGCAATCATTAAGCACAGCTATGTACATCTTGGTCCAGCGAGGTGCAATAAGTTTCTTACTCCCCTCTTTACAATCGTATCCAGCAGCTTGGTGCCTCAGTTACAATTTAGCAGTTTGTTTGGACTGTATGGAAAGTCCAGCTGGAATAAGGATGCACCTGGATAGAATTATAATTGGGAGATACAGATGTCCTGGGAGGAGGCAGGCTAGGAAGGTGGGGGTTCACTCAGCTTTTATCAGGGTCCATGTTTTACCTCTCACATAGGGATGTATAAACCCTCCACTATCTGGCCAGAGGGGGCCCGCTGCAGGGCAATTTGGGCCTCTTGGGGCCCCATGGAGTCCTCCAGAGCCCTGCCACATCCACCGGAGGTGGCAGAGTGGCTCTTTGGCTTTCTAAAAAGTGTAATAAACTAATGGCAGCTGCCATTTGCCTATTGCAGGAAAATTGCAGCCATAAATGGCATATTTTACACAATTTGCAGCTGTAAAGCACTTTAACCTAAATTGCAGCTGTTTATGGTAAAAGTAAACAGTAAAGTCAAAAGCAGAAGTCAAAAGTCAAAAGTAAAACTTATTTAGGTAAAAGTAAGTACTTTGCGGCTGCAAATGGCATACAATACGGCATTAACAGCTGTAACTTTCTTGCGATAAGCTAATGGCAGCCACCATTAGTGTATTGCATTTTTTAGGAAGCTGGAGAGTCACCCCATGGGAACTTCTCTGGACTTGGAGGTAAGTGTGGCCGGCCCGCTGTGGTCTCTGGAGATTGGATTCTTTGGAATCTGGCCCCATTTGAGTCTGCGGCGGATTTCTCCAGCATCCCTACTCTCACATGATGAGAAGGAGCAGGAAGCAATGGTCTCAGAAGCATAAGGGCTTGCTAAAGATTCCTGTGACCTGAAACAGGTTGCAGGAGTTAGGATGGCCTTGCATATCTGAGATTGCTTCTCTTCCATTTTCCCTTCCTCAGTTAACATCTGCTAATGAAGGCTGTGTTGGGAAGATTCCCTCTCGTGGATTACAACAGTTACAAAGGCTGAGGCCTGTATTTTGAGGGCTCAGTATGAATTAATAATATGGAGGGCCATCGCTCAGAGGTAGTGCAAATGCTTGGCATGCAGAAGATCCTAGATTCAATTGCTGGCACTCCCATTAATAGGATCTCAGTGAGGAGGCTGGAAAGGACTATGCCTGAAACCTTGGAGAGATCCTGTCAGTCAAAGTAGCTAGCACTGAGCTAGATGGACCAAGGGACTCATGCGACTTGTCTTTCCCCTTCTCTCTCCCATTGTGCAGCCCCAGCACCACCTCAAATCTGCTCTGGAGGGTCCTCCAATTCTCCAGAGCAGATTATAATGGTATGTGGAGGCTGCAGGGGGAGGGGAATTCACCTTCCTCCCCCTTCCTCTCATGGAAGCCATCTGTCAGCAAAAGGGGTAAAAGTGAAAAGATTCTAAAAGTAAACACAGGCATTTCCACCTTCAATGCACCATCAAAGGTACACATATATTTCTGTCTCAATGTGCATAGTCTAATGAAGAGATAGCAATATATCGAACTGGGTATTTCCTGATAAGCAGTTATTTGTTCAAAATGAAAGCCCCTTTCTGCGGTTCTCCATGAAGATTTTTTTTAAAAATATGTAGTGTCCCTTGGACATTGGCCTTGAAACTGGTTAATCTTTGCTTAGGGGTACAAAGGGGGAAAATATTTTGCATGCTATCACTTATAACTGTTCAGGAATTTGGAGCCTCATCTGAAGTGTCTGGATTATATCATTGTTAGAATGCTGTAACCCCTCCTGGATAGAAATTGTGGCTTCCTCTCTAAACAGAACACTGCCAAACAGGCTATCCACACTCAATAAAAAATAAAAATAAGGACACGTTTTATGAGTCGAACAGTATTTGATTGCAGTTATATCAGACCTGTCTATCAAAATGAGCTCTATAGGATATTGAGGGTAGTACATAGTGTGTTTTTATTGTAGTGTACACATTCCATAACTTGAACATGATGGAGTTTAGTAAAAAAAGAAAAGAAAAGAGATTTGTTTTATTTCTTTAAAAATAATAGTTGTGATTTTATATCATACATCAGTAAATTAAAACAATTGGGACATACGTTTTGGTTGACTTGCTGGTGGAATGGCCACTCTTATGATCCCAACTATTCCAAGTTGCCACTGCACACCAGTGAACTCTGATACAACATAATTGTGATCATCTGCTCTTCTAGCACCAACAAGACAATGTAACAATGCCAACAGACCCTTCCAAGGTGCCCCTGGCAACTCCAGTGCCACACCAATTATGATGTCATGTGCCAACAACACATACAGGCAAAACCCCAATCAGTATGAAATGATGGCTCCAATGCCATGATATTATTATTATTATTATTATTATTATTATTATTATTATTATTAAACATTTCTATACCGCCCAATAGCCGGAGCTCTCTGGGCAGTTTACAGAGATTAAAAACATTAAAAAATACAATATACAGAGATTAAAAACCATTTACATAAAAAACACACATGAACAGACAATATACACAAAAGAAATATATATCTAAAACAACTTCAAACAAATAATCTCAAAAGCAAACAACAATAACCATAAAATATTCCAGGATCGATTAAACACTTATATACTGCTGAATGCCAGGGAGAAGAGAAAGGTCTTAACCTGGTGCCGAAAAGATAACAATGTTGGCGCCAAGCAGGCCTCGTCAGGGAGATCATTCCATAATTTGGGGGCCAGCACTAAGAAGGCCCTCTCCCTTGTCCCCATCTTCTGAGCTTCCCTCGGTGTAGGCAGCTGGAGGAGGGCCTTAGATGTTGAGCGCAGTATATGGTTCGTGTCGGGAGAGGCATTCTGTCAGGTATTGTGGTCCCAAGCTATGAGACCTCACCCTATCCTGTGCTCTCCCAGCACAAAGACAAAATGCACAAGCAGAATGCATGGAGATATAGGGTGATCAGGCTGATCAAATTTGCAGATGACACAAAATTGGGCGGGATAGCTAATACTTTGGAAGACAAATTCAAAGTGATCTTGATAGACTGGAGCACTGGGCAGAAAACAACAAAACAAGAAATTGAATAGGGATAAATGCCAAGTTCTGCATCTAGGAAAAAAAAATGCACAGTTACAAGGTGGGGGATACGTGGCTCAACAACACTACAAGTGAGAAAGATCTTTGAATCTGTGGCTCGAGCACAGGTTCGGGGGGGGGAGTGTGCAGGGACGCTGCTTCGGCGAGTGCACGGCAAACCAAACTAGGGTGAGTTCTTACATCCTTAAGAATCTCATTCTCCTTTGGGAACCAGTAGCAATTGAGCTCTACTATCTGAGACTAACTGGAACTGCTAAGGAATGAACTCCGTCCTGCTCCTGGAACTCTTATCATGGAAAGTAGCTAATAGCTTGCTGCGTCTTCTATGGAACTTATAATGTACAGTTTTCTGCCTTAAGACCAGTGAATACTGATCTTAAGCAAATGTAGCCTTTTAGACCACTGTATGGCTGACTCACATGACAATTTTCTGTGAAAGAGCCTCCATGTAACTTTCCCTTCAATATTCACACAAGTAAAATTGTTTGGGGAATGGATTCCCATGTGGTAAAATTGTATGTTACCATGGCAAGAAAAATGCTAGAAAACAAGAGTTCACAAAACCATTTTTCCACACAAATATTGAAGGAGAACATCGTTGGCAGAGCAACCCAACCAGCTGAGGTGGGTTGCTCTTACATTGGAGCCGCCAAAGAATCCAAAGCTCTACCAGATTCACAACAGCAAGACAGAAGGGAGGGAAGTGTCCGGGGTGGGGGGCTCTTTCCTTTTCCAGATTCGTTTTTTCTTTCTTAAGTGTTTCTCTCCTGTTTATGTTGATGGAAGGAACATGGACTACACCATCTCCCAGGCTGGCATAGCTCTCCCTCTTTTCTGAGGGTATCTCAGCGGCATGGGAATGCTATGGATCCTGAGAACTGACAGCCTTTCCCAGCACACCCATAGAATGCCCCCAATCTGCCCTTTTTTGTCTTTACCAATGTTGGAGAGGGCTGCTATGGTTTCCATGGGGGCAGCGAGGGAGCATCCAAGGTCATATCTCCCCATTTGAGAGCGGACCTCTCTCTCCACTCTCATGAAGGGTGAGGGGAGAGATTAAAAAAAATCCTATGCCCCATGGAACATGCTCCAAGGGACCATGGGTTTGCAGCCTTAATGGTGGCAGTTTCACTTCATTTGTTGTGGGAACTGGCCTGTTGGTTTTGTTGCATAAGAACTAATTATATAATGCTCTGGATGTGGATAAAATCCAACACATTCAATATATATTTTGCTCATTCAAAGAGCTATTTTTTCCTGAAATGTCAACTTGCATACATCTACTTTTTGAAATCTCAGTATGATCAGAGAGCTCCATAGCAACTCAATATACAGAAATAGAGATGAAGTCATCCAAATTGAATGTTTAAAATTAATAATAATAATAATAATAATAATAGTACTTAAAGCTAATGCATACTATGAATTACTCAGGTCAAATGTCAAATGAAAAATAAAAAGCTGCTTTCAAATGTATTTACCAGAGGAGTTCATTGCAAGGGAATGATTTCTGGCTGTTTGAAATCAATAGAACATCACTCTTTCCATCATGAATAAATTCAATCATGATCAATTTTGAGAAACTGTGTGCAAAATTCAGAAACAATTTTCCCATAGATGTCTCATTACTGAAACAATTGAGCAAAACTTGTAAAGCAAAAAAGTATCTTGTAATACAATGACTAAAAGCTCATTTTCCGATTTCTTTTCTTTTTACAGAAAACATACCTAAAAATACAGCTTAATGCAAAGGAAATCCTTCACACATTCGCATTTGTACTCCGTCTAACAAAAGTAGTTGTAGTAACCGTAGCTTTCTCAAATGGAGAATCACGACCAACTATCCTAACCCCTGAGGTCAGAGAGATGAATGTACCCTTTGTCAGTCCACCTTTGGAACATTTACAGTGCTGCACCCATTTTCATAGGGACCCACAATGGATTTCTCAGATGTGATATTCGCCAAAGCAACCATCTGCCATCAAGGGCCTCTCCCCAACCTGCAATACTCAGTGCTTGCTCAGTCAAATGCTCAGTGGTTCTGAAAGTCAGCCCTATGTTAGACTGCAACACGTGGGTCTTACTTTTGAGTAAATCTATTGAGAATTGAGTTCCCACACACAAGCTATATATTTTGTTCATCCGATTTCTCAATTTCTTGCATTCACTTGCATTCAAACTGAGTTATTTCTTCCAGAAATGCCAACCTACATACATCTACTTTTTGAAATCTCAGTATGATTGGAGAGCTCCATAGCAACTCAATATACAGGAATAGAGATGAAGTCATCCAAAGTGAAAGTTCAGGGGTAGGAAAGCATTGCTGCCTCTGAACTTTCAGAGATAGAAACACGTTCCACTTTAGTTCAGAGGCAGGAAATTGTTCCACTTTCTATACTTTCTGAAGATCTTTTTTTTTTTTTTTGCTATCCTGATAGAATGTATTTCCATTTTTCATGAACAAATAGAGTTCAGTGCCGGAGCATATGTTTTGTGTGTGGATGGTCCAAGATCAATCCCTAGTATATCCAGTTTAAAAAGGATTAGGTACGAAAGACATCTGCCTAAGAACTTGGAGAGCACCTGCCAATAAGAGCAGACGATACTGAGCTAGATGGGCAAATACTCTGACATAGAATAAGGCAGGTTCCTATGAATTAATGTAATTCTTGTATGTCATCTGAACTAGGAACAATACTACAGACTAGTGATATCAACAAGTAGACATTACAGGACTAGGTGGTTCAGGAAATCCATGTTTTGAAGTCTGCATGCATTTTTAACTAAGGCTGAGTCATGTAGATCAAACTGACCATTGAAAGGCTAGATAGCAAACACTGCAACATCCTTGTAATCGCAACACAGAAATAGTTCCCATAAGAAAGTATCTGCATAAGTAAAGTACTTAGGAAATTCAGAAGCAGACAGATTAGATGTGTGTGTGTGTGTGTGTGTGTGTGTAGACTCCTTGGGATATAGAAAAATGGTAAAGGGCTATTTCTCTCTCTCCATACTGAGTGCCGACACTGCTGTTTTTAATTTCACTCATGGTTTTAATTTTTTTCTGCTATGTACGTAACTTAATATCTGTTCATTAAATTCAGTTTTCATCTCTTAAAATGGATGCAATCAGCCCTTCATTTGCACTGTAACCTGAATTTTTAAAGTCTCCCCCAAAGTGTATTGTTATACTAGTAGGATATTTTGAGATATTAATTTTGATATACTTGTGAAGCATGCCACTGTTCTGAACTGGGCAATTTCTTTCTGCATCCTTCCCAAAGTTCTTCTCTGGCTTGGATTGTAAAAAACCCAAAAAAAACATGGGATACATTTTTGGCACAGCACTAGTTATTTCTCCCACTTTTTCTGCCTTTCCCTTTCTCTATGGCAGGAGTGAGCAGACTTTAGGATTGCCAGATCTACTTCATTTTCTAATAGAACCCCAAGATCCACCAACCTGATTCAAGTGCAAAATATATCCATTTTGAATTAGGGATGTACGAAAGTCCCTTACCTTTGACAAAAGTTGATTCGCAGTGGGGGGGAGGCGCTCTGTCCCTCCCCCCGAAATTCTGGCCGGGGGGGAGGCGCCCCGTCCCTCCTCCCCAAAATTCTGGCCATGGGGGAGGCGCCCCGTCCCTCCCGCCGCGAATCCTGTTCTGCCAGGACTGCAAATGGCGGCGACCGTAGCCGCCGCCGTTTGCGTTCCTGCAGTCAGCCGTGATAGGCTACGTAAATGTTTACGTAGCCTATCATGGCTGAGTGAAAAAAAAAAACAAGTGAAAAAACTCCCATGGGCGCCACCATTTGCGTACGCGCAGTTTGTTTGTTTGTTTTTCACTCAGCCATGATAGGCTACGTAAACATTTACGTAACCTATCATGGTATTTTTTAAAAATCTAGCCGTGATAGGCTACGTAAATGTTTACGTAGCCTATCACGTTTTTTTAGTTTGTTTTTTTTTAACTGGAAATGGCGGTGGCGGCAGCCGGTCAGAAGACCGGCCGCCGCAGCCGCAGCCGCCGCTGAACCACCGCCGGAGCCGCCGCCAGGGACATTCGCACAAGGTAAGTCCCATCCCGGGGGGGGGGGCAGACCATTTCACCACCAATTTCGGGGGGCCGAATGCGCTGGCATTCGGCCTCCCCAAGATTCGTGGCAAAATTCTCTGACATCCCTACTTTGAATTAAAGGTGCCTCTGAGCTCATTCTGAGCCTAGGAATTTATTTTCAGTACCAGAATTGAACTGATCTCACTGTCCTTTCAAACAAAAGTCCATTTACTCCAAATTTTCTTCATTTCAGCAGCCTAATTTTGGTGGAAAAATACATTTTGTTGTTGCCACCCTTAAACAATTGGGAGTCAGAAACTCTTGACGATCTCCTGCAAGTTACCCAGAGATCTACCAGCTGATACTGATCTACCTTTTCCCCCACCCCTGCTCTATGCCACTTGCTACATTGTTATGGCAATGGGACACAGCAAAATATTATAACTGCTAGAGAGGGGTGAACAAGCGATGTTCAAGATGACCAGGATTCTCCGAACACCCGTTCGTTGTTCGTCTCCTGCCTGATTCTCATTTGCAATTGCTGCTCGTGCTGCATGGACAGGAAAAAAACACCAATCAAGCAGCCATCAAACGTAAAATTTGCACAAATTTCTTCCATAAACTAAAGCGGGGCTGCTTCAGTCTATGGAGGAAATTTGCGTAAATTAGAAAATCTGCACAAATTGAACAGGGAAATTTCTGCAAATTGAATGCAAGAACTTCAGCAATTTCTGAACATTTTCAGTGGACATGTGATCGTGCTCATGATCACATTCAGTGTTGCAAACAGGGCATGCTCTCTTGTTTTGTGAGCAAAAATGAATTCTCATATATCCCTGGTAGAAGCATTTCAACCATCTGAGCTGGAAGGAGTAGGGGAGGAAAAGAGAGAATGGAGAAAGAGAGGGGAGCAGAAGAAAGGAGATACAGAGACCTCACTCACTCCCTTCCTCCCTGCTGACAAATCAGCAGCAGCTGCTTCTGCCAATACCACCAAAGAGTGGCTGGTGGCTTTCAAGGGCTTGGTGGAGTGATTCAAACCATATTACACTCTCAGTAATGCTATTTGGAGTATGATGAAGTCTGGACTGGGCTTCAAATTGGACTCAGAATCAACCCAGCTATTTCCCCTTTCTTTCTTCTTTTTTAAAGCAGCTCAGTTTTTCCAGCCCAATTCCAAACTGAACATGAGCAAGGTTTTAAAAAGAACTTCCATAAAATGCTCTTATTTATTTATGTTTTAATTTGATTTATATCCTGCTTTTCCACACAAAAATAGTGCTCGAGGTGGCTTGTTGTTGTTGTTTATTCGGTCAGTCGCTTCCGACTCTTCGTGACTTCATGGACCAGCCCACGCCAGAGCTTCCTGTCAACCATCGCCACCCCCAGCTCCCCCAAGTTCGAGTCCGTCACCTCCAGAATATCATCCATCCACCTTGCCCTTGGTCGGCCCCTCTTCCTTTTGCCTTCCACTTACCCTAGCATCAGCATCTTCTCCAGGGTACCCTGTCTTCTCATTATGTGGCCAAAGTACTTCAGTTTTGCCTTTAATATCATTCCCTCAAGTGAGCAGTCTGGCTTGATTTCCTGGAGTATGGACTGGTTTGAACTTCTTGCAGTCCAAGACACTCTCAGAATTTTCCTCCAGCACCACAGTTCAAAAGCATCTATCTTCCTTCACTCAGCCTTCCTTATGGTCCAGCTCTCGCAGCCATAGGTTACTACGGGGAATACCATTGCTTGAACTATGCAGACCTTTGTTGTCAGTGTGATGTCTCTGCTCTTCACTATTTTATCGAGATTTGCCATTGCTGTCCTCCCAAGAAGTAAATGTCTTCTGATTTCCTGGCTGCAGTCAGCATCTGCAGTAATCTTTGTGCCTAGAAAGCCAAAGTCTGTCACTGCCTCCACATTTTCTCCCTCTATTTGCCAGTTATTAATCAAGCTGGTTGCCATAATCTTGTTGGTTTTTTTTGAGGTTGAATTGCAACCCAGCTTTTTCACTTTCTTCTTTCACCGTCGTCATAAGGTTCCTCAGCTCCTCCTCACTTTCAGCCATCAAAGTGGTATCATCTGCATATCTGAGATTGTTAATGTTTATTTATTTATTTATTTCATTTCTATACCGCCCAATAGGCGGTTCACAAAAATTAAAACCAAACAACACACAATAAAACAATTTAAAATATACAGAACATTAAAACCACAATATAACAATACAACCACAATAAAACCTAGCAGCAGTGCAGGAGTTTAAAATACAGATTTAAAACAACAAAGATAAAAATTTAGAAAGCTAAAATGCTAAAATGCCTGGGAAAATAAAAAGGTCTTCACCTGGCGCCGAAAGGAATACAATGTAGGCGCCAGGCGAACCTCACTAGGGAGCTCATTCCAGAGCCGGGGTGCCACAACAGAAAAAGCCCTCCTCCTAGTAGCCACCCGCCTCACTTCCTTTGGCAGGGGCTCACGGAGAAGGGCCGCTGATGATGATCTTAAGGTCCAGGCAGGCACATATGGGAGGAGGCGATCCTTCAGGTAACCTGGCCCCAAGCCGTTAAGGGCTTTGAATGTTAACACCAGCACTTTGAATCGGGCCCGGAAATGGACTGGCAGCCAGTGCAGCTGGAAAAGTACTGGCGTAATATGAGCTTGCAGGCCAGTCCCTGTTAACAATCTTGCTGCCCTATTTTGGACCAGCTGAAGTTTCCGGACCGTTTTCAGAGGCAGCCCCACGTATAACGCATTGCAGTAATCCAGACGAGAAGTTATCAGAGCATGGATAACTGTAGCTAGGCTATCTCTGTCCAGATCAGGGTGTAGTTGGTATACCAGCCTAAGCTGATAAAAAGTGCTCCGTGCCACTGAATTCACCTGTGCCTCAAGTGACAGTTCTGGATCCAAGAGCACCCTCAAACTACGAACCTGATCCTTTAGGGGGAGTGCAACCCCCTCCAGAACAGGTTGAATATCACCTAGCCGGGCAGACGAACCACCCACTAACAGTATCTCCGTCTTGTCTGGATTGAGTTTCAGTTTATTAGCCCTCATCCAGTCCATTGCAGTGCCCAGGCACTGATTCAGAACAGCCACTGCCTCACCTGGTTTTGATGAGAAAGAGAGGTAGAGCTGGGTGTCATCTGCATATTGATGGCACCTCAGCCCACACCTCCGGATAACCTCCCCCAGCGGTTTCATGTAGATGTTAAACAGCAGTTCTTCCAGTGATTTTAACTCCAGCCTTGGCTTCATCAAGCCCAGCACATCGCATGATGTGTTCTGCGTACAGGTTGAATAGGTAGGGTGAGAGTATACAACCCTGCTGTACTCCTTTCCCAATCTTAAACCAGTCCGTTGTTCTGTGGTCTGTTCTTACCATTGCTACTTGGTCATTATACAGATTCCTCAGGAGGCAGACAAGATGACTTGGTATCTCCATACCACCAAGAACTTGCCACAATTTGTTATGATCCACACAATCAAAGGCTTTAGAATAGTCAATAAAACAGAAAGAGATGTTTTTCTGAAACTCCCTGGCTTTCTCCATTATCCAGCGGATATTGGCAATTTGGTCTCTAGTTCTTCTGCCTTTTCGAAACCCAGCTTGTACATCTGGCAATTCTCGTTCCATGAATTGCTGGAGTCTACCCTGCAAGATCTTGAGCATTACCTTACTGGCATGTGAAATAAGTGCCACTGTTCGATAGTTTGAACATTCTTTGGTGCTTCCCTTTTTTGGTATGGGGATATAAGTTGATTTTTTCCAATCTGTTGGCCATTCTTGTGTTTTCGAAATTTGCTGGCATATGGCATGCATCACCTTGACAGCATCATCTTGCATGATTTTAAACAGTTCAGCTGGGATACTGTCATCTCCTGCTGCTTTGTTATTAGCAATGCTTCTTAAGGCCCATTCAACCTCACTCTTCAGGATGTCTGGCTCTAGCTCACTGACCGTCAAATCTATCCCTGAAATTATTATCCTTCCTATACAGATCTTCCATATATTCTTGCCACCTTTTCTTGCTCTCTTCTGCTTCTGTTAGGTCCTTGCCATCTTTGTTTTTGATCATACCCATTTTTGCCTGGAATTTACCTCCGATGTTTCTAATTTTCTGGAAGAGGTCTTTTGTCCTTCCTATTCTATTGTCTTCCTCCGCTTCCACGCATTGCTTGTTTAAAAATAATTCCTTATCTCTTCTGGCTAACCTCTGGAATTTGGCATTTAATTGGGCATATCTCCCCCTATCACTGTTGCCTTTTGCTTTCCTTCTTTCTTGGGCTGCTTCCAGTGTCTCAGCAGACAGCCATCTTGCCTTCTTGGTTTTCTTTTTCTTTGGGACGTTTTTTGTTGTCGCCTCCTGAACAATGTTGCGAACTTCTGTCCATAGTTCTTCCGGGACCCTATCTACTAAATCTAGTCCCTTAAATCTATTCTTCACCTCCACTGCATATTCATGAGGAATATTCGTGAGCTCATATCTAACTGATCTGTGGGTCTTCCCTATTCTCTTTAGTCTGATTCTAAATTGTGCAATAAGAAGTTCGTGATCTGAACTACAATCAGCTCCAGGTCTTGTTTTTACCAACTGCATAGATGTTGATTTATATCCTGCATAGGTGTTGATTTATATCCTGCTTTTCCACACAAAAATAGTGCTCGAGGTAGCTAGCAATAATAAAATACAGATGAAATGTAACGTAACTACAATAACCACATCAATTAAAACAAATCTGTTTAAAAGAAATAATACACACTGCCCACCAGTTAAACCCTAGTTCAGCAAACAAAAGAGCTTTAGAGCCAAAATCCTGCTGAAATAAATATGTCTTTGCCTGCTGGTGGAAAGACAATAAAGACGGAGCTAGACATGCCTCCCTTGACACAGGTTTCCAAAGCCCAAGTGCAGCCATCAAGAAGGTCATCACGCACATTCCCAAGAAATGGGCCTCTGATGGTGACTGGACAGAGAGAAAGGTCTCTCCTGAGGCTCTTAAAACCCAGGCAGGCTCATCATAAGGGAGAATGCGGCCTTTCAAATAGCTTGGTTCCAAGTCATGTAGGGCTTTACAAGTCATCATAAACAGCATTTTGAATTGTACCTAGAGTCAGTGAAGCCAGGGCCTGTTGGGCACCTGTCAAGGGCCCACACCTGGACTTGCTCCTCCTCTTCACCATGGCAGCCTGCTTGTTCACTTGCCCCTCACTCTGGCCCAGGCAACAGTGCTGGGGAGAAGGACAAGCAGAAGCTGCCACAAAAATTAGCTCCTAGAATGCTTCAGAACAGCACAATGGAGAACAGTGCTCTCTTAGCACTGGAATGAAAAGCTTTTTAAAAAGCAGGGGAGGGAGAGAGAAAAGCGACAGTCATTCTTTCTGTCATGCCCTGCCATTCTTTCTTCTCACCCTCACACAAATGTTTGAATACATTCCCCCCTTGAAATCTCATGATCCCCCCAGGCCAGTTTCAAGAGGCCTAAATTCCCACCACCCTCATCTTGAGCTGAAAGTTTTCACATGACAATAATCAGCGCAGCCTTACTCAGCATTGCTGAATTTTAAAAGAGGGAAGGGCGGGACATATCTGCTAGGGAAGTCTTGTCCAAATGTTTTGATTCCATAACATTTTTCTCCTCTTTCCTTCCATGCCCATGCATAAATTAAGGATTAATGATGTGTGTGTTTTTCATGTGTGCAAGGCCTGTGTTTCCCTTGATATTAAAATTCCACAAAAGTATCAGATTTCAGATGACATACATTGTTCCATTCAACTTACTATAAACCACAATCCATAACACAGATCCAAAGTGTATAAGACAAACTGGCTGCTCTTGTAGGAAGTTGTTTTGTCAGCATCTGTAAAAGAATTAACAAGAAAACAGGAGATACTTTTAGGAGCAACACAGTGGGTATTAATATGAAAGTTTCATTCATTTCATTTGTAAGGATTGTGCAGCAGTGGTATTAATGGATCGTTTACATCATCTTCTATGACCTCAATCTGAACATGCTTATTTAAAATTTATTCAGATGCAGTGGTATAGTGGCAAATTTGGAAATACAGGCGCTCATCATGACTACCTCTGTATCTATCTGTCTGTCTGTCTTGTCTATCTATCTATCTATCTAACGATCTATCTCTTGGGGGCATGAGTATGGATTGCTTTGTGCCTTCTTTTACAGAGGTCAGTCCTCTATTTGAAGAGCTGCTAAAGGACTGTCCCCTATTTTGAAGGCATCCTCTATTTGAAGGACTGTGCAGTCCAGGTCTGGTTAAAAGATTTTTTTAAAAACCCATCAGATGGAAGAGCTGGGCCTTGGAGTTGTCCATCAAAGTTTAGCACCTGAACAGCAGACTGAGGAAGGCACAGAGGTCACCTGATCACAGTCTTCCACAGGATGGTGAGATGTACTGCATTTCTATTTACATTATAATTATTTCTGAACTTGTAGCTATACATATAAATTAGCATATGCAAATTTTATGTAAATAAGTGTCCCCTTTTGTCCTCTTTTTTGTTGATGCATGTCCTCTTTTTGGCAATTCACAGATGGCCACTCTAAGTATGGCTATGGGGGCTCTTATATATCCTGCTTTCCTATTATTTATATTCAAAGGAGCTAACACTCCATCATAAAACTCAGACATCCAAAGCAAACTAACAAAAAAAAAACCAGTAATAAAATCTCACAAATATGTTTATGGGTCATGAATGCAACCCTATGCCTAGTTTCCTGTGAGTAAGCTCCACTGAACACAGTGGGGTTTCCTTTTGATGGCAGAGGTTCAGCTTGTAAAATACATTGCGCTTAAGCAAAATAAGTTCAGCCATCTGAAATGCAAACTTCAGCTTTTAATTAGAAATGCAAACAATCTTGCAAGGGATTGTCAGCATTTGAACTGCTAGGAACCCCATTAGAGTAATGGAAATAAGTATCTATCTAGCTCTGTGCCCCCCCCCCCATTTCTGTCACCCATCACTCATGGAGGGCGACTTTCTGAAGAGGAGAGCCTCCTTTATACATGGAGGTTCTGCACATGATTTAGCATGCTGGAAAATCAGTTTTCACAATCACATGGTGAGCCTCCAAAGATACAGGATACTCTCCTCTTCATGAGTAAAGGGCAACAGAAATGTGCAAGGAGGAGATGAGCCAAGCACATTTCCCCTCCTCACACATTTATCCTACTGAGATATAGAATGCCTGAATAGGGCTCAAGCACTAAAAGAACGAGGTTTCACATTTCAGATAGTAGATTTACCAATGACAAAATGGTCAGAGATTTTGGAATGACAGGTGGAAGTCCCTTCTGGTTTCTGGTTGCAAAAATAGCCATCACTGTTTATGGCATGTGTATGATGTGATAAAAATAAACTCCATTTCTGCAAGAACTCCTCCTGTTGGTATGAATTAAAATCTAAGATTCCTAGATGAATATTTGGGACATAAAATGGGATAAAATCAGGTTAGACTACTATAATGATTGCTGGTGAAGTTCACCCAAGCCTGACTTTGAAACAAACGTATGGGATTCTTAAAAGTCCCTCTCCAAGGTACACCATCTAAGCCTTCATGGCTTGGAGAAGGGTTTCTGGCTTCCTTCCCCACCCCACCCCCCTGCCCAAAGCTGCCAAGCCTCTGCATCCACAAGAGCATACCCCACTGGCCACCAAATCACCCTCCCCACCCTTTCCTTTACATACCCAGCAAGTGGGTACAGGCAGTGGTAGCAGTAGCGGTAAGTGGAAAGCTAGGCAGAGGAAGATTTCCCCCTCCCTCCCCTCATTCTTTGTAGTTCTGATGCACTTTGGCAGTAGCCCTCAAAAAAGACTACAAGTCCCAAGGGCCACCGCTCTTTCAGTCATGATGCATTGCTCCACAGCATATCAGGAGATTGGAGAGGGAGGGCAAAAGAAGGAGGGGAACCCTACCCAGCTGCCATCCCCACTTGTTTGGTAAATAAAGGAAAGGGGGAAGGTGTTTGTGGTGTGTGTGTGTGGGGGGGGTGCTGGTAGCGAGGGGAGGTTCCAGAGCCATTCATGTTGTCTTGGGAAATTAACCACTTTATGTCCAGTTTGTTGGGAAACAAATTGCTTAATTCATGGGTCAATCCAAAGATAACCAGGAGACATTTGTCCACCTCTAATAACACTCTGTTCTAGCCTTAAAACTTGTGCTTCCTAATTTCAGTTTGCAGCAAAAGAAAACCTGAAATGGCTGAATGGCGATAGTTAAAAGGTAGACACAGAACTGGAGATTGACACTATTGCTTGACCTCTTAGCAACAGATTAGCCCACCAGGGCTTCACAGCTCCAGGCTATTGCCCTATAGCAATTTAGATGTAGAAAAAGACTGAGTAGAAGGTATTGGTTTCAATTAAAATTCAGGACAGCGCAAGTAAATGAGGTATGAGTCTATGTGACTCGTGCCAAAACACCACTTATACTACTGATATTGTGAGGGATAATTCATTGTAATTAGAAATCAAATTGGGATTAACAGTTGGGATTTCTGTACCTTTCTGCAGGGACTAGTTCCCACATTTCTTTGAAATTAATTTGTCTACACAAATACTATTTATTGGTTCAATATAGTTGAGCCAAAAATTATGCCAGAAGACTGTTCCTTTAGCAGTGACCTGTGAGCCAGAGCCTTCTGTGCTAGAGTTTATGAAGGAACAGGTTAGCTACATGTAACTGAGTGTATAGGTTGTCACCACTTTAGCTCCCTTCAGAAGTTATTTCTCCAAAGTAGGGGTGTTGAACCTCAGGGTGGGGCCCACCTAGGGTCCCAGTACAGCCTTCAGGGGTACACTGGAGGGCTGCACCCCCTTCCACTGCCCTGCTTTCCTCTGCCCACCAATAATTTGGTGATTTCTCAGCTTTTGTGAGGTTTGTTTCCCATTCTAAAAGGTTGAAACGCCTATCCCAAGTCTTAACATCTGGCAGTAAAAGCTTTAAGCTAAAATATGCTGGCATCTGGGCACTACTCCTTTTCCTTTGGCCCTGCCCACCACAGGAATGTGCCCCCCCCCCCGAGAGCATCTCCAACATAGAATGTTGGCCCTCAAACTGAGAGAGGTTGGACACCTTTGCTCCAAAAAAAATGCATGCAAGGGAAGTGGGGCCTTTCCCTTTCATGCAGGGAAAGTGCCCCCCCCCAATGTCCCCATCCCTGTTGTCTCCATCCCTGACCTTTGTATGTTACATGGAAGGTGCACAGGTTCATCCATGTGATCAGGAACCCAAATCACGCAACGTTCCTGATGACATTGAGATTCTGAGCACATTCAACCAAATGTGGGTCCACATTCCTCCTTCGGAACTTCTGCTTAATGCAGGAAGGTTAGGAGTTGGAGCTGGCAGGGGCAGGGATGCTGGGGATGGGGCAGCTTGTTCAGACCCACCCCCTTCACACATGTTTTGAACACCTGGATGAAGACCTGGATGAAGACCTTTCAGAGAGGGCTTTTGTCATTCAGAGATTATAAGGCTGCCGGGGTTCATTAGTAGATAAGAGGGACAGATTATAGTGACAGCAATCATTTCAGGGTGGCTAGTCCTGAGACTGTCCTCATCCATAGGCAGAGAACTGAAGCTTCTGGGAAGCTGCATCCCCTGGCTGCCAGGAAAACATTATGGCAAGGGGAGACCAACCATACAGTACGTCAGCCAGAAAGGGAGCAACTGCACGGAGCTTACTTCACACAGCTCCAAGTTCTGAGACTGTAGACTCAGGTCTCATCCATCAGTCAGAGAAGCAAGGGCCACTGGGAGGCCATACCCCCCACCCCCCAGAAAGAACATCACAACAAAGGGGAGACCAACCTAGACTCATAGCAAAGAAGGAACAGCTGCAGGGAGCTTGTTTTGCCCTTTTTTCTGCCAGAAAGAATACTCATAAGAACGTTGGCATGAAGAACTGGTGCAGTGCCTGAGTTTTCCTGGCTTTCCTCCTCCTTCCCAATCCCTTTTCCTTTTGTGTCATGTGTGTTAGACTGCAAAGCTGAGGGCAGGGAATGCCTGATTATCGATCTTTGTAAGCTGCTCTGGGAACCTTTTATTGCTGAAGAGCTGGATCACTGCCTTGTTGTGGCGAAGGGGCTTGCGTAACTCAGTGAAGCCATAAGCTATGCCGTGCAGGGCCACCCAAGACGGACAGGTCATGGCAGAGAGTTCTGACAAAATGTGGTGCACTGGAGAAGGAAATGGCAACCCACTCCAGTATTCTTGCCAAGAAAACCCCATGGAACGTATCACAAGGCTAAAAGATATGACGCCGGAAGATGAGCCCCTCAGGTCGGAAGGTGTCCAATATGCTACTGGGGAAGAGCAGAGGGTATTTCCAAGTAGCGCCAGAAAGAGTGAAGCGGCTGGGCCAAACCCGAAAGGACACTCAGCTGTGGATGTGTCTGGCGGTGAAAAGAATATCCGATGCTGTAAAGAACAATATTGTTTAGGAACCTGGAATGTCAGATCAATGAATCAAGGTAAGCTGGAGGTGGTCAAACATGAGATGGCAAGATTGAACATCGACATCTTGGGAATCAGCGAACTAAAATGGACAGGCATGGGCGAATTTAATTCAGGTGACCATCATATCTACTATTGTGGGCAAGAATCCCTTAGAAGAAATGGAGTAGCACTCATAGTCAACAAAAGGGTGGGAAAAGCAGTACTGGGGTACAATCTTAAAAATGATAGAATGATCTCAGTACGAATCCAAGGCAAACCATTCAACATCACAGTAATTCAAGTCTATGCCCCAACCACTGAGGCCGAAGAAGCTGAGGTTGATCGGTTCTATGAAGACCTACAACACCTTCTAGAACTAACACCAAAAAAAGATGTCCTCTTCATCATAGGGGATTGGAATGCTAAAGTAGGAAGTCAAGAAATCACCGGGATAACAGGCAGGCATGGCCTTGGTGTACAAAATGAAGCAGGACAAAAGCTAATAGAGTTTTGCCAAGAGAACATGCTGATCATAGCAAACACTCTTTTCCAACAGCACAAGAGGCGACTCTACACATGGACGTCACCAGATGGTCAATATCGAAATCAGATTGATTATGTCCTTTGCAGCCAAAGATGGAGAAGCTCCATACAGTCAGTAAAAACAACACCTGGAGCTGACTGTGGCTCAGATCATGAGCTGCTTCTTGCAAAATTTCGGCTTAAATTGAAGAACGTCGGGAAAACCACTAAACCTTTCAGGTATGACCTAAATCATATCCCTGATGAATATACAGTGGAGGTGAGGAATAGATTTCAGGGATTAGACCTGATAGACAGAGTGCCTGAGGAACTATGGACAGAGGTCCGTAACATTGTTCAGGAGGCAGCAACGAAATCCATCCCAAAGAAAAAGAAATGCAAGAAAGCCAAGTGGCTGTCTGATGAGGCTTTACAAGTAGCTCACGAAAGAAGGGAAGCGAAAAGCAAAGGAGAAAGGGGAAGATATACCCAACTGAATGCAGAGTTCCAGAGAATAGCAAGGAGGGACAAGAAGGCCTTCTTAAATGAACAATGCAAAGAAATCGAGGAAAACAACAGAATGGGAAAGACTAGAGATCTCTTCAAGAAAATTGGAGATCTCAAGGGAACGTTTTGTGCAAAGACGGGCATGATAAAGGACAAAGAAGGCAGGGACCTAACAGAAGCAGAAGAGATTAAGAAGAGGTGGCAAGAATACACAGAAGAACTATACAGGAAAGATCTGAATGTCCCTGATAGCCATGATAATGCGGTCACTGAACTTGAGCCAGACATCCTAGAGAGTGAAGTCAAGTGGGCCTTAGGAAGCATTAGTAACAACAAAGCTAGCGGAGATGACAGTATTCCAGCTGAGCTATTTAAAATCCTAAAAGATGATGCTGTTAAAGTGCTGCATTCAATATGCCAGCAAATCTGGAACACTCAACAGTGGCCACAAGACTGGAAAAGGTCAGTTTACATTCCAATTCCAAAGAAGGGCAACACCAAAGAGTGTTCAAACTACCGCACAATTGCGCTCATTTCACATGCCAGCAAGGTGATGCTCAAAATCCTACAAGCTAGGCTTCAGCAGTATGCGAACCGAGAACTACCGGAAGTACAAGCTGGGTTTCGAAGAGGCAGAGGAACAAGAGATCAAATCGCCAACATTCGCTGCATCATGGAGAAAGCAAGAGAATTCCAGAAAAATGTCTATTTCTGCTTCATTGACTACGCTAAAGCCTTTGATTGTGTGGATCACAACAAACTGTGGCAAATTCTTAAAGTGATGGGAGTACCAGACCACCTTACCTGTCTCCTGAGAAACCTGTACGAGGGTCAAGAAGCAACAATAAGAACCAGACATGGAACAACCGATTGGTTCAAAATTGGGAAAGGAGTACGACAAGGCTGCATATTGTCACCCTGCTTATTTAACTTATATGCAGAGTACATCATGAGAAATGCCGGGTTGGATGAATCAGAGGTCGGAATTAAGATTGCTGGGAGAATTATCAACAACCTCCGATATGCAGACGATACCACCCTAATGGCAGAAAGCGAAGAGGATCTCAAGAGCCTCTTGTTGAGGGTGAAAGAGGAGAGTGCAAAAGCTGGTTTGAAACTCAACATTAAAAAACTAAGATCATGTCATCTGGCCCTATCACTTCCTGGCATATAGAAGGGGAAGAAATGGAAGCAGTGACAGATTTTACTTTCTTGGGCTCCAAGATCACCGCAGACGGTGACTGTAGCCATGAAATTAAAAGACGCTTGCTCCTTGGGAGGAAAGCTATGGCCAACCTAGACAGCATAGTAAGAAGCAGAGACATCACCTTGCCGACAAAGGTCCGTCTAATCAAAGCTATGGTTTTCCCAGTAGTAATGTATGGCTGTGAGAGCTGGACTATAAGGAAGGCTGAGCGCCGAAGAACTGATGCTTTCAAACTGTGGTGCTGGAGAAGACTCTTACGAGTCCCCTGGACTGCAAGGAGGTCCAATCAGTCCATCCTAAAGGAAATCAGCCCTGAGTGCTCATTGGAAGGACAGATAATGAAGCTGAAGCTCCAATATTTTGGCCACCTAATGCGAAGAGAAAACTCCCTGGAAAAGACCCTGATGCTGGGAAAGACTGAAGGCAAAAGGAGAAGGGGACGGCAGAGGATGAGATGGCTAGATAGCACCACGGATGCAATGAATATGAACTTGAGCACACTCCGGGAGACAGCGCAGGACAGGAAGGCCTGGCGTGCTATGGTCCATGGGGTCACGAAGAGTCGGACACGACTGAACGACTGAACAACAACAACAACAACAACAACAACAAAACAGTATTTATTATGTATTTAGAAGATTTATATCTCACCTTTCAATTGAATGATCCTCAAAGACTGGCTGCCTATTTGCTAACAGGCAAGATTTAAGGTTTTGTTGCTAGTATATACCTTTGGCTGCCTTTACACTAAAGAAACCCCCCACAGTTCTCCTGTTCTGGAGCCTTTCCATGTTTATCCCGGGTTCCCAGGCAGCAACCACGTGATTGCTGAGATGGGAAGCTTTTAATTTTCAATGTTCCATAGACCTCAACAGAACAGTGCCATCTAGTGGCTGTTTCAATCATGTTACATTCCGAGTTTTAAAAATGGTTCATTAGTTCTGGATCTATTTGAGATGGAAAAACCAGGAAATACCTCTGGATGTGCCCTGGAGGTAAACGACATCATGAAAAGGACTAGTAAACTTCCATGAGTGAGCAATCTCAGTAGCAGGATAAAAGCTCTGTGTGAAGGAGCCCTTTGTCTGTTCACTGTGTTCTGTTTCCTTTCTGGGAAATAGGGGGGATATAAGCTTCTAAATAATCATAATCATCATAGCCCAAACTCACAGAACAGGGGTCCCCCGACCTTTTGGGGCAGTATTTTGAGAGTGCTGTGAGTTAGAATTTTGAACAAGTGTTGTGGGTAGGGATGTACGAAAGTCACTTACCTTTTCACAGGGGTGATTTGTGGGAGGGGAGGCGCTCTGCGCCTCCCCCCGAAATCCTAACCCAGCTGGCTCTGCTCCACAGCAACTCCACGGAGCCGCTGGCCGGGTGCATTCGCAGGTGTGTGGAGCCTGTGGACGCAAATGGTGGCGGCTACAGCGGCCGCCATTTGCGTTCATGTTTTTGGTCATGATAGGCTACATAAACATTTACGTAGCCTATCACGGTGAAAAAACAGGAACGCAAATGGTGGCGGCTACGTCGGCCGCCATTTGCATTCCCTTTTTTTGCTGTGATAGGCTACGTAAATATTTACATAGCCTATCACGGCCTCCACAGGGACGCAAATGGCATCCCTGCATTAGCCATGATAGGCTATGTAAGTATTTACGTAGCCTATCACGGCCTAAATGGGGAAGCAAATGGCAGCCGCAGACGTGGCCTCCATTCGCAAAGCAGCGCGAACGGCATCAGGTAAGTGCTCCGTTTCGTGCGCCTTTTGCGGGGTGGGGGGGTGGGGGGCTTCGTTCCACCACAGATTTCGGGAGGCCGAATGCACTGGCATTCGGCCTCACTGAGTTCCGTGACGGAATTGTCTGACATCCCTAGTTGTGGGTGCTCTGCTCTCACAAAAGAGCTGCCACTGAGGGCTTGCTCATTCATTAAATTGCAAGCCACCGCATCCATGGCATCCTAGTGCACATGGCCAGTCACAAAAGACTGATTCCACAGAAGGCAAACTAACAAGGCTAAAACAAAAGTAACTTGTCTAACAACCTAAGTACAAGGCATAGTTGGGGTTTGAGCACAAAACACTCCTTTGAAACCAAAGAAAGATGGTACTGGAGGGCAGCACTTCACTTTGCAGCAAGGCAGACTCCCAGTTGTTGTTGTTTTTTAAGTAAAACATCTTAAGAAATAAAATAAAGATCAGGAGGGGCAGGAAGAGAGGTGTTCAGAGGGACCTCATTGGAGACCCCAGCCATAGAGCCACCCTTTGCACTATGTAATATCTCCTTATTTATCTGTAAAATAATACTGCATCTCAGTATTCTTTTCCATTTCTGCAATCAGCCTAGTAGTTTCTGTTCTTTGTGTATATTCCAACCAAACCTCCTTAGGAGACCTTCTTGAGGGTACCTGGATCATGGGAGGTCCAGCTGGTGAGCAACCCGATCTCAACCTTTTCAGTAGTGGCACCTGAACTATGGAATTCTTCTCTTCCTCTGGAGGCCAGTCAGAGAACATCCTCACATAGTTTCAGGTAGCTTATTCCTCTTCTGCCACACTTTTGGGGGCTGATTTACTTCTGCGGGTTTTATTCTACTAGCTGAGCTGAGGTCTTTTCTAAGAATGTGTATTTTCTGCTTCATATGATTGCAGATGAGAGTTGTGGTTTTAATATTTTCTGCTGGTTTGCCCTTTATTGTGTTAGTTTTGGTTTTTATTGTATACCACATTATGCATCTTCTATGGGAAAGAAGTTTAGATATTTTCAAAATTAATAAATTAGTTCTGGGCACCACAGTTTAAGAAAGATATCAAGAAATTGGAATGTGTCCAAGGGAGGGTGACAAAGATGGTGAGGCCTAGAGATCAGGTCCTATGAGGAAAGGTTGAAGGAGTTTGGTATGTTTAGTCTGGAAAAGAGATGATTAAGAGGCAATATGATAGCCATCTTCAAATGGACTGTCATGTAGATGATGGAGCAAATTTGTGTTTGTTGCTCCAGAGGATAGGGCCTGATTCAATGGGTTCAAATTGCAAGACAAAATGATTTAGACTAAATATTAGGAAGAACTTACTGATGGTACAAGCTATTTGACAGTGGAACAGATTGCCATGGAAGGCAGTTGACTCTCTTTCGTTAAACTTTTTAAGCAGAGGCTATATGGCCACCCCTTTTGGATGCTGTAGCAGTGGATTTCTGTCATCCACAGTGGGTCGGTCATGATGCCTTTTGAAGTAGTATTTCCAACTCTGCGATTCTACGATTCCATTAGCACTTTTTAATATATCTTTCTGGAACATGGGTATGACAGCATTCTAGATGTTGTCTCCTTGCACAGGGGTACTTATACTTCCCTTTCTATACTATAAGTCCATTCTAGATGTGCATCATTTGGGGAATGTAAAATGCAGTTGGGGTGAAAAAATCTAAGCTGCAGAATTCAGTTTATGATAACATTCAAATGATCAAAGTCTATGGAAAATTCAAAATGGAACCCATATGTTAATTTCCACTTCCCCTGCTGGGAATACATAGCAGTGAAATCTGTGGATTTTCTAAAAGGAACTATTCACAGTACTATCCCTAGGTTATACCATCAGAAGGCAGAAATGAAGATTAATTTAGCCCAATTTCTGCACACATTGGGATCCATTCTTTTAGCTGATGCAGCAACAAAAATTGAGAGAGCCAAGCTACAAATAACACAGATGGGATGTAGAAGGTTGCAAATCTTTCACACCCTTTGAATATTGCTTTTGATCTAATCCACTTTGGAATTCCTCTTTTCTAAGAATGGAGTCCTAGTGGGTGGGGGAATATCTGGAGGCTGAAATTAGACGTACACATCTGCTACCACCTGTTGCAAGTTTTCTTTGGCTTTACAAAGCTTTTCAACTACTTGGATTGATGGGCTCATGCAAGAGGAAGCGAAAGACAGCAGAGGCTATGAAAGGGATAAAATGCAGGATCTATTTTCAGTTATAAGAATAAAATATAGCACAATGTATTTTCTCTGTGTTCATGGACTTGCTCTGGGACTGCAGAACTGAAGGGCAGCAAATACTCTGGCCTTTCCCATCAGCCAAGGGACCAAAAGCCACCAGGATGTTGTACCCACAGCATCTCAGGAAGAACATCATGGCAGCATCCATCAGCCAAAGAAGGGGCATTTGCAGGGAGCTTGGTACATGACTTCTTCCAAGAAGAAACACTCTGCTCTGTCATTTGCCAGAGCCGAAGGCATGCACACGAGGATCTATCCATTGATCAGAGGACCAAGGGTTGCTGGGTTAAGTGGGTTTGGGTTTTATGAAGATGTGTTCATGTATTATAATCTATTATAAGCCTCTGCATTTGTTTATTTATTTATTTATTTATTAGTGTTTATTGGCAGCTTGCCTCAACAGATTTCAGAGGTGTACACAAATCATAAAAATATTAAAAATAAAATAAAAAACCAATACACAGAATATGTTCTATCTACATATCCATAAGATGGTAGGCTAAACTACCCAGGGAAGGCTTGCAAAACAGATGTGTCTTCAACATGCACCTAAAAAAAAAAAACTGCTTGGCACTCAGGGGGAAGATTATTTCACATAGTGGGTATGTATATCTGTGTGTGTGTGTGTATTCCTGTTAACCCTATCCTCAAACCTGTCATTGTAACCTTACTCTGTTTTTAATTTTTTGTTCTTTATCATGGTGATATGATGCAAAAGCAATAGGTAAAGCAGGATTAACTGCTAAAAAGAGCCCTGCAGAGAAAATATTTTGTTACATATCAACTGTATTTATTGCTATGGTATTTGAATACCATATATTTAAATACAGGAAAAAGTAATCACTATCATTACAACCAGAAAAGCAAAGGAAATTATGCACAGTGGATATGCTTAATAGGCAAATTCATGCTTTTTCCAAGTGTAAATTGTCCATAAGCGTTTTTGGGGGTTTTAGCATTTGTTTGTTCTGGACTGGTAATGCTCATAGATCTTGGAGGCTATTAGTCATCAAATGATGTTCTGCAAATACATCTTGGTCACCTGCCTAGTTTTGATCATATAGAAGCAGAAGCTGGAAGCATGAGGAGGATGTGGAGCGCATAACATTTCTTCTTTCAGTGGAGTAGAATGATGGATATGGTTAAAAGCCAGTATAAAGATGCAGTTGAAAATACACAACGCAAATTTACACATGCATTCAAAATCCACAGTACATAGACAAATTCTTAAAAGCTCCTTAGAATTCTTCCTCAATATGATCTTTCTTAGGGCCAAAACAGACATTATTTTAAATTTGTATCTAGCAACTACATCTTTTTTTTCCTTTTCTTTTTTTACTCTGGAGTAGATGCAGGAGGCCCAATCCAGGTCTACACTAGGGTCCCAGTCTGGACTGGGTCCCTTGTGCCTACTCTAGATTAAAAATGAAAAAAAAAAAAGATGTAACTCCTAGATATACATTTAAAATAATGTCTATTTTGGCCCTCAATGCATATCTTTTACTATCTAGTTTATGGATTCGATTTCCAAAATTTGTCTGTTGCATGAAAATTTTCAGTTCACAGACTGATTACAGTAGGGGGTTCAAATGAACCCCCTCACTCATTAAGAGCCACAAGGGGGGGTGTCGCAGGGCCACACAAGCTACTCCTACTCCTCTCACCACCAGTGTGCCGGTTGGCCACACCCTTGCTGGCTGTGCATATGGTGACTGTGAGAAGGGTCCCTACACATGTACCAACGTCAGGGCATAGAGCTCTTGGGCATGCAGTAGGCCCATTCACACAGTCATGAAATGTGCAGCAAGCACGATCCCACAGACACCTCACACTGAACTCCCCCAGCCCAGTATGTTGTCAGTATTATACAGGTGTGGGCAGTTTCTGCGGGTTGCAGGCTGCATTGCCCCCTCAGAATGCACTTGGGGCTGCATCCCCCCCACCCCCCAAATTGGCTTCCACTGCCAAATGTTCTGCCCCTGTGGCAAAAATCGCACCAATTTAGTAGGGCGAGATGGTGCATGGGGAACATGTGGCTTGTTTCCGAGCAGAATCACACTTCCAGGAGGCCTTGCTTCCCTCCTAAATTGATGTGATTTTTGCCGCTGCAGCAACTTTGGTGGCAGGGAAATGCAGTGGAGGCTGCGAAAATGGCCAAGGTGCATGTTGACCACCCCTGAGATATTACATTGTCCATGCCCAAACACTGACTACAGACAGGGGTCAAACCAAACAGGAATTGATAGTCCAAATGAATTCATCATCTACAGAAATCATTGTAGAAGGACAGTTGACCAGCTACGGTGTAATGTTTCATCAGGCATGTCCTCTCCATCCCTGTATTCACTAATATTGAGAAATGACTGGGGTTTTATAATCCACACAATATCTAAAAGTTAAAGGGAAGCAGCTACCCTTATATAGAAAACGGTGATTTGCAGCCATGTGGTGAAGACTAGCCATTCTGTGCAGTGAACTGCTAACACAGGACCAGATGCCTATGTGGAATGTCTCCAAGCGCTCAAATTTAAGAGGGTCACCACATGGCTATTACCTATTTGTCATTTGAAACACCATTCCAAGACCCTGTCCAATTATGCAGCAGACCAGATAGCTTTCCTGGATTTGGAGACATCCTCATTTGACTTTGTTTCATAAAATCACTCAGCTGCAACATTCATACATTTTCTGCAGCCATAATCAGTGTCCCTCCCCACCCGCAAAAAAACCCATATCACAATATTATTATTCTTTTATATACACATGGATGCCATTATGTGTGTGTGTGTTTTCCATTATACTGTTAAGGGTGCCACATAAGCATCGTAAGCACTACCCACTTTCTTTTGCAAAAACTGGTAAAAGCTCTCTTTCATTTTAAAGGAACTAGTGTGTACCCAGTGTTCTTTCATGGCAACATGGAAGAAAAGGAATGGCATCCCTATATATGTGCTGAGTATTACATGTGGATAAATATATACAATGAGTATTTGACATTGGCATATGCTAGCTATTAGGAATTTGACCCTCGCTGCATCATTTAAGGTAGCAAGAATAAATTTAAGCTACTATGGAAGTGACATTTTAAATGTCTTGTTATTCCATCCTTAGGGGTCTATTCCAGTCCGTATTAACATAACTTAAACTGATTGTTCTCACAGCCATATATATTAGTTTCTTAGTTTGAGGGAAGTATCCAGTTTATGAAATGTCTTCAACATATTCTCTTAGGGCCTAACTAAGAAATGTCATGTTCTATAGAGCAGGGGTGGGCAACGGGTGGCCCTAGATGTTATTAGACTCCAACTCCCATCAGCCCCAGCCAACATGGCCACTGGTCAGGGATGATGGGAGTTGTACTCCAACAATATCTGGAGGGCCACAAGTTGTGCACCCTCATCTATATGCTTTCTTGTGTAGTGGTCGCTATTGAGCATGCATGAAAATGTGATGAAATGGTCCACAAATCACTGATGAAAATGACATTAAAACATATGAAATAAATCAAGTTTAACTTGAATGAAAGAATCCAGTAACTGTTAAAAAACCCCACAAGGGTTTTAAATCATGAAGGCACCTTCCAAGTAACTGACAGTGCAATCCTATAAATGTCTACTCAGAAGTAAATCTCATTGCTGGAAATGCTGTCTCAGCAGCTGTCAGTCTTGCTTCAGGTAGGCTGTTTGCCTTTTAATTTTTTTAAAAAACTTATGAATATTCGCACATTGATCCATTCATTCCTCATCTTAATTAAAGGGGGAAAGCATTTCTAAAGTGTAAAACTGCTCTAGTGCAGAGGCTTCATTGTAACATCATGGAGCTGGCCAATCACAGCCATGCACAGCTGGATTCTATTCAACCTTGGAGAGGAACAGGTGGTACATCTGAATTAGAGATGGCTGAGAAGTTTACTCAGTTGAAGGTTGTTGTGGGCTTTGTTTGGTTTCCTTTAACAGTCTTTACCCAATCCATACCTCGTGGAAACAGATGCAATTTGTGTTCAGAAATCCATATCAGACTTGTGATGCATTCCTCAAAAGAAAAAAAGAAATGCATTCAACAACATGTGCACATTTGAAAAATGCACAACCCCCCCCCCTAAAATGTGCAGAAACCAGAAAGGCACATTAGTCAGTAGGGGGAGGCATCTATTAATGCATTCATTAATGCATCCATTTCAGTGATGCACACAGAGATACGTATGGACTGATTTGGATGAAACCAGCACGGAATGGACATGGAGATAGGAAAAGGGAAAGTTTGTGGAAATGGACTTGACAGGTCTTCCCATTCCTAATCTGAAGATGAGGGTGCTTTCAAATTGGTCTCATTTCCCTCAAGTTGTTTCAGGTGCCTTCACTCAAGGAAACTTAAATGGGGTGAGGTGGTGGGGAGACTATGTAGAAAGGCCCTTACATGTGAAATGAGAGCAGCTTTCATCACTCATTTCCTTGTGGTAGTTTCTTTGTCTTGTCTCAGAAATCAGGTTCTACAACACAATTAGCAATAAGTATTAACAATAATACTTCTTTTCAAAATACCACAAGGCTAGAATGCCACCTCGGTCATGGCTAGACTGAAAAGACAATCCTGGGACTGAACCATCTTGTGATAAGGTGAGCATCTGCCTTTATTTTCTCTATGTAAGCAGGATAGGCTCGCTGAATTAAAAACAACAACTGTAGATTTATACCACAGCAAAAGTCCCAAAACAGGTACCTTGATGAATATTCAGCAGTATATTTAGTCCAGCTAAGGGGGGCATCTCCGTGAGCAATTTACTCCAAGCTGGCAGCAGCTGGAGGTCATTAGGGATACATGACATCTTGGCCATCCAGCAGCCACCCCGGAGCTTATCACAGAAAAACCAGATTTCCTGAGACTGCTTAAAGTCTGATTCTTTTCTGTAGGTTGGGTTCTTCTTGGTGTAGTTGCTGTGTGCCCCAGCCCTTGCATTTACCTGGGGTATGCTAGCCCTGCCCAGGGGTGTGCCTTTCACTGTGGCCCTGGTCAAGGGGTGTTTCCTGTGTGTTTCCTGTCCTTGCACAAACCACTTAGTGTCTACTCAGAAGTAACTCCCATTGTGGTCAATGAGGCTTCTCCCCTGAATGCGCACACCAGCATTTACAGAGATCCCTCTCAACTGAAATAGAAATTTTAAAGCACTACTTATCTAAAGGCTGTAAAGCACTTTCCCAAAGCTGCGATTCTCTGTTGTTTGGTTTATTGCCATTCAGGTAACTACTTCCACCTTTGATCACCGGATCCTGCACAGCATTGGGTTAGAAAGGGGGCTGGTTTCCCATCCCTTCATTTCCCCTCTGTCTTTCCAAGCATAAACATGTGTGTCTACTCAGAAGGAACTCCCACTGTGGTCAATGAGGCTTGTCCCCAAAATATGCACTCCTGGAGTTACTAGATTCCCATGCATTGACATAATGCATTTAGGAGCCTTAATGTCAAAGCTCTGAAACTTCGAAGCTTCGATTGATCACACCATCAGCAGATCAGGGCAGAGAGAACATTGTGTTCCTTTAGTGATTGTTCTTTAAGGGAGTAAATAAAGCTGAGGGCGGAGGGGACAGAGAAAAGCAGATTGTTCCCAGCATTGTCAGTTTCAGGGGAAGGAGCACACTGTGTTCCTTTAATTATTGCTCTTTAATGGAGTAAATAACACTGGCGGGGGGTGGAGAGAGAGACACAGAGAGAAAGAGAAGTAGAGTTATTTATGTAGTGACACAGGAGGAAACATCCTGGGATTTTATCAAAGGTAAAATGGGGGGAGAGCCTGGGGGGAGACTCTCTGATTGGTTGAGCAGCCCCTGCCCATCAGATGACATTCACTCCAAACCCACCCACCCACCCCGGAAGTATGTTCTGTGAAGCAACTTTTGCAACACACTTGCTCATGGAGCCCTGTGTGGAACAAAGCTGGCTCCTCCTTGAAAAATCTGGGTAAGCCACGATTGGCTTCTCCTTACATCTTCCATTGTCTTGGAGAAACCCCTAGTTTAAATGGATTTTGGATTGCAGCCTAAAACTGATTAGAGGCCAAAGCTGTTTGTCTTCTGTTCATAACCAACTATCTCAACACCCCTAATTTTATTAAGGTGCTTTACATCAGCCCCAACCTGGACCCTCCAGATGTGCTAGGCATCATCTCAGCCAGTATACCAAAGGACATGTGGGTTGTGATGATGGGAGTTGTACTCCAACACTTCTGGAGGGCCTCAGGCTGCTTTACATTTTTCTGGAAAACAAATTGTATTGGGAAGGGGCCATTTGATTGGGAAGGGGCCATTTGAAGATGTTTCCTTGGGATAATACAAGCTGATGTTATAAATGGAAGAACATGATGGTCCCTTCAGTATCTTGGCCTTTCAAAGTCTAAAATAAACTTTTATTTACAATAGCTAAGGATGTTTATAGATTGTATACCATGTTTAAGCAACCAGCAAAGGCCTATTTATGCTAACTGGATAAACAAAAGTATAATAATCTCTCCCTCTCTCTCTTTTTTTTTTTTCTAAAGCAGCGCTCTTTTGAGTAGCCCCAACCCAATGTATATCTTGACTTCCTTGGCAATGTTGATGCAAAAGTGACATCCTTAATGCATGGCCCTTCACATTCTTATGCAATACAGGCCAAACCCCACTAAAATAAATTGGGAAGCTTCCTGTTGATTTCAATATGACCTCCCCCCCACCCTTCCTAACCAAAAGATCATACTGTAACAAATTTGGCTCATTTGAATACTATGACTGAATGGTCAGGGACCCAACAAAAACATTAAAATTACTTAATGCATGTAATCTGGTGCCTTCCAGGTGTTTTGGACTACAACTCCAATCAGCCTTAGCCAGCATAGCCAATGGTTAGGAATGCTGGGAGTTGTAGTCCAAAACATCTGGGGGAGCACCAGGTTGGGGGGCAGCTGCTGGAGGTGGGTTTATGAATGGGCAATTTGCCTGGAAGGGGTAGTCTGAGATCAGTATTCTGTATGTGGGTGAGAGAGACAGAAAAATGGTCATTTTTTTTTTTTTAATTTGGAGAAAAGTTCAGATACCTTAACTGGTGATAGCTAGGCTTTAAGTGCTTGACATTTGTAAGACATTTGAACATTTCTAGCTCTATGCAGAAGAATATGTCAAGTGTTTCCCTAATCTGCTCTCATCACTTATGTATCAAAACAGTTCAAAGAGTTCTTTTCAGTACATTCCAAATGCCATATGATTCTCCAGTTCCCTGGTATGTTCCCCCCATCACCACCTTTTATATGTACGTGTGTGTGTATACACACATTAAAGCACCCACAGTTGAATTTAAGACTTGCATTTCCAGCTGGCCATACAACTGGTGCTGAAAATGTGCTGCTCAATTCAGATTTTGAAATTATCTGACTCTTTTAGGTAGTCAGGAAAGGGGGTTGAAGGAGTCTGATGGAAACTGAGTTTGGCAAATTGGCTGTCAAGGGATGTAAAAAGCAAACAAAGACATGGCGCCAAGAAAAACTATGAATATGATGTGTAAAATGAAGAAAGCATGCAAAGGAATACCTTGAAGCAGGAGTGGGCAACCTGTCCCAAGGTGCCCCCCAGTTCCGCCTCCTGAACCAGGGCAGCGTGACTGTGCTGGGGAAGGGGACGCATAGAGAGGACTGTCCCCGTGCATCCTCTTCCCCAGACTAATTGTGCTTTGGACAGCTCACTGCTTAGTGGGCTGTCAGGAGCCCAGCTGAGCTGGGAAAGGGGGGCACCCAGGGTGAGTTATCCTGGTGTCTACACCAGCACAATCACTCCTGATGCAGGCAGTACTGCTGTTTCCATGTGTATGTGCGCACACGTGTGCACATACATGTGCACACACACATATGTGCACACATGCGTGCAGTCCCCAGTCCACCACGCAACATTGCATGTGGCCCCTTAGGGCCAGTTGTTTTCTCTTTCACATTAGGTGGCCAAAATATTGGAGCTTCAGCTTCAGTATCTGTCCTTCCAAGGAGCACTCAGGGTTGATTTCCTTTAGGATGGACTGATTTGACCTTTTTGCAGTCCAGGGGACGCGTAAGAGTCTTCTCCAGCACCACAGTTCAAAATCATCAATTCTTCAGCGCTCAGCCTTCCTTATAGTCCAGCTCTCACAGCCATACGTTGCTACTGGGAAAACCATAGCTTTGATTAGACGGACCTTTGTCGGCAAGGTGATGTCTCTGCTTCTTACTATGCTGTCTAGGTTTGCCATAGCTTTCCTCCCAAGGAGCAAGCGTGTTTTAATTTCATGGCTACAGTCACCGTCTGCGGTGATCTTGGAGCCCCAGAAAATAACATCTGTCACTGCTTCCATTTCTTCCCCTTCCATATGCCAGGAAGTGATGGGGCCAGATGCCATGATCTTCGTTTTTTTAATGTTGAGTTTCAAACCAGCTTTTGCACTCTCCACTTTCACCCTCAACAAGAGGCTCTTGAGATCCTCTTTGCTTTCTGCCATTACTTAGGGCCAGTAGTGTTGTGGTAATTTTGTAGGGCTCATCATGACAGCCCCCAAGGAGAGTCCAAAAACGCATATCAACAAAAGGGTTCTAGCAGTTCTCATTTCCACCAGGAGCAGGGCTTTTGTAAAGCTAAGTGGACATAATTGCCCGTTCAAGACCAAGCCAGCCCCAAATACTTTGCATCACAACAGGGAACAATATATTGTTTCCGGGAAAATTCATCCCCACCCCCACCCCTCCAGCTCCTCTGAGGACTGCAGCTAAGCTTAAAAGGATACAGGGATTTCTGGAAGGGGGCTGGCAGTTGACATCAGTGCTCCCGCTAGTCAAAACATGCCAGCACTACGTACCTGTGAGTCCTGGCTCCGCTACACCATGGCTCAGGGCCAAAACATTGTCCATCCCTGTCTTAAGGCGCAATCCTATGCATGTTGGGGGGGGGGAGGCCTACAGCTCCCAGCATGCTCTTGCCAGCATGGTTGGCTGGGGCATGCTGAGCGTTGTAAGCGTTTTTTTCTTTCTAAACATGCATAGGATAATTTGTGCCTTTAAACATTTATTGAGCCTACTCCAGTTTTGTTTTGAATTGTGTTAATTCAAGGGCAGCATTTCAAAACAAGTTTCCCCACTTCCTTTGAGAGATGTGTGAATTGAGTTCAACTGGAAAAAAGGGTGCTCTTTGAAAGGGGGAGACAGTCCCTTAGGTATTTTCTCATTAAGGAACTCTTGATCAGCTTCCAAGGAACTCCAGTGTCCCTTGGAATGTTTGATAACCCCTGCTGTAGAGAGAGTAGAACAATTCCATTTCGCGATGAGAAAGTAGGGGGAGGTTTTAAACACCGATCTTGCATTGTAGGTTTTAGCAGGAAATGTCAGCCAACGTCACCACTTTTGTGCAGCAGAGTCATATTACTGTACCACAAACTGTTAGGCAGCTTTCCCTAAAAATGCATGCGGATTCACATCATGTTGGGCATACTTGATTCATCGTGAAATTCATAATAAATTGCTAACAGAAACAGCATGATCAACTGCAGCTTGGATTTCTTTAAGTAGAGATCCAATATCTTTTGGATATTTGTGGCAAGAAGACACGATCCAAGCTGTCATTATGTTGGATTTCCATGTGTTTTGCTTTTCTTTGGAGGATGTTTTGTAGCCTATCTTTTCACTCAGCAAACAGAGCGTATGGGTTTTACGAGAGAGCTGGGCCGCAGCATGCACCCATGTGGCTCGTAGAGGAAGCAAGCTGATGAAAGACATAGACGTCTGCGACATGCTCCAAATTCTCCATGCTCCAGGTTCTTTGATTTTAATCTGGTAACTGCCTCTGAGTTCCAGCCACTCCTCAAACATAAATAGGAAATGCCTTCAAATACATTTTCATAGATAAACTGGAAGGCTCAGTTGATCCTTTATTTAGCCTAGAGGGGCTTACTGAGCTGCTAAGTACACTTTTTTTTTCCAGACTGTTCAACTGATCTAGAAACCTCAGGGAGAGTTAAGTGCAAGTGAAAGATTAAAATCCACAAGCCACTTTCCTTGGAGAAATTCTATCATCACTTATTTATTAGTTTCTCTTTTTATCCCATACTTTCCATCTGAAATACAACCCTTGGAGCAGAGCACAGTCTAATATTAAAAACATAAAGCAATATTAAAACACGGAAAGCAATGAAACAATCCAGCAGCACATATAATGACCCCCTCCCAAGTAGCAACAATCATTAAAAAAACAGGGATAGTACCAAAAATGCACGTTCACACTAAGCCATTTTCATAGAATCATAGAATAGTAGGGTTGGAAGGGGCCTATAAGACCATCGACTCCAACCCCCTGCTCAATGCAGGAATCTAACTCAAAGCATCCCTGACAAGTGGCTGTCCAACCTCGCCTTGAACGTCTCCAGTGTGGGAGAGCCCACCACCTCCCTCAGTAATTGGCTCCATTGTCAGATTGCTCTAATAGTCAGGAAGTTTTTCCTGATGTTCAGCCGAAATCTGGCTTCCTGTATCTTGAGCCCATTATTGCATGTCCTGCATGGAGGGATGATCGAGAAGAGATCCTGGCCTTCCTCTCTGTGACAACCTTTCAAGTACTTGAAGAGCGCTATCATATCTCCCCTCAGTCTTCTCTTCTCAAGGCTAAACATGCCCAGTTCTTTCAGTCTCTCTTCATAGGGCTTTGTTTCCAGTCCCCTGATCATCTCCTCTAGTCTGAACCCTCTCCAGTTTGTCTGTATCCTTCTTAAAATGTGGTTCCCAGAACTGGACACAGTACTCCAGATGAGGCCTAACCAGTGCTGAGTAGAGGGGAACTAGTACTTCCCAGGATTTGGAAGCTATACTTCTATTAATGCAGCCCAAAATAGCATTTGCCCTTTTTGCAGCCACATCACATTTTTGGCTCATATTCAGCTTGTGAATTTTGACGTGTCACCTGAATGTGCCCTGTGAAGTGAGGACTAGGTGGTCTAGGCAGTGAACTCAATAGTTTAGGCCAGAGGTGGGTAACCTCATGCCCTCCAGCTGTTTTGAATTACAAATCCCATAAACCCGTAGCATTGGCCATGTTGTCTGGTGCTGATGGGAGTTGTAGTCCAAAACAGCTGGAGGTCACCAGGTTGCCCACCCCTGGTCTAGGTCCTGCTACTGAAAAGGCCTGCTCTTATGTTTCTGGCCTCCACACCACAAAGGGCAAAGGGCCATATAACAGGCCCTCTTCATGGAAGATAAGGCTATCCATGGTTACTAGTCATGACGACTATATACCTGGGACTCCACCATGGTGCCCATGGGCAGCAATGTGCCCACAAACACCTCTCTTGGTACCTGCCAGGCTCTTCGCCCCTCCTGATTTTTATTTTATATCTTAAGATTTAAAAAAAAAAATTGGGAAGCTGACATGCTGCAAAGTGAAGTGTGGCCCTACAGTGCCAAATTTATTTGGGTATCAATGCCATCAATCCATACCATTAATCTGATTTTCTAGTAAATAAGAGTGGCTTTGTATGGTACATAATACAAGGAACAGGAAGCACCAGTGTATTGTGCTTCCAGGTACATCTTATGATGTTCTGTTCATGTTTTGTGTCCCATCCCATTGTGATGGAGACTGCTCATGCATGTGGCCTTACTAGTGGGTAAGCCTCCTAAGGATAGCAGGGCTCATCATCAAATTTCGGCTACACATAAAGGAAAGTCTCTAAGGCTGCAGTCCTATACCCACTTACTTGGGAGTAAGCCCAACGAATTAAGTGGGACGTACATCTGAGTAAACATGTGTACGATTGGTCTGTAAGGTGCCAATTCTGCACACACATACTTTGGAGTAAGTCACATGGAACTCAATGTCCTGGTTTGCATAATCAAAATAGGCCACAGTGGCTTATTTTGATGCTGAGAATCATCCCAGTGGGACTTACCTCTGAGTACACAAGCACAGGATTGTACTGTGAATTATTGATCTCTACTGACATTCATAGGAGTTCTCCGGAGACAGCACTTTAGGTTTACAGCTCCTATATTAATACATTACCTAGCATTTCCCTTTATAGCATTTCCCTTTTCTGTTCCTATGAATTTAACAGAAGCCCTAACCCCAGAAATTAAGCAGGTGAGTCTTTTCCTATCACTAGCCCTCTGTCAGGATAAATTGTACATGTGCTTAATTTCTATATGCCAAGCTATTCTTATTGGGAGAGAAAACATGGCAAACCCTCATCTGAAAGGTGTAGATGTCCCCTACTGTTTTCTGCTAAACCCCATTGCAACAAATTCTCCTTCGCTAAGTAAATACTCTTGTTTTAAAACTGAGAATAGTTAAAATAAATTAGGAGGATTTGCAGCCTTAGGCATATCTACTCAGAATTAAATTCCATTGTGTTCAAAGGGGCTTACTTCCAGGACAGTGTGACTTCCAGGACTGTAGTTTAAATTTTGACATATTAGCACACTTTTGACCCTGATATCTTTAAAGTGGGAGGGGGAGGCCAATGGGTATCTGTGTCATAATTGGTGCATATTGCTTGTTTCTTGGTATGTTCAAAGTCATCAATAATATACCATTTCAAGAGAAATAAAAGTAGTCTTAGAAAAGTAGCTTGTGAGCAATGAAATATTCTTTCCCTTCCAAGCCATATGCCTTATCTTGCTTATTCCCAGGAGCCATTTGCTGGCATTTTTTATAATCCTGGGGGAAACCACATTCAATTCAGGCCACATTTTTACATTTAAAATGTTGCATCAATCTGGTTTCCTTCTCTTATGAGAGATCCTTTGGTATTCTTTGGTTATGTAAGACTCACATGTTGCCCTTCTCTGTCCACACTAAGTGTTAACGTAAGGGATGCAATATTCCACATGCAACAGCCCCAGTTCAAGGAGAATTCTGCTATTTCTTTCCCATCTCAACTGTCACTATGTAAAGTATATTATTGGGGTCAGAAGAAGACAAGAATCCACACACACACACACACACAGGCACACACGCACAGGCACACAAGTACGCACATGAATCTTTGTGGTTAACTTGAAAACTGCTGTCCTTTGGCTCAACATTTTACACTGCAACCTCTATGTATTCAATAGCTTTGCTTTCCTAGGCAATCAAGTTATTGGCAGAAGTGTCAAATAAACTACATCAAAAGCAATGTTTTTATTTCCTTTGATGGTGGGCTGTATCGAATGTCAGTCCTACTTAGAGTAGACCCATTGAAATGAATGCACCTTAAATTAGGCTAACATTGAATACTACCCATTGGATACTACCCTGTTTTTGTTAGCCTCTGAAAAAATGGGGGGGGGGAGTATTTATTAGTGTTGTGACTGAAACTTGCAATTAGCCAGTTGGTACTACAAATCCTTGAGCACACTCCGGGAGAGAGCGGAGGTCAGGAAGGCCTGGCATGCTATGGTCCATGGGGTCATGAAGAGTCAGACACGGCTTAACGACTGAACAACAACAACTACAAATCCAGCGTGTTCAAAATTCTTGGATATATAATGAGCCTTGACTCTGATGAATTGGAATTGTAATTTATTCATAATTAAAACTGAGATTAGTCTGTGTGGTTGACATGACTAAACAGCCAACGGCAAGTGGTATCTGCCATTTTTGTGCAGGTTCAGATGATGCTTACTTTAACTCTTTAGTTATGACATGCCTATCTAGTGCAGTGTAGTGGTTAGAGTGTTGGACTGGGGCTGGTGAGATCTGGGTCCAAGTCCCCATTTGGCCATAAGGCTCACTGGGTAACTACAGGGCAGTCACTGACTCCAAGCCTGACCTATCAGGGTTGTTCTGAAGATAAAATGGAGAGGAGGAACATGTATGCTGCCTTAGGCTCCTTGGAGAAAAAGTTGGGCTATAAATGTGAGGGGAGAGGCTGTAGCTCAGTGGTAGAGCAACTGCTTTGCATGCAGAAGGTACCAGGTTCAATTCCCAGCTTCTCCAGATCGGGCTATGAAAAATTCTGCCGAAAGCCCTGAGGAGCCACTGCCAGTGAGTGTTGTCAATACTAGGCTAGATGGACCAAGGGTCTGACTCAGTATACCACAGCTTCCTATATTCCTAGGTTCCTTCCTAGGTTCCTATGTAACTAAACAAATAAATAAATATTCAGTTCATAAACCAAACACACATGACAATGACGAATCAGAGAATGATGCGTCATGACACACAGGTGTGGAAAAGGAAGGTCACACTAAAGATATCACTTTTCCAAGGGGCATTTCGGTAACGCAAATTTGCCTACGATTCCAAAGCTCAGAGTATAGGACTGCTTTATGTTAAGTTTTTGTTCAGCTGGACTCATAAATCATACCCAGTTCTAATTCACAATGGAGTCAGGTTCCCTATTAATAGTACTTATTTGACAAGGGTAAGTAGCAGAATTGTCAAAATGGCCTCTTTTGCATTTACTGGGGCAAAACCTGTCTGTATGAACCAGGCTGCACTTTAGGATCTTTTTCAGAGGCCCTGTTGTATATCTCACCACCGAGAGAGGTTAGGTTGGTGGAAATAAGCGACAAGACCTTTTCTGTGGCAGCACCCTGACTGTGGAATTCCCTCCCTAATGAGATCAAATTGGCCCCATCTTTGCCTAGCTTTGGGTGAGTGGTTAAAACTGTTTTGTTCTTTGATGGGTTTTAAAAGAGGATTAATTACTCTCTTCAGTAAGTTTTTAAAAGTCTGTTTTTGTCTCTGTTTGATCTGAGATTGTTTTAATGTTTTTCCGTTTGTATATTGCCTTGGGGAGCCCTTTTGGGCAGAAAGGATGAATTATAATTTTAAAATAAATAAATACTTAAAAACTTCAGCACATTGGGGCTGATTCACACATGCATTTACATAACTTGATTGAGCTACACTTGATGATGGCACAAGTGATGAAAGGCAGCTGAACATGTGAACTGATTTCATTAATATGCAAGGAGACAAACTGAAAGTTCTGCCTGTGGTGATATGGATTTGTGAAAGTGCATTCACACAGGCAAGTCATCCCTTGACACCGCAGTCACTGTGTGAGAAACATGCATGTGTATTAATCAACCCCATTTTATCTCTTATTTATCAGAGGATTTCCATCCCACCTGGAAGTCATGAGGACCGTTTTGTAGTTCTTTACACAGATGACATAGATTCCCAGGATAGAAGACAGCAGCATTTAAAATGAGCCAGGGCTCATCCCCAGAACATGCTTACTAACCCATCCTTGGAGCCTGTTTTCAGTGCTGGTTCTTTACTAGCATCACTAGAAGTAAAAATAAAGAAGAGAATGACTGTAAGCATATGATGAGTACATTTTCAATACCAACCACAGCCCACCCCACATATCTGTGAGTTTGCAGCACCAGGTTCCAAATCAGAGTGCCAGTTCCAATCAACTATAAACCCTGGCCCTTTAAAAAAAAAAATGCCTACTGGGTATCTGGCAACCTTAATAACTCACTCAGCCACCCTGCTCAGTTTTGACTCTAAATCTTTGGCCCACACAAACACACACAGCACTCTTAGCAAAGGGGGGGGGGGACCCAGTCAGTAAAGCTAAAATGATGGCAGACAGAGCTTGTGTTGGCCTGCCTCTTGATCGTGCTGGAAGCAGCTACTTTTACTTATAATATCTTGAGTGCTTCCTGTTCTTTGTCATGCGTTGGAGGGCATGCCATTCTCAAGACATTTTCACATTTGGGACTTCCATTTGCCTGTGTTTAAATTGGCCTGTTATGCCAATTTGAAAACTACACTGACGAGAAAGTCCATTTGGTTTCTCTTCATTGTTTTCCTGCACTAGCAACAATCAAAACTGGACAAAAATAACGTGTGAGAGAGAGACTCAAAAGCCCCATTCAGGCTTTCATGGAGAATGCAGGAGCAGGTCTGCAGGGCTGTGTGCACTGTCCCCACCGCCCCTGTCCAGGATAGAGACCGCAGGAGGAGCGACTTGTGGCCCTCCAGATGTCTTGGCCTTCAACTCCCATGATCCCTCACCATTGGCTATGCTGGCTAGTGCTGATGGGAATTATAGGCCAAAGCATCTGGAGAGCCACAAGTTGCCCACCCCCTGCCTTAGCATGTTCAATGCAAAGGTCTGAAGCATGGTTCTCGATGTGTTTGAATGGATACATTTAGAGCTTCTCTACATGAGCGATTTATTGCATGCTCGTGACTGGTCACTCATAGAAATTAGTGGGTCCTTTACATGACATCATCAACCTCCAGGGCGTCTCCCACACTTTTCCCCATTTATTGCCCTTTTTAAAAAAGTGGAGATAACACGATAAGGGAAATTATTCCGATCTATCAGCTGTATGAAAAAACAGCGTATCGTAATAATGGGCCAGCAACATGTAATGGCTGTAAATTGAAACACAGGAAACATATAGAACTTGCTGAGAAAGGACTTTCCTTGATTTAAACCACATGTCCACTATGTAAAGGAGCACATTGTAATCCCACAAAGAAACCAAAAGCAGAAAGCTAAGGATGAGGGATTTTTGCTTGATGTAGAGAAGTTCTTTGACTCCTCTCCATGATCTGGAACCCTGCTCTATCAGGGTTCCCAGTCATAGGGATGGGTCTAAGCAGGTTCAATTGAACTGAATGTGCGAAGGTCTCTATTTGGGACAGAGATCATAGAATTAATCATAGAATAGTAGGGTTGGAAGGGGCCTACAAGGCCATCGAGTCCAACCCCCAAGATATTTCACCTCTGGTCCCTCAGCCCTGTTCACTCATTCTCTATGAATGCCTGAATAGGTCTAAAGACACATTTAAAGATGTAAACAGTGTAACCTTTCAATGGGTTTGGGGCAAGGGCAGAACTACACTTTGAGACAACTGTGTGTTTGCCTTGTAAGGCTAAAGCATTGGTGTGTGGAGGGGAGCATTTGTGGGAAGCGTTTGGAGGGAGAATTGTTTGGGAGAGGGAATGCTTAACCTTTCCCCTGCAAATCCCCCCTCCCTCCATCCTGACCATTCTTAACCTGCTTTTACCTGGCTTGTCTCCAAGATGGTGTATAAACCAGGGCGAGAGGAAAATCAGCCCATGGAAGGGGTTGTGGGGAATAATTGGCAGAAACTAGAAGGGCTAAATACCCCTCCCACCTGCTCCTCAAACCCTGAGGAGGCTTGGTTGTCTGAATCATCCTGCCAAGAGTTGAGGAGGAGTTTACCACACAACAGGTGCAGATGTCAGGTGCCACTGTCATCTAGTAAAATGTGTGCAAGAATGTACAGTGAAATTCTGTATCCATCCAAAGCGAGTACCATTTTTGAAGTTCGTTAGCCAATAATATTTGTTCCCTTTGACAAATGTTCAAATGAGAGTAGTAGTATGTGAGTCATATAAACTTCAACAGCCATCATTCACATTTATGGGAATTATCTACTCCCAACACCTTTCCAGATGCAAATTACAAATTCCCAAGTAGTGAATTCAAGAATGAAATGTTAACACATTACAAGGTTTGTAAATGTAGGGAAGAGATTTTAATCTGGATTCTCATGTGGTGAATTCCACAGATTCATGGAGTCCAAATGCTTATTTGAATATTTGTTCAGTTTAAAAATAACATTTGCAAGTTATACGGAATATATTTATCAAGGCCTTGATCCAAAGTTCAAAATGATCAATGGAATCTTTCAGGTGATTTCACGGTTTTGACATCCTACTGATTTTAATGCAGTTATTATTTTCTAATGTGTATGGTTGCAAAAGAAAAAGTGATGGAATGGAAGAAAATAAATATTGCATTGCTTTTAAGAATACCACTCAGCCTGGCATCTAGATTAAAAACCAAATTAATTGAATTCAGCAGTGAGAGAAAACATTGTATACATGAACCCAAATCTCCTCTCTGTGGCTTTCCCCCTTTCTTCTTTTTTTCTCCTCCTCCTCCAAAAAAAAGCAGGAGATGGAGAATTTTCATGCCTAGCAGGTGTGGTGTTTTATTTTATTTGGATGTTTACTTTAGCCAAAGTCTAACTTGTATTGAAATTAGGATGGTGCAGAGTTCAAAAGGCAAAACCATTCATCATGTTACTAAAATACCACGTTCAGTTTTTTTCTGAACTTGCTGCTCTCTTCTGGAAAGGTAGGATTTAAAGGGGGAGGGGGCATAAGTGTTTTTAATGGATGGAAAAAACTGGCATGAATAATTCATTTTTGACCATGAACATATGCTGCAGGTTTAGAGAGACAGGAAGGTGGAATGTATGCATGTTCTTTTGCTTTACTGTATCTTTCCAAAAAAAGCTTCTTCTTTTTTTCTTGGCCAAAAGAAAGAGCTTGCAAGCAAGCAAGCACAAAGCCCAGTCGCACATTATGGGTTGGATCCAAACAGGCAGCCCAAGCCTAAACCCCAGGTCCAGCTTGTTGGAAGGGGTAAGGGTTGAGTGGAGGCACCCCCGCTTCCTGTTATTGTTAGTGGAGAGGAGCTCTGCAAGCGGGGGGACTCTGCAGCTGCGGAAGCCCTGCAAAGCCCATGGAGAGGCCTGCAAGTGGGCTTTCTGCCAGTGGAAGTAGGTGGGAGGCCCCAAAACTGGGCGTTCTGGGTGCAGGGGGAAGGCAGCCTTGGATCTACCAGATCCAAAGGCCCCACATTCTCCTGAGCACCCCTGAGACCCCTCACCAACCGCATGAGCTGGCATAGGACTTTTCCCTCCCCTTTTAGAAAGCATGCACCACCAGGGCTGGGGTTAGGGAAGAAGGCATCCACACCCACCACCTTCTGCCCTGGCTGGCACAAGGCAGCAGAGCTTTGAATGAGCTAGATCCAGCCTTTGAAAGAACTGTCCCAGGTGTTGCATAATAAAACATATGAAACCAATATGCTAAAACAAGATAAAGCCAAGAAAATATGTTGGTGGTAGAGTTTTGAAATGAGAATGAAAATAAATCAGCTCACTGACCAAAGACTGCCTAAAAATTAGTTTCTCAGCTGCCTCTGACTGACTCGGATGGGGCTTGGGGTTCTAAAAGATGGGAACAGTGGAAGCTGGTGGCTCTGTTTTAGGTGGGGCTGTAAATCCATTCTGGGTTTTAGTCAGGACCAGCCAGAATGCTAAAGGAGCTATCCAAGGTACTGGACTCATTTGGGGGATAGGGTTCAGCATTTTGGATAGTTCCTTTAGAGTCTAGCTGGCTTTGACTGAAACCCAGGATGTATCGCAGCCCCACCAAAATTGGAGCCCTCAGCCTTCACTGGATGGAAGGCAACCCTTCAGGGATGGGAAGATTAGTGAGGCTTGAACTCACCATTGAGGTTCTCTGAGTTCCACCAAGAAACCCCGTCCCTTCGTTCCCATTCCCAACTGTGAGCTTCAAATGGGATAAAGTACACATTTGGGTGCACATTTCTTAGAAGTGCACACCCAAAATGCGTCCTTTTCTCCCATTACGCCTAGTTTTAAAGTCAGCATTTTTCTATAGTGCACATTTTATAAATGAGCATTGCAGGCTCAGGAATGTGCAAGCATTGCCCACAAAAATGCACTCGCATTCATGTTCAAGGCTGTAAACAGAACAAGTTCTGGTCTTAAAACAATGGAAATTAAATTCTCATACATCCCAACAACAGTTATGCTGATCTCATTTTTTTTTTTAAGCCACCTGTATGTTTCCTCACACTATAAACCTAAAGAAGACCCACAATTGTTTAGTTATGGGTTCAGATGGGGAGATACATTTGCTATTTCCACATCAAGAGCACAGCCCAGACTTCTAGGAGAGATGTAAGTGACATCATGTGTACATGGTTCTCTGGCCAGGGAAAATCAGTGAAAAACTGGGAATTAAATAGTTTAGGTTAATGTTGGGAAAAAGGATAAATAATGCCTCTAAGGAGTGTTTTAAATAGTACTGTCTCTTTCCAGCAATGTGCCTTGTATTAACTAAAATTAGAGAAGCCACCAAGTTCCGTTGTAGGTGGAAATCTGCCAGAATTCTGTGGTTCCATATGTACAAAGGCTTCCTCTGCTGAGGTGGTCTAATAATGTATAACTTCCTGGGGCTTTAAATTTGCATCCAGATTATTTTTGATGTGCTGGGTTTTAATCACTGTGCGTATAAGCAGATGCACATCAGTAACCTGTGAAGACAAAGGCCCAGAAAACTGTGGCAAATTGTACATGTGTCCATTCCAAAATTAATTTTCTAAAATGAATCGCATGTTCTTATTTCCAGATGCCAGATGCTGAATGCTAGATACTGGGGGACATGCAACAGGGAGCACTATTGCCTCACTGACTACTGTGGGAAGCAGGAAGATGTTGAACCAGAGGGACCTTCTGGTATGAACCTGCAGATAATTCCTTAGGACCTAAATTACCCCTTTCTTTGGGGTTGGATCCAGGATCTGTCTTCCTTGAGAGGAAGGGTTCTGCTTGAGGAAGGTCCCCCCTGATTTCGGGGGATCCCCTCCGTTATACACACCAAGCTCACCCCATTCAGCAGTGTTTCCTGTCTCTCTGTGAAGCACTTTCAGGGGGGCTGGAATTTATTATTTATTATTTATTTATTGCATTTATATCCCGCCTTTTTTCCTCTTGCAAGGAACCCAAGGCGGCTTACATTATCCACCTCTCCGTTTTATCCTCACAACAACAACCCTGTGAGGTAGGTTGGGCTGAGAGTCTGTGACTGGCCCAAAGTCACCCAGTGAGCTTCCATGGCCAAGTGGGGATTAGAACCCGGATCTCCCGGCTCCCAGTCCAACACTCTCACCACTACACTACACTGGCTCTCACAGCAAGAGCAGCCATAGGAAGGAGGGGTAGGGAAATCCACTTCTGTCAGCACAGCTGATCCAGCTTAAAAATCTGGATACCACCGAGGGCCAGGGAACTCAGCTTAGCGAAGACATCAAGCTGTAAAAAAGAAAGAGGTCACCTCAGTGTAGGGATGTACAAAAGTCACTTACCTTTCGCGGATTATGTTGATGGTGGGGGGGAGGCGTTCCGACCCTCCCCCCGGAATCCTCACTGGGGGGGAGGCGCTCCGTTCCTCCCCCCCCCTGGAATCCTCCACGGCCAGCCCGGTTGTGCTCCGTGGCAGCTCCGCGGAGCAGCCGGCCAGGCCCAGCCAGGCCAGAGCCGTCCGCAGCCGGATTTTCGGCCGCGGAGGGCTCTGGGTAAAAAAAAAAAAACCACGTACGCAAATGGCGGCGGCTACGGCCACCGCTATTTGCATTCCTTATTTTTGCCCTCTTAATCTACATAAATATTTACATAGACTATGATGGCGAAAATAAAGGGGAACACAAGTAGCGTAGTGGGCGCTATTTGCGTTCCCCTTTATTTTCACCGTCATAGTCTATGTAAATATTTATGTAGATTAAGAGGGCAAAAATAAGGAACGCAAATGGCGGCGGCCATAGCCACCTCCATTTGCATACGCAGTGTTTTTTTTTAATCCAGTAAAAAAAAAAAAACACCACATGATAGGCTACGTAAATCTTTACGTAGCCTATCATGTCGTTTTTTCTATTTTTTTTTAACCCAGCCATGATAGGCTATGTAAATCTTTACGTAGCCTATCACGTTGTTTTTTGTGGTGTTTTTTTTTACAAGACAAATGGCGGCGGCAGGAGCCAGTCGGAAGACCAGCTGCCGCAGCAGCCGCCACCACCACTGCAGCTACCACCACCTGGAAGATCCGCCCCAGGTAAGTCTCATCCCGGGGGGGATCCGCGGGGGGGCAGGGGGTGGCAGGCCGTTCCACCACAGATTTTGGGGTGGCGAATGCACTGGCATTCGGCCTCACTGAGATCCGTGGCAGAATTCTCTGCCATCCCTACCTCAGTGCATGTCCAGAGTGCAGAACCTGAATTACCATATCTAGGGAGCATTTTCTCAGGTCAAAATTTGTGCTGTCCTAGGCTTGAGTTGCGGGGGGAGCCCAATCCCTCTCCCATAGGAGTTGTACTCTGACACAAATGGAGATCACCAGGTTGGGGAAGTCTGGTATAGAACCTAAATGTTGGGCCAGTGTGTCAATTGGCCCTTAGTCATCAGTGATTCAGCTTTAGGTTGTAGCTTAAGTCCCAATGATTTATGTATGTTCACTCAGAATTACATCCCGCTGCATTTAATCTGCTTATTGTCAACTAAGTGTGCATAGAAAAATTGCAGCGATAGTCCCAACTAAAGCCCTATTCAGAGGCTCACCCTCACATGATTAATGCATCTTCACTGCCCACCTGCACATCCGTTTACACATTGGGGACTAAATGTCCGCTCTCCCAGTCCTTCAATTTTAATCATGCAAGGCAGCCTTCCCTTACCTGGTGCCCACCAAATGTTTTGGGCTATAATTCCCAGCATTCCTGACCATTGGTCATGCTGGCTGGGGCTATTGGGAGTTGAAGTCCAAAATATCTGGAGGACACTGGATCGGGGAAGGCTAGGAGGTGAATCTCTGAATAGGGCTTCAGTTTTGCTGGATTGTGCTGACTTGAGAATGTTGTTGTTGTTGTTCAGTCGTTGATGATCATTACTTGATTTATTAAGCCAAGATATGCATAACTCTTTTGTCCATCCACACAGCTCTTTTACTCTTTCTTTCATGCAAGCCACAATTAAATGAGGAAGTTCCCCAATTTATCCAAACCAGGAAACTATGATTAACACCTTCAAAACAAGCTTAGGACTATGCATCACTTCAGTTCCGAATCCGAATACTGAAGCAAATCCGGGTGCTTCAGGGGTGCCTCGGTGAGATCCAAAGCAGATCAGAACAGCACCAAAGCATTCCAAAGGAAAGCAGGTCACTGCCGAAGCGCCTCGGTCTGCCTAGGAGATTGAGCTATTCTGGTGCCTTCTGAAGCCCAGACAGCCTGTCTCCAAATGTAACAACTTGTGAAAGATCAGGGAGGGGGAAGGGGAGGAGGAGGAGGAGGGAGTGAGCTTTGGTAAATGGCAACTCTAGTTCCCAAATTAGGGCTGAACTTAACCCAGCACTCTCCAATCAGTGACAGTATGTGTGTGTGTGTGTGTGTGTGTGTGTGCACGCGTGTACGTGTGTGTGTGTGTGTCATTCTGTATATATTGGAGAGAAAAGCCTACATTTGTTTCATTGCAAAAGAAAGAGGTGGTTACTGGAGAGAGCTGTTGGTTAGTTAGTTGGCTAGATCTGGGGGTGGGGGGGGGAGCGAGAGTTTTGTACTACATCTTTATTCTTATTCTTTCCCACCCAGCCCTTTTCAATTCAACTGTTCCCTTGCTTTCTTTTCTAGATTATCTATTTAAAACCCGAAAAACATTTAGCACTTCAGTTTCATCCTTTCCTTGCCTTGTTCTTTGGCTCCCGCACAACCACAACCACCACCCTTCTGCATTATTCAACCATTCTTATTAGTTCGTTCTTTCTTTCTTTCTTTCTTTCTTTCTTCCTTCCTTCCTTCCTTTCTTTCTTTCTTTCTTTCTTTCCAGGTTCTTTATAAAAATACAAGAAAAATTTTAAAAGTAGATTACTTGCCTTGCCTTGCCTTGTCCTTTAGCTCCCCCCCCCTCCATTCCCAAATCAACTCTTTCTTTGCAGTTTTCCAGCTAGATCCTTTAAAAAAAGAAGTACTTTCCTTTCCTTGTTCTTGACTCCCCCAACCCTTCTCAGTTCCTGTATTCATTCCTTTCCCATTTTTGAACTCTATATCTTTTCCATAAAACAATAAAAAAACATAAACCCTTTTCTTTGCGTGTAGGTAGTTCTGTATTTGCTTTATTTTTGCTCTTGTGTGCCTGTGTGTGTGTGTGTGTGTGTGTGTGTGCTTGTGTTGTGGTCAAACAAAGCACTAGGGCTGTGCACCACTTTGGCCCAAGGCCTGAACCCCAAGTCGAAGCAGGCTACTTCGGGTCACTTTGAGCCCCTTCTGAGGAGAAGCAGAGGAGTCATGAAGTGACCCAGAGCAGGTCGGGGGCTCTTCAAAGCACTCAGTGTGCTTCGGAGCGTCAGCACCCCCAGCCCAGCCGCTCTAGGTCCTTACCTGATCTGCTGCCACCTTCTCCACTGCCGCCTCTGTCGCTGCCACCACTGCCATCACCATCCTCGCCACCACCGTCCTTGCTGCCACCACTGCCCTCGCCGCCTCTGCCACCTCCTCTGCCACCATCCTCACCGCCACCAACTCCTGAGGCCTGGACACGCACATTGACTCTTGCTGCAGGGAGTCGCCATTTTAAAATCCTAATCACTGTTTCAACACCTCTGATGATCCCTTTATGACCTTTGGTTTGAGTTTCTGAGAACAGCACAATTCACCTGTGCCTAGCACAAAATCTACTGGGCCAAACTGTCTGAAATTTGTCAGGTGTAAGTCCCTCCATTGGGGCTGACAGTTCCTCAAATTCCATGCACTTCTGTGGAAACAATGAAAAGTTATAGCTCTTTGCTGTGAGAGTTTTTGTTGAAAAATCAAATTTCACCTGCACCTAGCACAAAAACTACTGGGCCAAACTGTCTGAAATTTGGAAGGTGGGATCTGACAATTCCCCAAATTTCATGAATTTATCATGAAAACTGAAAAGGATCTGTGTGTTTCTGTTTTCCAGCGCAAGTCAATGGGTAACCGCCAAATCCAAATGATTTGGATATCCAAATCTCACTTCGGATCTGAATCCGAATTGAAGCAGGTTGGGTCAAAACTGGTACGAAGCAAAGTGGGGCTGCTTTGGAAGGTCCAAAGTGGCATCCAAAGCAAAGCAGGGGGACTGTGCACAGCCCTACTTCAAACTGTGGTTTAAGGTCTGCTCCAAAGCTGGTAACCATCGTTTCCCAATTCAGATGAAACAGGAAGCTGGTGAATTAGACACTTTCTTGTATAATCATGGTTCATGCAAAAGAAGAAGCAAAAGAGTTGCATGCACAGGCAAAAGTCTTGTGCATCCCTTGCCTTCATAATCTATAGCAAGATTGTATGAATATAGCCCGTAGTTGTTTACTCCTTGTCAGCGCATAAAGTTGGACAAGACCATGTTTTTCCCCCCTTTCTTTTTGTGGTAAATATGACCTATATCTATGAAAACCAAAAAAAAAAAAAAAAGAAGAAGATCTTTTGGCTCCTGATTGAACAAGAGCTGGTAAGCAAATTCTGTTTATTTTTAGCCTCTGAGTGTTACCCTTAACTGTATCCTAATGTCTTATACAAGCATCCACTTAAAGCAAAGATGTTGGCATAAGGAAACCACCAAAGAGAGGAGGGGGATCAAGATCAAAACATGTGTTTACAGACGATGTTGAGTAAAAACCTTAAAGAAAAATCCCAACCAATCAACCAACCCCAAACACCACAACAGTAATTTGGGAAGAGTAAAACAAATGCACAGTTACTTTGCTTTTGCTGTATAGAGCTGCTGGTGCCAGCATCTGCTCGTCTTTCTGGGTTAGCTGTTATGTAAGTCTTTATTCTAGCTTCCAAATATTCAGGTCAGGCAGAGGTCAAGCTCAGGTGGCTGGCACATGTGATGCCCGCAAGAGTGGCTCAGCAGGATGACACAAATACATGTCGCTCACATGCTTGCTTGGCGTAGCCTTATTTTTCTGCACAGGAAAAAAAAAGATCCCAAACATAGTCTTCAAGGGCAGAAAAGGGCCTAGCAGAATGCCTGGGCAACACAGCATTGCCACTAATATTCTGGCCCAGCTCCTATGGATTTAAGCACAGCTGGCCAGAAACAGAATATGTGAAGCTTTCCCACTGTTTATCTTGCGCTCCTTCATTTATGTATATATGTATTTCTTTCTATCCTTCTTTTTTCCTTTTATTATATTTATATCTCACCTTTCCTCCAATGAGCTCAAGGCAGCATTCATAGCTTCCCCCCTTTATCTTCACAACAACCTGATGAGGTAGCTTAGGTTAAGATAGATAGATAGATAGATATACACACACACACACACACACACACACGCACTTGAATGTGAAACAAATCCACCTATTCCACTTTCAAATTAGGATAAAAAAAAAGGAATGGTTTCTACAGCATCAGAAAGTTCTTAAAATATTTGCAGCATGAATCTGATAGCAAAGGTATGATCTATCCACAAATAACAGAGGGGATGCCTGATGTGCATTAATGTCATTACTGAAACATTCTGTTAGCATGAGTTGCTAGAACTGGGTGAGGAAGGCCTGGCTGGGAGCCTATGAAATGAGCGTTGGTCTATCACAAGCATGTCTCAATTCCCACCTTTGAAAAGTTGGGGGGTAGGACAAATGGCTGTCCCACTTTAAGACCCCTCTCTCATCAGGGAGCTTGTCCTCCTGGCTGGGGTACCGCAAAAGGCCCTTTCATTATATTTGACACCCTGTCGTAAAGGCACAGATGCACGCGGGGCGAGAACTCTAGAGCAGAAAAGGTGAGAACTCCAGACCAGCACATGGGGCGCTGACCACAATTTCTACTGCAGAAGAATTCCAGCTGGGAATCAGACTGCTCTCTCTTCTCCCATGCCCTTAATATCTGTCCAAAAGGCAGAAGTGGAGCAGCCTCATCCTTCACCAGTGAAATGCAGGTCCAGTGCCTGTAGGGTGGCCAGTTGTGAATTGCCAGAAAAGCATCAACCAAAAAGAGGATAAAAGAGGATACCTCTTTGCATGAAATTTGCATATGCTAATGTATATGTATAGATGCAAATTTAGAAATAATAATTAACATGTAATTGTAAAAGAAAAATACAGTACGTCTCACTGTAGCATGGAAGGCTGTGACCAGGTGACCTGTGTCTCTTGCTCAGTCTGCTATCTGGGTGCTGTTGATGGGCAACTTCAAGGCCCAGCTCTTCCTTCTAATGGTTCTTGATCTTTACAACACATTTGGACTGGAGAGCCCTTCAAATAGAGGACTGTCCTCTGTGAAAGAGGACACTTGGCCACAGTGGAACTGAAAGGGGCATGAAAGAGTTGCTGATCTTTTCCATCCAGCACTCCTCCTACTAGAAAATGGATCATCTCCCCTGGAGGATCCTGCAATGCTTCAGGAACTCCTGGGGCAATCTCCCATTTCCTGATGAAAGGCACACTCAGGGGCAAATGACCGTGACTGCTGTGTTTCTTTTAGCCCCTTCAGCACTGGTGAGGCAAAAGGAAGCCCAAAAGACTAGGGCTCTGCAGGGCCCTTCCAGATGCTCCTCCAGTCAAGAAATGGAGAATGGTCACAGATGCCCCTGGATCATCATAGGGGCCTTTGGGCTTTTTTCCTATTCCCTGGAGAGAGGAGTGCCTGGAGGAGGCAACGGGATGTCTCTCTCTTGTGCCCTGTTACTTTTCCTGCTGACAGATACTTCCTTCCTCCACCCCCCTACTGGGAAATGGAAGATTGGCCCAGTCTTTCTGGTCAGCAATGGCCCTTCTCCTGGCCGTTGTCCTTGGCAGGTTCCTGACCATGCTGACTGCTAACACCATCCCAGATGACAATAAATATGTATTCATGCTACACTTAGCCAAACAAAATATAATTGGTTTACTAAAAGAAAAGAGAAATCCCTGTGAACATTCCTTAAATGTCTGTAGACAAGAAAACTCACAGTGTTCAATTCTTGAGTAAAGCTAAAGTCTGGAATGTACAAGAAGTGTGTGTGTGTGTGTGTGTGTGTGTGTGTGTATATGCTGGAGTAAAGTCAGTATTCTTATTAAGTTTGCTATCTGGAGAATGCATCTATTAACTTTTGAAATGGCTGTTTTTAAATTGGCATGTTACAGGACTTTTTAAAAGAGCCCTATAATTTCAGGCAACTTTCTCTGCTCTTTTCCATCATATTATTATTCCACTTGAATTGCTGACTCTGTGCACAAACATATGATACAGTTCAAGGGATCTGTTCATCAGCCCTGCTAAACTCCAGTTCTGTCTACAAGTTTCATGAAAATATCACAACTACACACACTTCCTTCTTCCCTCCACACACCCACACCCACACACTGTTCAAAATGCTGTGAATGTGTGCAACACGTTTGGCTGTGGTAGTTCCTGCTCATATGCCATGGTGTGGCAGAACTTTCTCACCTTGGAGTCTGCCAGGCCCAGAGTCAAGGCCAAAATCTGTGTCTAGCAGCTACATCTCCCCCCTTTTTTATTCCAGAGTAGGTGCAGGTTCCCTCATCTAGATCTTAAAACCCACCCTACCCCACTCTAGGGTCCCAATGTGGATCAGGGCCCTTGCCTGGATCAGGGTCCCCACCTAGAGTTTTTTTGTTTTTTTAAGACATAGCTGCTAGACACAGATTTAAAGTAATGTCTGTTTTGACCCTCAGAGATGGGCCTGGCCAGATATCAACCTGGGCCACAGACTGACAGGGGCAGACAAGTGACAGAAAACCCAGAAATTGCTAAGACACCACCACCGTGATGTAACCTTCTGTGCATGGTCTGACAGGAATGCCAGAAGAACATCAGTGGAATGTGGGGGCTTTGTGTGTCCGCTGTCTTTATAGTTGTGTTGACCTGGCCTGGCATGCTGATGGTTAACCAATTCAGGGTGTGGGGAAAAGAGCACCCAGGGGGTATGGCATGATGGTGGAACCACCTGTAAGACAGCAATCCTATGCTCAGCAGCAGAGCACTCAGATACCAGAGCCTCCACTCTATACTATGCCCTGTTGAGCTCTGACAGGTTTTTAGATGGGAGAGGGGTATTATTATTATTATCATTATCGTTGTTATTATTATCGATTTCATTTCTACGCTGCCCAACAATCGAAGCTCTCTGGGCGGTTCACAAAAATTACAAACCACAACATGCAAGCAATGGAAGGAACATAAGTTATGCCACCTCCAGGCCGGCGTAGCCTCCATCTTCTGCCAGGGCTGGGGGCTCTCCCTCCCCACCCACCCACTCACCGAACCACCACAACACAGCTTCAGCACCCTCCCAAGGTCAAAGGTATGAGCCTGGGGAAGAAGCCACTGTGGAGGTTTCCACAATGGCTGGGAGGGGGGAACTGACAGCGGACCTCTCTCTCTGCCCTTGGAGGGGGAATCTGCGATCACATGGCCCCTGAGACATCCTCCCAGGGACCATAGAACTGCTTGGTAAGTGCCGGAAATAGCTAATCAAATCCCATCCTTCCTTCCATTGGATGCTTGCTGCCTGTCTCCACCCCATAACTTCTCAGGGCCCCAGTCACAGCTCCCCCAGGCTGTCTTGGCTGCTCAAGCACATGGCTCACTTTCCACTTCTCTGAGGTAGACCCTCTAACAGCACGTAGCTCTGCAACAGCTGCCAGCTGCTGCCACCACCACTTTTTTCTCCATGCAGCCCATCAAAGAGTCGAGAGGGCCCAGGAGACTGGGCCTTCCATCCTTGCCACCAGCGGGAAGCAGACGCACAGGAAAAAGAGACACAAGGGAGCTCTGGAAGGAAGCATTCACTTCTCTTATGCATCTGTGGTGCCCCGGCCATGGGCAATGAACTCTTAGGTTAGAGGTGCCAAGAAAGTGATACATCAGACTGAAAGGTTTGCTTACAAGGAGTACTTTATTGGGTAACTTACAGCACACAGATGTACCCAGTGGTTGGATCAGAGAGCTTCTCTGAACCCCGAGCCCCTGGGTCAAATGGGTTTTATACCATACATGTCAGCCATGAGGCAGCACGACAGCAGCACGCGCCCCTAGCGTTCATTCCCAGCATAGGCTAGAAGTGTTTGGTTCTCAGGCACAGCCACCTGTAAACAAACTTTGCTTCCCCCAGGCAGAGTGCTTGATAAGGCTTTCTACTCATTAGTAAGGAATGCACTGAGAAGGCTGTTATCAGCCTTTTGACTCATCTGCCCATGCTCAGAGGCTTACTAGCATGGGAATTGCACCAATAATGAAGTTAAGCAAGCATTATGGATCTCTAGGCCCCTCTAACACTGTAAATGACTTGGCTACACTCCTGGGGCCAATACAGCATCTTACCCCATCTTCCTCTTATAGAATCAGAGTTGGAAGGGACCCGAGAGATCATCTCATCCAACCCTCCACTTAATGCAGGCTCTGCACTGCAGGATGCGGCTACAGCATCCCTGATGGATAGCCATCCAGCCTCTGCTCAAATACCTTCGGTGAAGGAGAACCCACCACCTCCCGAGGCAGTCTGTTCCAATGCTGAACAGCTCTCACTGTTAAGAAATTTCTCCTAATGTCATTCCGAAATCTGCTTCCGTGCAGCTTCCACCTGTTGGTTCTAGTGCTGCCCCCGGGAGCAACAGAGAGCAAGTCTGCTCCATCTTTGGCATGACAGCCTTTCAGATATTTGAGGACTGCTATTGTGTCTCCCCTTAGCCTTCTCTTCTGCAAGCTAAACATACCCAGTTCTTTCAACTGTTCCTGATAGCACTTGGTTTCCAGACCCCCCTCTATCCTGGTTGCTCTTCCCTGGATGTGCACCAATTTGTCCATGTCCTTCTTAAAATGGGATTCCCAGAACTAGACACAATACTCCAAATGCAGCTGAACTAATACAGAATAGAATGAAACCTTTATTTTCCTTGCCAGGTAAAGAGCCTACTGATGGGTCCCTTGCCCAATGGTCCCCATAATTCCAGATCCCAGCCTGGAGTCTTTGTGGCAACCACCATCATCCCTCTCAAAAGTAAAAGCAAAATCATCTGCCTCTTTTTCCATCTTCTCCGTCTCCCCAGATTAAATCTAACCAGAGCCGGCTTTACCATTAGGCAGAGTGAGGCAACCACCTCAGGCAGAAGTTGCTGGGAGGTGGCAGCAACCCCCCCATTCTTCCTCAGCTCCCTACCCATTTACCTCTGTTGGAGGTATGGATGTCAGTCACTGGGAAATCCTGTTCTTTTTTGACTTGATGGTTTTCCATGGCATATACAGCTTGATTTGTCTTTGTGAGCCAAGTAGCAGGCTGTTGCCCAAACTCTGGGAACTTTTTTGTGCATTTTTTCCCTGCAGGTTCTGTAATTTGCACAAATTTCTGAGCAATTTGTGCAAATTATATAGAAATTTGCACAAGTGTCAGGGTGGAAACTGAGCCCATAGAACCCCAGAGCAGTTCTGATTCTGAGGAGGAACAGCTATCCGTGGGAGAGGAGCCCACTCATCCCTCACAGGCACAGCAGCTGGCAGAGATTCCTCCTGCCAGCATTCCTGAGATAGTGACCCTGGCAGTGAGACAGTGCGGGAGAGGGGCTTGCTAGACGCTCGACGCAGACACAGACACAGTGAGCGACGAGCGATGGAGGGCGCTGAAAGGAGGCGTAGCGCCCGTTTGGCGTGCAAGCAACGGTCGTGTCCTGTGGACCCAAGGGAAAGAGGGAGGAACTCTCCCTAGCCCATAAGTTCAGGGTCTGCAAGTGATTCTCCTTCAAACGGGGACCAACTGCCTAACCCGGAGCATAGGCTACTCTGCTGTTCATTGCTTAGTCGCTGGTGATTAGCATCTGAAAGAGTAATTAAGTTGTAAAAGGATTAAAGCCTTGAAAAGAATCCTTTTGTCTGTGTCTTGAGTTGGCTATTGGAGTCTACTGAAACAGGCCGCTAGGGCACTCCTGAGAGCAAGCCCTTCAGAAATGTGTACAAATTGTGGAATCTGCAGGGGAAACATGCGTAAAATGCCCAGAAAATCCGCAAACTGGTATGACTCACTGCAGATTGGGTTGGGTGCTGCAGCGGGAACCAAAATGAAGTCTGGGAGAGGCAAACCTAGGAAAGTTCATCAAACTCCACCCCGCACAGGGATTTCTCTGACATCCCTCCTTGAAGTACAGACCTGTGTGTGTGTCACATGACCTGTCTTTCACCTCCTGAACTAGCTTGCTGAGCTCAGGCAAGAAAAAGGACATTGTCCTGTTGCCAGTGTTGAAGTCCAGGTCAATTGCCAGTCCAGTGTGCTTCTGTACCTGGTGCCATCTTGTCCTTGGCCTCAGGCAGCGAAACATCTTGAGCCAGCCCTGAAGTTCACCTCTGAGAATTCTGGAAGACATTCTGGCCAACAGGCGCTATATGAGGCTGCAGGCAGTCCTTTGATAGCACATACAATGGGGCAACTCCTATTAAACTCAGTGGGGCTTACTTCTAAATAAACATGCATTGGACTTGGTGCTGAAGCCCTTCATTCAGTGGTTTCTAGACTGTAATCTAGCACCCAATAGCCCCCACCCAGTCCCAGTCCCTTGTGCCAGTGAGTCCTGGAGCTCAGAAAAGGACACAGGATTGCAGCCGTAATGTATTTCGACTTGAACTAGTTTTGCTACAGAAGGGAGCTGTGCATAATTTAAAGACAAATAATTTATTTAGAGGCTTGGGAGGGGAATAAGGTACACGGTGTATGATTCCTTTCAAAAACACCCAAGGCCTCTCTGCTAAGGCATACTGTACCTGCAGTTTTAATTCAAGGACTCTGTCAAAGTTCCAACATTCTTGAGCCATTACAAATGGAAGCTGGAGCCCTTGAAACAGATGTGCATAGCATGTGATGTAATCAGTCTGAGCCTGGCTCCTGAACACATGACTTTATTATTTCGCTGCTTTGTACGAATCAGGGACGCTAGGCCTGAATTCAATCAGGAGCAATTGCAGAAAAAGGTGGTCACCTAAACGTACCTTTTACAGTCTTGTGCTTAGTTCTGTTCACTTTCCTAGCCCTGATCACAATAAATCCAAGCAATGCAGGGACTATTTGGCATGATTGCTAAATTAAACCTTCAAGTACAAAGTAGTCAAGGATGAGAGGATTTCCTCTATACCATGCCTTTATTGTTCCTCCAGTTCACTTTGTCCTGTGTTCCACTCCTCCTAGATTCTGATTTAACTTGGAACATTTCTGAAATTAGTTCCAGAATTGGAGCATGCACCCTTTGCCCTAGCTTTCAAGTCTTTCAGTTCATTTGCATCTTTGTTCTTCTCTGTGCTAATAACATGCAGATTTATATAAATCAGCCTTCGCCAACCTGGCACTCTCCAAATGAGTTGGACTAAAAATTCCATCATCACTAGCCAACAGAGTCATTCTTCATTGTGATGGCTGGGGATGATAGGTATTGTAGTCAGTGATTATTTGACGTGTGGTGTTTTACTTATGGCTATCGAAATGCTGGACGTGTGTTGTTGCACTCGTGTCCTGCTTGCAGCTTTCATGTCGACAGCTGGTTTGCCGCAGTGTGAACAGAATGCTGGACTAGATGGACCCTCGGTTTGATCCAGAACGGCTCTTCTTATGTTCTTAACTGCTGTATTTAAAAAGTTGTATCAAAAACAACTGTATTGATACAACAGTGGATACAAACACATCAAGCTTGCTTTTCTGTCATTTTTTTTTTTTTATCAGTGCCACAGAGGGGCATATGTGCCACATGCAAAGATCATGATGCAATCATGCACGCCATCTCATCAACATTGGTTTTTCGCCATGTTTTATCAATGTGCACAAGTGCATTAGGGATGTCGAGTGGCGGGAAGGGGAAAGAGACATCAGTGGACCGAGAAAAGTGGCACGCCGCAGCAAACTGAACCGTGGAACTTCATACAATATTCAGAAATATAAAACAGGACAATGGAAAACTCCTAATTAAATTGGTTCAGCTTTGGAAATAAGACCATGGAATCTGGAATGCTAAAACTAGAATCTCAGAAGCATCCCCAAGGGTGCAATCTTATGCATGTTTAGACAGAAAGAAAAGCCTACAACTCCCAGTATGCCCCAGCCAGCCACATCTTAAATGTAGTCTATCTCTGAACACCCTATGCTGGGGCCAAGCAACAAGGAGGCAGTGGGAGTCAAACGGCTCTGGGTCAACTTGGAGGCGTGCAGCTGCTGACTGGCCAGGCAGCAACATAGTGGCAGACAGTCATATGGATCAGCACCATGTGAAGCACTTGCACCGTGCTGGCCTAGAAGCTCCCCTGCCTCTGCACCGTTGGCAACCTGGCAAGAACCCCATCACCACTCAGGAGCAGCAGCAGTGCCTTCTTCCAGGCTGTCCCCCCCAACAAGCCACTGCTGCTCCACAACCATGGGGGCTAGCAGGGACCAGTGAGGTCTGAGGCATCCAACGTGTCTCAGACTACAAGCTTCAGAAATGCTGACAGTGATCCCCAAATTAAGATTATGCAGGTGTACCTGGAGCAGGGGGAGGGATCCACTAGCTTTTTAATGAGTGTGTATTATTTTCTAACTGCCGTGATGACACTTCAAGCTATGTGGTATGAGAAGAACAAGGTAAGTTTTACTACACCATTTGTTGAGCATTTTGCCCACAGCACATAGTTTCTTTAGCCTAGCTTCCTCAACCTGCGCCCTCCAGATGGGTGGGACTACAACTCCCATTATCCCCAGCTAGTGTGATCCTAGGCCATGATGGCTGGGGGATGCTGGAAGATGTACTCCAACACATCTGAATGAAAGCAATGGTTTCCTTCCACTTGGATTTGGGCTAACATATCACTTTAAGCCTGAGACTGCCAGTTTATTCCCAAAGAAGAGTTCTGCTAAAAGCTAGTTCAGAAAGCATCAGCAGACTGGTGTTCAGTGTGATATCTAAATTTTTGCCAACTGTATTGTTATTGATTATGATGAATGAATATTGTTACTTTTCTGTATCTACTATTTCACTCCATAGTTCATTATAGACGACATGTGTACATAAGAGCTGACACACTGAGACAGACTAATCCATCTGCTTTGGCATCATGCTTCCAGGGGTGACAAATGCTTTTAGATTAGAGGAACATGTTTAATTTATCTGAATAGCTAGATATTAATAAACCATGTTGAAATTCAGAGTGATTAAGGGAGATCTAGCGGCCTTCGTAATTGCAGTCCCATTTGTACAGTGCCTTAACATGTGACATCTGCTAAATTCCCTACATTCCTTGAGTGCTGGATCATAAATGACTTCTAGTGAAGAATGAGATCCTTTATAGAGACAGGTTTCCTTTATAAAGAGGCCAAGATCATCTAATGTAATTTAATTATTGTCTCAAATGTTTGAGGCAAAGCTCCAAATAGGACCATATAATACCATATTTACTGGACAGTCTTTTGGTCAAGATAGTGTTGGAACATCCCCCCACCCACAGTGATTTCTGCTGTCTGTTTTTAAATATTTTCTCCTATTTTAATTTGCTTATGTTATTTGATTATTATGAAATGGTTGTGTATGATTTAATTTATATGTCATCTTGGGGGTGAGGGAGTGACTAATAACTAATTTTATCAATAAATCAATCAATAAATGGGTAATCAAAGCATCTAAAAGCATTTAGCCAGCATAGCCAGTTCAAACTATGCCTCAACCAAGGGTGGTCCTGCAAATTCCCATTTAAAGGCCATAATAGCATGTTATAGTGTCCACAAACGATGGGTGTGGGTCACTGCTAATTTCCTCCCCAGAAAAAGGTTGGATGGTGTGGGCTTCACCTTTGGCAAAGAAGCACTGCTTGCACAGAGAAGACATGCAGAGAACTTGAAACATTCTGGTCCCAAGCAAAGTCTGGGGAAACCACTTGGCAACAATACAAAGGCTCAAGGCAAAGCCCTGCGGGGTTGCCCAAGGGTGAAATGGAGAATAGGGGCTGACACTCTCACTGACAAGTCAGTTTCAGTCCTCAGCTTTGCTGAGAGTTAGCACAGTGTGTGTGTAGTTGTGTTGCTCATCATAAGTATTGTCATGGTCACTCTCCAATGGAGACTTCCCATCTTGGTGCCCTCCAGATGTGTTGGCCATGGGATGGCTGATGGGATGGTGGGAGTTGTAGTCCAAAACATCTGGAAGACACCAGGTTAGGAATGGCTGCTCCAATGCATGCCTATGTGACACATGATTCCAAATAAAACTGCAAATCTCAATGATTCCTGCCAGCTGGGGAGGAAATTTGCTTTCTCAACAACCCTATATAGAGTATAGGGATAATGTGATATCCTTTAAAACAGAAGCACATTATCTGAAGGGGGAAAAAACAGATCCTATCCATCAACTGTGCAATGAATCAGCTGGTTCTTTAGAAAGCCCCTTAAGCGAATATCCATCAACCAATCCAAATGGAATCCTAATAGAATCTCAGTGGAAGAGGAAGATGGATTTTGTTTCTCTCTTGATGGTTTCTAAAACATTTTGTTTGGACTACCTGTGAATCGCATGCTCGATAGACATTTTAAAAATAAATCATAAATAAACATTAAGCTAAAATGACATTTGTATGAGCAGAGCCTGCAAAACAGACCCAGTCTTAATCACAAGACTCTGGGTTGGATCCAGGTTTAGCCCCATGCAACTAGGCCAGCAGAAATGTAGCTCACCACCCCCTCCTCCCCTCAGTAGCCCCTTGAAAATACTACACAGATGGTTGGGGACCCCTTGCTGAATGAGGTGAGCTGTGGTGCAGGGGGGATCCCTGAAAATTGGGTGGGGGCACCTTCCCTGAGTAGATCCCTTCCATCAATGGAGGGTAGGTCTTGGATCCATCCCCCTGAAGGTACACCACTAGTACTTGCTCCCATTCTACAAATCAGAGTGCCCAGGACTCCGCCATAGCTGAAGAGAGGGAGTCTTGTGCCAAACTTCCATACTCTAATTTCCAAGCACTGGATCCAGGATATGCCTTCTATGAGAGGAAGGGACCTTCCCCAAGAGAAAGGGCTCCACTTGCATAAGGTCCTTGCACTCAACTTTTGAGAATCCTCATTACTCCCTACACGTACCACAACTCATCCTATTCAGTAGGGTTTCCTTGCTCTCTGTGTAGCACATCCAAGGGGCTGGAGGGGCTGCCATAGGAAGGAAAGGGTGGGGAAGTCCACTTCCATCAGCGTGGTTGATCCAGCATAAATCTGGATCCAAGCCTCAAGTCTTTATTATTCTAATAAGTGGCTCTAATGTTATTTAACATCCCAGGTAGAGATTTGTGTGTCTTTATTTGTATTACATTTCTTATGCATTACAGCTTCCAGCCTCCATCCAACATGTCATTTACATGTTTAAACTTAATTTACAGAAGTATGCTAGATAGTGATAGACTACCAAATAAACATGATTCATTCTGTCAATAGCAAATGCTTCTCCTGTGATAAAAGACATATTATGTCCTAGTCATGACAAATCGTAGAGATTTTGCTGGAAATGAAATAGCATGTTCCATTAAATGAAATTGTGTGTTCCATTAAAGAGAAAGATTACATTTTGGTATTAGTGCCCCACCCCTACCCCACTATTTCTTTCTTTTAAAAATTCTAAATTACTCCCTCATTGGCTACAAATAGACAAATCTGAGATCTCATAAATTGCTGTAAAAATGAAGCTTTGTGCTGGAAATGTCTGAGGACACTTAAAGGGAAAGAATCTTTTCCATTGTATGCGCTAGCATCAAAGCCTTCTGTTAAAAGAAGAAGAATGTTGTAGACCTGTTGGATTTATACCCCTGCACAAGAGGACAAAATGGAATTTGAATACATTCCACAGCTAGGAATGCTTCTGAAATTTCATTTGGCCATTCTGTGAACAGAATGCTGGACTAGATAGACCCTTGGTCTGATAAAGCATGGCTCTTCCTATGTTCTTGTCTCCATCTTAGACAAATTCCTGGAGGAAAAGACTATCAATGGCTACTAGTCTTGATGGCTATGTGCTACCTCCAGTACCAGAGGCAGTGAGCCTATGTACACCAGTTGCTGGGGGACATGGGTGGGAGGGTGCTGTTGCACTCATGCCCTGCTTGTGGGTTCCTGGTCAACAGCTGTTTGGCCACTGTGTGAACAGAATGCTGGACTAGATAGACCCTTGATCTGATTAAGCATGGCTCTTATGTTCTTATGTTCTTATCTGAATTTCTCTCTATATTTGGGGGTTCTGCTGTGTGCTGACAAGACATGATCTCAGGAGACATTATGCCTTCTTCTTGGCACAGGTACGCAAGATATTATGGAGAGGCAAGTGAAACAGATCAAACTTGCTGACTGCTATACTCTTCTGCTGATCCATGTGGGGAAGAAGGTGGATCCCAGAAACTACAGACCAGTCAGCCTGGTGTCAATACCAGGCAACATTCTAGAACAGATTATTAAGCAGCCAGTCTGTGAGGATCTAGATCAGGGTGGGCATCTTGTGGCCCTCCAGATGGTTTGGCCTACAATTCTTATTATCCCTCACCATTGCCTATGCTGGCTAGGGTTTATGGGAGTTGTAGACCAAAACATCTGGAAGGCCACTAGTTGCCCACTCCTGATCAAGAGAATAATAATGCTATGCAGCTTATTGGGAGCCAATATAGGTTTATCAAGAATAAGTCATGCCAGACCAACTTTATCTCTCTCTCTCTTTTGACAGACTTACTGGTCTGGTAGATCATGGGAATACCATGGAGATATTGTATTTTGTTTTCAGCAACACTTTTGAAAATGTGTCCTATGGTATCCTTGTTGATGAGATGGTAAAATCAAATGTGGATTGGACACTACTACTCTTTGGTGGATCCACAGCTGGTTGAGCAACTGCACCCAGCAAGTGTTCATTAATGCCTCTGCATCAACCTGCAGGGACATCTAAGTCCTAGTCCCTGCACTGTTCAACATTTTTATAAATAACTTGGATGAGGGTGTAGAAGAGATACTGATCAGATTTACAGATGATACAAAGCTGGGGAAAATAGGTAGCACCATAGAAGACAGAATCAAAAGGAACTTGACAGGCTGGAATACTGGGCCAAAACAAACAAGAGTCTTGCTTTTAGGTACAAAATTCAAAGACATGAGTATGGGATGGAGAGACCTGGCTTGGCAGCACTACCTGTGAAGAGGATCTAAGTGTCTTAGTGGATCACAAACTAAATATGAGCCAGCAATACAATGCAGCTGCAAAAAAAGAAAATAAAAGTGAATGCAAACTTAGGCTGTATTGACAGAAGATTAGTGTCCAGTTCATGGGAAATAATGCTTCCACTTCATTCTGTGCTTGTCAGCCTTTATTTGGAGTACTGTGTCCAGTTCTGGGCACTACATTTTTAAAAAGACATTGACAAACTGGTGCATGTCCAGAGGAAAAGTGACCAGGATGGTGAAGGGTCTGGACACCAAGTCCTGTCAGGAACAGTTGAAAGATCTGAGTATCTTTAGCCTGGAGAAGACTAAGGGGAGACATGATAGCAGTCCTCAAATATCTGGAGGGTTGTCATGCAGGAGACAGAGCAGACTTGTTCTCTATTTCTTTAAAGGGCAGGATGAGAACCAATGGGTGGCAAACCTGTGCCAATCTGGAAATAGCGGGAGTGCATGGCAGTATTGGATACTGCTCATTGTTTATCATTGTTTGATTGTGTTTCACAATTTTAAATTTTGTTGTACAAAAAATGAGAAGTTTGTTTCAATTTGTTTTTGACTAGACTTACCCAATTCACACCTCCCAGAACTGAATGCAGACCCAAACACAATCTGCAGTCGAAGTCTGTACATTTCCAGGTTTGTGATGTGATTGTGATGGGCAAGATAGGCTGACAACGAATGAAACTATGACACAAGGTTTTTTCAAAAATTTCTGTGCCAGAACTTTCCAACTGGAGGCCTTCATGTGCAGATCCAATGTATGTATCATTGGTATTAAAATTCTGCCTAGAGATGTAAATTTGCCTACCTTTGTAGACAAGTTTTTGCATGAGATACTCCCTGTGCCATCTGATTATTTATTTGATATTGAGCAGGCATTTTGTGTGCCAAATGCTAAAGGGACTGGCTATACAATTATAGTCCAATCTGCAAGAATCTCCACAAAGAATTATATCCTGTGTTTGGCAAGAGATGGTGGAAATCTTTTTTGGAAACAAGACAAAGTTAAGTTATTTCCGGATTACATCAAAGAGGTGGCTGATAAAAGAAAGCAATTCATCAAGACGAAAAATATGGCAAAAAAATGAACTTACAATATCACTTAAAATAACCTGCTACATTTTTCATTGTTTCTAAAGGTCAGATGAAGAAGTTCCTAAATCATGAAATGGCGGAGGCATGGTTGAACATAAAAATGCATGAGACTTCTGTTCCAGCCCCATGAACTGGAATCTTTAAACAAGTTTTGTTTAATTGTTTATGTTTAGTCTGCATGATTCAGGCTAGGTCAGAGATAACTGATTATACATACATTCGTTTGCTCTCTTTCATTCTTTTTTATTTTTCTTTAAATTCTCATTAGGATATGCAGTATTTAAATATATTGTTTGAGGGTGTATTGTGCACACTCATTTATATATCTAGTATACAATATATTACTGACTGTTGTAAGGTTGCTTTCAAGCTTTATTATTATATAACATTATAATTGCATCTCTTTTTTTGCTGTTATTATTATTATCATTATCATCATCATCATCATCATTACTATAAGACTACTAAGTACAATTTTTGGTTGGTTGAACTGTTAAGCTTTATTATTACTATTATATTCTAACTTAAGGGCAATATATGGTTGCTGGGAATGAATTGTAGGCCTGCTTCCTTGCTATAAGACTGATGATATGATACTGAAATGTAAGGTTGATTATCAAATTGTAATATCGTTAATGTTATAGGTATAGTTTCTAAATTAGAATGGGATCTGAAACCCGTATGTATTGGAGTTTAAATTTAACCCTTTAAAAAAGAAGGGGGAAAATTTCTTCTTCTTTTCTTTTTCCTTTCTTTTTATTTCCTTTCTTCTTCTTTTCGGTATTGTTTTGTCCTCCTAAGAATATTGTATTGTTAGGAAATTGTAGTTATTGATCAGGTTGTTGGTATTGTTTATTTCATTTATAAAGACAAAAATAAATAACAAGTATTCCAAAAAAAAGAAATGACAATTTAACCAAATCAATAACAGTTAGGGATGGGCAGATCACTTACCCCATTCTGGCTGGGGTGGTCCGCCAGGGGGGAAGCGATCTGTCCCTCCCCCCGGAATCCATCCATCCAGGCTGGCTCTGCTCTGTGGTGGTCCTGCGGAGCTGCCAGGGGGGAAGCGATCTGTCCCTCCCCCCCGGAATCCATCCATCCAGCCTGGCTCTGCTCTGTGGTGGTCCTGCGGAGCCGCCATTGCCATGCCGTATCACTGTGCTAAGTCCGGATGTAAATGGCGTCCACTATGCCATCTGCATCCCTGTTTTCACGTGATAGGCCAAGCAAATATCTACATATAATTTGTGTAGCCTATCACATGAAAACAGAGACGCAAATGGCGTAGTGGACGCCATTTCCATCCAGACTTAGCACAGCGATATGGCACGGCAATGGTGGCCAGCAGTATCACCAGCGCTGTGGAGCCGGTGGTCAGCTCTGCAGGATCACCGCATGGAGGAGCCAGCCTGGACGGATTCTGGAGGGGCGTGGAGGTGAGTGCTCCATTTCTCCATGGACCCCAATGGGGCCGGATTCTTGGAATCTGGACTCATTAGGGTCCGTGGCGGAATTCTCCAACATCCCTAATAACAGTGTCATCCATGTGCTGAAGCAAGTATCAAAGTAAATTTTGTAGGGATGTACGAAAGTCACTTACCGTTTTGCAGATCTGCTTCACAGTGGGGGGGGAGGCGCTCCGTCCCTCCCCCCAGAATCCTGGCCAGCCAGCTCCGCTCCGCAGGGATTCCATGGAGCCGCCGGCCGGCTCCGCCAGCAGCCGGACATCCGGCCGCTGGCTAGCAGGGACGCAAATGGCGGCAGCCATAGCCGCCGCCATTTGCATCCCCGAATTCAGCCATGATAGGCTACGTAAAGACTTATGTAGCCTATCACGTCTGGGTTTTAAAAAAAAAATGTGTACACAAATGGCGGCTACGGCCGCCGCCATTTGCATTCCTTATTTTTGGCCATCTTAGTCTATGTAAATATTTACGTAGACTAAGACGGCCAAAATAAGGGGGAACACAAATGGTGTAGCAGACGCTATTTGCGTTTCCCCTTATTTTCGCCGTCTTCATCTACGTAAATATTTACATAGACTAAGACAGCCAAAAATAAGGAACGCAAATGGCGGCGGCCATAGCCGCCGCCATTTGCGTACACGTTGTTGTTGTTGTTGTTGTTGTTGTTTTTTAACCCAGACGTGATAGGCTACGTATGTCTTTACGTAGCCTATCATGAATGGTGGGGGGAAACAGACTGCAAATGGCGGCGGCAGCCGGTCGGAAGACCAGCCGCCACTGCCGAAGCTGCTGCTGGAGCCACCGCCACCCGGAAGATCCACCTCAGGTAAGTCTCATCCCGGGGGGGATCTGCGGCGGGGTGTGGGGGCAGGCCATTCTGCCACGGAGTTCGGGGAGCCAAATGCACTGGCATTCGGCCTCACCGAGATCTGTGGCGGAATTCTTTGACATCCCTAAAATTTTGGAGATTCTGGGCAAGTTCAAACATCCCTGGTTCTCCCATCCCCAAATACATTTTCTATGTATTTTATTGGTGTAAGCTGCCTTGGGAGGGCTTCTGCCCCGAAAGGCGGCCAAGATATATTTTAAATAAATACATAAATAAAATAAAATCCCTATCCTAAACATACTTCCCTGGGAGTAGGGCTTACTTCTGAGTAGACATGCATAGGATTACACTGCTGAGGTAACCGCAGGGGATGTAGTGAAAGATAAGTACCGAAGTTTAAAGCAGGGGAAATCTATAAAAAGGCAGGTTTGAAGGCAAACACAAGTTGTTTGCACTGAACTGGGAAGAGACTATAGCGGGGAGAAATAGGTAAAGGTCTGGCATACTGTGGTAGGTAAACTAGAAAAATCTAGCAAGTTTCAGATAGAACTGAGGGAAATATTTTACCTAGTTGACATGCAGCCCCACTGAAGAAATGAGGGCAGAATTTGGCCCAGGGTGTTCTCAAATCTCAGTGATATTTTTGTAGATCTCTGAAATCAGTGGTTGCACTTTTTAAATGCGTTACATCCAGTGGCTGAACATTCTAGTGGTTATTTTAAAAATCTTTTTCCTTTTTTTATTATTGTACCACAGATACCAATTTATTCAACATACCAAAAATAGCACCTTGTGCCCCTGGAGACTGTTTGTTTTATGACCTGGAAAACATGGTATATTTTATGCAACATCTGCACCCATGTCTCATTCACACAATTGCACACGAATGTCATGAAGGCAAAAGCTTCCTTTATAAAAGCAGACAGTTATCAATAAGTAAACTTGTATCTCTTCTATCTCCCTTATCAAAGTGAGAAAAAGCATATATTAGCATCTACAGAAAGGAAGGAAGGAAATTGTTTAAAGCAACATTATGTATTAAACAGTAAACTGATAAAGACATATTTCTGGACTAAAAAACAAAAGTATTTTTACTGGGTTTCGGTGAACAGTGTATTTTTGCATATTTCCTCTTCTTCCCATGTGGATATAATTTCTAATGGCTTGTTCTATAAATTAAAACAGTGTTAATTGTCTGAATAAAAACCAAATCAAACTACATTGCAGCCAAGAACATTATAGATTTTTAATGAGATCAGCTCAGCTCATTCCACCCAGATATTGGACTATGAACAAAGCCATTGATTCTTTAACTACCGTAGTCAAATTACTAGATTCAGTAGAGTGGATAGACGGATTTGCTTCTTGACTATGGAAGATGGCTCCTCTGTATGTCATAGTAGCATAGAAAGAAGAATGTTGTCACTTAGTCCTCCATAAAAAAGAATCCTGCACACAGAAAACTGGATGTCAGGGGAAAGAGCAGGCTAGGCATCTAGCTCTCTATTTGCAGGGAGTGTGTGTGTGTGTGTGTATGCATGTGTGGAAGAACCACACAAAATTATTGGAGTCCCAGCCTATGGACTGACATGGTATAGCCCAGGCACATGGTTATCACTTCAGTGGGAGCTATGAAGTAGCGGTTGTGTTCCCCAGCACATTGCCTCCATATATTTAAAAGAGTTCTGGCTGGGTCAAGGTATTTTCAGTTCAATCAGAAGCAACACTTGGTTGGCCTGATTAGGACCCTAGTTGGTCAGATTCCATTCAAATTCTTGGGAATTACTGGATAGACATCTTGATATGGAGCTTTCTGCCATGTGTGCCATTTTAAAAGCATCCTCGGATCCGAAGTCTTTACAAGTGCTTGGCTTAACTGAACATCTCTGAGTCCAAACTGAGCATTAAGTATGCTTTCTCAATTTTTTTTTTTTAAAAAAATACTCAGAAAAAGAAAGAATGACTACAACTGAGTGTCAATGAAACTAGAATTACTCTTGGACTTGATTACATTAGAGAATGTGATGGTAGAATTCTAGACTGCACTAAACCAGATTCAAATTACAAGGATTGTAATTTTGTATGCCCCCACCCCACCCACCACTAAAACAAAACAAATCTCCCTACATGTAGCAATCTAGTATGCCAGGTATAGAGCTATTCTAATCCTTATTTCTTGAAGTGCTTGTTCAAAACTGATTTGCATTCATTATAAAAATGACAGAATATCAAGTATCAGGTTCATTTTTAAAACATGTACATGATCTCTATTAAACTTCCAGATTAAATTATGGTAGACAGATAATAATACTTACCCATTTATGTTTATTTGACTAGTCTTTTTTTTAAAAAAAAAAAAATATTTATAAGAATTCTTCTATCACACTCACAGGTTTATGAAACAACACAGATTTTCAGTGCAGACTAGGGATGTACGAAAATTCCGCCACGGATCTCAGGGAGGCCGAATGCCAGCGCATTTGGCCCCCCGAAATTGGTGGCGGAACAGCCCGCCACCCCCCTGCCACCCCCCGGGACAAGACTTACCTGGCGGCGGCAGCTCCGGCGGCGCCATTTCCAGTTAAAAAAAAAAAAAAAGATTTACATAGCCTATCACGGCTAGGTTTTAAAAAAAAAATGTGATAGGCTACGTAAATATTTACGTAGCCTATCACAGCTGACTTAAAAAAAAACGCGTGTACGCAAATGGCGGCGGCCATGGACGCTACGCTATTTGCGTTCCCCTTATTTTCGCTGTCTTGGTCTACGTAAATGTTTACATAGACTAAGATGTGACAAAATAAGGAATGCAAATGGTGGCGGCCGTGGCCGCCGCCATTTGCGTACATGCGTTTTTTTGTTTTGTTTTTTTAAGTCAGCCGTGATAGGCTACGTAAACATTTACGTAGCCTATCACAGCTGACTGCAGGGATGCAAATAGCGGCAGCTACGGCCGCTGCCATTTGCGTCCCTGCTAGCCAGCGGCCGGATGTCCAGCTGCTGGCGGAGCCGGCCAGCGGCTCCGCAGAATCGCTGCGGAGCACAGCCGGCCGGCCAGGATTCCGGGGGGGGAGGAACGGAGCGCCTTCCCCCCCCGGCAAGGATTCCGGGGGGAGGGACGGAACGCCTCCCCCCCAACCATAAACATAATCCATGAAAGGTAAGTACCTTTCGTACATCCCTAGCGCAGACCCAGATTACAACTGGGTCACGTCTCTGCAAGATCCTGGTGACAAACAAGATTTAAAGACATTGATTCTCATTCTGAAACTGACTGATTTTTCACCTTAATCATATTTCTGAAGTATTATTTCTAAAGTACCTAACTAGGATGTTGGAGAAATCCACAATGGAACCAAATGAGTTCAGATTTTCATGAATCCAACCAGCAGATTCCACAGCAGACTGGCTTCTCCCCAGTTGGACAGATGCCGCAGACTTGCGGACCAGTTTTCTAACTTTCCTGACATTTGCATAAATTTAATCATAGAAAAATATGCAAAATAAAATGCACATTTTCCCCATAGGCTAAAGATTGAGAATGTGCAGGGGGGTGGGGATTTGCACATTTTCGCATGTGCGAAAATGCACACCTGCAAATTTATGCAAATCTGGAAAACAAAAAAAAACAATTCCATGGATGGGCAGATGACAGAACGAAAGGCACCTGACAATCTGTGAAATGCAGACAGAATGTATTTTATATGATCTGCACATCCCTACTTACAAGTAAGTGCTGAGAATCTTGGTTTAGGCTTGTTAAGTCAACTCCTTGACTTCAATGGGATTTAAGCAGCCTCCCTCTCTGCAGGATGCCAGGCTAAGTCACAGTGCCATAAAATATATTTTAAAATGCAGCTGATGTGGATAGAATTACATATACCTCACTTGAATTTGAGGGAGATTTTATATCAGAGTTCAATTTCATGTTGCTTTTTAAAATTTAAATTATATTATAATTATGGCTCACTTTATGTCTGCTTCGCAAGCCTGTCAGACACGTGCACACACAAATGCTTACACAATCCAAAGTGTGTGAAAGCCTGATCTAATAAGCTTACTTACATAAGATTAAATCTGATACCCCAACAAAGCATGTTTGTGATCTTTAGAGAACAGAATAAATATATTTGATAACTTGAGTTACTGTAAAGTAAGAATGTAATTAGACTTTCAGATGCTCATTTTCCAGACACCTTGTGTCACTGTTGTTTACATCTAAGATAATCATTTGGAGTCTGTTCCAGCACGCTGAATGCAGTTGAAATTTTGCTTAAGTAAGGACAGGAAAATTGGGGAAATCCTGCAGACTGCTATAGTTTTCAAGGCACCCAGAGGATTTTAGAGGCTCCACTTTGTTTTCTTCTCAGGCATTAGTCTGAAGTTCCTAAATGCAGCAGTAATGTGTCTGAGTCTCTGCTTTTGTTGTGTATCTGTATTGTACAATAAACATTAGGTCCTGGAATAATTTGCTGGATAAAAGAAAATGGATGCAGAACAAACAGAATGAGAAACACTCTCACAACAGAGTCTGTCTTGTGGCTCAGGGCTATTTCTCACAAGGTTGTCAGGTACAGATACCAGAAGAGATTATATGCATAATACATATTAGATGATGCCTACAGCATCAGTTATGGAGCATGCACATAGATCTAAATCATGACAGTATTTAGAAACTCAATTGCACTTAAAAACAGAGCTCACAAAAACAGCCACTCAAGAACAGTGGACATCTCCCAGTTTCAGCATATTCAGAGTTCATATAGCCAACCAGTGCCCTAAAAGGAAATTATCTTATTATTATAAATTAAGCTGTCCTATGCACATAGCTCCATCCATCTGTCATGCCCCAACATCTTCCTGTCAGGGCCAGTCTGGAACTAGATGACACCTTGGAGGAAGACCCAGCACTAGTGCCTATGGGGTTCAAGGGTAACTAACAGATCTCAACAACCCCCCTCCCAAGACCACCATCCAGGAAGATGCCCCACTTGTGGAGGGTGTAGGTTCAGGAGAATCCATGTGTCCTGACTAAACTCACCAGCACCATGCTCCAGACCAGGGCTGGCATTAACGGCAGGCATGGTTGGGCACCTGCCAAGGGCCCACACTCAAGCAAGGGTCCACTGACAAGAGCCTACTGGAGTTGCTCATCCTCTTCACCACTGCAGCCTGCTTCTTGCTCCGGCCCAATCAACCATGATGGTGAGAAACAGAAGCAGCAAATGCCACTGCCTACTTGCTCACTGGCTCTCTCCCTGTCACACAAGCAAGTGCAATGATGAGAAAGAGGATGAGGAGCAATAGCAGCTGGTGGCAATGGCAGTGAGATGGACCCTCACTGAGGGAGCAGGCCACTAAGGGTGTCTTGCCCATGGGCCCTCAGAAACCTGGAGCTGGCACTGCTCCAGACTTCCAAGATTACCCAGAGGACCCCAGGAATAGAAGCAGTGGCATGTCTGAAAGGATGCTGAGAACTGAAAGCGCAGTGCCCAGCTAGCAGCACAAGGTGTCACGTGCCTGAGCCCTACTCATGAAGAAGGAGCTGGACTCCCTACATTTTCTGGATCAGTCAGGGGCCCTGATGGCATGCCGGGAAGGAGGGTGTTACAGCAGAGCCAGCGATAAGGCTGCTCTGCTTGGGCCTAACCATTGCTGAAGCAACACCTTGTTGTGTTGTGCTTGTAACCTCTGCAAATTCTTAGCTGGACAGCTCCTTTGCTGTCTGGAACACCTTGATCCCTTCCTCTCTGGACAGCTCCCCCACCTCTCAGGTAAGGCGGGATTTGAGCCAAGCAACAGTGATGGTGGCAATGGGACACCATCAGTGCAGACAGACATCCCAATAATCTGGGCTGCCCAGCGTGGCATTCCTAGTTCAGGTGACACAGAAGAAAGGAGAAGGGGGATGGGATACTGCTGAAGCCATTGCTTACAAACCTCTAATGTAAGAGAGTCTACCACCTTCTGAGGCAGTCTGTTCCACTACTGAACAGCCCGTATCTGAAAGTTCTGCCTCATGTTTAGTCCAAATCCCCTTTCTTGTAATTTGAACCTGTTGGTTTGAGTCCTGCCATTCTGGCACAGTAGAAAATGAATTTGCTCCATTTTTATGTGATAGCCCTTCAAACATTTGAAGATGATTGTCATTTCCCCCTTTAAAAAAAAGAAAAAAAGAAATTTGATTGTATTTTCTTTAAAATGCAATGACAAGTAAATTTAACCTATATCAGTCCTATTAATGCAATATATGTAAAATCATTATCTATACAGTTATATGCTTTTAGTAGTTATGTATTCCACATCTTAATCGTCTCGTCTCCTGGTTAAACATACCCAACTCCTCCATCATTGGACTTGATCTCCAAGCCCTTGCCCACCTTCATTGCCCTCCTCTGGCCACTTCCAGTTTGTCTGTATCATTCTTAAATCGCTGTGCCCAGAAGTAGACACAGTGCTCCAGGTAACAGTTCCAGGCATCTGCCCTGGGGAGGGAATTCTATGAATGGGATGCCACCCCTGAAGGCCCAATCTCCAGTGAACACCTGCCTCACATCTGACAGTGAGACCTTAGATGATGGCCACTGCACATGGACAGGGAAATGTGGAGGCACGTGTTCCATCTGGTACCCTGGTCCAATACTGGGAATGGCCCTGCCCTTGGCTGCTTTCGTATTGCACATCCCATCAGAGGTTTTCCTCTAAAATAAGAGCTTGATAGTCAATATAATGGGTAGCATCCAATGCAAGCCTTGAGCAGGTGGACCAGAGCAGCCAGCGGTGGTGCATGTGCAGGCAGCCTCGCCGACAGCAGTGCAGGGACGGCCCCTCCAGCTGGCAGCTGCAGTGTAGAGCTTCCAAAGGAAAGCACCAAAATGAGTGGAAATGCTTGTTTCAGGAAGGGGCAGGTTGCACCCCTTCCATAAACTAGCATTTCCACTCATTGCGGTTGTATCCAATGTTAGCCCTATTTAGAGTAAACCCATTGAAATGAAGGGGACTTAAGTTAGATTAACATTGGATGCAACCCAATGCTTTCCATTTTAACCCCCGCCCCTTTCATTAAAGGGTGTGGATCTGTTTATCAAGCAGTTAGCAAAGATGACTCATTACAGCAACCAAAATGCTAATCCAGCAGAGATCCAACACAAACTTTTGACTATCACCTACATACATATATATATATATATATATATATATATATATATACACACACACACACACACACACACACCAGATGCTGTATGTATCAGGAGAGTTGAGACAAGTACATACCATACTTCGGATACCGCCTGAAGTTGCATCACATCACTTCACATTGCAAAGCAAATGCTAAAAATATGTTCTGGGTGGTACACTCCATCTGCACTTCCTTCAGCCAAAAGAATAAGTTGAAATGGAGCAATGGCATGCTCAAAGATTAGCTAAAGCTGACAGATGCAAGTCATTAAGTGCTCCTTGTCACAAGCTTGAACTCTGCATGTGTATGGAGCAAAGAATGACAAAAAGCCAAGAACATGATGAACTGACCTGTGAATGCTAAATATTTCAGTCTGATGTCCTGTTATTGACCCTTTTTTGTGGATATGTGTGAACAAACTACTCTTATCTTTCATTTCTTGGAATGCATTGGAGCACTTTACTCAAAACACATCTAGTCTGTCAACCGAAGGAAAAACAAGAACAAGTCAATAAAAGATGCATAAATGCCCATGTCATTAGGGTTTGCCACTTTTACAGATTTATGCTTACTAGTTTTATGGTATTTTCCTAAAACACTCAAATCACTTCACACACTTTATCTCAGGTGTGCTAACAACAACTCCTTCTAGTATGTATCTACATTGTAACCCCACTCTTCCTCAGGGCAGCATTGGTGGACCTTCCTTTTATCTTTACAAGGTAGGTGGGCTAACAGTTAGTGACTACTAGCCCATAAACAGGGGTTATTTGTCCTGAGCACAGGGTTGAACCAAGATCTTCCTGATCTCCAGTCAATGGAAGGAACAACCAAATAGGGTTCTAAACAGGTCCATGGGTGATCCATGAGGGAGTTTCCAGAGGGGAGCCATGTGTCAGAGTTCCCCTTATGACCTGGACTCCCTGAGCAACTCCTTAAAGATCTCTTGCCTCCTTAAGAGTCCCATTTTCCTTCTTTTGAACTTTCCCTTCCAAACAATGTGGGGTTTAGGCTGTAGACATGGGGTGATTGACACTCCAGACACTTGGGGTTTAACGAAACACTTTACTGGTAAATTTAAAACAATCAAATTACATATAAACGTATTTACACAATAGAGCTGAGTGATACAAAAGGCATTAAGAGAAAATAAAAGTTGCAAAATGCAAGTTCTTTTACGCAAGCTGCACTTAGACTCCTCTAGGCTGCTTCTTCTTGCTCTGGTCTTCTGACTGTGCTCTCACTGCTTTGGCCTTTCTGACTCTCTCTTTTTATACTCTCCACCCCCAAAACTGAAAGTACTGTTTCAAACCTGAAGAAACAAAGCTGGGGAAATGAAGATACTCTGTTCAGGGATACCCCCTCCCAGGTCTCTAAGCCCGAACTTTTTTCCCTTTGCCTCTGTAGGCCTCAAACCTTCACACCATGTTAGTCTGTTGCAACAAAAACAACAAAGAGTCCTGTAGTACCTTAAAGAGTAACAAATTTATTCTGGCATAAGCATTCGTGGCCCCTGCCCACTTCATTGGTGGCTTAACATCCAAGGATTGTTTCTTTGGTTTATATCTTGCCTTCACCCAAGAAGCTCCTGGATGTTTGCTCCACTTTATCCTCATAGCAACCTTGTGAAGTAGGTTAGCTAGAGATGGTGACTGGCCCAAGCACCACTAAGTCAGCTTCCTGGTAGGGATGTATGAATTCCTTACCTGGCTTCATTCAGGGGCATCCGTGGTGGCAGGGAGGCGCTCCGTCCCTCCTCCCGAAATCCTTCCCAGCCGGCTCTGTTCCACAGCAACTCTGCGGAGCCACCGGCCGGGGCCAGCCACAGCCGGATTCTGTCTACTGCCAGGCTGCTGTGGCCACAAATGGCGGCCACTACGCCGGCCGCCATTTGCGTCCCTGCCTTTTGCCCTGATAGGCTATGTAAATACTTACGTAGCCTATTACGGCAAAGAGCAGGGGCGCAAATGGCGTAGCAGCTGTCATTTGTACCCCTGCTCTTTGCCGTGATAGGCTATGTAAGTATTTACGTAGCCTATCACGGCCTAATGCAGCCACGCAAATGGCGGCCGCTACGACGGCTGCCATTTGCAGCCGCAGCAGCCTGGCAGCGGTCAGAAAAGGAGCCACCACCGCCGCATCCACTGCCAGGTAGGCTCTGTCCCGGGGGGATTCCGCAGGGTGGCGGAGGAGATTGCTCTGTTCCGCCACAGACTCCGGGGGGGCAGATTCTTTAGAATCCGGCCTCGCTGGAGTCCGTGGCGGAATTCTCCAACATCCCTACTTCCTGGCTGTGTAGGAATCAGGTCCAAGCCAGACATTCTAACCTCTATACCACACTGCCTCTCAAGAGTCAAACGGTTGTGAGGAAGCACAAGAAGTAAACTTAGAGTGGATCAGAAAAAGCTATGCTACAAGAGTTGGTCATGTACAGAGACTCAGTAACATGCACATGTTACTTGTTATATATATTTGTATTCCAGTAACAATGGCAACATTGGAGGTTTGAATGAAGTGAACTTCATGCTGGCAGTCAGCTTCCTTTCTAGAGATCAGCTCCTCGATGCTTACATGGTGTACTTTCACATTACTCCATAAAACACATCCATCCTCTTTTCCTTTCCTTCCTTTTCTTTTTATTAACCAGAATATTTCATTTTAAATGAGAAATTTTGTTAGCATAAAATGAATGTGTAATATACAGATTGTTAACATTTCAAACCTGCTTTGAAAATGTGTCTGACATTCCGGGCATTCATTTCAAGGAACTCCCATTATTCTTAGAGAAGTAGATGGTATATTATTGCACAGAATTAGAAGTGTGTAATAAAAATACTTTAATTAATCTGCCCCTGTTTTTATAGAACTGGATACCTTTCATGAATCCACAGGAATGTTTCAGTTTGAAAAGTAGAATGATGGTTCTGGTTTGGTAACTATGGAATTTTAATGTCATATGTCAAAAAGTTTCTACTGAAACCTCTCTTTCCATTTTTGATGGACTGTTTTCTATGTGTCAAAAGTGGTTGTCATCAATAGTTGCCTTTGATTCCTCAAGGAACTCCAGAGGAAATACCAGTATTTTCTGTTTTGAAGTAAAAGTGTGCCCCAACTACGTTATTGTTCCTTTGCATGGTCCTCGTATCTCTGACAGTGTACAACCACTTACCTACTTCTGTCGCTATCACCCACAGTGGAAACTCTTGCTCATCATCCACATGTTCAGAGGCATGGGAAAGGGCTCTCCATGCCTACTGATGTATGTGCATAAGCATCCTCCATGTGAGGAGGGACTCTGACCCAGTCAGGGACTCTCCTTGCATACCTGAGTATGCATGCAGAGCCCTTTTCCACATTGTCCAAGCACATGGACAGGGAGGACGCATTTCCACTAGGGGGGTTGGCCATGTGGCCATTGTGCATGATGGGTGGCATGGGCCTAGCCCATGCAACCCCCCTTGCATATTCTGTCAGTGTTTGGTGGTGAGTAATAGCTTCCCTGCAGAAATTATTCTTGCTATCAAAGCTTTGTGGCAAAGGGAGATGTTCACTGCTTCAGCCGAGGCTAGGAATGCACAATTTTCAAAAAATTAATTTAGCTTTTTGAAGGAAAACGTTGGTGGGATGTTATGGCATTGCTGGCCAGGGAGAGGGCTGGCATCCTTCTCTTTTTGTTTCAAGACTCCAGATTAGCTTTCTCAGGCTTGAAAAGTACTGGCGTAATAACTCAGCCTCTTATTTTTTTTTTTTTTTAAGATTTTAAATTGGGGTGGACAGCTTTGAGGGTTCTGGGGCTATTTTCACCATGGGACACTGCAGGGCACCTGAAAATAAAATGCAAAACACCAGCTGTGTTAGTGCTACAGAGAACTAAACCACTACAATTAACTTGTTTTGAAGCTAAATTTGACCTGTATAGTATGCCATAGCACTAATGTGGCCATTTTTGTGCATGGGGGGAATCACTGGGAGGAGTCACATGTGGCACCCCTGTTTTAGTTCATATGTGAAATGGTGGGCATGGGGCTGAAATAAATGTTGTCTCCTATTATCGGTGATACTTATTGGATCACAGGCACTATCCAATAAGTATCTGTGAGTACTGCATGCAAATGTAGTCCACACAGTACTCAAAAGAAGTGGGGGAAGATTTCTTTATGGCCAGGGTGGGGAATCTTTTTTTGGCCTAAGGGCCGAATTGGCCAAGGCAAGCATGCTGGGAATGAATGCCTCAAAGTGATGGGAGCTTTGGGAACAGCAGAGGGGTGAAGTGTGCTGAATCTGGCCCATGTGCCTCACCCCAGCTTTAGGGGAAATTGCCATATATTGTGGTTTTGGTGCTGAGAAAATGCAGTTTCCCCTAAAGAGAAGTGCCACATTGAGTAAAAGTAATATGGAAAAGATTACTGAGCCAAAATATTCTTTTCAGTTTTGTTTTCATTTTTTTATTGTTAAGAAACCCTGAATTTTGGATGGTTTTCTATTTTTCTTTTCTTTTTTGCCAGGGTCCTGGACAGAGCTGTGCAAAAGCCACCAAAAGTTGACTTTGAAGGTTTCAGGCAACTGAGATATCTTGAGCCCAGAGGAAACACTCTAGGGAAGCTGCTAACCCTTGGGAACCTTCTGAGCTTCTCTAACCAAACTCAGGGAATGGCCCAAACTGAATGAGCAGAAGCTTAGCAGAAGCTCTGTATCAGCGTTCCAGTGACCACAATGTCTGTGGATGGTGGGAGTTGTAGCCCTGAGCAGAGCTTTTGCACAGCTCTGCCTGAGATGTGATTACTGGCCAAGACTTGGACAAAAGTAAAGAAACACGTTTGATCTTTTCATAGGATTAGTTTAACTGTTGATTGAGGGGGGTATATATATTTGTGCACAGCTGGAAATTAAATTCAAAACTCATGGAAGCCAGGATCTGCCTTCCACTGATTTAAGGGTTCTGCTTACAGAATGTGCCTCTGCCCAATTTTCAGGGAGACTGTCCCCCACCCTGCACCACAGTTCACCCCATTCAGCAGCATCCCCTGACTCTCTGTGTAGCATTTTCAGGGGGTAGGAGGGCTGTCGTAGGAGGGAGGAGAAGCAGAGAAGTCAGTTCCACCAGCCCAGTCGCACATGCCTAAATCTGGATCCAACTCATGAATTTTGCTTGGTTCTAATTTGGATGCTTCACAACAACTGAGTAATGCATGCGCCTCTCTGAGGTGAAACATTTCCCTTTTCTTTCAACAGCTGGCTGTTAGTTGGACATTGTTATTGCTGCTGTTGTTGTTGTTGTGCTATACATAATTGTGTTAAGCCCATAATGGTGTAACTCATGCTATTTGGTTGGCATTTCTCCTTTGAAAATACTGGTGACTCTATTATATCATACACATTCTGTGTGTGTGTGTGTGTGTGTGTGTGTGTGTGTGTTAACCAGCAGCTCTCTGATCTGCTAACATAGAAAGAATAATCTTGTGGCCTTCAAGGATCTGAATATGTTTCCTATTACTCCAGACAGAGACAAACACTGAAAGGGGGAAAAAAATCTGATAGCACACTGTCTGCCTCTAGTGAACTCATTATAACAGTAGATCAGTTGACAACATTCTTGGACACAGAGGTTAAAAGAGAAATGTCAGATGTTTCCATTTCACAATAACACTGAAAGTTTTCTTGAGGGCATGAATCAAATCCCTGGATCCCCTCTAGATAATTGCTCTAGAGCTATGTATGGCGGGGGGGGGGGTATATGAATGCATTTAAATATGTGACCCTGATACGTCAGACGTTTGTAAAAAAACAAGATATTTTTCAGTAAAATGAAATAAAAAAAATAGGTTTTGAGACCACAAGTTGAATATTTGCTCATTGTCTAGTGATTCATTATTAATTAACTTAGCACTATAAATGCAATCATAAGAAAAAAAAAACTCTCACTCTCTCTCTCTCTCTCTCTCTATATATATATATATATAGAGAGAGAGAGAGAGAGATACACACACACACATACATACATACACACACATCTGAAGTCTTTATCTTAGCACTTTAGGGTGCCATCGTATGCATGTTTAGCCAGAAGAAAGTCCTACAATTCCCAGCATGCCCCAGGCAGCATGATACCTGGACATGGCTGGCTGGCGGAATGCTGGGAGTCACATGCTGGGTGTCACATAACTAAGGCCACTTCAGTGCAGGGATAAATGCCACAGCCACAGACTCAGGAGTGCCTTGATAAGGACTCAGAGACTGATGACCCACTGGTCACCCCACTTCAAGGAAAGCCCTTGGCACCCCTTCCAGGCCTGAGGGTGGAAGCCTCCCCTCAACCTCAGACTCTGAGGATAACCCCCTCATAGTTTCTCCTGTCCCTCAGCCATGCAGGAGCATGACTACAGAAGTAACCACATGCCCTTTAAGGGCTACAGCTAACATCAACTGGGGCAGAGCCTCCTTAATGTTGCCTGCAGTCCCTCACTTGGACAGCAACTCTCCCTGTCAGGGAACACTCCAGTCTTGGGCTCCCCACCATGGTACTCATAGGCATCAGTGTGCCTGCAGACACCTCCCTTGGTGCCTGCCAGCCTCCTGCTTAAAAAAAAGTGTTAGGTTTTTAGAAAATAAAATAAAATTTTAACTGGAAGGCTGGTTTGTTGCAAAGCGAAGTGCCAGGCTGTAGTGCTGTTTTTATTTCCAAGAATGTCTCTTGGCCCCACATGGGGTCCTGATTCATTCTTAGAAAATAATGGTGCAGCCCAGTGCTTTGTTTTGAAGCATGCCCGGAAAAGGTAAAAGATAAGCTGGGGGTGATAGGTGTTGTCCTGAGGTGGCAGTAGAGAAATTGGTGGGGAGAAACAGGGAACTCCTGTGTGTGTTTGTTTTGCCTGGCTTGGGGGTGGGGGATATGGTGTGTACTAGTGTTTCTCTAAGCATCAGCAGTTTGCCTGAAATAGGTGTTGGACCAGAAAACTGAGTTCCAAGAAGTGGTTTTGTGATTTGGATCTCAGACTAACTCTCTACCTTGTACGTAAGTTCTGGGTCAAGGTAATTTGTTTATAGTCTCTCCAGTTTGCCTTCATGGCAGCCATATTGTGAAAGGACAAGCCACCATGGCAGTCATTTTGTGTCAGTGCCCATGGCATGCTGTCAAAATTAGAAATGTGCCTAGCAGCCCAAAAAGGTTGGGGACCCCTGCTCCAGTCAGAATCTCCTGCAATATGCTGTCCAGGGTCCTGACAGTTCTTTACCTTGCTGTGACCCTGCTCTCATGGACCTGACATTCCTAAGTTGCCCTTCCATTCAAAATTCCCAGGGCAGTTTTGTAATTATTCATAAAAGAGAAGAAAACAGCAATAATCAATTGCACAACTTACGATGGTAAACGGCAACACTAAAAACCGTCACAGCAGAATTAAAACACACACACACACATCAGAGGTCAAAAGCCTAGGACAATAAAAAGGTCTCTGCCTGGTACCTAAAAGACATTAATATAGGTGCCAGGTGAGCCCCTCTGAGGAGACAGTTGCACAGGTGAAGTGCCACAGCCAAAGAGGCCTCTCTTGTGTTGCCCCAGTCTTAGTGTATGAGTATAGAAATGATTTTAATATATGGGTAGGTTAAATGGAGCGAAGACCATCCCTCAAGTATCCAGGTCCTAAGCCATATGCAGACTATGCCTAGTCTCTGTTAATAAAAGTACTGTACCAAGGTAGCCTGAATTGTCCACTCAGAAAAATGAGAGCCACAGGGGATGAGTAGGAATAATAACATAAAATCAGGGATCAGTATACATACTGAATGTTGTCCAGTTTGGCCCTGGCTATTTGTACAAATGCACTCCATTAAACTGTGCTGAGTAATTATCTTTCCCCAGTGTGCAGATGTATTAAGATAATGCAGTGGTGCTCCTGTCTATGTGATCATTCAAGAGTCAACATTTAGCCTTCAGAATGAAATTTAATCTTTACACTTCCTGTCTTATCAGGTTTATCTTTGGTTTATTTTCCAGCTCTCTGCCATTCCTCTGAACTCTTTCCACTGCAAATGGTCCTATTTTTCTTGTTGAATGATTTGTACTGGAACATCCTATGGCATATAATGGCAGTTGATAGTATTCCTCATGCTGTGGGGACAAGGTGTAACAAACTTCTCAAAGTATTTCTGAGAATAGCTATCTTTATCTCTCTGGCACATCTCTAAAGTGTCCTATAACAACTTACCTGGGGTTAGCTTATCCAAAAGAAAAGAAAAAAACAAATACACAGCTAAGAATCACCAGGGGATCCTAAATGCACTAGAAAATAGAAAAGTCTTAAGGGTAGCAGCAGGCACCTTTCCCCATAAAAAGGACGCGTTGACAAGGCCTGTTATAAGTATTGTGTACAATACTTTGAAGTCATAAAATCAATACTTTACATCGGAGCAGCCTCTCTGGCCATTGGAATCTAGGCTGGGACAAGCATATATATATATATATATATATATATACACATATATATACACATACACACACACACACACACACACACATTCATGTGAAAGAGTTGCAGCAGTTATTGATAAAATGTCTTTTTTTCTTCCTTCTTTCTTATCTTTCTTCCCCCCCTTTTTTTTAATAGGTAAAGGGCTACCATTTTAGACTAAAAGGCAAGGGGACCGCTATTGATGTGCAAATTACAAAGCATTTTTAAAGGGTCCTAAATAAATACTATTATCTTGCAGTGTGTTCCGTATTGCCACAATTTAACCATTACTCTCTCCATAGGATCACATTAGTATCAGCATAACATCCATCAGATCTTCCAAAAATATTTAAGAGGCACAGTGATTATTCTCGTTCATACTTGTTATTGTGAAGGCTTTCCTGGTAATAAAATAATTCTGTGATAAAAAGCTGAATAGTGCTGAATAGGAATGGAACTCCACAGCCACAACTGTGCAGTGGAAGAGTGGGACATTCTACACTTTTTATCTTATTTTACATAGACCTACTGGAGCCCTGTTCTGCTGTTAGAAAACTGTAAGCCTAGACACTGGCCCTACCTCCTTCACCTTGATCTCCTGTGTAGCCAGGGAAGGTCTGAGAGGAACTGAAACTGCATGTGGCTGGAATGCAGTTACAGTGCTCAGCATGATCTTCTCATTCCAAATATTGCTGCTGTAGCATGAGAACCAACCATGTGAATAAGCAGTGCCAGCAACTGTACCACAGAAGTGCATATGATGTGTGGGCCATAGAATATATGGTTCTTCTGGAGTTGGAGATCCAGAATACTTTAGGGATTCTGTTGGGGTACCAACATACGCTGAAACAAATTTTGTGAATGTCCCTTAGTTCGAGTAGAAAAGGACAAATTAATTAATTCTCTGTGCAGTGAAGATATGAGAAGAAGGTTTCATTATGCCCATTTCAGGAATTATCCAGGTAAGAGCAAGAACCAGATTTATTTCTCTGACTCCACACTCTAACCACTAGATATGCCCCCTCACTGAAATGTGAGCCAAAACTAATGAAGTTGTTTTTCAGATCAGATTAAGTGTACAGTAATAGCAGATGCTGAGTATTCTCTAAATTTTCTTTTTTAAATAATGTGGTCTGTGTGTTGCCTGGAGCAGGATTTAAAATTTGTCTCAATGCATTATAAGACAACTAAGCCACCGTCAAAACAGGCAGAATAGGAATGGATGAAAACATTTGTTATACATTTCTCCTATTATAATAATCAGGCAGCAGTATTTTTAATTTCTAAGCATTTAGCTTTCATGTGCAACATTTTAACTTGTCTACCTTCAGACTATAAGGCTCACATTTCATCTAGGGTTTTAATGTGCCAAGCACAAGGCTTGGCTGAGAGAGATGGATATAGTAAGATACGAAATAAGCTCAAGGTAAAAATGTAGCTGTATTCTTGAAGGACCTCATAAATATTCTTGTTTGTTTCTTGCACAGATTAACTTCCTCTAGAATATGTTTTCATTCACTAATTTATATTTATTAGTTCTCCATCATATCTGAAATCTACATACAATTGGGGGGAGGGGAAGTCTGCCTAATTTTTATCAGTTCTACTGTCCCCTGGCAGCCCCTCTGCCCTATTGTACAGGAGGGCCCCCAACCCTCCAGAGAGGCCTTCAGGGGGCACAGGAGGCTTTCTTTGATGATGCCCTTAATTTAACTTATCTTAGGATCCAAGCCAAGTTCTTGTGTCTTTGTAAGTTACCCAGCAGTATCCCAAGGAGGAACATATAATTGAGAAGAACATTATACTCATGAGCTATCAATGTAGAAGTGAGTAGACATATGCTTCAGGAATGCATTATCTGGCTGAACTGATGCTGCAATCCTCAGCCCAGGTGGTGTCACAGAAGTCTCACTAACACTAACACAACTTGGGGGTAAGATTTTGAAGGTCATGTTCTCCATCTTTGGAGAAGATTGGCTAGTTACAAAGTGAATTAGTTAAACTAGAAATGTCAAGTATGTGGCAGGTAATAATATTATTCTTATACCATGTCCTTGGTCTGATAGGCTGGCAGGTTCAGTGCTGGAGGCAACACTGTCTGAACACTAAACTATGTGTACAATGCTTCCATTTTTCCCCTATGAGAGAAATCAGTTATGATCATGAAAATGGTATGTTGAAAAAGGGGTAAGATGCAATGCTATGCATGTTTGGAAAGAAAAGAGTGCTACAATTCCCAGCATCCCCCAGCCAGCCACTCTTTCTGTCTGAACATGCATACAATTGCACCCTTAGACACTCCCTCCACTAGTGCCACTGCTCCAATCAGATGTGGAGTTCCCTACAACCACCATGGGCACAGCTGCATTAAACTGCAAAGGAAAGCAGAAGGTAGTCCATTCATGGGACTCCTGCATAACTTGTTATTTGGCCCCCAGCATCATAGAAACACCTCTTCATGGATCACTGCCTTCTTGTGGTGAAGGGGCTTGCATAAGTCAGTGAAGACATAAGCTATACCGTTCAGGGCCACCCAAGACGGACAGGTCATGGTGGAGAGTTCTGACAAAATGTGGTCCACTGGAGAAGGAAATGGCAACCCACTCCAGTATTCTTGCCAAGAAAACTCCATGGAACATATCACAAGGCTAAAAGATATGACACCGGAAGATGAGCCCCTCAGGTCGGAAGGTGTCCAATATACTACTGGGGAAGAGCAGAGGGAATTTCCAAGTAGCGCCAGAAAGAGTGAAGCGGCTGGGCCAAAGCCAAAAGGACACTCAGCTGTGGATGCGTCTGGTCGTGAAAAGAAAATTCAATGCTGTAAAGAACAATATTGTTTAGGAACCTGGAATGTCAGATCAATGAATCAAGATAAGCTGGAGGTGGTCAAACATGAGATGGCAAGATTGAACATCGACATCTTGGGAATCAGAGAACTAAAATGGACAGGCATGGGCGAATTTAATTCAGGTGACCATCATATCTACTACTGTGGGCAAGAATCCCTTAGAAGAAATGGAGTAGCACTCATAGTCAACAAAAGGGTGGGAAAAGCAGTACTGGGGTACAATCTCCAAAGCAATAGAATGATCTCAGTACGAATCCAAGGCAAACCATTCAACATCACAGTAATTCAAGTCTATGCCCCAACCACTGAGGCTGAAGAAGCTGAGGTTAATTGGTTCTATGAAGACCTACAACACCTTCTAGAACTAACATCAACAAAAGATGTCCTCTTCATCATAGGGGATTGGAATGCTAAAGTAGGAAGTCCAGAAATCACCGGGATAACAGGCAAGCATGGCCTTGGTGTACAAAATGAAGCAGGACAAAGGCTAATCAAGTTTTGCCAAGAGAACACGCTGATCATAGCAAACACTCTTTTCCAACAGCACAAGAGGCGACTCTACACATGGACATCACCAGATGGTCAATATTGAAATCAGATTGATGATGTCCTTTGCAGCCAAAGATGGAGAAGCTCTATACAGTCAGAAAAAACAAGACCTGGAGTTGACTGTGGCTCAGATCATGAGCTTCTTGTTGCAAAATTTTGGCTTAAATTGAAGAACATAGGGAAAACCACTAAACCATTCAGGTATGACCTCAATCATATCCCTTATGAATATACAGTGGAGATGAGGAACAGATTTAAGGGATTAGACCTGATAGATAGAGTGCCTGAGGAACTATGGATGGAGGTCCGTAACATTGTTCAGGAGGCAGCAACTAAATCCATCCCAAAGAAAAGAAATGCAAGAAAGCAAAGTGGCTATCTTCTGATGAGGCTTTACAAGTAGCTGAGGGAAGAAGGGAAAAGAAAAGCAAGGGAGAAAGGGGAAGATATATCCAACTGAATGCAGAGTTCCAGAGAATAGCAAGGAGAGACAAGAAGGCCTTCTTAAATGAACAATGCAAAGAAATGGAGGAAAGCAATAGAATGGGAAAGACTAGAGATCTCTTCAAGAAAATTGGAGATCTCAAGGGAACGTTTTGTGCAAAGACGGGCATGATAAAGCACAAAGAAGGCAGGGACCTAACGGAAGCAGATGAGATTAAGAAGAAGTGGAAAGAATACACAGAAGAACTATACTGGAAAGATCTTAATGTCCCTGATAGCCATGACAGTGCAGTCACTGAACTTGAGCCGGACATCCTAGAGAGTGAAGTCAAGTGGGCCTTAGGAAGCATTAGTAACAACAAAGCTACCCGAGATAACAGTATTCCAGCTGAACTATTTAAGATCCTAAAAGATGATGCTGTTAAAGTGCTGCATTCAATATGCCAACAAATTTGGAACACTCAACAGTGGCCACAAGACTGGAAAAGGTCAGTTTACATTCCAATTCCAAAGAAGGGCAACGCCAAAGAGTGTTCAAACTACCGTACAATTGCGCACATTTCACATGTCAGCAAGGTTATGCTCAAAATCCTACAAGCTAGGCTTCAGCAGTATGTGAACCGAGAACTACTGGAAGTACAAGCGAGCTGGATCATGGAGAAAGCAAGAGAATTCCAGAAAAACGTCTATTTCTGCTTCATTGACTACGCTAAAGCCTTTGATTGTGTGGATCACAACAAACTGTGGCAAATTCTTAAAGAGATGAGAGTACCAGACCACCTTACCTGTCTCTCCTGAGAAACCTGTACAAGGGTCAAGAAGCAACAGTAAGAACCGGACATGGAACAACCGATTGGTTCAAAATTGGGAAAGGAGTATGACAAGGCTGTATATTGTTGCCCTGCTTATTTAACTTATTTGCAGAGTGCATCATGAGAAACGCCAGGTTGGATGGATCACAGGTAAGTTATCACAAGGCTAAAAGATATGACACCGGAAGATGAGCCCCTCAGGTCGGAAGGTGTCCAATATACTACTGGGGAAGAGCAGAGGGAATTTCCAAGTAGCGCCAGAAAGAGTGAAGCGGCTGGGCCAAAGCCGAAAGGACACTCAGCTGTGGATGCGTCTGGTGGTGAAAAGAAAGTCCAATGCTGTAAAGAACAATATTGTTTAAGAACCTGGAATGTAAGGTCAATGAATCAAGGTAAGCTGGAGGTGGTCAAACATGAGATGGCAAGATTGAACATCGACATCCTGGGAATAGGGATGTACGAAAGTCACTTACCTGATCCTGAAGCTTGATTCGTGGCGCTCCATCCCTCCCCCTGAAATTCTGTCCTGGGGGGAGGCGCCCCATCCCTCCGGCCGCAAAACCTCCTCTCCTGCCGGGACGCAAATGGCAGCGGCCATAGTAAATGGCCACTGTAATATACAGTGGAGGTGAGGAATAGATTTAAGGGATTAGACCTGATAGACAGAGTGCCTGAGGAACTATGGATGGAGGTCCGTAACATTGTTCAGGAGGCAGCAACGAAATCCATCCCAAAGAAAAAGAAATGCAAGAAAGCAAAGTGGCTGTCTGATGAGGCTTTAGAAGTAGCTGAGGAAAGAAGGGAAGCGAAAAGCAATGGAGAAAGGGGAAGATAAATCCAACTGAATGCAGAGTTCCAGAGAATAGCAAGGAGAGACAAGAAGGCCTTCTTAAATGAACAATGCAAAGAAATCGAGGAAAACAACAGAATGGGAAAGACTAGAGATCTCTTCAAGAAAATTGGAGATCTCAAGGGAACGTTTTGTGCCAAGACGGTCATGATAAAGGCCAAAAAAGGCAGGGACCTAACAGAAGCAGATGAGATTAAGAAGAGGTGGCAAGAATACACAGAAGAACTATACAGGAAAGATCTTAATGTCCCTGATAGCCATGATAGTGAGGTCACTGAACTTGAGGCGGACATCCTAAAGAGTGAAGTCAAGTGGGCCTTAGGAAGCATTACTAACAACAAAGCTAGCAGAGATGACAGTATTCCAGCTGAGCTATTTAAGATCCTAAAAGATGATGCTGTTAAAGTGCTGTGCCTAATATGCCAACAAATTTGGAACACTCAACAGTGGCCACAAGACTGGAAAAGGTCAGTTTACATTCCAGTTCCAAAGAAGGGCAACGCCAAAGAGTGTTCAAACTACCATACAATTGCGCTCATTTCACATGCCAGCAAGGTGATGCTCAAAATCCTACAAGCGTGAACCGCCTGTTCGCTCTCTGGGCAGTTTTTTGTGAACCACCCAGAGAGCTTCGGCTATTGGGCGGTATAGAAATGAAATAAATAAATAAATAAATAAATAAATAAATAAGCTAGGCTTCAGCAGTATGTGAACCGAGAACTACTGGAAGTACAAGCGGGGTTTCGAAGAGGCAGAGGAACTAGAGATCAAATCACCAACATTCGCTGCATCATGGAGAAAGCAAGAGAATTCCAGAAAAACGTCAATTTCTGCTTCATTGACTACGCTAAAGCCATTGATTGTGTGGATCACAACAAACTCTGGCAAATTCTTAAAGAGATGGGAGTACCAGACCACCTTACCTGTCTCCTGAGAAACCTGTATGAGGGCCAAGAAGCAACAGTAAGAATCGGACATGGAACAACCGATTGGTTCAAAATTGGGAAAGGAGTACAACAAGGCTGTATATTGTCGCCCTGCTTATTTAACTTATATCCAGAGTACATCATGAGAAATGCTGGGTTGGATGAATCAGAGGTCGGAATTAAGATTCCTGGGAGAATTATCAACAACCTCAGATACGCAGATGATACCACCCTAATGGCAGAAAGCGAAGAGGATCTCAAGAGCCTCTTGTTGAGGGTGAAAGTGGAGAGTGCAAAAGCTGGCTTGAAACTCAACATTAAAAAAAACGAAGATCATGGCATCTGGCCCCATCACTTCCTGGCATATAGAAGGGGAAGAAATGGAAGCAGTGACAGATGTTATTTTCTTGGGCTCCAAGATCACTGCAGACGGTGACTGTAGCCATGAAATTAAAAGACGCTTGCTCTTTGGGAGGAAAGCTATGGCAAACCTAGACAGCATAGTAAGAAGCAGAGACATCACCTTGCTGACAAAGATTTGTATAATCAAAGCTATGGTTTTTCCAGTAGTAATGTATGGCTGTGAGAGCTGGACTATAAGGAAGGCTGAGCGCTGAAGAATTGATGCTTTCGAACTGTGGTGCTGGAGAAGACTCTCACGAGCCCCCTGGACTGCAAGGAGGTCAAATCAGTCTATCCTAAAGGAAATCACCCCTGAGTGCTCATTGGAAGGACAGATACTGAAGCTGAAGCTCAAATGTTTTGGCCACCTAATGCAAAGAGAAAACTCCTTGGAAAAGACCCTGATGCTGGGAAAGATTGAAGGCAAAAGGAGAAGGGGATGGCAGAGGATGAGATGGCTAGATAGCATCACCGATGCAATGAATATAAACTTGAGCACACTCTGGGAGAGAGCAGAGGACATGAAGGCCTGGCGTGCCTTCCATGGGGTCACAAAGAGTCGGACATGACTTAACGACTGAACAACAAATCATAGAAACAACTGTTTTATTGACACTTTAGGCTACAATCCCATACCTATTTACCTGGGAGCAAGCCCCATTGAACTCAGTGGAGCTTACTCCTCAGTAGGCATGCGTACAATAGTGCTCTTTTTCTTTTAATTGGATGTTTTTGCTACAGAATTAACATCTTGTGAAGAAATCAGACGTTTTATTGGAAAAGTACAATAATTCAGCTTCTAATACAACATAACCTAGTGAGTAGAAGAGATCAGTGGGCAATTCTCTCACCTGAAACCAGTGGTCTTGGTTTTCTTTTCTGCGTTGTGTTTGTTTTTCCCAAACTGAATCCATAGCATCATGTCTTTTGGGTTCATCTTTTTAGTATATAATCATCCAAATGTTCATTAAAATAACACAGAGAACATTTGTATACAGAGCAACTGCTAGAAATTCTGGGTCAGTCCACAGGACAAGTGAAGGCTTCCCAGATTCAGTTCTACCATTTCAGTTCAAGCCACCAGCTTAGAAAACAAGATGCTATCTTGCACCAGCCAAGAAAATAATTTAGGTCACTCCCCTCAAACAAGTCCCATATTGTGGTCATAACCGAACAATATATTCATAAAGCACACGCAAGAAAAATGAAATTAGGAAGGACCAAAAAGAAAGAGTTTAAGATGAAGGAATTTTAAGGCAAGAAGTAACACATAATGCGGCTGCATGTACACACACACACACACACACACGTTTGTTTAGTTGAACCTATTTCTTAACAAGAACTCCTCTGTTAAGAAATCTGTTTCCTTATATTCATTGTTTTGCATGCCTATAGAAGCCTGGAGAAATGAAAATGTTATACCGTTCTGGGGTTCTCCATTGCCTACATACATCACTGGCATAGTTTTAATAAGTTAGGTAAATCATAATGCCTGTAAAATGTGCTTTTTGTGCAGTTTTTATCTTGCATATCACCTTGAGAAGGCTCCACCCTTAAAAATGCCCTAGAAATAATTTTAGATAGAAGTCTCTGGATCACCTTGGAAGCAGATTAACTGAGGAGACAGAGCTCCAAACTCTGCCTGATCCTAGCCCACTTCTCAAGTTAGAGCTCCTCTGATGCCACACTTACTTCTGGATGCCACTGCCTGCTCATTCAGTATACATGTGGAGGGGAGCCCTGAGTTGTGAAGAGGGCTCCTGTGTTGTGTTGAAGCAGCAGGATGTAGGAACTGACATAAGGAGTCCAGTGCTGGAACAAGTGGAATGTGTCACATTGCTCAATGTGGAGCACTGTGGATACGTTATGTGGAAGCAAACACAGATTTGCCAGTGAGCATTCATTGAACAGGCAAAACAACTATTTCCAGCACACTGACCAAAGGTACATATATTTGGAAACACATGTTTGGTGGATTCACACATTTATATTTCTAGGTGTACAGACATGTACACTTAAATACATAATGTCTGCAGTAGTCCTGGGAGCATTGGTTCAGCATGGTAGCTGCAGATGTTACATGCAAGGAGCTTTGAGGGGCGGGATAGATAGACCAGGGCTATCAACAGCCAATTGTCATGCATCCCAAGGGTGTTCCAGATGATCCAAAGTCCCAGCACTGAAAGACTAGCTGGAAAAACCTTTTGTAAGAGAAAAAGAGGGGGTGAAGCAGTGGATATGGTAACTGGGGACAAGATGGATGCTTACAATGGACGGTGTTTTTGCTTGTCATAGGCACCCCTATCGTGGCTACGGTGAGCATGGATCACCCTTGAAAAATGCTTTATTGCTCCAAAAATACACACTTTTGCCCCTAAATTCTTCCAGTGGCTCTAATACTGGTCAGAGCCAGTCCAGCTACTGCTATAGTATCCTTGGATCAGGCACTCCCATCAGAGTTTGACAGCCTCCGTGACAAGTAAACTGTTAAGCAAAGCAAAATATATTTTGTTCGCTCACTTTGTTTCACGTTAAAGAGGAGGAGGAGACCTAGTATGGAATCAGACTCATCTTCCATGCGTAATGAACAAGGTTGAGCAATTTCCAATGGGATCTATTACAGGGAAAAAATGCACATACCTGCAAAAGACCCTGCTGCCTAAGCAACCAACAGTACAATCCTATGCATAGGATTGCCTGTTAGTCTTTAGGTTCTCCATGCATGTCTACTTGGATGTAAGTCTCACTGATTCAATGAGGCTTACTCCAAGTGTGGGTGGAGTATTGCAGCCCAACAAATGTATTGTGGCAAAAGCTTTTGTGGAGTACAGCCCATCTCACCAGATGTATGAAACAGTGGAGGCTGGTGGCTCCAATGTCAGTGGGCCAGTGAATCCGCTCTGGGTTTCAGTCCGAACCAGTCAGAATTCTAAAATTCAGCACCTTGGATAGCTTCTTTAGAGTTCTGACTGGTGCTGACTGAAAACCAGAGCAGCTTCACCACCCCACTGACATCAGAACCACCAGCCTCCACTGGCATGAAACTTATCCTCAGGTAGCAGATACATCTACATGGAAGAGAGAAAAAGTTGAAAGCAGTGAGGCCAAAAGACTATGCAATAAATCACTTCAGTCAATATGTTGTCTTTTAAACTCCATTTCTGGAGAGGCTGTTTTATTAAGAAAGGGATCTAAGAAACCGCCCAACACATGTCTTTGAAATATATTTGGCTTTCCAGAATATATGTCCTATTGGGTCACAGAAATAAGCCCTTCCCGTGTATGTTCTAAATACATGCATGCTCTTAATTAGACAAAAAGTGTACGTTTTATCTGCAATGTACAAATGACATAATCTTACTTCGGTTTTGTACTAAAATGTGGCGCTGTTAATCCATTCCAAGTGTATTCAAGGTCATTGCAGTGAGCCTCCCTGAGCTAAGGGAATGTTTTGATCTTTCACAGAGTAGTTAACCATGCCATCCTATGCACGTCTGCCCAGAAGTCAGTGGAGGCTGGTGGCTCCAATGTCAGTGGGGTGGTGAATCCGCTCTGGGTTTCAGTCAGTACCAGTCAGAACTCTAAAGGTGCTTTGCACCTTGTATAGGTCCTTTAGAGTTCTGACTGTTTCTGACTGAAACCTGGAGTGGATTTACAGCCCCACTGATATCGGAGCCACCAGCCTCCACTGGCAGAAGCCCCACTGTGTTCAGTGAGGCTTATTTACAGGACAGTGTGTGCAGGATTTCAGCCTAATTTAAAAAAAAAAAAACTTCAGTGTTTTCCTGCCAGGACTTCATCGAAGGGCAAGAGCAGATAGTCTGAAGAAGAAATGTTCCCAGTTCTCAGAAAAACCCCTGTGAGGACAGCCCCCCGGTGAGCTGTGTGCCTGCTCAGTCTGCTGTCCAGTAGGGATGTCAGAGAATTCCGCCACGGATCTTGGGGAGGCCGAATGCCAGCACATTCGGCCCCCCAAAATCGGTGGCGGAACAGTCTGCCACCCCCGCGCCCCCCCAGGACGAGACTTACCTGGGGCAGATCTTCCTGGCGGTGGCGGCTCTGGCAGCGGCTCCGGTGGCAGTGCGGCGGCGGTGCGGCGGTGGTGCGGCGGCGGCTGGTCTTCCAACTGGCTGCCGCCGCCGCCATTTCCAGTTAAAAAAAAAAAAAAAAAGTGATAGGCTACGTAAAGATTTACGTAGCCTATCATGGCTAGATTTTAAAAAAACACCGTGATAGGCTACGTAAATGTTTACATAGCCTATCACGGCTGACTTAAACAAACAACAACGCGTGTACACAAATGGCGGCGGCCATGGCCGCCGCCATTTGCATTCCTTATTTTGGCACGTCTTAGTCTACGTAAACATTTATGTAGACTAAGATGGCAAAAATAAGGGGAACGCAAATAGTGTAGATGCTACGCTATTTGCGTTCCCCTTATTTTCGCCGTCTTAGTCTACGTAAATGTTTACGTAGACTAAGACGTTCCAAAATAAAGAATGCAAATGGCAGCGGCCATGGCCACCGCCATTTGCGTACACGCGTTTTTGTTTTTGTTTTTAAATCAGCCGTGATAGGCTACGTAAACATTTACGCAGCCTATCACAGCTGACTGCAGGGACGCAAACGGTGGCAGCTACGGCCGCTGCCATTTGCATCCCTACTAGCCAGCGGCTGGATGTCCAGCTGCTGGCGGAGCCGGCCAGCGGCTCCGCAGAATCCCTGCGGAGCAGCGCCAGCCGGCCAGGATTCCGTAGGGGAGGAACGGAGCACCTCCCCCCCCCAGCCAGGATTCCGGGGGGAGGGACGGAACGCCTCCCCCCCAGCATCAGCATAATCCACAGAAAGGTAAGTCACTTTCATACATCCCTACTGTCCAGGTGCTCACTGTCGATGGGCAACTTCAAGGCCCCTCCCTGCTCTCCCTTCTTATGGTTATTTATGATTAAATACGGCCTGGACTAGACAGACCTTCAAATAAAGTACTGTCCTCTGTAAAGTACTAACTCCTGCTAAAGATGCCAAAGACTCAACTGTGTTTTTTGTTTGTTTGTTTTTTAATCTGCTGCTCTTGTCTCTGATTTGTCAGGGTTTGTGGTATTACTAATTCTATTTTTTGTGGATGTTTCTGAAATTGCTGTAAGCCACCCAGGGGTCTTCTGGCCAAGGCTGTTATTATGCAATGGTCCTGCCTCATGCATTATGTTTTAGGGAAGGGCAGTTTTCCAGATGATGACATCTTCCCTTAAAGTGGAGAGCCTAAAAACAGGGCTTCTCCTTAGACCCTGACTACTCCAAGGAAAATCAATGATAAAAAGGAGGCAAAGAGAGGAACTACAAATTACAAAAATATGTCATTTGCACCAGTATATGGTTGTGTTTGACTTGAGACCCAGCTGTCACAATACCATAGATCATGAGCAGTTTCCACAGTGCCCTAAATTCTCGGCTTGACTGCCACCATTGGACTTGGAGCCTGCAACTTATATGGAAGACATAGCTCCTGTGAGATGAAAGGGAGATGCAGGAAACCACAAGTTACAGTGGGTCCAGCATGGAACCAGGACGTGGACTCAATGGGCATTTTACCAGGGGGGGAGGCTCTATCCGGGGTATATAACACAACGCAGATCTCTCTGGGCAAATGAAGAAGCAAGGTGGTTCAAGAAAGGGGAAAGAAGAACTCTGGCCCTGGAAACATGGGCTAGGCACCAGAGGAGAGTGAGGAGAGTGCTAGGAAAGGATCATGAGGAATGGGCCTCATAGACAAATGAGCCCAGGGGTGATTTGGAGTTGTGTAACAGCAAATCCATCCAAGTGGGGTCCTGAGCAAGAACGAGCACTGACTGCTCCACCTCAAAGGCAAGAGTACAAAGGACTCAATGGCTCTGAGGATGGATTTTGGAAGGGACAGAACAAAGAGTTCTGAGGAGTTTAAAGTGAGCTCAAGGAGGTTCTTTGCTACTCGGTTGAGTTAAAGCTAGCAGACTGAGCATTACAAAAACCATGCACCTCGAAGACAGTGAAGGTAGAGAACAAAAGCCACCATGTGGGGTGCCTAGGGATTACTCGAACCAGCTGATCTATCTCAGTGGGAACCTTTCAGGAGTGGACCATGTTTCCACCAAGGCTCATGTGTTGTCTGACTGTGGGGGGTGTCTTGGAAGACAGAGCAGCATTTGCATATATCTACAGATCTATGGGAGCAATTCCTTTTAATTTAATCAGTGGGAATGCACATGGACAATCAGGTTCTGACTCCTCTGCAGTCATCCAGGGTTCTCTTCGCATTCCTGACAGCCTCCAAGGCAAGCCTCTGCTCAGGTGGCTGCTTTTCCAGAACAAAATAAATTCTTTAGCCAAGGTGAGGCCAGTGGACATACAAGACACACACCACACATGTACAGACGGACACCAGGCTGACCTCTTCTGTATCTCTGCTGTATACTGCACTAGGATGGAGACCAAGGAAAGCTGAGAGGGAAGTATCCAACTGTGTACAACAGGATTGGGCAATCTGCGGCTCTCCAGATGTTTTGGCCTACAACTCCCATCACCTCTAGCCTGCATAGCCAATGGTGAGAGATCAGGGGAGTTGTAGGCCAAAACATCTGGAGGACCACAACTTGCCCACCCTGGTGTACAACATTCTACTGCAAAAAGGCTTCTTTCATGCTCTCTCGATTACTGGCCTGCCAGGAAGGAACCTCCCCTGTCTCCTGGTCAGTGACAGTGCCTGGAGAAGTATGATGGCTCCATAAAAGACGTGTGTAATGGGATCATGCCTGGGATTTACTGGCTTTCGTGAGCTTCCATTCCAAGTGTATAATTCTTTGGGAAGAGAGAGGGTAAAGAACTGAATCAGAGTCTCGTCATTGACTGCCAATGCTAGGACTAGGAGCAGGATTATGTTTGCCATTTGGGGGACAGGGGATGTTCCAAGGCACAACAAGGCCATCTCCTACTAAATTTGTATTAGTGGAACATTGTATTTTATTTACATATTTAGCCACTGATGAAACTACTAATTACAAAGGCACAGGTATTGAAACACGGGAGTAGCTTTGATGATCATTCCCAAGAATATTCCGATGTTTTCACAGCTAAAGCTGTTTGTTGCAGCAAAAATGCCTCCCCAATGGAGCAACATGTTCTTTTTGTCTTTACTAAACATCTGTGATAAAAATAGATATTTTTTTCCACAGTGTACCCAGAAAGATGATCTTTTCAATGGCTTGTTTTTAATCTGTCCCTGGCTTGTTTTTGAATATTTTAAATATTTAGATGTCGTTTTGAGAAATTGTTTTGAGAACTGAGAAAACGACATCTAAATATTTAAAATATTCAAAAACAAGCTAGGGACAGATTAAAAAAAGAGCAAATTAAAATGATATACAAAATGCCTTCCTAAAAAAGAAAGTATTTTACCAGTTTCCTGAAGGTTATGAATGAGGGAATGAGATGGGCTTCCTTTGGAAGAGAGTTCCAAAGTCTAGGCGTATCACTAATTAATCATCTTTCCTTTGTCATGTGCACACTTGCCTGAGACTTTCAAGTAGAGATGCTGGAGAAACTCGAGACAGACTAACATGAGTTCGGATTTCTAAGAATCCAACCTGTGGAATCCATGTGTCCGGAGTCCATGGACTTTGGGATTTTTTATTTTTTATTTTTACTTTCCCGAAATTTACACATATTTAATCATAGGAAAATATGCAAGTTTCTGCTGAGACTGGTGAATATACATGGGGAAAAGTTGAATGGAATGGGGGACAATACACTAAATGTATTGTACTCCAATAAATTATGTAAATTGTTATGAAACCTCCTATGTAATTATTTCCGTATTTTTCCACATGACCCAGAAAAGTTGCATCTGTCTGTGAGCGGACAATGGAACAAAAGGCACCTGACAATCTGCGAAATGCGGACAGAGTGGATTTCACACAGTCCGTACCTCCCTACTTTCCACATGGCTTTTAAAAGCCATGGTGGGAGTGTCCTTTGAGTTAACATTTGAAAAGTGGCCAGTGCCACAAGATGTAGTGAAGGCCACTAGTTCAGATGACATTAAAAGGGGGTTGGACAAATTCATTTGGCTATATGTTACACAGTACACCTATGAAAACTAGCTGCTGGGAATAACAGCAGAAGAGGGCTATTGCCCTCATGTTCTGGTTGTGGACTTTCCAGAGACACTTGATTGGTAGCGGAGGGAGATTCTAGATTCAGTTGGCCTTTGCTCTGATCCAGCAGTTTGTTCTTATGAGAGTAAGTAACCAAGGCAATTGTGATGCTCAGAAGCTTCACAAGTCAAGCAGCTCACATTTACATTTGACCTTTTCAACACTACAAACTACAAAGACATTCTACTAGAAATGTCCTTAAACCTTTCACCATTGCTGCATGTCTACCACATGTTCCTATGAAGAAAACTATAATTTTGAAGAAGAGATATGTGTCACTCTGTAAATATTTCTAAACGTGTGGCTAAGACCATATTTTCATATTGTTTGAAACTGTCTTGAGTCAAAGTACCTTTTAAGAATCTCTGGCGGTTTATATTTCTAACACCACCGCCAGAGGTTTCTGTTGTTTCCCAGCTGGTGTCTCCTGCTGAAATGACATGTTCCAACACAGATATTTTTCAAAGAGAGATCCCTCTTTACAGACTGAAACAAAGCTCTTTTTGCACTTTAGAAGAGTGCAGCCTATACTGAGAGGCCACAGCAATCACAAAAGAGAACCCGCCTGTGGCATTCCCCCTCAACTGGGAAATTGCAGAACCATGCGCTGTACTTCAACGGTGTTTCCTGGCTTCCAGTGACCTATATATTTTCATATTAGATTATGTTTGCAGATAATTTGTTGTAGGATGGCAACCTTCATCCTTTCCCCTTCCATGCATAAACTGCAATGACTGCCTTCCCTTGCTAAATAAGCAATTCTGTTGACATCTGGAATTTGTATTGCCATTGAAGAGATGTGTGAGATAATTCAATAGCTTATATATACACAATGCTCGCTAACCAACCCTGTCCCAAAGAACTTATGTTGCACATTAGCACCAATCCGTTTTTCATAACATTATAAAGCTGATTGCTGCGTTAAGCCTATGCCATAAGGCTCCGTTTCATAAAACCAGCGGTCATCAAAGGATTAGGTGAACAATACAGCATCCTTTCTGACACTGACCTCACTTTGTGGCAGCCACCACAGAGACAGAGAAAAGTGGTTTGCCAATATCCAGATAAGAGAAAGAAATCTATTCAGATGTAGATCTTCATACAAGCCCTCTTCAGTTGTTCTCTCTGCACACACACACACACACACACAAACACAGACATGTGATGAGACTCGCACCAAGGGTCCATTGGCCCCGCGCTCCCTCCCACAAATCCCCATCACTAGTCCTGCAGCCCTTCATGTGTTGGAGCCTGAATCAGGGATAGCCCAAGATGCTTTGGTGCCTGAGGTGAAGGTAAGATGGCCCCATCCCCATTCCATGTACAGAAGCTAACCGGAGTGGCAGTGGAATCTTACTTTAATGCTGGTTGCCTCTACTGCACCTGAGGGCAGCAGGGTAGCTTAGGAGGCGCAGGGTAGGGTGTGTGGTACACACACAACTCCATCCTCCAACACACTGCTGCCACTCCCCATCCCAGGATCTAGGGCAGCCTCCCTCTGCCCAATTATAGGGCCAGCCCTGGACTAAAGGTCTGCAGCAGGGAACCTGCTGTTCTCATACAGGCTGCATGATTTAGAATTAGGAATGTCGGAGGAATCTGAAGTGGAGCCAAATGAGCTCAGATTTTCATTAATCCAACCTGCAGATTCTGCAGCAGTCCAGCTCCCCCCCCCCCTTGCTGGGTACATTCCGTGGACTTGTGGACCATTTTTTTTTTTAACTTTCCTGAATCTTGCACAAATTTCATCTTAGAAAAATATGCAAAATTTAAAAGAAGAACCTGGACAAAAATGCCCATTTCCCCCATAGGCTGAAGTGCGAAGTGCACATTTGGGGGGAATTTGTGCATTTTTGCAAGTGCAAATTGGTGCAACTGCTCATTTGCATGGATTCGGGGGGAAATGATTCTGGTGATGGGCATACAATGGAATAAAAAGTTCCTGATAATCTTCGAAATGCAGATGCAACGGATTTTACACAGTCCATACATCCCTATCTAGAACCATGATTTTTCAGGTTTCTAAATCATGCAAGGAACCTATTGAAGTAGAGCAGGATCCCTGGTGCAAAAGTTACCCCTCCAACACAAGGAGGGTGATTAAACCAGCAATGAGGGCATGATGGAGGAGACATGGGCAACAGGCTCATCCCCACTTTCCACTCACACCATTCTAATCCAGGGGGTGGGGGATGACTGAAGAGGGCTAGACACATGCCCAAATATATGGAACTCCTTTATAAACAATAGGGATTATTTGGTGAAAATGTGATGAGGTTTCATGTTTTAGCTTCCTTATATACAGATTATATAAATAAAAAGACTTTATTTATTTATTTAATTATTTAATTTCATTTCTATACCACCCCATAGCCAAAGCTCTCTGGGCGGTTTACAGCAGTTAAAATATTAAATATAAAAGAAGTTTAAAAGCCATTTACAAAAAAGCACATAAAAGCACACAAACAATATACACAAACAACATATAACTAAAAACAATATTGATCTATCAGTCATAACTAAGGACACACCCAGGACCGATTAAAACTCACCATGTGCTGCCAAATGCTTAGGAAAAGAGATAAGTCTTAACCTGGCACCAAAAAGATAATAACATTTGTGCCAGGCGGACATCATCGGGGAGTTTGTTCCACAGATGGGGGGCCACCACTGAGAAGGCCCTCTCCCTCATTGCTGCCTTCCAAGTTTCCATTGGAGGAGGCACTCGGAGGAGGACCTTAGATGTTGAACGTAGCATATGGGTAGGTTTGTTTCAGGAAAGACATGCCGTCAAGTATTACAGTTCCAAGCCGTGTAGGACTTTATAGTTTCTTTTACCCCCACGATCATGCAAACTCAAGTCAGTAAGACAATTATGCCTATTTTTATTTTATTCCATGTATATTTCACCTTTTCTCCAGCAGGTAAAGATGGTGAACATGATCCCATCATTTTTATCCTCACAGCAACCCTGTGAGGTGGATTATGCCGAGAGGTAGTGACTGGTCCAAGGAGTTTCCTGGGTAAATAGGCCCCCATCCTAGTCTGACACCAAACACTGCACCACACTGGCAACATAATAAACCTTCTGTGTAAACAAATGCTATGTAGCAGGCAGAGTAGAGCCTTCAGTAATGTGTGTGCTGATGGTGGAGGGAGCTCAGGCAATGATCTCTGATCCTGGGATTGGAGTGTTACGGACATGTCCCTCTCTTCATCTGTGAAATGATCAAAGGTACAGTTTAACAATCTAAACTAACACAGGAACAATCATTAATGTTGCTACCTTTGAATCGTGGATCTAAAAGTTTTGCAGAATATAACTGGCTACAACAGTACGAGCTTTTGGTTGGAATATGGTCCTGAGTACCCTGTGTAACTTCAGGCAACAATTTACTGTTAAGGAGTACTATGCACCTCGACCTTTCTCACACTTCATTGTGAAGGCCACAGGCTGGTGTGTATTGGTTTTTCTTTTAGCATCCTGGTTTCGTACATATTTTTCAGATACAACTACATTTTTTTCCATGCCATAACCTTCATCTTTAGAATATTCCACTATATTGTGAGGCAAGCAATGAGTGATGGAAGAAAACACCTTTCCAGTGGAGCACACAAAAGAATGGAGGAAGCAAAGAAGGCTGTTCTGTATAAGTAAACAGGGGTTATTCTGAAATTTGTAATAGCAAATACAGCAAGAGAAAGGCCTGAGGAGTCCTGTGAGTTATATGAGGAGGTAACTGTTCTTCCAGTTAGTCAGACTGCAAGTAAGCTGACGGTTACTGCATCCACATTTCAGTTGGATGTAGCCACACATCTACTTGAAGAAGACAGCAAAACCAATGAGAGTATGCTGGAATAACAGGACAGAGCTGTCTCTGCATTTAACTCTTCACTTCTAGGACAGGACATTTCTTTGGCATTACTACTCAAGATCTAGCACTGCGAAGGACTTCAGATCAGTTGAATGTACCAAACTGTGGAGTTGATGGGAGAGTTTGATTTCATACATAAGGAGCATCAAAGAAAAGTAACCATCCAAGAAATCCACCATCACTGCCCGGGAAAAGCAATTTAAAATGAGATCATCAACTAACTGGCAATGGAAGTGAAATAAAAGATTTTGGCTCACCTGAAGTCTACAGCAAAATTTATCATCTATAAAATAGATGAAAGAAATAAGTTGATTTTCATGAAGTTTCTCCTCAAACAGTTGGAGCAAACAACCTCATCCCACCCAACCGTATAAGCAGCTCACAACAAATTAACTTAAATTCCATCTTCATCCATGTATGAGAACTGCTGAGCTCCTTGTGCCTTATCCACTTGCCCAGATAATCCCGTACTTCTCAACAGAACACAACAGGTCATTAGAATCTGAAAGAAATGTTACATTCCACTAAATTGAATCTGTAAGTTTTGAAATGCTAGAATACCATCTGTCACAGACAGACAGACAGACCGACAGACAGACAGACAGACAGACATAATTAGTTCCACTTAATGGGGGAAGAATTTTAAAATTCTTCATCCTTAAAATTCTGTGTGCCCATTAATCTGAAAGCGTTCTTGGTCCCTCATGCATCCTCAAAATGTACACCCACTTATAAGTTAACTGGGATATTAGAAATGTGAACTATTGTTTTTGGTCAGGCGAGTTCATTTACCTGAATCAGAAAGTATCAGTTGGTCTGAAAAATGTATTTAATTTTCACCCTACCAAGTAATGAACATCCGTCTGTTTTATCCAGATGGATAACCAGACGCAAATCTTGTTATTTGCCAAGCTTTGGCCGAATACATAGATAGACAGAAATACATGGCTGAAAGAAGACCAAGCATCATCAGTATAATTCTGGCAACATAAACCACATTCGTCAAGCAACTCCCTCAGAGAAATTGCACAGATGGTAAACAAAAGGGATAACAACAACCCAAGCCCATGCAAGACTCGGAGGTTGAAGGCATCTGGGGAGGAGGAGCAGTTCAGTAGCAGCCTCTGGGATTTGTATGAAAAACATGCAGGCCCACTCCCTGGAGATATCATCCATTCCTACCAGAATTTTCCATTAAGTCAACCTTATCAGATCACTGGTGAAAACCAAAGCTCAAAGGAAGGCCACAGAGAACCATATAGAATGTTTAGTTTCCCTCTCCTGCCTCAAGGCGATCACAGACAGATGAAATTAATGCCAAGGCCATGTCTGCTGCTCATCTGAATGGGCTTCCTGCACTTCCATAATATCCGATGTCAATGCAACATACAGTATAGGTGACTGGGTGAGAACACTGGGTGATAGCAAAGGGCTGGATGTGCCCAGTCCATCTGATCTCAGCAGCTAAGCAAGGTCAGCCCTGGTTAGGACTTGGATGGAGACCACCTGGGAATCAGGCTTCCTGCACTGAGCAGGGGCCAGGGGTTGGACTCGATGGCCTTGTAGGCCCCTTCCCACCCTATGATTCTTTGATTCTATGATAGTGCTATTTGGAGCCAGAGCCAGAGCACAGCTTGTTTGAAGGCTGGCATCAGTTTGAATGTCACTGGAAAAGCAAACAATGCAACAGCAACAAAAATCTTTAAAAATCTATAATCTGTGCTTCTGACTCAATGAAGATTTTGTGGCTGTCTGATCTACTTTCCTCTGTTCCACTTTCACGTCAAACCACCAACGGTCTGTCTTTTGGCTTTTGTGTTTTTCCCCTGGGCGACAGCAGGCAGGAAGGCCTCATCCCTTTTATCATAATACTGTATATATTTTGCTGTTGAGCTGCTGTATAACATCATCATCATTCCTGCTCTAACTTTCTTCCGTCTGTTTCACCTGCAACCTGAGAGATGCTCCACCTGTGTGGCATGAACTCCTCCTTTTTTCTTTCTTTTTTTTAAGGAACTTGTTCCCATTTATTTATTTATTTATTTATTTCTATACCACCCAGTAGCTGAAGCTCTCTGGGCAGTTCACAGTTTGAGTCAGTTTATTAGGCAAAATTAGCTGATACATACAAGTTAATCTCCCATTTAAGAGAGACATCTATGGCAGAACTACCATATTTTCAGTTAGAGCCTAACGGTGTGTTAGAATGTAGATGTACAGAGTAATGGGCCAGGAAAACAGAGTGATCTGCAGGCCATGGAGGGTTTGGGTTGAAAAATCTAAAAACATCCCTCTCCAATCTTCTCAGTCAGCTTTGTGTCTTAGGTCTACTGCTGTTCCTCACCTACCTTGTTTTAGATCTCTGTCTTCATGCTAGGTTAAACGGCCTTGCTTTCAGTTTCTCAGCGGGGCAGTCACAATGATACCTAGGCAGACACGTATTTGCTTTGGGAGGAGGGAAGCCTCCATCGGTACCAAAAATCCTTCTCCAAACTTCTCAGTAGCAGGTTTGAGGAGGAATGGAATTTTCGTTGGGATGAAAGCACTGCAGGAAAGGGTTAAACTTCCTCTCCCATCACTTACCAATGGTGCTCTAGACCCCCTCAGTTTCTATTTACAATATCATAAGCAACAACAAAAACAACTATGTGTTGCTTGTATTCACACAATTAACATCACATCTAGTTTGGCCCAAACGTCTGTGAAACTTCTTTCTCAAGAAACATGCACACAGTGGATTGATTTACCATGTGCTCCAACATTCTTCAGTAGGATGTGGGTACAAGTACAATTTGGAGTGGATATTCAGGACCAGAAATGTCAGCTTAACACCTTTCAAAGACACTAAGTTCTCCTTTAAAAGAGAATGGAAAGCCAAACATATACAGAGCTGGGTTTTTCAAATAAGCTACTAGACAAGAAGTTATTTGGCTGACTTACCTCCCCCCCCCCCCGCCCCTGACAATGCAGCCTTTTGCTGTAGATGTCTGGGGGGAATTAATTTAATAAAAGACAGCCCAAACATAGAATAACACTCATTAAGGAAATTTTGGATAGCTAGTGGCTAAACCTCTGGGAGTTGCTGAGGGAAGTGGGCACAATAAAAGTGCTCTTGTTGACATGAGGGAGCAAGTTGTTGTGTTGTGTCATGCTAGAACTAAATTTCAGTGCCAGGATTAGGGCAACCATGAGATCCCAAGTGCTACCCCCAGAGTCTCTGATTCAGCTGTGTCCATGAAAAGCCTGCATAAAGGGTTTTACATAGTAAATGGCTGGCTAATAATCAAGACTAACCATGGAGATAGGGGCAGATCTCTCTCCCACTCCACATCATTCATTAGCTACTGAGTCTTAGTCTTCTGTTATATGTAAGTATTCTAATGGGGCCAGTTCACCCAGGGATTTTTCCTCCCTACCCCATCTCAGGCTGAATCAAAGTTCTAATTCCTGTGTATATACTTGCAGAGTAAGTGGTTCTCCAGCATTCCGGCACATCACATTTCCAGAAATAGTTCCACCCTAAAATTAGTGGGTTACTAACTGGGCATTCCTCATACAAGAATGTTATGCCAGTTCCACTTGGCTGAAAACAGAAGCTTTTGACTAACTCAGTGCGAAAAACAAGGGGGAGGGGAAATCAGTTTTCACAACTGGTGCCTGCATGCGTTTAGCTAGCGGAAATATCCAGTACAGAAATGTGGAGTCAATGAATAATAGCTGATTAATAACAAAGTCGGATGTCAGATTAATCACATCAAAGTCAGATTAATCACAAACAACTGATTTCATATGCAGAAAAACAAGAAACAGTCAGTCGTCCATCTAAATTCATCTTATGTTTCCTTATTAACTATTACAAAACTAGGAAGCATATTGGAGTGTGACGTCAAACAAACCTGCTTTTTTCATGAATCACAGATAAATGTGTGTTAAGTTATAATGGTGTGCAATAGTTTCAGAATGAATGAAAAACTGAACCCTATGGAGGCCACTCAGTTCAATCTTCATTTGTTCCAAAATGAATGCAGTGAGTACAGTCATTTTTCAGTATCCCATTCACACTCATTCATCACTCATTCAGAAGTGAAAAGTCTTACCTTTCTTCAACCACCAGCCTTTTTATTTTCCCAGAATGTCCTCGGTGTTGCATCATTTAGGACATTCTGTGAACAAAAGTGATGGCCACTACAAAAAATTGAGTCCCTACCACTGGAAGCTGTTGTTTTCTCCATTTTCATGACACAATGTCCTGGACATTCCATAGTGCCACTGCTACCACAGGCAGCATATATGTATGTATGTATGTATGTATGTATGTATATTCAATCATCCTTGGACAGGCCTGACATCCAAAAATTTGATTTGGGTGCCTTAAAAGGTAAAATGCTTACCCAGACCTGTTCAACATTCTCACAGTGTATCAACTTTCCTAACCAAGAACTAAAACGTATTTTATGTTGTAAACATTGCAACCAGGAACTCAAGATAAGCAGGTGAATACAATCATACGCGTGCAGTGATTCTGTGCAGCCTAGTATCACTTTTACACCATCATATGACACCAGATTCCTACAATAATCCAGGTGGTTGTGTGGGCCACTAAAGTCTGCTAACCAATAGGATTTCTTGCAGAAGTCTCACCATTTTGAAGTGGGCCTCCCTAGAAAAATGCCACCAGTCACCAGGAGATTCATGAGCTGAATCATGAAGTTCTCCCAAGTTTCATGTATATCTTGATTTGGCCAAGCGATACAGGACATAAAAGGCATCCTACATCAATTGGTGATGCTGGAGGCCAGAGGGAACCACTGCCTATTCTTGCAGCAATCTCTCTTTCTTCTTCTCTGGAAGTCTCTCCCCTAAAGAGCATCTAGCACATTATATACCCTTGATCTCCATGGTTCCATGTCTGATGAAATTAAGGTCAGTTTGCTAACACTGGAGTCCTGTGCATATCTACTCAGAAGTAAGCACAATTGAGTTCAACAGGGCTTACTCCCAGGTAAATATGTATAGGATCGCAGCCCTAGCTATCTTCATTTTGTGAGAATCTGCACATTCAAGGATAGTTTATTTCACTCTTTCACAGGGACAGGTTTGTTGTTTTGAGGAATCCAATCTGAACATAGCTCAGCTGAGAATCCCTAAGAATACAGATCGTAGCTCACCAATCAAACATGGAACTCTAGCAGCAAGGACAATCTTGCAAATCAGCCACAAGGGGCATAGGGTAGGGATGTCAGAGAATTCCGTGACGGATCTCGGTGAGGCCAAATGCCAGTGCATTCGGCCCCCCGAAACCCGTCGCAGAACGAAGCCCCCACCCTCCCAACAAATGAAGGGCGCACGAAACGGAGCATCTACCTGCTCCCGTCCGCACTACTGTGTGAATGGCGGCCATCCTGCGGCCACCATTCGCTTCCTCCTTCTTCAGCCGTGATAGGCTACATAAATGCTTACGTAGCCTATCATGGCTAACGCAGGGATGCCATTTGCATCCCTGCAGAGGTCGTGATAGGCTACGTAAGTATTTACGTAGCCTATCACGGTGTGGGGGGGAAACCCTAGGGTACGCAAATGGCAGCAGCTACCGCCATTTGCTTACGCTCGGGTTTTCCCCCTGCCATGATAGGCTAAGTAAATTTTTAAGTAGCCTATCACAGCGAAAGAAAGGGACGCAAATGATGGCGGATGATGGCGGATGTCCGGCTGTGGGTGGCCAGAGCCGGCTGGCTAAGTGGGGTTTTGTACACCCCTAGCATAGGGTTGAAAAGAGCTTTATGTGACCAAGGCCCCATCTACATGGAGCCTAGGGATGTGGGAGAATTCCACCATGGACTCCAATGAGGCTGGATTCTTTAGAATCTGGCCTCCCAGAATCCGTGGCAGAATGGGGCAACCCCCCTCCACCACCCTGCGGAATCCCCCTGGGACGGAGCCTACCTGGCAGCGGCGGCTGCTCCAGTGGCTCCGGGTCGTCTTCCAGCCGCTGCTGGGCTGCGGCTGCAAATGGTGGCCGCTACGCCAGCCGCCATTTGCATCCCTGCCAAGCCGTGATAGGCTACATAAGTATCTACATAGCCTATCACAGTAAAAGGCAGAGATACAAATGGCCGCCGCTATGCCATTTGTGTCCCTTCCATCTGCTGCTGGGCTGCAGGAGGCTGTGATAGTCTCCGTATATATTTACGTAGCCTATCACGGCAAAAGGCAGAGGCGCAAATGGCTTAGTGGCCACCATTTGCGTTACTGCCTTTTGCTGTGATAGACTATGTAAATATATACGTAGCCTATCATGGCCTCTGCAGGGACGCAAATGGTGGCCGCTACGGTGGCCGCCATTTGTGGCCGGCACAGCCCAGCAGCAGACAGAAGTCCAGCTGTGGGCGGCCCTGGCCAGCGGCTCCACAGAGCTGGCCAGGCAGGATTCCAGGGGGAGGGACGGATCGCCTCCCCCACACTGTGGATGCCCATCAGCAGAGCAAGGTAAGGGATTAGTACATCCCTAATGGCGCCCGACTTCGCATTGTTGTTCGCATTGTCCAACATCGCATTGTTGGAGCTATGCAGCTCCTGTGCTGTGGATGCTCAATGAGCTAGATATATGGGGCGAGTTACTGCGCAGTTTTGTATGGCATAGGAGCCTGGCAAGCACTATCGCCACCACTGCCGTGAGCAACTGCATCCCTCTCCGCTGGGCACTGGCAGAGAGGGGTGCAGTTGCTTTTGGAGGCGGTCCCTCTTCCATCTCAACTGCGCCCCTCTGAGCACCGTGCAGGGAGGGGTGCAGTTGCTCTCAGTGGCGATTATTGCTACTAGCACCATGCTGAATTGTTTTGGGCTTTTTAAAAACAGTGTTCACTCTGAATCCATCACACACAAGCAGACAGAGAGAGAAATACAGATGTTAAAAAACACAACTGGAAATTAACCCTGCACCACTGCTTCTTGAAAACAGCTCCCTTTCTCCCACTTCCTCCCTGAACTGCCACATCTTGTGCAGCACGAAGCACCACTTCCCCCTCCCATTGCAACTGCACCCCTCTCAGCTGAGCACCGGCAGGATGGGAAACAAGAGGGAGGGGAAAGAGGGAAGACTGGGGAGGAGGAAAAAGGTGTCACACTCGCTGCCTACCCCATGTCCACCACAAACTGTGATGTCACCCGGAGGGATGGTTAGACAGTGTGCCCCACTGTGGTGAAGCTGCAGGCAGCAGCCGAAAAATGCAGAGGAAAACTACACCTTAGAAATCCGCATTTTCCAGGATGAAAACACAGAAGACTGCAAAGTGGTGAGCGCATCATCTGTGCTGAGGGACCTTGACTTGTCCCTGCCCCAGAGTAAAAGACAGATGTAGATACACCACAACTGCAAATGTGATAGACAATTATTACCCTTTACATAGTGTATGTCATGGAAGCTCCTTGGGGAAACCAAAACCATCGAGTCCAAACCCCCCCTCCTCAGGGGGGGGTTGGACTTGATGGTCTTATAGGCGCCTTCCAACCCTACTATTCTATGAAATATAACAGGTGGCCATAGCTGTACCATGAAATCTCCAACAAACATAAAATGAACTTCACATTAAAATGATGTAGCATTTTTAATGACTTGTAATTTTCTGTTAACACCTGTAGAGATTAATTAAAATATCTTGGTTTTCCACAGTCAGCACAGCTGTTGCAGAGGAAAACAAGGTGTTGCGTTCCATTTGCGTTCCTTATTTTGGCACGTCTAGTCTACGTAAAGATTTACATAGACTACAGCGAAAATAAGGGCAATGCAAATAGCGTTCCCTTATTTTCGCCGTAGTCTACGTAAATCTTTACGTAGGCTAGCTGTGCCAAAATAAGGAACGCAAATGACGGCGCCCATGGGCCGCCGCCATTTGCGTACACGCTTTTTTTTTCCCAAAGTCACCCGTGATAGGCTACGTGACGATTTACGTAGCCTATCACGGCTGACTTTGGAAATCTAGCCGTGATAGGCTACGTTAATCATTACGTAGCCTATCATGGGGTTTTTTGTTGTTTTTTTCACTTTTTCTTTCGCGGCTGGGGAGACGGGGCGCTTCTCCCCAGCCTGAATTTCGGCCGGGCGAGGCGGGGCGCCTCCCCCCCGGCCTGAATTTCGGCCAGGCGAGGCGGGGAGCCTCCCCCCCCTTGCCTGAACTTCGGGGGGAGAAGCAAAGTGCCTCCCCCCCACCGCAAAGCAAGCTGCGGGACAAGGTAAGTCCCCTTCGTCCATCCCTAGTAGTAGACGCCACTGCTCTCTCCCTGTCAAGTAAGTCGTAGCAATGATGGGAAAGAGGAAGAAGAGCAATAGGAGCTGGTGACAATGGCAAAGAGGAGGTAGACTCACTGAGGGTGTGCCCAAGGGCCCTCAAAAACCTGGAGCCAGCAGACAGTATGCAAATATTATCTGACTTTGTCTTTCTGAAATAGCCATTTGTTTTCTTATGTGATTTCATGGAGCTACACGTATTTAGATTTGAATTAATAAGAACATAAGAAGAGCCATGCTGGATCAGACCAAGGGTCCATCTAGTCCAGCATTCTGTTCACATAGTGGCCAAGCAGCTGTCGACTGTGAACCCACAAGCAGGGCATGAGTGCAACAGCACCCTCCCACCCATGTTCCCCAGCAACTGGTGTACGTAGGCTCACTGCCTCTGGTACTGGAGGTAGCACATAGCCATCAAGACTAGTAGCCATTGATAGCCTTTACTTCCAGGAATTTGTCCAAACCCCTTTTAAAGCCATCCAAGTTGGTGGCCATCACTACATCCTGTGGTAGCAAACTGCATAGTTTAACTCTGCACTGTGTGAAGAAGTTCTTCCTTTTATCTGTCCTGAATTTCCCACCAATCAGCTTCATAGGATGACCTTGGGTTCCACAGTGTATTTCCTTTAATTTGTATCAAGGTAATAGACTTTAAAAACTGCAAAGTCCTGTACATGCAAAAAACAAAACCAGACTGGCCCTGTCATCAGATAATACATGTGCACACATATTGAAAAGATAATACACATCATAGGTTCAACACCAAAAAGTTCTACTATGCATAATTCCCTTTAAAATCTATGGAACTAAGGTGATGCTTCAAGTGTTGAATTGATTTCAATGGGATGTAGCTGCCTACACCTATTTTAAAGGATTGTGTTCACACAATATTTTATTTATTATTATTATTATTTATTATATTTACATCCCTCTTTTTTTTTCTCTTGCAAGGAACCCAAGGTGGCTCACATGGTCCCCTCCATGTATCTTCACAACAACCCTGTGAGGTAAATTATATACATATAACCTATCTGTGTATCTAATACCCATCTGTGGTTTATGTTAAGTCATTTAAAACTGGTGCAAGTAGGGCCCCATCTACACAGAGACGCTTTATGAGGCAATTTCGTGTAAATCTGGATTTTCAAGAATTCGAATTCTCTTCTTGTGGGGTGCATGCAGCCAATAAAGCAGTGTATTCATTTTTTAAAAAAATTGCTTTCACGGGGCAAATGGCACTTGAAACCGCATTAGTTTGGGGTTGGGTGGGCAGAGTCCCACAAGTAGAACTGAATGTCATCAGCTGCATTGGTGTGGGGCAGAGAATGAACAGAAGCTTGCTCCCTGCCCTTCTCCTCACTCCTGTGCTCAGTGAAGTGCAGTGGAAGGCAATGACTTACTTCTGAGTAGACATGTGTAGCCAACACCTCTCCCCATGTCCACTCTTCCTTGGCGAGGATAAGGGTCATTTGGGAGCAATATTTTATTTTTGTACCCTGGCCTGAACTGAATTGAGCTCTAGAATCAGAGCAGTTCACTGTAGAGTCTAAAGTATGTGAAATTTCTAGTAGCACAGAGTTGTTTAGTCTAATGTTTTTAGACTAAAGTTTAGTCTGAGGTTTAACTAAACAACTGTGTGCTACTAGGAATTTCACATTCAATTTTCATTCTTTTTTCCTCTGCTTGTGAGGAAAAAAACACACATTTGATTTTGCTGTGAGTTGCGCTTAAGTCACACCGTAGCTTGGGTTTCAACGGGTTTTGTAGCTCTCAAATGCAATGTCATTTTAAGATGAGATATAAAAACTGACGTGAAACCTCATGCTGTTCTTTGAAAGCCCACCTGACCCTAATTTGAGTAATATAAATAGTTTTGTACCTTCCGTCTTTCCTGTCACTGCAGAGAGCCTGTGTCACACTTGGCAACATGTCCTAGACTCAAACATAAGCATCTATACACTATGCGCTATTCACACTTGACCAGAAATCTATGCTTCGGAATGGAGGGAAGCCATCTTAATATAAATAAGGTGTTTGCACTGGGAGTTTTCAGTCAAAACAGTGGCAAATAATTTTTTGAATAGAGTTTACCATTAGCAGTAAGCAATGTGCAGTCGTGGGTAAATACAAGATTGTGGTGCTTACATGCAAAGCCTACAGTACAAAAGCATCAGCAGTGATTTGAGGACATTTATACAAAGCTGGCTAGCTCATGATAGCAATAGGTACGATTCTTAGAATCTCCTTCCTATTGTAGAGATGCAACATTTTCTTTTGTGATGGATACGTTGATGTCACAGGAACATAGGAAGCGGCTTTATACTGAGTTGTATACAATGGTGTCGTTCCACTGATGGAAGCAGTTCCGTCCCTGGAACTGGGAGGTGGGTGGTGATTCCCTTTCCCCCTTGCAGCCCCCCTGTGCTACTTCAAAATCTGCTCTGGTGGGGTGGGGGGGAAGCAGGAAGGCTCCAAAATGCACCAAGGCTGTCTTACATTTTGAAGTAAGTGAAGCTATACATGTTACCATCTAAAGGGGATGGGATGTGAGATCATTCAGTCCATAAATCTAAATTACCTTACCACACCACTGGCGGGTGGCCTGGGAATAACTACAATCTTAACCTTGTCTGTTACAATCTGCATTCCCATGTAAATCTCCAGGAATGACACTCCCTTAAATTGCTATAGTGTTCACACTGTAAAAACACACACTCACACTTGTTAATCATTGCTAACATGTTAAAGAAAAACCCACAACCAGACTGACATTTAGTACATTTCCCTGTCTTTTCTAACTTGACCTCTGTGTTTCTCTTTCATATACCAATAGTAGGAGTTATAACATCTTATTATAGCATATTAAAGGTAGGATCCTTTCTAAACTGGAAGAGAAAGCAGCAACAATAATGGAAACTGAAGTCCTGTAAAGATTGTGCATTCTACTAAATGTCCATTAGGAGAAGCCCATTTTCTCCTTGGGGTGTTACTTAGCCACTGCATATAGAAGTGACAAAAGCATCCAAAGAATACTAGCACAATACAATGGGTATGCATGTACCTGTATGCAGATGATTTGTCTTTTTTTTATTACAAAATCCTTTGGTAGTGGTTAAGCGTTTAAATTAACACCCTGAAGGAATATGGGAATATTCCAAGTTGTAAAGAAAAACAAGGGAATTTTTAAGTATTAATAATGACAATGTTATGCAACACAATATTCCAGGAGAGTCAACATGGTTAATGAAGGAGATTAGTTATCTGGGAATTCAACTCTGTGAGATGTCTCATTCAAGGAGAATCCAGATTCTAGACCAGCCTTTCCCAATGTGGTGCCCACCAGATGTTTTAGGCTACATTTCACATCCTCCCAGGCCATTTCCATGCTGGCTGAGGCAGATGGGAATTGCAGTCCAAAACCTCTAGAGGGCACCACATTAGGGAAGGCTGACCTAGACATATTACATTTTGCTTGAAAGGTGTGGTGAGGCCCAGCCCTTTGGCAACCACCCTCCCACTTTCCTTATATTGTCTCATCTCATAGGACTCAACCCTAACCTGGCTGCTGCTCACCACTGTGAGACACTCTCTCCAAGGAGGTGTGCCTTCCTCATTAATGGATGCTCTCAGCCATTGTGTCATGCCCCCACTATAGGAATCCTCTTCAGAGGAGGAGCTAGAGCTCCCAGAGATGGAGAACACCACAGAACAGTCCATGTCAGAACACGAGGAGGAGTCTGGACCCTCAGGGGAGATGTTGTTTGTTGTTCAGTCATTCAGTCGTGTCCGACTCTTCATGACCCCATGGACCATAGCACGCCAGGCCTTCCTGTCCTGCACTTTCTCCTGGAGCGTGCTCAAGTCCATATTCATTGCATAAGTGATGCTATCTAGCCATCTCATCCTCTGCTGTCCCCTTCTCCTTTTGCCTTCAATTTTTCCCAGTATCACTATCAGGGTCTTTTCCAGAGAGTTTTCTCTTCGCATTAGGTGGCCAAAATATTTGAGCTTCAGCTTCAGTATCTGTCCTTCCAATGAGCACTCAGGGTTGATTTCCTTTAGGATGGCCTGATTGGATGTCCTTGCAGTCCAGGGGACTCGTAAGAGTCTTCTCCAGCACCACAGTTCGAAAGCATCAATTCTTCGGCGCTCAGCCTTCCTTATAGTCCAGCTCTCACAGCCATACATTACTACTGGGAAACAGGGGAGATGGCCACAGGTCTATCCCTGCAAGAGGTGGGGGATTCTGCCTTTGAGGTAGAGACTGAGCATCCCCCTGGCCCTTGAGAGCATTGCCTCAAAAGGCAGACCAGTAGGACTCTTTTGAGAAGGAGTGCTTGATTACAAAGGAGAATTGTTCTTGAGCAAGGCCTTCCTTACAAGCAGGACTTTTACCACAGGGCCTGTAACAAACTGCAGCTGAGCCCTGTGTGGGGTTCAGGAAGCTCTGGCTATATAAGCCTTCAGTTTCAGGCTAGCTATTGCTGGAACAACATTGTTCTACAAGCTCTAGTGCTCTGCATCCCTGACCTTGCCTTGTGACTGAGCCTTTGTGTTATTGAACCTGTTGGGCTCCTGTTTGATTCTGCTTCTTGGACTGTGTATTGTATCTGACTGCTTATCTGTATTTGGAGATGCTCCTCAGAACTCTTTCTTGGAACTCTCCCTCTTGGATGGTAAAACTGTGCATTTGACCATTGACCATTTACTGACTTGCCTTTGGAATGCCCTGTAGTTTGCCTTAACAGTAAGCCTGTATTAGCCACAGCAGGATATATTGCTGAGGCTGACCCCTTGAGATTCATCCATTCCTCCTTGAGAAATGTAATAGAAATTCCTTGGAGCCATGGGTGAGACAACTGGATATTTATTTATTTGTTTATTTATTTATTTATTTATTTATTTATTTATTTATTATTACAACTATTTATATTTACCCTTCATGACAGAAATCCTTCCAAGGTGGTCTACATATAACATATATTATATGAATATATTAACAGAACCACAATACACAATAAATGCAGGCATGATGATTAAAAGTGGTGAAACTCGCCATGTGAAGAGGAGATGTGCCAAGATTGCATATCCCAATGCAATGTCATAATGAAGCTCCTCGCATGGGTGTCCATGGGGCTACTTGGCACAGCCCTGTTCCTGCTCTCTTGGTAAGTTTCATCACTTTTAATCACATCTGAATAGGGCTAATATTAACATATTAAAAGTCATTGGGATCTTTCCCACACTGCAGTTGATGGTAGATGGGCGGGGGAGCAGGGGGGAGAGAGAGATCAACCTTGAGCTTGAGCAGACACCTGATGTCTTCTTCATCTGCCTCCTTCTTTCCTGGAAATGCAAGGAATATAAAAGATCTTGGGTGGGCAGAATTGCTATAAGTAAGATGAAGCCTGCCAAATATTTTTTTTTGCTTTTAACCCTTCCAATTAAAGTCCCATAAATGAAACCAATTGAAATACAATCTATTATCAACTTCAAGAACAAATCAGTCCATTATGCAGCTACGTCCTTCAAAAGTTGGGATGTCTGAACCGTATATTGAGTAATGTTGTCATCCTGCCTGTTTAACAGATATATGCCAATAGCCAACGGCTAAAGGTAATAATATCTGCTAGGCTTTGGAGCAAGAAATGTGTGGATATCCCATTATCTAGTTGGATCTGTATAGAAAAATAGGGGGAAACTAAGCCAAGAAAGTATGAGTTAATCAGATCTTGGTTTGGGATAAAAACAGATTCTTTTTGGCACCAGTAATGTCTTCCTTAGCAACCATTTTTATGACAATGATTTTGTAATAGTGAGAAGAAAAAGAAAATGGCCATAGGGCCATTTGCTGTTTAGATTTGTAGACCTTTTTTGTACATAGACAGTTTATTACATTTACAGTGCAATCCTATTAGGGATGTACGAAAGTCACTTACCTTTTCGTAGGGATGTATGAAACTCACTACCTTTTCGTGAAATTTTTCACAGTGGGAGGAAGGCGCTCCGTCCCTCCCCCCAGAATCCTCGATGGGGGGGAGGCGATCCGGTCCTCTCCCCCGGAATCCTGCCCAGCCAGCTCCGCTCCACTCCACGGCAGCTCCGCAGAGCAGCCTGCCAGGGCCGTCCGCAGCCAGATTTCCGGCCGCGGATGGGTTGCTGCGGACACAAATGGCGGCCACCGTAGCGGTCGCCATTTGCATCCAGCCAGGCTTCCGTGATAGGCTACGTAAGTATTTACGTAACCTATCACGGCAACCCCCCCCCCAAAAAAAAGGCGTATGCAAATGGCAGCGGCTACGTGTTCCCCTATTTTTCGCCGTTTTATCCTACATAAATATTTATGTAGGCTAGAATGGCAAAAAATAGGGAACGCAAATGGTGGCCGCTGTAGCCGCTGCCATTTGCATACGGCGGGTTTTTTTGGGGGGTAGCCGTGATTGGCTACATAAATACTTACATAGCCTATCACAGCTGCAAGGACGCCAATGGCAGCCACAGCAGCCCGGCTGCGGCCAGCCAGGAGACCAACCACCGGAGCTGCCGCCACCGGAACCACCGCCGCCGCATCCGCCTCAGGTAAGTTCCGTCCCGGGGGAAGTCCATGGGGGGGCGGGGGGGCAGGAGGCTGTTCTGCCATGGATTCGGGGGGAATCCAGCCTCACTGGATTTAGAATCCGGCCTCACTGGAATCCGTGGCAGAATTCTCTGCCATCCCTACCTTTTCGAAGGGTGACATTTGCGGTGGGGGGGAGGCACTCCATCCCTCCCCCTAAAATTCTCTCCAGCCAGCTCCGCTCCGTGGAGATTCTGCGGAGCCGCCGGCCAGGGCCACCTGCAGACAGACATCCAGCCGCTGGGCAACCTGCAGGGACACAAATGGCGGCAGCCATAGCCGCCGCCATTTGCGTCCTTGTATTTTGCTGTAATAGGCTACATAAATATTTACGTAGCCTATCACAGCAAAAAAAGAGAAAAAAAACAGTGGATGCAAATGGCGGCAGCTATGGTGGCCGCCATTTGCGTTCACTATTTTTTGCCGTTTTAGCCTACGTAATATTTAAGTAGGCTAAAACAGCAAAAAAAAGGGGAACGCAAATGGCGGCCACCGTAGCCACCGCCATTTGCGTTCACTGTTTGTTTGTTTTTTTGGTAGTGGCCGCCATTTGCGTTCCCTTTTTTTTTTTTTTTTTTTGCCGTAATAGCCTACGTAAATTATTTACGTAGCCTATCACGGCTATAATGAGGAAGTGAATGGCGGCTGCAGATGCAGCCGCCATTCTCAAAGCAGCGCGAATGGCAGCAGGTAAGTGGTCCATTTCGCACACCTTTTGTGGGGTGGGGGGCGGGGGGCTTCGTTCCGCCATGGATTTTGGGGGACCGAATGCACTGGCATTCAGCCTCACTGAGATCCGTGGTGGAATTCTCTGACATCCCTAAATCCTATACACATGTCTGCTCAAATGTAATCTCACTGAGTTCAACAGAGCTAGCTCCAAAGTGGATATAGGATTGCAGGCTCAATGAGGCAAGAAAAATATGTCTTCCTACTCCCCTCTCATTTTTAATGCTTTCAAATTAGTGCTTTCATTACTAAAACGTGACAAGCATATATTACTATGCCATCAACTGACTTCAAACACTTCTTCCTGCTACGAAATTTTATAAGGACCTATCGTCTAAAATGTAGGCTGTTCTAAAAAGTAAGAGCCAAGTCTCCAATCGGCATCAATTGTGACTTTTTTTTCTTTTGTTAACTCTCTCTCTCTCTCACACGCACACACACACACACACGGTGGAGGGGGAATTTGGGGACGTAAATATCAGAGGGGAAGGTTTAATCCTCCCTGCCCAGCGTGCATAGCCCCAATCCAAATTGGGCTCCTGCATGATTACATTAGAGTAAAGAAAAAGCTAACCCTCTACTAATCACAGTGCGATTAACGTAACATGTAATTTGGCTCTAAGTGGTATCAAATACAAACAAAGATAGCATAAGGATTTTGAAAAGCACCTCACTGAAGAATGTTGGAATTATCTATGCAGGTTTGGTACTAACTATATCTAACTATGTCACTGAAAGAAAATGTCTATGCTATTTTTTTCTAATGGTACAATATACCTGCCAGAGTAGGTGTGAGTGGAATGAATGCTAACTGCTCTGGAAAATGTTGGAGATGTCAATTTCTAGATGCCATTTTTTTTCTACATGTGGTAGAGTTGTAAAAAGGTTAAAACATACTGGCATAACATTGTAAGGGTTATTAGGACATAATCAGTCATCAAATTCCATGTAATCCATTAGTCATTTTCTTGGGTTATGGAAAAGGCAAAGTGAAAACTAAACATTGGATCTTCGCTGGCAATGTATTGACAACCGGAATGCTGTTGGTATCATTGTGGAAAAATTGTTTGCTCCCTAGCTCAGATGAGTATGTAAGAAAAGTGTGGCAGACTAATTTAATTTGGGTGGCTGGCTGGAGAATGCTGGGAGTCATAGGACTTTTTTCTGTTGAAACATGCATAGGATTGCACCTGGAGGGAGGGAGCAATCCTATGGGGATAGATGGCTGCCTCCGAACAAGGATACGACCGCCTATCCAATGCAGGGTGAGAGCAGCATGGAGGGGATCATCTCCCCCATTCTCCAGCCTCCCTGAATTCACAGCTAAATGGCCAATTTCAGCTGTCTAGCCGCGGGACCTTGGTGCTGAAGGTGGAGAGGCCGGATGACACATAGGAAGTGTCGTACCAGCACTTCTGAACTCCCCGTCCCATCCCCAGGAATGTCCTCTTTCCCCTGCTCTGAGCTGCTCTTCCCAGCGTAGAGCACGGGGACAATCCACACTGCCTACAAGGTGGAGGGGGTGGGGAGGCGGTTCTCCAGGAACTGACCTATCCTATGGCCGTCTAGGCTAGCCACTGTCTAGCAGCCATAGGATTGTGCCCTTACTGTGTTTTTTAGTGTGTTATTTAGTGTGTTATTTAGACAGTTGACAGATAGGAAGAACCTTCAACTAGTTTTTTTTTTTCTTTAACTTGGTATCGTTTTATGAATTACTGGAACAGAGGTAAACCTGAAGAGAAGGTATAGCAAGAAGGGTAGCAAAATGTAATACTTTTGATGTGATTTTAATATTAAAATTTGGGCATGAATAATTTGCATGATTGCAATGGGTCTACTCTAAGTATTACTAAGTCTGGACCCAACACAAAGTGATCAATAATATTGTTTCTTTTCTGTATTCCTATTTCCTTTTTTATGACTTTGTCTTTTAAAATGTATTAAGACTGACAATGTTACAAAATAGAAGGACTAGTAATATGTTTCAGGTTAACATTAACATCATAGGTACCATCCAGTGACTCACAGAATCACATTCTTCATGCCAATGATACTACCAATTATACTAGCAATTATGCGGATTCCCAATCATAATCTTCAATCAAGCTATAACTATGTGTAGTTAAGTCCCTTTATATGTATAACTGTTAATTGGATTGCTCTTTAAAAACTTTAAAAGATATGAGAATTATAATCAAGGGCTCTCAGATCAGCGGAGGCTGGTGGCTCCAATTTTGGTGGGGCTATGAATGCATTCTGGGTTTCAGTCAAAACCAGCCAGAACTCTAAAAGAGTTATCAGGCTGCTCAGCACCTTGGATACTTCTTTTTAGTTCTGGCTGATTCTGACTGAAACCCAGAATGGAGTCACAGCCCCACCAAAATCAGAGCCACCAGCCTCCACTGCTTCAGATCTATTTAGGAAAGCAAAATTCAGAATGATGTCTCCCAAAAGATCAAGGTCTGCATTCAGACAAACCAGGTTTTCAAGCTCCTCTTAATTCAATGGTGTTGCAAACTTCTTCCTAGCACCATCTGTTGAGGTTAAAAAAAAAACTCTCTGAGGCTCAGCTAAAGCCGGGCAAATGTAAAGCAACTATTCATGAGATACCAGAAAGCACCAAAGGGCATTCATGAGTCACCAAAGTTGATCACAGCTTGAAGACCAATATAAAGAAACTGAACACAATAGAGTGACAAATAAAAATGGCCAGGGTTTTCAAGGTCACATTGGGATACCAGCCTGTTTTTCTGATAAGCAGTTTCAGCTCTTAAAGTATTCCCTGTTCATAGCCTTTTTTCTGGTGAACTCTCAGCTGACCTAACTGAGTAGGAGGCATTTCCAAAAGTGAATGAGAACGTGAATTCACTGGCATTAAGTATGGCTAAGTCTGCAATCCTATACACACTTACCTGGGAGTATGTCCCACCAAACTCAACAGGACTTCCGTCTGAGAAATCATGCATGGGATCACACTGTAAAAAGCTTAAAATAAAAAAGCACGCTAACATATAATTTCTATAAGTCAAACATATCACCCTAGATGTAGATCACATGGATGTTACATCTTATTATGTTAGGAGGAGTTGTGACTTGAACTAGAAGCCTTTGGGTTTCTGTATAGCTGCCCTGAAAAAAAAAATCTATATTTACTCTAGGTTTAAACTAGCGCTGTGCCAAAAATTTCTCGCACATTTTTTTTACCATTCTCATTTGATTTGATAGAAAATAAATTGCTTTCGAAAAGAAATTTGAAAGAGGAGAAATTTGGGAGAAATTCTCATGGGTTGGATTTGGGGTTCTTGTGCTTACCTTCCTTGTGAGGTGGCTGAGGAGCGTTCATGCGTGTCCTGTCTGTCATTGTACAATAATCTCTGTGGCAGCCTGTAGCCTCCTCGGTGTCCTGCACTTCAGTTAAAGCCATCATGAGGAAGACATTTGTGAGGCAATTCCTCCCATGGGGCTTTTTCAGTTCACAAAGTGCAGTTGGCCTGGGAGGCTGCAGAGCAATGGAAAGAAGTTCAGTAGAGAGAGAAAACACACACAGCACCATCGGCCACCTCGCAGTGATTAGGTACGCTCAAAAATCCCACCAAAAGAAATTCAAAATTATGCCTCAAAAAAGTGGAAGCCTCAATGCAGTTAATGCTGCTGCCACCTACAGAAGCAGTGCAATAAACCAAAAACCCTTAGGAAAAAAAGAAAGGACCTGTGCTACAACCCCTGCCAATAGTGAGCCCTATCTGTGAGAAACTGTTCGAGAATTTCTCCTCCCCAAGAGAAATTCAGTGAAATCTTCCCCCCAATTTCTCTGCCCACAAATAAGCTGGAGAATTTTGAGAGGCCATTTGTGCACAACTCTAGTTTAAACTGCTATGTTATTACCCTGACACATTGCCTATATACACCTGGAACTGCAAGTGACAGAACTGCTGTAGTACCTTTCTGATCTTTTAATTAAGAACATAAGAAGAGCCCTGATGGATCAGACCAAAGGCCTATGTAGCCCAGCATCCTGTTCCTACCATGGCCAACCAGATGCCGAAGGGAAGCCCACATGCAGGACATCAGTGTGCTAGTTCCCTTCCACTCATGTCCCCCAGCTACTTCCCCAGCAATAGAGGCATACAGCCTTGAATACTGGAGTTAATATATAGCCCTCATGACTAGTAGCCATTGATAGCCTTGGGACACTGTAATATGTACATGAATTATTCGTCATGCAATATGCAAACTGAAAATTTCCCATTAAATTTAATAGGGAAAGAGTTGACTATAAATCCAAAATAGCTATGGCTGGTGACAATGAGCCTTTGAAGCAAAAGTTCATTCTGTTAGCAGTTTGGAATATGAGTATAACAATATACTGCTTAGGAATTGTATTACATTAAGTGGTATGTAAGTATCACTAATAAATAAATGAATAAATCCCAGTGCCATTCCAAATTACAGTGGAAATATATATATAATTGCCTTACACTGAATCCACCACTGGTCCACCTAGCCCAATATTACCTATTCTTGCAGTAGCTTCCAGAGTCTTGGGGGGTCTTTTCCAGCTCTTTACCTGATGTTCTTTATTCTTTCTAGTACTGTGCTCATCACTAAAAGACAGAGAAAGGTCTACTGTTTGCCTATATAATCAGGAACACTTACTGTCTTCCTGCGCGGTGTAAAAAGACAGGCAAGTGTCTCCATGTTGCCTAGGCTACTGGTGACTTCCTGATCTTCTTTCCATGCTGTGCACAGACAGGTAAGCCTCTCCAAAGAACAGAGCACTGGGGAAAACAAAATGTTTATGCTCGCTGAAGGAAAAAGGAGGGGTTGGGTAATATAAGGGGTGAATTTCTTGCCCCTCCAAGAGTTGAAATGGGCGATGTATACAACTTTGCAACCAGTAAACAGGACTGTGAAGTTAAGAGGTTGAGTTTTGGCCCAATCCTAAAGTTACTAGGTTGGCAATATACAACATTTCCAGGTGGTACACAGGGTACATTTCTACTGAGTGAGACATAGTGAAGGGCCCCTTCCCAGGTGCGATCGGTAAATGTTCATTCTGTTTTGACTTTTTTGTTTTTCTCTGCTAACTGCCTTTCTAAGAGGAGGCATCACTACTAAATAATCCCATCAAGATGGAGGATGGGGAGGCAAAGATTGCCTCCACGACTCCTCTCACACTGCTGACTTCACCCTGGCAGGGCACAGGAATCTCAGAGGCTTCTGAATTTGGGGGCTTCCAAGCAGTGAAGGTTCAGTCCATAGGACTGCACCCTAAAATGTGCTTCTGGCTGAGGTGGACAAAGCATGGTTGAGTAGCACAGCAGGCTGATGATAGGCACAGGGAGCGGCCTTTTTATCAGTTTTTCACAAGCATGCTTTTCCAATCTGCAACAGAGAAGGAGGTGCCTTCACAAATGTTCTGCAACTTATCCCCTACAGTATGCATTTTCTTTGGAATCCTTAGCAATGTGTGTGGGATGAGCTGCTGTTGTTATTATGGATGCCTCTTTCCTACACAAATGTGCCCAAAGCAGCTTGCAACAGAGGAAACAGAACACAATAATGTCACCCACACCGTTAGGGGTTCATTCACATGCTCATCTTCCAATTTGATATATGCCATCTTCTTTCAGCAGTGCCATTCTGCATTCTACATAGGGCAAACAGGCCAGTCTCTATGGAACAGAATCAATGCACACAACCCCCCTCTGACATCATCACCCACCCATTGTGCCATTCTCTATGCTGAGTGAGGCATGGAACTCCATGCCTCTCTCAGCATGGAGAAATGGACTTGGCATGCGCTGAAAGGAGCAGCCACTCTTCCCAGCATTAGCTGAGTCTCTGGCATGTGTCATCCTCATAGGGATGCTACACAATGCATGAAGCCACTCTTCCCAGTGTCAACCATGTCCATATCTTCACACACAATGCGTCGGCCCTGTGGGGGCAGGGAGTACTGTGTGAAGCCACTCATCCACTCTTCCCAAAACCTGCCAAGTCCCCTCCAACTTGCATTCCCACTCAAGATAACAGTGGGGATTCCTCCAGTGGACAGAGTTTGAAGGTCAGGCCCCACCTCCTGGGTTAGGCCCCACCCCCTTGAGGAACCCAAGCAGGCTCTGCAGGCTGGATGTGGAAGCTCCGCAGGCCGGAGGTTCCGCATCCCTGATTTACTCTATGTGGAGAGAAATGCAATCTGTAGTCATCCAAAACCTGAGGCCTTTCATCGATAGTTATTTCAAATGCTCTGAGGGCAGAGTCATGGCATAAAAAACAAATGCCTCAGTACAAACTAAATCTCCCCTCCCAAATGATTTTTAGATTGAAATTCCTGGAAGTAAGTATATGGAGCAAAGAATGCTGGAGAGATGGGGATTTTTATCTATTGCATTTGTCTCCGACCTTTCCTCCAGGGAAACATGCCTGCTTGAAATTGATTTATGGTTGTGAGAGAGCACGCCATTATAGTCAAGGGCCTTCCTGAAACCAAAATGTTTGGCTACTGGCCTAGCAAGTTACCTACTGCACTTTCTACACATTGTTCACAAAAGCAGCATGGTGTTCTACCAGAATCTCTAAGATGTTCCCCATTTCAAAGTGTTTTAAATAATAATAGTAATAATAATAACAACAACAACAACAACCCACATCCAAATGTACAAATAATAGAAACGGAATAAGCAGGCAACAAAGAAACTGGGAGCTTGTACATAAAAGTGAGAGGTAATCCAGAGGCATCTTTTCAGAAAAGCCAGCTGTTTTTACATCAGATTGTGCATCTTGAATTATTATACACAATCCCTGATTTTCAGTTACTAATATTTTATATTTGCTTTATTGATTTTCCCTATAAATAATGAACTGCATAATGTAAATGTTGAGGCTGCAATCCTATACCTACATATCTGGGAGTAAGCCCCATTGAGATAATCAGAATTTACTTATGAGTGTTCTTATTGAAGTTTAATATAATTCTGTTTGTTTGTGTTTTCTCTTCCTTCTTTTGCTATCCTCCTTTTTTTCTTTTTCTTAGAATACTGTAATGTTGGGAACTGAAGATTCTGATTATATTGTTGGTAGTGTTTATTTCATTTATCAAAATAAAATAAAAATAGATTAAAATTTAAAAAAAGAATTTACTTCTGAATAGATGTATATAGCAGGGGTGGAAACCTCAGGCCCAGGATCCAAAAACCAGCCCTCCTGAGATTCTCTTCCCCTGGCCTCACCCCCTTCCCCCCAATCACCAACCGTTGGTGATTTCCTGGCTTTTTTGCAGTTTTTTCCCCATTCAAAATGGCTGAAATACCTCTCTGAAACATTAGCTACTGCCAGTAAGAGCTCTAGGGAGCAATCCTATGGCCACTAGACACTGTCTAGAGGGCTATAGGATTTTTCCATTTCTGGGAACCAAGGTCGGAGCCAGGGCTCCAAACGTGGTTCCCAGAAACCACGCTCCCCGCCCTCTCGTAGCCAGCGTGGTTCTCTCCATGCTGGCTACATCTCTGTGATCGGAAACAGAGTGTGGAGACAGGGAAAAGGAGGCCGTCCTGGGAGCAGGGAGGGGAGGAGACTGCAGAAGCTGCTTTACACAGCTTCCTATGTGCCATGCAGCCTCCTTGCCTCCCGCTCCTTGAAGCAGCCGTCTAGCCAAAAATGCAGGGTGGCCAGAGTGCGGAGGCAAAGCCCTGCATTGGGTACTCAGCAGCCTCTCATTTCGGAGGCTGCTGACTACCTAGATAGGATTGTGCCTTTAAACTGTAATATGATGGCATTTTGGTATTTTCTTTTGTATTTGGGCCCCAGCCATTACTGGAATATGGCCTGCAAGACCTTCTCCTAAATTGGATTCGGGCCTCAGGCTGAGTTTCCCCATCCCTGCACATGGGATTACACCGTCAATTATTATTTGTTATTTATTTATTTAATATATGTTTATACCGCCCCATAGCCGAAGCTCTCTGGGCAGTTTACAAAAGTTAAAACATTAAAATACAATATACGAAGTTTAAAAACTGTTTACATAAAAACATATGGACAATATATGCACATATAACTAAAAACAACTTTGAACTAGGGATGTCAGAGAATTCCGCCATGGATCTTGGTGAGGCTGAATGCCAGTGCATTCGGGCCCCCGAAATCCATGGTGGAACAAAGCCCCCCCCCATACCCACACCCCATGAAAGGCGTGCGAAACGGGACACTTACCCGGTGCTGTTTGCACTGCTCTGCGAATGGTGGCTGTGTCTGCGGCCACCATTCGCTTCATCACTATAGCCATGATAGGCTACGTAAATACCTACATAGCCTATCACAGCTAACACAGGGACGCCATTTGCATCCCTGCAGAAGCCGTGATAGGCTGCGTAAGTATTTACATAGCCTATCACGGCAAAAAAAAGGGAACGCAAATGGCGGTGGCTACGTAAATATTTACGTAGGCTATTATGGCAAAAGAGAGGGGTGCAAATGGCGTAGTGGCTGCCATTTGCGTTCCCCTTTTTTTCTCACCGTAGTAGGCTACATAAATATTTACATAACCTATCATGGCAAAATACAGGGACACAAATGGCAGCGGCTATGGCAGCCGCCATTTGCATCCTTGCAGGCTGCCCAGTGGCCAGATGTCCAGCTGTGGGCGGCCCCGGCCGGTGGCTCCGCGGAATCTCCGTGGAGCGGAGCTGGCCGGAGACAATTTCAGGGGGAGGGATGGAGCGCCTCCCCCCCACCGCAAATGTCACCCTTCGAAAAGGTAAGTGACTTTCGTATATCCCTACTTTGAACTAAAAACAATGTAACCAAAAAAAAAAAATCCAACAATAAAACAACACAGCTTAAAACAACACAGCTTAAAAATTAGGGGTGTACGAACCCCCACTTACCTGGCTCTGCTAGTTTCCACGGAGGAGAGGCGATCCGGTCCTCCCCCCGAAATCCTTGATGGGGGGGGAGGTGATCCGGTCCTCCCCCCCACCCCAGAATCCTGCCTGGCCGGCTCCGCTCCGCGGCGAGTCCGCAGAGCCGCCAGCCAGGCCAATCTGCATCAGGGCCTCCATCCACTGCCAGGCTGCTGAGGACGCAAATGGCATCCTGCATAGGTGACGCCATTTGCATCCCTACACTAGGCCGTGATAGGCTACGTATATATTTACGTAGTCTATCATGGCTAAAGCAGGGACGCAAATGGTGTAGTGGCCGCCATTTGCATCCCCACTTTAGCCATGATAGGCTACGTAAAAATTTATGTAGCCTATCACGGCTAAAGCAGGGACGCAAATGGCGGCCGCTACAATGGCTGCCATTTGCAGCCGCAGCAGCCTGGAAGACAACCTGGAGCCGGAGCAACCGCCAGGTAGGTCCATTCCGGGGATTTCACAGGGTGGCAGGGGGGTAGTCCATTCTGCCATGGACTCCAGGGGGCTGGATTCTAAAGAATCCGGTCTCACTGGAGTCCGTGGCGGAATTCTGCAACATCCCTATTTAAAACAGCATACAAGGGTCAGCCAAAGGAACAAGAGTCCTATAAAGGGCAGGCCTGAATAACAGAGTCTTTAATGCCTGCTTAAAAACCTTCAATGAGGCCAGCAGGTGCATTTCAACCGGCAGGTCGTTCCACAACTGAGGGGTGGCAAAGGAAAAGGTCATCTTGCATGTGGCTGCCAGTCTCACATTAGGCAGCTGCAGCAGACAGCCCTCAGAGGACCTTAAGTGGCAGACAGGGACATAGGGGAGAAGGCGCTCCCTAAGGTACCTTGGAGCTAGACCACGTAAGGCTTTAAAGGTAAGAACCAGCACTTCATATTTTGCTCGGAAACAAACTGGCAGCCCGTGTAAAGATTTTAAAACCAGTGTAATATGGTCTCCACGGGATGTCCCACAGACCAACCTGGCTGCTATATTTTGTACCAGTTGAAGTTTCCAATTTAAATATACAGGAAGCCCCAAGTACAGCACATTGCAGAAAACAAGCCTAGAGGTTACCAGCATGTGCACCACTGTAACCAGGTCGACATGTTCCAGGCAGTGGTGTAGTGGAGGCAGGGCTCACAGGGACATAGCCCCGGTACTTTTTCATTAGCAGGGACTCTGATGTCATCTGCCACACCCCTCAGAATTCTCTGATCCCTCTGAGCTTAGTTGCGATCCTCACTGTAGCTATGGGGGGGATGAATTTTCCAAGCAACAATAGATTGTTCCATGTTGGAACGCAAAGTATTTGGGATGACTTGGTCTGGAATGGGCAATTAAGACCTATTCATTTTACCAAAGACGTGTTCCTGGTGGAGATGAAAACTCCTAGAACTGGTTTGTTGATATGGATCGATACAGCTGCCTGAAATTTTTGGACTACCCTTGGAGACTGTCACAATGAGCTCCTGCATTTCTAGGGATGTACGGATCCCCTTATCTGGGGTCTGTGGGGGGGTCCGCAGGCAGGGAGAGGCGATCCGGTCCTCCCTCTGGAATCCTGCCCGGTCGGCTCCGCTCCGTGGGGAGTCTCCAGTCACTGCGGGACTTCCAGCTGCAGCCGGTCTGCGGACACAAATGGCGTCCGGTGTAGGGCATGCCATTTGCATCCCTGCCCTTGGCCATGATTGGATACTAGGGGTGTACAAACCCCACCTACCTGGCTCCACTGGGGGTCCTCGAGGGGGGAGGCAATCCGGTCCTCCCCCCCCCGGAATCCTCCCCGGCCAGCTCCGCTCCATGGCGAGTCCATGGAACTGCTGGCCGGGGCTGGCCTCTGCAGGACATCTGGCCGTGGCCAGTCTTTGGACACAAATGGCGTCCAGCGTAGCGGAAGCCATTTGCGTCCCTCTGCCTTACCGTGATAGGCTACGTAAATCTTTACATAGCCTATCACGGTAAAGAGCAGGGATGCAAATAGCATCCGCTACGCCAGACTCCATTTGCGTCCAAGGACCGCCGCGGATGGACCCGGCCGGACCCAGACCTGGCGGTGCCAGGTAGGATCCAGCCAGGTCGGACTTCACGGGGTGGCGGGGTGGGGTGGTCCGTTCCACCACAGACTCCAAGGGGGCCGGATTCTAAGAATCCACCCCCCAGAGTCCATGGCGGAATTCTCTGCCATCCCTATTGGCTACGTAAATATTTATGTAGCCTATCACGGCCAACGGCAGGGACGCAAATGGCGTCCGCTACACCCGACACCATTTTGTTCCACAGCCTGGCAGCAGATGGCTGCAGAACAAAGATGGCGACCTGGACCAGCCGCCTCCAGGTAGGTTCCATCCCGGGGGGATTTTGGGGGGTGCCGGGGGGGTAGTCCGTTCTGCCATGGACTCCAGGGGGGCCAGATTCCAAAGAATCCGGCCTCATTGGAGTCCGTGGCGGATTTCTCCACCATCCCTATGCATTTCCAAATTTACCACTACACTACTGTGTGTTTGTGTGTGTGTGTGTGTGTGTAGGTAGTTCAATCCAGCTGGGTGTGTGGCCGTTTCTGTTGGAGGGGGAGGGGGGACATATAATGAAGGAGCTTAGGGAAGGCTAATGGGTAATGCTGGGGCGCTAAGGGAGTGTGCAAGGGAGCTGTTTAAATGAGAAGGGTTCTGTCCATGAGGGCTGAGTTGAGAGGGTGAGGCTTCCATAGAGTATCATATTTTGAAAACCTGAAATGTTTGTGTGTGAGTGAGTGAGTGAGTGAGTGAAAAAGATTTTAACGCACCTGCCTTTTTCCTCAGACGTCCAACTGAAATAGCACTGCCTTACTCCCAGCTGCACTGTTTTGGGATCCCAGTTGAAGGCTGTGTATCTTACAAGGTTAATAGTCTTAGAAGGGGGCATGGCTGTGAGGCGGTGTGGCTGTGACTGTCATGAAGGGGCCCTGCACTTTTATGGTTTGCCACTACACTACTGGTTCCAGGAATGGGCGTAGCTGGCATATCAGCCAAAGGTGATAACAGGCACTTCTCACCGTTGTCTCCACCTGGGGTGCTAGGGGTAGAGTTTATGTCAATCTGTGGCATAAACCTCATTTTAGAACTTGAATGCTTTCAGCACAGTTCTCTCTCTCTGATAGAAAAGTTCCTGTGAGAGGACAAAATCAGGAGTAGCTTTCTGTTTTTTCTTTCTCTATACAATATTAACATTTTACTAGCTCCCTTGTGATCTCCTGTGAGGTAAAAATAAATGATACATTTAGCAATCTTCTATTTTAACACATCGTATGAGGTTAAGCAATTGTCCATGTTAGTGTAGAGGATTTTTGACACTGGGAGTTAATAAAGGAAAAGTGGAGAAAATAAATCAGCTTATATTTAATTTGAGTCCTCACTGAGAGGAAATACTGAATATAAATACTGGTATGCTTAGAATTTCCTATTGGGTAGCTACTTTGAAATAGAAGCTCTGAGAAAAGGAACTTATAAATGTCCCTGAATACCTGTGTTGATATTACTTTATATGATTTATTAAAAACTGGGAACTGAAATGATTCTGTTAACTTGATAGTTCTGCCTGTGTAACGGCAGGAAGCACCATGAACATACTGGAAGTATTTTTAAGGAAAGTTTGAGGTGCCAAACTCTGTAGAGCAGGGGTATATTTTTATTTTATTTTAACACATAATTAATTTGTTACCTTGCACTTTATTATGGAACAATCTCCCCAGTGAGACCCGCCCAGCACCAACATTGTTATCTTTTCAGGCCAGGTTAAGACCATTCTCTTACCTCAGGTGTTTGGCAGCATATGATGAGGATTATCAGGTCTGGATTTTTCTTACTGATTGTTTAAAAACTGTTTAGATATGTGTGTATGTGTGTGCTGTCTCTTTATATGTTTATATGTAAATGGATTTTTATACTATGTACATGTATTTTAATGGTTTGTAATCTTTGTAAACTGCCCAGAGAGCTTCGGCTATTGGGCAGTATAGAAATGTAATAAATGAATGAATAAATGAATGAATGACTTCTGGTACCTCTACACCAGGGGTAAGCAACTGGTGCCTTGCAAATGTTTTGGACTACAACTCTCATCATCCTCAGTCACTGGCCATGCTGGCTAGGGCTTATGAGAGTTTAAGTCCAAAACATCTGCAGGGCACCAGTTGCTTACCCCTGGTGCAGTGGTAGCAGAATAAAGCGCAAGGTAATAAATTAATTCTGTGTTAAAACAAAATTCAGTGATTACGGTCAGAGATTCAATGATTACGGTCAGACTAAATATGATCCCTGGGGAAGGAAACAGCAACCCACCCCAGTATTCTTGCCATGAAAACTAAATGGATCAGTACAACCAGAGATATGTCAGTATACCATCGGAAGATGGGACTCCCAGGTCGGAAGGTGGTCAAAATGCTACTGGGGAGGAACAGAGGATAAGTTCAACTAGCCCCAGATGTGATGACGCAGCTAGCTCAAAGCCGAAAAGACGGCTAGCAGCTGATGGTGCTGGTGGTGAACGACGAATCCGATGTTCTAAAGATCAACACAACATAGGAATCTGGAATGTAAGATCTATGAGCCAGGGTAAATTGGATGTGGTTATTGGGGAGATGTCAAGATTAAATATAGACATTTTGGGTGTCAGTGAACTGAAATGGACTGGAATGGGCCATTTCACATCAAATGACCACCAGATCTACTACTGTGGACAAGAGGACCACAGAAGAAATGGAGTAGCCTTCATAATTAATAATAAAGTGGCTAAAGCAGTGCTTGGATACAATCAAAAAAATGACAGAATGATCTCAATTTGAATTCAAGGTAAGCCATTTAACATCACAGAGATCTAAATATACGCCCCAACCACAGATGCTGAAAAAGCAGAAGTAGATCAGTTCTATGAGGATCTGCAGCACCTACTGGATAGTATGCCAAACAAAGATGTTATTTACATTACAGGAGACTGGAATGCTAAGGTGGGTAGTCAAATGACACCTGGAATTACAGGCAAGCATGGTCTGGGAGAACAAAATGAAGCAGGACATAGGCTGATAGAATGTTGCCAAGACAACTCACTGTGCATAACAAACACTCTCTTCCAACAACCTAAGAGACGACTTCATACATGGACTTCACCAGACGGTCAACACCGAAATCAGATTGACTACATCCTTTGTAGCCAAAGGTGGCGGACATCTATATAGTTAGTAAAAACAAGACCTGGAGCTGATTGTAGTTCAGATCACGAACTTCTTATTGCACAATTTAGAATTAGACTAAAGAGAATAGGGAAGACCCACAGATCAGTTAGATATGAGCTCACGAATATTCCTCATGAATATGCAGTGGAGGTGAAGAATAGATTTAAGGGACTAGATTTAGTAGATAGGGTCCCGGAAGAACTATGGACAGAAGTTCGCAACATTGTTCAGGAGGCGGCAACAAAAAACGTCCCAAAGAAAAAGAAAACCAAGAAGGCAAGATGGCTGTCTGCCGAGACACTGGAAGCAGCCCAAGAAAGAAGGAAAGAAAAAGGCAACAGTGATAGGGGGAGATATGTGCAATTAAATGCAAAATTCCAGAGGTTAGCCAGAAGAGATAAGGAATTATTTTTAAACAAGCAATGCACGGAAGTGGAAGAAGATAATTGAACAGGAAGGACAAGAGACCTCTTCCAGAAAATTAGAAACATCAGAGGTAAATTCCAGGCAAAAATGGGTATGATCAAAAACAAAGATGGCAAGGACCTAACAGAAGCAGAAGAGAGCAAGAAAAGGTGGCAAAAATATACGGAAGATCTGTATAGGAAGGATAATAATATCAGGGATAGATTTGACGGTGTAGTCAGTGAGCTAGAGCCAGACATCCTGAAGAGTGAGGTTGAATGGGCCTTAAGAAGCATTGCTAATAACAAGGCAGCAGGAGATGACGGTATCCCAACTGAACTGTTTAAAATCTTGCAAGATGATGCTGTCAACGTGATGCATGCCATAGGGAAGCACCAAAGAATGTTCAAACTGTTGAACAGTGGCACTTATTTCACATGCCAGTAAAGTAATGCTCAAGATCTTGCAAGGTAGACTCCAGCAATTCATGGAAAAGAATTGCCAGATGTACAAGCTGGGTTTCAAAAAGGCAGAAGAACTAGAGACCAAACTGCCAATATCTTAGGGATGTACGAAAGTCACTTACCTTTTCGCAGGGGTGATTCGCGGTGGGGGGGAGGTGCTTCGCTTCTCCCCCCGAAGTTCAGGCGAGGGGGGGGAGGCGCCCCGCCTCGCCCAGCCGAAATTCAGGCCGGGGAGAAGCGCCCCGTCTCCCCAGCCATGAAAGAAAAAGTAAAAAAAAAAAAACGTGATAGGCTACGTGACGATTAACGTAGCCTATCACAGCTAGATTTCCAAAGTCAGCCATGATAGGCTACGTTAATCGTCATGTAGCCTATCATGGGTGACTTTGGGGAAAAAAAGCACATACGCAAATGGCAGCAGCCCATGGGCGCTGCCATTTGCATTCCTTATTTTGGCACGTCTAGTCTACGTAAAGATTTACGTAGACTACGGCGAAAATAAGGGCAACGCAAATAGCCAAAATAAGGAACGCAAATGGCGGCGCCCATGGGCCGCCGCCATTTGCGTACGCGCTTTTTTTTTTTCCAAAGTCACCCATGATAGGCTACGTGACGATTAACATAGCCTATCATGGCTGACTTTGGAAATCTAGCCGTGATAGGCTACGTAAATCGTCACGTAGCCTTTCACGGGTGTGTGTTTGTTTTTTTTACTTGCTTTTTTATTTTGTAATGGCAGCGGTGGCGGCAGCCAGTTGGGGGACCGGCCGCCGCCCCCGCCCCCCATGAAACGTCGCCGAACTGCCACCGGGATCCACTGCCGAGAGGGACATTCGCTGAAGGTAAGTCCCATCCCGGGTGGGGCAGGGGGCCGGCGGAGAATTTCCCCAACACTTTCGGGGGGCCGAATGCCTCGGCGCTCAGCCTCCCGATGATTCGGGGAGAAATTCTCCGCCATCCCTACAATATCTGCTGGATAATGGAGAAAGCCAGGGAGTTTCAGAAAATCGTCTATTTCTGTTTTATTGACTATTGTAAAGCCTTTGACTGTATGGATCATAACAAACTGTGGCAAGTTCTTGGTGGTATGGGGATACCAAGTCATCTTGTCATGCGACGGGCTTGATGAAGCCAAGGCTGGAGTTAAAATCGCTGGAAGAAACATTAACAATCTCAGATATGCAGATGATACCACTTTGATGGCTGAAAGCGAGGAGGAGCTGAGGAACCTCATGATGAAGGTGAAAGAAGAAAGTACAAAAGCTGGGTTGCAGTTCAACCTCAAAAAAACCAAGATTATGGCAACCAGCTTGATTGAGAACTGGCAAATAGAGGGAGAAAACGTGGAGGCAGTGACAGATTTTGTCTTTCTAGGCGCAAAGATGACTGCAGACGCTGACTGCTGCCAGGAAATCAGAAGACGTTTACTTCTTGGGAGGACAGCAATGACAAATCTTGATAAAATAGTGAAGAGCAGAGACATCACTGACAACAAAGGTCCGCATAGTGAAAGCAATGGTATTCCCCATAGTAACCGATGGCTACGAGAACTGGACCATAAGGAAGGCTGAGTGAAGGAAGATAGATGCTTTTGAACTGTGGTGCTGGAGGAAAATTCTGAGTGCCTTGGACTGCAAGAAGATCAAACCGGTCCATACTCCAGGAAATAAAGCCAGACTGCTCACTTGAGGGAAGGATATTAAAGGCAAAACTGAAGTACTTTGGCCACATAATGAGAAGACAGGACACCCTGGAGAAGATGCTGATGCTAGGGAAAGTGGAAGGCAAAAGGAAGAGGGGCCGACCAAGGGCAAGATGGATGGATGATATTCTGGAGGTGACGGGCTCAACCTTGGGGGAGCTGGGGGTGGCGACGGCCGATGAAGCTCTGGCATGGGCTGGTCCATGAAGTCACGAAGAGCCGGAAGCGACTGAACGAATAAACAACAACAACGGTCAGAGAAATTGCATGATTCTACACTGGAAAAGGCAACTCTGGGGAACAGCTTTTGATTTCAAAATGGGAGATCAGAACTGACAAGCAATCACAGAGTGACTTCTAGATCAAGATTAAATTGTATTCGATTCATGAGCCATTGGTGAATCCTACCTTCAAAAAGTGAAGAAGGGTGTAGTATAGTGTTTCATTGGATGGCCATCTGAATTCTAGTGGTTTATACAAAATACAAAAGTGGTTTATTGGGTCACAGATTTACTTAAAAGATACACTGGAATTATCAGACTTGAACTATTTTAAATGTCTGGCATCTTGTGGTTCAGGGTAGACATGAAATATACCCTGGAATTTGACCAATAGACAGTAATAGGCATGTCTTCTTAGGCATTTCTATCATTCTATGACATTGTCAAATCAGCCTTCACATCATGAGAAGTTCACTTGTATAACCCTTATAGCAGGCAGACATTATTTAGTCTGCAGTTTCAGGATATTAAGAAGATCTCTGTGATTCAGACTAGATTTTCCCCAATGGTAGTAATGGAAATTAAGTACTTCTGGGTCCAATTCAGGTATTTGTAAACTGGCCAAGGAGACTCAGCCATATGGAGGAAATTACAACAGAGCCGCTATTTCCAGAGATACAGAGGCCACTTCCTGCTACTGATTTGCATGACGTTACCAAGCTTGCTTGGGACACATTTCTCTACATATGTCTCAACCTGTTTCAATGTGGAGTTGTAGTCAATCCTAACATTTTCATAACTTTGGTCAGCATCCCATGTAGTGTGGAAAGAGAAAACAATCAGGCATGGGGACTTCCTCCCTGTGGCAATCCAAGTCGGGCAACTATCCTTAAATAACATATAATATTCAGACATACCAGAATGGAAAACAGTGCTATGAATCTCCTCTCTAATAGTGTTCTTTTCCCTAGGGCTGGGCACAGATTCCCCCCCAACCCGCTTCAGAAGACAATTCAGAGCTTTGGATTTGGCCTTGATCCTCTACGGATCAATTTGTACCGATCCAACCTGCTTCAGACTTCAGATCTGAAGCAAGATTTGGAAATCTGAATTATTCAGATTTTACATTTTCCCTTTGACTTGCATGTTGCATTGGAAAACAGAAACAGCCATAACTATTTTAGTTTTTATGATAAATTAGGCATGTACGGATTGTGTACCGTCCGTGCCGCTTGACTTCCGCAGTTTGCAGCCAGTGCTCCATACCATCATTCACAAGCCCCTGGAATTCTCCTCTTTTTTTTCCACTCCAAAAATTACGAAGGTAAATCTGTACTGACAACCGTAATTCCGGTGCCCAGCCATCTCCGTGAGACTGCATAACTTCCATAAGAAAGGCTATTTTTCATAGATATTTACTAGGGATGTACAAAAGTCACTTACCTTCTCATGAAATTGATTCGAGGTGGGGGGGAGGCGCTCCGTCCCTCCCCCCAAAATTCTGGCCGGGGGGGAGGCGCTCCGTCCCTCCCCACCCCCGAATCCTGGCCTGCCGGGTGCGCAAATGGCGGCAGCCCTGCAGTCAGCCGTGATAGGCTACGTAAATGTTTACGTAGCCTATCACGGCTGATTTAAAAGAAAAAAACGCACGTACGCAAATGGCGGCAACCATGGGCGCCGTCATTTGCGTTACTTATTTTGACATGTCTTAGTCTACATAAACATTTACATAGACTACGGCGAAAATAAGGGGAACGCAAATAGCGTAGCATCTACGCTATTTGCGTTCCCCTTATTTTCGCCGTCTTAGTCTACGTAAATGTTTATGTAGACTAAGACGTGTCAAAATAAGGAACGCAAATGGCGGCGCCCATGGGCGCCGCCATTTGCATACGTGCGTGTTTTTTTTCCCCCTTTAAATCAGCCGTGATAGGCTACGTAAACATTTATGTAGCCTATCACGGTATTTTTTAAAAATCTAGCCATGATAGGCTACGTAAATCTTTACGTAGCCTATCACTTTGTTTTTGTTTTTGTTTTTTTTTACTGGAAATGGCGGCGGTGGCAGCCAGTCGGAAGACCGGCCGCCGCAGCCACCGCCACTGAACCGCTGCGAACCGCCGCCGCAGCCGCCGCTGCCAGAAGGATTCGCCCAAGGTAAGTCCCATCCCGGGGGGGCCGGGGGGGCAGACCATTTCGCCACCAATTTCGGGGGGCCGAATGTTCTGGCATTCGGCCTCCCCAAGATTCGTGGCGAAATTCTCTGACATCCCTAATATTTACGTATTTTTTCCCCTGCCCTGAGACGTGCAGTAATTACTTTCAGCCAAAACACTTCCTCCTCCTCTGAGCTTCCCAAAAGAAGGCTGCCCTAGGTGTGCCTGAACGATGCACTCTTTGTTTAAAGCAACACTGTTTTAAAGAAAGAAAAAACCTTTTAAAATTACCATGCCCGTCTGGAGCCCTGAATGAGGTATTATTCTCCCCGCTAAGCTTTATATTTCCACATCCAGCGTTGTTGTTGATGTTCTGAGGCTAAAATGGAGAGGAGAACCAACTCTGTGCAAGTCTACTCAGAAGTAAGTCTTATTGAGTTCAATGCAACTTACTCCTACACATGTCAGCACCCCACTTTCCCCCAGCTCAGCTTTGTATTTCCACATCCAGCTCATTAGCAAACGTCCTGTTAGTTATCTCACTGGGTGACTTTGGGCTGGACTCTAACCACTACACCATACTTCTGTTATGAAACTCATGAAGAAAAAGAGACAGTAGAATGGAAAGTTCTTTCTGAAGCAGTCACACTTCACTTGTACAAATGCAGCATGAAGGGAAAGAGCAGCAACCTTCTCTTTGAATAAAAAGCACACTCTGCACATGCTCAGGGAATGGACAAAATGAGGAATAAACATACCAGGGAATATGAAGATCTATATTCTTCCATTATGTGTGTGTGTGAGGGGGGAATCTCCCTCAATCCAGCTGTTCCCTGGAAAACCCCCCCCCCCATTCACCCAAGGGTCTTCTGACATAACTAACAGGAGGTTTGATAATGAGCTGGATGTGGAAATACAAAGCTGAGCGGAGAGGAGAACCAACTCTGTGCATGTCTACTCAGAAGTAAGTTTTACCGCGTTCAATATGACTTACTCCTACACATGTCAGCACCCCACTTGCCCCCAGCTCAGCTTTGTATTTACATCCGCTGCTTTGCGAATGGCGGCCATCCTGCAGCCGCCATTCACTTCCTCTGCTCAATAGCCATGATAGGCTACGTAAATACTTACGTAGCCTATCACGGCTAACGCAGGGATGCCATTTGCATCCCTGCGGAGGTCGTGATAGGCTACGTAAGCATTTACATAGCATATCATGGCGGGGGGGGGAAACCCAGCGTACGCAAATGGCGGCAGCTACCGCCATTTGCGTACGCTGGGGTTTTTCTCCCTGCCGTAATAGGCTACATAAATATTTACGTAGCCTATCACGGCAAAAAAACAGGAATGCAAACGACGGCCGCCATAGCCGCCGCCATTTGCGTCCGCAGGCTCCACATAGCGCCTGTGAATGCACCCGGCTGGCGGCTCCGCAGAGTTGCCACGGAGTGAAGTTGGCCAGATTAGGATTTCGGGGGGAGGTGCGGAGTGCTTCCCCCCCACCGCGAATCACCCCGTCGAAAAGGTAAGTGACTTTCATACATCCGTACTGGGAAATGAAAGCATAATCTCCTGTTATATAGAACCCTTGCTCCACCACTGTGATTGGAGACTGATGGATTAAAAGTTCAGCCCCATTGGTACCTAGAAATGTCACTTGCCAAGGCTCAGTTCCTCCCTCCCAACTGCTCCTTTCCCACTCCCTCATTTTAAATAGGGATGGCAGAGAATTCTGCCACGGATCTCGGTGAGGCCGAATGCCAGTGCATTCAGCCCCCCGAAATCTGTGGCAGAACAGCCTGCCACCCCTCCGCCCCCCCCCGCGGATCCCCCCAGGAGGAGACTTACCTGGGGCGGATCTTCTGGGTGGCAGTGGCTGCGGTGGCTGGTCTTCCAACCGGCTGCCACTGCCACCATTTCCAGTCTTGGGGGGAAAAAAAGATGTGATAGGCTACGTAAAGATTTACGTAGCCTATCATGGCTGGGTGGGTTTAAAAAACAAAAAAGATGTGATAGGTTGCGTAAAGATTTACGTAGCCCATCATGGCTGGGTGGGTTTAAAAAAAAAAAAACAACCCGTGTACGCAAATGGCGGCGGTTACAGCCACCGCCATTTGCGTTTCTTCTTTTTGGCCATCTTAGTCTATGTAAATATTTACGTAGACTATGACAGCGAAAAGAAAGGGGAACGCAAATAGCGTAGCAGGCGCTATTTGTGTCCCCTTTTGATTCGCCGTTTTAGCTTACATAAAGATTTACATAGGCTAAAACGGTGAATCAAAAAGGGACGCAAATAGCGCCCGCTACGCTATTTGCGTTCCCCTTTCTTTTCGCCGTCATAGTCTACGTAAATATTTACGTAGATTAAGACGGCCAAAAAGAAGGAACGCAAATGGCAGCGGCCTTAGCCACTGACATTTGCGTACGCGTTTTTTTTTGTTGTTTTTTTACCCAGAGCCCTCCGCGGCCAGAAATCTGGCTGCGGACGGCTCTGGCCTGGCTGGGCCTGGCCGGCTGCTCCGCGGAGCTGCCGCGGAGCACAGCCGGCCATTTGAGGATTCCGGGGGGAGGAACGGAGCGCCTCTCCCCCCGTCGAGGATTCCCGGGGGGAGGGATGGAATGCCTCCCCCCCACCATAAACATAATCCACGAACAGGTAAGTCACTTTCATACATCCCTAATTTTAAACAAATTGTTACATTTCCCAGACAGACTGTCTGGCCTTCAGAATCATCTGGATTAGTTTGAAGTGACCTGAAACAATTTGGATCAATCTGCCCCACTTCAAACAGATCTAGATCCACTTTGGATCTAGAGCAACTCCATCCAAATCACCCTGCTTTGGTACAGAATTCGGATCAAGAAACGAAGCAGTGTACAGCCCTAACGTTTTCACCAGAAAAAGTCCAACTAAATTGTAATTCCTTTGCTGAGGGAACTGCACTGCCTGCCTATTGGCTACCGGGCCAGGCCTTAAGGCTTTGTTACTGGTGTATAAATCCCTAAACAATTTGGGACCAGGATATTTGAGAAAGTGTGTTCGCCCTTGCCAGCCTGCCTGGTCACTGTGGACATCAGATAATGCTAAGGATTATGAACTCGCTTGCACCCACCAAGTGCAGGCGCTCGCAGAGTCTCTCCTACCACCCGCCCCCACAATCTGGGCTGCACGAGCCCTGGAGGGCTTAGCGAGCAGTCTGGGAATGTCCCAGAGTTCCCGCTCCTTGAGGCAAGCCGCCATTTTTACGCAAGATTGTGGCTCACATCAAGGCGTTGGCAGCTGCAGGGGTGTCCCTGCTGCCACTGTAGCAGGAGGGGGGAGAGGATAGGTGCGCCCTTCTTCTCCCCCCCACCCCCACTACAGCAGCTGCGGTGGTGAGGGACAGGCTGGTCATTTTTCGTAAGTATAAGAGACTTAGGTAAAACAACCAGCCTGTCCCTCACCACTGCCGCAGCGGGGTGAGGAGGGGGGAGAAGAGGATAGGTGTTTGCTTTTTCCCTCCACCCTATCTGCTACAGCAGCAGTGGCAAGGGACAACCTGGTTGTTTTATGTAAGTCTCTTACACTTATGTAAAATGACCAGCCTGTCCTTCGCCGCTGTCAACACAGCTGTAGCAGGGACGAGAAGGGAAGAAGGCAGCACCTCTCCATCCCCACCCACCCCTGCTACAGCGGCATCAGCGAGGGACAGGCTGGTCGTTTTATTTAAGTGTAAGAGGCTTACGTAAAATGACCAGCCTGTCCCACGCCACCGCCACTGTAGCAAGTGGGGGGAGGTGCTCCTTTCTTTCCCTCTCAGAGACAGGTGGCTTGCTGAGGGACCAGCACATGGAGAGTTGGGCAAGAGCTCAGGTCCACAGACTGGCGTCTGGAGGGCCAAACCGGTAATTTCTTGCTGGGCTTTGAACCCCAAACGGACACCCGCACCATCCCAAGATAAACCACTCCTGGTAGTTCCACATGGATCTGCAGTCTGTTTGATGTCCACTCAGAGTAGAACTTTCAGTGTATTAGCTCCCTCTCTGTGGAACTCCCTGCCTGTTGATGTCAGGCAGGCGCCAGTGTTGTTTTATTTTCCATACTTGCTGAAGACATTTTTTATTTAAACAAGCCTTCCCTGACTGACTGGCAATGGTTTTATTGGCATAATTTGATTTTTGAGATTTTAATTCTGCATTTTGATTCTTTTTACTTTTTTATTGTTCACAACTCAGGAATCTTATTAGATATACAGTGATATATAAATCCTGTAAATAAATAAATAAACCTGAACTGCTGACAATAATCTTTGTACCTCATAACCATAAATTTAAGAAGCCACAAAGCATCAGTGCTGTCATAGTATTTTCAAGAAGCCCTGTCTGCAACAGAGAACAGACAAGCTATATTTTAACACCAGACAAATTAGAGTCCATAACAGCTATCATAAAAAGTAGAAAATTTCAAAATGTAGCAATTACATTTGTCATATCCTAATTGTGTTATTGCCTCAAAATGAGCCATTTATTTTCCTTCTGAGGACATTTTCAGAGCACTGTTGAGCAATTTTTCTGGTGTATGAATAATCGGTTCTTCAAATTTGCCTCTAGTGTAAGGTCAAAGTTGTTTTTATGCACTCTGAACAGTTGAATTTCTCTCTGCTTATGTAATTGAGATGTCAGTCTGCATGAAATACTTTGTGCATTATTTTGACTGCCAAGAGAGAAGTCAAGCTGTTTTTAGTGATATTTAACGAGTGGAATGTGATTAAAAATTTCATTTTGTTTTTTATTTTAAGAGATCTTCAAATGTTTGTTAAATAGAAAATAGTCACTATAGTACTATATGAAGAAACACAGCTAATGAACGCTACTTTTCTTGCTGCAGAAATGAAATTCACTGTATTTTTTAAAGGATAAGATTTTTCCAAACTTGTTTAGCTGCTAGCGGAAATTACTAGTTAAACTTACATTCATCTGAACAGGAGCAAAGTTAGATCTCTAACAATAAATTACAGGGGTCGTGATCTACATCTACTGCATGGTTTAGTGATTATGGTTCAATTGTAGTGGGCAAGTTCTGGTAGAAAAATTCAGCCTTACACGGAGAGGCTCAGCTCAGCTGCCTGCATCTTGCTCTCTTATTTTCCAGTAATAAACATCTATGAAGAGCACAACCCATCTCAGGAACTTTTGATTCTTATGGATGATGCCACAAAAATATTTTAAGGTATCTCTTAAAATAAGAGACACGTGGCAAACCTGATTAAAATCCACCCTACTAGGAAGAAAGGAAACTGCCTTGCATCAGGTCAGGCTATATTTGTCCATTTAGCTCAGCATGCCTGGAAGGGCCTCTCCAAGGCCTCCAGCAGAGGTTTTTCCCATCATATGCTACTATGCTGATCCCATAGATTGAACCTGGGTTCTTCTGCATGAAAAACATGCTCTCCCACTGAGCAACAGCCCTTCTAGCTGCTGCTTTATGTGTGTGTATCTGCTATTAATCTAGACATTTCTCAGAGTCAGTGGCCCAGTTTGTACATCACAACAACCCAGGGTAGTTTTTTTAAACAACAACAACAACAGCAACAAAAAGCCCTGGGTTGTTATGCATGAGGCAATGTCCTGGTCCACGCTGCCTGACTGCTCCCATTACAAGCCCAAATGGCTAAAAAACCCAGGGATGCTTCATCCCTGGGCTGTTTTGTGTTGAGTCTGAACGAGGGATGTCAGAGAATTCCGCGACGGATCTCAGTGAGGCCAAATGCCAGTGCATTTGGCCCCCCGAAATCCATCACAGAACGAAGTCCCTGCTGCCCCTACCCCACGAAAGGCGAGCAAAACAGAGCACTTACCTGCTCCTCTACGAGCTGCTTTGTGAATGGCGGCCGTCCTGCGGCCGCCATTCACTTCCTCTGCTCAATAGCTGTGATAGGCTATGTAAATACTTACGTAGCCTATCACGGCTAACACAGGGATGCCATCTGCATCCCTGCGGAGGCCTTGATAGGCTACATAAGTATTTACGTAGCCTATCATGGCAGGGGGGGCAAAAACCCCAGCATATGCAAATGGCGGCAGTCACCGCCATTTGCGTACACTGGGGGTTTTTTCCCCCTGCCGTGATAGGCTACATAAATATTTACATAGCCTATCACGGCTCACTACAGGGACGCAAATGGCGGCGGCTAAGACAACCACCATTTGCGTCCCTGCAGGGCTGCCCAGCAGCAGGATGTCTTGGCCGCAGAGCAGAGCCAGCCAGGCAGGATTCTGGGGGGAGAGATAGAGCGCCTCCCCCTGTTGAGGATTCTGGGGGGAGGGACGGAGCGCCTCCCCCCCACCGCGGATTGCCTGGCGCAGAGCCAGGTAGGGTTTTCGTACATCCCTAGTCTGAACCCGGACCTCTGACTCGTCTCTCCCCTGACCGCCAAAGAAATAACCCAAGAATAAACCATGGATTATTGCTCCAGCTAAGGGGTGCCAACTTTTTTGGACTCGTGGGTACATTTGGGAATTTGAGAAACTGCTGTGGGCACCACCACAAAATGCCTAATCATTGGATCACCACTTTGGCATCTACCTTTCACGTCTATGGATCTTAGGCTGCGTCTTATTCAGCAAAAGGGTTTGCTTTGTGTCTATCGGACACTGCAACTTGTCTTTTATAAAGGATTGTCTAATTCATCTAACTGCTGGCAGTACAATACAGCTAATGCTTCTTTTAAACATATGTTTTGGCAATGTCCGGTAGTTGCTTCTTTTTGCAGGGAGGTTATTTTGTACTGGAGAAAAAAAATGTACTGGAACAGTCTTTCACATTCACTGATGTACACGCTCTTTTAAATTATTCACCTGTTTCATGGAAATTAACAAATGGTCAGTGTAAATGGATTCTCTGCACCCTTTTGACAGCTAAACGCTCAGTTTAAGATTATAGTTTACCTCCTATAATCAGTGTTTTGAGGACCTTACACCACTTTGAATATTTGAAAGGGTGGCATATAGATGTCACCTTTAAATGGATACTTATTTGGATATTCGGTCTACTTTTGTTGCAGCCCATGTATAATTGCTAGACGGTTGTATGTATTTCATACAAATCCATGCATGTATATTTAAAAGAAATTGAAGGGAGGGGGGATTAAAATAAATAAATATTTTTTAAATAATGGGTGCCCATGGGCACCACAATCACATTGGGGACCACTGCTCTAGTTTGCCAGGGGAGGTACAAGCCAGAGGCCTGATGCAATGCTAAACAAGCCACACACCGTTATAGCCGAAGTGATTGGGCAGCCTGTAGCAGCTTGCTGCCTCGTTCACAACAAGCCACTTTTCTTTTCTTTTTTAAGGTGGGTGGTTGTGACATGCAAACTGGGCTGTACAATGGAGAAAGTACCCATGAAAATATACTTAGGTACATTTTTGCAAAGTGCACATTATGGAGTACTCTGTGGAACTGCAACAATCCTAGGAATCACTGCAAAATGTACTTCGTTCACACAGTAAGTGGTGTAGTGGTAAGTTTTGAAATGTAGCAGCTCATCATGACAGTCCCCATAGCCACACCCCCAAGGAAAGTCCAGAAGTGCAAGCAGCTTTGTTGAGCCATATCTACAAACCAGTTCTAGGAGGTTTTCATCTGCTAGGAGCAGGTCTTTTGTAAAGTTAAGGGATCTTAATTGCCCATTCAAGACAAACCCACCCCAAAATACTTTACATTACAACAAAGGACAATATATTGTTGCTGGGAAAACCCATTTTTCCCCAGCTCCTGTGAGGATTGCAGCTAAGCTCAGAGGGAGCAGGGAATTCTGGGAGGGGAGCATCACAGCTGACATCTGTGTCCCTGTTAATAATAATAAAAAAGTGATGGCACTGCATCCCTGTGAGCCTTGATCCACTGCACACAGTACTTCACGTAATCCAGATACCCACTGATGGTTCACATAGAGAAGAAGAAAAACCACTCGAAATAACCATGTGATTTTGCCACCCAGTTTTGAATACAAAGGGAATCATATTTACATAGCCATTTTAATTTATAATCTCAATACTGAATAGTACACTGTTGACTGTGAATGTATTTACTATAATTTGAAACTACATACATGCAGGGATGGAGGATAAGGCCCTACATACTTCATTGGGCTATAAATATCTAACTTCCAAGGTGGCTAACCTGGCCCTCCTCCAGAGCCCTGCACTAATCCTACTTTCCATAACATAATGTCCCTTAGGTTCCTGATTTCCTTTTATAAACATGAGATACTTCTTTTAATAATTTTACATTAGAAGATTTTGAGCTGTTTGAATGGTTTCAATCATGTTAAACAAGGCACGCAAAACAAGAGGATAACCTTTGACACTATATATTGGTGATGGTAGATTATCAATTTCCCTAAATCATTCCATTTTGACCCCCTTTTTCTTTTGCTTACAATTGGGCCCAGATGTTCCTATTTTTAACTCTTCTAGTCCTGAGGCCTGGAACCTGTTGCTGATTGTAGCTGCTGCCCTCTTTTGAACCTTTTCCTTCTTGACTCCCTTATTAGCTATCAAAATTCAGCAGTGAGTGACATCACTTGACTCGTTCATTGCTTATTTCTGAGGCTGAGATAGTGAAGGGACTTCCCCTCTCTCCATTTCATTTCCTGTCTTGGATGAAACCATTCTATTACAAATAAAAATATATACACACATATCTCAATTAACAAAATATATTATCTTTTTCTAAGCAAGGGATAGGTAGACAGAGAGCTCCTTCTGCCCCCCATATATGGGGATGATCTGTTGCCATATACCAGATGGAAGGCACAATTATGCATACCCTCCTATTGAATTAGACTGTATATTGCCTTATTTTTAATTCATTTGTTCACCATGTATATTTGCTCAGGGAATTTAATTTCAGTGGTTACAAGGTTTTTTAGAATAAGGTAGAATGAAAGAAATGGGAAAGAAACCAAAAGGAACAGTGACAGGAGGGAGCAAATGTGTAGGCATATGAAGAAAGCAATAGAAAACATAGGCAAAGAAACAATAATGGGGAAAAAACTCAGGATACAAAGTGGAAAGCAAAAAAGAATGCTCCTCGTCAGAAGTAAGACACTTCCAGGCTTTCATTAAGAGGTGTAACAATATGAAAAGTGTCATTTGTGGAGGCCATTAGTGTTTTGCTTCCTATGGGGAATGTTTTAAGAGCAACACACTTCCTCTGGTCTGGTGGAAGAAAGGTCACACAGACTAAGAAAGCTCTAAAGAACATAGAGTGAAAACAAAAGAACATGCTTTACAAAATACAGTGTCTGATACTTTAAGGGGAGGCTTCCTAATCAACCACCTGTGTTCTTAGCCCATGTTGCCATTGGAACTAAGACTGTCCTGTATCAAGGAGCAATAGTCTAACTTGGTTAGTTGCCTCTTGATACAGGACCATTTGGGGAATGTTTTGGAGAGGAGGAACTATCAGAGAAGAGGGCAATCCTCCCCTGCCCCACCTACAGCAAAGGATGAGGTACTCTGTGCATACCACCCAACTGGCATATGCCCTTGGAGCAATTTACAGTCATAAACCCAAACAACAACATACCCATAATAAACAAATGAAAATACAACAATACAGGTATCAAAATAATAATTAAACATTAAACATATATTTTAAAAAACACTGAGGAGCCAACAGTAAAATTAATAAAGAAACAGATTAAAGGTTAAATGCCTGCTAAAAGAGGAAGGTCTTAACCTGCCATCTAAATGTATACAGTGAAGACGCCAGGTGGATCTCTCTGGGAACTGGGAAGGGCATTCCAAAGACAGAGGCCACTACAGAGAAGGCTCTTTCCCTGCTAGCCTCCCATCACAGCATTGTAGGTGGTGGTACCCAGAGAAGAGCCTACAAAGAGGATCTTAGAAACCCGGCAGGACCATATGGGAGAAGGTGCTCCTTCAGGTAGACTGGTCCTAAGCCATTTAGGGCTTTAAAGGTCAGCACCAGCATTTTCAATCAGGCCTGGACACTAACTTGCAACCAGTGTAGTTGACACAGCACTGGAGTAATATGTTTAAAATTGCCAGTCCCAGTAAGCAGCCTCACTGCTCTATTGTGCACTAATTGAAATTTCTGGACCATCTTCAGAGGTACCCCATGTATAATGCATTGCAATAAACAGGGCCAGAGGGTGGGGGGTGTTGCCTGTGCGTGGATAACTGAGGCAGGCTATCTCTGTCCATGTAGGGTCATGGCTGGTATATCAGGCAAAGCTGATAAAAGGTACTTAGTGCCACTGAAGCTACTTGGACCTCAAGTGACAGAGCTGGATCTATAAGCACCCCAAAACTATGAACTTGTTCCTTCTGGGGGAGTGCAAGCCCATTCAGAGCAGATTGAATGCTACTTAACTGGACAGATGAACCACATACAAACAGAACCTCTGTCTTGTCTGGACTAAGTCTCAGTTTATTGGCCCTCATACAGCCCATTACTGAGTCCAGATCTACTGGCTGGAATCAGCCAAAAGCAGCAAGGGTCAAGAGATGGTCGGATGGACAGATCCAAGCACTCTGTCCAAGTCATCAAGCCTCAACAACTAAAACTCATCCCGTAAAACTGGACAAGAGGGTACGCTGGACACCTCCACCATCTGGTTTGCATTATGTATGGAGTCGAAGTCATGGTGGATCTGAGCGACTTGATCCTCAAAGTGTACTGCAAATCAGACACAAGCAGCAGTCAAGGGTTCAATTAGATCATTCTTCCAATCAGCCTGTAAAAGGTCATGAACCATCTGAAAAAGTTTTGCAAAGCAATACCAAGAGGATACAATGTTGGTGGAAAAGAAATTCTTCTTTGCCACCATCACTACAACAGAGCAGGCTTGATGATGAGCTCTGTATTTGGTCAGATTTGGCATGAGTCTTCATCCATCTGCACCCCTTCACTTCACGGCTCTCAGATAAACAATCAAAGCCCACAGCTTCCACATCAGATGTCCAGGGAGACCGTCAGCACCCCAAAATGCTGCTAGCTTACATAGCCCCAGAAGTCAGCATTCTGGGCGTCTTTCATCTCTGACTTCCAACTGCAAATAAACACAAATATTTCAAACTGTCAATAAGCCTCCAGTAGCCTCCTTCCAAAAGGAACCGGGCCTGAGTACGTGCTTCTCACAACTTAGAGAAGTGGGCTTCATGTACTGATCTTGGCAGGAGATTTGATCTCAAAAGGCAGGTATCCCTATGCTGAGTATTCAGTGCTGGATCCAATGCGGGGAGGGGGCTTGGACACAGGAGCCTAGTATATTTGGGGGTGGGGCAGCACAAACTTGGAACACGAGCTCCCTCCCACAGACGTACCATGATCCCAGGTACCATGATCCATTTTAATTCTGAAATTATGTTTTTTACACCATGGCCCACAATGGGGCATCACTACAATGCCCCCCTTCTGCTATTTTTGTTTGACGATACATCCAGCCTGAAGAAGAGTCCTATGAAACTTGCTGATGACTTTGTAACTTTTGCGTCGGTCCTAATAAAGCAAGTATCCTGTTGATGTCTTTATTCTAGTGGACCGACATGGCTGCAAACACTCTATAAATAGGCCAATTATCTTTAAGGTGATATTTTCTGGCCTTTTTCACTGCAAAATCATGAATGATCTCCCAGATGCCTCTATATGTTTACTCACATATATTTTACACCTGTCATCCTAACAGTGGCACTGGCTCCCACTATCCCTGATGATTATGTCACTTTGCCCCTCCCACTAGGTGTCCCTGCCTCCTGCCTAGGCACAAGGCACTCTGGGACTTGCAGTTCTTGAGATAACATGTCACATAGGGAATCTCTTTGGGTCTCAAACTACAAGCGCAAGGGCCAAGCTACACATTACTCTGAAGACGTAGCCAGCAGTTACATCTTCCTTACTCTAAAGTAAATGCAGGGGCACAATCCAGATTGGCATCCTAGTGTGGGGATAGGGGTTGGCTTTAACCCTTTGCCCTCTGTAGTGGTCCTGATCCAGATTGGGTTCCCCATGCATCTCATTTTCATTGCCCAAAAGTTATCCATATATTTTCAGGTGTCTCATTGAGGAAATGTCACATTACAGGCATGGGAGCCCCTGTCAAGATCAGGACCACAGTAGGTGGCAAAGGGTTAAAGCCTCCCTACCCCCTGCCCATGCTGGGGTCCTGATCCAGATTTGGATCCCTGCACTTACTTTAAAGAAAGCAAGATGTAGCTGCCAGCTTCGTCTTCAAGGTAATGAGTAGATTGGGTTCTAGTTTACTTTAACTGCATAAGCGCACGCACGCTCTCTGTTTTGGAGAAGGGGCCAGGGCCAACAACTCACTGTTCAAAATGCTGCTTCTTGTGTTCTAACACAGCTTCTGGTTGGTTCAACAAATCTCACAAAATCTGGACAGATACAGTAGAATAAGTTTCCATAAGCATCCTCAAGCATGACTCACGATTTATTTAGCCTCAGTATTTTCCCCTTATAGTAATGGGGTTGCAGCCCCTCCCCCCGGATCTCAGCCCACAGTAAAGTATACCCTTCCACCACCACCACCACCACCACCGTGCTCTGGCCCTTCTTGAACCGGATGCTATCAGTGTGTGCCCCCACCCCACCTGAGTGGTCCCACCTCCTCCTTGCTGCTATTGCAACTGCCCACTTGCTTGCCTTCTCTCTGTGGCCTCAATCCATACCACTACCCAGAGCTGCTTCTCCTCCTTGCTCCTGTTACCGCTTGCTTGCTTGCTTGCTTGCTTGGAGAAGGAAAGTGAACAGGCAGCAACAGCACAGAAGGAGGAGGAGCAGATCCAGGGAGCTCCAGCAGTCAGGGACCTAGAGTGGCCACTTCCTTATTTATTTAAAGTATTTTTATCCACTCCTCAGCCAAAACGTTTCCTGGAGCAGCCTACATGCAATCAGTAAAATGAGACCAAAATGTATTACTGAAAAAGTGGACAAAAGAGGGCAGTGATTTTCATAAAATGTGCATATGCTAATTTACATGTATAGATGCAAATATAGAAATAATCATTGCAATTTAAAGAGAAATACATTACATCTCACCATAGCGTGGAAGGCTGTGACCAGATGACCTGTGTATTTGCCTATCTAACCTGCTATCCAGGTGCTAAACTTTGATGGGCAACTACAAGGCCCCACTCTTCCTTCTGATGGTTATTTTTCTTTAAATCAGACTTGGGTCAGCATTGGGGGCCCTGCTGCAGTGTGATGCTGCTGCTACTGCTGATGGCAGTGCTTGATGCTGGCCTTGCATACATTCCTGATTTGTCCAAAGAAGCCATTTTTAATTCTTTCTGTGTAGAGTTTCCCTGGTTGTTAAGTATCCTGCAGGGAATTGTTGGATCCATTCTGGGGATGGACCAAAATTTTCTGTTTTGGCTGCCAGACCAGCTGCATTGATCATCTTAATAAACAAGAGACTTTTTTTCCCCCTTAAATTTTCTTACAGAGTCACAGCCTCTCTCCAAACACAACAGGAAGGGAGTCAGACATCTTTTGGCTTTTTGCAGTTCATCCAGATTGCATCAGGTTTTCACAATTTTTCCATAGGAACAACCTTGCGGAAGGGAGAAAAAAATACTTCCTTCTCCTATTTCTTGGAATCAGCAACAGGATTATTACCTGGAAATAATAATATACCACAATGGAAATTATATTGTTTCAATAAGGCCACCCCGTGGGCTTTTCAAGAGACCCACTGAGCATCCATTTTCTTCCAAAACTGAATGCAAGTCTTCTGTAGTTTCACTTGGTATCACAGTGAATGAATGTCCACTACTTCAGTATGGATAATGAAAAGCTAACAATTTCTCCTAACACAAAACAATGACTAGTTCCTGCATAATTATTCTAAATAGATGTAACACCATAGTTTTTGCACATATAAATACAATCCACATTATAAATCCACAGATCTAGTTAACATAAGAACAGAAGAAGAGCTATGCTGAATCAGACCAAAGACCTGTCTAGTGCAGCATTCTGTTCACACAGTGGTCCAGCCGCCTGCAGGAAGCCCACAAGCAGGACATGTGTGAGATAGGACCCTCCTGCTCATATTCCCCAGGGGCTAGTATACAGAGCCATACTGCCTCCTATACTGGATATAATATATAGCCATCATGACTAGTAGCCTTATCCTCCATGAATTTGTCTAACCCCCTTTTAAAGCCATCCAAGTTGGGGGGCATCACTACATCTTGTGGTGGCAAATTCCATAGTTTTAACTACGTGCTGCGTGAGGAAGTACTTCTTTTTCTCTGTTCTGAATCTCCCACCATTCAGGTTCATGGAATGACCCTGGGTTCTAGTATTATGGGAGAGGATGAAAAATGTCACCCTATCCACTTTCTCCACAACCTGCATAATTTTGTATACATCTATCATGTCTCCCCATCTGATCTCCCCATTTTTCTAAGCTAAACAATCCCAGACTTGCTAAACTTTCCTAGTAGAGGAATTGCTCCAGCCCCTTGATCATTTTAGTTGCCCTTTTCTGCCCCCTTTCCAATTCTACAGTATCCTTTTTTAAAGTATGGTGACCAGAACTGTACACAGTATTCCACGTGTGATATTCCATAGAGTTGAATAAAGGTAGTACGATATTGGTAGTTTTATTTTACATCCTTTTCTAACTATGCCCAATGTGGAATTAATTTGCCTTTTTCACAGCAGGTGCATGCTGGGTCAATGGTATCTACCACAAGCCCAAGATCTCTTTCTCTTGAATGGTCCCTGCCAGATCTGATTCCAGACTGTAGTTCTGTGCTGTTCGATAGCCCATGGCATCATGAAAGTCCTAGAGCTTATATGATTGAAATTGGGAGGACACAGGAGATAGAGAAGTGTACTGCAGTGGCCACAGAGTTGGGTTTGAATGTAGGATCAGTGATGCAGTTAGGTCTCAGGCCATTTTAGGCTCTTTACAGTGGTCTTACTAGGGGTGGGCACTTGAGATTGTATTGTATACTACCTCACTTACTTCAAAATGTGGTAAGACGGCCTGCTGTGTTTGTGGACCCTCCGAGACTTTCTGCTGAGTGTAGCCCTGGATATTTACCCTAAAGTCCTCCTGCTCACATAATAAACATTAAAAATAAAATACAATACAATATAAAAATGAAATCCTGCAAAACAAATTAACAGCAGAGTAAAAATTTATTTCCCCTTCATGGATCACTGCCTTGTTGTGGCGAAGGGGCTTGCCTAACTCAGTGAAGCCATAAGCTATGCCGTGCAGGGCCACTCAAGACAGACAGGTCATGGCAGAGAGTTCTGACAAAATGTGGTCCACTGGAGAAGGAAATGGCAACCCACTCCAGTATTCTTGCCAAGAAAACCCCATGGAACGTATCACAAGGCTAAAAGAGATGACGCCGGAAGATGAGCCCCTCAGGTTGGAAGGTGTCCAATATACTACTGGGGAAGAGCAGAGGGTATTTCCAAGTAGCGCCAGAAAGAGTGAAGCGGCTGGGCCAAAGCCGAAAGGACACTCAGCTGTGGATGTGTCTGGTGGTGAAAAGAAAATCCGATGCTGTAAAGAACAATATTGTTTAGGAACCTGGAAATAAAAAATAAGTGTTGCCCTTATTTTCGCTGTAGTCTACGTAAATCTTTACATAGACTACAGCGACCAAATAAGGAACGGGAATGGCAGCTCCCTATGGGGGCCGCCATTATCCGTACGCGCTTTTTTTTTTTTTAAAGTCACCCGTGATAGGCTACGTGACGATTAACGTAGCCTATCACGGCTGACTTTGCAGATCTAGCCGTGATAGGCTACGTTAATCGTCACATAGCCTATCACGGGGGCGTTTTTTTTTTCTTTTCTTTGATTAGAATGGCGGCGGCAGCCAGTCGAAAGACCGGCTGCCGCTCCCGCCCCGGATGAAGACCCGACGAACCGCCGGCCTGACCCGCCGCCGGGAGGGACATTCGCCAAAGGTAAGTCCCGTCCTGGGGGGGGGGTGCGGGGGGGGCAGAGAATTTCTCCCCGAAACTTGTTCGGGGGGCCGAACACATTGGCGCTCAGCCTCCCGAAGTTTCGGGGAGAAATTCTCTGCCATCCCTACATCCTAGAGAGTGAAGTCAAGTGGACCTTAGGAAGCATTACTAACAACAAAGCTAGCGGAGATGACAGTATTCCAGCTGAGCTATTTAAAATCCTAAAAGATGATGCTGTTAAAGTGCTGCATTCAATATGCCAACAAATTTGGAACACTCAACATTGGCCGCAAGACTGGAAAAGGTCAGTTTACATTCCAATTCCAAAGAAGGGCAACGCCAAAGAGTGTTCAAACTACCGCACAATTGCGCTCATTTCACATGCCAGCAAGGTGATGCTCAAAATCCTACAAGCTAGGCTTCAGCAGTATGCGAACCGAGAACTACCGGAAGTACAAGCGGGGTTTCGAAGAGGCAGAGGAACTAGAGATCAAATCACCAACATTCGCTGGATCATGGAGAAAGCAAGAGAATTCCAGAAAAACGTCAATTTCTGCTTCATTGACTATGCTAAAGCCTTTGATTGTGTGGATCACAACAAACTGGCAAATTCTTAAAGTGATGGGAGTACCAGACCACTTTACCTGTCTCCTGAGAAACCTGTACGAGGGTCAAGAAGCAACAGTAAGAACCAGACATGGAACAACCGAGTGGTTCAAAATTGGGAAAGGAGTACGACAAGGCTGCATATTGTCACCCTGCTTATTTAACTTATATCCAGAGTACATCATGAGAAATGCCGGGTTGGATGAATCAGAGGTCGGAATTAAGATTGCTGGGAGAATTATCAACAACCTCCGATATGCAGATGATACCACCCTAATGGCAGAAAGCGAAGAGGATCTCAAGAGCCTCTTGTTGAGGGTGAAAGAGGAGAGTGCAAAAGCTGGTTTGAAACTCAACATTAAAAAAACGAAGATCATGGCATCTGGCCCCATCACTTCCTGGTATATCGAAGGGGAAGAAATGGAAGCAGTGACAGATTTTACTTTCTTGGGCTCCAAGATCACCGCAGATGGTGACTGTAGCCATGAAATTAAAAGACGCTTGCTCCTTGGGAGGAAAGCTATGGCAAAACTGGACAGCATAGTAAGAAGCAGAGACATCACCTTGCCGACAAAGGTCCGTCTAATCAAAGCTATGGTTTTCCCAGTAGTAATGTATGGCTGTGAGAGCTGGACTATAAGGAAGGCTGAGCGCCGAAGAATTGATGCTTTCGAACTGTGGTGCTGGAGAAGACTCTTACGAGTGCCCTGGGCTGCAAGGAGGTCAAATCAGTCCATCCTAAAGGAAATCAACCCTGAGTGCTCATTGGAAGGACAGATACTGAAGCTGAAGCTCAAATATTTTGGCCACCTAATGCGAAGAGAAAACTCTCTGGAAAAGACCCTGATGCTGGGAAAGATTGAAGGCAAAAGAAGAAGGGGATGGCAGAGGATGAGATGGCTAGATAGCATCACCGATGCAATGAATATGAACTTGAGAACGCTCCGGGAGAGAGCGCAGGACAGGAAGGCCTGGCGTGCTATGGTCCATGGGGTCACGAAGAGTCGGACACGACTGAACGACTGAACAACAACAAAAAATTATTTAAAATATAAACGTACCTAGTAGCAGACTATTCGAATATACAGGCCAGTTAAAAATAAAATAACATAATGCAGTGGCACCAATTAAAAACACTCTCATAGCAGACACAAGGAAAAGCAACCTGAAAAATATAATTTGTAAAACTTGCTTTAAAGTTTGCAGGGTTGACTGCCAACCACATCTCAGTGAGCAAAGAGTTCCAGAGCCTGGGGGCCACCACTGAAATGGCCCTGTCTCTTGTGCCTACCAACTAAATTGTTCTTACAGGTGAGCTAACAAGCAGAGCAGATTTTAATGTCAAGGCAGCTTCATATGGGTGCAGGTGCAGGCTTCAAATACACTGGTCCCAAACTATTTAGTGCTTTTTAGGTCAAAACCAGTACTTTGAAATGGGCCTAGAAACACACTGTTAACTAGTGTAGCTGGTACAGAATTGATGTTACATGTTCCAATTGCCTGCTCTCCCCCCAACAACTGGGAGGCCACATTCTGTACTAGTCTAATTTCCTGGACCATCTTCAAAGACAGCCCCACAAAAAGCACACTGCAGTAGTCTAACCTGGAGGTACTACAGCATTGGTTACCATGGCAAGGTCCAATTTCTGTAGGCAGGTTTGCAGTTGTGGAATCAGCTAAAGCTGGTAAAAGGAACTCTTAGCCACAACAAGTCCAGGAGAATCCACAAGCTATGAACTTGGTCCTTCAGGGGAGTGCAACTTCATCCAGGTCAGGTTGTAGCCCTCCATCCAAATAAACTCTGTCTGTCTTCTCTGGATTATGGTTCAACTTTTTCATCCTCATCCATTCCACAACCATCTCCAAACACCGGTTTAAGAGCCACCCTAGAACTTGTAGATGGAAAAGAGAGGTACAGATGGATGTCATCTGCATATTTATTTATTTATTTATTTTACAATATTTATATACCGCTCCACATCAGAAGATTTTGGAGCAGTGAACAACAAGGTAAAAGAATAAAACACCAAGTTAAAGGAGTAAAAACATTTTTTAAAAAAAGACAAATCTCAATAAGGTGGGATTTAATTTAATAAACTGCAGCTGGTCACACAAGGAAGGCCTCTCGAAATAACAACGTCTTCAGGAGGCACCGGAAGGAACACAGTGTTGGTGCCTGCCTGACTTCTAAAGGCAGGGAATTCCACAGGAAGGGGGCCATCACACTGAAGGCTCTTTTTCTGGTGGACTCCAACCAGGCCATGGGTCCATGCGGAACCACCAAGAACATGACCTCTGATGACCTCAGTGACCGGGCAGGTTGGTAAGGAAGGAGGCGCTCTCTCAGGTATCCTGGTCCCAAGTTGTTTAGGAATTTGTACACTAGTACTAATACCTTAAACCTGGCCTGTAGCGAATAGGCAGCCAGTGCAGTTCCCTCAGCAAAGGAGTTACACGCTGAAAAGGGGCAGCTCCCAACAACAGCTGAGCTGCTGCATTCTGCACTAGCTCCAGCTTCCGGACCAGCCTTAAGGGCAGCCCCACATAGAGTGCATTGCAGTAATCCAGTCTTGCGTCCCTGCGGAGGTCGTGATAGGCTACTTAAGTATTTACACAGCCTATCATGGCAAGCTAAAAAAAAACAAACAGCGTACGCAAATGGCGGCGGCTACAGCGCCCGCCATTTTTGCGTTCCCTTTTTTTCGCTGTTTTAGCCTAGGTAAATATTTACATAAGCTATTACAGTGAAAAAAGGGGGGGGAACACAAATAGCGTAGTGGGCGCTATTTGCGTTCCTTTTTTTCCCCGCCGTAATAGCTTACGTAAATATTTACGTAGGCTAAAACAGCGGGGGGGGGGAAGGAACGCAAATGGCGCCCACTACACTATTTGTGTTCCCCTTTTTTTTTGCCGTAATAGCTTACATAAATATTTACGTAGGCTAAAACAGCGAAAAAAAGGGAACACAAATGGCAGCCACCATAGCCGCCACCATATGCATACGCTGTTTGGGGGGGGGGGGCCTGCAGGCTGCCCAGCAGCTGGATGTCCGGCTGCAGGCAGCCCCAGCCGGCAGCTCCACGGAATCTCCGCAGAGCGGAGCCAGCCGGGTTAGGATTTCAGGGGGAGGTGCGGAGCGCCTCCCCCCCCACCGCGAATCACCCCATCGAAAAGGTAAGTGACTTTCGAACATCCCTAATGTGGTCGGTTGCATTATTGCAAGCATCTTGTCCACATCATCAGGCCACAACAACTGGAACTGATCCCACAAAATCGGGCAGATGGTGGCATCAGACACCTCGACTGGTACTGCACTAACAACAGCATCAAGTTCGCTGCAGAGACAAGTGATTTTGTCCTCAAAGAGGTCACAGTGGGTCCTTGATGGGGCCAGGACCCTATTTATTGGGGAAGGTGTTAACAGCCCCCAGACCACCTGGAAGAGCTCCACTGGACAGCTACTTGAGTACACAATGGAGGCAGCAATATAAGCCTTCTTTGCTGCCCGCACTGCCATGCAGTAGGAACTGTTATGTGCTCTAGAGCATGCTTGGTTCTTGCACCATTTGTGCTGCAGCCGATGTCCAGCCTGTTTCATTGACTGCAGCTCCGCAGTATACCAGGGAGCAGAATGGGCTCCACAGTGCCGGAGAGGGCACTCAGGTGCAATCAAGTTGATGGCCCTCCGCATCTCATTGTTCCACAGTGAGGCTGGGGCCTCAGCTGGATCACCAGCTCTTCCCACTGGAAAATGCCCAAGAGCATTCAGAATTCCATTGGATTCCATCAGTCTCCTGGGGTGGGCCATCCAAATAGGTCCCCCACCCCCGGGGGAGGAGAGTAACACCGTAAGTTCAAATCTCACCAGGAAATGGTCTGACCATGACAATGGGGTTACTTGGACACCCTCCCCAATCTTCAGACTACCAAAGTCACAACTTGGAGCAAAAACCACATCAAGGGTGTGCCCTGCTTCATGTGTTGGGCCAATAACATACTGAGACAGCCCCATGGTTGCCATGTAGCCCATGAAGTCCCGAGCTGGAACTCCAGAGACAGCCTTAGCATGGAAGCTGAAGTCATCCAGAAGTTATCCTGGGTTCCTCCAACACCATACTTGTGACTGTCTCCGCCAGCTCAATCAGGGAGGATGCTGGGTAGTGGGGTGGGTGGTACACCAGCAGCAACCCCAATCTGTCTCTAAGGCCCAACACCAGGTGCAGCCTCTCAAGGCCTGCTCCAAGGTGGAGTGGTCTCCTGGTGATAGAGATGTAGGTTCTATGAACCACGGCAACCCCCCCCCCAGCCCTCCAACTTATGTTGGTGCTGCACTGAGTACCCAGGTGGGCAGAACTGAGTCAAGTTAACTCTGCCCAGCTCACCCACCCAAGTCGCAGTAATACACACCAGGTCAGTCCTCTCATCCATGATTAAATCATGAATGAGTGTGTTCTTATTGCAGACTATGTTAGTTTGGCTGGGAATGATTGTTGGATGACCACAAGACAGGAGAGCTCAGTGGAAGAGTGACCAGGTACATGAGAGCTAGAGGAGGGGGGTAGAAGGGGAACAGTGTATAAACACCTGTGACCCATTCTACTATGAAGTCCCAACCCCCTCCTCTTGCCATATCTCATTCTGCCCCAAGTCACTGGAATAGTGGTGCCCCCTCCATGAGTCCCTGTATCAGAGCCTAGGCACATCCTTACCACAACAGAAATACCCACACACTCTCAACAGCCACCCACCATTCAAAGGTGCATTCAACCATTCAACACATACACTCCACTCATCCAATAATCATTCCCAGCCAAACTAACACAATCACAATTAGTAATTTGTGGTTGTAACCAGCTGCTGGTCACAGCTAGGACATCAGGCTTGTTAACCAACCAAAACAAAGCAGAGAACACGTAAAGTGCTTATTTCCTAGCCATTCAACCTACTTCCATTGGCTCATGCTCATTCTATCTCACCTGGAGGGTGGCAAAACAGTTCTCTCCCTCCTCCCACCCCCAGCTCTCACCGAGGGGAAGCTCCACTTCTAACTACCACAGCTGCCCACCCTTGGCAGAGAAGCAGTTCTGGCATATGAAGCCCCTATCCCCTGTCTCTCACCCAAGGTGGGCAACAGTAGCATATGAAAACTCCTGTTGTCAGGGGATCCCTGCTGTCACTCAGGGATACCCCACTCACACAATACAGGCAATCAGTAAATGAGCAGGATGTAAGCAGACCAAAAAGGAAAGAGAAGAATAAAGGCACCCTCGCCCTCGTGGCAAACGAAAGGGGCAAACCAAAGGGGCATGCCCCCTTTGCAGTCACCCCCTTCAGGGACGGCCCTGCCAGGGAGTCCCGCCACCTCATAGCAGGGCAGTTTTAAGTCTCCACAATGCCTAAAAGTCTCAAGGCTCAGACATAGCACTCTGCTCTGATTGGCCGGAGACACTTGCAGGTGTTGGCACTGACTCTGCAATCAGCGTCAGGCTGACACAACGCAGGTTACTGGGAGATGGAGGGGGGCAAGCAGCCAGCCAGCTGTAAACAATGGAGCATATTGGTGACACTGTAGCTTAAACCTCCAGATGACTTCTCCCAGTGGTTTCATGTTTATGTAAAATAGCATGGAGGACAAGATGAAACCTTGAGATACCACATAAGCCAATGCCATGGGAGAGAACAAAAGTTCCCCTGCAGCACCTTCTGAAACTGATGCTCCAGGGAGGATTGGACCACTGCAACACCATGCGTCCCAGACCCAACCCAGCAAGGCAGTCTGGAAAGATATCATGGTTGGTTGTATCAAAGGTCACTCAAACGTCCAGGTGAACAAGTAGGGTTGCATTCTGCACATTTAGACCCTGATGTCAGTCATCCACCAGGGTGAAAAGAGTGGTTTCTGCCCCCAGACCAGGCCAGAAACTGGATTGGAATGAACCTAAATAATCAGTATCCTCCAGAACTACTTGGAGTTGAGAGACCACCACCTTCTCCAACATCGTACTCAAAAAGGCAGGTTAGAAACTGGGTTATAGTTGTCACAGATCATTGGGTCCAAAGGCTGTAGTACTGGCTCCTGCCTTGTTAAGGGCAGTAGGGACCAAACCCTCCTTCAAGCAGGCATTAGCCACCTCTGAAACCTAGACCTTCAAGCCAGTCCAAGCTGATTTTATTAACCACAAAGCACATGGATCAACAGGACAGCTGGTAGGCCTCAGCCCTCCGAGCAACTTGTCTATCTCTTCAGGTGGCACAAGCTGAAACATATCCATAGCAACATGACAGGAGGGTGTCCTTGCATCTCTGATTCTGTTAAAGCCATGGTGTCCAGGCCTCCACAAAGGAAATCACTAGCCACCTTAAACAGCTCCCGATGCCAACATCATGCAGATGTAATGGTGATGGAGAAGTACACTTTCTTTGTTATCTTCAATGCCACAGACAGAGTATGTCAAAAAGTAGTTGTCACAGTTCTTGATGAATGGCCTCTTGGTAGAAATGCAAGTAGTAAACGCAAATGGGAAAAATACCTAATATAGTGGTTGTACTGAACTCCAGCTTTGTTATTCTAAAAAGCACCATACTCAGCTAAGACAGTGTCTGCCTGCCTTTTATTTTTCCTCTGAAATCTAAACCTGAAAAACAGTCCCGTATAGCTTGACAGCTTACTTTCAATATTGGAAAGATCGATTGGACCAGCAAACAGTTATCATCTCATTTGTTCTATTTAGTTGTTTTTAAAATTATTACAGATAAATGGGGTTTTCCATATAAACTGGAAAGTACTTATGAAGTTAGTCCACTTCTGCATTGATGGTAAAAAAATTATAAAAATCAGACCCCATGATCAGGGTGACGTGATTGCTGTATTTCTCCTTCAGGACACAAGTATGTAAGTTGCAATATTTGCATCCTCCCAGCCTGACGTTGCATTAATAAATGCTGATGCAAGGTCATCATCCCATAGCGATGCAGCCTAATGGAAAGAAGACACAAGGTCATCATTGGAGATGGAAATCACAATCACAATGCAACAGCACAAAATTTTACTCTGCCGGTGTCTTACCAGCCTGCCTTGGCTCAGAAGGCCATGACGATGATAATGCATGGACTTTTGAAAATATATCATTCTGTTCAAGATTTGAAATATTCAGTTCAGTAAGGCTGCAATCTTGTATACACTTCCTTGGGAGCAAGTCCCTTTGAATTCAAAAGAACTTAAGAACGTAAGAAGGGCCATGCTGAATCAGATTAAAGGCCTGTCTAGTTCAGCATTCTATGCCCACGGGGATGATAAGAAATTTGTTTCACTTTATTTTTTATCACAATTTACCCAGTTCACACCTTCCAGACTGAACATGGACTTGGACTCAACCTGTGGTTGAAGTCCGCCCATTTCTAAGCTTACAATGTGATTTGCCGACCAAAAACATGTGTTTGACGACCTGGGTACATTTGAAAAATGTGCATGAGAAAATGTGTACTTCTGAAAAATGTGCACAAATACACTTTAATCAATAGGAGAAGAATGCATACATTTCAAAGACATGCACAATTGATGCAAACTTTTAGAAAAATATACACAAAAATACACACTAATTTTCATGCAAAAAGGGGAAAAAAACAAAGCTTGCAATCTGAGAGGACTCGATTTGGAACGAGCTTCAAGATGAAATTCGAAGAACTTAGGCACACTTGAGTTTTGCTTTTTCACACATCCCTAAGAGGGACCAACCAGCTGCCTGTGGGAAACCCCCAAGTAGGACATGAGTGCAATAACACCCCCCTGCTCAGATTCCCCAGCCACTAGTATACAGAGGCATATTGCCTCTGATACTGGAGGTGCTGACCTTGTAATCGTTTTGGTGCCAAGTCAAAACTTCTGTTTGCCCAGGCATTTTAAGTTGGTCAGTGTCTCTTATTTTTTAGAGGGTGGAGGGTTACTGCTTTTTTATGGTGGTAGATAATTTTGTGCATAATTTTGTAGACCTCTATTATGTCTCCCCTCACTCTCCTTTTTTCCAAGCTAAACAATCCCAGCTATTGTAACCATCTCTCATAGGGAGGATACTCCAGCCCCTTGATCATTTTAGTTTCCCTTTTCTGACCTTTTCCAGCTTGTTCATGACAAGCTGAACTTAAGACTGGAAAAATGAGAAACTGAGAGAAACCAAAATTGATAGATTCATCCATGCCAGTACCCAATGAGTTCTATATGCCAATCTGGCATATAGAACGGGGAAGAAAGACATTTTGGGAATACAAAGACAATTGGAAACTCAGGCTCAGAAAAGGAGCAGAGGCCTCAGTTCATTCTCTAGGGATGTGTGAAAGTCACTTACCTTTTCAAAGGGGTGATTCACGGTGGGGGGGAGGCGCTCCGCAGCTCCCCCTGAAATCCTAACCCGGCCAGCTCCACTCCGTGGCAACTCCATGGAGCCGCCGACCGGGTGCATTCACAGGCATGCGGAGCCTGTGGATGCAAATGGCAGCGGCTACGGTGGCTGCCATTTGTGTTCCTGTTTTTTTGCCATGATAGGCTACGTACATTTTTATGTAGCCTATCACAGCAAAAAAACACAGGCGCAAATGGCGTAGAGGCCGCTATTTGCACCCATGTCTTTCGCCGTGATAGGCTACATAAATATTTACATAGCCTATCACAGCAAAAAAACAGGAACGCAAATGGCAGCCGCCATAGCCGCCATTTGCATTCCCTTTTTTGCCGTGATAGGCTACATAAATATTTACGTAGCCTATCACGGCAAAAGACAGGGGTGCAAATGGTGTCCCTGCGTTAGCTGTGATAGGCTATGTAAGTATTTACATAGCCTATCACAGCAAAAATGGGGAAGCGAATGGCATCCGCAGATGTGGCCGCCATTCGCAAAGCAGTGCAAACGGCACCAGGTAAGTGCTCCGTTTCGCATGCCTATTGCAGGGTGGTGGGGCAGGGGGGCTTCATTCCGCCACGGATTTCGGGGGCCAAATGCACTGGCATTCGGCCTCACTGAGATCCGTGGCAGAATCCTCTGACATCCCTATCATTCTCAGATTGTTGTGTGCAGGACCGAATGACTGTTAGACATCTTGATTTTGAAACTCATAAACAAACTAAGCCGAGCAATAAATGTGTGATATCGTCAGACCGGTTTGCAATAGTCCCACAATCCTTTCAATCAAAACCGTCTGCTCTGCCTTGCCAGCTGCTATCCGGCTTCTGTTGCAATCATTAGCCACTCTGATGACTTTCAGTTGACTCAAGCAGTGAGGAGGCAGCTATTTGAAAACCCGACTTAAGAAATCCCAGTTATAACTTGGAAACTTTTACACATGTAGTAGAAGAGAAATGATTAAGAAATGATGGAAGGTTATTTTACAGATTTCCAACCTGAAGAGAGAAATTAAGTCACCACCAAGAGAAGAAAAAACAACCAAGACCACCTAGTGCTGATGAAGGGCCAGACACCTGCCTTTAATTGAGTGCTTGCAGAAAAATAGTAAAGCATGGTCTTTAATTTGTAATGAGTTTTGACTTGCCCTGACATAAGCTATGAGAATGGCCGTGGGGGCAATTTGTCGAAAGTAACAAGGATGCTCTGTTCAGCATTTCAGCACTGGACTCGGGGATGTGGAACTTAAGAAAAGACTAACGTGACCCGGTATTTGATTGTTGACATCCTGATCCATTAACTCACAGTTCTTGGATTTAAGCAAAAGGCTGCATTGGTACAACCCACAGATTGAGTTGTGTATGAAGATTCAAAGCTTGTGCAGATCTCATCTTTGTCCACGGCATCGCGATATCCATAATGATGGGGAGGGGAGAGATGGCAAGAGAAATCATCAGTACACCTGGTCATTGCTTTGTACCATGTTGTCCCGTTTTAAACAGACACATTTAGGCACTGGATGGTTTATCCTATGGCAGCACCAACGGAGCTTCAAGGGTAGACGCGGCCTGATCTCGCTTATTGGTAAGCTGGCTGCGACCTGTTTATTATGCTACGGCTTAATGAAAAACCTATTTTTGCCCTTTGACTTCTTCTTGAATCCCACCTTTCTGTAGTAGTGCCCCAGCGCTAGTGCTAACAAGCACTAGTTCCACTGTGCATGTGTTTGTTTCTGCTAGTGCGATGTCATTAGCGCCGCATTGGGGGCACAGGCACAGCTGAAAACGATGCCATCCTAGGAATCTGCTGAACATTTTTGTCAAATAGCTACCAAGAACTTTTCCTCCTTAAATTGTCATTTAAAGAGTTTTCCTCTTTGTTTTTATTTCTTTTTATTTGTTTGTTTGTGATTCTTCTATACCGCTTCCTATAATAAATTTCCTAAGTGTTCACATATAAATATTAAAATCACTTTTAAAATGCAGTATTAAAAGCAATTACAATTACAATAATAGTACAGAGCAATACAAGGAGCAGAAAGATGGAGCAGCATGATTAACTCCATTACAGGCCAGAGAAAGCCTGGGTGAACAAGCACGTTTTCAGGAGGTTTGTGTTTGAAACATGCCACATTTTATGCCTCCCGAACTGCATGGGGGAGGCTTGGGTGGGTGCCACTACTGAGAAGGCCCACTGTTGAGGTATTACATGGCAATATTCTGTTTAGGGATCCTGGAGAAATCCGCTGTGGACTCAAATAAGACCAGATCCCCAAGAATCTGACTTGCAGGGTCCACAGTGGACTGGCTCCCCTTACCTTCATGCCCACCGGACTTTGAGCGGGATGGCTTCCAGGTTTCAAAAAGACAAGGTCTGCAAACGGCAGGTGCCTTTCATAGACCTTGGGAAAATTACGGCTGTAAATTGTGTATTTTACGCCATTTGCTGCAGTAAAGCACTTACTATATAAACGGCAGCTGTAAGAGTGCTTTTATGGCTGCAACTTATGCAGATTTAAGTGCTTCACAGCTGCAAATGGCATAAAATACACAATTTATGGCTGTAATTTTCCCAAGGTCCACAATTGGTAGTCTCCATTCAGGACCTTGCCTTTTTACAATTGGAAAGGTACCCTGCAAAATCTGATGGGAGTGCACAGGGCTCTGGGGAAATCCTGTGAGCCCAAGAGGCCCAGATTTATCCATGGTGGACACCCCCACCCCCCGACTGGACTTTGGGGGATTTGCCCATCCCTAATTCTGTTGATGGCAGAATTACCAGCAAGGCCTCCTCTGAAGATCTTAAAGGTTGACTGCAGCTGGCTATATACAAGGAAAGATGGTCTGCTAGATATCCTGCTCCCAAGTTGTTTAGGGCTTTTTATGACAATAACATAACCTTGAATATGTCTCGGTAGCTAATAGGCACCCAGTGCAATTCTTGCAATACAAGTGTTATGTGAACATAGCTGGGTGTCCCACTGAGCACCCTTACTGCTGAATTCTATGCTAGCTGCAGCTTCTGAACCAGGCACAAGGGCAGCCCCACATAGAGCATGCTGCAGTAGTCTAATTGTGAGGTTACCAGTGCATGGAGGTTACCGGTGCTAGGCTGTCCCTATCCAGGAACGGGCATAGTTGGCACACCAACTGAAGTTGGTAATGGCTGCTCCAGGCCACCAAGGTCACCTGGGGCTCCAGTGACAGAGATGGATCCAGAAGCACCCCCCAAAAGGCTTGTCTCCTCCAATGCACCCATTTCCCTAAGAGTGATGTTCGTCCTACTGACCTGCACCCCTGTGAAAGATCACTTGAGTCGCTGTCTTAGTAGACAGTATTTACCTTCAGAAAAAGCAAAAAGCCTCTTAAATGTGAGTTAATTAATGCTTTAGCAGGCCAGATCATTCTGCTCTATTCCCTTGTTCTGCTAATGGAAATGAGTGGGCATAGGCAGACATGTCATCAGTTCTTCTTAAAGCACTCCACATACTCATAAAAGAAGGGAGGAGGATTAATCAATATGTGACAGTGTATCTGGAAACAGCATTGGATTAGGGTTACCAATTTCAATTTTCCTAAATTCTGGGACCCAGGCAGAGTCTGAGAGGAATAAATATGTGGGTTTGAGGAAAAACAGTGCTTTTGAGGGTGTGCAGAGTCTTTCCACTCTGATGGGCCAGATTTCCTTTTCTAACAGAAAGTAGGTAAACAATGAAAATGCTGAGCTTGCAACTTTCGTTCTGGTTTCACCTCCTCCTTTTGTAGCAACTGACCAGCATGATTAAATTTTGACTGAGCTGTAAAAATCTGTCTGGTTGATAACCTCACCTGATATTCCAAGTTGTATCATGCTCAACCTGGAGAATAATATTATACAGGGAAGGAGCAGGAGGAGGAAGAGATGTTTAAGTGTTGTGGGAAATGGTATTGCAATCCTTTGGAAGGCTTAGACCATGATTATATACTTAGAAGTAAGCCCAATTGAATTCAGCTGTAAGAAACTGTGTGCTTAGTAACTGTGCTTAGATGCATACACTTATGAGTTGTTGCCACCATTCCCTTGGAGTCAGCAAATAAAATATTGGCTTCAGTAATCATTTTTGCAGATCTACATGTCTTCACCCCTTCATGGATCACTGACTTGCTGTGGCTAAGGGGCTTGCCTAACTCAGTCAAGCCATAAGCTATACTATGCAGGGCCACCCAAGACAGACAGGTCATGGCAGAGAGTTCTGACAAAATGTGGTCCACTGGAGAAGGAAATGGCAACCCACTCCAGTATTCTTGCCAAGAAAACCCCACGGAACGTATCACAAGGCTAAAAGAGATGACGCCGGAAGATGAGCCCCTCAGGTTGGAAGGTGACCAATATACTACTGGGGAAGAGCAGAAAGAATTTCCAAGTAGAACTAGAAAGAGTGAATCGGCTGGGCCAAAGCCGAAAGGACACTCAGCTGTGGATGCGTCTGGTGGTGAAAAGAAAGTCCAATGCTGTAAAGAACAATATTGTTTAAGAACCTGGAATGTAAGGTCAATGAATCAAGGTAAGGTGGAGGTGGTCAAACATGAGATGGCAAGATTGAACATCGACATCCTGGGAATAGGGATGTACGAAAGTCACTTACCTGATCCCGAAGCTTGATTCGTGGCGCTCCATCCCTCCCCCTGAAATTCTGTCCTGGGGGGAGGCGCCCCATCCCTCCGGCCGCAAAACCTCCTCTCCTGCCGGGACGCAAATGGCAGCGGCCATAGTAAATGGCCACTGTAATATACAGTGGAGGTGAGGAATAGATTTAAGGGATTAGACCTGATAGACAGAGTGCCTGAGGAACTATGGATGGAGGTCCGTAACATTGTTCAGGAGGCAGCAACGAAATCCATCCCAAAGAAAAAGAAATGCAAGAAAGCAAAGTGGCTGTCTGATGAGGCTTTAGAAGTAGCTGAGGAAAGAAGGGAAGCGAAAAGCAATGGAGAAAGGGGAAGATAAATCCAACTGAATGCAGAGTTCCAGAGAATAGCAAGGAGAGACAAGAAGGCCTTCTTAAATGAACAATGCAAAGAAATCGAGGAAAACAACAGAATGGGAAAGACTAGAGATCTCTTCAAGAAAATTGGAGATCTCAAGGGAACGTTTTGTGCCAAGACGGGCATGATAAAGGCCAAAAAAGGCAGGGACCTAACAGAAGCAGATGAGATTAAGAAGAGGTGGCAAGAATACACAGAAGAACTATACAGGAAAGATCTTAATGTCCCTGATAGCCATGATAGTGAGGTCACTGAACTTGAGGCGGACATCCTAAAGAGTGAAGTCAAGTGGGCCTTAGGAAGCATTACTAACAACAAAGCTAGCAGAGATGACAGTATTCCAGCTGAGCTATTTAAGATCCTAAAAGATGATGCTGTTAAAGTGCTGTGCCTAATATGCCAACAAATTTGGAACACTCAACAGTGGCCACAAGACTGGAAAAGGTCAGTTTACATTCCAGTTCCAAAGAAGGGCAACGCCAAAGAGTGTTCAAACTACCATACAATTGCGCTCATTTCACATGCCAGCAAGGTGATGCTCAAAATCCTACAAGCGTGAACCGCCTGTTCGCTCTCTGGGCAGTTTTTTGTGAACCACCCAGAGAGCTTCGGCTATTGGGCGGTATAGAAATGAAATAAATAAATAAATAAATAAATAAATAAGCTAGGCTTCAGCAGTATGTGAACCGAGAACTACTGGAAGTACAAGCGGGGTTTCGAAGAGGCAGAGGAACTAGAGATCAAATCACCAGCATTCGCTGGATCATGGAGAAAGCAAGAGAATTCCAGAAAAACGTCAATTTCTGCTTCATTGACTACGCTAAAGCCATTGATTGTGTGGATCACAACAAACTCTGGCAAATTCTTAAAGAGATGGGAGTACCAGACCACCTCACCTGTCTCCTGAGAAACCTGTATGAGGGCCAAGAAGCAACAGTAAGAATCGGACATGGAACAACCGATTGGTTCAAAATTGGGAAAGGAGTACAACAAGGCTGCATATTGTCGCCCTGCTTATTTAACTTATATGCAGAGTACATCATGAGAAATGCTGGGTTGGATGAATCAGAGGTCGGAATTAAGATTGCTGGGAGAATTATCAACAACCTCAGATACGCAGATGATACCACCCTAATGGCAGAAAGCGAAGAGGATCTCAAGAGCCTCTTGTTGAGGGTGAAAGAGGAGAGTGCAAAAGCTGGTTTGAAACTCAACATTAAAAAAGCTAAGATCATGGCATCTGGCCCCATCACTTCCTGGTATATCGAAGGGGAAGAAATGGAAGCAGTGACAGATTTGATTTTCTTGGGCTCCAAGATCACTGCAGATGGTGACTGTAGCCATGAAATTAAAAGACGCTTGCTCCTTGGGAGGAAAGCTATGGCAAAACTGGACAGCATAGTAAGAAGCAGAGACATCGCCTTGCCAACAAAGGTCCGTATAATCAAAGCTATGGTTTTCCCAGTAGTAACATATGGTTGTGAGAGCTGGACTATAAGGAAGGCTGAGCGCCGAAGAACTGATGCTTTCAAACTGTGGTGCTGGAGAAGACTCTTATGAGTCCCCTGGATTGCAAGGAGGTCAGATCAGTCAATCCTAAAGGAAATCAACCCTGACTGCTCATTGGAAGAACACATACTGAAGCTGAAGCTCAAATATTTTGGCCACCAAATGCAAAAAGAAAACTCTCTGGAAAAGACCCTGATGCTGGGAAAGATTGAAGGCAAAAGAAGAAGGGGACGGCAGAGGATGAGATGACTAGATAGCATCACCGATGCAATGAATATGGCCTGAGCACACTCCGGGAGAGAGCAGAGGACAGGAAGGCCTGGCGTGCTATGGTCCATGGGGTCACGAAGAGTCGGACACGACTTAATGACTGAACAACAACAGCAACATGTCTTCATGCTTCGAACTGGGAGCATCTCACTGTTTTGTTACTTTCATTACTTTAACCAGTAACCAGAAAAGTCATCCCACAGAGGAGGAACAGGCCGCCTGTGTGTGTGCTGCCTCTTATTGATTGTGGGCTCACAAGCAACATGTCTCTTCCACATAGATCCCAGAACTCAGTTGGCATGCAGTGGTCTAGAAGAAGTGTCCTTACATTCTGGTTCTTCTCAATACTAGATATTAGGAATCCTGCATACAAGTGTAGTAGTGTGGGTTGCATGTGGATACCTGAATGCATGCTATGAAACTGATGTGTGTACATGTTGCTGGCTACAAGAGGACATCAAGAGCTGGAATGCTTCTAACCAGTAGATATCTAGCAGATGTTTCCAGGGTAAAAGGCTTGGAACCACTGCCTTTGTACATTGAGCAGCACCAGCATGGTAAGGAAGGTCTGGTTTGTGCTGATGGCCATAATATTTGCCACCTGCGCACTGGTGTTTTGCTAAAAAGAGTCCTGTATGAAGAGTCCTTTTACCTGTATGTGAGAAAGGCTGTAGTGTGAAGAAATTTTCATTCACTCAGGAACATTCTGTGGAATGTTCTATGATAGAGAACTGCTATTGGCTTCCTAGGGGTCTCTAGTACTGTTTCCTGGGATATTTGCATCTCTGTCCCTCTCTTAACCAGATATGTCTGGGTCCACCTAGATATGCATATGTCCAGCCTCTCTAGAATCAGCCTTATTTCACTGTGTTCATTGAGTTTAGAAGCGTTCTCATTATGTACTTTGCTGCACGAGCTTACTAAAGTTTGCAATTTTTTTCATAAACAAGATGGAAAGTATTTGAGATCTGAAAAATTTCAGTGTAGAAGAAAGCAAAACAGACAGATTGGTCCATTCCTAGTTGTGACTTCTTGGCATACCTTGTGTATTTGTGTGAGAGATGGGGGGCGGGGGGGGAGAGAGAGGGAGAGAGAGAGAGATCTTTGAGTCATGATGTGACATAACTTGATTAGGGACATCAGTTTTGATTCTGTTCTCAGTTGCCACCAAGAGACAGGTAAACATTTTGCAGTTATAAACAGAAAGAGATAACCAATTTCATTTAAGATTGCTAAAGAATATATTTCCATATTAAAAAATTACTTGTTTCTACTATTTTACATATAAAAGCTACTGTCTCCTAAATAATTCATTTTTCAACTTGTCAATGCATTTGTTACAAAAAGTTCAAACGGACCTTTCATCACACTCATTATTATACAAAATTAATCTTTATATCATGCTTCTCTTGACAATATTAGCAGTGATTATTAAAAGCTTGGTATAAAGAGAGAGGTACCTTTCAAAAAAAAAGCTCCAGGGGAGCATACCCTGACAACTGGTTTGAAGGGCGCTTCAGAATCCTTTAATTTTGTTTGTTTGTTTATGAAATAGCAGCCTGACAATGTCACCTTTGCATTGATGGTACAATGAAGAAACCTCAAAGGGAATAACATTACTCTTTGTCATCAGGTAGACAAAGGCTGATCATCTTTCAGACTGGGGTGGGGGTTGATTTAGGTCTGATTTAGGATTTTTTTCTCTTATACCAGCCATTTCTGCACAAGCCTTTTCAAAAGCTGTCAGATATATTTTGAAATGGTGAGTGGCCAAACACAATTCTAATTTTACAGAGGGGAAAATAGATGCATACATGCACACACACACACACACACACACACACACCAGGGCTGGCCCTACCATTAAGCACAGGGAAGCAGTTACCTCAGGTGGCAGATGCTGGGCGGTGGCAGAAAGGTGTTGGAGGAGAGCGCTGTGCCCCACACAGCCTACTCTGTACCCCATACATTAGCCTGCTGCCTTCCATTGCAGTGGAGAACACTGTCCCATCATCAATACTGAAGATAGATCCATCTGCCAGTCCAATTGATTTTTTGTACATGGAATGGGAACAGGCACCATCTTGCTCATTGCCTCAGGCACCAAAATGTCTTGTGCTGGCTCTGATATATACCATGAAACTTTCGGGGTCTCCTTTACACTGGGTCTGAGAAATATATCAAATTTCCCACCCTATACCAAGCTTTGTGGGCATTGTGGGAAATTTTACATGGCTGACAGCCGCCTAGACCCAGCCACTGCTGCCATGGCAGGAGGGACAAAGAGCCATGAGCATCAACACTAGTGGACCCTGCTGGGAAGCTTGGGCCCCAGCAGCTGCCTGAGTATGCTGGGTACTGTCTGGATGTGCTTTGGATATCCCAAAGTAAATTGAGTTGATTCCAACAGATTTGGGAGATTCCACATAAAAGCGCAGCTCCTCCACAGTGGACCAAATCCTGATATGAATACTCCTGATGTTCTGGGATTCAGAGATGCATGGAGACACTCACAGTGTGTTTCCAAAAATTAATACATTTCTCTTCAAGCTCTCCATATAAGGAAAACACCAGGGTGGAGTGTAGGGAGAGAAGGGGGTGTAGTTTTGTGACTGGAAGCTCTAGCTTCTAATCACAGGGAATGGTTCTACCAGGGCTCTCCAATCCCAGTGCTTTGGGGGAGGGATTTTGAAATAATATATCACAGGACTGATCCAGTGTTCAGCGCTCTTTGCTAGTCCTCTCTCCCAGAAGCAGGAACACTGAAAGATGTTTGGAGAAGTCTGTGGGACTGAGGAGGGTGTACCATTGGGTGCTTGCTGGGAAAATGCTGGATGTTCAAGTCCTTCTGTTTCTGCCACTCTAAGCTCCATATCCATCATTGAACCCTGTCCTAACTGACTTTCTTGAACTTTGGTGCTAATCAAGCAGAAAACAATTTTTTTTGTTTTTCATAAGAACATCAGAAAAGCCATCTGGCCCAGCATTCTATTCAAACAGAACCAGCTACCCATCGGAAACCCACAAGCAGGACCTGAGAGCAACAGCACCCTCTAGCCCATGTTCTCCAGCAACTGATGCACATAGGCATACTGCCTCTGATACTGGAGGTAGCATATAGCCACCAGGACTAGTAGCCATTGGTAGCCTTATCCTCCATGAATTTGTCCAATCCCCTTTTAAAGACATCCAAACTGGTGGCCATCATCACATCTTGTGGAAGTGAATTCCATAGTTTGAATATGCTCTGTGTGAAGAAGTCCTTCCTTTTACCTGTCCTGAATCTCCCACCAATCAGCTTCATGGGATGCCCCCACGTTCTAGTATTATGAGAGGGAGAAAAATGTCTCCCTATCCGCTCTCTCATTCTCATTTTTCATTCATCATACTACCCTAGCCCCTTAATCTGTCTTCCTGACATGTGGAGGTCTCTGATGTAGGGGCTCCTCTATGACATATGTCATTTTTTGCCACAAAAAACACCATGAAGTGGGGTAAAAGGGAGTGAATCGTTTAACACCCCCCCCCACTCTGAACATTCCCTGTCCACAAGAACACTGCACCTATCCTTCTGAAATTTTGCAGGTTTCTTAACTAGGGACACCTCTGTCCTGTAGGTCATCATCACATTTCTTCCTGAAAGAAAAGGGTTAAACCAAGCAACTCATCACATGTGCAGAAATGCTGTAGTTCAGATGCAGACTGCACATGCTCCGAAGTTCACACTCTATTGCAAAATTAGTAACAAATTTGGAAGACAGCAATCCAAGCTCACAAGCTACAAAAGTGAGCATTACAAACGCACAGGTTTCAACAACGGGTCAACCAATTCTGAAGTTCAGTGGCATCACTACTCATACAGGGTTTTTTAAGGTTGAAAAGCTTTTATTTTGCCAGTTATAGTACTTTTTTCCCAATGCCATTGCCTTTAGCTTGAGCATTTGCACAGATGGTGGCTTCTGTCAGTATTATGTTAGATCGGTGCTATCACTATTTTTGTGTAGGATTTTTGGTCCCTCTCTGTTTTCCCATTCAGGTCTTTTGATGAGTGTTTCTTTTTTAACTGCAAATAAAACCTCTCTCTTTTCAGAGATTAGATTACCATCCAGTGACCCTCCTTTGTTAGCGCCATCTGTCTAACAAAGAGGAAGGCTCTGGTAGCCAGGGCAAAGCCATAAACCAAGGGACCCCCCGATTAACCCTTTACAATCTTCATTATGCTTAGCAGCCTTTAAATCATTGCAGTGTTGCAGACAGTAATTTTGATCTTCCTTTTTCCCACCCGAAGGGCATTAAGCCGACATCTCATCAAAGAACAGAATTTCCAAAGTTTAAAAACCTTAAAATGAGTCTCCCTTGTTTCTAAACTGGGTATTTCTAAATATAGAAAATACCTTTATTAACAAAGGTCATTTTTCTTTTCTACATTAAATCCATGTTGCAGCAAAAGGAAAAGGTCAGGCAAGAAAAATATGATCTATGGGAGATTTCGCAGAAGGAAACTCCTCTACATGTCTATTCAGAAGTTAGTTCCACTGAGGTCAATAATGCTTCCTCTCAGGCTGCAATCCTATACATACTTACCTGGGAATAAGTCCTATTGAACTCAGTGGGACTTACTTCTGAGTAGAAATGTATGCTATTACATTATTAGATGTGATTACACATGTATGTGATCGCACTGCTGAACAATGATTACCTTTTCTTTTCATCTTAAACTTTTCCCTTCTGGAGCACAGACGAAAATAATGTTTTGTATTAGCACTGAGAACGACACTTTTAAATGTTAGAGCAGCCTTCCCCATCCTAGTGCTCTGCAGACATGTTCAACTACAACTCCAATCATCCCCCACCAGCGTGTTGGAAAGTGCATGTAACATTTTAATTATCCCTAAGCTAGCAAGCGGTGCAGCAGGACTCTTGGCCCAGTGGAGTCCATATGATACTGCTAACAGCGCTGTTATGCAGTGGGATATATGATAACCCTGTAAAATCATCTGAGATGAGTATAAGCACTAAATATGATCACTGGCACCTACATTCTTATTTGCAGAGGTTGTTAAAGACACCCAAGGATATTGTTAGCAAGACAGGAAACTTTATGATACTTTATCTTCACTCCTTCAATGAATTACAGGCAAAACCCAGCGGATCTGGCTTACAGAAGGAATGACAGGCCAATTGCACTGACGTATTTCAAAACATTTTTGTTCCACAGAAAAGGCAAGAACATGGAACATCACAGTGACCAAGGGTGCCAGAAAATTGTTCGACATTGTTCACGCACATTCCTACAGAATTACAAAAGTTACAGGATCATCTATTGGGCTGTGAATTAGAGCAGCAGCATGCTCAGAGGTTCTGGATAATAAATTATCTAGGCTCAAAGAGCCTTTTGGGGAGCAATAACTAATAACTTATGGGTGTGTGTGTGTGTGTGTGTGTGACAGAGAGAGAGAGAGAGAGAGAGAGAGAGAGCATGAACAAATCTGGGAAGTAAGAGGCCTACATACTGTAGCCTTGTCTCATGAAGAAGCTAATAAACATCACTGGAACAATGGTTACTTTCCATTCAGTACAGAGGGCTGCAATGACATTAAAGTTCTTCCTCCCTCCAGTTTGTTGGATGACAGGGATGGATTGGGGGGCAGGGGGAATAACCTTGCTTGAAGAACTTGATAAATGGATCAATAAGGAATTCCAAGGAATATAATTTGGAATGGGGAGGGGGACAGAAATAAGGGGCTTCAAGTAGTAGGGAAAGAAGATAAAGACATCACAACCCTCCTTGCTTTTATATTATTGAGCAATAATAAGCAAGATACCTGTTATTTAATTATAAAGATATATCTAATTTATTTGAATTTTTTAATTAACAGTTGAATTAACTAGTGAAATAAGTCTTCTCTTTGGAACATGAAATGCACCATGCAATGACAACCCTTACAATGACAAATAATTACGTTATGATTATGTTTGGGTTATGAAAATACAGTACAAGTTGCTAAGTGTTCTATTGTACAGCATGGAAATGTAATGAAAGTTTAATTATTGGAAACCTGCCTAAAGCTCTCCACGGTTAAAGCCACCAAACATGTGTATACAACCAGCTGATGTTGGTTCAGCAAAATTTACCTCATACTAGAGTGAAATAAATTTCCATTCCTAAGAAGATTTTTCCATTTTATTCTTTCCTAGCAATAGTTAGCAGGCTAGGAATCCAGTTCAAATATTTCCTTGCATTGACAAATATCTCTTCAAATAGTAATATTTCAGATTCTTGATCATTTACAAATGTGTAGTTTGTAAGGAAAAGCCCAAATGATTTAAATGATTTCAGGAAAGGATTTCTGACAAATATGACAGTACCTTTTAAGTAAAAACAAAACTCGAAAATGCATGAGTATATGCGATAGTGGTATGTGAGAGAACACAGCTATTCATGAGTTTGGATTATCTATGCTTAGTTTATACTATTATGCAGCTTTTAAAGATAATCATAATTTTGCACTGTAGAAAAAGATATATGTCATTATTACCACAGTAGCATCCAGTGGGGTACTCTTATTGGCCCAACTCACACATTGTAACTACCCTGAGTACCCTGGGTAGTCATGAACAAACTGAGCAAGACCAGTTATACAGGTGGGAGCCAGCATGCTCTCTCGCTTCTGCTCGTCCATGACTAACAAGGGTTTTTTCAAAACTTGCGTAGCCGTGACATGCGAACCAGGTCATTAAGTTGAGGGTACAATGAGGCAAAGAAGAGAGGCAGCAGCAAGAGATAATTTATAGCTAGCAAGGAGCAACCATATCTAATTCCTCCAATCAGAAAGCCTTTATAAGGCACAAAGAGTACCATAGAATCATAAAATAGTAGGGTTGGAAGGGGTCTACAACTACAAGGCCATCGAGTCCAACCCCCTGCTCAATGCAGGAATCCAAGTCAGAGCATCCCTGACAAATGGCTGTCCAGGCTCGTCTTGAACGCCTCCAGTGTGGGAGAGCCCACCACCTCCCCAGGTCATTGGTTCCATTGTCGTATTGTTCTAACAGTCAGGAAGTTTTTCCTGATGTTCAGCTGGAATCTGGCTTCCTGTAATTGAGCCCATTATTCCTAGGGATGTACAAAACACCTACCTGGCTCCGCGCCAGGCAATTCACGGTGGGGGGGAAGGCGCTCCGTCCCTCTCCCCCAGAATCCTCGACGGGGGGGAGGTGCTCCGTCCCTCCCCCCTGAATCCTGCCCGGCCAGCTCTTCTCCGCGGCCAAGCCACAGAGCCGCCGGCCAGCTCCGGCCGCCCGCAGCCAGACATCCAGCCGCTGGGCAGCCCTGCAGGGAAGCAAATGGCGGCTGTCATAGCCGTTGCCATTTGCATCCCTGTATTGAGCCATGATAGGCTATGTAAATATTTACGTAGCCTGTCACGGCAGGGGGAAAAACCCCAGGGTACGCAAGTGGCGGTAGCCACTGCCATTTGCGTACACTGGGTTCCCCCCCCCCGCGCCGTGATAGGCTACATAAACACTTACATAGCCTATCACGGCCTCCGCAGGGATGCAAATGGCATCCCTGCATTAGCCATGATAGGCTACATAAGTATTTACGTAGCCTATCACGGCTATGAAGAGGAGGAATCGAATGGCGGCTGCAGGACGGCCGCCATTCGCAAAGCAGCGCGGACGGGAGCAGGTAAGTGCTCCATTTTGCGTGCCTTTCATGGGCTGGGGGCGGCGGGGACTTCGTCCCACGAACCTTTTGTGGGGGGGCAGGGGCTTCGTTCCATGATGGATTTCAGGGGGCCGAATGCACTGGCATTCGGCCTCACCGAGATCCGTCACGGAATTCTCTGACATCCCTAATTATTCCGTGTCCTGCACTCTGGGATGATCAAGAAGAGATCCTGGCCTTCCTTTCTGTGACAACCTTTCAAGTACTTGAAGAGCACTATCATATCTCCCCTCAGTCTTCTCTTCTTAAGGCTAAACATGCCCAGTTCTTTCAGTCTCTCCTCATAGGGCTTTGTTTCCAGTCCCCTGATCATCTTCATTGCCCTCCTCTGAACCCTCTCCAGTTTGTCTGCATCCTTCTTAAAGTGTGGTGCCCAGAACTGGACACAGTACTCCAGATGAGGCCTAACCAGTGCTGAGTAGAGGGGAACTAGTACTTACTGGGATTTGGAAGCTATGCTTCTATTAATGCAGCCCAAAAGAACATTGGCCTTTTTTGCAGCCACATCACATTGTTGGCTCATATTCAGCTTGTGATCGACAACAATTCCAAGATCCTTCTCTCTTGTAGTGTTGTTGAGCCACGTATCCCCCATCTTGTAAATGTGCAATTGGTTTCTTCTTCCTAGGTGCAGAACTTGGCATTTATCCCTATTAAATGTCATTCTTTTGTTTTCTGCCCAGCGCTCCAGTCTATCAAGATCACTTTGAATTTTGTTTCTGTCTTCCAAAGTATTAGCTATCCCACCCAATTTTGTGTCATCTACAAATTTGATCAGCATTCCCTGCACCTCCTCCTCCAAGTCATTAATAAAAACATTGAAGAGCACTGGGCCCAGGACTGAGCCCTGTGGTACCCCACTCGTTACCTCTCCCCAGTTTGAGAAGGTCCTATTGATAAGCACTCTTTGAGTCCGATTCTGTAGCCAACTGTGGATCTACTGGATCACTGTTTCATCTAGCCCACTTTGAACTAGTTTGCTCATCAGGAATCAGGATATCATGGGGCACTTTGTTGAAAGCTTTGCTGAAGTTGACGTATATGATGTCTACAGCATTCCCATGGTCCACAAGGGAGGTTGCTTGATCAAAAAATGAGATCAGGTTTGTCTGGCAGGATTTGTTCTTGACAAATCCATGTTGGCTTCGAGTCATGACTGCATTGTTTTCAAGGTGCTTCCAGATGGATTGCTTTATCATCTGCTCCAGAATTTTCCCAGGGATTGATGTCAGACTGACTGGTCTGTAGTTCCCAGGTTCCTCCTTTTCACCCTTTTTGAAGATAGGGACCACATTAGCCCTCCTCCAGTCATCTGGCACTTCACCCGTCCTCCATGATTTCTCAAAGAGAATAGACAGCGGTTCTGAGAGTTCTTCTGCCAGTTCCTTTATTACTCTAGGATGCAGTTCAGCTGGCCCTGGAGATTTGAACTCATTCAAAGTAATTAGGTGTTCCTTGAACATATGCCTATCGATCTCAACTGCAATCCTGCCCCTTCAGCCTGTACTTCACCTTTGCCAGGGGGGTCATAGGCCCTCTTTTGGGAGAAGACTGAGCCAAAGTAGGAATTGAGCACCTCTGCCTTTTCTTTGTCATATGTTCTCATTTTGCCATCCCTATTTAATAGCTGAACAACCATTTCTTTCCTCTGTCTTTTACTATGCATGTAGCTGAAGAAAGCCTTTTTGTTGCTTTTAGCATCCCTCGCTAACCTCAGCTCGTTCTCAGCTTTAGCCTTCCTGACGCCATCCCTGCAATTCTGTGCTACCTGCCTGTACTCTTCCTTTGTTACTTGGCCTTCTTTCCACTTCCTATATGTGTCCTGTTTTGTTTTCAGGTCATCTCTAAGCTTTTTGTGAAGCCACATTGGCTTCTTCTGTTGTCTTCCACCTTTTCTTCTTATTGGAATTGTTTGTAATTGTGCCTTGAGAATTTCCTTTTTTAAAAGCTCCCACCCATCTTGGACTCCTTTTCTTGTGTCACTTGCCATGGGACCTTACTGATCATTGTTCTGAGTTTATTAAAATCAGCTTTCCTAAAATCCAGGGTACACGTTTGACTACACTCGGCTTTTGCTTCCCTTAGAGCCAAGAACTCAAGTACAACATAGTCACTTTCCCCCAGAGTTCCTGTAACTGCTACCTTATCCACTAAGTCATCTCTGTTGCTTAGGATCAAGTCAAGGATAGCTGATCCTCTAGTTCCTTCCTCTACTTTCTGTAGGAGGAAGTTATCCACCACACAAGTCAGGAATTTCCCGGAGGGGTCATGTTTTGCAGAATTTGTCTCCCAACAAATATTGAGGAAATTGAAGTCCCCCATTACTACTACATCATGCTTCCTTGAAACATTGGCTATTTGCTTTTCAAAAGTTTCATCCTCGTCTTCTCCTTGATTGGGTGGCTGGTAGTAGACTCCGACCACCAGGTTCCTTTTATGCTTTGCTCCATTTATTTTGATCCAGATGCTCTCGATGGGGCTACCAAGCTCATCCTCCTGTACCACCTGACTTAGTCTGACCTATTGGAGTGAAGAGCCTTCCTCATTCATGTCGCAGGTCTCCCTTCTATTTCCTTTATTTTGGCCAGTGATGGGTGCTAGCACTTGGACTGGATCCCTACCTGACATCCCCTAGGCTGCCAGTTCATTGCAAACTTGTCTTGACAATTGGTGATATTTGAAATTTGAATGTCTGGCTTCAGTTAAAATTAAAGACCCACTTACATCACTGAATTTGCATATTGTTGATATTGGTTAAGTGGATCTATGGAGAGTTCAGCATATGGCAAAGCAGTGATTGCTTCATCATCCATCCTGCTTACCAGTCAGTCTACATTTACCACAACATTATTAAGCTTCTCAAGGCCAGCCCAAGACGTTTTGCTGCCTGAGGCAAAGGACAAAATGGTGCCACCTCCCATCCCATGTACAAAAGCTGACTGGACTGGCAGTTGAATCTGTCTTCAGTATCGATAATCCTCCATTGCACCTAAAGGCAGAAGGTTAATTTAGGGGCTACACAGCAGGCCAGATGGCAGTCACACAGGTTTCTCCTCCAACATCTTGTTGCCACCTCCCAGCACTGTCACCTGAGGCAACTGTTTTACCCTGCCTAATGGTAGGGCCAGCCCTAAAGTTTCTGAAAGTGAATTGGGGCATGGAGTAGCAAATGTAGGTTGAACAGAGTGAGGCATTCTGTGGCCACAGGATCACTTTGCCTGAATTAAGCACAGATGCCCTAACACAGAGCACTTGGTCTTTTGGCAGGTGTTAAAGTTTCTTCCATTCCATCGCTAGGATTGAGAGTCCTAAACAGCATTTAGGATGGATCCTTAAAGCCTAATTCTGAAACACGATCCAATTACTGAGTGGGAGTGTTGCATAATTTCCATCACCTTCACTTGGAAGTGAGGAAACACAGCACTTTTCAAAACTGAGTTTTAAGCTCATAATGGAAATAAAAATACATTCTAACAAAGGCCTATAAAAGGAAAACCACATGTGTTAACTAGACTATTTTGAATGAAGACAATTGCAGATTCTAGACCAATAAGTAAGTGTCTCTTTTCAGGTAAGGATTTGAAAAGTCTGGAAATAAAGCCTTTGTTCCTTTGAGAAGGAAAGCATTCCTTTGAAACTGTGTCAAATGGCCTATATTTCTGGCAGTGCATTTCAGGATGAACAGGTGAAAACCAAAGTATATTTTCTTCTGTTGTGCCAGCACATTTAACTTTATAAAACTTTTAACTATGCATTGGATAAAGTTCAATATAACATAAAATGAATGTTCCATCTAACACAAAAGCAAAAACAAAACTCCAGGATGCTGATATTCTGACTTGGTGGTATTTATTTTATTTACACAAAACAGCTTATAATATTAAATTGGCATAACTACAACTGAAAACCACGAAAAATAAGTATAACAAACCATTCAATGAAAACAGCAGTGATTTAAAATAGGAATATAATAAAATTAAATTAAAAAGACAGCCACTCTTCATGGAAAAGAAGAGCCTTCCGTTGACTTGTTTTTTACCTATAGTATTTGTATCATACTATATTTTTAACAATTGTATTTTTTGTTAGCTACCTTGAGTGTTAATACTGGAAGAGAAAGGGAGAAACTATGGGCTTCTCTATTAGGGATGTCACAGAATTCTGCGATGGATCTCAGTGAGGCCAAATGCCAGTGCATTCAGCCCCCCAAAATCCATCACGAAACGAAGCCCCTGCCACCCCAACCCACGAAAGGCGTGCAGGACGAAGTCCCCACCACCCCCAACCCACAAAAGGCGCGTGAAACGGAGCACTTACCTGCTCCCGTCCGTGCTGCTTTGCGAATGGCGGCCATCCTGCAGCCGCCATTCGCTTCGTCTTCATAGCTGTGATAGGCTAAGTAAATATTTATGTAGCCTATCACGGCTCAATACAGGGACGCAAATGGCAGTGGCTATGACAGCAGCCATTTGCATCCCTGCAGGGCTGCCCAGCGGCCGGATGTCCAGCTTGGCTGCAGAGTGGAGCTGGCTGGGCAAGATTCTGGGGGGAGGACCGGATCACCTCCCCCCCACCGCGGATTGCCCGGCGCGGAGCCAGGTAGGTGTTTCATACATCCCTATTCTCTATAGCAGGCTTTTTATCCTGCAATTTACTGGGGCTTCTGCTTCCAGATTCTTTGCAGGATTAAGATTGGCTCCTTACATGGGCTGACACAGGCTTTTTTCCAGGACTTCCTTTGTCTGCAAGTTCTACATGTTTTATTATACAGTCACTAGATGGCACCGCGATATAGTGGAGATATAGCAGAACTACACAGTTTCACATGGCTATTAAAGCTTATTGACATTTATTGCTGCATTATCCCTGATCTTTTAAAAACCAGGATATAGGTCAAAAGTGCTGTAGACAGCCTGGAGGTTGACGACATCAAGTAAAGGACCTGCAACCTTCTGTGAGGGACCAATCACGAGCATGCAATAAAAGCCTCATGTAGAAATGCTCTTAATAAATAATTCTGAGGCAAGAATCATGTCTGACAACACTAACTTAGGTTGGAAACCTATATACATTTACCTGGGAGTAAGCCCCATTGAACCCAATGTGACTTAATTCTGAGTAGACATCTACAGGATTGCACGTGTACTAGTCACTATTTCTAACTAGATTTAATTCCATCTTAGATTCAAAGAAAATATATGTTTTTTGCAAGTTGTTGATTGATTATATTCTTCTGTACCCTTGAGCCCATTCACCAGGCAGAAAGAATATGGGAAACAATAGTGGTAGCATTCAGAGTGAAGGCACTAATATCCTTTTACCTGATTAGTGGAGCAGTGAGAAAACAGCAGTGAGGTGTTGGAGGACAGAGCTGTATTTGTGCCCCCTAAGCTAGACTGCTGTCCCCAGATGTAGTAGAGGATGCTGTTCCATCACCAGTGTTCAAAGAAGAGTCAACCATCAGTCTGGTTGGTTTCCGAATGTGGAACTAGGGAAGGTGTCAACTTCTTTTTTGCCACAGGCAGCATTGTGACTTGGGGGTGATAAGAATAATTTGACTGACTAAGGGCACAATCCTATGGTGATGCCCAAAAGCCTCCTAACTTGGACAGTTACAGACATCCTATGCAGAGCAGGAGGAGTGATGGTCTTTGCCTCCGTGCTCCTCCCACTCTGCATTTTGGCTAGATGGCTTCTTTGCCCATCTAGCTGGGGCACGTCAGAGCAGGAGGGAAGGAGGCTGGGAGGCCTGGGGATACATCGTAACCTGGCTTCCCCAGTCCCCTCCCCTCTCCGCTCACCAGAACACACCCTTTACCCCCTCTCCAAGGTTGCCTTTGCAACCTTAGAGAGGCAGCCAGTGTGGTTCTCTCTGCTCCAGCTGCAAGGGGGAGAGGGAGGAGGTGGGGTGCATGGATTCCAGGATTCATGGTTGGAGTGCTGTCTCCAGCCTCGGATCTAGGAATCCAAATTATCCTATGTCCTCCCAGACTCTGTCTAGGGACCACAGGATTGCTCCCTCCTAGAGAAAACATCCAAGGTAAATTTATATTACTCTCTATTTAGGATTGAATTGAGTGTCTTATTTTCTAATGGACTGCCTTGTCTCAGAATTTAGAAGATACACTAAAATTCATCAAGAAGGAACTCTGACTAATGCCAGTAACCTTGAAAGGAAATACTTGAAAGAGAATTGCAGACAGAAACTTATATAAGATAGCCCCGCTCACACTGAAAGTCATCCCACCTGCTATCTGGCTGAGCAAATATGTGTATAATTAAAAGCAGATATTTGAAAGAATGTCCATACCCAGCAGACTCTTGAATTCTAAGAGTTATAAAGGCTCCACCTCATTTAAGCTGCATATTCCACCCTTTGGGGGCTCTGGAGAAATGAACCAGTAACATTTGGCAAATAGTAATGCTATCTGCAAAGCAAAGAGTAACACGAACATCTTGACCTGCCAAGGACATGTTATTTTAAGCGTACCGAACCTCAAAGACCTTCTCAGTGCCAGCTGCACCCATTTAAAAAGAGCCCCTACTGGCTGAGATGCTTAAGGACTGGAATGAAAGTTAGCTAAAACACTGAGAAACTTCCCAACCTAAATGTCTTTATGCTTTAACTTCCTCTGAAGAATAATAAACCATGGTGGGAGTGTGAACATATATTACATTAATGAGAATAACAAACAGTTTCTTGTCCTAGTTGATTTGGGTACACCACGCCGTAAACTCATTCCAAGGTTTAAGTCCTTAGAAGTACGAGCTAAGGCTGGACACAAAAATGTATATATTCAGGATTTTTCCTCAGAGAAAAGCATGCAGGATGGTCTCATTTAACAAACTATTTGACATTTCCATTTACTTATCTCTCGCACCATCTCCCCATGTTGTCCCATAGTGGATTGAAACAAATTTTTTAATGGAACTCGGAATACAGAATGTTTTGCAGCTCACAGGATCAAATGTGGAGTTTGAGAGTGTTGTTTTGTTTTGGTTTTGGTTTTGCATTTGCAACATTGATGAAATTCCCTGGAAAGTTACAATTACTGCTGAATACTGATCCTAGATACTTTTTTGGTACATATTTTCCAGCAGTATTAGTTTGTTGCAGTAAAAACAAAAACAAAGAGTCTTGTGGCACTTTGAAGTATAAGAAATGTATTATGGGAGGTAGGAGCAGCGGAGGCATTATAGCCTCTATGTCCTCCCTTGCAGTACTTTACGATGAATGGGTCTCTGACCCATTTAGCTGAGTCATGGTGCCCGCCAGGGCAAGGGACAGGGGCTGAGAGGCCATTGGATCCAGGGGATGCATGGCCTCTCCTCTCCCCGCTCACTGGCATGCCTTGCATTCCTCCCTCTTCTTCTCCTTCCTGAGGTCAGAGCTTCAACCTCAGGAAAGGGATATGCCATGGGGCTTTCTGAGGCATCTGGGGGGGGCCCTTAGGGAGGAATCTCACTTGGATTTCCCCTGCCAAAGTCATAGCTTTGTCCACGGCCTCAGAGGGGGAAATCCCCAGTATCCTATGGCCCCCTGAGATGCCATCTGGGGGCCATAGGATTGCATTCTAAATCTGTTCATCTTTAAGGTAGGGGTCCCCAACCTTTTTGGACCCATGGGCACATTTGGGAATTTGAGGCCATGCTGTGAGCACCACAACAAAATGCCTAATCCATGGATCACTACTGTGGCATCTACCTGTCATGTCTATGGATCTTAGGCTGTGTTTTGTTGAGCAAAAACTTCTGTTTTGTGTCTATAGCACACTGCAACGTCTCTTTAAAAAGGGATTATCTAATTCAGCTAATTGCTGGTGGTGAAATACAGCTAATGCTTCTTTAAACATATGTTTTGGCAATGTCCAGTAGTTGCTTCTTTTGGGAAGGAGTTTATTTATTACACAAATAAATTTTGTACTGGACCAGTCTTTAACATTCACTGATGTACACACTCTTTTAAATTATTTACCTCCTTAATGGAAATTAACAAATAGTCTGCAGAAATGGATTCTCTGCATCCTTTTGATTGCTAAAAGACTGATATTACAACATTGGAAGGGTAAACACTCACCTCCTATAATGGATTGAGGACCTTACAATGCTTTCAATATTTGAAAGGGTGGCATATAGATGCCGCCTTCAAATGGAGACGTATTTGAATATTTGGTGCACTTTTGTTGTAGCTCATGTATAATTGCTAGAAAGTTGTATGCATTTCATGCATGTGTGTGTGTGTGTGTGTGTGCGCACGCACGCGTGTGTGTGTGTGTGTGTATTTTAAATGGCAAAAAATTAAAATTAAAAAATCCAAAAAAAATGTCCCACAGGCACCACATTGGATGGATACACATTCACAGGTGTCACTGAAGGTGCCGTTGGGTGCCATGGTGCCCATGGGCACCGCATTGGGGACCCCTGCTTTAAGGTGCCAGAAGACTCTGTTGTTGTTTTTCTGAAAATAGTTGTGTGCCCACCTTACAACAAATATTAATCCTTAATCAAATCATAGTTTTAAAAGTAAGCTTTAATCAATATCAAGCACATAACACATTTTAATACTTTTTAAAATGACCTGGAGGGCAATCCAATGCATTTCTGCTCAGAGGTAAGTCACTTTGAGATCAGTGGGACTTACTTCTGAGTAGCCATGCATAGGATTGTGCAGTTAATTTGGGTGAAGTGCTTTTTGCAAGTGTTAGCTGGTAAAAGGTAACATTTAAGAATGTGTTATTATTCTGTAGAATACCACTGGAGATTGGGAGATGTTGGAGTTTAAATTTAATTCTTAAGGGGTGGAGAGGGGGAGAGAGGGAGGGAATGGGAAAGAACTCGTTCTTTTTTCTTTGCTTCTTTGCTTCCTTGCTTCCTCTCCTTCCTTTTTTCCTTTCTTTCTTCTCTTTCTGTTATTATGGTGTCCTAACTAAAATATTGCATGGATGAGAATTGAAGTATTGAGTAGGTTGTTGGTAATTTTGGTAGTGTTTATAAAGATAAAATAAATAAAAAATATATTAAAAAAAAGAATGTGTTATTGTTGACAATCATTGTAACGTTCACAAAAGTTTGAATCATTCAAAATCTAAGTCAACAAAGGATGGTTGAGAAAGTAGCAGCTACCCTATAGATCAAAAACTGGTAAAACGGTCTGAAATGTCTCTCCTAATTTATTATAGGCTGATGCCATCTTTTAAAAAAATAATTTGTTCAGGTTTTTATCCTACTCAAACTCAAGGCTTAGAGCAGTTCATATGACAGAGCAATAATATAAGCATGGATGTCCTGAGTCATACATTATGTTCTCCATGTGACTGCTTTCCTGAGCTAGAATCTTTCTCCCCGACATGGCGACATCCTACTTTTCCATGTGTGGTCTCAAGTAGTACAATTCTAGGAAAGCTTCACCACCACATGCTTTCTTGGTATGTGTTGCTTGGCCCTTAGCCAACTATCTATCTAGTAAATCTTTGTCATTCCAATGGCAATTCAGAGGCAGCGCTTATCATCTGTAGCAACATCAATTTAGAAATGTGTGTGTGTGTGTATGTATATATATGTATGTATGTATATGTGTGTGTGTGTGTGTGTGGACAGATGATTGATAGATAGATAGATAGATAGATAGATAGATAGATAGATAGATAGATATTTGATTCCCTGAAAAAGACTTGTTTTCTTGCTACTGGACAGGGAAGCGGGGCTAGGGGCTAAGGAGGTGGTACATGCAACCCCAGTGAGACTTTTACAAGGCAAAATCCAAGAAGCCTCCGTTTGTCTTTGAAATAGTAAGCCACACATACCAAAATGACATGTTTAGTTCTGGGTGCATGGAAAAGCTAATGAAGAGACGATGACACAACCTTTCAACTATTACCGTGAAGCTGATTTCTTTTGGAAAATATTATTTGGATGAATTTTAAGCTACCTCCTCAGGTTTTGGCTTGGCCCGGTCATCTCATGCTGATACCTAAGTGGAAGAATGGAAGCACTAATCACACTTCAGTTTCCAGTAGAAACTTGAATCTTCTAGAAATGCTCATTTTTGAAAATGGGATGTATTTTATATCAAAGCAAAGGGGCTATTTGATCTATAGCCATCCATACTCCACAACATACAATGTGTGTGTGTGTGTGTGTGTGTGTGTGTGTGTGTATGAGAGAGAGAGAGAGAGAGATCTGATCTAAGGGCTTTTGATGTCAAAGAGACGTTGCCCAGTGACTCCACTGGGGCTTGGATTAGTCCCAAACATTGAACTTGATGGATTTTTAATTTCACTAGTAAAGCAAGGAGAAAAGTGGCTTTCAGGATCTTTGTAAAAGGGATCTGTGACCTCATGAAACCTAAACATAAAGTTTATTACAAACATTAGTACAAGTATGGCTTTGTCTTTCTGGTTGTGTCTTTCTTTTCTTTTTTAACAAGGCAGAAACTAAAAATGCAATAATGAATGACTAAGTAATTAACAATTTGTTACCCTTTCATGGCACCCCAAATCAGCTGCGTAGGGCAGCCATGTCACTTTGCCTAATGGAAGGGCTGGCCTAGCTGACTCAATATTCCAGAACTAGCAAAATGTCCCTTATGAGGATGTAGGGTCACCACTTGCAGGTTGCCAAAAAAAAAAAAGGAAATGGATCATTAAAAAAGAGGACATAGATCTACAGAATATTTGCATGTGCTAACTTATGTGTATAGATTCACATTTAGAGATAATGACTATCTTTTAAACAGAAATAAAATACATCTCATTGTAGTGGGGAAGACTGTGACCTGTGTGGCTGCTCAGTCTGCTGTCTGGGTGCTGTTGATTGGCAACCATCTCTTCCTTCTGATGGTTCTGCATCTTTAAGGCAGGCATAGACTGGAGAGCCCTTCAAAAACTAGAGAAACCTTTAAACCTTCTGTAAAGTCAGACACATGCTCACCCTATTTTGATGGGTTCATACATATAGATACCACCCTTTCTACAACAAGCTCTGTGTAGCACTTTGGCCTACAAAAATACTAAGGAAATATCAGCTGGGAGCCAGAAGTTTGCCCAGAGCTACTCAATGAGCTCCATAAGCAAGCAGCTATTTGAACCTGCTTTTTCCCACATCCTAAGGCATAATGCTCAATCTTATACATGGCTACTCAGAAGCAAGTCTTATTGCATTCAGTGGGGGCTTACTCCCAGGTAAGATAAGACTGCAGCCTAATGGATGGATTCAAGCTAAGCTACTTGTATTTAGTTCCCATTTGAAATCAATGTTACTTGACTTAGTGATTACCCATTGTTCACATCAATTTCAGTGGGGCCTAAGTTCAACGAACTTAGTTGGGATCCATCCCTTTGGGCAATATCCAACTGTTAGCACAAATGATGTTGCACTAGCGGAAACTAGGTTCTGAACTATGTGCAAGAGAAGAATCCAGCTAAAGTTACACTTGCACAAGCATAGTTGAGCAAGTGGTTGTGTGTTATGCTTGTGCAATGTGTTGTGCAACCCATTGTGCAATGCATTGTGCAAAATTCTTGTGCAACGCATTGCACATAACTCTTGTGCAACTGTTGGGAAACCCATTGCACAATGCGTTGTGCATCTGGTTGCATAACTGCATGCATAACCAGTTGCGCAAGCATAATGGGCAACCACTTGCACAACGGAATGATTCAGGGGAGCTCCATTAGTGCTATTTGAGATTGTGGAATGACACAGTTGGATCCTGCCCTAAATCTTTAGCAACTTTACCACATTGGCTTATCTAACAATGCCCAGCATCTCTAGCAAAGCAGCTGCAACAAATCCACTTTCCTATATATAATACGGACTAGCACTCCCATAATCCTAGAATTTCCAGCTAAGCTGGTTGTGAGATTATGGGAGTACTTATCCAACACATCGGGGGTGGGGGGGCACCTAGTCATGGAAGGCTACTTTAAATTATCTCACATAGTGGGATAAAGCCTAGTTCAACTGAAACTGTCTTAGACTGGTAAATATTTGTTCAACTAACATCAGTGAGGGGAAAACTACTCCAAAGTCAAGTTTGATTTTGTTTAGACAAATAGAGTGATAAAAATAACATGGCATCACAGAAAAGAAATGCCTTGTGAGAACATGCATCCTTAATTACCACCCTTACAGAGGTCTGTACCTGTGGCTGCATATTAGTTTCATAGTATAAAATGAAATAAACACTTTAAAAATGTGAATGTGCAAGTGTTAATAGAATGAAAGAAACAGAAGCATGAAGTATTAAAAATGTCAACTGCAGCACATCCTAATTGCACATCTGAGGGGGCAGTCCAACTGCCTTCATCTTAAGGCCTAGTATAAAAATGTAGAGTAACCACAGGAAGAGGAATGAGTAGTGGGAAAGACAAAAAGATGGGGCACAAATTGGTCAAGCAATCTTCCAAGATTACCATCTAGGAAACTCAATTGTAAAAAAGCCTTCAGAAGGCAACTACCAAGAGTTATTTACAAATGTGATATAAATGTACAAGGGCATGAGAAACATTTATTGCAAGCTCATGCAATATCTTGAAACAAGAAACATACATACACTAATCACCAATGTATATTAATTGGATCCACTGAAATATTTGGAAATGGCCATATGTTCAATTGGTTTGCAGTCCTCAAGCTTCTTACTCTGAAGTAATCTGATCAATTCTAGCAGTAAATGGTTTGCTATTTACAGCCTGGTATTATATTGCATGAGAAGGCTAGCTAAGGGCCACCTCAACAGTACATGTTATACTTGAGTTCTAACGCTCGAGTACAACAAAATACAGACATACTACCTTAGTTACTTCAAAATACTCACTAGCATGTCCAATCCTTTCGTATTTATCATTTGTGAATATTGTGAAGGAGAAAGGCTTGGATTATAATGTGATATGCACACATTTTGCATCCAGATGTTTAAAAAAACACAAGTGATAGACACAATGTGCAAAACAGCTAATCAAGCACAAGACACTTGCATGGTTCCCTGTACACATTATATCTAGGAATCCATGACCATAAATCATTTGCCCTCATGTCCTAGATCAGCCTTCCCCAACTAGGTACCCTCCAGATGTTTTGGGCATCAAATCCCATCAGCCACAGCCAGCATGGGCAACGGGCAGGAATTCTGGGAGCTGAAGACCAAAACAACTGGAGGTACCAGGCTTGGGAAGGATGTCCTGGATCTAGAGAAAGGAAGCAAAGAAGGACTTAGGAGGACAGACAATTTCTTTGTAGAACCAGGCCAACAGCCACTTCTATTGGTCCCTTGGTGTCTTGTCACAAATCATCTTTACTGAGATAATAATTCTTTTGAATAACTTGTCAAGGTGAATAGAATATGGCTTCTTTGCATATGATGCAAAGTTAATCATCTGTGTGGGGAGAAGATTCATGTTCTTTTTATTAGGATTATAATAACCTATCAGCTGGTTGCTAATAGTCCCTTCTTGGACTAGGTGCCCAAACTGCAGTGGCTGAGCAGTTCCAGGCACTTGTGTATGAGACTGATTAACTGGATCCATTTCAATTAGCATCCAGGCTTGGTTTTAGCACAGAAAGAGCCTTGGGCCATCCAACAGATGACCAATACTGGGGACAGGGACAGGAGGCATGCCTGGATCCCTTAGGATGCAATCCTATGGCTACTAGTCAGCAGCTAGACGGCCATAGGATAGGTCGGTTTCTGGGGACTGACCTCAGAGCCCGTGCTTCAGGGTCGGTTCCCTGAGAACCAACCTCCATCCCCTCCCGTGCTGCCTCATAGGCAGTGCGGAATAGCCTCACGCTCCACACTTGGAAGAGGAGTGTGGAGTGGCAAAAATGGGGCACTCCTGGGGGTGTGCCAGGGTGGGGAGGTTGAAAATGCAGATACGACACATCCTACATATGGTCCGGCTGCCGCTTCCCATGCTCCGAGGTCCCATGGCTAGACAGCTGAAGTCTAGCCACAAAAGCCAGGTGGGGGAGTGAGGAGGAGATCAGCTCCTCACCACTCCTCCTGCCCTGCACTGGATAGGCAGTTGCCCCCAGGTTCGGAGGCAACCATCAACCCAGATAGGATTGCTCCTTCCATGGCTTTTGATACGATCAGTCATGCTATCCTTCTGGATAGGCTCTTAGGGTTGGGAATTGGGGACAGAGTTGTTGGCGATCCCATTCCTACCGGGGATGGGGGTGGGGTGGCATTTGAGCTCAGTTCAAATTGCTGGTGCTTACCTTTAAAGCTTTTCTCAAGGTTGGGACCCTGATACATTTTGGAACGTTTTTGCCCATTCTCACACTTGATCACTGAGGTCATTCTCAAAGGATCTCTTCTAGGTTCAGGAGCCTTCTAACATAAAGGAATTGGTGAATAACAAGAGAGCCTTCTTGGCTGAGGCACCCCACCTTTGGAACAATTTATCCACAAAGGCTCACCTAGCACTTATTCTGATTCAGTTTTGTCACCTGTAGAAGACCTTTTTTTTTTAAATCATACCAGGTTTTAAAAAATATTCTTAAGCCACTGTGGAAGCTGTGTGTATTGTCTGCTCCTTTACCCAGCTGTGATATAATTTGTGCTGTCTTATCTTCGTTATTCTAAGGTGCCCACAGAGCACAGATGTACTGAAGGTACAGGATAAAATATAGTATATAAAGAAAGTATCAGATCCTGCCTTTGCTCTGGGAGGTGCTTAAATTCTTCTGAATGCTGGTGTATTGACTCTCCTCTTGTAGCTACCTGATCTCCTGGTCTAGCCCTGAATACAACAAACAAAACTGAGAGACTGAACCCTGGAATAGGCAGGTAGTTCTTCCCTTAGAGCAGGAATGCAGAAACTCTTTCAACCCAAAGGCCAAATCCCATTTTGGAGAAGCTCTTGGGGGCTGCATTCTTGTGGTGGGTGGGGCAAAAGGGGCAGGGTCAAAAAAAAAAATACCAGCATATTATTGCCAGTAACTAAGCTTTGCAAGAGGCATTTCAACCTTTTTTTTAAAACTTCACAAAAGCCAGAGGGCGGGGGACACTTCATCAAAGCCAGGAAACAACCAAATGATTGGTGGTTGGGAACAGGGCCGGCCCTGGGATAAATAACACCCTGAGCGAGGAGTGCCTTTGGTGCCCCGCCCCCCATGATCAATAGTAGGGCCACCCAGAGGACTTATGAGGCCTTGTGCAGGTGCGATGTCCACCGAGAACAACATTGCTCAGAACCTTGATCTCTCAGCCACCGTGCTACAGTTTGCACAAGCCAAAGTTCGAAAACCCACATTCTGAGCAGTGGCAATGCACTATGCAACACAGCAGAGCTATCCCAGGTATTACTCACAATATATTTTTTGTTTGGTAGCAGTTCCTTTCCATTATTTTTATCTTTTTCTTTAAAAAATAATACAGAAAAGTTATAAAGGAAAAAGGTGTCCAGCTGATCTCTTACAGTTTATGGCTTTATTTTATTATTATTTATATAGCACTTGTAACTTTTACAGTATTTGAAGTGCTAGGTGGTCGGTAACAAATGACATCAAAGTGGAAACTGAAAAAGAAACATACTTTATACCTAATTGAAGGAAGATCATCAGTTAGTGCCCAAACAACCTGTGGAACCTTGAAAGATAGTTTACAGACACTTAGTTTTTGCCACCCTAGCTCACTGCAGACAGACAGTACGTTTAAAGAACACAGCCACTGAGCTCAGCTTGGCACCCTCCTCACCTCAGTGCCCTGGGCAACCGTCCAGCTCGCCCACCCCTAAAGCCAGCCCTGGTTGGGAGAAGGGTGTGTGGCCTTTTGGGGAACCCCACAGGCTGGATTTGGACCATGGGCATGAGGTTCTACACCCCTGCCTTACACACAAGGAAGCCAACCATGTAGCTTGCACAGCCAACCTGCCCTACCCTGGATTAATCCCCAGCAGTGGCATAACTGAGCAGAGGAACAGCCCTCAGCACATGTGAACCACGGGGATTAATTTAATTGTACGAACAGCAACTAAGCACATGGAGATGCTAGAGGGCTGATTCCATTTTATGTTTATTTCTTCTGAAGCCAGGCTGGAGCTTCAGTGGCAACCATCGGTAAACAGAAGAGAGTTCAAATGAATGACACCCAGAATCACTCTTCCTGAAAGATGCTGCTGGTGTACAAACAGCTTAGTGGAAACCAGAAATAGAAGGGAAATCCACATAAACAGGGAGGTGGCTGACCACACTATCTCAGCCTCCTAAACACTGAACACTAAAATACCTGTGATGCAGCATCAGAGCAAAAGAAACAGCATTCCATAGACACCACCTGTTGTTGACTATTTTATGAAAGCTGAAAGTTCTGTGTTGGAAAGAAGAAAGTACAATGATTCTGCAAGAAGATTGTGCAGACTTCCCTAGTTTTTCCATGCTGCTTTCTTAGGGAAAAGAGTACAAACAAGAAAGTAAATGGGAGAAGGAGACCAGACAAGTACCATGAAAACATTCTCCCACCTTCACCCCCAGTTGTGTGGCAGGGAGGCAGGGAAAAACTAGGGTGAAATCACAGAGATACAACTATGCATATTTTGTTTCTGCTCGCTGACAGTTGGTCATGTTGAGTTAGGAATATAGTCTATTAAGTTATACGTTGGCAGAGTTATAACTCGGTACCAAGAGAGATCTCTAAACTGAAGCAAATATTCATCAGAGGTGATGAATTGCTTAGTCAATAGATGGTGGCAGCTTCTGATTTATTGTATTGTTTGGGGTAGATTTAGTCACAGTAGTAAAGCTAAAATAGCTAAACACCTGCATGTTTAAAATCTACAACTGACCAACTCCACAGGCTAGAACCATCACAATGGTCCCTTGGTTGCCCTTCTAAACAGAAATGTATTAATAGAGCCTACATTTCTCTAGTGAAAATTCATTGTGACATGGAACATAATGCCCAAGTGGAACAATCATAAAATATTTGTAAAGCCATAGCCCTGCAGCACTATTTTTTTTATTTTTTTAATAGTTTATTTACATTTCAGTATACACTAACCATACATCTTGTTTCTTAACACTTACAAATTAATTGAACAAAATATCCAATATTTAAACAAGGAGCCAAAATGAGATTGGCTTTCAGTTACATCCAAACCTTCCGTCCCATTAGGTTGTTAAAATATCCATGCTAAATCATGTGGTCTATATTGATTCCAGAATTGGATAAATAATGGCCAATTGCTGCCAAATAGTCTTTACTGATTTTTTTTCCCTTCTCAGAGCTGCTTATATGCAGTGATCTTGTTCATCAACATAATATTCCCAATTTTTCTCCTCTGTTGACCAACAATGGGACCAACAGGCATTTTCCAAATTTTTGCCAACATTATTTGTACCACTGTTAACAGACATGCATCTAGTACTGTGTGATCTTTCCTAACATACCCATCTATAGCTTCCAACAGCATTAAGATTTTCTTTTGCATTTTTATTGAGCAAAGAATTCTTGATATTTTCCTAGGTGGTACTTGTACCTTTACATCACCTTTACAGAGAAATCTTTGAAAACCACTATTGAAACTAAAGGGGGTGGGGGTGATATACCAATACTGCATTTGTTATTTAACATTTTATTTTAGTATCAGAAGGTGGGGAGGGAGAGGAGATGGCATATGAATACTACATTTGCTGCTGAGTGTGGGAAAGGTGTTCATCCCAGTCTCCAAAGCAGTATTTTGTGGATTGCTTCAGATGTGGCTCGATCTAGACATTTATTTTCAAAACCACCATTTTGGAATTTTAGGACTGGATCCTAAAGAACTCCATTTGAGAAAGTGCCAACCACTTGAATTTCTTTTTGAAAACACAGTTCTGGTAAATGTTTATAAATCCAACTACTGTATAAATCCTGCGGTGGATAGTTTTCTCCTGATTGCTTTGCAATCCAGCAAGCCCCAAACACCAGAGGGTGGCAAATGCAAGCAACTGCAGCCATTTGAACTAAACAAAACTCCCATAGTCCCACCAAGTCCTTGCACACAATGCAATTTTACCTGGCCAAAGAGAGACATTTTGAAAAATAATGACAGGCCTCATTCGGTTTTGTCAGAGCAAAGATATGGTAGAGGCTCATAGTAATTCCATATGCAATGTCATTAGACTGCCAGCTCTTTGTGGGTTTTACCACCACAATGATGGGGTGTCTATTCATTTTGTTTCACTGCTTTGGAATTTCATATTTTATAGGTCACATTTTCGGAGAAATATAGGTGAAGTATTTTAAAAGCAAGGATTGGGGCAGGAATATCTTCAGTGACGTATTGATTTCCCTTCTTACGATCGGCTCACAAAGGCTAAACATGTCCACCAATAATGGACAAAGGGTCGGGAATGGATTCTTGCCTACTTTGCATACAAACTAATGATCTGATAACAACCTATGCAGAACGGAGTCTTCAGGGAAGTGTTATACAAACCCACCCAAGTGAGGAAGGGCTGGTTCTGTCACATACATCCCATAACAACACATACATCCCATACAGACACACGGTGTGAAGGCTACAGGAAGAGGCATCCATGAGGAGAATGAGCCGGTAAGAACTCGGCATTGTGGCAGGTTCTGCATCATAACGTTGGCCTTACAGCTAAGAAAAGGAGGAAGGGATAGCATCAGTGGAGGCTGGTGGCTCCAATGTCAGTGGGGCAGTGGATCCGCTCTGGGTTTCAGTCAGAACCACCCTGGATAGCTCCTTCAGAGTTCTAACTGGTTCTGACTGAAACACAGAGCAGATTCACTGCCCCACTGACATTGGAGCCACCAGCCTCCAGCAGGTAGCATGATATAGTTACATCACTGGCTTTCTCAACTGTGGGGATAATGCTGTGCTTATACCACTATAGAAAGAAAACGAGATATCAGGGATAAGGCTAGGCTGCAACTCTTTCCCCTGACATTTACTTTTCTGCTTGTAAGGATTTTTAAAATTATTGCTCTGGAGGAGCATCCAGTCGTCTGAGGCCCCCTTGCCCCTGCAGAAGCTCTGAAGTGAGAACAGTTCAGGCAGTGGTTTTGCCTCCTCCTTTTGTTTTTTCTTTGCTTACTTCCTCTGTAAGATCATCACTGAGCATTAGCAAGGAGCAAATACACCCCAAGTGAATTCATCATTTACTCAGAAAGCAACTCATGCATGTGCACTCAGGCAAGAGTCATCCTTTAGTACGAAACCTCGTTCTGGGCATACAGGTTTCTACGCATGCGCAATACCAAGGTGCATCTTGGGAGCGGTAGTCTGGAATCGCATATTGCGGAAGGATGTCACACATCAACATGTTAAGTTTTCTGATTTGTTGTTTTCGCATGGCCTGCCTGCGTGACGCTGACGTGTGATGACTACTCACCGCTGCCGATCAGTATGCAGGGGCTTCCTCCTCCTCTTCGGAACCAGAGTGGCAGCGACAGCAGCAACGAGGGAAGCAGCTAATGAGGCTGCTTCAAGGGGGTATGTGTAGGTACTAGGACAACTGAAAATTGTGTGTGCGTGTGTATGGGGGGGTCAATCTGTAAACTGCTTTATCAGGCATGTTCCAAAGCTCACAATCAATTCTGAATAGCAAATTCATAAGACTTTGATCCAGGTGAGTATTACAAACAGATGAGCTTTGACCAATGAGCTGACTGATTATGAAGCTTGGCAGCATCACTACTGAGCCTAGGATACCCTGCAATACTTTAATTCTGTATAATTAGTGAAATACCTGAAACAGATGGTTTCTACTCCTCCTTCCTTTATGCGATTTCTTCTGCATGCACACTTAAAAAAAAAAAAATCCCAGTCCCTCTCTCTTTCTTGTCTTAAAACTCAGGAAGGGAAGGCCTGCTATCAAATAAAGATTTTTATTTTGTTTGCTTATCCTTATGCACTGTCCACGGGCACTGCCAAGCCAAATCTGAGCACATTTAAGTCCCATAGATTTCAGTGGGAGAAAACGGAATAGGTGCTCAATTCTCTTTGGCTGGTGTGTAATCAATTAGAGAGGAGAAAACGTATGCTTTGATACGGAATTCTGCTTTTGAAATGTGTTTTGAAAGGCAAAAGCCCCTAACACATCCTTCCCCAACCTGGTGTTCACTATGCTGGCTGGAGCTGATGGGAGGTGTAGTCCAAAACACCTGGAGGGCATCAAGACAAAAATACACAAGGATAATGAAATAGCAGGTTTTCCATAGTTTTACACTTTCATTTAAGATGGCTGAAATATCAAAAGTATTCAGATGATAGTTAATTCCAGTTAGGTAAATGCCTCAGATACCAGTGATAAACCAGGTGGCTCACCTTGTTAGTTTTTCAACTTTTGTATACAAAGGCTTCTTAAAAAACATGGCCATCTGGTTTTCCTGTCTGTGATATCTTATTGTGTATGAAGGAGAATGGTCCTTTTATGCAAGCCATAGAGAGTTTATGAGCCATAGAAAATCTCCCTCCACTGACTTTGGTAAGCACCATTTTTTATTTCACATTATGGAACAGAGAAATTGGCAAGTATGTCTATTGCTGTGATGTGGGCTTGGAATATATATTTCTAACACATTCAGTTGAAGGCGAGTAATTCATGAGGAACCACAGGGAAAAACTAGCTTCAGAATCTAGGAAAGATATAAAAACATGCTGGTCCAGTCTAGGGGAAAAGACAATTAAATTCAAGAAACAAAGGAATATGGAAAGACTGGGGGGGCGGGGTTTTCCATGGCAACAGAAGGGGTGGAAGGAGAAGCCAATTGTGGCTTACACGGATTTTTCAAGGATCCAGCTTTGGTCAGTGCAGGGCTCCACAAGTAAGTGTATCGCACCAGTAAAAGTAGCTTCACAGAACATACTTCCGGGTGGGGGGAGGTTGGAGTGAACGTCATCTGAAAGGCAGGGCTACTTAACCAGTAAGAGATCTCCCCCCCCCCCGTCCAGGCTCTCCCACTGCCCTTTCTCCTTTGATAAAATCCTGGGAGTTTTCCTCCCCTGTCTTTAGGGAATTAGTGCTTTAAAATGTGCTGTTTCAATTGTGTGTGTGTGCTGGGGAGATCTCTGTAAATTCTGATGTGTGCATTCAGGGGACAAGCCTCACTGACCACAGTGGGAGTTACTTCTGATAAGACACTAATTTGTAGGGGTGTATGAAAACCCTCCCCTTCATGGATCACTGCCTTCTTGTGGCGAAGGGGCTTGCGTAACTCAGTGAAACCATAAGCTATGTCGTGCAGGGCCACCCAAGACGGAGAGGTCATGGTGGAGAATTCTGACAAAATGTGGTCCACTGGAGAAGGAAATGGCAACCCACTCCAGTATTCTTGCCAAGGAAACCCCATGGAACGTATCACAAGGCTAAAAGAGATGACGCCAGAAGATGAGCCCCTCAGGTCGGAAGGTGTCCAATATACTACTGGGGAAGAGCAGAGGGAATTTCCAAGTAGCGCCAGAAAGAGTGAAGCGGCTGGGCCAAAGCCGAAAGGACACTCAGCTGTGGATGTGTCTGGTGGTGAAAAGAAAATCCGATGCTGTAAAGAACTATATTGTTTAGGAACCTGGAATGTCAGATCAATGAATCAAGGTAAGCTGGAGGTGGTCAAACATGAGATGGCAAGATTGAACATCGACATCTTGGGAATCAGCGAACTAAAATGGACAGGCATGGGCGAATTTAATTCAGGTGACCATCATATCTACTACTGTGGGCAAGAATCCCTTAGAAGAAATGGAGTAGCACTCATAGTCAACAAAAGGGTGGGAAAAGCAGTACTGGGGTACAATCTTAAAAACAATAGAATGATCTCAGTATGAATCCAAGGCAAACCATTCAACATCACAGTAATTCAAGTCTATGCCCCAACCACTGATGCCGAAGAAGCTGAGGTTGATCGGTTCTATGAAGACCTACAACACCTTCTAGAACTAACACCAAAAAAAGATGTCCACTTCATCATAGGGGATTGGAATGCTAAAGTAGGAAGTCAAGAAATCACCAGGATAACAGGCAGGCATGGCCTTGGTGTACAAAATGAAGCAGGACAAAAGCTAATAGAGTTTTGCCAAGAGTACACGCTGATCATAGCAAACACTCTTTTCCAACAGCACAAGAGACGACTCTACACATGGACATCACCAGATGGTCAATATCGAAATCAGACTGATGATGTCCTTTGCAGCCAAAGATGGAGAAGCTCTATACAGTCAGTAAAAACAAGACCTGGAGCTGACTGTGGCTCAGATCATGAGCTTCTTGTTGAAAAATTTCGGCTTAAATTGAAGAACGTAGGGAAAACCACTAAACCATTCAGCTATGACCTCAATCATATCCCTTATGAATATACAGTGGAGGAGAGGAATAGATTTCAGGGATTACACCTGATAGACAGAGTGCCTGAGGAACTATCGACGGAGGTCCGTAACATTGTTCAGGAGGCAGCAACGAAATCCATCCCAAAGAAAAAGAAGTACAAGAAAGCAAAGTGGCTGTCTGATGAGGCTTTACAAGTAGCTGACGAAAGAAGGGAAGCGAAAAGCAAGGGTGAAAGGGGAAGATATATCCAACTGAATGCAGAGTTCCAGAGAATAGCAAGGAGAGACAACAAGGCCTTCTTAAATGAACAATGCAAAGAAATCGAGGAAAACAACAGAATGGGAAAGACTAGAGATCTCTTCAAGAAAATTGGAGATCTCAAGGGAACGTTTTGTGCAAAGACGGGCATGATAAAGGACAAAGAAGGCAGGGACCTAACAGAAGCAGATGAGATTAAGAAGAGGTGGAAAGAATACACAGAAGAACTATACAGGAAAGATCTGAATGTCCCTGAAAGCCATGAGAGTGCGGTCACTGAACTTGAGCCGGACATCCTAGAGAGTGAAGTCAAGTGGGCCTTAGGAAGCATTCGTAACAACAAAGCTAGTGGAGATGACAGTCTTCCAGCTGAGCTATTTAAAATCCTAAAAGATGATGCTGTTAAAGTGCTGCATTCAATATGCCAACAAATCTGGAACACTCAACAATGGCCGCAAGACTGGAAAAGGTCAGTTTACATTCCAATTCCAAAGAAGGGCAACGCCAAAGAGTGTTCAAACTACCGCAGAATTGCGCTCCTTTCACATGCCAGCAAGGTGATGCTCAAAATCCTACAGGCTAGGCTTCAGCAGTATGCGAACCGAGAACTACCAGAAGTACAAGTGGGGTTTCAAAGAGGCAGAGGAACTAGAGATCAAATTGCCAGCATTCGCTGGATCATGGAGAAAGCAAGAGAATTCCAGAAAAACGTCTATTTCTGCTTCATTGTCTACGCTAAAGCCTTTGATTGTGTGGATCACAACAAACTGTGGCAAATTCTTAAAGTGATGGGAATACCAGACCACCTTACCTGTCTCCTGAGAAACCTGTACGAGGGTCAAGAAGCAACAGTAAGAACCAGACATGGAACAACCAAGTGGTTCAAAACTGGGAAAGGAGTACGACAAGGCTGCATATTGTCACCCTGCTTATTTAACTTATATGCAGAGTACATCATGAGAAACGCCAGGTTGGATGAATCGGAATTAAGGTTGCTGGGAGAATTATCAACAACCTCCGATATGCAGATGATACCACCCTAATGGCAGAAAGCGAAGAGGATCCCAAGAGCCTCTTGTTGAGGGTGAAAGAGGAGAGTGCAAAAGCTGGTTTGAAACTCAACATTAAAAAAACTAAGATCATGACATCTGGCCCCATCACTTCCTGGCATATAGAAGGGGAAGAAATGGAAGCAGTGACAGATTTTACTTTCTTGGGCTCCAAGATCACCGCAGATGGTGACTGTAGCCATGAAATTAAAAGACGCTTGCTCCTTGGGAGGAAAGCTATGGCAAACCTAGACAGCATAGTAAGAAGCAGAGACATCACCTTGCTGACAAAGGTTCATCTAATCAAAGCTATGGTTTTCCCAGTAGTAATGTATGGCTGTGAGAGCTGGACTCTAAGGAAGGCTGAGCGCCGAAGAATTGATGCTTTCGAACTGTGGTGCTGGAGTCCCCTGGACTGCAAGGAGGTCCAATCAGTCCATCCTAAAGGAAATCAACCCTGAGTGCTCATTGGAAGGACAGATACTGAAGCTGAAGCTCAAATATTTTGGCCACCTAATACGAAGAGAAAACTCTCTGGAAAAGACCCTGATGCTGGGAAAGACTGAAGGCAAAAGGAGAAGGGGACGGCAGAGGATGAGATGGCTAGATAGTATCACCGATGCAATGAATATGAACTTGAGCACATTCCGGGAGACAGCGCAGGACAGGAAGGCCTGGCGTGGTATGGTCCATGGGGTCACGAAGAGTCGTACACGACTGAACGACTGAACAATCAATGAAACCCCGCTTACCTGGCTCTGCTGGGGTCCGCAGGTGGGGGGAGGTGATCCATTCCTCCCCCAGAACCCTCGATGGAGGGGAGGCGATCCGTTCCTCCCCCCCAGAATCCTGCCCGGCCGGCTCTGCTCCGCGACCACCAGCCGGTCCGCTGAGCCGCTGGCCGGGCCAACCCGCAGTGGGGCCTTCAGCCACTGCCAGGCTGCTGCGGATGCAAATGGCATCCTGCGTAGCGGGCACCATTTGTGTCCCTACGCTGGCCCGTAATAGGCTACGTAAATATTTATGTAGCCTATCATGGCTAAAGCGGGAATGCAAATGGCATAGGGGACGCCATTTGCATCCCCGCTTTAGCCATGATAGGCTATGTAAATATATATGTAGCCTATCACGGGCTGGCGTAGGGACACAAATGGTGGCCGCTACGACTAGGGGTGGACGAAAGTCACTTACCTGTCCTCGAAGCTTGTTCGCAGTGGGGGGGAGGTGCTTTGCTGCTCCCCCCTCAAAGTTCAGGCCGGGGGGGGAGGCTTCCCGCCTCACCCGGCCGAAATTCAGGCCGGGAGGGAGGCTTCCCGCCTCGCCCAGCTGAAATTCAGGCCGGGGAGGAGGCGCCTCGCCTCGCCGGCCGCGAACTCCAAAGTTGTTTTAAAAAAAAACAACAACGCCCCCGTGATAGGCTACGTGACAATTAACGTAGCCTATCACGGCTAGATCTGCAGTGTCAGCCGTGATAGGCTACGTTAATCGTCACATAGCCTATCACGGGTGACTTTAAAAAAAAATAAAAATAAAGCGCGTACGCAAATGGCGGCCCCCATAGGGAGCCGCCATTCGCGTTCCTTATTTGGTCGCTGTAGTCTACGTAAAGATTTACATAGACTACGGCGAAAATAAGGGCAATGCTATTTGCGTTGCTCTTATTTTCGCCGTTGTCTACGTAAATCTTTACGTAGACTACAGGGACCAAATAAGGAACGCGAATGGCGGCTCCCTATGGGGGCCGCCATTTGCGTACGCGCTTTTTTTTTTTTTAAGTCACCCGTGATAGGCTACGTGACGATTAATGTAGCCTATCACGGCTGACTTTGCAAATCTAGCCGTGATAGGCTACGTTAATCGTTACGTAGCCTATCACAGGGGCGTGTGTTTTTTTTTTACTTTTCTTGTAATGGCGGTGGCGGCAGCCAGTCGAAAGACCGGCTGCCACCCCCGCCCCTGACGAAGACCTGACGAACCGCCGCCGGGACCCGCCGCCGGGAGGGACATTCGTGAAAGTTAAGTCCCATCCCGGGGGGGGCGGGGGGGCCGAGAATTTCTCCCCGAACAACCTTCGGAGGACCGAATGCGTTGGCACTCGGCCCTCCGAAGTTTCGGGGAGAAATTCTCCCACATCCCTACCGTTTTGCAGGGCTTTTGCGGGGTGGTGGGGTGGGTTGCTCCGTTCCACCACGGATTCTGGAATTCGGCCTCCCTGGGATCCATGACGGAATTCTCTAACATCCCTACTAATTTGTGCTTGGAAACACAGGGACAGGAAACACCCCTTGACTTGGCACACCCCTGAGCAGGGCTAGCATATCCAAGGTAAATGCAGGGGTTGGGGCACACAACTATGCCGCAGAGAACCCGACTTAAGGAAAAGGATCAGACTTTAAGCAGTCTCAGGAAATCCATTTGTTTTCCATGATAAGCTCTGGGGCGGGGTCTGGATGGCCATGACATCATATATCCCTAACAACCTCCAAACGCAGCCAGCTCGGAGCAAATCACTCATGGAGACACCCCCTGGAAGATTTGGGTTTTTCTGGTGGGTGTCTCTTTGCTTGATTTGCTGTGAGCTGGTTCCATTTCGAGGTTGTTTGGGGCACATGATGTCATGGCCATCCCACAGCCACCCAGAGCTTTTAGTGGAAAACATAGATTTCCTGAGACTACTTTAAGTCTGATTCTTTTCCTTAAGTTGGGTTCTCTGCAGTATAGTTGATGTGTGCACCAAACCCTGCATTTACGTCGGGTGTTCTAGCCCTGCCCAGGGGTCTGCCTTTCACCATGACCCCGGTCAAGGGGTGTTTCCTGTCCCTGTGTTTCCCATCTCTGTGTTTCCCAACACAAACCAGTTAATGTCTACTCAGAAGTAACTCCCATTGTGGTCAATGAGGCTTATTCCCCTGAATGTGCACTTCAGAATTTACAGAGATCCCCCTCAATTGAAATAGCACATTTTAAAGCACTAATTCCCTAAAGGCTTTAAAGTGCTATATCGAAGCTGCAATTCTCGGTTGATTGGCTTATTGCCATTCGGAAGTAACGAATTCGCACCTTCGACCCTGCACTGCATCAGGTTAGAAAGGGGGCTAGTTTCCCATCCCTGTCTTTCCCAGCACAAACATATGTGTGTGTACTCAGAAGTAACTTCCATTGTTGTCAATGAGGCTTGCTCCCAAAAGGAGCACTCCAGATGTTACCGAGTTTCCCATGTATCGAAATAATGCATTTAGGGGCCTTAATGTCAAAGCTGTGTGTCTTTGATGTCTGCTTCCTTGCTTTTCAGAAGTAATTAACTCACAGCTTCGATCCTTTGCAGCATCGAGAACTTCAGCAGAAAGGAGAAAGGGGATTAAAAAGGGGGCCGGTTGGAGCCACAGTGGTTCAAGTATTCAGATAAAGGCTGTGAAGTGCTATGGTGAAGCTGCTTTCTCAGCTGTAAGGGAGTAGTTAATGTGAAGCTTCAATTGTTCACAGCATCAGGAGGTTCAGGTGAGGAAGAAGGCTGTACCTGTGTTTCTTTAATGTTTGTTTTGGAGTAATTAGTGTGAAGCTTCGATCACTTGCAGCTTTGTCAGCGGTAAGGAAGGACGGGGAAGCCTCACGCATTGGGTGGGGGAAGCCTCTTGCATTGGTTGATCAGCCCCTGCCAGTCTGATGACTTTCACTCCAATTCCTCACACCCTGAAGTATGTTCCTGTGAAGGGACTTGGAATGGTGCAGTGCACGTATTCATGGAGCCCTGCATGGACCAAAGCCAGCTCCTTGAAAAATCCGAGTAAGCCACCACTGGCTTCTCCTTCCATTATCATGGAGACACCCCCCTTGTCTTAGTCAGAACTTTCTTTATTCTAATGTCAAAAGACAAGCAGCCTTTTCCCACAGGAAATGCAATGTAATATCTTTGAAGTCTGGTAGTGCTGAGCCCAGTTTATGGGTACTAGAAGAAAAACAGTAAACATTTCTATTTAAACTATAATTTAAACTAGCTACATTAAACATACAGCTGCCACCAAAAATGGAAATGATGTGTTTAATTCTCCCATCCCCTCCATAATGTCCAGGGCACTTATCCATGTCCTGACCTCATGGTGCTGTCAATTTCCCTGCTTCCCATCAGTGGAAGCCAATGAGGTGGAGCAGGGAAAGGGGAGAAAATGCACAATAACATGATGCCAGGACTTAGGCGATTTGTCCTAGACATTAAAGTGGGGAAGGGGAATTAACTCTTTTTTCTTTCTTTTTTTGGCAGCAGCCACACATTTATATTGTTTGGTGAATGGATAGATGGATGTTGTTTGGTTTGCTTTTGATATTGTTATATTTGTTTGGGTAAGATTTTGTTAGCAGCTCTGAGCTTCTTTTAGGAAGGAAAGGCAGGGTAAAAGCATGACAGGAAAATGTAATGTTGGTTCAGCCTAATAAAGTCAAAGCACTTGGGCGGGGGTGGGGGGAGTAACAGACAATAACTATGATTAAATACAAGCTAAAGAATGAAATCCCCTTCATGGATCACTGCCTTGTTGTGGCGAAGGGGCTTGTGTAACTCAGTGAAGCCATAAGCTATGTCGTGCAGGGTCACCCAAGAGGGACAGGTCATGGCAGAGAGTTCTGACAAAATGTGGTCCACTGGAGAAGGAAATGGCAACCCACTCCAGTATTCTTGCCAAGAAAACCCCATGGAACGTATCACAAGGCTAATAGAGATGACACTGGAAGATGAGCCCCTCAGGTCGGAAGGTGCCCAATATAATACTTGGGAAGAGCAGAGGGAATTTCCAAGTAGCGCCAGAAAGAGTGAAGCAGCTGGGCCAAAGCCGAAAGGGCACTCAGCTGTGGATGTGTCTGGTGGTGAAAAGAAAATCCGATGCTGTAAAGAACAATACTGTTTAGGAACCTAGAATGTAAGATCAATGAATCAAGGTAAGCTGGAGGTGGTCAAACATGAGATGGCAAGATTGAACATCGACATCTTGGGAATCAGAGAACTAAAATGGACAAGCATGGGCGAATTTCATTCAGGTGACCATCGTATCTACTACTGTGGGCAAGAATCCCTTAGAAGAAATGGAGTAGTACTCATAGTCAATAAAAGGGTGGGAAAAGCAGTACTGGGGTACAATCTCAAAAATGACAGAATGATCTCAGTACGAATCCAAGGCAAACCATTCAACATCACAGTAATTCAAGTCTATGCCCCAACCACTGAGGCCGAAGAAGCTGAGGTTGATCAGTTCTATGAAGACCTACAACACCTTCTAGAACTAACACCAAAAAAAGATGTCCTCTTCATCATAGGGGACTGGAATGCTAAAGTAGGAAGTTAAGAAATCACCGGGATAACAGGCAAGCATGGCCTTGGTGTACAAAATGAAGCAGGACAAAGGCTAATCGAGTTTTGCCAAGAGAACACGCTGATCATAGCAAACACTCTTTTCCAACAGCACAAGAGGTGACTCTACACATGGACATCACCAGATGGTCAATATCGAAATCAGACTGATGATGTCCTTTGCAGCCAAAGATGGAGAAGCTCCATACAGTCAGTCAAAACAAGACCTGGAGCTGACTGTGGCTCAGATCATGAGCTTCTTATTGCAAACTTTCGACTTAAATTGAAGAACGTAGGGAAAACCACTAAACCATTCAGGTATGACCTAAATCATATCCCTTATGAATATACAATGGAGGTGAGGAATAGATCTAAGAGATTAGACCTGATAGACAAAGTTCCTGAGGAACTATGGACGGAGGTCCATAACATTGTTCAGGAGGCAGCAACGAAATCCATCCCAAAGAAAAAGAAGTGCAAGAAAGCAAAGTGGCTGTCTGATGAGGCTTTACAAGTAGCTGAGGAAAGAAGGGAAGTGAAAAGCAAGGGAGAAAGGGGAAGATATACCCAACTGAATGCAGAGTTCCAGAGAACAGCAAGGAGAGACAAGAAGGCCTTCTTAAATGAACAATGCAAAGAAATTGAGGAAAACAATAGAATGGGAGAGACTAGAGATCTTTCCAAGAAAATCAGAGATATCAAGGGAACGTTTGGGCATGATAAAGGACAAAGAAGGCAGGGACCTAACTAGGGATGGCGGAGAATTTCTCCCTGAATCTTCGGGAGGCCGAGCACCGACGCATTCGGCCCCCCGAAGTTGGTTGGGAAATTCTCCACCGGCCCCCCGCCGCCCCCCGGGACGGGACTTACCTTTAGCGAATGTCCCTCTGGGCGGTGGGTCCCGGCGGCGGTTCGTCGCGGGTGGGGGTGGCGGCCGGTCTCCCGACCAGCTGCCGTCACCGCCATTGCAAAAAAAAATAATAAAGTAAAAAAAAAAACCACCCATGATAGGCTACGTAACGATTTATGTAGCCTATCACGGCTAGATTTCCAAAGTCAGCCATGATAAGCTACGTTAATCGTCACGTAGCCTATCACGGGTGACTTTGGGGGGAAAAAAAAAAGCACGTATGCAAATGGTGGCAGCCCATGGGCACCACCATTCGCGTTACTTATTTTGGCACGTCTAGTCTACGTAAAGATTTACGTAGACTACGGCGAAAATAAGGGCACGCATTTGGCGTTGCCCTTATTTTCACCATAGTCTACGTAAATCTTTACGTAGACTAGATGTGCCAAAATAAGGAACGCAAATGGCGGCGCCCATGGGCCGCTGCCATTTGCGTACGTGCTTTTTTGTTTTGTTTTTCAAAGTCACCCGTGATAGGCTACGTGACGATTTACGTAGCCTATCATGGCTGACTTTGGAAATCTAGCCGTGATAGGCTACGTAAATCATCACGTAGCCTATCACGGGGTCTTTTTTTTTTTTTTTTACTTTTTGTTGCGCGGCTGGGGAGACGGGGCACTTCTCCCCGGCCTGAATTTCAGCCGGGCGAGGCGGGAAGCCTCCCCCTCTTCGCCTGAACTTCGGGGGGAAAAGCGAAGCGCCTCCCCCCCACCGCGAAGCCAAGCTGCGAAAAGGTAAGTGACTTTCGTACATCCCTAGACCTAACAGAAGCAGATGAGATTAAGAAGAGGTGGAAAGAATACACAGAAGAACTATACAGGAAAGATCTTAATGTCCCTGATAGCCATGAGAGTGCAGTCACTGAACTTGAGCCCGACATCCTAGAGAGTGAAGTCAAGTGGGCCATAGGAAGCATTACTAACAACAAAGCTAGCGGAGATGACAGTATTCCAGCTGAGCTATTTAAAATCCTAAAAGATGATGCTGTTAATGTGCTGCACTCAATATGCCAACAAATTTGGAACACTCAACAGTGGCCACAAGACTGGAAAAGGTCAGTTTACATTCCAATTCCAAAGAAGGGCAATGCCAAAGAGTGTTCAAACTACCGCACAATTGCACTCATCTCACATGCCAGTAAGGTGATGCTCAAAATCCTACAAGCTAGGCTTCAGCAGTATGTGAACCAAGAACTACCGGAAGTACAAGCGGGGTTTCGAAGAGGCAGAGGAACTAGAGATCAAATCGCCAACATTCGCTGGATCATGGAGAAAGCAACAGAATTCCAGAAAAACATCTATTTATATGCAGAATACATCACGAGAAACGCCGGGTTGGATGAATCACGTCGGAATTAAGATTGCCGGGAGAATTATCAACAACCTCAGAGACGCAGACAATACCACCCTAATGGCAGAAAGCGAAGAGGATCTCAAGAGCCTCTTGTTGAGGGTGAAAGAGGAGAGTGCAAAAGCTGGTTTGAAACTCAACATTAAAAAATGAAGATCGTGGCATCTGGTCCCATCACTTCCTGGCATATAGAAGGGGAAGAAATGGAAACAGTGACAGGTTTTACTTTCTTGGGCTCCAAGATCACCGCAGACGGTGACTGTAGCCATGAAATTAAAGGACGCTTGCTCCTTGGGAGGAAAGCTATGGCACACCTAGACAGCATAGTAAGAAGCACAGACATCACCTTGCTGACAAAGGTTCATCTAATCAAAGCTATGGTTTTCCCAGTAGTAATGTATGGCTGTGAGAGCTGGACTATAAGGAAAGCTGAGCGCCGAAGAATTTATGCTTTCGAACTGTGGTGCTGGAGAAGACTCTTACGAGTCCCCTGGACTGCAAGGAGGTCCAATCAGTCCATCCTAAAGGAAATCAACCCTGACTGCTCATTGGAAGGACAGATACTGAAGCTGAAGCTCAAATATTTTGGCCACCTAATGCGAAGAGAAAAGTCACTGGAAAAGACCCTGATGCTGGGAAAGATTGAAGGCAAAAGGAGAAGGGGACAGCAGAGGATGAGATGGCTAGATAGCATCACCAATGCAACGAATATGAACTTGAGCACACTCCGGGAGAGAGTGGAGGACAGGAAGGCCTGGCGTGCTATGATCCATGGGGTCACGAAGAGTCGGACATGACTTAATGACTGAACAACAACAACACCAAAGAATGAAATGTCAAAAATAAATATTGAGTGGATTTTAATTTATCCCTGTTTCATACAGTATATCTTTTCAGATGCTACTCTTGAAAACTTGTGTATAGGATGCCAGTTGAAGATTCCAATTACTATTACCAAATTTATTTTCAAATGCTGGACAGAGCAATGGTATCCCTTAGAGCAGCCTTCCCCAACCTGGTGCCCTCCAGATGTGTCAGCCTATTGTTTGCTGGCTGGGGATGCTGGAAGTTGTACACCCACACACCTGTAGGGCACCATGCTGGGGAAGGCCACCTTTGGGTTCTTGGCAGGGAGAAGGACTTATCTTGATTGACTGGTACCACAGTGCTGACATGGTTCACATATTCCCTTCCCAGTTTACTTTTGAAACCCATTATTGAAGGATGGCCAGATCACCACCACCACAAGAAATGGCACGGTTGTAAGATAGGAGTGGCATGGCCAGACATGTTTTTCTGCCTGCCACTGAGCTATTAATTGTACTACTGTCGTGTCCAGGAAATAACACCAGATATATGACCTCACATTACATATTAATAGCATAATAACCTTAGCTCTAGGACTTTCAATATTAATCTTAGTATGAACGAGCTGTTTCTGTGGTTGATGGCTGCCTGATGGTTTTCCCTGAAATCCATGTCAGTTATGGCCAGTAATCCCATTAGTGTTACCTTCTGCAAATCTACAACTGTCATTAATTTCTTCAGAACTAGCAAGCATAGCATTTCATAACAAGGTGGCCTTTGACTAGGCAAATTGTATACCTGCTAAGCAGTTGGTTTGCCACTTGTTCATAAATGAATAAGTCATTGTCTAGTCTAGTTAGAAGCAACTGATGGGGATTGAATCCAATCCTTGTGTGAGCAGAAGTCTGCTTGCGCAACTTCTGCTCATGTGGAAGGACTTCCTTGTCCTCTCCTCTCCCCTGCAGCCCGCCACCCGCACCCTCCGGTGTGCCACAGACCTCTGGAGGGTCCCCCAACCCATGAGGGGCTGCAAGAGGGGAGGGGAAATCCATTCCTCTAGAGGTTCCCTTCCGCTGGCAGAACAAGACCCCTTGTGTTGTACAACATAACTTCTAGCCTGTGCCACTAGGGAATATATTAACTGATAGTCCAATACGTAAACACATCTTATAGATGTTTCAGCATTTCTAGGTCATCAGGAGCAGACCAGTGAAATAGATCTTTGACTGCTAGAAAAAGTTTGAAAACGTGTTTACCATACATTTAACCAAACAGAATTGCTATCTTCTTGCAGGAAACTGCAAAACTATTTAAGGTTCCTTAGTCCATCTTAAATGTCTTGCACAATAATGTCTTTTTGAGAATAACTGCTGTCATTGTCTTATGTTGCTTTTCAATGATAATTTATCAGGGGCAGAAGTATACAATTTCTTTTTCTCTTTTTAAGACAGGGCTTCCAGGACCAGGTTAGATGAGAAAATGAGCTGTACAGAACAATGGAGGAAATGAACTGGAAGAAATACATGAATGCACAATGTTTCCTCTGTTCCAGCCATTAATAGAGACACGAAATGGAACATTATGCACAGCGCAACACCTGATCCTAAGGGAAGCGAGCGAGAATCTCAAGTTATATCAGTTTGGTGACTCCTATAAGGGATGTATTCAAAACGTTTTTTATGGTTGCATCTTACTCCAAAAGACTCCCTGGGTTAAAATGGCTAGACATGCGAAAATAAATAAAAAGATTGAATTCTCCTTCTTCATTTTTATATTATTATTTTAGGCAAATGTTAGGGATAACACAAATTTTACTCAGTGGAAATTGGCCAGCTACAATGATAATGTATAATCATTAAGCTGCTTGCTCCGGACAGGGATATTTTCAGAAATGAGTATTACAGCTGTGATATGAATGCAGAACTCTAGGGTTGTTGGTGTGTGTGTGTGTGTGTGTGTGTGTGTGCATTTACAAGCCCTGTCTAACACCCTGATCCTGCAAAAACTCAAAACATAATTAGTAGAGAACTTTCTATTCTCTTCTACTGGGACTTTTTACCCCCTTCTGTGGTTAGAACATGTTGCAGACAGACAGAGAGGAGACTTTGCTTTTTATAAAAACATGGATATATGTCTAGCACGAACTGTTGGAACCATTAAAACCAGCATTATAGCCATTTGGGGAAGGGATATAGCTCATCAGCAAAGCACATCCTTTGCATGCAGAAAGCCTCTCATTCCATTTCTGGCATCTCCAGTTAAATAGTTCTCAAGAAGCAGAGCTGGAAAAGACTTCCACCTGAGTAGAGAGCTGATGCCAGTCAAAGTACACAATACTGGGCTACATTATTGATGATCTAACTCAATCTAACTCAGCAGCTTCATAGGTTCATTGCCAGTGTCTTTGGGTCGCTTTGATATGCTGTGGAATTAGCTCCAAATTATCCTAGCCCATGGACAGAAGTACAAAGAAGGTGAGAGTACAGTGCTGGAGTGAAAGGCCTTATGAAAAAGGTGGGTTTATAAAGGAGTGTTAAGGGAGAGAAGAAGTTGATAGATAAAAGGGGCATGATTCCAGGCAGAGAGGTCAGGAAGGGAGAATCGGAAAGCAGAAGAGTAGAGTCAAAAGACTATGTGGAACAGAAAGACAAAGAAGGGTTATAAGGGAGGCCTAATTGATGTCTCTTGAATGGAGTCACGTCATTTCCCCCAATATACAAGTGTGCCAGCATTATGAAGCTGGCATTCAAATTTAGATTTCATAAGGCCACATCTAAGGCTTGCCAGAGGAGTGCCATCTTCTGAACCTAAGCATATTAATTACGAATACATTTCTTAATGCAAATGCCTACTCATTCACTTGTTCTTGTTATCTCACAGTACTCCTGTAGAATTAGGGAGCAATCCTATCTGGATCGATGGTCGCCTCCGAGCCCAGGGGCGACCACCTATCCACTTTAGGGCAGAAGGAGTGGTGAGGAGAGGATCTCCTCTTTGCTCCCCTCACCTGGCTTTCATGCCTAGACAGACTATTTTGGCTGTCTATGCATACCACAGGACCTCACAGCATGGGGAGAGGTGGCCAGATAACACATACGAAGTGTCATACCAGCACTTCCAACCTCCCTGCCCTGGCCTACCCCCAGGAACACCCCACTTCTCCTGCTCCACGCTGCTCTTCTGAGCACAGAGTGCAGGGCTGATCTGTGCTGCCTACGAGATGGTGCAGGTGGGGGTGCAGGTTGGTTCTCAGGGAACCGACCTTGGACCATGGGCTCCAGAGTCGGTTCCCAGGTATTGACCAATCCTATGGCTGTCTAGCCACTGACTAGCAAGCCATAGGATTGCGCCCTTAGTCTCATTTTACAAAGGGGCAACTGAAGCAGCAAGAAAGCCAGTTGCTCAAGGGTAACATAAATGAAACAGAATTTGAATTCACGCCCATGAATAAAACAGGATTTTGAATAATTTACCAACGTTCTCAAATTTATTCATATTCAGAACAGAAGGAACATGAGATTTTAAAAGACCAGATGTATGAGAAACCAAAACTGACAAATTGGTCCATCCAGGCACAGGGCTTTGACTGCGTTGCTCTTAAAAGTCTGGCTTTGAATCCCTATGTATTCAACCATGTTCATGCTGAATTAGGGCTGTCACTTCTTTTTTTCTGACAGGCTCCTCATCTTTAACAGCTATATGGCAGGCAGGTACATCATGGCCCTCTCCATGCTGAGAACAGCTGTACCTCTCAAATGGCTGGTGCTGATGATGGGTGAGAATTTCATTTGGTTTTGGTTTTTTATTTTAAAATATCTACCAAAATTCAAAAAATTCTTCATATTCAGGACAGAAAGAACTTCAGATTAGAAAATCTGAACGTGGGAGAAAGCTAAACTGGCAGATTTGTCCTTGACTAGTTGATGCCAGTTTTTTGTTGTTCAGTCGTTCAGTCGTGTCCGACTCTTCGTGACCCCATGAACCATACAACGCCAGGCCCTCCTGTCCTGCGCTCTCTCCCGGAGTGTGCTCAAGTTCATATTCATTGCATCGGTGATGCTATCTAGCCATCTCATCCTCTGCCATCCCCTTCTCCTTTTGCCTTCAGTCTTTCCCAGCATCAGGGTCTTTTCCAGAGAGTTTTCTCTTCGCATTAGGTGGCCAAAATATTTGAGCTTCAGCTTCAGTATCTGTCCTTCCAATGAGCACTCAGGGTTGATTTCCTTTAGGATGGACTGATTGGACCTCCTTGCAGTCCAGGGGACTTGTAACAGTCTTCTCCAGCACCATAGTTCGAAAGCATCAATTCTTCGGCGCTCAGCCTTCCTTAGAGTCCAGCTCTCACAGCCATACATTACTACTGGGAAAACCATAGCTTTGATTAGACGGACCTTTGTTAGCAAGGTGATGTCTCTGCTTCTTACTATGCTGTCTAGGTTTGCCATAGCTTTCCTCCCAAGGAGCAAGCGTCTTTTAATTTCATGGCTACAGTCACCGTCTGCAGTGATCTTGGAGCCCAAGAAAGTAAAATCTGTCACTGCTTCCATTTCTTCCCCTTCTATATGCCAGGAAGTGATGGGGCCAGATGTCATGATCTTCGTTTTTTTAATGTTGAGTTTCAAACCAGCTTTTGCACTCTCCTCTTTCACCCTCAACAAGAGGCTCTTGAGATCCTCTTCGCTTTCTGCCATTAGGGTGGTATTGTCTGCATATCGGAGGTTGTTGATAATTCTCCCAGCAATCTTAATTCCGACCTGTGATTCATCCAACCTGGCGTTTCTCATGATGTACTCTGCATATAAGTTAAATAAGCAGGGTGACAATATGCAGCCTTGTTGTACTCCTTTCCCAATTTTGAACCACTCGGTTGTTCCATGTCTGGTTCTTACTGTTGCTTCTTGACCCTCGTACAGGTTTCTCAGGAGACAGGTAAGGTGGTCTGGTACTCCCATCACTTTAAGAATTTGCCACAATTTGTTGTGATCCAAACAATCAAAGGCTTTAGCGTAGTCAATGAAGCAGAAATAGACGTTTTTCTGGAATTCTCTTGCTTTCTCCATGATGCAGCCAATGTTGGCGATTTGATCTCTAGTTCCTCTGCCTCTTCGAAACCCAGCTTGTACTTCCAGTAGTTCTCAGTTCGCATACTGCTGAAGCCTAGCTTGTAGGATTTTGAGCATCACCTTGCTGGCATGTGAAATGAGCGCAATTGTGTGGTAGTTTGAACACTCTTTGGCGTTGCCCTTCTTTGGAATTGGAAAGTAAACTGACCTTTTCCAGTCTTGCGGCCATTGTTGAGTGTTCCAAATTTGTTGGCATATTGAATGCAGCACTTTAACAGCATCATCTTTTAGGATTTTAAATAGCTCAGCTGGAAGACTGTCATCTCCACTAGCTTTGTTGTTACTAATGCTTCCTAAGGCCCACTTGACTTCACTCTCTAGGATGTCCGGCTCAAGTTCAGTGACCGCACTCTCATGGCTATCAGGGACATTAAGATCTTTCCTGTATAGTTCTTCTGTGTATTCTTTCCACCTCTTCTTAATCTCATCTGCTTCTGTTAGGTCCCTGCCTTCTTTGTCCTTTATCATGCCCATCTTTGCACAAAACGTTCCCTTGAGATCTCCAATTTTCTTGAAGAGATCTCTAGTCGTTCCCATTCTGTTGTTTTCCTCGATTTCTTTGCATTGTTCATTTAAGAAGGCCTTGTTGTCTCTCCTTGCTATTCTCTGGAACTCTGCATTCAGTTGGATATATCTTCCCCTTTCTCCCTTGCTTTTCGTTTCCCTTCTTTCGTCAGCTACTTGTAAAGCCTCATCAGACAGCCACTTGGCTTTCTTGCATTTCTTTTTCTTTGGCATGGATTTCGTTGCTGCCTCCTGAACAATGTTACAGACCTCCATCCATAGTTCCTCAGGCACTCTGTCTATCAGGTCTAATCCCTGAAATCTATTCCTCACCTCCACTGTATATTCATAAGGGATATGATTTAGGTCATACCTGAATGGTTTAGTGGTTTTCCCTACGTTCTTCAATTTAAGCTGAAATTTTGCAATAAGAAGCTCATGATCTGAGCCACAGTCAGCTCCAGGTCTTGTTTTTACTGACTGTATAGAGCTTCTCCATCTTTGGCTGCAAAGGACATAATCAATCTGATTTCGATATTGACCATCTGGTGATGTCCATGTGTAGAGTCGTCTCTTGTGCTGTTGGAAAAGAGTGTTTGCTATGATCAGCGTGTTCTCTTGGCAAAACTCTATTAGCTTTTGTCCTGCTTCATTTTGTACACCAAGGCCATGCCTGCCTGTTATCCTGGTGATTTCTTGACTTCCTACTTTAGCATTCCAGTCCCCTATGATGAAGAGGACATCTTTTTTTGGTGTTAGTTCTAGAAGGTGTTGTAGGTCTTCATAGAACCGATCAACCTCAGCTTCTTCGGCATCAGTGGTTGGGGCATAGACTTGAATTACTGTGATGTTGAATGGTTTGCCTTGGATTCGTACTGAGATCCTTCTATCGTTTTTAAAGTTGTCCCCCAGTACTGCTTTTCCCACGCTTTTGTTGACTATGAGTGCTACTCCATTTCATCTAAGGGATTCTTGCCCACAGTAGTAGATACGATGGTCACCTGAATTAAATTTGCCCATGCCTGTCCATTTTAGTTCGCTGATTCCCAAGATGTCGATGTTCAATCTTGCCAGTTTACATCAGGCAAAAATCTAACCAATGGCCTTTTTTTCTTTACAATAACAGACTGCCTGCATATGGTCTCAGCTGCTTCATTGTGACACCCCAGATTTAAAATATAGAGACTTGGGAAAGAGTGAGCTTAATTTCTAACTGGACAGGTGTTCAGTCCATTTTTTTAAATCCCACCTGTTTAAAACCCTGTTCAGGTGACATATCTGGGTTGATCTTGATGGACGAATGAATTATCTGATTTGGTATAAGGGAGTTTCATACATCCATCCTTCCCTGACTTGACACCCTCCAGATGTTTTGGACCACAAATCCCATAACCCCAACCACTGACCATGCTGGCTGGGGCTGATGGGATTTCTAGTCCAAAACATCTGGAAAGTGTTAGGTTCAGGAAGACTGATATAGGCTCTCTCCAGAACTTAAATGTGCATGGAGGGGCAGGATTATCAGGTTCAGTTCCCCACCCCCAACATGTTGAGTAAACAGATATGTGGCCCAAACAGGGCTCAAGTCATTGAATTTGAAGCGGTAAGGTTCAACACCTGCAGCAACAATAATCCTGAGACGCTGAGAGCGACACAGAAAGATATTGGCCATTCAAAGCTTTGAAAGCCCATTTAAAGGAATAGTAACCCAAAATAATACATTTGAAACGTACTTGGATCTAGTTACATTTGTCCCTGTCTTGCTACAGATGGGCTGTTAACTATTACAAGGCTGACTGTTAAGCAGTACAAGAGAGATTAATTACATATTTGCTCCTCCTAGAGCAAAACTCACTTATGGGGTGCCACAGGGTTCCATCCTCTCCCTGATGCTATTTAACATCTATGTGAAGCTGCTGGGGGCTATCATCAAGAGGTTTGGGGTGCAGTGTCATCAATATGTGGATGACACGCAGCTCTACCTCTCATTCAGATCTTCACCAAGGTTGGCCGTAAAATCCCTGTCCAAATGTCTGGAGATGGTGAGTGGCTGGATGGGGAGGAATAAGCTGAAGCTGAACGCTGACAAGACCGAGGTACTTTTGGTGGGAGACAAGAGGAGGCTGGGGGATGTTGACCTGGTGTTGAATGGGGTATGGCTACCCTTGAAAGACCAGGTCCGCAGCTTGGGGGTCATTTTGGACTCCCAGCTGTCCATGGAGGCTCAGGTGTCAGCTGTGAGCCGGACAGCGCTGTATCAACTTCATCTGATACGGCAGCTGCGCCCCTTCCTTCCCGACCATCTGCTCCCATCGGTAGTACATGGCCTGGTCTCCTCTCATTTAGACTACTGTAATGTGTTGTACATGGGCTTACCCCTGAAGACGGTTCGGAAGCTGCAGCTGGGACAGAATGGCTCACCTGATCAAAGGCAGCCACCGGCGAGATCACATCACTACAGTGCTGAAGGAGTTGCACTGGTTACCAGTTGTTTTCCGGGCCAAATTCAAGGTGTTGGTTTTGACCTTTAAAATCCTATATGGTTCTGGCCCAGCCTATCTTAAGGAGCACCTCCAGCAACACCAGACAGGCCGCTTAACAAGATCAGCCTCGGATGGCCTTCTCTCTGTCCCATCAGCCAGGACAGCTAGACTGGTGGGGACTAGGGAGAGGGCTTTTCTGTGGTGTGCCCCATTCTGTGGAACTCCCTCCCTAGGGAACTCTGCCATGCCCCCTCTTTAATGAGCTTCCGCTGTGCATTCAAAACGTGGTCGTTCAGGCAGGCATTTGGGGTGGGTTAGGGTATTTTAGAAAACATTTTTATTGTAGAATTTTATTGTTTTAAACTGTTTTATTATAGTCTGTACATCGCCCAGAGTGGCTGAGTGACCAGCCAGATGGCCGATTAATAAATGTAATAAATAATAAATAAATAAAAATATTCTAAAAGTTTCAACCTCTGCAGTTTTGTGAAGCAACAGCTGGAACAACTGGATATATTTTACATATATCTTGTTTTAAACTCTATTTTTAAAACAAGCCTCTTTAAATAAAAGAAAGAACATTTAACATTTCACCCTTCCCTTGATATTCTTGCTGTGGTTTATAGAAGAAAGGGTATGGGTCCATAAGGATCCGATACTTCCTGTAGAAGATGCCTCCACCCAACATGTGTTTTAAACACATTTCATATTAAATTCAGTGGTCAAAAATTACCCATTTATTTTGCACTGTGATTTATGGCAGTTCAGCAGTTGTATTAAAACGAGAAAAGTGCAAGACACAAGACCTCCATAAAGTACAGAGACTGAGTGCAATAAAATATATATATTGAGGCTTGTGGATTTTTTACTATCTTCTTTGTAGGGAGTATCAATTAAACTAGATCATATTGTGGGGTATTTATGGCTTTAAAAGTATTTCCTTCTGTCACTGACTTCTGAAGCAAACCAGAGATGCAGAGTACACTTGGGATTTTCAACCAGCAACTTTTTTCTGCACCCACCATTTCACAGAATGCTTCTTCCCCATATAGTACAACAATAAAACCAATTACGTTGTGCCTGACCCAGCATTAACACTGAACTCCATATGGCTACTTGCCTTAGTCCTTAGGGGATCCATGAAGCTGATGTAAATTTTCAGCCTGCTGAAACCGTTAGACATATGATCTGTTACACACACACACAAACACACCACTTACAAAAACACAAGGCCTATGCCAAAGGCGTTTCCTTTACTTCCCACGCTGCTCTCCTTCAGGAAGATATCACTGATCATTTGAAAAAGCAAAACCTTCTTTTTTAAAGCTGCAGCGCTCTACATGGGGACAAAATAAAACCAGTTTTTAAGGAAAGCAGAAGCGATTCATTGTGTTACTATAACTGAATATTTTTAGCTGGGAGAACTAAATTTAGTCATTGTAACATCAGAGTTATCCATCTTGTTTTAAGGCTGACCTACAACACACCGCTTCTGAGTTTCATTCATCTTTTCGATATTTCTTTTTGTTCTGGTCGTATTTCTTCACTGAGAACAAGATTATCGCCATATAAGACAAAACAGCACTGCGAAGAATTGAGATTGATACACTGAAGCGAAGCAAATTGCAAGGCATCAACTCTTCTGCATGTTATGTCAATAACGCCCTTGCAAAACCTGAGCTGCCTGATTAGAACAGAATGTGCTGCAGTACTTTAGCTTTTCTGCACGTTAAGTAGGATAAACAAGGCAAGTTTTGCAAGGAGTAATCAGCAAGTCAATTAACAGTGCAACCCTACACATACCTACTAAGGAGCCAGTCCCACTGAGTTTAATAGGGCTTACTCCAGGGTAAGTAGGTATAGGATTACAGTTTCAGGTTAGAATTGACCAGAACAACCAAGATTTAACTCTAATCTTAAAGTGTAAAGCACAGCATTAGGAAATATCTTGCTTTTCCTTTAGATCCGCAGCAAGGAACCTCCAACCAGAGGGCCAGATGTGGCCCATAGGGCCACTCCCAGGCCACACCCCCTTTTGACTCCACTCCTCTTCCTGTGCCATCTCTCCTTGCATGGCTCCACTACAACTTGGAAATGCTTCAGTATACTCTGAAGTGCGCTGACCACCTCCAGCTCCCGAGACTCTAGGCTTACCACTGGTCCCTCCTTTCCCCACTGGTCCCGACCCTCGGCTTTGCTCTCACTGCCGTCTTCTGCCTCCTCTGCTTTCAGATACTCATCCTCTGGCTCAGCAGGCCTGGATCTACACTTTCCACCTTTTTTCGCTTCCAATGAGGTTTCACCGCCCGCCTTTCACACTACACAGTAGCCGCCTTGAATTGGAACCGGAATTTCCCACTTCCGTGCTCCCGCTTTCAATACCCTAATATCCCGGTATTTCCCCATAATGTGCTCTGATTTTCCGCCTTCGTTACCATATCCAGTTGTAGTCCCCTCCCCCGCCGGTCCATATATGGTGGTGTTTGTATTTCCCTCCTGTCCAATCACAGCTCTCGACGGCCTCATGTCTTCTTCCGGCTACTGATCGCATAGCTTCCTCAGCAGCCCCCGTTTCCTCAGCAATAAGTAAAGGGCTGGATGTGCGCGAGCTTGTCTGATCTTGGATGCTAAGTGGGGTCGGCCCCAGTCAGTAGTTGGATGGGCGACTGCCTGGGAATCAGGCTTCCTGCACTGAGCAGGGGGTTGTTGTATCCTTTCAAATGACACTGAGTTTTACCCCCTCCTATCCCCCACTCCGGATGTTTTTTTTTTAATTAAGGCATTATCCTCGCAGAATCGGGGCTTCTCTGCGATGGTTTTTTTTTTTCCTAATTCAGGCATGATCTTCCAAGATTAGAAGCTGTGAAGCAGGCAGGCAAGCTTTCGAGCTCAGACAAGCACGTGCAGGAAAACAGCACAGTGCTCGAGTGTGAACAGAGCCCACACATTCGATGAAGCACTGCAATGGGGAAAATGGGTGATTGTGAATAATCATGTTCTAATGCGAGAGCGTTTAACTCGACGGGACACTGAATTCATTGCGATGGTGGGCACAATGTAGATCGGCCCTGACAAGAGGAGAGGCAATGATTTCTGTTGGCTTTCTAAGGCCGCAGGTGGCCCACCCCTGATTTAGGGATATTAACTGCCTGAATATCAAGATTTCTGATGGATTGGCTCTCCTTTTGGCATGCTTGGTTAGAGGTGGTTAACAGGGGATAATAGAGACCTCAGGGGGAAGGGCCTTTTTCCAGGCAATATGTGCAGTTATTGCTTAACAGTCAAAGAAAGTATAAACATGCTTCCCTTAGACAAAAGGTATGTTTTTACTTATCCCTGCTGCAGGGATAAGTAAAAATAATATATTTATTAGGACTAAACAAAGTTCATGATAAAATGTGCAAACCTTGAAATTATGGTCTTTTCTCCAAACTACATTCTGATATTGGATGAGTCCTGATAAACGTTTCCTCCTACTGCCTCTGTAAACATTCAAAGGTATTTTAAAGTTGAGTTAAGGCACAATCCTATGCATGTTTAGAGAGAAGAAAGCCCTCCCAGCATTCCCCAACCAGCATGGAGTACTTATTCCAATAAAAGAAATTGCTCCACTGTGGACAAAGCATATCACAAATACGTAACATTGTCCAGAGAGTCATTTTTCACTGGGTTTCTGGGGAAAGTGGATACATTGACCATCAACACAGTGACATCTGATCGATCAGATTCTGATCAAGAATAAGTGTTTAGGCCTTGTTGTAAAATCAAAAGAGAAATTCTTTATGTGTGATGGTCTTTGCTACTACAGCCACAGATGTGACTGCTTCACAGATCAGGAAATCTACAAAAAACATTTTTTAAAAAGGTATCTAAAGCAATGATGGGGAACGTGTGGCCCCCAGATGTTGTTGGACTGCAAGTCCCATCATCCCTAGCTAGCATAGCCAATAGTGAAGTTGCAATGGGGGTTGCAGTCCAACATCATCTTGAGGGCCATGTGTTCCCCATCCTGATCTCAAGCACGTGACCAAAAACTGCAAGCAGTTATATTGTTACATTACTGTCAAGGTTTTGACTGTAAACTTTGTGATGGACCTAATAAGAATCAAGTACATCCTGCTACTGTCAAAAGCACACGCAGTTCCACAAAGGCTCCTCTTGACCCCAAAATGCAACTACTCGTGTAATCTCAAGCTGCTCGAGGATCTTGGGGCTTTGAACCTTTGAGCTGGGAAAGGTCAGCCATGTGATTTCCAGGTCAGAACTATCTGACAAGGATTTAGTGATTAAGCAACCTGAGATATGCTAACAAGGTAATGCTGTTAACAATGAAGAGGGGAAGGAGGAAAAAGGAAGACTATTGTGTAAAGATTTATTATAGTGCTCCTTATGACATGGCATGTAAGTGAGGTAGTGCTGAATTAGTCTTGTTTTGAGCAGTATGCTATATAATTATGTACAGATTTTGCAGCAGCCATTCTGTGAGGCCAGTCATAATGGTAAATACACACTACATCTCCACTACAGATATATGCCAGGTTAAGATCTGCTTTCCTAGGAACTGACCCAAGAGGGCTTTTTTAGTGGCAGCTCCCAGGCTGTGGAACTTCCTCCCAAGGGACACTAGGGTTGCTCCCTCCCTGCTGTCCTTCTACCAGCAGGCAAAGATCACTTTATTTAAGTAGGCCTTTGGGGAACAATCCTACCCAGATGGGCGCCATCCTCCGAACTTGGAGGCTGACAGGCATCCTATGCAGAGCAGGAGCAGTGCAGAGGCTATCTTCACCCTGCGCTGCTCTTGCTCTGCATTTTTGCCAGATGGGGCATTTTTGCCCATCTAGCTGGGGCTCTGTGGAGCCGGAGGAAAGGAGGCCAGAGAATGCATAATAAGCAGATCTCCTTGGTCTCCTCCCCTCCCCGTCCACAGAACTGCCCCCTTTCCCTTCCCTCCAAGGTTACCTTTGCAGTCTCAAAGAGGCGGCTGGCAAGGTTCTGTCCATGCTGGCTGTGAGGGGGAGGGGAGCTCAGATTCCTGGGTCTGAGCAGTATCTCCAACCTCAGATCCAGGAATCCAAAGTATCCTGTGGCCCCCCAGACCCTGTCTAGGGGCCATAAGATTGCTCCCTATGTGGGTCTGTTGTGTTGGGTGCTGTTTGTTTGTTTTTATTCTGCAATTGTTATTTGTTTTTGGTGCCTCCTGAAGACATTGTTATTCTGAGAGGCCTTCCTTGAGTGACCAGCCACGGTTTATTGAAGTCACAATTTATTTCTTTTAAAATGTTGCAATTACTTTAACATGGTGTTTTATTCTTTTATCTTTGTTGTTCACCGCTTCGAAATCTTTTGATGTGGAGCAGTATATAAATATTGTAAATAAATAAATAAATAAATGTATGTTTGTACTGCATTTTAATGTATTATTTTAATCAATTTTGAGTGCCATTTTTTTTTGTAAAGGGGGGTACAAATCAAATAAAGAAAAAAACAACAAACTGGGTTTTCTCAAGGTGCTAGTCATGGAATTACAATTCCCAGGTCCCTTGGGGAGCCCATGGCAGGTATACCATGTATATTGGTGTGTGTAAACCAGTGTGTGTGTGTGTGTGTGTGTGTGTGTTTAGATTAGAATCTTAACAGCTATAAGAAAATCCCTCTAGAAAACTCAAAATTCCCTTCCTGGTTTGGAGCAAACCATAGTTTGATGTTCAAACTGGCAAACTAGGATTATAAACCAGAGTTTGATTGTAAACCAGGTTTGCACGACATGCACTAGTTTGCTGGTTCAGATCTCTATCCCAGACCAGGAAGTGAGGGAGGTAACCATAGGGATGTCAGAGAATTCTGCCACGGATCTCGTGGAGGCCGAATGCCAGCGCATTTGGCCCCCCGAAATCGGTAGCGGAATGGTCTGCCCCTCGCTCCCCCCCCGGGATGAGACTTACCTGGGGCAGATCTTCCTGGCGGCGGCGGCTCTGGCAGCGGCTCCAGAGGCAGTTCAGTGGCGGCGGCGGCTGGTCTTCCGACCAGCTGCCACCACCGCTATTTCCAGGTTTAAAAAAACAAAAAAAACAAAAACGTGATAGGCTACGTAACGATTTACCTATCACGGCTAGATTTTAAAAAAACACAGTGATAGGCTACGTAAATGTTTACATAGCCTATCACGGCTGACTTAAAAAAAAACACGCGCGTACGCAAATGGCGGCGCCCATGGGCGCCGCCATTTGCGCTCCTTATTTTGGCACGTCTTAGTCTACGTAAACATTTACGTAGACTAAGATGGCGAAAATAAGGGGAATGCAAATAGCGTAGATGCTACGCTATTTGCGTTCCCCTTATTTTCTCCATCTTAGTCTACATAAATGTTTACATAGACTAAGACGTGCCAAAATAAGGAACGCAAATGGCGGCGCCCATGGGCGCCACCATTTGCGTACGCGCGTGGTTGGTTTTTTTTAATCAGCCGTGATAGGCTACGTAAACATTTACATAGCCTATCACGGCTGACTGCAGGGACACAAACGGACGGATGTCCGGCTGCTGGCGGAGCTGGCCGGTGGCTCCGCAGAATCACTGTGGAGCACAGCCGGCCGGCTAGGATTCCGGGGGGGGGGGGAGGAACGGAGCGCCTCCCCCCCGGCCAGGATTCCGGGGGAGGGACGGAACGCCTCCCCCTCCACCATCAGCATAATCCGCGAAAGGTAAGTACCTTTCGTACATCACTAGGTAACCAATTGGGAGGGGAGGAGGGAGGGGAAAGAAGAGATATGAAAGCTTGAGGCTTATTCCAGGTTCATTCATGTAGTTCCAAACCAAAGTTTGGTGTTCCATCTGAACCAAGCCAATGTGTCCTGCTCCTATTTAGCCTAGCCAGGAAACTTACATTTGGGTAATCCAAAAGAAAAGATGGGAAGCACCAGGTCCATACTTAATGTACTGAGGACTCCAGAATAATGGAGAAGAGTGATGTTCCCCACTGCCATGTGATCCCAGTTCAGTATGGCCTTGGCAAGAGAGAAGTGGCTCAGCAGTGCTTAGGACCTGTCACTCTGGCTCCCTTGCATGTGGAACTATTTGCTTTGTTCACACCTGTCTACTCTCTGCTTGTAACACAATGTGGTCTGTGCTGGAATAGTGTAATGGCACAGTAGCATTAGGCTGCAATCCAAAGCACACTTTCCCTGAGAGTAAGCCCCCTGAACACAATGGGAGTTACTTCTGAGTAGACATACATAGGATTGTGCTGTTAAGAGTCCAAGGATACTATACCTACCTTTTTAAAAGGAAGTTGAACTTGAGCTGGGAATGCTGGGAGTTGTAGGACTTTTTTTAATATCTAAACATGCATAGGATTATGCCTTAAACTATTTTGTCTGGAAGGAAGTGAAAAAAAACAGGGCATTTGGGGGGAGAATATTTACTGCAGTACAAAGGGAAATGCTCCTTTCCAGTTGGTCTACAAAGAAATAAAATCATAACATAAAATTGGAGACATTTTGATTGGTTTTAGTCAAGCAGCACAAGGCATTGCCACATTTATTATTTATAAGCACCTAAAATCTATTAAGTGCTAATATACAGCAATCTTTACATAGATGATGAGACAGGAAAAAAATAGACTGGAAATGATTAAAGGTATGTATGTACATACATTCTTGGGCCATCAGTTCTTTAAGGGCCCTTATCCTTTTTAAATAGAACACTGCTCTGCACAGATTCTAGAGTTCCAGAATTTGCATAGCACCTGAAACTGTAGAGATGCAATAGACTTAGCTAAGAGAAACATGCTATGCACAAGACTCCTTCCTTGCTCTTGCGAATCTTGCTTGCTGTGGTACCTCATTTGACCTCTTAGGAACATCAGCAAGAATGATGGTGCAATTTCTTTTTGTTTCTTCACATCCGCTTTTTTATTTTTAAAAGGGCAGGTTCAATCTGAGTGTTTTCCTTTCAGGCTCCAGAGATCAAGTCCGGGTGAAATAATTAAACTGGCAATAAATTGAGATCCAGATATGTCACATCTGTATGCTGGGTAGCCTTGCTTGATCATGAGGACAGGCTGGGGGCGGGGGTCAGGATTGCCATAGGGTGGAAAGGGATTATTTGAAGTTCTTCTTAAAGACTTGCAAGAGTTAACTCTTCCTAACCTTTTGGTTCTTCTTTGGGCGTAGGAGGAAATTACAGACCTTCCAGGCTAAGTGACAGTTGGCCTGGGATAATGACAGGCGAATGAGTAGCGAGAATCCAAGCCATGCAGATAAAGGAAGAAAGAATGGATTGGCTTTTCTTCTGTTTGCGGAGATGGGCCAGCTGCAACCCATGAGGGCATTAAACACTACAGGACACAGCAATACCCCCTTAGTCTCAGCACTGCACGGCTAGAGAATTATCCCATGTCAGGAGACTCATCTGCTGTTTGCAGAACACCAGAAAAGGGCTATATGTGTGCCTTTCGACCTACCATACATCTGCTGAGAGAGAAATTCTGATAATTTCAGAAGACCCAGCCTATTCCTGTCCCCATAAAGTCACCTCAGCCACCTAATCAAAAGACATTAAGGGCACAAACCTACACATGTTCAGACAGGGAAAAGTTCTACAATTCCCAGCATTCCCTAGACACCCATAGCTGGCTGAGGAATGCTGGGAGTTGTTGTTGTTGTTGTTCAGTCGTTAAGTCATGTCTGACTCTTCGTGACCCCATGGACCAGAGCACGCCAGGCCTTCCTGTCCTGCGCTCTCTCCTGGAGTGTGCTCAAGTCCATATTCATTGCATCGGTGATGCTATCTAGCCATCTCATCCTCTGCCATCCCCTTCTCCTTTTGCCTTCAATCTTTCCCAGCATCAAGGTCTTTTCCAGGGAGTTTTCTCTTCGCATTAGGATGTTAGACAGAAAAAGAAGTCCTAAGTGCCCAGGATTGCACCTTACGTGCCATAACCAGAGCAAACCTGGTGGGGCAGGAAAGGAGTGGGGAGAAGCAAAGGATTGTGGCAAGTGAAGCTGACTGATTATGGCAGCCTTCCCCAACTTGATGCCTTCCAGATGTGCTGGGGCTACAATTCCCAGCATCCCCCAGCTGGGAGTTGTAGTCCAAGGCATCTAGAGAGCACCAAACTGAGGAAGACTGGGTTAAGAAAGAGTCATTCTTCCCAAGGAACACTGTGGCTTTAAATTATTCAAAGGACTTGGAGGCTCCTTACTCAAACGTTTCCTTCCAGTTTCATTGCCCTCCTCTCTTTCCTCTTTCTCACCTCCGTGAACCACCCCCTCCTTCTTTCTCTTTCTCTCTCTCTCTCTCTCCCCCCCCAATTCCCCCCACCAGCGTTTCTCCCCCCCCCCTTCCCTTCCTCTGTCTGATTAAACGGGAGAAGGAAGTGTGGGAGTGGTGGTTTTGAAGCTCTCCCTTTAAGAGGCAGCCTGCAATGACGAATTGTTGAAATTGCCATTGCAGGATGGCATTCCGCTATAAATTCATTGTTCCACCTCCTCTCATCTTCACAGCTCTCTCCCTGCTCGTCTTGTTCACATCGGCGGACTGGGGATAACCACCCCCACGACCTCAAACATCCCTAAACTCCCATCGGAGGGAGGACTTGGCGATTTAATCTGGGACATCCCCTACCCAGCCCCCTACCGATAAGCGAGGGCTTCTTTTCTTCCCTCTGTCTCTCTCCCACCCTCTCCAAGCGAAACAATAATCAAAACAAAACCCGGGACGACAGAAGTTCAAGGCGACCCTCCGGGCGGCGTTGCTGGAACTGCCGGCCTCTTGCTCGGGTCGGATGACTCGGCGGCTGCACGAGAGAGAAGCGTGAAGTAGTCCAACTTCTCGGATGCCTCCGGGCGGCTGGGAGAGCCGCGTCTCGCTCGCTCGCTCGCTCGCCTCGGTGTTGCTCGTCCCGCCGCGCCAGCAGGAGCAGCTGCAGCTGCAGCAGCAGCCCCGGTTGACACTGCGCCCGCTCCCACGCCCGGGTCGGCGACCGAGTCTCCCCGACGGCAGAGCGAGCGCGCGAGCCCACCATGCTGCTGAAGTTTGTTTGCTCGCCGCTGCCGCTGCTGCTGGCTGCAAGCTTGCAAGCCGCCGCCGCCGCCGCCGGAGTTTCCCCAGCAACTTCAGCACCTGCCTATGATAAAGCCTGGCGACGCGCGGCGGCGGCGGCGGCGGCTGCCCCGGCGGGAGTCGCGCAGCCCTTCCCCCCGGAGCAGCGAGCCCGCGGCCTCGTGGAGAGCGTCGACCGGACCTACTCGGGGGGAGGCAAGGTGGGCTACGTCCTCTACGCGGGGGGGCAGCGCTTCCTCCTGGATCTGGAGAAGGACGCGCGGCTGGGCTCCGCCGAGCAGCTGCGCCGGGGCAAGGGCCGCTGCTACTACCGGGGCACGGTGGACGGCAGCCCCCAGTCCTTGGCCGTCTTCGACCTCTGCGGAGGCCTGGACGGCTACTTCGCGGTCCAGCACGCCCGCTACACGGTGAAGCCTTTGCTCCGGGGCAGCGCGGCGGCGGAGCCCGCCCGGGAGCGGATCTACGGCGATGAGGCCGCCCGGGTGCTGCACCTCTTCTTCAGGGATCATTTCAGCTTCGAGACGCTGCCTGCCCGCCCCAGCTGCGAGACGCGCGGCTCGTCCGCGCCGCCCGTCCTGGCCCAAGAGGGACTGGGCCCTCGGGGGCCGCGGGAGACGGACCCCCGCACCAGGGCGGCGCTGTTCCCCGGCGCCTTCTCCCCCCCGCGGGCGGGCCCCGGGCCCAGGAAGCGGCGCTCCGTCTCCAGGGCCAGGCAGGTGGAGCTGCTCCTGGTGGCCGACGACTCCATGGCCAAGAAGTACGGCAAGGGCCTCCATCACTACCTCCTGACCTTGGCCACCATCGCCTCCCGGCTCTACGGGCACGCCAGCATCGAGAACCACATCCGCCTGGCCGTGGTGAAGGTGGTGGTGCTGGGGAGCAAGGAGAAGGGCTTGGAGGTGAACAAGAACGCGGCCACCACGCTCAAGAACTTCTGCAAGTGGCAGCACCAGCACAACCAGCTGGACGACGAGCACGAGGAACATTACGACGCTGCCATCCTCTTCACCCGTGAGGTAGGTTTGGGAGGAGGCCATGGCTGAGGGGCCCCATCTAGGCCCCAGCCTTGTGGAGCTCTGTCCTCCGCCTTCAGCTTCATTCCTCCGCTTCACAGCAGGTGTGTTGAACTCTTTTTTTTCTCCATGGGGTCCTCTCCTGGGCCCTGTGATTGCATTGCCACTGTCTTTGTTTTCTTGTTTTAATCCCTCTCTGGTTCTGTGTGCACTCATGTCCTACAGCTGCTCTCCTGCCTGTCAGAAGTCTTCCTGAAAATACCCACTACCATTAGTTTACACATCACCTGTCATAATGTGCATTACGACAGATGTAGCTGTTACCTGAAGATCCTACAATAATTCCAGGCATCTGCTGAGAAGCTGCATGAAAGGAAGGGTTTCTTGCACTCATGTCCTGCCTGTGGGCATCTGGTTGGCCACCGTGGGACCAGAATGCTGGACCAGAGAGGCCTTTGGTCTGGTCCAGCAGGGCTCTTCTTACGACCTTATCACATTCAAAATAACCGCTTCCAAACAAATGGGGAAAAACAGTTGGATAGAGTCAAGTGTCCTTTTCAAATGCAGCATCCTCCCGCACTAGCCATAAGATATTTGTCACACTGATGTGCAGTTGGAGGCAAAAAAAAACACCTGGTGTTCTTCATTAGAGTACTGCATGAAGATGATGCAGAAGTGAAATGGTTAATGTTGTAGCAGGATCAGGAGGTTGAACAGGTGCTTGTAAACAGAGTCTCCAGCAACAAGCTTTCCCAGAAAGGATCCTTTTATTGTATGTTTCTAAAGATCAGATTAATTGGTCCCCACCTTTGGGTTGTTCAAGATCCACCAAGCAAACTGAACATTGCCTTCTGAGTCTTCTCTGCCAGTCATCTCTGGCACCTGGTAATGGTGAGATAGAGTCCTGTTGCACAAGTGCTGCACATGTCTTCGGGGGGGGGGGGCTTTTCCAGCATGCATGGCCTCATACCACCTGCAACCTGATAAGCTTCTCATAAGGCTTTTAAGCAAACAGTGTTATGTCCTGCCATTAGGGAAACCTTGCTCTAGGCGAATACCTGAATGTAACTTGTAGTGTTGTCACAAAGAAGCCTTTAGAATTTTTAAAGCAAGCATTTCCTATTTTTAGGGTTGATGCCATGGCTGAACAGAGATGCAATATATTTATCTAGATAATCCAGTTCTAATCAAACTTCCTCATTTATACTAGCACTGATGCTCAGCTGAAATTTGTGTTGGAAAATTGAACCAATTTAAGTCACAAGATTAGTCATGGATAGATCATAAAGGATCAATAAGCCTCTCTCCCATATAGCATTACTGTTCTGAATGACTTCTGATAATTGTGCACCTCCTATCAGTTGGACACAAGCAAACGAAGCAACTATGAACTCATTGGTTTCAAATCCAAACCTGGCTGTGTTGAGATTAGTTCTGGAACAAAATATGTGATGTGGACCTTCGGGAGCTCACAAGTTCCTTGCTTAGTTGCTGGTAATTTAACATGGCATTTCCAGCATGAAAATAAAGTAGCAATAAAATTGGAGAGGCACAACATGTGTGGCTCAAGAGAGGAGAACATAAATTCAAACCACATGTAAACACAGCCGCAGAAAAGTAGTGCACCAGGTTAGGTGAAGGGTGGGGTTGCAGTGCCTCATTCTCTACAGGATGGAATCTGGTCTCCTGATCCGTTAGAGTTCTGAACTGGTAAGTGTTATCCATACAGCTTTTTGGATGAGTTCCGAATGATAATTTAGAAGAATTGGCCAAACCAGTTCTGGGGCATGGCTCCAGTGGACATGTGGCACTGTTTATGCAACAAGACTTTTCAACACAAATGTCCCCTTCAGTGTGTTCTTCCGCTTTTCCTTCTTTAATTCAGAAAAACACATAACTTTCCATTAGAGTTCCCTTCCTCTGCTCAATCACTAGAGACTGCCAGAAAAAAGAGGCTTGGGATGGTTTGTGGAATGAGTTACTCCAATGAAGGGGTAAGAAGAAAAACACCTAGCATGTTTTTTTATTACTATAAATACTTGGAATATTATGATGTTCCTGCCGTGCTGCACTTGTGCTGTATGTTCTTTCTGGGGATGTCTAAAGCCATTCACTTTTAACCATAAACTCACAGGGCGGGAAGGAGCCTCCAAATTCCTAAAGTACATCCCAGACTTTTATAAACACAAACAGTATCTAACATGTTTACCTAGGCTCCTTAGAGAAAATCTGCTCAAAAGATTTCATATTCTTATCTCAAAGTGTTACATAAATTATAAAGAGAAATTATATAGTTAGATAATCTATGTATGTCTTTTTTTCTTGCATAGATTGAATGTGCACATGGTGAATTGGTCACATGAGCACAAATCCTATGTGTGATAAGCAGTGTGTAGATTTTCTCACATGAATTATGCTGCACAAGGTGGCAATTTTAAATTTGTGTTGGCTGACTCATACAACTTGTTTGTTATTTGTTTATTCAGTCCTGGAAGAGGAGGGCAAAAGTAGATGCCTGGGGAGTGGGGATGGGAATGGGGATGGAATGGATCGTTGCTCATTTTATTAATTTGTGTGTGTTTGTATTATTTCAAATAATCATGTAATTAAGTTGTGTGATTCTTTTAGTGTGTGTCTTCTATGATACTCAGCCCCTGTTTACTGGTTCTCCCACCAAATCATTTTGAAAGCTTTGGAATAAGGTGGTAAATGTAGGTTGAGTTTCAAGTTGGAGGCACACCAAAGCAGTCACATGACTGCTACAGCATGAAGAGTTAATAGAGATCCACTTAACATATGTTCTCTCTGTGTGAATTTCTAGTTATTCCATAGACCTTTCTTTTGAATATTAACAAGGGCTGTAGGTTTTGCATTAATTAGAAAACAATGGTGTTGGGGGGTTTTCTTTCTTCTGGGGAGAAAGGTGATCAAGAATGAAGATTACATTTGGGTCCTCCATCTAATGGCATTGGAAGGTGAATGAATCACTGTTACAGTTGCAGACTGTAAACATGAAAAAGAGTTTAAAGGTAAAAATGTTAGAGGAGAAACATCTCATGCAGGGCACAGGTCTTTTTCAAGCTGCCTGTTTTTTACCCATTTTTTGTTTTTTCAACAAGAAGAGAAGTAGCAGCAGTTGGCATGGGTATACGACTTTTACAACTCTGTTTTGAATGTATGAAGTAGGTTGCTTAGCAACTAGACGCTTAGCCACAGCTCCATGTTTTGATGGGCTCCAAATACTGCTCTGTTAAGTTTTTGTATACCCAGATGCCTTCTTCTAAGTTGGTTGTTTTTCAGTCATGGATCAAGTGTATGAGGTACATTTTCCATCCCTGTTTATTACTCAAGGCCACCTTGAGCTTCAATGGACTAATATTTGCATATCATCTATCAAATGAACATATTATGATATGCATGTGGTTCTTCATGCATAACTACCTTCATTAAATGTTCAGATTGCCATAGAATTCACTCTGATCTTGCCAGTGGTCTCTAACGATACTTGTAGCAAAAGTTTTATTATGTTTGACAAACTGCCTGCTTAAAAAGCAGAGTTGCTGTTGAAACATGTATTTACTTCACCTTCCTTGAGCAGGTGACATTTTCATTGTGAGGTTTTAAACAGTGGTCAGGATCCAAAGAACCATTCACAAAAGTGGTTCAGTGGGCCTAAGAGGGATGCACAGCACAACCATAAGCATGTTTACTTAGAGGCAATTTCCGCTTAGTTCCATGGAGTATTTTCTCACTAGTACATGTCCTTGGATGATATTCTAGAGGTGACGGACTCGACCTTGGGGGAGGTGGGAGTGGCGATGGCCAACAGAAAGCTCTGGCGTGGGCTGGTCCATGAAGTCACAAAGAGTCAGAAGCGACTGACCGAATAAACAACAACACGTCTGCTTACAATTGCAGCTTCAGACTTGCAATGGAATCCCTTTATTCTGCAAAGGATTTTGGTATGCATTCTACATTCATATGGGGTACCTTTTAGTCTTGAGGGGCAATGCCATTGGAACAGCCCATATGTGCCCAGAACATACTTAATATGCTCCCATGACTGTGCATGGTGATGACAGCTACACTGTCTTTTGTGAAATCTTGTCCACTATATTGATCTTCTCATCAAGGGACTCCTGATATACTTAGACTGCAAACCTAAAAACACTTCGTAGTTGTTGTTGTTCAGTCGTGTCCGACTCTTTGTGACCCCATGGACCAGAGCATGCCAGGCCTTCCTGTCCTCTGCTAGGGAGTAATCTCCACTGAACACAGTGGGACTTACTTCTGAGTAAACATGGATAGGATTGCACTGTTAATGGGGGATCCTTTGAACACCACTGAAAATGACCAGCCTTTGGAACAGTTCCATCCTCCACCGCTGCTGTTCATCATTTATTTGGCATCTACCCTGTACTGAGTGCTGTACAATGTGTAGAAGTGGCAGAGTTTCTAGGAACTTACAGCCTTCATTAGTGGGACAAAAGGTCAGACAAACCAGCAGGGAGTGGACCTGTCAGAAATTATTCAGTAAGGTGGGCATAAAGGAGGTGGGAGGCTCGATACTCAGATTTAGGCAAAGCAAGGATGGGGTGCTTCAGGAAAGCTTTGCTGAAGAGGTAAGATCTAAACCTAAAACTGGTGGGGGACCGGTGGCCCTCCAGATAAACTTCCACATGCCCCAGCCAACATAGCTGGTGGTCGGGGATGGGGGTGGGATTGTATTCCAGCAATATCTGGAGAGTTGCATGTTCCCCCACCCCAACCTAAAGGAAGAGTTGAAATGGTCTCGATGAAGACAAAGAAGAATGCAGCTCTAAGCACAAGGTGCAGCAGCACAGAAGACACAGAAGGGCTGGATGGAAGGAAGGAACAGAAGGGGGCGGTAGGAAACAGAATGTGCTTGTGCTCTCTGAGGTGGATTTCGATGACAGGAAGTTACATGGTAGCTGCTGGAAAGTGTACTGCATGACGTCTGTGTGGTGAAGTAGCGTTCAGCCACGTGATTAATCCTAACATTACCACTTCCTGGGTTTTCTGGGTGGCTGTGGATGGATGATATTGCCTTAATCATGTGGTTGGAAACTGCAGCAGCCCACCATAAGATTTCAAACAAGTGCCAATCATTGCTCCTCCTTGCTTACTCCTGTCTCCAGCAATGCAAAAGTCGCTTCCCGTGTAGTTCCACAATTTGGATTTCAGGCAACTACCCAATGTGCACTTGTTCCTGTGGATTAATTTTGACTGCTCTTTAAAATGCAATCATAGAAACAACCCTAGCTGCTAGAGCAGATCTACACACACACACACACACACACACACACACACACCCTACACATGTCAAGTAGCTCCATGTGTTGAAAGAGCTGTGGGGCCATGCTACTGGCCCCCCCAACATGTGCACCTTGCCCCCCCATCATCCACATGTTGAACATGAAGGACATCTGCAAGAGTGAAGTCTATGTGTATAGGATTCAGTGCGTTCTGGAGCCCCAGTTGCACAGGGTTCCATGTGTAGAAGTCTATGCATGTATGCTTCCCCTGCTGGAGGCACCCATGCTCAACGTGTAGATATTGGGATCCGTGTTGGTCAACACACAGGGTAGCGGGGTGGGACCAGTAACACAGCCTTGGAGCCCTTCAGTGGATGGACTAATGTGTGTGTCATGTGTCAGGGGGACATGATACAAGTGTGTAAAGCAGGGGTGGCAACTTGTGGCCCTTCAGATGTTTTGGTATGCAACTCCCATCAGCCCTAGCCAGCATAGCCAATGGTGAGAGCTTATGGGAGTTGTAGATGTTTTTGCCTACAACTGGCTAGGGCTGATGGTACACAAGCAGCCCACCATAGGGGTAAAGGGAGAATGGAACTCTGAGTCTCACATTCTCTCTCATGTTTTAAATAAATAAGTAAATGTTTGGCTTGGTTGGCTCTGTGCCGAAATGCTGACCTCTGTTATGAGATAAACTTTACATCTCAAATTTTGACCACTAGATGTAAAAAAAAGTTTCATTTTCAGACTTTTCTAGTAATCAGGATGCCTTGGACTGCGTATATACCAAATTTTATCTTTCTAGCTGATGGAGAAGTAACCTAACAATTCAGTAGCCCTGTGTGAGTGTAAGTCCCAAGTATTTTGTTATTTGTGATGCCATATAAATATGAGGGCAATGTATTTTTGAATTTGGTTGTTTGGGTGGAGTTTATAAACATGCTTGTTTGGTTGTCTTTATTTAGACCTTTAGATTTATAGCCTGCCTTAACCCAAGGCCCTGAGACAGGGAACAGTAGTTGAAAAACAGAGGAATAGGACCTGAAAGTTTCCAATGGCTATAAGGGAATAAAGAAAGAATGGAGTGGAACAAGATACAAGAATTCTGACAGTCTTGTTTCTTGTCTAGGGTGGCCAGGTGTCAAAGAGGACAGGGCTCCTGCACCTTTAATAGTTGGGTTTTACCAGGTGTCACTTGTCAGGCACCTGGTGAAATTCCCTCTTCTACACAACAATTAAAGGTGCAGGAGCCCTGTCGCCTTTTCTATCTAGCAACCCTATTCTTATCATCAGTGAAAGTTTCCTTTTCACCGCCCCTGACTTACAATCCAACTTCTAGCAATCTACCCTCCTATTTCATAATCTTATTCATATCGGTCCCAGTAAAGTCATTAACAGCACAGTCCTGTGCATGACTACTCAGAAGGTGAGTTCCGCCGACTTCAGTGGGGCTTACTCCCAGATAGCTAGTATAATACTACAGCCTTAGAGATAATTGATAAGGAGGGTTTGGGGGGATGGAGACAGTTGGCTCAAAGCTAGATCCATTTGAAAAATCATGCCCTTGACAGTAGTTTTAAAAGCTTCATACCAAAGGCATCCTGGGTGTTAAGTCCATTGACGTTAGCCAAGTTGTTGAGCGTCAGTTCTCTCTGCCCATGACTAATTTGGTGATTCTGGAAACCGGTTATTTGCTGTGTTAACACTGCTTATTCACTCAAGCAATGTTCTCCAGACTGCCTGTCACAGTGCAAACACACGATGGAAGTAGGCTCCAGCTGTCTAAACCAGTTCCATTCTTCTTGTGATTTATGCCCATGTAGTTAGTGCCCCGTAAAATCCACCAAATCTATTTCAGCCATCACCTGAGTTCGATTGGAACAGTAGCTCTAGGAGGCAGAATACAGCAAACATTTTGGACTAAGCCCAATTCTGTTATTTTCCTCTCGCCCTTCCCCGAGTCATGTGAAAACTCAAAGAGACATTTCTCCCAAAAGATATAAGCTGTCAAGTCTTGAAAGCTGGGTGGTGTAGCTGATGGGTGGTATAGTCAGTGATGAAACTAACATGCCTGGCTGTTTTTAAAAAAAATATCACATCAGAGTCCGAGGTCATTGCCTTGCCCTTTTCCAGACAGGAGTTATATGAACTTTGTATATGGGATCTGATTAATATCACAGTGAAAGTGATACTGAAACTTAACATGAATCCTTGCATTATCTAAGCCATATAAATGATAACTCCATTGAGTTTGCTTTCTTTGGCACTGGTGATTCCTTCTTTTTAAAAGCAAAAAACTATGTGGAGTCATCCAAAAATAATATCCTTTGTTGGTATGCCAGAGGGCAGTCTGTAATTACACCAAATAATATAGCTACATGGGTTCTTTGTATGTAATACCCATTATAACTGAGCCTCTGATTGTGTTAAAGAAATTGCATTTACTGTCACTCTTACTGAAGGACCCACCTCCACTGCCATTCATGTAAATAAAGTAGCTTCATCTTAAATATATATACCAGAGTTGATGCTTTCTTCCATGACTAAAAGCAAGGCTTTGCATGATGCAATGAAAACATTGTGGTTCAATGCAGAAGTCACGCCAAACATTAAGGACGTTTTACTATGGTTAGGCATGACATCGATCCAAATAGACAAACCGTGGTTTGGGAATGGGTGCAAACAAGGTTCAGAAACCATGGTGTGAAGTGGATTTGCAAGCCATGGTTTGTGCTGACTGTGGTTTGATGTGATGTTTGAATTGACCATATTTATTGCTGCTGCTCTAACTCCAGAGGCTGCTGACCATATGCTTCTAAATGCTTCTAAATGGAGGGCTCCTAGTGCTGTGAATTAGGAGGAGCTGTGCAGCAATTCTGTCTTCTTCTCCTTAACAGATTTTCAGTGATAAGAAAAAAGATGGAAGAAGTGGTGGAAAAACAAGGGAGGACTATGAGTGGAAGACAATAATGTCCGGACCCCATAAAATTTTGTGAAAGAGGCAGGGTGATGGTACAATAAAAGTCTCATCTGGAAGCATCGCCAGAGTGCAGAGCAAACAGAAAACACAAACAGACAAGTTGTTCTTGCTGGTGGTTCCTTAGTGGTAAGCATCTCAGTGCTCTAATCCAGGGATGGGCAGAAGCTGGATCTCCAGATGTTTTGGACTTCAACTCCCAAATGCCTCTGCCAACAAGGCCAATGATTAGAAATATTGAGAGTTGAAGTCCAAAACATCAGGAGATCTACTTTCTCCCCAGCCCTACTTTAAACCACCCACAGCCCTACTCTTAGCAAAGTCAAGCGGTGTCCTAAAGTTGATGTGCAGGCAGATCTTTAGCTACCCTAACCTACAGGAGTATTTGGCCAATAAAATGCAATAGCACATCTGGATCAGACCAAGGCCTATCTAACAGCATCTGTTGGAAGGTAGCCAAGCAAACCAAAGGATGATACAGCACAAGGGTCTGTTGGCTTTACATGGCAAATTGAAGCATAGACTGCTTCTATCTTTGAATTTTCAAACCATGATTTGGGATGCAACTATAGTTAGTTCCAAACTATATTATATATATAATATCTGAATTGATGCTGCAGCCATATGTTCACAACTGCCTTAGCAGCTTGATAGTAACTTGATATTTTGCACATGGTGGTCTTGGCACATCCGTGTTTTGTACTGTTCAGCCAAGGTGTGCTGAACATTTCATTCTGTTCATGGTTGCATGTGTGCATGACTGATTACCATGCCTCTGGAGGCATGATGGCAGCCTTCTCAAGTAGCCTCAATGTGCTAATGTGGTCATGAGAGTACACTCAGTGTTAAAACTACACATGAGTGTCTAGTGACATAAGTGAGTATAGAAGACAAAATTCTCAAGTGCCTATTATATTTCAGAAGATGAAAATAACAATTTTAGCATTTTTAAACTTTTTAATTAAAAAATATCTCATTCATTCCCCAAACAGTCATATATTTTAAGTAATTCCTTTCCTCATTGAACATATTTAAAAACTCATGGCCTTTCCAATATAAAGGTCTAACAGGATCCCTTCTTTTTAAATCTTGCGTAATAATTTGGATATTCACATAACTTTTCCAGGGAACAAAACCATGATCAGAAACTCAGAGGAATCTAGGGCCTGCTTACGTTATCAATCAATTGCAATGGGTTTATCCAGTGATGTCATTCCGCTAGCGCAAAACTTCTACTGCTTGTGAAAACCCTATTTTTATCCTTCTAGGTTATATCCGACATTATGCTAACAGAAAAATTACATGAGTTGGTGTTGTTCTGCGAGTGGTTGCACAACTGCTAGCGCAAGCAACACCTACTCTAACAAAGTCATAATGAGTTGCACAGTGCCTTTGAATAGAGTTTCAGAACATCTTGTGCAGTGCCTTTGCAACTGATTGTGCAACAGATTGTATAAGTAGAATTAAAGTACTGGATATGACACTTGTGCAAGGATAAAAACAGGGTTTTGTCAAGTAGTAGAAGCTTTGCGCTAGTGGAATGCCAGCACTGGATACAACCTGATATATCTTTGCTACTTCTTCCTGCTCACATATGTCACTCTACATGGGAATCATGATCCTGTGCATGCTGTGGCAAAGTAGGGTTTCTGTCCTACTTTGTGTTCTCACCTTTGGTGACTGTATCACCATGGTGTTGCAATACTCAGTTTTCTCTGTATGGGACGCTGCACTTCAAAAAGGAAATTGTAGAGCTGGGAAAGGTGCAGATAAGTTCAACCAAAAATGATCGGGGCTTGGAGCAGCCACCTATGAGGAAAGGGACTGAGGAAACGTTTGGGGCTTTTAGCTTAAAACAAGGCAAGTAACAGGGGTCATGGTACAGGTGTATAAAATGATGCATGGTGTGGGGAAAACAGATAGAGTGAAGTTTTTCTTCCTCTCTCATAATACTGCAACCCAGGATCACTCCATGAAGCTAAATGCTGGGAGATTCAGGACAGCTAAAAGGAGGTACTTCACATTGTTAAACTATTCACTACCACAAGATACAGTGATGGATATCAACTTGGACAGCTTTAAAAGGGGATTAAACAAATTCATGGAGGATTAGGCTACAATCTTATGCACCCTTACGTCGAGTAAGTCCAGCTGAATTCAGTGGGACTTCTGAGCAGATACGCATGGGATTGTGCTGTGAGGCGATCAATGGCTACAAGTCATGCTAGATATATATTAACTCCAATATCATAGGCAGTATGCCTCTGTATACCAGTTGCTGGGGAACATGAGTAGGAGGCTGCTGTTGCGCTCATATCCTGCTTGTGATCTTCCCGTGGGCATCTTGTGGGCTACTGTGGGAACAGAATGCTGGAATAGAAAGGCCTTGATCTGATCCAGCAGAGCTCTTCTTATGTTCTTATGTATTTGCTTATGTTTAAATAAAAGGTAACAAAACAAATGTTTCTCACACAAACATGTAAGTTGGAATAAAAAGTCTTATCCTATGGCCTTACCAAGAGACAGGGATCAAATCATTTCATTTTATTGATTTAGGAAAATGTCTGTGCAGCCTTTCAGTGGAACAGCCAGGATGTTGTATACATTAGCATTAATAAAGCAATAACTATATTGAAAGCACCTAAAAGCAAGAAAAAAATACAGAACAAAAATCACAGCACATGAATAGATACCACTGGAGAATTGCTTTCACTTTTTTCAGATTTATATATAAGTTGTTAGCTGCCCTGGGCTAATTGTGAGTAAGGGTGGGATATAAACCAAACAGATAGATACATACATACATATGCACATTATTTAGAGACAATTCAAATGTTCTGCAGAGCCCTATTTAAAGTTTGCTTCTTAAGGGTAAGAAGTTAAGGGTGCAATCCTATGCATGTTTAGACAGAAAAAAACTTCTACAATTCCCAGCATTCCCCAGCCAGCCATGCAATGTGTAATACACTGTTCAGAGTGCTGTACCATCCCTCATATGTATGTGAGGGATGGTATGTTTTCTCGTATGAGGTGGTACAGACTATGTAAGGTACTCTGTCAGTTCCTTTAACTCTTAATTTGAGAACAGAGACACCTCACCCAGATAAAGTGTAATATCAGTGGAGAAAATTCACTGTTGTCCTCATTCAGAAAAACAAGTGGGACATGCAACAAAATGTGGAGTGCGCCTGTTCAGTGTTCCAGCCAATCAGAAATGCTCTCTTCTGGGCTACTCTGTTCCATTCTCCCTCTCCCCCAGTTTTCCATTCCTTTCTCCCTACAATGGTAGTCAGCATTCTGTGACCGTTGAGCATACTCAATACTCATTGGGCTGTTTGGGATTTGTTTGTTTTTTGCTCCATTCATTTTTTTTCCTAAATGTATTTTGTACTTCTGCAGACCTCAGGGTTCCCCCAGACATGCTGATACCTCTTTCTTGTGTGTGTGCATGGTGCCATTTTAGCCACATAAAGATGCCACATCTTTAAAGAAAACTTTATTTATGTTTAGCTTCCAGATGTCGAGAAAACTTGACCTTTAATGAACTGTCAGATTAGTTAGTGATTTTGTGATGCCCTGCACATTCTTCATGCCTCAATGAATGCATTAATAGTGCCAAACCTGTATAAACTGCATGCTTCCTGACTTCTTATTGATCCGTCTATTTTGAAACAATAGCAAACAAGTTCGGAGACCAGCTGCTGAAATCTCTCTTTTAAAAGGGTTGTACAGTACAGTTCTCTTTATCTAATTACCTAGGAAATATCCAAAATGATTGGATAATTGGCTGTTTAGATAAATAGGTGTGCTGTTTGCACAGTTGCAGTCACATATGTCTACATCAGGGGTGTGAAACACTTTTCAGCCTGAGGGCCAGATCGCCATCTGGGAAACATCCTGGGGGGCTGCATGACAGCAGTGGGAGTGGACAGGGCCCAAAGTGGGTGTTACCACTTCACTCTCTTACATACCATTTATATGCGTACACACATACCCTTCCCAGTCCCTTGTGGGATGGAGGTTCCCCATGCCTAATCTACATAGATTGTATAGTGAATTTAGATAATTAACAGATGTGGCTATTTGAGTCATGGGATTTCTGGTATATTTATTCTTGGGAGCCTGTGCGATTAAATGAAAGCACATGGAACAGGAACAACATGGGCACTTGTGGGTTCAAATCCATGGGTCCTCTGCATGAGTTGGGCCTTGGTTCCCTGCTTATCAAATGAAAATGGTAGGAATGCATCTTTTAGGTTGTGAGTTTGAACAACTGGAATAAGTATAAATCACTTGCATATCCAGACTGTTATGTAAATAATGAATGGAAATATATAGAGCCATAAGCTGCTATTAAGACAATGTGCTAAGCCTTGAAATCAGACAAAATAAGATATATAAAGAGTATGTCATTGCTTGAAAAGAGAGGACAGGTATCTATTTTTGCATTTATTTATAAAGGCATGATATTTGTATCCCACATTGACCCACCAGGGAGCCTTCAGACTGCATACAGCTTTTCTCACACTCATACTCCATTACATCCCATTTTTCCAGTTCTGTCCTGTGCAGAATGACATTACATCTGGCAGTAGCGATGTTGTAGAATAACATCGCTGACCTGGATGTGATGTTCTGGGAGTACTGAAACAAGGTAGTAGTAATTTGCCTGATACACACACACCCTGCTGTACCAATGAAGGCTGGTGAACATATAACCATGAGTGGATCATGTGCCCTTTCTTCAACCTTCTCATCTCTCCCACATAAATTCTCTGTATCCAATCCCCCAATGGCCTTCACTGTGATTAAGGCTTATGTCAGTATCAGTCTTAACTATGGTTCATGTTAACCAGGGCTTGTTGTTAAATAGGATTTGAAACCTGCAGTTGTTTCAGAATCCTGGTTAATAACATGTCGTGATTAGCATTAATCATGGGTAAGTGATTTGGAACGTTATGTGTAAACTGAACTTTTGAGTCCATGGTTGAGCCATAATTTGAATTTAGATCTCCTGGGTCTATGCTTCACCCTTGACTCATGCCTGTTCTCAGAAAACAACATATGTTTTTGAGATTTCTTGCTGAATTTCTGAGCTGCAGTATTTGGTAACAGGTCATTCAGTACGCCTTTTTTTTTTTTTTTTTAAGGAACTCTTTGGGGAACAGATGCCCCTATTGTTTATGCATACACAAAGAGGTGTTCTATATTGCTAGAAGTGGCAGGAATAAATCCCATTGCACTACTTTGGAATTTTAAAGGTTAGGACCGCACTTGTCATCTAGTGCCTCAGTTAACATTCCTGTCACTGAAATACAAAGTTCCTGAGCTGAAATCTGAGGTGAACTTGAGGGAATCCAATTGGCTTAACTTGCAGGTTTTCCTAGTTTTCTTATCATGTGGTTTAAAACTGAACTGCTTTATTTTTAGTGAGTTGAATTCAAAAGTGACACACACAGGCTTATGAAGAGATGTAAATTACTTTTGTACACAATTCGACTTAACATGAGACCATTACTTTCTGATAATTGATCCAGAGTAATTGTAAGTATTTACTCAAGACATTCCAAAAGACTTAGGGTGGGTGGTGAGTGGGAGGAAATGCAACTACTCCACTTTAATTGTGTTTGAAGTATAATAGCCAGTAGGCCCACCAATACCCTGTTCTACATGCTAAAAATATATTTATGACATATTTATTACACTTATATCCTGCTTTTCTCTAAGGACCTCAAGGTGCTGTACATGGTTCTCCTTCCCCATTTTATCCTCACAACAACCCTGTGAAGTAAGGTAGGCTAAGAGATTGTAACTAGCCCAAGGTCACCCAGTGAGCTTCATAGCTGAGTAGGGATTTGAAATTGAGACTCCCCCGTCCTAGTCCAACACTCTGTTCATGGAAGACAAGACTATCAATGGCTACTAGTCATGATGGCTGTATATTACCTTTAATTATTGGAGAAAGCATGCCTCTCAGTTGCTGTGGAACACAAGCAGGAGGGTACTATTGCACTCATGCCCTACTTGTGGGCTTCCCAGAGGCATCTCTTTCAAATTGGCTTTTAAAAACAGATTTTAATTATATAAATACTCTCTCCCTTCCTCTCTATCCCTTATTCCTTGCGTGTCATGTCTTAAATTTAAATTGTATGCCTGAGGGCAGGGACTCTCGTGCTACTTATTTTTATAAGCCTCTCTGGGATCCTTTTTGGCTAAAGGGTGAGGTATAAATGCTGTAGTAAATAAATCTGGTTGGCCACTGACTGTGTGCTGAATGCTGAACTAGACAGGCCTTTGGTCTGATCGGACATGGCCCTTCTTATGTTAACCATTACACCACACTGATTCTCAGCCTACACAGCTTCTTCACAGATTGTTGTGGGAGGGAAGGGAGCATAAGAAGAACTCTGCCAGATCAGCTCCATCTAATGCAGCATCCTGTGTGTTCCTTGCATGCATCTGCAGAATGTTCCCTGGCATCAAAGTGTGCTTATACCACATACCTGTAATCTCATGAAGAAGGATTATAGGCGTAGGATTATAGGTTCTGTCAACAGCTATTAACTGCTCCAGTGCCACCATACACACTTTCTTCAGCGAGAGTCAGCTCTTTGCCCCCTATGCTCTGTCTTACACTGTGTTGTTGGCTAGTCTAATTGCCAGCCACCATAGCGAGCACTTAAATGGTGTAATGGTTTGATCTTGCTCACAGAAATCTATTCAGTCATGAAATTAACAAAGTATTCTGGCTTTCATGGAATAGCCAGTTTGTCTGCCTCGTTTATGTATGAATCTGCAGCATTAGTCATGAAATTTGCAATAGCTCTGCCTAATTCATGCAAGTTTATGAACTAGGCCTGGAGTTCCCAATGAGGTGCCTGCAGGCACCAGTGCACCCTTAGCTGGACATCAGGATAAACTTCCTGACTGTTAGAGCACTATGACAGTGGAACCAACTCCCTCGGGAGGTGGTGGGCTCTCCCACACTGGAGGCATTCAAGACGAGGCTGGACAGCCACCTGTCAGGGATGCTTTGACTTGGATTCCTGCACAGAGTAGGGGGTTGGACTTGATGGTCTTGCAGGCCCCTTCCAACTCTACTATGATTCTACCAGGGTGCCCACCAGACTTTCTGCTCCCTGCATTGCTGATTATAATTTATAATGGCAGCGAATCCCATTTTGTCTTTGCTCTTCCCCATGTTGTCTGCTCAGGCCCTCCCACTGTTCTGACTATCCACCATGAAGAGGGGAAAGAAGAGAGAGGACAGCTGATCTCTCTTGTCTCTCTGCTGGTAGTGTCCAATTAGAATGGTCTTCTCAGAAAGCAGTTCTAAGTAGATGCTACCAGTAGAGAAATGAGAACGAACAGCTCCAATGGGGCGCTACCAGCAGGCAGATGTGTGGACTCCAAGGAGAGAGCAAACTATCAGCTGTACCTCCATGAAAGAAGAAAAGTAAATAATGGGGGTGGGGGGGTGCAAGGAAAATGGAGTTGCTAGGGAAAGGAAGGGAAGGGAAAAAATAGAGAAGGCTGTGAGGCAGGGAAGGAAGAAAGGCCTGTTTGGGTGGTGATTAGAGTGGCCACTTATGAATCGTCAGAAAAGAAGACAAAAGAGGATAGCAATTTGCATAACATTTGAATACGTTTATTTATCATATTGACAAATAATTATTATTTAAAGAGAAATACAGTACATCTCAACACAGTGCAAAAAACTGTGACCAGGTGACCCGTGTGCCTGCCTGTTCAGTCTGCTGTTCAGGTTCTAACTATTGATGGGCAATAGTTCTTATGGTTCTATATATTTTTAACAAAAATTGGAAAAAACAGTCCTTAAAATAGAGTACAATTTCAAATAGTAGACAGTCCTCTGGTAGCCCTTCAAATAGAGGACTGTCCTCAGTAAAAGAGGACACATGGCCACCCTAGACTGCTGTCCTGGGAGAGAAAGTGCATGTGTGTATGGCCGATGCATTACTTTTAGTGGAATTTATGAGATGTGAGTTTGGAAAGTCGATTGGCTTATCTTCTGTGAAATGGGTGTTCTGTTGGCCAACAAAACTAGTTGTAGTAGTTTTGTTTTACAGCTCATATCCCACCTGCACCTTGTTCTCAGGTTCTTGGGCAAGTTGCTTTTAACCTCACCAGTTTGTCTCATGTGAAAAGGGTGTTTATAGTAAATATTGTGATAGTGGCTATTTTGTGACTAGGCATCCCCCCCCCCCAATTGCAGCTATTTTCTGATGATGTCCGTAGGAGAGTTTTACCCTTAAAGGCAGCCTAAACATATTTTTAAATAAATTAATAAATAGTACTTTCTCAAAATTCCAAATGTGCCCACAGGCCGAAAAATCTTGGAGACCCCGGGACTAGGCAGAGGTATAGTTGATTTTATGAATTAAGCACCAGGCTGGCTCATTTCATCAATGAAGCAGAAACACTGGCTGCTTCATGAACTCAGCAATGTTCTACACATATCCCAAATCATGTAATATCTGGAAGAGAGTACAACACACATGCATGCCCATCCCTAAAAAAAAAAAAACAGTAAAGAAGGGTGTCTGTAAGACCCTGTATAAATGTTGCCAGAATTGTATGAGTAAGAGGTTAAGCATATATGGCTAAGAGTCACTACAGGATATTAATAATATAGTTAGTTTATATATATAATTTTTATGGAAGTGGTAAATTAGTAAAAGGAATATTTGAATGAAACAGGGAAATCTGGGATTTGGAGAAATAAGGCATCATGCTGATAGATTTCTTGGCTGGTTTCTTGTATAAACAACAGTATTGAAAAGGCACTTACTTAACCACATATTCTATAAACTATAGAATTGGCAAGATTGGAATTGCTCCTAGGGAACATCTGAATTGTTTTCACAGGTGCCGCTTTTCATCAAGTTTCTGCCACATTTGCCATCTTAGGCCATTCTTGAGCAGCTTTGGTATGCCTAACTTGCACAGTGGGCTCCGAATAATCAGGGGCTCACCCTGATTTAATGGCAGGGAATGTTCTGCACAGGTAGTAGAATTGTAGGCATAGAACATATCCCATTTAGAAGTGAATGGGAAAGGCCCCTGCTCACACAGAATGTGGTATGCCTAATCAGAATCCACAGAGCTCTAGATTGTGATGCATATAATCCATGCTACGTACAGGTTTTTGAGGATGCAGGACACCAATGCATCCTCTCCCTCACTACCTTCTCACCACCATTGTCTCTAGCTGCTACTGCTCATCCTCTTTCTCATCAACGCTGCTACTTGCTTGCTTGACAGGGAGAGAGCCAGTGAGCAAGTAAGTGGCATCTAGTGCGCCTCCTTCCCACCATCACTGTTGTCTGGGCCTGAGCGAGAGGCAGGGAACAAGCAGGCTGCAGTGGAGAAGAGCTCTTGTCAGTGGGCCCCTGCTGGGATCTGCACACTTGGCAAGTGCCTGTCAGCTCTGCATATAATCTTATTTATATACACACTGTCTATAGAGTATGCAAGGGACATAATTAGTAGATTGATAGAAAACGTTCACAAACGCCTCTCAAGTAGAACAGGATTAATAATCCTTTGAACCTGTTTTTACCATATATTTTTTCTATCTTTGTAGAACGTTTACAAGCAGAAGTAGATGCCAATCTATATCAGTATGAAATAATTTCATCCCTATACCATCTGAGTTAACCTAATCAAAGGTTGCCAAGAGGTCTACAAAGTTGGCATATAGGTATTTTTGGGTTTGGGGGTATATTTAGAGACCAAGTGGTCCAACATGAAGCACTGATCAAAAGTGACCCTCAGTTCTCTAAAACCTTTGCCAGCAGTTCACTGTGTTCAACCAATTTTTGTTTAATAAGTAATGTGACGATAGCTTAGAAGCCACTTCAAGCGGATGACTTGGTCTACAAGTGCTTTTTGAAAATGTGCACCATGCTGTCAGTAACCATCTTTTCAGTATCTGGTTGTAATAGATATTATGTGTATACAGCGTTGCTAACACAGGAGTCCAACAAACTAAATTATTGCAAATAGCTCTAGGGCAAGGGCAATATGTGGGCTACATGTGGCACTCCTGACCTTTTTTGCATCTCCCCCGCCCCCGGCCCCCCATCACTGAATTTGTGATGATGGTGGTCTGGTGCCAAAATGCAGTGGAAGCAACTACATAAAAGGATCAGTTTTACTTGAAGACAACGTGAGGGGAGTGCATTCCTAGTTTTCAAGCAGAATCGTGCTCCCAGAAGCCTCCCAGGAGTGTGATTATGCTTGAAAAAAGGGTGTGCGCTCTCTGTGCTTTTTTGCTGCTGCCATGCACATTTAGTGTGTGTAGGAGTAGTGGGTGAGGGGAGGAACACAGCCCCTGGTGGCATCTGGGGAGCAACCGATCTCTAAAAGTTACCTGCCCTTGCTCTAGGGGAATAAATCTTCTCCTGGGGCTTTATTATTGGTCAGTCTTAGCTAGACTTTTCATATCCCTAACTGTAATAGGCAGCCAGGGATCTTTATTGTCTAGAGTATGGTGTTTCAATGGATTTCAGGTAAATGTACTTGTCTGCTAGGATTAAACCATTTAAAATGCTAACAGACATAAAGATTCCCAATAGCCAACCCTTACTAGTGGAGCAGTTGTTCAGCAGTGTAATAATACAGTCAAACACTATGAAAGAACACCATCATCCTAGAATCACATGCCCAGGATTACCATTAATCCTCCATTACCTGTACCTCTATATATGATTCTCAAGTGTCCCTGTGGGAGTAAGAAACGTGAGGGAGGAATGTAAGGTTAAAAGTGGCAGCCAAGTGGTAAATTGGCAGCGGGGAATCTGTGACCCTCTAGGTGTTGTCGGATAGCTGCTCCCATCATCCCCAGCCAGCATACCCAGTGGTCAGGGATGATGGGAGTTGTTTTCTAACAACATCTGCGAGGTCAATGTTTCCCCATCCCTGTGGTAAATTATCATCTGCAGTGATCTGGCATTCCTCTGTGGAACTATGAACCTTACCCACCCCCTAAAGATAACTGTATGGTTCCGTTCATAGTCACTTCATCTAAGGTGAAGGAGTCAGCCAGCCTCCTCTATACTTTCATGTTTTAGTGGTTCTATTTCAGTTCACTTTATCTCCTTATTTGCCTCCTAATCGTGTTTTTAAAAGTAGGAATTGACGTGAGTTCAGAGATTGTTATTCCAGACATTTGACCGTGGATCATGTAAAGAGACCAAAATAGTGAGCTTTGGCCTCCCAACTGTAATAGACCCTAAAGCAAAAATAAATAAATAAATTGGGAGCTCTCCCAGGCCTGAGGTTAAGCAGGTTAGAAGAAACCAGGGGAGGGGGTGGGAATATGCCACCTACAGAAATTTTCTGTAGAAAAGGCCCTGGGAAGCTTTAACAAGATCATCAATACAAATGGTTGCCAGAATTATGGTTACTACTCATCAGTGCATCACTGATACCCATGCTGGTCTCCTTTGGAAAAAGAAGATTGGCTTGCCACCTCCTGGCCTAGCAAAGGCATACACAAGAATTGGCCCACACCAAACCTTCCAGAGCAGCATATGTCTACACCTCCTTAGGAAAGTCTCCTTCACACTTTGATGGCGGTGTCTTTAATAGTGAAACGGTGTAGTTAATTCAAGAGCTGCTCCAACTCTTTGCAATCCTTGAAATAGTTTCCATTTTGTTTTAGCAATTTGGGCTTTGAGCTCCTTAGCTGAGGAGTCCAATGTGTTTCTATTGTTGCCTCTGTCAGTGCCATCCTTGTGTTGGCTATTATCATCATCTGTGTCTTGCTGTTTGCAAAGAGCCTGCAGCTTAAAGCTGTCACTGCCTGTGGGTGCAGAACTGTAACTTCAAATGCTTTCTTTCCCTTCCTTTCCTCGGCAGGATTTATGTGGGCATCATTCATGTGATACTCTGGGAATGGCTGACGTTGGAACCATATGCTCTCCTGAGCGCAGCTGTGCAGTGATTGAAGACGACGGCCTCCATGCGGCTTTTACAGTGGCTCACGAAATTGGTATGCAGTGCCTTTTTTGTTCCCTTGCCAAATACAACACTTGTAACAGCTGCATTAGTAACCAAAATACTTTACAAGTAATTCCAGATTTTCCCCTGGTTCAGAGATACGCTTGGGAATTAAAGCTGTGTACATATGCACTTTGGGGTTAACTAATAGGGGATCAGAAGGCAAGTGGAGGTACACAGTAGGTGTTTCCTTTCTGACAGTGTCACTTTTAAGAAACGGAGTAGAAATCAGAGGGCTGCTACTGTCCATGCATGTCCCTTTCAAGGAAGTGCTTGTCCCATCTATGAAGAATTTTAGGCATCCTTGCTGGGGAAACAGCTTCCTCTATGTGTGTATGTATATATGCCTAGTGGGTTGGGTTAAGTAGCTTACTGTTCATATTGTCTCACCTCATTCTCCTGAATGGCAAAGAATGTATCTAGAATGATTGGGTGATCAGGAATTTTGGTGAAAAGGGAGGCACTGTTTATCTAGGGCTCCACTGAAAATGGTGTAACGTTAAGAACACGGAGCGATAAATGAATATGTCAATGTTGGTTTCTCTCAGTTTCTTATTTTTCCAATCTTAAGTTCAGTTTGTTTTTTAAAGTTCTCATGACAATTTGTATGTATTTTTATGTGCATTTCTCCTAATACATGCATTTTTACACAATTTTGCATAATATACACATCTTTTGCAAGCATTCCTCCTGATACAGTGCATTCTAACATTTCTTTCACTAGTTTTACTACATTGCTTTCACTAACAAATGCATTTGGGGGTACATGTTTCCCTAATATATAAATATTAGTATGCACTTTTTGATTGGAGAACTCCATTGCAAAATTTGGAGAAGTGCGAATTTCAAAGGATTACTGAGTTTCAGTTTGCATATTGGTTTGAAAATGCAAAATTAGGCAAATTCACATTAAAATACAAACCAAATACATTTCTCTCCCATCCCTAGGGACAGGGAAGGTACATTTCAATAGCAATGAGGTTCAGATGATCAAGGCTAGATCATTAACGGTTCTTGAATAATTACAAACAGACCTAACAGGAACAGCCACCAGGATTACTTTTTATCACAAATAAGGCCTAGTGTTAAATTTCACAAGCAAGTTCAGATTTCCTTTCGCTACAGTAAAAAAGAAAAGAAAAGCATTTGTCATGCTATTAGTGAAGTATATTCTCCACTTGAGATCATTTAACTGTGGGAGGGTTTTTTATCAGTGGCAACTAGGGATGGACGAAAGTCCCTTACCTATTCTCGAAGCTTGCTTCGTGGTGGGGGGGAGGCGCTTCGGTTCTCCCCCCGAAGTTCAGGCGAGGGGGGGGAGGCGCCCCGCCTCGCCCGGCCGAAATTCAGGCCGGGGGGGAGGTGCCCCATCCCTCTCGCCGGCAAAATTCAGGCCGGGTAGAAGCGCCCCATCTACCCAGACGCGAAAAAAAAGTAAAAAAAAAAACACACACAAACACCCGTGATAGGGTATGTAACGATTTACGTAGCCCTTCACGGCTAGATTTCCAAAGTCAGCCATGATAGGCTACGTAAATCGTCACGTAGCCTATCACGGGTGACTTTGGAAAAAAAAAGCGCGTACGCAAATGGCGGCGGCCCATGGGCGCCGCCATTTGCATTCCTTATTTTGGCACGTCTAGTCTACATAAAGATTTATGTAGACTACGGCGAAAATAAGGGAACGCTATTTGCATTGCCCTTATTTTCGCCGTAGTTTATGTAAATGTTTACATAGACTAGACGTGCCAAAATAAGGAACGCAAATGGCAGCGCCTATGGGCCGCCGCCATTTGCGTACGCGCTTTTTTTTCCAAAGTCACCCGTGATAGGCTACGTAACGATTTATGTAGCCTATCACAGCTGACTTTGGAAATCTAGCCGTGATAGGCTACGTAATCGTTACTTAGCCTATCACAGGTGTTTCTATGTTTTTTTTTTACTTTTTTTTTTTTTTGCAATGGCGGCGGCGGCGGCAGCCGGTCAGTAGACCGGCCGCTGCCCCTGCCCCCGCCGAACCGCCGCCGGGATCCGCCGCCGGGAGGGACATTCGCAGGAGGTAAGTCCCATCCCGGGGGGGGGGGCGGCGGAGAATTTCCCCACCAATTTCGGGGGGCCGAATGCGTTGGCATTCAGCCTCCCGAAGATTCGGTGAGAAATTCTCCACCTTCCCTAGTGGCAACCATTTCCCTAACAGTTCTTTTTCAAGGAGCTAATTCTGACATTTAGACATTTCATTCCTATGTAGGGTACTAGCTTCTGCACCTTACTGAAATCACAACATTTTGCAAGGATGTATGTTTGGATTTTATGTACTAGAGCTATGTTTGACTGTGTGGTCACATTGGCTCCTAGCTATATTAGCCTCTTCAGGTTTTAACAACGGTATTGTATCATGTTTGGTGTGACATAGAGAGCCATTTGTATGATTATAGGAAGAATTAAGCATAGGGAAGTGGCTATGGTCGCTACTGATGAACCAGGCGTCCATGTATTCATATAATTCCATGTGATTCATTAGGCAACCCACACACGGCTTGATTTGGAAATGGTCCATTAATTATTGGGGCAACACTGAATGCTCATTTAAAAAAACAAATTTCCCAAGAATTTGAAATACGCTCCGGGAGAGAGCGCAGGACAGGAAGACCTGGTGTGCTATGGTCCACGGGGTCATGAAGAGTCGGATACGACTGAACAACAACAATTTATTCCTAGAACAAACATGGAAGAAAGCATGCACCTTTTTTGCACTCCTGCTTGAAAATTGAAGCATAGGGGCAAGGCAGATTGCATGTGGCCTAAGCAACAGTGGAGCACTCCCTTTCCTTCACTGAGCATTGTGTGTCATGAGGCCTTGCACCATTATATGCTAGTGGCACATGCTATGTATTTACAAACATAGAGCAACATGCAGAGGAGGAGGCAGCGGTGGGGGCGTTGAGCTATCTACAGCCTTGTCAGCTGCCAGACTGGTGGCAACTATAATGCAGAAGGAGATGCCTTTTTGTCACAGCACGCCTCTCCAGTTTCCACCAAGTTTGCCTGGGTGGAATTAGAACAGAGAGGAATCAGAGGGGAAAGTGAAGGCATAAGTTCTTCTTGGGAGATCTGCAGAATGGGTTCTGGATGGGAAAAAACAGGGTTGGAGAGCCCACTATATTCCTCCGTCCCATACTCCATCCACTTTGTGGCACCTCAAACAGCCATGTCTTAGTCTCAGCCTCCCCCTCTGTCCACACATACGCATATTGTGGAGATGGCAATGAGACTGGCCTAAACTGCAGGCTTGTGGCTTTCTCCAGTAGGTGATCAGTCTGGCATTGAATTGGATATAGGAAAAAGTCCATCCCAATCCACAAAGGATCAAAAGAGGGAATGAGCACATACTAGTCCTGTTGAATGAGATCCTCCAAACAGTGTAGCAAAAATGAACAAAGGTCCCAACAGCTGGCATTTTCAAAGACTCCAGGGGCTGCATTTTCATTTGTTGGGGGGGGGGGTGATTCCTCACACACTATTGGTTCCGGCCCTGATTGGCATACCAAGTTTTTGATTTTTAAACTGATTGGTTGTTCAACAGTAATGGGGTTTCCACTAACTACCACCCACCCAGCCCCGCAATGGCTAAACTTGTAATTTGGATTGTGTGTCGCATTTGCAGGCCCTGGGGCTGTAGGTGACATTTCCAAACTTGGAAATTCCCATCATACAGATTCAGGGGAGGGTTCAGGAGTCAAGGTACTATTGTTCTTCAAACACCCATTCAGTATCAGCAGCACCCAAGCCCTGAGCTGTGGTCCTCATGGTGTTCTCCCATCCCATCCTCAACCCTCACATGCCCCACACACAAGGAAAAGTGGCGGCGGCAAAGTAGCTTGGCAAAACAAGAAAGCACTCCTTAGCAGACAAGAATCCCTCAATGTGCCCTGCACTCCTGCTTTCCCACTGCTGGCTGACAGCTTGGGTAAGACCAGGCCTACCCCACACAAGATCAGGTGCATGTGGGCTAGTGTGAAGCCCACCCAAGCTGCAGCCTGTCAGGCTCCCTTCCTACCCTGCACAGACTATCAAACCAGTGGCAGAGAGAGAGAGAGAGAGAGAGAGAGAGAGCCCGGGGGCTTGGATGCTGAATGCATGTTGAAATCATGTCTACCATAGCTTGGTGGTAGAGCATATGCTTTGCAGACAGAGGGTCCTAGATTTAATCCTAGGCATCTATTTATTTATTTTATTTATTCATTAAATTTCTTAATCGCCCATCTGGCTGGTCACCCAGCCACTCTGGGCGATGTACAATACAACAGTTTATACAATAAAATTCCACATTAAAACATTGTATTTCTAAAAATACCCTAATCCACCCCAAATGCCTGCCTGAACAACCACGTTTTTAATGCGTGGCGGAAGCTCATTAAAGAGGGGGCATGGCGGAGTTCCCTAGGGAGGGGGTTCCACAGAGTGGGGGCCAACACAGAGAAGGCTCTCTCCCTCGTCCTCACCAGCCTAGCTGTCCTGGCTGATGGGACAAAGAGAAGGCCTCCGAGGCTGATCTTGTTGAGCGGCCTGTCTGGTGTTGCTGAAGGCACTCCTTGAGATAGGCTGGGCCAGAACCATATAGGGTTTTAAAGGTCAAAACCAGCACCTTGAATTTGGCGCGGAAAACAACTGGTAACCAGTGCAACTCCTTCAGCACTGGAGTGATGTGATCATGCCGGCAACCTCCTTTAATCAGGCGAGCCGCCGCGTTCTGTACCAGCTTCAGCTTCCGAACCATCTTCAAGGGTAACCCCACGTAGAGCGCATTACAGTAGTCTAGATGAGAGGAGACCAAGGCATGTACTACCGATGGGAACAGATAGCCAGGAAGGTAAAGACCCCTGTCCAAACTCCTGGAGAGTAGTTTGTGCAGACAGTGCTGCACTAGATGGCCCAGTTGCCTGATTTGGTATAAGCCAGCTTCCCATGTTCCTAAAATTCAGGTCAGTTTCAGCAGTCAGCCTGTGTAAACATAGCAGCTGCCCTTTTTGAGTGCCCAGAGAACCCACAACTGTTTAAGCTTTTATTCGCATCAGGAAGATGATCCATCCAGAGTTTAGATAGAGAACAGCTGAGTGTAAATTTAAACGACAGTCCTTATTCTACACTGAGCTGTTTGGCACAGGAGGAAGCGGGAAGAGAGGAATGTTCCAAAATCATCCCTCATTTTACTGAGGGTCTCTCATGTCATTCTGTAGGACACGTAACCTGGGGTGTTCCTTGCCTAAAGTAACAGCCACAGTGAAACTCGGGGGTCCCAGTTTACCAACAACATGAGCAGTGTATTCCAGGCCTTGATTTGCCTTGTGTGTTAACATAGTCACGGTCGCTAAAGAAGTTTTCCATGACGACCTTTAGCTGTGCAGAGTGAACACTAAATTTAAAAATGGAAAACAGGGGTGTGTGTTTTTTTCTTTACATTCTTGGAAGAAAATAACAAGGCTCAGGGAACTTTCAGAGCGTGCCAACTACTGATTTGCCTTGTACCTCGTGCCAAACCAAAGTAAAGTTTGCTTTGGGAGTATCATTGTGCCAGTTCAGTTTTCACACAGCGAGAAGGTAGGATGCAGGAGTGTTGTGCTTAATGTCCTTTGACTGAACAGAAAGATATGCTCAGCATCTGAAACTCTGGGTTTTATAAGTAGTACTAATGGAGTTGCCGCCACAAGACACCCTTAAAAGCAAATGAGGCGTTCTAGGCTGGAAACATTTGGAAACGTAATAGTGAAAACACATCATTGAGGGGGGCCCCTTGTGAAACAACCCATTTGAGCCTGCCCAAGAGTCACCAGCAGTGCAGTCCTGTGGAAGGGGCTTCCGCTCAGTGGTAGAACATGTGCTTTGCATGCAAAAAAGGCTCAGGTTCAATTCCTGAGACCAGAATCAAGTAGCAGGTGACGGGAAAGACTTCTGCCTGAGGCAGTGGAGGCTGGTGGCTCCAATGTCAGTGGGGTGGTGAACCCACTCCTGGTTTCACCTTGCACCTTGGATAGCTCCTTTAGAGTTCTGACTGAAACCGGGAGCGGATTCACCACCCCACTGACATCGGAGCCACCAGCCTTCACTGGCCAGAGGCTGTGGAGAACCACAGCAAGTCAGAGTTGACAGTACTGGACTAGATGGGGAAATAGTTTGAATTGGTGAGAGGCAGCTTCTGATGTTTCTGTGACTGGCACTCCTGCAGTGAAGTACCTATGTTCAGGTACAAAAGCTTCAACACCACTTCAGCATCCTCTGACCTGGGATCTCTGCCTCCTAAGCTCATACGTCGTGTAGTTTAACTCAGTGGTGAGGGAAATGCGAACGGCACATGCGCAGTGGAACTGTTTTTGCTAAATTACTTCACATGTTCCAGAGCTGAGCTCTGGTCATGCAGAAGATGCTTTGTCTAAGCAGTTCTGGCATTAGCCCAGCCTTTAAGTGTTGTTCCGTGTTCATGTCATAGCCTTGCTTAAGACATCAGGCCAGCAAGAGAAAGATCTAGAAGGAAATTAAGACACTTATGACCTGAAAGGATTTTGTGGTCCATTGAGAGCAGGCAAATCAGTGCAATCCTATGAGCATCATTTCTGCCAAGTGGTGATTGGGTAGCATTGGCCTGGGTGAGAGGTACTCTTGTGAATCCTTGCGCATCAGGATTTATGGAAAGGCCATGATTCAGTGGGAGAGCACATGCTTTGCATGCATAAGGTCCCAGGTTCAGTCCCCGGCATCTCCAGATAGGGCTGTATCCTCAGAGATAGGAGGCACTCCTCTTCAGAGTGCCACCCTCCACAAGTACAGGGTGATGGAAACATGCAAGGAGAAGGGTGGGACTTGAGTGCTCCCTCTCCTCACATATTTGCTTCCTACCGAGACCGAACGCCGAGATAGGGTTTATGTCTCCAACATATCTATCTAAATCGTGTGTGTGTGTGTGTGTGTGTGTGTGTGTAAAGTGGGGGTGGGGTCTTTGCATTAATACATTGTTATTTGAACTGTAATTTCTTAGGCCTGTCAAACTCTGGACTCTTTCAAAAATGCTGTCAATGTTGCTGTTGTTTTAATTCATGACTACTTTATACATAGCGAATAGATCTCCAAAAGGTTAAAAAGCTGATTTTTACACATCCATGCATTTATTATATTTCTGTACCAGCCAATAGCCAAAGGTGTCTGGGCTGTTCACAAAAATTGAGACCCTAAAATACAAAATTTGTATTTTAAAACACACAAACTTGCAAAAATGAAACCAGGTATTTGCAGAAGTAATATTGCATGATTTTTTTAAAAAAAGGAAAGAAAGATAAAATGGGTCTCTCTAGAAGCCTATCACATTTGTTAAGGACTTGGCTTTTTATTTTTCCCTTTCTTTTTTCTTTTTTTTTGACAGAGCACCCAGCTGTGGTGTACAGAAAACAAGCAGGGATGTAAATTAGCCAACAATCTAGACAGCTTCACTTAGCTGTATCCAACAAAAAGCTGAAAATATTAGTAGGGCAGCTGAACATTTTTATGGAAGTTTCTCTTGAAAAGCCAAAAGTCAAATCTATTAAAATTTCAGTTTAGATCAAATTAAAATATTGAGTAGTATTCAAATGAGCTTATTTCAGCTTTATGTCATTCCATGTGGCTCATAGATCCTGACCACTTGCTCCAATAATGCATGTCTCTCTTCATGACCCACCATCAGCCACCCAGCCCATGCAGAAATATTCTGAATTCTGTCAAGGACCATAAGTCGTATGTATTATGCAAATTCACAAAAATCTATTTTGAGCTCAAAACGAGCTTTTTCTCCACAGAGAGCCTTCGTGAATTCTTCGTTTTTGTCATGTATTCTTTAGGTGCTGATGGGTTTATTTATTCCTAGAAACTGGCTGGTGACTTGTACTGTTTTTTCTTCCTATCTCTGGGCTTGGTCAGATGTTACTTTGCCCCAGAATTCTACCTCAGCAAAAGATTGGGAGTGAGCTCTCTGCTGACCCTTTCCTTACTTCCCTTATTGTATGTTAAAGATGATGACTGAATGGGGAGATCCCACATTTGTTTGAGCATGGAATCTCCAGGTTTATCCATTACCTTCTACCCGCAATGAAGGGGCAGTGAAGGAAATAGAGGAAGGAGTATGCAGCCGAAGGCCTGTTTCTGATTCTCCTCTAGTCTGGATAGAATTCAGGGGGCAAACTTGAATGGGCTTTTTGTTGGGACAGTTCCCCCCCCCCCTCAGAGCACACAGGCAGGCAAAGATTGTTTAGCTGGCAACTTTCACTCACCAGCAACTTTCACCACCAGGCAATAATGTTTTAAGTATATATTTTAAATGGAAAGGACACTGTATATAAATGCATAATAAAGTGCATAAGGGGAACATAAAAACTTGATTCCGATGGATCAACTCTATGCATTTTCCTTAAATCATATGAGATAACTTATTACATAACAATATAACACATAAATAAGTCAACTTATTTTACTAATCTATGAGATACTGGGGAAGGGCCAGAGTTCAGGGGTAGAGCACATGCTTTCCATGCAGGAGGTGCCAGGTTCCATCTCCAGGTAGGACTGGGAAAGACTCTTGTCTGAAACCTGGGCATGCTGGCTAGGAATGTAACCTATGGCCATGCTGGTGGAGAATGATGGGAGTGGTAGTTAATGATGTCCATTGCTGGGAGATCTGGTTCTTTTTTTGCTGAACAGAGTTCCGCAGCATGAACAACTTGTGTTGCGTCTGTGAGCTGAGCTGTGAGCTGTTCTCTGAACTCCTGGAGCTTTTTTGCATATTTTTGGAAGGTTAATATAGGAGCAATTTGCGCACATTATGGCCAAATTTGCACAAATCATGCAAATTTGGTCATAATCTGTGTAATTTGTGCAAATGCGCTGTAATTTGTGCAGATTTGCCATGATCTGCGCAAATTGCTCAGAAATTCATGCAAATTGCTCAGAAATTTGCACAAATGTGCAAAATTCCTGGAAAAACCACGAAATGGCCCAATTTGTTGCAGATCAAGTTGAGCGATGCAGCAGGAACTGAAATGAAGTTGGGGGGGGACTGAGCCTAGGGAACTCAGCCTAGGGAACTCCACCCCCCAAATAGATTTCTCCAATATCCCTAATTGTAGTCCAGTACAGATGGGGGGCACCATGTTAGGGGAAGGCTTCCCACTCATGGTTCTCAAATATCAAAGTGTTTTCTTGTGCTGAATTTCAGAGGACCTCCTTAGGAAGTGCAAGCTTATTACTCAACCCCTTCCCCCCCACCCCGGAATCAATATAGTGACAGTTTCCAGTGGGGTGTCCATGTTAGCAGCAAATGCAACTTGTGGTACCTTAAAAGACTAACACACTATTAGGGCATAAGGTTTAAAAGTAGATACCAGTGCACCATGGCTACCTCCCCTTTAAAAGCATGGCATGAGTTGTGTGGGCTTGTATTCACATACATTTTGTTTACTCCATTCCTGGCTGAAAGTACTGCTGCTGTTAAAGAAGCCAACCCAGTCAGATCTAGAGCTTGTCTAAACAATGTAGGAGACAACTAATGGAAGCAGAAGAGAAAAGAAGGCACACTGGACAGTGGCTGGGATGCTTCAGGAAGTGGGCATGCAATGGGGCATGGGGCAGGCCCCATGGTTACAGGAAAACTGCTTCCACATGGCCAGCTAGTTGCATGAGATATCTTTTTTGCATGTGGTTGACTTTTCTGTATATATATGTGTAGAAGAAGTGGAGAAGACAGTACTGAAGAAGCAAACAAGAGGGCTATGGGGAAGCTTAGGCTTCAACAGAGACCAGGTGTCAACAACCATTTCTACCCACATTCTTTTTCTTGAGATTTAAAACTGCCGAACACGAGATTTTAAATGCAACCAGGCCTTTGGGCTACAGGAAGCATGGGTGGGGAGTGAGTTATAGTTGAACATCAACAGCTTCCAAACTTCTTGAGATATATGCCCTGTTCACTTTAAGTCAGGGAGTCCTGAAACTTTATGTCAGGAGAAAAGGGATAGGCCAGGGATGAGTGGAGTAAATGAAGGATCTGGAGGAGTTGAGAGTGCTGTGTGTCTGGAGATAGGCATCAGGGGATATGAGCTTACCTCTGTGTGGGTTTGTGTGCTATCATGTTTGAAAAAGAAGGAGCACCTATTTTATTTATTTTATTTATTAATCACCCATCTGGCTGGTCACCCAGCCACTCTGGGCGATGTACAAAGCATATAATAAAACAGTTTAAAACAATAAAATTCTACATTAAGAACATTTTCTAAAATACCCTAACCCACTCCAAATGCCTGCCTGAACAACCAGGTTTTTAATGCATGGCGGAAGCTCATTAAAGAGGGGACATGGCGGAGTTCCCTAGGGAGGGAGTTCCACAGAGTGGGGGCCAACACAGAGAAGGCCCTCTCCCTCGTCCTCACCAGCCTAGCTGTCCTGGCTGATGGGACAGAGAGAAGGCCTCCGAGGCTGATCTTGTTGAGCGGCCTGTTTGGTGTTGCTGAAGGCACTCCTTGAGATAGGCTGGGCCAGAACCATATAGGGTTTTAAAGGCCAAAACCAACACCTTGAATTTGGTCCAGAAAACAACTGGTAACCAGTGCAACTCCTTCAGCACTGTAGTGATGCGATCTCGCCGGCAGCTGCCTTTAATCAGGCGAGCTGCCGCGTTCTGTACCAGCTGCAGCTTCCGAACCGTCTTCAAGGGTTACCCCATGTAGAGTGCATTACAGTAGTCTAAACGAGAGGAGATCAGGGCATGTACTACCGATGGGAGCAGATGGTCGGGAAGGAAGGGGCGCAGCCGTAGTATCAGATGGAGTTGGTACAGTGCTGTCTGGCTCACAGCTGACACCTGAGCCTCCATGGACAGCTGGGAGGCCAAAATGACCCCCAGGCTGCGGACCTGGTCTTTCAAGGGTAGCCATACCCCATTCAACACCAGGTCAACATCCTCCAGCCTCCTCTTGTCTCCCACCAAAAGTACCTCGGTCTTGTCAGCGTTCAGCTTCAGGTTATTCATCCCCATCCAGCCACTCACTGTCTCCAGACATTTGGACAGGGATTCTATGGCCAACCTTGGTGAAGATTTGAAGGAGAGGTAGAGCTGCGTGTCATCCGCATATTGATGACACCGCACCCCAAACCTCCTGATGATAGCCCCCAGCGGCGTCACATAGATTTAAATAGTATTGGGGAGAGGATGGAACCCTGTGGCACCCCATAAGTGACTGGCCACGGGTCTGAAACCTCCTCTCCCAGTGCTACCCTCTGGTACCTATCAGAGAGGAAGGACCAGAACCACTGCAATACGGTGTCTCCAATGCCCAACCCCTCCAGGCTGTCCAGGAGGATACCATGGTCAACTTTATGGAAGGACAGGTACGTTATAGCTACTGCTGTGACCATTTGGAATTGAGCCTCCTACCTACAATCTGAGCAAAAGATACATAATTGAATTAGTGAAAATAAAAGTTGTGCTCCCACAGCATCTCCTTATTATGTTGAAGAAAATAATTCAGTCTTCTCAGTTATCTTTCACCTTTCATTGGACCTTTTCTGCTATTCAGAAAATCATAATGAAGGGTTTTACTTTTAAGTCTTTTGTTTTGTTGTAGTTATATCTGAGGAGTCACTGATTGGCTTAGAACTTTTCTACATGAGGTTGTTAAACTGCTGTATCTACTTTTAGTTTCTTCATAGAATTAAGATCCGAGCACTACACAAAAAGTGTTTCTTTTCCTGCTTTTTTTCTACATAACCTCTAGCTGGCACGGTGGTGTAGCAGAATAGTGCAAATACACAAGTGAAAAAAGCAGTTCTTTTCATTTTTACAATTAAATACCACATTCTCCTTTCTCTAAAAAACTTGCAGAAAGTGCTTTTCAGACACAGAAGCAAAACTGGAGGGTCATGGCATCATCTAAAGAACCCGTAAACAACTGCAAGTAGGGAATGACAAGCGCGTGATAAATTTCTTGTATAGAAGAGCCCTTAGAGAGGATCTATTCCTCAAATGGTTTGAGGAATTCCTCCTGAGAACATTAGGTGCAAGTTTGCTCCTGTTAAATTAAGTGGTAAGATATGAGTGGCCCTTCTTAGCAGAAGAATTGCTCACATCACTTAATTCATTACAGTCAAGATCTGCCTTTTAAAAACCAATCTCCATATGCAATTTTTAGTGAAATGCCATACTGTGGGGAAGTGTGTGATATACTCACGATCGCACCAGACATCTATAGCAGAGTGCAAAAGATTCCTAAGTCCAATGGTTTGGTCATTAAACTAATCTTTCTGCAATCTTTAATCACATCATTTACATAGGGGAGCATCATGTGAAGAAAGATTTACAGGGTCAGTCTCAAGTTGAACATGTCTTTGTTCTCCCAGCTTCAGAGAAGGCATGTCTGTTATAGAAACGAGAGGGAGAAAGTTGAAAACATTTGTCTGGCTTTTAAATATTTCCAAACTCACTGGATTTAATCTCATTCCTATACCATGGCCCAAAGTAACGTGGCTCACCAAAATACTTTGTGGCGCTTTTATTTTTAGAACGTAGTTTGACATTTCTAGAGTAGCTGATATGCAGGTACAACCAGCTTAATGCTGACAGGGCCGGCCCAGTCACTGGACATTGTTCACATCTGCTTGGGGCGCTGGTGTGAAGGGAGCACAAGCTGGTGAACAGCTGAATGTTGGTTAGGAAAAGGCAGCCTGAGCTGCAGCAGAGAGGATAAGGAATGGGGTCCCATCCCCAGAAAATTTCTTATAGACGTTCAGTGAACTGCCAACATATATCCCTGGGAAAAGGGAGAAGAAACCATTTGGCAGAGGCCCATTATACTTCCCAGTCTTTTCCTACACAGTTCCAAGGCAACACATGAGCTAGATGCACATATGCACCAGAACACTAAGAAGGCATTTCTTTGCGTCTGTGTTATGTGGTACATCTTAGGGTTTTCTCCTTTTGTGGATATTTATTATCTTTGCATGCAAACATGCTACTGACTGATTTCTAAACTGTTTATCTTATTCCTTTAGGGAATATATTCAAGAACACTTAATTAAACACTTAGAATCTTTTAATCATCCTGTTACACTTACGACAATTGGAATGGGAAAAAGGTGGACCTATTAAGCCTTGTGACGTATAGGACTGGGGGGAAATGGGAATTCTAAGCCATTTGAGTGAGTTTGGCTTTAGAACCAGGGGGTGGTAATTCATCAAAGTTAAAACAGCGTAAATGATATGATCTCATGTATATGGTGCTTGGTATATTGCACTGCTCTTGGGCCAGGAGTGTTAATGACAATGGATTTTCGATACACTGTAGGGGTAGTAGCCTAAGGACAGTTTCACATGTGAGGTTTAAATTGTTTTTATACACATGTTTTTATACATATCTCCCACATTTAAGGCAAATCTACATTGGCTAGTATGCACATTCAGTCGGCTCTCTTCTGCTTTCTATTTTGCATTAACAACTATGTTCAGTTGCCATGGAATGATAATTGATTGTTGGGGAAAAAGACAGAAAACGGGGGCGAGGGGGAGGGGGAGGGATGGAATAGAATAACCTGAACAGGAGCACTCCATAGTGCTATGCTTTATTGCAGTTGTTGTTGTGTGTGTTTTTCCTGATTCCATCACTGTAAATTATTATTTTTATGTGCAGAATATAGTTGTGCCTCTCTATAACAGGTGCATTGAAATTTGGCCTGCACATTTTGTGGTTCTGTATACACTGATTAACCTGATACCAGCATGCATTGCACACCTAACTTTCTGTAAGGCAGCTTATTCTTTGAATCGTGCAGGATACCAACATGCTGTGTGTGTGTGTGTGTGTTCTTCGCTTGCAAAAATGTTATAAAATCCACAGTCACTTTTTTTAATGCCTCTGCTGAATAAGGAGCCTTTTGAGATGAAGGCTTGTCAGGATGGCTGAGATAAGAGCAAGCCCCAGGCTAGACAGGAGCAAATCTTTTTGAGTCCTATGGGCAAAAGAAACAATTGTGAAGGATGTCTAGCTTTCATCTTGGCCTTCCCCTGGGAGAGATAAAGTTTGGGCAAATATCCAGGTGTCTGAATTGGGCTCTGCAGCTTTTCTAAAAAAAAAACCCCAAGAGACTATAATTAATCCACAGCTGCTCTGCTGACATCTGTGGGAAGAAAATATTTAATGCATTTGTATTGTTACTTCTTTGTAAAGTTCCCCATTTAAATGTCTAGTGCTAGCAAAGCATTTGCACTAAGCCCTCAAAAACATGCTTGCTCTGGTAAAGAGAAAAAAGATGAGCACTCAGCATTAAGCTTTGGTAAGAGGTGAGCAATAGGTCAAAGACTTCAACTGTTGTGGAGTTTCAACCTTGGGCATGAACTGTGCAAAAGGTTGATAGTGTCAAGGGTGTTTCTGAGCGCAGGGAGTGGGATAGCAGTTCAGATTCTAAAGGAGAACCATCAGATATGGGGAAGTTGTTTTCCCAGGCTAGTCCAGATATGAGTAGGCCTGCTTCTCAGGTTACAAACATACAGATGGCTGAGCTGGAGTGTCCCTCCACACACACACACACACACACACACACCCTGTGAGAGGCAGCAAACAGGAGGTTGACCTAATAGATGCCAGGCGCAGAGCAAAGAGAGAGAAGGCAGGGGCAGAACTTAGATGGTCTACCCGATTGGCCTTGCGTGAGAAGCTGCGCTTAGAGGTCTCACAAGAGAGGGACCTCCCCCCCTTAAGTTAGGCTAGCGAAACCACCTCCCTCTTCAAATGGCAGGCAACTCTCTCGTAAATACCATGTGGATCACCTGAAGGCATTCCTTGTAGACTGAGAGTTTCTCGCAGAATTTGCATCTCTATGACCCTGTGAAGTAATGGATTAAAAGCTGTAGACTGGAGTCTCTTGTCTGTGTATGTTTGGGCATTGACGTGAAGCGGGGGCTAAGGAAATCTTGACAGATAGCGCCAGTCTACATTTTGACTACACATTCTTTGCTTGCCCAGAAATCTTTTCATTAATTTGTGAGGGTAGCAATTGCCCCACCTGATGAACATGTGATGGCTTAAAATATCCCTTTTGTAAGCAAGAGCTGTTCTGTTTGTAATTGGCTTGTGGGAAGAGGAGCACACTCATTCGATTAAGAATAGTGGCACTCTTCAATGCTATTAAGGTGCTATACTTACTGTAATGCTTGGGCTTTTAACTGTTTTTAGAAGAAGAATCCAGTCTTGCAGTAATGGATGCCGTGAAGTGTTTTTTAATTGGAACTAGGGCATGTGAAAATCAAAGCAAATGGCTCTATCCAAGACCAGGGAAGTGCCTCAGACACAACAGCATCTCCCCTTGAGTTTGGCTGTGGTTAGAGGCTTTCTGCAGTTGTGCTGATCTCTGTGTGAATGTGCCTCTGTGAATGATTAGATTAAGAGAGGTCATGTTTTCAAAAGCTATACAGCAGAGCTTGAAACCTTAGGAGCTGCAGCCAAATATTCAGAGCCAAATGTCAGTATCCCTGCCTCAGGAAAGCAGCAGGAATGGAACTAGGATTGACCTCGGTTCTTGGCACCATTGCTTTAAAAATCAGATGTATATGGTGTGAGCCTTTTCTATCTGGCCTTCTTAATTGTCCACCAGTAGCAAGTAATGCTGAAGCAGCATGGTGCTAGACTCCAGTAAAATATCAGGATCCAGATTTTGAAATTTAACTTGAAATATGAACTCAACTCTTGTGGCAAAACACAACAGAGGTGGGAAAAGAGTTTTCTTATAGGACAAGCATCCTCATAGCTGACTGGGAGAAAGAACTATTCAGGGCCCCTAGCATGGAGGATAAGGCTATCAGTAGTTACTAGTCATGATGGCTGTATATATTGTCTCCGGTGTCAGAGGCAATATGCCACTTAATAACAGATGCTGGGGAAGACAAGCAGGAGGTTTGCTATTTAACTTATGTCCCGCTTGTGGGCTTCCCATAGACTTCTGATTAGACACTGTATGAATGGCATTCATACTAGACTAGACTAGATAGGCCTTTAGTCTGATCCAGCAGGGCTCTTCTTATGAATGTCCTTATGAATGTTTGTGTGGTATGTAGTACTGAGCTTTACAAAGTTGTTCTTTTCAAAATGATTTTCCTCAGGCCAAATCTCTGGTTTGAGGGGGCCTTCAGCAAAATGCTCTCTGGTACCCCCCTCTCTTGGCGTGCCCTCACAGGCTGACCTGGCAGCTGTGGCAGGCAGCAGCAGTGCTCCTGACAATGACGGGTAGCTGGGCAGGGGGCACCATTTTAATTTCCCACAGTGCCCAAGAGAGATGCTACCTCAGTTATCCCAGCTGGAAAATAAAATTAGGCAAAAGACATGGCCACACTGAAAAACAGATGCTTCATGCAAGCTGTGATTTCCTGAGTAAACATATTACAAAACACCTAGCATTCTTAGCAAGCTATGTCACTGCTTGTGTCTACTGATCCAGTTTATGCAGTGACTGGAGTATTCTGATGAATGTGTGGAATTAAATACAGTGCACCTGTGCACAGTCATATTCCTTTCCAAACATTTCAGTATGACTTTGATTTCATGCCTCTATCTTGAGCTTTGCCATGGAATTGCGTTATTCCTGTGCTTTGCATGTCAAGATGGAGGAAAAGCAAAGCAAAAGCATTTTTACATTACTTTTGGAAACCATCTGTTAAGAAACTTTACAAAATCCATACAACATTTAGGAGATGCATTTGAGATTTACTATGGTCCTTTTGACATATGGACAGTGCACATCACCAGCACTCCCAGTATATGCTCCAGCTGATCTTTTATGTATGCTTGCATTCATTCATTCATTCATTCATTCATTCATTCAGACTCCCTGTCTTGTCCAAGGATCTTGTATTTAGATAAGCTCAAGTATCACATGCTAAAACACCAATGCAAAACAAATACCTTGATACTTGTGCTTATATATCAAATGGCTCTGTGTGTGTGTGTGTACACTCTTTCACACACACACACACACACACACACATATACTCTCGAGAAGGCATCTTGCATTGGCTTTGGTGAATCCCTGTGGATCCTTTTTTGCTGTGCGTCCTCCTTATCAATATCTAAAGACCCATCAAGGTTACTAGCTTAGAGAACTCCATCAACTGACCCCAAAATTTGGGTGGCACATAGCGCAGCACACAATCTTTGAGATACAAGGGACTCAAAAGTACTTTCTTATCTTAACTAGCATCCCTGCAGCCTGGAATTAGGAAGGAATTCCAGTGAGATGCTGGGTGCTCTTGAGCACTTAGCACACAGCAAGGGAATTAAACATTCCTGGGGCTGAAGGTCAGACACTGTTGTGTCGTTTCTTTTAAATAACTATTATCCGTTGTCTTTTCTTAAACTCAAAATGAGTAGGAATTAACAGAGCAGTTATTCACTATATCCATCCTGTTACAGAGCAGAACAGTTCCATGTAGGGAAAGACTAGTTCCTCTTTGAATGGAATGCATTGGGGAAAGTCTACATCTTTTCTCATGTTTTTTTAAAAATTACTTTGAATGTTACTGCAGTATAAACATCACCCTACTGTTAAATTATATGGAAGTTTCACTCAGGTGGAAATATCAATACTAAAACCACCTATAATTAAGTAAAAACAACAACAACAACAACAAAGAATTCTAGAATTCTTGAGGGGATCTTAATAGTTACCTAATCCAACCCTGGCCAATACAGGAAATCTGTTCTTACAGCACCCCTGATAGGTGGCCATCTATCCTCTTCTTAAAAACCTCTAATGAAGGGAGAGTCTTCCAAGGTGGTCTGCTCCACTGTCAAACAGCTCGTACAGTCAAGAAGTCGTCCTAACCTTTAGCTGAAATCCCCTTTCTTGTCATTTAAATCTGCTGGTTCCGGCCTTACCCTCTGGAGCAAGAGAAGACAAATTTGTTCCACCATCTCTGTGACAGCCATTCAAATATTTGATGACAGCTCTTAATCATCTCTTCTCCAGGCTAAATATAACCTTGCCAAAACTGCCTAACAAAGGTCACAAGTTTCATAATTCAGAGTCTACCCTTTGTGGCTCTAAAATCATAAAGTTGCTTCAAAATATTCAAACATTGAGTTTGAATTTATTATCATAAATTGTGGAAATAAATAACTTGCAACAGGTATTCATCAAACAGTAAATGTCCAAATTTCTTCTCTAAGGGGGTACATTGCCTACACAGAGAACAGGGCAGGGGAGAGAGAATACCTGGAAGAGGAACAACAACAAGAAAGCCATAAAAGTCCTCAGCACAGTATAGGTCCTCTTCTCCCTCTGGAATGCTGAAAAGGACTCTCTTGCTGGTACTGCAGCATGAGCTGGTACCCTGTAAAATTAGGGCCAATCTCAATCAGTAAATCCCAGGCCACAGGCCTTCTCCCTTATGTGAAGTCTCGCCTTCTCCTGGCTGGGCTGGTGACGGTATTCCCCCACCCCTCTGTTACACAGTCAACCAAGCAATCCATCACACTAGTTAACAGTATCTTAAATAAAAGTTAAATGTAGGCCTCAGCACAGTGATTCATTTATACTTTTATAACAAAGCTTTTTTCTTCTCTCTACAGCAAGGGCAGGGAACGCTTTTCGGGGGGGGCAAATGACCCCCCTATCCAGCCCTTTACGGGCTGAATGACGTTCGCCAGGGACTGGTTTTGCTGCACACAGGCTTTCCCCATCCCTGCAAAGCTCGCATGCAGCAAAGCCACCCCAGCTGGGGTGTGGGCTTGAGAAGCATTGGGATGGGTGAGAGTTTCATTTCAGCGCAGTGTTGATACCAACATTCGCAATGTTTGGGACAAAAAGAACTTGAGATTTTTTAAAAAATGAACATGGAAAAACCCCAAACTGACAGATTGGTCCATCAAGGCCCAGGGCTTTGAGTGCTTAGCTCTTAAAAATCTGGCTTTGAATTGATGTGTATTCAACCATGTTAGTACTGAATTAGGGTTGCCACCTACTTTTTTTCTGACAGGCTATTCTTTAACAGCTATATGGCAGGCAGGTACATCATACTGGCTGGGAGTTGTAGCGCAACTCATCTGGAGGGCCCCAGGTTGGGGAAGGCTGCATCATACACTGAAGTTTTATCAAAGTACAATTGAAATTATGAAATCCTGACATGAATGGCATCTGTGTTGCAACCTGACAAGGGCTCCTTGGAGGCCTCTCTCAGTCTAATCCAGTAGCCAAGTCCAGACACAGACAAAGGGATTCTTTTCAAAGCTTTATTCCTCTTTTACAACTTAACAACTCTACCATTAGCAACTAGATATGAGCAGCAGAGTACCTATGCCCTAAGTTGGAACAGTTGGTCCCCGTTTCAAAGGCAGACCCTGAACTTATGGGCTAGGGAGAGTCCCTCCCCTTTTCCCTTGGATCCTCTGGGCACAACCATTGTTTGCGTGCCAACCAGGCACTACGCCTCCTTTCCGCACCCTCCATTTGGCACCGCTCCCTGCGTCGGCGTCACGCGTCCAGCAAGTCTGCTTCCCGCGCTCTGTCACTCCCAGGACTGCTATCTATGCTAGGAATGCCGGTGGGAGGAATCTCTGTCAGCTGTTGGCCCTGGGAAGGATGAGCGCGCTCCTCTCCCAGGAGCAGCTCCTCTTCCTCAGAATCAGAACTACTCTGGGATTCTATGGGCTCAGTGTCCACCTTGACACAACCATAGCAAAACACATGAATACTGTAACATTGTCATATGTGCTATGATTTTTAACCCAAAAAGCAATGGGGTAGACAAAAGAAGTGTTTCAATACAAAGAGGTTAACAATGCGTTTAGGACCTCATATAAGTCCTTCTTATAGCCATGTATACTTAAAAACCACCAGGTAGAAATATGTAGTTGCTGCAGTCTTCCCTGGACTAAATGAATAGCATGAATATCTAATGACAGAGCCACTTGTACACTCTGAAACTTGTGCGCTGCTTCAGGTGGGAGGAGAAATAAACACAAACAATGTTGCAAGTTAGAATGGAATAAGTCCTTAATGAATAGCTTTGGTTTAGCTAATGGAAAGTCAACATGAACTGTTCAGCTTCTGTAAATATGCGCACAAACACCCCAAAAGTTGTTCATGTAACCACTGTTCTGTTAGGTGTGCTGGCTGTGTAATGTTACATTCCTGCTTTTCATAATAGTCCTGGAGTATTTCTAGACATCAAAGTAGAAATGTTTAGCACAGAGCTAAAAAGTGTAGAACTCAAAGCTGTATTGCATGAATATACTATGCTCAAATTCATTACTGCATTTTAACTAGTGCTAAATTTAATTTTTCACTTTGTTTCTTTTTACTTAAAAGAAATGTGGAAAAATTGAGAAATCAAGCTGAGACAAAAAGACCCAGTATTTTTCAGGGGCCAAGATTAATTCTTAACATTTTCCTGCCCCTAGAGGAGTGGGGCTGCCATCCTTTTATGAGAGCCACCATTATTTTTACCCACAATGCCTTGGAAATGATGCTATGTCCTTACAGAGCATTTCCAAGGTATTGAGATGGGACATGGCGGCCCACCGGGACACCAATTCAGAGTTCTTTCTCCACAAGTGGCAGCAGACCAATATGTTACAGAAAGAACACAAAACAAGCCAGATAAGCCCCCTCCAGGGCTGGAAAATGGTAAGAATTTCTCCTAGGCCCAGAGAACATAACTGAAAATACCCCATTTTTGTGACCTATGAATGGGCCCGCAAAAGTGAAATGGCATTTTTAGTACAGCTGTAATTAATGTTTTCCTTCCCTGCCTGCATGAAACCCAGAGCACCAAGCCATATGGACTAGTACTAAAGGTGCTCTGTTGCAGCAACTCAGTGGTACAGCACAGGTATAGCATACAAGAGATCCTAGTTTTGGTCCGTGGCTATGGGGAATAGCCATTCACACACACTCTTGACACAGTATAGTATTTTAGCCAATCAATACAACTGGCATGTGGACCAATTGAGACTAATTCAGCTAATTGCCTGATTCATTCATCCATATCCCAGGACACCACTGCAGTGGGGGAGTGTTTACTTAAGCCGCCTATATTGTTGGTATGCCATTATGCTGGCACAGAGGGGGTGAGTGTCAGGTTTTCCGATCCCCCCAGTGCGTATGCTTAGGCAGTCTGACACTGGGCACCCAAATCAGTGAGGTTTCTTTATTGCAGGGAATCCCACAGCAAAAGCTTAATGGTTACACTCTTCAGAAGTCATATAGCTGAGAGTCAGTAGCTATAGGCTCTATGTAATTCTAGAAAAGTCCAAAGCTAAACACTACCACCCTGACTGAGACCCTCATTTCCCCGTTGTCATTCTCCACGGTTCTGAACACAAGGGAAGGGACTCTGGATTCCTGGGTACCTAACCCAGGCAATCCTTTCATGAGGTTCCAGCCCCGGACATGGAAAGGGAATGATTCCTGGAATGAACCCATCAGACAATCAGGGGATAGCTTCTTGAAAGGCCTAAACAACTTTCAAAGGAGAGTCCAACTTTGAATCTTTTGTTGATCACTCCAGGCTACATGGCCAAGGCCTATCAAGATCAAAGGAAGGATAAACCCAGACACGCAGGGAGTTCCATGCTACCGCCTTCTCATTGGTAACTCCACACTGCATGCGTCCAGGCAGAAGGAAGTCCGAAAGTCGTAGATCAAACCCAGCCTGCCAGTACGCTGAGCTGACAACAAACAGACACACACCATCCACAGCAATGAGAGTTCAAGTCTATGAAAAGCCGCACGGTACTTTTCATGGCAAGTCCTTAACAATCCAAAGTTCCTGTCCATGTGCAGAGTGCCTCCAAAAGCCCAGACCATGATGGATCCAAACAGAGAAGGCTTCAGGCAATGAAGACAAGATGTTCCTAGCAAAGGCTCTTTGCCTTGGCATCAGCTTAAAAGAGAAGATGTGACTGTAAGACACCCCCTTCTGATCCCTTGACAGAGAAGGGCCTTTAGCCTTTCAGCAAGGCCCCTGTCTAAACACGGCATCACTGATCAGCCCTCCAGCATTGATGTTTCAACCTGGGCAACCCTTCTGGGCAACCCCACCCTACATCGGTCTAGGGATGTACGAAAGTCACCTTTTCGACGGGGTGATTCGCAGTGGGGGGGAGGCGCTCCGCACCTCCCCCCGAAATCCTAATCCAGCCGGCTCCGCTCTGCGGAGCCGCCAGCCAGGGCCGCCCGCAGCCAGACATCTGGCCACTGGGCAGCCTGCAGGAAAAAACAAACAAACAGCATATGCAAATGGCGGCGGCTAAGGCAGCCTCCATTTGCATTCCCCTTTTTTCGCTGTTTTAGCCTACGTAAATATTTACGTAAGCTATTATGGTGAAAAAAAGGGGAACACAAATAGCGTAGTGGGCGCTATTTGCGTTCCTTTTTCCCCCCGCCGTTTTAGCCTACGTAAATATTTACGTAAGCTATTACGGCAAGGAAAAAAAGGAACGCAAATAGCGCCCACTACGCTATTTGCGTTCCCCCTTTTTTCGCTGTAATAGTTTACGTAAATATTTATGTAGGCTAAAACAGCAAAAAAAGGGGAACACAAATGGCGGCCGCTTTAGCCACCGCCATTTGCGTACACTGTTTTTTTTTTTTAGCTTGCCATGATGGGCTACATAAATACTTACGTAGCCTATCACGGCCTCCACAGGGACATAAATGGCATCCCTGCATTAGCCGTGATAGGCTACATAATTATTTACGTAGCCTATCACAGCTATGATGAGGAAGTGAATGGCGGCCACGCTGCGGCCACCATTCACAAGTCAGCACGGACGGCAGCAGGTAAGTGCTCTGTTTCACGCACCTTTCATGGGGGGGGGCTTCGTTCCGCCACAGATTTTGGGGGGCCGAATGCACTGGCATTCAGCCTCACCGAGATCCGTGGCGGAATTCTCTGACATCCCTACCTCTGTCAGGTTCTCACAGACAGCTTCCAGCCTCCCTGCCTGCCAAGGCCAGACCAGCAGGTGGACAGGGAGTTGGGTGGCTCCCCCTGGCTCTGCTCTGAGAACACTGACAGAGATAAGCTCACACAGACTCTGACATTCCAGAAACTGAATAGCCCCAAGCCCTTCAATGCTACTTCTAATGAAATCCTGGCTATAGCCTACAAAGCCCTGACAGTGAGTGACCTCTGACTGGACATAAGGTTAAATGCTACTCTTTCCACACCTGCCACCACACCCAGCCTCTGCCCACTTCTCTTCCTGGTAGTGACAGCATTGCATCAGTGCAAAAGTATTGTTCACCAGCATAGACTCGCTCTACCGGTGTATCATTGTGATCCACCAGAGGAAGGGGACATAGTAGTGATCCCATTCACCCAGTGGGCATAACTCCAGGACTGGATTGCTCTTCTGCTCTCCTAAAAACCAGGTGTTTGGTTGCATGGAAACGACAGCTGCTCAAAAACTAGCAACAAAGCTTGCTCACGGTAGCCATTTCAAATCACAGGCCTTTGTTTCTGGTGACCTGTAGCGACTACAGACTTGTGGTGCTACTGCAGCCTTTCCCATCCTGGTGTGCTCCAGATGTTTGGGACTACAGCTCCCAACATTCCTGACCATTGGCCACACTAGCTGCAGCTGATGGGAGTTGAAATGCAAAACATCTAGAGGGCACCGGGTTGGGGAAGGCTGTGCTGGAGCCTCTCATGTTTGCTTCTTTTTTTTAAGGCTATGGGGGTTGGACTCGATGGCCTTATAGGCCCCTTCCAACCTTACTATTCTATGATTCTATGGGGCCTTAAAAAAAAAAAAACTTTTGTCCTAGCACCCCCACTGAAAGAGATGGATCTGTCAGCACATAGGAAAACACTTTGACTACAGCACAGCAATAGCTCAATGTCCAACTTGCAAATCATGGGTATGTTTCCACAGCTTTCATGTAATATATCCATGGCTTGTTATAAGTGCTTGTTATCTGTTCAGTATGCATATGCGGGATGCTGCCGTCTGTGTTGTTGCCCTGTGTGTCCATGGCTCTGACAGGGACCATTGTAGGAGCAGTACGAGCTGTATAGCAGCATAGGCAATACGCGTGGTCCGCAGGCCACATACGGCTTCTTTCGCCCTTTTTGTGGCTTCCACTGCCCCACCATTTTGCTACCAGACTTGAGGCTGCTGTGGCTAAAGAGGGTGATTTTGCTTTAAGGCACGGCATGCAGGAAGCATACACCATGTCTGAAAGCAAAACCACCCTCTCTTTTGCCGCCACGCTGCCAGATTTTGGCAGCAGGGGTATGGGGCCCATGAGGTGGGCAATGCATACCTCAGCACCCATACGTTGCCCACCCCTGCTGTATAGCTCATTCAAAGCTTCCAGCACAGGCATGTGGTTTTCTAGGAACAGTACCCACAGTCCCAGGTTTGCACTGTAGGAAACTTCCAGACTGAGGCCTTCTAGCGCTACCAGCTAGAAAGCAGCGTACAACAATTCTGTCTCTTTCTCCTTAATGGATTTTCTGCAAAAAGGAAAAAGATGAAAGAAGTGGTGGGAAGACACACACACCCCTCCATAAACATCCTGTGAATGAGGCCGGGCGGTGGCACCATAAAAGCCTCGCGTGGAAGCACCCCCAGTGCTGAATCAAGAGCAGGAAGATATTTATGTGTGGATTTTCCCAAAAACACGACTGTAAGTTGTCATCAGACTTGTCAGAACAAACTCAGTGCCAGTTGCAAATGGATACAATATGAGCTTCGTTACATAAGAACGCAGTAAAGTGTTGATGTAGCCTGCCTGGAGCGCCTTTAAAACACCGAGTATATCCTGGTGCCATTCCTTTCATGTGTTTGATGCGCGCTCTGTGATAACATCAGACACGGAGACAGCATAGCCAGCGCTGTCTTTGTGTTCCCTAAAGACATCCTTTGTTTCAGGATAGCCTTTCAAGGTTTTTGGCGCAGATAGAGGGAGAAGGTTATACAGAGCCCTCTGTGTTAAAATTGCTGCCAACCTATTGGCATATATGAATCCACTACATCTTGAAAGAGGCTACAGTCTCGCCCACCATTACATGTGCTTAAGTCTTTTTGTTTGTTTCAAGAACTCCAAGTGTACACATACATTTCCAGTGCGGCACTGAAAGTCCACCGGTGATTTCAAGGCAATTGCAGGGGTGGAGGTGAAATGGGGGTGGTTTGGAAGGGGGAAGATTTTCCCCAAGGTTCATTTCAAAACATGGAATGCTCCATCGGGGATGAGGGACGTGTAGTATGGGTACCGTACAGGGCAGCCTTCCCAAACTTGGTGCCCTCCAGATTTTGGGGGACACAGCTCCCATCATTTCTGACTATTGGCCATGCTGGCTAGGGCTAATGAGAGTTGAATTAAAAGAGGTATGGAGGACAGCAGTTTAGGGAAGGCTGATGCAGGGGTAGGTAGGAATATGGATGGGGACCAATATGGTCGCATGGAATGGCAGCAACCAAGAAGAAGCCATTCTTTGAACATTCACCCTTTTGTTTCCCACCCCACTCTAGATTTCAAAGACTATTTCCCATGCGTCCCTGTCTTGCCTGCTAAGTTGCTGTTGAAGCATCAGTGATGTATTAGGTGTAGACCAAAAATACAAAATTCAAACTCCTTCTGCTATTTCATGAGCTGAATAATAATCTGCTCTGGGGCAAAGTACTTATTTAGAATGAGTTGTCTTAACAAAACCTATATGTCCATTACTAAATTATAGTTCTGAGAGTTTCTTACAGATATTTTGAATCTTATACTTGCCACCAGTTCTAATTTTAAAAACCCTCTCCTGCCCCCTTCTTGGAAGGTCTGCTGCTTTATACTTCTCTCTTTGCTGCATCAGAGACAGTCCCTGCCAGAAACCCCTGTTAGAAATTGGATGTGGAATAGGGTCAAAGAATCCTAAATTGAATCAAAGAACATTAGATGAAGGCCAAGAACATTTTTCCCCATTGAAAAGGCTTGGGGAAAGCTACATGCCATCATGTACATGCACCAATGTATGTGCATATAAAATTGCCTTACATTGCAATCTACACATGGGTATTATGCCATTTCTCACACTAATTTTGTAGCTTGTTAAGCATATTTAGCTGGTTGTTGTATTAGGGGTTAGGAGAGACCTGTGCCCAGATCTGATTGGCTAGTGACTTGGAGAAAGGGGGACAGCCCTTGAGCCATCAGATTTGTTTAGTAGGCATCTCTGACATGGGACTACTTGCTTGCTCCTTTTCTAACTTATAGCATGTTATAGTCAGGATCATGGATGTTAATCTATAGTGGTATCGATCTGTAGGCCCAGTTGCACAGTGTTTAATGCAAAATAGGTGACTGCATGGAAAACCCTGGCTTAAGGTAGTAGGGTACTGGATGGGGTTCCAGCCCTGTTACAGGCTGATGGAATCCAACACATTTACTATAAATACATATTTAAAGAGCTGATAATACATTTTTAGAATAATGTGTACTAGTTCACTATGTTAAAATCACACTGTCACAGTGTAAAACAATTTGAAGAAATAGGTAGAGTGTTTTCATTTCCATATCTAATGCTCAGACTGAGACATTTATCTTCAATTATACATTTTTAAGCAGTAAAGCATATTTCCCTATTTCCTTCTTACAGGGCACCTCCTTGGGCTTTCCCACGACGACTCCAAATTCTGTGAGGAAAATTATGGTTCCATGGAAGATAAGAGACTTATGTCTTCCATCTTAACAAGCATTGACGCTTCCAAACCATGGTCCAAATGCACGTCAGCAACGATAACAGAATTTTTGGACGATGGCCATGGTATGTATGGAGAACTTGGCATTGGATATATGCTGAACGTCATTCTTCACTTATTTTTAAATGGAAAGCTGATGCATTTGTTATTCTAATAAGAACTGAAATTACTTTCACACTACTTTCACTTGTTCTTTTATATTGCTAGAACAATTATAGGACCCAGTTTGTTACCTCACTCCAATTGTGTTAACTGCAATGCTGTAATGTCCTTAATACTCTGTTGTTGTTGTTCAGTCGTTCAGTCGTGTCCGACTCTTCGTGACCCCATGGACCATAGCACGCCAGGCCTTCCTGTCCTGCGCTCTCTCCCGGAGCGTGCTCAAGTTCATATTCATTGCATCCGTGATGCTATCTAGCCATCTCATCCTCTGCCGTCCCCTTCTCCTTTTGCCTTCAGTCTTTCCCAGCATCAGGGTCTTTTCCAGGGAGTTTTCTGTTCGCATTAGGTGGCCAAAATATTGGATCTTCAGCTTCAGTATCTGTCCTTCCAATGAGCACTCAGGGTTGATTTCCTTTAGGATGGACTGATTTGACCTCCTTGCAGTCCAGGGGACTCGTAAGAGTCTTCTCCAGCACCACAGTTCGAAAGCATCGATTCTTCGGCGCTCAGCCTTCCTTATAGTCCAGCTCTCACAGCCATACATTACTACTGGGAAAACCATAGCTTTGATTAGACGGACCTTTGTCAGCAAGGTGATGTCTCTGCTTCTTACTATGCTGTCTAGGTTGGCCATAGCTTTCCTCCCAAGGAGCAAGCGTCTTTTAATTTCATGGCTACAGTCACCGTCTGCGGTGATCTTGGAGCCCAAGAAAGTAAAATCTGTCACTGCTTCCATTTCTTCCCCTTCTATATGCCAGGAAGTGATGGGGCCAGATGCCATGATCTTCGTTTTTTTAATGTTGAGTTTCAAACCAGCTTTTGCACTCTCCTCTTTCACCCTCAACAAGAGGCTCTTGAGATCCTCTTCGCTTTCTGCCATTAGGGTGGTATCGTCTGCATATCGGAGGTTGTTGATAATTCTCCCAGCAATCTTAATTCCGACCTCTGATTCATCCAACCCGGCATTTCTCATGATGTACTCTGCATATAAGTTAAATAAGCAGGGTGACAATATGCAGCCTTGTCGTACTCCTTTCCCAATTTTGAACCACTCGGTTGTTCCATGTCTGGTTCTTACTGTTGCTTCTTGACCCTCGTACAGGTTTCTCAGGAGACAGGTAAGGTGGTCTGGTACTCCCATCACTTTCAGAATTTGCCACAGTTTGTTGTGATCCACACAATCAAAGGCTTTAGCATAGTCAATGAAGCAGAAATAGACATTTTTCTGGAATTCTCTTGCTTTCTCCATGATGCAGCGAATGTTGGCGATTTGATCTCTAGTTCCTCTGCCTCTTCGAAACCCAGCTTGTACTTCCGGTAGTTCTCGGTTCGCATACTGCTGAAGCCTAGCTTGTAGGATTTTGAGCATCACCTTGCTGGCATGTGAAATGAGCGCAATTGTGCGGTAGTTTGAACACTCTTTGGCGTTGCCCTTCTTTGGAATTGGAATGTAAACTGACCTTTTCCAGTCTTGTGGCCACTGTTGAGTGTTCCAGATTTGTTGGCATATTGAATGCAGCACTTTAACAGCATCATCTTTTAGGATTTTAAATAGTTCGGCTGGAATACTGTCATCTCCGCTAGCTTTGTTGTTACTAATGCTTCCTAAGGCCCACTTGACTTCACTCTCGAGGATGTCCGGCTCAAGTTCAGTGACCGCACTATCATGGCTATCAGGGACATTCAGATCTTTCCTGTATAGTTCTTCTGTGTATTCTTGCCACCTCTTCTTAATCTCATCTGCTTCTGTTAGGTCCCTGCCTTCTTTGTCCTTTATCATGCCCATCTTTGCACAAAACGTTCCCTTGAGATCTCCAATTTTCTTGAAGAGATCTCTAGTCTTTCCCATTCTGTTGTTTTCCTCGATTTCTTTGCATTGTTCATTTAAGAAGGCCTTCTTGTCTCTCCTTGCTATTCTCTGGAACTCTGCGTTCAGTTGGGTATATCTTCCCCTTTCTCCCTTGCTTTTCGCTTCCCTTCTTTCGTGAGCTACTTGTAAAGCCTCATCAGACAGCCACTTGGCTTTCTTGCATTTCTTTTTCTTTGGGACGGATTTCGTTGCTGCCTCCTGAACAATGTTACGGACCTCCGTCCATAGTTCCTCAGGCACTCTGTCTATCAGGTCTAATCCCTGAAATCTATTCCTCACCTCCACTGTATATTCATCAGGGATATGATTTAGGTCATACCTGAACGGTTTAGTGGTTTTCCCGACGTTCTTCAATTTAAGACGAAATTTTGCAAGAAGCAGCTCATGATCTGAGCCACAGTCAGCTCCAGGTCTTGTTTTTACTGACTGTATGGAGCTTCTCCATCTTTGGCTGCAAAGAACATAATCAATCTGATTTCGATATTGACCATCTGGTGACGTCCATGTGTAGAGTCGCCTCTTGTGCTGTTGGAAAAGAGTGTTTGCTATGATCAGCATGTTCTCTTGGCAAAACTCTATTAGCTTTTGTCCTGCTTCATTTTGTACACCAAGGCCATGCCTGCCTGTTATCCCGGTGATTTCTTGACTTCCTACTTTAGCATTCCAATCCCCTATGATGAAGAGGACATCTTTTTTTGGTGTTAGTTCTAGAAGGTGTTGTAGGTCTTCATAGAACCGATCAACCTCAGCTTCTTCGGCCTCAGTGGTTGGGGCATAGACTTGAATTACTGTGATGTTGAATGGTTTGCCTTGGATTCGTACTGAGATCATTCTATCATTTTTAAGATTGTACCCCAGTACTGCTTTTCCCACCCTTTTGTTGACTATGAGTGCTACTCCATTTCTTCTAAGGGATTCTTGCCCACAATAGTAGATATGATGGTCACCTGAATTAAATTCGCCCATGCCTGTCCATTTGAGTTCGCTGATTCCCAAGATGTCGATGTTCAATCTTGCCATCTCATGTTTGACCACCTCCAGCTTACCTTGATTCATTGATCTGACATTCCAGGTTCCTAAACAATATTGTTCTTTACAGCATCGGATTTTCTTTTCACCACCAGACACATCCACAGCTGAGTGTCCTTTCGGGTTTGGCCCAGCCGCTTCACTCTTTCTGGCGCTACTTGGAAATACCCTCTGCTCTTCCCCAGTAGCATATTGGACACCTTCCGACCTGAGGGGCTCATCTTCCGGCGTCATCTCTTTTAGCCTTGTGATACGTTCCATGGGGTTTTCTTGGCAAGAATACTGGAGTGGGTTGCCATTTCCTTCTCCAGTGGACCACATTTTGTCAGAACTCTCTGCCATGACCTGTCCGTCTTGGGTGGCCCTGCACGGCATAGCTTATGGCTTCACTGAGTTACGCAAGCCCCTTCGCCACAACAAGGCAGTGATCCATGAAGGGGTTAATACTCTGTAGCTAGTATCAAAATGAATAACAGAAGCAGTAGATGCTAATGTAGTAGTAGTAGTAAACAGCATGAGTAGTAGTAATAGTAGTAGTTAAATAGCAGTAAATAGTAGTAGCAGTTGTAATAGATTACAAATAAGTAGTAAGGGTGCTTTACAATCCATTTCTGATCCACTTTGACAACAACCATGTGAGGTAGCCCACTATTCTCACCACCTGTCAGGTGAAAACTGAAGTTGAGCAAAGTAATATGTGCCAAGACTTAAGTGGAGACTTTGGCTCAGGGTTCCTAGTGTGTTGAAGAGCTGATTGTTTAATTTGTTTCTCTACTATTAGTATTTCAATATTCTTAACCAAGTTCTCCTTAACAACAACAAAATGCTCTTGAAATTCTTCACTGTGTTCCTAAAGCAACTGCAGTTCTTAACCATTTCAAATTCCAGAATGCTTAGATAAAAATGACCTAACTGAACGAATGGATCCAGTTGTTATGGCAACTGAAATACTTATGGATGAAAAACATACTGTATGCATGCAGAACTTGTAAAAAAGCAACATTGTGTGGGATGGCTTTCGGTGCTTTGTGCAAGCGCATCTTTTATCCTCTTATCACGTTTAGAGAATAACCTCTAGCTTTTGGCTATTTTATTAGGCAATTATCAGATCTCTTCAGTTATACCTATATTGCTTTAGTATTGAATGAGGGCGCAGTCCTACGGCCACTAGACATACTAGGGATTTTCACCTCCAAAGCCATAGACAGAGCTATGACCACAGAGGTGAAAATCCCCATTCGGATCTTCACTCCCGTCCCCCTTCCAGCCGCTGCAGAAAGCTCCACAGCAGGTCCTCTTCAGAGGCTGGTGAGAGGAGAGCATCCCAGCAGGGCATAGGAATCTTGGAAGCTTCCAAGATCAGACTGTTCTATCTAGCAGGTGGCAACCCGATAGGGTTGGGCCCATAAATATGTTGCAGTGCAATCTTACCCATAGGGCAAAGACAGGATTGCTATGAAATCCGTTCTGCCAGTATAGCTCCATATTACACCAGGCTTGGGGAGGGTGTGTGGGCTGGCTCCTGGCAGGTTACATGAGCCCCATCGTGTGCGCCTTCTGGCTGCTTCTCTGGCTGCGTGGTTAGAACGTTGCTCTGTAGAGTGGGATTCTTGAGTTCTAGTCTGCCCTTTGCTTCTCCTTCCTTTCCCCCCACCATAAACAACTACTAATAATAATAATTATTCCCAAAAGGAGGATGTACAGGCACCTACCACTAATTTGTTTAAAGTATTGGACTTCAGCCTGAGCAAATCAGTTTCAAATCCTGTTCAGCCATAGAGGTCACCCAAGGGTGAGTTTGGCCAGTCCCTCAGCTTAATTTACCTCACAAGGTTATTGTGAGGATTAAGGCAGGGGGAAGGAAGGAAATGTACTCTGCCCTGAGCTCCTTGAGTAAAAATCGATAGCAGATAGATCCTTCTCTTCTCTTCCTTTCTTCCTAGAGTACGACTCAAAACCCAGACCTTTGGTTTCCCCTTGCACTGTTCTTTCTCAGTGACCTACGAAGCAGTTTACAGCATTACCTCCTGTGACCTTGCTGTTGTAGGGTGCATTCTTCAGTGGGTCTCCTCCTTCCCCTTATAAGAAGCATGTTTGCCTTGGGATTTTTACCCAAATGTGCTGCCATGTCCAGCCTTATTCTAGCAAAACATGACCCTTTCTCTTGGAAGAGAGTCTGCGTGGGTTCTACATGCCAGCCTCCTAACCACTGGCTATTGAATGCTCTGACATGGGAGACCCTGGTACCTACTCATAGCAGACCATTTGTGCATTCTGTGTACTGGATTCTGTAACACCATCATGGTGTTCCTGCTGTTGCTATCATTTGATTGGTGCCTTTCATGCATGGCTAATGTGGAGGTGTTGTTGGCAAGCATTGTGTGATTGCTGGGTGTCAGTGGCTGTCATTGCTATGTTAACTCCTTTATTCAATTGATAGTATTGTGCTTTTGATATTGCTCCTGGGGTAGGATTCTAATTAGTTGTATTAAGCATGCTTAAGCACTGCCACTTCTATTTTGAATGAAAAGCAAGCGATCAGCAGTAGTTGCTAGTGAGGAGAGTTGATCAAATGGAAATCTCTTCTCTCTTCCCCTGCCTGCAGCAAGGCTGGAAAAGAGATGGGGGAGAGATCCCCACACCCAGCCCAGAAACCCCTTGGAGCTCCAACCCCCATGACACCTCCTTCACTGAGCAATGCTGCTTTCAGTGGGGCTGGGGGGTGCAGGCAATGGGCAAGCAAAAGAAGGCAGAAGTTGTACCTATTTCCTTTCTCTTCTCATCCTCTCTGGGCACCGTGGTGGGAGAGATTTGGTCCCGCAGTGCTTAGGATGGCCATGTGTCCTACTTTACAGAGGACAGCCCTCTATTGGAAGGCACCCTCCATTGGAAGGACTGCCCAGTCCAAACTTGTGTCCGGACGGGGCTTTTCTGGTGCCATCGCCTTGCCTCATTCATGGAATTCTTCCACCACTTCTTCCATCTCTTCCCTTACTGTGGAAAATTCACTAAGGAAAATAAAGACGGAATGACTTCGCAATGCCTTCTTGGTTGTGAGCTCCAGGAGCCCTCCATCTGGAAGCACCCCAGGTCTGGTTTAAGGTAACGAGTCATAAGAAGGGGGCCTTGAACGGTTAGCACTTGGAGAACAGAGTGAGAACAGGCACACAGGTCACCTCGTCACAATCTTCCCCACTATGGTGAGATTTCTATTTCTATTTAAATTTTAGTAATTATTTAAATGCAACTAAATTAGCTCATGCACATATTATGCGATTCCTCTTCTGTCCTTCTGTTTTGGTGATGTGTAAGTGGCCACCCTAGCAGTGCTACTAGACAGAAAGCTGAAGCAGTGGCTTCTGCTGGCTCTCTCTGTGTGGTACAGGACAGATGAATGGTGAGAGAAGAAGCAGCCACTTCTTGGGCTTAGTTCAGAACCTTTAAATGGCCTCCTATATGGTGTCTATAATATAAGAAAATGTGTTGGCGTGCGCTACAGGCAGCAAAATCCAAGAATTGCTTACTTAGATAATAATATGCCTGAGAGGTCAGCAGCCAGAGGCATCTGCATAAGCTGAATCTTCCACTACCTGTTTCCTGCAGTAGTGCTGTGGGCTGTGATCTTGAGCAGTTCTATTTGCAGTTAATGGAGTGTTTCTCAAGCACGGCCTTCACGATTACTTGCGGCCACCAGCTGTCTTCTGGGCAGCTATGCTCGACACAAGCACCATTAGCATTTCTCAGTCCACACACATAGCAAATGCCAACTTGCAAAGTAGCTGGCTTATTTTTCTGTTTATTGTTAGAATAAACAATGTGGTAAGTAAATATTGAGGGTCACAAGCTGAGCTACCAAAAATACTGTTTTAACCCATTAATCGGAATGTAAAAGCAATAAGGAAGCTTTTTTGTAGTTTCTAAATGTGTTTCTCCAAGACCTGGGACAAGATGTTTTTGGAAAAAAGAACTCAGCTCTCGAATTTAATCCTTACTTGACAGAGGCCCAGTGTTGGGTTTCTGGGCATTTTGCACACCTTATCTGTTACCCAGAGATATGTGCATCACTAGAAAAGTCAAAGAAGGTGGGGGGAGGGATCTCCAAATACTGGATAATAATTTTGAATACATTTCTCAGATTTCTCAAAACTGAATCTGCAATGGAGATCTTGTGGAGTAAAAGCCAGAGCTGTAGCAGCCATATCTGTCTGCTTTCCCCTTTCTTTAGCTTGAACTAGGGTTCCCATGTCTCATGCTTACTTATCCACAACAAGCTGTTTCTGTGAGAATGTGGTCAAATATGCATGTCACATGTATGTATAGGTCCTACATTGTAGGTAGTCTCCCACATATAAGCCCTGTTTGTCATGAACATGTGAAAAATGTTCACAGAGTAGGGCCACACACACAAGCCCAACCCCAATGTCCTTTGTGCCCCCAACTGTAGTCATACATTGGTAACCTCGTGTTTAGATTACTGTGATGTCCTTTATGTGGGGCGACCCTTGTGCTTGGTCCAGAAGCTGCAGCCGGTGCAGAACGCATCAGCCAGGATGCTGAGTGGAGCGTCTGGCTCTGCGCATATTGCACCAGTGTTGAAGCAACTGCACTGGCTACCTGTGAACTACCGAGCCAAGTACAAGGTCTTGCTGTTGGCATATGAAGCCCTGAATAACTTGGAGCCGGGTTACCTGACAGATCACCTTCCCCGATAGAGATCTGTGCAGTTGCCAAGATCACCAGAGGAGCTCTTGCTGGTTGTACTGACCTGCAGATTGCCATCTGGCAATCTGGAAGTGGGCCTTCTCCATGGTGATGCCCAGCTTATGGAATGCCCTCTTCCCTGGGCTTTCCTTGAATGATTGTGCTACTTTGGTTTTTATCACAGTCTTTGATATTTTAGGTCACTTTCATCTGGGAATATAAGCAGACAGTGGCATTTCCAGAACCGTTGCCACAGTTCTGTTGGGCGAGTTCGCACAGCACGACAACCCGCCCTGCGAATAAGCTACGCAGTGTGGGTTATTTTCAGAACAACCCACAGTATGCCTGACAGATGATTGGGCTTACCATGGGTTATTCTCCCACTCAGTCCTCCACCCAGGATCCCAGGATCCTGTGTGGCAGAACCCGTCTTGTCTGCCCATCCTGTCCCTGCTCAGATTGTGATCCTGTTTTCATTCCTCGGCTTAAAACAAAACAAAACAATGACCCCCAACATTTGTGCAAATGGGGTTGTAAATATACATATATAAATATAGATAATTTTTGCAGTCGCAATAATTTGCACAAATACATTCATAGCTTTCTTTTTTGTTGGTCTTTTGAAGTTGCACAAGTGCATACTTACGGCTATCAAATATATATAGCCTGGCCATGTCGATGCCCCTGTATGTTTCAGCTGTGAAAATAAAGAAGTGCAGTATGAAATGTACAAGGAAACTGACAAGACAAGACTGCTAATTTGATAGCTATTGACAGTGACAGGTTGGAAAAAGGGGACAAAATCACCCACGTAGCAAGGTGATCCCCAGGTGTTTAAGTCGTGTTGAACTGACACTTGTGGGTGCCCTGCTGCTATTCCACATTTCCTTGAGTCTCCAGCAAGTCCTTTTAAGAGAGGCTGCCCCTGGTTTTCATGGCTCCCATTTGGAGCAGTTACTGCTGTACTTACTGCTGATGGGAGCTGCAAAAAGGCAGGGGAGCCCAGATCCCTCTTAAAAGGCCTTGCTGGAGACTTGGGGAAGTATTATCTAATAGGCTGCAGTTCCATAGGATTGTGCTCTAAATATGCATCTATTTGTGATTTCAAGAAATATGAATGTCATCTTGTCATTTCAGCTGTGAGCCAGTTAAGGGCATTTTAGACAATTACTTGTATGAGCTTTAATCAATTAATTAATTAATTGGTTAAATATACATGTTTGTATACAAGTAAAAACAATCTCTCAGCAAGCATTATCTTAAGGCCAAACTTAACTGCATAATTCTGGCCTTGAGTGCAGGGTTGGGGTATGGGGTCCCACAAATCACAAAAGGGGAGGGGGGATCTTGTCTTTTGCCCTAGGGAGCAAAATGTCTTGGGCCGGCCCTGGAGAAGAGTCCCAATACTACAGACTAACACCCTAGCCACACAACACTCGGGATAAGGACGTCATAATCTCCCAGGAAAAAGGATCTCCCAGTAGGATATGGCGCAGCCCTTCCTGCTGCCATGTAAATGACAATTTGAGTCATACAGTCCAGTACTGAAAGGTTCTTATGTAGGAGTGGAGCTGTGTGGGAAAGTCACACTCAGTATGCAAGCCTTTTGTATATGCCTTTTGTACCTGGCATGTACAAAAGCTGACTGGATTGGTGGTAACTGAATCTTTCTTCAACCCTGGAAATGGGACAGCATTCTCCACCATACCTGAAGGCAGCAGGCTACCTTAGGGAGTGCAGGGCAGTCTGCATGGCCCATAGATCTCTCCTCGAATACCTTGCTGCCATCTCCCAGAATCTGCCTCCTGAGGCAACTGCCTCACTCTACCTAATGGTAGGGCCAGCCCTGCTCCTCTCACTTTTGCTGTCTGAAATTATTGTTAACAGTGAGACACCTTAACTGTAGATTTCACCTGGCAAAGGTCAGTGCATGATCTCCTCTGGGTTGGACTCAGACCCACAATTTCAGTTTACTATTGGATTGTTCTTTCCCACCAAACATCCCACTGCATGACCTTCCTACCAGCCAACTGCTATGTCTTGCCATGAGCTTCTTTTGCTAGTGTTAGTGCTTACTTGTGCCTGTGTGGCCCCTTTCATTCTTCCTTGCAAATAGTTTGTCTTCCTCATAAAGAGATGTTGTAAGGTATCTCTGGTCTTGCAACAAGGCTCAGCCCTTTCTCCTGGCAGACCTTGATTTCTGCCTCCATGCCTCTTCCTGACCACCACGCAATTGAGTTGGCTTACGAGAGTGGAATGGCAGGCCTTCCTTTGCTGATGGCCCTGGCTTTTTCCCTAGCAAAGGGGTGATGTTGTTAACTCTGTAGGACATTGTTGACTCAGTGGGAATTCAAACCCCTGTCCTGAGGAGAGCCCTGGAGCTTCTGGGCAGAGGTGTCGGGGGTTGTCCTCCTAACCAGTTAGGCCATGGGCAGTCTCTGACAGGGGAAGTTCTGCAGCCCCTTGTGAATTTTGTCTGTGAGGTTGGGTAGGATGACATCATCATGGTGTCATGGCTGTCACTGTGTGTTGAATGGTGCTTTACCTGCATGGCTGATGTGGGGGCATTGTCAGTGTGTCATCTTGTGGTTGGTGGATGACAGGAGAGTTTCTAAGGATGCTGTGGAAGTGGTATTTCTATGCTAGAAATAAAGGCAGATGGGAGTGTTGTGCTATTGACATTTCTGCTAGGACTGCATAGAACAGGGCTGGGGAACCTCAAGTGCGGGGGCCAAATCTGGTCCTCCTGGAGTCCAAATCCAGCCCTCTGGGGTGCCCCAAATGGCCACACCCCTTTCCCTGGCCAACCTCCTTTGTCCCAACCTCCTTTGTCCCAACCACTGGTTGTTTGATGGTTTCCCATCTTCTGTGCAGTTTTTTTCCCCTCATTCTAAAAGCTTGAAATGCCTTTTCTAAGGCTTTGTTACTGGCAGTAAAAGCTTTAAGCTACAATATGCTGGTATTTTGTTGTATTTTTAATATTTTTGGCCCCATCCCCTTTGCCTTCAGTCCCACTCACCAACGGAATGCAACCTCCGAGAGCTTCTTGGAAAATAAATTTGGCCCTTTGGCTGAAAGAGTTTCCCCACCTCTGCCCTAGAATCACAACTGTGTTACAGCAGCATTAGCCATGGCATAGTGGCATCCAAGCAAAGTGGACCACAGGATCTCTGTATAAACATTGCAGCTCTGCTTGTTATACATAAGCTGTTTGGCTACCATACTCTATTTATGTTCCAAAGTACAGCAAGGGAGATGTTGTAGGGGCACTTTTATCTCATAGCAATGTCTAGTCTTGTAGCATGGAGACAGTATTTCATTTTTAAAATGCAGTGAAGTATGCCCTGGGTAGAATTTGGCTCAAGGTTATCAGACAACAGAGAAAGTGAAAACTTAAGTAGAGAAATAAATTATGCTGAAAGGAATGTTGACTAAATTTAATCTTGGGGGGAAAGCAAATAATCGTAGTGGGTGACTACTTTCTTGGGGGAAATGAGCAGTTCATTTAAAAAGGAAGGTTTTGAAATATGAGCCCTTGCTTGCATCCCCATTATTTCTTCTAAGGCACTGAAGTTGGGATATATTTATATTCTGCATGCTTTCATCCATGATCAAATGGAAGTTGGCATTGGTTGCAGAGGAAGATAGGTTGTGGTAATCTATTTTGGCTGAAGAGAAATGAAGCTTCACTGAACCACAGGTACCCACACAAGACCCTTACAAGGTATTTACTCTTATAAGGGCTATAAACAAGACAGATAGCTGTTCATATTGGTTCTAGTCCCCTGTATTGGCATAAGAGCCCGTTACTTGCATGGGGAAAAAATCATGCCCGCTATTTCCAATTTCCATGCTGTGAGTGCCATTGCTTATATAGACAAAACAGCACCACCACCCATGCACAGGAAGGAAGTATAAGTAGGCTCGGGAGAACCCCAAGGTATGGCATCATTGTTTCCATTTATTTCCTATGTGGACGTTCTTCAAACCTATGATAAAATTCCAACCTAGTAGAGTTGCCTATATTTTTTCTGATTAATACACACATGGACAAATAAACACAATGGCATACTCTTGCACATGCTCTTTTTATATGTTGTGTAACTTGTATTTTTACTTTCATTAGGTATTGAGCTCCTGCTTAGGCCATTTTATTGTAGATGTTCCATAAGCATATCAGTTATAGACTAAGGTTTATAATTAGTTCATTCCTTTGATTTTTGTAGTTATTTTGATTTATTATATACGTTCTCTTCTTTTTTGTTGCCTTGATTTTATTAACTGTATTTCAAAATAAAATACAGTTTCATGACCAAAAAAAAGTACAAAAAGATATTTAGAAACAAAATCCTCAGGTGTCCCCCCCCAAAAAAAACCCAGCCTAGTCGGAGGACTGAGTGTGTTCATTGGCCAAAAAATGCTAACTGACTAGGGGGTAGGTGGCAGAGAAATAGGAGTCAGGGATGGAATGGAGTTACTGGAATCCTGAACAGCAGCACTCAACACTGCAAGTGCCACTTGTCCCCTAGAACAGAATTCCCCAATCAACTATATGGTGCTTTGGTGTCTTTCAAGAAAGATGGTGCTATGTCGATGCTTGACATCACAGATATTATGCCTTGTACCTCATTCTTTTCCATTTGTTAAAGACATGAACTGTTTGCACTTGGGTCTTGTGGCTCTCTCTGCTTTTCAGGTGTGCCCAGTGAAGACTTGCCTTCAATATTGCCTTTCCTGTGCTGATCTTGTTTTGTTTTGATTTGAAGGTTTCTCTTCTCTCCCCCCCACCCCCGGCTCTTAAATTATTCTGTTGGCATCAGCTCTATGTCATGCTTTTTCTGGCTTTCCTTAAGAAGGCTTGCCTTTTCAGAAGTGGTGTGCCTCAACATGTTCAAATGGCAGCTTTGTTTATTTTGAAATGTCTCTAGGTCCCACTGATAAATATGGAAGACCCCACTCACAGCATGGCTTTGGGTACAAGGAAACATGTACCAAAAAAAGAGAAAGTTTCATGTCCTACTCTAAGCTGATAGTGCCAGTTGTAAACTGAAATGCAAGTCAGAGCAACTATTATTTGGATAGTGTATGTGAGCGGGGGGGAGGGGGGGATAGTTACCACAGTTGCGATTTATAAATCCATTTTCTCCAGCGGGACTACTCCAAAATGAATGGATCATTAATTACAACCTCAGAGATAAAATATCTTATAAAATCAGAGACTGTATTCTCACAAGCAGGTTATAGTCAAGAGTTTCCAGATGTTATACAAGAACCTGACTGAAAGGTGAATAGACTTGGAACGAAATCTCGATCACTTTATCTAGCTTGGAGGCTGGGAGGTATGGCAAGCATCACAGAGAGGAAGCAAATTATAAACTGGGTTGTCCTTTCAGGTAACTGTTTACTGGATCAACCACGAAAACAGATCTTGGGCCCTGAGGAACTTCCAGGACAAACATATGACGCCATCCGTCAGTGCAAGCTGGCATTTGGGCCTGACTACACGGTGTGTCCTGGGATGGATGTGTGCTCTCGGCTGTGGTGTGCGGTTGTTCGCCAAGGTCAGATGGTGTGCTTGACCAAAAAGCTCCCTGCTGTGGAGGGGACACCATGCGGAAAAGGAAGGATCTGCCTTCAGGGGAAGTGTGTTGATAAAACAAAGAAGAAATATTATTCGGTATGTTGCTGCTTTAACAATATAAACTGAACCATCTAATCACACTGGGGGCTCTTTTAATGGGCATTTAAATGGAATTGTTCCTTGTCAGAAGGAGATGTTGTTTTCTAGTCTTCCCCCTTTTCCTTTTATTAGGAGGCAATTGATACTGGAACTCTCCCTGCTCACGGGTGAATGAAATTTTCTAGAGGTCTCTTAACAGCCACAAAACATATCTTCTGACTGCAGTCTAGCATTCTACAAACAACAAATGGGTAAAAGCATAGAAGCAATATACACACCAGAATAAAATAGATCATCCAAAGACTAATGTATTAGAAGTATTGAGTGTTGTTCTACCTCAGCACATAAGGTTAATACAGATGACCTTTGGGTATTCTCTTCACCTCTTCATTTCCATGATTCACCATTCAGATCATGCATGCAAAATCAACAAATAATCAGCCAATGACACTCCCAAGTTTCAGTAAAGAGAAACAGACACTGAGAAAGGGATGGTTGTAATTAGAAAACTGGGATTCACATGCAGGTGGTGTGAGACTTGAGTTTCTTTTCCGGGTTTGGCTGATAGTCTTTTATAACATGTTCTCTTTTATATTTCAGGCTTCGAACCATGGGAATTGGGGATCCTGGGGGCCATGGGGTCAATGCTCTCGTACATGTGGTGGAGGTGTTCAATTTGCCCATCGTCACTGCAATAACCCAGCACCTAGGAACAACGGTCGGTATTGCACAGGAAAGCGGGCCGTCTATCGCTCCTGCAATGTCCTGCCCTGTCCTGCCAATGGTATGTTTTCCATACATCGAAGGAGATAAAATTTCCAAACACTGCAGTCCTTCTTAAATGCTATACAAATGCCATTTCTTACTCTATGCCAGAGGTGGGCAGCAGCAGATCTGGGTCAACTGGTAGATGTCAATTTGCAGTAGATCAGCAAGGATTTCTGACTCTCAGGGGCTTAACGATGCCGGTGACAAAATGACTCCCTCACCCTGCCCCAAATTACACAGCTGAAATAAAGCAGAGGATACCCAAGAGTGGATTCTTGTGTGGAGGGACTGGAGATCTATTCAGTTCTGGTACTCAAAACAAATTCCTGGACTCAGAATTCTTTCATTCGAAATGTGTGCCTTTTGCACCAGACTCCAGGTGGTGGATCTCGGGGTTCTAGTAAACAACAAAGTAGATCCTGTAAGCCTGAAATCTGCCCACCCCTGCTGTATGCAGTGCAGTGGTCACGTTGTTTATTTATTTAAAACATTTTTGTACCACCCTTCATTCATTTCAAAATTTCAGGGCAGTGTATGATCATCAAACAAGAATACAACAATAAAAATAACTATAATCAATAAAATCAAGTCACAATAAACTAAAATGCCTGGGTAAACAAAAACATGTTTGCCTGGTGCTGAAAGAATTGCAGCGTTGACACCAGGTGGGCCTCTCCAGGGAGGATGTTCCTTAGCTGTGGTTAAGGAATTTTACTAAGTCTGTGGAGGTTCAAATAGCATTGACTATTTCTGGAGTGACTGCCTTTGGTCTATGCAATTGCAAGAGGTTACCTGACCTGGTTGGGCTGAAGAAGAAAAGCCCCCCAAATAAAGCGTTGCCTAGAGAGGTGGTGCAAGAACACAGAACTCAAGAACATAAGAAGAGCCCTGTTGGATCAGATCAAGGGTCCATTGAGTCCAGCATTCTATTCACACAGTGGCCAACCAGTTGTCAACCAGGAAACCCCAAGCAGGACATAAGTGCAACAGCACCCTCCCGCCCATGTTCCCCAGCAACTGGTGTACATAGGAATACTGCCTCTGATATTGGAGATGTTCATAGTCATCAGGACTAGTGGCTACTGGTAGCACCTGCTATGGATTAGACTAAGTGGTAGCTGCTCAGACCACCTGCAAGCCATGTAGAGCCTGCCAAGCTTTTCTCTGGCAACATTGTCCTATCCTCCTTTGTCCTTTCATGCAGAGATGGGCAACCTTTTTGGCTCCAAGGGCTGAATGCAGGGGGTTTGGGGCCGCATGCTGGTGGGCATAGCTGGAGCTGGTGCTGGGCAGGGCATGGGTTGGCAATGGGCCCAGTGTTCTCCTCACCCCACACACACATACACACATAGTCTTCCCCTGCCCCATCCACACACACACACAGCCTTCCCCCCATTCATACACTTCTCACACCAGCGCACACACAACCCACACACCCACTCCTTACATGCTGTCCTCACTATCACAGTTGCACTCCCCCTAGCCTGTTCGGTGGGTTTAAAGTTGCCAGTGGCAGAGCAGCTCACATGTGCTAGAAGGGTGGGTGTGATTTGGTTTAGTTTTGTTCGGCAGGGTATGACCCATAGATTTGCATTGCCTATCTCTTGACAATACATAGAACCCAGATGATGCTGGGTCTTCCAGTGCTGGAAAGAATATCCTTACGATCATGAATATTAATGAATGAATTATCCTTTTCACAGCTAAAGCTTTTCGCCAGGAACAATGTGAAGCAAGAAATGGCTACCAGTCAGATGCGAAAGGTGTCAAAACCTTCGTAGAATGGGTCCCCAAGTATGCAGGAGTGCTCCCAGGAGATGTTTGCAAGCTCACCTGTCGAGCCAAAGGAACTGGCTACTATGTAGTTTTCTCTCAAAAGGTAAAAGTTCCTTCAATAAGCGCTCATCTTTCATATTTGTGTTTTAAAGTCCTTTGTATAGCAAGGAGGTCCAAGGTCTACAAAGAACTTTATATTCAAGTCTTCGTATAACAGAGAGCCACAAGACAAACGGCTGCCTTTATTCCCTTCCCAATGTGCTCTTGTCAGTCTGTTGCTTCTTCTGCCCTCGCCCAGAGGGTGACCCCCAAAGGACCCCCTCTACACCATAATCATCACCAGACTTTGCAGAATATAGTGCTGCCCCCATTTCCATCTTTTTCTGAGCTTTCTTGGTCCTAGCATGTCACTAGCAAGGGAGATGAGGAAGATGAGATGGGCAGTTACCCTTGATAATTGGAGAAATGATCTTAGCCTTCCCCAATGTGTGTCCCCCCAGATGTTTTGGACTGCAACTCCCATCATCCTTGACCATTGGCCATGCTGGCTGGGTTATAGTCCAGAACATCAAAATGTAAAAGATTGGTGCCCACCCACAGTGCTCAGACATCTACCAGAAATGATAACATATATAAGCATGTTCACTAACAAATCACCAATAACTAAGTCTTTAACCAGCAATGACTTCATTAAAACAGGTGATTGATGGAACAGAATGTAGGCCATATAGTAATTCAGTCTGTGTCCGTGGCAAATGTGTGAGAACCGGATGTGATGGCATTATTGGCTCAAAGCTCCAGTATGATAAATGTGGAATCTGTGGTGGAGACAACTCCAGCTGCACAAAAGTTATGGGAACCTTTAATAAAAAGAGGTAAGAAATAAAGTATCTGATCATTCATTACTTTACCAGCAGAATTTATTGCAACAGCGAATGCTATTTAGACAGGGTTCAGAGAAAAGGAATGTTGAAGGGCAAACCTATATGACCAATGTAACCTGAAAATACCTCATCCTCCATTGGCACAGCTTCCTAAGCGGCTATGCATGTACAAGCGCACGTACATAGGGTGCATTGCAAATGTGCAATGGAATTTGCATATAACAGAGGACAGAGCCTGCCACCCCACCCCTATTCATTAAACACATTTAAGAGTCCTCAAACATCTGAGGGCTTTTGTCTTCCACTGAAAGTTTCCTAAAAGCCAACAATATGACCAGTTGAGGTGGTAGTTACCACTGAATAAGTATACCATTTGATTGTGCTGGGGTTGTTAATTGTAAGTAACTTTATCCCTAATAACTGATCAATGATAACTGCTTCATACACTCAACCCAACTGTCACTACTATAACACAAAACACCTGGCTCATGGACTGCATGTGTGTCCCCCCCCCCGAGCCTCTGGAGTGGCCCATGCCACACTGCCAAAATTCATGAGAATTGGTGGTTTGCCACTGAATTTCAGAGGCAAACCACTAGGAAGGCAAAAAAAAAAAAAAAGACAAATTTAGCTTGAGAACTTTGTTCTCAAAGCTCCTTTTTAGTGATGTAGCAGTGGCAGGAGTGAAGTCTGCGGGGGACAGGGTTGGGTGGTAGAAAGTAGCCCTGGACCCCCTGAAGTTGTCTGCTTCTGCTCTGGGTGATTTGTTTTATTATTTTAGGGTTACGTGGACTAAAGAAGTCATGTGAATTGGCTCTGAAGGCCATAGCTCATATATTCACTTCTGCAGGGCAATAGCATGATGATTTTCTTCATATTTTTGAGATCACATGAGCCAGCGGTTATTGGGCACTCACATAGATGGTCTGGTTCTCAAGGTGGAATATCTGTATAGCAGAAGCAGGAGGGAGGCTCACATTACTCCTTTACCACCACTCTTGCAATTTTTTATTGACCCATTAAAATGAAGCAGATTTTTCCAGCATGGACTTGGATTGCCTTGAAATGCAGCAATAGTCTCATAATAATTTGTTATATACTGCATTTGTGTCTGTTTAGTAACTGTTTAAATCTTCTTCCCTTTATTACGAAGCCAACCCAGAGTCTTTAAAGTTTTTTTAGTACTTACTGCAGTGCTAATCAACCTACTAGAGTATTTGAAGCATCCTCTGTATAGTTTTAACGCAAACCACAGTCTCTAGCCGTTTTTTAAATGACTTTTATGGAGTACAACATAAACTGCTCTTTGTGTTTCTCACTGAACACTGTGTGTGTGCACGCGCATGCATGCATGCTCATGTGCCTATTTAAATGCTTCCCAGTTCCTTTCCTTCTGCGTTAAGGTCATCATTGTTTTATCCTGAACAGTCAGAGACAGCTGTATGTCTGATTTATTGCCATTCCTTGGCATTTCAATGGTATTTCCAGGCCCACATCTCAAATATATACAGTGTCACTTATTGGTAGGTTTCTTGTTTTGAAACTGACTCATGTGCAACTGTATTGACACCTAAGAGGAATATTATATTTTCTCCAAGGATATATAAGATGAATAAAATATATAATATTTTAGTTACATATTATCACTAGAGATGGGTGAGCTTTCCAAAGCTCTGCTTGAATGAACTGAGAAATTACCCAAGTTCTTCCCTGTCCCCCTGCCCCATATAAGATCTTGGATAATTTTTCCAGTCCAATCCAAGGGCTTGGAAGCCTCTTTCTACCCTCCCCCATACAATCTAATAGAGCAATTTGCTCCATTAGTCTGCATGGTAGCCACCACCACCACCACCACTCTGATTGTATTAGCCCCCCTCCAAAATTGCTCTGTTAGTGACATGGCCCCAGGGGGGAAATTGAGAGGCTAAAGAGAGCAAAATTGCAAGGATTGTAAAACTCACCTCTCCTTTGAGGTGGGCTTTAATGAGCCACCAAAGTCCATTTCCAAGGTGGGCTGCTTCCATTGGGATTTAAATTAGCTGTTCTTCTACTGGAGATTTTATTTATTTATTTTATTAAATTTATTAATCGCCCATCTGGCTGGTGACCCAGCCACTCTGGGTGATGTACAGAGTATAAACAATTTAAAACAATAAAATTCTACAGGAAAAACATATTTCTAAAAATACCCTAACCCACCCCAAATGCCTGCTTGAACAACCACGTTTTTAAAGCATGGCGGAAGCTCATTAAGATGTGTAGAAGAGCTAAATGCATTCATGGTTTGACCCAGATCATAGCCAAGTAAGTGATATGCTTCCATTGGCTTAAGTGGATTTTGAAAGGACATTCGTTTATTCCTCACTGACATGTACTTCCTTGTGTTTCAGTAAGGGCTACACAGATATCGTGAAAATACCAGAAGGAGCAACACACATCAAAATACGGCAGTTCAAAGCTAAAGACCAGAGTAGGTTCACAGCTTACTTAGCCCTGAAAAAGAAAAATGGTGAGTACCTTGTCAATGGAAAGTACATGATCTCAACCTCAGAAACCATCATTGACCTCAATGGAACTGTCATGAACTACAGCGGCTGGAGTCACAAAGATGATTTCTTGCATGCAATGGGACATACAGGCACAAAGGAGATCCTTATTGTACAGATTCTTGCAACTGACCCAACTAAACCAGTGGATGTCCGTTATAGTTTCTATGTGCCAAAGAAGCAGACCCAAATGACAAACTCTGTCACCAGCAACAGCAGCAGTAACAAACTGACGCCTCCACTCACACAGCCCCAGTGGGTGACTGGGCCATGGCTCTCTTGTTCTCGAACATGTGATACAGGCTGGCACACAAGAACTGTCCAGTGTAAAGATGGGAATGAAAAACTAGCGAAAGGATGCCTTCTGTCTCAAAGACCTTCGGCATTCAAGCAGTGCTCGCTCAAAAAATGTTAACCTGTGGTTGTGGGCTTCTTCAAAAGGAGTCTCCTTAGGTCATAGTCGACATATTGACATAAGATCTACCCAGGCATAGAGAAAAGCCAACATGTCAAGATACTTTCATATCGTCTGAAAATTATGGGCAGAATCTGCCTATTTGGACCAAATGAAGATATGCACTGCTCTGAGTGATAATGAGGTGATCTTAATATGTCAAAGGCACTAAGCATTAGTTGCTACAAGCCCTTTGTATCTGCAATTAAGAAGAGGATAAACCAGTGAATGGGTTATCATGGGATATCTGAAAGTTACAGATTCATCTCCCTTTTCTCACCTACCTCTAACACAGTCTGTCCTTGGACAACTTGTCATACTTACCCATGATACCACAATAGCTTATTTTATACTATTTGTAAATAACTTTGCTTTGGTATGTCACTTTATATCACTTGATCTTTTTGCGAAAGAACAAGATCCTCTCTATATGATGCAAGTGACTGACCAAAGTATGTCGACGGCCATTGCAAACTCCGTCACCTTTTCAAAAATGGCTGTGGATATTTTACTGGAAAATTAAGAGCTTGCTGCTTAAAAAAAGAGAGGGAAAGTTTTAATACATTTTTGACAACAGGAAATGCATTTCCATTCTAGGAATTTCCTGACAACAGAGTCTAATTCTATATTCATGCCTTTCTAATGAGAAATTCTCATACAGACGCACTGCTGCAGCGATAAAAAAAATAGCTGCTAGAATGCTTCTTTAAAACAAAAAAGGGGCATACTTTATTCTGTATTAGCAATTTAGAGAACACCAACAACTATGAAAAGTACTAATGACACGATCCAATGCCATATATGCAGCTCTCTGTGTGGGAGGGAGACCAATGGAGAAAGAGGACAGTGAGAGGGAATTCGACATGCGGGAGCAGCATATACGACACGGTTGGCACTTTTTCATTCAAGTGCCCCATTCCCTCATGGGGAATACGTCAGGGTGGCATGCCAGTGGTAGGCAGGACCAGAGCCAGAAATGGCTGGAGCATCCACCACCCTTTTCTCTCCATTTTTGCCCCCCACTTCTGTCCCCCATCTCTGCCTAGCAGGCTACCATGGGAGGAACAGATCACTCTTGCCAAAGTCCCAACTGATTGCTTGCACATTGGTTTTGAAATTAGACGGAGGCCACAGTTTGCCCACCCCTGATGTATTAAGAAGGTAAGAATTTGGTGAGGCACTGGATCATGCTTTAATTGTCTTCTAACTCAAATATTCTGAAACCTGTTCACATCTTGTTTTTCTGTTTGTTACTCCGTGGCTTCTACTGGAAAGCTGACAACATGTAAAGAATTTGATATCTATTGCAGAAGCTATGGTGATGTAAAAAAAAAAAAAAAAAGAAACCCCCACCCCATAACAAGTGGTTCATTGCATGCAATTAATATTTCATCCAGTACTTCTAATTGTGGGATGCATTTACCACTCAAAAACCCCAATCCGGAGATCTGCACATGCTCAGATATGAACGCAGATAACTTGTGTGCACAAACTTCCCTATTATTTCAATGAAGGATATGGATTGGGTCCTTCCATTAAAGTGAATGGGATATTGTTTCATGTGAACCTCAAAACTTAACATGCCTATAATTAGTGTACGGATCGGGGCACCCATGCACATTTGGGGGAGGGGGGCTGATTAATTTTTAAAAACTATAAGAGATATTTATTTTTGGAGACGTTGCGTATTTTTGTAGATTAAGGCTGAAATCTTATACCCATTTAATTGGGAGTAAGCCCTACTGAACTCAATAGAATTTATTTCTGAGTAGACACATATAGGTTTGAATTGTAAGGCTGCAGTCCTAAACACACTAGGGAATAAGCTTCAGTGAACATAATGGGATTAACTTCTGAGTAAACAGATAGAGGACTGTGCTGTCAGAGCCACAAAGTTAAGCCACATTAAAATGTGGTAGCTGTAGCCAATATTCATAAGAGTGTTTCCGCAGAGGAAAAGATGTTTTTCCCCCAGACCATAAGCAAATGAACTTTCCATTTTAGAAAGGTAACATACATACCTCATCTGAAATCTAGTGAAACTAATTAACTTTGAAATCACATTTATATACTATAGATGAAATATTAAATATGAGTAGATAATACGAATGAAAGTAGGTTGCATCTCTGCTCCCATTGCCTTTCATAAATATTATAAGCACAGGCAATTCTAACTTCTTGAATTTCCATTGGAATTTAATTTTGGATTAAGTAAAAATTATATCCTAAATATCCAAATTTAACTTCCATTAACATTTTGATCTAAAATCTTTGCACATCTGTATTTGCCTCCAGCACCAGTTCTGATGTTGCTCTTGAACAGCGGTCAGAATACATCATTCTAAGCATTTATTTTCTGATGCAGAATTTTTAAAAGATGAACTGATCTGACCCATATTGTTAGACCACTCCATTTATATAAGCCTGTTTACTTGAGTGAGGCCCATAGCTGTGTGACACTTGGAGAATTAGATGACCACATAGCACTCAAACATTTCAGTTCAATAATAAAGTTATCACCTCATAGTTGCACTTCCATTTACATGTAATCACCTTACTTGATAAGAGGAAATCATCCATTATGACTGACAGTTACACTTTCACATCTCCAGGTCATCAAGTGATATGTGACTGAAGAACGTAGGTGATCCAGACTTAGTCTTACTTAGTCTTAGTCTGAAATCAGTGAGACTTTAACTTAGGCAACACTTATTTAAGTCCCATTGGTTTCAATGGGTCTAGTCTGTGTCTAAGTTTGGATCCAACCCCTTATGAGCAAAGTCTGAGGAGCTAGAAAAATGCAGGATTAGATCAGTTAATTATTTCTCCTGTAAACTTAAATTTTGCTGCACACAGTAAAATTTCCCACAGTAGCGTGGGAAACTTGACTGAATATAAGCCAATCAAGGGCAGAAAAGGAAAAACTCAAAGGTGAAGAAGCAATCTGAAGTTGATAGGCCAAGTGCAGTCACGGTATACACATAATGGTCTACATTATACGACATGTATATGTTAGTCAGACTCAGATAAAAGCATGAAAAGAATGTGAATTTCACAGTTTCGTTATTGTAGCATGATAGTTGGACATGTGTGACATGTGGTAATAATGGTGAATTTAAGCAAGAAACAAACAAAAAAGGCAAAATGACAGTGATTGGTATGTTTTAACCTTTTCCTACACTGTACTACTACTTTTCACTGAACATCTCCAGTTCGTTCACATTGCTTTGTGGGCTCATTAATGTGAAACTGGTGCCAATTATGTCACTTTATATTTTCTGACTGTGTTTGAAGCAGGTCAGTCCCAAGGACTCAGATCTAGACACAGCTTGGTTATTCACATTTTCTCCAAAAATCCCACTAGCTAAATGGGTGTATATTGAATGCTAAAGTCATAACTGGTGTCATGATTATGAGCATCTCTGCATTGGGTAGAGCTATCCATACTAGATTCAGCAATGACTTTCCAAATAATCCTAAAAAAAGAAGCGGAAAGCCTCAAGCCACATAATGTCATTGTATGGAATGCATTGGGAAGAGTGGTTTGAAGATTACCACCAAAACCTATGGAACATGGTTGGATGCAGTCACTTTCCCATGGAAACGGTTTATCCTATGGGGAGGAAGTGGGGGAAAATGTTGGTAACTGATCACAGATGTTAAAAAAAAAAAGCATTTCAAAAAAACAAAAAAGTAAAAAAGCAACATAGCACTGAAAAAATAAATAATTTATTGTTTTTACAAATTGGTATGTGAATGGATGTAATGAATTTATTTATTCTTATTTAACATGAAATGCCAATTGTGGAAATTCTTATATATTTAAATGGTTTTGCTATCACTTCTTTGTCTTTCTCTCCCTCTTTTTTAATTTATACCTTATATTTGAATGGAAAGTACTATGTGAATTTATCAACACACAGCACTGGTTGCTTTTTATATTGTTTTTAGTTGATTTTTTTATTGGAATGTGTGTGTATGTGAATGTGGTGCATGCAGGTGTGTGTATGGTAAATAGTATAAATAAAGATATTTGGGTGTATGGAAGTGTGGATGTATCACATATCTTAGCATACAGATTACACATGCATGCAAATATATGTATGCATGTGTATATGTACACTGAGATAATTTTCTTCAGTGGCTTTTCCTTGCTTACAAAAAAAACCTACATTATTGCTCCTAAAATAATGTCTGAGGTGGGTTTGCCTCATTTACATGAGCAAAAGCAACATTCTTGCAAGCTGCCAGTTAGCCCAGTCAGTTCACTTTGAAGCTGTTTGCACTGGTGTTAATCTCATGAGAAATAAGGCACACAAACCATTTCCCAAGAACAGGAGAGCTGCTTACCACAAGCAGGTCAATCGGTCCCATTTTATGTTGTTGTTTTTATGTTTATATGGCAATCCTGCCCTTGAGGTAGCATTACAGTCACTAAGACCTAAACATCTGTCTAATTTTCTTTTCTTTTTTATTAATCATTTTATTGTGATTTTAACATAACAAAAATTGTGACGAGAAAGAAAAAAATAAGAAATACATGTATAAAAATATCAGTGTTCCATTAAATACGACATTCTAAAAAAGGCAAGAGGTTATGCATAAGCTTCAAGAAAGCAGACCAAATATCCATCTATTTATCCATTTGCAAGTAGCATCTATATACCACCCATTAAAATGTTGCTAGCATTGCTAGGTCCTCAATCGATTGCGTTATAGGAGGTGAGCATTTGTACTTCCAATGTTGTAATATTTTTGGCTGTCAAAAGGGCTCGGAAAATCCATTTGCACTGGCTGTAAGTTAACTTCCAAGAAACCAGTAAATAGTTTAGGAGGACATGTACATCGTTCAATATTAAAGAGAGTTCCAGTACAAAGTTTATTGGTATTATGACCTCCTCCCAAAAGGAGGTGACTATTGGGCATTGCCAGAATATATGGATAAAAGAAGCATTAGGTGTATTACATCTTCAACAATTATACACATTAGACAAACCCTTATTAAAAAGACGTGGAATCCAATAAAACCAAAACATTGGCTTATTTGCTGAATAAGCCTAAGATCCATAGATACTTCAGGTACAGACACTAAAACAACTGTTCATTGATTTCAACAGGACAGTAGTTCTCAAACCCACTTCATCAAAAAAGCAAGGCAGTTGATACAGTGGACTATGCATTTTGAGCTCAGTGGGCATACACCCTAAAATCAGTGGTTTAAAGCAGTCTTCTCTAATTTGGCACCCTCCAGATGTGTTGAACTGCAATTCCCATAATTCCCAGCCAGAGTAGGCATTGGCTGGGAATTATGGGTGTTAGAGTCCAACACATCCGGAAGGTGTTAGGTTGGGGAAGGCTAATTTAAACAGTAGTATAGAGGAAAAATACGATGGACACCAGAGGTTTCCAGACAATCCTTCATTGTCAAGACCAGAACCAAAGGGTTTCTCCAATGCATGAACATTCCTATTGATTCTAGTGAAGATGTACTGGAGCTGTTTCCAAATCTTTCTCAGAAGAGCTTCAGGTGACCCATAGATTAGCTCCCTGCACTGAGAAACAAGTTCTAGTTTAGGCACGCCCTTAGAGAACACCACAGAAGCCCAAGGATGGAGAAAAGCATGACATTCTGGGGGTCAAGAATGCAGAGAAATTTCCACTAAACTAAGGGTGCAAAAGTAGGGATGTACGAAAGTCGCTTACTTTTCCGCAGATTATGGTGGGGGGGAGGCATTCCGTCCCTCCCCCTGGAATCCTCGACGGGGGGGAAGGAGATCCGTTCTCCCCCCCCCCCCGAATCCTCCATGGCTGACTGTGCTCCGCGGCAGCTCCGCGGAGCAGCCAGCCAGGCCCAGCCAGGCCAGAGCCGTCCGCAGCCGGATTTCCGTCTGCGGAGGGCTCTGGGAAAAAAATAAATAATATATTTACGTAGACTAAGACAGCCAAAAATACGGAACGCAAACGGCGCCGGCTGTAGCCACCACCATTTGCATACGCGGGTTTTTGTTTTTTTAAAAAACCCAGCCATGATAGGCTACGTAAATCTTTACGTAGCCTATCACATCATTTTTTTTTTTTAAACCCAGTCATGATAGGCTACGTAAATCTTTATGTAGCCTATCACGTCGGGGGTTTTTTGTTTGTTTGTTTTTACAAGACTGCAAATGGCAGCGGCGGCAGCCGGTCGGAAGACCAGCCGGAGCCGCCGCCGCCCGGAAGATACGCCCCAGGTAAGTCTCGTCCCGGGGGGGATCCGCGGGGGTGTAGGGGGGACAGGCTGTTCTGCCACGGAGTTCGGGGGGCCGAATGCACTGGCATTCGGTCTCACCGAGATCCATGGCGGAATTCTCTGCCATCCCTATGCAAAAGCAGCATAACATGATAACAAGGCATGAGCTTTAAGAAATAGCTTTCCTTAAACCAAATTGTAAATACTACAGCCCTTGTGGCACTTAGTCTAGAGCAATCTTGGAATAGTCTCATTGGTTTAAAGTCAGGTTCACTGGTGCAGATGTGAAATAAGCAACAAAAGTAGCACAAACTGTATTAGTAATTCTGAAATATTTTCAGAATTGATTCAGTTTGGAAGCTGCCATGCCCTCATCCATCTCTCCTTTCTACTGTCAACAACTGGAAGTTCCTTCTGCATGTTTCCAACGAACTACTGCTGTATCCAGATAGAACATCTGAAATCTCAAGGAAGGTTTGTTTTTGTTTGTCTTTAAATGTCCAGAAGACCTGTAAGCTGCTACCGTTGCACCTGTGCAATTGCCAGCGTGCGTGCGTGTGTGTGTGTGTGTATTTACCCATACACAGAGAAAGGTGAGAAGGACATAGAGGTTCAGGCTGCTTATGCAGTGCTATGAAAAATTGCACACATCATTTTGCTGACAGCGCTCCATGAACAAGTTTCTCAATTTTCTTCACATTAACAATGCCAAGTTGTTTTTAAAAAATGCCCTCTGTGAGTCTTTTAGAATGAGTCAGAAATCTAGCAACATAAGCAAGCACCAAGAAGTGCATTACACACACACACACAACACTTGTACATAATATATTTTCCAATATATTAACTTTTCTTTCCATGTACAGTTTTGCTTTGTTTTCTAAGACTACTATTTTGTCCAGTTGTTTTATTTACAATTGTTTTGGCATTAGCAAATGACTTCTAATATCTTACTTTATATTTGCCTGAATAATGGCTTACAGTTCAGTATGTTCTAAAATGTGTGAACTCAGACTCTTACAGTGCAATCCTATATGTGTCTATTCAGAAGTAAGTCCTATTGAGTTAAATGAGACTTACTCCCAAGAAGGTGTGTATAGGATTGCAGCCTTAGAAGGTGAAAAAACATTTAGGGGTAGATATTCCAATTAAAGCAATATTTTTGATTCCATAACTAATTAGGAAATAAATTCTTGTGTCTATTACACTGGATTCAGTGGAACGATACAGAAATTAAAGCAGGTGGGGGCATTGTCCATTGTGACCAATGGCACCATTTTATATTGGCATGGAATCTTGAAAGACCATATCCCTAAAATATTAGATTTTTTGCTATTAGTAGCCCAGAATCACTTAACTTCATTTTCCTGCTTCTTAAACTCTGATTTAAAGCTGAGATGTAATACATATACAAATACATGCCAGAAAGAGACAGTGAAAATGTGTATGCCGTCTGATGTTCATATACAACCGAGTAATTATGTTGTATATGTGTATATGTGTACTTACATATAAGTGTGTAAACATGTATAATTTGTGTATCTATATAAAAAACACTGTATACGGATGAGCAAGAGGATCTATACAATTCATGTGTACCAAGTGTGCATTTATTAGTTCCACTGCATCAGTCTGTGCGTGGAAGAACTTGATTTCACTACAGTCAAGCATTTACGTCATAATTTGGGTGTGAAATTAATGTCATAATGAAAAATACATTTACCATTCATGAGGTAAAGCTTGATAATTAAACTGTAAACAGATAAAAGCACTACACAGTGAAAACCACTAGAAATGTATAGTGTCACTGTCCTGTACAGAAATATTGAAGTCTAATAATAAATTGAAATTTTGCTACAGAAAAATAAACATCAGGGGGAATGAATACACACATAATTGGGGACGGTGGCCGTGGAAAGCTTATATTCTAGGGCTCCCTAGAAGAAAAACATTTACAGAGATCTCACTGTAGGAAGACATCCTAACAACCATATGGTTGTGTCTCACTGCGCTGACAGAATATATTGCACTAAACGAGCCTTTCCCAAACTGGAACCTTCCAGTTGTGTTGGACTGCAACTCCCCTAATTCCCAGCCAGCATGTCCATTGACATTTTTCTCCCTCTCTCAAAATACTAGAACCAAGGGTCATCCCACGAAGCTAATTGGTGGGAGATTCAGGACAGATAAACGGAGGTACTTCTTCACACAGTGCATAGTTAAACTATGGAATTTGCTACCATGGGATGTAGTGATGCCCATCAATTTGGATGGCTTTAAAAGGGGGTTGGACAAATTCCTGGAGGAAAAGACTATCAATGGCTACTAATCTTGATGGCTATGTGCTGCCTCCAGAAACAGAGGCAGTGAGCCTATGTACACCAGTTGCTGGGGAACATGGGTGGGAGGGTGCTGTTGTGCTCATGTCCTGCTTGTGGGATCCTGGTCAACAGCTGGTTGGCCACAGTGTGAACAGAATGCTGGACTAGATGGAACAGCAGTGGTTTGTAGTGCACCTCAACATGAGCAGGAAGGCCCAAGGCCCATGTCTGCTTATGACGTGAAGCCAGGCTCGCACGCCTGCCTGTGTACTGGAGTGGCCGTCTCACCCTTCAGGCTTGTCTTCCGGCACACGCACCAAAAAGATCGGCTGTCACTGTGCGAAAGCACCACAGCCTTTTCTCTAAAATCTCTGATAAAGCCTGCAACTGCTCTGAGCAATGTCTTCCTTGGGCCCAAGGAACAATGTCTCCCTTGGGCCTATAGTTTAGAAACGTCCTGATAGCCAAGCTAACATTGCTTTGTTGCAATCACCTGCATATTCTGTTTTCTCTCCCCATGCCAATATTTTCAGCATGCTAAACATATCAAGTTGTTTCAGTCAGTTTTCATTTATTCCAAACCCTTCACCCTCTTTTGTTTCTTCTTGAGTCTTGTCTTTTCCCATATTCTTCTGACAAGGCAGTGACTGAAGCTGGATAGTATTCCATCTAAGAACCAACGCTGCTAAGCAGAATGGTGCTAGAATCTCCCAGGTCTTTCATACCAAACTCCTGTTAAAGCGAACCAAAATGGAATGTTGCATTTCCTTGCCTTATATTAAACACTTAATTATTGACTATTTGTATGGCCAATGTGTTCTGTAATACTTTGCACTATGTTTTATACATTTATCAGTAACGTAAGTACACCCTAGGAAACTGAAAGTGTCTGTCACCAGTGTTTGGTTTTTATTTCCGAAAATGCCTTACCTTGATGAATTAACACTGGAGTGTCAGCCATTGAACAAGATTTGTACTGTACTATGAAACATTAAAGGCCAATGCTTGGTTCTGTAAAACTATGATGACCAATGTATAAGTGACCAGTTGTAATCTTCACTGATTTTGCGGCTTCAGTTAAAGCAATAAACTGTGTCATAGGCCTGAATTATTCCTGTAGAACATGTCAGTAAAAAAAAAAAAAAATCCAGCTGTAAACCAAAATTGGATTATTTCTTTGGTTCACTTGGCTTCTGTTTATATATGCACCTACATGTTGTGTATAAATAGCTGCTTTTTACTTTCAGAAGTAAGGAGGAGAAAGAATGGACCACTGAAAATAGGCACAGATATGATCTAGTAGTATCAATGATGAAAAAAATGAAACCCAAGAATATCTGAGATCTCCACTTCCCCTCCCAAAATTTCAGAACATTGTTATTCTTTGAGAGATTTTCACCAGACTTCACAATGGGGGGCTTATTAAGTCAGTGAATACTTTGCATTTTGGCTGGATGGGTATATATACACACACACACACACACACCAGCAAATGACGTTTTGAATAGTGTTTACCTTTATTTATTATTACATTTATATCATGCCTTTTTTTCTCTTGCAATAAACCCAAGGTGGCTTACATTATTTCCTCCTCTCCATTTTATCCTAACAACCCTGTGAGGTAGAGTAGGCTGAGAGTCAGTGACTGCCCAAAGTCACCCAGTGGGCTTCATGGCCAAGTGGGGACTAGAACGCAGATCTCCCAAGTCCCAACCCAATGCTCTAACCCTACACCACACTTCCTTGCTTCAATCTGCCTATATAACTTTTATATGTAACTGCTTTTCTATAATACAATGACAGGGCTTACCAGACAATTGTTCTGTTGCACGCAGCATTGAAAGCTTTGATTTGCTTTGGAAAGTAGCCCATAGAGAATATTTCGCTGTGCTTTAATATTTTGTCCAGAAATAACAAGGTTACACCTATGCAATGTGGGCTGAGTAAAATTCCTTCCCAATTCCCAGTTCTATTTATATGGCAAACTAAGAGCTACAACTACCCAACCAGTTGCTTGCTAGCCAACATCACATTTGAAGTCTGTATCCTTTTTAGTTACAGCTCTGTTAGTGGCACACTTATTATAAGGAAACTGACGAGAAGAGCAGCTGCCCAGGGTCTTGTTTCAATCTTCACATATTATCTATACCTGTGGATACAGCTTCCTTTGATAGGAATCTAAGCTATGAAAAGAGTTTGAGAGAAAATACCAAGAAGATGGACATTCACATTCCAATACATAGAGGCATAAACTTGGCCCCTTCACTTCAAAAGAAAATGGGGAAATTGTGAGTGTTTTCTTTGTAAACCTCAGTCTCTTGAAATTCTTGGTTAGATGTCCATGTGGGTTTGTTTGTTTTCTTTCTTTCGAAATACTAAATACTTTGGTGATTAGTTCATTTTCTCTATGTAAATATTTGCTCCAAACTTAACTGAACATTACATGCAAATGTGTTTAAAAAAGCCCCAGTGACTTCCCCCCCACACACACTTTTTTTTTCTTTTAAAGAGAAAAAGGGAGCTGTTTTGGGAGGGGAGATTTAGAGCGCAGAAGCAGCAGAAGGGAGACCGAGCTAATAGTCCCTGGAAATCCCCCTGTGAGGATGGATACAGAACTCCCATCTCTTCTGATCTCGGATCTGTCCTCCCTGCCCCTGTGGAAAGCTCTGCACCATTCACTTCTGTGACGTTGAGGGGGAAAGGGAGAGGATCATGGATGTGGAGAAGGAGAGGGTCTGGATCTGAAGGATCCAAAGCTTTGCCAGCCCACTACCATGCCCCCAACATAGGAAAACATTTAGACCAGCCCTGGACCTAGCCTAAATGATTTCCCTCCTGTTGTGAACAATGGGAAGGAAATAATCAAGGAAAAATATGAAGAAGAGCAGCAAGTACCACTCCTTCCTCACTTCCACCTAGAGCAGTTAAGCTTTTCTGCCACCTCTGCATGACAAATCACACCAGGTCTTGAAATGTGTGCTTGTAGAACCTGGGCAGGGAGCAGCCAGCCTGATTTGGTCCTGACAGTTGGGGGGAAAGGGTTAAGCACCCCCTCTGCTCACTGTTTCTGCATTCCGAATGCTTGGCTCACAACACTACTTCTCTTAATAATAATTTTTAAAAGCTGTCAGAATTTTGGTATATGAATTCAATTATGAATTTCTTAAAAGTATTTTTGAAGCTTTGGTAAAAGATAGCAAGTCTGAAAATAATCAAATGTTAAAAAATAAACTGGAAATTATCTCTTATATTTGAGTTCTGAAGTATTGGGTAATTGGGAAGGCGGTTTCTCCTTTACACACAAACACACACACACACACACACACATATACACCTAAATATAGATGTTGCAGTAATGGATTTTAAGAGTCTGGTGTACATCCTGTTCCAGACCAAAGTTTTCTTAATGAATCAAGAGTAAATTGTTCAAAAATTCTGCATTCTGAGGAGAGACTGCTTTGTGGCATTACAATACGGCTGACATTCATAATGAGCAACCTCTAAAATATTGCCCTTAAGAAAGCACAGAAGCTAAGAAAGCACAATGTGAAGTATTCCCTTTACTTAATGCAATTATGTTTTCTTCAGCCAATTTCTATTTAAATTTCCTGTTTAAACAGTCTTTTACTAACTAGGAAGACATTAGCAAATTTCTTATCCAGTAGAATTTGATGGCATTTGCCTTTCCTCCGTTACTTTCTTGACAACATTTGCAGGAAACAGTTTTGGCCACATGTAATGAATAAATTGAAATGTAGAGTCTTGCCAGTGCAATAATGCCATCTACAAAATGGATAAATACATAAACTATTTTATCAAGCTGTTTGAATGGTATGCTTTAGGGAACAAAGGGCTATGGTTCTGCATCTATGCTTTCAGCATCCTTCCTCTCTTGCTGCCTGTTAACTTTTGCTGGCAGCTCTATTCACGGCACTGGTAAGATTGTCAGTAGTGAGCATGGACTCTCCCAGCTAATAATAACAGAGATTTTGATGATGATTAACATTCATTTATAAACTACTTTTCCATTTTAAAAACCTACAAAGCAATGAACATTACAAGACAATAAAAATACAGCAATGCAATATTGAGATCCTACACATGAATAAGTAGAAAGAAGTTTCATTAAACCAATGAAAAATATTTATTTTCATTTTCAAGGTAGTGTGTTTAGAACTAATTCTTGCATGTGAGTAGGCTCGCCATACTGCCCAATTGGCCAGGCTTACCTGGATTCTAGTCAGGCCATCTGGTAACCATTTGCACCATTAGCTGACCCAGATTTACAGCTTTAGTATGTACGTGTGTGTGTGTGTGTGTGTGTGTGTGCGTGTATTTAAAAAAGAAAGCAAGTCTGTAGCCCTTCTAGAACCTGAAATCTAAGGCAAAATATGCAGGCACTATTCTGCCCATTCATTTTGTTAAAAACTAGCCAGCTCCCACTTTACACTATTTTTAGCCAATCAGTGAAATCACAGCTGTGTTTGACATTTATGCTAACTATATAGACAAAGGAACATCCTGGTTCATTTTGGGTGGAGAACTAATTGCTACCCCATGGAAAACAATTAAAAATGCAGGATTTAGTGTAGCTGTAACTGGGCAGTAGGGATGAGTGGGCCCCCAAGCCGCGCTTCCTTGCATGTAATCTTGTATATATGGGCTATTCACAGCCCCATTTTGCATATACACAAATGTATATATCCGTGCATATGTAAATACATGCATTTACAAAAATACACGCATTCATGTATAGGTAAAATGGGTCTGTGAATGGCCCATATATGCAAGATTATAGGCAAGCAAATGCCTGTAATCTTGCCTATTTGGGCTCTTCATGGCCTCATTTTGTGTATATGCAAATAAGCGCTTTTCATTATTGCCATTTTTTCCCAAAAAATGGCGATTGCAGAGCACACCACCCAAGTGAGTGCGGGTGGCTTGGCAAGCATGGACAGGAGGCAAGCGGGGACAGGGGTTCCATGAGCGCAGCTTGGGGGTGAGGGTGTGGGGGTTGTTCTGCTGGATTCCCGGATGGAATCGGGCGCCTGCACCATCCCTACTTGGTAGTCATGTGTCTAACTAAAAACAAAAAGTAGCAGAAAACACAGGAGTTTAATATTGGTTTCAGACATTTGGAGTTCATAGTTACCAAATGCCCTCTCTGGACACATGTAAAGGCATACACACATTCAGAGATGCACCCATGTAAGGGGTCTTTCAACTTCGGTCTTAGTGTGTCTTGGCAGAGGTGAACCAATGATGCACAAACACACACAGGTCTCTATGAAAACAGGCAGGAATTTTACTGAAAACAAAAAATATATAAAAAATATACACAATGATTACTCTTGGCAATAAGCTAGTTGGCAATAGGCACTACTGAATTCTAGAACTGACTCAATCAGATCAAAAATTGCAAACTCACCTAGGCAGATTAGGCAAATGTAACGAAAGGCAAAATGAATAATAATCCATGCATTTAGTTCAAGTGGTGGAGAAATTAGCTCAAAAATCAGCTTGCACCTAAACTGAAGGCTGCTGTGCATGGAAGACTAGACTGCAGACATGTGGAGATCCAGGCTGATGGGGCTGGTCTATGGTTCTGAGGGAGCTGAGGATCTCAGTGCTAAGCAAACTGGGGCCCCAATGCTGCTGGGACAGAATGAGGGGGGGGGATCCAGGATGAGACTGCAAGAGTGGGAAAGAGGTGAAGATGCTTTAGCAGCAGGTGCACCACGTTGGCTAGTCCTTGTGCAAAGCTACCATGACAAAAGGGGAGGGCTGGACTTGTGTTACCACCAGTACCCAACACACACCAATTTCCAGTGCCTTGTGTGCACTCCACTTCTTGTTCCCTCTTTCAGAAGTGTGTTGTGGAGAAGGGTGACCAGGACATGTTGGATATCAAGCCAACCTCTCTAGAGAATTTAACTTGATTACAGTGGGGATGAAGAGGCAACAAGAAGTCCTCAAGAGAAAGCCTGGTCATGATCCTTCCACTGGATGCCCTGGCTGTGATCCTTCCCCCTTGATTATCAGGGCAATGCTGCACTAAAGTCACCTGGCTTCTAACCCCAAACTGATTCAGAAATAGACAGAATTGCTACACTCACACAAACACACAACAAGAAAGTGGGTACAGGGGTGGAGGCTACAATTTGTAGATGAAGGACCTTGAGAAGATAGGAGAAGGGTTGAAAGATACCTTTCCTGGGATCTCGTTAGATCTCTCCTGCACACAATGCTGGGGTATGGGGAAACTCCTGAGTTTTCAGAGAAAGGAAGCCTTGAAAAAGGCCACAAGCAAGTTACCACTTTAACTAAAGTAGGGACAAGATAGCTGGAGTGGTTGCTCTGGGAATAAGGGGTCTGATGGACAGAACCACCAGTTCCATGGCTAAAAGTGTTTTCAATGGCATGAGAGCCAATGGAGGCAACCAGAACAAACAGGGCATTTCACACAATCAAGTGATTTCAGTGAAAGGTAGCTCCCTTGGGTGGCTAGGAACACTCAATGATTTCAGCAGAGTGGGACTGGTGAGAGAACCAGAACACTGAAGTCTTAAAGCCCAGGGGTTGTTTTTTTTTTTTTTTTTTTTAGGGTTTACACAAAGGGACAAATAATTCTGGGTACAATGAGGACAATAAAATAAAAGAGAGAAGAGTTAATACTGATTTCAGACAACCACACAAAAGATAGAGATGGCTTGTTGCTAAAGCCATCAAGGGTCCTGAAAGGGCTAGGTCAGGATGGGCAAAATCTAATCAAGGCAGTGCTGTGCCCCAAAGATGTGGTGCTTACAACTGGGAAATTCCCTGTGAATTATTATGATCACCTGGAGAGAAATCACTTTGAGCCTGGGTCCCAATCAAATTATGGAACACTTAATCCAGTGCTATTTGATTCAGTGGTGTTGTTAAATCTGGACCCAAGTATGTGACTTAAGGCTGCTCCCCTCAGGGCAAGATTGCTTGCTCACTTGTCCTGTAATGTCTCCAAACCTTGACTTGCTCCATTCTAGGCTGAGTTTCTTGAAGTGAACACACCATACTCTGCCAAATACTGAGGTGTGCTGTGTGTGCATGGTCTTGTGCCAAGCAGCTTGCCAACTTCATTATCTTTTTAATTCAGGTCTTATTTTATACCCTCTCCACACACACACCCAAAACACACACATATAGAAATCTGGGAAAGCAGCAGGTTGCTTAACTCTTTCACAACATATGATTTGTATAACATGCAAATTAGGCTGCCTGGAACTGGAGAACTGGAATATGGGAATCCTAGTCATGAGCAAATTAACTTCAGCAGCAAGAAAAATGGAATAAACAAAGGCAAGAAGGCACTTGTCTTAAACAAAAATGGTTATCTTATACTGGTTTATAGTAGTAGTATCGCAGACATTATGTACAACTGGATTCCTGCCTACTCACCTTCTTTTTGGTAATGAAACACAAATAGCTGAATATTTGTGTGTTCTGTTGCCACTTGCAATATTCTTTTTATCTCTGTGTCATCACTATTCTTGCCCATTCAAATACAGGTGATGGTTAAAAAAATGTTATTGTTTTTAATGTATTATTGTTATAAAAATGTGTAGGTGTGTACCTATAATAGCAATTTGATTTGATTTCTTCTCCTGTAGTAATATGTTTGGAAGCATGTGAAATGGATGCAAAATGGCTGAATAACTCAAGTCACATGATGACCTAGTTTCAACCACTAATTGGCTGGAATGTTTTCTTGAAACTTAGGAATTTTCCTTTAGACCTGTTTTAACATACAGACTCCCAAATATGAAGCAGCTAAATATCTTGCTGTTACTATTTAGAAACATTTGCCTCATCAATTGGGACCAACACATCCCTGTTTATTAACCAGTTCACTATTCTATTAACCTAAGCATACGCCCTACATCAAAGGCTTTGTTACTTCTTACTTTTTCTCCTTTTACAAAGATCTTTTGTTTTTATTACTCTCTCTCCATGTTGTCTGCAAAATTCCCAAAAAACAAATGTATAGGCCAAGCCACCTACAATCCACTTTAAAATGCATTTTCTTAGGCTCTTCTTCAGATGAATTTATTTTATTTATAGAAATTTATATCCTACCCTTCTAGTGCCAGTGAACGTGTCAGAGTAGCTCAAAACAATTTAAATCCACAATACAATTTTTAAAAACCCATGTTTCAGATAACATGTACAATAAAAACATCCTGCTGAAATCAGTGGGATGTCTCAGTAAATGTGCATGGCGCCACACAATAAAGCATATTTATGAGAGAGAGAGAAAGAGAGAGAGAGAGAGAGAGAGAGACTCAGAAGGCCCTTTGATCCATCGTTTGAGTGCCTCCTAATAGCTGCATATAGTTACAATAGCTTTAGGGTGCAATCCTATGGGGATAGGCGGCTGCCTCTGAACTCTGGACCACCTATCCAATGCAGGGCAGGAGAAGCACGGAGGGGATCGTCCCCTCCACACTTCAGCCACCCTGCATTTGTGGCTAGTTTCGGCTGTCTAGCCATGGGAAGGCAGAGCAGGGGAAGCGGCTGCCAGACAACACATACTGTGTCATACTGGCATTTCCACCTTCCCCACCCCGGAACGCCCCCAGGAACAGCGGTTTTGGCTGCTCCACATTCCTCTTCCAAGTGTGGAGCTCGGGCCTGTTCCGAACTGCCTGTGAGGCAGCGCGGGATGGGAGGGAAGATGATTCTCCAGGAACCGACCTCGGAGCATGGGCTCCGAGGTTGGTTACCGGAAACCAACATATCCTATGGCTGTCTAGCTGCTGACTAGTGGGCATAGGATTGCTCCCTTAATTGCCTACCCAAAGTGCTGAGAGGACAAAATCTGATGATGATGATGATGATGGAACAATCTGACACAGTAGCAGTTTAGGCCTTCCAGCTATTCCTGTTCAACATCTATTTGAGCAGCCCCCTTCACACATTATACTTATGAAGGGGTGCTTATAATATTATGACCAGGGACAGAGGCCATGCAGCTGACCATGGCGCTGTTATCAGGCATCAAAGCACCATCACCCCAGATCATGTCCACACACTGGTTCAGATGTCTCATGTGCAGACATCCATGGGGAGGAACCAGGGCTGTGCCCAACACCAGGGGAAGGTCAGCAGCATAGATTCACTCCCCAGTCAATGAGTGAGCAGGGAAGCTACTTTGTGTACCACGTCAGTTGTAAAGGGACATACATGAATAATCACATTTCCCATTAAGAGATACAGAAGCGGAACTCAGAAAGGATAAGGACCCCACTACCACCATGCATTTTAAAGGTGATGCTAGCAATATACACTCCATTCAGAATCCAAAAGCACATGTATAGCTTGTCCTTGGGTATCTCTATCCAAGTACAAAAATTGAACATGAGAAATAGCTCTGACTATCTGTCTAGCCTAGGAGCTGGATCTCGCAACTTTGGTTCTATGTACAGAACTTTGAAATTCTAAACATGATGGAATTTGGGGAGTAAACAGTGAGATAGCAATAATGAGATAAGAATAATGTGCATATTTGTAGGGCATCTAAATGTGTGAGTGGGTTAGCAAACAAATGTTTCAAATTAGTCTTTGGGGGGAAAAATGATGTGGAATGCAACCCAATCTCCATGGCGGTGCCTGGCTCATTTTAGATCACTGCCATTTTATGAGCCAACCTACTTAAAGCAAATGCCTTATTTTTCTCTAATGCTAAGAGGACATAGTGATGCACACAAAAAGTAGGCAGCAGTGTAACCTTAATGACAGAATTGTATATAATAATTTCATTCCAGCTTTCACCTGCAGAACTATAATAGTTTATATTTATAAATATTAAATAAATAAAAATCAAATTAGATAGATAGATTTTTATTTATTTAAAATATTTATAAGTCACTATATAGGGCAAATGCCCTCCCAAGGCAGGTACCACAAAAGAGTTAAAGCCTAGTTACACATCAAAATGAAATTATATCATTATAATATAGCTTAGGCATTTTTGCCAGCATAGAACCATGCAACATTCCTTCTTACCTCTTTTATTAGATCCCTGATATTTGGAAGATTCCTAATGTACAGTTGACACTAACAATTGCTTGGAACAGTTCTGTGGATCCAAGTCAGCTGTCTTTCTTCCATTTACATAGCTACTCAAATCCATCAACAGGGATTTTTCTATTAACAGATACTAGAACATAGATGAGTTTCCCCCTTGGTAAGCCTACAAATTGTATTGTATTCTTAGCCATACCATTTGTCTGAGGATTAAAGTCTGGGAATATTGGAATTCTCACTCTGTCATGTGGCTCTCACTGTCTTTAGGCCTGTGTATTACTTTGATTGTCTAGAATATGTTCACACTAGGAGTGAAGGTACCTTAAATTGTTGCAATGCTTTAAAAAAAGTGTTGTTTAACCAGCGATTTATTCATTTGTAGACAGACAGATAGGGTTGCATCCAATGGTGTCATTCTGCTAGTGCAAAGCTTCTACAACTTGCGGAAACACTCTTTTTATCCTGCACAAGTGACAAAACCAATACTTTGATTCTGTTGAGGCAAGCCATTGTGAAAGCTGTTTTACAACACATTGCAGAAGCTGTTACACAAGCTACTCTGCAAATCACTGCACAAGCCATTGTACAACTCATTACAACCTCATTACAGTAGGTGTTGATTGTACTACTTGTGCTAGTTCGGGGTTGTAACCAATGTTAAGGTAGTGGAAAAATCACACAACTGCTCTCAGGGCTAGCACAACCAGAGCAAGCAACACCTAGTGTAAAGAAATAATGAGTTACACAATGCCTTGTGTTATGCAAAGATTTGCGGAACAGCTTGTGCGATACATTGTGAAACAGCTTGTGCAAGCAGAATCAAAGTACTGGATTTGTGCAAGTATAAAACAGGATTTCTGCAAGCAGTAGAAGCTTTATGATCACAGAATTTTACAATTGTATACAATCCATAAACAGATACAAATATCTAGAAAAATAAAATAATTACAGTAATTTTAAACATGTACTGAGGCCTTTCAACTTGCTATTTGTTCAGCTATTTATTATAATGCACAGCAGAAAAGGCTAGTGATGGAGGAAGACTAAATATTTAACATAGTTCTAATAATTCTGACTTAGCCCATTTGCCCAAATGTCTTTTCCCAAAGAGCACCTTTCAGGGGCAAACAGCAGCCCGGAGAACATTTTTCAGCTGGAAAGCAGCATGGGAAGGAAAGGTTACACCCCTCCTACTCACATGCTCTGCTCCTGATCTGTATTGGGGCCCCACAGAGGTGCTTAGCCATAAAAAGGAAAGTGATCATCATTAAACATATCACTTTAAAAGTGTGCATAATGTGTAGCTTGGCCCTAAATATAATTTATAATTAAGAATAGTGCATATTCCAATGAGCTGGTTGAATCTGTAGCCCAGATAGTTCTTAACCCTCTTAAGGAAGGGGCTTTCAAAAGTTTTCATGGCTTTATAAGTAATCAGTGCATTCATAGTCCAATTCTGAACAGTTTCCATCAACTCCATTCCAAGGCTTGGAATCCTTTGGATGTTGTGCATGCATTTGGCCAAATGTGTTAATAAAAAGATGCCGTCATAGCATCTAACACCATTTCTGGTTTAATTTGGTTTTCTATTCATCAAATGGAAGATCATCTTATTCCATGAGATTATGGAGAGCTAAAACATTGGTATTCATCCTAACTTTCTAGATAAATAACTTGTTATCTGTAAGTAAGTCACATTTACCCCATATTGCCAAAAGCAAATGAGTATTTGAAATTATTTCTGCTGTTAAGAACAGGCCAAGTTCATGTGCCATGCTAAGGCACCCTAAGAATATGCCACCATGGGTTGGTGGTGGTGGGCTCATTAACCTGACAGATGATCAGGCACTCTGGGGCCTTAGCTTGTTTTCCCTCTCAGTTCCCCTTGGTCCTCTGGCCAGCTCCCAGCATGTATTCCAGGCAACTTTGTAGCATACCTCCTTGTTTCCTAGGTTCCTACATCAGCACCCTTTCTGCAATTGGTCTATTGGGGTTGCCAGCTCCCGAGGGAAACTCTCTCATCCTGCCGCATCAGATTGCCAAATGGAATTAATTTTCTCATTTCCCTTATGAATGCTGTAACACGTTTGCAATTTTTTTTCAGGATCTTGCATAATTGTACAAGAGCACAAGACTGCCTTCCACTAATTAGCCAAGCATACCAATATCCCCCTCTTGTCAATGTCCTTGTCAATTTCATCCTCCCCTTCAGCACTTCCCTTCTTAGTGAACACCTTAAAAAAAAAAAAAAAGACTGCTTTTTTAAGTAAGCACACCCACCCCAAAAGATCCTTCCCCGGCAGCTCTGGCCACTTTCGGGTTCCCCCACCACCACACTACATGCTTGTCGCTTCCCTCCACTGGTCTCCATTGTTAGCTGTCAGATATACATGTGGCTTACAGAGCAGTGAGGTGGATCAGTAAACATATGCAAATTTCAAGGCAGAATAGTGAAGGGTAATGGTAAATATATGCAAATTTCAAGGCAGAGCACTAAAGCGGAGGAGAAAATTATGCAAATTCCATGGCAGAGTAGTGAGGCAGATAATTAAAAATACACAAATTTCATGGCAGAACAGTGAGAATGTTCCCAGTAAAGGCCCCAGTACCTCGGCACCAGTTTAAATGCAAGGGTGGGGCTACAAGAGCCTTCCTCCTGACACAGCAATACATGAAAGGAAGAATTTCCAAACTGCCTTCTATAGATGCTTCCATTCCATTCTCATCTTTACTGCCCAAAATCCTTCCTGCTTGGGCTTACCACCAACTTAGCCACTCAAAGCACTCTTCACCTGGACTCTCCATCAAATCTTGGACCCTTGTCTGTTTGAACCTTGTATCATGAAGAACCTGCCATGGAATATAATGCTAGACATGTCTCTAATGCCTGGACCCAGCTGTTCCTTAATGCCTGGGATCCTCCCAACACCTGGGTTTTTAGCCTGCCTGGGATCTAGTGGAGTAGAGGCTAGGGATGCTGGAAAAATTTGAGATGGACTAAAATGAGTTCAGATTTCTAAGAATCTGACCTGTGGAATCCCGCTGCAGACTAGCCTCTTCAGGCTGTATGGAGTCCATGGACTTTCAGAGCTTCTTATTTTATTTTATTTTCCTGAAACGTATGCAAATTTATGCGTAAGAAAATATGCAAGCTTCTGCTGAGATATATGCCACCCTGGAAAATATACACCCTGGGAAAAGTTCAATGGAATGCGGAACAATATGCTAAACATTATGTAATAATGCAAATTACATAAATTGTTGCAAACCCTCTTACGGAATTATTTTAGTATTTCTCCAAAAACTGGAAAAACAAAAATTTGAATACATCTGTGAACTGATGCCAGAATTAATGAAACCAAGTGCGTTTTAAAGTGCACTTTCACTTTAACAAAGGAGCAAAAAAGTTGTGTGCAGCATTTCCTCCCTTTTAAACCTTTCTTCCCCTAAAGCGGGGATGTGACTTAATGACTCTCCATGAAGCCACCTTAATGACTTAACAACTCTCCATGAAGCCATTTTGTGGCTCTCCTGATTTCCCCGCCACCACCTGGACTGGGAACTTCATAGCGATACCCAGAGTGGGCAGACACTGCACTGGCACACCAGGGCTGCATATGAGTGCATCTCTTCATCTCTGCCTGTCTGGTCCCTCCAGTATCATCTCCCCCTCTCTTTCACATGCAGCAGCTTCTGGTGAGGAGTCAGGACAGGGGCAGGTGAGCAACACACCCACAAGGGCTGGGCTACCCCGCGCTAGGGGCAGGACTGTGATACCGAACCCAGTGCAGTTGTGGAAACACCTCAGTAATGGAGCTGAAGTAAGCAGGGAAAAGTCTGACTATAAGCAGTCGCAGGAGAAGCAGTTTTTCCGTGATAAAATGTGGGGCTGGGGCTGAATAGCCATGACGTCATGGAAACACAGAGACCTCACTTCACAGCCAAGTTGGAGTAAATCGCTGGTGGAAAGCCCTGGACTTAGTCTGCCTGACAGCCTGGACTGGAGAAGCCCTGAAAAGTAGTATCTCTACTTCCCAGTACCTCACTCTCTCTAGCTTGGACTTACTGTGACCCTTGATCTTTTATCTGCCTTGACACATGACCCATGGAGATTCTGACGTAGACTCCCATTTTACTGTATATACATTTGTAATTATCTCCTTTGGGGAGAGTTGGGGATCTATTTAATCTGTTTGTTGCTTGGGCAATTACTCCTGAGTAATCCAGTCCTTTCTACTTGTAAGTGGAATTGCATAAGCTGGGTTGTTGTACCGTGCTGCTTCTTGTTGTTACTGCTGAATAGTTTTGGAGAAGGGTGGCTGCAGGAATGCTCAATAAGACAAATTTTGGATGCTCAGAACTTGCTGGCCATGCTTGCTCTTCATCCAGAGTGATCCAGTCCTCCTTTCTTGTGAGTAGAGAGGCATGATGGATTTTTTTTTTTTTTACTCTGTTGCCTCACTATTACTTCTGAGGAGTTATGGAGGGGGTGGCTATGGAAATGCTCAGTGAAAGAAATGGATTTTGGATGGTTTTCTGTATGGCTCTGGGGATCTTGATAATCTCTCAGTGTCTCCTTTTGCAATGGGTTGCTGTTGAGTTCCAAAGACTGCTTTTCTGTATTACTACTCTGAGGATACTATTATCATCTTGTGTGGCTGTGTGGATTCCTAGCCCCATTGTTTTGCACTCATGAGCTATAAAACACTCTACTGCCCTCACATCCAAAGGAAATATTAATTGTCGCATACTACATTTTTTTAAAAAAAAATGTTAAAATAATAGCCTTTAATCACATTATCAGGGTGACTTAGAATAGATGTTGTAGCACTTCCCCTGAAAATTCTCACCACTTGTGTTATCAACAATATGTTATCTGGTGAAGAATTGCCGTGCTGATACTTATTTTCTCTTAATGAAAGCTGGAAAACAGATCCTCTTTTTAGAACAGACTCAATGGGTGGTGTCTAACATAACACTGATGAAAGGGTGTTTGTGGAAGCTCACTTCCCCACTCCTTCCTTCCATTAGTCTGCAGAGCCCCCTCCCCAGCCTCTCCTGAGGGTCAGGGGAACCTCCAGAATGGGATGGACTATAGCAGAGGGGGCTTAGGGGAAGGAGGATCCCCCCAAATTAGGCAGAGACTCCTTCTTTGAGCAGCAGCTCTGCCCGCAGAGGGTGCTTCACCCAGTGTTCAAGGATCCCACCCTGACAGGTTTAAAATGTCAGCAGTGAGTACTATGAAACATGCATGAAGCAAAAAACAAGGACTTAACAAATCAAATATATTCATATTTCATTTTACATATACATTGTACAATTTTACAGGTACATGAATTATACTGTACATGTAAGGAGCATTTGATGGACACTGGATACAGTCGATGGCACCTATCTTGCTTTGTTGCATTATCTCACATACGTGCTTTCTGTTCATCCCCTCCATGCCATAACTTATACTTTGACCAAACTCCTGTCACAAACCGGAAGCAGGCCTCCAGTCCAATCCCTGCCTAGTGCTTCCCAGGATCTACCCTTGAAGACTACAGCGTATAGAAGCCCATACAAACCCAAAATATATAACTCCTCCCAGACTTGTTTTATTTTATATGCTGATTCTGATTCTTGTGGACCTAGCGAGTGAAGCACATTCAGAGTTTTGTTGTTTAGTGGAACCCTTATTCTGAACCAGTAATCTGCATTTTTCCCCAGTTCTGTTGTGGTTCAGGATCAACAAGACTTTCAGATAATGGGTTAGATTTTATTTTTTATTCAAAATGTTTGTATCCCACCCTATATCATTAAGATCTCAGGGCAGCGCTTAGATGCATTATTGTGCAAGCAGATGTCTGCTCATGCAACAGCACTTCTGCTGATGCAACATCCTCTCCTCCCTTGCAGGCCTCTGTGCATGCTCCAATCTGTTCCAAGGATCCTCCAGCCCTCTAGAGCAGTTTCTGTTTGTAAATAGCAAATCCATTATGCTAGTGGATAATCAGAGCTGGACCCACCCAACGGTTCAGCTTCTGTTGAAATTCAGAAAATAAAGCTTTGTTCCAGTTTTTGTTTCAGGTCAGGTTTGACTCCCTGTGAACAAATAATCTGACCTGATGCCAGAGAGCTTCCTATGTTACATAAGCTTTAGTTACATCCAGATTGGCCTACTGTAATGTGCCTCATGTGAGGCTGCCTTTGAAAATTGTTTTAAAACTTGTAGTACAAAATGCAGCAACAAGGGTTTTGACAGGAACCCAACTTTCAGATAATGTAACACCAATATTGTACTAGTTCCACTGGTTCCAATTCATTTTGGGGCACAATTCAATATGCAATTCAACATCTGGCCCTCAGATTATGTTAGACTGCAACTCCCATCATCCTTTACCATTGGCTATGCTGGCTAGGGCTGCTGGGAGCTGTAGTTCAACAACAACTGGAGAGTCACATGTTGCCTACCCCTGCCCTAAATAGTTTAGGATGCAGTTATCTTAAGGATTTGTTCTTCCCCATACAAAACTACCTACATACTTAGATCACCAGCTGTTGCTCTCTGAAGTGTGGCAGGCAGACTTATGAGATAGGGCTTTCTCAGTGGTGGTGCCAGACTGTGGAATTCTCTGCCCCATGGATTCAGCTGCCGCCCTCCCTTTTAGCCTGAGTTACCAGATGAAGGCATCATTATTCAAGCATGCCTGGTCTTGGTGTCGCTTGAAAATTACATCCGGAAAAGCAATCTGTGGATGGGGGACATTCATATACAGCAAGAGCCCTTGCAGCTTTGGTGTGTTTATCTGTGCATCCTTGGTGTTATGCGAAACAATAAAAGAACTGACTATTTTACATAATAGTTTGCAAACGATCCCAGTGGATTATGACTTCAGTTTTTAAATCTCGAGATCAGAAGATAGTAGGATAGTCAACGTGCCAACACTTTGTTGACTGTAGCATACTACAATTTTTATTATTTATTATTAAAGTGTATAACCCACCCTTTAATCACATTATCAGGCTGGGTTACATAAAATATTTAATAACATAGTAATATAACAAATACATAAAAAAAGTGAAAAACAGCAAATCTATAGAAGCAGCATAAAAATAATATATGAGCCAGAATAAAACAGATGCAGAAAAGTTAAAACCCTTAGGAAAATAAAAAGTCTTTCACCTGGTGCTAAAAAGACATCAGAATGGGTGCCAGGTGCGCCTTTGAGGGGAACATTCCAAAGCCAGGACTCTACCACTGAAGAGGCCCTTTTTCTAGTATGCACCTGCCATACCTTAGATGGTGGGGCAACAAGGAGAAGGGTCTCTGGTGATTATCTCAATATGGATGGTAGTGACATCTAAGAGAGCTGCATTTCAACTTGAATGTAGTTATTATTGGTAATCTTCAGTGATGAGAGAAGCCATACAGGAAAAGACAAATCAATCCAATCAAACAAGGGCAATATACATGCACAAAGAGTCTTCCATGTACAGATTACACTTCTGAACAGTATTCCACATATAATATCTGGGAGATATGAGCACAAGGCTCTAACATCCTGTGCCTCTGACAATGCTGATCACCTAGTGAGAGACTAAATATAGACACCTCTATCTGCCCAACAGGAGATCATCATTATCCTAGGTGGTATCACTGATCATACGCTTGATCAGGGAAGATTTTTGAACATAGCAGTGTGAGTTCTGAGATGTAAGAATGCCTGGACTGGGGATATTGTCTATCATATATAAGCAGATTTTCCCAGTTGTGTTATCAATAACTTCCTATTTCTTGCTCTAATGCAACACTTACAGTTGAATTTTTAATTACTGTATAAGCATTACACCAACAAATACTACCCTATAAACGCACACCCATATTTGCAAAACCATGGCCATGCAAAAATGACAACATGTACAGCACTGGCAAATCTATTCAATGTTTTTTAAATATTATTCAAAGAAGAGTGGTTGCCTGATATAAGTGAGCCATCTGGTGGTTGATACTACTCATTTGCATCCCTGTTTCACTGTTCATCCTTTCAACAGATGTTTCAAATACCAATTGCCAACTGTAAGATGTTCAGTGCAATGCATTTCCAAATTGGTATGCAGCTGATAAAGTGAGAATGCCACAGCAACAACCACTTTAATCATCATTGTGTATACATGTGTCCACTGTGCCTTGAATTTCATCAGAAGTAGCATGCAGTAGTATCACACAGAGAATGCACAGTGCTCCAAATTTATGCCAGGATGTCTTGTAAGATTTTACAGTCTGCTTATACCAGGCAACCCCAGGAAATGTATGGATACAAAGCTAATTTGTATCACCGCTTTTGAAGTAGGAATAACTGGCACACTGACTTCCCCCTCACTGTCCATGTAGCTATATGAACAATATAATAACTTTCAGATGTTTCTTTTACTACATGGGTACTGAGGAAAAAGGTAAATATGTACAAACTCTTCCACCTCAGAAGTAGCTGACTGAACCAACCCCATTGTCTCACCCTAAAGACTATGGGTTGGATCCAAACTATTTGAACCTTTATTTATTTATGTATTTATTTATCTTAAAATATTTCTTGGCCACCTTTCAGGGCAAAAGCCCTCTGCATTCAACAGTAATAAAACCTTATTTGGTGATAAAACCAGCAAAAACAGCAACAACAGCAAATATTCTAAAAAAAACAACAAAAAACACCAGCATAAAACAAAGCCTACAACACAAAACTGCAGCTACAACCCAGTCCAATAAAACATAATCAAGAGAAGTGAAGTAGTAAGTTTTCAAGGCCTTCCTAAAAGCCTGAAATGATGGAGCCTGGACGACCTCTGATGGTAACTTATTCTGGAGGTATGGGGCCACTACAAAAAAAGGCCTTGTCTTGTGAACTTGCCCACCGAACTGCCCTCAAAGGTGGGCAAATGAGAAGGACCTCTCTCGCTGATCTTAAAGTACAGGCAGGCTGATATAGATGAAGGTGGTCGTTCAAGGAATTTGGTCCCAACTTAGTCAATTTACATCATGACTAAAGTCCCATGGGTTTTAGCATAACTAAAGCATGACTAATTTAGTCTGGATCCGACACTATATATGCTGGATCTAGAAAGCATCCTTGGTAGCAATGGGATTAAATGACAAAGGTGCATTTAGAGGTGAGGTATAAAGTAGGTGGATGTCATTTTATAACAGTCACCTACTTTATTAGACAAGTCAACCACAAGCTGCTTGTTTAACAATCTGAGGTTAACCAAGTTATTTGACTAACCAAAATGTAAGGTTAGTGTAATTGGACATGGAAGTCATAAACGCAGCCCATTCTTATGCTGTTTTATGTTTGTATTGTTTGAATTGATTAAGTCAAATGAATTTTCAAAATCAATAATATAAAAATAAATTCTAGTTCTGATTGAGCTTATCATTTTTGTCCAGTTTACAGCCCAATCCTATGCATGTCTACTCAGAGGTAAGTACCCAATGATTTCAGTGGGACTTACTCCCAAGTAAGCATGTATATGATTCTGCATTAAAATGGCCAAAATTACACCAGCGTCCAAATATTTAAAAAATCCTCAGATACTATACACACAACATGATATTGTTAAACAAATTGTTCTAATAAAATACAAAGTACAATAAATAAAATGTTAATGCTCCCAACAAACTTAGGTTCACCTCATACACTGAAGCAAAAATATGATTAGAATTAGAAAAGTGATTATTTTTAATTACAGACTGCCACCTTGTGGAGAAATGGTTAGGTTTTTTACATCAAAATATTTTTAAGGTGGTCTGTATCTTTCAAAATAGCAAAAAGAGAAAGTATTAAAGTTATCTAAGATAGTATTAAAACAATGTTAACCCCAAGAAGAGTGAACTGTTGGTCTACTTACTATGTAAGTTAAACAACTTGTGTGTGTTTGTGCGTGTGTAGGGAGGTGCATTTACAATAAGGGGCAGGTGTTTATTGGCATTTGAATGGGCTTAGGTGTTACCACTGGAATTTTAAAATTATTGTAGTTGTAGCTATGTTCAGGACAATATCAATCAATTACTTTTAAAACTATAAAGGTTTTTTTTTTTTTTTGCTTTTATATGTTCTAGTACATTATTCTCCTCCTCTTAAAAAAAAAAAAAAAGTAAAGAAGCACATTTTGTTATGTAGAAGAATACTTCCTGGGAGCTGCATGCTAAGCTTGAAGATACTTGCTTCCTATTACACTTATGACAGCAGCCTAAGGCTACAATCTGCATTCATTTTGAAGTCGCTCCTATTGAACTTTAGAGGGACTTACTTCCAAGTAAACACACACAGGACTGAGCTGTACAAATATCTAAGTTATGTTACAAATACTGCAGAGAGAACATATTGTCAACAAAACCCCAGTTTCATTGCTGGCATCAGTGAAAAGAAAATGCAATACCATTTTGAAAATATCTTGACCCTTGTACAATTCTACATGAAACACTGTAACATGAACACCCGCATAGGATATATCATACATAGGCTGAATATGCAACACCCAAGTCCAGATGTATATCCAACTGTAATATAAGTGCAGTTGGCATGGCCGTTGGACCTAGGAAGCATTGGAGCTAGATGGTAGTGGTGAAATGTTGTCATTGTTCAAAGGTCAAATGAAAATATATTCTCTGAAGTTTAACCTCCTGTGCAGGTGATGCAATAGAGAACTTTGGATTCAGAAGCATGACTTATTCCAGACATGTATGTGTTTGTTCTTTAGCCTGGGTCTCGGGAAAAGGCCTACCTTAATTGGGGTGGGGGAAGCAGTCAAAATAGTGAACATCTCAAAACGCTGTATATAGAGAATTAAGTGGATTAGCTGTACTGCTGAAGTTTAGTTGGGATTTTGAGATACGTTTCATGGCTGAACTTATGCCAATGTGCCTGTTAAGTGTTTTAAAAGAAATATAAACTTCCCAGAAGCACAGGTGTACAACAGACTGTAGACATCATGGGAACTTTGAAGGCAGAACGGGTAAGCTTATTGCTTATGATTGATCTCATTCTTGAAAATCTGTTTAGGCCATGCTGCTCTTTTAAACTGCAGTTTTCATCATCCTTTTCCAAAGGCCCTCTGATTTGTGGGCAAGACAAGAAGTGAGAAACAATAAGTTTCCTGGGGCCAAATGAAGTACACAAAAAACCAACAACCCAGCACTGTCCATTTTAAGGAGGAAAACAGAAGGCTATCAGATCTATTGTGCTTTGTTTCCCCACCCTTTCCTCCTCCGGTTGGATGAAAAGCATTTCAAGTTGTGAGAAATGCACAATAAAAAAACTTAATGAAAATGTAAAGTGTGGACAAGGGACATTCCTTTTCATCCCGGCTGGTATGAATGCCAGATAGCCAATGCCCCCAAATTCACCTGCTCTAGAATCCATACATCTCAGGTGACGCTTGTCACACCCTCGCCCTGTTTTAGAAGTCTGCCGAAGCAGAAGAGCAGACGCCTTTAGGGAAGAGACCCACGTCTTGAACGTACGACTTCGCCTGCCAGAACCACACACGCGCCCATGCAAGTCCGCCTGGCGTGTAAAAGGGCCTGTCCTGTCCCTTCCCCGCCCCTCTCGCTCCTGAAAGCCTTGGCTCCCAACGGGGCTTGGAAGCGCGACGGTGGTGGGAGGCCAAGGATCTGGCAGGGACGGAGACCTCGAGTGGAAGGGATTCAAGGAACGCTGTACTCTCCGCGTCCTCCCCTCCCTTCCTCTGCAGCACCGAACCGCCTCAGCAGGCGCCTCCTACGCGGAAAACCTGAGCCGCTGGCAGAGGGAGAGGCGCGCGAGCCGTGCCGGGCGAGAGCGGGGAGGGGGCGAGGGGCCTCGGGCGCCTTCCGTGGCCAAGGCGCGCCAGGCGCGGAGCAGGTATCTCCCCCTCCGCCCGGGCTCGCCTCCCTTCCCCGCCTTCCTCGGGGAGGGTGTGGCACTGGGCCAGGCTGGAGGCAGGCATCCAGCGCGGCGCTGGAGCCGCCGTGAAGAGCTACGCACATAGTGAGCTCAAAGCCTTTTGCAGGGGGTCCCGCCTACCCGAGCGAGATGCCATAAAGGGAAGCGCGGGCTGCCCCGGCTCTCGCATTCAAGGCGAACAGCCGAGGCGCTCGCGGAGCCGGGACTCGCCTCGCCTCGCTCTCCCGCTCCTTCTCGCCCGCCCGCCCGGCAGCGGCGGCGCTTCGCGAGCTCACTTTGTGCGCGGGACGAGGACGAGGAGCCGAGCCCTGCAGCGTCCCTTCCCGCCTTGGCTGTGGCAAGCGGCGCGCCAGCCCGGCAGCGCGGAGTCGCCCCCGAGAGAAGCTTGGCTGCCACGAGCCCGGCGCCCCCAGCGACGCCGCCCGGGTCTCTTCCCCGCTCTCTCCCGTCTGTCCCCTTCCGCAACCTCGCGCGCTGAGTGCAGCATGAAAGGGGCGGCGGCACGCCTGGGGCTGAGCGCGCTGTTGCTCTGCCTGGCCGCTCGGGGCAGCCCGCGGCAGCTGCAAGGAGAGGAGGAGCTGGTGGTGCCCGTGAGGCTGGATTCCGTCGGGCAGCAGCGGCAGCCGCCCGGAGCCGGCGGGCGGCTCTACCGCCTGGACGCCTTCGGCGAGCGCCTCAGCTTGGAGCTGCAGCCCGACAGCAGTTTTTTGGCGCCGGACCTGACGCTGCAGTACGTGGGCAGCCGCCCGCGGCGCGAGCAGGAGGCGACCGAGCAGCCCGTCGGCGCAGACTTGGCCCGCTGCTTCTACTCCGGCACAGTGAACGGGGACCCGGGCTCTGCCGTCGCCCTCAGCCTCTGCGAAGGGATCCGCGGGGCTTTCTACCTGCGCGGGGTAGAGTACCTCATCCAGCCGGCCAACGTCTCCCGCCCCCAAGGAGGCGAGCAGCTGCACGTCCTGCGGCGGCGCCTGCGCGAGAGTGCCCGGCCGGGCGGCGACGCGAAGTGCGGCGTGACAGACGACGGCTCCCCCCCGGGCGCAGACGGGCAGCGGGGGCCGCCGCAGGCGGAGCGCGTGTCCCGCGCAGGTACGGCTCTCCCGGGGCTTCGCTTCTCTTTCTTGCTGCCCTGAGCCCACGCGAAGGGTCCGGCCTCGGGAGCGTCCGTGAGATGCTGCCTCGTACGCATGCGCCCCGTGCGGCACGCTCTTTTCAAAGCGGCCCCAAAGTTCCCGTTTAACGTGCTGCGATTGGTCGCTCTAAAAGTGGGAGAGGGCTCTGAGGGTTGCGGGGAGACATCTCAAACAGAGCCAGCTCGTGTGGGGTCTGATGTGGTCGGTTTCAGTCGTTTGTGCTTTGCATCCTGTTCTGCTTCTTTCAAAACAAAGCCAGAAACTAGTGTTTGAGTCGATAAGATGCCCAAAAAGGTCTTTGGGGCTTCGATCCTAAGCGTATTTGTTTGAAAGGAAGCCCCACTGATTGCAATAAATACTATTTCCAAACAGCTTTAGAGTTGTAGCCAAAGCTACTTAGACTACATCCAATTGAAATAAATGGGACTTAAGTTAAACTAACATTGGATACAACCTTTAAACGCAGATCCCATTCAACACAGTGGGACTGACTTGTGGGTGAACATGCCTAGGATTGTGTTGTGTTGCACAATTATAAATCTGCATATCACTTACACTGGAGGAGTCTTAATGTGGGACTACTCTGGAGTAAATTGATGGCTAACAACCATTTTTTCAGTATGAGATGTTTTAGACATTACAGGATTCTAGATGCCAAGTCATGCCCACCTACTCTAGAGTAATCCTCCTGACCCAGTTTGTGGATTGCAACCTTACTTCTCTGCACTTCCACCATTTAAAATGTGATGTTCCAGTAAAGTAAATAATTTGTACTTCATGTAGTAATGATAATATACCCCACTTCCCAAAAGAGACAATTGGATTGTATCCAATATTAGTCCTACTTAGAGTAGACCTATTGAATGAATGGGACTTAAGTTAGACTAACATTGGCTGCAACCCAAGGTTGTGAGATGGGCAAAAAATGAATGAAAAAGGCAGGTAATGAGTTCCTAAAAACAACTCTCTTATTTTGGCATAATCTCATAGGAGTCAGTAGGGATAATGTAGCATTTAGCAGTTTGAAAAGAACACAAGTGGAATGTAAAAAAGGAATTGGAGAAGGAACACATACCCTGATTCTGTGCTTGTTTGGAAACAAGTTCCACTGAGTTAAATAGGAACTTTCTTCCAAGCAAGCGTGCATAGGATTACAGCTTTAACATAAAGTTTTCAGGCTAAGGGTAGAAGTGCAATTCAGTAAGACTTTGGTTGCAGTCCCAAACACACTTACTAGAGAATATGTCCCACTCAGCTTTTGAGTAAACAGGATTGCACTGCATGTGTCCTAAATGCATTCTCAGTTAAAATAAGGTAAGACCTTGAACCTAACAGTGAAGCTGCAATAATCTTATGCATATTGGTTAGGAAGTAAGTCCCACTGAACTAAGCTATTTAGGATTGCATTGTAATTTATAAAGAAATGCATCTAGATTAGATTCCATTGATATACAGTTTGTATCTTAAATGCGCAATTATGTAGACAATATTTTCTTAAAGTCTGAGATCTGCAGTCCTAGGTACTTTAATTTACACATAAATCCCATTGACATGGGGATAATCCCAAAATAATGTGCATAGGATTGAAGCTAGAACCTATGCAGGATTACTTATGTAGGGTTTAGATGAATAACTCAAGACTGTTGTTGTTTCCACTAATTTGCACGGCCTTTATGATTAGGAAATTTCCACTGCAAATTGCACAAGAAAAAAATCAGTAGCGAATCAAGTTCACTGTATCCTTCCTTAACTCATAGAAAAAAGAGCAGCTGTTTATTGACAGAAATGTATCATAACCGGTGGTAATTTCTGTACAGTATGATCATTCATTGAAAAGAATATGCACGGTCATGGCCTTGACACAGGTGTAGTGAAGAAGGAAGTCCCAGTTCAAGGACTTGTGAATGAAAGCCATTTAATATGACTCATGCAGTCAGTGAGAAGGTGGAGAAAAAAGGCAATAGAAGTTAAACAAGGGCAGGTTTATCTAGAGCATAGGAAGTGGTGCAGTGAGGTCACACAAGAACTGGGTCACAGAAGCAATTAACTGCGTAGCGCAAACTTCTATTCCTGCACTCCGCTCTCCACATGGAACTCCACTATCTTAGTCAACGCTTTTGATATCCAGTGCCAGCATGACATCATCCATAAGGTTTTATTGCAGAGGACGTGAGGGGTGGGAGCAGACTTCTTTCAAGCATAAGAGGTCTTGTGAACATCATAAATTTAATCCCATTATAAATGTAATGCTAATTGCCGATTGTACCACGCATCCCTTTCTTTTGTTTAATTACACTGTTATTCTTTTTAAAAGAACATACAACTGTTCACACGGTAACCAAATTCCAGGATAAAATTGGGAGAAATTGTAACTTTTCTCCCCAGTAAGTGGGATCTGGTTCCACATAGAACCCTAGAAGGTAGATAGATGTATCTTCTGAAGGCTCTGTATGGTAATAATGCTGGGGGTGGGGGCAACAGAATGGGACCTCTGTCCCCAGCATGCATAGCTTGAGCTGGAGTGGACAGCAGGAATGCCAGTGTTTTCCAGGTGCTGGAGAAAGAGAGGCTTTGAACATTCCATTTTTCCGAAAAGAGGATTTCTTGCTTCTCATGACTGCTGGACCTTATTTCTGGCAGATGCCTGTCTGTCTCTCAACTCATTCCATTAGCAAGGGAATAAGCCTTCTCTGCCAGAAGAATAACCCCTCCTCCTCTCCCAGACAGGCAAGGAATTGTTTCCAAACCAAGAAATTGACTTGTCATCATGTACATGTGCCCTTCCCAGAAAAAGTAGAGAAAGCCCCTCTCCTTGCACACTGTGTGCTGGTTCGCATGATCACCATAGGCTATTTGAGGGTTGTTTCCCTCTCCAGCAACCATACCGCCCGGGTTTGGGCAACACAACAAGCCGTGCCCAGGCAAGTGGCACCTGGCACTCACCATGGCTTGTTTAACCTACGGTGATCGTGTGAACCAGGTCTCTGAGAAGCACAGGAATGCTGCAGGCACATGTAACATACATGGGTCCATGCTCTTGGTCAGGCTTTGGACCTGATCCTGGGACAGCCTTTCATTTCAAGGGTTTGGGTCTTCACAACGGTTAGCAGAAAGGAGATTTCTGCTGCAATCCTCAATACAAATATTTCAGTGTGATGATCCCAGCCTTTGTGAAGGAGAGTGTATTGACACTGTTTAGGTTGAAGAAGCCAAAAAAACCACCCGCATTACTTTTGAGGCTGCCATCCTGTCTTTGCTTTTAATAATAAAAAGTTGTCTCTTTGCTAATTCTCTAAATGCTGTTGGAAATGTTGATTTATAGAGCTTGAACAGTAAATATCCTGCCAATCAGCTTTTCATAATTATTTGTCCTTGTAAAATACAGGCAATAGAAGCGCAAGGAGGAAAAGGTTTGTGTCAAGGCCTCGCTATGTGGAAACCTTGCTTGTGGCGGACCAGTCTATGGCAGAGTTCCATGGCAATGGACTGAAGCACTACCTTCTGACGCTCATGTCTGTGGCTGCCAAATTGTACAAGCATCCCAGCATCCGGAACTCTATTAGCCTGGTGGTGGTGAAAATGATGGTTGTCTATGATGAGCAGAAGGGACCTGATGTGTCTTCAAATGCTGCTCTCACCTTAAGAAACTTCTGCAACTGGCAAAAGCAACACAATCCTCCCAGTGACAGGCATGCCGAGCACTATGACACTGCAATTCTTTTTACCAGACAGGTATGAGAAAAGGTCTGTTTGGCAGAATCCAGCCAAAGTACCCCAAATTTCAAACTTTTATTTGAAACGTTAGGAAGGTTTTCCCAAAGATGCAGTTATTGAAATGGTGAATTGATGCAACAGTTTAACTTGTTAAAGTTCATACTTTTTAAATTAAAAAAATAAATTAAAGAGTTAATACTTGTAGTTTCTCCTATGAGGAAACTACCAGAAGTGGTCCATCATATGTACTGCTGAAGGTTTGATCTGTAAGCTTTGTTCGCTCATGCTGGTGAGGCAGCCAAATCCACCTTGAATCTATTCACAAGAAGTTCCAGGTAGATCTCCATTGCCACACCAATGTCAAAAGTAGGTGTGGGAAACTGTCATGGCCTGAAGTGTGGGTAATTAATGAAACCATTCATTTAAATGGGCTCCATAGGAACTGTACATTACTGACTTACAATATATACCTTGCAGCTTGATTACAATAATTAGTGTATCCAAATTATATTCTTTCTTTGTGCAAGACCTTGTGTATCTCTTCCAAGAGAGAATTATTTTTATACCTGTTGAAATACTGAGCATTAATACATTTTCCATACAGAAGGGCACACTGCCAAAATCAGATTCTTCCTGCCGAGGTTAAGCTCCTGACCTAATTAATGATGAAACTTGCTCTTCTTTTCCGTATACAGGATCTCTGTGGTGCCAAGACATGTGATACTCTTGGGATGGCTGATGTGGGCACTGCTTGTGATCCAAACCGCAGTTGCTCTGTCATAGAAGATGATGGCTTGCAAGCTGCCTTTACAGCCACTCATGAATTAGGTAATTGAGATTCAAGAGAGATCTGTGGCAAGCTTATTCGTTTTCAAAGCATGCACTATGCATATTGGTCTGTATTTAAGGCATTAAATCGGTGTGGTTCTCCTCGTAACTGTGGTATAATTTTCACTGAGGTGTCTGGACTGTGCCATGTCAGACTACAGCTGGGGGCTCATGTGACTGAGTGCTCTTCCAACAACAATACAATCCTTGCACAAGGAAAACTAGATCTCTTGGAGAAGGCTACATCCCTGACACTTAGTTTTCTGTATGGTGGGATTTTTTTTTCATAGAGGAGCATTTATGTGAGCTCCCACCTGTAGTGTGAAGTGGTAGAGACAGGATTACAACCTGAGTGAGAATGAAGCCTGACTCAGGTAGAAATCAGAAAGCAATCACTGAGAGACAAGGGCATTTTAACTAGCATTGGGCTAAAGTATTTGGCCCAGACTTGCAACAGTTCCAGTGGGGTTGGGGTATGAAAATGGCCCCTGCAGATTGTAATGAGCTTTAGAGATGAGGAACAAATTCATAAAATAGTGGGAGTGGGTGGCTTTCCATTCTGGATGAGGTGGCCAAGGGCTTCTCTCTCCTTTTTTCTCATTAAAACACACAAAAAAGATTTGGCACTGCTTCAAGGGGCAGCAAAGAGGGGGGTTGTCTTTTAAGAAATAAAAGAAAAACAGGAACCCGCTGCTACCTCATTTGAAATGGTAAGGCACCTCCCCACCCCACAAAATTGTAAAAATTCACAGACACATCCCAAAAGTCACCAAATATACCTCCCTCAAACTTTCAGTGGGACAAATGACCTTACAAAAGTGGAGGGGGAGATTCAGCCCAGCTTTAATTTTAACACTCCAGTAGAATATGCTTTTTCTATGGGAATTCAAATAATTGTATTCAGTTCTGACATTTACTTGATTGATATCCAGATAATTGACTTGAAAATAAGTACTTAGGATCACAGTCTTAGGCTGCAATCCTATGCATGTTTTACTTGAGAGTATGCCCCATTGTAAGCCAGTTGTGATTTTGCATACAATCTGTGAAACAATGCTTTTTATATCTTCTTCTCAACTAAAATTTTGTTTGAATAGAAGCTGTGTTTGATAAGTTGAACTCTATGTATCAGAATTGTAAACTGCAGTTTGATATCAGAAAACAACATTAAATTACCAAATAAACAGAGAGGATCTTATTTAAATTATGCTTACATTTTGGATAGCAGCTGTTACCATGCTGTCCTTGCAATCTTGATATAAAACTTGCCCTGTCACTGAGTGCTTGGGATGGGGTATAGCATTCTATATGCAAAAGTAATACCCTAAAATGTGACTGTTTTGCTGCAGTAGTACAGATCAAAATACGTCCATGCAGATGTTTCAGTTTGCAATAAATGATTGATTAAATAGAGGCACATGATTTCAAAGCATCTTAATGCATATAGCACACTTTGACCTCTCCTCCCCCTCTCTCCTTTTTAAAGGACATGTGTTTAATATGCCCCATGATGATGCAAAACAGTGTGCTGGTATTAATGGTATAGGCAGAGACTCCCATATGATGGCATCTATGCTTTCCAACTTGGATCGAAGCCAACCCTGGTCTCCATGCAGTGCTTACATGATTACTACATTTTTGGATAATGGTCATGGTAAGTTGTGCTCTCTGTAATATCACATCCTGCTTACATTTAAGTCTTTAATTTCTAACTTAATAAAAAAAATTCTGCATTCATGATGATGAATTCTAATATAAGGCCACTGCGAAGTGCCTTAGACCACTTCCAGACATTTGGGACAACATTTAATGACCCAACTATGTGGGTAGGAGAATCGCCTAAGTCTTTTGCACAGATTTGGCACCAGTGCAGGAGGGGTGTGTGCCAATTCCATGGAAAAGACCTGCCCAACTGGAACATTCACCTGCCCACAGCAGTGGATATCCCAGCCACACAGGAAATAGCGCAAATCTAAGTGGCCATATTGTTGGGTAAATGTCAAAATGGCATCTGGTTTAGTCCACAGTTATATCAGACAGCTATTAGTCATGGTAACTATGGAATCCCTATATTCGTGTGCAGTGTGCCTCCAAATACCAACTACTGAGGACTAGTAGGGCAGGGCTGATGCCTTTGTGCGCTGCTTGCTTAGGGACTTCTGGAAGCATCTGGCCAACAGAACAGAAATAATGCTATACAAGATGGCCCCTGGGATGGTCTTTCATTCAAACATCAGCTCTCATTTAATGGTTCAAAATGGGTTATCAAATACGGATGGATGCACTTCAGTAGGCTGAAGCGTATTTACTGGTTTCAGTCATTTTTATAGCACTTCTGTTGTTCCAAAGCATGTAAGACAAAGTCTGTGCTTGACATACAGAAGGTTCCAGATTCAATACCCAGCATCTCCACGTAAGACTAGGAAAGACTCCTGACTGGAATCCTGGAGAGCTGAGTCCAGTCAGTGTGAAACAGGGGTGGGCAGAAGGTAGATTGTGATTTAATGGTAAGATCTCTAGGTGATTTACAGTAGATCAGCAAGGATTTCTGACTCTCAATTGTTTAACAACAACAACGACAAAATAATTTTCCCCCATTCTAAATTATAGGGTTGTATCCTGTGTTAGTCCTTCTTAGAGTAGACCTATTGAAATGAATGGGACTTAAGTTAGGCTAGCATTGAATACATGCTGAAATGAATAAAGCTTGTAGGGGAGGGTAAACAGGAGCAAATGTTTATGTGGAAGGGCTGTGAGGTCTGTTCAGTTCTGGTACTCAGAACAAATCCCTGTGGCCTGAATTCTCTTTTGCACCAGGCTCCTGTTGGCGGACCTCAGGGTTCTAGTTAAAAAAACAAAAAGGCGACCCCACAAGCCTGAAGTCTGCTCACCACTAGTGTAAAAAATACTGAATTATATGGACCGATGGTCGGACCAATGGTATAAGGCAGCTTCCTACATTTATAAATGCTTTCGAATCATTATCTTGGTTACTTTCCCAGAAGCTTTCTGAGGCTGGTTACTGTTGCAATCATTTAACATATGAAGACTTGATTCTGAGAGCTGAGTTCATGCCTCCACAGGCTTTTGAATGGAGATGTGTATTATTTAAAGGAAACACCATCTAGTTTCATAACAAAGTTTCACATCACTCTTTTTCAGGTGAATGTTTGGTGGACAAGCCTCACAAGCCTATACAACTCCCTTCTGACCTACCTGGAATACTGTATGATGCCAGCAAGCAATGCCAGTTCACATTTGGAGAGGATTCCAAACATTGCCCAGATGCAGCCAGCACCTGCACGACTTTGTGGTGCACTGGCACCTCTGGAGGTCTGCTTGTGTGTCAAACAAAACATTTCCCTTGGGCAGATGGCACCACTTGCGGAGAGGGAAAGTGGTGCGTGAATGGCAAGTGTGCTAACAAAACAGACAAGAAGCATTATGATGTAAGTATTTTTTTAAAAAAAATTGAATATATAAAAGTACTTCAGCAAGAGTAATAATGTGTGTGTGTAATTAGTAGCTTGGGATTGCAGCTGAGCAAATGAGGAATATTCTGGGTTGCACACATTTCAGTGCTGGTAAATCTTTTTTTAGTTTAACTACCAGCAATCCTATTTATGTTTACTCAGAAGTAAGTCCTGTTAGATTCAGTGGGGCTTAGCTACTAAAAACTGTGGATAGGATTTGTTTACCTGTGTCTATTTTAGATGGAATAGTTCCTTGGTGTGGTGACCTGCCATACCTGTTCTTTGTACAGATATAAATAATTAGCAATAGGATCGCAGCCTAAAATTTATTTCTTATTACTGAATTTCCAAAATATTTTAACATGTGAATTTGTTTTTGTGTTTCAAAATGTAGACCCCTGTCCACGGCGGCTGGGGTTCATGGGGACCCTGGGGTGAGTGTTCAAGGACGTGTGGAGGAGGAGTGCAGTACTCTCTGCGAGAGTGTGACAGTCCAGTGCCAGACAATGGGGGGAAATACTGCGAAGGCAAGCGAGTGCAGTACAGGTCCTGTAATATTGAAGACTGTCCAGGCAACAGTGGTAAGTTTTTACAGTTAATTTTTATAATGGGAAAAATGTAGTTATAATAGAGTAAAACGAAACATGGCCCTTTAATGGCTAATGAATGTCTTTTCTATGTGCAGGCAAAACCTTCAGGGAGGAACAGTGTGAGAGCCACAATGATATTTCCAAATCGCCTTTTGGAACTGGGCCTGCAGTGGAATGGACACCCAAGTTTGCTGGAGTCTCTCCCAAAGACAGATGCAAACTTGTCTGCCTTGTAAAAGGAACTGGCTATTTCTTTGTTCTTCAGCCTAAGGTGGGTGTGGGTGTGTATTATACATAAGAAGAGCTTTAATGGCATTAAATTTTATCACTGCTGCAGTTGATTAGAGAGGCACTCTCTAATATAAAAGCTACTGAAATGGTTGTACTCCCCTAGCTTCTTTTGCAATCTGATTACCAATGCAAACAGCTTTACATGCATAGTCATTCTGTTTCTATATCTGGTTGTTGTTGTTTTCTTTTTTTATGTGCTACAAAGTGTCTAAATTTCTGTATTTTTCTAAGATCTAACATTTCCTTCTGTTTCAGTGTCTATGTCCTAGTAATGCATAATTACTAAACATCTAGGGTTGGATCCAGACTTAGTCATCCTTGGAGTAGACCCACTGATTTCAGTAAGATTTGAGTTAGTCATAACTGACTTAAGACCTGTTGATTTTAATGGTTCTACTGTAAGTATGACTAAGTCTGGATCCAACCTCTGCCATCTAAAAACGTGATGAAATGGTTATTTTATTTAGTTTCAGTGCCAAAGCTGTTAGTCAGAGGAACTCATCACAAAATGGTTAAAAGTTTAGCAAATGTAAAGTAAGAAATAGAGTATTTTTCATAATGATATATTACTTTGCTATATACTGACTTCCTAATCCTTGAAGCAATTAATCAGGCTCCTGCTGACAAAATTGCTGGAAGATCAAGGAATGTGTGTTGCCATTACAGAATATAAATGTATAGGCCTTTGGGTAGAGAGATGTGCAAGAAGCTGCCTTTTTGATGCTGTGCATGAGCTACCCAGCACAGGAAGTCCGTTGTCCATTCTGAACGCCCATATGAGAGGTATAGGAATCCTGAATTCTAACTTGGAAGCTGCCACCCCCCCCTCCCAATATCTACACACATGCACGCGCACACACACACACACACACACACACACAGATGACTGGCTTACAGAGTGGAATTCTGTGTTGTGTGCACACACAGTTCTTGATCCAGTGCCAGGAACTGCATGTACATCTCCCACAGGCTAAGTACTGCAGAGAGAAAACAGAAAAGTTGCAATATTTTACTGTCAGTGAGCACAAAAACAGCACTTTCTGAATTCTTTTTATTTCAGTGGGACACTTAAGTTTACGTTTAAACTTCCTCTATTGAAATCAATATGACTTCAGAAGTGCTGCTTCATGTACTTTGTAATCATGGCTTCCTTGCTTTCTTTAAAGGTGATAGATGGAACATTATGTGGCCCAGATTCCACTTCAGTCTGTGTCCAGGGACAATGCGTAAAAGCTGGATGTGATCGCATCATCGACTCCAGTAAGAAGTTTGATAAATGTGGCGTTTGTGGAGGCAATGGATCTACCTGCAAGAAAGTATCTGGAATGCTTTCAAGTTCCAGGTGCGTTTTCAATCCTGGGGGTGGGGGAGGGTGTTCTTAATACTATGCATGTATCTTTTTCACTAGAATTGTAGACAACTTATATTTATTCAATTTAGGAACCAAACTTTCATCCTGTAAAATCAACTTCTTAGTTAACCTTTACATCAGTATACAGGAACCTCAAATTTTAGCGGCACAAAGATCCAAATTCTTGTAGTTGATGTGATTCTGGAGTAAATAAGCCACTTTGAACACCATCTTTTGACAAAAAGAAGGGATATAAATTAATTTTTATTTAAAAGATTTATAAGGTAGTACTGGAGACTCATCTGCTTCCCTTTTTCTTCCCTGTAGACCTGGTTATCATGATGTTATTGTAATCCCTGCTGGGGCAACGAACATAGAAGTTAAGCAACGAAATCATAGGGGTACAAGACAGGATGGCAGCTTCCTTGCTATTAAAGCTGCTGATGGCACCTATATTCTCAATGGTGACTATACACTATCAACACTGGAGCAAGACATTACCTATAAAGGCAGTGTTTTGAGGTATAGTGGCTCATCTGCCTCTCTGGAAAGAATTCGTAGCTTTAGTCCACTGAAGGAGCCCTTAACAATACAGGTCCTTACGGTGGGCGATTCATTTCGACCGAAAATCAAATATACCTATTTTGTGAAGAAATCAATACATTCAGGATCTGAGAAGCCTCCCAATAAGAAGACTGAATCTTTCAATGCAATCAAGGAGACAATTTTATCTGAATGGATTATTGAAGAATGGGGAGAATGTTCTAAGTCGTGTGGTACTGGTTGGCAGAGGAGATCTGTAGAATGTAGAGACCTTAATGGACAACCTGCCACAGACTGTGCAAAAGAACTCAAGCCAAGTGATGTCCGACCATGCGCAGATACACCATGCCCACGGTGGCAGCTGGGGGACTGGTCACCATGTTCTAAGACATGTGGAAAAGGATTCAAGAAGAGATTATTAAAGTGCATTTCCTTTGATGGTGCCATGTTGTCACATGAAAGCTGTGACCTTTCGAAGAAGCCTAAACATTTAATAGACCTTTGCAATATTTCAAACTGCAGCTAAACTGTAACAGGTTGGGAAAGTTAAAGATTTTTTCCAGACCAAAGCACTGAAAATGAGGGTGAGAGGTAGCAACTGTAATTTGTATGGAAATATTCAGTGGATTCACTGAGATGGGACGGTGCAAATAATGTTAGATAGTTTTGAATCATGAAAAAAAAATCCTGTCAACTGAAAATCTGATAAAATGACAAACTAGTCACTAGCTATTTCATTTTCAGCAGATGAAGCCCTGAGGTATTACAATTTCCTTCTTTTAGTCTGTTACAAGTTAAACAAAACATAGGCAGTGGCCAAAGCAAGTTTAAACAAACATTTTGATGTTTTCATGAGAATTAGGGATTTTCAGGATGGGGGGGTTCTACTTCTGGAGTTTGTGTTGTGGTACTGATAAAATCCCTTTCTTGGTCAAAGTTGGGGAGGGGAAGACAGGTTTTTTCTAACGCTTAATTATTGGTCAGGTCTTAGCTACCTCACAAAAAACAACAAAACCACAGTATTTGAGAAGAATCTTCAACTATATTGTTCATGGCTGCTATCATTTAGAGAATAGTTTTTATATAACAGTAAAGCGATATTCTCCATCAGGAAGCAAGCAAGTAAAAGATAGCTGCTTGTTAAATCTCCTGATGACTAGAATGTAGTGCTCTAAAAATCTTTTGATTAAATGAGATGTCTTTTCCTTGCAGCTGGTAATGCTCAGCCTGCAGACTTAGAATGGTAGCAATTCTGAAGCCACATGCCATTGTCATTGGCCTGGTCTGTGCTCCTTTTTTTATGTGTCTGTGGATCATGCCTCAATTGCTCCAAAGGATGCCAGTGAAACCAAATTCGGAGCATATGCATGTGTCTGGCTTCTTTGTGAAAGCTGGTTTCAGCTTTCCTAACGTGCTGCCGTTTGAGTTATGGTAATGGTCACAATTTTGTTAAGATACAGCCTACCACAGCCTTTCTCATCCTGGTGCCCTCCAGATGTTTTGGACTCCATATCAGCCCCAGCCAGCATGGTAAATGGCTAGGAATTCTGGCAGTTACAGTCCAAAACATCTGGAGGGTACTATGTTGGGGAAGACTGGCCTACTACATGCTAGTTAACAGTAACACATCTACATGTGATCTAATACAAATGGATAAAATCCCATTATGGACAGAACATCTCTTTATACATGGGCACCCAAAAACTTTACACTGCTCAAATCACTTGTAAGGCAGGGAAGATTTAAGCTGAGGGATAGCAGGTCCATCCACAGCAATATGCCAATACCCACATATTTAAAAGTATGTGCTAGTCCATAGACTGTGAGAGAATAAGGGCTCTCCATATGTAAATAGTAAAATAAGTATAGAGGATACATACTTTGTAAGTATTGAATTCTTTCCCTTCTGAGAAGGGTTGTAATTGGTAATAAATGCATATAATGAACCTATTTATTTTTATATTTCTTGTCTAATATGATCTCATAAGTTAACACTTTTTTAAAAAGAGATGTATAACAAGAATAGAGTATTTATGCAATATAATATGATACTAGAGATAATAAACACTATGAATTTTAGGAACTGTCTGTGGGTTTTTATTCACTGATGTGAACATTAATATGTTAAGAGAAAAAAATAGCCGTTGTGAAGTTTACTAAAGGACAGAAGTCACAATCCATCCTCATGATTCCACAGTGCCCACATGCAGAGGATGAGGAACCAACATCAGACTGAGCAGAGGGCTATTGTGAATGCAAGTGGGGCAAGGAGGACATCACCTGGTTCATTCATGGGAATGGGAAATTGGTGATCCCTGTTCTAATCGAGTCTTCACTCCCAATTGGGTATGAAGATGCTCAAGCTTACCTAGCTCACCTAACACTCAACCTAATCACATGTATGCAGCTTTTGGAAATAGGTATTAAACCTGATTCATATATGCAAACACCAGCATGGTAACTACTTGAAACATAACTCCATACTAAGCCATTCAGGTAAGGCAGCTTAGTATATGAATCCATCTGTTTCCACCACACCACTGAAAATGGAAAGTTTCATTGTGGAATAGTGAAATCATTGGATCCACATAGTGAGCTACTTCTGAATGACTAGAAGTGGCCTCTGTAGAATTGTATTTCAGTCTGCCCTTACACTGCTGTTAAAAATCTACAAGAAGACTTGATTCTAAAAATCTAAACCATTCTTGAAAGATGATTCTATGGAACAAAACATCAAACAACCAATGTGGCAGAAGTGAACATTTATATCACTTTACAAAATTAAAAAGATGCATTTAACATTACAATTATTTTAGCTGTGATTAAAAATTATACACATTATAATGCACAACGTTAAGTTGTACATTATAGATGTGTGTATTACAATATATCTAAACCCATTTCAATCCAGTTTCAGGCTGGGGGATAGCAATGAAACAGAAATTCCCTGATAGATTATCCCTGTTGGGAGAAAGACAGGGGCTGTGTGACCCTGTTGATTCTTCTTGACCTCCTGGCAGTTTTCGATACCAGCTACCATGTTATCTTATTGGACCAGCTCTGCAATTGGGGGATTCCTGCTTGACCCCATGGCATTTGCGCTGTGGAGTCCCACAAAGTTCCAACTTATCCTCTATTCTCTTTGAAATCTATATGACGCCATTGGGAAAAGTTATCCAAGAAGTGAAGCAGTTTTATTTCTCTTTGTCATTAGAGTTAGGTGAAATTGTGCAAGTACTGAAACATCTAGATTCAGTATTGGGCTGAGTGCAGGCTACTAAACTGAGGCTGAATCCTGGCAACACAGAGGCGCTGTGGGTACATGGCTCTTGGGTCTGGTAAATTGATGTTCAACAGTTCTGGGGTGTTGTGCTCCCTCTGAAAGAACAGGTGTGGAATTAGATTGGAGTGGGCTTATTGATCCAGCACAGTCACAGGAGACCCAGGTGACCTTGGTGGCACAGAGTACCTTTTACCAGCTTTGGCTGGTTTGACCACTGTGGCTATTCCTGGACAGGGATCACTTGGCTCGAGTGAGCCATGTTCTGGTAACCTTCCAGTTGGATTACTGCAATGCATTTTATATTGCCTTGAAGATGACTCAGAAGCTTTGATTAGTTCAGAATTCGGTGGCTGCAGTGTTGACTGGTTTAGCTAGGAGGAGCCATATTACACTAATTCTTAAATAATTCACTGGCTTCCTATTCACTGCAGAGCCCAATTCAAGGTGCTGGTACTTGCCTTCAAAGCCTTAAATAGTTTGGGACCCAAATACCTCAAGGACCACCTCCTCCCATCCCATCCTATCCTTCCATCTCCAGATGAGGTCCTTCTCCAAGTACTGTCAGTAGGTGAGGTCAGTTATGAATGTACAAAGGAGAGGGCTGTTTGTTTGGTGGCACCCTGCCTTAGAACACCCTCCCTCCCTAAGGAAGTTCGACTGGCTCTGACACTACAGTCTTTTTGGTGGCTGGTCAAGATGTTTCTATTTGTCCATGCATTTTAAATAGCTTTCATTACCTCTGTTCTGACTGGTAGTTTTTCTTTCCCCCAGCCCAATGAAATTTATTTCGAAGTAAAGTTAACAAGATAAAGGCAACAAAAAGAAAAAGACTATACATAATAAATCAAAATCACAGAGGGAGCAATCCTATGGGGATAGGTGACCACCTCTGAACTCAGAGGTGAGTGCTTATCCAATGCAGGGTGGGCAGAGTGCGGAGGGGATCTTCTCCACGCTCCAGCCACCTTGCATTTCCAGCTAGACAGCTGATTTCAGCTGTCTAGCTGCAGGACTTCAGAGCGGGGGGAGGCCGGACGATGCATAGGAAGCGTCGTACTGGCACTTCCATGCTCCCTGCCCCTCCCTGCCCCCGGGAACACTCCCATTCACCCCACTCCACAGTGCTCTTCTGAGCACAAAGCCCAGGGATGATCCGCACCACCTACGAGGCAGTGGGGAGGCCATTTTCCAAGCAATCCTATGGCCTTCTAGCCGTTGTCTAGCAGCCATAAGATCGTGCCCTAAAGGAACAAAGGAATTAAGTAATTATAAATCTCAGTCTGTAACTGATATGCTTAAGGAACATCCTAAGCAGGAGCACAATACCTAACTAAAGTAAAAGTACAAGTTACACAACATATAAAAAGAGCATGTGCGAGTGTATGTCATTTTGTGTTTATAAGTGTATTAATCAGTAGAATATACACAACTGTACTTGGTTGGCATTTTATCATAAGTTTTAAGAGCTTCAACATAGGAAATGAATGGAAACCATAGTGCCATAACATCATTCTTCAAGTTAGAATTCCAAGCTCATTGCACTTGCTGATTAAGTTTATACATATTCATAGGGTGCAATCCTATGGCCACTAGTCAGTGGCTAGACAGCCATAGGATAGGCCATTTCCCAGGAACCAACCCCGGATCCCTGAGAACCGACCTCCACCTCCTCCTGCACTGCCTCGTAGGCAGCACAGACCAGCCCCGCACTCTGTGCTCGTAAGAGGAGTGCAGAGCAGTGAAAACAGGGCATTCCTGGGGGGCAGGCCAGGGCAGGGAGGGTGGAAGGCATAGAAATAAATAAACAAACAAATAAATAAGGCAGGCCATTCTGGCGCTTCCTATGCGTCGTCTGGCGTCTCCCCCCCTCCCCGACTTCCCCTGGCTAGACAGCCAAAATCGGCTGTCTAGCCACGACTGCAGGGTGGCTGAAGCACGGAGGGGTCGATCCCCTCCGCACTGCTCCTGCCCTGCATTGGACAGGCAGTCGCCTCCGAGTTCAGAGGAGACCGCCTATCCCCATAGGATTGCACCCATAGTCTCCCAAATTGTATTAATCCACTGCTCTTTAGTTTGTTGCTTTGTGGACTTCCAGTTACATGCTATTCATGACTTTGCAGCCGTATAAATTGCTAAAGAAGGTCTTTATGCAGGAATCCAGGATCATTAGGTTCAAAAAGATGAAGCAACATTGCTTTAGGTGCCTTTTAGTCTTGTTGTTATTAAAGGTTGATGTGTTTTATCATTTTTTATTATACTGTATATTTATTGTACAATGCCCTGGAATCTTTATGATGAAGCGTGGGTTAGAATGTTTTAAAATTCATAAATAAACAGATGTGCATAGGGAAAATACTTATGCAAACTCCAGAGCTTTTTAAAGACTATTGTACAGTGTTCAGTGTGAGAATCCAATTTACAGAGTTCTTATAGATACAAGGATTTAAGAGTTGAATTTGATCCAAGTCTCTGCTAAACAATGAATCATCCAAACTGAGGTCCATACGCCAAGAAAATGTGTGTAATAACAAGTTTAACGAAGAAAAGGGGACATTCTAAAAGAGTCAGCACGCTATATGCTATAGCAGCAAAACAATGGAAGTGCTGTTCTGCATTAACAGCATAAATCCCAGAGGAAAATCCTTTTGTGCAAGTCCCATTTAAATAAATAGGAGTTGTGCTAGAGCATAGTAGTTTTATGGGGTTTGTACAGGAGTACTTCCCACTGGATTGCATTCATTGTAACAGAAGCTTTCATGCGGCATCTGTACACCATCCTAAAATCCTGCATTTAAAACGGGGCTTTCTGGTCTGCTTCCGTTTTAAATGCAGGATCACAACAACTCCCTTTTTCACCCACTTCCTTTCCCCTTCGCCTTCCCCTTCCCCTCTGGTTGCCAACAAGTGGCAAAACCCAAACTGTCAAGAATGTAGTCTGTTCACATGTTGGGAAATTGAGCATGACTTGGAGAATCCCAAAACGTTTATCAGTTAAAGATACACTGGATCAATAGTTTTAATAAGAAATGGAAGAAATAACTATGCTGAGAATCTTACAGATTAAAAGATTACAATCTTACAGATTACAGAGGTTTAAAAAAAATCCCCCATGGCTTCATTATTTCCAGACATTTTACATCTCAAGTCTTTCTATAAAAATCTTATTACATAGTTTTTAGAAATCATTTGGGAGGGGGGAGAGTACAGGCTTGGTAACAATATATATATATATATACACACACACACACACTTTGTCTTAAATTCTAAAAGACAATATTTCATAATCCCAAACTGTTAATTTTTCCAGTTTTTCAGAAAAAAACAAAAACGGTCCTTAGAAAAAAATGGACAAAAACTGTTTTTTCCCTGTTTTTTTTCTGGGGAGGGTTCCAGGCCTTCACATCTCTCATACGATTGTGCCCTTAGATGGTGGAAAACAAGGAGCATTAGAAGAGTTAAGATAGTGAGAAGAAGACAGAGAGTCAGGATAGGAATTAGTGGGATGAGAGACAGAGAGAGAGAGAGAGAGAGAGAGAGAAATGATAAGTAAAAGGCTGGTGGTAAAGATAGATGTTAAAGAGAGAAGTTAGGTCAGGTTATTCGATAGAACCATTATTTAATATTCAGTATCAAATGACTTCTTGGTTCTGAGTGTTACATTCCATGAATATATTTGTATTTTTTGTTCTAAATGTTCCTAGGCATTTTACTCCTTTAGTTTCTGTTTTTTAAACCTGTCACTGTATTTTAAATCTTTGCACTGCAGCTAGGTTTTATTTTGGTTTTTATTTTAGTTTTAAACTGTAGTTTTAAACTTCTCAACTGTTATATTGTATTTTATCATGTTGTATTTTATGGTTTTAGCTGTTGTGAACCATCCAGAGAGCTTCAGCTATTGGACGGTATAGAAATTAATTAAATAATAATAAAAAAAGTTCTCTCTCTCTCAAGCAGAGCTAGCAAAGCGAACTGACCTGTTGAGATGAATAGCTGCTATTTCAAAGAGAACAGCTGCTGTTGCAACATCTCTTGATGACTCAGCACCTGCCCAGCTGTGCAGCCTGCAGCATTGCTTAGTAAAAAGAAGACTTCATAATTAGGATGGCCACTTATACATTGCCAAAAAAGAGGAATTGCACCACCAAAAAGAGAGGACTCCAATTTTGCATAGCATTTGCATATGCTGATGTATATTTATATATATATAAATTCAGAAATAATTGTTACAATTGAAATGGAAATAAGAGTACATCTCACCATACTGGAGAAGACTGCCGACTTGACATGTGTGTCCTGCTCAGCTAATGGAACGGTTCCAACAGTTGATGAAAACGTCAAGACTCGCAATCCATTAGGGTTCTTTGACATTGAACTGGACTTGGACCAGACAGCCCATCAACTAGAGGACACCTTCAGATACAGGACTGACCTCTGACAGCTCTCCAAAATAGAGGACTCTCCTCTGTAAAGTCAGACACTTGGCCACCCTATTAACAATGAAGGTCTAGCTCATTCATATCAAACAAGTGCTCACAATCCCTTTCAGAAGTGATCTCTTAATAATTAGTCTGAGTGCACAGGGGCTAAAAAGACATGGCATTTATAAAGTAGAAATATGAATGGCCTGTGCATAACAGGCGGCTTAAAAATAATAATTTCATCAAAGCATAATGTATAATTGCAAAGGTTCAATCTGAGCATCCAAGATACTCATTTTTAATTAGGGTGACAACAACCCTTTTTAATGGAGGCAGTTCACATAGATCCTTTCACTGTTTCTGCACACGTTCCATGAATGTGCATGGGGGGGAGGGGGTATCATGGTGGCAAGCTGCACCCCAATCGACACATTTTCATTGAATGACAGAAAGCGTACAGCGTACATAAAGAGTACCAGGGAGGGAATCACACACCCTGAACATGCAGAAACGTAAGCCTTCTAGGGCCCACCAACAGAGGCGGGAACCTACCAGGGGGCACTTTGTCAGGCTCCCTCAAACTTGTTGCAGGCCCTGAGAAGATGTCTGATTTCTGAAGAATTGGATGCAATTGTAACATATTTCATAAAGCAATGAAATGAGAGTTCTTGCTGGAAAGAACCTGCTTCTCCTAATCTCAAATGTTTGGAGGCTGCCTAATGTTATGCAACGGTAAGGAGAAAACTCTGTACAATCTCAAGGACACTGTCTTAAAAAAAAAAAAAGTTTGAGGCAAATTGGCACTAGAGGGTCCACTGACAGCCTCTTAACTAAATGCCCCACCGATACCTGCTACTCTGGTCAATCCCCTACCACCTTTTGCCATATTTCAGACTGATAAAACAAAAAGAAACATATAAACTAACTAATGTATTCCACTACACACATTTTCTTTGAAAAGCCGACAAGCTTTTGAAATAAACCTGTTTTAATGCTTCCAGATGTCATTCTCCTAAACTCAATGCCACAGGATCTCCTGCCTATTAATGCTCTCATATTCTAATATGAAAAGAATAAAATGGACAACAACACCCAAAATTGGGGGGGGGGGAGGCAGGACTAAGAGGAGGGGCCACAACAGGTGCTGGGAAATAACTTGTTGAAAGGAGCCCAGTCTGTTGAAAGGGAGATAACAGATGGATGGCTTTGAAAACAACTGGCTGTTCAGGCGGGCATTTGGGGTGGGTTAGGTTTTTTTTTTAAACAGCAATCTTTAACCATAGAATAGTAGGGTTGGAAGGGGCCTACAAGGCCATCGAGTCCAACCCCCTGCTCAATGCAGGAATCCAAGTCAGAGCATCCCTGACAGATGGCTGTCCAGCCTCGTCTTGAACACCTCCAGTGTGGGAGAGCCCACCACCTCCCTAGGTCATTGGTTCCATTGTCGTATTGCTCTAACAGTCAGGAAGTTTTTCCTGATGTTCAGCCGGAATCTGGCTTCCTGTAACTTGAGCCCATTATTCCATGTCTTGCACTCTGGGATGATCGAGAAGAGATCCCGGCCTTCTTCTCTGTGACAGCCTTTCAAGTACTTGAAGAGCGCTATCATATCTCTCCTCAGTCTTCTCTTCTCAAGGCTAAACATGCCCAGTTCTTTCAGTCTCTCTTCAGTCAATGTTGTAGTTGATTATGTTGTATTTTGTGTTATTTGTATTGGATGCCACCTAGAGTGGTTGGGTAGCTGGCCAGACGGGCGGCTAGTAAATCTAATAAATAAATAAAAATGAACAGTTGTCCTCTCCTCATTCTCTGGGCTCTTGCAAATGCCCAACCCTGTGCACCACTAATGGCAGGCATGTGAAGGAAGACTGTTTTCTTCCTTTGGAGACTGTGCAACAGTTTATATGGGGGCACTAGATGGACTTGTATCTTTTCTCTTGGCATCCTAATGTAGTTTTATTTATATGCAATTCTAAACAGCATAATAGTTTGTGTCAGGCAGAAGGGTCCCTGGGGTATTGCTTGGCCATAGCTCCCATGGGAACGCATACAAGAAAATGCACAACCACTTGTTGGCAACCAAAAAGGTAGGCACGGAATAGGGTAAACACAAAAACAAAACCTTGCATACAGTAATGTGGAGTTTAAGACTGTTGATGAGGTCATGCACTTTGGAGTTGCAGATTTCTTTTCTTTTTTGTTACAAGGCTGTATTTTGGCCTGCTCTGGTGCCACATAAGGACAATTATTAAGGTTGCTGAAGTCAGACGTTTACCATTCTGTTCCAGTGTTTATGTTCCACTTCTTTGAAATCGCCTTCTTAGAACAGTATATTGCTTCTAGTGACTGCAAGCCTGTGACACCGAAATCGCTACTCAACATACTTAGCCTGTCCCTGACAAGTTTTCATCATGTCCTGCTTTGACTGAAGCAGACGTCTTCTCTCTGTTCTTCCCTTGTCACACCTCAGTCCTCACACCTAACGGTATCTCTACACCAGCCTAAAATCCTGCATTTAAAACGTGGCTTTCTGCTTCTGTTTTAAATGCAGGTTCACCATGATTCCCTTTTTCACGTGCTTCGTTCTCCCCCACCCCATCACGATTCCCTTGGCCCCCTCTTTCCTTAAGCACTCACAAACACACAAAAGGAGAGGCTTCAGTCTCACGCCTTTAATTCATTATTCACAGGTTCATTACAGATGCAAATCCTTGAAGGCTCTCTGGCTACAAAGGAATGCCTCCAGGGGATTCAAATGGGATCACCGCAGTTTGAAGGGCGGCTGTCTAGTTAGGCTAACTTAGGGAGGGAGGTCTCGCCACTCGCGTGCTGCTTCCCTGCGTAGCCTCTCACGCATCGCTAACCAGGTCGACCGTCTGAGCTCCACCCCTGACGTTTCCCTCTTAGCTCTGCGCCGCCACCCCACATCTCTTGGGTCACAGTCCTCAAGCCCCTCCTCCTCCTGCTCTCTGTCAGGGGGTCACCCCCTGCTGCCTTCTGAAATCCTCAGGTAGCCAGAATCAACATGCAGACAATAGGGCTCTTTTCCAAGGCTTTATTCTCATTCAACCTAATGACGCTTACAGATGCTAATTGCTTGCTTCTACAAGTGAGACTTAAGAGAGCTGCCTACTCGGGGGTTCTAGCCTTAGGAATCAGTTGATCTCTGTTTGGAGGGTCAGGTGGGAAACCTCTGAACTTATGGGCTAGGAGGAGAGAGTCCACCCTTTTCCCGTGGGGCATCGGGGCACTGCTGTTGCTGTCGCGCCAAGAGGGCTGAGCGCCTCCTCTCAGTGTCCGCCAACTCCCACTTGATGCTGTGCCAGCGCCTAGCATCCAGAAACTGCTGTTGCGCCTCCCTCTCCCTGCCAGGGTCACTATCACTCTCAGGAATGTGTACCAGGAGGGGGTCTCCCCCCGGCTGTGCCTCTGAACAGTGCGCGGGTTCCTCTCCCATGGTTTCTATCTCTTCCTTAGAATCAAAACTGCTTTGGGGCTCTCTGGGCTCTGATCCAACCCTGACACTCTCTGCCTCTCACAGAGGGGGGTGGGGGGGAAGCTTCATGCCCAACCATCTGGGAGTTGGTAACCTGAGAAGCACGCCTACCCATATCTGAACTGGCCTGTGAAAAAGCCTCCCCCAGTTCTGGTGGCTCCTCTTCTGAATCTGAGCTGCCAACTATCTCCCTGCACCCAAAATCAATCCTGACACCCTCTCTCCCCCCTTCTCCCCATATCTGAGTCTTCCATTATCTTTCATTGATCTCGCTCCTTTTCTTGCCGCTTTTACTCTTTTCACAGAGGAAGCTGAAGTGGAACACAACGGAATAATTTGATAGCTCATTATCTGCGATCTATTTAAAAATGGAACAAAGGGCATTTAGTGCAGGAGATGCCTTGAATGATCACGGCGTGATGTAAAGAGCCTGCAAACATCCACAAAGGAGGAATCTCAATCGCATCCTTCAGTATGAAGGAGCCCTAAAGCTGTCAAATCCTCCACCTCTCCCAGACTCACAACATGTGACCACTTTCCTCAAGCATCCTCACAGCCTTTGCATTTGCTTCCTTGTCACACAGAAATACCCTGTCCTCATCCAAGTTCTACCCAACCTGGTCCCAGGGCCAGCCCTACCATTAGGCAGGGTTAGGCAATCACCTCAGGCAGCAGATGCTAGGATGCAGCAGCAAGGTGTTCAGTGTGAGAACTGTGTACCGTGCAGCCTATTCTGCATCCCCTATGTTCGTCTGCTGCTTTCAAGTTCAGTGGAGAACATTGTCCCATCATTAATGTTGAAGACAGATGCATCTGCCAGTCCAGTCAGCTTTTGTACATGGAATGGGAGGGGGCACCATCTTTGTCTCAGGCATCAAAATGTCTTGGCCTGGCCCTGCCTAGAGTCATCGTGTTTTTCATCCTTTATTTCTCATTATAACCTTACCTAGACAAATACATGGTGCCACTTCCTCTTCCTTCAAAAGCCTGCTCAAAGCCCATGTTTTTGCTAGGCTTAACCTTCCATTCCCCTTCACAAACTGTAACTAGGTTAAGGACAGATAACTGTCCTTTCCTGTCTTTGCTTCTCCTCCCCTGCAGTTTTAGACTGGAATCCCTTTGAGGCCAGAGACTGCCTAACTGGTTCCTTGTGAACCTCTGTAAAGCACCTTGCTCACAGTGCTGTAATAATGGCATTACACTCAGCCCAGTTCCCCCAGTAGTGAGACGTTCCAGGGGCACAGCACTTACTGAGGTTTGGTTTCCTTTGGAAGGAGTTCACTGGAGGTTTATTGGCATTTTGTGATATACGTATTTATATTTCCAAATATACACAAACAAACACATTTATTGGCCTAGGCAGAGACACAGCTTAAACACCCAAGCAGACAGCTGAAGTCCACTACTCCAATATCAGATCCTTGGGAAACAACCAGCATCCTAGCAGAGCAAAATTGGGGTGGGAGAGGGAGACTCTTCCACTTCCAAAGCCCTGCAAGGCTTGTGTTGGCCAGGGCAAAAGGAAAGGGTCTGGAGGGGGAAAAGTATACCTGGTCTAAGGCGGGTGTATTTTTCCTCCTGTGTGTGTGCGTGCGCATGCGCGCGTGTGTGGATCCAGTCTTTTAAGCTGCCTCTGGTATGCCCCCTTTCCCACTACCACTGTTGGAGCACTAAGAGTAGAGGAAGAACAGCAGCAGAGAGTTCTCATGCCACAAGGAGGAGGCCTCCAGGGAGGCAGCTCCTTCTCCACCCATATACCTCCCTCTTCACCCAGGAGAGGGATGTCTGCAATATCCTATGGCCCCTGGGATGGCCTCCCAGGGATCATAAGATTGCATCTTAGACTGCTTACAGAGCCCCAGCTCAGCTCTCTGTCCCTGTGCCTTTCTTTATCTCATCCAACTCAAACTGCAACCTATTGTTCTTTTCACACATCTAAATCTCGCCCGCTGGCTAGATGGAAGGCATCTGGATGAGACATCTGTACTAAGCATCATCTATTCTTCTTGGGCCATCTTAGTTCAACACGTTGGTCAAGTCTAAGTGGGTGGCCAGATATTGCCTTAGGGCAACCCACACTGATAGCCCTCCTCACAGAAATATGATAGAAGACCCATAACAACAACAACAACAACTTCCCTGAGACTGCAGACTCTGGTCTCATCTACCATTCAGAGAACCAAGGGCCACTGGGAGTCTTGACCCTCTACATCCCAAGATTGCTCCTCCCTGCCAGAAAGAACATCTATAAGAATGTTGAAACTAAACTGGTTCCTCAATTTTGCTTCTTTTTTCTCCCCCCTCCCAATCCCTTTTCCTTTTGTATCATGTCTTTTAGATTGCAAGCCCGAGGGCAGGGACTGTCTTATCACCATTCTTTGTAAGCCACTCTGGGGCCATTTTTTGGCTGAAGAACAGGGTAAAATACTATAAATAAATAATATAAATAACAAACTACAACAAATGATAGCATCACTCTCTTGCCCATGTCAGTCCCAGAGCATGGTATAAAAGTCCATGAAAAATTAGTGATGGAGACTGTTGTAGGTGGGGGAAAAGATTGTCTGGATTCATAAGAATTTCTGAAAAACATGGGCCTTGCCATGCTGGGACAGAATAACAATCCACCCAGCTCAGCATTCTGCTTTCTCAAAGAGCCCTGCCAGATACTACAGGGGAAGTTCACGAGCAGGTCATGGTGGCCATATTCATCCAATACCATGAGTCCCCAGCCAGCATCTGGAATTCAGAAGTGAACAGGGCCAGCATCAGGGGTCCAGCAATGATGGTTAGTAGTTACTGTGGCAGAGCAGATCAGATTGTGCTGCTGTGGCCCTGTTCTGTGACTGGAACCTTACCAAGAAAGCATCAGGTCCCTTTCTAATGTCTTGAGCTCCACTGCTTGGTGGAAGTATGCCAGCTCTACCCAGCATGGCCAGGCCACCCTATGTCTTACAATTTGCTCAGGGGGAGCTGGCTATAGAGGTCAGGTAAAGACCTTACATGTGTAGGAGCTCCATATGGGCAACATCATATTTAAACTCTTCTTACACCAAGTGCCAATTCATACATGGGTACTGTTTGCACACCAGCTGTACACCTCACAGGAGTAGGGATGTACAGATTTTGTAAAATCTATTCCATCTGCATTTTGCGGACTGTTGGGTGCCTTTTGTTCTGTTGTCCAGTCTTTGGTGGAATCTGATTTTTTCCAAGTTCCCAAATTTGCACATATTTGCATTTCTGCAAATTTGCATTTCTGCAAATGCACAAATCCCCCCAAAATGTGCAAATCCCCCCAAAATGTGCATTTTCATAATTAAGCCTATGGGGAAAATGCACATTTTCAGCTCTTTTTTTATTTTACATATTTTTGTAATGACTAAATTTGCATAGAATTCCGGAAAGTGAAAAAAAAGTGGTCCACAAGTCCACAGAATCCATGTGACTTGGAAAAAGCTGATCTGTTGTGGAATCTGCAGGTCGGATCCATAGAAATCCAAACTCATTTTATTCCATTATGGATTTTTCCAACATCCCTACATAGGAGAGCAATTGTCATTTGTGGATTGCCTGGTATATGTGCTAAGAACCTAAACGTGATTCTGGCCCCATGTGGTTCCTACCTGGCAGTGGCCAGCATCACATCGAAATCATCCCTGTTCACTTTGAACGAAAGGGCTGGGAAAAGATTTTCACTCCTGATTCAAAACAGGACAGAAGCAGAACCATAATGTCATCTCATGATCTTCCATCTGAAAGTGATAAAAGTGGTTCTGTATTGATTTTTATTTACCCTCCCCCCACACCTGAAAAATTATTATATAGAAGTGAAAATTCTCCCCAAACTGCCGCATCAGATTCAGTCTGCCAGAGTCATAAATTCTACGCCCACTCCTTTCTTCCACAATAGAATTTATGATGGAAAGGCTGATGAAACTTAAATAACAGGCACCCAGCTCAGTCAGAAGCACAGTTTTTAAGAGAGCTGCAGTAGTAGCAGTAGTATTGGGGGGGGGGGTCAGGATAATAAACTGTTCCATGCTGTTTCAGACAATATTAAGTAAAACTCCTTTCGGAAACAAATGTGAAGGAAGTAATTCTCTTGCAGAAGCACCAATTATTGACATTTCTCCCCTTGCTTTAAGTTAAAATCACATTGTCTTATATACAGACTTTGCTCTGTATTTATGTATTATTACATTTATAGCCTGTCTTTTTTCCTCTTGCAAAGAACCCAAGGCCACTTACATGGTTCTCCTCCTCTCCATTTTATCCTTACAACAACCCTGTGATGTAGGCTAGGCTGAGAGTCAGTGACTGGCCCAAAGTCACCCAGTGGGCTTCATGGCCAAGTGGGGACTAGAACCTGGTTCTCTGGAGTCCCATTCCAACACCAGTTGGCTCTCTGTAGCTGTGAGTATCTGCATTTCCGAGAATCAGAATTGTCAAAGCAGGGGTGCAGGGGAAACCAGCTATGGGACTACATGAAAGAAAGTTTTAGAGCAACAGTGTTTCTCTAAACATAATAAATGTTTGTGCTGTGGTCATTGTTTACATCACAGGGTTTTTTTAGAGAGCAAAGAAGGACTGCCTTGGACAGCATCTTAACTAGTTCAGCGAGTCTGTATTTCAAGAATGAGCCCAATCTTGGTCCAAAAGGTATTTTATTTATTAAATGTCTATTCCATCCTTCCTCTATGGAGCATAAGGCAAATGAGTCTCCCCCACTCCTTCACCCACCCTCTGCATCCCAAAATGTCCCGCTGCAGGGTGAAAATAGAGTCTAGTTGTTTGTGGCCTATCAGAAGCAGGAACTGACAAATTAAATAAGTAACAACACTCTCTGCACACCTACTTTCTTCTCTTATGGTTGTGCCTCGTGTGGCGCAGAGTGGCAGGCGGCAGTATTGCAACCAAAACTCTCCCCACAACCTGAGTGCGATCCCAGCGGAAGCTGGGTCTCGGGAAGCCGGCTGAGGTCGACTCAGCCCTCCATCCTTCCAAGGTCGGTAAAATGAGTACCCAGCTTGCTGGGGGAAAGGTAGTCACGACTGGGGAAGGCAATGGCAAACCACCCCGCTACAGTCTGCCATGAAAACGCCAGCAAAAGCAGCGTACCTCTAGGAGTCAGCAATGACTCGGTGCTTGCACAGGAGGAACCTTTCGTCTTATGGTTGTAGGGTTACTATTTAAGAGTTGGCTTTGATTGTTCCAGCTTCTAATATAGTCTGTACTACGAAGGCTATAACCTGAGGCCAGCAGGCCAACTGTATCATGTTTGTGCATCCGATTTCTCCCACCCACCTACCCGCCTCTTGTTCTTAGGTAGTGGGAACTCCCAGCCAAGTTTTGTTGGAGTTCATGATGCTTCTTGTGTGACTTTTGAATATAACACTCTTCTGCATTAGCACTGTCAAATTCCCAGTTCTGAGGATTTTCTCCCACTCTGTAAATCCTTCTACGTTCCATGGAAGCTGCCTCTAAGCAACAAAGCATGTGTGCGCGCTCACACACACAAGGAAAATGCACAGATGTGTTACAGCGGTGTGTGCTACATGTATGAATTGCAATCATATAGTACTATGCAGTTCCAAATTTTCCTTTAAAAAAAAAAATCCTGATAATGGAATAATAGATAGTTGAGGCCATCCCTAACAAGATTTCCTCTGCTACTGATTACATGCAGTGTGGGACTACACATTACAACAAACACAGAGACTGCCACTGAAAGCAGCAGACCGGTCAGGGCTGCCCTAGCATTAGGCAAAGCGAGGCAGCTGCCTTGGGCAGCAGATGATGGGACTGGATGGGGAAGGTGAGGTGTTGGAGGACAGAGCTGTGTATACCACAGGGCCTGTCCTATTCCCACTAAGCTAGCCTGCTTCCCTCCGGAATTCTGGAGGTTGCTACTCTGTTGCCAGTGTTGAAGTAAGATTCAGCTGCCAATCCAGTCAGCTTCTGTATGTAGACTGGAGGGGTGGTGGGGGCGGGGGACACCATCTTGTCCTTTGCCTCAGGCAGCAAAATGTCTTGGGCCATCCCTGAGACCAGTGTCAGCTTCTCTTCTCTTTCCATATTGTCCAGTTTACCTGTATCCTGATTAACATTTCTGCTCTCCACATTATTATCTAGCAGGGACAAAGAAATGCATAATGGCCTGGGATGAGCTGAATGAGACATTACAGAGATGGAGGCTTAACAGCAGGCAAGACCTAAGGACTCTCAACTTATGAGAGAGAGAGACCATAAGAACATCCGCAGAACTATTATGTGCCATTTAAGCTTCTTTGGCCTCGGAACAGCAGTTTCTCTTTGTGAAAGCCAACCGATATCAGTCTCCATGTATTTAATCCCCCAAATCCTACCCATTCATTGTATGACCCTGGGGTTTTTTTGTGTATTATTGGATTGTTTTAAGGGCCACTGTCTTACATGTTAGAGATAAATAGTCAGTGAGGAAGCCATCTCTATCAGCTTTATTGTCCTTTGCTTGGCAGGGGTGGTACAAAAAAGCTGACCCAGGAACTAAGGCTTGACCTGAGGCTCTGTACAGCATGAGGCAGTTTCATCAAAAGAGCTGCTCACATCAGTTGTTGTTGTTGTTGTTCAGTCGTTCAGTCGTGTCCGACCCTCCGTGACCCCATGGACCACAGAACGCCAGGCCCCCCTGTCCTGCGCTCTCTCCTGGAGCATGCTCAAGTTCATATTCATTGCATCGGTGATGCTATCTAGCCATCTCATCCTCTGCCGTCCCCTTCTCCTTTTGCCTTCAGTCTTTCCCAGCATCAGGGTCTTTTCCAGGGAGTTTTCTCTTCGCATTAGATGGCCAAAATATTGGAGCTTCAGCTTCAGTATCTGTCCTTCCAATGAGCACTCAGGGTTGATTTCCTTTAGGATGGACTGATTGGACCTCCTTGCAGTCCAGGGGACTCGTAAGAGTCTTCTCCAGCACCACAGTTCAAAAGCATCAATTCTTCGGCGCTCAGCCTTCCTTATAGTCCAGCTCTCACAGCCATACATTACTACTGGGAAAACCATAGCTTTGATTAGATGGACCTTTGTCGGCAAGGTGATGTCTCTGCTTCTTACTATGCTGTCTAGGTTTGCCATAGCTTTCCTCCCAAGGAGCAAGCGTCTTTTAATTTCATGGCTACAGTCACCGTCTGCGGTGATCTTGGAGCCCAAGAAAGTAAAATCTGTCACTGCTTCCATTTCTTCCCCTTCTATATGCCAGGAAGTGATGGGGCCAGATGCCATGATCTTCGTTTTTTTAACGTTGAGTTTCAAACCAGCTTTTGCACTCTCCTCTTTCACCCTCAACAAGAGGCTCTTGAGATCCTCTTCGCTTTCTGCCATTAGGGTGGTATCGTCTGCATATCGGAGGTTGTTGATAATTCTCCCAGCAATCTTAATTCTGAACTGTGATTCATCCAACCTGGCGTTTCTCATGATGTACTCTGCATATAAGTTAAATAAGCAGGGTGACAATATGCAGCCTTGTCGTACTTCTTTCCCAATTTTGAACCAATCAGTTGTTCCATCTCTGGTTCTTACTGTTGCTTCTTGACCCTCGTACAGGTTTCTCAGGAGACAGGTAAGGTGGTCTGGTACTCCCATCTCTTTAAGAATTTGCCACAGTTTGTTGTGATCCACACAATCAAATGCTTTAGTGTAGTCAATGAAGCAGAAATAGACGTTTTTCTGGAATTCTCTTGCTTTCTCCATGATGCAGCGAATGTTGGCGATTTGATCTCTAGTTCCTCTGCCTCTTCGAAACCCCGCTTGTACTTCCGGTAGTTCTCGGTTCGCATACTGCTGAAGCCTAGCTTGTAGGATTTTGAGCATCACCTTGCTGGCATGTGAAATGAGCGCAATTGTGTGGTAGTTTGAACACTCTTTGGCATTGCCCTTCTTTGGAATTGGAATGTAAACTGACATTTTCCAGTCTTGCGGCCATTGTTGAGTGTTCCAAATTTGTTGGCATATTGCATGCAGCACTTTAACAGCATAATCTTTTAGGATTTTAAATAGCTCAGCTGGAATACTGTCATCTCCACTAGCTTTGTTGTTAGTAATGCTTCCTAAGGCCCACTTGACTTCACTCTCGAGGATGTCCGGCTCAAGTTCAGTGACCGCACTATCATGGCTATCAGGGACATTCAGATCTTTCCTGTATAGTTCTTCTGTGTATTCTTTCCACCTCTTCTTAATCTCATCTGCTTCTGTTAGGTCCCTGCCTTCTTTGTCCTTTATCATGCCCGTCTTTGCACAAAACGTTCCCTTGAGATCTCTTGAGATCACAAAACGTTGAAGAGATCTCTAGTCTTTCCCATTCTGTTGTTTTCCTCAATTACTTTGCATTGTTCATTTAAGAAGGCCTTCTTGCCTCTCCTTGCTATTCTCTGGAACTCTGCATTCAGTTGGGTATATCTTTCCCTTTCTCCCTTGCTTCCCTTCTTTCCTCAGCTACTTCTAAAGCCTCATCAGACAGCCACTTGGCTTTCTTGCATTTCTTTTTCTTTGGGATGGATTTCGTTGCTGCCTCCTGAACAATGTTACGGACCTCTGTCCATAGTTCCTCAGGCACTCTGTCTATCCGGTCTAATCCCTTAAATCTATTCCTCACCTCCACTGTATATTCATAAGGGATATGATTTAGGTCATACCTGAATGGTTTAGTGGTTTTCCCTACGTTCTTCAATTTAAGCCGAAATTTTGCAACAAGAAGCTCATGATCTGAGCCACAGTCAGCTCCAGGTCTTGTTTTTACTGACTGTATAGAGCTTCTCCATCTTTGGCTGCAAAGGACATAATCAATCTGATTTCGATATTGACCATCTGGTGATGTCCATGTGTAGGGTCGCCTCTTGTGCTGTTGGAAAAGAGTGTTTGCTATGATCAGCGTGTTCTCCTGGCAAAACTCTATTAGCCTTTGTCCTGCTTCATTTTGTACACCAAGGCCATGCCTGCCTGTTATCCTGGTGATTTCTTGACTTCCTACTTTAGCATTCCAATCCCCTATGATGAAGAGGACATCTTTTTTTGGTGTTAGTTCTAGAAGGTGTTGTAGGTCTTCATAGAACCCATCAACCTCACCTTCTTCGGCATCAGTGGTTGGGGCATAGACTTGAATTACTGTGATGTTGAATGGTTTGCCTTGGATTCGTACTGAGATCATTCTATCATTTTTAAGATTGTACCCCAGTACTGCTTTTCCCACCCTTTTGTTGACTATGGGTGCTACTCCATTTCTTCTAAGGGATTCTTGCCCACAATAGTAGATATGATGGTCACCTGAATTAAATTCGCCCATGCCTGTCCATTTTAGTTCGCTGATTCCCAAGATGTTGATGTTCAATCTTGCCATCTCATGTTTGACCACCTCCAGCTTACCTTGATTCATTGATCTGACATTCCAGGTTCCTAAACAATATTGTTCTTTACAACATCGGATTTTCTCTTCACCACCAGACACATCCACAGCTGAGTGTCCTTTCGGCTTTGGCCCAGCCGCTTCACTCTTTCTGGCGCTACTTGGAAATACCCTCTGCTCTTCCCCAGTAGTATATTGGACACCTTCCGACCTGAGGGGCTCATCTTCCAGCATCATATCTTTTAGCCTTGTGATACGTTCCATGGGGTTTTCTTGGCAAGAATGCTGGAGTGGGTTGCCATTTCCTTCTCCAGTGGACCACATTTTGTCAGAACTCTCTGCCATGACCTGTCCATCTTGGGTGGCCCTGCACGGCATAGCTTATGGCTTCACTGAGTTACGCAAGCCCCTTCGCCACAACAAGGCAGTGATCCATGAAGGGGGCTCACATCAGTAACTCTTATTAAATTGAATTTTGACATCACCTTTCATGTATAACAAATTGGATTTTCCAAGGTAATGCTTAATGGTATTTCTTTTTTTCTTCTTAGAAAATTCTATGGCACTGGAATGACACAGCTGATACCAGGTTCTTTCCATGGCGGGTAGCCCTGGGCCACATGAAGATGAGACACCACCCTGCACTCCACAGAATGCTAAGGAAAATACTCAGGCCCATATGGAGGTGGAGGAATTTAGCCACCAACCAGAGGAGGAGCAGACATGTGATAGTGGTTGGAGGTTACCTGCTGAGAGGGACAGAAGCAGACCAGCTATGTCATCTTGAGAAGTGTGCTGCTTTCATAGAATCATAGAATAGTAGGGTTGGAAGGGGCCTATAAGGCCATCAAGTCCAACCCCCTGCTCAATGCAGGAATCCAAGTCAGAGCATCCCAGACAGATGGCTGTCCAGCCTCGTCTTGAACATCTCCAGTGTGGGAGAGCACACCACCTCCCTAGGTCATTGGTTCCATTGCCGTATTGCTCTAACAGTCAGGAAGTTTTTCCTGATGTTCAGCCGGAATCTGGCTTGCTGTAGCTTGAGCCCATTTTTCCGTGTCCTGCACTCTGGAATGATCAAGAAGAGATCCTGGCCTTCCTCTCTGTGACAACCTTTCAAGTACTTGAAGAGCGCTGTCATATCTCCCCTCAGTCTTCTCTTCTCAAGGCTAAACATGCCCAGTTCTTTCAGTTTCTCTTCATAGGGCTTTGTTTCCAGTCCTCTGATCATCTTCGTTGCCCTCCTCTGAACCCTCTCCAGTTTGTCTGCATCCTTCTGGCTCATATTCAGCTTGTGATCGACAACAATTCCAAGACCCTGCTCGCTTGTAGTGTTGTTGAGCCACGTATCCCCCATCTTGTAACTGTGTGTTTGGTTTCTTTTTCCTAGGTGCAGAACTTGGCATTTATCCCTATTAAATGTCATTCTGTTGTTTTCTGCCCAGTGCTCCAGTCTATCAGGATCACTTTGAATTTTGTTTCTGTCTTCCAAAGTATTAGCTATTCCGCCCAATTTTGTGTCATCTGCAAATTTGATCAGCATTCCCTGCACCTCCTCCTCCAAGTCATTAATAAAAATGTTGAAGAGCACTGGGCCCAGGACTGAGCCCTGCGGTACCCCACTCGTTATCTCTCCCCAGTTTGAGAAGGTTGCATTGATAAGCACTCTTTGAGTCCGATTCTGTAGCCAACTGTGGATCCACCGGATCGTTGTTTCATCTAGCCCACTTTGAGCTAGTTTGCTCATCAGGATATCATGGGGCACTTTGTCGAAAGCTTTGCTGAAGCTGAGGTATATGATGTCTACAGCATTCCCACGGTCCACAAGGGAGGTGACTTGATCAAAAGATGAGATGAGATTTGTCTGGCAGGACTTGTTTTTGACAAATCCATGTTGGCTTTGAGTAATCACTGCATTGTTTTCAAGGTGCTTCCAGATGGATTGCTTTATCATCTGCTCCAGAATTTTCCCAGGGATTGATGTCAGACTGACTGGTCTGTAGTTCCCAGCTTCCTCCTTTTTACCCTTTTTGAAGGTAGGGACAACATTAGGCCTCCTCCAGTCATCTGGCACTTCCCCCGTCCTCCATGATTTCTCAAAGAGAATAGAAGCAGTTCTGAGAGTTCTTCTGCCAGTTCCTTTATGACTCTAGGATGCAGTTCATCTGGCCCTGGAGATTTGAACTCATTCAAAGTAATGAGGTGTTCCTTGACCATATGCCTATCGATCTCAAGCTGCAATCCTGTCCCTTCAGCCTGCACTTTGCCTTTGCCAGGGGGGTCATAGACCCTCTTTTGGGAGAAGACTGAGCCAAAGTAGGAATTGAGCACCTCTGCCTTTTCTTTGTCATCTGTTCTCGTTTTGCCATCCTTATTTAATAGCTGAACAACCATTTCTTTCCTCTGCCTTTTACTATGCACATAGCTGAAGAAAGCCTTTTTGTTGTTTTTAGCATCCGCTAACTTCAGCTCGTTCTCAGCTTTAGCCTTCCTGACGCCATCCCTGCAATTCTGTGCTACCTGCTTGTACTCTTCCTTTGTTGCTTGGCCTTCTTTCCACTTCCTATATGTGTCCTTTTTTGTTTTCAGGTCATCTCTAAGCTTTTGTGAAGCCATATTGGCTTCTTCTGTTGTCTTCCACCTTTTCTTCTTGTTGGAATTGTTTGTGGTTGTGCCTTGAGAATTTCCTTTTTTAAAAGCTCCCACCCATCTTGGACTCCTTTTCTCGTTAGCATCGCTTGCCATGGGACCTTACTGATCATTGTTCTGAGTTTATTAAAATCAGCTTTCCTAAAATCTAAGGTACGCGTTTGACTACACTCGGCTTTTGCTTCCCTTAGAACCAAGAACTCAAGTGCAACATGGTCGCTTTCCTGGAGCATGCATTCAAGATGTAATAGAGAGGCTACCAAGACAAACCAACTGACAACTATCGTCTCTTGTTGATCCATGTGGGAACAAATGATTCAGCTAGAGAAAAAGTTGAATGGATTTCCAAAGACTACGAGGTTTGGCGGTAGGAAAGTAAAGGAACTGGGGGCACAAGTGGTGTTTTCATCAATCCTTCCTGTTGAAGGTCATGGCATAGGTAGGGAAAAGAAGGATACTGAAAGTGAACACCTGGCTACACAGATGGCATTGTCAGGAAAGGTTTGGTTTCATGGACCATAGCCTATAATACCAACATGAAGGACTCTGTGCAGATGATGAGGTGCACCACTGGGAAGAATGGTTTTGACAGGAGCCTCACAAACCTGATCAAGAGAGCTTTAAGCTACCCCTGGGAAGGGGAGGGGGGCTTTTGAGCTTTTGAAGGGCTTTGAGCTTTTGCCCTCCCCCTCTTCCCAGGGGTAGCTTAAGGAGTTAGTGACAAGAACACAAGAGATCAAGGAGGAGGCAAGGCAGTGGAGATGGAGCCCAGTAATTTTCTTGTAAATACGACAGGGAAACTAGAGAGGTGCAACACCCATGGCTTACAATGTTTATACACTAACACATGTAAAACAGGAAAAGCTATATACTAAAGCATGTAAAACAAAAAGGATGAATTTGGCAGGTACAGGAATGCTAGGTATCACCGAGACTTGATGGGATAACACTCATGACTGAAGCAGTTTGAACTTTGTTCAAAAGGGATAGGCCCAACAGAAAGGGAGGGAGAGTAGCATTATATGTAAACAATGTCTAAATCTATATAGCAATTCATGATTTGGAGAATGGAAAGCGTTGAAAGTATTTAGGTAAAGATAGAGAGAATTAAGAAACAAGAGTGATATGGTTGTGGCAATTTCCAGAGGGGTATATTAGTCCACTGCAGCAAAACCAAAAACCAACAAAGAGACTTCTGGCACCTACAGTCAACTTCATCAGATGCATGAAGTGTTATCCAGAGTTTGCAATATATACTGTACGTATGATTTGGGGCAGAATGGTGGTGGTGCATTGTAAACTGTGAGGTCAGAAAAACATTAAATGCAGAAAGTACTGACAGTGACAATCAGATTATTAACAGTGGCCATTCACCAAACAGTTGCTGCTAGTCACACAAATCTGCTGGCATTAGGTAAGCCAATTAACACATGATAAAAACAAAACAACCCTTTATCCCGATTTAAGCCTCTGGAGTTAGAAATTAACATCCCGTTGAATTATAACTCAGGAGTGTCTCATTCAAATCTCTCTTTAAAGTTTATTTGCTCCACAATGGTCACATTAAGGTCAGTGGCAGAGTGTTCTGGGAGGCTGAAGTGTTCTCCCACTGGTTTTTGAATGTTGCCATTTATGGTATCAGATTTGTGTCCATTTATTCTTTTCTGTAGAGACTGGCATGTTTGTCGTACATAGAATGCAGAAGGGCATTGCTGATAGAAGATGGCATATATCACGTTGGAAGATGAGCACATGAATGAGCCCCTGACATTGTTGGGGACATTATTAAATCCTGTAACAATGTTGCCAGAGTAGATATGGGGCTAGAGTTGGCACCTGGTGTGTTGCAGAATCTGGTCCCTATGTCTGTAACCTTGTTATTAGGCCTGTTTTTGCTGGTGACTTGCTCTTTTAGGTTGGGGAAGTTGTCTGTAAGCAAGTACAAGCTTACCACCGTAGAACTATGAGAAGTAAGCACAATTGTCCAACATGAGCTGTAGATTGTTGGTGATACATTTGAGTGGCTTCAGCAGGGACCTATAGGTAACAACAAGTGGTGTTCTATCATTTTCTCTTCTCCATCTGTCTTGCAGTAACACTACCAATGTTTTGTTGCAGGCTTCACGTCCCTTTGCTAATAGTCACTCATAAAATAGAGGAGAGAGAAAATAGCTGAGAAGGTTCTGCACATATGTGATCTCTGGCACAGAGCAGAAAAAGAAGTGTATTCGGAGTCCTTCTGAACATTCTGGAGCATCTAAGCTTTAATACATTATGCTGGGAAACAAGAACTACCTTATTGATATTCCATTTTCACCTCCAGCCAACTCACAACTCCAAAACCCCACTCTCTACTTTCATCTTCTCTAAAATTCAAAGTCAAAACTACTTTAAACTATTTATCTGCTTCCTCTCCTAACAGGACAGGTGTTACCTTCTAAAAGCTCTCTTGAGGGGAGCTCACATTCCCAAAGTTTGGGGGAAATCCCAACTATCATGAAAACCCCTCCTGTCATTAAGTACTATTGATGAAAGACCAAGTAAGCAGGTTTGGCTATTAGCAAGGGATGTACAGATGGTGTAAACTCGATTCTGTCTGTATTTTGTGGATTGTCAGGTGCCTTCCGTTCTGCCCATCAACAGAATCAGCTTTTTTATTTCCAAATTTGTTCAAATTTGCATGTGCCAAAACACACAAATTCTCCCCAAATGCACATTTTCATGCCTTAGCCTATGGAGGAAATGTGCATTTTTCGCCATTTAAAAAAAAATGCATATTTTTCTACGATGGTTACAACCTCCAGAATTTCTGAGGGAAGCAGACTAGCTTAGTGGGAATAGGACAGGCCCTGTGGTATACACAGCTCTGTCCTCCAACACCTCACCTTCCCCATCCAGTCCCAGCATCTGCTGCCCAAGGCAGCTGCCTCGCTTTGCCTAATGCTAGGGCAGCCCTGACCGGTCTGCTGCTTTCAGTGGCAGTCTCTGTGTTTGTTGTAATGTGTAGTCCCACACTGCATGTCAGCAGTAGCAGAGGAAACCTTGTTAGGGATGGCCTCAACTATCTATTATTCCATTATTAGGATTATTATTATTATTATTTAAAGGAAAATTTGGAACTGCATAGCACTATATGAAGTTTCTAACCAAACTTCCTGAAGGTTGGAAAAATGGTCTGCAAGTCCATGGAATCCTCCCAACAAGGAAAAAATGGGTCTGCTACAGAATCCATGGGTCAGAGTCATAAAAATCCAAACTCATTTGATTCCACTGCGGATTTCTCCAACATCCCTACTATTAACTAACCATCAGTTTAACAAAGGATTGTCAGGGATAAATGTCAAGGGCCTCATTCCCACAGAGACCACATATCGGGGGCGCATAGGGCCAAAGCTGGTGCTAAGCCGCCTTTCTTTCTGCCACCCACTTTCTCTGTCTCTCCCACACTCTCTCAAACACACCCTTTTTTCTCTCCCTTCTTTTTCCTCTCCCCTTCCCTCCTCATCAAAAATCTCCCCCACCACAGACAGCAATTAAGCTTAGAAAAAAACCTCCCATTCACTCTTTTTCTAAGTCTACTTGCCATTTGGGGGACAATTTCCAGATAACAGCACATGGGGAAGGTTAAGCCTTCTACCTCAGCTGCCAGTCCTCCAAAAATCATCCCTGATGCACAGCAATTCAGCTTTCAAAAAACATTCTAAAAAAAGTTCTTCATGGGAGCTTTTTTCTTTTCTTTTTTTCGTAAGCCTGCAGGATGGGCGGGGCCAAGAAGGAGAGGCCACAGGCTGGATCTAAAGGCACCAATGGCCACATCTGGCCCATAGGCCAGCAGTTCTCTGCCCCTATTATAAAATAATTTGTTGTTTATTTGGTCAGTCGCTTCCGACTCTTCGTGACTTCATGGACCAGCCCACGCCAGAGCTTCCTGTCGGCCGTCGCCACCCCCAGCTCCCCCAAGGTCGAGTCCGTCACCTCCAGAATGTCATCCATCCATCTTGCCCTTGGTCGGCCCCTCTTCCTTTTGCCTTCCACTTTCCCTAGCATCAGCATCTTCTCCAGGGTATCCTGTCTTCTCATGATGTGGCCAAAGTACTTCAGTTTTGCCTTTAATATCATTCCCTCAAGTGAAGTGAGCAGTCTGGCTTGATTTCCTGGAGTATGGACTGGTTTGATCTTCTTGCAGTCCAAGGCACTCTCAGAATTTTCCTCCAGCACCACAGTTCAAAAGCATCTATCTTCCTTCACTCAGCCTTCCTTATGGTCCAGCTCTCGCAGCCATCCATTACTACAGGGAATACCATTGCTTTAACTATGCGGATCTTTGTTGTCACTGTGATGTCTCTGCTCTTAACTATTTTATCAAGATTTGTCATTGCTCTCCTCCCAAGAAGTAAACGTCTTCTGATTTCCTGGCTGCAGTCAGCGTCTGCAGTAATCTTTGCACCTAGAAAGACAAAGTCTGTCACTGCCTCCTCGTTTTCTCCCTCTATTTGCCAGTTATCAATCAAGCTGGTTGCCATAATCTTGGTTTTTTTGAGGTTGAACTGCAACCCAGCTTTTTCACTTTCTTCTTTCATCTTCGTCAGAAGGTTCCTCAGCTCCTCTTCGCTTTCAGCCATCAGAGTGGTATCATCTGCATATCTGAGATTGTTAATGTTTCTTCCAGCGATTTTAACTCAAGCCCAGCATGTCGCATGATGTGTTCTGCGTACAGGTTGAATAGGTAGGGTGAGAGTATACAACCCTGCCGTACTCCTTTCCCAATCTTAAACTAGTCCGTTGTTCTGTGGTCTGTTCTTACTGTTGCTACTTGGTCGTTATACAGATTCCCCACGAGGCAGACAAGATGACTTGGTATCCCCATACCACCAAGAACTTGCCACAATTTGTGGTGATCCACACAGTCCAAGCCTTTAGAATAGTCAATAAAACAGAAAGAGATGTTTTTCTGAAACTCCCTGGCTTTCTCCGTTATCCAGCAGATATTGGCAATTTGGTCTCTAGTTCCTCCGCCTTTTCAAAACCCAGCTTGTACATCTGGCAATTCTCGTTCCATGAATTGCTGGAGTCTACCTTGCAAGATCTTGAGCATTATCTTACTGGCATGTGAAATAAGTGCCACTGTTCGATAGTTTGAACATTCTTTGGTGCTTCCCTTTTTTGGTATGGGGATATAGGTTGATTTTTTCCAATCTGTTGGCCATTCTTGTGTTTTCGAAATTTGCTGGCATATGGCATGCATCACCTTGACAGCATCATCTTGCAAGATTTTAAACAGTTCAGCTGGGATACTGTTATCTCCTGCTGCCTTGTTATTAGCAATGCTTCTTAAGGCCCATTCAACCTCACTCTTCAGGATGTCTGGCTCTAGCTCACTGACCACACCGTCAAATCTATCCCTGATATTATTATCCTTCCTATACAGATCTTCCATATATTCTTGCCACCTTTTCTTGCTCTCTTCTGCTTCTGTTAGGTCCTTGCCATCTTTGTTTTTGATCATACACATTTTTGCCTGGAATTTACCTCCGATGTTTCTAATTTTCTGGAAGAGGTCTCTTGTCCTTCCTATTCTATTATCTTCTTCCGCTTCCGCGCATTGCTGGTTTAAAAATAATTCCTTATCTCTTCTGCCTAACCTCTGGAATTTGGCATTTAATTGGGCATATCTCCCCCTATCACTGTTGCCTTTTGCTTTCCTTCTTTCTTGGGCTGCTTCCAGTGTCTCAGCAGACAGCCATCTTGCCTTCTTGGTTTTCTTTTTCTTTGGGACGTTTTTTGTTGCCGCCTCCTGAACAATGTTGCAAACTTCTGTCCATAGTTCTTCCGGGACCCTATCTACTAAATCTAGTCCCTTAAATCTATTCTTCACTTCCACTGCATGTTCATTAGGAATATTGGTGAGCTCATATCTAACTGATCTGTGGGTCTTCCCTATTCTCTTTACTCTGATTCTAAATTGTGCAATAAGAAGTTCGTGATCTGAACTACAATCAGCTCCAGGTCTTGTTTTTACCAACTGCATAGATGTCCGCCACCTTTGGCTACAAAGGATGTAGTCAATCTGATTTCGGTGTCGACCTTCTGGTGAAGTCCATGTATAAAGTCGTCTCTTCGGTTGTTGGAAGAGAGTGTTTGTTATGCACAGTGAGTTGTCTTGGCAACATTCTATCAGCCTATGTCCTGCTTCGTTTTGTTCTCCCAGACCATGCTTGCCTGTAATTCCAGGTGTCGTTTGACTACCCACCTTAGCATTCCAGTCTCCTGTAATGTAAATAACATCTTTGTTTGGCATACTATCCAGTAGGTGCTGCAGATCCTCATAGAACTGATCTACTTCTGCTTCTTCAGCATCTGTGGCTGGGGCGTATATTTGGATCACTGTGATGTTAAATGGCTTACCCTGAATTCAAATTGTGATCATTCTGTTGTTTTTTGGATTGTATCCAAGCACTGCTTTAGCCACTTTATTATTAATTATGAAGGCTACTCCATTTCTTCTGTGGTCCTCTTGTCCACAGTAGTAGATCTGGTGGCCATTTGATGTGAAGTGGCCCATTCCAGTCCATTGCAGTTCACTGACACCCAAAATGTCTATATTTAATCTGGACATCTCCCCAATAACCACATCCAATTTCCCCTGGCTCATAGATCTTACATTCCAGGTTCCTATGGTGTGTTGATCTTTAGAACATCGGATTCGTCGTTCACCACCAGCACCATTGGCTGCTAGCTGACCTTTCGGCTTTGAGCTAGCTGCGTCACCACATCTGGGGCTAGTTGAACTTATCCTCTGTTCCTCCCCAGTAGCATTTTGACCATCTTCTGACCTGAGAGTCCCATCTTCCGATGGTATACCGACATATCTCTGGTTATACTGATCCATTTAGTTTTCATGGCAAGGATAATGGGTTGGGTTGCTGTTTCCTTCCCCAGGGATCGTATTTAGTCTGACCTCTCTGCCATGACCTTCCCATCTTGTGTGTCCCTTCACGGTTTAGCTCATGACGTCATTGAGGTGCTCAAGCTCCAGCACCACGACAAGGTAACGATCTCCTTTGCTGGAGATTATAAAATAATATATGTGTGTATTTGGAGAAAACTAACACTTATTTCTTTCAAGAAAGCAAATGGGGACTTTCCTTGGAGACTGGCAGCAGGTGACCTGTGCTGGTTCAGTCTGCTGCTGAAGCATTATCTGCTGGTGGGCAACATCGTCCTCTGGATTGGACACACCTTCAAACAGAGGAGACCTTGAAATAGAGGACCATTCTCTGTAAACTAGGACCCATGGCCAATTTCCAGGGACATTGGAGCCTAAACCTGCACCAGAGCTTTACCCTTTGCTGTCTCTCAATTCTTCAATATTTGCCGACTGCTAACGGTTCAGAACAGGGACAAGTGGAAGACAACAAAAGGAAGACAAAAGGGGTAGGAGATCTATTTGTAGACATAAATCTGAAGTAGAGAAGGGTGCCGTGTGTGTGTGTGTGTGTGTGATAAGATTCTCCCTATGATAAATTATCACCCTCTTTTGAGAAAGGATTGCATACTTACATGAAGCATATTGATTCCATCTTCTCCAGACAGTTTCTTTTCAAAGTCTCCACTCAGTTTCCTGTTTTCCTCTCTAATGCTCCGATGTTTGCATACAAAGAACTCAGCAATGTTGGCCTTGCATCTTCTAAATCATTTCAAGTTGTCTGGGGAAGTAAAAGAAGAATGCTCCACTGGGAAAGAAGACAGATTAAGCAACAAGTACGGCCGAGGGTTGGTTCATTCATTGCATTTTCCTAACACGAGGATAATAACGCACATGTTTCTCCATCGCTGCAATGTACTTCTGGCAGGAAAAGCACTTCTGCCGTACTCTGTATGTGAATTGTATACTTGGTGGTATTTATTTATTCATTCCCATGTATGCGCTGCCTTATGGCCCACCCAAGACCTTTAGGAGAACTCTCAATATGAGTTCCATATAAAACAAAACTCTTCAGCATCTTGGGTTGGATCCAGATTTAGGCATGTGCAACTGGGCTGGCAGAAATGGTCTCTCCCCACCTCCTTCTCCCAATGGCAGCCCCTCAAACTTCATGAAAATGCAACATAGAGGGTCAGCAGCCCCTGCTGAATGGGATGAGCTGTGGTGTGGAGGGAGATTAGGGATCCCAAAAAATCCAGTGGAGGCACCTTCCTTGAGCGGAGCCCTTCAATCAATGGAGGGTAGATCCTGGATCCAACCCCTCAAGTGCAGCAAGATTTTAAAAAAGAAAGAGCAGATCAAATGCAGATGACAACCCACCAAAGCCATCCATCATCATCATCATCATAAATAAACACACGCCCACACACACCTTGGTCATCTTCCTGAAAGCGAGTAGGCCTGGTGGATTTCCCCTGGTAGAAAGTACCACAAGTTGGGTGCCACTGCCAAAAAAGCAAAAACACAGCCACAGTTCCTTGCCTGCACCAGTTTCATATCCAAAGCCCAGGGAATTCAGAAGATGGCTTCATAGGTGGGAGGGTACTTATGGGGAAAGAAGGCTCCCTACATGTGCTTGACTACATGGAAGTTATCTCTATACACAAAGAAATGTAACTATAAGGGATGCAATGTTCTCAAGCATCACATGTTTTTGCTAGCCTTTTCATTTATTCCTGAAGCCTGTTGCATCATGCACAACTTTACTGACCTTGGGAGCTCTACAGTGTTTTTCCTTCAGCACCACATCATGAGTGGGAAATACGTTCAGCACTGAGGGTCACGTCAGAGCAATTGTAAACTGCAGAAGATGACCTTTGTACTAGCATGTAGTTGGAACAATCCAAGCACTTAAAATTGCATCGCTTTCCTGGAATTGTGCCTATTATTTGCAAGTTATTTTCAATACCAAGGTGATATGTGGCATGTACCACTCCATTGTCAAACCTATCCTTGGAGTCATGAGGACTAGAAACATCTCTAATAAACACAAACAGGAATTTTCAGGGTCCAAACCATGGTAAAAACCCTAGACGACCGCACAGTACTTTGGGAACTTAATATAGACCACAATCTTCATATTATCCAACCCTACACTTATACCCTTCAGGCTGCACTATATAATCTACTCTTTTCTTTAATCAGCTGGAGTCCCTTTTTCCATACATTTATTTGCACAAGGTATTGAGCCTTGAGCAATGTTTTGGGTTGTTCTTTTTGTACATTAAGCTAGTTTTACCAGTAAAATAAGAGTAGGAGGAAAAACACATTTCTGAACATTTCAGATACTATTTGCTGTGCTGTGATTTTGCAGAAAGACATCAGTTAAATAGTGCTTGGAAATAATTATGGGTTTTATCTCTGTGGTGCTTCCAGATGGAGGGCTCCTAGCGTTACCGATCAAAAGACACTTTTTTTTGTCTTTTTTTGTACAGCTATTCTATCTCTTCTTCCTTAACAGATTTTTTTTCTGGTAAGAAAAAAGATGGAAAAAGTGAAGATGATGTCACGTGGACTCCCTGTAAATTTCTTTTAATGTGGGAGGATGATTGCACGATAAAAACCTCATCTGGAAGCATCTACTATTTCATAGTGTCCTGGCTTCCTGTCAGATAGTCTCTTCTCATCCTGTCTCACCATGGAATAAGGAACGAATTTCATGTCTCTGATATTTTCTGTCCCCTTCTCTTCTGTCTGGATAGTTTTACTCATCCCTTCCCTCCACCTAGTGATGGGCAAACCACATGACCTCCAGTTCAGGAGCAGGGGATCCATTGTGGAGAAATCCAGGCCAATTGGGACTCCAAATTTCCCCGGTGCCCTGACGCATCCTCCAGATTTTGCGGGGCATTTTTCCGGCTTTAAAAAAAGGCAAGATATGCTAAATCCAACTACAATTAGTGTATCTTGGGCAAATTACGGCAGTCGTTTCCATATTTTACACCATTTGCTGCTGTAAAGTACTTACTTCTACATAAATTGCTGCTGTAAAGTGCTTGTTGTTGTTGTTCAGTCGTTCAGTCGTGTCCGACTCTTCGTGACCCCATGGACCATAGCACGCCAGGCCTTCCTGTCCTGCGCTCTCTCCCGGAGCATGCTCAAGTTCATATTCATTGCATCCGTGATGCTATCTAGCCATCTCATCCTCTGCCGTCCCCTTCTCCTTTTGCCTTCAGTCTTTCCCAGCATCAGGGTCTTTTCCAGGGAGTTTTCTCTTCGCATTAGGTGGCCAAAATATTGGAGCTTCAGCTTCAGTATCTGTCCTTCCAATGAGCACTCAGGGTTGATTTCCTTTAGGATGGACTGATTTGACCTCCTTGCAGTCCAGGGGACTCGTAAGAGTCTTCTCCAGCACCACAGTTCGAAAGCATCAATTCTTCGGTGCTCAGCCTTCCTTATAGTCCAGCTCTCACAGCCATACATTACTACTGGGAAAACCATAGCTTTGATTAGACAGGCCTTTGTCGGCAAGGTGATGTCTCTGCTTCTTACTATGCTGTCTAGGTTTGCCATAGCTTTCCTCCCAAGGAGCAAGCGTCTTTTAATTTCATGGCTACAGTCACCGTCTGCAGTGATCTTGGAGCCCAAGAAAGTAAAATCTGTCACTGCTTCCATTTCTTCCCCTCCTATATGCCAGGAAGTGATGGGGCCAGATGCCATGATCTTCGTTTTTTTAATGTTGAGTTTCAAACCAGCTTTTGCACTCTCCTCTTTCACCCTCAACAAGAGGCTCTTGAGATCATCTTCGCTTTCTGCCATTAGGGTGGTATCGTCTGCATATCGGAGGTTGTTGATAATTCTCCCAGCAATCTTAATTCCGACCTCTGATTCATCCAACCCGGCATTTCTCATGATGTACTCTGCATATAAGTTAAATAAGCAGGGTGACAATATGCAGCCTTGTCGTACTCCTTTCCCAATTTTGAACCAATCGGTTGTTCCATGTCTGGTTCTTACTGTTGCTTCTTGACCCTCGTACAGGTTTCTCAGGAGACAGGTAAGGTGGTCTGGTACTCCCATCACTTTAAGAATTTGCCACAGTTTGTTGTGATCCACACAATCAAAGGCTTTAGCGTAGTCAATGAAGCAGAAATAGACGTTTTTCTGGAATTCTCTTGCTTTCTCCATGATGCAGCGAATGTTGGCGATTTGATCTCTAGTTCCTCTGCCTCTTCGAAACCCAGCTTGTACTTCCGGTAGTTCTCGGTTCGCATACTGCTGAAGCCTAGCTTGTAGGATTTTGAGCATCACCTTGCTGGCATGTGAAATGAGCGCAATTGTGCGGTAGTGTGAACACTCTTTGGCGTTGCCCTTCTTTGGAATTGGAATGTAAACTGACCTTTTCCAGTCTTGTGGCCACTGTTGAGTGTTCCAGATTTGTTGACATATTGAATGCAGCACTTTAACAGCATCATCTTTTAGGATTTTAAATAGTTCGGCTGGAATACTGTCATCTCCGCTAGCTTTGTTGTTACTAATGCTTGCTAAGGCCCACTTGACTTCACTCTCGAGGATGTCCGGCTCAAGTTCAGTGACCGCACTATCATGGCTATCAGGGACATTCAGATCTTTCCTGTATAGTTCTTCTGTGTATTCTTGCCACCTCTTCTTAATCTCATCTGCTTCTGTTAGGTCCCTGCCTTCTTTGTCCTTTATCATGCCCGTCTTTGCACAAAACGTTCCCTTGAGATCTCCAATTTTCTTGAAGAGATCTCTAGTCTTTCCCATTCTGTTGTTTTCCTTGATTTCTTTGCATTGTTCATTTAAGAAGGCCTTCTTGTCTCTCCTTGCTATTCTCTGGAACTCTGCGTTCAGTTGGGTATATCTTCCCCTTTCTCCCTTGCTTTTCGCTTCCCTTCTTTCGTGAGCTACTTGTAAAGCCTCATCAGACAGCCACTTGGCTTTCTTGCATTTCTTTTTCTTTGAGATGGATTTCGTTGCTGCCTCCTGAACAATGTTACGGACCTCCGTCCATAGTTCCTCAGGCACTCTGTCTATCAGGTCTAATCCCTGAAATCTATTCCTCACCTCCACTGTATATTCATCAGGGATATGATTTAGGTCATACCTGAACGGTTTAGTGGTTTTCCCGACGTTCTTCAATTTAAGCTGAAATTTTGCAAGAAGCAGCTCATGATCTGAGCCACAGTCAGCTCCAGGTCTTGTTTTTACTGACTGTATGGAGCTTCTCCATCTTTGGCTGCAAAGGACATAATCAATCTGATTTCGATATTGACCATCTGGTGACGTCCATGTGTAGAGTCGCCTCTTGTGCTGTTGGAAAAGAGTGTTTGCTATGATCACTGTGTTCTCTTGGCAAAACTCTATTAGCTTTTGTCCTGCTTCATTTTGTACACCAAGGCCATGCCTGCCTGTTATCCTGGTGATTTCTTGATTTCCTACTTTAGCATTCCAATCCCCTATGATGAAGAGGACATCTTTTTTTGGTGTTAGTTCTAGAAGGTGTTGTAGGTCTTCATAGAACCGATCAACCTCAGCTTCTTCGGCCTCAGTGGTTGGGGCATAGACTTGAATTACTGTGATGTTGAATGGTTTGCCTTGGATTCGTACTGAGATCATTCTATCATTTTTAAGATTGTACCCCAGTACTGCTTTTCCCACCCTTTTGTTGACTATGAGTGCTACTCCATTTCTTCTAAGGGATTCTTGCCCACAATAGTAGATATGATGGTCACCTGAATTAAATTCGCCCATGCCTGTCCATTTTAGTTCGCTGATTCCCAAGATGTCGATGTTCAATCTTGCCATCTCATGTTTGACCACCTCCAGCTTACCTTGATTCATTGATCTGACATTCCAGGTTCCTAAACAATATTGTTCTTTACAGCATCGGATTTTCTTTTCACCACCAGACACATCCACAGCTGAGTGTCCTTTCGGCTTTGGCCCAGCCGCTTCACTCTTTCTGGCGCTACTTGGAAATACCTTCTGCTCTTCCCCAGTAGCATATTGGACACCTTCCGACCTGAGGGGCTCATCTTCCGGCGTCATATCTTTTAGATACGTTCTAAAATACGTTCCATGGGGTTTTCTTGGCAAGAATACTGGAGTGGGTTGCCATTTCCTTCTCCAGTGGACCACATTTTGTCAGAACTCTCTGCCATGACCTGTCCGTCCTGGGTGGCCCTGCACGGCACAGCTTATGGCTTCACTGAGTTACGCAAGCCCCTTCGCCACAACAAGGCAGTGATCCATGAAGGGGTGTAAAGTGCTTACTTATATGTAAATGGCGACCGTAAGGCACTTATGGCTGCAATTTGATTTTATTATTTATTTATTTATTTATTTATTTATTTCTATACTGCCCAATAGCCGAAGCTCTCTGGGCGGTTCACAAAAACTAAAACCAAACAACACACAATAAAACAATTTAAAATATATAGAACATTAAAACCACAATATAACAATACAACCACAATAAAACCTAGCAGCAGTGCAGGAGTTTAAAATACAGATTTAAAACAGCAAAGATAAAAATTTAGAAAGCTAAAATGCCTGGGAAAATAAAAAGGTCTTCACCTGGCGCCGAAAGGAGTACAATGTAGGCGCCAGGCGAACCTCACTAGGGATATACATATCCCTATATATTATACTACATATAATTGATGTAGAAGTAGGTGCTTTACAGCCACACGTGGTGTAAAATACAGAAATTACAGCCATAACTTGCCCAATATACACTAACTGCAGCCGCAGTTAACATATCTTGCCGGAAAACTGCCCTGCACAAAATCTGGAGGACAGCCAGGAAAGGGGACCTGGTCCGCTGCAGACGCCCCAGGTCAGATTCTTGGGAATCCAGCCACATTGGAGTCCACAGTGGATTTCTCCAGCATCCCTACCTCCACCAGAACCCATTCTTAAGTTGCCACCTGCACAGCTCCAAATAAGGAACACATCATGAGAATGTAAGGAGATGACATACTTCGTCTGTTCAGATAATAGAACATACTGTCTTTCTAATGTATTACATTTAAGCTGTTCTTTGCAGTTAAGTTCAGTGGTGTAGTGTACATTTTGACGTGCAGGGGCTCATCATGACAGTTCCCATAGCCATCCCCACAAGGAGAGCCCAAAAATTCAGGCAGCTGTATTGACCTGATCAACAAACCAGTTCTAGGAGTTTTCATCTAGGAATGATTCCTTCGAATAAGGAACAGGTGGTAAGCCTATCTGTGCATCTTCCTGGTCTCAACTGCACATGCCCTATAAGGCTTAAGAATCAGAAGTTTGCAAGTGCCAGAGTGATATCAAGGACATGGCCTATTCTTGGAATAGTTTGTGCCACTCGCTGTTGCTCTCATAACAGTGAGATCACTGTGTACTCAGGCACTCTTTGGATTTGGGCTTGCCTTTGCTCCCATGTTAATTGTTTCCACCCATGCTCCCCCCATGTATGCATATTTACATATAATGGCCTGTGGCCTTGGACAGTCTTATTAATATATTTGCTTGATTTAAGCAATTTCCTTTTCATAACTATTTCACTTTTTTACACAGCATGAAAAAAAAATCTGTATCATAGAAAAAGCAAGTGAAGACAGATGTGCATAAAGGAAAAAGCTCTTTAATAGGTCTTACAAAACCTTTTGACGGCCACAATTTTTTTCCCTTAAAAGGTATTGGAATTGACAATTACAAACGTTTGCATTGGGGCAGTTACATAATTTTCCTCTTGCCAGTGCCTGTAAGACATTTCAGTCATTTCCGTCACACTTGGCATTCCCTAGTGTGCCAGTGCATTCAGTTTCAATTAAATTATGTTCCTTTGAAGTGCATTACACTGATTCTCAGAATCAGAGGAAAGGAGCAGGATCACCACGTTTGTTTATTAGGGTTTTACTCATTGGATAGAACAAGCGGAGGTGAGTCATCTCTGTGTTATTTCTGCAGATCTAGGGCCAACGAGATGTGATGTGATAGACCCATGGTGAGTCGCCCCAAGTTGTTGTTCTGTGTGATTCACTGAAGGGAGCCAAGAACTTGATCAGAGCAGTGGTGATTTTATAGAATCCCCCCTTGTCTACTCAAAATGCCCTCTTCCACCATAATCCCCCAAGCAGACCATCCAGTGGTGTAATGGTAAATGTTGACACTGTTCATCAGGACAGTCCCCATAACTATAGCTCCAGAAAGGCAGGCAGCTGTGTTGATCCATATCAACAAACCAGTTCTAGCACTTTTCATCTCCTCCAGGAGCAGGTCTTTGGTAAAGCTAATCCATCTTCGCTGTCCATTGAAGATGAAGCCTTCCCAAAATTCTTTGCATTACAGTAGGGATAGCCAGCAACTCTATATTGTTGCTGCGAAATAGTTTTCCCCACCAGCTGCTGTGAGGATTACTGCTAACCTCAGAGGAAAGAGGGAAGCTTGAGAGGGGTGGAAGATGATATTATCGTCCCTGCTAATCAAAAAATCCCAGGGCTTTGACCCTGCGAGCCCTGGCTCCACTACACTACTGACACATCACGTTGACCCTGTATTTTGTTCCCCCGTGAATCCACAAGGAGCGTTTGACAGGAAAAAAATCCAGCCATCTCCTCCCTTTCTCACCTTCAGGTAATAATTCCTGGCTTTGATGGCCCAGCATCCCCTACCTATTTGCAGCTCACCTCATTGTCCAGTGGCTTTGTTTGCTCCCCCCTTTTCTGAGACCCACCCCGTACAAATGAGGGATTTGGAGCTTGCTTTGTCTTTTGCCTGGGGAAACTCTCTGGACCCAGTTGTGGGCAGACCCAGGCTTTGCCATGCAAAAGGGAAGATCACCTTGTGTGTAAGTTACTAGAAGTCAGGCTGCAATCCTATTCACACTTACCTGTGACTAAGCCACATTGAACACAATAGGATTTATGTCTATGTAGACATGCATAAGATTGCACTCTAAGTTAGGATTTCCTAAGTGTAAAGGACCAGTTAGAAATAGTTAAGAGCAGAGACATAACGACCAAGTAGCAACGGTAAGAACAGACCACGGAACAACGGACTGGTTTAAGATTGGGAAAGGAGTACAGCAGGGTTGTATACTCTCACCCTACCTATTCAACCTGTACACAGAACACATCATGCGACGTGCTGGACTTGATGAAGCCAAGGCTGGAGTTAAAATCGCTGGAAGAAACATTAACAATCTCAGATATGCAGATGATACCACCTTGATGGCTGAAAGCGAGGAGGAGCTGAGGAACCTCATGACGAAGGTGAAAGAAGAAAGTGCAAAAGCTGGCTTGCAGTTAAACCCCCAAAAAACCAAGATTATGGCAACCAGCTTGATTGATAACTGGCAGATAGAGGGAGAAAACGAGGAGGCAGTGACAGACTTTGTCTTTCTAGGCACAAAGATTACTGCAGACGCTGACCGCAGCCAGGAAATCAGAAGACGTTTACTTCTTGGGAGGAGAGCAATGACAAATCTTGATAAAATAGTGAAGAGCAGAGACATCACACTGACAACAAAGGTCTGCATAGTTAAAGCAATGGTATTCCCTGTAGTAACCGATGACTGCTAGAGCTGGACCATAAGGAAGGCTGAGTGAAGGAAGATAGATGCTTTTGAACTGTGGTGCTGAAGGAAAATTCTGAGAGTGCCTTGGACTGCAAGAAGATCAAACCAGTCCATACTCCAGGAAATCAAGCCAGACTGCTCACTTCACTTGAGGGAATGATATTAAAGGCAAAACTGAAGTACTTTGGCCACATAATGAGAAGACAGGGTACCCTGGAGAAGATGCTGATGCTAGGGAAAGCGGAAGGCAAAAGGAAGAGGGGCCGACCAAGGGCAAGATGGATGGATGACATTCTGGAGGTGACGGACTCGACCTTGGGGGAGCTGGGGGTGGCGACGGCTGACAGGAAGCTCTGGCGTGGGCTGGTCCATGAAGTCACGAAGAGCCGGAAGCGACTGAACGAATAAACAACAACAACAACAACAACAACTGTTATTTTGAAGGCAACCTCTTATTTCTCTGACTTCTTTGATCAGGATCCTTAATAGTACCTTAAACTGGGAACTAGCATGGATTATGTGTTTATAAGTGTGCTTTCACCTACAGCCAACTGCTGTGCATAAAGCAGCAATGGGGGGATCCAGCCCACATTTAGCTTACGGAGGTTCCCCATCTGACCTACAGAAGTTCCCCACCCAAGCCCTAGGTTCCCAATCATGCACCACTACAATGGAGGAAAAATCCCTGTTGTTACATCGAGGGACAACATCGCAGATTCCCTTTTGCATGCTTTTCCTCTAGCACCAGCTGAGTAAACCTTCATGGGCCACACCATCAGGACAGTGAGTCACATGAGGAGGAGGTTCCTCTGAGCTCCAGCCAGATCCCTTTTCCTCAGCAGAGAGAGGCAGGGTGTTCCGTGCCTCTCTCTGCACATAGGAAGGTAACATGGTTGGGTCTCTCTCTTCCACATGTTCAAACCAAGATATTCAAATGGGGAGGGTGGAGGCAGTACCCAGGAGTAAATCACAAAGAATAGAAACAGGTTCTCAGGATGCAAAAAAACAATGACATTATTGTAGGAAGCCCAGTGCATTTAGGCCTTTTTAGCCTTCTTCAGGGGGTAGAGAAAAAAGTCTGCAGAATTCTTTTGCAAAAGATTGTCTCCTGTGTCAATCTACTGTGTTGATGACACAGGAGAAAAGCTTTTGCAAAAAAAATTCTGCAGACTTTTTTCTCTATTCCCTGAAGAAGGCCTAAACATAAGAAAAAGGCAAAAATGCATTAGGCTTCCTACTATATACCATCAGGGCCAGAAATATTGGAACAAGGATAACTGTTTTGGCAGTTGGCCTCTGTACACCACCACATTGAAGTTGAAAGGAAACACACCCAGATGGGAGTGAAGGCAGGACTTTCAGCTGTAATTCAAGGGATGTGACAAAAGTGGGGCACTAACCATTCAGGAAGGACAGCCAGTGGCATACACGCACCCCCATCGTTGGTGGCTCATAAGTAATGGAACAAACCAACATCATTTCAAACATAAGGATCGCCTTTAATACCTGGATGAAAATCCTTTGAAGTCAATGACTGCCTGAAGTCTGGAACCCATGGACATGACCAAATGCTGAGTTCCCTCCCTCGAGATGCCTTGCCAGGCCTTTACTACAGCTGCCTTCAGCTGCTGCTTGTTTGTGGGTCTTTCTGCCTTCAGTCTTGTCTTCAGGAAGTGAAAAGCATGCTCTATTGGGTTGAGATCAGGTGACTGACTTGGCCATTGAAGAACATCCCACTTCTTTGCCTGGAGAAACTCTTGGGTAGCTTTTGCTGTATGTTTTGGGTCATTATCCATCCGCAATATGAAGAGGCGTCCTGTCAGTTTGGCAGCATTCGGCCGAATCTGAGAAGGAAGTATAGCCCTATACATTTCAGAATTCATCCTGCTGCTTTTATCAGCAGTCAGGTCATCAATAAACACCAGTGACCTGGTTCCATTGGCAGCCATACAAGCCCATGCCATAACGCTGCCTCCACCATGTTTGACAGATGATGTGGTATGCTTTGGATCATGAGCTGTTCCTTTCCTTCTCCGTACTTTTCTCTTCCCATCATTCTGGTACAAGTTCATATTGGTTTCATCAGTCCAAAGAATCTTATTCCAGAACTGGGCAGGCTTTTTTAGGTGTTTGCTTTGCTGGCAAAGGCTAATCTGGTCTGTCTGTTCTTGAGCGTTACCAGTGGTTTGCACCTTGTTGTGAAGCCTCTGTATTTACATTCATAAAGCCGTCTCTTGACTAGATGTTGACAATGACATGCCTACCTCCTCAAGAGCGTTCTTGACCTGGCTAAATGTTGTGAAAGGGTTCATCTTCACCATGAGCAGAATTTTGTGGTCATCCACTTTAGTTGTCTTCCGTGGTCTTCCAGGCCTTTTGCTGTTGCTGAGCTTGCCAGTTAATTCCTTCTTTTTCAGGATGTTTCAAACTGTTGTGTTGGCCACTCCTGATGTTTTTGCTATCTCTCTGATGGGTTTATTTTGTTTCCTCAGCCTAATGATAGCCTCCCTCACTCGCATGGACACCTCTTTGGACCTCATGTTGGGAGTTCCAGGGAACAGCTACCAAATGCAAATGTAACACTCAGAACCACCTCCAGGCCTTTTCTCTGCTTGATTAGTCATGGGGCACCCAGGAAACAGGCCACACCTGGCCATGCAGCTGCTTGTCAGCCTTTCGTTCCATTACTTATGAGCCACCAACAATGGGTGTGTGCGTGTATGCCACTGGCTGTACTTCCTGAATGGTTAGTGCCCCACTTTTGTTGAACCCCTTGAATTACAGCCAAAAGTCCTGACTTCACTCCCACCTGGGTGTGTTTCCTTCCAACTTCAACGTGGTGGTGTACAGAGGCCAACTGCCAAAACAGTTACCTTTGTTCCAATATTTCTGGCCTTGACTGTATGTGTGTGTGTATATGTGTATATGTATATGTATATGTGTGTATGTATATGTATGAATGTATGTATATATATGTGTGTGTGTGTGTGTGTGTGTGTATAACATCCTGAGAACCTGTTTCTCTTCTTTGTGACTACCCAGGCAACACAAAGTGAGCCTCTCAGCCTTTGTTCTACCTCATAAGAATGGTGTGAGTGAGGTATTCATTACAGGTGGGAAGAGGAGGTGCTTGACCCTTGATGTTTTTCTCATAAAGAATCTGGCCCCCCCGAGTCCATGGCAGAACGGAACACTTACCTCTGCCTCCCCGTGGAATCCTCTTTGGCCGGACCTTCCAGGCTCTGGAGTGCCAGCAATATGGCCGCCATACCATGTCGCTGGCTGAAAGGGATTGACTGCGGACACAAATGGGGTCCAGGACGCCATTTGCAGCTGTAAATGTCTTAGTTTAAGGTAAGGTCTTAGTTTAAACTAAGCTGCAAATGGTGTCCTGGACGCCATTTGCATCTGCAGTCAATTCCCTTCAGCCAGCGATATGGCATGGTGGCCATATCGCTGGCACTTTGGAGCCAGCCAGCGGCTCTACGGAATCGCTGCAGAGTGGAGCCAGCCAAAGAGGATTCCAGGGGGAGGAACGGATCGCCTCCCCCCCTGCAGGTGAATTCCCCATGGACCAGCAGGTAGGGAATCTGCCCATCCCTCTGAGCTACTTGCTTTGGGTCTCAGGCCAGCATTAAGCTACCTTGTCATTAGTTTGTGATCCTGGTGCCTGGCCTGCCATCCTGGACCCCTGGACCTTGAAGAGTTGGCACAGTCCTATTTCCTTTGTGGACACCTTCATGCACTACCTTCCTGGACTGAATGAACCCTCTGCGGGAAAGATCCATTGCTACCTGGCTGGGCACTAGGGCTATTGATGTTGAATGAGTGGAAGCCACAACATCAGCAGATGTTCAACATGAGGTTCAACATCAATGTGATGTTCAACATCAGCATCAACCACAACTTCAACATTTGCACAACATCAACAGCGCTTGCTAGCATGACATGTTTCCTGGAACCACTAGCAAGCACTATTGATGTCTTTCAGAACTGGTTTCTGCTACTGCAATGCCAATACCACTAGGGTAGGGATGTCGCGAGCATCTGTTTGGGGGCTCGAGCTCAGCAGGTCCCCGCCAGTTCGGTCCCCCCAACACCAGTCCATGACTTCCTGCTCTTGCCCAACTCGGCCCATGCCAAGTCGGACAAGCACGGCAGCCCTCACTCCTTGCCAAGTGGCAACGGCAGGATGGGAAGCCTTCCCGTCCTGCAGCGGAGAGCAACTATGCCCCTCTCTGCCGGTGCTTGGCAGAGTGCGGTGAAGTTGCTCTGGGTGGCAGGGGCGGCGGGAGAAGCCTTCTCCCATCGCCACCACCACCCAAAGCAACTGGGCCTCTCTCTGCCGAGCACCGGCAGAGAGGGGCGCAGTTGCTCTGGGCAGCAGCAGAGATGGCAGGATGGGAAGCAAGAGGGAAGCAGCAACAGTGGTGCTTGGCAGAGAGGGCTGCAGTTGTTCGCGGTGGCAGCAACAAGTGCTCACTGGGCCCCTGCGGAACACCAGCCAGCTCAGCTCGCGTCCCAGAGTGAGCCAGGTGCGGCAGTGGACAGGGTTCTGGCGAGTGGATCACGAGGCGGACTCAGGTGAGTTCGCACAACCCCACACTAGTGTGCAGGCACCACTGGATTCTTCGCTATGGCCCTACCTCCCTACTATGCAGCAGCTCTTTACAGATTTGGGGGGACCCTAGCAGGCTGCCCTCGGTGCTCTCTGCGTGCCTGCAATAATGCCGCCACGAGGCTTCCCTGCTGATGGCATCTATGGCACCCACCATCCTTGGCCTCCCCCTCACACGCAAGCAGGGTTACCCCATGGCAGTCCATTCCAGCAGAGCAGCTGCTGAGTAACCTGCTCACACAAGGGAGGGGAGACTGGGCAGCCTGCCCCTCCAGCTCATGAGCTGGCTTAGCTGGAGGTATCAACAGAACCTGTGGGCAGGATAAAAGCAAAGTATCAGCAAGGCAACAGTGGCAACAAGGAACGTATGCATAGTTACAAGTTTACCTTCAAAAATTGTGAATATGTTGTTTGGGAAGTAAGGATCCCTTGCTGAGTATAGAAGTGAATGTAATGAACTTCAACACATGAACTGGAGTTTGTTCCTCCCTTCCCCCCTGCCTCACTTCCTGTCCTCCTCAGACTATATGACAAGGATGGAGAACCTCAGGACTGAGAGTCAAATCTGGCTCACTGAGGGTCTCCAGTCCTCCAGGGTTCCCCAGATAACCATGCCCCTTCCTCTGGCCCCGCCCCTTTCCCATAACCACCAATAGTTTAGTGGCTTCCCAGCTTTTGCGCAGTTTTTCCCCATTCTAAAAGGTTAAAATTCCTCTCTCAAGGCTTAGTTACTGGCAGTCATCACTTTAAACTAAACTATTCTAGTATGTTTGGAATCTTTTTGCCCTGCCCCTTTTTGCTTTTAGCCCTGCCCCTTTTGCCTTCAGCCCCACCTGCCACTGGAACCTGAGCCCACCACTGGAACCCACCAAATCCACCACTGGAACCCAGCACTGGAACCAGCCCACCACTGGAACCAGCCCACCACTGGAAATCATCAGCCTGCCACTGGAACCTAGCACTGGAACCCACCAAACCCACCACTGGCACCTGAGCGCTCCTTCGAAATGGAGTTCAACCCTCAGGCTGAAAGAGGTTCTGCACACTTGCTATTAGACAGGGGTAGACAACCTTTTCATATCTGTGGGCACATTTGCCAGCTGGCCATTCCTTCCAGGGCAGGACTTCCAGAGGTGGGATCTCCAGTTAGGATGGGACATCCAGTCTCCAAACGGTTAAGGTTAACCTGTTAAGGGGCATGGTTTAGAGCTGAGGTCCCCATTTTCACTACTGTCATGGTACTTGCAGATGCTGGGCTGCTGGCTCCCTGCTATAAGAGGAGTCCACCATTTCCAGTCAGCAAGCAAAACCATAGACCATCATAAACGAAAGCCTTGATGGAAACAAAGCCATAGGTGAGCCCTCCCAACCTGGTGCCCTCCAGATATTTTTTACTACAATTCCTATGCTGGCTGCCAGAGAAAAAAGCCAAAGGGATATTATTCATCAGCCACCATGAACAAGAACATTCTGGACAGTAGTCATTACCCTACACTTCCCTGGCAGAAACCCTAAAGCTTTGGTTGGCAGCTTGTGCACTACCCCTAAGAACAAGGAAGATGCGCCTTAAGTTACAGTAACTTCAGCTCTCACAGGGAGAGCTAGCAAAGAAAATTGACCTGCGGAGAAGAAATGCTGCTGTTTCAAAGAGTGCAGCTGCTGCTGCAGCAACATCTCTTGGTGACTTGGAGCCTGCTGTTCTCCATGGCTGAAAAATTAAAGACAGTTTGGCACAGAGCACTCCTACCAACCTCAGCAGCGATATTGCACAGTAAGTGGTGTAAGACATGTGGCCTGTGGTCATAAACCACTTGCTGCAAGGCAATGCCACTGATATTAATGGGGTAAATGGGTTATGGCTCACAGCCCATCAACTGTGATGGCAAGCCTCAGCAATAGCGAGCAGCAACCATAGAAATGTAACTTCAGCTGAAGATGTCACAAATAAAAGAGGATGTGGCAAATGAAAAAAAAATCCTTCTAATTAAAGTTGCATTTTCCTTCTGTTTCAAAATCTGTTACACACCATTTTTAGCTTTCTGTAAGTTGCAGATAAATAAACCATGCTGAGGAGAGGAAATTAATCAATTTAAAATGATGGACTTCCTAGATTCAAAATGCATCCCAGATGATCTCATAATAAAAGCTATCAAAAATGCAGTGAAGCAAATGTCTATTAGTCAAGCTGTAAATTGCAGAGATTCATACAAAGCCACGAACGTGACTTTCATCATCTTCCAGACATATTTCAAGGCAAGTATACAGAGGCAGTAATTGATCCAACTCTCCCACAACTAATTATAAAGTTCATGGTGCTGTAACAATAATCAAAGACATTTTATTGTTGTTTAAATATAGCCTATATATTATGCTAATGGGGCAGACAGTGTAACCCCATGATGCACTTATTATGTAGTAGATTAGGTAGATACAATTTTCCATCCTAGGCCATATTCATTACTGAAGTCAAGGAAATAATCGGGTTCTTATTGCCTTATGATCTCTGTACACTTTTGCTATGTCCTGTTACATAAATGACCATGTTAAAAGGAAGGATATTGGTGTTATATTTAACTGGTTGGCTGGAGTAAAGCGATAAACTGCAAAACAACAGAAGGTGCCAGCACGGATGAATGGAAAGTAAAAATATGGGGCATTTTCTGAAGTTAATATATTTTATTAAATTTAGACACAGTCAAATTAAATCCACAGAAGGTTTATGCAAGACGAGAAAGCACTGGGTAGCATTTCAAGCCATGAGTCCTGCTAAATGTGGAGATTAGCCCAGGGAGATGGTCAACAGCCAAGGGTTTTTAAATTTTGCTGCAGAATTAGATGAAATTTGAAGGGATCATTGCCCCTTCTGAAAGGATGGAGCTTGCTAATGTTCAAATGGGGGGGGTTCATTCCCCCCCTCCATGGCTTTTTGGAAACAATTTATATAAAAATAGTGTGTGTCATAGAGGTTCCCTATGCCAGAAATATACAAAATTTCAGAAGAAAAGGGAATTGGGATGAATGGGAAACAGTTTGACTTGCTTGTTTTCAGCACCCGAATCCAAAAAAGTGCAATGGGGTGGATGATGAATGTAGAGCATACACTGGCAGAGGCAGAAGTGTTTGAACATCTAGCATTTTCCAAGCAAGTACCCAGTGCTACACCCTCCAAGTCCCGTTCCACCAAAACTCTTTTAATATTCCTGCTCTTGGGAGAGAGGACTAGCAAAGAGCACTGAGCATTGGATCAATCCTGTCATATATTGCTTCAACATCCCTCCCCCAAGGCACTGGGACTGGAGACTCCTGGTAAAACCGTTCACTGTGATTAGAAGCTAGAGCTGCCAATCAAAAACAACCCCTCTCCTCTTCCTCCTCCCTTTCCCCACCCTGGTATTTTCCTTATATGGAAAGCTTGAGAAGAAATGGATCAATTGTTGGAAACATATGTCTCTGCTTCGCTCTGAATCCAAAATCTTTAGGAGGCTTCAGATTCGGAATCGGCCTGCTTCAGAGAAGACCCACTTTGATTCAGGTATCTCCTGAATCTGTCCATATCAGCCCAATTAGGATCTGGATTCAGCCAAATCCAAATCACACCCCTAGTTCAGATCCAATAGGAAAGGTCAGGCATAGCAAGGGACAAGATCCAGCACAGGGGAGATTCCAGAAGTAAGGTCAGACAAAGCCTAGGTCAGATATCAGTTAAGGAAAGCAAAAGCAGCACCACAGAGAGCTCCATGTGGGACCGAGCTGGAAGTCAGACAAGTTCAACGCAACCCGAGCTCCAAAACCTGGCAGACTCAGACTGAGCCTTAAGAAAGACTGGCTGAGGGACCTGAGGAGAGATGAATGTTGAGGGGTGCTTCCATGGCCACATCCTCTTCTAGTTCAGAGATGTCTTTACCAGTGTCCTCTCCCCCTGAGGAGGTGGAATCGGAACCCTCTCATGACACACTGGAATGGATTCAGCCTGGAAATATAGCATATATAGTATGCTGGATATGGTATATTATTGTAATATGAAACATATAAATATTGCAAATATGTGGAATAGTGCTACTGTTACTATGGAATTCATCACTAAGTTAAGCACTGCAAAAAACACTGAAGAGACCCAGTCCTAGCCCAGAGGACCTACAAGCAACATTAAGACTGAGTACATTGCCTGAGAGGAAACATCAGCACCTCCTGTCACCAACCCTCAAGCATGCACAAACAGGGATTAATGGCATTTCTCTGCAGCAATGGAACATGGTAGCAGACTACGTTTGTCACTGGGGTCTTGGCCAAGCATTCCCCATTCTCTTCTCAAAAGAGATCTCTGGCAATATCAGTTGCAGATCAGGGATCTAAATCCATCAGTTAACATCATAATGTCTGACAGCAAGTTGCCCATGTACCTGAAACCAGTACAGGTTTTTCTGATGCACTGCTTAGCTGGAAGGTTCTTGGATAGGTTTATTACAGTTTCAAACTTTGAAAGCTTGAAGCCATTCTATTTTTTTCTTCCCCCAATACACTCTGGGCCAAATTAGATGTGCTATCAGCAGCTCCTTCTATTTCAATATGTAACTTATGTAATATGTAATTGCCTCAGTGACACAGAAAGAAGGGCATGGGGGTTCAATATTAAAAGCAAAAAAGTAGCACATGGATTGTTTGGTTCTGTGGATACTTGAAATTTGTAGGGGAAGCTAGTAACATATCATGGGATCAAATCAGGATAGGTAAGATCTGGTCAACATAGGCAAATAAATGTCACTGTAGGCAAGGTTAAATCAAGTACATAAAGCCTGGTCAAGGTAGGTAAAGTCAAGTCATAGTAGGCAAAGTTAAGGTAGAAGCCCTCTTATGTAGCGAGCAGATGTAAACAGGACCTTGGACAGCTCCAAATGAGCCCTAAGACAACTATAAGAGGATGTTGTCTAAGCGGGGAGCTAAAACCTACTCAAGTCTTATGTAGGCTGACACAACCTGTAGTGTGCTTAGCTCCATCATTATCCCTGGAGGAAGGATAATGTTAGAGGTCCCTCCCCTCATTTTAGACTTCTGTGGGGCTGGGGAGATGGAGGTTCTGCTGCAGACTCATCCTCTGAGTTAGAGGATGGTAATAAGACTGTGTCCTCTGCCCAGGAAGGCCCTGAATATAGTTCTGACTGTCCTTCCTTTGAGAAAGCAGCTTGAGCCTCTTAAAATTCTCATCAGAGTCCTCTACTGCACACTGAAAGGTCTGAGGTCCAGAGGTTATGACATAGCTGAGTAGTACAGCGCTGTGTCAGGGTGGACACTGAGCCCATAGAATCCCAGAGTAGTTCTGATTCTGAGGAAGAGGAGTTGCTCCTGGGAGAGGAGCACGCTCCTCTTTCCCAGGGCCAACAGCTGACGGAGATTCCTCCCACCAGCATTCCTAGCTTAGATAGCAGTCCTGGGAGTGACAGAGCGCGGGAAGCAGACTTGATGGACGCGCGACGCCAACGCAGAGAGCGGCGCCAAATGGAGGGCGCAGAAAGGAGGCGTAGTGCCCAGTTGGCGCGCAAACAACAGCTGCGCCCAGAGGATCCAAGGGAAAAGGGGAGGGACTCTCCCTAGTCCTTAAGTTCAGGAGTCTGCCAGTAATTCCCTTTGAAACGGGGACCAACTGTTCCAACGTAGGGCATAGGTACTCTGCTGCTCATATCTAGTTGCTAACAGTAGAGTTGTTAAGTTGTAAAAGAGGAATAAAGCTTTGAAAATAATCCCTTTGTCTGTGTCTGGACTTGGCTACTGGATTAGACTGAGAGAGGCCTCCAAGGAGCCCTTGACATGCTGTCCCCTGACCTGTGACTTATCCCTCTGCAGCATCTCTTCTCAAGTTCTTTTCTCCTCAGTCAGACTCTGAGTCTAAAAGTATGCTCAGCTGGGAAAAAGGAGTTTGGGAACTGCAGAGAGATAAGTTAATGGTAGTGAGGGAGGGCTCTGCACTCCTCACCACACACTTATTTAGATTTTAAAATTGTGCTCCACTAAGTGGTTAGGGATATTCTGACATCAGGTCTAGTTCTAGCCCTCACAGTGCAACCCTGTGCACACTTACTTTCTACCAGAGAACACCAGATTGCCTCCATTTTGCCTTCACACATCCAACTTGCTGTTCTTCGGGGGGCGGGGGTCTTATATCATCATAGATGCCTACCTTTTTGGACTCCCTGGCAGTGCGAGGGGAGTGGCTATGGACTCTCCTTGGGTCATGGCTATGGGGGCTGTTATGATGAGCTCCTGAACTTCAAAATTTACTCCAACACTTCATTCTATAGCTGTGAATGAAGCTGAAAACACGTTACATTTAAAAGTGAGGTCTTGGGTTTAGCTGAGAATGTTTAAAGGGTTTTATATTAGAATAGATTAGTGGATATCTATGATATCCTGTTCAAAATGATAGTTTTGAATATTAACCTGAGCTAAGGTTTATGGATAAATCAGCTTTATATTCACAATGCCAAAAGTCTGGTTGAAGTTATTACTCCAAGGCCTGCACATTTCACACATTGCTTCTTTGGACGTGGTATGTGTCAAACATGAGCTCAGCATGTGGAGTTATAAACCAGAGTATTAAAGATGGTAGAATTTCCTGTGGTTTGTAGCAGGTAATGGAAATAAGATTCCATTACAAAAGGGGGAGTTGGATGCAGGAGATACTAGTGTTTCCTGCTAAAGTGCTCAATTGAATTGTGATGTGTAAATGTTCCTCTTCCAAGATTTCTTTGAGCTCAGGGTTTACAAACTTTGGGAGCCCAAGTAATTTTCCAGATTAGGAACTGCGCTGCAATGATAGAGTCAGTCTCTTTCGCAATATTTCCTGGATATAGCCAAGCCAGAAATATCACAAAAGATATTCTTCCTCCCTTCCCCACTCCCTGCATTTCAATACATCTGTTTCTGATCTTAAGTAAAACCAGGAAGTGAAGACACACAGGAACATTAAATTACACACACACACACACACCCTTTATATGGTTTAACTAACTTACGAAAACAGCTGATCAGTATTTGAGCCTGAAAAGAATATCTTCAGTTTTAAGTGCTAATTCTCACGTTACCACCTCCATGTGGATGCTGCCTGAAACAGCTTCCGTGTGATGGCTCTCTGAAGCCCAGCTTAAGATTTAGAGTGGATGGTTCCTATTGTGTGGAGTGGGGTGAAGACAGTAAAGTACAGTAGAGAAGTCAGAATGAGGGTACCCAGCCAATTACAATTGTTCTAAGTTAGAGATTAAAAACCCTTTTTGCCAGGCCATATACTGATGCAGTACTGACCCAACTTTGCATTGTGAGAATAGTCAGCCAGGATCCCTTCTCTTCTGTGAAGAGGCTGAAGTTGAGTTCCAGTTCATGATTTTGCAGCTCCTCGTTTCTGATTTAACTTAAAGGTGCAAATGAACCCCAAAGGGGGCTGTGTCTGCACCTTGAAATAGGTTTTGGACTACTGCAGATTTTGTGTTCTTTACACATCATGGAGACAAAAGTCCATTTGTGTAAATGGTGTTCTCAAATGGGCAGATCCCACATACTGCTCCCCACAACAACCAGTTGAACACCCCAAAACACATGACTCTCCCCTATAAACTGCTGTAAAGCACCGTCCAATACAAATGTCCATTTAGGCACAACACGGTCATAAGCAAGACACCCTCATCCCTCACACTGAAATCCCAATAACAAATAACAACCTGGGCTACACGTAAGTCTGAATTCCAAAATAAATTTTGAAGGACTCTAATTTTTATGTCTGTATCTCTGGATCCCTGACCCTACAAGCTCCTGTAAAGCACTGCCTAATGCAGCGGCGGCTGGTGGCTCCGATCTCATGGGGCAGTGAATCTGCTCTGTGTTTCAGTCAGAACTCTAAAGGAGCTATCCAAGGTGCTGAGCCCTATCCCCAGAGTAAGTCCAGCGACTTGGATAGTTCCTTTAGGGTTCTGACTGAAACCCAGAGTGGATTCACTGCCCCAACTTCGGAGCCACCCACCTCCACTGATCTAATGTAAAGTCGATTTGAGTGCAGTATAGCCTCAAGGGAGTATCCAAACACAAGGGTTACATGCAGGATTGATTTCCTGAATCAGAACATGTAAGGCATGAATTGACCTCGACTGGGGGGGAAGAACATTACTGTGATTGTGTGATTAATGAAATTACAGTGCTGGACAATGGAAGCAAAGAAAAACACCTATTAGGCAAGACGGCAGTAAGAAGTAATAATAACAGTGCTTTCATAAATGCGAACCTGTTAAAAGTAATGCAGTAAACTGTAGCCTATTAACCAGGTTGCTGGTCACGTGGAGAACAGAGATGCTAGGAGTTTCACAGCTGGAGTCTCTCCAAGCACTATGAATCACAGATGAGGACTAAGGCTAAGCACATAACACTGCCAGGTGATACCAAAGAATGTAATCTGTGGATATAAACATACCTTTGAGTTCAGCTATTGGTATTCAGTGCTTTCGCGGAACAACAATTCCTGTGTTATATGCTGAAAAAACAAACCTGCCCTATTCTGATTCCAATCTGCATGTATAACCTCCACTCATAAATAGCTTCTTTTATACTCAACATCTGTGAGAAAGGCTGCTTCCCTAGCTGGCCTCATGCCTGCCAAATAAAACCCAGAGGAAATTGGCCAAGCTGTTCTGAACACCACTGTGAGAGAGGTCAAGGTTTAGGGATGATGTTTGATCCGATGACCTTTGACACCACAGCTGAACTCCTTGAATTGTAAGAGCTTAAGGGGACTGGGAGGATGACCTGAGGTGACACACTAAAGGGCTGGCCACTTCATTTTAATAAGGAGCCTCATGGCTATTAATAGCATCACAGGCTATTCCTGGAAAGCATTATCATCTGAAGTTTTAGGAAGTGGTTAAGATGGCCAAGAAGATATCAGTTAAAAATGCTTTGCTTTTCATAGGCTTTCATAATAACCTTAAGTAATAACATAAGGCAAGGAGTAGGTATTACAGAAATAACATTTATGCACGTTCCGTTTCAGGACCTGTGTGTGTAATCTAATAGGTAGGACTGGGTAAACCAAGCCAATCCATAACTTAACAGCTGTCCTTGAGCAAGTCGCTATCTTTGCCTCACTTCCCCATCTAAAAAAAATCAAAAATAGTAGTTTACCTCAGAGGATGGGTGTGGAGTTTAATGACCCGATAAACCCTCCCAGTGTAAGATAGGACAAGCTCAAAGAATATTAAAAATAATAACAATGAAGGCCCCCTTACATAAAACCCTTTGATATTGTAATAGAGATGTCTTTATTTTTAAGAGGATATTGTAACAACCCACTTCCTGTTCTTGCATGAGTCTCCTTCTGCTTTCCCATGTATTCAGGAATATTGTGGATAGTCCTTTACTGGTAATAAAATCTAGTTGTGTATTTAAAGCCTTTATGGGCCTACCTGATTCCTTGCTCTGGATTGTATCCAACACTGTCTGTTCATCAGCAGTACAGGCATTGCCTCTGGAATCATAGAATCATAGAATAGTAGGGTTGGAAGGGGCCTACAAGGCCATCGAGTCCAACCCCCTGATCAATGAAGGAATCCAAGTCAGAGCATCCCTGACAGATGGCTGTCCAGCCTCATCTTGAATGTCTCCAGTGTGGGAGAGCCCACCACCTCCCTAGGTAATTGGTTCCATTGTCCTATTGCTCTAACATACAGTCAGGAAGTTTTTCCTGATGTTCAGCCGGAAGCTGGCTTCCTGTAACCTGAGCCCATTATTCCGTGTCCTGCACTCTGGGATGATCGAGAAGAGATGCTGGCCTTCCTCTCTGTGACAACCTTTCAAGAACTTGAAGAGCTCTATCATATCTCTCCTCAGTCTTCTCTTCTCAAGGCTAAACATGCCCAGTTCTTTCAGTCTCTCTTCATAGGGCTTTGTTTCCAGTCCCCTGATCATCTTTGCTGCCCTCCTCGGAACCCTCTCCAGTTTGTCTGCATCCTTCTTAAAATGTGGTGCCCAGAACTGGACACAGTACTCCAGATGAGGCCTAACCAGTGCTGAGTAGAGGGGAACTAGTACTTCCCGGGATTTGGAAGCTGTGCTTCTATTAATGCAGCCCAAATAGCATTTGCTTTTTTTGCAGCCACATCACATTGTTGGCTCATATGCAGCTTGTGATCTACCACAATTCCAAGATCCTTCTCGCTTGTAGTGTTGTTGAGCCACGTATCCCCCATCTTGTAACTGTGCATTTGGTTCCTTTTTCCTAGGTGCAGAACTTGGCATTTATCCCTATTCAATTGCATTCTGTTGTTTTCTGCCCAGTGCTCCAGTCTATCAGGATCACTTTGAATTTTGTTTCTGTCTTCCAAAGTATTAGCTATTCCGCCCAATTTTGTGTCATCTGCAAATTTGATCAGCATTCCCTGCACCTCCTCCTCCAAGTCATTAATAAAAATGTTGAACAGCACTGGGCCCAGGACTGAGCCCTGCGGTACCCCACTCGTTACCTCTCCCCAGCTTGAGAAGTTCCCATTGATAAGCACTCTTTGAGTCCGATTCTGTAGCCAACTGTGGATCCACCAGATCGTTGTTTCATCTAGCCCACTTTGAGCTAGTTTGCTCATCAGGATATCATGGGGCACTTTGTCGAAAGCTTTGCTGAAGTTGAGGTATATGATGTCTACAGCATTCCCACAGTCCACAAGGGAGGTTACTTGATCAAAAGATGAGATGAGATTTGTCTGGCAGGATTTGTTCTTGACAAATCCATGTTGGCTTCGAGTCATCACGGCATTGTTTTCAAGGTGCTTCCAGATGGATTGCTTTATCATCTGCTCCAGAATTTTCCCAGGGATTGATGTCAGACTGACTGGTCTGTAGTTCCCAGGTTCCTCCTTTTTGCCCTTTTTGAAGATAGGGACCATGTTAGCCCTCCTCCAGTCATCTGGCACTTCCCCCGTCCTCCAAGATTTCTCAAAGAGAATAGACAGCGGTTCTGAGAGTTCTTCTGCCACTTCCTTTATTACTCTAGGACGCAGTTCATCTGGCCCTGGAGATCTGAACTCATTCAAAGTAATTAGGTGTTCCTTGACCATATGCCTATTGATCTCAAGCTGCAATCCTGCCCCTTCAGCCTGTACATTGCCTTTGCCAGGAGGGTCATAGACCCTCTTTTGGGAGAAACCTGAGCCAAAGTAGGAATTGAGCACCTCTGCCTTTTCTTTGTCATCTGTTCTCGTTTTGCCATCCTTATTTAATAGCTGAACAACCATTTCTTTCCTCTGTCTACTATGCATGTAGCTGAAGAAAGCCTTTTTGTTGTTTTTAGCATCCCTCGCTAACCTCAGCTCGTTCTCAGCTTTAGCCTTCCTGACGCCATCCCTGCAATTCTGTGCTACCTGCGTGTACTCTTCCTTTGTTGCTTGGCCTTCTTTCCACTTCCTATATGTGTCCTTTTTTGTTTTCAGGTAATCTCTAAGCTTTTTGTGAAGCCACATTGGCTTCTTCTGTTGTCTTCCACCTTTTCTTCTTGTTGGAATTGTCTGTAATTGTGCCTTGAGAATTTCCTTTTTTAAAAGCTCCCATCCATCTTGGACTCCTTTTCTCATTAGAGTCGCTTGCCATGGGACTGTACTGATCATTGTTCTGAGTTTATTAAAATCAGCGTTCCTAAAATCCAGGGTACGAGTATGACTACACTCAGCTTTTGCTTCCCTTAGAACCAAGAACTCAAGTATAACATGGTCGCTTTCCCCCTGAGTTCCTGTAACTGCTAATTTATCCGCTACATCATCTCTGTTGGTTGGGATCAAGCCAAGGATAGCCAATCCTCTACTTCCTTCCTCTACTTTCTGTAGGAAGAAGTTATCCGACACACAAGTCAGGAATTTCCTGGAGGGGCCATGATTTTCAGAATTTGTCTCTCAACAAATATCGGGGAAATTGAAGTCCCCCATTACTACTATATCATGCTTCCTTGAAACACTGGCTGTTTGCTTTTGAAAAGTTTCATCCTTGTCTTCTCCTTGATTGGGTGGCCGGTAGTAGACTCCAACCACCCGGTTCCTTTTATTCTTTGCTCCATTTATTTTGATCCAGATGCTCTTGATGGGGCTACCAAGCTCATCCTCCTGTATTGTGTGCAGAGATATGTATTTTTCACATACAGTGCAACCCCACCTCCCTTTCTGTTCCTCCTGTTCCTTTTGAACAAGTTATATCCTTCAATTGCTGTATTCCAGTCATGGGAGTCATCCCACCAAGTCTCAGTTACACCTATCTAGTCATAATTTCCCTCTTGTATTAAGAGTTCAAGTTCATTCTGTTTGTTTCCTATACTCTGGACATTAGCATATAGACATTGAAGACCATGTGCTGGCTTTCTTCCTACATGTGTCTGAAGACTATTATTGGGTGCTATTAGAGCTGTTCTCTCCATTGCGGTGCATGAGCCTTCGTCCATTGTTACCCCCAACTTTACATCTCCCTCCACCGTAGGATTCAGTTTAAAGCCCTCCTGATGAAGTTCTTCATGCCTTTGTGAGGTGCAACCTGTCCCTTGCCAACAGTCCATCTTCCAGGAAGTATAGCCCATGGTCCCAGAGTCCAAATTTCTCTCGTTGGCACCACCTTCATAGGCAGTCATTCACCCAGAGTATTTTTCTATCCCTTTCTGTCCCTCTTGTAACTACTGGAAGGATGGATGAGAAAACTATATGGGCCCCAAAGTTCTTGAGTTTCCTTCCCAAAGCTTCAAAGTATGATGTGATTTCTTCATAGCTCAGCTTGGCGGTATCATTTGTTCCCACATGGATGAAAAGAAAGGGATACCTGTCAGTGGGCCTTATGAGTAGGGATGTTGGAGAATTCCGCCACAGACTCCATGGATTTAGAATCCATGGATTCTTTAGAATCCGGCCCCCCAGAATCCATGGCGGAATGGCCTCACCCCCCCGCCATCCCCCCCTGGTATGGACCTACCTGGTGGTGGATGCAGCTGCGGCAGCTCTGGCGGGGTTTCGTACACCCCTACCTATGAGTGCAGGCAACCTTTCAGTCATGTCTCTAATCCATCTTCCTGGGAGACAACATACCTGGCGAGTGCACGGGTCTTTGTGACATACTTGGGTTTCGATCCCACGCAGCAAGGAGTCTCCCACTACTACTACTCTTCTCTTCTTGTTGTTGTAGGCCTGGGAACAGATTCTCCCTTCTGCCTGCAGCCCCCTGTCTGCCTTCAAAGAGAATTGGGGGACACCCCACCCAGAGAAGATTCAGGAGGGCACAGGGAGAGGAGAGGAGAGGAGAGGAGAGGAGAGGAGAGGAGAGGGAATTCCCATTGCAAAAGCAGAAGTCCACCTGCTCAATGTTGGATGGAACTTTCTATGTACCTTCAACCCTCAATGAGTGGATAAAATGGTATACTTATCCAACATTATGTGATACCATCATACACCCGATATTGGGGTTGGCAACTTGGGGTCCTCCAGTTGTTGTTGGACTGCCACTCCCATCAGCCCTTGCCAGCATAGCCAGTGGTGAGGGAGGCCTGCCCAGGTTTCTGATACATTATGCCGCACAACAATATAGAATTAACTGTCTTTAATTTTAGCCTACTCTATATCACTATATATCGAATAAAATGCTACATTGGGTAACCTATACAGTGAACATGGCTAGGGAGGGAAGCAGATTTGAGGGGGCAGAACCATCCTAACCTATGCATGTTGAGTTAGTTGTGTGAACAGCCCCTATCTTTGTACTACAAACTGTATGTGTATAGGACTGCCCACATGATCAGACAGCCTGCTTTATTTGCAGGGGTTCCTGCATGCACTACAGAGCATACAGTTTGTACACATGGAAGACCTGTTCAGCTGACTAACTGAATGTGTGTACGTCAGGGGTGGGAACTGGCCCTCTCTACAGTCCAGCTTCTCCACCTCCTCTGCATGTTCACTACATACTGGAGGTCATATAGGGATGTTATGGATTGTGTAAAATCCATTCTGTCTGTGTTTCATTGATTGTCAGGTGCCTTTCGTTCCATCATTCTGCCCATCCATGGAATCAGATTTCTTTTAGTTTCCGAATTTTGCAAATTCACATATGCAAAAATGTGCAAATCCCCCCAAAATGCACAAATTCCCCTAAAATTCACATTCTCATGCTTTAGCTTATGGAGGAGATGTGAATTTGGGGGCAGGGGTTGAGGGGTGGGGGTGGGTTTTTGTTGGGGTTTTTTTTGCTTATTTTTCAATGACAAAATTGGTGTAAAATTCCAGATTTTTTTTTTTAAAAAAAAATGGTCTGCAAGTCCACAGAATCTGTGCAAATTGCGAAAAGCCAGTATGCTGCAGAATCTGCAGGTCGGATTCATAAAAATCCAAACTTATTCGGTACCATTACGAATTTCTCTGACATCCCTAAGGTCACATGACCCTCCATGTAACTAACATATATGAGTTTCACTGACCAGATCATTATCACGATTATTTTTTGCCAACGGTTATCTATGAACTAAATGTCATTTTCTCAAATGAGCTTAAAAATCCCCTATTATGAATAAAAATGAGTCTATGAAAATCACAACATGCTTAGGAAGGAGAGGCTACCCAACATGATATTGACAAGCAGCAGCAGAATTCTGGGAGTACCAAAGAGGTTTATGCCAAATAGAGCGTTCTTCATTGATACTGCGTTGGAAGCACATTACATGGTGACACTTGGCTGGCAAACAACGGCAACCTTGTGGAATTCACAAATTTTTAAGAGGCTACAGACTTCATTGCTCTTTGAGTCTGTAGTGATTTCTCAGATAGTCTGCCACCCCACATGTTTGTTGTTTGTTTGTTTATTTGATTTATTAGCCACCCATGTGGCCAGCTACCCAGCCATTCTAGGCAGCATACAATACTAATAACAAATTTACTTAATCAACTGAACAACGACAGCAACAAAACACTGCTCTAAAAAACCCCACCCCACCCCAAATGCCTGCCTGAACAGCCAGGTTTTTAAAGCCTAGCGGAAACTCATAAAAAAAATTGTGTATTTGGGGGGGCATGGAGGAGTGCCTCTATGCCAGTGATTTGGGGCAGAAGGTGGTATGGCAGGAGGAGGGGGTTGAGTCATCAGAGCAGAGGGGCTTACAAATGTTTACACCCTGTTCCTCTTCTGCCCGCCTCCCCTAACTCCTATGTACCTGGTAGCCCATCCACTGTGCCTTCTACTCTTGCGGTGCTGCTATTAAATGCTAGGTTGGTCCACAATAAGATCACACTCATTCATAATTGTGGATGAGAGGGCTGATCTGGCATGTATTACCAAGACTTGAATGGGTGAGCTGCGCAGAGTTGAGTTGACCAGCTCTGCCCACCCAGGTATCCAGAATGGGGAGTTGCCATGGTCCATAGGACTTCCATCTCTCTCACTAGGCAACCGTGGGGCAGAGGTTGCACCTGGTGTTGGGCCATAGAGACAGATTCTGGTGTACTGCCCTGCTGCCCAATGGTCTCCCTGACTGAGCTGACTGAGGCGGTCTTGGGTGTGCTTTTGGAGAAGCCTAGGACCTTGGTCTTCGGGGACTTCTATTTCCATACTGAGGCAGCCTTAACAGAACCAGCCTGGGAGTTCATGGCCTCCATGACAACAAAGGGGATATCTCAGTTTCTCACGAAGCCCAACACATGAAGCAGGGCATACCCTTCATTTGGTCTTTGCTCCAAGCTGTGAGATGACTGGTTCCCCTTCTTCTTCCACTCAGGAATCTGTTTCAGATGTAGAACAGTTTATACATTTTGTAAATAAATATATGAAATATATTATCATTAATAATAAATTTAGCTCTTACAACATGCCTCTGTCTTCTCCCCTTCCAGTTATTGAATACAACTTTGCCTTCCTGCTGTTGGCTCCAGGCTGTGGAGTCACTACAGTCTCTCTGCAGAGCTGAAGATTATTCAGGGTTCTTTTGCTTTACAGGGCTGTCTGGGTATGTGTTGTGTTTCTGTGGTGGAGTATCTCTGTTCTTTGTGTGTTTTCTCTTTGTGTCTCTTTGTGTGTGTGTGTGTGTGTGTGTATGTGTGTGTGCGCGTTCTGTTTTCAATGTGTTAATCTGGTATGTACTTTTCATGGCCCTTTAGTAGATGCTGGTTGTAGAGTGCATCTTTTCTGCTGCCTTGTGTGCATCTGTTCACTCCCCATGACCATCCTGGGAGCAAATATTTTCCCCAATTTCATTTGAACATGCTTAATTAATTAATTAAATGGATGGTTGGATGACTGGATGGATGGATACATTCATATACCACCATCCAATATAAACATTTCCAGGGCAGTTCACAAAAATCCAGCAAAAACATTAATATCATAAAACCACAATAAAGCAACATCATCAATAAAATAACAGATATTAAAAGACATTAGAACATATAAAGGCCTTTGCCAAAAAGAAAACAATGGTGTGCCAGGCAAATCTCCCTGGGGTGAGAATTCCAAAGGCAGAGTGACATAACCAAGACATCACGATCCACTTTGAAGGAGGCCTTCTGAAGATCATCTCAGTATAGAAGCACAACGACATGGGAGAACACTTGGGCACCCAAGTCTCAAGCTGTGAAAGTAACTAAACTCCAGCATCAGCATGTTAAATTGGGCTGAACTGAACATATGAGGTTGTCTTATACTAAGTCAGACCATTGGTGTAGCTCAGTGTTATCTATTGTTTCCACAGCAACAGCCCTCCGCAGTCTCAACAGAGGTCTTCCCCACATCCTTTTAACCAGAGGTGCCAGGGACTGAACTTGTGACCTTTTTGCATGCAACATGTGTATTCTGTCACTGAGCAGTGGCCCCTTCCAGTTTTGTGGATGCCAGTGGATACTTACATATGACATAAGTGGAGGCAACCACTCCACTTTGGACAGTGACACCACCAAAGTTACTGTGTTGATTCCTAGAAAGAGGAGGCCTCTCTTGCCAGTGACGCAGAAGGGATGTTCTGCAATTGCGGCTGGCACATTTCCTGGTCAATTGCTCTGGATTGGCCCAGTGTTGATATGAGCGGGCTTGGGATTTGCAGGACACAATTGCTAGGGATGCCGATAGAACTTTCCATGCCACCCATCTTTCTGTTTGTATCGGCATGCCACTGTTTGCAGACCAAGGGATGCTAACTGTCTCCCACCAGGGCTCAGGCAGCAGATATGTCTCGATGTGTCTGCAAAACCAGCCTTGTTACTTACTGGGGAAAAGAGCTTGCTAAAGAGCGGACTGGCTGCTGAGTCACTGCTTATATAAAGCAAGTGGAGTGGGCCTCAGTTCCTATTAGGAAGTGGCGGGTGGGGGGGGGAGACCAGGGGCAGAGGGGCTGAGCGCTGTAAAAAGATGCAGCCATTCTGCCGACAGAAGAAGCTCTCTGTGTAAGCGGTTGGTCGTTGTTTTCTCAAGAAAGTGTCAAAGTGTGCATAGAACTTTCACCTGGGGTGCACAGTAAAGGAGACTCAGAAAACATCTCTATGTGGTTTGTCTGTTTAGTTTTCTTTTTAAATGCAACAAGACTTCAGGCAATCTCTACTCCCACCTCACTTGACCATGGGATCTTGCTGCTGAACTCCAGTCAGCTCCAACTTTCTCTGTCTTCTCACAACTGGTGTCAGTCTTTTGCTGTGGCCAGCGATTGATGCCGCAGAACGTTTTAACAGCAGGCATCCTCGGAATTTTCTTTTCGGAGCAGACATGCTCTCCAACTGTACTGATTCAGCTGGTTCAGCTTTGGCTATAACTACTGTTTCAATATGTCCTGGTTTATTAAGAGGCTGGCATGGCTGCAGAATAAGCACCTGGCATTCATAAAGCAATGACTCACGACTTTTCCCTTCTGTGATCTTAGCCTCATCCTTTGCCCAGAGGCCTTCACACTGTTCCTTCTAAAATTCCTAACCTCAAATGACCAATGAGGCCACAATACGGCCAACTACAAGAGGGATGCAGGCATTGCACACATATCTGTCATGAGCAAAAGGTCAAGTCAAGGTTATCTCATTGAACAGGTTGTTATTAGGTCTCACAGTGGGATCAGGATGGGACAGCAAGGGAGTTTCTGGCATGTGTAACATTCTAGATACTTGGTCAAAATGGTTCTGGGCATGAAGGTAATTGTGGTGGGAGCCCCTGGGGATGAACCAGTCCCCCCCAAATTTGGAAGATGGATGAATAGCTGTATTCCTGTCATGAGCCAAGTCTCTTCTGAAAAAGCAGGATCCATCAATCCTGTATCTGATAGCAAAGACCTCATGAAATCTTTGTCAGGGAAGATCTTGGAGTTCCACAGATCCTAAGATTAACTGGGAGAAGAAACTTCCAGAACTATCAGTACAGGTGCAGTATTCTGGGGTATTCATATCCCTTTCCCATCATACTCATACTGACAATTTCAGAAATTAGGGTAATTGACCCTTAAGACATCATTATAGTAAGCAACCAGCTTCTTCTATTTAATGCAGGGGCCTGCCAACTTATGCCTCATTGATTTCAATGGGTCTACTCTAAGTATGACTAAATCTGGATACAACCACACATATATTGGATAAAAGGTAGAGAAGTAATATTTGGAGGGCATGTATACATAAGGAGCATATGTATTTATTTTATTTTATTTTATTTATTTCATTTCTATACCACCCAATAGCCAAAGCTCTCTGGGCAGTTCACAAAAATTAAAACCAAATGGCACGCAATAAAACAATATAAAATATAGCATCACCAATGCAATGAATATGAACCTGAGCACACTCCGGGAGAGTGCGCAGGACAGGAAGGCCTGGCGTGCTATGGTCCATGGGGTCACGAAGAGTCGGACATGACTGAACGACTGAACAACAACAACAGACCACAATATAACAATACAACCACAATAAAACCTAGCAGCAGTGCAGGAATTTAAAATACAGATTTAAAACAGCAAAGCTAAAAGTCTAGAAAGCTAAAATGCTAAAATGCCTGGGAAAATAAAAAGGTCTTCTTCACCTGGCGCTGAAAGGAATACAATGTCGGTGCATGTATGTATGAATTACCATTATCAGATCAAAAATCAATCTTATATTTCCTTGAACCCACACTTTTTAGTGAGTGTGATCCATTTCCAGTCCTACTATCTGCCAAGCAAATAGACCCCATAAGTATGAGGTGTTTTAATTACCCAAATATCCTTTCTAATAACTACCATTGGCCACGCTACCCATGAACATGTCTAGTCCCAACACCCTTGAATTTTACAGTGTACTCCTGCATTGAATTCCACAAACCAAATATGTATAATTGCAAATACAGTGCTTATATCCTGAGACTGAACAGCTTAGAAAAAGAGGAGACATGTCTTACATCATTGTTCCATGCACATTGAAGGTATGCAGTGGTTGATGTGATGCCAATACATTAAACAGGATGAAAGTGGGAAACACTGCTTATAAGACTGGAGTGTGTGTGTGTATAAATCAGGGTGTTTTTCAATAAAAACACAACACTAATAAAGCAACATCCACTTAAACTACAACTGAACAGCACAAGATAGAATTCAATTAAAATCATCCAACATATATATGGTATCTATCTTATACATATCTTATATATCTTGGCGTAGGAATGTAGGATGCTGCCTTCTACTGAGTCAGACCCTCTAGTCGGGTCCATCTAGCTCATTATTGTCGACACTGACTGGCAGCGGCTCTCCTGGGTTCCAGGAAGGAGCCTTTCCTCACACTACCTGGAGTCACTGGGGCTGGGGCTCAGTGGTGGCACACATGCTTTGTATGCAGAAGGTCCCAGGTTCAATCCCCAGCATCCTCAGGTAGGACTAGGAAAACCTCCTGTGTTAACAATACTGGGCTAGCGGAGCAATGGTTTGCCTCAGTATAAGGCAGCTTCCTCTGTTCCTATGCATGCAAAGCAAGTGCTCTGCCACTGAGCTATGGTCCCTCCAATCTTGGTTTACTTGGCTTTACTTTCATCCTGTGTCAAGCAGTGAGTATGGGAGATAAGGTACAGGGGAGGAGCCTACGTTCCTTTCTTTGGCATTGCTACGAGGAGGTCAAAGAATAGCCTAGTGTTAGCATGCTGCACGGCAGTAAGGGAGGCACTGCAGGCTCCTATGATACTTAGAAAGCATCGGTATGGTCACTTAACCCACATATGGAAAGCAAAAATCAGCAACACCAATCAAGTTGAAACCACACGTAATTGAGAGCTCCAAGTCAGGCAAGAGATCACTGAGTTACTGAGTATGCATGCATATGCCAGCTCAAGGTGTGATATAATCATCAGTCTAGTTACAATACCAGGAATTTCCCCATTTCGGGGAAAAGGTCACAATTTTGATTAGTTTCAGGCTCGGCACTCGCTTGATTAATTTTGCCATAGGATACCACCAGTTGCCCCAGTTGCATCTGTTCACCCTCATTAGCCCAGACACAAATTGTTAAGAAATTGTCCTGCCAAAATATGGTATTGCCAAAGTTTAAAAAGTCCCTCTCAGAATGTGCACAGGTTTGTACACATGTCTAGTGGAGAGCACATTCAGTGGCACGGGAAAGTTAAGAGATGCTCAGTTTCTAGCTGCAGCACTGAAATACCATGTGCTTTCTTCAAGGCTGGTCTTGGGCAACCTTTCTTAATCACCCCGTGCATGATTGTATTTGGGGAAGCACTGTTGGTGTAGCAGCAATGAAAGCAACTAGACTTTGGACAAGCATCTAAGCCACAAGTCTGAAATCACAGAGGCAAAGGAACAACAGTGGCACTACTCTATAGAGAATGTGGAGAAGACCCAGGCACCACAACAAATGGACGAACAGACAAGAAAGAGGCCTCCTAAGCCCAAGGAATCAGGGTCTGATAAGTGATGGGATCATTTGCATTTTTTACTTTAGAATAGCAGAATGCCCAAAGTCAGCTGTAGATCCTTCTCTCCCACCAGTAGCAGAATCTCTTTAATTCTTTATTTGTCAAATGGAGTGAATGTCTTCAATCTGCCTTTTGTCGCATCAGTTTTAAATAAGATCATGGAGATGTGACAGCTACACTGTTCTACAGTTCCTATCACAATTGTCACCTTTCTTTAAGGCTCATGGGAATTGGTTATGGGAGGTCTTTAGATAATGGTGGTACATGAGAGGCACAATACAATGAAGAGGCTGTTGAATGGACGAGTTGAAAAAATACTGAAGGACAATGTTCTTTATTGAAATTCCACTCGTTACACATCTGAACAGTTGATCATAACAAAGACTCTTCATGAATATGAAGTGTATGATGAGTAAGGCAGATGTTCAGCTCCCATTGTACTCCAATAATTACACTGGTTTGCTCTTCACTATCTAGTTTAGAAAATCACTTAGGATGTGTGAGAAGACAGCAACATTTTTTAGCATTCTCTAAAATGGCAAGCAGCTCTCTGTTAGACACAAGAATGGGGTTCTCTCTCTCTCTCTCTGTGCATAGATAGATAGATAGATAGATAGATGTATATGTAGATATATAGGGAGGAAGCATATTTTGCATGTGCATATCTTTATATCTTGTTTTACTCTATAAAGAAACTGGGGGAATAATAAGATGCTTTAGACAACTATGAGGTACTAGGATATAATTAAGTTGTGTGTGTGTGTGTGTGTGTAGCCACAATAGCAATAGTACATTTGAGAGCCAGCATTAAGCAACCAGCTTAGTCATTATATTTTGTGTGACAATGAGAAACACGTTTTGCTGCCCCGCATAATGTAGGTTTCATGAAAAGGTCTTCCTATCTGGATTTTTTAAAGCTGCACTGCCTCCTCTGTCCATTGGGTGGCATTCTACTCTCAGACTCATGCCACTAAAATCTGTTGCTACTACCAATGATGAATCTTAGCACTGGCAACTTGTGGTACAGGAGAAAAATATATTAGAGTGCATTTGAAGACGGGTGCTACATTCTAAAACCTTAATTTCAGATCAAATCCTGCTGGAGCTTTCATTCGTCAAACAGGAGTTGCATTTCACACACTACTACAATTCAGAATGTGAGTGAATTGCCAGGAGCCTGCAGATCAACAGAAGGGCAGCTTCTGTGGGCTGGCATCTTTAGCATCACCCAGTCCATCTGCAGCTCCTTCTGCTTCCACCCTCACGGAGTGGGGGAGATCCTGGAACCTGCAGGGTTCATTAGCAGCCATAGGCTGGATGACACAGCCTTATGCAGATGCATGTATCTCTAACATAGTGGGTGGCATCCAATGATAGCTTTGTGCCAATCCCTCCTACCCATTGCAGCCCCTTCCACCCCAATAAGAGCTGCTCTTGAGGGTTGGGAGACCCCCTGGGACAGTATGGGATATGGCATGGCATAGGGCTGCAGTAGATAGGAAGGTTCTGCAAAAATCGGATGCCCCACCTTGCACAAGAAGTGCAAGCATTATACATTTTTGGCATCCAATGGAAATTGCTTTAAGGCCCTCTAGGAGCCAATCTTGAGTGGAATGTGGAGTACAACTATAATGAATAAATTAATTAAAGCTGTGCATAAGCTTGAAATTCTCCACCCTATTTATGGCGGGGGGGGGGGGATTTCACTGAATTTCTCCAGTGGAAGGAGAACTTCTCCAAGTTTCTCACAGGTAGGGCTCACCATTGGCAGGGACTGTAGCACAGCTTCTTTCTTTTTTTGAATTTTTGTGCTGTGGCAATAGCAGCAACCGTGTTGGCAGCCAGATCCCCATTTTGCACCCTCCACAGTGCCCCTATCTAGCATCATTCTGGGGCATTGTGATGGGGTAGGAGGAGAAGGCAGACAGGCAGGCACCACAGGTCTGGTTGTCATTCCTCAGGGTTCAGCACCTTCCCCAGGGGCTTCCAAATCTCTGAGGGACAACTGTGGATACCTCTTGCTTCTAATGCTGGTGCATATGATATCGCCCTTTCCTCGAAAGCCCTGTAGGAGGTGGGGGGCAGTGTTGTGTCCGACTCCAGAGAAGAGATGGAACCAAGTGTGCAGTGGGTGTTCTCTCTCTCTCTCTCTCTCTCTTTCACATCTCTCCATTGCTCTATAGCCCCAAGTAGCGATTTGCAGGAGTCTGAGAGGGGGGTGGAGTTTGGCAGACTCCCCCTGGCTTGGCCTCCTAGACCCCGTTTGCTGAGCTACTGCATGCTTACCGGACCCATGAGTGCCCAGTGGTCACCCATCCCTTTACCAAGTGCAAATGCAATGTTATGTAAATGGCCCCTTTACAGCCACCATTTATGCAATATTACATTCTCAGAAAATCCTGAGCCACCATTTTTACACAAAATGGTGGCTCGCTAAGGGAATGAGCAGCCTTGCAATGCTCACTGGGTCATCCAGCAGTGCAGGCAGCAGTGGTTTGGCAAGTGCCCAGCGAGTGCCCAGCAAGCATGGACAGAGGTGAGTCCGTCCATTCCTATGCCTAAGCTGTCTGTGCTTCCTGATCTGAAAAAGCCCTATGGGAGGAAATAACTCATGATGTCTTCCTCTGAGCTTTAATTGAAGTGCCAGAAGCCAAGGAGGCTACAGGCTGCCAGAAAGATGATTGTACAATGAAAGACAGGACACTCATGAATACTCTTGGCTACCTCATATGTTAGATAAACACAAGAACCCCGAATCCAGAAATTTTTGGCATGACACTAAAATAAATGTAGACTTCTTGTTGTAGAAACTATGGACCTGGTTAAATGTTATGTGCAATCACATGATTTAAACACACACACACACACACACACATAAGTCAATGCCTACTTTTGTTACAGAAAAGCGATTTTAGGAGAAGGCAAATTTTATAGTAAAGAAGTAGAGGGGGGAAGGGTGCTTACTCCTTTCCCCTTCCACCACTTTTCTATTACAATTATTTTCCAAGATGCTCCAGATGCATGTTTGCAAGGCTGAATGTGTATCTAGAACTCCCTTTTGAGAAAAGCAGTTTGGGAGCCAGGTCTGAGGGAGTGGCAAGTGAAAACAGTGGGTGGGACACCCTAGGTGGTGCCCTCCACGTGGTTTGAACTACAGCTCCCATCATTTCAGACCATTGGGCATGCTGGCTAGGGCTGATGGGAGTTGTGGTCCAAAACATCTGGAGTGCACCATGTTGGGGAAGACCACGATCACCACTTCCCCAAGTGGCATTTTTTGAAAGGAGTTTGTTACATACATTTGCATGTGATGTTAATTTGGCCCTTTCAGACTTGCATGGCGTTAAAACTACTGCACCTCTCAGTACAAGGGGGTTCTTAAATAAATATTTATTAACAGCATTGAAAATAAGACTGTCCATAGTATGTATGATGTTCTTGTTCTGGTCAATCTTCATTAATTCAAATGAAGTTCTATTTTACAGACACGAAAATCTAGAAAGCAGTCAATAGCTGGCACTAAAATAGAGGCCTTCAAAACATATTATTTTACCGTGGCCTTCTCTTGATATGACTGCTACTGTTGCGGTTACTGCCGCTATTGTTGTTGCTGATTTTATTGTTGGCTTTTATTGGTGTTTTTATTGTTTTTATTGCTTTTCATATTTTAACTGTTTTTTTTATGTATTTTACTGCTGTAAGCCGCCTTGGGAGGGCTTCTGCCCTGAAAAGTGGCCAAGAGATGTTTTAAATAAATAAATAGTAAAGTAATGTTTGGGCAAGGCTGTAAGTCCCATTGCTGCTGCCGGGACATGAAAAGGAATGTGAGGAGGGTTCAGCAGGACACTTGTTCCACAAAGCAGGAATAGTGTTGTATAGGAAGCCTAATTATTTAGGGCCTTCAAAATGGGCAGAGGAGAGCACTGCTGCAACTACATTCCCTGCAGCACCGGGTTGCCACTAGTTTCCCTGTCACTCTGCCTGCCCCAGCTGCTCTCCCATCTGTCTAGAGTGCTTATTGTCATGTACAATTCCCTGGGAAAGAAGCTCTCATAAGAAACACCTTAGAGGACGCCTGTTTGACAGTAATACTTGTGTGTGCGAAACAGAATGCTTTCAAACTGGGTGGGGTTTTTTGTTTGGGTTTTTTTTTTGTGGGTTTTTTGCTGCTATACTTCCAAACTAGTTTGGCAACACTGAAGGCAGGATTCAAAATAGGCACACATAGCGTGTGCCCCTGCATGTTTTGGACGACCACTTCCAAAATGCCTTACCACTGGCCATACTGGCTGGGGCTTATGGGAACTGTAGCCCAAACATCTGGACAGCACCAGGTTGCCTGCCCCAACCATAGAACCTTATGCCAGCCTTCCCCAACCTGGCGCTCTCCAGATGTTTTGGACTTCATCTCCCATCAGCTCCAGCCAACCTGGCCAGTGGTCAGGAATGCTTGGGGCTGTAGGCCAACACATCTGGAGGGCACCAGGTTGGGGAAGGCTGTCTTGAGGCACAATCCTATACATGTTCAGATGGAAAAGAAGTCCTACAATTGTGCGGTGTAGTGGCGAGAGTGTTGGGCTGGGAGTCGGGAGATCCAGGTTCTAGTCCCCATTCGGCCATGGAAGCTCACTGGGTGACTTTGGGCCAGTCACAGACTCTCAGCCCAACCCACCTCACAGGGTTGTTGTTGTGAGGATAAAATGGAGAGGAGAGGGATTATGTACACCGCCTGGGGTTCCTTAAGGATGAAAAAAGGTGGGATATAACTGTAATAAGTAAGCAAGCAAGCAAGCAAGTAAAATTCTCAGCATACCCCAGCATTGCTGGCTGGGAAATGTTGGCAGTTGTAGGACTTTTTTCCATCTAAACATGTGTAGGATTCAACCATTAAACCCTTTGAAAAGCAGCTTCTGCAAGCCTGAACTGGCTTTAGACAACAATTCCCTCTTTGACCTTCAAATCAAGTCACTCTTCATCATTAAGCATCTCTTCAAAGATGGAACTTGTGTACATTACTGTCTCTATGTGATGTTCCTATAATAGGATATGTGTGGGGGAGGGGGGCTGGTGGGAGTGGCACGTTTTCAAGCAACACCATTTCAAGCAGACATTACGGTGGTTGCGTAAATACTCCACCCAGAGGGAGGTATTAGTCACACTTGTTCAAAAAGAACAGGAGGAACAGAAAGGGAGGTGGGGTTGCACTATATGTGAAAAATACGTATCTCTGCACAGAAATACAGGAGGATGAGCTTGGGAGCCCCATCAAGAGCATCTGGATCAAAATAAATGGAGCAAAGAATAAAAGGAACCTGGTGGTTGGAGTCTACTAGGAGAAGATGAGGATGAAACTTTTGAAAAGCAAATAGCCAATGTTTTAAGGAAGCATGTTGTAGTAGTAATGGGGGACTTCAATTTCCCTGATATTTGTTGAGAGACAAATTCTGCAAAACATGGCTCCTCCAGCAAATTCCTGACTTGTGTGGCGGATTAACTTCCTCCTACAGAAAGTAGAGGGGGATCTAGAGGATTGGCTATCCTTGACTTGACTTGACCAACAGGGATGACTTAGTGGATAAAGTAGCAGTTACAGGAACTCTGGGGGAAAGTGACCATGTTATACTTGAGTTCTTGGTTCTAAGGGAAGCAAAATCTGAGTGTAGTCAAACACGTACCCTGGATTTTAGGAAAGCTGATCTTAATAAGCTCAGAACAACGATCAGTAAGGTCCCATGGCAAGCAACGCTAACGAGAAAAGGAGTCCAAGATGGGTGGGAGCTTTTAAAAAAGGAAATTCTCAAGGCACAATTACAAACAATTCCAACAAGAAGAAAAGGTGGAAGACAACAGAAGAAGCCAATGTGGCTTCACAAAAAGCTTAGAGATGACCTGAAAACAAAAAAGGACACATATAGGAAGTGGAAAGAAGGCCAAATAACAAAGGAAGAGTACAGGCAGGTAGTGCAGAATTGCAGGGGTGGCGTCAGGAAGTCTAAAGCTGAGAACGAGCTGAGGTTAGCGAGGGATGCTAAAAACAACAAAAAGGCTTTCTTCAGCTACGTGCATAGTAAAAGGCAGAGGAAAGAAATGGTTGTTCAGCTATTAAATAAGGATGGCAAAACGATAACAGGACAAAGAAAAGGCAGAGGTGCTCAGTTCCTACTTTGGCTCAGTCTTCTCCCCAAAGCGGGTCTATGACCCTCCTGGCAAAGGCAAAGTACAGGCTGAAGGGGCAGTGCTCTTCAACATTTTTATTAATGACTTGGAGGAGGAGGTGCAGGGAATGCTGATCAGATTTGCAGATGACACAAAATTGGGCGGAATAGCTAATACTTTGGAAGACAGAAACAAAATTCAAAGTGATCTGGATAGACTGGAGTGCTGGGCAGAAAACAACAGAATGACATTTAATAGGGATGAATGCTAAGTTCTGCACCTAGGAAAAAGAAACCAAATGCACAGTTACAAGATGGGGGATACGTGGCTCAACAACGCTACAAGCGAGAAGGATCTTGGAATTGTTGTCGATCACAAGCGGAATATAAGCCAACAATATGATGTGGCTGCAAAAAAGGCAAATGCCATTTTGGGCTGCATTAATAGAAGCACAGCTTCCAAATCCCAGGAAGTACTAGTTCCCCTCTACACAGCACTGGTTAGGCCTCATCTGGAGTACTGTGTCCAGTTCTGGGCACCACACTTTAAGAAGGATGCAGACAAACTGGAGAGGGTTCAGAGGAGGGCAACAAAGATGATCAGGGGACTGGAAACAAAGCCCTATGAAGAGAGACTGAAAGAACTGGGCATGTTTAGCCTTGAGAAGAGAAGACTGAGGGGAGATATGATAGCACTCTTCAAGTACTTGAAAGGTTGTCACAGAGAGGAAGGCCAGGATCTCTTCTCGATCATTCCAGAGTGCAGGACACAGAATAATGGGCTCAAGTTACAGGAAGCCAGATTCCGGCTGAACATCAGGAAAAACTTCCTGACTGTTAGAGCAAAATGACAATGGCACCAATTACCTAGGGAGGTGGTGGGCTCTCCCACACAGAGGCATTGAAGACGAGGCTGGACAGCCACCTGTCAGGGATGCTCTGACTTAGATTCCTGCATTGAGCAGGGGGTTGGACTCGATGGCCTTGTAGTCCCCTTCCAACCCTATGATTCTATGATTCTATGAAATGGTCCTCAGTCCACCCAAATGCAGTCCTACCTGCTCCCAAGGTTAATGGGGGGGGGGCTGTCAACATGTGTAAATGTTTAAACAATGTTTAAACAATGTTTGTCCTTTAGGAACATATCGGCAACCTGCAACTGACTGAGGAAGAAAAAGAAAAAAAGGGAATGACAGCGAACGACTTTAGATGCAAAAACTATTCAGAATAATTGTAAGTAATTGGTGAGGCTTATATCTGCAAAAGGAAAGATGAGGTTAAAGAAGTGATAGCCTCTTCCAAAAGCATAGAAAGTGGAAGGATTATGTAAATCTGCCATTATCCATGGTCACTGAAGGTTAAGCTGCATAAAAGAAACATACAGGTTGATGATTCAGAAAAAATATTCCATGTATAAGCAGAGTTAATTTGGCAAAGCCAATGCTTACTCTGCTGTGGATTGTACATGATTGGAAATGTGAAAGAAATAATAATTCAACAACAAAAAATTCAGATTTTCTGTAGGTTAGTCTATATGTGCAGGGATGTGGTAGGATGCGGGAGACTAAGGGGTAAAACAGACAATAGTTTAATTCTTTATTATGTCTTTTTTTCATTTTTACTCTTGAAAATGGGGGTCTAGATCAGGACCCTAGCATGGGATGTAGTGAGTATTTTAAGATCTGGATTGGGGTGCCTTGAGTTACTCTAAATTAAATATGAAACAAAGATGTCACAGGTAGGCATAGATTTTAAATAATTTCTGTTTTGGACCTTGATGACACCGAAAGGCTACTTTTGGCTCTGCTAAGAAGCCCCAAATGTGCAATGACAAGAAGAGAGACTTTAGGGTGGCTGCCTGTGGCAGTGAAAAGAGGGGAACATCACACCAGTTGAAGACAATTGAATGATTTGATATACCATTCCGAGAGCATAGATCTTCCAGGAAAATAACATGGGGGGGGGGGGGAGAAGGATTCCAAACTGTGCATGTTTAGCCTGGATTTCCTGTTTCAAACAGGGAATTGCCTAAAACAGCCTTCCCCATCCAGGTGCCTTCCTGATGTGTTAGACTACAACTCCCATCTCCTCCAGCCAGCTAGTTGGGGTGATGGGAGTTGTAGTCTAATACTTCAGGAGGGCACCAGGGTGAGAAATGCTGGCCCAGATGTCCTGCAACAGGGTTGGGGAATCTGTGGACTTCTGATTTGGTTGGACTCCAGTTCCCATCAGCCCTAGGCAGCCTGGCCAATGGTGAGGGATGATGGAAGTAGTAGTTCATCAACATTTTGGGGAGACATGGGTTCTCCAGCTCTGACTTACAAAACCCTCTCCAACTCTATGATTTTATTTAGAGCAACTTGATAAGAAGTGTGCCAGTTTTTCAAATTCTGAGTATCTAATCTCTGTGTGTGCCTCTCTAGAATCATATTAATAGAAGCTAGATATGGAGATGAGAATCTTCTTATATATAATTTCTATGCCATAAGGACAATTTATGCTAAACATACATTAATGGATGCAAAAGTTACATTTATTTAGAAGGTAGTTGGTTGGATTGTAGAGGAAGGCAAGTAAAACTGAATGCCTAATTAATTTGATTTAAGAAATGTTGAAAGTGAACATAAGGAGTTTCTTCCCAGCTGTCTGTAAATAAAATCACTGATTCATTTGATCGAAATGGGGGGGGGGGAGTGCTGAATAAGAGCACAGTAATGTAACATATTTTTATGACAGATTTTCACAGATACAAAATACAACTTGGTAGTCAAATCGCCAACCTGATAAGAGGAGGTGGATACCTTATCAACTATCAAAATCTCTTGCTAAAATGACAATGTGTCTATAGGCTTAGAAGTCTGCTGTAAATAATCAGAATACACTAAGGGCATTTCTACACCAGCCTAAAATCCTGCATTTAAAATGGGGCTTTCTGCTTCCGTTTTAAATGCAGGATCACGACGACTCCCTTTTTCAAGTGCTTCCTTTCCCCCCACCCCTTTCCCCCTCCTTCTCCCCATATCTGAGTCTTCCTTTATCTTTCATTGATCTCACTCCTCTTCTTGCCACTTTTACTTAGACATATTCCTGGAGAAAAAGGCTATCAATGGCTACTAGTCTTGATGGCTATGTCCTACCTCCAGTACCATAGGCAGTGAGCCTATGTACACCAGTTGCTGGGGAACATAGGTGGGAGGGTGCTGTTGCACTCATGCCCTGTTTGTGGATACCTGGTCGACAGCTGGTTCACCAGTGTGTGAACAGAATGCTGGACTAGATGGACTCTTGGTCTGATCCAGCATGTCTCTTCTTATGGTCTCATGTTCTTACTCTTTTCACGGAGGAAACTGAAGCAGAACACTAGGGGGTAATTTGATAACTCATTATCTGCAATCTATTTAAAAATGGAACGAATGGCATTTTGTGCAGGGGATGCCCTGAATGATCACGGCATCATGTAAAGAGCCTGTAAACTTCCATGAAGGAGCAATCTCAATCGCAGGATAAAAGCTCAGTGTGAAGGAGCCCTAAGGGAGCACAGCCCCCTGCATATGGTTCCCCAAACAGTTAAAACAAAGGGGAGGCCCTGCACAGTGCCCCATTCATTTTCAGAGGTGAGAACTAGGACAGTCCATAAGGTATGCCATGCGTCAAGAGGAGGAGAAGTAGCAAAGCTGGGATGAGAGACTGGCCATCCATTAAAATGGGGCAAAGTGTGACAATGGAGCAAGAGCAGCATTGTTATTTATTATTATTTTATTTATGCTATTTATGTGCTGTCCTATAGCAAAAGTTCTATGCAAAATAAAGCAGGTTAGCAATAACTACAACAAAAATCTAGAGGCCCTTATAAGTGTGACATACGTTATGGTCGCTACCACTGCACCTAAGGGCACAGAGTAGCTTTTTCCTGTGCTGTCACCTTTGTTGTAGAATTTCCTGCCTAAGGAAGCTTTCCAGACCATATTTTTGCTGAGTTTCTGCCAGTTAATCAGAACTTTATTAATTTTGCAGTGCAACATTATGCATGACTAACCAGAAGTAAGCCCCATAAAGTAAGTTTGATGGGACTTACTCCCAGGTAAGCATATGTAGGGCTGCAACCTTAAAGGCTTTTCTACAAAATGGAGGGATCCTGTTTTTAACTGTGTCTGTACGATGTCCTTTTTATATGTCCTTTTTATGGTACTGTTTTTATGATTCTTCAAATGTTAGATTTTTACAAATATTATTTGTACATCACATTGAGTATTTCAGTAAATCAAGAACAGATTCATATGTAATAATATTTTTAAAAAACTAAACAAAAATAGTACCATCCATGTCCCGTATTCAGAATGCACTTTGCTACTCGCACAAATATGCATAAACTTACTTAACCTGCAATCATGTAAACCTACAATCTGAAGGAATTGCAGGGAGCGTTCTGTACAGCGCCTATGTACAGAAATGTGTGCAGAGCTGCCTCATTGGAGCCCCCTCCATTCCTTGCTATGATACTGCAGGACCTTCCCCAACTTGAGGGCATCTGCACCAGCCTAATATTTTGCATTTAAAACGGGGCTTTCTGCTTCCATTTTAAATGCAGGATTACAACTCCCTTTTTCACGTGCTTCCTTTTCCTCCACCCCCTTCCCCCTCCTTCTCCCCATATCTGAGTCTTCCATTATCTTTCATTGATCTTGCTCCTCTCCTTGCCATTTTTACTCTTACTGAAGCAGAACACAAGGGCGTAATTTGATAGCTCATTATCTGCAATCTATTTAAAAATTAAACAAAGGGCATTTAGTGCAGGTGACACCCTGGAGGGTCACAGCGTCATGTAAAGAGCCCACAGACTTCTGTGAAGGAGCAATCTCAATCGCAGGATAAAAGCCCAGTGTGAAAGAGCCACTGTGAGTGGATAGCTTTATTATTATGTTTTGTCACTAGGCAGCAGTGGGCTTAACTGAATCTGGGCAGAGTCAGGAGTTTCCTATTGCCGTTCTATTCTTGCCTAAGAGAGACAATAAAGTTCCTGTTTAGCTTCCTGATGGTAATGGCCTCTAATGCCAAAACGGACATTACTTTAAATCCTAATCTAGCAGTTACATCTTTTAAATTAATTTTTACTCTACAGTAGATGCAGAACCTGATCCAGATCTTCAAAGCCCCACCAACTGGGATCCAGATCCGGGCTCCTGCACCTATTCTAGAACAAATATTTTAAAAAGACATGGCTGCTAGATAGAGACTTAAATACTGTCTGTTTTGGCCCGATGCCTTCCATGACACCTGTCTCACGGGCATCCACAAAGCTGTTCTTCCCTAGGCTTCCATACATGGCTCTACTCCTTTTCCTGGGAGTAGCCGACATGATGGAGAACAAGCTTGTAGATGTTTGTAGGGAAGGCAAGAAGCGCCTGTCTTCAAATGAATAGCCTAGCTGCAGTGGGCCTATCCACACCATCAGGTGGACAGCTGACCATGAGTAAGGCAGGCACAGGAAGTGGGATCACAGCAGCAGGCTTCACTTGTGTCCTACATGCATTCCTTTGAAGGACCGCCTATACAGGTAGGGCTCTCTGCTTACACAATTGAGAATTATGTTTTGTCACCATGCTATACGAACACTCATACTATGGCTCTGGATGGCAGCTTGCATGAACTGCAGAACTAATCCTGTGATCCCAAGGATTCTTTCCTCAAAGTAAGACCCATTGAAATCGGCAGAATCTACACAGTAGGGCTGTGCACAGATCCCCCGCTTTGCTTCAGATGCCACTTTGGACCTTCTGAAGCAGCCACACTTCACTTTAGACCGATTCAGACCAAATCCACTTTGCTTCGGATTCAGATGTGAAGTGAGATTCGGATATCCAAATTATTCGGATTTGACATTTTCCCATTGATTTGCATTGGAAAACTGAAATGGCCATAACTTTTTCAGTTTTCATGATGAATACATGAAATGTGGGGACCTGTCAGCCGCCATGGAGGGGATCTCACCTGCCAAAGTTCAGACAGTTTGGCCCAGTAGTTTTTGTTAGCTAGGCACAGATAAAATGTGCTGTTCTCAGAAACTCAAACCAAACATCATAAAGGGATAATCAGAGAAGGTAGGTCTTGAAGTGGTGATTAGGAGGAAGTCACTATCCTTAATCTCTGCTGTAGGTTTCTTTGAAGTGCAAAACAACCCCTTTCCCTTAGTACTACTTTCCTATTCAGAATCACAGTCGATTACCTCAGGCTGTCTTTGGCTGAATTGCCTGGGAAAACACTGGCTGGTAGGCAGGAAGCAAACACAGCACCCTGCCAGGCAGGCACATTGACTTGAATGAAGAACAATGGCAGTTGTTTGCTGGACTGACCAGGCATGAAGCAAACCCAGCAACCGTGCCAGGTGGCCACATGGACTTGAATGGAGGGCAACGACAGTTGTCTGCTGGACTGACAGAGGCACTCTGCTGCCCTACACCAGGACGCACTATGTGGACTAGGGGCAACCCAGCTTGGCTACAGGTGCTGCTGGTCCCACCAGCACCTCACCCACCCCTGCTCTTGCCAAAGCCCTGAAGATGCCTCATATTGGACTTGCTTTGCCACACAGTGTAGTATAAAATTTAAATATATGTTAATGTATGTAATGCTTTGCTGACTGTTTTTTGAAATGTGGACTGTGTAGTGCTTTGCCACACACCAATTGCTTGTGCACAACACAAGCATGCACACACACACACACACAAGCAAAAGAGAAGCAAATACTGAACCACTTACAAGCAAAGGGTGGGGGGAGGACTTTCTATAATCCTAACAGAAGATAAAAGGGTTTTTAATTTAATTTAATTTTTTAGGGAAAAGAGATAAAAAAATGGGAAGGGAAGGAATACAGGAACTGAGAAGGGCAGGGGGTGGGTGGAGAGGAGCCAAGAACAAGGAAAGGAAAGGAAAGGAAAGGAAGATTAGATAGATAGATAGATAGATAGATAGATAGTCTAGACAGAAAGTAAGGGGAAACTAATGGTTTATTTATTTATTTATTTATTTATTAAATTTATTAATCGCCCATCTGACTGGTCACCCAGCCACTCTGGGCGATGTACAACCCCCATAAAACAATTTAAAACAATAAAATTTTACCATAATTTTTTTTTTTTAAATACCCTAACCCACCCCAAATGCCTGCCTGAACAACCACGTTTTTAATGCACGACGGAAGCTCATTAAAGAGGGGGCATGACGGAGTTCCCTAGGGAGGGAGTTCCACAGAGTGGGGGCCACCACAGACAAGGCCCTCTCCCTCGTCCCCACCAGTCTAGCTGTCCTGGCTGATGGGACAGAGAGAAGGCCATCTGAGGCTGATCTTGTTAAGCGGCCTGTCTGGTGTTGCTGGAGGCGCTCCTTAAGATAGGCTGGGCCGGAACCATATAGGGTTTTAAAGGTCAAAACCAACACCTTGAATTTGGCCTGGAAAACAACTGGTAATCAGTGCAACTCCTTCAGCACTGGAGTGATGTGATCTCGCCGGCGGCTGCCTTTAATCAGGCGAGCCGCCGCGTTCTGTACCAGCTGCAGCTTCCGAACCGTCTTCAAGGGTAACCCCACGTAGAGCGCATTGCAGTAGTCTAAACGAGAGGAGACCAGGGCATGTACTACCGATGGGAGCAGATGGTAGGGAAGGAAGGGGCGCAGCCGCCGTATCAGATGGAGTTGATACAGCGCTGTCCGGCTCACAGCTGACACCTGAGCCTCCATGGACAGCTGGGAGTCCAAAATGACCCCCAGGCTGTGGACCTGGTCTTTCAAGGGTAGCTGTACCCCATTCAACACCAGGTCAACATCCCCCAGCCTCCTCTTGTCTCCCACCAAAGTACCTCGGTCTTGTCAGGGTTCAGCTTCAGCTTATTCCTCCCATCCAGCCACTCACCGTCTCCAGACATTTGGACAGGGATTCTACGGCCAACCTTGGTGAAGATTTGAATGAGAGGTAGAGCTGCGTGTCATCCGCATATTGATGACACTGCACCCCAAACCTCCTGATGATAGCCCCCAGTGGCTTCACATAGATGTTAAATAGCATCAGGGAGAGGGTGGAACCCTGTGGCACCCCACAAGTAAGTGGCCACGGGTCCGAAACCTCCTCTCCCAGTGCTACCCTCTGGTACCTGCTGGAGAGGAAGGACCGGAACCACCGCAATACAGTGTCTCCAATGCCCAACCCCTCCAGGCAGTCCAGGAGGATACCGTGGTCAACGGTATCAAAAGCCGCTGAGAGGTCGAGGAGAACAAGGAAGGAGCATTCACCCCTGGTTGAGAATTGAGATGGAAGGAGCTAAAGAACAAGGAAAGAAAAAGAAAACTAAAGTACCTTTAGTTTTTTTTTAAAATAAACAATCAAGAAAATAATAAAATGCAAAACCTATGGGGGGGGGGGAGACAAAGAACCAGGCAAGGTAAGGAGGAAACTCAAACTAAGTACTTTTTAAATGTTTGTTTTTTTAAAATAAAGGATCTACAAAGGAAAGAAAGGGAATAGTTGAACTGGGAAGGAAAAAGAAAGACAAATCTGCAGTACACCCCTCCCCCACACACAGATCTAGTCAAGCCAACTCTCTCTTAACATGTAAACCACCACCTCCAACTTTAAACAGCACTCTCTCTCACACTCAATGACACAAAAGCAGGCTGATCTCTCCAACATATCCAGTATTCCCCCTGCATCACCACCACTGTCACTGATTGGAGACTGCAGGGTTAAGTTCAGCCCTAATTTGGCAACTAGAATTGTCATTCACTGAAGTTCGCCATTTCCCCCCTCCCTCCTCCCGCTCCTTTCCCCTTCTCCCTCTGTTCTCCTCCTCGCTCCTCCCTGATCTTTCTCAAGTTGATACCCTGATAGACAGGCTGTCTAGGAATAGCTTCAGCAGCTCTGAAGCTCCGAGGTGGACCGAGGCGCCTTGGGGACAGGCTGCTTCGCTTCGGGACATCTCGGTGCCATTCTGATCCATTTCAGATCACACCGAGGCACCTCCGAAGTAGCCTGCTTTGCTTCAGGATTCAGACCGAAGCAGTGCATAGTCCTACTTCTGAGTAAATATGCATCAAATCAGGGAAAAATCCAAGGTTTTCTGTTGTCCAGAAATTCCCCTCTAGGTTACATACCTTTCCTAAGTTTATTCATTCAGTTATACTATTGAACAGTGCTCACACCTAATTCATGTGGAAAATGATGAATCAGTTTCCACATGAAGGTCAAAATATTCAAACTTGAATGAACAGCTGGACATACAAATTTAAAATGAGATGTGTTACTCTATTAGTAATCAATAGAGCATTAAATATCACCTGCAAATGTTAAATAACTACTGAGCATATAGGGTGTACTGGTAAACAACCTGACTAGTAAATAATGTCTAATGATGTACATGGAATAAAAATGGAATGATTGCAAACCTTCAGCAGGAAAAGGTTTGTAATCATAAAAATGGAATGCTGTATGTTTTTTCTTTCTTTCTAAATGTTCATACAATCAAATCCCTATATGCTGCACATTGCTGATATTTAGCACATAAAAATTACTTTATATACAATATATCCAAAGATACCAGTACACTTGGTATATTTTGGTTCCAATAATTAATAAAAATGAGTCCAATGTGTGTGGGGGGTGTCACGTTGTGTCTATCATCCCATCCCATCATAATTTATAACTAATGATTTTATTCCTAAATGTAATAGTTCATATCTTCTTTTTCCATTGATAAATCATGCTTCTAGATCAGGGGTCCCTGACCCTTTTGGGTCAATGGGCACATTTGAAATTTAGAGTGTGTCATGGCTGCTCTCACAACATTACTACCATGGTGGATGTGACTGGTCACAAAACACTAATTTCCCAAAAGGCAAACTAGTGAGACTAAAAGAAAAATAACCAAGAACCAAAATACAAGGCAGAGGTTCCAAAACACAAAAACACTTTTTAACTCAAATAAAGATGGCAATGGAGGGCAGCACCTCTTTACAGCATGCCAGCCTCCCAGTTAAAAATAATAATAACTTTTTAAAAATCTTAAGAAATAAAATAAAAACCACAAGGGCCAGGAAATCTATTGGGCATCAAGAGACATTTCCATGGGGACACTGGTGTCCATGGGCACTGTGTTAGAGACCCCAGTACTAGACAGAGTGCGCCTAGCACAACCAATCAAATGGCATTGTGCACCTACTCCATCTTTTCCTCCTTAATAGATATTGTCTGGTAATTAAAAAAAAAAACACCAGAAGACATGGTGGGAAAACATGGGAAGATTACAAATGGAAGACGATGACCTCTGGACCAACCATCTTGTTCATTTGAGGCAGAGCAACTGTAGGATAAAAGCTTTGTCTAGAAGCACCCAAGATGTAGGCACATGGGCTGTTTTCCAAGATGTAGCAAGCATAATCCATGCTGTGATGAAGATGTGCATACATTACAGTATGTTAAATGTGGGAAAGCACAGCATTGAAGATCCTGTGTTTGTGATGGAAACAATCAATGGTGATTTTCAACCATTACTAGCAAAAGCAGCTAATGCCTTACTTTTGCACCTTGATTATATGTGCCTCAACACTCAAATAACAGCTTGCTTTATGGCACGCAGTGGTTAGAGGTCATTTCTCCCAGTTCTAAGTAACCATTAATTGGCACAGCAGAACAAAAACAAGATATTCAGTTCTGCATATAATACAAGGAAAAGCATACAGTTATGTATAAAAGCAGAGCAATAAAAAATTTAGTGGGTATATGATTAATATGAAGACTGCTTGATCAAGCTCTATATGGGGCATAATCCAACCAAAGTTAAGCTCATGATTATCTAACTGATCTCAATGCAAGACAGTTGGGCAGATGTTTAATTCTCCTAATTAAATCAATAGGACATAAATGTGTGTACCTTTGGCTGGATTGTGCCCATATTTAATAAGGAGAGGACAGCAAGTACAACATAGGTCTGGATTTCATCCTGTACTAGCATTCAAGTGAATGATACCAATGGTTATCAAAGAGGTAAGTGGGCTGCAGGAAGCCCAGGGGGCTGTCCTTTATCCTTCTGAGTGGCTGTGAGCGAACCAGGTGCTCCTGAGCGCTCCAACTGAATTGGCGGGGGGGGGGGGTGGCCTGAGTACTCCCAGCAGCTGTGGGCAGGAAGCTTCAGTCTGTTTCCCGCCTCCCAGCTCAGCAGAGCAGAGCAGAGGAAGCTGCTCCAGCTGGTCCAGGGACTGCAGAAGCAAGCAAGCTCCCAGAGAGCGAGCGATCAGAGTGAGTGGACAGGGGGAGCAAACAGGAGTTGGCCAGGGGAGTTTGGCAGGGGAGGTCAAGGGGAGGCCCCTAACATTTTTTTAAAAATTATTTTTCTTGTAACACACACTTCCACACCAGTGGGACTCTGCTTTTAACCTCTAGTGAGTAGAGGAGCAGGCACAGGCTAGTCTAGAACAATCAGAAAGCTAGAGACAAAAAGGGAAAGAGGCTAAGAAGGACAAGACTCTCCAGTGGTGGTGGTGACCTGCAACGTTTGTGCAATGTTTGTTTTCTTGTCTGGGAACAACATGGCCTACACCTGCAACAAGTGCAAGTTGATCACGCTGCTGGAAGAAAAAGTAAGAGGACTGGAGCAGCGACTGTCGACCCTCTGGGGAATAAGAGAACATGAAGAGTTCTTGGACAGAATGGTGGAACTACAGCAGCAAAGTGAAGACCAGAAGCTTGAAGAGCAACAGCAAGCTGAGGCAGAAGTGGGAAATGCTGAGGTGAGGAAAAATGCAGTAGAGTATACGCCTTGGAAAAGGGTGACAGTTAGGAGGAGAAGAACTAGACTCCACTCTGCACCAGTGGAAGCATTGGAGCTGTGGAACCGAATCCAGGTACTTGAGGATGAGACTGGAGGACAGCCTGCAGAGGAAGAATCACAGGGGAACCTGCATGAGAGTGAGCAAGAGGCTGAAGGTCAGTCAAGCAGAGGTGATGAAACCCAGGCCTACAACAAGAAGAAGAAGAAGAGAAGAGTAGTAGTAGTGGGAGACTCCTTGCTGCGTGGGATCGACACCCAAGTATGTCGCGAAGACCCGTGGACTTGCCAGGAATGTTGTCTCCTGGGAGGACGGATTAGAGATGTGACTGAAAGGTTGCCTGCACTCATAAAGCACAATGACAGGTATCCCTTTCTTCTCATCCATGTGGGAACAAATAATACCGCCAAGCGGAGCTACGAAGAAATCATGACAGACTTTGAAGCTTTGGGAAGGAAACTCAAGAACTTTGGGGCCCAGATAGTTTTCTCATCCATCCTTCCAGTAGTTAGAAGAGGGATAGAAAGGGAAAGAAAAATACTCCGGGTGAATGACTGGCTACGAAGGTGGTGCCGGCACAAGAGATTTGGATTCTGGGACCACGAACTATACTTCCTGGAAGATGGGCTCTTGGCAAGAGACAGGTTGCACCTCACGAAGGCTGGGAAGAATGTGTTTGGCCACAGCATGAAGAACTTCATCAGAAGGGCTTTAAACTGAATCCTCCAGATGCCCCATCGAGAGCATCTGGATCAAAATAAATGGAGCAAAGAATAAAAGGAACCTGGTGGTCGGAGTCTACTACCAGCCACCCAATCAAGGAGAAGACGAGGATTAAACTTTTGAAAAGCAAATAGCCAATGTTACAAGGAAGCATGATATAGTAGTAATGGGGGACTTCAATTTCCCCGATATTTGTTGAGACAAATTCTACAAAACATAGCCCCTCCAGGAAATTCCTGACCTATGTGGCGGATAACTTCCTCCTACAGAAAGTAGAGGGGGGAAGTAGAGGATTGGCTATCCTTGGCTTGATCCTAACCAACAGGGATGACTTAGTGGATAAAGTAGCAGTTACAGGAACTCTGGGGGAAAGCGACCATGTTATACTTGAGTTCTTGGTTCTAAGGGAAGCAAACGCCGAGTGTAGTCAAACTCGTACCCTGGATTTTAGGAAAGCTGATTTAAATAAACTCAGAACAATGATCAGTAAGATCCCATGGCAAGCGACGCTAACAAGAAAAGGAGTCCAAGATGGGTGGGAGCTTTTAAAAAAGGAAATTCTCAAGGCACAACCACAAACAATTCCAACAAGAAGAAAAGGTGGAAGACAACAGAAGAAGCCAATGTGGCTTCACAAAAAGCTTAGAGATGACCTGAAAACAAAAAAGGACACATATAGGAAGTGGAAGGAAGGCCAAGCAACAAAGGAATAGTACAGGCAGGTAGCACAGAATTGCAGGGAAGGCGTCAGGAAGGCTAAAGCTGAGAACAAGCCGAGGTTAGCGAGGGATGCTAAAAACAACAAAAAGGCTTTCTTCAGCTACTTGCATAGTAAATGACAGAGGAAAGAAATGGTGGTTCAGCTATTAAATAAGGATGGCAGAACGATAACAGATGACAAAGAAAAGGCAGAGGTGCTCAATTCCTACTTTGGCTCAGGTTTCTCCCAAAAGAGGGTCTATGACCCCCCTGGCAAAGGCGAAGTGCAGGCTGAAGGGGCAGGATTGCAGCTTGAGATGGATAGGCATATGGTCAAGGAACACCTCATTACTTTGAATGAGTTCAAATCTCCAGGGCCAGATGAACTGCACCCTAGAGTAATAAAGGAACTGGCAGAAGAACTCTCAGAACCACTGTCTATTCTCTTTGAGAAATCATGGAAGACGGGGGAAGTGCCAGATGACTGGAGGAGAGCTAATGTTGTCCCTATCTTTAAAAAGGGTAAAATGAAGAACCTGGGAGCTCCAGACCAGTCAGTCTGACATCAATCCCTGGGAAAATTCTGGAGCAGATGATAAAGCAATCCATCCGTAAGCACCTTGAAAACAATGCAGTGATAACTCGAAACCAACATGGATTTGTCAAGAACAAATCCTGCCAGACGAATCTGATCTCATTTTTTGACCAAGTAACCTCCTTTGTGGACTGTGGGAATGCTGTGGACATCATATACCTCGACTTCAGCAAAGCTTTCGACAAAGCGCCCCATGATATCCTGATGAGCAAACTAGCTCAAAGTGGGCTACAGAATCGGACTCAAAGAGTGCTTATCAATGGGATCTTCTCAAACTGGGGAAAGGTAACGAGCGGAGTACTGCAGGGCTCAGTCCTGGGCCCAGTGCTCTTCAACATTTTTATTAATAACTTGGAGGAGGAGGTGCAGGGAATGCTGATCAAATTTGCAGATGACACAAAATTGGGAGGGATAGCTAATACTTTGGAAGACAGAAACAAAATTCAAAGTGATCTGGATAGACTGGAGCGCTGGGCAGAAAACAACAGAATGGCATTTAATAGGGACAAATGCCAAGTTCTGCACCTAGGAAAAAGAAACCAAAGGCACAGTTACAAGATGGGGGATACGTGGCTCAACAACACTACAAGCGAGAAGGATCTTGGAATTGTTGTCGATCACAAGCGGAATATGAGCCAACAATGTGATGTGGCTGCAAAAAAGGCAAATGCTCTTTTGGGCTGCATTAATAGAAGCATAGCTTCCAAATCCCGGGAAGTACTAGTTCCCCTCTACTCAGCACTGGTTAGGCCTCATCTGGAGTACTGTGTCCAGTTCTGGGCACCACATTTTAAGAAGGATGCAGACAAACTGGAGAGGGTTCCGAGGAGGGCAGCAAAGATGATCAGGGGACTGGAAACAAAGCCCTATGAAGAGAGACTGAAAGAACTGGGCATGTTTAGCCTTGAGAAGAGAAGACTGAGGGGAGATATGATAGCGCTCTTCAAGTTCTTGAAAGGTTGTCACAGAGAGGAAGGCCAGGATCTCTTCTCGATCATCCCAGAGTGCAGGACACGGAATAATGGGCTCAAGTTACAGGAAGCCAGATTCCGGCTGAACATCAGGAAAAACTTCCTGACTGTTAGAGCAATAGGACAATGGAACCAATGACCTAGGGAGGTGGTGTGCTCTCCCACACTGGAGGCATTCAAGACGAGGCTGGAGAGCCATCTGTCAGGGATGCTCCGATCTGGATTCCTGCATTGAGCAGAGGGTTGGACTCGATGGCCTTGTAGGCCGTTTCCAAACCTACTATTCTATGATTCTATGGTTATGCGAGGCAATGGGTTGGATCCAGATTTAGGCACAAGCAACAGAATTGGTAGAAATGGACTTCCCTGTATCCTCATTCTCATGGCAGCTCTTCCAGCCCCCAACCTATGCTACAAATGCATAGAATGCTACAAAGAGCATCAGGAGACCCTGATGAATGGGGTAAGCTATGGTTGAGGGGGAAAGGGGAAATCCCCCCAAATCAAGTGTTTTTTGGTGAGCAGAGCAGAATTTACTGAAGGTACGCTGCCTGATTTTGGGATTTCCCCCTTCCTATAAGCACCAGCACCACCACAGCCTAGCCCATTTAGCAGGGTCCTTGACTCTATGTAGCATTTTCAGGGGACTGAAGGAGCTGCCATGGGGATGCCCACTTCTACCAGCCCCTTGCATGTACCTGAATCTGAATACAACCCAGTAACTGCAACTGCAGTCATTCTATGGGTCAATAGGGATATTTTAAGTTTGTATCAAAATTCGGGTCAGTCAAATAGTCTAAATAGGATGGATATTTAATTCATTGTGAGAAAGTGACTATTTGCAAGAAGTTTTCTAAAACAAAATTATCCACAATAGCCCAGGGAATCTACCTAAGAAGCAACAGGTGGAGGAAAATGCGGATGTGTTGTTTAGCCTGGATCATCCATTTCTAAAGTACCTATCTCATACTAAATTAAATGTTTTTAAGAAATTAGAAAGCAAGTGCAAACATGGGACATCAGGTGAATGGAAGAATTCTTCCTCCCTCCTATTCTGGAATGAAACATGAGATTTAAGGTTTAGCAGGAAATTTGTAAGTGCAATGGAGACTCCATGCTTTAGGAAGATGTTAAAATACTGAATGCCAAGCATGGTCTCTCCAGGAAATTCCTGATTTACCTTACCGATGACTTTCTCCTTCAGCGGGTGGAGAAAGGAACAAGGGGATTATCCATCCTTGACTTGATTCTGACTAATAGGGAAGAATTAGTTGATGAGGTGAAAGTAGCAGGAGCTCTGGGGGAAAGTGACCATGTGATGCTCAGGTTCTTGATTTTAAGGAAAACTAAAGCTGGGTGTAGTCAAATGTGTACCTTGGACTTCAGGAAAGCTGATTTTAATAAACTCAAAGCAATGATAAGTGTGATTCCATGGCAGGAAAACATAACAGGAAGAGGAATTCAAGAGGTTTCTTGAACATGGGAGTTTCTAAAAAAAAAAGGAGATACTAAAGGTGCAGTAAGAAATAACCCCAATGAAAAATTGGAATACAACAGAAGAAGTCGATGTGGCTACTCACAAAGCTTGATGATGATATGAAAATCAAAAACATATAAAGGAGGTAGAAGGAGAGACAGGTTACTAAGGAAGTACATAGGCAGATACACCGAAATTGCAGATATGGTGTGAGGAAGGCTAAAGCTCAGAATGAGCTGAGTTTGGCGAGGGATGTTGAGAATAACAAAAAGGGCTTCTTCAAAGTAAAAGGAGGACAAAAGTAATAGTAGACCAGCTGCTCAGAGAAGATGGCAAAATGGTGACAGCTGACAAAGGTAAGGTGGAACTGCTTGACTCCTATTTTGGCTCAGTCTTCTCCCAAAGGAGGATCTGTGCCCCATCTGGCATATGTGGCAAACAGGCTGAGGGGGAAGAAATGTAGCTTGAGGTTGACAAGAGAGATAGTCAGAGAAACATTGATAGTCATGATGGCTGTCTGGTGCTGCTGGAGCCTGTCTGGTGCTGCTGGAGGCGCTCCTTAAGATAGGCTGGGCTGGAACCATATAGGGTTTTAAAGGTCAAAACCAACACCTTGAATTTGGCCCGGAAAACAACTGGTAATCAGTGCAACTCCTTCAGCACTGGAGTGATGTGATCTCGCCGGCGGCTGCCTTTAATCAGGCGAGCCGCCGTGTTCTGTACCAGCTGCAGCTTCCGAACCGTCTTCAAGGGTAACCCCACGTAGAGCGCATTACAGTAGTCTAAACGAGAGGAGACCAGGGCATGTACTACCGATGGGAGCAGATGGTCGGGAAGGAAGGGGCGCAACCGCCGTATCAGATGGAGTTGATACAGCGCTGTCCGGCTCACAGATGACACCTGAGCCTCCATGGACAGCTGGGAGTCCAAAATGACCCCCAGGCTGTGGACCTGGTCTTTCAAGGGTAGCCGTACCCCACTCAACACCAGGTCAACATCCCCCAGCCTCCTCTTGTCTCCTACCAAAAGTACCTCGGTCTTGTCAGGGTTGAGCTTCAACTTATTCCTCCCCATCCAGCCACTCACCGTCTCTAGACATTTGGACAGGGATTCTATGGACAACCTTGGTGAAGATTTGAATGAGAGGTAGAGCTGCGTGTCATCCGCATATTGATGACACCGCACCCCAAACCTCCTGATGATAGTCCCCAGTGGCTTCACATAGATATTAAATAGCATCGGGGAGAGGATGGAACTCTGTGGCACCCCACAAGTGAGTGACCACAGGTCTGAAACCTCCTCTCCCAGTGCTACCCTCTGGTACCTGCCGGAGAGGAAGGACCGGAACCACCAGAATACTGTGTCTCCAATGCCCAACCCCTCCAGGCAGTCCAGGAGGATACCATGGTCAACGGTATCAAAAGCCGCTGAGAGGTCGAGGAGAACAAGGAAGGAGCATTCACCCCTATCCAGAGCCCTCCTCATATCATCTACCAAGGCGACCAAGGCCGTTTCTGTCCCATGCCCAAGCCTGAAGCCCGACTGAAATGGGTCTAGATAATCAGTTTCTTCAAAGTGTGCCTTCAACTGCATTGCTACCACCCGCTCAATCACCTTGCCCCAAAATGGCAGATTTGAGACTGGGCGAAAGTTGTTCGAAACTTGAGGATCCAAGGAGGGCTTCTTTAAGAGCGGTCTTATCACTGCCTCCTTGAGGGCTGATGGCATCACTCCCTCCTCAAGGGAGGCGTTCACCACCGCCCTGATCCCCTCACCCAGTCTCTCTCTGCAGCCCATAATGAGCCAAGATGGGCAAGGATCAAGTAAGCAGGTGGTCGGCCTTACAGATGAAAGTTTAAGAAGGATTCAGATGAACTGGAATGAGTTCAGAGAAGGACAACAAAGATGATCCGGGTACTAGAAACTAAGTCCTATGAGGAAAGATTGAAGAAAGTAGGTATGTTTAGCCTTGAGAGGAGAAGACTGGGGGGGATATGATAGCACTTTAAAAGTATCTGAAGCGTTGTCACACTGAAGAGACCTGCAACCTGTTCTCTATTGTCCAAGACTGTAGGACATGAAATAACGGGCTTAAGTTACAAGAAGTCAAATTTCAGTTGAAGATCTGGAAAAACTTCCCAATGGTCAGAGCAGTCAAACAATGGATCCACCTGCCTAGGGAGGTGGTAGACTCTTCGTCACTGGAGGTATTCAAGCAGAGACTGGACAGCCATCTTGCAGGGATGCTTTAATCTAGATTCCTGCACTGTGCAGGGGTTGGACTCAATGGTCAAAATGTATAATTCTGTATAATTGTATACAACTGTATAATTCTGTGAATAAACTTGAAAGAATGCATTGTTCCCCACTTTTGTCAGTGAAACCACAGTCAGCAACCTAAGATTATTTACAAATTTGGTTGTCTTGATAGTTCTTTTTTTTTTTCTAAGCCTCACAGTGAAAATGTAGACCAACGTGAAGATACGGGAATGATATGAAAGTAATTATTAATCCATTTCTGGATTAATAACAAAAGGCTTGTTATAAATTGTGTGATGGCACATTGCCACAGCTGCTGTAATTACTTATGGATATATGCAGGGTAACTAACCTCAGGATGGAGCAGGGCATAAAAACAAACAGTATATTACACACACACACACACAAGGATACACAATGTAAGAATTACCAAGCATCCAAGGGCTGCTCAACATAATTTTATCTCTCTTCATTTTAGAGCTCAAACACACAATCCGTTGGTAGACTAATGTGATGCAGATTTCAGTGGAGTGTATCATTTCAGTTTGCAGGTGAGGCCTTTCAGGACAGAACGCTCCTGATGGTTAAAGGTGAATTTCTGCATATCCCAACTTCCCTTGCTCACCTATGTGGAATGCTCTGCCTTGGCAACCCTAATTTTTCAAGTGGAGTTTGGTGTTGGGCATTTGTTGTCTGAAGTTCCAAGGTGAGGTACTTGTCAGGGTTCTAGGCAAGAGAAGTGTTAGAAATGTGCTCAGGTTCCCATGTGTGTTCTGAGACCAGGCTGTTTTGTGCAAAGTACTTTTTCACCCTGTTTCTCCTGCCCAAAGTTCCCCCTGGTGAACTCTAAGTGTAAACATCATGAGGCTACATGCCCTATTGTCTAAGTTATGGTCTCCCTGTGTGGAGTTTATATAGTGGCTGGTGGTGTGCTGTGATTGTTTATTCTGAAAGCCCATCGTCATCTAGATTTCTGTATCTGAAGTGTATCCATCTGTACCTCTGGGAATGCAGCTTTTGTATTTATACACATAATATCCTTGGGGTTTCAGAGAAGTGAATACTTTCATCAGGAAAAGAAATGGAGGGGGATATTTACTATTGTCATTAGCACTTATTTGTCATATATAAGGAAAACAGGGCTCACTGAGATGTACAAATATTTCCTTGGAACAAACAAGGATTCACTCTAATAAAATGTGTGGGTATGGGTGTGTTACACACACACACTATGCTCAGCCCTCCAGGTCCTTTCAACTGATTGGAATATAAGGATAGTAGGAGCCATCTTAAACTGTGCCAAGAGCAATAGTCCATCTAGTCTGGTAATGTCAACCTGACTTGTCTAATAAAAGAGAACTCAATTTTCACCAGGGCTGAGCTTAGGCATTTTGGTGTCCTACTGAGTATGTTAAAAGCCAACTCCCATTCAGCTGCTCTCATGGAACTGGTAGCCACTCCTAATCCCTCATTCTTGCCATAAAGCCTTCTTTATTTAATATATTTCTAGGCTGCCTTTAAGGGCCAAAGCTCCCCTAAGGCAGTCTGCATAATAAAATCTCATAAACTAATCAAACAACAGCAAAAATATACAATCAATCAACACCAGCAATGACAACGAACACCCAGACCAGATAGTACTAAAGTTTAAGACACAACTGCAGCTAAAAACCAAGAATGGTCCAACACAACACACTCAAGAAAACACCAAAGAAAATAGGTAGAGCTTAAAAGCTTGAAATTATGGGGTCTGATGGACTGCAGTTGGTTTGTCTAGTTCCACAAAGCTGATGTAATTTTCTTCCTCTTTCCTCATAGTAAAGCCAGCCGAGTGATCTTCTCAGTGAGCATAAGTTTTGCATCTTGAGGTGATGTTGGTGATCATGTGTCCCCTACCTTACACTTGGTTCATCCTCCAGGGCCCACTATTCCTTGTCCCTTCCGTCTTGCTGCCATTGGGATTGCTTGTCATTTGCCTGTTCCTTTCTGGCCTCTATACAGTCTCAGGCTTTTCTTCCATCATGTGCCAACAGACATTCATGCACTAAGAAGGCCATCTACTGACACAACAATGGGCTCTCTGAGCAACCATCCAGAATTATCTGGTAACAACAGCTGTGATCCCATCAAGGCTAACCTCTGTTAAATATAGTTTTCATGTTTATTGCATACTTCAAACAGCCCAAATGACAAGCCTTATGACCAGATCATGGAAATGTAAGACCTCAGGATACATGCAAGGGCTCACATCTTTGAATGCATCCCACCTCACATCCAAATCATTCTTCAGGAGGAAAGCTAACACGCCATGGAGGATACTAGACCAGAGGACTTCTCCCTGTAGCATGAAGAGCTGTATGTTTGAATGGACACTTAACAGGAGAATACTTGCTTTCCCCTCGTATCTCTGCATGTTCATCCAAAGGTGTGAAAGATCTATGCACATATAAACTGTACCTTTACCCATAAGAATGCAAGAAGAGCCCTGCTGAATCAGGCCAAAGGCCTACCTAGTCCAGTATTCTAATCACACAGTGGTCAACCAGCTGCCTGTGTATGAAGTGGTCAACCAGCTGCATGAAGACCATGTAGAACACAAGTGCAATAGCACCATCCCACTCATGTTCTCCAACAACTGGTATACACAGCCAAACTGTCTCCAATCCTGGAGGTAATATATAGCCATCATGTGTAGTAGCCATTCATAGCTTTATCATGCATGAATCTGTCATGTTCTCTCTACCCATGTTAACCCCCTCCATATCATTGGGAACCTGTTCAGATCTTTTGTTAATCATGTAGGGATGGGGAGTGGCAGGCAGGCAGTGGGTGCAACTCTGCTCCCCTCCCTCCTCATTCAGTGAATGCACAGAGACCAATGCGAACGGGGTAAATTCTAATATGCAACCCTCCCAATGTGAATTCTGAGATGGTACAATCTTGCCAGGGCTGCATCATGTGCCCTTCCTGGATAGCTAAATTGGTTCTATGTTAAGGAGCACAGAATTCTCTCTGTGTGTGTGTGTGTGTGTCAATTTCTGCTTGTTTGTGTAACCAGAGCAGTAGAATATATTTCTCTATAAATAGAAAATTAAAAGTAAAATCAACAGCAAGCCCAGTAGTGGTCTGACTGGTATTCAGATTACTTTTGGGCAAAGATAGATAGTTGTTAAATATTGATGAGATAATGTGCTGTATGAACACAGAGAAGGTCCACAATATATCCACAATCAGAAGGGCAAGCTTTATCTCAGTGCTCTCTCCAGAGCTTGAAGCTCATTAATTTACTGTGTCCTAAGGTGTACAAAGCACTGCAAAAAACATAAAAATAAAAATGAATGTGTTGCCATTTCTTGCAAGTTGAAGAATCAAATAAGTGGATTAATAGTAATGTGACCCGCCTTAATTTATATAGGTGTACAAAAACCAAGCTCCATGAAGATTGGAGTTTGAGGTCTAAAAAACAAAAACTGGTTATTAGACTAGAAGGTCTCAGCTTTCAGGTTTATAAAGACAAATTTCTAGCTCTGTGGCTAGAGAGAAAATCTTGATAAATGCAATTGTAGCATGTGCCCAAAGCAATGTTTCTGTAATGTAGGCAAGTTTTGAGCATTTGCAGTTACTGTAGTTGGGGTAAGGGTATTTTGAGAAGACTGTAATGAGATTTGGGGTTAGGCAAGATGACCTTTTGGGGATCCTTTATAACTGAGTGACTCTGGTTATAAAAGCTTAGGGAAGTGCTTAAGAGAAAAATTGGCTTGCCCAGAAATGCCTCTCTGGACGTTAACTGAATGGTTCTCAACTGCTGCCTTTGTGAATGGACCAAGAAAGTGGGGAAATGGCTCATCCTTTGGTCCTCCACCTTGCCAGGGAAAAGGTGAGCTAAGACTGCCATTTTGAGGGCACTCCTGGGAGTGACTGGAAGGAGGCAAAGAGAGCTGAATTGTTCTCTATGAAATGCTATGGCGCTGTGGGGGGCCCTAGAAATATGATGCTGTACTGTTGGGGTGGGTTTTAGCCTGTGAGCCTGCATCTTATGCTCAATTTGTATGTATGCAAGTAAAAGCATTTATCACAAAAACACCATCGTCCTCGCAATGACCCCCTTCAAAAGGAAACTGAACTCTGGAGTAAACACTTGCACCCCTGGAGTTCTTACTGCTTGGAGAATTGAGATGTGAGCTCATAAAAATATTTCCCTCCATCTTGTCTTACAGAATGGGGAGGGGGCCATTGTTCCATGTTGCTCCACCCAGCCCAGCTTGAAATCCTGATCCTTCAGCTAAATGATCACATAGCAGGTGATGGGAAACACCTCTGCCTGAGACCTGAAGAGCTGATCTTCAGGGGCCATAGCTCTGTGGTAAAGCACATTCAGAAGGCCCCAAGGTCCTTGGCATCTCCAAATAGGGCTGGAAAAATTCCTGTCTAAAATGCTGGAGAATTGCTGCCAGTAAGTGCTGACAATACTAGGCTATAGACCAATGGTTTCGTTTGATATAAGGCAGCTTCCTATGTTCCTATTCTACCAGTCAGAATAGACAATACTGGGCTAGATGGACAAATAATATGACCTAGTATAAGGCAGCTTCCTGTGTTCCTATCAGCAATGTTAGGATCAGGACGAAGAGCCTGGGCCCCTTGCTGGCTCTGGGCCCAGAACAGAAGGTTCACCTGTAGCCCACTTTTGGCAGGCTTGACAAACCAGACGGCAGGGTCAAAGCAGGAGACAGGGTCAAGGAGGAAGCCAGGAACATACCAAAAACTCAGGAAGATCTTGTTGCTTGAGCAAGGCTCAGCAGGAAGAGGAAGCCTTTTTATACTCCTTTGTGTACAGGGGGATCCAATGGCCAGCCTGGGTGGGTGGAGTCAGTTCAGGGCCTGAAGGTACTTCACCGAGAAGCTGCCAACTCTGGTTCAGTGGCTCACCTCGTGGGGGCACCTATCAAGTTCAATATGGCCTGCTTGTCAAATCCCAGTTGTGCTGAGCCTAGAACATAGGCTTTAACCTATGGAAGAATAAATGCTGTGGCAATATTAATGAATGCAGACTTTCTAGAACTAAGTGTGGAAATGGGAACACCCACTGGTAAACCTCTCCTCAAGGAGCACTGGTGGACAAAATGCGGAAGAGGCCACTGTGAGTGCTTTGTGTCTGGACAAAAGACTATGAGATAGCAATAGCACTGGTGTTCACTTAGGCTGAGGTAAAGCAAAAATGCTGTTCCCAGCATTGTGCAACACTACAGCACCACAGCTGCGCATGACATGAAACCTCCTTGTAATTAAGTAATTTCTGTTGCTGGGTTTTTTTGTTTTTGTTTTGGTAGTGTATTTAATCTTCCACCACCCTGCCACAAAGCCATAATCCTCACTTAGGCACTTCCAGATTTACACGAAGGCTTCAAAATAGATTGTAGTCTCATAAGCCTATCATTAATTTTTATGACAGCCATGCCAGATAAATCAGACAAAGTGGTTAATAACTCTTGAACGTTCTTGCAAAATGGAAATCTACATTTCAGTCTTTGGGAGGAAGTTGACTTTTCTATTCAGCTGATGCCTTTGTGTGCCTTGAAGCATTTTAGAATGAAGACATTTTAAAAATTTGTACTAAGGTGTACAACTGAAAATTCATAATGAGCCACTGTGTGTGTGTGTGTGTATGTGCGTGCGTGTGTGTGTGTGTTTAAGCATTCAAGCTACATTCCAGATACAAACCAAATTTCAAATACAAAGCTAAGTCCAACACTCTTAAGGCACAATCCTATGCATGTTTAGACAGAAAAAATGCCTACAACTCTGGACATGCATAGGATTGTACCCTTAATAAGATTTGCTGCACCTTCAATTCCTGTCCTCATCATTTTTCTTCCCCCCCCCCACTTCTATGGTGCCCCTTGAAGCAAGTTGCTTCACCCTGCTGCATGACAGGGCTGGCCCTGGCAGGAGCTCCCCAGGGTGTCAGGTGGAGGTCTTTCACGTCCCCTGCGGTCATAGGGGAGCCTAATTAGAGATACCAGGGGTTGAACCTCAGATCTCCTGCATACAGACCATGTGCTCTTCCACTGACATATGACCCCTCCTCAAACCCTGTTTTAAGCTGCCTACATTACTTTCACTAATACAGCCTTCCTCGACCTGGTGCTCTCCAGATGTTTGGGGCAACAACTCATTCCTGACTACTGGCCAATATTGGCTGGGGCTCATGGGAGCTGAAGTCCAAAACTTTGGAGGGTGCCACATAGGGAAGCCTGCACTAATATGATACGAAAATCTTACCCATTCACTAAAAAAAACATGTTCACTCTTGACACTTAATGGATGGATCCTGCTCTTGAGTGCAGCAGCACCCTAAATCTCAAAGCAAATATCTTCCCTGTGCAATACAGTCCTATGCACATTTACTCAGAAGCAAATCTAGTGGCACCAGAAAATAATTGAAGGATGGAGCACAGAAGAAGCAAAGAGTCTTTGAGGGAAGGAAGTTTTGTCCCACATGTTACATTACTGATCAGGAAATAATGGCATATTTCACATTAATACTCCCAGCCTGAATTTACTTTCTCTGAAGTAACTCCTATTGATCTTGATGGAGTTACCTTTCAGTTGAGCATGCTTAGCCTTCTTTTAATTCTCAGTGTATGATTCAGTTATAATTTGTAATTTGTGTGTGCAAAAATGCCTTTCCTTCAAGTAACTAAGAGTATTTCTATATGAGGCATTTATTCTTCGCTCATCGTTCTCTACTCATGGTTATTTATGGGTTGTTTAGGTGACATTGTAACCTTCCAGTTTTGCTTCTGTTTTTAAATAGCACTTTCCGTGAGTTTTTTTAGAGCAAGGAAAATGCAGTATTATTTGTGAAAGTGAAAGAAAATGCTTTTTCCAATTGTATAATTGCATTATTCTGCAATAGCTAAGTGCCACCTAGAGGTTATGTAGCAGAAAAGCAGGAAAGGAAACGCTTCTTGTGTAGTGCTCAGATCTCAATTCTGCAACAAAATCAAAAGTAGATAAAGCGGATTAACAGCCTCATCTAGAAAAGTTCTAAGTGGATCCAGCAATGGGAGGGGAAAGTTCTCTCCTCATCTGGCACTGCCTAAATCCTAGGACAGAACAGGACTAACTTTCAAGTATATGCACATAGGATTGCAGCCCTGAATGAGGTGAGGTTTTAACCAGGCTTCAAGGCATGCACTCTTAGAACAGCAATAACACATCTTTTTTTTTTCTTTATGAACTTGAGCAGAAGAATAATAGAAAAAGGGAGCCCTGATTAAAGTCAATCATGCCTTTTAATGAGCACAGTGAAACAATAATACACAAAGCTTCATTACAATCCATGCAGGCACTTAATTCCCATCTCCAAAAGTTTTGTGTCACCTACTTTCTTTTAATATTGATTCTGCTCATGGGCTTTTTAAAAAAATATGGTAAATCATAACTTTCAGCACAAAAGATGACATATTTGTAAAAAAAAATATTGTCTAGTGAATAGACTGGCTCAGCAGTCTTGGTTTTGCAGGCAGTGGCCTCTCCAGAAATCAAAAAGAAGGAATTTTGCCTAATCGCGGTTACCAGGTCACAATCAAAATTCTTAGGAAGAAACAGTCCAGCTTTATTTTTTACTTTTTATGGCCTCTTCCTGCAAGGACTGAAAACTAACAGGGGACAAAAGTCTGCCCACCCCAAAACCAATTGTAAATTTTAACAAGAGTTGTTTGGAAAATCCCACAGTTGTGCATCTAGGGTTGGATCAGACTAGTGCAATCCTAACCTCCTGCTGTTGCCTCCTAGAGTGGGTGAGGATAAGGTGGAGGTGACCCTCTGCCAGTGGAGAGGAGCTCTGCGGCCGATGGAAGCCCCCACTGCTCCTGCCAAGAGCTCTGTAGAAAGAAAGCGACCACCAGTGGTGTTCCCACTGGCTGTAGTCGGTGTAAGGCCCTGAAATGGTTCTGGACTGGGGGTGGGGAGGAGCCAGCTTTGGATCAGCTGGATCCAAAGGTGCTCCAGTCCCCTGGAATGGGCTCAGTATATGCCCATCAGCTATGCTGGAGCTGGTGTAGCTAATTCCCGCCTGCCCTCATTGCTTTCATTGCGGGAAATTTAAAATACACCCCCCCACACCTTACCTCACAAACACACACATCTTCTGCTCTGGCCAGAGTTAGCCAGAAAGACGTTGTTGTTGCTGCTGTTAAATTTATATCCCACCTTTTCCTCTTGTGAGGAACCCAAGGTGGCTTACATGGTCGTCCTTCTCTCCATTTAATCCTCATAACAACCCTGTGAGGTAGAATCATAGAATCTTAAGAGTTGAAAGGGGCCATTTAGGTCATCCCTGGCAGATGTCTTTGCTTGCATACCTCCGGCAACAGAGGTACAAGACATACCTCCCTTGGCAGTTGGTTCCATTATCTGACTGCTCTGAACATTAGGGAATTTTTCCTGACATTTGCCTTCCTATAACTTAAGCCTATTATTTTGTCTCTTAGGGTGCAATCCTATGGCCTCTAGTCAGCAGCTAGATGGCCATAGGATAGGTCAGTTCCCTGATAACCGACCTCCACCCCCTCCTGCGGTGCCTCACAGGCGGCACAGAATGGCCCCGCACTCTGCATTCAGAAGAGGAGAACTCAGCAGCAAAAACAGGGCATTCCTGGGGGCGTGTCAGGGCAGGGAAGTCAGAAATGCTGCTAGACACATCCTAGGTGTTGTCCGGCTGCCACTTCCCGCAGTCCAAGGTCCCGTGACTAGACAGCCGAAAATGCAGGCTAGCCATAAATGCAGCGCGGAGGGGATGATCCCCTTCTCCTGCCCTGTGTTGGATAGGTGGTCGCCTCTGAGTTAGGAGGCGGACACCTATACCAATAGGATTGCATCCTTACAGTCTTGGATGACAGAGAACAGGACTGGGGCCTTCTTATCACCCCTCCATCAGGTAGATTAGCCTGAGAGTCAGTGACTGACCCAAAGTCACCCAGTGAGCTTCATGGGCTAGTGGAGACTAGAACCTCAATCTCCCACATCCCAGTACAACACTCTAACCACTATACCGCACTGGCAGTTGGAGAGCTGCTGCTCTGCTCCTTCCCAGCTCCACTTGAGATTGCTCTGCCAGTTAGTACCACTTGAGTCCCATTTATCTCAATTGGAGCTAATGTAGTCATTACAATAGGGATGTCGGAGAAACCCACAACAGAATCAACTGAGTTCAGATTTCTATTAATCCGACCTCTGAATTCTGCAGCACACCGGCTTTTTCCAATTATTTGGACTTGCGGACCATTTTTTTCACTTCTGCAATTTTATGCAAATTTAGTCGCAGAAAAATACAAAAAATTAAAAAAAACTAGCTTTCACCACAGAGGCGAAAGCATAAAAATGCATATTTTGGGAGGATTTGTGCAGGGGAGGGGGGCTGATTTGCACAATGCAAATTTCCACAAGTTTGGGGAAATGGAAAAAAAAATTAATTCTGCCAATGAGTGGACAACAGAACAAAAGATGCCTGGTGATCTGCTAAACATAGACAGAATAGATTTTACAAAATCCATACATCCCTAGTCACAAGTTGAACCTGCCTGTGAATTGAGATCATCAGAGGAGGCCCTTCTATACACTTTTTCTATAAGAGAAGTACATTTAAGATTTACAAAAGAGAGGGCCTTTTCTGTGGTGCTGCCCCAACTCTGCAAGGCCCTCCCATAGGAGATACACTGGGCACCAACATTGCACTCTTTTTGGCACCCAGTGAAAAGCTTTTTATTTGCACAGGCATTTTAAAACAAACTTTCAAAAGTTTTACATTTTTAGATTCACGTTTGTATCTTTTTAGCTGGCTGAAATAGTCTTATACCTCTAACTTTTACTTTTGGATGTCTAACATTTCAGATTGTTTTGATTGTACTGCATGGTATTGTTTTTAGGTCATTTTATGAAATCCTTTTTGGGATGAAGGTGTGGTTTATAAAATTCTCTAAGTAAATTAAAAAATATATTTATTTCATTTATTTAAAATAAATAACTTAGCCTGGACTCAGTTTTTAAAGTAGCTTTTACTGAAGAGAAAGCTTTAAAAATAAATCACCCAGGAGCTAGGTGTTGGAAACAGAGGTGAAGAATGGACTAGAATTATTTCTAGTATCATAAAGGAGGATGTTTCACATTTTGTTAATTTCTTCTGAAGGAGGATGCAAGAATAAGCAAATAATTAGTTTCCTATTTGGGTTGGGTTTTTTTTAAAGTCATGCCAGAGAAAGGATGGGTGGGAAATGTGGTATAAAAAGAAAGGGGGAAAATCATACTGGGATGGATATAGCTTTTCTGCCAGCCTAGCATTTGGGCTTGCAATAAGTTAGCATCAATTATTAGCATGCTTCTAATGTGCAAATGTGCAGCATCTTTTATCTGCATTGAAAACATCGATGAATGACAAGGAAATGTGTTACTATTTGGAAAGAGGGTTAATTTTCCTGTTACTTATATATCACTTATATATATAGTATGTGTGTGTGTGTACGCGCATGTGTGTGCGCATGTGGTTACAGCAACCTGAAATATATTTTAGTTCTTTGAGTTGCCTCCCATCACCATAAACCCAAGCACTAGCTCAGCTATCAGGGAGCAGAACAATTTCTTCATCCTGACTTCCTCTAATTTATGGGAACGATGTACCATCAGCCCCGGATTACTCATGTGAGACAGGCTGAGTGTCTTGATGGCGTTTGGCAGCAGATGGTGGCAACCGAATGGCAAAACCTGATGACACAGACATTATTGTGGAACAGCTGAATGCACTGAGCACTTGAGCTTCACAAGCTAGAATCAAGGGCACTGGCGGCTGCAGAAGGAGCAGAGTGAATTACCAAGAGCACTTTTCTGCTGAGGCCTGAATCTAGTTATGCACCGTTTCTTAGGTATATTAGAATTTAGGTCGGTGAGGCCCAAGCTTGCCATCCTGATAGCCAAATGAGCTATTTCAGAAGAGGTCAAGGGACCGCAACTGGAATGCTGCAGCCAATCCTTTGCTTTCCCCTGCTTCTTTTGTATGGCTCAGGCATTTCAAAGGGGCAACAAAAATAGTACCAAGCTTTTGTTGAACAAGACCCTCCATCTGGTATTCTGCACTTTTGCCTCTCCCTACTGAAGATCCTGGTAAATGGGGCATTTGGAAAGAGTCAAGAGGAAGTGCATTCATTGTAACAGTTTACTACTGGTTTACTGCTGGAACTACCACTGTATCTAACTGCATCGTTTCCAAGACACAATGCTAAATTCAGGCGACAGAAGATGCCATTTTCTGCTGTTCTTTAACTCTGACTGAAGCAGACAATAAAGCATTTTTCCTCTGCCTTCTTTCCCATATGCATAACATTGCCAATAGAAAAAGAAATGGTACTGCAATTTTGTATTTTTGCTCTTGCATGAGCTGTTCTTACCTCTGGGGAAGCAGCTCAATTGCCTTTTCTTTATTGCACACACACTGCATAACTGCCTCTTGTCCTCTTCAATAGGGGCAGCCAATGCTTTGTTTCACATAACACTAAATGAAGATGTCACAGAACTATTTGTTTATTTATTATTAACATTTGTATACCACCTTAACTACCAAAAAGCCATCAAGGCAGTGTACAGCAATTTAAAACAATAAACTCTAACACAAGAAAAACAAGAACATTAAAAACAGTATTAAAAAAACATTAAAATGACATTTTAAAGGCTGAATTTGGCTTTTTAAAGGCTTCACTATTTGCTTCTAGGAAATACAAGAAGTAGGCAAGATCATAACATAAGAAGAGCTGTGCTGGGTCAAACCAAAGGCCACAAGCAGCACATGATCACATTATAGCACCCTCCTGTTTGTGATCTCCAGCAACTGGTATTGAGGAGCACACTGCCTCCGATAGTGGAGGTAATATACAGCCATCATGACTAATAGCTTTTGCTAGCCTTATGCTCTGTAAGAACACTAGGAACATAGGAAGCTGCCTTATAGTGAGCCAGACCATTAGTCCATCTAGCCTAGTATTGTTGATACTGACTGGCAGCAGCTCTCCAAGGTTTTAGGCAGGAACCCTACCTGGAGAAGCTGGGAATTGAACCTGGGACCTTCTGCATGCAAAGTATGTGCTCTACCGACTGAGCTATAGCCCCTCCAGAGCTTTCCCCATCAACTGTTACCCAATCCTTTTTAACTGGAGATGCTGGGAATTGAAACTGGGGCCATCTGCATGCAAAGCATGTGCTCTACCACTAAGTTACAGCCCTATCATGTGAACCCGTGTCTGGCCTCGGTAATGGACTGAATGAGACCCAATAAACTGAGGCTCAGTTCATACAAGATTGAGGCTCTGCTGGTGGGTAGTTTCCCTGTTCAGATGGGGGAAGTACAACCTGCTCTCGATGGGGTCACACTGAAGGAGCAAGTGCACAGCTTGGGGGTGGTCCTGGATCCATCATTTTGTGTACTGTGGGTGAACACTTTTCATATTGTATTGCTTTTAGATTATGTTTTCATGGGTTTATTTTTACTCGCATTATTGTGCTAATTATAGTTTATATTGATTTTGGTTTTCCTTCTCTTATATTAAGTATGTATTTGTGTATTTGTAAGTTCCTTTGCAGTAGGAAACGATGCATACATGTAATTTATCATCATCATCATCACCATCAAATAATACCATGATAATGAATCTGAGACATCAGTTTAAGAAGCAGAAGCCTATGGTGTTACCTGACATAAGATGAACTTTGATAGCTCAGATCAAGGGTCTATCTAATCTAGCATTGTTTCCAGCAGGACATGAACTGGATCAGAGAGACTGGTAGCTTTTAAAAATCATTGGAACAAGAATGGTGGCTGGAAATAGATTGTATAACCTACACCTGCAATGTGTGACAAGGCACTACCAACTTTCCAATTTGGTCACATATCAGGGGGATTGCCAGTTTGCAACCCAGAGCCCATGCAGACCTTTGTATGCTCTGAGACATCACGAGGCAAGTTAAGGACATGGTCTGAAGGCACATGAGGCAACCACGTTGCTGAAGCAAAGCAGGTCTGGATCTGGTCAGTGCTTGGAGGGGAGACCAGCTGGGAATCACATGTCGCCGCCTTGAGTTCCATGATGGAAGAAAAGTGGCATATAAAGTTAATTTAAAAAAATAAAAAAAATCTAAGAAAAGCTCATCCGTTTGGAAAAAGTTCTTTCTCTTTGGAATGTTCATCCTAATCATCACAGGATAACTTAGGTACGTTAGCTATCAGCAGCATAATGGAGCCAGGCTTGCAGGGATGTAGCACCGGCACTTTTTTTTTTTTTTAGCATGGAAGCTGATGTCATCTGCCACCCCCCTCAGAATTCCCTGTTGCATCTGAGCTTACCTGCAATTCTCACGGTAGTGACAATTCTGACAGAAGGTCCCAGGTTCAATCCCTGGCATCTCCAAGTAAAACTGGGAAAGACTCCCATCTGAAACCCTGGAGAGCCACTGTCCAATCAGTATAGACAGTACTGAGCAAGACCGACCAATAGGGCAGCTTTCTATGTTTGTAAGAATAGCAATTCTGTGGCAGTAAAGACATTTCCTTAACTTGCCTCTTGATGTCTCAGAGCATTCAAAGGTACATGCATGGCCTCTGGGTTGCAAATTGGCACACCCCCTTGTCTGTGATCCAAACTGGAAAGTGTGGTAGTGCCTTGTCACACATTGCAGGTGGTAGGCTATACAATCTATTTCCAGCCACCGATCTTGTGCCAATGACTTAGAAAAGCTCCAGAGGTGTCTCCAATCCGTCAACTAAGATCTTTGTGTGTGTTGCTCCTGCTCCCCATGTCCTCCTAAAAAAAAATACATTAAAGAAAAAGAATCCAATAATGGATTAATAATTATAAAAACCAAGCTATATCTTAGCTAAACAATAATAATGCTATAGTACAGACTGCATGAAACTCTCTCCTTAAATGTAAACTTTGTTTTATTACTTATTCTATTCCCTACTTCAAAAATTCAAGAATTATCACTTCCCTACCATATTTTTTCCTATACCTTGATCAGCATATTATTTTATGAAAGACCACCTACTCTATCATGCTTACTTAACCTCTGCATTAAACAGGCTGCAAGTTCGTGACAGTAAAATGAAGCAGCAATTTTATGGTGCGATAGCCTAATTTAGGCATAGGGATTTGCTTGCTATTATGTGTTTTCTTCCTGAAAGCATTTTCTTATATTCTAGCCTCTGACCCATAAAATGCAAAAGATAACTGCCCAGGAAAGGATAATAAGAGTATGCTATCAAAATTGGAATGTTTAAAGAACAACTTAGCTGGCTAGGTTATTTGAGAGTAATTTTTAAAAAGGCATCATTAACAATACTTGAGATTAACACAGAAAAGCAAAGTAAGAAAAAGACACTTTTCATTCTGCAGACATTAGAAGTGAATCTCTAATCTCTCTGCATTCTGCAGATAAACTGGAGCAGTCTTAACAGCGCTGAGCAATGTGTGTTCTTACAGCTTGAAACTCAATCAAACACAATGTTGTAAAACTCAATTAGCGGCAGCATCTGCTTATTGCTTTGTCATTATCAGTTAAGTGTTTTGCATTATCTACTCATTGTTCAAGAACAAATTTCTCATGGATCTACTCAGAGAAGAGCAGAGCAAGTTTCCTTTCCTGACTTTTTCAGACAATCGGTTGAATTCAGAGGTTGCCATCTTGAGTGGAAGTCGTGTCTGACAGGAGTTGTAGTCTCAGAAGAAGCCCCCTTCCATGCAAGGAAGAAAACCCTTGGCTCCAACCCATAGGCAATCCCTCATTGGATGAAAAAACACAAGACTGCAACCAATATGTTCCTAGGTACATCCAATCTAACACATGTTTTAGGTAGAAGAGGGACCCCAAAAATTGAGGTGTGGCTGGATATAACAATTTGTGAATGTAGTTAGTTATATGGTTTAAATTATCTTCAGTGATTTTTGTATGTGTGATGTGTTTTGGAGAACCCGCTGCAATACAATTGTGCAAGTCCTTTAGAATAGATGATTGTTTGCCATTTGAAGCTAAATGCATTTCTCTTTTGTTTTCTACCACTTTAATTAGTTGCTGGTACAGAATGCTTAAAATTTCATATGAAGTTATATTTTTTTATTTAGGAAGTACCTTCAATGAGGGTTGGCAGTTTGGGGGCTGTGACGTTGAGTTATCACATTTATTCTGAAACCTCTGTCAGTTGTGTTCAAATAGTACCATTGATATCAATGGTGACTGAGCATTTCTACACAAGGCTTTTATCGCATGCTGGTGATAGGTCACTCATGGAAGTTTGCACGTCCTTTACATGATGTCATCAACTTCCAGGGCACATCCAGGTTTTTTAAACATTATCCTGCTTTTTAAAAGATCAGAGATAATGCACTATTTAAATGTGAATCCACTTTAATGGCTATGTGTAATTGTGCAGTTCCACTATACCACGGCCTGGGAAGAAGAAGCAAAGTGTACTGATTGGGCCGGAGCAGGAAAATCACAACTGCCCTTTTCCCCCCCCTACCTCTCCTCCAACGTGTCTGCCTGTTGACCTGGACTGGGAGGAGAGTTTTCTTGGAAGGGCTAGGAGAGGCTCAAAGCAAGCACAAAGCTGTTGGGGGGAGGAGGAAGAAGACAGCGACCCTCCCTTGTAAACAGCTGTCAGCACCTTTTGGAAGCGCCACACCGCTTTGCAAAGTGAGAGAGAGAGACTTGGATCCATCGGGAGACCCAGTGATTTACGGCTCACTTTCTCACTCTCTGTCCAAGAGGCTGCAGAGAACTTGTAGCACGTCTCAGCCTGTGTAAGGAGCTGATCTTTAATCCTGCATAGAATCTGGAAGCAGAAGCCCCGGTAAACTGCGGAATAGAAAGCCTGGTGTGGTGAAGCCCTGTGAAGAAAGTTCATTGTTAGTGGCCTGTGGTTAAATCAACCTTCTCCAACCTGGTGTCCTCCAGATGTGCTGGACTACAACTCCCAGCATCTCCCAGATAGCCATGCTTGGCTGAGGGATGTTGGGTGTTGTAGTCGAATACATCTGGAGGGCACAAAGATGGGGATGGCTGGGTTAAAGCCTAACAGAACATGCTCTCTGGGTGGAAATAGGCAAATGTTGAACTTGCCACAGATGGAGAAGTATTTTAAAAAATAGTATAAGAAAAGGCCAGGTCTAAGATCCCTTTCACTTGCACCTGCTTCACTGATCCTTTTGCAACTCATCTAAATCATCTGCCATCATCAGTTCTTCCTCCTCCCCATAGTATTTTGTTAAGAGAATACATTTGTTACACAGGCAATACTCAATGTTAAAATGATCAAATATATAACACAATAAAATATCAAACAAATGATCTAAGCAATCTTCTGGTGGTACAAAGAGATTAAAAGGTATCTTTCCTGCTGACCCCTGTATCGATTCCAGAAATAGATGAATGACTTCCATTCCTTTCAAAATTATTATTCATTCTCCTTCCATGTCTAACCCAAACCAAGTGTGTTATTTTTGTTCAGTTCAACACAGTCCATACTTTCCACAGATTTTCTATTTTTGTAGGGACATCTGTTGTTTTCCTCCTTCCCGCAAATTCTATTTTTTGCCATTGTTATTATACTCAAAAGCAGTTCAACATCCTGCTCAGCTATGAGGTCTTTCATATTCAGTGCCTAATATACTACTTTCACATATTCACACTTCATCTCCCCATCACTCTCATCCCTGCTGCTAACCCTGTCTTCTGCAAATCAGTCTCAGCTGCCCTCCGCAGATCAGTCATTGCTGCACAAATATCACCATTACCCTAGACCCTCTGCCAGTGCTCCCCACAAATTAAGTTAATATGCAATCTACACATCAGAAAACCATAGCAATACAATGAAAGGTGCAAGTACTATATAATAACATAATATACTAAGGAAAGGATAGAAAACCCCACATTTTATTTGTATACTTTTATGGGCATGGCATGGCATGGCACTTCTAATTCCATCTTGAAGTAATGGGAGTTTGTTGCAGAGCACCATTTTCTTACGTAACATCATTGTCCAGTGGAACAATCTACCCATCAGGAGCACAAACTAGACATCACTGCTGTGTTTATTAATTAACCACTTCATGTTATTATTCAAGGAAGAAATCTGTGTGAGTCTATTAAAAAAGAAACTAACTTGGGATAGTGTCCAATGGTGGCACAGCACTAGCGCTAATGACATTGCGCTAGTGTAACATGGAATCATAGAAACATAGAATAGTAGGGTTGGAAGGGGCCTACAAGGCCATCGAGCCCAACCCCCTGCTCAATGCAGGAATCCAAGTCAGAGCATCCCTGACAGATGGCTGTCCAGCTTCATCTTGAATGCCTCCAGTGTGGGGGAGCCCACCACCTCCCTAGGTCATTGGGTCCATTGTCATATTGCTCTAACAGTCAGGAGGTTTTTCCTGATGTTCAGCTGGAATCTGGCTTCTTGTAACTTGAGCCCATTATTCCGTGTCCTGCACTCTGGGATGATCGAGAAGAGATCCTGGCCTTCCTCTCTGTGACAACCTTTCAAGAACTTGAAGAGCACTATCATATCTCCCCTCAGTCTTCTCTTCTCAAGGCTAAACATGCCCAGTTCTTTCAGTCCTTCCTCATAGGGCTTTGTTTCCAGTCCCCTGATCATCTTCGTTGCCCTCCTCTGAACATGCTTGCTAATGCAAAGGGGAAAAAGCAGTGAATTTCACCAGCAAATCACTACTTTTTCTCTTTGCATTAGTGCTAGCACTGTGCCACCATTGGAAACTACTACCCTTGGAGAATAAGATCTATCAACTAGAAGGCTATATGCTAAATAAAACATTTTTGGGAAACACATTTTTGGGTGGGTTGGTGTCATGATATCCTTATTTGTGTTATTCCAATAATTGTTTCGCCCATGCAAAATATTCATCGGGGGGGGGGGGGCTGATGTTCAGACTTCAGAAAGTTATTACACAAACCTGGAACTGTATAGAATGCAAGGTGTTCGCAATCTGCCTGTCACCTTGGTCAAATTCAAATATTCAAAATTTGATATTTTTGTTCCCATGATTCTATTAATAATAGGTGTTTCTGCAACTGAGAACAATGGCTTCATATATTTCAAAATATTTTGACAGCCAGAATCATTCAAAAATCAAAGCCATATCGCATGCTGCTTATTTTACAAGTGGCATTACAGAAATAAAATTATTGTTGGTAGCAATGCGATTGAATTTATCTGTCCAACCAGCTAAAAACAAAGAATCTCTGAAACACTAATCAGTAGCACAATCGTATGCCTATCTACTCAGATGTAAGCACCACTGAGTTCAATGGGACTTACTTCCAGGTAGGGGTGTATAAAAGTGCAGTCTAAAGGTCTGATAGTTCTGAAAAATAGCAGGCAAGAGCTTATGGATTCAAAGGGATGGAGTAATGGAAAACCTATATTCAATCATATTTTAATCAATGAAAATTGCTGTAATTTCACAGACTATTTGTGAATAGTTTTATTACTGGGGCAGTGACAATGTAAGAAGGCGCATGAATTTAGTTTATTTATTTTATATCCTGCCTATCTACCAGGAAATGGCACTCAAGGCAGCTAGCAACAATAAAAGCCAACATTTAAAATAAAAACATAAGACAATAATAAAACAAATACATTCAAAACACAATTTAAAAACACAACAATAAAAGAATAAAAACAGCACCCAATGCAACAGACCAGCTTACATGCTGGCCTGCTTCAAAAAAAAATCTTTACCTGCTGCCAGAAGGGCAGCAGGGAGGAATTGTTTTTGCTTTGTTTATAGGGTTGCTGGCATCTCTCCCAGAGACTAGAAACAGTCATTGATTTTTTGCATGTATTTATTATTGTTTATTTACAGTATTTGTATACTGCTCCACATCCAAACACCCAGCAGTTCTTTCTGAATTCCCAGGAAACCATGTGACCTCACCCTCCCCAATAAACATTCAGGAAAAACTCCCAGCTGGAGAAGAGCCCTAGGCTACTGCAACTGTAGGGGGTGTTTTTAAAAATATATATAGAGAAAGAAGACCCTTCAAGAATCGCCTACACTTTAAAAAGATATGTGGAAGTCCTGTCCCCCTCCCCAAGGAGAAAATTACCCGAAATCCTCCCCTTCCCTATGAAAGAGGCAGAAAAAACAATGCCTCTTTCGCAGGGAAAGAAAAAGTTCCCCAAAACAGGGGGCAGGATTTAGCACAGCACTATCCACATCATCAAGGTGCAGCAAGTGGAACTGGTCCCACAAAATTGGGCAGGTGGTGGCATCAGACACCTTGATTGGAATCGCGTTAACAACAGCCTTATGTTCGCTGTGGAGACAAGTGATTTTGTCCTCAGAGTGTGATGCAAAAAGGTCAAATGTATTAACAGATTTACCTGCATACCTGTAAGTAAAATATTCAGTGTTTCTATATTTTCTAGCATGGGTTCAAATATGGGGAGAAAAAAAAATAGTAATGTAATGAGATTGTCTGTATATCCCATCACAGCCAAGGAAATGCATTAGAAAGCAGTCGCAAAGGAGCATATGCTCAAACTGTCGTGTGTGTGTGTGTATGTATGTATGTATGTATATATATATATATATATATATATATACACACACACACACACACACACACACCCCATCCCATTGAGGTCCAGAAGTTCCATCAGGTTAAAGCAAGAAACTCAAGAGTATAGTGCAATATTGGCAGCACTTCAGTACTAGATATAGATGTGGGAATACCAGGCATTCTGTACCTGAACAGAGCAAACACATGAGGAAAAGGAGTGTTCCAGCCCTGCCCCCTCTGTCATCACATTTGTCGCCCTCTACTCATGGAAAATCAGCATCCTAGCTCATGTGGAGAGTACCCTTTCTCCTCACACGTTTAGTCTACACAGATAAAAGCCATTTTCAGGAGTCTATATCTCTCTGACTAAGGGCATCTCTACGTTAAGGAAAAAAACCTGCACCCTTACCAGGCTTTCTTCTTCTGGGGTCTTTTCGCATTCCGTATGGGCTCATTTAGATGGCCACCACTTGATTTGGAATTGAAAACTTCCCTTCTCGGCAATGCTCCATAAGGTTCAATGAAACAGCACCATTCAGTGGCTGTATTATAGTGCAATATCGACTTTACACACTAGGGATATCCTGCAATATCCCACGATAATTTTAAATACTGCATTATCTCCAATCTTTTAAAAAGCGAGATTACCAGGGGAAGGTGCGGGAGATGTCCTGCAGCTTGACAACATCATGTGAAGGATCTGCAAACCTCGGTGAATGGCCAATCACGAGACTGCAATAAATCGCTCATGTGGAGAAGCCCTAAGCTACTGCATAGTCTGTTTTGAGGCTAAAAGCCTCTTGGAGCTCCTTGGAGATAAGGTACAATTGTAATATTTAGATATTGAAAATATACTCGTTTACTATAAGCCATTGTTCCCATTTTGTTTCTAATAATTAAGGCATACAAAATAGATAATGATTATATTTAATAAACAAAAAACCTACAGCATGGCCATCAGCATCCTCTTTTCCAGAATAAGGATAGAACATATGGGCCCTGCCGAGGAACTCCAGAACAGGTGCAACACTTTAAATAAACTTATCTTAAACCAAATGAGGAGACAACTAATGAATCTTGAATACATAATCAAAGCAGTTCAGCAGATTCCAGAATTAGTTCTCAATACATGACATAGATGTTTTCTTTATTGAATCTCAGATATATCATGTTGGGGAACTAACATGGGGGATTCTTCCTTATCTGCTGAGCCCTGTGTGATCAAGGGCAGAGCCAGCACCCAATACTCTCATGTGCAAAGTTTATTTAATAATTAATTATTTAAATGTTTCTTGTGTTTCCCCATAACATGCTACAACAGCACTGATTTCTGGCAGGTGATGCATTTCACTGCGCTCCTTTTTGCTACTCCTTCAATTGGTTTTACTGTAACTATTTTAATGTTGTGCTTTTAATGTTGTGCTTTTAATGTTGTATTTAAATGTATTTTAACATTGTGAACTGCTGAGGGATTTTATTAAATTCTAAAAGAATTCTAACTTTCTACTTCTTTTAATTCAGAAAGCCCATATGCCTTAATGCACTCCTTGAGAAGGGGCTGCTTCATACACAATAATTTATTACATGGACATTCATTTTCCTAGTCCTGTGCAGTTCATTAGCAGTAGAATTATATGCATGTCTACTCAGAAGCAAGTCCTATTGAGTTCAATGGGGCTTACTCTCATCCAGGTGTGCACAGGATTGCAGTCTAAGGGTACAAATGAAGACTGCACCATGACAGCACAGGGGGAAGAAAACAAAATTCCCAAACATCTCTGTCACCTGCAGGTATTACAACTGCAATGGTAATGTTCCCCAATCTGGTGCTCTCCAGATGCGTGGGACTACAATTCCCTTCACTGTAAGCCAGCATGATTGGGAAAGGCATCAGGTTGGAGAATGGTGTTCTAGAGCATCTTTTTTCCAGAGTTAGGGTAGAACATATGCGCTCCACCAAGGAACTCCAAAACAGGTGCAGCATTTCAAATAGACTGTCTTAAACCAAATGAGAAGACAACTCATGAATCTTGAATACCTGATCAAGGCAGTTCTAAGATAGTTGATTTAAACTGCTGCACTTCTTTTAAAGTTTCTTGGTGGATTGCATATGTTCTTTCCTAATTATGGAAAAGAGGATGCTCTGGTATAGCTTTCCACAACCTGGTGCCCTCCAGATGTTTGGGACTACAACTCCAAACATTCCTGACCACTGACCATGCTGGGGCTGATGGGAATTGAAATCCATAACAACTGGAGAGCACTAGGTTGGGGAAGGTTATGATCAGAAGCTTCTGTGTACTGATGCGAAATAGAAATTGCAAAACTAAAGTTACTTGTGAGTAAGACCCACAGAACACAATGATTCCTCCCAGCTCCTATCAGCACAGGCAAATGTTCACCTGCTTCATCCAAAACATCTCATACAGAGATGGGACTACCATCTTTCCCAGTTGAATTTCTGCCTGAGTTTCCTGGGGACCACAAAAGTGGTCCCCGCTTTTCTCACTCCTCAAGGCTAACACAGCATTGTTGACTCAAGGCTAACACAGCATTGTTGTTCTAAGCACTATACCGTACTCCCTTCAGTAAACTCCAATGCATCCTCCCAACTCATATTGTAGTAGCAATGTAGAGGGTCAGACTGATTTCAGCAACAATATCATGTTCTGTTCAGTGGGCTGGGAAAGGGGTTGAATCTGCTGGGAAACTGGAGTGTGAGGAGAATCCTCCTTACACACCAGTTTCCTAGCAGAATCTTCCCACCTCTCCCAGCAGATTGAGCCCATATGAACTCGCCAAATATTGTCATCTTCTCTTTCTCCTTCTCAGCCACTAATAACATGAGGTAAACAGCAGTTTTTTCCTTCTTTCAATCAGTTGTGGGGGGGGACTGAGAGAGTGAGAATGCTACTGAACACGTTAGTCCCATTGACTATCATTTCATGTAAAAACAAAACAAAAAACAAAGCTTATTTTAAAGCCTAAATGAAATGGAACTTTAGAAAAAAGAGTAATTTCCCACCAACTCCATTACAAGAAGAATAGAAAGCCATCATTGTTTTGGGTGAACCCTCTCTGGTCGCTTTGGGAATTGTAAGAAATGATCACCGATGTTTTTTTCAACTATTTTTTTGAAAGAGAGAGGGGTTGTTGGGTTTTTGTTTTTTGTCTTTCTCCCTCAGTGTTTCACCAATCTTCCCAAAATTTCCAGGGTATGTAAAACCAGGATTTCATTCTTGCTCCTGAAAATTTCACAAAGATTGGTGAAACTATTTCCATTTTATGAAGGTTAGAATAACCCACCCACCCCAATTACCATTTTAAATGGTGGAACCCTTCTTTTTTATGGGATTAAACAAAGGAGATACTAGCATGTTTCCTCTAATATTTTTTAACTGTATCTTTCTGAGTCAAAAGTTCTCTGTAGAGGGGCAAAAGCCTTGGAGTGGGGAAGAGCTTGCTGCCAGTGGTGTAGCTAGGACTGGAGCTTGGGATAAAGTTCAGGGCCTGACAGCCCAGGGGTAATGATCACCCAGAGGGCGTCAGGAGATGGGGGCTTCAGGGCAGCAAAACCGAGCTCCATTTTATTCCTGTAGTAATGATAGTGCTATGATATAAGTGAGTTTAAAATTCAAAACTGAACATCCCCAGAGTATTATTAGTTTTAAAATCAGGACTGGAAAAAAGTTTTGTTTTTGTTGTTCTGATATACAAGGAATGTTAGTTATAAAGCATCGAATGGTGGTTGGAGAGGGGAGAAGAGAAATTGTGTTGTGTTTCACAATTGAAGTAATGCGCATAGCCGTTTAAAGAGGAACCCCATAAGATCATTAAGTCCATTGCCTAGAATTACCTAGCTGCAACACTGCTCATCACCTTCCTGCCTCTGAAGCAGGGACAGGCAACCTCTTTTGGTCCAGGGGCGAGTTCTCCCCCTGGACCAAGCCTTGGGGGTAAACACAAGGGGATATGGCTTCACTCCAAAAACCCACTCCTTCCCATGAAGTCATTGGGTATTGCAACACACACTTTTTTTTCTCCCTGTGTGCAAAGAGAGGCACAGAGAAAGTGACTCAGCCAGCACTTGCAGGATTGGAGTGCAATCCTTGGCAACCTGATGCAGGATTAGCAGCTGCGCTACCTATTGTAGGAGTACATATTTCATTCCAGTAAGCTCTGTTTATATATTTGCAAATTTTAAAAAAATTACAAAGATGCAGTAAGTCCCTAATGTTCTCTCATACAAAGGAAACTAAACCCTGCAGAGTTACCCTTTGATAACTTCACTGCTTGGAAGTAGAGTGACATAATGGGGGGGGGGGCACTAAAGTTTAATGAAAGAACATAACGTTCATTCATTCCCACAGGAAAATACAGACTGAGACCAAAATAAAAATATTAGCTCCCACAGATCCACACCCAGCTATAAGAAGCTATGATAAAGAACACTGAGCAGTTGTACGTTACAGTTTGCTTCCTGCGTTTTTTGGCTCAATGGCAGACACAGCTTTTCCCTCTGGGAGTTGCTATCAGGTTCTAACGTTATAAAGCTCTATTATATTCCGTGGTGCAGAGGTGCCATTTAGCCAGGATAAATCAGGAAGGGTGGAGTTCTGTAGTACTAAGTACAGCCTTCTCCAACAGGGTGCCCTCCAGATGTGTTGGACTATATTTCCCATCAACCCCAAGTCATGATAGCTGGAGATAATGGGAAATGTAGTCCAACACATCTGTAGGGCACCCAGTTAGGGAAGGCAATACTAGTACATGTCATGATGTGGTTAATATCTGGCTAGAGCACTGAACACAATGGAATTTTAAGCCATAACTGGTGGAACCAGTTGGGAAAAAGAGCTGCCCATCCCCTGCCCTGACTGAATATCAGTTGAAATCCATTCACATTGTCAGAGCTCAACAGGAGGATGGGGGATGGGGGACTTGTCTTCCAATATTATGTATGTTTACTCAGAAATATTGTTCATATTAATTGCTTTTACTTCCAAGTAAACATGCTAGGACTGCAGCAGTCAGGATCTTTGAGGGGGGGGAGTAAAAATTCATTTACAGATTGAGATGGAATGATAGGGGAACAGCAACAGAATCTTTGCTAACCTAAAGAAGAACCAGTGATGCCTCCCAAATTATTATTATTATTATTAAATTTATTAATCGCCCATCTGGCTGGTCACCCAGCCACTCTGGGCGATGTACAACATACCATAAAACAATTTAAAACAATAAAATTCTACCATAATTTTTTTTTTAAAATACCCTAACCCACCCCAAATGCCTGCCTGAACAACCATGTTTTTAATGCACGACGGAAGCTCATTAAATTTCAACAAATTCTAAATTCACTTAAGGACAATTTCTGAAAACTGGCTTTTTAGGGGATTTTAATGAAAAAAGTATGATTTGCTGGTTTTAAAAACAACCACAAATAATCACAGTTCTCAAGCTTGGTGTATATTTGAAATTTTGACCTAAGGCATGATTCATAAAAGTGTTCCATTACCTGACACAACCCTTCCTTTTTCATCCAGCAGCAGAGGGATCGAAGCAGAGGCTAGCTCCCACCACCCCAGAACAGGGAGTGTAACTAGTTCCAAGTCTAAGGGTTACAGCAGGCCAGAAAGTTACATGAATATATACTGCCTGAGTTCCCTGAATTGCCACCATTACCACTGCCTCTACCCTGTTTTTTCCTTTAAACATTTGCTGCTTCCTGCTGATATAGACATGGTACTCTTCCAGGTGTTGTCACTGCAGCTCAGGGCCAAGGTCAGATGATGACATAGCTGGGCACCTCCTGAGGACCGAACATCTGCAGGTGACCCACTGCCAAAAGCCCCTGGCTACTGCTGCTCCACACCATTGCCACTTGGCCCTGTATAACATAGTGTGTGAATGGTGGTGGCAAGAAAGAGGAGATGAAACAATGGCGAGGAGCAGCGACCACAGTAGCTAGTAACCATGGTAGCAAAGAGGAAGGGGAACACTAAGATACCTTGCCCATGGGCCCTCCAGTATCTGGAGCCTTCAGTGCTACTGCTCTCAGTATTTGGCATCCTCCATTTTCTATTTTAATGTGTTGGTGAGCGCATTGCTTATTTTACCCTTTTATATCACTGTGTGCTTTATTACAAGCCCTTTTGCACAAGATGGCTAACAATAGAATTCTCCAGAATCCCCCACCCACGTGATTCCTGGGAGTATTGTTTGAATGTTAAATGAAATACAGTAGACCTCTCCATTTCTTCCAGCAAGAATGTGCAAGGCTTTGAACTCCATAGAGTTCCTCTGCAGCTAAAAATAGCCATAGGAATCATGGGAGGGAATTGCTTTTGGCTATTCATCTCTTCCCGCCCCCCCCCACCCATACACACACACTTCTTTTTCTTTCTTTTCAATCCAAATAGCAGCTTGTACTAGCCCAAATACATTCTCCAAAAATTGTAAAGTCTATATTCGCTTGAAAAAATGAAGTATTATCATACTTTATACATTGTTGCTAGGATAAAGCCTGTTTTCACATGTACATACCTTGCTTCCCTTGCACACACAAAAATGCAGATTTTTTTTAGAACATAAAAATCTGCCAAAAACGGGAACCTTTATTGCTCACAAGGCAAATTCTTCTACATTAATTATAGCAGAATTCAAGAGTGAGGTCTCCATGACAACCCCATTGTCATTTGGCACACACAACTTATTTTAAAAACCTAGCACGACAACTATCAGAATTGTACTTCCCCTTTTCTTGAGAAATGGTGAAAGAAACCAAAAGGTACATTTGATGGTGTCCTGCAGGAGTAACAAAGTCATACTATATCATTTCATAATAGCCAAGCCAAAGCCTCTAGCATATATTCGACATACTTCAATTTGACTCATACACAGCAAACAGCATTCCCACTGCCCAAGTTACTACAACAGTCTGATCTATCAAATGGCAGATGGCCAAGGAGATATTCATGACTATTAGTCATGGTGGTTATATGATGCCTCCAGGATCAGAGGCAGCATGCCCCTTCTAGGGAACATGAGAGGGGCAGTGCTATTGTATTCATGTCCTGCTTGTGGGCTTTCCATAGGTATCTGGTTGGCCAGTGAGGCAAACAGGATGCTGGATTAGAAAGGTCTTTGGTCTGATCCAGCAGGACTCTCCTGAACCTCAGAATGCTAGAGAACAAAAAGAGATTAGGAAAACAGATTACTTATTTTCACGGCATTCATCTATAGTGGGAGCTTTACTCCGCTAGCTCTTCTGTTTTGCTTCAGGCATGTAAGGGGAGCTTCACACATGAACATCATTCCTACATGGAGGTAAACTAATGCAGAAAATCCATGTTTACCACAATGGCTGAAGCCTGAAATGAGTGTTTCGCACTGGAAGTATGCAAATCAGTGGCAGGAACTGGTTCAATGCGACTTGCCTAATACTTTGCTTACACTAGCAAAACACTCACACCACACATCATGTATTATTCTCTCCCCCACTCCCTCTCCAAGGACATTACTTCCACACAGAAATAATGTAACATGTGACACAGCCCTGAGTTCTATTTTTTTTTGCCGCCACAAGCCACAACCAGTTTAAGATAATATGCATTAATTTTACAATAAAGGGCTTTTCTACACGACGCATTTATCGTGCACTCATCATTCCCTACTCACAGTTCTTTACGGGCTCTTTAGACAATGTCATGACCCTCCAGTTTCACTTCTACATCTAGCCAACACTTTTAGCGAGCTTTTTTAGAACAGAGAAAATGCTGCTTTTAAATGTGAAAGAGAGAGAAAGCACAATTTCCTCTTATGTATTTGTGCTATTATGCTATACCACAGTGCCACCTAGAGATTATGTAGTGGAAAAGGAAAGGAAACACTCCTTGTGTACTGCTCGGATCTCAATTCTGCAATGAAACCAAAAGTAGATACAGTAGATTAACAGAAAATTTTCCTCATATAGAAAAGCTCAGAGAGATTAAAAAAAAAGATGTAAAAGTTATTACAAGACCACATAGCAGGGGAAAATAAATTGTGACAGCAACTTTGCAAGAGACTCCACTGTGGTTGCTTAAAAGTTGCTTCAGAGTAGCTGTGAATGTGGGAAACATTCTGAATGCGACAAGCCATGTTAGAGATCTCCCCGAGTTGCCTTGAGTGACTGGTCCAAGTGTATTTCTTTAATACATAATTACAAGAGAGAGACCAACATTAATTTAAAACATATCTTGACGAATATGTAGTTCTCATTTATCCACCCCTCAGCGATGCGCAAACAAGAATCATTTCACTGTTATTTAGTGACTCACATCTTGCAGCTAAAGGAATCATGTATACTACGGGGATAAATTTAAAATTCCAGAACATTACCCCATTAAAACTGTGGATTTTAACCTTGAAGGGTATGTTTCATTGCATAATATGTCTGTGTGCGAGGGTGGGCAGGAGATAACTGGAGTTTTATTTTATTATATCAGCACTTATTTCAACTAGATTGAGAACTATGTTGGATAATGCAGTTATGTGCATTGTTCTTTTAATTTATGGCTTTGTAGAAAGCAAGAGAATGGAAATCTTGAGAGTGGAAATGCTCCATCTCAGGGAAATAACGTATTTATTCATACTTAATAAACCATATGACTCCCACTAGACCTATTGGTCTATCAGCTAAATGTGTAATTAGGCTTTTAAAAAGCATATTATATATACCCAGCAGACCCAAATGACAAAGCAGAATGTGCTAGAGTGGATCTGGTAAACAGGCAATTATCTCTTCTATGTTTAAGTTTCTGTTTACCACCTGAAAGGTTAGTTCAAACCCACTGATTTTATATGTAAAGAACTTTCAATAGAACAATACAGTGAATATTATTGAAGGCTCATCTCTGAAACATTCAACATTGGTGCAATATACAACCTAGGTTTATATGCTTACATGCTTAAGGAATCCTTTCTATTTAAGAAGCATGCTACTTCAAGTTTGTTTGAATGCATTATATATCTTATGTTTGTTGCATTATATTACCCACATACAACAACATTCTGGTGATCTCTCTCTCTCTCTCTCTGTCTGTGTGTACACACACACACACACACACACACACACACCATTTATATCCACAAGTTTCCATTCTGTGATTAGAACAGCTGCAATATATCTTTATATTTATTGTAATTTAAATTCAAAAGGACATGCACTGTTTGAAATGTTATTCATATAAGTGCCTACAACTAGATACAATAGGGAAATGGGGCAGAGGCTGACAATCTGGGGCCAAATTAGATGTGATGGGCTTTTTTTCTCCCACTCAGGGCAAAAAGCAGCTTCAGGGATGCCATTTTCATTAGGAAAACATCACCATGGAGAGGGTTTACTCTCCCTTCTGCATCGTGTCCCTGATCTGGATCCCTTCCCCACGCGTGCTATTTTTTTTTAAAGTTCATTGGAAATGGAAATTACTGATTTCCTGTCTCATCTAGTTTGGATCATTATGAGACATGATACAGGTAGAGAAGTATATGGAAAGGGACACAGACTTCAAAAGTTCAGTAAAAGAAGTCAGCAAGAATAACAGTAAAAAAACCCAAAAAAGATCAGACAGAGAAAGCCAGAGAAAAAGAGACTTAAGAAGTCATACAAACGAAGAAGTAGCAGAAGAAATATTCGTAGGAAATGAATTCCAAAGATAAGGCCTAATAACAGAGAAAGAATGAATATGAGAAATGGTAGGTGTTAGGGACAGCCCTTAAAACAGAGGATGCCTAGGACACATCACCCCCCTACTATCACTGCAAACTCTTCAACCCTTTGCAATCACACTTATAATAGAAAATGTGCATATGGTCTCTGGGGCAACTTTCTTGCACTTTCTGATATTTGGTACATTCAGGTGAAAGTTCCTTTTTAAAAAAATAATTTTTATTGTGAAATTTCAACAATAAATATACTTGAGGGGAAAAAGACACAGATTTGTATGTACCCATATCAATGCATACATATGAAATGCATATCTGAAAATACAACTTTCTATTAATTATACATTTGTTGATTATTCGTTCAGTTGCTACCGACTCTTCGTGACTTCATGGACCAGCCCACGCCAGAGCTTCCTGTCGGCCGTCGCCACCCCCAGCTCCCCCAAGGTCAAGTCCGTCACCTCCAGAATATCATCCATCCATCTTGCCCTTGGTCGGCCCCTCTTCCTTTGGCCTTCCACTTTCCCTAGCATCAGCATCTTCTCCAGGGTACCCTGTCTTCTCATTATGTGGCCAAAGTACTTCAGTTTTGCCTTTAATATCATTCCCTCAAGTGAGCAGTCTGGCTTGATTTCCTGGAGTATGGACTGGTTTGATCTTCTTGCAGTCCAAGGCACTCTCAGAATTTTCCTCCAGCACCACAGTTCAAAAGCATCTATCTTCCTTCGTTCAGCCCTGCTTATGGTCCAGCTCTCGCAGCCATCGGTTACTACGGGGAATACCATCGCTTTAACTATGCGGACCTTTGTTGTCAGTGTGATATCTCTGCTCTTCACTATTTTATCAAGATTTGTCATTGCTGTCCTCCCAAGAAGTAAACATCTTCTGATTTCCTGGCTGCAGTCAGTGTCTGCAGTAATCTTTGTGCCTAGAAAGACAAAGTCTGTCACTGCCTCCTCGTTTTCTCCCTCTATTTGCCAGTTATCAATCCAGCCGGTTGCCATAATCTTGGTTTTTTTGAGGTTGAACTGCAACCCAGCTTTTGCACTTTCTTCTTTCACCTTCGTCAGAAGGTTCCTCAGCTCCTCCACGCTTTCAGCCATCAAAGTGGTATCATCTGCATCTCTGAGATTGTTAATGTTTCTTCCAGCGATTTTAACTCCAGCCTTGGCTTCATCAAGCCCAGCACGTCGCATGATGTGTTCTGCGTACAGGTTGAATAGGTAGGGTGAGAGTATACAACCCTGCCGTACTCCTTTCCCAATCTTAAACCAGTCCGTTGTTCCATGGTCTGTCCTTACCATTGCTACTTGGTCGTTATACAGATTCCTCAGGAGGCAGACAAGATGACTTGGTATCCCCACACCACCAAGAACTTGCCACAATTTGTGATGATCCACACAGTCAAAGGCTTTACAATAGTCATTAAAATAAAAAGAGATGTTTTTCTGAAACTCCCTGGCTTTCTCCATTATCCAGCGGATATTGGCAATTTGGTCTCTAGTTCCTCTGCCTTTTCGAAACCCAGCTTGTACATCCGACAATTCTCGTTCCATGAATTGCTGGAGTCTACCTTGCAAGATCTTGAGCATTACCTTACTGGCATGTGAAATAAGTGCCACTGTTCGATAGTTTGAACATTCTTTGGTGCTTCCTTTTTTTGGTATGGGGATATAGGTTGATTTTTTCCAATCTGTTCGCCATTCTTGTGTTTTCGAAATTTGCTGGCATATGGCATGCATCACCTTGACAGCATCATCTTGCAAGATTTTAAACAGTTCAGCTGGGATACCGTCATCTCCTGCTGCCTTGTTATTAGCAATGCTTCTTAAGGCCCATTCAACCTCACTCTTCAGGATGTCTGGCTCTAGCTCACTGACTACACCGTCAAATCTATCCCTGATATTATTATCCTTCCTATACAGATCTTCCATATATTCTTGCCACCTTTTCTTGCTCTCTTCTGCTTCTGTTAGGTCCTTGCCATCTTTGTTTTTGATCATACCCATTTTTGCCTGGAATTTACCTCCGATGTTTCTAATTTTCTGGAAGAGGTCTCTTGTCCTTCCTATTCTATTATCTTCTTCCGCTTCCATGCATTGCTTGTTTGAAAATAATTCCTCATCTCTTCTGGCTAACCTCTTGAACTTGGCATTTAATTGGGCATATCTCCCCCTATCACTGTTGCCTTTTGCTTTCCTTCTTTCTTGGGCTGCTTCCAGTGTCTCAGCAGACAGCCATCTTGCCTTCTTGGTTTTCTTTTTTTTGGGACGTTTTTTGTTGCCGCCTCCTGAACAATGTTGCAAACTTCTGTCCATAGTTCTTCCGGGACCCTATCTACTAAATCTAGTCCCTACTTTAGTAAATCTATCTACTAAATTCTCATGATGTACTCTGCATATAAGTTAAATAAGCAGGGCGACAATATGCAGCCTTGTCGTACTCCTTTCCCAATTTTGAACCAATCGGTTGTTCCATGTCCGGTCCTTACTGTTGCTTCTTGACCCTCGTACAGGTTTCTCAGGAGACAGGTAAGGTGGTCTGGTACTCCCATCTCTTTAAGAATTTGCCACAGTTTGTTATGATCCACACAATGAAAGGCTTTAGTGTAGTCAATGAAGCAGAAATAGACGTTTTTCTGGAATTCTCTTGCTTTCTCCATGATCCAACGAATGTTGGTGATTTGATCTCTAGTTCCTCTGCCTCTTCGAAACACAGCTTGTACTTCCGGTAGTTCTCGGTTCACATACTGCTGAAGCCTAGCTTGTAGGATTTTGAGCATCACCTTGCTGGCATGTGAAATGAGCACAATTGTACAATAGTCTGAACACTTTTTGGCATTGCCCTTCTTTGGAATTGGAATGTAAACTGACCTTTTCCAGTCTTGTGGCCACTGTTGAGTGTTCCACATTTGTTGGAATATTGAGTGCAGCACTTTAACAGCATCATCTTTTAGGATTTTAAATAGCTCAGCTGGAAGACTGTCATCTCCACTAGCTTTGTTGTTACGAATGCTTCCTAAGGCCCACTTGACTTCACTCTCTAGGATGTCCGGCTCAAGTTCAGTGACCGCACTATCATGGCTATCAGGGACATTCAGATCTTTCCTGTATAGTTCTTCTGTGTATTCTTGCCACCTCTTCTTAATCTCATCTGCTTCTGTTAGGTCCCTGCCTTCTTTGTCCTTTATCATGCCCGTCTTTGCACAAAACGTTCCCTTGAGATCTCCGATTTTCTTGAAAAGATCTCTAGTCTTTCCCATTCTATTGTTTTCCACAATTTATTTGCATTGTTCATTTAAGAAGGCCTTCTTGTCTCTCCTTGCTATTCTCTGGAACTCTGCATTCAGTAGGGTATATCTTCGCCTTTCTCCCTTGCTTTTCGCTTCCGTTCTTTCCTCAGCTACTTTTAAAGCCTCATCAGACAGCCACTTTGCTTTTTTGCATTTAGCTGACTGTGGCTCAGATCATGAGCTTCTTATTGCAAAATTTTGGCTTACAGTGAAGAACGTAGGGAAAACCACTAAACCATTCAGGTATGACCTCAATCATATCCCTTATGAATATACAGTGGAGGTGTTGAATAGATTTAAGAGATTAGACCTGATAGACAGAGTGCCTGAGGAACTATGGACGGAGGTCCGTAACATTGTTCAGGAGGCAGCAACTAAATCCATCCCAAAGAAAAAGGGACAAACCTATATACTAACAAATCCTGCAGTTGCAAGTATTGCCATTCAGCCATAGCTGGCAAGTCATATTCGGCACACAGGATGAAAGTGCCTTGTCTCAAACTCCCATGCCCCGCTGGCTATATATTTGGGACTCTTCATTTTTAGATTTTGCCATATACTGTAGTTCCAGCCTATACTTTGCAATGATAATCCTTATTTTACATTAAACTAGCATTTTGCACTGAAGTTACATACATTTCTCTAATATTGTATTTGGGGATTGTATTTGGGGATCATGATGATTGTATCTGGGGATCATCTGTCTACCTACTTTTGCACAATTTACTATTACAAGGTGTAATGCTAATTAAATTCTATGCATCATATTCACAACAGAGTCACCTAAGACAGTTCAGTCTAACCAATTTTTAAAAATAAAACACATAGCTCTCTGCCAGAGCAACCAACTTGAATATGAACTATAGAAACCAATACATTAAAATAGAATTCTATCATTTTAAATAAAGAGACCACATATTTTCAAATATTCGCAGCCTAGCATTCTTTTTATAAACTATCATTCCATATGCAGCAAGATCTGGTGTCTGAACTAGTCATGACTGAAGAGTGATGCAGTATTATTTCACCCAGTTATTATTACTATTACTGCAACTCTGAAAATGAATGCCCTTTGACTATTTTTTAATGAGCAAGTATATTTATCACTCTTATACAACCAAGTTTTTTTAAAGGGAAAAGCAAATAAACAAGTTGTCTTGTACAGTGTAATGCATAGGACCAGAGATTCCTCTGTGATGTTTCTCCAAGCATGCTTCCTACAGTTCCTGTGTATTTTAAATCATTACACAGAAACCAAGAGATAGGAATCTTGACACATAGGTCACAGTCCTGTTAACATTGTTGCTCTGAATTCAAATAGACTTTTGGTATTCACTAGCAATCTAGCTGAGAATCTAAAAAGTTGAACTCCCCCCCACCTGCCGCCGCCGCCCAAAGGCTTTCTTGCTGCTGTTTAAGCAGAGTTACACTCTCATGGCCCCTTCATGGATCACTGCGTTGTTGTGGCGAAGGGGCTTGCATAACTCAGTGTAGCCATAAGTTATGCTGTGCAGGGCCGCCCAAGACGGACAGGTCATGGCAGAGAGTTCTGACAAAATGTGGTCCACTGGAGAAGGAAATGGCAACCCACTCCAGTATTCCTGCCAAGAAAACCCCATGGAACGTATCACAAGGCTATGATTTCAGTACGAATCCAAGGCAAACCATTCAACATCACAGTAATTCAAGTCTATGCCCCAACCACTGAGGCCGAAGAAGCTGAGGTTGATGGGTTCTATGAAGACCTACAACACCTTCTAGAACTAACACCAAAAAAAGATGTCCTCTTCATCATAGGGATTTGGAATGCTAAAGTAGGAAGTCAAGAAATAACTGGGATAACACGCAAGCATGGCCTTGGTGTACAAAATGAAGCAGGACAAAGGCTAATAGAGTTTTGCCAAGAGAACACGCTGATCATAGCAAACACTCTTTTTCAACAGCACAAGAGGCGACTCTACACATGGATATCACCAGATGGTCAATATCAAAATCAGATTGATTATGTACTTTGCAGCCAAAGATGGAGAAGCTCCATACAGTCAGTAAAAACAAGACCTGGAGCTGACTGTGGCTCAGATCATGAGCTGCTTCTTGGAAAATTTTGGCTTAAATTGAAGAACGTAGGGAAAACCACTAAACCATTCAGGTATAACCTAAATCATATCCCTTATGAATATACAGTGGAGGTAAGGAATAGATTTAAGGGATTAGACCTGATAGACGGAGTGCCTGAGGAACTATGGACAGAGGTCCGTAACATTGTTCAGGAGGCAGCAACTAAATCCATCCCAAAACCATCAAAGCTATGGTTTTCCCAGTAGTAATGTATGGCGGTGACAGCTGGACTATAAGGAAGGCTGAGCGCCGAAGAATTGATGCTTTCGAACTGTGGTGCTGGAGAAGACTCTTACGAGTCCCCTGGACTGCAAGGAGGTCCAACCAGTCAATCCTAAAGGAAATCAACCCTGACTGCTCATTGGAAGGACAGATACTGAAGCTGAAGCTCAAATATTTTGGCCACCTAATGCGAAGAGAAAACTCTCTGGAAAAGACCCTGATGCTGGGAAAGACTGAAGGCAAAAGGAGAAGGGGACGACAGAGGATGAGATGGCTAGATAGCATCACTGATGCAATGAATATGGACTTGAGCACACTCCGGGAGAGAGCGCAGGACAGGAAGGCCTGGCGTGCTATGGTCCATGGAGTCACGAAGAGTCGGACACGACTGAACAACAACAACAACACTGTCATGGAGCCATAAAGAAGAAAAAACAACATTTGGATGGTGAGAATTCTATTGTAAATTATAATCCCTTATTTTACATTAAAGTAGCATTTTTCACTGAAGTTACACACATCATCTGTTTCTCTAATAGATACCACAGATATTTTCTATTCTAAGCACAGAGGAAACAGCACAATCTTGAACAGAGTAAGAAGCTGTTGCAGTGTTGGAATCAGTCATCAAAAAATTAAAGGAAGAAGATATTAAAAAGTAATTTTAAAGGGCTTGAATGAGAAGTAGGACATTAGTTAGAAATTAATGAATGGCTGTAGTTATGACTTGAATACTCCCCACCTGGTTATGAGTTTAACTCAGATTGGGACTCCACACACTTCGGAGTAAATAAAAAGTAAAGGAGGAACTCCATGCTACGTAATTAACATAACATGTAGTTGGACACTACGCCTCACTGAATTCCGTGGGACTTAATTCTAAGTACACCAGCACAGAGTGTACAAAACAAACTGCTTCTTAGAGATGAAATAAAAAGTTTCTGTTTTCACTCAGATAATTTCCACACTGATTTCAAAGTTCTCTGGTATAAACACTGGACTTTATGAAGGCGCAGATTAATCTAAAAAATCAAGAGATCCAGGAAGAAACAATAGGTGTCAAAACAAAATGTGGCATGAAGTTGTAAAAGAAAAACAAGGCCTCATAAACTAAAAATATTATTCAGGATAAGCTACCACGCACAGCAGAATGGCTTTCCAAATATTCATGCTTCCTGCAAACAAAACAATTGGTTGTTGTTCAGTCGTTAAGTCGTGTCCTACTCTTCGTGTCCTGACTGACGTTCAGTCGTTAAGTCGTGTCCTGACTGATTTGACCTCCTCGCAGTCCAGGGGACTCGTAAGAGTCTTCTCCAGCACCACAGTTCAAAAGCATCAATTCTTTGGCGCTCAGCCTTCCTCATAGTCCAGCTCCCACAGCCATATGTTACTACTGGGAAAACCATAGCTTTGATTATACGAACCTTTGTCAGCAAGGTGATGTCTCTGCTTCTTACTATGCAGTCTAGGGCTGCCATAGCTTTCCTCCCAAGGAGCAAGCGTCTTTTAATTTCATGGCTTCAGTCACTGTCTGCGGTGATCTTGGAGCCCAAGAAAATAACATCTGTCACTGCTTCCATTTCTTCCCCTTCTATATGCCAGGAAGTGATGGGGCCAGATGCCATGATCTTCGCTTTTTTAATGTTGAGTTTCAAACCAGCTTTTGCACTCTCCTCTTTCACCCTCAACAAGAGGCTCTTTAGATCCTCTTCACTTTCTGCCATTAGGGTGGTATTGTCTGCGTATCTGAGGTTGCTGATAATTCTCCCGGCAATCTTAATTCCGACCTGTGATTCATCCAACCCGATGTTTCTCATGATATACTCTGCATATAAGTTAAATAAGCAGGGCGACAATATACATCCTTGTCGTACTCCTTTCCCAATTTTGAACCAATCGGTTGTTCCATGTCCGGTCCTTACTGTTGCTTCTTGACCCTCGTACAGGTTTCTCAGGAGACAGGTAAGCTAGTCTGGTACTCCCATCTCTTTAAGAATATGCCACAGTTTGTTGTGATCCACACAATCAAAGGCTTTAGCATAGTCAATGAAGCAGAAATAGACGTTTTTCTGGAATTCTCTTGCTTTCTTCATGATCCAACGAATGTTGGTGATTGGATCTCTAGTTCCTCTGCCTCTTCGAAACCCAGCTTGTACTTCCAGTAGTTCTTGGTTCACGTACTGCTGAAGCCTAGCTTGTAGGATTTTGAGCATAACCTTGCTGGCATGTGAAATGAGCGCAATTGTATGGTAGTTTGAACACTCTTTGGCGTTGCCCTTCTTTGGAATTGGAATGTAAACTGACTTTTTCCAGTCTTGTGGCCATTGTTGAGTGTTCCACATTTGTTGGAATATTGAGTGCAGCACGTTAACAGCATCATCTTTTAGGATCTTAAATAGCTCAGCTGGAATACTGTCATCTCTGCTGGCTTTGTTGTTACTATTGCTTCCTAAGGCCCACTTGACTTCACTCTCTAGGATATCCAGCTCAAGTTCAGTGACCGCACTATCATGGCTATCAGGGACATTAAGATCTTTCCTGTATAGTTCTTCTGTGTATTCTTTCCACCTCTTCTTAATCTCATCTGCTTCTATTAGGTCCCTGCCTTTTTTGTCCTTTATCATGCCCGTCTTTGCACAAAACGTTCCCTTGAGATCTCCGATTTTCTTGAAGAGATCTCTAGTCTTTCCCATTCTATTGTTTTCCACAATTTATTTGCATTGTTCATTTAAGAAAGCCTTCTTGTCTCTCCTTGCTATTCTCTGGAACTCTGCAATCAGTTGGATATATCTTCCCCTTTCTTTCTTCCTTGCTTTTCACTTCCCTTCTTTCCTCAGCTACTTGTAAAGCCTCATCAGACAGCCACTTGGCTTTCTTGCACTTCTTTTTCTTTGGGTTGGATTGAGTTGCTGCCTCCTGAACAATGTTACGGACCTCTGTCCATAGTTCCTCAGGCACTCTGTCTATCAGGTCTAATCCCTTAAATCTATTTATCACCTCTACTGTATATTCATAAGGGATATGATTTAGGTCATACCTGAATGATTTAGTGGTTTTCCCTATGTTCTTCAATTTAAGCCGGAATTTTGCAACAAGAAGCTCATGATCTGAGCCACAGTCAGCTCCAGGTCTTGTTTTTACTGACTGTATAGAGCTTCTCTATCTTTGGCGGCAAAGTACATAATCAATCTGATTTTGATATTGACCATCTGGTGATGTCCATGTGTAGAGTCGCCTCTTGTGCTGTTGGAAAAGAGTGTTTGCCATGATCAGCGTGTTCTCTTGGCAAAACTCTATTATCCTTTGTCCTGCTTCATTTTGTACACCAAGGCCATGCCTGCCTGTTATCCCGGTGATTTCTTGACTTCTTACTTTAGCATTCCAATCCCCTATGATGAAAAGGACATCTTTTTTTGGTGTTAGTTCTAGAAGGTGTTGTAGGTCTTCATAGAACCCATCAACCTCAGCTTCTTTGGCCTCAGTGGTTGGGGCATAGACTTGAATTACTGTGATGTTGAATGGTTTGCCTTGGATTCGTACTGAGATCATTCTATCGTTTTTGAGATTGTACCCCAGTACTGCTTTTCCCACCCTTTTGTTGACTATGAGTGCTACTCCATTTCTTCTAAGGGATTCTTGCCCACAGTAGTAGATATAATGGTCCCCTGAATTAAATTCACCCATGCTTGTCCATTTTAGTTCGCTGATTCCCAAGATGTCGATGTTCAATCTTGCCATCTCATGCTTGACCACCTCCAGCTTACCTTGATTCATTGATCTGACATTCCAGGTTCCTAAACAATATTGTTCTTTACAGCATCAGACTTTTTTTTCACCACTAGACACATCCACAGCTGAGTGTCCTTTCGGCTTTGGCCCAGCCACTTCACTCTTTCTGGCGCTACTTGGAAATTCCCTCTGCTCTTCCCCAGTAGTATATTGGACACCTTCTGACCTGAGGGGCTCATCTTCTGGCGTCATCTCTTTTAGCCTTGTGATACGTTCCATGGGTTTTTTTTGGCAAGAATACTGGAGTGGGTTGCCATTTCCTTCTCCAGTGGACCACATTTTGTCAGAACTCTGTCCAAAAAACTCAGAAGATTTGCTGTTTTAAATCATGCGGGATAGAAATGAAACATTCCAGAACTCTTGAAATCTCAACAGTCTTAGAGACTAGATAATGGGGTGGAGTAGCCTCACTGAAATCAATAGGACTTAGGTTAGTTAGGGCTAACCTAAGTGATATTGATTTCAATGGGTCTGTTCTACATTTGGCTATATCTGGATCCAACCCCGTATCAGTAATGTACCAATAATGTGCTAAGACCGATGTGAGGTGCTCCCATGTCATATAGATCAATCCCAATGGCTGATGGATCGTAGGGTTTTCTTAGAAAAACACAGGGGATTTGCACTTCGTTCTGCCAAATCTCAGAGGGCTGGCCTCCTTTAGGGCACAATCCTATGGCCCTTCTACATACTGGAGATTCCAACCTCAGAAGGCAGAGTCGGAGATCTTCCCCCCTCCCCTTCCTCATCCCCTTGCAGCCAGCACAGAAAGAACTGTGTTGGCTGCCCTCCAAGTTTGGAAAATTGACGTCAGAATGGGGGAAGCTGGGGCTTTCTGGGCAAGGGGAGGGGATGAGACCAGAAAGGCCAAGATACAAGTTATCCTGAGCCTTTTCCATCCTCCCCCTCCCCCCAAAGCACCCTTGCTAGACAGTCTAAAAAGCCCATCTAGCAAAATATGTAGGGTAGCTCAGGGGCTTCCTATCATCAAGGGCATAATCAATAGGATTGCACCCTTAAAGTGGCACCTCCCACTTTAATGTAGACAATGTACAATAAAATGTACAGTGTGATCCTCCCACTTTCTTAGCAAAAGGGATGGGGAGAAGATAGTACTGTCATACCACCATGGATTGCCTTGTGGCTCCTAGATTAAAGAGTAAATTTTCCCTAATTAATATATTTGCAGCTTGCAGGTTCTCTTGGACCAAACTTTACTTGATTCTCAGGTGGAAGCTGTGGTCCCAAGTGTCATTTTTTTCATCTTTGTTTAGTGAATCAACGATGTCGTCCTTTTGGTCCTAGAGACTTCACTCCATAATTGATTCTTTGGTCACCTGTATATCAAACTGTAGTTATGTACTCCATGTGCACTGCAAGGATAGACCCATGATGAATATCTGAAGGGCCATCTAGCAACTTCTGATTACTGGGATTCTTGTCAAGAATGCTGGCTCCCCCACTCCATTTTTTTGTGTTTGTTATTGTTATATCATGGGTTGTGGCAATACGCCACTTGGCAAGAGTGGCAAAAAAAGCTTGTGCTGCTCACTTTTCACAATCTCGCCAGTAACTGTCCTTCCAAAGTGCCAAAATGTCACTTTGGAAGGACCATCACGCATTCCCCAGCATTTTTTTCCAGAGTCTCAAATGCTTCTTTTAGATTTGTTCAGATTTTTTAAAAATCTTGAAATGGGAAGACTATAGTGATAAAATAATTGGATTATTTTCTCTAACAAGTTAATGGAAAATTATGTACATGTTATCTTTATTTACTAGTAGTATGCAATATGTATTTACTGTTATTGTTTTTAATCCAGTGCAGCTGTGAGCCTGAATATAAATAATATACATTTTGCAAGGAAATATAAACTTTATTCCAGAATGCATTATTCTGGTAATAATACTGCAGAATTACAGTTACTTTCTATATTCTTTTTACAGGGTACCTGTTCTCTGGCATGCTGTGCTGAAATTGTACATGGGGGGCAAGAGTGCTTTGAGGTAGATTGCCTTGTCTTGCACAAGAAGGTTGAACAAGATGACCTTTGATATTCTACAGTTGTATAATTCTAATTCTGGCTGTGGAAGTTCATATTGTTAGAAATTCGAGTGATGATAATGCATGGATAGGTGAACTATTGGGGAAATAGAGCTTGGGGGGGCACACAGGATGAAGATATGGGTAGATCGTATATAGTGAAAACACTGGGAACTGAAAGTGTTGGAGTAGTAATTCTTCTGCTGGAACAGGCATGCACACATATATATTTAAAACTCTATTAGACAAAGCCCATTCTTTCTTCCCTTTCTTTCACCACTGCAGCAGGTCTTCTACAAACAAAACCACCTGTGGATTTTTCTCATTTTTGTGTAGCATTCCATAATATTTCAAAGCACATTCCTTAGGGCATCTCTTATTACAAAGCCAGAACCATCTCTACCTTTTCCAGTGACCTGGGGTAAATATTTCCGCCTCTAGGCTCTATCTGGCTCAATTCTTGAACCACAGTTACAGCTAGTTTTAAATACAGTTACCAGAAACAATATTTAAACACAGATATACTACTTTAAGCACATATATTTTCACCACTATTGATGTACATAGTAATCTTGTCCACTGTATCCAAACTTTCTTTCCTAGATCCCACATGTTTTCTAATTAACATAAGCATAATCATAAACCATATTGTGAAATCATGCTTACTTATTCTTGAAAATATATTTAAATACAGCCTAACACCTTCCTGAAAGTAATGTGCATTCTTGTATACTTTCCAGTTTGTTCATTCTTATTCTGTAGCTACTAATCAAATGAGCCATATATATACTACATATTATGTTAGATAAGAGAAAAAGCACAAATAAGAAAATTCTTATTAGATCCAATGAAGGACCTAGGAGTACCCCTGGACTACAAACCTAAACTTTCAGAGCGAGTGCAACCTCATCCAGAACAGATAATGAGCCTATCTCATGCGCCTGTTCCCTGGACTCAGGAACCACTCACCCACAGGGCTTCCGTCTTGCCAGGATTCAGCTTCAGTTTATTGGCTCTCATCCAGCCTATCACTGAGTCTAGGCACTGATCCAGGACTTGCACAGCTTCTCCTGATTCAGATGTCACAGGAAGATAGAAGTGTTTGTCATCAGCCTACTTATGGCACTTGGCTCCAAATTCCCTAATGATTGCTCCCAGTGGCTTCATATGCATGTTCAACAACATTGTTGTTGGGTTTGGTTTGCCCCTTAGGGTTTGCCATGAGGGCGAGGGTGCCTTCTGTCTTCTCGTCCTTTTTGGTCTGCTTACATCCTGGTCATCTATTGATTGCCTGTCTTATGTGAATGAGGTGTCCCTGAGTGAGAGCAGGGATCCTCTGACAACAGCAGTTTTTCATATGTTATTGTTGCCCACCCTGGGTGAGAGACAGGGGATAGAGGCTTCATATGCTAGAATTGCTTCTCTGCCCAGGGTGGGAGGCTGTGGTAGTTAGAAGTGGAGCTTCCCCGGGTGAGAGCCGGGATGGGTGGGTGGGGAGAGAACTGCTTTGCCACCTTCCAGGTGAGATAGAATGAGCATGAACCAATTGGAAGTAGGTTACACGGCTAAGAAATAAGCACTTTACATGTTCTCTGCTTTATTTTGTTTGGTTAACAAGCCTGATGTCCTGTGACCAGCAGCTGGTCACAACCACAAATTACAAACTGTGATTGTGTTAGTTAGGGATGTACGAAAGTCACTTACCTTTCCATGGATTATGTTGATGGTGGGGGGGAGGCGTTCCGTCCCTCCACCCGGAATCCTCGACGGGTGGGGAGGCAATCCGTTCCTCCCCCCCGGAATCCTCCACGGCCGGCTGTGCTCTGCGGCAGCTCTGCAGAGCAGCCGGCCAGGCTCAGCCAGGCCAGAGCCGTCCGCAGCCGGATTTCCGGCCGCGGAGGGCTCTGGGGAAAAAAAAAACTGCGTATGCAAATGGCGGCGGCTACGGCCACCGCCATTTGCGTTCCTTATTTTTGCCGTCTTAATCTACGTAAATATTTACGTAGACTATGACGGCGAAAATCAAGGGGAACGCACATAGCGTAGCGGGAGCTATTTGCGTCCCTTTTTGAGTCACCGTTTTAGCCTACATAAATATTTACGTAGGCTAAAACGGCGAATCAAAAAGGGACGCAAATAGCGCCCGCTACGCTATTTGCATTCCCCTTTATTTTCGCCATCATAGTCTACGTAAATATTTACGTAGACTAAGACGCCCAAAAATAAGGAACGCAAATGGTGGCGGCTGTAGCTGCCGCCATTTGCGTATGCGTTTTTTTTTTTTAAACCCAGCCATGATAGGCTATGTAAATCTTTACGTAGCCTATCACGTCTTTTTTTTTTTTTTTTAACCCAGCCATGATAGGCTACATAAATCTTTATGTAGCCTATCACGTCCTTTGTGTGTGTGTTTTTTTTACAAGACTGCAAATGGCAGCAGCGACAGCCGGTCGGAAGACCAGCCGCCGCAGCCTCCGCCACCGAAGCCGTCGCCGCCCGGAAGATCCGCCCCAGGTAAGTCTCGTCCCAGGGGGGATCCACGGGGGTGGCGGGGGGGTGGCAGGCCACCAAGATCCGTGGTGGAATTCTCTGACACCCCTAGTGTAAGTTGAGTTGGGAGTAATTGTTGGATGAGTGGAGTGTATGTGTTGAATAGTTGATTGTAGACTTGAATGGTGGATGGCTGTTGAGAGTGTGTGGGTATTTTTACAGTGGTAAGGGTGTGCCTAGGAAACTCTGATACAGGGACCCATAGAGGGGGCACCACTATTCCAGAGACTTGGGGCAGAAGGAGATACGGCAGGAGGAGGGGGTTGGGACATCATAGTAGAATGGGTCACAGGTGTTTATACACTGTTCCCTTTCTACCCCCCTCCTCTAGCTCTCATGTACCCGGTAGCTCTTCCACTGTGCCCTCCTCTCTTGCGATGCTGCTATTTAACACCAGATTGGTCTGCAATAAGACCACACTCATTCATGATTTAATCATGGATGAGAGGGCCAACCTGGCATGTATTACTGAGACTTGGGTGGGTGAGCTGGTTGGGTGGAGCCAACCTGACTCAGGTCTGCCCACCTGGTAGGGATGGCGGAGAATTTCTCCCCGAAACTTCGGGGGGCCGAGCGCCAACGTGTTCAGCCCCCCGAACAAGTTTCGGGGAGAAATTCTCCGCCCCCCCCCGGGACGGGACTTACCTTTGCCGAAGGTCCCTCCCGGCGGCGGGTCCGGCCGGCAGTTCGGCGGGTGTTTGTCCGGGGCGGGGGCGGCAGCCGATCTTTTGACCGGCTGCCGCCACCACCATTGCAATAAAAGAAAAAAAAAACGCCCCCGTGATAGGCTACGTGACTATTAACGTAGCCTATCACGGCTAGATCTGTAAAGTCAGCCGTGATAGGCTACGTAAATCGTCACGTAGCCTATCACGGGTGACTTTAAAAAAAAAAAGCGCGTACGGATAATGGCGGCCCCCATAGGGAGCCGCCATTCCCGTTCCTTATTTGGTCGCTGTAGTCTACGTAAATCTTTACGTAGACTACAGCGACCAAATAAGGAACGCGAATGGCCATTATCCGTACGCGCTTTTTTTTTTTAAAGTCACCCGTGATACGCTACGTGACGATTAACGTAGCCTATCACGGCTGACTTTGCAGATCTAGCCGTGATAGGCTACGTTAATAGTCACGTAGCCTATCACGGGGGCGTTTTTGTTTTTTAAACTTTTGAGTTCGCGGCCGGGCGAGGCGGGAAGCCTCCTCCCCGGCCTGAATTTCGGCCGGGCGAGGCGGGAAGCCTCCCCCCCGGCCTGAATTTCGGCTGGGCGAGGCGGGAAGCCTCCCCTCCCGGCCTGAACTTCGCGGGGGGAGCAGTGAAGCGCCTCCCCCCCACCGCGAACAAGCTTCGAGGACAGGTAAGTGACTTTCGTCCACCCCTACCACCTGGGTACTCAGTGCAGCACCAACATAGGTTGGAGGGCCGGGGGGGGGGGGAGCTGCTGTGGTTCATAGAAGCTCCATCTCTATCACCAGGAGACCACTTCACCTTGGAGTGGGCCTTGAGGGGTTGCACCTGGTGTTGGGCCATAGAGACAGATTGGGGATGCTGCTGGTGTACAGCCCATCTTGCTGCCCAGCATCCTCCCTGACTGAGCTGGCGGAGGAAGTCACAAGTGTGGTGTTGGAGCAACCCAGGACAGTGGTTCTGGGTGACTTCAACTTCCATGCTGAGGCTCTCTCCAGAGTTCCAGCTCAGGGCTTCATGGCCTCCATGACAACCATGGGGCTGTCTCAGTATGTCATTGGCCCAACACATGAAGCAGGGCATACCCTTGATTTGGTTTTTGCTCCAACTTCTGAGATGGGTAGTCTGAAGATTGGGGGGCTCCAAGTACCCCCATTGTCATGGTCAGACCATTTCCTGGTGAGATTTGAACTTACAGCGTTACTCTCCTCCCACAGGGGTGAGGTACCTATTTGGATGGTCCGCCCCAGGAGACTGATGGAATCCAATGGATTTCTGAATGCTCTTGGGGATTTTCCAATGGAGAGAGTTGGTGATCCAGTCAAGGCCCTAGCCTCACTGTGGAACAGTGGGATGTGGAGGGCCATCGACTTCATTGCACCTGAGTGCCCTCTCCACCACCGTGGAGCCTGTTCTGCTCCCTGGTATACTGGGAAGCTGCAGTCAATGAAGCAGTCAATGAAGCAGGCGAACCAGCCAAAACTGGTAAAACTCCAAGCCGCCGTGACCACTTGGGCCTCCAGCGACAATGATGATCTAGGAGTACCCCCAGACTACGGACTTGATCTTTCAGAGGGAGTGCAACCCCATCCAGAACAGGCAATGAGCCTATCTCCCAGACCCAGGAACCACTCACCCACAGGTCTTGCCTTCTGTCTTGCCAGGATTCAGCTTCAGTTTATTGGCCCTCATCCAGCCCATTACTGAGTCTAGGCACTGATTCAGGACTTGCACAGCCTCTCCTGATTCAAATGTCACAGGGAGATAGAGCTGCATGTCATCAGCATACTGATGGCATTTAGCTCCAAATCCCCTAATGACTGCTCCCAGCGGCTTCATATAGATCTTAAACAACATTGGGGAAAAGATGGTACCCTGCAGCACCCCATAGCTCAATTGCCAAGGGGCTGAGGTATAGTCACCCAATGTTACTCTCCGAAATTGGCCCCGTAGGTAGGACTGGAACCACTATAACACAGTGCCTCCAATACCCATCCCATGGAGTTGATCCAGGAGGATACCATGGTTGATGGTATCAAAAGCCGATGAGAGATCGAGCAGAATTAACAGAGTTGCACTCCCCCTGTCCCTCTCTCGATAAAGGTCATCCATCAGGGTGACTATGGCTGATTCAGTCCCATAACCAGGTCAAAACACAAACTGGAATGAGTCTAGATAATCAATATCTTCCAAGAGTGCCTGCAGTTCATCCACCACAATCCTCTCAAGGACCTTCACTAAGAAAGGGTATTTGCGACAGGATGATAGTTGTCAAATACCATTGGGTCCAGAGTGGGGTTCTTCAGAAGTGGCCACACTAATGCCTCCTTAAGGACAGCAAGGACCACCCCTTCCCATAGGGAACAATTTGTCACTCCCTGGACCCACCCAGTCATGCCCCCTTGGCTAGCTTTTATTAGCCAGGAGGGACAGGGATCAAGAGGGCACATGGTCAGTCGCATTATTGCAAGCATCTTGCCCACATCATCAGGCCGTAACAACTGGAACTGATCCCACAAAATCGGGCAGATGGTGGTATCAGACACCTTGACTGGTACTGCACTAACAACAGTATCAAGTTCGCTGCGGAGACAAGCAATTTTGTCCTCAAAATGCGATGCAAAAAGGTCACAGCAGGTCCCTGATGGGGCCAGGGCCCCGTTTACTGGGGAAGATGTTAACAACCCCCAGACCACTCTAGAGCATGCTCAGTCATCTTCACTTTGAGTCTTACACCATTTGCGCTCTAGCCAACATCCTGCCTGTTTCACAGACCACAGCTTCCCAGTATACCAAGAAGGAATGCTGGCTCTACAGTGCCAGAGAGAGCACTCAGGTGCCTGAAGACGATAGCCCTCCACACCTCACTGTTCCACAGTGAGACTAGGGCCTTGGCTGGATCACCAGCTCTCTTCACTGGAACATCCCCAAGAGGATTCAGAAATCCATTGGATTCCATCAGTCTCTTGGAGAAGACCATCTGAATGGATCCCCCATCCTTACAGGAAGGAAGTAACTCTGTGAGTTCAAATCTTACCAGGAAATGGTCTGATCGTGACAATGGGGTTACTCCCCCCACCCCCAATTTTCAGACTATTTCTCTCACAGCTCGGAGCAAAGACGAAATCAAGGGTATGCCCCAGTTCATATGTGGAGCTGATGACAAACTGAGACAGCCACATGGTTGCCATGGAGGCCATGAAGTCCCAAGCCAGAACTCCGGAGACAGCCTCACCATGGAAATTAAAGTCACCCAGAACCACCATCCTGGGTTCCTCCAACACCACAACTGAAACCACCTCTTCCAGCTCGGTCAAGGAAGCCATTGGATGGGCAGTACACCAGCAGCATCCCCACTCTGTTTCTATGGCCAAACAGCTCATCGCCTGCTCCGAGGTGGAGTGGTTTCCTGGTGAGAGAGATGGAAATTCTGTAAACCAGGGCAACTCCCTGCCTCCCCAGGCCTTCCAGCCCATGTTGGTGCTGCGCTAAGTACCCAAGTGGGCAGAGTGGAGTCAAGTCAGCTCCACCCAGCTCACCCACCCAAGTCTCAGTAATACATGCCAGATCAGCCTTCTCATCCAAGATTAAATAGTGAATGTGATCTTACTGATGTGGACTGATGTGGCATTAAATAGCAGCACTGCAAGACAGTGCTGCTGCTGCAAGACAGTGAAGACTCTGTGGATGAGCTATCAGGTGCATGAGAGCTGGGAGAGGGAGTAGAAGTGGAACGGTGTGTAAACATCTATAACCTATTCTATTCTGATGTTCTGACCTTGTCCTCCTGCCATATCTCCTTCTACCCCAAGTCATCGGAATAGAGGTACCACCTCCATGAGTCCCTGAGTCAGAGTTTTCCAAGCATATCCTTACCACACCAAAGCTTCTCACACACTTTCAGAACCCACTCACAACTCAAACATACCCTCAAACGCTCAGAACCTCACACACTCCATTAATCCAGACAATCACACACAACCAACCCGGCACGATCACAAATTATAGCTTCTGGTTATGTCCAGCCAATGGTCACATATATGACAACAGGCTTGCCAACCCACCAAGCAACACAGAAAACAACCAAAGTATATATCTTCTAGCCATTCAAATCTACTTTCACTGGTTCATGCTCACTCCATCTCTCAAAGACTTCTCCCCCCTGGCTCTCATCCAGAGGGAATCCCACTTCTAGACACGACAGGCTCCCACCATGGGCAGAAGAAGCAGCAGCACACAAAGCCCCTAGACCTTTTCTCTCACCCAAGGTAGACAGTGACTGGGTTTGCATGATCGCGGGGGTAAAATAAGCCATTGTGGCTTCTCCTCCCACACCTGTACCCGTTGTTTACACATTTACCTGTGCTGAAGCTCAGGTTGGCATGTTGTCCGAATCCGGCACACAGCACAGCAGCGCTAGCTTCATACCTATTCCGAAACCCCTACTGCATGTCATGGGTTGTACGTTAGATATGAAGTTATCCCCACCACACCGCGTGCCGGGTTCAGATGACATGTCAACCCACATTGCAATGCGGGTAATTATGTAAACAACGGGTGTGTGTATGGCATGCGCTGGGGTGGAAGGAGAAGCCACAATGACTTCTTTTACCCCCATGATTGTGTGAACCTGGCCAACAGCTCATAAACCCAAAGGGCAGAACATAGATACAATTCTTTTATCAGCCAGTATTATCCAGTACCTGATATTATCTATGGCCCTATAAATGGACAGAAGAAAAATGAAACAAAGTTCAGGGATAAAAATCTCAAAGGTGTTTCAAAGAAAAAGGAAAACAATACCAATCCATGTAAAATGCCATACTTTCCTCTATAACAAATTCACCTGTATAATTGGTGTCAGCTCCACAAACAGGGCCCTTCACGGATCACTGCCTTGTTGTGGCGAAGGGGCTTGCGTAACTCAGTGAAGCCATAAGCTATGCCGTGCAGGGCCACCCAAGACGGACAGGTCATGGCAGAGAGTTCTGACAAAATGTGGTCCACTGGAGAAGGAAATGGCAACCCACTCCAGTATTCTTGCCAAAAAAAACCCCATGGAACGTATCACAAGGCTAAAAGAGATGACGCCGGAAGATGAGCCCCTCAGGTCAGAAGGTGTCCAATATACTACTGGGGAAGAGCAGAGGGAATTTCCAAGTAGCGCCAGAAAGAGTGAAGCGGCTGGGCCAAAGCCGAAAGGACACTCAGCTGTGGATGTGTCTAGTGGTGAAAAGAAAGTCTGATGCTGTAAAGAACAATATTGTTTAGGAACCTGGAATGTCAGATCAATGAATCAAGGTAAGCTGGAGGTGGTCAAGCATGAGATGGCAAGACTGAACATCGACATTTGGGAATCAGCGAACTAAAATGGACAGGCATGGGCGAATTTACTTCAGGTGACCATCATATCTACTACTGTGGGCAAGAATCCCTTAGAAGAAATGGAGTAGCACTCATAGTCAACAAAAGGGTGGGAAAAGCAGTACTGGGGTACAATCTCAAAAACGATAGAATGATCTCAGTACGAATCCAAGGCAAACCATTCAACATCACAGTAATTCAAGTCTATGCCCCAACCACTGAGGCCAAAGAAGCTGAGGTTGATGGGTTCTATGAAGACCTACAACACCTTCTAGAACTAACACCAAAAAAAGATGTCCTCTTCATCATAGGGGATTGGAATGCTGAAGTAGGAAGTCAAGAAATCACTGGGATAACAGGCAGGCATGGCCTTGGTGTACAAAATGAAGCAGGACAAAAGCTAATAGAGTTTTGCCAAGAGAACACGCTGATCATAGCAAACACTCTTTTCCAACAGCACAAGAGGCGACTCTACACATGGACATCACCAGATGGTCAATATCGAAATCAGACTGATTATGTCCTTTGCAGCCAAAGATGGAGAAGCTCTATACAGTCAGTAAAAACAAGACCTGGAGCTGACTGTGGCTCAGATCATGAGCTTCTTGTTGCAAAATTTCAGCTTAAATTGAAGAACATAGGGAAAACCACTAAACCATTCAGGTATGACCTAAATCATATCCCTTATGAATATACAGTGGAGGTGAGGAATAGATTTCAGGGATTAGACCTGATAGACAGAGTGCCTGAGGAACTATGGATGGAGGTCCGTAACATTGTTCAGGAGGCAGCAACGAAATCCATCCCAAAGAAAAAGAAGTGCAAGAAAGCCAAGTGGCTGTCTGATGAGGCTTTAGAAGTCGCTGACGAAAGAAGGGAAGCGAAAAGCAAGGGAGAAAGGGGAAGATATATCCAACTGAATGCAGAGTTCCAGAGAATTGCAAGGAGAGACAAGAAGGCCTTCTTAAATGAACAATGCAAAGAAATCGAGGAAAACAACAGAATGGGAAAGACTAGAGATCTCTTCAAGAAAATTGGAGATCTCAAGGGAACGTTTTGTGTAAAGACGGGCATGATAAAGGACAAAAAAGGCAGGGACCTAACAGAAGCAGATGAGATTAAGAAGAGGTGGAAAGAATACACAGAAGAACTATACAGGAAAGATCTGAATGTCCCTGATAGCCATGATAGTGTGGTCACTGAACTTGAGCTGGACATCCTAGAGAGTGAAGTCAAGTGGGCCTTAGGAAGCATTAGTAACAACAAAGCTAGCAGAGATGACAATATTCCAGCTGAGCTATTTAAAATCCTCAAAGATGATGCTGTTAAAAGTGCTGCATTCAATATGCCAACAAATTTGGAACACTCAACAATGGCCGCAAGACTGGAAAAGGTCAGTTTACATTCCAATTCCAAAGAAGGGCAACGCTAAAGAGTGTTCAAACTACTGCACAATTGCGCTCATTTCACATGCCAGCAAGGTGATGCTCAAAATCCTACAAGCTAGGCTTCAGCAGTATGTGAACCGAGAACTACTGGAAGTACAAGCTGGGTTTCGAAGAGGCAGAGGAACTAGAGATCAAAGCGCCAACTTTCACTGGATCATGGAGAAAGCAAGAGAATTCCAGAAAAACGTCTATTTCTGCTTCATTGACTACGCTAAAGCCTTTGATTGTGTGGATCACAACAAACTGTGGCAAATTCTTAAAGTGATTGGAATACCAGACCAGCTTACCTGTCTCCTGAGAAACCTGTACGAGGGTCAAGAAGCAACAGTAAGAACCGGACATGGAACAACCGATTGGTTCAAAATTGGGAAAGGAGTACGACAAGGCTGCATATTATCACCCTGCTTATTTAACTTATATGCAGAGTACATCATGAGAAACACCGGGTTGGATGAATCACAGGTCGGAATTAAGATTGCTGGGAGAATTATCAACAACCTCCGATATGCAGACGATACCACCCTAATGGCAGAAAGCGAAGAGGATCTCAAGAGCCTCTTGTTGAGGGTGAAAGAGGAGAGTGCAAAAGCTGGTTTGAAACTCAAAATTAAAAAAACGAAGATCATGGCATCTGGCCCCATCACTTCCTGGTATATAGAAGGGGAAGAAATGGAAGCAGTGACATATTTTATTTTCTTGGACTCCAAGATCACCGCAGACGGTGACTGTAGCCATGAAATTAAAAGACGCTTGCTCCTTGGGAGGAAAGCTATGGCGAACCTAGACAGCATAGTAAGAAGCAGAGACATCACCTTGCCGACAAAGGTCCGTGTAATCAAAGCTATGGTTTTCCCAGTAGTAATGTATGGCTGTGAGAGCTGGACTATAAGGAAGGCTGAGCGCCGAAGAATTGATGCTTTCGAACTGTGGTGCTGGGGAAGACTCTTACGAGTCCCCTGGACTGCAAGGAGGTCCAACCAGTCAATCCTAAAGGAAATCAACCCTGAGTGCTCATTGGAAGGACAGATACTGAAGCTGAAGCTCCAATATTTTGGCCACCTAATGCGAAGAGAAAACTCCCTGGAAAAGACCCTGATGCTGGGAAAGACTGAAGGCAAAAGGAGAAGGGGACGGCAGAGGATGAGATGGCTAGATAGCATCACCGATGCAATGAATATGAACTTGAGCACGCTCCGGTAGAGAGCGCAGGACAGAAAGGCCTGGCGTGCTATGGTCCATGGGGTCACGAAGAGTCGGACACGACTGAACGACTGAACAACAACAACAACCACAAACAGGGGGCCTAACTTCTACACATTTAAGAGAAAATGCTCAGTCAGAAAGTGACAAAGACCCTCAACAAGTCCAAGGGTCTTCTCCAAATATTTGTTGGGAATCCTTCCCAACATGTTAGCATCCCAGGCATATTTATAGTTCACCTTAGAATAAAATCAAAGAAAAACAGAGACTTATTAGACTTTTCTTCTATATGCTGTATTAGAATGGGTGTGAGCCATGCAAACTCACAAGTCCTATCACTTCAGGAATGTACTGAGCTGTCACTGGGGGTTCTAGCCAGCCAATGCTCATGTGGAACCAATGCTGTGTGGAACCCACATTGTGTGCTGTACATCCAATTGCTGTGATTGTCCTGAGCTCCTGATATACACTTATATAGGTTCACGCAATCGGCAGGTCTCCACAACTGCAGTCCAGTTGCTATCCCAATGTCATTTATGTATTTATTTACCTACAAAGTGGTGTACAAAATGAATACACTATAACACTAAAAAATCATCGAATTAAAATCCACATTACTTCCCTTTTACAAGACCACAACAATGAATAAAAAGCAGATTGAAATACAAACATTTTATGGGTTATCTTAAAAATCACCAGTGAAGAAGCCAAACATACCTCTTTGGGGAGCACATTCCATTAAATACGGTCTCTCTCAACACTCTCCTAAGGTAATTCAATGTGCATTGCCATGGTAAGTGAACTGGCTATAAGACATACATTACATTTCTGATCCAAGGACAGGAAAGTAATTTCACAAGACATAACTGAGGAGTCATTTGGGAGGAAGAAAGAGGTGTACTAATAGACTAGTTTTAGAAGATAACTGTACCTTTACAGTGGATGCAATCCTAGTATGGAGGGATTATATCGTCCAAGACTCATCACTTTCCCTAGAACAGGTAAGTGATACAATATCAGCAGTAAACTAAAACGAGTAATTCAGAGTTCAAGTAAAACTCACTTTAGAATAAGTAATTTTAAATAATTTAATCTTCAAGAAATAATTTGGCCAATTCCATAAAACCTTTGTATACAGTACAATGCCTATCTTTCACTCTTGTTTTTGAACTTTGTAATGTTTTTTTCATTCCCCATTCCTATTAGCTTAATTCTTAGCTCCCTGCTCTCTATCCTGCTTCTCCACAACCTCGTTTTCCAGATTCCTATTTGTTTAGTTCAGTGCCTACTCTGTTTCCTTCCTTCCTCGGAGGCAAAATCTCATGCATTGGGTCATGCTGGATGTTGTAGGCCTTTTTTCTGTCTAAACATCCATAGGATCGCACCTCTAGTCAGTCACCTTATTTCTGGGATCTTGCCAACTCAACTTTTCCGACTGTAGCTTCGCTCTCTAGCTCCAGTTGTAGCTAGGCCCGAAAGAGGGTAGCTAGGCATGGCAAAAGTCAGCCGAATTGACTTTTCATTTCCCTCCATCTTGTTGGTAAACTCCATATCCAGAGGAATTAGAATATTTGTGAACATTTGCATATCTCTCTGTGAACAATCCATAACATCACAGCAATTCAGGCAATGAGTTCCAATCTGAGTTTCTCTATGACTGCTACAATCCCAAAGAGGCTCAGATAATGGTCTGAGGGCACACAGTGCAGTTGCACTGTTAACATTAATTACTATATGTCACAGCCTTGACAATTCAAGGCTGTGAAAGCACTTGTATGACCCCACGTAACCTATTCCAAACTTTATAATGGAATAGTTGGATATAATAGATTTCACATTTCCTGCCCCATCAAAAAAAGCTGCATCAGGCTAATTTTCAAAACTGAAATAGGGAACTATTATTATGAAAGTGAATACTGACTTTTATTACCGTAGCTTAATATATAAATGAGATATAATGTTACAGCAACAACAAATATCCTGAGTTAAATGAAAGACATTGCTTAGCACAGCCAACAAGTAGTGGGCTATTCAAAAGTTTGTTATAAACTGAATGTTTTTGCAGTGCTACCATGTTCAGAGAAAGTGAAAGCAGTTATTTCTCAGGATAGGGTGCAAATCATTAGAAAGTCAAGATGAAAGAAGACTGGAGAGCATCACAACATCATCTTTTTGTCTGTGTTTTTATGGGTTTGATGCCTAATCAAAATGTATGAGTCAAGCATCCAAAATCACAAGTGTAACTATAAGCTATGAGATGTTAAAATATATTGAATTGCTTCTTTTCGTTTGGCTTTTAAGCTTTTAAGGTTTCCCCTTTGGAGGGAGATATATGCTTTTGCTTTTTCTGTAAACAAGAAATGTGCTTTCTGAAATGAAAGAGGAGGTTTTCACGTATTCACAGAATCCCTGGGGTTTTAACAAAACACAGGTTATTGCATGGATTGTGATAAAAACATAAGAATTGGCACCTCTGCTGCTGCTATCAGATAGTGTGTGCAATTTTCTATCAAGTAACATTTTTCCTTATTAGTCTCTTGTGCTGGCATTGTACTGCATGTTAAATGTAATTTACAATGCTGTTCCCTCCAGGCTGCAAGATATGAATGCCACAAAGTCATGGATGCATGAGATAGAAGAAATATTTAGGACTTAACCAACCCCCCCCCCCCACAAAAGAGAGATAATATATTATTTTTTAAAAAATTAGATACTGTCAATCATACAGTTTAACAGGTACATAGCTTAGCTTCATCGAGTCCTTTCTCACTGTTGCATGAGAAGGCACTTTGCTGGAAAGTAGCATGCAACATTCTGAACACAATTATTCTTGCCTCACTCCTTTAGAAATATTTTTTTGATAATGATTCCTAAGGATAAAATCTCTCCAATGTGTGGATGCATTGGGCATCCAATTGGCAAAAGGGAGGAGGCTAAGTGGATCCCTACAGGTGGAGGAACTCCTGAGGGATGTAAAAAGGTTCTGCAGGGGGGAGACACCCCATCAGCCCCAAAATGGTCCCAGCAAGGGATCACACTTGCAGTCTGCCTCTGTCACCATGGAATATCCTGAGAAACAGAGGGGATGCACAGGCATTAGTCCTTCCTATGTCAGCCCTCACCAAAGAACAGGGGTGGGGGTTATGTTGTGTTCACCTCAGAGACCGTGCAACATTTATTAATTATTATTATATATTCAATTTATAAAATTGCACCCCTTGCTTAGCAGGCACTTGGGGCAATGTACAATAAAAACATTAAAACATAACATAAAACCCAAGGGGGAAAACTATACAATAAAATTTGTGAACAGAATTAAAATTAAAGAACAGCAAAAAATTAAAAGCCTGATGGAACAGCCTAATCTTTATTGCCCATCTAGAGGAGAGCAAAGAAGGAGCCAATCTCACCTCCCTGAGGAGGGAGTTCCACAGTCGGGGTGCTGCTATTGAAAACGCCCAGTCTTGACTACCCACCTACTCAACCTCTCCAGGTGGTGGGATATATATCAGGGCCTCTGATTATGATTGTAAGTTACAGACAGTTTCATATGGAAGGAGGTGGTCCTCCAGATATTATGACTCCAAACCATTTAGAGCTTTGTAGGTGAAAAACAACTCTTGGTACACTATCTCCAAGTCCTGCATTCCTTCTCCCCGCAAGGCTTCCTTGGGAACAAATGTATGCATGGTGTGGACATTTTTCTCCCTCTCTCATAATACTAGAATCTGGGTCAATCTCATGAAGCTGATTGGTGGGAGATTCAGGACAGATAAAAGGACTTCTTCACACAGTGCTTAAACTATGGAATTCATTCATTCACAAGACGTTGTGATGGCCACCAATTTCGATGGCTTTGAAATGGGATTAGACAAATTCCTGGAGGAGGAGGCTATCAATGGCTACTAGTCCTGATGGCTATGTCCTACCTCTAGTATCAGAGGCAGTATGCCTATGCAAACCAGTTGCTTGGGAAGATGGGCAGGAGGGTGCTGTTGCACTCATGTCCTGCTTGTAGGTTCCTGGTTGACAGTGGTTGACCACTGTGTGAACAGAAAGCTGGACTAGATGGACCCTTGGTTTGATCCAGCATGGCTCTTCTTATGTTCTTAAAGGAAGATTTAGCCCTTCCCCTCTAAAGTAATTGCAGTGGCAGGGAAAATTTGGGCTGTGGGGCAGCACTTCCTTTAGTATGCTTTCTTGGCACCCAAATCTCTCTTCCCAGCACTTTGGCAACAAAGGAAGGCTGAGCCTCCCTTATCTCCAAAGTGATTATTGTGATGAAAATTCCACTGCAAATAATAAATGGGCAAACATCCATTTAATATTTATAAACTGCCTGGCAGTCTAAGCATTGTATAACTATATACAAAACAAATACAAGCTCTGCCTGCTGCCTTACAATGTAAGAGAAAAGAAAACATCTTTCACATTTACATTTTCATACTGAAACCCCTCTGCAGGCTAATGGGGGTGAGAATTGTTAAAGACAATTTCCCCAGATTTGAGAGATATATTGAAGCTGAAAGCTTTCCAATGCGAGTCTTTATGAAAATCTTATGAAAATAAATGATTTTTCCAAATGTGTGGCAGCCATTGTGTTCCAGAGAATCACACACCCTGGGACTCTAGCTATTCCCCAGGGGCCCACGCTCTTACTACCTTCAGGCAAGCTAGAATCAAAAATTGTCTTCCTAGCTTATGTGAAAGAGGGTTAGGTGCATCACTACAGCTAACAGGGCAATTCTAGGCATGTCTACTCAGAAGTCCCATTAAATTCAGTGGGATTTACTTCCAGGGGAGTATTGGATTGCAGCCTAAGTAACATACAGTACAATCCCAAGCAACTTTACTCAGAAGTAACTATCACTGCATTCAACAGGTTTCCCTGTTTATTAAGACTGCAATCCTATGCACACTTAGGTGGAAGTAAGCCCCACTTAACATAGCGAGACTTATTTATGAGCAGAAATACATAGTCTTGTAATGTTAGTTTAATTTATTTATTTATTAAAAGTATTTTTGATCACCCTTTATCCTCACGGATACCAGGGCAGCATATAGTAAATATGTATGTAACTAATCATAAAAATACAATGCCATACACCAATCTTCATAAAACAAGAATAAAAGCAAAGCAGACTAAACAATACCGTAAATTTAAAATGCCTGGGCAAATAATAAAGTCTTGACTTGGCAAAGAAAAGACTGTAAGCCTTTTCTTTGCCAGGTCATATGGGAAGGGAATTCCAAAGTCAACGTGCCACCACAGAGGTTTTCCCTCTTTTTACCACATAATGAACTTCCCCTAATAAGAGTATATGGGCAGGTTGGTATAGGAAAAGGCACTTCTTCATGTACCTGGGTCTTTAAAGGTGAGCAGTAGAACCTTGTATTGGGCTTGGAAACAAACAATCAATGTAACTCTTTCAAGAATTGCTGTAATATGATTCCACCTAGCTATAACAGTTAAACTCCTGGAAGCATTTGCCTCACTCTTAGAGCCCCCCATCTCTCCAAAAGTAACTCAGACACCTTACAATAATATTATGCAGATACAGACAATATAAAACAAGATTAAAATATCAAATTTAAAACCAGTAAAACATCCAAAGCAGATGAAAGCAGCAGATAAAGTAACCCTCCCCCCACTCCCTGAAATAAGTCTTAAGGCACAATCCTATTCATGTTTAATCAGAAAAAAGGCCTACAACTCTCAGCACAGCTGGCTGGGGCATGCTGAGAATTGTAGGCCTTTTTTTCTGTCTCAACATGCATAGGATTGCACCCTTAAATACTATTAAAAACTTCCTAGTCAGCATCCTTATGAGCTTAACAAATAAGAAAAAAGCACATATCTTCTGTGTACCTCTTTGGTATTGCTGTGTTGATTGTAGAGAATGATCTTGGATATTCAGTGTCCACTTTATCTTTTAAATATTCCCTCTCATACCCTTCCCAGGGAAAGAAGAAAAAAAGCTTTCAGCATTTTCCTTTATTCCAAAGGTGAGCAACTTGAGGCCCTCCAGATGTTGTTGGACTACAACTTGCAGCATCCCACACCACCACTGACTTGCTGGCTACAGCTGATGGGAGCTGAAATCCAGCAACATCTAGAGAGCCACAAGTTTCCCACCCTGCTATGGCAGCCTTCCCCAACCCGTGCCCTCCAGATGTTTTGAACTACAACTCCCAAGATTCCTGATCATCGGCTATGCTGGCTGGAGCTGATAGAGGGGGCCTTACTGGGGGAGGCTGTTCTATGTGGAAAGCACTGTTGTCTATTTAGCTGTAGAACATGAAAACAACTTCCGAGAACCCTTGGCAGCTGAGGCAGGTGGCAGGACAGGCCAATGGGCTCCATAAGGCAACGGGCATTATGTAGATTGGGATCTACTGGTAGAGATGTCCAAGGGTTGTACTTGTATCCAGTGTTAGTTCTATTTAGAGTAGACCCATTGAAACGTTAGGCCCACTTAAGTTACAACCCACTGAATACAACCCTGATCAGCTGGGATTGATCAGCAGGGTCTTATTGTTGTTTATTCGTTCAGTCACTTCCGACTCTTCGTGACTTCATGGACCAGCCCACGCCAGAGCTTCCTGTCGGCCGTCGCCACCCCCAGCTCCCCCAAGGTCGAGTCCGTCACCTCCAGAATATCATCCATCCATCTTGCCCTTGGTCGGCTCCTCTTCCTTTTGCCTTCCACTTTCCCTAGCATCAGCATCTTCTCCAGCGTACCCTGTCTTCTCATTATGTGGCCAAAGTACTTCAGTTTTGCCTTTAATATCATTCCCGACTCCCAATTATCTAACAACCTTATGCATTTAGACAGAAAAAAAGTCCTGCAATTCCCAGCATGCCACAGCTAGCTATACTGGCTAGGAAATATAGGACTTTCTTCTGTCTAAACATACATAGGATTGTTGCCAAAATGGCGTCTTCCCACCTGAATTAGACTGCTATGAAGAAATCATGGGGTAGCCATGAGTGGGCCTTTGTGAAAAAGGACTATGAGCTCAGTGTGTTTCCTGGTATTGAAAACAAATGCCGAAGGAAGGGGCTTTGACCGTGCTCAGAGCCACCCTGCGCCTGACTCTGGTCGGTAGGGGTCCAGTTAAATGATAATAAAATGGGAGGGGGGAGAAACACACATAGAACTGACGAGCTTGACGTTGGCTTATCGCCGGCTGCCGTGAGGCCTGCAAGCGTGAAACGCGCGAGAGCCACAGGCGCGCAGCTCTCTCTGGGCCTCTTGAAACGCCCAACGGGGCCACCCACCGAGCTGCAAAGTGGGCCCCAAAGAGTCCGAGGGCAGCAGCCAGGAGCTGGCGCTGCACCAAGACAAAGGCGAACGAGTGAGAGAAGGCGCCCGCGTGGCGTGGCGTGTCCCCATACGGCGGTGGCCACTTGAGGGACGCGCTGCGAGGCGTCCTCCACCTTCGCTTTGCGTTCGGCTCCCGCACCGCTGCCGCCTCTGGGCTCCACCCCCGGTGCTCCGCCTGCTTGGCTGGCCACGCCGGAGCGGCGCAGCTCAGGAGACCGGCTAGTGCCGCCGCCGCCGCCTACGTTGTCCCTGCCGTTTCTACCCTTCATCCTCACAGGTCAGTGGGCAGGTGGGGCGCACGTGCAGGGGCGGGACGGCCGCGGGCTTTGCTCTGGGGGCGGTTGAAGAGGTGTCGTCTGGAGTAGGTGTGGAGGGTGGGCTGGAGACGGGGAAAGTCGTGTGGGGAGCGCGTAGCCTTTTCTCATCCCCGGCCCCGTGAGCAGGCTTCTAAGTTTTAGCCTCTTCCTGTCGTACTTAAGCGTCGAACTTTGGAAGGTCCCGAATCTCTGTTTGCGGTACCTGAAACCATTTGTAGTTCTCACGGTTACATCCAACCCTTTTTCCGAAGAGCAGCACACGTGGGCTTTATACATCTGTCTAGACTCTTCCCCCCCCCCCCCCCAAGACCCAACAACTCTGTGAGATAGGTTAGGCTGAGTTTGGCTGAGTGTGAGAGAGAAATGGAGAGACTGGGCCAAGCGAAGCGTCCTTCTCTCTAGCACGCATTGTGGAGGCCTCTCTACCTCCGTGTAAGCGCGCGGGGCTTCAGGAGGGAGGCTTTAAGTCTCTCCCCCGCCACGTTTTCGTCCCGGAAGGCCCCCCCCCCCCGGGAGGGGACGACGACGATGCATCATGCTGGCTATCCAGTTTTCTTCTCCTGTTGGATGCCCGTACATAATATATATGATTCTATTTTGTGCATGTAAGGGTCATGTTTTTATTGGCGAACCCTTTATTGTACACTGCAAATGAAAAATTGGAAACATCTTTACACTTTTAAAACTAGGGATGAATGGCAGAGGACAGGGCTGAAGTAGAAACTGCAAAAATGGTCAATTTGGGATTTGGGAAATGGTCAATTCGTGTGAATGGAAAAGGGAGGTCAGGCAAGGCTATTTGCAATATAGGCTACATTCCTATACGTCAGGCATGTCAAACCTCAGGGCTGTGGGCCAAATCGAACCATCTGAGGTTCCCCAGAAAGCCACCATGCCTCTTTCTCCCAATCACTGATCACTTGGTTCTTTTCCAGCTTTTGCAGGATTTTTCCCATTCTAAACAGTTGAAATGCATAGGCTTAGTTACAGAAACTAAGAGCTTTACAGAGCAATCCTATGGCTCCTAGGCAACCCCTATGTGAGGTCATAGGATACTTTGGATTCCCAAGACTGAAGTCGAAGCCAGCACTCCAACCTCAGAGTTGGGAATCTGCGCTGCCCTCCCCCTCGCAGCTGGTGTGAAGATAACTGAGCAGAAACGCAACCTCAGAGAGGGGATAGAGAGGGCATAGGAGGCGAGGGGACTGGAGAGTCTGGGATATGAGCTATCCAGAGGCCTCTCCAGCCTCCTCTCGCTCTGCCGCACCTCAGCTAGATGGGCAGAAAAACCCATCTAGCTAAAATGCAGAGCTCCTCCAGCTCTGCACTTGAATGTTCATAACCCTCTGACTTCAGAGGCTTCAGAGCATTGGTCACAGAACTCATAGGATTGCACATTTAAACTGAAATATGCTGTTAATTTAGCTCTGCACCCTTTTGCTCCAAATACTGGAATCTGACCTCGGAAAGCTTCTTGGAAATTGAATTCAGCCCTGAGGTCGAAAGAGGTATGACATCCCTGCTATACGCACTTAACCTGGGAATAAGCCCCACTAAATACGGCTTGTTTCTGAGTAGTCATGCAAAAGGTTAAGAATGGCCCTTAACTGTGATAATGGAACGACGACGTATTCCCTAACTGGTCTTGGAGATGTGAAGGCCTGGAAAACTGGAAAAATTCAGGAAAAAAACCCTTTTTTTACCAAGGACTGTTTTTGTTTTTTTCTGAAAAATTGAACGGTTTTGGATTATGAAATATTTTCCTTTAGAATTTAAGACAAGGTATTTATATATTATTATCCGTCCTTTACTTCCCCAAAAGTTTTCTAAAAACTATGTAGTAAGAAGACTTTTATAGAAAAACTAGAGATGTAAAATGTCTGGAAATAACAAAGCCATGGGGGGAAATGTTTTTTTAATCCTCCCTGTAAGATTCCCAGTATAGTTATTTCTTTCATTCCTTGTTGAAATTATTGATCTAAAGTATATTTTACTGCTAGACATTTATGCTCAGTTTCCCAACATATGAGTAGAGCCACCATTGTACATTCTTGACAGTAAATGTGCATTCTTGACAGTTGGGGTTTTCTTCTATAGAGTCCTGTGTTTTTGATGCTGTAGCAGTCATTTAATGTAATTCAGATATATTCAGACAATAATTACAAATTTACTGACTGAGTTTTGTTTTAAAATGTAATGATAATTTTTTGAGCAAACTCAGTTATACATAAAATAACTATAGGAACAGAAAGACTGTTGGACTACAGTGCCAAGCATTCCTGACCATTGGCCATGCTGCCTGAGGCTGGTGGGAGCTGAAGTTCAGAATATTTATTATATCTGGAGGGCACCAGGTTGAGGAAGGCTGTCTTAAAGCAACAAAGTGACTTTAGATCTGTAAAGAGCGCTAAAAAAAGGTATTGCTTATTTTTCAGTCTTTCCCAAAATTTCTGTTTTCCCCCCAAAACTCCCTGGAAAAAAACTGTTTTTTTCCATTACCTCAAAATTTCTGGATATTCTATATCTCTAACTGGATTTTGAATAGGGAAAAATGAGAGGCTTGACATGCAGTTAATTCTTTGGGGTGTTGGAGTGAAGAAGTGTGCAGGTGGAACTGCTGAATCAAATGTGGGGTTATAAAATCTAACTTTACTAAATGGCACTCTGGGGTTGAAAACTCTCTCTCTTTTCTTTCTTTCTTTTTCAGTGAGTGCAGTTTTCACTCTGAGATTGCATAAGAAATCTTTTTATATTTTTTGTTCATTTCTATACTGTAGGAATCCTTTCAGGGATAGATCCTGAATAATGTAATTCAGTTTAAGGGAAATGGTTCCCCCCTCCCCCAAATTTGTGTTATCAAACACACTCACTAGAAATCTCTTGCCTGTATCCCACAGTAGACATGGATTTCTGATTGTTATAGATTTAGAGAGAAAATTACATACTTTTCTATTTCATTATAGTCCGTCTGGCATTACAGTAAATGATAGCATTTGTATTCAGGTCAACAGAAAGAGAGACAGTGTCTTGATGAAACAGGACTTATTTTGGTTCAGTGAAGGGAAGGCAAGAACCATATGATAGACTTCAAAATTATCCCTGATTCTGCATGTCTTCTTTAAGTTATTGAGAATTTTGGCTGAATATGGAATAGGTGTCCAGGACAAGCCTCTGATAAAATCTTACTAAAATGGAGTAAATCATAAAAGTCTTAGGATGCATTTTTAATCATGGTGGTATGCCACTTTATACATCCTAAATTTGTTTTTATGCAGCAGAAGATTGCTTTGCTCAGTGTGACAATAACTGCATATTGCTGTGATGGGACTACCTCCTACTGCTGCTCTTACTATGCCTATATTGGTAATGTACTCTCGTAAGTATTTACATACTTTAGGAAATTACTACACTTGGTGTTTATTATCCTGATGCTCACTCCAAGCTTAGTTCACTCAGAGATGTGTCTGCTGCATCTCTAGGAAATAAACATTTCAGAATTGTTTCCTGCTGCTGATGTCTTAAATATTTCCAGTAAAAAAACAAACAGATGGTTCCTATGATGTCCTCATTTTTTCCTCATTAGGTATTCATTGATGTACATTGGTTTGCTCAAATAAGAGGTTAGACTATGGAAAGTTTGTTCAAGCCAACTGGTTTTCTACACTAGCATGTTTCATGTATTTGTTTAAAATTTGCAGTGTCACATCCTGGTCAAAACCACTTACTAATGGTAAACTAGATGCACAGTGTTTGGTTTCTGCATATTTGATTTAATACAAACTTAATAATTTGGAATTGGGACTTAATTCGAATTTTGAGAAGGGATTTTTGTTAATGCTGCTCATATGTTGCTATAAAATTTCCATTTCTGAATCTATCGGTTACAGTTGGCGGCGGGAAATCTTATCTTAAAATATAAGAATATATTTAAATATATTAAAATAGTGACAAACCTGTATATGAGTGGATTGGACTAAGAGCAGCCCTGTGTTGTGACCACTATTGGGCACTGGTGGGGACCACAGTCCAAACTCAAGTGTCCCACAAGAAGAAAATCAGGGACTAAAAGTGCATGCAAACAAATGGCTCAAAATGACAAAAGAAATGTAAACAATACACAGCGAGACAAATACATAACATTTGCATACATACATATAGCACATATTATTTAGAGGGCACTGGTCCCATTTTAGAGGAGAATGGAGACACTAATAAGTGACTAGCCCAGGATCAGTCAGTGAATGCTTGGCGAGAATTCTTAAGTAGAAATAACAGTTCTGTAACAACAAAGTGCCTTTGAGAATATGCTGTGCTTTCCCCTCACCACTTAGCAATTCCAGCTTTCTCCTTCCACACATTTAGGATTAAGAAGAAGGGTGATGGCATATCTCTCATCCAGATTAAAATCTATAGCAAAAGAGTTATGATCTCTCTTTTTAGAAGTTCAGTACTGACTCCATTTCCAGAAAACTACAACCAGAGGACATGCAACTTTGTTCCACACAAGAGTCCACTCTTCATTTTCCTTCTTGCATCACTCGCATTCCCATCCCATGCTATCTTGCTATAGATTTGCCTATTCTTTTCCCTTTAATTTGTTCTTAGACTTCACCAGGAGTCTGTTTTCCATACGACAGCTGAGTCCTGGAATAGGTGAAAGAACATAACATCTGAGCATGTTCAGTGTTTCTTTCCTTTGCTACTGTAGCCTCCTAGCTCCCCGCACACTTAGTATTTGGGAGTAGGTTCCTTCTGACAGGGTTTTTGGTATCAGAGCAGACCCCACAATCCCTTCTCTCTGACCCCCCCCCATTTCCTCTCCCTTCGCCCTCATTACACCCAATTTCCAAACCTTTTTCCCACTCTTTTTCCCCATCTTTTCTTTTCTTTTTTGCAGCATATCAGCACAATGGGAGACGGCACTTTTCGTTTTCCAATTTCATCTTGGTGTTCTATCAGTAAATTAAGGAAGGAAGTAGAACCAGAAAACATTTCCCATGCCATCCACCACTCCTCCCTGAGAAGCAGAAAGAGGTAGTCAGCTGCAAAACCATCTAGTTTGCATTTCACTGAAGGCTTTTAGGGGAAAAGTTCAAAACAGGAGGAATGGGCAAATGCTTTTACAAAGAATATTCTGTATGCCTATTTCTTTGCTTGCCTCAGACCACATAACATAGTTTATGTGCTACGTTTTGGTCATCATAACTTATAGGGTGTCAAAGACACAGAGCTATATATGACAGTTGGATCAAGCTTTATTTGTGATTCCTTTCAAGGCCATCAGTCATCATTGTTCTCTGCATGTATAGGGCAGAAGAAAGTAAAGAAGGGGGGAGAGGAAAAGGGGCAAAGATGGCTTCACCCTAAAAATTGGGACACTTGAGTGGTATTTCTGCAAGCCAGAGCTCTGAAACGCATGGCAGTCCCAGCTGAAACAAGACACGTGAGAGTAGCATGTAAGCAATATATTCCATAGCAGGGGTGGGCACCATGCAGGGCACCCCTCCCCATTTTAAAACAAATTTATATTTAAAGCTTGGAAACAAGTTAAATTTAACTCTCGTCGCACTCTGTGGCTCTATGCAGCAGTTTGCCACCATTTTTGGCAGCAAACCAGGGTTTTTCTCTCTCTTTTTAAAACACTTTTGGGTGTCCTAGGGACTCCATGGCCCCCTATACAGTGCACCCTATTGGGGGGTGAGAAAATGCCCCCCAGACTTCCTGCAGTTGCCCCACCCTGCTTTAAATGGTTGTGCCTAGAGATGTGAAGGCCCAGAAAAACACAGAAAAAAACTTTTTTCCCAAGCACCGTTTCCGTTTTTTTCTAAAAACTTGGAAAAATTGAACAGCTTTGGATTATGAAATATTTTCATAAAGACAAAGTATTTATATATTGTGAACTGGCCCTAACTCCTCCCCAAAAAATGATTTCTAAAAACTATGTAATAAGAATACCTTTATAGAAAAAGTAGATATGTAAAGTGTCTGGAAATAACAAAGCCATGGGGAAAATATTTTTTAAATCCTCTCTGTAAGATTCCTAGCATAGTTAGTTCTTTCATTGCTTATTAAAGTTATTGATCTAAGGTATATTTTACTGATGGACATTTATGCTCAGTTTTCCAACATGTGAGTAAAGTCACCATTAGGCATTCTTGACAGTAGATCTGCATTCTTGACAGCTTGGGTTTTGTTCTATAAAGTCCTGTGTTTCTGATGCTGTAGCACTCATTTAATGTAGTTCTAATCTATACAGGCAATAATTACAAAATTACTGAGTTTATTTTTAAAAGTTTTAAAATATAACAATAATTTTATTATAAACTAAATATAAGTATGACTTAGTTTATACTAAGTATGACTTAGTATAAACTAAGTCATATGCATAATAACTTTAGGAACAGAAAGGCTGCTTTACAACCTAAAGCAGCCCTCCTCAACCTGGTGTCCTCCACATGTTTTGGACTACAGTACCCAGTATTCCTGAGCATTGACCATGCTGCTTGAGGCTGATGGTAGCTGAAGTCCAAAATATCTGGAGGGCACCAGGTTGGGGAAGGCTGTCTTAAAGTAACAAAGTGATGTTAGATCTGTAAAGAGCGCTAAAAAAAAATAAGAATTGCTTATTTTTCAATTTTTCAAAATTTCCAATTTTCCTGAAACCCCCTGGAAAAAACATCTTTTTCTATGGCCTCAAAATTTCCGGAAATTTTACTTCTCTACCCCACCCCTGCCTTGCAGGGTTTCTTTTCTCTGAAAAAGCAGGATTTTGAGTGTTCTTCTTGGTTGTAGGGACCCCCCAGCCCTATCTCTACCCTCATTTTGGCACCCAGGATGTCTGCTAGTGGGGCATGCACTTTACTAATAGAAGGACACTAGTGGGACCTACAACAAAATATTGCAGCGTGCCCTCAGCCCATAAGAGGCGTGTTTCTGTCCAGGACTTCAGCCAGCCTGTTACAGGAGTGTTATATTGCTATTCAAGCATCGGGAGCAGCGGAGTGGGGGATTACATTTCAGAAGAGAGAAAAATAACTTCCCTTTTTCTTTCCCTGCTCTGAGGCCTTCCCTTGCTGTGCTATATAGTGCTAGAGAGTTTTGAATTGGCTGCTAGTCCCAAAGCTGAACATTTTATAGCTATATAGTTGGGAAGAGGAACATGCAGTCATGGAACGTAGGAGAAGGGAACGGTGCCATTTCGCCCTTTCTCCTGGAACATCCCTGTAGAGTGCAGGAAAGGAAGCCTTTTAACCTCATGCCACACATCCCCCCAACAATATTGTGGTTTTAATGTTCCATATATTTTAAATTGTTTTATTGTGTGTTTGGTTTTAATTTTTGTGAACCGCCCAGGGAGCTTCGGCTATTGGGCGGTATAGAAATGAAATAAATAAATAAATAAATAAATAAATATTGTGCTGCTTGAGTAGGCCAATACCCAATTCTCTCCCCGCCACTCCTTACCTAACACTTCAGCATTCTGCAAACCTTGTCAGGCCGTTTGGGGTGGTTTAAATTAAAAAAACAAAACTTTACAAACTTCTATACTTCTGCATACCTAAGGAGTTGCCCAAGTATGTAGAAAACACTACCAGATTTAGTACCAAACCAGTGGCCCTGGTTTGCTTTAAAAAATGATCAACCTTCAACCACCTGAGTTCCCTATTACAGAGAATGATATTTTGGCATCAATTATCCAGTTGTTCTTGTCTCAGTTATATTAATTACTTTTGGAAATCAACCAGTAAAGGTCAGGTCACTGGTGAAATATTGGCACACAGAACAATGGGAGGACAGTGCATTACACAAACTATTCCGGGTTCGTCAATTTGGTTCCTTTTCCGAAATGACATAAAATCTGGCTCAGGTTGTTGAAATGGTAGGTGGATGTGGGCAGGTTCACTAACATTTTAGGCACAATGTAAAAGATATTACCTACAGAACTGTTTAACCTAATTTACCTGTGATCATTGAGACAGTTTTACTTGTTGAAAGTAGAATATCTGAAACTCATTACTTGGTATTCTATTTTTTTAAATTGCTGACCACATTACGGTGTGTATCCTCTACACTATTAAATTAGTTCTGCGTTTCTCTGTCTTCTTTCATCATGTTAGGCATTCACTAAGGGTATAATCAGTAATAATGAGTTCATTATCAGGGAAACAATAAGTTCTGTATTATGTGGGATATTATGAGTTGCTGTGATAACGCTATTATGTTCTATACAGTTATGAAAGGCTAATTGCAGTGGTTCTATTTTTATCTCTCAGGACAGTTTAAGATTACTGCTGTATCTCTGGGAACTATCCTTTAGGTAATTGCAAGCTTCCTCCTTAACTATACGAAGCCACTGGGAGAGACTGGCCACAGTCTGGGAGTGCAGCCATCAATACACTGATGATGTAGAGTATACTAATATAGACTAACTTCTCACCAGGAGGGGGCATGATATTCCTCCCTCACCCCATTTATTTATTTGTTTGAGAAATGTTATATCCTGCCTTTCCACGTTTAAAAAAAAACAGTGTTCAGGGGGTGTTCTTTAACTGTGCTTCACCTGTTTGCATTGCTATTCTGGACATCAAAAACTTTCAACTACTTCTTCGCTACTTTCCACTCATATGTATTCCTGAAACTCATTCAAATTGTTTTAATGTATTTACTGCTACTTCTGTGTATAACCAACTGATCAGTTCAGATGCTGTATGTCACAGTTCTGCACATAGAATGGATAAATGCATGTTCTGGACATGACAAAGAGGTAGAATGTATAGATAGCTGAATGATTGTACACTAGAACAGGTGGTCACAGGTCTGACAAGAGGGAACGCAACCCTAGACATAATCCTAAATACTGCCCAGAAGCAGTAGTGAGCATTGTGAGCGTTGTTGAGCCTATTGGAAATAGCGTGACTGCTTAGATTTATATGAAAGTGGAAAATTGCCAAGTAAATCCAACCGTCACTTCTGACTGTAAAAGAGGAAACTCCTAAAAAGAAGAAGAGGGGATTGGTAAAAAAGAAGTTGAAAGGGAAAGTAGAAAGGGTCAAATCTCTCCAGAAAGCTTGGGAGTTACTCAAAATCATAATAATAGAAGCTCAGCTAGAATGTATACTGGAGGTCAGAAAAGGTACCACTAAGTCCAGAATATCACCAGCATGGCTAATAAGCAGTGTCAAAGAAGTTTTGCTTTGGATAAATCCTTTATTCCAAGAGCAATGTACTTGTAGCTGTTGCCTGAAAATGTGAATATTGATTTCTGTATATTTAACCCATGGCTTTTTTTTAAAAAAAAGCTATCACATACTTTTCCTTAGCACCTGGGTTAAGCTTAGAGTTGAGAAACTGTATTGGCCCCAGGAGTGTAACCAAGTCACCTGTAGTGTTAGAGGGGCCTAGAGGTCCATAATGCTTGCTTAAGTTCATTATTGGTGCAGTTCCCTTGCTAGTAGGCCTCTGAGCATGTTGAGATGAGTCAAAGGCCGATATCAAGATCTGCCTGGGAAGTGAAGGTTGTATGTCTTAAACCTGCAGGTGGCTGTGCTGAGAACCAAGTGCTGTTAATCTATGCTGGAAATGAACGCTAGGGGGCGCTTGCTGCTGTCATGCTGCCTGATTGCTAACGTATATGGTATAAAACCTATTGTACCCCATGGCTCTGGGTTCAGAGAAGCTGCCTGATCCACCTTTGGGTAAGCCTGTGTGCTGTAAGTTACTCAATAAAGTACTCCTTGTAAGTAAACCTGGGTTTGATTTATCACTACATTGGCACCTCTAAATTAAGAGGTCAAAGCCCATGGCTGGGGCAATACAGAAACACAGTTTGTGTACTAAAAATTCAATTTTGGCAAAATACTGTTTAAAGCATAATAGATAATAGGTTGGAACCACCATGTTTTTTTGTTGGCAGAAGCATCCCCTGAGTGGAATTCTGTTCAGAATGGTCCCACTGGCAGAAAGGGTGGGGAGGCCTTTTTTTTTTTTTCTCTCCCTCTCCCTACAGCCCACAGTGCCGCCACCCCCCCGTTGTTCCAGAGCAGATCTTCAGAGCAGATTTGAGGGAGCACAGAGAGCTACAAAGGGAGGGTGAAATTGACAAAAAAAAAAAAAAAAAAAAGTTCCTCCTTCATTCCACGATTGGGTTCCCTCCGGAAGGAGTCCTTCCATCTGGGAGGCATATTTTGGATCCAACCCTATGGCTTTTTACTCTGAAGCTAATTAATCTAACACAATTTTCTACAGATTCCCATATATCAGAAATGTAATAGTCAAAGTTAACGATGTACTTGGGCATAACTAGAGGTGTAATATTTCTGGAAATTTTGAAGCCATGGAAAAAACAAATTTGCGGGGAAATTGAAAACTAAGCAATACATTTTTTTTAGCCGTCGTTACAGATCTTCGTTTTTTAGGATAGCCTTCCCCAACCTGGTGCTCTCCAGATATTTTGGACTTCAGCTCCTGTCAGCCTCAGGCAGGATGGCCAATGGGTCAGGAAAGCTGGCCATTGTAGTCCAAAACATCTGTAAGGCATCAAGCTGAGGAACGCTGCTTTAAGAACATAAAGCAGCCTTTATGTTCGCGAAGTTATATTATGTATAACTTCATTTGCTCATAAAATTATCATTATGTTTGAACACTTTAAAAAGTAAGCTCAGTAAATTTTAATTATTGTCTGAATAAGCTATACTTTTAAAATTTAATATACCAAACATGATTAATTTTATGAGTAAACCAAGTTATGCATAACATATTTTAGGTTCCTAGTTTATGTCTGACCATAGGGAACATCAGCAAGTAGTCCCTAAAACATCTGAATCATCCTAGAAGCCAGAAGGAGGAGGAAGAACTGGAGGCAGACGAAGACAAGTCCAAAAACACAGGACTTTGCAGAACAAAACCTAAACTGCCAAGAATGTACATTTTCATCCATATTATGGTAATAATTCACATATTAGGAAACTGAGCATGACTTGGAGCATCCCAAAATGTCTATCAGTAAATTGAATCACTTTTAATAAGAAATAACTATGCTGAGGATCTTACATTTATAAACATTTCCCCTCCATGACTTCATTATTTCCAGACATTTTAAATCTCTAGTCTTTCTATAAAAGTCTTCTTATTACATAGTTTTTAGAAATCATTTGGTGGGGAGTAAAGGCTTGGTAACAGTACATAAACACCTTGTCTTAAATTCTAAAAGAAAATATTTCATAATCCAAAGCTGTTCAATTTGGGGTGGGGGGAATCCCCCAAAACGGTCCTTGGAAAAAATGTTTTTCCCCTAATTTTTCCATTTTTTCCTCAAGCCTTCACATCTTTAATTATATGTTAAAATTAGTATTGTATCAGGAACATGGCAACTGAAGAGTTATTGATATTAACTATGGATGACTACAGAGATTCCTTGCAGATTAAAAATTGAATCACATTTTGATGGAAGCTGTACCCTGTGAAATACTGTTGTCAGTTTTGTGCTCTTTATATTTTGTTGTGTACAGTTGTTCATTTACACAGTACATGTAAGATGATTTTTCAAACAGTGAATAATTTAGTTAAGAACATGAATCTTCATGTTAAGTGAATATAATAGTTTAATCAATTAATTAATATAATTAAGACAGTAAAGTTCTTTCACTTACTGGCAAATAAATGCATTTCACAAAGATCCCAAAAGTTCAGAAAGAAGGCACTGAAGGGTTTGGTACATGGTAACCTTCCTGCTAGGGGCCGCGGTGGCTTAGTGGTTAAGACGCTGAACTGCAGACTGGAAGGTCGGCAGGACAGCAGTTTGAGACCTGAGTGCTGCGTGACGGAGTGAGCTCCTGTCTTCAGTCCCAGCTTCTGCCAACCTAGCAGTTCGAAAGCAAGAAATTGCAAGTAGATAAATAGGTACCGCTTCGGCGGGAAAGGTAACAGCGTTCCGTGCACCTCAGTGTTCAGTCATGCCGGCCACATGACCACGGAAGCGTCTTTGGACAGCGCTGGCTCTTCGGCTTAGAAATGGAGATGAGCACCACACCCTAGAGTCGGACATGACTGGTTGGGGACACCTTTTACCTTTTTAACCTTCCTCCTAATGCAAGCACTTTAAAAACATAATGTGTGCTATTCTTAAGAGACAGTATTACCTTCATTATTTCCCAAATTCATTCATTCATTCATTCATTCATTTATTAAATTTATTAATCGCCCATCTGACTGGTCACCCAGCCACTCTGGGCGATGTACAACCCACCATAAAACAATTTAAAACAATAAAATGCTACCATAAATTTTTTTTTTTAGAATACCCTAACCCACCCCAAATGCCTGCCTGAACAACCACGTTTTTAATGCACGACGGAAGCTCATTAAAGAGGGGGCATGACGGCGTTCCCTAGGGAGGGAGTTCCACAGAGTGGGGGCCACCACAGAGAAGGCCCTCTCCCTCGTCCCCACCAGTCTAGCTGTCCTGGCTGATGGGACAGAGAGAAGGCCATCTGAGGCTGATCTTGTTAAGCGGCCTGTCTGGTGTTGCTGGAGGCGCTCCTTAAGATAGGCTGGGCCGGAACCATATAGGGTTTTAAAGGTCAAAACCAACACCTTGAATTTGGCCCGGAAAACAACTGGTAACCAGTGCAACTCCTTCAGCACTGGAGTGATGTGATCTCGCCGGCGGCTGCCTTTAATCAGGCGAGCCGCTGCGTTCTGTACCAGCTGCAGCTTCCGAACCGTCTTCAAGGGTAACCCCACGTAGAGCGCATTACAGTAGTCTAAACGAGAGGAGACCAGGGCATGTACTACCGATGGGAGCAGATGGTTGGGAAGGAAGGGGCGCAGCCGCCATATCAGATGGAGTTGATACAGCGCTGTCCGGCTCACAGCTGACACCTGAGCCTCCATGGACAGCTGGGAGTCCAAAATGACCCCCAGGCTGTGGACCTGGTCTTTCAAGGGTAGCCATACCCCATTCAACACCAGGTCAACATCCCCCAGCCTCCTCTTGTCTCCCACCAAAAGTACCTCGGTCTTGTCAGGGTTGAGCTTCAGCTTATTCCTCCCCATCCAGCCACTCACCGTCTCCAGACATTTGGACAGGGATTCTACGGCCAACCTTGGTGAAGATTTGAATGAGAGGTAGAGCTGCGTGTCATCCACATATTGATGACACTGCACCCCAAACCTCCTGATGATAGCCCCCAGTGGCTTCACATAGATGTTAAATAGCATCGGGGAGAGGATGGAACCCTGTGGCACCCCACAAGTAAGTGGCCACGGGTCCGAAACCTCCTCTCGCAGTGCTACCCTCTGGTACCTGCCGGAGAGGAAGGACCGGAACCACCACAATACAGTGTCTCCAATGCCCAACCCCTCCAGGCGGTCCAGGAGGATACCGTGGTCAACGGTATCAAAAGCCGCTGAGAGGTCGAGGAGAACAAGGAAGGATCATTCACCCCTATCCAGAGCCCTCCTCATATCATCCACCAAGGTGACCAAGGCCGTTTCTGTCCCATGCCCAGGCCTGAAGCCCGACTGAAATGGGTCTAGATAATCAGTTTCTAAACGTTTGGATGCTAAACGTTTGCCTGATACCTGTTAGGAAGCTCCTGCTTGTTCTAAGAAATGGGGAAATTGCTGGTGATTTTTTTGTTTTCTGTTTTGTTTTTGGATGGGGTGTAGTAGTGGACTGCTTCTTTTTCACAATTTGGGGGGTTAGCACCCTGGTCTTTCAAGCGCCTTTAAAAAAGCAAAACACATGAAGAACTAGGTAGTTCAAGAAAATTGAAAGCAGGAGGAAGGAGAAGATGGTGATAGTGTTCCATACTTAAACCATGAACACTGCTATAGACTGCTGACAAACAATGAAAATGGATAACCCTTTACGCTGGAGTTGAATAGCAAAATTGTTTTATACCATGCGTATCTTAATATTAATTTAATTTGAACTATGAAAGGTGGGCTTAATATAGTGCATAATAAACTCAGATAGGTAAATGGTGTGGGTTAGGGCTGTGTCATGCTTTACATAGAGGGCATGTATTACGCATATGCATGTGTTGAACATCCATAATGTTGGAAGGGGACATATCTGTAAACATGATGGAAACTTACTAGGGCACTACAACATCATGCTGTTACCGTTATTTAACAGGAGACACGCAGTGCCTGCTGGAAATGTGGCTACCAAATAATGTGTGATGTAGCTGTATGACTAGTCATAAGGAAATGGAAGAGAATGTGGCATCTCCGGAGAGGTGTTTGTGGTTCATCCAATCTGAATTTGTGTTATTCTGCTGGAGCTAAATTACTACCCGAGTTCTGTCAACTTTGCAGTGGTATTGAAAATCAGAACAAGCTTGCCACCACAAGATAACAGCAATTTGGCCTCTTTGTTTCTGCTTACAGTCCTATACACCTGGGAGTGAGCCCCATTGAAAACAGTGAGTAAGCATGCGTATGATTGCACTGCATTAGTGATTACTTTGATATGCAACCATTACAGTAAGGTGGCCATGTAAAAGAAATAAATGTTACGGAAATTATTTGTTTTTTTTAAGGGAGCGAGTGATAATGCAGGAAGTAAGAAATGCTATTAGAGCAATACTATTTTAGAGTATTGTAATAGGGTATATGTCTTACATTTGCCTGAACTCAAACCCCCAGTTTTATTTGTTATCTGGGCATACTACATCCAAGCTCTACATTTATATGTAAACTGTGAGTCAATTAAACCCTTCTTCCATGGAGGCATTTGAACTTCCTATTCCACTGTATTCCTTTTTGTCTTTGGATTTACTTCTTACTTCTGAGACAGCTGGATCTGCTTATCAAAGGTTCAAAAGACTGACCACACAATCCTATGGATGTTTAGGGAGGAAAAAGGCCTACAACTCTCAGCATTCCCCAGCCAGCTGCCTGGGGAATGCTGCGAATTTAGGTCATTTTTCTGACTAAACAGAAAAATGTTTAGAAACAATCCTAAACATCCATAGGATTGCAGCCTTATATCTTCTAGTGTCCTGGGAGATAAACTACTAGCATTCTCAGAAGATTTATCAGGGAAAGAAATTCTGAAAAATTTCAGCCCAGCTCTAAGGAGAATGCTAACTGCTTGAAACAGTCTACAAAATATATCCTGGCCCATTCGCTAGGACACACAAAAAAGTATAAGATAATGACAATGTGGCGATTCCTTTCCTAATATAGGAGCATTTAAAAAAAACTGAGCAATTTGCTTCTTATATTCAGTTTGTTGTTGTTCAGTCATTAAGTCATGTCCGACTCTTCGTGACCCCATGGACCATAGCACGCCAGGCCTTCCTGTCCTCCGCTCTCTCCCGGAGTGTGCTCAAGTTCATATTCATCCTAAACAATATTGTTCTTTACAGCATCGGATTTTCTTTTCACCACCAGACACATCCACAGCTAAGTGTCCTTTCGGCTTTGGCCCAGCCACTTCACTCTTTCTGGCGCTACTTGGAAATTCCCTCTGCTCTTCCCCAGTAGTATATTGGACACCTTCCGACCTGAGGGGCTCATCTTCCGGCGTCATCTCTTTTAGCCTTGTGATACGTTCCATGGGGTTTTCTTGGCAAGAATACTGGAGTGGGTAGCCATTTCCTTCTCCACTGGACCACATTTTGTCAGAACTCTCCGCCATGACCTGTCCGTCTTGGGTGGCCCTGCACGGCATAGCTTATGGCTTCACTGAGTAATGCAAGCCCGTTTGCCACAACAAGGCAGTGATCCATGAAGGGGTATATTCAGTTACTGAAGAGCTATTACATGGTAACCACTTTTGAATGGATTGCCTGAAGCTAGAACTTTTTGCATCTCATTACAAATCCTCTAAGCTATCTAGTTTCCCCTAAAAAGTAAACTTGAATTAATATCAGTGTAATTGACCTTCAGCACCTGAAGCGAAACAACATATAATAAAAATTACACTTCAGAGTTTTGGTATAATGTAGACACATGAACTGAAGCAGATGCACTTCAGATTAAAATACATTCTTATAATGAGTTAGGAAACTCTGTGTATCTATGATTATCCTGTGTCACACTGTATGAGGCCAACAGTGCAAGTCTATGCCTTTTTACTCAGAAGTAAGTCTCATTGAGTTCAGTAGTTGCTTACTCATAGGGAACTGTGTTTAGGATTGCAGCCTTAATGTTCCTTCTGCCCCTAACCGGAATCGATATTGTGTTAAACAGATGCAAAATCTAAGAACCAAAACCTCTTGGACACTTTTGAAATCGTAGACAACATGATTTAGAAAAAAACACACATCTTAGTTCAGCCATAGTTATTTAATCTTTCGTATGGACTGCATCCTTGCTTATCCTTACATAGACTGTAGATTTATGGTCTCAAGCATTGTACTGTCAACCCAAATTATAAATGTTGTTTTCAGTGGAGTGGGATTTCCTATAAAGCTTGAAATAGAGATATCTCTATCAGATTTGTATCACTCTTCTGTATTGAATATAAAAAATATAAACCAACAATTATAACTTATTGTTGGTAGCTTATGGTTATGGTACAGTGGTTCTAGTTATGGTATAATTTTGGTGTCGTTGCTTCATGAATTCGAAGAGTTCTCTAAAGTAACCGTTTTAGAGCACTGTCTAATGTGGTAACTCCTAGTTTCTGCCAATAAGAGATGTGAAACACTTTGAGAATTATGATGTATTGCATTGAACCATAATTTAGCTGGCAATATTTTAATATACACACTCACAGTTTTCCACATCATCAGGTTAATTGATGTTTGCTCTCAGATCCGTTCTTATGAGCATCACTCATGCTCCTAGTTTTAGAATGAAATGTCAGTGCTAGAACTGAGGAGTGAAGTTGTACTGTGTGTTCATGATGGGACTTACTGGCCATGTTCAGACAATCAGATCCAGACTTAATAAGCCAGGTATGCGTAAGCTTTGTGCACTTGTATGCAGACCCTCTCATGAAATACACATTTGTTCTTCAAGACAAAAGTTTGTTTGAAGAAACATTCTCTAATCATATGAAACCTAGGAGAATCAGATACTTTTCTCCAAAGATACTATTGGGAGGTTGGTAAAACTGAGGTTGAGTGGTTGGAGAGAATATTGAAATTAATGTAGTACAACGATTTTTAATTAAAGTTAAATTAAACTTGTATACTAGATATACAGAACTATTGGCATCAGTTCTGTACATTCATATCAAATATATTTGTACTTTAATACATTTTTAATGCACATACTTTCACATCATACCTATACATAAAAACCATTAGCAGCACAATCCTATGCCTATCTTCGCAGAAATAAGTCACACTGAGTTCATTAGGACTTCCTCTAAGTTAGGTGTGTGTGGAATTGCCGTAGGCTGCAATCCTAAGCACACTTACTAGAGAGTGACCTGCTGAACTTCATATGTGGATCTATTATATTTATTCTCAGCCCTTTACACAGCATTCCCGACTCTGTTGCTTGATATGGGTTCAAACTGTACATTATACTACTTGAAATGGTTACAGCCCTAAACAGACTCACTCAGAATCCTGTGGTCTTCAGAAGAGTCCTGTTCGGATGTTCGCCTGAACTCATGATCATGGAAGAACTGGATTACAGAAGTTCCCTTTAAACTAAGTGTATTTCCATTTAACTGAGCAATGTTCATCCATAAACACACTGGATAGGAGATCTGCTAAACTATTTGCATAGTCAGTGGACAAATGTTCCAGGGTGTTTTTAATCAATACTTCCTGCCCATGCGATGAGATAGAAGAAACTCATCAGGTGTTGTGCAGATTTTTCTAGTACTGATCATGGGATTTAAGAAGTGATGAGTTTGCTTCTTCCCATAAGACATCTAGTCAAGGATTCAGCAGACCCTTTTTTCATTCTTCTACCTATGGTAGATCACTTACATGAGGCATGGAATAAATTGCACATTGTAGTAGTTCTATTGGAACTGTCAACCGTCCCTTTGGAAATGTAAAAGTTTTATGCTGTTCAGCATATGAAGGAATGACATAACAGCTCAATCCTATACATGTCTTCTCTGAAGTAAGTCCAGTTGAGTTCAATGAGGCTTACTCCAGGGTTTAAGCCCCATTGAAGTAAGGGGAATTTATTTCTGAGTAGACGTGCTGTAAGGCTCCAATTCTTTGCACAGTTATGTAGGAGTAAGTTCCACTGAACACGGGGATTTACTTCCAAGTAAACACATAGAATTGAGCTGTAACTGCATCAGATGGATTAATAATATTTCCTTTTGCTTTCAGTGGACAATGACCCTGGTATAACAACTCAAACCCATATTTAGAGCTCCATAGGCCCAGGGGCTTCACTGCTATATTCTGTCTGCAGGGAAATATGCACATAGGGCCTTTCCCATGTGTGCATGTAGTCTTCCCCTTAATAGAGCAGAAAGCTCTGCATCTACATAGTTTTAAATTGGATTGATTGGCTTTAAGCCTAAAATACTGTTTTTCTTCAAGCGGGATTTGAGTAGTGGAAAATGCAGTGGTGGTTGTAATCTGCTGAAGCTGTTCGTATTGCTGATTGTTCTCTGTACTCAGTGTATGGAATATTTGGTTTAGAGTAAAACAAGCGGAGCCTGAAACACAATGTTAGTGTACCCCATCCCCTAAGACGAGGGTTCTTTGCTGGAGAAAGAGCCCTGTTGTACTGTTCAGACCTTTTGGGTGCGGGAGGAGTTTCTGAAGTGGGGAATGGATAAGGAAACTTAACTGCCACAAAGTCACCTCCTGCTGTGTTGTATAGTGCTACAGGGATACCAGTTCACATGTTCCTATCAGTTATATTGGCTGCTGTGGTTTTAAATGCCCTTTTCGTTTAATTCACGAACATAACTACTTCTGCATATCAAGAGAGCTGGCTAGGCTGCTAACTGGTGTACAGTATCAGGACCATATTACATCTTTCCTGAAAGACCTTCACTGGTTGCCAGTTGCTTTCCGCTGCAATCCAAGGTGTCGGTTTTAACCTTTAAAGCCCTAAACGGCTTAGGACCTGGCTATTTAAGGGGCCACCTGTCTTGCTATGAACTTGCCTGAATATTAAGATCTGCAAGAGAGGCCCTTTTGAGGACATCATTAACTGCAGAGGCCCATTTGTTGAAAGGGCTTTCTCCTGTTTTGCCCCTGAACCATGGAATGCGCTCCCTCAAAAATTACGATAGATCCCCACTCTCTTGGCCTTTAGAAAGGGGGTATAGACGCATCTTTTCAGTTTGGCCTTTCAAAATGTGTAGTTTTAATGTTCTTACTTTTGTAATGTTCTTGTTTTTGCTTTAACATTTTATTGTTTTAAATTGTTGCATACTACCTTGATGGCTTTTTTGCAGATAAGGCAGAATAATAATAATAATAATAATAATAATAATAATAATAATAATGGCACCCAAGTATGGAGAAGCCACTACCATATTTTCGGATGATGCTGTTTCACTTCCAGATTGATAAGCGTTCAACCACTTGAGATTACTGTTAGTGTGAATGGTTCCTTTGATTTGGCAACAAAACATGGCTGTGTTTTGCTATGATCTGCTACAAAACAGCTGTCTGGTTGCAGGTTGGCATTTTTCTGAGAAAGTTTTCTGAGAAAGTATCCTATATTGCCGCTGAGTGTCAGGATCGCCCTAGCTGCCTCTTGCATTCCCCTCCAATAGCCAGCTCAGGACACAGACGACAAGGATTCTTTCCAAGGCTTTATTCCTTTATTCCTTTATGACTCTTTCAGATACTAATCACTAGTGACTAAATAAGGAACAGCACTGGGGAAAGATAGCAGAGTAGCCTAAGCTCCAGGTAAGGCAGTTGGTCCCCGTTTCAAGGAGAACCACGGGAAGACCCTGAACTTATGTGCTAGTGAGAGATCCTCCCTCTTTCCCTTGGGTCCTCGGGACGCGACCGTTGTTTGTGTGCCAAACGAGCGGTACGCCTCCTTTCCGCGCCCTCCATCTGTCGTTGCTCCCTGCGTCTGCGCCGAGCGTCCAGCAAGCTCCCCTCCAGCGCTCTCACACTGCCAGGGTCACTATCTCTCCCAGGAATGCTGGCAGGAGGAATCTCTGCCAGCTGCTGTGCTTGTGAGAGATGAGCAAGCTCCTCTCCCATGGATTGCTGTTCTTCCTCAGAATCAGAACTGCTCTGGGGCTCTATGGGCTCAGTTTCCACCCTGACGCTGGGCTCCTGCTTATTCTGTTGCACCAATGGGACTCACTGCTAATGCAATGGGACATTAGCACTTCATAAAGGAACCCCGGAAGCAAGCAAAACATGTTTGTTTCTGAATTGGGACAGGTCAGTGGAACTCCATTCTGCAAAATCCACTGACCCATCCCATTCTGGAAATGCGTGTTTCCACTTGTTTCCTGATTATTTATGAAGCGCTAACTCCCCGCTGTGCTTGCCATGGGTCATTCCTAATAACCTGCCCATTCTAGTAACCTGTAAAAATTTGTGTATTTATTTGACCTCAGGTGCTGGTAGCTGCTAGCCTCTCGACTATATCAGTGTTCATTAACAGCATTGGATATGTATGGGACACATCTATCAATAACCCTTATCACAAGAAGGCCAGCCTTTCTTGCTGTACTCTTCCCAATATGGAAGAGAGTAACACATGAAAACCAACCCACCCACCTTCCTTCCTTCCTTCCTTCCTTCCTTTCTTTCTTTCTTTCTTTCTTATCTCACCCTTCCTCCAAGGACTCAGGGTGGTGTACAGGGTGCTCCATTTTATCTACACAACATCCCTCTGAGATAGGTAAGGCTGAGAGAGAGTGACCAGTCCAGCATCCCCCAGGAAACTTCATGGCTGTGTGTGCAGATTTGAACTAGGGTCTCCCCACTCTTGCACTTTAACCGCTACACCTCACTGGCTCCCACTGCCACAGAACAATAGTATACCAGGTGCTTTCATTGTTTGCTATGCAGTTCTGTTATATACTGTAAAATGATTTACTCATATACTAAGTAAAATGTTGGAACATGTTGTATGACGACTTTCCATCATAAAGTATTACATTGATTATTTGGGTTGCCAGGTTTTATTACTAGAATAAATTACTTGTGAATTCTACTAATTTAACATTGTCCTGACAGGTGTATTTCACTAGCATCCCAAGATCTTCTGTGAACATAATAAGGATGCTTGTTAATGTAGAAATGCTAATGAAGATACTCATAAAACATGCACGTGGTGCAGTCCATTAACTGCAGCTTTATGAGGGTTTAATAGCTTTTATTGTTTAAATACTATGTACAGTAATGACTTCTAAGTGTTTAGCACTCCAGAAAAACATCTCCCATTGACTTAAGTGGAATTGGTAGCTTCCCAGACACTTAGTAAATCAAGCCACAGATAACTGTATCAGTGTCTCATTTTGGTATTACCTTCTATCCATGCCAACTCATAACTGAATGATCTCACTTTGCTTCTTTATTCTGAATGTCACACGTTCTTGAGGATCTCTGAGAAAATGAGAGTACACTGTATGCATTAACTGCTGTTAAAATAAACGTAGTAAATTAAAATGCAATATACCTCTTCTTTTGATTCATGTTCTTTTGCGCGATCAAGCAAGAAGTACTGGGATGGAATCCTTGGAAAAATATTACTAAATGCCTTGAAGATTTGCATATTTAAACAATTTATTCAACTATCTGCTGAATCTTTCATGACTTGGTGAAATGGAAAATATAAATCACACAGTAATTTAGTACAAATAGGGTTTCTTCACCAAGAGATAAAACTTAACTGAATATTTGTGCACTTTTGTTAAGCACAGATTTTTTTTTCCATTATAAAATATAATGAAATTAGCTGTTAATTATTCTGCTGCCATTCTTGCTGATCTTCCAAGATCAGGTGATTGTCATTTGTTTTAACTGAATTGATTACGTTTGATACTTTCCCAGTACTTGTGGAAAGAAGCCAATACCCCAACAAAGCTCATGACAAGAGGAAAGGGGTTGATTATAGGACTAGATAATAAGATGGTTTGATTGTGTGTGCTGTTACCCTGAGCAAACTTGAGTAGGTTATGCAGCTGCTTATACTATCATTTTGCCATTTTATTTCTCATATAGAGATAGGAAATTTCTTATGTTCTGAATCCCAGTGCAAATTTAGATCTCTGTTGGGATTTTTATTAGGCTGCAAGGCTTCAGTCAACAAGCAAATCTCATTCCATTGCTCAAAGGCAAATAAAGAATTTGCAAAAGATTTGGGGAGAGAGTGGTTACCTCGTTATCCCCCAAATGCTGGCAGTGGAAGAGAAACACTTACTTTCCATCTTTCAGCAGGACCAGACAGAGCAAAAGCATACACTCTTTGCATAGGGTCTGTATAAGAGTTGGAACAAGTAGAATTAAAGTAGATTCTCTTGAAGTTGCATGATTTTTACATGGGACACCCCCCCCCCCAACCACTATCAAATTTAAGCTTACAGTGCTGTCTATAAATAGCGAAGTAAAATATGGATCTGAGGCACAGATCCTTATGGATTGGATCCTCATAATTTTTACAAGGGTCACCCCCCAAACCACCATCAAATCATAGGTCACTTTTGTGTCCACAGATATGTTCTGTTTGAAATGCGGTGGGTGGGTTTGGCATTCTGTGTAAAAATCAGTGAATACAAACTGGCTGGATCCAGACTTAGTCGTGCTTAGAGGAGACCCACTGAAATCAATGAAGTTAAGTTACTCATAATTATTTAGAGAAAAAGCCATGCTCCAAAAACACTGAAACATACTAGCCTTCAATAAGACATAAATACATTAGTTGACACAGTCAGATATTTTGTGAGATGCTGATTACTTTGCATCTAAGCTAAAAATCTGATTAGCAGATTTGAACAGAATATGCAGGTGTAATACTATTAAAGTGCTCCTGTGATAACTGTTAAGTGTGTTCTTTGCATTTCCTGTAATCAGCTGTCTGTTCTGGAATAATTAAATAGTTTGGCATCTCACTCAGCATTATCATCCAGAATCAGGAATAGATTATTTGGTGTGCTTCTCTAGTATGTGTAAATGTGATGCAACAGTAAACAAGGAAAGGTACCACAACAGCATGCTAAAGATGCATGACAGTTGCTTTGAAATTGATGAGTGGCGGAAATATATGATTTGGATAGATACCGTATTCCAAAGATACGGAGAATACAATCTTTATTGCACCAATGTAACCAGAGTGGCATTTTATTCAGGCAGGCCATTGGCATGTAGGCTGGTCTGTTGCTGAAGGGAGTTTTAATTGCTTGGGTGCTGTTTATTTCTTTTATTGGTGTGTTTTTAATTGTCTTTTTAGGGTTTTGGAGGGTTAATTAAGAATTTGTTTTTAACCTGTATTTTAGCTGCCTTGAGCACCATTTTTGGCAGAAAGGTGGGATATAAATTAAATGAATAAATACATTTTGGCACAAGAGCGGCATTCTGTGTTAGACAAGCGTTCCACTATGCTGCAATTTACTGGTGTGTGTGTAGATTGAGATAAACAAATTGCTTGTTAGGGAGCAATGCAGAACTAAGGTACAGGACAGATAGGACTAACTAGGGGAAACTGGCAAAAACCGTATGTATATGAATATAACTTTGTCCATAGATTGAATTGCAGATTGAGGCTGCAACGCTATACACACTTGCCTGGGAGTATGCACCATTGAATTCAGTGGGATTTACTTATGAGTAGACATGCACAGGATTGTGCTGTCAGGCTCTCAGTTAAAAAATATCAAAACCCCCTTCAAATTGCTGAGGTTATACACTTGATTTCAAGTCTAGCACATCACAAAACTGCCTGTAATTGGGAGCAGGTACCACACTCCAGGTTGTTCAGAAATGCACGTATATCATTGAGCTTTCTATATTTGAGTACAGGACATTGAATGTGTGAATAGAATCCATTGAAAAGCATTGTATTTGAGAAGATGCGAAAGTTTTGTTTGTTATATTCCGTGCTGGCCCATTCCTATATGCAAGTCACATTTGAAGTTACAGTCCTCAACTGAAGAACCTGCATGTGTGAATCAGGCCTATGTAGCTTCACATTCTTTAGTTTTAAGATTACTGCTGGCCTGGCCAAGGAGGCCCCTCCACCCAAGGACTATCAACATCTTGTTGCATGGGTTCTGGCCAGTGAAGCCATTTTGTGGGAGTGGGGGCGAGAATATGCCCAGTGTCTGTTGTGAGTGACTCTGAGGGCACTTTTGTAGTGGTCACTTCAGGGTTGTACCAAGGGTATGATGCCACCCCTTTTACACCTGAGGAGATGCGTTTAAGGCTGCAATCCTATACATATGTACTGGTATTATACTCATGTTCCCCAGCAACTATTATGCAGAGGCATAGTGTCTCTGTTACTGGAAGTGGCATATAGCAATCATGGGTAGTGGCCACTGATAATCTTATCCTCCATGGATTTGTCTAATCCCCTTTTAAAGCTGTCTAAACTGGTGGCCATCACTACATAAAAATAATGGATTACTGACAGGAAACTGCTTAAAGGACATTTGAATTTTCTCCTTAACTCAGAAGTATGAAAAGTGATGGTTTTTAGTACTTTCCGACCCCTTCTCCCAAACCACTGTACCTTTGTAGTCCCTGCTTTTGTTTATTGCTGAATTTTGGGAAGAAAAGAGCCTGGAGACTGAATTCCTCTTAGAGATATGGCCATGTGCTGGGCTTGGAACACAATTGTGTCTTTGGAATCTTTTTTTCAAGTAACACAAAATTTCTTGGATTGAGCCTATTATTGGTAAAGAGGGTTGAAAAATAGGATTGGACCTATTTCCGTTCCTTGGATTGGACCTATTTTGCAAGTAGAGCAAGTAATCATCACTTGTTCAGCCAGCCTAGCAGCTTATTCAAGCAAACCATTAACTCCAAGAGGGAAAAAATGTAGCTTGACAGTATTAGCTAGTGGTGGTGACTCATCTGTGCTATGTTACATTTGTTATAATAGAACCTTTGAAATTGTCCCTGAATGCTTAAAATACAAGCAAGGGCAGATCAGCTGGAATGCGGTCAGGTTTGAGTATGTTCCAGGATTTGTGGATGATTATAAAGTGGCTGAATTAACAATCAGGCTGAACAGGGACACTCTAAAAAAGATGAAAACACACTTTCAAAGCTGTTTTCTCCAGCCTCTCTAAAAGGATGACTAATCAAGATCAAGTTTGACAGAATGTTGAATTAAAAGCATAAAAAATAGAAAATCAAATACTAGATAGGTAAACTCCTGTCTCACCTACATTCTTCTTTCTAAATTACTTTTTAAAAAATAGTGGATCGTGCTTCAGAGATAAGTGGCATTTACTTATGTTCCCATTATGTGTTAGAAGTCATGCTTTCCCACCAATGCTGTTTCTGACTAAACTTATAATTTTGGTAATAGGACAGAAAGATGCATTTTTCCTTTTGAAATTATTCTAACCCTTGAGGTGCATGTGCTTTGGATACAGATGCAGCTCACTAATTTCACTGTGGAAAAGGTATGCGAGTTTCTCTTTTGGACTTTACACTTGAAGTATGGTGCTTCTCCTCTCCTATATCTATATAGAAACTGAAGCCGTATAATGCTTACCATTTGTTGAACTAGTATCAGTGGAGACTTCAAATGTACTTGACTATCCCATTCATGACGAACTTGCATACAGAAAGTGTTTTCACCTGATTGGGGGATCCCCCCTTCCCTGCCCCCACAACAGCCTAACCCATTCAGCAGGGGCCCCCAACCTTCTGTGTAACATTTTGGCAGTGGAGCCATGGGGTGGGGAATGTCTTCTGCCAGCCCAGTTGCTTTTCCATGAATCTGGATACAACCCACTATGACTTCTTAAAATATTGTTCTTAAAAAAATTTTAAAACAATAATAGTAGTGCTAGTCACTATGTCATGTATGATCCATTGATCATCCATCAATGATTCAAAGGGATTTTTGCAATCACAATAGTGCGTGAGATGGCAGCCAATATATTCCATTTTGTGTGAAGCTTTTGCCTCATGGGTAATATTCCTCATAGGTGTCAGAATCTTGGATCCAAGTGGCACCTTTGAGAGGACATCAACTTTAAAAGGTCACCATGGTTGGGGAATTTGTAGCTCCCTTAGCAGTGCCATCAAGTCTTATGTTCTCTCATATTTTGAACTGCTGTGGGAGAATTATAATTCAAGGATTACCAGATGCTGTGGACTCATTCCAAAAGATGTGATTTTGGGAATCTTTAGCTTCAAGGGAGAAAAAAAAACCTCTTAAGATAGGTAGGGTCCTTATGTACCTTGTGGACTTCACTGGAATAAGACATAATATCTGTGGCCAAATGGGGGGGCCTCTTTCCACAAAACATTTCATAGTCCATAAAAAGCGGACTCCCATTTCAGGGGCATGCAAATGCTGGTGAAATAGGGATGCATTATATTGCAGTTGGTTCTGCAGATGGCCCCTTTTAAAATGACTGTTGCAACCACATTAAAGGAAATGCCCCACAGTGCAATGTACAGTATGATCCTCCCACTTGCAGAGAGAGAGAAGAAGGCTTTGTGCTGTGACTCTCCTGTGGATCACTTTCTTTAGAATGGAAACAGCCACTTTAAAGAAGGCAATCTGCATTGCAAAGCCAAGTGAAATATCTCCTCCTGTCCTGGCAAATCTTTGCCAAGAAAGGAAAGCAGATTAATATTCTGCAAAATATTTTTTCTCTCTCTAGTCATGTACTGCTTTTTTTAGAGAATGATTGATACTCTAGTGCTGCATATATGTAAGCTCAGTTTCCTCTGTATAGTTCAAAATAAGACATGCAAGAGGTTATATAACTGTAACAAAGCTTTATAATTTTCCCCATAATTAATAATGGTTATAAAGTGCTTACATAATATATAATATACATTATAGATGTATACATTATAAGCTAACAGCTAATCCAAACATTTCCGTGATTAGAAATTGTTTGTTTTAAATGATTTATGTGGTATCTTTTTGAAACTTTAAGAACTGAAAAAAGATCTTCAAAAAATATTAAAAGTGCCATGGCAGAAGAGTCATGCCTACATTGGTAGAATATAGTTTATTGAGGTTAAAAACCCAAGTGCATAATTCAGCACACAGTTAAATACACTGAAACTTCATTGTAATCACTGGAATTTAAGCAAGTGAGCAGTTACACTCCAGGTTGCCTGTGCGGCAGATTGCTTTTCTGTCACTAGCGTGCTTAAGTTAAAAAAGACATAATTCTTAAATCTCTGCCTGTTCTGTTTATGTCTCTCATATATCCATTATCTCAGCTAAGTGTCAGTTTGTATGACATATGTAAATTGATCCTAAATATTTGTTGTTCAGTCGTTCAGTCATGTCCGACTCTTCGTGACCCCATGGACCATAGCACGCCAGGCCTTCCTGTCCTGCGCTCTCTCCCGGAGTGTGCTCAAGTTCATATTCATTGCATCGGTGATGCTATCTAGCCATCACATCCTCTGTCGTCCCCTTCTCCTTTTGCCTTCAGTCTTTCCCAGCATCAGGGTCTTTTCCAGAGTTTTCTCTTCGCATTAGGTGGCCAAAATATTTGAGCTTCAGCTTCAGTATCTGTCCTTCCAATGAGCAGTCAGGGTTGATTTCCTTTAGGACTGACTGATTTGACCTTCTTGCAGTTCAGGGGACACCTAAGAGTCTTCTCCAGCACCACAGTTCGGAAGCATCAATTCCTCGGCGCTCAGTCTTCCTTATAGTCCACCTCTCACAGCCATACATTACTACTGGGAAAAACATAGCTTTGATTAGACGGACCTTTGTCGGCAAGGTGATGTCTCTGCTTCTTACTATGCTGTCTAGGTTTGCCATAACTTTCCTCCTGTGGAGCAAGCGTCTTTTAATTTCATGGCTACAGTCACCATCTGCGGTGATCTTGGAGCCTAAGAAAGTAAAATCTGTCACTGCTTCCATTTCTTCCCCTTCTATATGCCAGGAAGTGATAAGGCCAGATGCCATGATCTTAGTTTTTTTAATGTTGAGTTTCAGGGACATTAAGATCTTTCCTGTATAGTTCTCGGTACGCATACTGCTGAAGTCTAGCTTGTAGGATTTTGAACATCACCTTGCTGGCATGTGAAAGGAGCGCAATTGTGCGGTAGTTTGAACACTCTTTGGCGTTGCCCTTCTTTGGAATTGGAATGTAAACTCACCTTTTCCAGTCTTGCGGCCATTGTTGAGTGTTCCAAATTTGTTGGCATATTGAATGCAGCACTTTAACAGCATCATCTTTTAGGATTTTAAATAGCTCAGCTGGAATACTGTCATCTCCGCTAACTTTGTTGTTACTAATGCTTCCTAAGGCCCACTTGACTTCACTCTCTAGGATGTCCGGCTCAGTGCGGCCACTGAACTTATCATGGCTATCAGGGACATTCAGATCTTTCCTGTATAGTTCTTCTGTGTATTCTTGCCACCTCTTCTTAATCTCATCTGCTTCTGTTAGGTCCCTGCCTTCTTTGTCCTTTATCATGCCCGTCTTTGCACAAAATGTTCCCTTGAGATCTCCAATTTTTTTGAAGACATCTCTAGTCTTTCCCATTCTGTTGTTTTCCTCGATTTCTTTGCATTGTTCATTTAAGAAGGCCTTCTTGTCTCTCCTTGCTATTCTCTGGAACACTGCATTCAGTTGGATATATCTTCCCCTTTCTCCCTTACTTTTCGCTTCCCTTCTTTCATCAGCTACTTGTCAAGCCTCATCAGACAGCCACTTGGCTTTCTTGCATTTCTTTTTCTTTGGGATGGATTGAGTTGCTGCCTCCTGAACAATGTTACGGACCTCCGTCCATAGTTCCTCAGGCACTCTGTCCATCAGGTCTAATCCCTGAAATCTATTCCTCACCTCCACTGTATATTCATAAGGGATATGATTGAGGTCATACCTGAATGGTTTAGTGGTTTTCCCTATGTTCTTCAATTTAAGCTGAAATTTTGCAACAAGAAGCTCATGATCTGAGCCACAGTCAGCTCCAGGTCTTGTTTTTACTGACTGTATAGAGCTTCTCCATCTTTGGCTGCAAAGGACATAATCAATCTGATTTCGATATTGACCCATCTGGTGATGTCCATGTGTAGAGTCGCCTCTTGTGCTGTTGGAAAAGAGTGTTTGCTATGATCAGCGTGTTCTCCTGGCAAAACTCTATTAGCCATTGTCCTGCTTCATTTTGTGCACCAAGGCCATGCCTGCCTGTTATCCCGGTGATTTCTTGACTTCCTACTTTAGCATTCTAATCCCCTATGATGAAGAGGACATCTTTTTTTGGTGTTAGTTCTAGAAGGTGTTGTAGGTCGTCATAGAACCGATCAACCTCAGCTTCTTCGGCCTCAGTGATTGGGGCATAGACTTGAATTACTGTGATGTTGAATGGTTTGCCTTGGATTCGTACTGAGATCATTCTATCATTTTTCAGATTGTACCCCAGTACTGCTTTTCCCACCTTTTTGTTGACTATGAGTGTACTCCATTTTTTCTAAGGGATTCTTGCTCACAGTAGTAGATATGATGGTCACCTGAATTAAATTCGCCCATGCCTGTCCATTTTAGTTCACTGATTCCCAAGATGTGGATGTTCAATCTTGCCATCTCATGTTTGACCACCTCCAGCTTACCTTGATTCATTGATCTGACATTCCAGGTTCCTAAACGATATTGTTCTTTACAGCATCGGATTTTCTTTTCACCACCAGACACATCCACAGCTGAGTGTCCTTTCGGCTTTGGCCCAGCCGCTTCACTCTTTCTGGCGCTACTTGGAAATACCCTCTGCTCTTCCCCAGTAGTATATTGGACACCTTCTGACCTGAGGGTCTCATCTTCCGGCGTCATCTCTTTTAGCCTTGTGATATGTTCCATGGGGTTTTCTTGGCAAGAATACTGGAGTGGGTTGCCATTTCCTTCTCCAGTGGACCACATTTTGTCAGAACTCTCTGCCATGACCTGTCCGTCTTGGGTGGCCCTGCACGGCATAGCTTATGGCTTGACTGAGTTACGCAAGCCCCCTCGCCACAACAAGGCAGTGATCCATGAAGGGGGAAGCTCTATACAGTCAGTTAAAACAAGACCTGGAGCTGACTGTGGCTCAGATCATGAGCTTCTTATTGCAAAATTTTGGCTTAAACTGAAGAATGTAGGGAAAATCACTAAACCATTCAGGTATGACCTCAGTCATATCCCTTATGAATATACAGTGGAGGTGAGGAATAGATTTCAGGGATTAGATCTGATAGCGTGCCTGAGGAACTATGGACGGAGGTCCGTAACAATGTTCAGGAGGCAGCAACTCAATCCATGCCAAAGAAAAAGAAATGCAAGAAAGCCAAGTGGCTGTCTGATGAGGCTTGACAAGTAGCTGAGGAAAGAAGGGAAGAGAAAAGCAAGGGAGAAAGGGGAAGATATATCCAACTGAATTCAGAGTTCCAGAGAATTGCAAGGAGAGACAAGAAGGCCTTCTTAAATGAACAATGCAAAGAAATCGAGGAAAACAATAGAATGGGAAAGACTAGAGATCTTTTCAAGAAAATTGGTGATCTCAAGGGAACGTTTTGTGCAAAGACGGGCATGATAAAGGGCAAAGAAGGCAGGGACCTAACAGAAGCAGATGAGATTAAGAAGAGGTGGCAAGAATACACAGAAGAACTATACAGGAAAGATCTGAATGTCCCTGATAGCCATGATAGTGCGGTCACTGAACTTGAGCCGGACATCCTAGAGAGTGAAGTCGAGTGGGCCTTAGGAAGCATTACTAACAACAAAGCTAGTGGAGATGACAGTATTCCAGCTGAGCTATTTAAAATCCTAAAAGATGATGCTGTTAAAGTGCTACACTCAATATTCCCACAAATGTGGAACACTCAGCAATGGCCACAAGACTGGAAAAGGTCAGTTTACATTCCAATTCCAAAGAAGGGCAATGCCAAAGAGTGTTCAAACTACCGTACATTTGCGCTCATTTCACATGCCAGCAAGGTTATGCTCAAAATCCTACAAGCTAGGCTTCAGCAGTATGTGAACCCAGAAGTACAAGCTGGGTTTCGAAGACGCAGAGGAACTAGAGATCAAATCAGCAGCATTCGCTGGATCATGGAGAAAGCAAGAGAATTCCAGAAAAACGTCTATTTCTGCTTCATGGACTACGCTAAAGCCTTTGATTGTGTGGATCACAACAAACTGTGGCAAATTCTGAAAGTGATGGGAGTACCAGACCACCTTACCTGTCTCCTGAGAAACCTGTACGAGGGTCAAGAAGCAACAGTAAGAACCGGACATGGAACAAACGAGTGGTTCCAAATTGGGAAAGGAGTACGACAAGGCTGTATATTGTCGCCCTGCTTATTTAACTTATATGCAGAGTACATCATGAGAAATGCCGGGTTGGATGAATCACAGGTCGGATTTAAGATTGCCGGGAGAATTATCAACAACCTCAGATACGCAGACGATACCACCCTAATGGCAGAAAGCGAAGAAGATCTAAAGAGCCTCTTGTTGAGAGTGAAAGTGGAGAGTGCAAAAGCTGGTTTAAAACTCAACATTAACAAAACTAAGATCATGGCATCTGGCCACATCACTTCCTGGCATATAGAAGGGGAAGAAATGGAAGTAGTGACAGATGTTATTTTCTTGGGCTCCAAGATCACCGCAGACGGTGACTGCAGCCATGAAATTAAAAGGCGCTTGCTCCATAGGAGGAAAGTTATGGCAAACCCAGATAGCATAGTAAGAAGCAGAGACATCACCTTGCCGACAAAGGTTCATATAATCAAAGCTGTGGTTTTCCCAGTAGTAACATATGGCTGTGAGAGCTGGACTATAAGGAAGGCTGAGCGCTGAAGAATTGATGCTTTCGAACTGTGGTGCTGGAGAAGACTCTTAGGTGTCCCCTGGACTGCAAGGAGGTCAAATCAGTCCATCCTAAAGGAAATCAACCCTGAGTACTCATTGGAAGGACAGATGCTGAAGCTGAAATATTTTGGCCACCTAATGCGAAGAGAAAACTCCCTGGAAAAGACCCTGATGCTGGGAATGATTGAAGGCAAAATGGGAAGGGGATGGCAGAGGATGAGATGGCTGGATAGCGTCACCGATGCAATGAATATGAACTTGAACTTGAGCACACTCAGGGAGAGAGCGGAGGACAGGAAGGCCTGGCGTGCTATGGTCCATGGGGTCATGAAGAGTCGGACACGACTTAAAGACTGAACAACATATAGTGCTAAAGCTGGACATTTAACGGGTCAGAAAGGGTTTGGTCAATTGACTGGTCAAATAATTGTCGAGCAGTTGAATCCGGACTTAGTCATGCTTCGAGCAGAACCACTGAAATCAGTGGAACTTGTTATAACTAACTTGTCCCATTCATTTTAATGGGTCTACTCTCCATGAATATATCTGGATCCAACCCAAGTATTTTTGAAGCATTAACTTACTAAAAAAACAAAGGATATTTTATACATCAAAAAGATTTTAAAAGAAGTCTCTAATTACAAAAGTAACCTAGTTAACTCTTGCAGTGAAATAAATTGACTTTGCAAATAATGTAATGAATTATTACAACCTTTAACAATATGAATAATATGTTGAATAATTCTTCTTTTTTACTTTTATCCTGAAACACCAGGGTTAGTTTACAAATTAAAATGGGAATAAAGCAAAGTAACAGCAACAATTAGAAAGCAAAAGTCAGGCAGGCAGATGTGCTAAGCAGGCAGCAAGCCAAACATTATCAGCTTGATGGAATATTTGACAGTCAAATAATGGGTGGCCAACTTGACCCGCCAGTTGACAATATTTGATTTGTCAATTGACTGGCCTGCCAACCCTTTAGTGAACAGTAGTGAGGCCAAAAAAAGTCCCATAGTGTCAGCCCCGGACGGGTCATTGTTGGAGGGATTCGGGCCATGAGTCACTTAACCTGAACGGGTAATATGTACCTGAGTCAGGTGGGAGGGGATCTCTGGGAGATTGTATTGCCTTTTCCTTGTCACCTCCCTCTACTCTCTTATTCTTCTTCCTACTTCCTCTTGCAAGGGATGCTGACCATGAGGCTGACCTCAGCCAACTTACCTCGAGATGTAAGCTTGTTATATCTCAAGTAAAGTCTGTTCTTAACCCACCACTCGAGTGTGTTTTGTCTACATCCATGGCTACTGGCGGCGGCGGCCGGGGGGGGCTGATTTGGACTTCAGTCATGAGTCCTTGGCTTCAGTGACTGGCTGCTTACCAGACCACCCAACCAAGGTTTGCAGCTATACACCAGCAAAGGATTTTGTTCTACTTATGGGCTGCTTGGACAGTGCTGTCTAAGGCTGTCCTGATTAGACACTGGTGGCCTTCCTAGAGATAAAGTTTTCAGGCCTGTACCTAAGCAATAATCCACCTGGTTCTGTGCGCATACATTGAGACCAAACTTACTTTCTTCCTTTGCAGCATTCTTACACATGGCCTTGCCCATTCCGTCTGATAATTCTCCCCCCCACCACCACTATTTTATTCTTTTGCTATTACAGAGGAAACTTCCAGTAAATAAACAAAGGAAAACATTTCATCTTACATTGATTCATAAATACAAATAATAACAAAGAAGAGTTATAAGCATAATCAAACCTGTACTCCTTTTGATAATTATAATGCCTTGAATGACTTTGGTATCCAAATTGCTTGCCTGGAAAAGTAATGAACTAGGCATAGGTATCCATGGGTACTTTTCTTTATAAAGCATCCCATTTATATTAGCCTTGTTTCTTCTTTGCATTTGCAAGCTTGTGTGATTTTGGCAGTCTTTATTAGAGGTTAGCATAGCTCTTTCTGGTGGTGAAGTGTATGACTGCTTAGAGAGTAACTGCACTATAAAAAATCTTGTTATTAAAAGTAAGGCTTCCTTACTGAGAGGTTTACTTTTGCTGATATTTTTGCTAGGAGTCTTTTATTTAAAGACATACCATTGAGAAGGAAAATATATTCCATGCTGGATTCCATCTTTTTTAGAATGGTGGTAGAGAATTTCAGTCCATAGAGGATAGTTTATACAAACGATATGTCATGCAATGCAAGTCTTACTGTGGACTATAGATTATCCATATGTAACCTTACAGTAACAATTGTTTATAACTGACTCCAAACGATTTGATGTCTCTAGAGTGTTTTAAACTTTCATCTTAATTCCTCTTGACAGTTCACTCCTTTACAACTGCATCCGTCATGGACGCTTGTTTCTGCTTGGACCTTTGTTTATATAATACGTGCTTTGTGTTGAGTCTCACATTTTAATAATTCTGCCAGATATTCCAGAACAACAGTGGCTGGAAGCTTAAGGTTAAACAACTGCCATCTGGCATATTTCTAATAAATGACCCCTGATAAGTTGAAATGTAATCTGTGGAACCATATAACATGAAACCTGTTTTTGCATTTTGTAAGAAAATGAAAACATAGATCAGGGTTACTGAAAAGAACAAGGTCATTCACTTCTCATCCAGGTTACAGTTCTGGCAAAGCAAATAATAGAGCTGCAACATTCAGTTAATTTATTGCTTAGATCAATTGACTGAAAACATTTTGATAGACTAAAACAATGTCCACAATTAATTGGGCAGCAGAATTAAAAAATGTTGGGTTTTTTTTACTACAAGTACTTACTTTAAAAGTAAGTTGCTGCAGATGGCAAGCATTGTCATCATGTATGTGAAAGAACGGGGCATGTCTCTTCTACGATTATGTCTGTTGCAATTCATTTGTGCGTCTAAAAACAAAGGAAGTAACCTTTTTTTCTCTAGGGCTATTCTCCCCCCCCCCATATATGTCAGTTAATGTAGATGCAGATTGATTTATCAACTGGAATACTTACAACTAATTCACTAAAATTTCTTCAATTGTAGCATGGCAGCCCTAATAAATATTGGATTTGCATACATTTTCACTTTTGAGTAGGTTGGTTCATATGTACAAATGTACAAATAATGAACTAATACAATGCCAAATGTGATGTATCTTTGGAACTGAACAGACAAGAAATACATTATACGAAATGTTTTAAGAATCTGTTGTCAAATAAAATGAAGCCTGGAAGGGGTCCTTGAAATCTTTTATCAATTGCTATATTGATGTTGCAAATTAGAATCAAGTATAAGTTATGATACTGTCTTGAATATCACACATGCCCATATCACATGCATGCCCTTGAGAGGGTTCTTCCTTTAAAGGTGGCCTAAAAATTATTTTCAATAAATAATAAAAGTACTATAAAATATTGTGCATCTTCTTTTCTATAGTTTTTGATACGAACAGTTATGGTTTTTCATGCTGAATTTTTATTAGGAGTGATACGCTAACAAAAATATTTAATACAACAGTTGTTTTTATGAAGATGAAGAAAATTCAGTTTTTGTGGGTTAAGGGTGCAATCCAATGGCTCTAGATAGCGCCTAGTCAGCCATAGGACTGGTCGGTTTCCAGGAACCAACCTTGGAACCCACACTCTGAGCTCGGTTCCTGGAGAACCGCCTCCCCTCCCCCACCTCCTCATAGGTGGCTCAGATCATCCCTGCACTCCACGCTCATAAGGGCAGTGCAGAGTGGGGCAAAAGGGGGCATTCCCAGGGATGGGGTGAGGAGTGCAGAAGTGCCGGTACAACACTTCCTATGTGTTGTCCAGCTTCCACACCCTGCACTCCGATGTCCCATGGCTAGACCGCTGAAATCAGCTAACTAGATGCAAATGCAGGGTGGCTGGAGCACAGAGGAGAGAATCACCTCCACGCTCCTCCCACCATGCTTTCAGTAGGCAGTTGCCAATCAGTTCAGAGGTGGTGGCCATCCCCACAGGATTACTCCTTTAATATCTGAAACCAAATACTACATTTCTATTGGTTTCTGTTACACCCGCCTCAGCAAACAGGGACAGTTCTGTCTGATTGATGGGGAGAGCAATCCTATGGGCTATAGACAGCATCTGCAGGGCCATAGGATTTTTCGGATTCCTGGATCCAAGGCTGGAGAGAGCACTTGGACCCAGGAATCTGAGGTCCCTGCCCTTTCGCAGCTAGCATGGAGAAAATCGCACCTGCTGCCTCTACGAGCTCAATTGTGAGCTCGGAGAGGAGGGAAAGGGGGCGTGCCAGGGGAGGGAACAGAGGAGGGAACAGGGCGGCTTACACCATATCCCCAGCCTCCTCCCCTCCCCTCCCCCCAACGCCTCAGCTAGACAGGCAGAAACACCTGTCAACTTAAATTGCAGAGCGGGAGGCACAGGGTGCCTCCTGCTCTGCTTTGGATACTCTCAAGCCTCTGAGTTTGGAGGCTTACAAGTAACCAGGCTGGATCCAATAGGATTGTGCCATCAGTTCTTCAGTCTAGTTTGCCTGAAATCCCCCCTCCTCTGTTTTGGATAGCGGTTAATTTCCCCACTGTTCTAAACTTCAAGTGGGGTGCTTCCTCCCTACTGCAGCTCTCCAAATGTCTTTTTAAAAAAGATCATGATGATTGGCTTATGTATATGAAAAAAATAAACTGGCTTATATATAGGAATAAGTTGTATGAAAAGGCGGAATCACCTAAAAATAAATTGATGACAATTATGAACCATTTGGCAAAATTTTGGTTATAGAATCAGTTTTCTTAATTCAATAGAAAATAAAAGACTGGTATAGAAAGGATACTTACCTGGAATATAATATTTAACGGAATAACAACTACAAGGGAGAAATGTAAAATAACCCAAATCTACATATTGGGGTTATCTTCTTTCATGTTTCACTTTTAGGGTAGCTTCTGGTACATCACCATATTGTTTTCGGCAGTTTTCCAGTACTGCACCCCTGAGGAAGGTCACAGTGATTCATTCTCTTAATTTAGGAGAGAAGAATTAAGTGTTCTGTGATGGTTTGTAATAAATGAAGCATTCATTATATTATACTGCTGTTGTGGTAGTATAAAAGGAAACTTCAATTGAGATAAGAGACAGTTGCACTGACATTTTCCCATAGCATTACAAGCTTACTTCTTGCACCATTTGTTTTATGGATTGGCAACTTTGCACCCAAGGAAAAATTGGATAGATATATAAACTACGAGGTCTATCAGTCATACCTTGAAAGGTTACAGCGATTTATTTTATGATACAGATAACAGTCCTCATGCTCCTTGTATTTTTAGCTTTCGGTTAGATTTTCTTCTTGCATGGCAACTAGAGCTTCCAATTTCAGCTTCCAGGGTCTTAAATATATATCTTTAGAACTAAAAAAATCTTAAGGATACATTGGACTATGGCCATTTCATCAGGGAACAATATTGCTGAGCAATAATTAACTTGGTTTCACCACCACTATTATCTGGATTTCATAGTCTTTCCAATTTAGCAAACAGCTCGTGCTTCACAAGCAGTGTTAGGGGGCTAGACTGTGAAACATTTATATCTATAAAGAAAATGTTAATAATAAAGAAATTTAGTTTCTTCATTATTGGGATGAACAGGTAGCTACTGATACGACACAGCCACTTCACCAGTTCTGTTTGCCTTACACCAGTTTCATCCAGGTGATACATGTCAGTACTGAGACTGGTGTGAGATGCTTACATCTGAGGATGGCACTAAACTATTCAATATGGTGAAAATTGAAGCAAACCTGAAGGCCAAAAGGATTTATCCAAGCTGCAAGAGTAAGCCACAAAGGAAATTTGTGCATGTTTCTATGCATCCTCCACTCCCCCTATTTTTTCTCATCTGCTGAAGTGAAATAAAAACAGGGTAGTGCTGGCACTGCGGGCGTAAGTAGAGAACAATCCATGTGCTCCTATCAAAGAATGCCACAAAGTCCTATTGCCTATTCTGTAGTTTGTCCAGCACCCTTAGAAGGCCTTGCTTAACCTCCCTCAAACTTTCAGACTTGTTATTACAACAGAGACGGCCAGAAATATGGATTTCTTCTTTGATTTTTAGATAAAGCTTTAATTCTCAGTGTTTGATTTCCACACCAGCCTTCAGATACTTCATTTACATGGTACACACTTAGCAGTCCTGGCCAGTTTTGTCCTGAAAAGCTTTCACACATGCATATAATACAATAGGCTTTCATTTATGCACAGACCATTCATGCATGTCGAAAATAAACCAAGTCCTCATACCAAAAACTAGTTGCTCTGCAGCAGTAGCAGCTTGCAGCTCACTGCAAACAAGCTCTGGCTTCTCCTGATACATAGATTTATGGAGTACACTCAGCTCTGTCAGTCATTCTACTTGCTTCACTAAGAGTAACTTGCAGCTAGCCTGCCTTTCCTAATAACAATACAGTGGAGGGGTTGCCCCTGCAAATTACATTTTTAGTGCTTGGTACTAAAATTGATGTCATCTCTGTTTTGATCAACCAAGCTTAACGGTTCTAGCTGTGAACAACTGACACAATATCCTTTGAATTTGTCTTGTCATGTTCTTTCTATTACATTCCTGAAATCTAACGATAGGGTGGTTTTCAACTTTATAGACTTTTCTGAATAGTTTGAGTTTTGTTTCTGGAAGACAGAAACAAAATTCAAAGTGATCTGGATAGACTAGAGCACTGGGCAGAAAACAACAGAATGACATTTAATAGGGATAAATGTCAAGTTCTGCGCCTAGGAAAAAGAAACCAAACGCACAGTTACAAGATGGGCAATATGTGGCTCAACATCACTACAAGCGAGAAGGATGTTGGAATTGTTGTCGATCACAAGCTGAATATGAGCCAACAACGTGATGTGGCTGCAAAAAAGGCAAATGCTCTTTTGGGCTGCATTAATAGAAGCATAGCCGGGAAGTACTAGTTCCCCTCTACTCAGCACTGGTTAGGCCTCATCTGGAGTACTGTGTCCAGTTCTGGGCACCACACTTTAAGAAACAAAGCCCTATGAAGAGAGACTGAAAGAACTGGGCATATTTAGCCTTGAGAAGAGAAGACTGAGGGGAGATATGATAGCCCTCTTCAAGTACTTGAAAGGTTGTCACAGAGAGGAAGGCCAGGATCTCTTCTCGATCATCCCAGAGTGTAGGACAGGGAATAATGAGCTCAAGTTACAGGAAGCCAGATTCTGGCTGAACATCAGCAAAACTTCCTGACTGTTAGAGCAATACAACAATGAAACCAATGACCTAGGGAGGTGGTGTGCTCTCCCACACTGGAGGCGTTCAAGACGAGGCTGGACAGCCATCTGTCAGGGATGCTCTGACTTGGATTCCTGCATTGAGCAGGGGGTTGGACTTGATGGCCCCTTCCAACCCTACTATGATTCTATGATTCTATAAGGTTGCTTATGGACCATGCACCTCTAGCATTTGCATCTTTATGCACACAGCTGAAAGCTGCCTCCCCAAGCTACGAAAAATGATTGCAGCACTTGTTGGTTCATGAGTACATGATACATAGTGGAACAGCCTGAAGCCAGCTTGTTTTCTTAAGCAGCCCATAAAGTAGCACAAATAAATCTATTGATAATTTCATTATTAACTACTTATTTGCCCTTGGCAACCGACCTTGGATGATGGCTCTCATTATTGGCTTAGTTTAGAAACTTGGCCAGGTATCATACTTCATATATAGAATATTACTTGTTCTTCAGAGATTCATTGGATTATCCTGCAATTTTCAGCACTAGTAGAAGTTAGCAGTTCACTTGAGGCTCCCTGCAGTCTAGGGGACTTGCTCATTTACACAGCATTTTGAAGGACTGTAGGGCCCCAGGCCTGTAAGCAAGCTAACAGTAGTTTTATAGATGCTTAGTGATCCATAATGCTCTCTGCTTTGGTCCATTGTTAATTGCAATCCCTTGCAGTTGGGCCTCTCAGCTCATAAGATGAGTCAAAGGCTGGTGTAGCGCCCCTTCAGCACATTCCATGCTAACGAGCTCTGGTACCGTTTATCTTACCAGAGCCTAGGATGTGCCTGAGAGTGAAGCTATGTTTCCACAGGTGTGCATGCTGAGAAAATTATAATAGTCTTTCTTCTGCCAAATATGTTACCAAGCACTGTTATGCTATGCTGGGAAAGTTATAGATGAACTCTAATTAATGCTTGAACTTGTCATACTCCCTCACTGCTATGCCTGAATAACATGTATGATATAAAAGTCATCATGAAGCACAGCCCTTTGTTCAGAGCTTTTGTCTGATCCAGCCATTGGGTATGCCTGTGCGCTGTAAGTACTCAATAAAATCTCCTTGTAAGCAAACCTGGATCTGACTAATCACTTTCTTGGCACCTCTAAGTCTTGGAAGCCCACGGTCGGGGCATACATGGACGAGGACCGATGCATAAAATAATCCCATAAATGATTCCTTGTATCACAGTAGATGTACTTCTCGCTGTTAATCACGTGAACATTTAATTGATATAGAAGGCTAAAATACAATTTACTCCTAATGAAGGATACTAAATCTAAGGACTGGTTCACATATGCATGTATATGCATCAAGTAGCAGCTTGCATGTATAAATGATCCAGCTCAGTTCAAACACTACAGGCAGAACTGTCACAACACCTCCAGCATGATGCAGACATCACATATTCAGCTGTGAATCATCAAGTGACAATAAATCAAATGATGTACGTGCATATATGAACCTTCTCTACGTCTATTGCAGTGTGTATTTTGAACAATCAGCTTGCGCGCACTAGCTGGGATATGCACTGGTTAAGTGGTTAAAGAAGATTTGAGGACTGGCTGTCAGAAATGGCCTCAGTCTAGGCAGGGTATAGGAAAGGTAGTGGGGTTTGAATTTGGGGCCAGATACACAGAAACGTTTGGTCTGTTGTTGGTGTTGGCACATGAGAAATCTCGATTACATTAAGATGATCTGGTAGTGAAGATATAGTGAGCCATAATACGTATGGTTAATTCCAGTGGTGTGCTTATTTCTTTTAAGTATTTATATGTGGCCCTACAATCAAGTTCTCAGGGTGGCTTACAACAAGAATAAAAACAAATTAAAATACATAAATAAAACAGATCAACAGTAGAACATATAGAAGCAGCGTAAAAACAATGGCAAAGAAAAAACAAATTATAACAGATTAAAAGACCTCGGAAAATAAAAAGCTCTTTGCTTGGCACTGAAACATGATCACAGTAGACACCAAGGACTGTATGGCAACGGGCAATCATCATTGAGGGGTTGGACTCGATGGTCTTATTTATTATTTATTTATTTATTTATTTATTATTTATAAATTATAAGCCTCTTCCAACCATACTATTCTATGATTCTATGATCAAAGCTTCATTTTGTAATAACCTCTTTAGGAGCACCTTCAAACCAGTATGCAAGCCAGATGATTTAAGAAGGCATAGAAGAAGTAAGAGTTTATCTCTTGCAGATAGTTACATTAACAGTGCAGTCCTAGGTATGTTTAGTCAAAAGTAAGTCCAGCTGTTTTCAGTGGGGCTTAAAGGATTTTCCTTTTTGGTTTTGGCTAATTGCATATTTTGTTTCACCTTGCAGCTGTACGACAATAGGTGGAATCTTATTTGGCATAGTGTTTATATCGTCATGGTCCCATTAGCTGTTGTTCCTAAAGTAAAAAGTATTTTTTAAATTTATAACCTGGCCTTTCCACTACAACGAATGTTCAAGGTGGCAAACAATATTAAAATACTAAATAAAATACAAAATTATAATTAAAACTAATGCAAATCAGTTAAAATGCACCAATAAAAAGAAATAAACAGCCTCCATACACTGATTTAACATCATCTAGTTTGGCCCTTAGAAAGTTTGTCTGTCTTTACCCTAAGTCTGGTTACTGACCATCCCAGTCAGTATTATACTTTGGGGGCAAGCTTCCCAAACAGTGATCATTTCCATTTGCATACTTATTGCAGACTCTTATGTCTGTACTTTATCTTTCTCCTTTCTCTCCCATGCTTATAAACCCACTCTGGTAAACCTGGTTGTAATCATCCACATTATAGCAGCATTACTTTGCCTGATAGAGAATGAACAATAAAGGAAAGAGTCATTAGGATTCACAATAATAAAACTGCTGATCAGGCATCTTCAGCATCCACCAGGAGCTGGAAGCTAAAGAATGAAAGACAGGCTCTGAAAAAAAACCTCAGGAAGAAAAGCCTCAGACAAGAAATGCTCCTTCCTGATCTACTTTCCAGGAGGGCATCTAGAAGGGAGAGGAGGTGTATAAGTGGTTTATGAAAGTAACATGTGGAGGAGTCATCTGAACCATCTACCCTTTATTGGACCTTGTGCAATATGACTTGAGTTCCCACAGCATTAGAGAGATACCATCTGGAGATTGAAGTTCAAGTCTGCACTCTTTTACTATGGATTAATCCATCTAAAAAAATTACAGTCATTAATACGTGGTAGAATCACTGTTCCACATATAAAAAACACACTGAAAGTGTACAGGGAAATTTATCCTTTTATCATGTTACCAAAGTTCATTTGAAATATGTCAAAGAAGGGATTAATTAATGTGGGTATCCGTCCTTCGGATAAGTAGCAAGGTACTAACTAGAAGGTTACACTTCAAGTAGAGTTTTTTGATCCCAGATGTTTGGAATAACAGCATCACTTCTTTTCTACTGTAAGTACTGCTGTATCTACAAGTCATCTCTTTGTCCTAGATTCCCATCCTCTCCCTTGGAATATGATATCAAATTAAGTAAGGAGCATTTTCTCATTCATCCAACATCATAGGAAGGGCTATGAAGAATTACATCCTGTTAGGCCAAAGGTAGTGATTTTCTACATGTATGCAAAAAGACATATATGAGCTGTATGGTTCAGAATAACCTACTTTTTATGAGGATGAATGAAATAAATGTAAACTTCTTTTTAAATTGATAATCATTATGGGAATCAATAATGAAAAGGAAAGGCTCGGGTGATACTATGTTCAGGTTCAATGTTCTGGCTTTTTGTAGGTTTCCTAGTAAAGCTAATTAAAAATGTCATTTGAAATGTCATGTTTACGTTAGATCTGCCAGATAACTGAATTTGATTCTGATTATTTGTGTTTGAGCTGGTGTTTTTTTTTTTTTTCTTTTGGACACATATCTCCTATCCACCACAACCTCATTTCAGAACCCTGTTTCATTTATTCCTCAAGTAAAATCTTAGGAGTCATTGGACTTAGCTAGGAGCTGAAAGTTTCTGCTCTCCCTTTTCAAATAGAGTAGTGTGGTAAATGAAACTGTGAATATGTAAGCATTTGTTTCTTTTTTAATTTATTATTTCTTTTCAAAGTAATTTTTACTCTCCCTTCTCCTCTTATACTTATAAATATGCAATGGATTACCCAGCATCTTTGCCTCTGCTTTACACTGCAGCCCCACAGACTTCAATGCACTACTACCTACCCCCTCCATACCCTGGATACCCAAAGTAACAAACAATCCTTTGGTGCACATCTGCATAAGAACTACAACAGGCACTATCTTAACAGTCTCAGGAATAAAGAGGATGGAACCTGCTGCCAGATGTAAATATAACTATTTTGTCTCAAAATGTCTTCTGAAGGATAACAAAATGTCTGGCCACATCTGGATCATTCTATTCCACAATTAAATTAACCACTAATTAAATTACCCTCTGTGTAGAGCTACATAAAACATGACCACAGGTGCTTGGCAGTGGAGTGATGAAAATATTTAACAATTTGTTGCACAGCTAATTTCAGTTGATGACAAAAGAACAATGAACACTGAAACGTCTCATGGAGTACCATTCCTAAATTCATGATGATTCTCCCTATCAGCATGTAAGATCTGGTAAGCGAATTGTAAATTAAAATGCTATGAAAACAGCCAAAAACACCACTGTCAATTTAAGCCATTACTTTTCACCATTTCAAGCTCTTTGGAGAATATATATTCACAAAGCTTAAAATGGGTTTATCCAAAGTTTGTTGAATACAACAGTGCCTTTGGAATGTCAATACTCATTGCAATTTGTTTGAAATGACATTTTAGCCGGTTATAGTTTCGTCACATCTACTCACAGAGAATGTTGTGTACATTTTGTATTGACATACTGATTTTAATTATTTGTTTTTGAATTGTTATGTGTACTATAGAAATAATCCATTTCCTTTTAGAGCTTGATTACACAACTAAGTAGTAATAGAGCTATGCACTTTCATTGTAGGACCTTCCAAAATCATAATTTTGCAACAAAACAGGGTGTTAAGTGTACATGTCCTTCTCCAATTAGAATACTGATTTCTTACAGTGATTAAACTGTAAGAAAGCAAATGCCCCATCCCAGTAACCTGCTGCATTCCAGTCATTAGCAGTCTAGTTCATGTGCAGAACTGCTGCACCTGAAACAGCTTCCCAATTTGATTCAGCAACAGGATATAATCTGTTCCTTTGCATATGTTTCTCAGTGCAAACCCTTGCATGTGCAAGACATTGCACGAGTCTCTAGACTGGGGTAAAATAGTATATATTTGTTTTTTAAAGACTGAAATCTACCACATCAGTTGTATCCAATGTTTGCATGACTAGAAAGAAGCACAGGCAACTTGCACTTTCTCCTGCATGCCCCAAAAGCCTTTCTGGAGGGTTATGGGCTGTCCTGAACAGCATGGGCTGTGTTGTGGGGATTGCTGGAGGAGGGGGGAATTGCCTCAAATCAGGTGGAGACACCACGCACAAGGTGCCTACACCTGATTTGCGGGTGGTTCCTCCTCCCACTGCAGCCCTTCATGGCACAGCCCTTGCTGTTCAGAAGGCCCCACCAACACTCTAGAGCAGCTTTTGGGGAAGTGCAGGGAGGAGAAGGGGAGGGAAACTACAGTTGTGCAAGCTTCCATTTGCTTGCACAATCACTGGATGTAACCCCATGTGTATAAATCATATATTCAAATTACGTTTTGAATACTTCGATGCCATTATAAATGTGACCGTTTCTGCATACCTTATCCTTGATCTACTTCTATATTGATCTGTTTACTCATGAAATCCCAGTTATAAAATCTAAATGGATTGTATAAAATGAGCCTGACTTATCCACTTCCTGAAGATGAGGCTGGAATTAGTTCTAGTTATATCTTTTGCCACAACAATGTGATTGAAGCCATTGTCAACAAGATATATATAGAGAGAAAAGTGTTTCTCTCTCTGGCAATGTATGTGATTGGCTTTCTTAGATTAAGAAAGGGAAAGAGAGAAGATGTAAATTAGATTTGCTATCCTATTTAAGAATTTCTCACTCATTTGACACTGAAGTACAAACAAGTCTTTTCTTTCAGAATTAGTTTGCTGGCACTATGGTCAATGTCTTCCATAAGGAATTCTGTCAGTTTCCCCCAAACTATAATTGCTACTGGTTGTATCTCAGTGTTCAGCCATTTACTGTTAAAGGCTAAAATGGAAACAATGAATATATAAACAGTTAAAATGACCACAAACCTACCACAAAGGTTTTATCAGTACTCTTTAGCTACATAATTCTAGGGTGACTGTGCCATCTAAGGATCATGTAGCCTGCACCTGAAAAGGTATATATGATTCAATGTGTGAAGTAGTAATAAGAAATGAGAATATAACTTAGCTGGAAAACCAGGACCTTGTTTGTCAAATGTCAAAGATACTGGCATCAATTTGCAATATTGTTCACATCTATAGAGAGCTGTTATCTAAACATTTGATATTGATGCCTAGTAATTTGCAGTATTGTGCCATCATTATATTGAAAAATTAATTCAGCGCCCACCTACTCCTAGCAATCAACCAACTGAAAAACTCATACTGGTTAAGCTAGCCAAAGTCAAATCTAACATGATTTTTGTCATGTTGGCATGGGTTTTTTGTGCTGGTTGGTTGTTGTTTTATGAAGAAACATACATCCACATATTTTCCACCGTCAGACTCTTTGGCCACTACTTCATATATGCTCTTCACTTAGTTATGGTATTGTTGGAAGGATATACTCATCTTGAGTTTTGCAAAGTAATGGAGACATATGGTTGCTAATGTGACATAGGTCATACTGATGTGTTGGGAAGTGAAGAAATACCCCACTGATTTCGTCAGGATGTTTTATATGTTCTATTTTTCTTATAAAGTGAAGTATTATGCTTGCATTTACACTACGTCAGGTATAGTATAAAAATTATACAAAGGTTACATGAAAGTAACCAAATCCATACACTTAAAAAAAAAAAAAAACCTTAGTATCCTAGATAAATGTTTGCCAGACAACTGGTGTGAATTCAGCCAAATAAATGAGTGTTTATCTATCCAAAATGATTATTCTTGCTCTTAAAATAGTTGATACTGATGCTTGGATTTAAAATATCTTTCCAACCCTCTGCTGAAGACTTAATCCAAAAGCTAACTAGTGCATCCGTATAAGCTCATACTCCCCTTCATGGATCACTGCCTTGTTGTGGCGAAGGGGCTTGCGTAACTCAGTGAAGCCATAAGCTATGCCGTGCAGGGCCACCCAAGACGGACAGGTCATGGCAGAGAGTTCTGAAAAAATGTGGTCCACTGGAGAAGGAAATGGCAACCCACTCCAGTATTCTTGCCAAGAAAACCCCATGGAACGTATTTTAGAACGTATCTAAAAGATATGACGCCGGAAGATGAGCCCCTCAGGTCGGAAGGTGTCCAATATGCTACTGGGGAAGAGCAGAGGGTATTTCCAAGTAGCGCCAGAAAGAGTGAAGCGGCTGGGCCAAACCCGAAAGGACACTCAGCTGTGGATGTCTCTGGTGGTGAAAAGAAAATCCGATGCTGTAAAGAACAATACTGTTTAGGAACCTGGAATGTCAGATCAATGAATCAAGGTAAGCTGGAGGTGGTCAAACATGAGATGGCAAGATTGAACATCGACATCTTGGGAATCAGCAAACTAAAATGGACAAGCATGGGCGAATTTAATTCAGGTGACCATCATATCTACTATTGTGGGCAAGAATCCCTTAGAAGAAATGGAGTAGCACTCATAGTCAACAAAAGGGTGGGAAAAGCAGTACTGGGGTACAATCTGAAAAATGATAGAATGATCTCAGTACGAATCCAAGGCAAACCATTCAACATCACAGTAATTCAAGTCTATGCCCCAACCACTGAGGCCGAAGAAGCTGAGGTTGATCGGTTCTATGAAGACCTACAACACCTTCTAGAACTAACACCAAAAAAAGATGTCCTCTTCATCATAGGGGATTGGAATGCTAAAGTAGGAAGTCCAGAAATCACCGGGATAACAGGCAGGCATGGCCTTGGTGTACAAAATGAAGCAGGACAAAAGCTAATAGAGTTTTGCCAAGAGAACACAGTGATCATAGCAAACACTCTTTTCCAACAGCACAAGAGGCGACTCTACACATGGACGTCACCAGAAGGTCAATATCGAAATCAGATTGATTATGTCCTTTGCAGCCAAAGATGGAGAAGCTCCATACAGTCAGTAAAAACAAGACTTGGAGCTGACTGTGGCTCAGATCATGAGCTGCTTCTTGCAAAATTTCGGCTTAAATTGAAGAACGTCGGGAAAACCACTAAACCGTTCAGGTATGACCTAAATCATATCCCTGATGAATATACAGTGGAGGTGAGGAATAGATTTCAGGGATTAGACCTGATAGACAGAGTGCCTGAGGAACTATGGACGGAGGTCCGTAACATTGTTCAGGAGGCAGCAACAAAATCCGTCCCAAAGAAAAAGAAGTGCAAGAAAGCCAAGTGGCTGTCTGATGAGGCTTTACAAGTAGCTGAGGAAAGAAGGGAAGCGAAAAGCAAGGGAGAAAGGGGAAGATATACCCAACTGAATGCAGAGTTCCAGAGAATAGCAAGGAGAGACAAGAAGGCCTTCTTAAATGAACAATGCAAAGAAATCAAGGAAAACAACAGAATGGGAAAGACTAGAGATCTCTTCAAGAAAATTGGAGATCTCAAGGGAACATTTTGTGCAAAGACGGGCATGATAAAGGACAAAGAAGGCAGGGACCTAACAGAAGCAGATGAGATTAAGAAGAGGTGGCAAGAATACACAGAAGAACTATACAGGAAAGATCTGAATGTCCCTGATAGCCATGATAGTGCGGTCACTGAACTTGAGCCGGACATCCTCGAGAGTGAAGTCAAGTGGGCCTTAGGAAGCATTAGTAACAACAAAGCTAGTGGAGATGACAGTATTCCAGCCGAGCTATTTAAAATCCTAAAAGATGATGCTGTTAAAGTGCTGCATTCAATATGCCAACAAATCTGGAACACTCAACAGTGGCCACAAGACTGGAAAAGGTCAGTTTACATTCCAATTCCAAAGAAGGGCAACGCCAAAGAGTGTTCAAACTACCACACAATTGCGCTCCTTTCACATGCCAGCAAGGTGATGCTCAAAATCTTACAAGCTAGGCTTCAGCAGTATGCGAACCGAGAACTACCGGAAGTACAAGCTGGGTTTCGAAGAGGCAGAGGAACTAGAGATCAAATCGCCAACATTCGCTGGATCATGGAGAAAGCAAGAGAATTCCAGAAAAACGTCTATTTCTGCTTCATTGACTACGCTAAAGCCTTTGATTGTGTGGATCACAACAAAATGTGGCAAATTCTTAAAGTGATGGGAGTACCAGACCACCTTACCTGTCTCCTGAGAAACCTGTACGAGGGTCAAGAAGCAACAGTAAGAACCAGACATGGAACAACCGATTGGTTCAAAATTGGGAAAGGAGTACGACAAGGCTGCATATTGTCACCCTGCTTATTTAACTTATATGCAGAGTACATCATGAGAAACACTGGGTTGGATGAATCACAGGTCGGAATTAAGATTGCCGGGAGAATTATCAACAACCTCCGATATGCAGACGATACCACCCTAATGGCAGAAAGCGAAGAGGATCTCAAGAGCCTCTTGTTGAGGGTGAAAGAGGAGAGTGCAAAAGCTGGTTTGAAACTCAACATTAAAAAAACGAAGATCATGGCATCTGGCCCTATCACTTCCTGGCATATAGAAGGGGAAGAAATGGAAGCAGTGACAGATTTTACTTTCTTGGGCTCCAAGATCACCGCAGATGGTGACTGTAGCCATGAAATTAAAAGACGCTTGCTCCTTGGGAGGAAAGCTATGGCCAACCTAGACAGCATAGTAAGAAGCAGAGACATCACCTTGCCGACAAAGGTCCGTCTAATCAAAGCTATGGTTTTCCCAGTAGTAATGTATGGCTGTGAGAGCTGGACTATAAGGAAGGCTGAGCGCCGAAGAATTGATGCTTTCGAACTGTGGTGCTGGAGAAGACTCTTACGAGTCCCCTGGACTGCAAGGAGGTCAAATCAGTCCATCCTAAAGGAAATCAACCCTGAGTGCTCATTGGAAGGACAGATAATGAAGCTGAAGCTCCAATATTTTGGCCACCTAATGCGAAGAGAAAACTCCCTGGAAAAGACCCTGATGCTGGGAAAGACTGAAGGCAAAAGGAGAAGGGGACGGCAGAGGATGAGATGGCTAGATAGCATCATGGATGCAATGAATATGAACTTGAGCACGCTCTGGGAAAGAGCGCAGGACAGGAAGGCCTGGCGTGCTATGGTCCATGGGGTCACGAAGAGTCGGACACGACTGAACGACTGAACAACAACAACAACAAGCTCATACTGGGCTTAATCTATGGCACAATTGAGGTATGAAGTTTGGCTGACTTGACACCAAAGCCTTCTGTCATCATCATCAGATCAATCACTTGCTCAGGCATACCAAGGGAATATAAAGGAGTGAGAACTGGATCTCAGTAAAGCATTTGTGGTGCTGCATACATGAATAGCATAATCATATGCATATTAACATGGAAGTAAATTCCGCTATGTTAATGGGCGAAGTCCCCGGTAATTATATATAGGGTTGCAGCCTTAAAACCATAAATTTAGATTAGTTATCCTACTGCAGTTCAGCCTGTATTTTACAGGCTAACTACATATCACATGTTATTATTATTATCACATGTATTAGTGCTCTAACATATTTTTAAAAGAAGCTATTTGGGGAGTGGACAATTCAGAGCATAGAAGTTGTGGAGGAGGGAACAAGTACTCAACCCTTTCCCCACCCATCATTTATCTGCTCTAATTTCCCCTTACACACCCAGTGGTTTATCAACAACATGCATTTTTGAAAGCCTGCAGGGGAAAAACCTCCATAGGGGCATTTGACGTGGAGAAATGGCAAGTTAAGTGACCCTTCCTTATCCCACTGCTTCTCCACTCTAAATTCTCCACCTCTCTCATGAAGCAGCTCTGCTTAAAAAAAAAAAAAGCATCTGGCATTGTTAGGCCTTGTTAAATACATAATGTTTAGTTATATTTACATTTCATATGCAACCTGGAATCTTTACTTTTGCCATGAAGCTGACTCTAGAAATAAACTGTCAGGGTGAATTTATGCTGTCGTAGAGATAGTCATCCAGGTCTTTGCCAAATGATCATCATGCAAAGCACAATAATATCAACTTGTAAACTGGAAATGGGACAACCTATGGAGTGTAATCATAAGGTCAATTCTACTGGGGTATTCCAAAAAGAAAAAGTTGACATGTCTATTATCTCATGTTGCCCCTGCCCAGTGAATGCCAATCCAGAACTGTTTCATTTACAGTCTAGCAATGGACATGATGTCATGTCACATTACCCATTAACATGGATACTCTCACAAGAGACAGAGATCCTGGGAATTGTACATCTGATGCTGTGATTATAGGCTTTGGTCTAGAAACATTTGTGGCCATCTGTTAAATTACTATGTCTGCCAATGTGCCAATTTCAACTACTGGTCGGCCTGCGGAATGCAGCAGGCATCATTTTATCTGCATGTAGCCCCCACAGAACTACAGCAAGGCCGCAATGGTGCCACATGCTGTTTTACAACTGATTAAACCTACTGACACCTCTGTGCCAAGAGGGCTACCAAAAGGAATGTAAACTCTGTCTGAATTAACTACAGAATTCCTCTGCCCCCTTTCCTAGAAACTCCACACACACATATGCAAATACTACATTTCAGATTGCAATACACAGGGCCTTTTCATTAGTAGATCAGCCACATATTCCAACGTTATCCTTGAATTTTGCTGAATAGGACTAGATAGCAATACATGAGTCATTGTTGTTCAGTCGTTAAGTCATGTCCAACTCTTCATGACCCCATGGACCACAGCACGCCAGGCCTTCCTGTCCTCCGCTCTCTCCTGGAGTATGCTCAAGTTCATACATGAGTCATAGATACTCATAATTAAAACCTTTATCCTGGAATCAAAGCTAAATCAGCAATAAAATCTCTCTTTAAAAGAGTTTTCCAGAAAAAAGCATTTAATGGTTTGGCACCAACAATGGAAAGGTCATCAAAAGAACTGTTCCCACTCATCTTTGCTCACATGTAAAGACCAACAAATGACTTGGGGCATTTAAGCAGAGGTGTGGTGCACACACAGTAGATTTAATGCACCATGCTCGTACTAAAATGAGAAATAGCTACCTTTAAAATGCAGAAATTAGCTCAAGCGCTCATGCAAAGTCCAAAAATGTGAACTTTATTTTAACAGCTTTTTGTTCTCAAAAATATGCATGTACATTTATTACAGAAGAGAAAAATGGTTTAATTAGTACATGCACATGGGTTAGTATACTAGTTCTAGTTTACCTAACTAGAAATGATAAATATGACAGTTGGGGGAATTAATATTTGCCAAATGAGGAGGGGAAGGTGGTGCTACAGAAATGTAGAGCAGGGGATTGGAAGGCTATGCAACCAAAGAAGTTCTGGTGCTGGTGGCAATGGTGGATTGTGGGAGCGGAAATCGATAGATATAGGAGGAAAGAAAAATAAATAGAACAGGAGCAGCTATAATTGCCTGACTTCAGAGGAAGGGGAACCCAAAGGACTTTACTTCCTGGTTTGTTGCAAAAACTTAGAAAAAAATAAAAAATAGAGCAGTCGCCTCAAGCCTCTTAGGCACTATTGAGTAACATGTTGTCCAGGGACAACCAATGAATGGTGGATCCAGTGGCAGTCCTGACACAACTAGTACTTTAAACAATGATCAGGAAACCAATCAGAGGCTAAGTTGTTAGACGACACATAGTTAAACTGTGGAATTCACTATCACAACATGTAGTCATGGCCACCAATTTGGATGGCTTTAAAAGGGGGTTATATAAATTCCTGGAGGAGAGAGCTATCCATAGCTGCTAGTCCTGATGGCTATATGCCACCTTCAGTATCGGAGGCAGTATGACTATGTACACCAGTTGCTGGGGAACGTGGGTGGGAGGGTGCTGTTGCACTCGTGTCCTGCTTGTGAGTTCCCGGTTGACAGATGGTTGGCCACTGTGTGAACAGAATGCTGGACTAGATGGACCCTTGGTCTGATCCAGCATGGCTGTTCTTATATTAGTAAGGACCAGTTTGGTTAAAAATAGATGGAGCCACCCCATACCTTAAGCTCGTTTCTTGACCACCTCCCTTGGACTCCAAGCTGACAACTCACAGGAAGGTTACAGAATGCGTGTGTGGTCTCATATGTCAAACTGTGTTCCTATGTAGGGAGCTCATCTTTGGGATTCAGTGGGTGCTTTACCAAGAATGGTAACACTCTGGGTGTACAACATAAATGTCTCTCACTGGACAAATGCAACAATAAGATGATTCAGTAGAATTATTTGTGACCGACAATAGCTGAACTTTGTTAGCCGTTCTGATTAATTTGCCACCTGATAGATTATTGGAAGGATTGGACATATCTGCTTCCGTATCCTTTACTCTAATAAATTGCAGCCTGTTATACTAGAACTAATGCATTTAAAAAACCAAATAACCCAAGGTGAACACCCCTAGAGTTCCCTTAGTGTGCATGCCACATTTCAGCTGTCTTGCTTTCATGGACTTGGCACTGTGGTGACTTGGCACTCTTTTATTATTATAGATTCTAGCATACTATGGGGAGCCTAGGGTTGTGCACCTCAGGTTATTTGGTTTTTTAAATGCATTCTTTTATTTTAATTGAAATGTCTCCATGTGTTTGAGGCCTGCCCTACCATCTTCAGTCACTAGGAGGCAGTCGTCCCTAACTGGCACATAGCTTTGCAGTCAATACAGTTTGAAGCGGGGGGGAGCAGTCCAAGGGACAGAGTTATAAGGCTTTTTCTTCCTCCTTACTGTGGGGAAGCCCTCCAGGGGAATGAAGTGAACAGACCCCTTCCTTGGGGAGCTACAGGGGTGTAGCATGGAGGGGGCCATGCCTAGGGGTGTCAGCGGCTTCATTCACACAGGGTGGGCACAATGTGTTCAACTCTTGACAGCTACAGTACGTACATTACAGTACGTACATTTGGCTGTTCGAGCCCATCTAAAGCCAGGTCCATTCGCTAGTAATTGATAATGCAATGTAGCATTTTGTCTTGCAACTCATAATTAGCCCTTTAATCTGGTAGAGGACAATGCTGTTAGTTTAAGTCAGCCTTGAATTTACTGGTGTCACTGTTGACCTTAGGTCTCCATACACCTTGTCCAAATAATGCTATTGCCTTTGCTGTCTGCCTTTGACTAACGAGTGACTTTCTACTTCTATTAGTTCCTGTGCCTTCTCCCATGAACCACTATGAAAATACCCAGCCACAGGGAAAGAATATGCTGTGCTCTCCATCAATCATGTGTCAGTGGAGACTTCTAGTCCCCATTTCAAAGAAATTTGTGCCCTGACTGACACTGCAGCCATTAGAGACTGATCTGGATTGAATCTACAATGAAGGTGTAAATCTTGTTACAAGTTGTCCTAAAGGGCTGGGAAATAAAAAGCACATAGACAGACTTCCAAATGTATTTTAATATCATAATTTTAATCCAGATATCATTTCCTCATATTATTTCCTCTAATAGCTTAGATGTAACTGTACTCAGGGCTCTCCAAGAATCAGGCCACATCAAATTTGTTTAGCTGGATCCAGATCAGATTATTTCAGTCCTTTTGAACAGCAGTGAGGAAGGTCATTTTTCTGGATGCTTCGCAAGGCCTTCCTCAAGATGCTTCTCAAGACCTTCATTCGCACAGACTGAGTCACTTCCCATCTATGTCCGTCTTTAGCTATTAATGTGCCTGTTCCACCCAAAGAACATTTGAAACCAGTAAAAGGAATCTGTTGAAGCACTAATGATCCATTTGGGGAACTTTACCAGTTTGGTAATGATCAGCTACAGAAGGCAAAATCCAAGAAAGTTAATAACTCAGACTATCACTACTTAATGATCCATTCATCATAAAGTGATCCTTAAGATAATTACATATTATAAACCTTAAAAAAAAAGATTAAACATTGAAGATTCTAATCATTAGGGAAATAAAAACTTGCTGCTTCATTTGTCCTCTCCTAGCAGGAATGATTGATTTCTGAGAAGCAAAAGGTAAAATTGCAAACATAAAGTATTTTTTAAAGTTAAATCTTTCATGCTTCTAAGACCCTTTGGCAAACCAAAAGAAGAGATATATCATCATAATATGTGTCCAGTGATGTTTTATAAACTGAACATTATGTCTCATCTTCAGCCAACCAACCTTTTTTAAATAAATGATGGCCTGTTGTTATGAGCCGCTCTGCTGGTACAGTTAATAACATTGGCTATCAAAGTACCAATACTGGTATGAGTTACAGTTAGTGACCTTGCTCAGATACCCACTCCCTGCTGGTTGCTGCTGCACTAGGTTTCTGTAGTCATCACTGCTGAGAAGCAGAGATGAAATGTGGTCTTGGAGGCCCCAGTGTACAGGATCCTGATGGCTGAACAGCCGCTAGGATTACAGGAAATCAACTGTAATCCTGCACCCAGGTTTTCTGGAGCTTAGTTGCTGGGAATGGAACGTGCACTGGTAGGGGCAGATTTACCAAGGTGCTTACCACACTTTGGCTGCAGAAGATAAGCCATTGTCTGCAGTGATGCTAGCAGTGCGCTGATGGATCATACTCCAAAATAATAAATCTGCCCCTATGTAACCTGTAGAAGAAGATCATAGGAAAATAATTGAAGGAAGTGACTAAGCAGGCTATCAGTCTGCTTCTAGGCCCTGTTTGCTAGTTTTAGGCTGTAAATGGCCTGGGACCAGGGTATCTGAAGGACCATCTTTTATAGGGCCTTTTCAAGTGCCCCCTTTCCACCTAGGTTTTGCCAGTTGGCTACCAGAAAGAGGTCTTTGGGTGGTGTCCAAACTGGAACTCCTTCCTGAGTTATGTTCACCAGGCACTGTAAAAATCCTGACCCTGAGCAGCAACCAAGACTCTGACACAGAACATCTGGATTGGGAAGACCACTGGTGCAAGCTGTGGCTGCACAGGACCACAACACCAAGCTTGCCAGAGCTTGTCACCCAGGAGCCCTTGATCTAGAGAGCCCAGAGGGCAGCACCCCCTGAGCCAGATTCCCCTCATGCTTGCCAGGAGGCAGTGCAGAAGGTCGAGAGGTGATGGGCTGCTAGGCTCCAGCCCAGAAGACTTAAGGCTTTAAAGCTGCACTCTTCAGGAAGGGAGGGGAGCCTGAGAGGGATAGCATGGCCCAAGAAGGATACAAGGCCTCAATTGGGTTCCACAACTTGTCAGACCCAAGTTGTCTGCTTGGTGCTATCCAAGGTCCTGCAACTCTGGCTGATGCTTCCTGCTAACAACTGGCAGGCTAAACAGTCCTCAAGTATCTTTTGTACCCTGTGCACATCCACTCATGGCCAGGACAGGACAGGCCTTCATTATTTGTTATGCATCCATCTATTCAGCTTTTAATGGCATTTTATTGATTTTATGGTTTTCCCCCCACCCCTGAACAACCCCCCCCCCAATCTGGAATATCCTTTAATGGGAAAGATATCACTAATGTTGGCTAGTGCTTTACTTGCACTAGCCAGTGACCATGAAATACCTGTTCCCAATGGCCGTGGTGCCATCAGGACAGGTCTTTGGGTAGAAGTCCGGGGCCCTGCCACGCAAAATGAGCAGGAGGGCCCCCAAATGTGGTGGGACAGGCTTACTACATTTTGAAGTAATGTGAAGTAATACATATTATTGTCTAAAGAAGGTGGGGGCATAAGACCAGTAAGTCCAAAGTCAAAAATTACTCAACTGCATCACTGCCCAGTGGATGAAGGGGGTGGGGCTAGTCTTGCTTCCCAAGATACTCCTTTTAATATTAACGGAGCATGGAATGTTACCATTTAGTTAAGGCAAGTTGCGGAAGGGAAAGGGAAGGTTCTACCATTATAAGACTCAAAACTCTTTATAAAAATGAATGCCTACTGAGCTATAACATGAAACTTGGCATCTTGACATGTTTCATTACAGGTATCAATCACAGTTGGGCTAGGAAACATGGGTATACGAACCACACTTCAAGTCATTAGCAGCAGCACCACTCTCATTCTTACTGCATCAGAGGAGACCCAGCTCCCACTTTTTAACCTAGCGGTGGGGAACCATTTTCAGTCCATGGGCTCTGGAAAGCGTAAATCTTATCAGAAGTGGGTAGGGCCACCTCACTCCTGGCAGGTTGCCCCCGATGTGATTGCCCAGACCTGTCTGTCTGTCTGTCTCTCTCACACACACGCACACACACACCATACAACACACACTCCCCCCTCCTGAAAATGCCCCCTCACTGCAATTAGGCTTTTTAAAAGCCTGATTGCAGCAGGGGAGGGGCAGTTCTTTGAGGAGGGTCACAGCATGACCGAGGGGAGAGTTTGCCCTTTCCTTCCAAAGAGAACCAGTGGAGACTTTTAAAAAGGCTTAATGCAGTGTGGTCGGGTAGGAGGAGCAGGGAAAATTTCTATGATCAGCTGCTGATGAGAGTTAAGATTTTTGTCTTGGGGGAGTGAGGAGGGGCCCAGAGGAGAAGCTGTTGGTCTGGATGGGGACCTCCCATGGACAGTAGCCAGCCCTCAGGCCAGAGGTTCCCGATCCCTGCCAGCTACTGATGTAAGCTACAAACAGGCATGTTCCAACTCTCGGAAAAATTCTAGCAATACATTAAGGCCCAGATGCTTCATAAGGCAGTAAGGGACCAGAACAGTATGTAGTCAGTTCTAGATGAAATGCAGTTATCACAGACTGGAATTGTACTGATCCTGGGAATAAAGTGATGCTGGAGTGCCCCAATCTCCTGCACTGCCTCAGTATGGGCTATCCCGTATCATTGCTGAGGCTATCCCTTGGCACATCAAGCCTCCGAGTCCCTTAACCTCTCCATATTCCAATTGCATGGTCACCCAGCCTCCCAGAGTGGCACCTGCTGGCCTGTCAACCTAGTGGCATCTCTCTAGCAGCTGGTGAGGGTGGGAGCTGGCCTTGACCAGCACTTGAACAAAGATGCTGGCTGTGATTACACCCTCTTCCATCAACCATCTGGATCCTTTTTAAGCCCTTCATGTTACAAATTCAGCTGGGATGACCCTGTGAAAAGTGCACTGCATGTCTTGTGGGCGGTGGGGAGCTATCTGAATATAGTTATACAACAAAGACCGGAACAAAAATATGTTCAGTCTTGTTCAATCTCCTTGGCTTACTCTGAGCATCTCCAAAGTAATAGGCAACTTTATGTTATGGACTTGAATAATAACATACACTGTACTTCTTCAGAACCTGCACAGGCCCTTTCTGAGGTTTGTTGCTGTGTAATGTTTCACAATAACATCTGTTTAACAGAGAGGGCCAGAACAGTTTGCCTCTTCCTTTTTCCCCCCATTGTCCCTCAGAGGTCACTGTTTCAAAACAAACAGCTCCTAGAGTTTTGCAGAAACCTGTCTTGCCTTGACTGTGTATTTCCCTGGTGGCTACCACGCCTTATCTCCTCTCTTGCGTTGTCACATTCTATTGCTTTGTGCATGATATATATTTTAATTGACAGTGAGAAACATGCATTGCAATCTCACTGAAATGGCTCTTTATGGCTGCTGTAGATGGAAGCCATAACGTGAGGATACATCATTTAGTTCTGGAGTATGCATAATTTATACTGAACATAATTCCTCTTTATGGGTTCTATTCATTAGGGGGGATTGAGAAGGAAGGCACATGCGTTTTGTGTTATTTGCCTTGAGGTGGGACTAAGCAGTCCTTATGTGATTCGGGAGGGAGGAAAGGAGGGAGGGTAAAAAACCAAACACTTTTAAAGGAAGCCCTTTAACAGGCATCATGGGGTTTGTTCCTTAACCAGCATGAGTAAATATATACCATAAAAACATACTCAGCAGCACAATATAACACTGTGAATCACTTATTTCCTGTGGCCAAAAGGCACCTTGATACTTTAAACTGTTGTTTAGAATTTTTAGGGCACATTCCAGAAAATTACAGAGGCTAAAGAGTGGCAGAAAGGCACTAAGAAAGATCCAGAGAAACAAACCTGCCCTCATACCTACTAACTAATTTACTTATTTATTTAATTGCCCAAGCAGTTTGTGGTTCTCCCCCTGCCCTTGATGCATATCCTCACATCAACCCTATAAGGTAGGATAGTCTGGGAAATAGTGACTGACCTAAGGTCACTGCAACAAAATTATATGGCAGGCTTGGTAGTTGGGCCTGAGGAGCTGTCTGTCAAGAGGGAGGCCCCCTCCTCCAGAATATAATGAGGGAAGAGAGGGGGAGAGAGCACAACCTCTTTGGCTGCTAAGATTTGACAGTTGAAACTTGTAAGTTGGCAGTTAACCTGAACGAGAGAAAGTGGTGGATTCAGTCCTTGCCTGTCCGTGGTCCTGTTCAGATGTCACACTCAGCCACCATTGTTCATGTTTTTGAGCAAACCATGGTGGCTTAATGTGTCATGTGTGGGGTCAGAATCCCAACCACAATGGCTAGTTAATCACCCTCGCTAGCCATCCCTATGCCATGCAGTTAAGGGGCCCGGAGTGGCTTCCCCTCTTGTCGCAGGATCTCCATTATTAAAAACAGCCATTCCATGTGAAAACATGGCAACCATAGAGACGACAGCCTAGAGCATCCCCCACTTCCAGTGACACTTAGGCAGCACAACTAGACCCACTGGTCGCTGTGACATAGCGATGACTGGAGCGGCCAGCACACACCATTTCCCAGCGCGACGACCACTGGGATAACTGGCAGCAGCAGCAGGAGGACAACATGGTAACCAGGGAGCAGGGATGGGCAAGTAAACCATGGTGCACCACACTGTTCCCAGTCATATGACCGTCGCACACATCGTGGTTAGTCTAATCCTCCCCGCTCCATAGTTACCCTAACCACCCTTCCTCCTTTTGCATGTGAATAGGGCCTGTGTCATGCACATATATAGCTGCACTACCCAAATGTCCTCAGAGTTAGAGTCAGTAAGAATTGCAGTAATTTTGTTTCTTTTGTTCCTGAGTATATGTTAATCCTTGATTTCCATCTGTAAACCCTGCCTTTTGTCAGTGAATACATAAGCCCCACATTGAGTAGTCAGTAGATCCTGTGGCATAATTTTAAACATTCCTTCCTCACAGACCACCCAGTCCATGATGCCTTATCTTCGACCTTTCTTACGTATTCAGATGTATAAATATCAAGGAGTTCCTGGCCCGGCCAGAAAAATGTGGTAAATGTGGAAGTGGTGGCAGGAATATTAGCTGAGCAGACATTGAATATAATTAGTTATTAATGTTGGAGATTCTCCTAAGTCATAGATGCATGTCATAGTCACCCATAGGCTTCACGGCTGAGCAGGGATTAAACTTGGGGCACCCACAGGATTGTCGGACATGCTAACTGCTTACACAACCACACTCACACTGTGGAAGGTCCACTTTCACTAGTGTCTGATGCACAGTTGCTAGTATATGACTCAAGAGTGCCAGCCTGCCTGCTTTCAATAGATTGTGTAAAGCATAAGAATTGGATCACTGGAGCTTTCTCCTGGAAGTGGGCGAGCCTAGATAGGAAGCCTTTCCAGTGCCAACAGGTGACAAATATCACACCATGTAATGTTGGCAGAATTTCAAATAGCTCCTGCCACAAACCACCCTTCTGGCCTCTCATCATAAATAACTAGCTTGCAAATAGCTTATGCCCCTTCATCGATGTTTGGAGTCCTGAATGTTACAGAGGTAATACTGGGCAAGAAGGTGTTAAAATGTAGTACAGTATAGTGGTTAGAGTGACCAACTAGGACTGTGGAAACCCAGGTTTAAATCCCCACTTAGCCATGAAGCTCACTGGGTGACATTCGGCCAGTCACTATCTCTCTCAGCATAACTTCCCTTACAGGGATGTGAAGATAAAATGGAGTGGGGAGCACCATATACAATACCCTGAACTCTTTGGAGGAGAGGTGGGATATAAATATATTTGCTGAACTGGGCTTTCTTAGTTTGTCAACACAGCAGGCAATAGCTTGCTTCTTGATACCAGGTTGACATGACAATTGCCATTCAGGAGTGCCACTGAAGAAGCACACAGTTTGAAATGCATTGAGCATAATAAATTATTAATAGAAGAAATAATATTTACTCAATAAGGGACAGGGTTGGTAATCTTCCCCCTTGTGTCATGACATATTCTAGAAAGTAAAACCTAATAATGAATTGGGTCTTTGTATCTTTTGGGGGAGGGGGGTATAAACCCTAAAGACTGAAAAGGGCCAAAGAGAATGCCTGTTTTAGAGGTTTCTGAGATAATGCTATGATAGGGAAGGGGTGCCACTGACATCTCTAGGAAACAGTAGGATTATGCCCTCCCTGACTGACGTCATGTCATTCACAGTAACTGGATTCACACAACACGCTAACCCACACTCGGTGGTTGAGTGTGGGTTGTTGTTGAACCATGGGTCAGCATGTTGTCTGAACTCAGGACATTTTTCACTGGGTGGCTTGTTAACCATGCAGCATGGCTTATTTTTCTTGAGCAGGCCACCCATGGTTTGTTGTTGGCTTGTTCAGGGTGGATAACAAGCCACACTGCGGAAAATGTCCCGGGTTTGGACAACATGCTAACCCATGGTTCAATGACAATGCACACTCTACCACTGAGTGTGGGTTGTGTGAAAACCCCCAATATGGGTGAATCATTTGTGACAAAATTGTGCTAGTTTGCATGATCAAATAATGGCTTAAATAAGTCACAGTGACCCAGTTTGCATGATCTCAGTGAGGGAAATATGCCATGGTGACTTATTTCCCCTGCTGTGTGTATTGGCCTGATGCCAGCTGGATTTCCCTAATTACCCTCATTGGCACAGCTTGCCATGTTGCCCGAACCCGGGTGGCATAGCTTGTTTGGAGGGGCAGCTACCTTCAAATAATGCAAAAGCAGCCCATGGTTTATTTGGGGGTTTCTGCCCCCTCAGACAAGCCGTATCACCCAGGTTTGGATAACAGAGCAAACTGCACCAGAAAGGGTAATTAGGAAATTCTGGCTGGCAAGCACAGTGGGGTTAATAAGCCACCATGGCTTGTTAACTACGCTGTGATGATGCGATCTGGGTCCGTGGCTTGTTTTAATCTTTTGAACGCAGTATTATAAAGTGAGACTTCTATTTAGTCTTCATGGCCTAATTACCATCCAACAAATGGTTGTGGGGGAGGGAAAGAAGATTATGTTGCATTTAAGGACAGAGAATTAACTTTAAGTACAACACGGTCTCTGGATTTCCTCTTCCTCGCTTCCCTGGTAATAGCAGAAACCTTTTTGCGGGCCTGCATTAAGAGCCCTGCCAGGAAGCTGCGTTTAACCCTGTTAATAAACCCCTTGGGTCACCATCATCTCTGTGGAGCCTGAATCAGTAGTTAAGGTTCAACAGACAGCACAGTGCTGGAAGTACCCATGGTTGTAGATGTGCTTCCAGATGAAGCTTTCATCGCACCATTGCCCTGCCTCATTCACGGAGTTTTATGGGGGGGGGGGGGCAGACACTGTTGTCATTCAGTTGTAATCCTTCTGTCTTTTTGCTTACAACAGAAAATCCATTAAGCACAAAATAAACAGAAAAGATGGTATAGCTGTACAATGCCTTCTAATTGGTACTGCTAGCAGCCTCCATCTGGAAGCACCCTACGAGAGCATATAGGTGCTTTCACACATGGTGTTGTGTTTTCTCTCTTTCTCCCTCTATGAGGGATGATTCAAACAACACACACACACACAGGCCAACAAATCTGCTTCCACTTAGCAATTCTGCATACAGGTGCCATAACATCTGAAAGACCATTTACCACACCAAACTGCTGTAACTTCCTAGTACTTGCACTGAGACATTCTGCCAAAAAGACAGTAAGACTAGAGAGGAGCCCACCAGAGGGGGCAGTTTCCGCAAAGCCTCTTACTGTTGCAAAACGTGATCCTCCTTTTTGGTGATTTGTTTGCAGTCCTTTGCAAAAGAGTGAGAAACGGTTTGCAGAGGGGTGGATATTGGGGAAAGAGGGGACACATGCCCATTGCTGAGTCAACTGGGCTGACATTCCCTCACCCTGTTCCAGTCACACATAGTTGGCTAGCTGAGGCACAGTGGGGATGTTTATCTAAATGTGGATCCCCTCATCCCTTTCAGAGGGATGCAGATCTGAATGCATATCCCCATCCATATCATGCCACAACTGATCGTGCATAATTACCTGCAATGAGAGCAGGATCAGGGAAAAGGTCTTGCTGGTTGGCAATGACAGCTGCAGTACAGCACAGATAGAACCAGCCAGTTGCCTCAGCAATAAGGATGTTGATCCCCTCTCCACCCCTACTTGTCACGATTCCCTTGTCTTTCCTTAAGCACTCACAAACACACAAAAGGAGAGGCTTCAGTCTCACTCCTTTAATTCATTATTCACAGGTTCATTACAGATGCAAATCCTGGAAGACTCTCTGGCTACAAAGGAATGCCTCCAGGGGATTCAAATGGGATGAAAGGGAGGCAGTCTGGCTAGGCTAACTTGGGGAGGGAGGTCTCGCCACTCGCGTGCTGCTTCCCTGCGTAGCCTCTCACGCATCGCTAACCGGGTCGACCGCCTGAGCTCCACCCCTGACGCTTCCCTCTTAGCTCTGCACAGCCACCTCGAGTCTCTTAGGTCACAGTCCTCAAGCCCCTCCTCCTCCTGCTCGCTGCTTCTCACGGGGGGGGGGGGAGCTTTATGCCCAGCATCTGGGAGTTGGTAAGCTGAGAAGCACGTCTACCAATATCTGAACTGGCCTGTGAAAAAGCCTCCCCCAGTTCTGGCAGCCCCTCTTCTGAATCTGAGCTGCTAACTATCTCCCTGCGCCCAGAATCAGTCCTGACACTACTATTCCAAGTAAGGCTAAAGCCAGGACTATGTTTGCCCTTGGCTATGTTGTCAAGTGGCTCTATTTATTTGGCTACATGGTGCTGAAGCAGCAGTGCAAACAGCCACAGAGAATCTAAACCATTACTAAGGCAGAACAGCTTGGAGGGTGTTTTGTGCCCCTTGAAAGGCCACTTTTTGCCTTGAAATTGTTCAAGTCCAAAATGTAGTAAACTACTAAATAAGCTCCCCTTCATGGATCACTGCCTTGTTGTGGCGAAGGGGCTTGCGTAACTCAGTGAAGCCATAAGCTATGCCGTGCAGGGCCACCCAAGACGGACAGGTCATGGCAGAGAGTTCTGACAAAATGTGGTCCACTGGAGAAGGAAATGGCAACCCACTCCAGTATTCTTGCCAAGAAAACCCCATGGAACGTATCACAAGGCTAAAAGAGATGACGCCGGAAGATGAGACCCCCAGGTTGGAAGGTGTCCGATATACTACTGGGGAAGAGCAGAGGGTATTTCCAAGTAGCGCCAGAAAGAGTGAAGCGGCTGGGCCAAAGCCGAAAGGACACTCAGCTGTGGATGTGTCTGGTGGTGAAAAGAAAATCCGATGCTGTAAAGAACAATATTGTTTAGGAACCTGGAATGTCAGATCAATGAATCAAGGTAAGCTGGAGGTGGTCAAACATGAGATGGCAAGATTGAACATCCACATCTTGGGAATCAGCGAACTAAAATGAACAAGCATGGGCGAATTTAAATCAGGTGACCATCATATCTACTACTGTGGGCAAGAATCCCTTAGAAGAAATGGAGCAGCACTCATAGTCAACAAAAGGGTAGGAAAAGCAGTACTGGGGTACAATCTCAAAAACGATAGAATGATCTCAGTACGAATCCAAGGCAAACCATTCAACATCACAGTAATTCAAGTCTATGCCCCAACCACTGAGGCCAAAGAAGCTGAGGTTGATGGGTTCTATGAAGACCTACAACACCTTCTAGAACTAACACCAAAAAAAGATGTCCTCTTCATCATAGGGGATTGGAATGCTAAAGTAGGAAGTCCAGAAATCACCGGGATAACAGGCAGGCATGGCCTTGGTGTACAAAATGAAGCAGGACAAAAGCTAATAGAGTTTTGCCAAGAGAACACAGTGATCATAGCAAACACTCTTTTCCAACAGCACAAGAGGCGACTCTACACATGGACGTCACCAGAAGGTCAATATCGAAATCAGATTGATTATGTCCTTTGCAGCCAAAGATGGAGAAGCTCCATACAGTCAGTAAAAACAAGACCTGGAGCTGACTGTGGCTCAGATCATGAGCTTCTTGTTGCAAAATTTCAGCTTAAATTGAAGAACATAGGGAAAACCACTAAACCATTCAGGTATGACCTCAGTCATATCCCTTATGAATATACAGTGGAGGTGAGGAATAGATTTCAGGGATTAGACCTGATAGACAGAGTGCCTGAGGAACTATGGACGGAGGTCCGTAACATTGTTCAGGAGGCAGCAACTCAATCCATCCCAAAGAAAAAGAAATGCAAGAAAGCCAAGTGGCTGTCTGATGAGGCTTGACAAGTAGCTGATGAAAGAAGGGAAGTGAAAAGTAAGGGAGAAAGGGGAAGATATATCCAACTGAATGCAGTGTTCCAGAGAATAGCAAGGAGAGACAAGAAGGCCTTCTTAAATGAACAATGCAAAGAAATCGAGGAAAACAACAGAATGGGAAAGACTAGAGATGTCTTCAAGAAAATTGGAGATCTCAAGGGAACGTTTTGTGAAAAGACGGGCATGATAAAGGACAAAGAAGGCAGGGACCTAACAGAAGCAGATGAGATTAAGAAGAGGTGGCAAGAATACACAGAAGAACTATACAGGAAAGATCTGAATGTCCCTGATAGCCAGGAGAGTGCGGTCACTGAATTTGAGCCGGACATCCTAGAGAGTGAAGTCAAGTGGTCCTTAGGAAGCATTAGTAACAACAAAGCTAGCAGAGAAGACAGTATTCTAGCTGAGCTATTTAAAATCCTAAAAGATGATGCTGTTAGAGTGCTGCATTCAATATGCCAACAAATTTGGAACACTCAGCAATGGCCACAAGACTGGAAAAGGTCAGTTTACATTCCAATTCCAAAGAAGGGCAACGCCAAAGAGTGTTCAAACTACCGCACAATTGCGCTCCTTTCACATGCCAGCAAGGTGATGCTCCAAATCCTACAAGCTAGGCTTCAGCAGTATGCGAACCGAGAACTACCGGAAGTACAAGCTGGGTTTCGAAGAGGCAGAGGAACTAGAGATCAAATCGCCAACATTCGCTGGATCATGGAGAAAGCAAGAGAATTCCAGAAAAACGTCTATTTCTGCTTCATTGACTACACTAAAGCCTTTGATTGTGTGGATCACAACAAACTGTGGCAAATTCTGAAAGAGATGGGAGTACCAGACCACCTTACCTGTCTCCCGAGAAACCTGTACGAGGGTCAAGAAGCAACAGTAAGAACCAGACATGGAACAACCGATTGGTTCAAAATTGGGAAAGGAGTACGACAAGGCTGCATATTGTCGCCCTGCTTTTTTAACTTATATGCAGAGTACATCATGAGAAACGCCGGGTTGGATGAATCACAGGTCGGAATTAAGATTGCTGGGAGAATTATCAACAACCTCAGATACGCAGATGATACCACCCTAATGGCAGAAAGCGAAGAGGATCTCAAGAGCCTCTTGTTGAGGGTGAAAGTGGAGAGTGCAAAAGCTGGTTTGAAACTCAACATTAAAAAAACCAAGATCATGGCATCTGGCCCCATCACTTCCTGGCATATAGAAGGGGAAGAAATGGAAGCAGTGACAGATGTTATTTTCTTGGGCTCCAAGATCACCGCAGACGGTGACTGTAGCCATGAAATTAAAAGACGCTTGCTCATTGGGAGGAAAGCTATGGCAAACGTAGACAGCATAGTAAGAAGCAGAGACATCACCTTGCCGACAAAGGCCCGTCTAATCAAAGCTATGGTTTTCTCAATAGTAATGTATGGCTGTGAGAGCTGGACTATAAGGAAGGCTGAGCGCCGAAGAATTGATGCTTTCGAACTGTGGTGCTGGAGAAGACTCTTACGAGTCCCCTGGACTGCAAGGAGGTCAAATCAGTCAATCCTAAAGGAAATCAACCCTGACTGCTCATTGGAAGGACACATGCTGAAGCTGAAATATTTTGGCCACCGAAGAGCCAAAGAAGAGCCAAAGAGCCAAGAGAATATTTTGGCCGAAGAGAAAACTCTGGAAAAGACCCTGATGCTGGGAAAGACTGAAGGCAAAAGGAGAAGGGGATGGCAGAGGATGAGATGGCTAGATAGCATCACCGATGCAATGAATATGGACTTGAGCACGCTCCGGGAGAGAGTGCAGGACAGGATGGCCTGGCATGCTATGGTCCATGGGGTCACGAAGAGTCAGACACAACTGAACGACTGAACAACAACTATGTGTGTGCATCAGCTTGTATATGGAAGACAAGCATCAACAATAATATTCAGTCTCCCACACAGGCCAGATCTTTTGCCATTGACCTCTAGCAACAGATCGCCAAACCAGACACGATGCTTTGTATGAATGAAACTAGCGTGTATGTTTCTGTTACATAAATAGCAGCCATGGGTATGCCTGAGAAGTCTTGGGACCACAGAGTGGGGAGAGTGGGAAGGACAACATAACTATTTCTCTCTTTACCACTGAGCACACTCCGGGAGAGAGTGCAGGACAGGAAGGCCTGGCGTGCTATGGTCCATGGGGTCATGAAGAGTCGGACACGACTGAACGACTGAACAACAACAACAACTAAATAAGCTACAGCAGTGCCACTTAGGCAGGGGTGGCCAACTTCTGGTCCTCCAGAGGTTTAGCCTACAACTCCTATCGTCCCTAACCATGGCTGTGCTGACTAGGGCTGATGGGATTTGTAGGCCAAAATAACGAGGAGCACAAGTTTCCCATGCCTGCACTAAGGGCTTAGAAAATTTCTGTTTCTTTCTACATCATTGTATAAGCAGTAAGTGGTATCCTGCATTTCTAGGATACCAACCCCAGATCTCTATGTTTATGCCTGATACTTAGTGTTTCAATGTTTTTGTTTTGTTTTTTTGTAAGGTGCTCTAGGAGTCTTGGATAAAGAGTGCATTCAATCAATCAATCAATTAAAACCTAGATAACACAATTATGTTAATGTAAGCATTTCTCCTGGAACTCATCCAGCTATGCTTTGAAGGTAACTGTGCTTATACTGTCTGCCAAATAAAGGCAACCTGTTTCCTTTCTCCATAAATGACGGCATGATTCATACACTTACCTGGCTGTGGATATTTCAAATGTGGTAAAATGGTTTTAGAATAACTATTACACTAGATTTTAAAAAATTTGCATCCTGCCTACCAAAAACCTTAATGTATCCTCTCCTGAAACAACTCTTGTGTAAATTGATTTCAATTTACCTAGACCCAAGGCATCTATACATATAATTTTCATAATAAATGAAGTTTATCACACACAAATAAAAGCCAGACTTTTCTTTCTCTCTTTTCCTTTCTCTCTTTTTTTAATCCCTTTATTTACATCATATTATACATTTATGGTTAGTGATAAGGAAGGGGATTCACAGGAAGTACAATGTGCTTAAGGAAAGGAGTTAAATCAGTTAAAGGAATTTGATCAGTTAAAACATTACGAGTCTTTAAAAAGCCATTCATTTTTTTAAAAAAATGCTTAAACTATTTTACATTTTTCAGCTCTGCTACGTGGAGTCTTTCCCCATTCGCAGAGTAATTTACTCAGCTTTAAAAAGGAACTGGATATTCCAGCTGCAGTTTCTTTAATGTATAATGTTGACTGTAGAATAGAGAAGGGAGGCAGCAGTTAGCGCCCAGATCAGGCAAAGGAAAGGCAGGGAGGTTTAATAATGCATCTGTAATTATCATTATGCTGCTGGATCCTTTCCCTCTGTGACTGCCCACAATAACTCAAAACAGCACTCTCATGGACAGGCATAATTGCAAATTGCCTGCTGGGCTCTACACTGTGCAATGTAACTGTTTATTTAGAAGCCATGCTCTATCAGCTGTGATTCAGGAAAGCCTTAATAATATGACATTAATTTTCTATATTATGTCTCACTTATAATTAATATTTCATTAGCAAAACATGCGACCAGCTATTTATTACAAACCATATCTTAGAACATTTTCATGGTATGAGAAAGCATGCTGTCTAAAATGCACTGATTAGCTTACAACCTGCCATTTTCATTCCCCTGCTTGATGGTTGCTTGAAATGAGAGAATGTGAGTACATAGTTTTGTTTTTTAATGTTTTTATAAGAGAAAGCTAACTGTGGAAAGTGAATGGAAATGCTTTCAGCAATTGAACTTTCTAAATAATAACTGGATATTACAAAGTACTTCACATTTTGAGTATGGATGAATTTTCTCAATTTACCTGTGAAAAAAATGGGGGGGAAAGTCCAGTTTTTCATGTGTTTGCTCAAGTTGCTATGATATTTAGAGGCAATGAGATTGAAAGCTGATCAGAAATGTCAACTTTTAAAAAATCCATCTACTAAGCAGAGCTTGGTTTGGTTCAACCAATTAAGCATGGCTGGAATCCAGCTTGGCACACAATTTAAGCCACAGTGGGTTGAGCCGTGTGCTGGCAGCCACTGTGAATATTCAAGCCACAGCGGATGGTTGCCACAGCTTATCAGGACATCCAAAGCTGGCAAGGGTGGGTTGTTGCCATGGGCTGTTTTTGGGTCGGGGTGGTTTATGGCAACAACCCACCCTACATCAGGTTCCAGTGTCACAATAAGCCATGATGACCACCCGCCATGGCTTGAATATCAATTGTTACTATCCTGATGCCTGTATGGCTACCTCTAGAATCAGAGGCAATATACCAATATACATGAGTTGCTGGGGAACATGGGCAGGAGGGTGCTGTTGCAGTCATGTCCTGCTTGTGGGTTTCCCATGGGCAGCTGGTTGGCCACTGTGTGAACAGAATGCTGGACTAGATGGACCCTTGATCTGATCCAGCATGGCTCTTCTTATGTACTTATTCATAATGGCTGCAGCATGTGTCACAACCCACTGTGGTTTACATAAGCCATGGTTGGCTGCAGCATGTGTCACAACCCACTATGGTTTACATAAGCCATGGTTGGCTGAATACATGGAGGTGAAGTGGTGTTGTGCCTGATGGCTCCATCCCTGTCCTATGCATTCAACTTTAGTTATGTCCTATGCATTTCAAATTTAGTGAAAGGTGCCTATGCGCATATACATCCTCCATGGGATTGGGAACTCTGATTGCTTCAAGGTTCCAGATTGCATAAAAGGACCTAAACTAAAATGACAGACAGGGATGCAAGTGAATCAAATTATAGCTTTCATTCATTCATTCATTCATTCCAAATATTTATATGCCCCCGCCCCATATCATTAGGATTTCAGGGCGGCATACAGAAAAAAACAGTTTCGACACTATAAAGCAATAAATAATTTAAACAGCTAAAACATATTAAACCATTAAGCAAGCTAATACCAATTTAAAATCTAAAACAAAACAGTTAAAACAGTGTGCTACTTTAGGGAACACATTTAGCTCTCAAAAGGCTTTGATAAAAAGCCATGTTTTAACTTAGTGCCAAAATGAAACTAATGTCTGTGCCAATCGGGCCTCCAAGGGGAGGGCATTCTACAACTGGGGTGCCACAGCAGAAAAAGCCCTCTCCTACATCCCACCATAGTGTATGTCTCGCAGTGGTAGGACGCAGAGGAGTGCTCCTCCAACAGATCTCAAACCTCGGGCAGTCATATATAGGGGGAGGCGCTCCCTCAAATATCAAGGCCCCAAGCTGCTTAGAGATTTAAATGTCATCACTAGCACCTTGAATTCTGGCCGGAAATAATAGCTAGTGAATTCTGGCCGTATTTATAGTCAGTGCAATTCCTGTAACACTGGTGTTATGTGATCTTTGCGAGATGTTCTGGTCAACAGGCTAGCTGCTGCATTTTGCATTAGCTGCAACTTCTGAGTCAACTTCTGAGTCATCTTGCATTAGCTGGCGGATCAGCCAAAGCTGGCCCCAAGTACTCCGGGCCATGGAGTCCACCTGGGGCTCCAGTGACAGGGATGGGTCTAGGAGTACTCCTGAAATGTGCACCTGCTCCTTCAGGGGGAGGGCAACCCCATCCAGGACAGGTCGCTTACCCAGTTCTTGGAAACCAGCAATCCACAGACCTTCCATCTTGTCAGGATTCAACTTCAGTTTATTGGCCCTCATCCAGCTCATTACAGCCTCCTAGGCACTGGTCCAGCACTTTCACTGCCCCAGCTGACTCTGACGACAAGGAGAAATAGAGCTGAGCATCATCAGCATACTGGTGACACCCCACCCCAAAGCTCCTAATGATCTCACCCAACGGCTTCATATAGATGTCAGCCCTGTCCCTTCCTGCTTAATTCCTCTTGCTCCTCCTCTTGGAAAGTTAAGAAGGAGCCCTGCAGCGAGGTGCTTACAACTAGGGCTGTGCAGGGACTCCCCAATCTGACTCAGAAGCCGCTTTTCAGCTTCCGAGGCGGGCCTGATCTGGCTTGGGCAGATTCAGGGGGCCCCCGACCCGCCTCAGCCCTGAACCCAAAGCAAAGTTCGGATGACGATCCTTGCTTTGGGTCCCCCGCCGATGCCCCTGCACAAACCCCCAGCTCCTTACCTGGGCCACCTCCTCCTCTGCTGCTTCCACAGCCGTCACCTTCTCCGCCTCCGCGTCTCTGCTGCCTTCTCTGTCACACTGCCATCGCCTTCGCTGCCGCTGCTGTTGTCTTCGCCACGGCTGCCATCTCCTGAAGCCTGGACATGCGGCGACTTGTCTTCTTCCAGAGAGTTGCCATTTTTAAAATGGCAACCTCCTGGAACTTCCAGGAAGTTGCCATTTTAAAAATGGCAACTCCCTGCAAGAAGAGTCGCCATGCATCCAGGCCTCAGGAGAAGGTGGTAGCACGGCGGCGAGGAGAAGGCAGCGACGGCGGAGAAGGTAGCTCAGTTAAGGACCTGGAGGTGCTGGGGAGTCTGGGCCGGGGGCCGATGCTCCAAAGTGCACCGAGTGCTTCGGTGAGCCCACGACCCACTCTGGGCCATTTCGTGCCCCCTCCGCTTCATCTTGGAAGAGGCACAAAGTGACCCGAAGCAGCCCGCTTCGACTTGGGGTTCGGGCCTCTGACCGAAGTGGTGCACAGCCCTACTGAAAACCTTAACCTCCATATCCTCAGCAACCTTTTATGCCTAGCCTGTGGCTTTTCATTCCCAAGCCAGCATGGCTAGCTGGGGCATACTGGGAGTTGTAGGACTTCTTTCTGTCTAAATATGCAGAGGATTGTGCCCTTTGAGGTTGTTTTAAAAATCATCTGTTGTGCAACATCTAGGCTCATTTCAATACCCAATTTGTTTGTATGTTCAATGGATGAATGGGAAGTGGAAAGGCACTGAAAAAGTATTGCTGTAACCACATGTGAAGTATCTAGGGGTCCCCCACAGGGCTCTGGCCCCTACATGTGTTGGGGATGGGGCCCACTGGGAACAGTCCTTCTCCCCTCTTCATGAGTTAACTGGTTTACATGGACTGGGAACTGCAAATGACTCAAAATAGTAATCAGAACCTGAAACATACTGAAATTCCTTCTGCAGCCTTCCCCAACCTGGTGCCCTCCAGACGTGCTGGACTACAACTCCCAGCAACCCCCAGGCAGCCATGCTGGGAGGTGCAGTCCAACACATCTAGAGCATACCAGTTTGGTGAAGGCTGCTTTATAACAACGTCTAAAATCGTAGTTTGCTTAAATTCATGCCAAAATTTGCAAATCTTACAAAGAATGAGATGTCAGGGTGCTGCTTGATGTCATTCTCACTTCCAGTGATATCATCCTAAGTTAATTGTCACTCCTCCTCATCTACACTTTCATATTTTGCTAAAACTGTCCCATACGGACATGCATATGCCTCCACTTTCCACCTCTTGTTCCAATTATATTTTTTCCACCATTATCAGAGTTTAGGTTTTTTCAAGAATAGGTATTCTTGGTATTCTTTGCAATGTTGCTATGCAGATATGACATACATATCCTTAGAATGTCACATTTACTATCATAAAAGGCAACACACACAATGTTTTGTTAACGACTGTGAGAGAAAATATCACTCTGACTATATGATGGGTACAAATGATGCTGACCATATGATGCTGCCCTTGAAAGTACCTCTGAATATTTCTTCTGCCTTTGGGTTATAAAATGTGAAAGAACATTGACAGCTGGGGTGGAGGGTGGGAACATGGATATTTCATATCTCGATGGTTTAAACTGGGTCTGGCTGAATTGGGAATATATCTTGTGAAGCTGCGTATAAAGAGAATGTCGACTCTCAGAGGGAGCAGCAAGCAGATAGCCCAGATGTTAGCAAAAAGCAGATAATGAAAACCTAATATATACTAGGGTAGGGACGAGATATTTGTTTCTAACCCCTGTCTGGTTATGCTATTGCTGCTTTGGATAAAATGGGCATTATTAGGCCAGGTACAAGCCAGTTTGCTTTTATTATAGCTTCTGCTCCTTAGTAAATGCCTGCTATGAAGGAGATGATTTAATAAATTAACACCAATTCACATCTTTCTCTGATTCATTTTATTTAATCTTGGAAATTAATTATCTTATGTGGTTTTGCCTGAATTATGTGTAGTGGTGAGCAGTGCTGGGTAGATCGAGAATCTTGACTGAATATGCAATCCCTGGGGCTTTTGTTCCTTCCCATTAAGACTAATTGGGTCTCCCCAATACAAGGTGGTTTCTACACCACCAGGCCAGCCCCTTCATGGAACAAGGTGGCCAGAAGCTACCATTACATTCTAGGGTGGCCAGGGTCTTCTTTTACAGAGGACAGTCCTCTGTTTGAAGGGCTGCCAGAAGACTGTCCTCTATTTTGAAGGCATCTCTATTTGAAGGATTGTCTAGTCCAAGTGTGTTTTAAAGAAAAGGAACCATCAAAAGGAAGAGCTAGGTCTTGAAGTTGCCATCAACAGCACCTAGATAGCTGACTAAGCAAGGTATGCAGGTCACCAGGTGGTAGTCTTCCACAGTATGGTGAGATGTACTGTATTTCTATTTAAATTATAATATTTTTTTCTAAATGTGCATCTATACATATAAATTAGTGTATGCATATTCTATGCAAATGGGTGTTGTCTTTTGTCCTCTTTTTTTGGCAATTCACAAGTGGCCGCCATACCGCCATCACTAGCTGGGAATCTACCTGACCTGTTTCTTCCCTTGTTCTCCCTACCTGGCCTGCCCCCAACCTCAATATAGTGTTTCTCTTTTTCATTTAAAAAGATACCGAAGGTATTATTCGCATTCGTTTTGCCACTACAACAACAGCAGCTGCTGCTGTTGCCACTGCACACTCAGCGAGGCCTAGTTTCTGAGTGCTCAGCAGTGACCTCTCCACTGCTGAAAGAGCAGCTCGATGGGGAAGAGTAGGATTTTGTATTTCTATGCCCTGCCACCACCCAGCATGCTAGATTTGCAGCCTGTCCATTTGCCTTTTCCCCTTTGTGTGCAAAAATACCGCAGCGATCCACCTGTGAACCCTGGGGCAGGATAAGTACTGGCATTTTGTAGAGTTTGATCATCATCTTTGTAGACACTGAAGATGTGTTTTTAGCACGGCATATATCTTGATGGAATCTAATGATTTACAAAACCTGTTCAAGAAATGTCGTTTCTAGTTATGTTTTCCAAGCCTCTGAGAATGCCCACAGGAGATGTCTTTTTGGCTTTTGGCTAGTTCAATTTGTGCAACCATTCGTTCAATATTGTGAACTGATCCAGGTCCTGGATATTTCTCTGCGCACATTTTTGCCCCCACACGGAGTGATTGCATTATAGAATTGGTAGTTTTAAGGCCACATAAATATTTTTGATGGTCTTGTGTATACTTATTTCACTCTAGGTAGCACCTGACATTGTGGGAACTGGTGAGATTATAGGAAGTCATTGTGGCTGGTTTGATGCAAAGGTGTTCAGACAATGCAGGTATCATGAGAATATATGACAATTTCTCTCATTGCACCATGAGAACAGTGAACATTTCTGCATTCAGAATAAACACACAATACAGATCTCTAGAAAACATGCGGGATTTTAGTATGGCTGCCCAAACTTTGTGGATCAGGATTCAGAAATGCCAGAGGACCACAACATTTGATCTGCCTTTGATTTCTGAGAATTTTGGTGGCAAGTCTAGAATTTATGAGTTTTAACATGATATCTGAGGCACTCTTAATTGCCTTTGTTTGTTTTTACTTTTTAATGCATAAAAACAAATAGCAAATTGTCTAATATTCTCTTAATGGTCTATCAAAATGGATTTGCTGAACTAACTTCTTTAGAGCTATATAGCAAATTGTTCTTAACAATACAGCGGCCACCAAAATAACCACAGTAATTTTTAAGGTTGGCTTCTGATTTGGAAGCAATTTTTTTAAGGACTTTGAACCAATTATTCACTGTTCACATAAAATGTTCAATATATGTATTAAAGAGGTCTGAGTATGTAAACCGAATAACAAAATAAGATTAATAGAATGTCTTCCTTATCAGATTTAAAGGCATGTGGCACCCTACCAAATAGCTTGCCCTTGTGGAGAAATACAACAATCTTTGTAAATTCTTCGCAAGTGTACACTTAATATCATTCATTTATTAGAATTGGTCATATACTGTATGTAGCCTTCCCTAATGAGCTACAGTAGGGGTGGGCAACTTGGTGCCCTCCAGACATTCTGGACAATACCTCCCATAATCTCTGACCACTGGCCATTCTGGCTGATGGGAATTATAATCCAAAGCATCTTGAGGTCATCAGGCTCCCTACCCTTGAAGCTACAGTTTCTAAATCAATCTGAAACTTAAATGTTTAGTAGGGATGTACGAAAGTCACTTACTGTTTCGCGGATCTGCTTCGCAGTGAGGGGGGAGGCGCTCTGTCCTTCCCCCCAGAATCCTCGACGGGGGGGAGGTGCTCCGTCCCTCCCCCTGGAGCCCTGCCTGGCTGGCTCCATCCCGCGGGGATTCCGCGGAGCCGCCAGCTGGCTCTGCCAGCAGCCGGACATCCAGCCGCTGGGTAGCAGGGACGCAAATGGCGGTGGCTACGGCGGCCGCGATTTGCGTTCCGTATTTTTCGCCGTTTTAGTCTACGTAAATATTTACATAGACTATTACGGAGAAAATAAAGGGGAACGCAAATAGCGTAGTGGGCGCTATTTGCGTATGCGTTTTGTTTTTGTTTTTTACCCAGCCATGATAGGCTACGTAAGTCTTTACGTAGCCTATCATGTCTGGGTAAAAAAAACAACAACACAAAAGACCAGACTGCAGATGGTGGTGGCGGCAGCCGGTTGGAAGACCAGCCACCGAAGCCGCTGCTGGAGCCGCCGCTGTCCGGAATATCCACCCCAGGTAAGTCTCGTCCCTGGGGGGATCCGCGGGGGAGTGGCAGGCTGTTCCGCCACGGATTTCGGGGGGCCGAATGCCAGTGCATTCAGCCTCACTGAAATCCATGGTGGAATTCTCCGCCATCCCTAATGTTTAGACCACAGTTTTTTATAAACTACACACAGCACCTGAAGGGGGCAGAGGGGCGGGGGAGAATCAGAACTTCTCTGCCTGTCCCCAATAATTCGAAGACTGATCTGTGGGCTACACACTACCCTGTGATTGAAACACTCTGTTGTCAGTGACTAAGGATATTTTTTGAGCACAAAGACAAATGTGAGGGGCTGCTTCCAGCAATACATCTCAGCATTCACACAAAGTGAAAATCATACATTCACTTTTACTCAGTGATGTGGATTTTCCAGAATAGGGTCATTTGCATAGGAAATTTTTCGGTTTTAGAATCCAACACTGCCACTCTGCTTATTCCATTGACATGGCGCTAGCATAAACAACCTCTAGCACAACACCAACTCGGCAAACCTGTTGTGCCAGCGTACCCTATTGGCATGGCTCTAGAGGTTGCTCATGCTAGTGCTATGTCAATGGCATAAGGGGAGTGGCAGCATTGGAGGCTGCCCAGTAGCATGTATTTCCTTATATTGTTTAAATTTAAAGGGAAAAAACAAAGGTACTGAAAAAGTCCTAACACACTAATTAATTTTAGAATCCCAAAGAACTGTGCATGATATTTGACAACCACTCATCTATTTCAACAGAGTTGAACTCTCTTCCACTAAGTTTGTTGGGGCACCTTCAGTTTCGCTGTCGCTATTTGTTCTATTTCACTCTGAGACATATATGTAATTCAGTGACAATGACATACATGTACTCACATACTTGCTAGAGATAATCATCTGGAAAACATTAATTACAACTTGGAAATTGCTAAGCTTGCCTAATATTGAATTTTCAATTGCCATATGTTCAATTTTACTAATGAACTTATGAAGCAGAAAATTTTCTGCACGCCTCATATCACTGCTTTTACAATTTCAGACAGACTTCAATGTTCAGGTTTTGTCAGTGCCAGATGTTGGGGCCTGCCAGTCTAGATCTCAGGCTTTGGAGGGGGATATCTATCTATCTATCTATCTATCTATCTGAGCTATTGCAATGGGCAGGCAAGCTTGTTTGGGGAAGGTGATCCATTAGATATCCTGGTCCTAGGTCATTTCTCTAGTGCAGAGACAGGCAGCTTGGTGCCCTCCAGATGTTTTGAAGTACAACACCCATAATCCCTGGCTGGCTGGGGCTTATGGGAGTTGTAGTCAAAAACAGTTGGTGGGCACCATGCTGCCTACCCTGCTGTAGTGGATGTGGGCTCTGGGCTGTTGAAACATGAGGTAGAAGAGCAATCCCTGGCTGTCTCCTATTTGTCATATTTCTACATGGTAGCTTGTGATGTCACATGTATATATGTTATGAATCTATGTGTATATATGCATTAATGTAATGACTGTATTTTTCTGGTAAGTAGGTCTAGAGTGTGAGTGGTATGAGTGACAGGAGGTATGGTGTATTTGCATGTGTGAGACAACTAGCTGAGCAAGTGGGGAGGAGTGAAATGGTGTGTGGTATATATACCAGGAGCAGTGCCTGTGGAGTTTAGATAGGGAATGGACAGAGAAGAAATAGGGATTAGGTTTGATTGTGAGGAGATAGATAATGCCTAGGTACTGTTTTTCTAGGGTTGGAGTGGTGATTGAGTGTGTGTGTGAGAAAGAATATATAGAAGGTTTATAGTGACTTATTACTGTAACTCAATTATGTACGTGCAGGAGGTGAGTAAAGTAGTTTACTCACTGTTTAACGCCTTAATTCTGTCACTAATAAATATTTCTCTGTTTATTAAAATCTTACGCTTACAGCTCGTAGCTACCAAAGGGTAAAACCAATAAAGAGAATAGTATATGTCAAAATAAAGAGCCAGGGTGTCCTCACGTCTCGAGAAGTAAAGGTGCTGGACTTGAGGTAAAGTTCCTGGTGGCAGTGTTACTGTGTATGTGGTGAAAAGTGTTGTCTGTTGTGGGAAAGGCCTTATAGAAAAGATACGCTGGTAAATAGGAAGGAACGCCACATAGCTCATCATGGGTCCTTTGATCATGCTGGGCTCTAGTACAGTATAGTGCATTCTCCTTTTCTTTGGACTCCAGCCTTCCCCAGCCCAGTGCCCTCCAGATGTGTTGAACAATTGAACAATCTAGACTGAAGCAGGGAAATATCTGCTGAGATCACAAAAGCCTCTCATTAAAATAGCTGGAATTATAGTTATAGTTGCTATGGAAAGTGTTTGCTCTGACAGCATCTGCAGGTAATAATGAACTTTGCATTCAGAACCTGGCTCTAAATATTTTGTAAGTGTTTGCTTTTAGCAATGACTAGGATTCATGTTTAACTTTTGAGATATAAAGCAATCCTGGTCTTTAAAGAGATTCAGTTGTCACATACATCCTAGGAGAGATATTGCTGCCTTCTCTTTATGGACTATTTTCTAAATTACCATATGTTCTCTCCCTTCTATGATTTGCACATGGCCAGGTGTCGGATAGCCGTGTGTGTGTTATTTCAGGAAGCTGGCACTCATATGGCTTATCTATCATACAGTTACACATATTTCCCTTCTCACAAGTATTCAGGGATGCCATTTACTGAGAGGGTGAATCTGTCCCTTCCCCGTGTGCTAGAATATACGTGTTTATTCCTGAGGTGGTTGCTAGCTCAACTTGAGTATCTATTTAGGATGTGTGTGTGTTTTTAAATGGGCCAATGTACAAGGCTTGCATGCACAAGGCACATATCTTTGTGGCTGAAAATGGGTGATTATTACACATTTTTAACTTTGCAGGCTCAGCGCAAAGACTCTTACAGCTGTTTACCAGATTTTAAGACATATTTAAAAAGAAACATTATGACCAAAAATACTGTAACAACTACAATGCAAAAAAAGGGAGAAAAGAACAGTGAAAAACAGACCTTAAAAAACCCCCCAAAAAACAATATAACAGCTAGCTACTGCAGCGGCCCAAATGTCAGGTGCCCAGCCCCTGGCTTTCTTTGTAGTCAAGCTGACAAACCATGTTTCCAGTCAATTACCTTTATTATGCAAACTACAAACAAGCAGGTATTGCCTCAGGTTACATCCAGTATCCTCTTTCAGCTATCAGCTACAAGCTTTTCTAGCAGGTTTTACATAATACAGTAGGCTTCAGGTAGCTCCCCAGGATAAAGCACCATGAATTAGAGTTGCTACAAAACTGCCAATGGCTACTACAGACCCCTGTTCTCAAACTGAGTGGGCTACCGAGTCCCGGCCTCAAGGTGGGTCTTTCCACAGGGTTGCCTCCCTTTCTGCAAGTCTCTTGGAGCACCTCATGACCCTGCATTGCTCCTCCCTTTATATATGATGTCTAACTCTTGGGTCCCTTATTCCCATCTCCTCCTCTTCATTAGGAGCCTGCATTATCACAGGTTCAGAGGGCCCGGCCTGACTATCATCCAAACATTATATGGCAGCTGGGCTTCATCCTCTCTGTCACTGTTATTCTCACCAGCCCCCCACTCCTGCAACCTTTACGCTTTGACAATTCCTTCTACCTCCCTCTCCCCATCTGACTCAGCATCAGCTCGTATGTCTTCTAGGGGCACATCTGCAGAGGTATTCGGCCCAACCCCTACTCCAAATGCCTTCCTGAAAAGGAAAGTTTTGACAAATCTTTAAAAACCATGATGCACCTTCCTCCTTGGGGAGGAAGTTCCAATGAGACGGTGCCACCATGGAGAAGTCTCAAGATCTGGCTCCTGCCATTGGTGCCACAAAGAATAAGAGGACCTAAAGCAATTTAGATGACCTCCAAGTATGTGGAAGAACATAGATACAGTCAGGGCCAGAAATATTGGAACAAGGATAACTCTTTTGGCAGTTGGCCTCTGTACACCACCACATTGAAGTTGAAAGGAAACACACCCAGATGGGAGCGAAGTCAGGACTTTCAGCTGTAATTCAAGGGGTTTGACAAAAGTGGGGCACTAACCATTCAGGAAGGACAGCCAGTGGCATACACATACCCCTGTTGTTGATGGCTCATAAGTAATGGAACAAACCAGCATCATTTCAAACTTAAGGATCGCCTTTAATACCTGGATGAAAATCCTTTGCAATCAATGACTGCCTGAAGTCTGGAACCCATGGACATGACCAAATGCTGAGTTCCCTCCCTTGAGATGCTTTGCTGCCAGGTCTTTACTGCAGCTGCCTTCAGCTGCTGCTTGTTTGTGGGTCTTTCTGCCTTCAGTCTTGTCTTCAAGAAGTGAAAAGCATGCTCTATTGGGTTAAGATCAGGTGACTGACTTGGCCATTGAAGAACATCCCACTTCTTTGCCTGGAGAAACTCTTGGGTAGCTTTTGCTGTATGTTTTGGGTCATTATCCATCCGCAATATGAAGAGGCGTCCTGTCAGTTTGGCAGCATTCGGCCGAATCTGAGAAGGAAGTATAGCCCTATACATTTCAGAATTCATCCTGCTGCTTTTATCAGCAGTCAGGTCATCAGTAAACACCAGTGACCCGGTTCCAATGGCAGCCATACATGCCCATGCCATAACACTGCCTCCACCATGTTTGACAAATGATGTGGTATGCTTTGGATCATGAGCTGTTCCTTTCCTTCTCCATACTTTTCTCTTCCCATCATTTTGGTACAAGTTAATCTTGGTTTCATCAGTCCAAAGAATCTTATTCCAGAACTGGCAGGCTTTTTTAGGGGTTGCTGGCAAAGGCTAATCTGGCCTTTCTGTTCTTGAGCGTTACCAGTGGTTTGCACCTTGTTGTGAAGCCTCTGTATTTACATTCATAAAGCTGTCTCTTGACTGTAGATGTTGACAATGACATGCCTACCTCCTCAAGAGCATTCTTGACCTGGCTAGATGTTATGAACAGGTTCCTCTTCACCATGAGCAGAATTCTGCGGTCATCCACTTTAGTTGTCTTCCGTGGTCTGCCAGGCCTTTTGCTGTTGCTGAGCTTGCCAGTTAATTCCTTCTTTTTCAGGATGTTCCAAACTGTTGTGTTGGCCACTCCCACTGTTTTTGCTATCTCTCTGATGGGTTTATTTTGTTTCCTCAGCCTAATGACAGCCTCCTTCACTCGCATGGACACCTCTTTGGACCTCATGTTGGGGATTCAAGTGAACAGCTACCAAATGCAAATATAACACTCAGAACCACCTCCAGGCCTTTTATCTGCTTGATTGGTCATGGGGTACCCAGGAAGCAGGCCACACCTGGCCATGCAGCTGCTTGTCAGCCATTCGTTCCATTACTTATGAGCCACAAACGATGGGGGTGTGTGTATGCCACTGGCTGTCCTTCTTGAATGGTTAGTGCCCCACTTTTGTCAACCCCCTTGAATTACAGCTGAAAGTCCTGACTTCGCTCCCATCTGGGTGTGTTTCCTTTCAACTTCAATGTGGTGGTGTACAGAGGCCAACTTCCCTTCCAAAGGGAACCAAATATGTTCCAATATTTCTGGCCCTAACTGTATGTGTTTATAACATTGCTATAGCTGTTTTCGTGAACCACCCAGACAGCTTCGGCTATCAGGCAGTATAGAAATGTAATAATACAAAAATTGTTTGGTATAAAAAAAAAAAAGAACTTTCAACAAATGCTTATACATTGCTTTGTATAGTTTAATCTTTAATATACTAGCATAAAGCCCATGTCACCATGGGCACTAGTAGTCTGAGGGCCAAAGATACTGTTTGCCCTCTATGTCAGTCATCCAGAAGCTGTATAGAGGTTACTTTCCTTCAACCACACCTGTCACTGCTGAACGACATTAGCTTCTTTCGCTCAGGCCTCAAGCCCACGTCCTTCCCCTTCCCCCACATGTTTAAACCTGGCTTTTCCTAGGGCCGCTTCTTTTCCTCCTCCGCTGCTGCCTCAGACTGTTCACTGCTGCCTCCACCACCATCTGTGCTGCCAATATGGCTGCCCTATGAGCAGGCCCAACTCACAAAGCCCTCCCTCCGTCCCCACCTCTGTGTTTTTCTCCCTGCGTGGCACGGAGCTACTGTATGTGGGAGCTGTAGTTCCCTGACCACCTCAGGCTCCTGGCCAGGGTGTAGAAACGTACTGTTTGGCTATTAAAGCTTGAGCTTTGAACTTTTTCAGACTTTCAAAATTTTCTGCACTGCTCAAGCTTCAGCTTTTTTTAAAAAAATGAGCAAAATCGGCCTGGTAAGTCTCTAGTAATAAGTGTTACACTAACATATTCTTATTTAAGATGTCAGAGTTAACCTTTAAACTTTCCTGAAAATCTTGACATCCATCTCCCTTCTATTGAAATTGGCCATGCACTGGAATCTGAAATGATGCTGTTGTGTTATGCTTTAGCAGCGTTTAGACTCATTAATACTACTGAAAGATTCAGGGGTTGGACTGGAGAAGGTTAGTGGGCTGGAAGGAATGCTTACGGCTGGAAGGAATGCTTACAGTTTGTTAAACCTGCTGGCCAGGCACATCTTTTTGTCAGGTAAACTACAGGCAATGCATTACTATGGGAACGAAATGGTTCAACAATTGCTTCTTCATACAGGATCATTTTGGTAATGTTCTGAATACAAAAAAAAAAAAGACCAAAGAAGGCAACAGATCTCTCCTCCCTCCCCACCACCCCCACCAAGGGTGATGTAATTCAGGTGTCTGTGTTAAAAGGTCAGACAGCAGTTTTAAATGAAACATAGGGATAGGGACAGAGAGCTGGGTTTGGGCTCTGTAAGCATTTTAGGATGGTGCCTGCCTCCCTCGAGATGTGATGTGAGGGCACTGGGCTTTAGCTGTCTAAGCTGTGCTGGTAAAAGCTGTAGAATTAACACAAATATTACTAAACACCAATAAGTCTACAGTGACCTCCTTCCAAAGGGAACCAAACATGGGAAAGCGCTGCAGCCCTGGATAAGTGCTTCTCGTCACCCAGAGCACTGGCATGAGTATAATGGTACCTTTGGAGAGGGCTGTTCAGGGCGGAAGAAATCTTTGAAGCTGCTCTCCGTTTCTAGGCCCACATGCAGGACATGACAGCGATAGCACCCTCCCACTTGTGCTCTCCCACAACTGGAGGCAGTATATAGCCATCATGACTAAGTAGCCACTGATAGCCTTATCTTCCATGAATTTGTCTAATCCCCTTTTAAAGCTGTACACACTGGTAGCCATCACCACATCTTGAGATAGTAAATTCCATAGCTTAACTATGCACATGGTGAAGCAATATTTCCTTTCTGCTGCCCTGAATCAGCTTCATTGGATGACCCCTGGTTCTAGTATTATGAACCTCTATCTACTTTCTCCACACCATGCATAATTTTATGCACCTCTGTAATGTCCCCCCATGCTCACATTTTTCTAAGCTAAAGAGCCCCATATATTTTAACTTTTCCTCAAGGCTCCAGACCCTTGATCATTTTGGTTGCCTTTTCCTGCACATTTTAGTTGAGCCTTTGATGCTTTTTTGGTCTAGTGTCACTGACATGGTTTTTATGATACTGCCTTTACTGCTGTTTGGGTTTTATTGTTAGGATTATGTTTAATGTTTTGATGTGATTTATGTGTTTTTCTTTCTAAGCCACCTTGAGTTTGATTTAAATCATAGAAAGGCAGGATATAAATGCCCAAATAAATAAACCTGTTTATTTGAGCAAAGCACAGTTAAAGTCAAGGAACAGAATAGAATACAGCTAAGCGCATGATACTTAAAGCCCACAATTTGAGTGAGGTACAGAGCATCTCTACACCAGCCTAAAATTCTGCGTTACAGTGGAGCTTTCTGCTTCAGTTTTAAATGCAGGATCATGACAGACTCCCTTTACACATGCTTCCTTTCCCCCCTTCATATGTTTCATTGGTCTAGCTCCTCTTCTTGCTGCTTTTCCTCTTTACACAGAGGAAACTCAAGCAGAGCACAAGCAGGGTAATCTGATAGCTCATTATCTTCGATCTATTTAAAGATGGAATAAAGGTCATTTAGTGCAGAAGACGCCCTGGAGGTTCACGACATCCTCTGAAGGGTCTGCAAACTTCCATGAGTGATCAATCTCAATAGCAGGATAAAAGCTCTGTGTGAAGAAGCCCACAGTTCCACCAAATTTTCTTCTTTTTTATGTTTGATTTAACAAAGAGAAAAAAGGTGTTTTCTCAGTTTTAGGGTGATTGGGGGCATTACCTTAATACACAAGGGGAGAGGAAGTGTGAATTGCACTTTCTGTTTTTGCACTTAGTGAAATACTCAAAAAGTGTGAAAGCTCCGGGTGTAGAATAACTTTTCATTCCTACCCTGTGGAACTTCCTTTTCAAATGTTATATTATGAAAATAGTCACAGATCCCAGACAGCTACCAAATTGCTTTGAATTTCAGAGCTAGGCCAGATCATGTGATAAATGGTTATCAGTGCTAAAAACAACAACTAGGGGCACAGTCCTATCAGTTGCACCCTCAATGATCAGAAGCTCCTGAACTTGGAGGCTTCTGATCATTCAGTGTAGGGTGGGAGGAGCAGCGGAGGCCATCTTCACCTCCCCTTCCTGCCCTGCATTTTTTGCTAGGCAGGCTTTTTTACCTGTCTAGCGATGGCACGAGGGGGGGGGAGAATGAGCTCATAGGAATGATCCTTGCCTCTCCAGTCTCCCCCCATCCCACCAAACCATCACTTTTTCCCCCTCTCCAAGGTCACTTTTCTGACCTCGGAGGGCAACCGGCATGGTTCTTTCCATCCTGGCTGTGAGGGATAAGGGAGGGGGGTCAGATCTCCGACTCCACCTTCCGAGGTCAGAGCACTGTCTGCGATCTCAGAGGGGGGAACCCTCACTATGCTATGGCCCTTCAAGCAATTTCTTGGAGCCATAGGATTGCCCCCTCAGTTGATTACCTTGAAGGTTTTTCAAAAGAAGCTGAATGGCCACCTATCAGGGAAGCTGTGGTGGTCGTTTTTCTATATCTGCAGGAAGTTGCATTGGATGGCCTTTGAGGTCCCTTCCAGCTCTATGATTCTAGAAAATGTGTGAATAGTAAAGCAAGTTTGAAGGTGGATGCTTTCATATTCACTACTTAACAAGCTTGTTTTGTGGCTGATTATAGCATTCAGTCATTTTCTTAATAGCTGAAGTGTACTGATGGCCCCAGAGCAAAGCTGTCATTCAATGCAGCATCTTCCTAAAGCACTGCTGATGAAACCCAAATGGAATGAGTAAGTGAACTGTATGGCATTATTGTTAAATCTTAAACCTGTTTTGGTGCAAGCTCACAAAAGAATGTCTTTATCAAAGAAATACCACGTGACACTGAAAAGTGGAAATTACTAAAATAATCTTAAAAGCTGCAATCTCAGAGTATTAAGTTTATGCAAGGGGATGAAAGAAGATGATCCGTGTAATGGTTTCTCTGCCCTGCTAGAATTTTTCCCTTAGAAAATGGAATCCACCACTGAAAAGAACTGGGGTCTTTTGTGCTCTCTTTAGATCTGCGTCCTGTAAAGTAACAAGTCATCACCTAAAATCGGCTTTCTTAGACTCTTGTTATAACTTTGGCTTTGCAATACAATCTGTTCTATGTTCTAGCTCTCAAGATAAATTTCATTTAAAGGGGAAACCAAAATACATATAGGTTATTCTCTAATTTATACCCCAAACAGTGCAGATCTGAAGTCAAAACACACAGGCAACTCTGCTGATTTTATTGGAAAGTAACACTAACCTTTTATTTCTTTTCAAAACTGAAAGTGCTTTTCTGCTAAACTTTATAATATCAGAACAGGGAAATATCAGAACACTTCATGGGCAAAATGCTTGATTGGTAGGTGTAACATAACTTGCCTTAAGTGGGGCCCTCTATTCCCCACTGCTAACACCAAATGTGGAGGAACACTCCTTCTCACTGGGGCATTCCTACTGCTACAGCCACTAATTGTGGAGAATCATCTCTCACCACTGGGCAATCCCCCCCTTCACTTCCTCTGCCACTGTAAAACTACACCCCTTTATTTAATATATGCCTTTTCCCTAACATAGCTGGTCATTAGGCATGACACAAACAGATCAGAGGTACCAGGAAAGGAAACAAAGCTACACAGTAAAAGAAATAAAACAAGAATGTTTATTATTTAAGATTGCTGTTACTTTATGAACAAGGTTCCTATACTGGTACTTTAAAACAGGGCTTCTATATTGTTACTGTTAGCAGCAATCATGTTACCAGCAATTAGAAGCCCCAGTTCCTAACCAAACTTAAGCCAGATCCCCTATCAAACTCCACCCCACTCAGTATAAGGCAGCTACCTATCCTATTCTTATGACCACCTCTGTTCAAACTCAGGTCCAATGGGCATCTTTAGAATGTTCAGTTATTCTCCAATCAGATGGTACCTTTCCATCCTACCTTCCCCTATATAAGACAGAAACCTGGCTTCATTCCCCTCTCAATGGTAACAGTAACTGCCACTTCACCAGCACACCATATTTACAGTGTATCTCTCCTCAGGTTCAACCCTTGAGGAAAAAACATGCATTTTTCTCTCTGATATACTATTAACCTCTTCAGTCATTGAAACAAAACCTAACAGTTAAACTTTTATCTCAGTTTACCCAAGTATGAGATTTTAAATATGACTACATTTGGCAATACTAGGCCAGGAGCTCCACTCAACCTGATGATCATAGAATCATAGAATAGTAGGGTTGGAAGGGGCCTTCAAGGCCATCGAGTCCAACCCCCTGCTCATTGCAGGAATCCCAGTCAGAGCATCCCTGACAGATGACTGTCCAGCCTCGTCTTGAACGCCTCCTGTGTGGGAGAGCCCACCACCTCCCTAGGTCATTGGTTCCATTGTCGTATTGCTCTAACAGTCAGGAAGTTTTTCCTGATGTTCAGCTGGAATCTGGCCTCCTATAAGTATAACTTGAGCCCATTATTCCGTGTCCTGCACTCTGGGATGATCGAGAAGAGATCCTGGCCTTCCTCTCTGTGACAACCTTTCAAGTACTTGAAGAACGCTATCAGATCTCCCCTCAATCTTCTCAAGGCTAAACATGCCCAGTTCTTTCAGTCTGTCCTCATAGGGCTTTGTTTCCACTCCCCTAATCATCTTTTCTGCCCTCCTCTGAACCCTCTCCAGTTTGTCTGCATCCTTCTTAAAATGTGGTGCTCAGAAGTGGACACAGTACTCCAGATGAGGCCTAGCCAGTGCTGAGTAGAGGGGAACTAGTACTTCCCAGGATTTGGAAGCTATGCTTCTATTAATGCAGCCCAAAAGAGCATTTGCCTTTTTTGCAGCCACATCACATTGTTGGCTCATATTCCGCTTGTGATCGACAACAATTCCAAGATACTTCTCACTTGTAGTGTTGAGCCATGTATCGCCCATCTTGTAACTGTGCATTTGGTTTCTTTTTCCTAGGTGCAGAACTTGGCAATTATCTCTATTAAATGTCATTCTGTTGTTTTCTGCCCAGCGCTCCAGTCTATCCAGATCACTTTGAATTTTGTTTCTGTCTTCCAAAGTATTAGCTATCCTGCCTAATTTTGTGTCATCTGCAAATTTGATCAGCATTCCCTGCACCTCCTCCTCCAAGTCATTAATAAAAATGTTGAAGAGCACTGGGCCCAGGACTGAGCCCTGCGGTATCCCACTCGTTACCTCTCCCCAGTTTGAGAAGATCCCATTGATAAGCACTCTTTGAGTCCGATTCTGTAGCCAACTGTGGATCCACTGGATCGTTGTTTCATCTAGCCCACTTTGAGCTAGTTTGCTCATCAGGATATCATGGGGCTCTTTGTCGAAAGCTTTGCTGAAGTTGAGGTATATTATGTCTACAGCATTCCCACGGTCCACAAGGGAGGTTACTTGATCAAAAAATGAGATCAGATTCGTCTGGCAGGATTTGTTCTTGACAAATCCATGTTGGCTTCGAGTCATGACTGCATTGTTTTCAAGGTGCTTCCAGATGGATTGCTTTATCATCTGCTCCAGAATTTTCTCAGTGATTGATGTCAGACTGACTGGTCTGTAGTTCCCAGGTTCCTCCTTTGTAACCTTTTTGAAGATAGGGACCACATTAGCCCTCCTCCAGTCATCTGGCACTTCCCCCGTCCTCCATGATTTCTCAAAGAGAATAGACAGCAGTTCTGAGAGTTCTTCTGCCAGTTCCTTTATGACTCTAGGATGCAGTTCATCTGGCCCTGGAGATTTGAACTCATTCAAAGTAATGAGGTGTTCCTTGACCATATGCCTATCGATCTCAATCTGCAATCCTGCCCCTTCAGCCTGCACTTCGTCTTTGCCAGGGGGGTCATAGACCCTGTTTTGGGAGAAGCCTGAGCCAAAGTAGGAATTGAGCACTTCTGCCTTTTCCTTGTCATCTGTTATTTTGCCATCCTTATTTAATAGCTGAACCACCATTTCTTTCCTCTGTCTTTTACTATGCACGTAGCTGAAGAAAGCCTTTTTGTTGTTTTTAGCATCCCTCGCTAACCTCGGCTTGTTCTCAGCTTCAGCCTTCCTGACGCCATCCCTGCAATTCTGCACTACCTGCCTGTACTCTTCCTTTGTTACTTGGCCTTCTTTCCACTTCCTATATGTGTCCTTTTTTGTTTTCAGGTCATCTCTAAGCTTTTTGTGAAGCCACATTGGCTTCTTCTGTTGTCTTCCACCTTTTCTTCTTGTTGGAATTGTTTGTAATTGTGCCTTGAGAATTTCCTTTTTTAAAAGCTTCCACCCATCTTGGACTCCTTTTCTCGTTAGAGTCGCTTGCCGTGGGACCTTACTGATCATTGTTCTGAGTTTATGAAAATCAGCTTTCCTAAAATCCAGGGTACATGTTTGACTACACTCGGCTTTTGCTACCCTTAGAACCAAGAACTGAAGTACAACATGATGATGATGATGATGATGGAAGGAGCGATCCTATGGCCACTAGTCAGCAGCTAGACGGCCATAGGATGTGTAGTTTTCCGGGAGCCGACCTTGGAGCCCACGTTCCAAGGTCAGTTCCTGGAGAACTGACCTTCCCCCACTTCCACGCTGCCTCAGAGGCAGCGTGGTGTTCCAGGGTAGGGAAGGCGGAAATGCTGGTACGACACATCCTGTGTGTCATCCAGCAGTCTCCTCCCCTGCTCCTCCTTCCTGCAGCTAGACAGTCTAGCTGCAAATGCAGGGGAGAGAAGCGCAGAGGAAACAATACCCTCTGTGCTTCTCCTGCCCTTCATTGGATAGGCGGTCACCTCCGAGTTCGGAGGCAGCTGCCAATCCCCATAGGACTGCGCCCTGATAAATTTATATAATATCAATGAATATGGAGCTCTATGTAAGCAAAAATACATATCCTGCCACTAGGAAGTTGCAGTGCTGCCCCTCAGTATCCTACAGGAACCTGGATGTAAACAAAATAATGAATTATTATATCCTGATTAATTATTTTACAAGGAACCCTGGTTTATTCATTACGTCTGAACTCAGTCAATGTTTCTTTCACCTCTTTCAGCCTACTTTCTCTCCTATTCACTTAGCACATTATTTGTTGGTTCTTTGATCTTTCAATATTAAGGGTTCAATCCTATGCATGTTTAGACAGAAAAAAATTCCTACAATTCCCAGGATGTACCAATCAGCATGGCTGGCTGGCGGGATTCTGGGAATTGTAGGACTTTTTTCTGTCTAAACATGCATTGGATTGTTCCCTAAGCCCTTTCATAGATATGCATTCTTTCGTTCATAGTACACTTGGAAGTTTAGATGAGGACATACAAATATTAATCTTCTATATGCACCAACGTTCTGAAAAATATCCTCTTAAAAGAATTAATGCACGAACACTACAATACATTGTGATTACTTTAGTGGGTCACATGAGGTCTAACACAAAAGTAGTCAGTGTGTGGGAAAGGGAACTGGAATTCAACCAAAGTATCTTCAAATGATGCAATGAATTTTAAAATCATGTATGTTAAATAATAATTTAAAGAGTTGTATCTTCTGTATAGTGAATGTTAGGCTGTCATCCTGCATTCCTTTTCCCCTTCTGTCTGTAGATCTTTCTATAATAGTAGATAATTTATGTAATTTTCTTTACGTTATTTCCCCTACCATTCTCTTTTTCTAATAATTTTGCTGCCAAAACATACTTCAGCCACGTAAGTTTCCTATTCATTGTCAAGGTTTCCCCTGCCAGATAAAAAAGTGTACTGTAATGTGGTTTGGGTTTGGTGAGGATGATCCGCTGGATGTCCCTTCCAACTCTGTGACTCTTGATTCTGTTATTTATGTGAGTAGAACTATCAGTGTGGGTTTCCCAGAGGCAATGCCTCTTAAAACCTTATCAAATATTACTGTTAGCCTGTAACATTCAGGTGATGTGTCTCAATGGGAAGTAAAATGGCCCAAGAGGTATAGTTGATAGGTTGAGATGACTCATCCTTATCCCCCTCTAGACCTCAGGCTGGGGGGGGAGTCAGTTCTGTATGTAAGCAGGTGACAAAGAACAAACCTGAAGCTTTTGAACGAGACCAGAAAAGAGACTCAGGCCCCATCTACACAGAGACGCTTTCCAACATGATTCCATTGAAAAGTGGATTTTCAAGAAATTGAATTAGCTCCTTCCATGGCACATGGAGCCAGTAAAGCAGTGTAACACTGACAAAACCCACTTTCATGGGGCAAACAGCACGTGAAACTGCATTAGTTTGGGGTTGGGTGGGCAGAGTCCCACAAGTAGAACGGAGCATTATCAACTGTGTAGGTGCGGTGCAGCAAATGAGCAGAGGCTTGCTCCTGGCTCCTCTCTCAGTTCCGGTGCTCAGTGAAGCACAACTGAAGGCAACGAGTTACTTCTGAGTAGACATGTTTAGCCCACTCCTCTCATGTCCCCCCTTTCTCAGCAGGAGCAAGGGTCACTTGGGGACGATCACCTTTTAAACTCATTAAACTTCTCTGCACCTATGCTGGTCCAGAGGAGCGAAGATTTAAACCAACAGGCAAAGGAATTCTCCCAACCCTTCTCTCCACTCTGTACTTTGTAAAGTGCAATTGAAGACAATGAGCTACTTCCAAGTAGACATGTTTAGCGCACTCCTCTCCTCTCCTCCTGTCCATCCTTTCATGATAGCAACTTTCCTTTCGGCCCATCAGCGCTGCTCCCCGCCTGACAATGCCAAAGCCAATTGAGGTCACACAGACTCCCAAACCACACTGAAGCTGCCATGATGGGAAAATCTGTTGCAAAATGAGTTTGCAAAAAAGCAGGTTTTATGGCATTAAAACACACGCTTGCTGCAGAGAAGGGAGTGTATCATGTGCCACAGTCTTTGGAAAGCTGCAGTAGAACTGGAGTAAATCTCCCATGTAGATGGGGCCTCAGAGAGCTGAGTTGCTCTCTGCAAAAATCCTGTGGCACTGGTGCTCTCAGCAAGAATCCCCTAGAAACCTAACAGGGGAGCAGTATCTGTTAGGATATTAATGCTGTGATCCTCCAATTAAGCTCAAGCTATATATGTATGTATGTATGTATGTATGTATGTATAAATAAAGCACATATCACAAACATGCTGTCAGCCTTAATTGACCTCATTCTGTAAGCCTTCAGTGATCTTATTCCAAGGAAATAGAAACTGTTCCTACAAAACCTCACCTTGAAATATGGCAGGAAGGTTGGTGTGATGAACCAATAGTTGGGCTTAGTATAAAGCAGCTTCACGTGGTCATATTGTGATGAATGTGGTTGAACTCATCAACCATGCCTCACCTGGCCATTTTCTTTCATTAGGCAAATTGTTTGACTAATAGCTCAGCATTTTCAGGTGACACCTCTTACTAAGAGGTGATCATTAAAATACTGCTTTCTGAGTGACACTGAGGCATGGGGTCTCCCTTCATCCTGGTGGTTCTGGACCTGCAGACAGCTGGTTGCTATCCAGGGAGATCCATACTTAGGTATGTAAGGATAGGCCAGGTAGATGTATTATTTTGCTTGGGTGTGCATTCATAAAGCTCTCTGTATATAGTTACATGATTTAGCTTTGTACCATCTGTGTAACTTGCTATTCCATTCGTCCCTTTCCCTGTACCCCTTTATTTTGATCTTAATAAACCTTTATCCAGCCTTTAGTTGGTGTGATCTCTCTGCATAACCTCAGTGCTAATTTCAGTGCCTCTTGGCTTAAGAGGGTGGCTACTGGGTATTTTGGGGGGACTGAAGGGCCAGGCTTGGCCAGTCCTGCTTTTGGGAAGGAGATCCTGGAATTGAGTCCCGGGTGGTCCTCCCTTGCAGGGAGGTTGGGGCTGGGCCCGGCAGCAGGATCCTTTTCCTTGACAAGGTAGCAGAGATGGGATAAGATATTGAGGTTATTCAGGTTGGTTTGGGGTATAGAGGGATTCGGAAGAGTGAAGTGTGAGAGCTTTTGAACTGCATCCCAAGGTTTGTTATTTTGCTAGTTAGGAACTGTGCAGTTTCCAGCTAGGGCAGGTCCGGGACAGGACCGTAAAGTTTCGTTCCAGCTGCCAAGGCTGGATGCTTTTGTCTCCGGACGAGAATGGTGGGCCACCCCCTGTGGCTGTTGCAATGACTGAAGATTATTGGCAGGCAAGGGGAAGGTGGGAGAGCCTGACGCCTGGCCCTGACAGTAGCAGCAGTGGGCAGGAGAGCATGGAAAGTTGGGAGCATGCCTCACAGGAAGCACATGAGCGTGAGGAAAGACTGATGATGATCCAGATCGAAATTCTGGAGCTCCAGTTACGTCTTTTGGAAGAACAACTTCCCTCTGGCTTCCCTGATGAGACTGTTGCCCTGGTTGGTGACAGAAGTCTGGGAGCTCTGAAAAATACTGAGCCTCTGGCTGACCAAGTGAGCGTAGACCGGCAGCGTGTTGCCTCATGTTTTGCTAATGCTCAATGCCCTGGGAGCAGGGGAGGAGTGAACTTGGTTGAAGACAAATTTAGTGGCTCTCCCCAGGTTGCTAGCTGTGAGAGCTGGAAGGAAATTGGATACCTTAAAGGAGACTGCTTGAAGTTAGCAACAAAAGGGCAGTGGCCTTCAACTGCTTGATTTCCCCAGGTTGGGGGTTGTTATGACTACAAGGAAATTGGACATTGGCCAAGAGACTATTTGAAGCTGGCAGAGGGGAGGCAAAGCATAGCCCAGCCCAAGGTGGGAAGGAGTATTTGCTCTGAGAAGCCCTTGTCCAGTCTAGAAGTCTCCAGCCCGAGTGAGATGAGAGAAAATTTGCTTAGTTCCAGTGAACCGAGAAGCAACGACCTCCTGCCACTAACTGATGAGACTGTCGGCCTCTTACCAACCCCCTCAGTAGCACTTTTGCCCAAACCCATGACAGTCGAGACTTTCGATACTGATGGGAGTGGGGAGAGCAAACGAAGCGGCACTGCTTTTGTTGAGAGTTGCTAGGGAGCTCAAAAGGCCGCTCCTTCGGTGTTGGTGCAACTGCTACAGGCTGGACAGAGAGAGTGAGCCAGAGGCAGTTCAGTGAGCATGTCAAGATCAACAGAGTAGAGCTGGTGGGATGTCTAGACACAGGACCGCATGTTACTGTAGTTGACTGGAAGTACGTGGAAGATCAGCTGTGGGAAAGGCAAACTCTACCTTCAGCTTCTTGTACCTTCCCGAGTCTTGAGGCTTCTCGTGCTCTGGTGAAACTGGAATACTAGGGGTGAACGGGAGCGTTCAATGTCTTGGTTTGCGAAAGTGCTCCATCTGGTGTCCCCCATAGTGTCACCGTGGGACTTGACTTATTGTTTAGGCTTGCCCAAATGAAAGACAGTACCCACAGCCAAGCTGTCGAACTGCTGGACAAAGCAGGCAGGGGGAGGGAGAAGGAGTGCTACCCCCCTGAGGGGAATGGGGCTGCTCCTCAAGTGCCACTGGCTGTGTGGGAAAGGATGGAGCAAGAAGTTGGGATTTTGCTGGAGGTTGGGGCGGGAGACAAGGGCTGAAGGAGGAAAGAGAGACGCTGTCTATATAGACTTTGCCCAGCCCAACTCCTAACCCTGTTCAAGCCTCCAAGTCTACATTGCAGAAGCACCAAGATGAAGTGTCGTGGGGTGATATGGTTGTGCCCCCTGCCCCTTCTGTGCACCCCTTTAAGGCACTTGGGACTTCTGATCGAGGATTTGCCTTAGGGGACAGTGGGGCAAAGTGGACAAAGCAGAGACAGTTAGTAGTGCCCCAGGTCCTTCGAGATCAGGCTTATTGTTTAGCCCAAGAAGCTGCTGGGGGTGGGCAGTTAGGCACTAACAAGATTCAGTGCTGGGTGGCCAAAAGTTTTTCTTGGCCCCCAGTGGTTATAGCTGGGGAAAACTTCTGCAAGTTCAGTTATATGTACCAGAACATGGTCTTTATTTGTGATCACCATCCTACCCCCTCCCTCTGGTTGAGGTTCCTTTGGAGCGAATAGACACTGACCTGTTGGGTATTTCTCTAGCCCCTATGACAACGAGGGAAAGATTTGCCCCTCTGTTCTATATTACTGTGATAATGCTGGCTGCCTACAACCTTGCTTTTTGTTTGTTTCTGCCTGGGAATGCCCCAGACTAGTGTTTCAAATTGGGGCTCCAGGTTTGTTTTGGGGCTGCTGTCAACAAGGGGGGTGAAAACCTTCCACAGTGTCCCATCTTATTTTTTGATTGCAGGGTTGGTGGCATGGCTTAGTCAGAAGTTGGGCAAGGTAATTCAAAATAACTTCACCAAGCTTCCTGTTGAGGGAGACCTAGCCCTGCAGTTTCTGCTTTTTGCTGAAGAAGATGTGCCTCTAGAGAGTTCAAGTTTTTCCCCCTGCTCAACTGTTGCTGGGGAGGGGGGAGCTTTGGGGCTCATTAGATTTGTTAAGGGACGAGGTTGCTTTCCTCTCCTCACTGATATTCACTCAGCTGTGCCAACTATGGGAATTGGCTAAGGACCATCACACTGTGCCCTTTTTGGGGCCTGAGCAAGCCTCCTTAGCTCAGCATTCAGTCCTGATCGAGGACCTTATGTTTTTGTTTTGTTTTTTATTTTGGCCTGGTAGACCTCTTTTTGTTGCGTGTTAGAGCAAAATGTTTCTTTTAATCCGGAGAAACTCTAGTTATTACCAAGGGAGAGTTTTAGTTATAATGTTTTTTTTCTCCCTTCCCCTTAAGTTGGTTAAAGAAATAAAATAATTTTTATTGCACTAAGAAGGGGATGATTTTAACTAGCGTTTTTCATGAAAACTGTAATGTTAGTGATTGGTGTATGCCTTATACATGTTTTTCATTTTTATTGTTTTATTAGTTTTAATTGGTTTAAGTTTTGGGGTTGAGCTTATTTAGATGAAGATGGAAAATCTGGGGCATGCACCTTGAGATTTCATCTTCCTGAATGGGAGTGTGTCAAGTATAACTGCCTGCTTTCCGCCATAAGATCTGGTCAGGCAGTCACGTCAGATGTAAGCACCTGAAATCGTTTGCAATCTAGAGGCTCCTCAGCCCTTTGCCCAAGGCCAGACGCAGCCCCGGCTAACTAGAAAGTGCCAATGGCTGGAGGTGGTGGGGAGGTCCAGCCTCTCAGGGGCCAGGGCGGTCCACCCAGGGACTGAGTCAGTGATTGTCTGAGGCAAAATCTGCCCTGGGTTGCCAGGGCTGGGCTTTAAAAGTGGGCTGAGGTCGAGGCATGGGGTCTCCCTTCATCCTGGTGGTTCTGGACCTGCAGACAGCTGGTTGCTATCCAGAGAGATCCATACTTAGGTATGTAAGGATAGGCCTGGTAGATGTATTTGCTTGGTTGTGCATTCATAAAGCTCTCTGTATATAGTTACATGATTTAGCTTTGTACCATCTGTGTAACTTGCTATTTCCATCCTTCCCTTTCCCTCTACCCCTTTATTTTGATCTTAATAAACCTTTATCCAACCTTTAGTTGGTGTGATCTCTCTGCATAACCTCAGTGCTGATTTCAGTGCCTCTTGGCTTAAGAGGGTGGCTACTGGGTATTTGGAGGGGACCGAAAGGCTGGGTTTGGCCAGTCCTGTTTTTGGGAAGGGGATCCTGGGATTGAGTCCTCCTTCGCAGGGAGGTTGGGGCTGGTCCCGGTGGCAGTGGCAGGATCCTTTTCCTTGACATGTGGTACCTCTGGAACGTCTCACCACGGGGGGATGTGAGGCACTTGTAACAATATGAAGTAGATTAAAATTCAGCAAGATTTGGGACATATTTACACTATGATTTTTTAAAAATCAGTTTAGTAGCACAGTGATTGTCATGGGTTGCCCAATGAACCTTGGAAAATGTAGAATCCTCTCTTAGAGGTCCTTGCCCTCACTACAATTTTCCAGGTTCTCTGGGAAAAGTGAATGTCTCTTAAACCAATTTAATCCTGTGTAGTGCAATTCTGTGCATGCCTGCCTGGAAGTAAGCCCCATTAAGTATATATGTGCAAAACATATAGTTATATACTTGGGGGCAAAAACAGAAATAAGCCTTCTTACAAATGTAAACTTGATTATTACAGGAGCAGGAAGCTCATATGCACTATAGACAGGAGCTAATGGTAGCAGGGCTATCATATCCTAATCCAAACATTTAACCTTAATCTTCTGAGGGCTCATAATACTTGATTCTAGAGAGTACTACAACTGTGCTACAGCAAGCCAGGCTGAAAGCCCAGTGCAACATTTGGTTGTGCCCTGCCGGATCACCAATGGAAGCTTTCCTTCCATGGTTAATAGCAGCTATGGGGGAGAGATATTACATGGAAACATAGGATGCTGCCTTATACGGAGTCAGAGCAGTGGTCCATCTAGCCCAGTATTGTTGACACTGCGTCGCACCAGCTCTCCAACGTTTCAGGTGGGATTCTTTCCTAGCCTTAACTGGAGATGCTGGGGATTGAACCAGTGATTTTCTACATGCAAAGCATGTGGTCTAAATCTGAGCTATGCCCTGCCTCATGATGATTCATCAGGGTCATCATGGCATGGAAGAAAGGATTAAACTCCTCTCCCCTTGTGCCACATTCCCAATCACCTTGCACATGGCTGTAATTTTGAAAGTAAAAAACAGATGTTAAATGCATTCACTTATTTAATGGCATGTCTGTTTTGTCCCTGCTCTGAGTAGTATTTTAGCCTCACAGCAGCCCAGCGAGCTAAGTTAGGGTGTGAGACAGACAGCGACTTGCCCCAGGCCACCCAGACCTTGACCAGCCTTATTAAGTGGGGATTTGAATCTGAGGTTCCACCATCCAACCCCCCAAATAATATCCACTACTCTACACTGGCTCATTATATTCATAATATTACTCATTAATCATATTTTCTGTCTTGTAAAATCTCTACAAAAGTAGAACTGAAATCCCCAAGGGCAATGTGATTCTTTTTTCCCTTCAAGAAAGAACGAAGCAGACCTTAGCTATAAGTGGTAAAAATCAGAACTTCCCGAAGGTGTAGAAAGATGTGGCTAAAACATTAAAATGTTAGAACAAATGTAAGAGGAGGAAATAGAAGGGTATAGATTGCTTTTGACAAAGTGATGATAATTATGATTACCTACTTCAGCAAAAGATAACAAAGAAGCATGGTTAAAGAGCAAAGTGAATTGTGAATGTGAGTTGCTTTGACAGACTAAAAAGTCAAAGAAAACAACCATTGATCCAGTCTCAAAAAAGCTCAGTCACCCACTTGCTTTTGTGCTGATGTTTATCACAGTTTGCTATTTGTCTTACGGTGAACAAGAATTTTTTTTTAATCACTTCTCCAATCTATAATTATGCTATATTATCTATCTGTCATGGTGCTGTTTCCGCATTAGGTGAGCCGTGTTCAGCACTTGTAACATGGCTTACAAGTGTGGTTGTTGAAACTAATGGTGGGCAGTTTCAGAGGGTCCAGGGGCCCTGCAAAATTACCACTGCCAAATTGCCACCAGAATTTGCTAGCTACACAAAAGCAGCATTTTCACTTTAAAACAAGCCATGCAGAGGAGCACACACCTCATTTTAATGCAAAATCACACTCCCAGGGGAACATTAAAACAAGGTGCTGGCTCCCCATGCACCTTGTTTTAAAGTGAAAATGCAGCTTTTTTTCTGCTGCCACACCACTGAAATTCAGTGGCAATTTTATAGCAGTGGGGGTGCAACTAAAGCCTAGGGGCACATACAGCCAAGGGGCTGAGTGTTGCCAATGCCTAGTTAAAACCATGAGGGCAGTGTTTTGATACACCTACAGCAAGGGTGGGTGCTCTGGGGCATCAGACCTAATTTTATGTGGTCCTCAACCTAATCTTAAAAGCTATCTTCATACAATCAGTTCAGACCTCTGGCAAGAGCGATCTCTCCCTTCCTTGGCAGTTCACTGGGAGTGAAGGAAAAGAGAGAGGCAGAAAATGGGGTGGCAGAAAAAGAGAAAAGGGGCAAGTCATCCATTTTTGGCTCTACTGCTATGTACCACTGGCTTCAGCCCAACCCACTGCTGGCTTGCAGCTCCTGACCCATTACCCACAAGGGAATGGGGCCCTGAACAGAAAAAAAGTTGGCCACCCCTGAGCTATAGTATAACACATTATGACAAAATTCAGAAGACAGACACAGATACTGGAGGAAATGCTGTCAGAACCTTTTTTATATACAACTATAACAGGTCAACTGGGACTGATGAAAAGAATTTGGGGGGGGGGGCATTCCCTTCACTATGCACCCAAGGAACTGACCAGGCTGTCAATGCCACATGTGTCCCTGGGGTGCCGTGCTCATGCTTGAGGCTAATAGCCTGTAGTAAAGCTTTGAGCATTGTGTGATAGCAAGGCTATGAGCAGGTGCTCTCTCCAACTACTGCCAGGATTAGTTGACCGGTCTTTGCACTGCTTCTGAGGGAGCCATTTCTGTCCATTGCTTACTGGGACAGGAGTATAGACCAAATTTTTCAGCCTTCTCTTCCCCCAACCACTTACTGTCCCTGCATGGGTTCCCACCCTCACTCTTCTCCCCAGCATTTGCAAGCCATCTGTGGCTTGCTGGCCAAGAATGGAGGTCTGGAGCCATGGGATGAAGACATTTATAGCCTCATCCCAAATCTCTTGTGATAAGGCCTTGTCCCCTCACAAGTTTTCAGCCTTCCAAATGACTGACTTCAGTGGAAGCCACAAAATGTGGTGCCACCTCTCTGGGCCGTTGCAACCCTCCACCCTCCCCAAAGAAATTACTGGAGGGGGGGCAGCTTTGCCACACCAACAGGCTCAGTGGTCGATCCATGGCTCAAGGGAGTACTCTAGCCCTTTTTTTCTATGTTATCTATCAGAAGTAAACAGATACACAGGTGATGCAATGTACATGATACATCACAGCAAACATTTATAAACCAGCAATCACGTATCCAGTTTATACATCTCTAAAGAGTTTTTTTTTTTAATAAAGAGATGTTAACATCTGAAACATTTCAGCATAAAATGCCAGCTTTGTTCACAAGTGAGAGTATGCTACAATACCACTTATAAACTAAACCAGAACCAGCCAGGAACAGACGAGAAACAAGCCTCCAGGGAGAATGATTAAAAATCAGCATCTGTGTTAACCCATCAAGCTGTACTAATAAACATAATTGCTTATTTCATTCTTCCCATGGATATCAGGTTGTGGTTGCTCAATAAACATTCCTCTTTAGTCTTTGGTGGTTCCATTCAATTGCCAGCACAGAGATCTTAACTGAGGCTGGCCTACCAGCATGTTTCTCCCTTGTATGAAGAGACTGTGGTCTAGTATGCATTTCATTATGCTGAATATCAGCCTGGTACTCCATATATGTTTTCATGAGAGGTCTTCCAATTTCACCAATGTAAAAGGAGTTACATTCTAAATATCCAGTTTTATAGATATCACCCTTAATTGTACACTCCCCCTTACCTTCAAAACAAGTTGGACATTCCTGGGTTCAGCATTTGTACATACAACCAGATGTTGTTTCAGCATTACCAGGGCAGTACAAACAATGTTATCACTGATATTATGGCAATTAAGGATCTTTTGGGCTTTCCATACAAATCTATAGATCACAAATGGAATTTTCAAAAGAATCCTTTGATATGCCTCACACTCCTAACAGCTGGAACTGGTAACCTAAAATCATTAACTTCTGCCGATGTTACTGCCTTTTGTTTGGATTTCTCAGAATAATTTATCTGTTGGAGATACCCCAACAGCTTTCTGAATCATATTATTTACCCCCTGTCTTTTCACCAGTACATGGTGTGCAGAACTGCCATTCAGCAGCATGCCCCTTTTCATAAGTTTCCTCTTCCACCTTGTTTCTAACTGCCCATTACAGATCCTTAATTCAGCATCCAAAAAGGAAAGCCAACCATCCATATTTGGCTATTCCTATGTCAACTTTATACTGCCCACCTCATTCATTGCATAAAATTCTTTATCTGCTTCTTTTGCTGTATGTGTTATAATTATAATATCAACAATATACCACCGATACAAAATGACATCATAGTCAATACAATATCTTTCAATAGAGTTCATATATGCAGTGGCCAGTAATGGTGCCAGCTGATTTCCCATTGCCAAACCATGTTTCTGTGAAAAGTATTCATGCAATGGAAAATAATGCACTGTAAACATCTATCAATCTACCAGTGTCCTCAGTTAGAAACCAGGACAATTAATCAAGTTATAATTCTCCTATAAGAGTTCTATCAATCTAGATCTTGCACCTTCATTATCCGTATTGGTATATAGTGCTTCAGCTTCACAAACTCCAACTGATGCAACTCATCTAAGAGTTGCTTGGTATTTTGCAGATGAGAGTGTGACACAGTTTAGCAACAGGCTGTCACCACTGTAATCAGCCACCTAAGTCTGCTGGGCCATCACAGCCAGAAATAATATGTCTTACCTTAGATGTCTTTGCATCTGTACTCTTTATCATACATTCTCAATCATGTGAGAATAACGTTGTCCCTATCTTCAAAAAGGGTAAAAAGGAGGAACCTGGGAACTACAGACCAGTCAGTCTGACATCAATCCCTGGGAAAATTCTGGAGCAGATCATAAAGCAATCCATCTGGAAGCACCTTGACAACAATGCCGTGATTACTCGAAGCCAACATGGATTTGTCAAAAACAAGTCCTGCCAGACAAATCTGATCTCATTTTTTGATCAAGTCACCTCCCTTGTAGACCGTGGGAATGCTGTAGACATCATATACCTCGACTTCAGCAAAGCTTTCGACAAAGTGCCCCATGATATCCTGATGAGCAAACTTGCTCGAAGTGGGCTAGATGAAACAACGATCATGTGGATCCACAGTTGGCTACAGAATCGGACTCAAAGAGTGCTTATCAATGGGACCTTCTCAAGCTGGGGAGAGGTAACGAGTGGGGTACCGCAGGGCTCAGTCCTGGGCCCAGTGCTCTTCAACAGTTTTATTAATGACTTGGAGGAGGAGGTGCAGGGAATGCTGATCAAATTTGCAGATGACACAAAATTGGGAGGGATAGCTAATACTTTGGAAGACAGAAACAAAATTCAAAGTGATCTGGATAGACTGGAGTGCTGGGCAGAAAACAACAGAATGGCATTTAATAGGGACAAATGCCAAGTTCTGCACCTAGGAAAAAGAAACCAAATGCACAGTTACAAGATGGGGGATACGTGGCTCAACCACACTACGAGCGAGAAGGATCTTGGAATTGTTGTCGATCACAAGCTGAATATGAGCCAACAATGTGATGTGGCTGCAAAAAAGGCAAATGCTATTTTGGGCTGCATTCATAGAAGCATTGCTTCCAAATCCCAGGAAGTACTAGTTCCCCTCTACTCAGCACTGGTTAGGCCTCATCTGGAGTACTGTGTCCAGTTCTGGGCACCACACTTTAAGAAGGATGCAGACAAGCTGGAGAGGGTTCAAAGGAGGGCAACAAAGATGATCAGGGGACTGGAAACAAAGCCCTATGAAGAGAGACTGAAAGAACTGGGCATGTTTAGCCTTGAGAAGAGAAGACTGAGGGGAGATATGATAGCACTCTTCAAGTACTTGAAAGGTTGTCACAGAGAAGAAGGCCAGGATCTCTTCTTGATCATCCCAGAGTGCAGGACATGGAATAATGGGCTCAAGTTACAGGAAGCCAGATTCCGGCTGAACATCAGGAAAAACTTCCTGAGTGTCAGAGCAATACGGCAATGGAACCAATTACCTGGGGAGGTGGTGGGCTCTCCCACACTGGAGGCCTTTAAGACGAGGCTGGACAGCCATTTGTCAGGGATGCTCTGACTTGGATTCCTGCATTGAGCAGGGGGTTGGACTCGATGGCCTTGTAGGCCCCTTCCAACCCTACTATTCTATGATTCTATGATTCTATGTGTGTTTTCAGCAAGACGTAGGTAACTGGGCAACAAGGATTTTTATTATTCAACAAATGCTGCAAGTTTTTACTAACTTTCTGCCTTTCACAGGGGCTTTCCCATGCCATCTTGATATTTCCCCCACTCACTTGAAACTCAGTCACCAATGCAGGAATATATATAATGCAGTCAGCTAGATGTAACAGGGAAATTTCTTCATCAAGCTCTTGGTTCATTATAATAAAGTCTCCATCTTTATCGCTTACAGATATTCTTCACTAGCAGAAGTAGTTAAGTGCTCAAGAGAGTTTCTCTGCATGAGAGATTTATTACAAGCTCGTGATTGGTCACTTACGGAAGTTAGCAGGTCCATTACATCATCAACCTCCAGGATGTCTCCTGCACTTTTCCTTGTTTGTTCTGCTTTCAAAAAGATCAGAGATAATGCAAAAAGGGATGTTATTCCGATCTATTGGCTGTGTGAAATGCTGGCATAGCGTCATAATGACAGTGCCATCTAGTGGCTGTAAATTGAAACACACAGAAACATACAGAACTTGCCAAGGAAGGGCTTCCCTTGATTCAAACCACATGTCTGCTGTGTAAAGGAGCCCATCGTAATCCTGCAAAGAAACTGAAAGCAGAAATCCCTGATAAGGATGCAGGTTTTTTATAGAGAAGCTATGAGTCAAGTATGAGAGAGCTAGGCTACATGGGGGTGGGGGGCAGCCTACGCACATACTACGTGCTCCCCTCTTCAGAATTCCCTTAATGAGTGGTCACCGGGAGGGGAGGGTTGGCAGGGGATACAACAGGGAAGGGGCAGCCCCACTCTCCTCCTCCATGTAATTGTAACAACGTGATTTAAATGCTCACATAGGGCTTGTGTGTGGGGGTGTGATTAAGAAAAGGGAGAGGGAGGATGACAGAGAGAGGGCATGAGAAATGGAACACACAGAAGAGAGGTTGTATATACAGATTTTGTAAGTACAAGAAGTAAAACAGTACCACTGCAGCAATCCTCAGTGGAGCCATATAGCAAACCTGTCCTTCATATCCTTGACCTCAGGTGGAAACCTAAAAGGAGTCTAAATCTTTGATGTTCAAAAGCTTGATTGTGTGTGTGTGTGGGAGGGAGATGTTATTTCCTTCAACCATTCCACTCGCACAATGATACCTACTGTCATGGTTTTTGACTGAGGCAAAACATACATTTCAAGAAATCAGTTTCTTCTATTTCAAACATTAAGCGATGTTGTCCAAGACATTTGGTGCCGGGAAAGAAGCAGAGCTCTTCTAATAATTATTTTTGCTGAAATGTTTCATAACTAACAAGTGATACTTTCACCCTCATTTAGTTTGTTGAAGAAAGCTGTAGAGCACTTCAAAATGTTAACATGGAAACAGTGCAGCCCTAAGTATGTATACTCAGAGGTAAATTCTACTGAATTGAATAGGACCTATTCCTTATTAAGTGTATTTTGGATTGCAGCCAGACTTTTTCAATTATTAGCTTTCTTAATTCAAGCAAATACCCCAATGACAGTTACCATTTTCCATCCATACCTATGAATTAACAACAACAACAACATTGCTCTGATTGAAGAAAGCCCTGTGGTTGCTTACACAATGTGTTATCATAATCCTGGAAGTCTTTACATTTCCAAGACAATCAGGGTCATATTATATGTGACATAATTCTGTGTATTTGATGCTTGCTTTTCTTTTTTGAATGAAAATCAGCCTTGGGAGGCTGCCATTTGCAGTGAAAGAACGGTGGTGGTGAGGACTGCTTAACCCTTTTGTTTCCTGCCATTCATCTGCTTAAAATGCCCTCCACCTCCCCAGTTGATTTCCCATGAGTGGGACAGGAGAGATACAGGGATGATAGAAGATCACAGAGAATTTGGAGGACAAGGGAGTAATGTAGTTAGTTCCCTTTCTTGTGTGGAATCTCGCTTTAGCAACAGAGAGAAGTTTCTTGCTTCTTGTTTTAGGCAGCAATAATTTCAAGCTCTGATGCCTTAAAAAAGCATCTCCTACAGTAGTTCCTAATGCAAATAAATTAAGCAAGTAAGTAATTCAGGGAAACCTTTCAGGTCACCTTTGCAGCCAAAGAAAATCAGTAGTGAGACACCAAGATTAATGACTTTGTGCTTAATAAGACAAAAATGAAATGTATGAAATGCAGAACACAATTCAAGCCATCTCCTTTAGAATCTCACAATCTGGATTGGGGGTGGGGGGCTTCTGGGTAGTTGTCAACATGTACATATTGCGTTTGCACATATTTTGAGACAAATACAGGAACAGACATGTGGGTGTATAGCCAATTCTTTCAAATATATTGTGAGAAACAGCCCTTACTCAACAGGCAGAATCCTATTTAATAGATCTTGACCTTGACATAGAAGGTGAACATTTATTTTGTTTTTGCAGGGGCAACATCTGACTCCAAGTGGCCAAATCAGTATCTAAAAGCTCTTACCAATTGAATGTCAAATTGTTAAAATTTAAAAGGGTTTCCATGGACAGCCACTATGCTATTCTTCCAAGATTGTAAAAAGAATTACCTTGTTAAACCAGTGACGTGAACTCTGATTCTTTGATCATTTAGTTCAAGCACACCTCTAAAATTCCAGCTCGTTGTAATACATAGAGACATATGAAGCAGCCTTATAATGAATCATCTGCCAAGAAATCTACTCTGACAATAGCTCTGCAAGTTTTCTTTGCTACCTGAGATCCTTTTAACTGGAGATGCCAGGAATTAAATATGGGATCTGATGCAGGCAAAGCATGTTCTCTGCCACTGAGCTATGGCCCGAACAAAGTCCTAGTCCCTAAAGCTACTTGTTCCAGGGATAGGTTTGGGCCTAACACCATTGGGCATCAATGGTATGTCCAGCTCAACTGTTACAATGTAGCAAACAGAGTGGTAAATTTGGACCAACAGGAACCAGGGTTCAAATCACTGCTAAACCATGAACCACACTGAAGCATCCTTGCGAAAGTTGTCAGCTTGCCAAATCTACCTGGCGACGCTGTTGTGTGGTTAAAATGCTCCTCAGGACAGGATTGGCCCAAGACATTTTGCTGCCTGAGGCAGAAGAGTAAATGCCACCCCCTTAGTCAAGGTGCATAGTACCGAAGACTGGCCAAGTTATTTTGTCATCTGAGACAGATACTCCCTCAAGTGCCTCTCCGTGGGAGTAAAACATACAACAATAACAAAATAGCTAACAATTTTCTGACCTTTTAAGAGTCCCAAAATCAGTTGCCTGAGACAGCTGCCTCACCCTGCCTAATGGTAGGGCCGGCCCTGACTCAGGGAAGGATATAAATAATTATAAAGTATTTGGAATGGAGTCTCTAGGTGAAGACAGACACTCTGAAGTATAGTGGAACTGGTTTCGCAAAATATATTTTCTGCATTCTGAAACATTTATAGCTCTATATTTTAGTTTCACTCTCCTGAAACCCCACCTCAATAACTTTGCTTCAAAATATGGAATATTAATGCAACACTCATACTAGGTCCAATATAGAGCATGATTGTGAGGAAGCTTTAAATATCTCACTCATTAAACCATTTTTTTAATTGCAGCTTTATTTCATATCACTGACATGTTTTGGCAGTCCTAAGAAAGGGTTTTATAGTATGTGTCAACGTATATTGTGATGGATGGACATCATTTAAATGGGATGGGTGTGTCTAAAAAAAAGAAGAACGTATTTCAATATGACCTAATTAGAACCTTTATTGTAGAGATCCTCCAGTTTTAGTGGTCAAAGCTACTTAGCTGTGTACTCCTTCAGAGCTGCTCTCAGAATAAATAGAGGCTCTCTTCACACCTGGCATTTTATTCCACTACAAACTGTTCTTTTTGGTTCCTGATCCTTTTCGGGATTTAGACTGGCCCTGTATACAGACATCTCTCATAGCACTTCCCTCCACTGTATTCCTTTTCATGGCTGGGCAGAGCTGCATGGAAAAATTGGGACAGAAGGTGGCTGCTTCCCCCCCCCCAGCTGATCATTGGTTCCTGTAACATGATTGATTCTCCACCCGTCCCTCGTGCCTTCCTTCCTTCCTGCATCCCCTCCTTCCTTACGTGTCATTAGTGGTGGCTCCTTTCCCCCCGTATTCTGCCTTCCCATCAAATGGCTTGTTCCCCCCCCCCAATGCATTGTTGTTGCTTCCCCCGCCCCTTATTGTGGCTACTCAACAACCGTAAGGTGTGCTAGGAGAAGGGATAGTGGCTGGCTACGTGGGAGGGAGTACTATGGAAAACCACCTCAGCATTACTGCCTTATCTAAAACAACTCCACACCCCAAAAGGAAACTATTAAAAATGACCATTCCAAGCTCTGCATGATGAATGTATTCAGGGGAGGAGAAAAGGCACTTTTAATACCCATTGAAATCCTAACTGTCAAGCCTTTCTCCTGCATGGTTGAGAAGGGAGACTCCCCCATCCACCCTGGGAGGAAAAAAAGCCCATCGATCTGGTGAGCAAAAGGGAGAAGAAGCAGTCAGTGAAGTCAGTGGGAGGCGGAGGTTCCAACTACATGCATTGAAGGGGATGGGAGACCTTAAGACTGCTACTCTAAGTAGACTTACAATGCACTCCTATGCACGCCTACTCAGAAGCAACCCACACAGATTTCAATGGCACTTACTCCCAGGAAAGGAAAGCCTTACAGCCAATGAGTTTACTCAGAAGTAAGCATTACTATACTCAGGGGGATCTCAGAGAAGCATTTGGGATGGTTAACCACTTTATGATTCAAGCACCCGCCCTGTAGTGAAATGGGAGGCAGAAACCCCCACCCTCCCATCGATTTGTTGTCATGTCAGTGTTATTCAACACTGCCCAGCAACACCCCCTAGCACACGCTCACCCAAAGTGAGACAAAGCGCTAAACAGGAAATACACAGGAGGGAAATGGTGATTTCAATCGCAAGCACAGAAAATGCTGGGTTTTCCCCATTTTCAGATAACATGGAAAGAGGGAGGGGAAGTTGTGAGAGAGCAGCAGCAGCATTTAAAGCTCCTGTGTAAACCAGTAATTAAAAAAGAATGATCCTGCTAAAAAAATCTAAGGCGTGAAGAGAGCCTAAGGCAAGAAAAGGGTCACCTAAATGCCTGCACTTTGAAGCCTCTAATAAGTTTTTTAAAAAAACAACAGATATATATTTTAAAAGCATCTGTATCAAATCCTTTTAGGCTTTCCCCATCATACAATTCCCCCCCACTGCTATTCCCAATGAGTAGCCATCCTTATAAAGATTGAATCTCCAACTTCTGACTGATATTGTCCAGACAGACTCCTAATGCTTATACCATATGAATAGCAATACATTTTCTGATGATAATATAAAACATTCAATATAATCCTCGACTAATTTGGACTCTACATTTATTGAGGTCCTAGGGATTTTTTCCCCTTTAATTTAAAGGCCCCATTAATATTAATGAAGGATGCAGCATCAGGATTTTTGCTCTCAGAAAGATGAACAGACTATAAACGTTAACACAAGTGAATATTTATTGCAAATGCTAGTGAGACTCTCCAATTATTTTACACTTCCTTTTGTTTGCCAATTCTGATTGCCTAGCAGGAAAGAATCTCTGGAAGTTAACAACTTTATTTTACCTTATCACACCTAAAATATATATTTAATATTAATAGACCTCCCTTTCATTTCCTTGGCCTGAAAGACATTATCATAATTTATCTGTCATTAGTAAATAAGCAAACTATCACTGTCTCTTATGCTAAAATCCTGTAGAGTTACTCCGATTGAAATCAATACGACTTAATGGCTCTGATGCAAAGATATCCTTAACATGAGTGTCAGATTTGCAGACATGCGTGCGCACGTACACACACACAGCAGGACTTCTGTCATTTCAGAAGAGCAGGTCCTCCCCTCTCTACACAGTGAAAGAGGTGACACAGGAGAAAGCCGTTTCACACATGCCCAACAAACAGCTCTCTGCAGGCAATGGTGGCCTCAAGAGGGCCTGTCCTGCAGATCTTAATAACCAGGCAGATTCAGAATAAGACAGATGGTCCCTTAGATAGCCAGGTCCTAAGCCATTTAGGGCACTAAAGATTAAAACCAACAACTTCAACTGAGCCCAGAAATCATTTGGCAACCACATATTTCAGGACAGGTGTAATGTGGTTCCAGTACCATGCATCACTTAGCAGCCAGCTATCACGTTTTGCATCAGTTGAAGCTTCTGGACACTCTTCAGTGGCAGAGCACATTGCCCCCAACAAGTTACCCCAGCACTGGCTTAGAGCAACAACAATAACCAGGTCAGGAGAGTCATTCCGGGAGCTCAACCTCCTCAAGTGCTGCATTTAGTTTTTTAAAGGGCCAGTGCTCCTCCTCAAAGTCACTGGCTTCTTCTGGGTGGTGAGGGTCTGAGTAGTGAGGAGCTGGTTGAGAAATGCTACCTAGGGCCTCCCAGATAACTGGAGGAGTTCAAGGTCCACTCTTCAGAGTAAGAAGGGAGCAGCATCTCCTGGGGATTGAGTAGACAGGGTCTTTGATCCAAAGTGAAGGGCCCCACTTGTGAAAGTCCAGGAACTGGTTCTGAATCTCCCTGGAGTTGCTACCACTAGAAACCTCAGAGTGCTCTCATTCCTGGGCTGTGACATCTGAAAAATGACCCAGGAATTGTCAGAATGTTGGAAAACATTCTCCAAGTTTCCATTTTTGCTCTGTAAAATAATTGAGAAGACTTTAGTTTTTGTGCTTCACACAGGCTGATTATCATTAGCTGTGAATATGTTATTGCTGTTCTCTTTACTGTACTATTTTAATGTATTTTAAGGACAAAACATTGACTGTATCAGTACACATCAGTTCATAGCCCATCACAACTAAACATTACCTCTGTAATGTCAGGGTTTGGGGAAGGGGGGAGAGGGTGGGAATCTCTTCTGTGTTCATTAATTTGTGTGTGTGATACTCTCCCCACAAAATATTATATATTTATTCATTATCAATATTTATATACCACTTCTCGTTTGAAACAAACCCAAAATGGTTTACAAAAGAATAAAAACAAACAAAACAGCAAACCACACACACATACACATACACACACATATACAATAGTATCATGAGGCTGGTACAAAGATAACTCACGGCTGGGGGAAAGCCAAAGCAAACGTATGTTTCCAATGAATCCCTCAAACATGCTATCATTAAGGCCAGACATACGTACCTCAGGGGAGAGATCATTCCACAGGGCCAGCACCACTGCAGCACCATCTCTGTGTTGCTAACAAATGGAAATCTGTATGGAATACAGATTAATATTAATATGCTTAATATTACATGTAGGATTGGCAAAATGTAATTGAACATGTCTTCTGAAGTATTTTTCTATTTAACTAGACCAATATTCTGTTTCAAAGTCGATGGCTACTCCATTGGATGTTTTCCCAACCTGGTGATTCTATTAAGACTTTACTTGTTCTGTATAACTCAGAACCTTTTTTTTCTTTTTTTTTTCAAATTGTATTCTTTGACATGTTAGGAACATCAAAAGCTGATGAATACTACCTTGGGAATTTCTATTGAAGGGCAGTATAGCAAATATAATAATAAATAAATTATACAGAGTATAAATAATTTAAACCACTTTTCATCCATGCGGAAAGCAGTGCAGTGTACAAGTATGATTAAAATAATACATAATACAACAAAAGCACTAAAACCTCTTCATCATGATAAAGACAAAACAAAAAGGAGCAGTAAATATAATAGAACAGACAGAAAAACAAATTAAAATGCCTGGCTAAACAAAACATTTTTGAGCTGGTGCTGAAACAGTTACACTGTTGGCGCCTGTCCCACCTCCATGGGGAGGATATCCCATAGTCGGGGCACCACAACAAAGAAGACTGTCCCCCTTGTTGACTCATAATGTACCCAAAGTACTTGAAGAAAATGGAGAGACATTTCAGCAGATATTTGGGTCCCAAGCCATTTAGGGCTTTAAAGGTAAGAACCAACACCCAGAATTGGACTTGGAAGTGAACAGGCATCCAGTGCAGCTTCTTCAGAGTCAGTGTAATATGCAGCCTTGCAGTATTGGTTATGGAGCAACTCCCCTATGAGGGAAGGTTACAACAGCTGGGATTGTTTAGCATGGAGAAAAGGCAAATAAGGGGAGACATGACAGAGGTGTACAGGATTATGCATGGTGTGGAGAAAGTGGATAGGGAGACATTTTTCTCCCCCTCTCATAATACTAGAATCCACTGGGGTCAATCTTGAAGCTGATTGGTGGGAGATTCAGGACAGATAAAAGGAAGGACTTCTTCACACAGCGCATAATTAAACTATGGAATTCACTACCACAAGATGTAGTGATGGCCACCAATTTGGATGGCTTTAAATGGGGGTTAGGAAAATTCATGGAGGAAAAAGGCTATCAGTGGCTACTACTACTGATGGCTCTATCCTACCTCCAATACCAATGGCAATGTGCCTATGTACACCAGTTGCTGAGGTGGGAGGGTGCTGTTGCACTTGTGTTTTGCTTGTAGGTGTCCCGTGGGCAGCTGGTTGCCACTGTATGAACACAGAATGCTACCCAGATGGATCTTGGTCTGATCCAGCACACCTCTTCTTATGTTCTTAGGTTACAATTTTGTCCACCAGAATTACGCTTGTCCATCTAGCTCAGTACTGTCTATGCTGACTGGCAGCAGATCTCTAGGGTTTAAGACAGCGATCTTTCCCAGCCCTAGCTAGAGATGCTAGGGATTGAATCTGGGAGCTTTGGGGCAGTATCCAATGTGACACTACCACAAATGTAAGTTACGTTGCGCTAGTGTAAATGACCTCTAACACAATGCCGATAGTGATTCTGGCACAACGGGTTTTCCAGGAAACCTGGCATGCCAGCAAGCAGTATTTGCCTACAAAGGCATACTGCCCTTTGCATGCAAAGCTTTCTATATTTCTAACTTTGTGATGAATGCAATTTTTATTTTTAAAATGTTTCCCCAATTGAGAAATGTGTGTCCTCGGTAAGGCCTGAAGTTCTTCCTTTGTGTGGACTGTGATAAGGGTCCTAAGTGTGTATTGTTCTCATATACAAACACACTGATGCATGGCAGCCTCCTGTTATTATGTTTCTTTGTATATACCCCACGTTTCAGGGAACCCCTTAAAAGGCACCTCATAAAGGTAAGTACATAACACAACATACAGTTAAAATGCAATTAAAAAAAGCCAAGAATAGTAATAACCTGCACAAGTGGAAGAGTTATCAACCTGTTTTATTTTCCTTCTAAGAAGTATAACTCCACAACTGTGTACGTTCAGGTATGCTTCTTAGGGAAGAAAACAAGTTTTAAGAGTTTTTTATTCGTATGTTTGGGCCATGGTTCAGAGCTTCAGGTATTTCTGCAAAATCAGATTTATTTGTTAAGTCTATCTTTTGTTGCTCTCAGTAGCGTATCTGTTTACATAATGGGTTGGATCCAGACTCAATCATACTTCGAATAGATGCATTGAGACCAATAGGACATAAGAGAGTCATGACTGCCTTAAGTCCTATTGATAGCATTGTGTATACTCTAAGTAGGACTAAATCTCTGATCCAATCCATAGCGTTTAGGATTAGAGTGTGTAAGGATATTATTCCCTAGAAATAATCCATCCTCTTTCCCTGTTCCATAAAAGATGGTACCACTATTTGAAGCTTCTAGGATGGTTTGTAAGGGCTGGACAAATCTTGCATACACACCTCCCTCTCCACTTTAAGCCCACACACGTTCACCTGAATGCATGAATAGGACTGTATCACTGTATTAGTATAAAGATGATGTTAGAAAAGCAGCTGTATAAATTCAGCTAAGACCCATTCCTCCTGTTAGCAGGTTCTAGCAGTGAAACTCCAACTTGAAGAAGAGTCATTAAGTTCTGGCCTCATGCAGCTCTTAAAATGTAAGAGTCTTAATACTTTGGGGAGGAAAAAAAGAGGCCCCTGATGTCATCAAAGCTGCGAATGTGACTCCTCAGTTTCAAAACAGTAACATTGTTGCTGGCTAACTTGTCCAGATTCTCAGATCTGGCGATGCTCAAAAGATAATTAAGCTGGCCCTCAGTTTATTTATGTCAGGTATGAAGTACAAGCTAATTTTGTTAAGGTGTATGTCTGAGGTGTAACTGCTGTGAATCATCCAGAGAGCTTCAGCTATTGGGCAGTATAGAAACATAATAAATAAATAATTACTGAAGTCTTCTCCTCTCTCGCTTTTTGCTGTCTTACCTTGGTACCAATGTGTCCATCTAGCACTTTGCTGACAAAACCATTCCCCTCTCTCATCGCTGTGATCATGTGACACCCCTCCTTAGATCCCTTCACTGGCTTCCTGCCTGCTCCTGGATCCAGGACAAGCTCCTTGTCATTACTTTCAAAGTCTTGATCATTAAAAAAAAAAAAAACAAACCCTGTCAAAATCAGTTCTGCAACTAAAATCCAGGTTTCAGTCAGAATGGAAACAAGAGTATGTCAAAATCTTGAAACAATGATGGGACAGAAGTGAGGGATCTGCTCATCATTACTTGTAACTCACTAAAACAAATGCAGGCCACAAGCCATATATTATGGCCTGCCAGGTGCATGACAATACATACACCCTCCTGTTTTTGTGGCCCTAGACAGGCAGTAAAACAAAAGGTTTATAAAATGCTGATTGGCTAGCATGCTGTAGGATGGCTGCTTTGATTTATTAGAAGAGTTATATCCTCCTTCCAATGGAATGGTCCTCAAGGTGGCTTGCAATAGAGTGTAATAACCCCAAACCCACACAACCCAGAAGCCCTTAGTCCCCTGGCCAAAGGATGGAGCCAGAGTGTGCTTCCCTTCATCTCTGCAGGGATGAAAGGAAGCAAGCTCCCTGCAGCTGCTGCTGCTTTGACTGATGGATGGGTTCAGATTGGTCTACTCCTTCCCACAATGTTCGCACTGGAAGGCAGGGTGTGTGGCCTTCTAGTATCAGAAACAGCCTTTAAGATCAGAAAGAGAGGCCCTTCTCATTTGCCTACCTATGAGAGCAATCAGGTGGGTGAACACACATGAGAGGGCCTTCTCTGCAGTGGCCCCTCACCTCTGGAACAAGCTGCCATCAGAGGTCCACCATGCTCCATCACTGCAGACTTTTAAGAAGGCCTTGAAAACATATTATTTTATATTGGCCTTCTATTGATATGACTGCTGCTGTTGCTGTTGCTGCTGTTAACATCGTTGTTGGTTTTATTGTTGGTTTTAATTGTTGTTTTTCAGGTTGGCTTTTATTGTTTTCATTTTTATGTTTTTATCACTTTTAATATTTTAACTATTTTTATGTATTTTATTGTTGTAAGCCGCCTTGGGAGGGCTTCTGCCCTGAAAGGTGACCAAGAAATATTCTAACTAACTAAAGCAGCCCTTAGTCCTCTAGCCAAGGGATGAGGCCAGAGCGTGCTTCCCTTCGGCAGTTCCGGGGCCTTTGTAGGTGACAAGTTGTGTGGCCTTTGTCTAGCACCCGGAAAAGCCAACCAAGAAACAGAGTAAAATTTGACTCCTAATCGTATATTGTACGTATGTGTGTAATGGCTAACAACCATACAGCAACTCAGCTTCTTAAGGCATAAAGCAGCCTTTCCCCCAGATGGTTTGGACTTCAATTCCCATCAGCCCCAGCCACCATGACTAATGTGAGGAGGGCTGGGAATTACAGTCCAAAACCTCTGGGGGGCACCAGGTTGGGGAAGACTGACATAAAGAATGCCAGTAACCCCAATGCACTTTGCCTTGCTGCACCTTACAAGGTGCCTTGGACTTCAGTTCATAACAGTTGAGGAAAACCATGCAATTGAATATTAAGTAAAATAAATGATATTCTAAGTACAGAAACAATAAATACAGCATAAAAAAACAACATTAAGTCAAATAATGAAGTTCACTGAAAGTGTATTTCTTGCTGAGATATTTCTGGCAAAATAATCTCTGTTTCAAAATTTATCTCTGTTTCCTGTTTAGTCACTCAAGTTATACGAATTCCTACTTATTTAGCTAATTAAGGAAATGTGTTCATTAGGCAACCTGGGAAATGTAGTTTCTGCAACGTTTCTAAAATTCAGTACAGTCATGGATGCTTATGTGGGTGTGTGGGTGTCTACAACAGAAAAGAAACAGTGAATAGCCCATTATGTATTTTAGTTCAGATCTGAAAAGTTGCCTTTTCTACTAATCTTGTTAAACATTATACAAAGCAAGTAAAGATCCCCCCAGTATGGTAGCATCTAGTTTCCGGGAGCCTCCAATGTTGAGGGTGTGCCCATGCCTTTCCCACCCAAGTATAGAGACTCCAGAGCCCCTTGTCTTCCATATCATATTCCATATCATATCATAGTTAGAGATAGGCAGAAGGTAGATCTCCAGATGTTTTGGACTTTACCTCCCAGCATTCCTAACCATTACCATGCTGGTAGGGCTTTATGGGAACTGAAGTCCAAAACATCTGGAGATCTACCTTCTGCCCACCCCTCCCCTACTTGACTAAGTTTGTTCTGATTGGTTTTATACGCAGCAAGAAGGCGGGATCCACTGACTCCACCTTCCAGACCCGATAGGCTTCAAGCCTGAATCTGCTGACGTTTTTCTTAGGCTGCAATCCTATATACCCTTACCTGGAAGTAAGCCCCATTGAGATCAATGGGGCTTACTTACATATGAGTAGACATGTATAGGATTTCTTGATTAAATATGTAATGATACATATCAAGGGAGAAAGTGACATTTAAAAAGCAATGCATTTGAAAGTCTCCTTGATTATTTTTATAGAATGACAGGGTATAAGTGCTAGAAGTGCTAAATAAACAAATACATAAATAAATGCCATCAAAAAGTTGCTTGCTCTGTCTGTCTGTCTGTCTATCTATCTCAGGACTGAGACATAGGCAGTTGTTAGAGTTCAGTCACGAAGTCAAAGCTGAGGAACACATCAGAGCCAGGAAGACCTTGTTGGGCAAGGCCCAAAGCTAAACAAGAAGCTTTTATAACTCTTCCTGTCCATGGGGCTGGCCTCACGGGGGATTTGCTGTGAACTGGGAGCAAGGTCATTGGCAGCAGATGACATCGTGGCCAATCTGCAGCCACCCTGGAGATTTCCGGTGGAAAAGCTGGATTTTCTGAGACTGCTTTTTCTCCATTTTATTTCTTTAATTCGGGTTCTCCGTGCTACTGGTGCTGTGTGCCCCTATCCTCCGCATTTACTTTGGCATGGTAGCCATGCCCAGGAGTGTGTCTTTCACCTGGCCATGACCTCACTGAGCCTTTCCAGCTTTCAGAATTGCCCCGCTCTCCGATTCCGCTAGTAATTAGCCTCCATGTTGATACACTTCCCTGATGTTTGCATTACTTTGCTTCTCCATTGTTGTGTTAATTCATGTCTCCAATATTGCGTACAGTCGCTTTGTTGATGTTATGTAAAGTTCCTTCTCCAAACTGACGAGGTCTCTGGAGCCTGTCACTGCAAGCAGGGAGAAAGTGCCCAGAGAAAGAGAAAGGGTGTGTGTGTGTGTGTGTGTGTAAGCAAGCAATAACTCCACAACAGTTTTCTGGAATGGGGTGAAATTGGGGTGGGCTGATCTCAGGGGGATCCTTCAGATGCTGCCCTCAAGAACCAAGGATTTTGGCTTCTCACGGCAGAAGTGTACACATGGGGAAAATTGAGTGGAAGCAATAACTCCACAGCAAATTGCTAGAATGTGGCAAAATGGCGGGGGGGCTCTCAGGGAGATCCTTCAGATGGTGTACTCGAGAACCAGGGATTTCGGTGTCTTCAGGGAAATCTGCACACATGGGGAAAAATTAGTTGCTCTCCATTCATAGTAATGTAGTAGCAGGGGGGAGCCTGGACAGGGGCAGGAAACAAGCCTCTCTCATTGGTTGAGCAGCCCCTGCCAGTTTGATGACATTCAGTTCTACTTCCCCCCAATCCCACCCAGAAGTATGTTCCTTTCAAGCCCTGTGTGACCCATGAAAAGCGGATTTTAAAGGTACAGTACACTCGACATATCTTGCTTCATGTGCCCCTGATGTACCAAAGCCGATTCCATGACAATCCAGACAACAATCCAACGCACTTCTCATTCTGCTGTCGTGAGGATCTGCCCCAATGCTCATTCTGCATAGACAGGGCCAGTCAAGAGCCTGAGAATACTTCACTGCCCTGGAGATGTTCCAAGCTGCAGTTCTGATAGCTGACCACATGGGGAAGCTGCACACAGAACTGAAGCCTTTGACCTTGGCAATTCCTCACACTATACGTTATTCTGTAGACAACTTGCGCACAGAAAAATCATTACACAAGTGAACAGCGAATAGCTTTTAGTAACAGGCATGTTTTGCAAACATCACACTAAAATACTTAGTTATGTGGGAGCCACAGGTGTGTTTTGAAAGATATGAATGCTTACCTAAAATATCTACATGCACCAGGAGAGCTGTGATTAGCTAAGGTTCCTAATTCTGTGTATGCAACTTAAGATGGATGTATTTGACTCCTGGAATGTGTGAAATGATATCCATGCTCTTTTTCTCAATAAGACTCCCCTTACGGTTTTTCAGCAAATGGATTGCAGAATTTCTAGTGATTCCCAAACATTTTCCCCTGCTCAAGAGGTCCAGTCTCTTCCTGGCAAGGAAAAACCAGAGCAGCAAATCATGGGGCGGGGGGGGATCATCAGGTGGCTCTCCTCTCTGTGCGGTGTGTTGGGTTCACTGGAGCTTTTAATTATTTAATTTATTTCCCATGGCATGATAGCAATTGTTTCATGGCAGATGCTTGTTTCTTCCAGGACAGTTTGGGAGCTGCAGCCCTAAGCATATAAAGTCTTTCAGCCAAATGTGCTGCTGACTTGAAAGAGTAACACTGTTCTCCAGCTTCTGTTCTCCCTCCCTCCATCTTCCAGCTCCACTGATACACACAAACACCCACCCATGGGTAACCCTGGTTTATTTCTTTTAAGTCATGTCAAAACACACACACACACAAGCAAATGAACGGCTTCACACAGCTTAGCATAGCCCTTAGTTGATTCAGCAAATCAAGCAAACTTACACAGCTGTCAGAGTTGAACACATTGTGCCTGCCCTGTCTGAGTGAAGACACACCCACTGGCACCCCTAGGCATGGCCCATGCCATGGCACACCTTTGTAGCCCCCTAAGAGAGGGGTCTATCCACCCCATTCCCAAGGGGGGAGGCTTTCTCACAGCAGGAGGGAGGGAGCAGCATGTAACTCTGATCCTTGGTCTATACTCTCCCCTGGCTTCAGACTGTATGGGCTGCAAAGCTATGTGCTTTTTAGTGATGTCTGCCCTAGGGGCTGAAGATGTTACTACAGGCTTCAACTGCACGGCCACATTTAAATTAATATAAATTAATTAATGCATTGTAAAAACAAAATAATTCCAAGATACACCCTCCTAGGGTCCCCTTAGTATGTATGCCAAGCTTCAACTGCTTAGGTTTCATTAGTGCTATGGCACTGATGGGTGGACAAAGAGACACATCATATACATTCTCTCTCTCTCTCTCTCTCTGGTCACTGAATTTTTTGTTGTATGTTTACTCCAGATATTTCACATACTCTCTGCAGTAGCTTTCTACAACTCCTGGCAGGAACCCAGTTTCAGACCTTGGAATGTCTTACAGTAGTCTACGAACATGGCCAAGTTGACTTGATGGAATAAAGCAAAGGAGTTGTTCCCTGTAAAAATGGATGCAGAGGAAATTTGAAAGAGAGAAATATTACTGCAATAAACAAATAAATGAAGGCTTAATGTGGGAGATCCATGCATAGGATTTCTCAAGGATTTTCTTCCAGTGTTAATAGCAGTCAGGAGGTGTTGGTTCAGTTCAGATTTGGACTGTAGAGCTGGAGCAGGAGGGGTTAACTCATCCCTCAATGTCATTTTCTCCATTTAAATTTCCCCTCAAAACATTGATTTGCGCCATGAGACCAAAAAAAGATTCATATGGCAACCTGCATCCACCTGGTGCCAATGGCCATGCAGGCTGAGGATGATAGGAGTTGCAGTCCAACACATCTAGAGGGCACCAGGTTGGAGAAGGCTGTCATATAGGTATATGGGGCAGCTTTGGTGGAGGATTTTAGTTGAGAAAACAGTGGGAAATAAGTTTGGAAGAGGTTTTTAATTGGGAAAACATTTTTTTTTTAAACCCCCACAGGTATGGTGCTAATTGAAGCGGTGGCTACAATTAATACATTTTAAAACCATGGGAGTCCTATTTGCAAATCTTTCACATCGCACCTAGTTTGGTCCTTATTCTTATCTTCTTTACAGACCCTTACTTAGAATTTAGGCAAGTCTATATGTGCTGAACTGGAGTGGGTGAGTCTGTCAGAATATATGCTTTGTCTTTAAAAAAAATCTTGCATTTTAAAAATATGTGTTTTCTCAGATAAGAAAAATAAGGGGGAAATGTGATTGCCAAGTATAACATACTTATTCAAAAGATTCAGAAATACATTTCTATTTTCATCAAACAATACAGATTAAACCAACATCTGTCTTGGATACACACACACACACACAAAACTGGGTGCATTCCTTGGTGTACACATTCCTCACCAGCCATTTAGTGCTTGTTTTACTCTACCCTTAGAACCTGCACATCTGTATTGTACATGAGCATAATTATGTGGCCAACACAGTAAATGCATTCTGCACTGCCTGAGGAATAATATTGACACAGGCTCTTCCTGTTTTTCAGGGACTTCTCCCCATCCCCTCTGTCTAGTACTCAAGCACCAAAGTGAGAATGCAATAATGCATTTGTACATGAAGCTGAAATAAATTTGATCCCCAGCATTCTCTTTGGTTGGTGAATATTCTCTGAATATCCAGTGTAGACAGTATTGAACTAAATGGACCAATAGCTTTAGTCAGCATAGGGCCGCTTTATATGTTCCTGTATCTTGTTACCTGGCAACCAGAGCCATCGTTCACCACTTGATTGTGGTGCTTCTGCCACACCTGACATTATTGGAGGCAATACAAGTGCTGGGTTGGAGATAGCTGACAGCAGAATTACTCCATCTTCTAATTATTTGGTCAGTTGCGCAAATTGTGTAGCTGTCCACAAGAGCCAGTTTGGGATTAGACAAATCTGCACATTTTCCTGGAGAATAAAATGATTCCTCTCCCCCCCCCCCCCGCCCAGGAAAAAAAATGTAAATGGAGGATCATGCCATGGTGAGGGCATCAAATGGCATTTCAGACAGTTAGAAAACTGTAAATGTTGCATTTTCTTGAAGCATGATCTATTTTCTTTAAATACAGGAAAGGTACAAGGGAAGGGAATGTTAGTATCTGTTTCTTTGTAGCTTCATTGTTTCTCAGACTTTTCAGACCTATGACCCATCTCTAGTCCAAATATGCATTCTTAATTTTTTTAATTAATTAATTTTAATTAATGACTTCTTAATTTTTGACCATATGTAGTAGTAGTGTAGCGGTAGTGCTGCTGCAGGCTGTAATCTACTAGTGGGTCCCAACCCACCAACTGAAGGTCAGTGTTCCAGGAGAATGGTAAACCTATCCAACGTTCAGATTTTTATACTAATGGGTGTGTTAGACTATGTGTGAACCAGTAATGGTTCCAGAGTTGGCAAGGATGGGCATTTGCCAGGGCCCCAAAATCAGCGGAGAGTTCACCTACCTAACAATGCTACCATTTCCACTTTGCACAGAAGACTGGATGCCATCTAAGAAAATTCTCAGTTTCCATGAACCACCTCTTCCAGGTTGGCAGGGGACACTGAGGATAGCATGCCTGAGTGCCCCAAAGTCCTGAAATCAGCACTGGCATTAACCAAATATCAACTTTACATATGTACTACATTCATATGCCACCTTTTCACTAAAGCACTCAAAGTAGTTTGCAATTTAAAAAGAAAGGGGAAGGAAAATGAGAATGAGAAATTTCTCCTTCATATGGCTACGTAAAGAGGTGACATCATCCTTCCCCAACCTGGTGCCCTTCAGATGTTTTGGACCACAACTCCCAGGGTACCTGACCATTGGCTATGCTGGCTGGAACTGATGAGAGTTGAAATCCAAAGCTTCTGGAGGGCACCAGATAGGGGAAGGCTGGTTTACATAATGATGGAATGGGATGGTCACTGCAGGAAACAGTTCTGGAAGTAGAGGAACCAAATGGCAGCTGGTCTCAGCTCAGCTCACAGAGGGAGCTGCATTATTTCATGTGTCCCAGTCAGACAGCCACCTGGAATGAGTAGTGATGGAGGCAGTTCTGAGAGTGGAGCAACCAAATATACAGATGCATATATTCTGAGGTTTTCTTTGTTTTTGTTTTTTAAATAAAAAGTAATTAAGGTAAAAGATGAAATGTTAAGCCACTGTATGTGGAAAGGGTTGATGTCTATAGTGTAGTACTTTCAATTTAATAAAATGGTGAGACTGTAGGGTACTTTATAACATGAACAGTAATTTGCTCATTCTACCTTTACCTATGTAGGTTAAATGAAAATAAAGCATCGAGACAGCGAAATCTTACATTTTATAACCATATTAAATTGTATTTTTATCTGCAGTAATAAAAGGCCCATCTCAGCTCACAGTGTAAAATCCTGAAAGGTCTTCAACATCTTGATTCAGGGTTGTTAGCTATAGAAGCATAATATCCGAGAGAGAGAGAAATGTCTAATTGTTGAATCTCATGTTGAATAAGTAGATTGGTTGCCTGTTCTGAAAAGTAGTGAATCTATATGCTGCGCATTCAAAAGGAAATGAGACCAAAACCACATGCCTAAATTCCATTATCTGGGGCCCATCTACATGGGGAATTTACTGAGGTGCTACTGCACCTCACACACCAGCATGATACATGATGCAACCTCCATTCCACATTAACCATGGGTTTTCTTGACATAAAACCTGTGGGCGGCGACTTGCCTGCATTTTGGGACTCAGTGTGTTGTAAGTCTGCAGTGGGTGCTACTCGGGGTGGGGGTGGGGCGTAGGAATGACTTCAGCACTGCAAGTACATTAGGTAAGGGTGGACCTGACAGGAATGGAAGGAGTTAACCCTTCCTGTTGGCTTCACCCTCTGTGACGAGTGTGTGTGTGTGTGTGTGTGTGTGTGTGTGAATGTGTACCTCCACATGATCACCCCTTCAAATAAGCTTAATGAATGAGACACTGTTCTCTCCTTTGACTTTTTTCTTTGCCTCAAGGAACAACTAGTTGGCACCAATAATTGCTCACGAGTAAATCACATTCTCTTCAATGCCTACTCCTGAGAAAGTCAGCATGTTGCTTTTGGGATGCCTTTTCTTTAAAAAAAATCATCCATGCACCACCACTTAATCTGTGAAGGCTTAATGAATATAAAGAAGGGGAGGGATGTCCCCAGAGGGAGAGAAGTTATTCCTGCAATGCTGCTTCTCCCCCTCCGTCCCTCTGCCTTCCTGATTCTCTCTGTTGTCCTCTGTCTTTCTCTGCCTCAAGGAAATACTAGCTGAAAATGTGCCTATAAACAGTGGAGCTCTCTGTGCTGATCTCGGCTATTTTGCAATCGGTGGGGGAAGGGGAGGCGGGGAGAGGATCTCTTTGCCTTTTCCTGCAGTCCCCTAATTCTACACACACGCGCGCATGCACACACGCACACGCACACACACTGCCCTAAGAGTTTTGGCATGCACTTCCTGGTCCACGGCTGATCTCTCGGGGAGCCCTAGGCTGGGTGGCTGAGGTCAGTAGCAGCAATGGTTTTTAAATCTCCCCAGTGTTTGGGATGACATGTTTTTTAAATCTCTGCTCGTTCACTGTTTTGCACTTCCAGAGCTGTGAATAACACACACACCTCTCACACGGTTCTGCTCAGTGGAACAGGCTGAAAAGGCCAGATAAGCATGTCTGCTCAGAAGTAAATCACATTGTCTTCAATTGCACTTACTCAGTACGGGAGGGGAAAGAGGTGTGGGGAATTGGGGATTGCTTTGCCTTTTGTTTTCGGTCTCTCTCCGCTGATCCGCTGCAGTGGACTTGTTGTTACGTTTAATGACCGTAAAGAAGGAAGCTTTTTGATGCCTTTTGTGTTCAATCTCCGCTTATCTGCTCCTGCGAACCTGCACTTAAGTTTAGTGACTTGTTGATGCTATGAAACTCCACCTACATATGCCCAAAGTAATACAGTTTCTTATGCAGTCTGCCACGCAAAAGCGGTTTTTTCCTGTCATGTATAAGCCGCTTTAATTGGCTGTGTGTGCCACCAGAGAAGCAAATACTAATGGATGAAAACGTGGTTTTAAACTGAACTGCACTGGAAAACGTCTCTGTGTACATGGGGCCCTGGATTAAGGGACCAATGCTATAAAACATGGCTTGAGAACCTGGCGCCCTCTAGATGTCATTGGATTCCAACTCCCATTATCCCAAAATGGCATGGGGCAATGCCCGGGGACTATGGGAGTTGTAGTCCAACAACATCTGGAGGGTCAGGTCCCCCACCCCTGCTATAAAATAGCATTTAAAGAATACTTTGCTGCATTGTTTATTGCTGTTCTCAGAGGATTGCAAAATACTTTTTTCCTTACAAAAAGCAAAAATATGACTAACTCTTTTTTTTATAGGCAAAGAAAAGCAACATTTCCTGGTGTTTATCTCTCTGCCCTTAGGCAGAAAATCAGTACTCACCTTCAACAGGGCTACATGTCAGAACCTGACACTAGTGTAATATGACCCTCAACACACACGGAATGTGTATTTTTTATGTATCAAAAAAAAAATTGCTGGATGGCAATCTTCAGGAAGCAATTTTTATGCAAGTCCTTTTTATCTTTGACTATTAGCCTCAATTCAGACATAATATTCAATTTCTTTGGAGATTGGGAACATGCTGCAATTGCAGACTAGTACACCCTCCACCAGGCCACCTCCCCAAATGTGTGAGCACTTAGGACCCCTAACAGCTTCCCATTTTCTAGGTTCAAAGTGTTTTCCCAGTTCTAGTCTCAAGTATCCCAGCACATTATCTTTCGAATCAAACCAACCAATTTTTATTTTTTTTTAGCATTTAATAACTTTGCTGGAATGTGAGCATCCATTACAAAAGAGGAATGAAAGATAGAAAGATCGCTTTCAAATGGAGGGTTACAACTTATGGAGACTGATGATTAATCTTCGGGCACAACAACACATTACATGTAGTTCCATATTTGGGGGGCGGGGGATCTTTTTTAAAAAACAAAAACTGAGGCTGGGATTTGAAGTGGAAGACCAGCACAGAAGAAGAGGGCTTCTGAACCTTTGTACCATTTTTCCTGCTGATTTTTAACCACTCCAACAGGCTTTTACTCCTGGGCTGCATCTAACATGGCACCGATTTCATTGTTTGCTCGGTAGAAATTGTGCAGTATTAGCACTGTGAATTAACAACTGGAGTGGTAGATGGGAAGATTAAAGTGGGCTTCCCAAGCTGGGAAGAGCAGAGAGTGCAGAACTGGGGAGGAGGGTGCGCGACTAGCATTTAGGACGTGCTTGCGAGTAGACATAACAAACCCCGCATACACATTTCTGAGGTGGCCAGGCAAGCAGGCAGCCTACCTCCAGCGACTGAGCAGGCACTGAGAACATGAAATGCTTTTGAGTACATGTTTATCAAAACCATCCACCCTGGTACCCACCCCTTCTCAACTTCGCAACTTCGAATCAACAGGCATCCACCGTTTCTCAGCTGTGTTCCTTTGTAGCTGCATGTCTCCACTCTCAATAAGTTACCTCCCGGTAGACATGTTTGCCCCTCTGCTCTCCCTTCACCCCCGCCACAGGCTACTTTCCCTTCCACCAGTCAGCACGGCTTCCACCAGCCTGCCTCTTCATGCCTTTAACTGCGGAGCTGTGAAAGAGGAGGGACACCACTAACAATGCTGCCATTTCGATCCTAGGAAGGGACAGACAGTTCAACCCCCACAGTGAACCCAAAGCAAGTGAAAACTTTGCAGCAAATGGACTCTGAGAAAACCTGGATTTCTCCCTGAAAATTATGATTGGGCTGCGAAGCGGGGACTGCGTCATCTGTTGCAAAGATCTTTCCTTTGAAGCAGCACCGGCCGGGGCAAATGGCTCATGTAGATGGTGCAAGATCAGGGAATTGTTTTGAACCGAAAATGACACAAGGGGAAAAGGTTAAGACACACACCCCCATAACAGTTTTCAAATTGTAGACTCAACACTGCATTGTGTAAATAAAAAGAAGCCCACTAGCTAGTACATCAAGAGATCGTTATAATTACAAAAGTCTCTTTGCCCCCTTCTGATGCTGTTCAAAATCCTCTTGGTGGTGGTAGCATGGTAGGAAATTATGTACACTGGCAGACCAGCCAACAATGTTCCATTGAATGCTGGTATCAAAGGGTATGAAACTTGGCATTGATGAGGGAAAATATCATACATAGAATTCACATGATGAAGTAACTTGTTAAACAGGACTCTTCTTATTCTACTTAATATCCTTTTATTACTTTTGTGAATCCAAATAGATAAGGGAAGCACCCGCCACCTCCACAGCAATCGTTTTGTAAAGATAAACATTGTTGATATCTGAGTAGATGACATTACTCATGTGCTTTTTTAAAACATACTATGGATCTCTTTTAGATATACTTTTTTGAGATTGTGTTGTTGACCACTTCGTTATAGTTTATTAGAAACGTGTTAGTGTTAGAAATGTGTTTGTATTGTATTCTTTTCTTAATCTATATCACGATGACAGCTCAACATCTGTAAACTGGATGAAGGTAACTTAATAAAAGTTTTTTAAAACAAATAATAATTTCACCCCCAAAATTGTAGAACTTCACATAACAAGTAGTTCAGCCCTAATATGAGCAAAAGAAAATAACAGTGAGCAAATCAGAATAAAGAAATGTGTGTGAATTAAACATTGAGAGTGGCTGACAATTCAGTGATCACTATATCTCACTAGTTAGCAATAGGATTTGATATTAAATTTAATAGAAGGTGGATCCAAAGGAGGCCTTCTATTCACAGAAGGTGATTTTCCATTCACAGAAGGAGTCATCCATTCAGAGAAGGGGGCTTTACATTCATGGAAGAATCCTTTCATTCACAGATGAATACATTTGGATCCAGTCCTTCCCTTTGGATACAACCCTGAATTTCCCTAATTAAATGGAAGAAAGAATGATTTAAGATTTTTTTCTGAGTTTGGACAAAACTGAGACAGAATATCATTTCCAATTCTGGTAGACAGCTGGGTTATCCAACCCCAGGGAGTCAGCTCATAGAAGAGGCTGCTATTGATCGTCTCCCTTTATAGGCTAAAGCAGCAGATTTAGCATATTAAAAGTGAAACCACAGAAATTGCCCCAAATATGTCAATTTTGGTCTTGATTCTTGAGATTTCCTCACAGCTGCAATTTACACCCCAAAAGATAAAGAGGTCAGACATTAGCTTCCTGTGAGGCCTTGTAACTCAGTAGTAGAGCACATGCTTTGCCTACACAAGGTCCCAGGTTCAATCCCTGGCATCTCCAGGTAGGACTGGGGGAAACCATGTGTGAAACCCTGGAGAATGACTGCCAGTCAGTGTTGACAGTACTGCAGTAGATGGACCATTGATCTGATTCAGTATAAGGCAGCTTCCTATGTTCATATGACAGGTATATTGGAGTTGTATAGCAGTCTCCTACTATATAGAATATTGCTTTCATCCGCAATTGCTGAAAGCATTGTCAAAGCAAATGTCTGAGCTAGGTCACATTATCCTGTGAATGGGGGGCAATTCTAACAGCTAAGGGTGAAGACAGATGCATGTTTTAAGTAAATGGAAGTGCTTTGAACATACATTCATTGCATTTTTATTAGCAGGCTACTTTGTCCCAAGCAGTGAATGTGTATCCATTCCACTTTTACCACCGTTGAAATGCTGCCTTCCCCATAATGTGACTTAACATAATATGAATCATTCCTATTATCTCTGATTTTCATATTCCTCTGAGCAAAAGTAGAGTTGCAGTGCCAAGCATAGCTAGTCCGATCTAATGATGCTAAAATGGCTGCCAGAAGCAACAGGACATATCTATTGCCAGAAGCAACAGAAGTAAGAAAGAATGTCCTTTCTGCCTTCCATAGTTTCTGAAACCATAGTTTAGCATTATGCCTGAATCATAATGGTTCAAATGAACCAGGATTGCCTTGAGGCCATGATTTGAAGTGAGTTTGCAAACTATGGAGTGGGGCAACCCTGCTTAGCTCCAACTGTAGTTAGTTCTGAAGCAGATCAAGCACTAACTATGGTTACTGAAACCACAGAAGGACCTACTTAACACAACGAGGGGGGGGTATGGAAGGAGCATGAGAGCCTGTTGCACTTTCTGAAATGGTTTTGGTTTGAAGATCAGGGAATGTAACATCTGAATTGAGCCACTGACTGTGAGTAACTAAGGGCCAATCTACATTGCGCCTGCCATCGCAATGAAGTCAGTGCACTCTCTGGTTAAATGCACTCGAATTAAAACGTGATTATCCACACTCACCCTCTTTCCCCATTCCAGTACCTCCTCAAATGCGCAAGCATGGTTCACACTCCAGCGCCATGCTGTTTTCCTGCTTTCAAGGAAGGCTGCTCTCATTGGAGGAGTGGCAACTCTTCCTGTTTCAGCCAATACCCTGCCCACCGTCCCTCTCTTCCCCTATCCCTGTGTGTGTGTAGGGATGGCGCGAGCATCGAGTTGGGGCTCAAAGCCCAGCGAGAAGTTGCCACTCCGCCCCCTCCCTCAGACTCCCTCAGCAAGGGGAAGAAGGCAACGCCTCTTGTCCTCCCCACATCATTGCTACAGCGGCAGTGGCGCGGGGGAGGCTGGTCGTTTTCTGCAAGTTTTCTTGGCCATAGGGAAAACAACCACCTTGTCCCTTGCCGCCGCCACTGTAGCAGGTGGGGGTGGAGGGAAGAAGGAGGCACCTATCCTCTTCTCCCCTCCCACCTGCTGGAGGCCAGGGTGAGAGGCTGGGGGGGGTCAGCTGAGGCTCTTTTCCCTGCGCCAGCCCTTGACAGCCAGCACGAGGAAGAAGGGCACCTGCTACTGATAGGCTAGCATAGCTTCCTCAGCACTGGAAGTTTTGTCACCAACCAGCAGAGGGCTGGGTATGCACGCACTTGTCTGATCTCGGAAGCTCAGCAGGGTCAGCCCCGGTCAGTATTTGGATGGGAGACCACCTGGGAATCAGGCTTTTTGCACTGAGCAGGGGGTTGTTCTATCCCTTCAAATGACACTAAGTTTTACCTCCTTCTATCCCCTGTTTTGTTTGTTTGATTTTTTTAATTAAGGCATTATCTTCAAAGAAGTGAATCTTCGAAGAATCATAGCTTCTCCAGCATGATTGCTCCACAGACAAGCCCAGGCAAGCATAAATGTTTTCACAGTCCCATCCATGCTCGCTACACGGAAAGAAAAGCACACACATATCCAGGCAGACAGTCCTCAGTGTCCATGGACTAACATCGATAAAAATGTCTGTGGACTATTTTAACATCATCCCATGAGCAGTGGACATTTTTATTGATATTAGTCCATGAATAGTGATGACTGTCTGCCTGGATAGAATCATAGAATAGTAGAATAGTAGGGTTGGAAGGGGCCTACAAGGCCATCGAGTCCAACCCCCTGCTTAATGCAGGAATCCAAGTCAGAGCATCCCTGACAGATGGCTGTCCAGCTTCGTCTTGAAGGCCTCCAGTGTGGGAGAGCCCACCACCTCCCCAGGTAATTGGTTCCATTGTCGTATTGCTCTTACAGTCAGGAAGTTTTTCCTGATGTTCAGCCGGAATCTGGCTTCCTGTAACTTGAGCCCATTATTCCGTGTCCTGCACTCTGGGATGATCAAGAAGAGATCCTGGCCTTCTTCTCTGTGACAACCTTTCAAATACTTGAAGAGTGCTATCATATCTCCCCTCAATCTTCTCTTCTCAAGGCTAAACATGCCCAGTTCTTTGAGTCTCTCTTCATAGGGCTTTGTTTCCAGTCCCCTGATCATATTTGTTGCCCTCTCTGAACCCTCTCCAGTTTGTCTGTATCCTTCTTAAAGTGTGGTGCCCAGAACTGGACACAGTACTCCAGATGAGGCCTAACCAGTGCTGTGTAGAGGGGAACTAGTACTTCCCGGGATTTGGAAGCGATGCTTCTATGAATGCAGCCCAAAAGAGCATTGGCCTTTTTTGCAGCCACATCACATTGTTGGCTCATATTCCGCTTGTGATCCACAACAATTCCAAGATCCTTCTCGCTTGTAGCGTGGTTGAGCCACGTATCCCCCATCTTGTAACTGTGCATTTGGTTTCTTTTTCCTAGGTGCAGAACTTGGCATTTGTCCCTATTAAATATCATTCTGTTGTTTTCTGCCCAGCGCTCCAGTCTATCCAGATCACTTTGAATTTTGTTTCTGTCTTCCAAAGTATTAGCTATCCCTCCCAATTTTGTGTCATCTGCAAATTTGATCAGCATTCCCTGCACCTCCTCCTCCAAGTCATTAATAAAAATGTTGAAGAGCACTGGGCCCAGGACTGAGCCCTGCGGTACCCCACTCGTTACCTCACCCCAGTTTGAGAAGGTCCCATTGATAAGCACTCTTTGAGTCCGATTCTGTAGCCAACTGTGGATTCACCGGATCGTTGTTTCATCTAGCCCACTTTGAGCTAGTTTGCTCATCAGGATATCATGGGGCACTTTGTCGAAAGCTTTGCTGAAGTCGAGGTATATGATGTCTACAGCATTCCCACGGTCTACAAGGGAGGTTACTTGATATGTGTGCATGTTTCTTTTTGTGCTGTGAGCATGGAGGGGACTGTGAAAAAAATTATGCTTGCCTGGGCTTGCCCAGGCAAGTGTGCAGAGCAATCAAGCTGGAGAAGCTACGATTCTTTGAAGATTCGCTTCTTCAAAGAATCGCTACTTTGAAGATTTGACAATAATGCCTTAATTAAAAAAAAAAAAAAAAGCCGAAGCAGGGGATAGAAAGAGGTAAAACTTAGCGTCATTTGAAGGGATAGAACAACCCCCTGCTCAGTGCAGGAAGCCTGATTCCCAGGTGGTCTCCCACCCAAGTACTGACCAGGGCTGACCCTGCTGAGCTTCTGAGATCAGATGAGCACATGCACATCCAGACCTCTGCTGGTTGGTGATAAAACTTCCAGTGCTGAGGAAGCTGTGCTAGCCTATCAGTAGCCAGAAGACCATATGCGGGCATTGAGAGCTGTGATTGGACAGGAGAGAAATACAAACACCGCGGTATATGGGCAGGTATGGGAGGGGACTACGACCTTATATGGTGATGAACACAGAAGAGCAGACCATATGAATGGGAAATACCGGAATATCAGGGTATTGAAAGTGGTAGCAGGGAAGCGGGAAATTGCAGTTCCAATACGAACTGGGGAGGCGTAATGTGAAAGACGGGCAACAAAAGTTCATTGGAAATGTAAAAAAACATAAGTGTAGATTGGCCCTAAATTAGCCCAACCAGATGTGTAAAATTGCTTTGAATAAATTACTCTTGCAATGTACTTCACTCATTTACTACTTATTTAATTAACACATTTATACCCTGTGTGTCAGTGCAAAAACCCACCCATGGAGGCTTACAAAAATGTAAAACAAAGTAAATAGTAATTTAAATACAGTTTAAACAATCAAAAGAACAAGATAAAAACAGCAGCAGCTAATAATCAGCATACATAAGAAATCGATAAAATGTTGTGTGAAACAGGACTGTTTAAAAGGTCCATTAAAGGCAGATATAGACAAGGCCATAGAAACTTCTCTAGGGAGAGAATTCCATAGATGTGTGACCACTGAAAAAGCCCGGACTCTGGTACCCGCCAATCTGATGGACCTTCGTGACAGGCCAGAGAGCAGGGCATTCTAATAGGTTGTCCATCTATTACACAGCTATTCAATACTAAATATGTTACTTCACAGTTACAGTACACTTGGGAGCAGACTTCAGACATATGTTCTGGTGGGGGAACTCTTCTCTGAAATATAAAAGGTAACGTAGGAAGAAGCCCTGAGATATTGCAAAGTTTAGTAATGGTAAGACTGGTAACATTACACTGTTAAGTTTATGACACTAAAAATGGATCTAGGAAAATTGTATCCTAGGAACCTTTGGTTGTTCATTAGCCAATGTTATGGCAAACAAAATGTTGGGGAAATTATTTTAACTTACTTCAGGTGGCAAAATATTTTGAGCCCTCCCTATGTCGTTGCCACCAAAAACAAAGAGCACATGGACTCCTGACTGAACCATTTGTTCGATTTTTTTAACTATTCTAAACTCTTCGTTTTCAGTTGGAATCATCAGCATAGTTAAAATTGCCCAGGTGAAATATGTAGCTTGTTTGCCATTAACCACTGCTTTTCCACAATGCACATGTACTATGCAACATTAGTTAACATCATGAAGGGAAGGGGAGGGCAGGGGCAAATGATTCAGAGAACAAAGGAAGGAAGAAGACGTCTAGCTCCTAATTTGCAAACAATGGCTTCCACCCAGTCTGTTGATTCTTTGTGCTAGCAGGAAGTATGAGGTGGCGGCGCTCGATTTTTGCTGATCCCCACCCACTGTAGCTCTCTGGTACCCTCCAAAAGCTGGACAGAGCTTCTTCTTAGAACAGAAGGTTAGGGGACTTGAGGGCCATGGGACTTTCTGGATATCTCATGGAGGGCTGCAGGAGGTAAAGGAAACAGCAAAAATCTGGTACCTCACCTTATGAGAGCAGAAGCACTTTCCACTTGCACACTGCCACTGAACATAGTCTTATAGGCCTACTTGGCTAATCAATCATGTTTGTTCCCTTCAAATATTTCCCTTTTCATTAGGGTATCACAGTGGTATATTGTCATAGTGGTATAACTCCATTCCTTGAAATGTTGTGATAGTAAAATAAAACATCCTCTGTTTACTTCGCTAAGGCAGCATACCATGTGAAGGATTAAGCTATATAAGAAAAACTATCTGAACAGTAGGAAATGTGGAAAGGTTCATATTTTGGGCCCCATTTAGGTGATTCTTACACAGCCATTCTTAGAACATTCTTATGGCTTTCGGTCATACTGTCTCAATAACTGCAAGTTGTTGTTATTGTTCAGTCGTTCAGTCATGTCCGACTCTTCGTGACCCCATGGACCATAGCACACCAGGCTTTCCTGTCCTGCGCTCTCTCCCGGAGTGTGCTCAAGTCCATATTCATTGCACTGGTGATGCTATCTAGCCATCTCATCCTCTGCTGTCCCCTTCTCCTTTTGCCTTCAATCTTTCCCAGCATCAGGGTCTTTTCCAGTGACTTTTCTCTTCGCATTAGGTGGCCAAAATATTTGAGCTTCAGCTTCAGTATCTGTCCTTCCAACGAGCAGTCAGGGTTGATTTCCTTTAGGCTGGACTGATTTGACTTCCTTGCAGTCCAGGGGACTCGTAAAAGTCTTCTCCAGCACCACAGTTCGAAAGCATCGATTCTTCGGCGCTCAGCCTTCCTTATAGTCCAGCTCTCACAGCCATACGTTGCTACTGGGAAAACCATAGCTTTGATTATACGAACCTTTGTCGGCAAGGTGATGTCTCTGCTTCTTGCTATGCTGCCTAGGTTTGCCATAGCTTTCCTCCCAAGGAGCAAGCGTCTTTTAATTTCATGGCTACAGTCACCGTCTGCGGTGATCTTGGAGCCCAAGAAAATAAAATCTGTCACTGCTTCCATTTCTTCCCTTTCTATATGCCAGGAAGTGATGGGGCCAGATGCCATGATCTTCGTTTTTTTAATGTTGAGTTTCAAACCAGCTTTTGCACTCTCCACTTTCACCCTCAAGAAGAGGCTCTTGAGATCCTCTTCGCTTTCTGCCATTAGGGTGGTATCGTCTGCGTCTCTGAGGTTGTTGATAATTCTCCCGGCAATCTTAATTCCGACCTGTGATTCATCCAACCTGGCGTTTCTCATGATGTACTCTGCATATAAGTTAAAAAGGCAGGGCGACAATATACATCCTTGTCGTACTCCTTTCCCAATTTGGAACCAATCGGTTGTTCCATGTCCAGTTCTTACTGTTGCTTCTTGACCCTCGTACAGGTTTCTCAGGAGACAGGTAAGGTGGTCTGGTACTCCCATTTCTTTAAGAATTTGCCACAGTTTGTTGTGATCCACACAATCAAAGGCTTTAGCATAATCAATGAAGCAGAAATAGACGTTTTTCTGGAATTCTCTTGCTTTCTCCATGATCCAGCGAATGTTGGCGATTTGATCTCTAGTTCCTCTGCCTCTTCGAAACCCAGCTTGTTTCGAAACCCACCCAAGGCAGGTGGGGACAAAGGCAAAAGGGGTAGGGTCAAACACACACACACAAATGCCAGTATATTTTAGCTTAAAGCTCTTGCTAGGAACAAAGCTAGTGCTGTGCCAAAAATTTCTCCCACATTTTTTCACCCATTCGCATTCAATTTGATAGAAAAGAAATGGCTTTCAAAAAGAAATTCAAAGGAGGAGACAATTTGGAGAAATTCTGATGGGCTGGATGTGGGGTTCTTGTGCTTACCTTACTTATGAGGTGGCTGAGAGGTGTGCGCAATTGTCCTGTCTTTCATTATACAGTCATCTGTCTTGCAGCCTGTAGTCTCCCCAGCTTTCTGCACTTCAATTAAAGCCATCATGAGGAAGACATCGTGAGGCAATTCCTCCAATTTCAGAAAGTGCAGGTGGCCTGGGAGGTTGCAGAGCAATGGAAAGATGTGTAATAGAGAAAGAAAACACACACAGCACCCTCAACCACCTCAGAGTGATTAGGTAAGCTCAAAAATACCAGCAAAAGAAATTCAAAATTCTGCCTCAGAAGAGTGGAAGCTTCTGCTGTTGCCACTTACAGAAGAAGTGCAGTAAACCCAAAACTCTTCGGAAGAAAGAAAGAACCTGGGCTACAACCCCTGCCCATAGTGAGCCCTATCTGTGAGAAACTGTTGGAGAATTTCTCCTCCCCTAGAAGAAATTTGGTCAAATTGTCCCCCCAGGTTCTCTGCCCACAAATAGGCTGGAGAATTTTGAGGGGCCATTTGTGCACAGCTCTAAACAAAACCTTAGGAGAGGCATTTCAACCTTTTAGAATGGGGAAAAATGCACAAAAGCTGAGAAACTACCAAACAATAAGTGGTTGGGGGAAGTATGGGGGGGATGGGTGTGGCCCTCTGAGGAACCCCAGGGGGGCAGATTGGGAGCCCAGGAAGGCCAGATTTGGTCCCCAAGCCTGAGGTTCCCCATCACTAATGTATAGGATTCTGACGTTAGATATTTAACTCTCCGTAGTATGACACAATGAGGTGATATTTAAAGAGCATTTCCGGAACTCTGTCTTCAGATTTGACGTTCCAGAACTGATCCTTTTTTTATTGAACAAGCTTGATATAGATAAGAGCTAAGCTGAATATGCTCCATTGCTTTTACATGCAACATACTGATACATACATTTCATTATTTCAGATGGTTAATCTCAAACATATTGCTGCATCTGTGAGTCATGAAGCCTAGCTCTTTCCAGGACACATTAAAATTAGTCACTTACCAGCGCAGTGTACGGCAGAGGATGAGATGGCTAGATAGCATCACGGATGCAATGAATATGAACTTGAGCACGCTCCGGGAGAGAGCGCAGGACAGGAAGGCCTGGCGTGCTATGGTCCATGGGGTCACGAAGAGTCGGACACGACTGAACAACAACAACCACACCACAGGAGGGTTTCTTTCTTATGATTTCTTTCTTGAGGGGGCATGTATAAATTCAAAATTAGGTCAGATTACTATCCGTTGTCAGTCAGAAGAGTTTCTACCAGTTCATGGTCATCCTTGATGGATTTTCAAAGCTATATCTTCATATATATATGTATGAAGAAAATCTTGACCATCCATTCTCCAAGTCCATACACTGAGGGCATGCACTGAATTATCCTTGTTGGAAATTCACCAGAGCCTGAGCCTAAACAACCTCATAGCAGGTGGCCTGATAGGGAGTGGGGGGGGGGGATCTTTAATATTGTTTAGGATTTTATTTTCTTATTAAACAATGCAAACATAACATTTTATGTTATATTTTTATCCTGTTCTATTAAACTGCACATGCAGCTGAGTTCTACTGTCAGTGGAAGGCAGTGATTTGTGAACAGAAGCCAACAATGGAAAACCACCTCCCAGTGTTTGCAATATACAGCTACTTAGGCACACAAGTTTAGAGTTAATTTTTTATTAGACACGATACAGCTAAAATTATGCACTTTTAAGCTCTTGTTGATTTCAAAAAGAAAGTTACGCACATGGTTAATTTCAGCTGGATTATGCTGATACTTTGGGCAGTATCCAGTGCTGCCACTCTGCTTCTGCTGTATGTGTTGCACCAGCAGAACCTACCACTAGCACAACAGGAAGCTATATCCTAGACCAACCCCAGAAATGAGCCAAAATGCTTGTTTCCTAAACAGACCTGGTTGGTGGAGCTCCCTTTTGCTAGCCTCACTGACCTGGTCCATTCTGGAAATGAGCATTTCGACTCATTTCTGGTTGCTTTAGGAAGGTACTAGCTTCCCATTGCACTAGTAGTGGGTATCACTGGGCCGTGGGCAGCAAAGAATCATAGAATACTAGGGTTGGAAGGGGCCTATAAGACCATCGAGTCCAACCCCCTGCTTAATGCAGGAATCCAAGTCAGAGCATCCCTGACAAGTGGCTGTCCAGCTTCATCTTGAATGCCTCCAGTGTGGGAGAGCCTACTACCTCCCTAGGTAATTGGTTCCATTGTCGAAATTTTTCCTAATGTTCAGCCGGAATCTGGCTTCCTGTCACTTGAGCCCATTATTCTGTGTCCTGCACTCTGGGATGATCAAGAAGAGATCCCAGCCTTCCTGTCTGTGACAGCCTTTCAAGTACTTGAAGACCACTATCATATCTCCCCTCAGTCTTCTCGAGGCTAAACAGTCTTCTCTTCTCAAGGCTAAGCAGTCTTCTTGAGGCTAAACATAGGATACTGCCCTTAGCTGCTAAACATGGTCCAACCTCTCTTGAGCTTTCATTATTAAAAAAAAGTAAATTAATTAACACCAAACTATTGATAAGTACTCTGCAGAAATCTTTTAAATAACAGGATATGACGTATTTTACTCAACTGATACCCATCTGAAGAGTATAAAGTGAATGGGGAGAGAGAAAAGGGGATAGAGTGGCAAAAAGGGAGAGGGGGAGAGAAAAGGAAGGGGTGATAGAGCAAGAAAGGGAGAGAGAAGGGGAGAGCATGTGTGAGAGACAGAGAATGGGAAGAGAAAAGGGGAGATAGAGCGAGCAACTGAAAGAGAGAGAGAAGAAAGGAAGGAAGGAACAAAGGGGAGAGAGAGAATTTGATTTGACCCCACCCACTTTTGGCTTTGGCCTCACCTATTCTTGGCTTTGGCGCTAACTGCTTTTTGCTTTGGCCCTGCCCGCCACTCGTTAACACATGAGCAAATGCAGCCCTTAGGCTGAAAAAGTTTCCTCACCCCTGATTTATATAACCTAGTTGTTGAAACTGCTATGCTCCATTCACAGCCTGCCTCAGTCAGATGACAGGTGGAAAAGAAATAATAGCTAACACTGTTAAGTTTACAAGCCCCACTGTGTACCTTAGTCTATAAGTATGTATACGAATAATCCTCACAGCTTTTACTGTACTTGCCTTCACATCACTTCTAGATAGCTAAACAAAGTCACCCAAGTGTTTAGATTTATTATAGATTAGTACATAAAACACAGATAACCTAAGTGACTTGTTAAAAGTCACATAAAGTCACTTGGTAAAAATGTACCAGCATTTTGCATTTTCCATCACTGCATTATATATCCACTTTAGTATCTAGAGTTGGATATCATTTGTGGCAGATCAGGTAAGCTCTTTCAACTGCCTTTTCCACTTTTTTAAAAAAAAAATTAAGCTGCTTCTATGTTTTCCCTATAAAATCAGATTGTGATATGTAAAAGGATTATATTTAAGAGTGAAGCCTTGGCTAGTATCCACGTTTCCTTAATGATTTGCAGTAGGGCTGGTATGAATAGCCTAAACACTTTTTTTTTTTTAAGAAAAAAAAACCTTGCAACTCTGATAAAGCCACAACCAGCTGTGCTACCAAAAACTTTTGAAGTGAACCATGTATTTGAATTGCTTGAAATACACAAATACCTATACAAAATCCCAGGAAAGAACTGGGAGGAAATGTCTTACTCTCTGTGTCACAAACTCAGATATATTTTACAGATCTCAGTGTTTTAAGGATCACAGACTTACATTCTGATCTTATAGATACATTTAATTGTTAAGACACATAGGGCTCCTTCACACTGGGCTTTTATCCTGCGATTGAGATTGGTCCTTCATGGAAGTGTGCAGGCTCTTTACATGACGCAGTGATGATCCCAAGAATCTCCTGCTGCACTAAATGCCCTTTGTTCTGTTTTTAAATAGATTGCAGATAATGAGCTATCAAATTACCCTGTTGTGTTCTGCTTCAGTTTCCTCTGTGAAAAGAGTTAAAGTAGCAAGAAGAGGAGTGAGATCAGTGAAAGATAATGGAAGACTCAGATACAGGCAGAAGGAGGGGGAAGGGGTGGGGGGAAAGGAAGAACGTGAAAAAGGGAATCATGATTCTGTATTTAAAACAGAAGCAGAAAGCCCCGTTTTAAATGTAGGATTTTAGGCTGGTGTAGAGATGCCCGTAGGCCACATTCAGAAATAACAACAAACCATGGTTGGATAATGTGCGGCTACAAGCTTCAGGCTTGCGTACTCCTCCTCCCTCCCACGCCCTCTTATACACAAGGGGAAGAAATATGAAGCTTTAATTCATGGAGCCATTCCTGGTTTGATATCTAACTGAACTCACTGAAGTTTGCACAAGCCACAGTTTCCCATTTTTTGGACAAAATGGGAAGCTGCAGCTTGTTACAAACTGCAAATGTAAGTGTCAAATGTCCTCCTCTTAGGCATAAAGGGTGCAGCATGTAAGCCAGAAGCTCATTGCAGCACATTCTTGTAACAGCAAACCATCTGAGTTTGGCCACTGAGTGACTTGTGCCAACATATCAACAATAATGACACCCAAAAATCTTTTAGGCTATGCTTCCTGTCAAGTTACAATTTGGTTGTGATTATAACATATAATGTGTATTATCCAGGCCCCACATACCTAGTTACTGTTGGATTGAGTGCTGCACAATATAAAATAGGGAACAGTTAGATTAGGGAATAGCTAACCTGTGTATTGGTGTTTCTGTGCCAGATTTGAAACTGCAGAGCATGTTCAGGAAAGAGAATTTAGACTGGATGTTGGAGGTAGGAGATCTTCACATCATTTCTACATAGCTAAACAAAGTCATCCAAGTGTTTAAATTTATTATAGATTTATCTGCTCCTTATCTGCTTGCTGTCTCTCCTCCCCCACCCCCCATAAAAGGGAAAGCTGCTGAGACTGATTTGGAGTAGAGGAAGCCAGCAGATCCAAAACATACCCTCCCTCCACATCACTTCCCTGCTCCAGATTTCCCCTTATCGAACTGGATTTACTTAAAAAAAGTTAGGACACTATGTGGAGAATATGTCCTTAGGGTGGGGGCCTCTGCCCTAGGGCAATCCCACCTGTAGCTCCAAATCTGGAGATCACCCCTCACCACTGGGCAATCCCTCCTTTTACTTGCTGCCATCATTAAACTACACCCCTTTATTTAAAATACACCTTTTCCCTAAGATAGCTGGTCATTAGGCGTGAGACAAAACAGATCAGCAGTTGCAGGACAGTAAACAAAGATATATAGTATTTTATTAAACAGAAATAAACAAGAAAGCTTATTATTTACGAATGTTGTTACATACAGTTACTTTTACCACCAATCAGGAGCTAGAACTCCAGTTCCTACCCCTAACTTTTGTAAACTGCCCAGACTGCTTTGGCTATGTGGCGGTATAGAAATATAATAAATAATAATAAATAACCAACCTTAAGCTAATTCCGCTATCAAGCTCCACCCCAGTCAACTCACAGGCCTAACAATGAGGGACTTGAAAGCCAGTCTTCTTTCTGGTCCAGTAGGACTTCCACCTGGAACTTTCAAGGCTTTTCACTAGGCTTCTCCTGAAGTCTTCAGTTTGGTCCAGCAGCTGCTCAGTCTTCAGAGTCTACCAGCAGCTGACATTCAGGCGTCAGCTCTTTCCTCTGAAGGCTGCTTCAAGAGTCTTCCTCTCCCCTCTTGCAGATCTTCCGATTCTTTCCTATGTGCTCTCAGCTCAGCCTCCTGGACTTGTAGCTGCTCTTCTTCCTGATTGATGTCTTCTTCAGGATCCCCAGCCTCTCACAAAGACATCTCTTGACTACTCTTCCTCAGGAAAACTCTTCTGTCAGACTCCTCCTAACAGACTCTCCCATCAGACTATTCTGTCAGACTCTTCCTGAAGACCTCCACAGCTCCTTATATTCACTCCAGTGGGAGCCCTCCTGTCAATCAGCTTTGGTGTGCCCAACATTCCATCACCCCACCTCTAGGTAGACTTAGGACCAATGGGCATCTTTAGAATTTAGTTATCCTCCAATCAGATAGTAACAAATCTGATCCTACCTTCCCATATATAAAACAGAAACCTGGCTTCATTTTCCTCTCAATGGTAACAGTAACTGCCAATTTTCCAGCACACCATTTAACTCTCCTTAGCCTCCAGCCCCCAGCAAAAAGCATACATTTTTCTTCCGCAGTTAACTCCTTCAGTTATTGAAACAAAACATAACAGTTAAACATCTCCCTCAGTTTTACCTCACTTTCTTCACATACCATTACATGCATTAGTATAGCCCCCTGTATGCATTATTTGTGTAAAGGAGTCTCCACCTGTAGAGGCAGAGTGGGGCTGTACCGCTGGTCCTACCGTCTATGTCATGTGGCATCTTCGACTCACCCCCTATGTCCACATATCTTTATTTTAAGATTTGGTGGTCAACAATTTGAAATACTGTTTCTAAAAATTCTACATCCTTTGATGAAATGGCAGTCAAGGACCACGAGATCCTGATATATTGTATTATTATTATTATTATTATTACCACCACCACCACCACCACCACCACCACATCAAAAACAGGAAGTTCCGATGATGGTGATGATGATGATGATAATGATGATGCTAAATCAGACCATTGGTCCATCTAGCCTAGTTCCGTTGAAACTGACTAGCAGTGGCTCTCCTGGGTCTCACACAGGAGTTTTCCATTCTGGCCCTTCCTGGAGATGCTGGGATTGAACCCGAGACCTTCTGCATACGGAGCATGTTCCCTACCACTGAGCTATAGCCCTGGTCTCCAGTTGACTGAGAGTTCCCAGGCTGATTTTGTGAAGTGCATAAATAATAAAACTGAACAGAATGGAAAATGATGTTGGGTGGGTTACATTATCTCTACATTGGGTAAATTAGGGAATGACCTTGTAAAATGTCAAAACAATCTACAGATGTGCAAAATATAAACTCAGCCTGCTTTTCTCCTCCCTGTGGGCATCTCATCAACCCCGGAACAGAGAGAGATTTCACCATGAGCAAGTCAAGTATATGCTTCAGATGACATTCCTTTTTTCTTTTCCTGCCCGCCAGCTGTTGTGGCAAAATCCTAAACATATAATCTTCTCAGCATTTACCTGAGAGACTAGGAATATTTTTTTGTATACAGAAGATGCCAGATGTTTGTATTTGTACAAGTACAAATTATTCCTTCCTCATTTATTTCAAGAAATCTGAGACATCCAAGGGGAATATTGCTAAATATTAAGATTGTTCACTGTTTGAAGATGAATGGCATGCCACTGCCACACTGAATAATGAGTACATGGGGAGATGAGTTACAAGATAATGGGTTGGATCCAGGATATGCCTTCCGTGAACGTAAGGGCTCCACTCTTCCCAAACACAACAGCTCACCCCATTCAGCAGGGTCCTCCAGCCTCTAGCATTTGCAGAGGGCCAGAGGAATAGTCGAAAAATCTCCTCTTGCCAGCCAGTTGCACGTGCCTAAATATGGATCCAACGCCATGTATTAAACTTTCCAAAACCCCAAATAAGCCAAGCTTCCTTTTAAGGCTTTGATTGTCCAAAAGAACAAGTCCTTTGGGGAGCTATTGGAACATGCTCCAGTTACTCTAGACATAAATGCGAATTGTGGCTGCTGGATATTTCCCAAGAGGTCACGATAATGAAAAAGGCTGAAAGTCTAATGACATAATAATGGGGAAAATATGTTTTACTTTTCCAGACAGCTTTCCTAGGAATGCAACAAAATAACAGATTGGTTACTATTGTGAAAAATCAGTGTTATTGATGCACCAGTGTATTTTTCGAATTTCCCAATATTGATGATGCAGATCAATAGACCTTGACGACTAAAGGTAGAGATGTGTCATGTGTCATTAACTATATGTTTGTTTACGTTGTCTCCACTTTTTTGCTCCTAAAATGGGAATAGAAATAGAGAACGTGTGACGCCATGGAGTCAAACACGTCTCACCAGCCACGAGGTGTTTGGCACGTCTCCTCCCACATCAGGTATCAAAAATAGGAGGTATCAAAAATAGGTTTATCATGTCCCTAGTGGGTTGCCACACGTCACTGGTAGGCTGTTTGGCTTGCCAATTGTGGAGGCCTGATCTAACTTCATAAGGCCACAGATCAAACCAATTACTGGGCTAAATCTAATGTTATGTGAGTGGAATTCTACGTGCTCAAAAGGAGTTTCCTATCCCCTCCTTCCTCCTGCGGCCCCTCACATGCCCCCAAATCTGCTGTGGAGGGTCCATCAACTCTCTGGAGCAGATTTGGAGGCTGCAGGGGGAGGGGAGATTTAATCCATTAGTGGCATCTGTTCCACTGGGAGAAGGACAGTATTGGATGCAACTCACAATTCCATATAGCGAAGAAAGCAACAAAACAACAGACACGCCTAGTTTAAACCAGGCACCACAGCGAGGTGGTAGTAATGGATTAGGATTCTGAGATGGTAGAATGGACAGTAGGTGCAGGTGGGTTGATAGTATCTCTGAATGCTCCCCTATATTAAAAACTCCAGACAAGTGAGCAAACCATCACAATAGGAAAAGGGCTGAGAAAGACCTTTTCTCCTTGCTGTGCTAGCTTTCCATTAGTAGAGAGTTTGTTTATTATGTGGTTTAATATGTAGTGGAGAATTAAAAAGTGGTATCCCTCCCCCCATCTGAAATAGTGATGTAGATATTTTAGATATTTTATCACCTCGTTCTGCTGCATGTGTAGATTGGGCCTCATTCTCTTCTTCAGAGATGGAACAGAAGGATGTATTGTTTAGCCATTTTAAATTTCCAGTTCATCTACCTTGTAGAAAAAAATGTACTTTAACACCACAGAAGAAACTGTGCAAGAATGTATCTGACATCCTAGAAATGTTATGTATCAGAAATGTTCTGGCTCTGAGAACATTACATATATTTTGAGGAAGGAACCATTCTTTCTGTATTGTTTATATGTTGTGTTCATAACCATTCAAGTTAGATTGATGGACACTGAATACTGTGGTGTTTTTTTTCTCTTCCCTAGTATTTCCAGAGGTTTGCCTCTGAAAATAAGTCTTTTCTCTCCTCAGTGACAGAAGGACAGATTATCTAGTACTTCAGCATGTCACAGTGTCCTGTACATTGCTGTTCACTGAGGCGACTTACTCAATTTTAGATGACAATGATCTCATGTCTTTTTCTATTCTACTCTCTATGCCTTGAATTTGAGGGCTCCTTCACACTGAGCTTTTATCCTGCGATTGAGATTGCTCCTTCACGGAAGTTTGCGGGCTCTTTACATGATGCCAGTGATAATTCAAGGCATCTCCTGCACTAAATGCCCTTTGTTCCATTTTTAAATAGATCACAGATAATGAGCTACCAAATTACCCCGTTGTGTTCTGAAGATGATCAGGGGATTGGAAACAAAGCCCTATGAGGAGAGACTGAAAGAACTGGGCATGTTTAGCCTTGAGAAGAGAAGACTGAGGGGAGATAAGATAGCGCTCTTCAAGTTCTTGAAAGATTGTCACAGAGAGGAAGGCCAGGATCTCTTCTCAATCATCCCAGAGTGCAGGACACGGAATAATAGGCTCAAGTTACAAGAATCCAGATTCCAGCTGAACATCAGGAAAAGCTTCCTGACTGTTAGAGCAATATGACAATGAAACCAACTACCCAGAGAGGTGGTGGGCTCTTCCACACTGGAGACATTCAAGATGAAGCTGGACAGCCTCTGTCAAGGATGCTTTGACTCAGATTCCTGCATTGAGCGGGGAGTTGGACTCAATGTTCTTATAGGCCCCTTCCAACCCTACTATTCTATGATTCTACAATTCTATGATTCTGCTTAAGTTTCCTCTGTGAATAGAGTAAAAGTGGCAAGAAGAGGAATGAGATGAATGAAAGATAATGGAAGACTCAGATATGGGGAGAAGTGGGGGGAAGGGGGGAAAGGAAGCATGTGAAAAAGGGAGTCATTGTGATCCTGTATTTAAAACAGTAGCAGAAAGCCCTGTTTTAAATGCAGGATTTTAGGCTGGTGTAGAGATGCCCCGAGGCACCAGAATCAGAGGAGACATATCAGCAAGAAAACATGTTTCAAAACCCTGCCCTTTCCAAAGGCAGATCTACCTTCTGCCTCAGGAGATGCCTAGATCAGCCTCATTCTCCTTGCCCTGTTGCAGTGGCAACCATTATATGTGAAGGTAAGATGCATGCAGATGCACATAATTGTAGTGGTGAGTCCACTGTGGAGGTAGGGCACACATACAACCTTCTCCCCCAGATCAAACTCAAGACCTGTTCTGGTTTTCAAAAGCCATAGATTTGATTGACCAGCCTTTGTCTTAATCCTCAAGCCACTCCCACTCCTCAGAGCATGGCTATGCAAAGTGCTAATTGGCTGGCTCTTGTGTTACTCATGAAGCCACCTCTACACTTCTCAGATTTTTTTTAAGTTGTAAAAAAAAAGTGTGTGTTGTTGTTGTTTAGTGATGAATAATAAATATGCAAGGTACTTAAAACAAAGTGGTCAAAATGTGTGAAGTGTGGAGCTGGGAGAGCACTTGATCCTTTCCTTGTCAGGAACAAAGGCAAGAGGAAACAGAGCTGGTCCCGCAACAAAAAACACCCCAAGCCCCATTCCTGTTTAAAGACATGTCTGCATGCCTCCACAGTGTGAGTTTTTAAATACATAGGGTTGGATCCAGACTAAATGAATTGCACTTAGGTCCCATTGAACTCAATGTGAAAAGTTATGAATGACTTCACTTAAGCCCAATTGATTTCAATGGAAGTAAGAGCAACTCACTTTGTTTGGACCCAACCTGTATTTTCAAGGAAGAGTAATAAGGGAAGGTTGTAGAAACCATCCCAGAGGGAAGTGATTACAATACCATGCCTCCTAGAACAATTTCAGCCCCTTGCAGACTGCTTAGCAAAGAGATGGGGGGTGTTTTAGGGATGGGCACAGACACCCTCCCAGCCATGAGCTACTTAAAAAACAACTGCTGTGCTTCTGACAAGCAGCCTCCATGAAATGGCATCTTATGTGACCACCTACATGAATGGATGCATTTGTAAACTTGGCCCTACTGATATCCTTTAGTATAGAGTTTTAGAGCAATCAGCCAATCTATCCATTGTAGTTAAAAGAGACTAATTATACATCACAGGTGAATGGACCTGGCTTCGCATGGGTTGGAATAGCCCTTAGTTTGATACAGCAAAGCCTTCAAGCAAATTTATACAGCTGCTGGAATTGGACACACTATGCCCGCCCCATCTCAGTGAAGCCATTCCTGATGGCCCCCTAGGCACAGATGCTAAATTATTTCAATCAAATGGTATAGAGGCAGTGAGTGTCTGAAAGTTTCAGTTGGCTGCCATTTTGTTTCAAGATGGCATACGAAATTTTCACTACACCTAAAACCATCCCCGCTAGAGGTTGAAAACCTCAAAAAGTTTCATATCAATCGGATGTATAGTTTTCGAGTCCATTGAGGACATACAAACAAACACTTCCTTTTATATATTTAGAGAAGAAGAAGATGAATCAGCCTTCCCCAACCTTGTGCCTTCCAGATGTGTTGGACTTCAGATCCCATCATCGCCTGGTAACATGGCAGGGCATATGATAGTTGTAATCCAACACATCTGGAGGGCACCAGGTTAGGGAAGGCTTTCATTTTCTTGGATGTTGATTCTCATTGCTATTTCTATATAGGGGTTGCATTCAGGTTTATGACAAGTCCATTACACCACTATCCTAAATCAATTATACTAGGATATTAGTCTGTAAGGAAAAAGAAATGTCACTCAAGGTCATCACTAGCAGAAATCAGATCTTTCACATTGGGCAGTCATAAAGGAATTGTTACTATTAATATTTATAACCTATAATGTTTTGAATTATCATTAGTTATATTAATGGAGGGCTATATTCTGTAGAGATTGCTTGTGAAAAATGTCCAGTATTCTCATTGGACATTTCAAAGTTCTTATCTAAAGTTCTAAATGACCCTGAAATTTTCAGTTATATTTTTAAGGCAGAGCTGGAGCAATGTTCTGTGCAAATTAGTATGGTTATTTAACTGAACATCTTTTTTATTTTCCTCTCACTGTGAAAATGCTTCTTCTTTGGGGCTATGTGCTGATTTGTTTAGATCTCTTTGCTTGTTTAATCATCTCAAAAGAGTTTGAAGTTTGCTTACTTTGTAGCACTGGGACACTGGCTATTCTTAATGTGACACATGAAAAGGCATTTTGCCCGCTTTTTGGCTATTGGGCTGTCTTGTTTTTCCTGAGATACACTGTAAAATATTTTGTAGTTCCTTCACTAAAAAGCATTTCCAACTAGGAAAAAGTATGAAAACAGCACTCTAGTTTGGACATAACATTTATTGGCTTATTAATCTAAGATACGTATGAGCCTTAGTATACCATAATTGAAGATTGCCTGGGTTAATTAACTACTGGTTCCTGTTAGGTCCAAACTAGGAAATTATGGTTACAAGATTCAGAACAAACCAGGATCAGAAACAAACTTCAAACCATGGTTTCAGATCCTGGTTTGTTCCAAACCTGGTGACTGTAGTTTCCCAGCTCAGACAGGAAACTAGGGTTATTTAACCCAGGAAGTCTTCAGTCATGGAGCACCAAGAAGGGAGAAGGGAAGGGGCAGCTCTGGCAGGCACAAGGTTCAGGTATATCTCATCTTAGCAAGCTGACATATGTTATGTCCGAACTTGGTCAGTATCTTAATCATTAAGGTAACTATAGCTCATGCACAAATTTCACTGAATGAACAGCTTTGGGGGACACCATTTAGGGTAGGAAAACAGACAGTTTTGCCACCGCTAATGTCACCTTTGTTTCAGAATACATGCGATCGTATCTCAGAATCAGCTGTATCTCTGGTTATTAAGAAGTATTTAAAAAGTAACTACAACCAATCTAAAACGAATTTCTATTTTTCTTTATCATTTGCAGCTGTAAATCCCTGGTGTTGGCTGTTGCTAACCTCCCATCTTGTCTTTTCTGGATCCCTTCATCCTGACCTTTGTCACACCTTAACTTCTTGTAACCCACACAAGATGCTGCAGTCAAGGTTACTTTACTCATCATTGTGACCATGTCATCATTTTCTGAATGGCTCCACTCTTCTGTCATATCAAGTTACATTTTCTGCCTCAGCCAGCAAAGATGAATAATTTTGCTTATTCACTCACAACAGCTACAGTCTCTTTTCATGCTGTCTTCCTGATTGTTTCTGTTTCATGAGGCTCTTTTGATACTTAACCATCTCATCATGAAGGCTCCATATAAAAGCAATTGCTTCACATTAATTGTAGCAATCACTGGCATGCTGCTAATATTAACTTGGGTCAAGAGCCATTGCCTGATTTGGAATCCACAGCAAACCTAACTAATGTGTTAATAGGGGTGTCACGATTTCTCTGCCCTGATGCTTTGCAGCATATTAATGCCTATTTAAGGTGCACCTTACTTGTGGCATCTGTGCAATTCACAGCCCGGAATTGGTGTCGCTGCTCCTTTGTAGCACTAAAACCTTCCCCAGATTCAAGGTGTCGTTTTCCTTGTTTGATGGTTGCACAGTTTCGCACCTGATCATCCGAGGGTTGCCACCTGAATGCTACCACCTGAATGCTGTTCCAGTATAGCAAAATACACCACTATTGTCATTCCTGAGAGACATTCTCTATACCAACAGGAAAGGTCAGTCTAGGAGAGAATGAAGTTTGTCCCACCCTATGAATCCCAAGCCAGAACCCAAATAACTTGGTGCGTACAAACAAGAAAAACATGTACAAGTGATAATAGGAGGAGACAGTGAAGAGACATTGACAATAAATGGTATTAAGCAATACATACCAAAGCTGTATGAGCTATAGAGGAGCTGTCACTGATCTTAGATTTAAGTGTCATGGATCCCACTCAGTTTCCAGATTCAATTCAACATGCTCTTTAAAGCCGTTAATGGGATTCTCAAGGACTACTTTCACACAAACCTTCCTAGAGTGTTACGATGGGCAGTGGAGGCCCTTCTGCAGGTCACTGTGCTATCTGAGGTGAGGCAGGCAATGACTCATGATACAGTCTTTTCTGTTTTGGCACTCCACTTTCAGTTGCTTTCTCCAGAGAGCCTTACCTGGTAGCAACTCTGCTATCCTTTCATCGCCAAGAGAAGATCTTGTTATTCATCCAGGCTCTTAGGGCGCAATCCTGTTCAGATAGGCAACCGCCTATCCAAAGCAGGGCAGGAGAAGCACGGAGGGATTGTTCCCTCCGTGCTTCTCCTGCCCTGCATTTTCAGCTAGACAGCTGATTGCGGCTGTCTAGTCGTGGGAGGGCTGTGCGGGGGAGGAGGCTGCTGTATGACACATTGGATGTGTCATACAGGCATTTCCACCCTCCCCACCCCGGAACGCCCCTTTTCGGCCACTCCGCACTCCTCTTGCGAGCGCAGAGGACAGGGCTGTTCTGCGCTGCCTCCAAGATCGCTCTGTGTGAGCTCCAAGGTCAGTTCCCAGAAAATCAGATATCCTGTGGCTATCTCGCCACTGTCTCGCAGCCATAGGATTGCTCCTTCCATGAATTTTAGTTGACCAGTGGTTTTATTCTGGCTTTGGTTGACTTTGTTTTGTTTTTACTGCTCTAATTGATTATTTTATATTTTTACTGAAGATTGTTTTCTTATTATTTCTGGAAGATTATTGAATCTTGATTATTTTTACTGAAGATTGTTGAATCTACCTAATTTACCCTTCCCAAATTAATATGCCAAGTGGAATACCATTATCCTTCAGTTTTCACACCTCTCCAAATTTTGCAATAAAGTTCTCTGATTAAAACAAAAAAAATACAAATAACAATGCAAATATTAGGGAAACATATTTACAAAAAAAGCATATGTTAAGAGAAAGTGTTTGCAAAAAAAATGCATGTATTTGAGAAAACCGCATACCAATATGTGTGCAAATTTTTGTCCATATGAGAATGCATTAGAAGTTTCATGTTGATGTTTTTTAAAAATTGCAAACATAGGACAAAACAGACTTGTATTTGAAAAATGCAAATATTATAGAGAACAAAATATACAGCAGGGACAGTGATCCCCCACCCTGTGGACCAGGTATGTCCCATGGGTGTTTCCCTTCCAGCTGCAAACTTCTTCTGCAGGCCCCGCCCCTTCTCCCTCCAGCTCTGTGCAGGTAACCTCTACTCTTATCTCTTATCTCTGATCATTGATCAGAGATTATTATGGTCATTGAGACAGTGATATTGAGAGATTATCATTATCATTGATCAGAGATAAGAGCTGTGATTTCCCTACTCAGTGCTGAAGAAAGGCAGTCTTTCTTCAACACAGTGCAGGGAAATCCCACTCTCATCTAGTAGTGATTAGAAATAAGAGAGGATTTAAAGGCATTTAAACTTTAAATACCCTGCTCTTTAAATACCTTTAAAATTTAAAGGTATTTAAAATGGTCCTGTAAGGACAAGGTGTGGAAACCAGAGGCTTATGTAAAAGTCAGTTTCTGTAGCTTGCTTCTTTACTCCTGTTTGATGGCTTACTTCTGTGTAGTCATGCATAGGGCTGAGATGTGCTTTGTATGCCTGAAAGCTTTTGCAGTGGGGCTTACTCCTGACTACATGTATAAAATTGAGCTATGCTTTGTATGCTTGGTGGGAAAATGTCCGAATTGGTAGAAATTGCATCTGGTCCAGCCCACTCTGTCTTTGATCCCACTCCCCTGGGCCCTTAGACCCACCTACTGCTGGAAAGTGGCTGCGTACAATGACCCTTCCCAAATTGGAATACAGTCCCCAGGCCAAAAAAGGTTTCCCACCCCTGACATATAGATTCATCCATTCCTCCTCAGAAGTAAGCCTTAATCAGTTCAATGGGGCTTACTCCCAGGTAAGTATGTACAAGATCGCAAACTTAGATAGCTAAATCTTAAGTGCAGTTTGGCGGGAGGTGTGGTGCTAAAACACTGGTTTTGGGGGAATGTGATAAAGGATTTGTGGCTGTGCTGCCTGCGTTTTAGGAGTTTGTTTTCTCCCATCATATTTTGTTTGTATATTTACAAGCGTGGTTCCATCAGGCTGCAGGATAAGAAGATGGGAATCAGGTCCATTTCATCAGCTCTCCTGAAATATCAGCTCCATCAGACTCCTACTTTCCCTGACCTGTTTTCATTTCAGCTGATCATCCTAATGGCTACAATTTAACACTAAGAATTTGTTCCTGAGTTTGTTTTTTTCCTCTTCCCTTCCCGTCCCTTTTTTTCCTTTGTGTCATGTCTTTTAGATTGTAATCCTAGGCGCACGGAGTAACTTATTTTTATTAATTGCATGTAAGCCATGCTGGGATCCCTTTCAGCTGAGGAGCAGGGTAAAACTGCTAATAAAAACAACATGATAAAGTTACCTTTTCATGCTTTTTTAAGCTAAAGTACACTGTGATAATCATTTATTTCCAAATGTGCTTCAACCCTGTGTTTACGATTCAAAAGTGCTTGACAAAGTACCTCTCTTCCACATAAAATAAGTGTGGGGGGGTATGAAAGCATTAAAGGGCAATAATAATTACAATATCATTTCTGATTAGCTTTCAGTATTCGCCTTTCAGACTTACTGATTTATAAATAATGGATGCATTGATTTGCAACTTACATGCACACCCTCAGCTCTAACAGCATGGCAATGACTGTGTTTCTAAATATGCATAATTGGTTAAAAGTTGTTCTTATCAATGAATTTCTGGGTATGCAGTTGTTTGATGTTCTGTAAAGACAAAAAAAGAAGAGGAAAATTAATAGGAAGTTGAAAGCAGCAAAGTGGATTGGTATGAACAAATATCTGATGTACAGTTCAACTGGTGCAAAAGCAAGGTTTCAGCCCTAGGCCTTTCTCTCCCATAACAGATACCTTGGAACCTAACTCTGTTGTTTCTACTAAATATGGCCCACATTTAGGGTTTGTCCCTCTTGCATAGTAAAATCTAGAAATAAAACAACCACTGCTCATTTGCATATGCCTATTTCTGTAGGGTTAGGTCCAGGCTCTGCCTTCCATGGAGGGAAGGGTTCTGCTCACAGAAGGCACCCCTGCCTGGTTTTGGGGAATCTCCCCTCCCCTGCATCAGAACTCACCCTGTTTATCAGGGTGTCTAGACCCTTTGTGTTGGGCTGTCATATTCTGCACTAACTGAAACTTCTAAACCAGGCATGGGGAACCTCTGGCCAGCACGCTGAATACAGCCTGTGAGGTTCCCCATCCATCCTGCCAGGTTCTACCCAGGTCCCAGATTGTTTAGCATAATGTACAAACCTGGAATTGTGGATTGTTGGGAGATCAACCATGGTTTCCCAGTCTGGGTTGTTCTTCCCCCAGCAACCTACAATTCCAGCTTCATATGTCATGCTAAATGAGCAGATGGGAACCAGCATCCTCACTTGCTCCAGAACAACCCATGTTTGTTGCGTCATCCAAACCAGGGCCAATATCTGCTTGAAGTAGAGAGCTAACAGAAGTGCAGAAGATATAACAAAAACTTGACCTGAAGATCAACTGGCAACAAATAATGTAAATTTAGTGAGTAGCTGAACTGAGTTGTAAAGGCTTATTCCTATGTATTACGTAGATATAAATGGACATGCAACAAAATGTTGTAGTATGGAGTGATCTGTTCAGTGCACCAGCTAGCCATCTAACCATGTCCTCCTTCAGGATATTCCATTCCACGACTCTTCCCCACCCCACCCCCAATTTTCCCTTCCTTTCCCAACAGACATTTGGCATTGGGCTTTTGGAGAGGGGTTGCCCCATTAGGTTTCTTTTTCCTTTTTTTTTTTTTTTTTTTTACTTTTGCAAACTTTGGGGGTTTCCCCAAGCTGGTGATGAAGGTGATGTGGGAAACATGGGTCTTGTTTCTCACTGACCTGGTTTTGGCTACAATATGGTCGGCACTCACTAGCTGAGTTAGCTATTAGCGGGAGTGATTATTTGTTCATACTATTATGAGATGTCAGTGGAACAGATGTGCCAACCTGTTCCTGCAGGAAGGAGAGAGGGGCAGCATTAAGAAGACATGTTCCACAGCTTATCTCATTAGAACAAGACAGTGTGCACGACGTATTTTTTGCCTCTTACCAAAACAACTTGTTGGTTATATCAAATATTGTAAATAAATTCATTTTTGAACCATGGCCTCATTTTGTGGATTTGAAACATTGCCTTGTTTGCCTGCCTGCCATTAAGACTTCTTTAGCCAAAGAATCAGATCTTTTATGGGTCTCAGGTAAGGGGTATACTTCTGCAGTAGAGAATATGGAGAATAAATGTTTAAGATTGCTTTTATCCTTTCCAAGACAAGAGTGTGGGAGGTGTTTGATTTGGCATATCCCACAGTAGAATGGTTCACCCCACTGTGATACTAGGAATCAATTGCAGCAGAACAAATTATAACTTCTTTGTAAAATCCAGGAGCTTCTCAACTTTTTGCTTAGGCTCCCAGTTTGGAGATGGGTAAATCAATATGTCTCCGTGCGGCCTTCCTACTAAATGACAGATTTTATCTCTTAACTAGCTTAATGGGAAAATTTGAAGCAGCAGGTATTCACACTTTATGTGATGTTAAGGATATCATAAATGTGATCAGTCTAAATGTGACCCATATATATATGACTTTGATAGACATATAATTGTTGTTCAGTCATTGTAGCAAATTTGTTACTTGGTGTTAATATTAATTTGACATTATCTAGTCATGTTTGATCCTTGGTGTCTTAATTATTGTGTACTGTAACAGCTGATTGGCTGAGCAATACCCTTGAAACATGATCCTTTTATTGAGTTGGAAAGACCTTTGTTACCAACATAAACTTAGAGGGAGGGAAAAGGAACTCCCAGTTTAGTGTGTCTGCATTGCATCCAGTTATGGCATAATGCAAATGTATACTGCAGTCGGTAAATAGTTCATTAACTCCTTTTCATGGAAGTTTCATAAAATGAAAGCACATTTCTTGCACAGTGGATTTATTGGTCCTTATGCCAATAAAACATTGCAGTTGGCAGATAGTTTAGTGATCTGTTTCTTCGGCTGCCTAGCTATGCACAGATTAATAAAAAAGTGTTCTTATACCATTTTTTCATCTGTCATCTGACATGGAACAGGCCAATGGCAAAGCTTGCTTGCTTCACTTTTAATAAGAATCTGCCCAGTAACAGCATCTGGTCCTGCACTGTGGAAGCCTTGTATCATGCCTAACTTCTTTTAAGCATGTAATATGTGTGTGCATCCCTTTCATGGATCACTGCCTTGTTGTGGCGAAGAGGCTTGCGTAACTCAGTGAAGCCATAAGCTATGCCGTGCAGGGCCACCCAAGACGGACAGGTCATGGCAGAGTGTTCTGACAAAATGTGGTCCACTGGAGAAGGAAATGGCAACCCACTCCAGTATTCTTGCCAAGAAAACCCCATGGAACGTATCACAAGGCTAAAAGAGATGACGTCGGAAGATGAGCCCCTCAGGTCGGAAGGTGTCCAATATACTACTGGGGAAGAGCAGAGGGTATTTCCAAGTAGCGCCAGAAAGAGTGAAGCGGCTGGGCCAAAGCCAAAAGGATACTCAGCTGTGGATGTGTCTGGTGGTGAAAAGAAAATCCAGTGCTGTAAAGAACAATATTGTTTAGGAACCTGGAATGTAAGATCAATGAATCAAGATAAGCTGGAGGTGGTCAAACATGAGATGGCAAGATTGAACATCAACATCTTGGGAATCAGTGAACTAAAATGGACAGGCATGGGCGAATTTAATTCAGGTGACCATCATATCTACCACTGTGGGCAAGAATCCCTTAGAAAAAATGGAGTAGCACTCATAGTCAGCAAAAGGGTGGGAAAAACAGTACTTGGGTACAATCTCAAAAACGATAGAATGATCTCAGTACGAATCCAAGGCAAACCATTCAACATCACAGTACTTCAAGTCTATGCCCCAACCACTGAGGCTGAAGAAGCTGAGGTTGATCGGTTCTATGAAGACCTACAACACCTTCTAGAAGTAACACCAAAAAAAGATGTCCTTTTCATCATAGGGGATTGGAATGCTAAAGTAGGAAGTCCAGAAATCACCGGGATAACAGGCAGGCATGGCCTTGGTGTACGAAATGAAGCAGGACAAAGGCTAATAGAGTTTTGCCAAGAGAACACAGTGATCATAGCAAACACTCTTTTCCAACGGCACAAGAGGCGACTCTACACATGGACATCACCAGATGGTCAATATTGAAATCAGATTGATTATGTCCTTTGCAGCCAAAGATGGAGAAGCTCTATACAGTCAGTCAAAACAAGACCTGGAGCTGACTGTGGCTCAGATAATGAGCTTCTTATCGCAAAATTTCGGCTTAAATTGAAGAATGTAGGGAAAACACTAAACCTTTCAGGTATGACCTCAGTCATATCCCTTATGGATATACAGTGGAGGTGAGGAATAGATTTCAGGGATTAGACCTGATAGACAGAGTGCCTGAGGAACTATGGATGGCGGTCCGTGACATTGTTCAGGAGGCAGCAACTCAATCCATCCCAAAGAAAAAGAAATGCAAGAAAGCCAAGTGGCTGTCTGAGGAGGCTTTACAAGCAGCTGAGCAAAGAAGAGAAGCGAAAAGCAAGGGAGAAAGGGGAAGATATATCCAACTGAATGCAGAGTTCCAGAAAAAAGCAAGGAGAGACTAGAAGGCCTTCTTAAATGAACAATGCAAAGAAATCGAGGAAAACAACAGAATGGGAAAGACTAGAGATCTCTTCAAGAAAATCGGAGATCTCAAGGGAACGTTTTGTGCAAAGACGGGCATGATAAAGGACAAAGAAGGCAGGGACCTAACAGAAGCAGATGAGATTAAGAAGAGGTGGCAAGAATACACAGAAGAACTATACAGGAAAGATCTGAATGTCCCTGATAGCCATGATAGTGCGGTCACTGAACTTGAGCCGGACATCCTAGAGAGTGAAGTCAAGTGGGCCTTAGGAAGCATTAGTAACAACAAAGCTAGCGGAGATGACAGTATTCCAGCTGAGCTATTTAAGATCCTACAAGATGATGCTGTTAAAGTGCTGCACTCAATATGCCAACAAATTTGGAACACTCAGCAGTGGCCACAAGACTGGAAAAGGTCAGTTTACATTCCAATTCCAAAGAAAGGCAACGCCAAAGAGTGTTCAAACTACTGCACAATTGCGCTCATTTCACATGCCAGCAAGGTGATGCTCCAAATCCTACAAGCTAGGCTTCAGCAGTATGCAAACCGAGAACTACCGGAAGTACAAGCTGGGTTTTGAAGAGGCAGAGGAACTAGAGATCAAATCGCCAACATTCACTGAATCATGGAAAAAGCAAGAGAATTCCAGAAAAACGTCTATTTCTGCTTCATTGACTACACTAAAGCCTTTGATTGTGTGGATCACTACAAACTGTGGCAAATTCTGAAAGAGATGGGAGTACCAGACCACTTTACCTGTCTCCTGAGAAACCTGTACGATGATCAAGAAGCAACAGTATGAACCAGACATGGAACAACCGATTGGTTCAAAATTGGGAAAGGAGTACGACAAGGCTGCATATTGTCGCCCTGCCTTTTTAACTTATATGCAGAGTATATCATGAGAAACGCCAGGTTGGATGAATCACAGGTCGGAATTAAGATTGCCGGGAGAATTATCAACAACCTCAGATACGCAGATGATACCATCCTAATGGCAGAAAGCGAAGAGGATCTCTAGAGCCTCTTGTTGAGGGTGAAAGTGGAGAGTGCAAAAGCTGGTTTGAAACTCAACATTAAAAAAACGAAGATCATGGCATCTGGCCCCATCACTTCCTGGCATATAGAAGGGGAAGAAATGGAAGCAGTGACAGATGTTATTTTCTTGGGCTCCAAGATCACCGCAGACGGTGACTGTAGCCATGAAATTAAAAGGCACTTGCTCCTTGGGAGGAAAGCTATGGCAAACCTAGACAGCATAGTAAGAAGCAGAGACATCATCACCTTGCCGACAAAGGTCCGTCTAATCAAAGCTATGGTTTTCTCAATAGTAATGTATGGCTGTGAGAGCTGGACTATAAGGAAGGCTGAGCGCCGAAGAATTGATGCTTTCGAACTGTGGTGCTGGAGAAGACTCTTACGAGTCCCCTGGACTGCAAGGAGGTCAAATCAGTCAATCCTAAAGGAAATCAACCCTGACTGCTCATTGGAAGGACACATGCTGAAGCTGAAATATTTTGGCCACCTAATGCGAAGAGAAAACTCTGGAAAAGACCCTGATGCTGGGAAAGACTGAAGGCAAAAGGAGAAGGGGATGGCAGAGGATGAGGTGGCTAGATAGCATCACCAATGCAATGAATATGGACTTGAGCACGCTCCGGGAGAGAGTGCAGGACAGGATGGCCTGGCATGCTATGGTCCATGGAGTCACGAAGAGTCAGACACAACTGAACGACTGAACAACAACAATGTGTGTGCATCAGCTTGTATATGGAAGACAAGCATCAACAATAATATTCAGTCTCCCACACAGGCCAGATCTTTTGCCATTGACCTCTAGCAACAGATCGCCAAACCAGACACGATGCTTTGTATGAATGAAACTAGCATGTATGTTTCTGTTACATAAATAGCAGCCATGGGTATGCCTGAGAAGTCTTGGGACCACAGAGTGGGGAGAGTGGGAAGGACAACATAACTATTTCTCTCCTTACCACTGTCCTGACAAAAAATGCCTGTCTGGCATCCCTGAGTTGTTTAGCACAGTGGAAGTGAGTGAGAGGTCAGGAGACAGCACACTCGCTCACGCTCATTCACAAGAACCCACAGTTTGTTTAAACCATGGGGTGTTGTGATGTCCAAACTGGGTCTCTGTCAGCCAGCCAACTTTGTTGTAAGTCATCTTGAGTCTCTTTTGAGAAAGGTGTCTAAGAAACCAATAATAATAATAAGTCAAAGGCCTTCCTCCTTCATGGACTCCTTTTGCTCAGGTGATACAGGAAGTAGTCATTTCTATATAAGCATGAAATGACCCGGTGGGAATTTTGCCCTTGCCTTTGATTAGTGTCCTGGTCTATATAGATGTGAGGACACATCTTGACAAAAAGAAGATAACACATGCAAGCCCCACACTTCCATGTAAAGCATGTCCTAATTTGCTTGTCGGATATTTCACTATGGGTATTGCACTATTTGGGCCTCTGCCTACTTCAGTTTTTCTGAAGATGAGAGAATTTCTCTCTCTCTCCTTGTTACTATGACTACATGTTACCTGGCTCATCTAGATTTCCTGGAACCAAACTATAAAGTTCCATGTGGAACTGAGGTCAGCATTGTCTGTTCTTTAGACAGACGTCTGTCCTTAATGAAACTATTTTGACCCCTACTCCCCACCCCAGTGGGAAAGTTCCATTTGTGGGATAAAGGTGTCCCCCACCCCCCGCAATCAGTCACTGTAACATTTGTAACACCAATCCTCCTGACACCACAGAAACAAATTATTATCATCTGGTACAATGTTAGATTGTTTTATAATTGCTTTACTTCGAAATACAGCACAACGTACTTGCATCTTGTTTTTTAAAAAATGATGTAAGAGTGCAGAAATGTGCCAAGAGATTCTTTGTGAGTTTTGGAACTTTGAGAAATAATAAGTATATTGTGGGTACAATCCATATTCATTAAAATCAGTGGGAGTTTGCCATTGACTTCAATGAGATGTGGATTGCAGTCTGTGTTATTATATTACCTTTCTATTCTCAGAATGCATTAGCAAAGGTGGATATGCATTTTCTTGTCCAATTTTGAATAGGAGCAGGGAGCAGCTATTTGTCTGCCAACATGATATAACAGGTCTGTGATGCTGCAAGTCTCCTCTTCTATTTCTTTTGAAAACAAATGACACCTTCCTTTGTCTGCAGTGAATAACTATGCCTGTGGGGTTTTTTTTTATATAAAAAATTACATCTAACTGAATGTAGATGCGTAGAAGTGAGACCTGACACAAATCGTTACAATGTGGAATGTATACAGCTTGGGATGCTCCTGCACCCAGCATTGCTCTTGGACGCTCAGGTGGTTGCTGTGTCTGGCAGTACCTTTGCCTGGCTTTGGATGTTGCACCAGCTGTGCCCCTTCCTGGAAGAGGCAGATCTGGTCGCAGTGATACATGCTTTGATCACCGTCCAATTTGATTGCTGCAATGTAGTCTATGTGGGGCTGCCCTTGGAAATTGTTTCGAAAAGGCTGATGGGGCACAATGCAGCAGCCAGATCGTGCTCTGGTGTATGCTTCGTAGACCACATAACTCTGGTCTTATGTCAGCTACTCTGGCTTCCAGTTTGTTTCCAGACCCAATTCAAGGTGCTGGTGCTTACCTATGAAGCCCTAAATGGGTTAGGAAAGGCCTCCTCATGCCATATGAGTCTGCCCATCATCTTTGGAGACTCTGTCGTATGTCCCACCACCCAAAGAGGTGTGGCTGGGTGGGGTGTGTGTGTGAGATGGGACCTTTTCTGAGGCAGTACCCTGGTTGTGACATTCCCTCCTGAAGGAAGTGAGACTAGCCCACAGGTCCCCAACTATTTTGGGCTAGTAGGAACATTTGGAGTTTTGAGAGAGCGTCATGGTCACTCTCATAAAATGGCTGCCATGGCAAGTGAGACTTGCTCATTCATAAAACAGTGGCTATAGTGGGCACAGCTAGTCACAAAATACTCATTTCCCAGAAGGCAAACTGCTGAGACTAAAAGAAAAATAACTTCTCCAAAAACCTGAAGTACAAGGCAGAGGTGGGGATCTGTGCTGCAAAACACAAAACCACTTTTTTGAACCCAAATAAAGACGGTGCTGGGAAGTAGTACTTTGCTTTAAAGCATGGAAACTTCTCAGTTTTAAAAATAAAAATCTTACAAAATAAAATCAGGGTGTGTAGGGAGCCTGGTGGGCACCAAGAAAGGTGTCCCTGGGCAGATTGGTGCCCATGGGCACCACATTTGGGTGCCCATGTGCACTACTTCTACCACAAGATGTGATGGCCACCAATTTGGATGGCTTTAAAAGGGGATTGGATACATTCCTGGAGGAGAAGGTTATCAGTGGCTGCTAATCCCAGTGGCTCTATGCTACCTCCTGTATCAGAGGCAGGATGCCTATGTACACCAGTTGCTGGGGAACATGGGTGGGAGGGTGCTGTTGCACTTGTGTCCTTCTTGTGGGTTCCTGGTTGACAGCTGGTTGGCCCCTGTGTGAAAAGAGTCCAGCACAGCTCTTATGTTGGAGACATTGGAGACTCCAGGACTAGATCCATCCTTGATGGTGTTTAGGTAGGCAGTGACAACATTCTTATTTCACATGGTTTTTAATATATAACTGAAGGTTTTAACTCTGCTCCTTTTAATGTTAAGGCCTTAGTTTTGATTTAGTTATACTCTGAAAAAAATGAAAATAAAATATTTCCAGCATAGTTGTGGCTATGTGGACTGCACATGCACAACAAAGCCTCCCCACCAGAGAATGAGGGAAATTAGTCTTGTTTTGACTTTTTCCTGCCATAAATTATCATACAGACCCCCCGCCCACCCCCAGCCTAATGATAGTGAAATATCCACTTTGGGGTTATTGGAGGAGGTACATCATCATGTTCTGAGAAGGACATGCAACTCAACCCCCCACATACATTAAGTCTGAAAAAGCACATTGAAAGATATCTGCCAGTGCCTTTATGAAACAGTCCCAGAAATTATGTCTGGCTCCTCCCATACAGTCCATAGGAGGGGGAAGGGGAGGGGGGAGGAGGAGGAAGAAGAAGAAGAGCAGCAGCAGCTTTGGAGAGCCATCAAAGGAAGAACAAAGACGATTAGCTAAAACACGGGGGGGCGGGGGGAGATCAGTATCACCGAAAGATCTGAGCTCTTGTGCAGTATAGTCTTTGTCTAACAGACAACCAATCTTCCTTTAGCTGCCTTTTTATATTTCCTTTTTAAAGAAGCTTATCAGATCTCACTGCTTTATTCCTTCAAATCTATTCATCTTCAAGACATGTTGTAAATCCCATCTGTTAGTAACAGTAAGCTACTGAGAAAAACAGATCTGCCAGGAGCTAGATTGGGCTACCAGTTCTTTTATTTAATATGTATCACGATGAGATTTTGTTAGTAATTGGGCTTAACTGTTGTGTCCTCTGTCAGGAGTAGACAACAGCGGGACACAACTCTTGTACGTCCTAAGTCCCAGACAGCATGGCCAATGGTTGGGGATTATAGGAGTTGTCGTCCAAAACATCCCAACCACATGCACACTGATGGAGTCTGAACCAACTGTGGCTACCTAGGAAAGAAATGTTAGGGCTGTGGTGACAACTCACAGAAGACAAAGCAGCACTGTTCTCATGACATAGCCATGGTGAGTGAATACTCATTGAGTGATGAGCACGAGCATATTGGTGGGCCCAACACCTAACCAACACATATCCAGAACATACACAGATTTGGGGCACTCAGACGCTATGCTCCTACTCACCCCTAAATTCATAGTCACTGACTCTGGATACGTTGTAAGAATAGGGCTTGTGTCCTGACTTGATCTTGATGAGAAGCCCAGGAGTCACAATAGGGCAATGCATCACCATGGAAAGCGCCAAGTGATCAACCAGCCCCAACAAAACCTAAGAGCAGACTGAGATCTTTTATCACTCAGGGCCTAATTACCTCTCCCAGGCATTGCCCCTTCTTTGAAGAGCGGAAGGGCCTTAAAAAAGCTTAGTTCTGGCTTGGAGCTTAACATTTTTTTCTCCTTACAGTTCCCTCCAGGCTTGTTGCCTGCACTGATGGACCAACATGGGAATGTGGGTTCCTTGCACAGAAGTCAGTTCTTCGGTGTGGCTGGGGCAGGCTCCGATGGTACAAACTCTGGAAGTGTGAATCCAGAGGTCCCTGGGTCAATGACTCATGAACTCTTGAGCTTTGCCTTAGGCCTGGTTATGATGCTGGCACCTGGGTCTAATTTCCAGCACCTCTGGTCTAAAAGATCTGGCTGAGTCAAAATACCTATTCAGGCATTCTGTACCTGAATAGAGGAAACACATGTGGAGAGGGGGCGCTTCGGCCTTGCCCCCTTCCTTTGTCACATTGTCATCCTCATGGAGGATGACTGAAGAGGAGAGCCTCCTATATCTGGAGGCTCTCCACATGGGTGAGAATACTGGAAAATCTGTGATCAGGCTCACATGGAGAGCCTCCACAGATACAGGATGCTCTCGTCTTCAGACAGTCATCTTCCATAAGTAGAGAGTGATGGAAACGCGAGAGGAGGGGGACACGGCTGGAGCACTGCCTCTCCTCACATGTTTGCTCTATTAGGGTACAGAATGCCTGAATAGGGCTAATGTCAGATCTCAAACTCGCTCAGGGTAGGCATCTAGCATGTTATAGCAGAGGTCATAACAAATTCAATGTTCAGGATGATTGGGAATGTGTAATGTGAGTGAAAAAAACATAGCAAGTTTCAGAATGCCATTATAAATCTTTGGTGTGGCCACATTTGGAATACTGAATGCAGTTTCAGTAAACAGACATTACTTTAAATCTGTATCTAGCAGCTATGTCTTGTTTTCATTTTTACTCTAGATTAGGCACAGGGGAACCTGATCTGGATCAGGACCCTAGTGTGGGGGTATGGGGGCTTTCAAGATCTGGACTGGGGTATCTGCTCCTACTCTAGCACAAAAATGAAAAAAAGTATACGGAATTAAAGTAACATCTCTTGTAGCCCTCAAAAAGGACATCATGGAGCTGAAAAGGGTACAAAAAAAAAAGAGCAATGAAAGAACTATCTACATATTCATGTTTTTTATTTGGTCTCCATCACACACACACAAACACACATTCATTAGGACTATTGCCAGTGTCCTATCCTCCATTGTTTTCTTGGTCTGAACCATGAGTGCTCATTGACTTCAATGGGAGTAATTTATTTATTTATTTATTGCATTTATACCCCGCCTTTTTTCCCTTGCAAGGAACCCAAGGCGGCTCACATTATCCTCCTCCTCTCCATTTTATCCTCACAACAACAACCCTGTGAGGTGGGTTGGGCTGAGAGTCTGTGACTGGCCCAAAGTCACCCAGTGAGCTTCCATGGCCGAGTGGGGACTAGAACCTGGATCTCCCAGCTCCTAGTCCAACACCCTTGCCACTACATCACCCTGGCTCTCCTTAACTTACCCCACCTCTTGCAGGCATAACATAGCATGGCTCCTAAGCGCCTGAGCAAGCACAGGATTTCTCTTCATCTCCCCCCCGCCCCCCGGTCCCAACTGTGCTGGTAAACTCCCAGCATAATACAGAAGAAGGCCACACCAACTCCCCCTAATTTTCTCCCTTGTGTTGCTGGAGCTGCGCTGGCATAAGTGGCATGTTGTTTTTTTCTGCAAGCAGAGCATCATGCTCTAGCAGCACAAGAAGGTTTAGAGTGATTCTGCCTTGCCCAGCAGGCATAACTGGGGAATAGTATTGCTCTATGAATCAAAAACCTCCCCGGCCTCATTGTTTTTGCCAGTAGCAGCTTGGTTTTGGCAGCGTTTTAACTGCATCCATCTGTCTTTTTGCAAGCATTTTAAAAAAAACTTTTTTTACTCCTGTTATGCTCAATTTCTCTCTCTCTCTCTCTCTTTACTCCTATTGTGCTCAAATCCCCCCCCCCGATCTTTCATTGGCCTTATTAAAATACAAATATGATTAAAACGTAGAATTTAATTATCAGTGATCAACATTCATAATCACACCAAGCAAAATGTATGTATGTATGTATGTATGTATTTGATTTATACCACACCCTTCCACCAAGGAAATAGGTCTCAAGGCTGCTAACAATAATAGGAACCAAAATATAAAAAGAAAAATTAGTTAAAACAATCATAAAACAAATACATTATAAACACACACAAAAACAAAAGAATAAAAATAGCACCCACTGCAACAGACCAGCTTACATGCCAAAGACCTGCTTGAATAAAAACATCTTTGCCTACTGGCAGAAGGACAGCAGAAGGCAAAACAGATAATTCAGAACCAGAATTAATTATCTCTGCACCCTTATATTGTGCAGTTACTCAGAAGTAAGTTGCACTGCATTAAATGGGGCTTAAAACAACGTGAACTCTTTTTTTATATTCTGTTCTTACAAGTTAAATCAAATAGAATCCAAAGGCAGATTCGCTTGTCCTAATAAAAATGCCTGAAAAGCTTCTATCTATGCACACTTACTTGGAAGTAAGCCCAGCTGCGCTCAGTGTGATTGCTTTCAAATAAACATTCATAGGATCAGGCTGCACATTTGGGATGCACCACTGAAGAATGTTATTCACATGGGAAAGAAAGTGGAATAGAGCCATTTTACACTGAATCTATATTCTGTGTAAGCCAACCTTCCCCAGCCAGGTGCCCTCCAGATGTTTGGACTACAAATCCCAGAATCCCTGATCATTGACCATGTTGACTGGGGCTGATGGGAGTTGTGGTCCAACACATCTGGAGGGCACCAGCGTAGGCAATGAAGTTTTTACAGTCAAATGTTATTGTAAGCCACTCTGAGAGTGTTACTGAAAGCAGCCTTTAAAGATTTAAAGTACATGAATAAAAGATGACAGAAATGCAAATAAAAATAAAAGACACTTGTAAAAACAGCCATAGTTCTATAAGGAACCAAAAGGCCGATTGTCTATTTGAGTGTTATTATTTTTAAACTGATTTTTATTAGTGCATTCTAATTTTCAGTGTAAACTGAATTGTTGAAACACATTTATAAAATAAAGGTAAAGCAAACCCTTCTTCTTGCACTGATGTTACTAGCTGATTTGGAAGGAAATATTTTGTATCCCTCCCCACCCCCAACATGATAATTGGTCAAGCTCTGGCTGTTAAGCAGAAGTTCACCTTGCAACTTTTTCACTGGCACCCTTAACAGCCCCACAACAGGGGGGAAGGTGCAGGCATATAACTGTGTCCCTCAGCCTGCTAATCTCCTATAGCTTCAAATGGTACGAATTACAATGCTATATGGTAGTTAGGGAAGTCTGGCCCTCATGGCTGAAGATGTTACTACATGCTTCAACCTCAACAGACACATTTAAATTAATTGAAATTAATCAGTGCATTTTAAACTCAAAATAACCCCAAGGAGTACAACCCTAGGGACCCTTAGTATGCATGCCAAATTTCTGCTGTCTAGGTTTCATGGTCTTGGCACTTTCCCATTGAGGAACAGACAGACAGACAGACGCACATCCTCTTTTATTATTATAAATAATGCACAGTTAAATGGCACTTTTGGTCTTGACTTGAGGCACACTTATTAAAAAGGCTGGCTGCCACAGAGCTACAAAGTCAAGGTAAGGGATATAGTTCTTCCCTCTATTTATCTTCACAACAACCCTTTGAGGTAGGTTAGGCTGAGAATTGGTGAGAAAAGGTTACCTAGTGAGCTTCACAACAGAGGGGGGATTTGAACCCAGGTCTCCTCCCCTGCCCTAGTCTGACACTCTAACCACTACACAACACTGCTTCAGTAGCCTTAAAAAATAATTGTATACTGTAATTACTCCTTGCTCTTTCATAGTCCTTTCGAGCAAAACATGACACTGACACGGTTCTAAACATGACACGAAACTGACATGGCTTTTCAGTTGTACCCGGATACTACTTACTTCTGAGCCAGCAAATAAAAGGGCTAGTTAGGAACCTCAAAATGCTGTTCCTGAAGTTCAAAACTATTTCTTCTCCTTCATCGGATCCTGTCACCACCCCACCCACCCCGAACCTAAGCATACAGAGAGACTGGCACAGATTCCGTTAACAGAGCTAGCCTTGCAAAAGAAGGGGAAATAAGCGGCAAAAAGAAGACTTGGTTTATCCTCCATCTTTCGACAAGGATTGAAGCAAACTGCATCTACTGCAGCCACGGCCTCCGCAGGGTTCCCACCCCCCACCCTCTGACTGCATCACCATCAGAAAATGCAATGCAAACATGCAGAGCTTAGGAGATTGTGGTATTGCAAAAATAATGAATGTAAAAGTACGAACTTTAGGGAACCCTCCAGGAACGAAGCAAAAACGACAGCGAGATATTATTTTTCCAAAAATAAAACCAAGCCAAACAAATTTAAAAAACCCAACCGAACCCATATCTGTCAAAGTCTCGCAAATCCATCTTGCCTTTTTTTCTATTGGGTTTACATTTGGGGAACATGAGCGTTAAAAAGCCTAACAGAGAACTAACTGGCTTCTTTCGAGGCAAGCAAGTTCTCCAAGCGGATCGAAAGGAAGACCAGAGGAAATGATCCACAGAAGAGAAGTCCACATTCTTAATCTTAATCAGGCCTAAAACATTTGGGAACCCAAGAGTTGGCAGCGAGTTAAAGATACCCACCTTCTTTCTTTTTGTAAAAAGAATGTGGACTTAACGATAACAGTGCAGGCATCATTTAGGAGACAGCCCTGCCGAACGCTCGAGCCGGCTTCGTCTGATCCGGAATGTAAGTGTGTGTTGTGTGCAGTACAGGCTGGTGGCTCCGATTTCGGTGGGGTTATGCTTCCATTTTCGGTTTCAGTCAGGACCAGCCAGAACGCTAAGGGAGCTATCCAAGGCGCTGAACCTTATCACCTTGGATAGCTTCTTTAGAGTTCTGGCTGGTTCTGACTGAAACCCAGAATGGAACCACCAGCCCTCCAATGTGTGTGTGTGGGGGGGGGGCGCTTTCGTGGCTCTTGGAGCGTGCTCGAGCACTTTGCCGTTTTAGACGTCTTTGTTTCGGCCAGATTGTGCCCCTCCGTGCATCTTAACTGGCAAAACGCTCCTCCCTTTTATTGCGATGAGGATTTCCCCAACCAAAGATGCCGCCTGCTTTATATTTGCACAAGGCAAGGAGGAGCCGCCAGGACAGGTAAGGAGGGTTCAACCCAAAGGCACATTCTAAAAATAGCGACGGCCGTCGGCCGTGCCATGCCAGCGAGGAGCGGCCGCGTCAGTGCTCCGCACCGCGCAGGGAGGCATCAGCCAGCCGTCGCCGCGCACCGGGGCTCCCCGCCCGCCCGCGCTCGCTCGCAAGATGCAGGCGCCTCCGGGTGAGCGGAGAGCTGCAGTGGCGCAGCGCTGTCGCTAGGGGTCTCTGCGGAGGCGCGGCCTGCCGTTGCCGCCGCCGCCGCCGCTTCGGTGGGCTGGGCGATCAGCTGACTCGCCTTCTCCTCCCCGGAGCTCGGCTGGTGCCGCCGCCGCCGCGCCGCCGCCGCCTGCAGCTCAGTTTCACTCCCCAGCAGCGCAGAGGCGGGGACGCGGAGCCGAGCAGCCGGCGGACTGTTGCAGCCGGAGCCCTCGCCGCCCTCCTCGAGCGCGATGCCGCCGCATTTCGCCTGCCCGCCGGCGCCGCTGCTGCTGCTGCTGCTCGTGGCCTCTTGCACGGCCGGGGCTTTGGAGGTAAGGGGCGAGAGAGGCGCCCGATCCCCCTTCGCTGCCCCGAGCGAAGTCTTTGTTCGCCCAGCTTGGCGGGGCTTGGCGCTCGGCCCCCGCGGCAGCCGGAGCGCGGGGAGGGCAAGGGGGCCTTGCGCAGCCGGGGTCCCCGGCTCGTCGGCGACTCGTCCTGCCCGAGCAATGGGATCCTCCAGAAGGGGCTGGCGGGGCGGGACGACCGTGCTCCGGCATCGCCTCTCGCCCGACGTCGGGGCTTCTGCGGGGAGGCTCGATCGTGCGCCTCCTGGCCGTGATGGGGGCGCCTCGGGGGCGGGCAAGTCGCGTCTTCGGGGGGTCGGGGCGGGGAAGGGATGCCCTCCTCGGTTGCTGTGAGGAAGCGGGCAGGCTCTGGGATGGGAGGGAGGCAGGGAGAGGGAGCGGGGAAGAGCGGGCGATGCCGCCCCTTCCTTCCTCCCGCGAGGCGCGCCAACTTGGCGCGGCCAGCCCGATCGGTGTTTTGCTTCTGCGGGCCCTGGGAGCTGCCAGTGCGCCCCTGACTGCCGCCGCGCGGCTTTGTTGCCTCTTCCGCGCTGTCTGGGTGGAAGCGATCCGGGGGAGGAAACCGGGACGGGGCGGGGGAGGCCCGCCGGAGAGATTGCGATGGGAGCCGGGAGGCCCGATCCGCGGAGGTGGCGCGTGCCATGGCCAGTTGCTTGGCCTGGGCTCTTCTCCGCACCCCGGTGCGGAAAACAAGCAAGGAGGCGCTCGCCGGGGGATCGTCCGCCCATCCGTCCGCCTAGCCGGCCATTAGAAGGAAAGGAGGGGAGGGGGCACGTTCTTGATCAGGTGCCTCTGGCTCCGGTCACTTCAGCATTAGAGCTGAGTGCATTGCGGCTCCTGCGGAATGACCCCCCCGGAGCGCCCCCCCCGCCTCCCTATACTGAAAGCCGGAGCTCGCCTCTCCCCCGCCACAGCGAGCTATCGGCGCATCCGTTTCTTGGAGGGCGGGGAGGAGGCTCTTGCGTGTACGGCATGGCCCGGCCCTCCCCATCCCTCCTAATGAGGTCGTCTTGTTGATCCTAGACTGGGTTGCAGACTTTGTTTGTATGGGGCGCGGTGGGGGGGGGAGAAGAGGAGGAGGCGTGGGAATACAATAGGTGGGGGTGGAGTGGGGGGAGGAATGGCCTCCCACCCACAGACATCTCGCCGGAGGAGATCTCCTCCTCCGCCGCCGCCCTTCCGTGGGTATTTCGGCTGCCCCACGTCCGAAGGGGGTTTCCTCCAGGATGGTAATTTTTTGCTTAGGGACCAGATGAACGGCGGTGGGATCGGACTGAAGATTCCGAGCGAGAAGATGGCGCCTCTGCAGTGCAGCAAGGCAGCGCCGTAATGAAAGCTGCATCCCGGAGAAAACCTCCCACCGCTAGGTGTTTTAAACAACTCCCCCTTCCATTCATGCAACTCCCCATCAGGCAGCGAGTGCCGTGTGTGCAGCCGATTTCTGCCCGTGCCTAGGGGAGAGGTGGAAAGAAGAGGCTGGGGAGGGGGCTCCAGAGGGACCCTCCTCCGCTTCGCCTCCATCAACTGGTACGCTCTTGTGTGTTGCTTTGGCGGCGTTTGCCTTTTTCTCCGATTGCTTCTGTGTGATTGCAGGAGGAATACGTTTATGTTCAAACATCAGCATCCTGCAGGCCAGGGTGAAGATCCGTCACACTCGGCTGGGGGGTTGTTTGTCCGAGTGGGCTGCCCCTTTCCTTTTGGCTCAAAGGGGGTCTGGGGAGTAGTGGAGGAGGAGGCTCTAAATATCCCCCACCTCCTTGGGGGGACTGCAAGAGAGTGGAAAGGACAGGCAGGTAATTTTTTGCTTGTTTAAGTGCGTGAAGCTGCAGATTTGCCAATGCAGAACAAGGAGGGTAGAAGTATTCCCATAGGATCTGGAAAAATACTGTGGGTTTTTTGCTGGGAGGGAAGGGGTGTTATCTCTGATCTTGTTCTTTGCTGGTTTTGCCAACCTTGCTTCTAAGTGGAGCGCCTCTCCCTGTAGTGCAGTTACTCGGAAGTAAGCCCATTGACTTCAGTGGGGCTTACTTCCAGGTACGTAGGGATCCCACACTTGCTTGAGCGTAAATCTTAGAGAAACAAATGCGACTTAGTTCAGAATCGCCATGCAAAGGATGGAGCTGTACAATGCCTTACTTAGTATGGTGTGGGTGGAAAAACCAGACGAAACAGAGTCTGCAAAAGAGCAACTAGGCAAAAATCCAGTGATCCCTTTTTTTAGCAGTGGAATCTCAGCCTTGTGTGTCACGTTTAAACTAGAAATGCCCTCTATCGTCTTCTGAAACTCTATGTAAGCCAGGATAATTTGCCTGTCTTTTCCAGTAGTAGTGGAATCCACTCAGTCATCGAAGGTGCTTTGCCCAAACCTGCCCAGTGGGTCCACAATGAGCCAGATCCGATTTCTTTGTGTATTTCATTTCTTAGATTTATATCCTGTCTTTCTTCCAATGAGGTCAAGGTGGCAGACATGGTTCCCCCCCCCTGCCCCCCACATTTTATCCACACAACAACCCTGTGAGGCAGATTAGGCCGAGATATTGTGATTTCCCCAAGATCACCCAGTGAGCTTCATGACTGAGCGGGGATTTGGAACTGGCTTTCCCCAGTCCTAGTCCAACACTAAGGAGAGGGGCTGTAGCTCAGTGGTAGAGCACCTGCTTTGCCTGCAGAAGGTTTCCAGGTTCAATTTCCGGCTTCTCCAAGTTGGGATAGGAAAAATTCCGCCTGAAATCCCAGAGAGCTGCGATCTGTCAGTGTCAACAATAATGGGCTAGATGGACCCAGGGTCTGACTTAGTACAAGGCAGCTTCATAGAATCATAGAATCATAGAATAGTAGGGTTGGAAGGGGCCTACAAGGCCATCGAGTCCAACCCCCTGCTCAATGCAGGAATCCAAGTCAGAGCATCCCTGACAAATGGCTGTCCAGCCTCGTCTTGAAGGCCTCCAGTGTGGGAGAGCCCACCACCTCCCCAGGTAATTGGTTCCATTGCCGTATTGCTCTGACACTCAGGAAGTTTTTCCTGATGTTCAGTCGGAATCTGGCTTCCTGTAACTTGAGCCCATTATTCCGTGTCCTGCACTCTGGGATGATCAAGAAGAGATCCTGGCCTTCTTCTCTGTGACAACCTTTCAAGTACTTGAAGAGTGCTATCATATCTCCCCTCAGTCTTCTCTTCTCAAGGCTAAACATGCCCAGTTCTTTCAGTCTCTCTTCATAGGGCTTTGTTTCCAGTCCCCTGATCATCTTTGTTGCCCTCCTTTGAACCCTCTCCAGCTTGTCTGCATCCTTCTTAAAGTGTGGTGCCCAGAACTGGACACAGTACTCCAGATGAGGCCTAACCAGTGCTGAGTAGAGGGGAACTAGTACTTCCCGGGATTTGGAAGCAATGCTTCTATGAATGCAGCCCAAAATAGCATTTGCCTTTTTTGCAGCCACATCACATTGTTGGCTCATATTCAGCTTGTGATCGACGACAATTCCAAGATCCTTCTCGCTCGTAGTGTGGTTGAGCCACGTATCCCCCATCTTGTAACTGTGCATTTGGTTTCTTTTTCCTAGGTGCAGAACTTGGCATTTGTCCCTATTAAATGCCATTCTGTTGTTTTCTGCCCAGCACTCCAGTCTATCCAGATCACTTTGAATTTTGTTTCTGTCTTCCAAAGTATTAGCTATCCCACCCAATTTGGTGTCATCTGCAAATTTGATCAGCATTCCCTGCACCTCCTCCTCCAAGTCATTAATAAAAATGTTGAAGAGCACTGGGCCCAGCACTGAGCCCTGCGGTACCCCACTCGTTACCTCTCCCCAGCTTGAGAAGGTCCCATTGATAAGCACTCTTTGAGTCCGATTCTGTAGCCAACTGTGGATCCACCGGATCGTTGTTTCATCTAGCCCACTTCGAGCTAGTTTGCTCATCAGGATATCATGGGGCACTTTGTCGAAAGCTTTGCTGAAGTCGAGGTATATGATGTCTACAGCATTCCCACGGTCTACAAGGGAGGTGACTTGATCAAAAAATGAGATCAGATTTGTCTGGCAGGACTTGTTTTTGACAAATCCATGTTGGCTTCGAGTAATCACGGCATTGTTGTCAAGGTGCTTCCAGATGGATTGCTTTATGATCTGCTCCAGAATTTTCCCAGGGATTGATGTCAGACTGACTGGTCTGTAGTTCCCAGGTTCCTCCTTTTTACCCTTTTTGAAGATAGGGACAACGTTAGCCCTCCTCCAGTCATCTGGCACTTCCCCGGTCCTCCATGATTTCTCAAAGAGAATAGACAGCGGTTCTGAGAGTTCTTCTGCCACTTCCTTTATGACTCTAGGATGCAGTTCATCTGGCCCTGGAGATTTGAACTCATTCAAAGTAATGAGGTGTTCCTTGACCATATGCCTGTCGATCTCAAGCTGCAATCCTGCCCCTTCAGCCTGTACTTCGCCTTTGCCAGGGGGGTCATAGACCCTCTTTTGGGAGAAGACTGAGCCAAAGTAGGAATTGAGCACCTCTGCCTTTTCTTTGTCCTCTGTTATCATTTTGCCATCCTTATTTAATAGCTGAACAACCATTTCTTTCCTCTGCCTTTTACTATGCACGTAGCTGAAGAAAGCCTTTTTGTTGTTTTTAGCATCCCTCGCTAACCTCACCTCGTTCTCCACTTTAGCCTTCCTGACGCCATCCCTGCAATTCTGTGCTACCTGCCTGTACTCTTCCTTTGTTACTTGGCCTTCTTTCCACTTCCTATATGTGTCCTTTTTTGTTTTCAGGTCATCCCTAAGCTTTTTGAGTCTTCCACCTTTTCTTCTTGTTGGAATTGTTTGTGATTGTGCATTGAGAATTTCCTTTTTTAAAAGTTCCCACCCATCTTGGACTCCTTTTCTCGCTAGCATTGCTTGCCATGGGACCTTACTGATCATTGTTCTGAGTTTATTAAAATCAGCTTTCCTAAAATCCAGGGTACGCGTTTGAGTACACTCGGCTTTTGCTTCCCTTAGAACCAAGAACTCAAGTACAACATGGTCGCTTTCCCCCAGAGTTCCTGTAACTGCTACTTTATCCACTAAGTCATCTCTGTTGGTTAGGATCAAGTCAAGGATAGCCGATCCTCTAGTTCCTTCCTCTACTTTCTGTAGGAGGAAGTTATCCGCCACACAAGTCAGGAATTTCCTGGAGGGGCCATGTTTTGCAGAATTTGTCTCCCAACAAATATCGGGGAAATTGAAGTCCCTATCGGGGAAATTGAAGTCCTGTGTCCTGTGTCCCTTCCTGTGTCCTGTGTCCCTGTGGCTTCCTGTGTCCCTAAACCATTACAACAGCACCATGGCTCGCAAATCATATATAGTTTTACCATTGTAATTCTTGCCACTTTTATAAAGTGCTTCACATACATAATTCCAGTAGTGTTTACAACTGCTGTGTAAAATAGACCTTTATTATCACCCCCACATTGCAGCTGGGGAGGAAGTGGGGCTGAAAAAAAATAGTGGCTTGATTAGGGCCGATTGGGGCGCAATCCTAGGCATGTTTAGACAGAAAAAAGCTCTACAACTTCCCATGCTGGCTGGGGAACGCTGCGAGTTTGAACGTGCCTAGGATTTAGGGATGTTAGAGAATTCCACCACGGATCTCAAGGAGGCCGAATTCTAGTGAATTTGGCCCCCCGGAATCTGTGGCGGAACAGAGCAACCCACCCCGCGAAAGCCCCGCAAAACAGAGCCTACCTGGCTGTGGCTCCAGCAGCAGTGGCAGCTCCAGCTGCTGCCGGGCTGCAGCCGCAAATGGCAGCCGCTATGCCGGCCGCCATTTGCGTCCCTGACAAGCCATGATAGGCTACATAAGTATCTAAGTAGCCTATCACAGCTCAGGGCAGGGACACAAATGGCGTAGCCGCCGCCATTTGCACCCGTGTCTTTAGCTGTGATAGGCTACGTATATATTTACGTAGCCTATCACAGCAAAAGACAGGGGCGCAAATGGTGTAGCAGCCGCCATTTGCACCCCTGTCTTTTGCCGTGATAGGCTACGTAAATATATACGTAGCCTATCACAGCCATAGGAAAGGAACGCAAATGGCGGCCGCTGTAGCCGCCACCATTTGCATCTGTGTCTTTAGCCGTGATAGGCTACATATATATTTACGTAGCCTATCACGGCTAAAGACACAGATGCAAATGGCGGCTGCGGCGGCGGCCACCATTTGCGTCCCTGTGCAGCCCAGTGGCCGGATGTCCGGCTGCGGGCAGCCCCGGCTGGCGGCTCTGCGGAGTCTCTGTGGAGCGGAGCCAGCCGAGGAGGATTCCTGGGGGAGGGACGGAGCGCCTTCCCCCCACCGCGGGTTGCCCGGCGCGGAGCCAGGTAGGTGTTTTGTACATCCCTACTAGGATTATGCCGTTAGTGCATTTGTGGCCCAGGTAGGGGCTTTCTGATTCACAGATTTCAGTTCGCACCACTGTACAAACCATCTTTTGTTGTTACACAAAAGCTCATTGAGCTTTCAAATTTTATGCCCATTACAGATGTTGTTAATCATGATTGCAGGACAGGATTTGGATTGTGTATCATGGTGGGGTGGGGTGATGATAACAGATTAACTCAAGTGTTGGAAAAAGCTCTTCTGTCTGATCTCTTAAAATTACCCTCCCCAAAGTGATTTAGGGTGGAATCCTATGCTTGTTTAGACAGGAGAAAGTCCTACAACTCTCAGCATGCCCCAGCCAGCCATGACAAGCATCCAGAAGGAATACCTAAGTACTAGGAAGAAAAAGTTGGGTTTAGAACAGGCTACAGTTGTTAAAGTAACCGAATACAATATTTTAACATTCATTTGAAATATCGTCAGTGTAGGATTGCATCCTTATATACTTTTCATTCTGGATAATTTGGCCTTCAACAGCCTTCCACCCAACCTGATGCCCCTCAGTGTTTTGGACTACAACCCCCATCACCCCATAATGATTGGCCATGCTGGCTGGGGATTATGGGAGTTGTAGTCCAAAACATCTGGAGGGCCCCAGGTTGGAAAGGCTGCTCTTGAACATAAGACTAGCGTAGCTGGATCAGGCTGAAGGCCTAGTTGGTCCAGTATCCTGTTTGTGGTCAAACAATTGTCTCTGGAAAGCAGAGTATGAAGGCTGTAGCCATACTCTGCTGTTGCCTCCCAGTCACTGTTATTCACAAGCATATTGTGTCCAGACATGAAAGTTCCATATGGCCAACATCACTGGTGTTATACCTATCGCCTTTCTTGCATGAATTCGTCTCATCCCCCTTTGAATGTTTCAAATAAGTCAGCGATGGGGAATTGGTGGCCATCCAGATATTGTTGGACTCCCAGCTCCCATCATCCCTGACCATTGCACATACTGGCTGGGGCTGATGGGAGCTGGAGTCTAACAACATAGGTTTTCCACCCCTGAAATAGCCCCACAAAAGTTACTAGCCCATGACAAAAAACATTTTACTAATCCGCTATGCTAGTTTTCTGTGGCTTAAAAAGGGAAAACTTGGGACCAGGATACCTGAGACAGCACCTTCTTTACCAACGTGCTTGGTCACTGAGGTCATCAGAGGGTATGTTCCTGGTATGTTCCTGGTGGTTCCACATGGACTCATCACCAGGCTGGAGTCCACCAGGAAAAGAGCCTTCAGTGTGGTGGCCCTTTCCTTTGGAACTCCCTGCCTTCAGAGGTCAGGCAGGCGCCAACATTGTGTTGCTTTTGGCACCCCCTGAAGACATTGTTATTTCAAGAGGCCTTCCTTGAGTGACCAGCTGTGGTTGATTAAATTCAGAATTTGTTTCTTTTAAAATAATTTAATTGTTTTAACATGGTGTTTTATTCTTTTATCTTTATTGTTCACCGCTCTGAAATCTTGTGATGTGGAGTGGTATGTAAATATTGTAAATAAATAAATAAATACAAGCCAACTTCTGTATCGCTTTCCTGCTAGGCTGCTTAGGACCAAAGTCTGACTCACTCCAGTTGAGCCGCTATTTACAAGCTTGCCTCTTATCGTCAGGAGCCGACCTCTGACATTAAAAATCTGGACTCAAGCTTTAAATTGCAGTGTGTCCTGGTTAAAATTAAACCCTGAATAATATTATTACCCCTCTTCAGTCATAAGAATTAAAACAAAACTTGTTCTAAAAGTGTCCCTGTGCTAACTGAAATGGAGCCACTGCGGAACATGAGGGGAAGAATCAGCATGTTTGGGGGAAGTCAGAGGTTTGCAGAAATACAAATTTTTTAAAAATAATAAACCCCCCTGAAGTCTCAGCCCCTACAAAACAGCCCATTTAGGACTGAGCATGCTCAGTGGTTACCAGGAAATATAGCACGTTGAATGTCCCTCGGGAAAGAAAAACTGAAAACAGACAGGGGAAAGTGAATTGGCTTGCTAGAGCTCCTACCAGCTTATAGTACCTCTGCACCAAGCTGGATGGCATGATGGGAGTTGTAGTCTAACCTGTCTGGAGGGTACCGGGTTGGGGCAGCTTGGCTTCTTTTATCCTTGAGAAGAACGTGGCTGGCACCCTAGAAAGGAGCACTCTGCTTAGTGAGTGGATATACATTGCAACATATCTGTAGGTCCTACTTGCTTCTTTCAGTTGTATAATATAAAACCATCCTACTGTATTGACATAATTTGGTTAGGCTTTGCCCTTGTTCTGAAGAATATTAGATCCATTAGGTGTAGATTAGCATTGTGGTGACCAAATAATGTCCATAGTTACAAAACCATTTATGCTTTTATTTGTTATGGCCTTGAATAGATTCTCTATTGTGCCTAATCCCGCCCCCCACTCCCTACTCCATGTCTGCTGCTACAAATTGTCAGATTTCAATGTTAACACAATTAGGCATAATTAAATTGTCTTTGTGAACCTCTTGATGAGCCAGCTCATTATATGAAGCAAAATTATGAAGTGAAGATTTTAATTACAACCTTAACTGAAGATTATGATTTCTATTGAATGCTGAAATCATTCTATGGCCGTTGTTTACAAAGGAAGTTGCAACTCTTAAGTGTAATCTGTTGGAAAATAAAGATATGTTTGTTTAATTTCCTAACCTGAGCTGTCTCTTTGGAGTACAAACTTCTGTAATCAAAAATACAGCCGAAACAACTGCCTAGGCATCCCCAGGCACTACATGTCCACTGAAATAAATTCTATGTTGCCCATACAAGATGCTCAAGAGCCCCCATATGGTATTCCAGTGATTTGGAGCAGCTTGACACAGAAACATTTAATTAATTAATTAATTAATTAATTAAAATATTTCTAGGTTGCCTTTCAGGGCAGGATCCCCCTCAAGGTGGCTTGCAGCAACAAAATAGACTGATACAATTTCATAATAGCAACAATCTAAAAACAACAACAATAAAACACACACACACAATCAGGGGAAAGACAGAGTAAACAAGTAGATTTTCAGATCCTTCCTAAAAGCCTGCAATGTTGGGGCCTGACGGACCCTCAGTGCAACGATTCCAGAGGTGTGGGGCTACTGCAGAAAAGGCCCTCTCTTGTGTACTTGTCTACCTAACAGCCCTCAAAGATGGGCAAATGAGAAATGCCTCTGTTGCTGTTCTTAAAGGGCAGGCAGGCGGATACAGGTGAAGATCTTTGCCGTTCTTACTTATGGGTGCTGGCTGCTGACTAGACATCACGCAGTGTTGTGCATTAGGAGAAAACTTTTAAGAGACAGGATGGATTGATTAAAATCACAAAGAGTGAAACACCTCCAGTTGTACTTCACATATTTGCAAAACAAAACAAAAAATATATAAATGGTTTGATATAACAATTAAAATGTGTTGATTTCCAGCTAAGTAGAACAATTGTACTAGCTAGGAGAGTGCACATATATTCAATTGCTTATGTGTATAACAATACCTTTTATTACTTTAGAAAATGGTGCATTGTACATTGTTTATTTAATGTATAATGTATAAATTTACTCTGTGGATGATTTGTGTCAAGCTGTATTAGCATGGTAAGCAAATGTTAGCTATATGCATGAAGAATATTGATTCTCTTCTGTCTGTACCAATAACTGTAGCAGCACTTTTCTGTTTGAGCAGGCTGGCAAGCAAGTCCATACTATTATTATTCTGTTGATCAGCCTGCTTGTCTGGATATCTTTGTGCATCATTTGTAGCACATGGATAGCCTTAAAGTGATATGTAATGGCCTGGTTCAGGTGTTCATTCTAAACCAAAGTGTAGATGATTAAGAATGAGCTGCAGTGAGTCTTGGGCTCGCACCCCTCCCCCTTCCCTCTTGTCCACATGCAAGAAGTGGCTAGAGACTGCTTCTGTTTTCCCTTTAGAACAAACCACAGTTTCTGTATTATGTATGAACCAGGGGAACCATGGTTTGTTCCATCTAGCATTAGTTAAAACAAACCAGGATCAAACCTTGGTTTGATATCCTGGCTTGTTCACCTGGAGCTGAGTGAGGATTTGAACCTGGGTTTCCCTGGTCCAAATCGGACACTATTCACTATGCATGGGTATGCTTCGGGCTTGCAGGGTCTACTTTGTCTTTTACTAGATTTCTGAGGTCCACCAACCAAAGTTTGGGGCAGTGGCAATAACCTGCTTCATCCCATGAGCCCTAAACTGGGATGAACTGTATATTGATGTACAAATCTAAAAATGAGTTATTACAGATCAACAACTTAATTCGGGGGTGGGAAGAGCCTTTTTCTTATTCTTTTGTTTGTCTTTTAAAACCATTTCTTTAAAAAAAAATTTTTTCCAATAATAGTCAACACGCACACACAAAAACAAGTTGGGAGTCAAAAGCCATTACTGAACTACTGCAAATCATCTGGCAATCGAACTGTATATTACTCACCAGTAATCTATAACACACCACACTGGCTAATAAATTGAGGGATTTTATAAAGCATAAAGTGGGAGTTCATAGAACAGTATTCATTAGTGCAGGGCTATGCCAAGTTCAGTCTTGTGTGGTCTACTTTTTAATTTTGCTTTTTAACGCTAGACTTCCACTAATGTATGTTAAATTTACAAAGCAACCATGAATGCCCCATCCCTTAACATTTAAGGCATAAGTAATACGTGTTAAATGAGTCTGAGTGTTCACTCTTATTTATAAACATAAGTGCTTTGCTGGATCAGTCCCAAATCCACCCAGGGTGCAATCCTATACATCTTTAGACTGAAGAAGTCCTACAACTCCGAGCATTCCCCAGCCAGCCATGCTAGATGGGGCATACTTGGAATTGTAGGACTTTTTTTTGTCTACATATGCATAGGATTGCGCCCTTATCCTGTCTTTCTTTGTAAGAATCCCAGGAAGTTGCAGATGCTCAGTGGACCAATAGGATCTGGCCTTTGGTCTACTGGTGAATTGAAGTGTACTTTCTGACCGCACCAGCTTTCAACAAGAGTCACTTCCTGGCTGATTATACTCGTTGCTTACAAATAGTAGCAATTCCATTGACCTATTGTTCAGCTACTTGAGGTGTTAAAAACATTATGAAGATTTAAGAAGTTATGTTTCATTCACAAACTGGTTCTGCCCTAATGGAGAAAAATGTGAGAAAGTGGAGATGTAATGTAGTGAAAAGAAGGCATGCTAAAGAAGACAGGATATGAAGTGGAGATTAGCTGTAGTTGACCTCAGCTCACGGCTTTGAGGTAAATCAACTCTTGCTTGTGTTCCTAGACATTAGACACAGCATGAGTGAAAGCAATGGTTTAACTTTAGTTTTCTTAGAGGGCAATCCTATGGCCCCTAGACACTGTCTAGAGGGCCATAGGATATTTCATTTCCTGGGATCCAGGGTCGGAACCAGGGATTCGACCGTGGAGCCCAGAATCAGCACTCCCCTCCTCCGCCCCCTTGTAGCTGGCACAGTCCTCTCTGTGCCGGCTATGTGTCTGCGCTCGGAAACGGAGCGCGGAGACAGGGAAAAGGAGGCGGTCCCGAAGACCATGGAAGCTGCGTTACATAGCTTCCTATGTGTGTCCTGGCCTCCTTCCCTCCCCCTCCCTGAAGCTGTGGCTAGACAGTCAAAATCGCCTGTCTAGCCAAAAATGCAGGGCAGTTGGAGCACGGCGGTGAGGAATGCCTCCGTGCTCCAGCCTCCCTGCATTGGATACTTGGCAGCCTCTGACTTCGGAGGCTGCCAACTATCTCAATAGGATTGAACCCTTAATTCTTTAAAAACAATCAACATATCTTCTGTAAAATATAAGGGTTTGGATCCAAAGGTGCCATTCTGTGTGAGGAAAACATCTTCCATTTGTGCAAAGGGTGTTTTTCATCTTAAGTAGAGTGCTGCATGAGAAAAGTGGAGCTAAATCCAAGGACATTTTTCCAGTTCTGCAAGACTTTGTGTGCAACCTCTTGCACAAGCAGAAGCATAAGACCTATGGTAGAACATATCTATTATAGTACTGTGCAAACACCTGCCATGCACACTTTTCCCCCACAAGTGTTTGTGGTACAGAAGCAACCTGTTACCTCCTTTGTTTCCCTGCTTTTTAGCGTTCCCTCATTTTAAAAAGATGTATCAAAAAGATATCGAACCCCCCCCCCATATATGTATGTCAAGGAGTTAGTGGTGCTTGGTCTTCTTGAACATTGGCATTACAAGTGAATAGCATAATGAATTAAATGCACTATTGACTTATACAGAATAAGAGTTCCTGTTCTGTATAGGCATAGACCCTAGTTCTGTTCCTGGCTTGACTCCAGATATTACAATGCTGTCTAGACCATGATGTGTAATGATTTTAATACCTATGTCTGGAATAGCCTTTTTAATTGGCCTGAAGTTCTTGGGATGTTAAAAATGAAATCCTGCAGCATAAGAAGATTGAAAATGAAGCAAATTGAAAAATACTGCAGTATTTTCTGCAACTTTAGCTAAATGTTAGATATGTGCACAAGGAAAGTTGGTAAGTTTATATTTGGTTAGAAAACAGGCAGAAAATTGTGACTGCCAAAGGTTCTTAGGAAGCTGCCTTATACAGAGATTGGGTTTGCACAACCGGGGAAGGAAACTAAGCCATTGTAGCTTATTTTCCTGCCCCACACATGCTGCATCATTACCATAATTACCGTCATGGGCGTAGTTTATCGTGTCATCCAAATGCAGCGAGGATGCACAGCCTTGGCTTTTTCTGGGATTGCGGGGTGATTTATAACCCATCCCATCCACGCACTCTTGCCAGGTTCGGATGACGCGACAAACTGTGTCCGACAATGGTAATTATGGTAATGACGCAGTGCACAATTGGCACACGCAGGGCGGGAAAATAAGCTACAATCGCTTATTTTTAATCCCCGGTCATGCGAACTTGGCCAGAGTTTGACCATTGTTCCATCTAAATCAGTTTATTGGCTACACTGACCCAGTTCTCACAATCACCGCAGCCCACTGTGGCATCTCACGTTGTCTGAAACCAGTGAGGGTGGGTTGTTGGCATGGCTAACAAACCATCCACAACCCATGGGCTGTTTTAGGACTGTGGGTAGTTTGTTAACCCACACCAGCAACCCACCCTTGCTGGGTTTGGACAACATGATAAGCCATGGTCCCCAGCCGCCATGATTTGAATATTCAAAATGGCTGCTGGCATGTGCCGCAACCCACTGTGGCTTAAGTAAGCTGTGGTGGGCTGCAGTGACGGTGAGAACTGGCCCAGATACTGGCAGTGACTCTTGAGGTTTCCAGACAGGAACCTTTCGTAGCCCAACCTGGAGGTGGCTACCTGGGATTGAGACCTTTTGCATGCAGAGCATGTGCTGGTAAGCCCACAAATATCAGCTCTAAACGTCTTGTATATGAATACCAATATGAAATGCCATTGCTGAAATAGAATTGATCTGGCATGTCCACAGATACAGCCGCTGTTTCCTCTCAGTGATCAGTGCATGTGCAGTAGCACATCTAGCCTGCACTCACTCAGGCTCTGGGAAGCGATGGCTGAGATGTTGAACCAGGCTTATTTCATCCATGTGGTGGCATCTTTGGGAGACCCTTTGCACGGAGTGAGTGAGAAATATCTCAATCAGTGCTAAGATAACTAACGTTTCCTTTACCTTTAGAGCTGGAATTCAGTTTATCCACTGAGCAAAGATAAACAAACCAACTCATAGCATTTCGAAACTTTTCCCTGCAGCTATGCCACGGCCCATCTGTGTTCCTGAAACAAGTTCACACTTTTTAATCAGATCTTGGCTGAGCTTTTGAAACTGGAATGACTCTCTTCCCTACTCCCCTTTCAGCACTCAATGCTGAAAGGTGCTATAGCTGAATCCAGGTAATCCTTCCAGCCTGGTTTAGAGGATTGTGAGTAAGTCCTGGAATTATTAACATATTTTCCCTGCTCTGTTATATGCATATTCCTACTCCATGTCTTGTCTATATGTTCCAGGTCACAAAAGGCTAACCAAACATAGCCACTGATTTGAGCGCCCCAGGAAACTGTGGCTAGCACTTGCTCTCCATACTAGAACTGCAAGCTACTCTTAGAAGTGGGTTTTCAGTTCTTGTTTGGAGAGCAAGCACCAACCATGGTTTGCCAGGTTTGAACACCCCAGCAAATTATGGCTAGTGCTAAAGAGGAAACAGAGAAGGAAATTGCATGTCAGTGGGGAGGAAGGGTGAACAGGCAAGCCCATGTCTCATTTTCAGTCCTGGAAACCATGGTTTGGAGGAACATCTTTAGGATAACTTGGTTCTAATGAAGACAATAGCTTTGTTTAGAAATGATTTATTCAAAGGCAGAACAGACATTATTGACTTAATTTTCTTCTTGCTCAGGATCTGTTTTTCTTCCACTAAATTAACTTTCCTTCCATCTGTTCCTACAGGCACATTTTATATCCTGTATCGTCTTGCTAACTATGTGTCACAATCCCAAGTGGCCTTGGAACAACAAATTTACTACTGCCTGAGGTTGAGGATTATGTTCACATCTGAGGATGTGTTCATACAGGGCTACCTTATGCAGTCATCAGTTACGGCAAGGGTGGAGAACATTTTTCAGCCCAAGGGCCTGATTGTCACCTGGGGAACCTCCCAGGGACAGCATGCCAGCAGTGGGTGCAGTCACTGCACTCTCACAACATCTATATGCACACCATCTACACAATTCGTGCACACATACAGCCCCCATAGATACATATGTGTGTGTGTGCATGCGCGCGCATGTATGTGTATCTATATCTATCTGTATCTATATATACCACACACATACTTCTCTGTCCCCCTTTCTCAGCTGACCCACGCAAATCAGTTGAGCGGGGATTTTTCCTTTTCTCAGTACTGAGCAGGGAAAGGCTCTTAACTCCAATCAGCTGCTGATCAGAGAGCAGAGCTTTTCCCTGACTGGGAAGAGGGGTCAGGGCCTGGAGAAGAAGAAGCTGGATATGGCCTATGGGCTAGAGGTTCCCCATGCCTGAATTCGGCTTTCTTAATTTCAAGTTACACTGGCAGCTGCCAGGTACACATACATTGATTTCAGTTGTTGATTTCCCAGTCTCACAAGCCTAAGTTGAGGATCTCCTGTGCTGTGGACAGTCAAATATGTGTGCTGAATTGTCAGCAGTAGAATACCACTAATAATGATATGATTCATTGTGTTCAAAGACTAAGCAGGTGTTGCTTAGCTTTTAAAAAAAAATTCTTCTGCTTAACACCACCTCAAAGAAGAGTTCTGTGTAACTTGAATCACTTTCAGAGGTTTAAGCGTTAGCTGTCTCAGTTGCCTCACTAATTCTGTGTCTGTTTTGTGGGATCAACCTGTGCAGTCTAATGGCTTTTCATGACCTGAAATATTTGAATTGGCAAAGGAATTAAAACAAAATCCAGACCCCGTTTGGTTCAAATCTGCAGGTGTGACCTATCATACACAAACTATAAGACAATTACAGGTTCCCTAATCTCTTGGTAGTGCTGTACTCCACCCATTGTTTGGTGTCATCTAGCCTTTCCTTTCATTCAGTCCCATGAATGCAGATTGCCATTCATGTTCAAAGCTTTTAGAATTGTAGTAGTGTCAGGTGGCAGTTTCCAGTTCTTTCTGTTAGCAGAGTCCAGCCTGACGGCCAAAGAAAGGTCATAGTTCAGTGGTGGAACATTTGCTTTGCATGCAGAAAGTCCCTGTCAGGAATGCCCCTGTTGTCTTCTGAGCCCTCCAATAGCCAGAATCAACAGTCAGACAAAAGGGCTGCTTTCCAAAGCTTTATTTCCATTCAGCCTAATGAGGCTTACAGATGCTAGTTGCCTGAGACTCAGAGGAAATACAAAGGAACAGCCTACCAGGGGTTTCTAAGGATTAGGCCGTCAGTTGATCTCCATTTGGAGAAAAGCGCAGCAACTCTCTGAACTTAAGGAGTAGGAGGGGAAATTCTCCCCCTTTCCCTTAGGGCCTCGGGGCACAGCTGCTGACATCAAGCCAAACGGGCTGAGCGCCTCAGCTCAGCTCCCGCAACCTCTTGCTTGTGCCTGCGCCTCGCGTCTAAAAGCTCAAGTTGTCCCTCCCTTTCCATGCCAGGGTCAGTATCGCTCCCAGGAATGTGAGGAGGGGGGGCTCCCCCTCCAGCTGCACCTCTGAAACCTGAGAGGGTTCCTCTCCCACGGACTCTATCTCCTCCTCAGAATCAGAGCTACTTTGGGGCTCTATGGGCTCAGATCCAACCTTGACAGTCCCAGATTTGTTCCCTGGCATCTCCTGGTAAGGCCAGAAAAGGTCCTGTCTGAAACTTTGAAGAACTGCTTCAAGTTATAGACAGTGTTGAGCTAGATGACCAATAGTTTGACTCAGTATAAGGCAACTTCTTATGTTTCTAAGAAGTCAAAGCCAGTTGCGTGGGGAAGCACTGATTTTAGACGTGCCAGGGAAGCAGGGTATCATCTTGGGATTTAAGATTATGCTGTGACGTTGGTCCTGCCCCACCAGGTAGGCACTGTAACTTCCAACTTGGAGTGCGGCAAGTGTTCTGGATAAAGGCAGGTGCCTTTCCTCTTGGGGAAGCCCCATGGCCACTGCTGGAGGTGAGCTGCATGAGCGGTGCTAGCTCATGCCAGTGCCTGACCAAGTAAGGCATTTGGAATGATGGGAATCCAGGGTGAGATACCAGATCTGGATCCCAGTCATTGGGAACATCGAAATAGCATGTGCAGTCTTCAGAGTCAGAGTCGCCTAGTTGCCTACTTTGTTCTATGGAGCTATGACATGCAGCCCTTCAAAACAGGGCTGGGCCACTTTAGGCACTCCAGATGTTTTGGCCTAAAACTCTCATCATCCCTCACCATTGGTTGTGTTGGCTAGGGCTGATGGGAGTTGTAGGCGCATCTGGTGGTCCATACATTGCCCACCCCTGATTTAAAAGAAGGGATTCTGCCAATCTGGTTAAAAAAAATGCTTTGGGAAAGTTTGTTTGCCTGCTAATTTATTTAAAATATTTATACACCATCCTTCATTACCAAATCATAGGTATTGTTGAGCTAGTGAGTTTCATATCTGCTTCAATGTGATGCAGTATTTTTAAATCCTTAAAAAATCTTGGAGGATAATTGCTTGTATTGGTTTATCTCTTCCTGCTGTCTCTCCCAGGCTTTGTAGTGATGGCCATTGTCATAGGCCTGGTCTAGACATGGAGCAGAATTCATTTCATTTCATTTCTGTATTGCCCAATAGCCAAAGCTCTCTGGGCAGTTCACAAACATTACAATACAAAGTACATAATATAAACAGATACTGGGACCAGATAAAACACAAGACATTAAAACCCTCATCATATGCCATCAAATGCCTGGGAGTAGATGAAAGGCTTAACTTGGGGCTGAAAAGATGACAATGTTAGCACTAAGTGGAGCTCAGTGCAGAGTGCATACCACAGTTGGAATGAGGTGATAGAGTTCTGTGGTGGTAGAATGTACTACCTCAAACTGCAAATATGGGGTCATTTTTAAAGGATCCCCCATGTAACAAAACAGAACAACTTCTCTACTCATAGAAAACTGGAACAGCAAGGAATGTCTCCTTGCATTCACACTCATCTTTCCGGGAACCAACCACATTCACTTCTATTCTGCCCCTCCTTACTGGCCATGGCCATGGCCACATAAGATTCACTAAAGAGGTTAGAGGTCTGAACCTCTCTCAGCCTGAGGGCCAAATTTCAGAGAAGCTCTTGGGGGCTGGATGGGTTCCAGTGGTGGGTGAAGCTGAAAGCAAAAGGGGTGGGGTCAAAACACCATCATAGTTCTTACTGCTAGTAACTAGGCCTTAGGAGAGGCGTTTCAATCTTTTAGTTATGCATAAACGCTGGAGAACCAACCAAACTATTTGTGGGCTTTCAAGAAGCTTCAGGCTGTCCACTGCTGGAAACCATGCTGGTCTAGATGGACTTTTCCATCTGATCCAGAAGGGATATTCTTATGTTCTTACACTTCATTTAGGAAAGATGAATCATGACTGGTTCACTAATAACCATCATATACTGTTACGAGTGTGCTAGTTTCTATATTAATTCTTTATTTTTTTAGCATTATTGCACTAACTATAACTATAATTATGCTCTGGGGAACAACTTGCCCAGATCCAGCCCAGAGAGCTATTTCTATGTTAGTTCAACATGTGCTAATATGGTTTTAAAAGAATACATAATAGAGTGCTTGACAAAATAAATTAAGGGAGTGCATATTTTAATTTGGAATTCTAAAGTAAAGCTCTCAATCATTTTGATTCTGAGTTTCATATCTGATAGGTTTTTTTAAAAAAAAGATAATTACTTTGGATGAAGCATTTAAATGGCAAACATGGAAGATATCTTGGAGAGCCTGCAGAAAGAACAGGAAAACAGCAAAATACTCAAAATGCAAATGCAGTGAGTTCACTGTGGTCTTGATGATTCTTTTTTTTGTTGTTAACAACATTTAACGTACATTCCTAAGCTGAGTGATCTTTGGATTCTTTAGAGGCCAGATATGTAAATTATTGTGAAAAAAGCAGCAAAGCAACAATTTCTCCTTCTCTATAAGTATGATTACTTTTGTACTTATTGCCATTCCAGATCAGGTCCCTGGTCTTGCCTGGTATAAAGTCTCCCACAGGATCTAGTATCTCTGCACAGGAATGGGTCAGTCTTAATATGCATGCAGTTGAATCCTGGTTTGGGAAGGATGTACATGATGTGAATTTTTGATACTGACATAGGAACATAGGAAGTTGCCTTATACTGAGTCGGATCGTTGGTCTGTTTTATTTATTTATGTGACCAAAGTCTTTACTATATAGTGTTTATTGTGTTTGCCCTCAGCTCAGCTTTTGGGATGTGTTGTTGTTGCTACCATTTTACAGATGGGCAACTGAGGTTGGGACCAGACAAGATGTATTTTGTGAAGAATGCAAAGGTCTACAATTGCCTATAAGTGCAGTAACCTTATTCTAACAAACAGAAGGTCCAAAGAGGAAATGTCTCGTACTGAAATTTGAGTTGTTTCATAAGAAATTGTGACATATAAACACTTCCTGTTTGTTTGATTTCTCCCTGCCCCCCCCCCCGCCACCCCTTCTAACCTTATTTACTCTGCAGTCGCTAAACTCCCTTGTCACCTTGCATGCTGGAGTTATCCTTAGGCTGATATTATTTTCAGCTGATCTGTACTCAGATGTTATATGTAGTCTTGCAGTCTAAATTGTCTTGATGGTAAGATTTCAGAAGAGTCTAAAGCTGCTGCACCTGCTGTCAAATCCATTATTTCTTGTTAGTGGCTCTTACCTCCCACTCCAAGAAAATAATTCTGTCTCTAATTGAATACCTGATCTTAATGCCTCTGCTTTCCAAATTCTTTACCTGCTTACTTTGATACACAGACAAGAAAGATAGATGTGAAGGGGGAGGTATATGCATCTTTCTTTGACTTCCTCAGCAAATGACTGACTGAAAGAGTATTTAATCATGTTTAATAGAAAAGGAGTTTAGCTGATGTTGCAGAGAGAGAACAATGTAAATCGAAGGGACAAAATATGATAGTAAAGCGGTTGCACTAGCCAAGAAAGGCCTACCATTACCTCACACAGAGAAAAGTAATATAAATTACTACATGTTCAGCTGTTGACATAAGAAGGCCAAATTTTGTCTGGGGTACGTACTTTACCCTCTAATCTGTTCTACCTTCCCCTCTTCTTCCTCTATCAAAGCCTTTCAGCTCAAGCAGGGGCTAACATGGCTGGAATGGGAATGGGGTCATTCTTCTCCCTCCAACATGGGTTTCCTGCACATTCCATTGTAAGAGTTGGACAGATTTCGCTGTATGTTGTCCACAAAGGTCCAATGCGTTCATAATGTTCTTGATCTCCTAACTATGGGTAAGAGATGGAAAGCATGCCGAGGCACCATACACTCCTTTCTCACTTCTCCTCTATGAATTCCCCCCTCCCCGCTTTCCATGGTTTGCTTTAAGCATAGTAAGAGTGTAATGTCTGCACCAGTGCTAAACAGGATTGCTTTCAGAACCAGAGTTAGAAACCAGGGATAGTATCCAGTGTTAGTCCTATGTAGAGTAAACCCATTGAAATGAGTGGGACTTAAGTAAGTCATGACTAATTTAGGTCCCATTCATTTCACTGGCTCAACTCTATGTAGGACCAACATTTGATCCTACACCAGAGTCTGAAGTGGGTTTGCAAACCTGGCTATAGGGGAATCTTGTTAGTATTAATCATGATTTGCATGAATGAAGAGCCAGTGCTACACTATGGTTAAACCATGGAAGGGTGGGCAGGATTCATGCACATCAAATTGGCTTCCTGCAACCGGTACATATTTACATAGGTGTACATGCATACAAACACAGCCCTGCCCAATACAACAGGGCCAGTGCACGCACACGTGAAGCCAGAATCCCTGCGCCCCTCCCCCCACCGTCCCACTCACACGTTCCTCCCTTCTTTAATATCTGTGGTTTGCTACTGTATTACCTGGCCTATGCTAACCAGGCTAAGGGGACAGGACCAGAAAAAGGTGTGGCTGCACGGAATTAGAAGTGGGGGTTGGATATCATAATTGGCTTGCTTTTGTCTTCCCTTACTCTTTAAAGCAGCCCCCTCCCTAACTGGGCCCAGCCACCATGTGGCTGCTGGTTCAGGAATCCCTGGCAGGCAGTAGAGAAAGGTTTTGGGTACGTGGGTGGGCTCTGAGTTCCTTTGCTGGTGCTAGTGTGACATTCTGCAATGTGGGTCAAAACACAATTGCTAAGTGGGAGCTGGCCAGAGAGTTTGCAAGCTGTGGGTGGGCATTTTGAAATTTGTGAGCTGCCATCTGAGCCTGTCTGGGGGTAGCGGGGTGGGGTGGTAGGGGAAAGAACTGAGTTCTATTCACCCTGTTTTTTTAAAGTTCATTTTTAGGCGGATGACCAGAAAAAAAGAATCTTTGCCCCTGGGCTCGCCTCCTGTTTAGTTCTTGCTTCTCCTTTCTGCAGCATGACAAGAGGCCTTGTGAAACAGGAATGATGAGGCTGAATTGGCCCCTCCAAGAGTGGTTGCCCAAGTGGGAGGGCTGTTAGCTATGGCAACTACGTGTGCTGGGGGCTGTTCATACAAAAGGCTAACCCACACTCAGTTGTTGAGTGTAGCTTGTTGTTGAACCATGAGTTGTTTGTTGAACCGTGGGTTAGTGTGTTATCTGAATCCAGGATGTTTTCCATAAGGTGGCTTGTTAACCATGCAGTGTGGCTTGTTACCCACTCTGAACAACCCAACAACATCCCATGGGTTCTCAAGGTGGCTTGTTCAAGAAAACTAAGCCACACTGCATGGTTAACAAGCCACCCTGCAGAAAATGTCCTGGGTGCAGACAACATGCTAACCCACAGTTCAACAAACAATGCATGGTTCAACAAAAATCCACACTCAACTACCGAGTGTAGGTTAGTGTGCCGTGCGAACCCAGTTTTTGTGTGTGCATGCCTGCGTGTGTACGCACCCCACCCTCCTTTACAGGAGAGATGTATGATATTCCAGAAGCCTAGTATGAGCAAGAAACACAGGAGTGAACTCCTATTAACCCCTCTCTGATCTTACGTTTGGTCTCTGTTTATAGTGGAGTATTGGGTGCACGTTCCCCTCTTGAATAGCGTAAAGTATCTGTGGGGGAACGTTTCCAGATGCTTCAAGTTCCAGAGCTTTTATCCCATGGCATAATTTGGCATTGGGAGCACTTCTCAATTGACAAAGTGGCTTCTGAATGGAGCTGCTGAACCTTAAGAGGGAAGGAGGGAAAAACAGTTCATCAAGATATAGTGCAAGTGTATAGTAAAGATTTTGATATAGTAAAAAATGGTGACTGAGGGATATCTCTTCCGTCATCCCTTAAAGCACTTTAGAGTTACCCGTTGAAATGGCAAGTCAGGATTCATTCCTAGGCAATGTTGTGTACCCTAATATTCCTTTATGATCACATTGTCATAAGAAAGTAGTGTCGTGCTGCTTGCAGATGTTTGAAAATCTGCTACTGCTCAGTTTTCTTGATGTTTTTATTAGTGCTGTGATCATCCCTGACATGAATTTCTTTTACGAACACTGTGAACATAATGCAGCCATTGATTCTTTGTTGTTGTGATACATTCCACAGTTTTGGCAATGCTGCTTGTCTGCTGGAAGGAGGAGTTCAAAGCTGGCAGCAGATCTAGAACCATTAGAGCTATGTCAACTGGGTGTAGGGAAAACTGTCCTCTTTTTACCTCCTAGGTAAATAATATAATAAACATTTCAGATTGAATAAAAAGTTTAGCCCAGATTTGCAGTGTGTGAAACTAGGTATTTGATGTAATCTGGAAATGCATTTTTAATAAAATGCCCTCACCAGAAATAAAACAAGTATTGCAAGTGGAAGCAAATACATAGCAAAACCGTATGGTTGGTTTACACAGCTTCTTTCAGTTACTTAGTGATGCCTCAAGGTGCTATTGTAGTTGAAAGCTGCAGCCCAGAAATAAGAAGAAACCTCCTGCCATTTCTGCACCTGCTCGGCTATAACTGTGAGGCATTTTCCATTTTGCATTTTCAGGTCAAATGCAGAGTAGTCAGGGCTGTGTTTCTCCACTGTTCTCTTCCCCCTCCCCCGTCCACCCCCCAGCTCTTAACTCCAAAATAATTCTCCTGATGGCAAAATTACACTTCATTCCTTGTACGTACAATTACTGCTTTCCTAAATGTAATAACCATTCTTGACTGCATTCCTCCTCCAGAAGAAAAGTGTTTCTGTGTTACAGATGGAACAACCGATAATTAGACAGCGTTGTCTTGAAGAGGGAGAAAAATACCATTTGTATGTTAATGCTAATTATGTTTATAGATTTTTTTTAATGCATTCCTTATGTTCTGGGATTCAAATTTAGGCTTCTAGAGATGTGATCTCCTTCTCAAAAACAGAAATAAGTAATGTATAGCTTCAGGCCCCCTACCTTTCCTGACTGCTGTAAGAGGCAGGTGTGTTTGTGTGTTTGAGAGGGTGAGAGAGAGAGAGACGGAGACGGAGACCCGTTGCTTACAGTGAATTCTGAATAATAGTTCAAGCTTTGGTCAGATAAAAAAGGCTAAGACATTCATGTCCCTATATTCTGTTAAAAGAATCCCTATTAGGGTGCAATCCTACGCATGTTTAGACAGAAAAAAGCGCTACAACTCCCAGCATTCTCTAGCCAGCAGTTTGTTTTGGATTATTTTGCTTTGTAGTGAATGTTTTCAGCATAGCATGCTAAGTGAACACCACTAGCTTATTTGCTGCCAATTTTTTATTTTTCATATCTCGACTTCTCCCCTTTTAGAAGCAACTGTTAAATACTGCTGCACAGATGAGTTACCATATCTACTTTTGTTTACAGATTTGGATTGATCTTCAGGTTTTTTTCATTTTAACATACATAGTTGTTTCAGAATGCCCTTGGAATGCTAGAAGCCTGATCAAAAAAAGGCTAATTCCCAGGTAAAGAAAATGTGAAGGCCTGGTGACCCCCACTTTTTTCAGTTTTTCAGTTTGCAGTTTTTCCAATGGAAAAAAAAATGGAATTGTTGGGGTTCACTGGGGAAAAATGCCTCCTATGAAATCTGTCTCTTTTTGAATGAATGAATAAATCACTTTTAAGACAAGGTTTTACTCAAAATGTATATAGCATGAGGGTTTTTACGTAACACAATTTACAGCCTTATTGTAAACTTGTGATGCCAATATTTTCAGGGTATGTTTATTGTTTTAACGTTACTAATTTTGTCTACAATTAATATGATATAATGTGTGTATAATGATAACACTCTTGTTTAAGAGTTTGTTGTTTTCGGTGTTGTTATAAAGTTTAACTTGAGATCCAAGGAGGCTGCTAGTCCTTAATACTGTGACTATATGAGATACACTTCCTTTTATTTACTATAATGTTTGTGGTTTCTATTTTCAGCTCCCCCCCACCCCCTTTCTCATATGGCAAAAACTAAGATACGTGATGGTGGTTTGTAGCTCTCTCTAGTTCTGGGCATAGTCATAGTGTTTCTTTTACAGAACTAAAGGCACAATCCTATGCAAGTTTAGAGAGAGAAAAAGGCCTGCAACATCCAGCATGCCTCAGCCAGCTATGCTGTCTGGGGCATGCTTGGTACTGTAGGCCTTTTCTCTCTCTAAACTTGCATAGGACTGTGCCCTTAGGCATTTATACTTTTGTTGCTCCAATTCTATGCACATTTGCCTGGGAGTAAGCTCCCCTAAACAGAGGGCATCTTATTTCTGAGTAAAGATCCATAGGATTGTTTTGTAAATTTCAGAAATATGGCAAACAGTACAAGTTTATATGTTACCTAACTTATAAATGTTGCATTTTGTGTTGTTAAACAAGTAAAATACATTTTTGGTGTGATAAGAAAGCAAGAATTACATATATTTTAATTTTCCCCAAATTTTTGTTTCCCTCCTCTGTGTGTGTGTGTGTGTGTGTGTGTGGTGGGATTAAAAAACTGTCTCCCCCGCTGTGGCTTCAAAATTTAAAACAAAATTATGTCTTTACCCCCAAGACTGTCTTTTTACCACAAGATGCATGTTGTTTATGCAAAATGGTTCCTGACAGGATTTTCCCCATGCAAATAGCAAAGAGTTGCAATGGTGTGGTGAAATTCCTTGTTTCATTGAACAACCTTCCCACATGAAACAGCCTCTAGTGGATTGGGTTTTTTTTTAAAGCCATTATTGTGCTGCTAGTTACTAAGGCTATAATACTATATACAGTTTCCTGGTAGTAAGTCCCATTGAACTCAACAGGACTTCCTTTCAAGCAGATTTGCAAAGGCTTGCACTGCGAGGGTTTAAATCAGCCTTGTGTGGGAACACATTTATCACTTGGCCTTTGAATAGGCACTTCAACGCCCCACTATTATGGGGGCAGCAAAATTGGGCTAGCAGGGAACATTGTGAGTGGCTGCATGGATCCATATTCAGCCCGTTCACAAGATGGTCTCTGAAACAAAGTGACCTTCAACAAGACACCATTCAGTGAGAATGCAGTTGTGGGAAATGGCTTTACAATTTCATTGTTGAAATCAATTTGACAACAGATGTATGAGTTATACTGTACAGACTGTACTTTAGAAGTGACTGTGATTAATACCTGCAAAATTCACAGCCTTGTGGAATGACCTGGCAGACATAAAAGGATGACTAAATATTGTGTTCCAGAGGGTGAAAGCTTAGGACATTGGTCATGCTGCGGCAGCTGCATTGACTGTCCATCTGTCTTGAGACAGCTGATGTGTGTGTGTGTGTGTGTGTGTGTGTGAGAGAGAGAGAGAGAGAGAGAGAGAGAGAAGGCATTCTTTCATTTAATATGCACTTTTGTTGTCTTGGTAATATTTCACTCTAATATTATTGTGAAATATGATCTAAATATGTAGTATAGAATAGTTATTTCTCTCAAAATGAAACATTTATGTATAAAAGCTCAGCAATGGAGAACAATAGCAACTGATAACAGGCTGTAAAAAGAACACTTCAAGTAAATTACATTAATGATTACCTTTTATTGGTTCATATCAGGACCGACATTGTGGTTTGCACAGTACTAGTCAAATATTGTAGAACACACCACTCCCTAGGGATTCATGTATAGGAATTTCAATCCAGCCTAGCAACCCCCCCCCTTTTTTTTTTACTGTACTTCTTTTTCCTTTTATTTTTCATTACTTCAAGAGGATATCTGCTCTACAGTCTAGAGATGTGGGAGAAATTAGCTTTGTTCACCTCTGAATGTGAATTTACCTAATTTGCACTTTTCCAATTAATATGCCAACCGAAACACAGGTATACATTGATATTTGCATGTTTCAGAATTTTGCAGTTTTCCAATCATACGATGCATGCAGAAATGTGTATACTCATAAAAATAACACACAAACTGCATAATGTTACCAAAAAGTGCTTGTATACTTTAAGCAAAATTGTGTACAAATATGAGAAAGGCACATGAAAATGCTTACAAATTTTGGCTGAATTTCTTTTAAAAATTCACAAACTGATGTAGAAACAGGGCGAAACTGAAATTGACCAATTCATCTATCCCTACTGTAGACAAACTGGCCTGATTTAGACATAATGCTAAAGTTTAGTGTGACATCCAACTGGGCCACTTTGTAGTGCAGGTACACACTTGAAGTAACTAACAATAAAAAGGAAAAGCAGTACACCATAGTTTAGCAGTACAAAATGAGCCACAGCGTGAGCCTCAGGATTGCATTCCCCCTCTGCTCTCCTCCTGTGATGCAGGCACAAGGAGGAGATTGGAAGCTTCTGCTTCTGCTTTAGATTAACTGTAGTTTAGCATATCATCTGAACCTGACAGCTGGTTATTGGAAATAAATCAGCTTCATAAACCATGGTTTGAAGTTGGCTTGTTTTCTCTAACCATAGTTACGATTAAGGTTTGGATGACATGCAAACTACAGTGAATGTAAAATGGATGTTCCGAACTTCCCCTAGAGCACATGCAGGAGGGGGAAGTGGAGGAGTGCATGAACTTGTGGCTCATTGTGGCTCGTTCTTACTGTGGCCACCTAGAATGCCCTTTTTCCAGCAGAAAGAGCATATTTTATTTATAAAATAAATTCTCATAATATAAAACTATAGCTCAGCATTACATCTGAACTAACCCACTACTATGTCCTTTTTTCAGGGGCAGAGATGTGGGGTGGGGGTGTCAAGGGCTCCTTGGAGGCCTCTCTCAGTCTAATCCAGTAGCCAAGTCCAGACACAGACACAGACAAAGGGATTCCTTTCAAAGCTTTATTCTTCTTTTACAACTTAACAACTCTACCATTAGCAACTAGATCTGAGCAGCAGAGTACCTATGCCCTAAGTTGGAACAGTTGGTCCCCGTTTGAAAGGGAATTACTGGCAGACCCCTGAACTTAAGGACTAGGGAGAGTCCCTCCCCTTTTCCCTTGGATCCTCTGGGTGCAGCTGTTGTTTGCGCGCCAACCGGGCACTACGCCTCCTTTCTGCACCCTCCATTTGGCACCGCTCTCTGCATCAGCGTTGCGCGTCCATCAAGTCTGCTTCCCGCGCTCTGTCACTCCCTGGACTGCTATCTAAGCTAGGAATGCTGGTGGGAGGAATCTCCATCAGCTGTTGGCCCTGGGAAAGAGGAGCGCGCTCCTCTCCCAGGAGCGACTGCTCTTCCTCAGAATCAGAACTACTCTGGGATTCCATGGGCTCAGTGTCCACCCTGACAGGGGGGAATAGAGGTAAAAAGACTCTCAATGCTGCACTGAGCTATAATTCCAAGCACTCTTTGAGGGCAAAACATAACAATTAAAATGTCATAAAAAGTTATCAATCTAGTGCAGCTCAAAAATGGCCTGAAGTGTTTTAGATCTATACATTCCTATCAATGTTATGGGCATTTTGGAAAATCTTAAATTTGGAAACTTCCGTGGAAATTTTCCAGTACTACATTGATTGGGATCTGATTTAGCACGTTTCTTTGACACATATTTGACAAAAAAAAACAAACACCCCACAAATACATACTCTGCATAAATGTCTCAAACAGTTTCTCCAATAACCTCAAAAAATTGAACAGAAATATTTGATTACGGGAAAAAATCTAATAAAATACAAATGTGAGTTTGTAATGGCCCCAGGAGTGTAACCAAGTCATCTGTAGTTTTAGCGGGGCCTAGAGATCCATAATGCTTTGCTTAGGTTCATTATTAGTGCAGTTTCCTTGCTAGTGGGCCTCTGAGCATGTGAGATGAGTCAAAGGTCGATAGCGCAGCCTCAGCACATTCCATGCTAACGAAGGCTAGTATCTTATCAGGGCCTAGGATGTGCCTGAGAAGTGAGGCTATATGTTTATGCCGAGTTACAGGTGGCTGTGCTGGGAAAGTTCTGATTATTTTTGTTCTGAACAAGCACTGTTAACCTATGTTGGGAAAGTTGCAAATGAACGCTAACTAACGCGTGCTTTTGTCATGCTGCCTCACTGCTGACATATATGGTATAAAACCCATTTTACCCCATGGCTCTGGGTTCAGAGAAGCTGTCTGATCCAACCATTAGGTACGCCTGTGTGCTGTAAGTACTCAATAAAGTCTCCTTGTAAGCAAATCTGGGTCTGGCTTATCATTATCTCAGCACCTCCAAACCTTAGCAGCCCACAGCCAGGGCATACAAAGTTAAATCTTATAGTCAAATGAGTTCAAAGCTATATTTGGAAATTATTTTTATGGGAATACTTGTAAAGTTATGTCAGTTGAATACTATGCACGTTTCTTGCATCATTTAAATTTAAAGAAATAAATTGAGGAACTGAAAATGTACTAATTTTAACATTAGAGGTGTGCATTAGAGAGTTATGGATTTGCCAGTTATAAACCTTTTTCACATGTTCTGTCCATGCATTAAATAAATGCATGAAATGGAGGAGGATTGTGTCAACTAATCTTGCCCCTTGACCTCTACATATCCAGTGGAAGTTGTGTATTGCTCTGCTCATGTACAATAGTTGTATGTGTGTAGAACTCATTCTCACCTTCTGCTGAATGCGTAAAGGCTGGACCGCAAGGCCGGTGGACACAGGCAGGTTGGAGTGGGGTGTCGGGTTCTCCTCAGGGGTCTAACTGCAATCCTATTCCTATGCCACCCGTTGACTGAAGGTGTGGAGGGAACTTTAGAAGAATGCTGTGGCATCTGGGGAAAAGAAGCTAACTTTGGAACGTCCCAGTTCTACTCGTACGTACTCATTAATTAACAGTGAAATCCTAGACATGTGGACTCAGAAGTAAGACCCATTGAATTCAATGGGGCTTACTCCCAGGTAAGTGAGTATAAGATTAGTTACTAATTTTAGAAAATGAAAGTTTTCTGTAGATGAATATAGCTGTGGAAAACTCTCTGCCCAGTATCATTGATTATCAGTCATATTTTGAATCATTTCAACATCTGACGTTACCCTCTTTAAATAGTGGTCCAAAATTAAGTATACTCCAGGACTGGTGCAGTTATAAAGGTAGTGTCTGATGTCGGAGATTAATCACAATGTTTTAACATACAGCCTCTTTTTATCACAGCAGTTTTGTGCAGAATTCTTGCACTGCGCTACCGGTTTCCAGTAATTTTCTATGACTCCTGTGTTAACATCCCATGCTAGGAAGCTTGCAGACCTCTTGATGAACTTGGCATGGATATATCCATATCAAATGTTAGACTGTGTGATCTCCTAACACTCACATCCTGTAGCTTGTTCCAAATATTTTGATGCCTATTTGATACCAATAGGTTTAGCAGCTGTTCTCTTTAGCTTTGTTTATAATAGATTAAATTGAAAACTTGAAATGGCTGGCAGTTTTCACAGAGGCTTTTCCCCACCAATGCGGCATGCTTAGATATATTGGATTTGATCAGCAGTTCTTAAAAAACAGGGTATTGCATTACAGTACTTTAAGCATCCAGCCTAAGAATAGCATATTCCTTTATTACATTTATAGCAGAGTTGATGACCACAATTCACATGCTGTCAGTGGAGGAGCTGAATCATTTTAAGCCGTTTTATACATGCATCACAAAACTAGGTTTATTTGTTATTTTGCTCTTCCATAAGTCAACTCTGTTTTCTGCTTTCTCATTACTACAATTGAAGACATGAAATGGGTGGCATTCTGTTGAGAACATGACCATTGTTTACCCCTGCACACCTCTGAAGGCCAAAATATACTTTGTTTTAAATCCATATCTAGCAGCTATGTCTTGTTTTCCCCTGCGTTTTTTTCATTTCAGAGAGCTTTAGCCTTTGGGCAGAATAGAAGTGTAATAAATGAATAATAAATGGTTTTTTACTCTAGAGTAGGCACATGAGGTGCAGTTCAGATCTTAAAAAGCCCCTAGTCTCCACCATGCTAGGATCAAGGCCCTTGTGCCTACTCTAGAGTATAAATGGCGAAAAAGATGTAGCTGCCAGATGCAGATTTAAAATAATGTCTGTTTTCACCCGTAGCATAAGTCTAGCTACTAAAAGCCAGGGCCAATAAAATATCACCTGTATTCCGAAGCTTCTGTCAATTGTGTTTAAATAGTACCAGTGGTAGCAATGGTGACAGTGCAGAATGTTCATTGTTGGTGGCCTGTGGTTAAAGCAGCCTTCTCCACCTGGTGCCCTCCAGGTGTTTTGGACTACAGCTCCCACTGTACCCAACTATTGGCCGTGCTGGCTGAGGCCAAATCTGCCTTATACTGACTCAGACTATTGGTCCATCTGACTCAGTACTGCCTACTTTGGCTGGCATGAACTCTTCAAGGTCTTGGGCAGAGATCTTTGCCAGCTTTATGTTCTAGCATAAGAACACAAGAAGAGCCATGCTGGATCAGACCAAGGGTCCATCTAGTCCAGCATTCTGTTTACACAGTGGCCAACCAGCTGTCAACCAAGGACCCACAAGAAGGGCATGAGCACAACAGCACCCTCCTGCCCATGTTCCCCAGCAACTGTGTACATAGGCATACTGCCTATGAAACTGGAGGTAGCACATAGTCATCAGAACCAGTAGCCACTGATAGCCTTCTCCTCCAGGAATTTACGTATATAACCCCCTTTTAAAGCCATCCAAGTTGGTGGCCATCACTACATCCTGTGGTAACAAATTCCATAGTTTAACTATGCTCTGCGTGAAGTTCTTCCTTTTATCTGTCCTGAATCTCCCACCAATCAGCTTCATAGGATGGCCCCAGATCCAGTATTATGAGAGAAAGAGAAAAATGTCCCCCTATCCACATTGTCCACACCATGCATAATTTTGTACACCTCTGTAATGTCTCCCCTTACCCTCCTTTTTTCCAAGCTAAACAATCAGAGCTGTTGTAACCTTTCCTCATAGGGGAGATGCTCCAGCCCCTTGATCATTTTAGTTGTCCTTTTCTGTGCTTTTTCCAGCTCTACAATACCCTTTTTTAGGTGTGCAGATGTATTAAAGGATGTCTCTTATTAGAGAAACTGGGGATTGAATACACAGCAAATCGTGCTTCTTGTCACTGAGCAATAGAAGCAGGGTTGGCTGGAAAATGACCAGGAAGAATCTTTGCCCTCTTCTTTACACAAGGCTTGCTGAAATCTTTCAGATACTGTTCACGAAGGTCAGCTAACTAGTTCTAGACTACATTGCTTGCTACTGTTTTTGAAGTCTCTTGAGTTTGTGCATGAGAAAGCCAGTATAATAAAGAGGCTGAAGCAGTATCTCGCTTCCATCTGGAAACAAGAAGTGTATTATTGTAGACAGTATTTTGTTTCACTTAGGCCCGTCCTTGAAATCATTGTAACTGAACTGCTGCAGTAAAATGGCTCCATTGTATCTGTGTAAGTTGGTCTTTTGTGATAAAGGTGGGAGAAACTTGTTTTGCTGTTCAAAATGTGTCTCTCCCCAACCCTCATTAGAAAAAAAAGAGAGAAAGTAAAAGGAGCATCCAGCATTGTCTTTCTTGCTGATATGTGTGGAAGTTTCAAAATGTGTTTAATGGTGACTAAAGGCTTGAGCTCTGGCTTTAGTGTTTATAATTTTAAATTTTAAAGCGGCTAAGGGGCTTAAAATTTGATTGAAACAGCAGTGCTTCGGAAGTGTTTTTCAACCCCCACCCCATGCCATTTTTTACAATCTAAATTCTTCCAAAGCTCTGCAGGAAGGGGGGGAAACCCGCAGGAGACCCTGTCATAGGTTTCCCATGTAATGTGTAGCTCAGCCATGAGATAATGTATGTGAAGAACTTTGAACATTTGCAAAAAGTGCAATATGAATATCAAAATAAATAATGTAAAGGCGTGAGTCAAGTTTGGAAGGCCTTAAATTTAGCTGGGCTTTGCATACAGCATTATCAAGCATGACAGATCCCCTGGTTTCAGCAATAGGTCACCAATTGATAACGTTCTTTTCATTAGCAGGAACTTTAATTGGGAACTAATTCTTGGGTTCCCTAGCACTTATTTCATAGCGTTTCTGAAATGATTTCCAAGTTCAGTGTAGAAAAATGGATACAATAATTTCTTTTAATTTTCTCACAATCTAATTTATAAGGAATACAAAGAGAGGGAAAGGAGAATAGGGTGGGGGTACAGTCCGATTTTTTGTGGTAAGGGAAAAGTCAGCAGAAGCAGTGGGAAAACATGGGAGTTACAAATGGAAGACACCACCTCTCTCCCATAAATTCCGTGAATGAGGTGGGCGATTTCATAAGAAAACCTTGTTTGTATACATCCTAAGACTCACTGAACTCAAAAGGGCTTGCTTCTGAGTAGATGTGGATAGGATTGCATTGCTAATAATTTATTTTATTTTCTAAATTGTTTTAACAAATCATGGTGAAAGAAGAAAAATTAGGCAGGAGAAGCCAGGGAATTTTTTAAAAAGTTTTTAAGGTGGAAAGAGGGAAACCATGGAGGACAGAAGGGGTTGAATTCAAAGTAAGGATGTTGTTGCAAGGATTGTCAGATCTGAAAACTATAAAGCAATATGCATGATATCAAGAGATAAATGGTAAAATAATTGGATGTAGTAGAGAGAATTTAGTACAGTTTAACGTACTGTGACCTAAAGGATCAAAGTTTCTTTCTGTTCTCTTCTGAACCTTTTAAAATGAATGTATGAAATCTGACATTTTATCTTTTTGTAATAGCAGCCTTAAGCAGTTGTGAATGAGGGAAGAAGAATGGTAGGGTTATTTTTCTTCCCTCGTTTTCTCTCTTTTCTTTGCATCAGTTTGAAGAATCCATGATTTTATGTGTCTGTGATTGTAAACAGTCATTCTGCGGAATAACCAGTGCAGAATATTATATCACCTTGTCTGTGATTGATATATTGGTATGATAACTGTAAATGGTGCTCCAGAGTATACAGGACCAGACTGTTTTGACAGCCTTTCTTTCTGAATGAAAAGAGCTAATATAAGTGGTGCTTAAGTGAGTAATTGCCCAATGCATGTCTCAGCAATCAAAATGGAGTCTAAAATAGTGATGAACTTTATGATCGGTATCTGAAGAATTTTTTGTCTTTATAAGCATCACAATGGAGTCATGTTCTTGTCCACTCCTGTATAACCTTGTAAGTTCTTTACAATAATTAAATATCCTCACCAGTCATTAGTGCGGCATGGAATTAGGAAATAAGTCTTAAGGTCTGTACTTCAGGACTCTTCCTGTTCTTTCTATTTGGGCAGGTCCTGTCAGGTGACAGAGGCTGACAGTACAATCCTGTACATGTTTACTCAGAAGTAAGCCCCTTTGTGTTGAATGGGGCTTCCTCCCTAGTATTTAGGATTACAGCCTATAAAGAGAATTCATACATTCTCATTTATTGTTTTACCAAATTGTTTGACTAACTTTTCTCAGATCGTGTGCCTCCTTTGATTGATTCAGCTCATAGTACTTCTGAATACAAACCGATCCACTGTCTGAACATGTGGGCCTGCTTGCAACGTTCAGAGAGAAGTTGGAGACCACCATCTTATTCCTACTCACTGGGTGGTCCCTTCACATATGATAAATTTTTGCACATACACAACCTCTGAGTAGCAATGGAATATGCAGTCATATGTCTTTTTTCACTACCTATACATGTGGTGAGAAGCCACTGCCAGTTAAGGTCAACTGATAGACAATGACCTGGTTCACATGTAACAGCAGCAAATCATGGGTTAATTAACCCACAGTTTGCCATGGTGTGTGCTGGGTGCATGCTGCAGCATTTCTCAGTGACTGGAGGTTGCTACATGATGTCCAAACTATAGGTTAATTGTGGGTTAAACAACTTAAACTTAACCTAACTACTAATTGTAGGTTAACCGTGGGTTGTTTAACCTATAGTGTCTGGGTTCAAATGTCACGTAGCAGCCCCCGATTAGCATGATGGGGTGCTGAATATCAAAAAGGCTGTGGCATGCGCTGTGGTAAATCGTGAGTTAATTAACCCACAATTTGCCACTGTTATGTACAAACAACCCCAATTTCTATTCATTGAGCCCACAGACAAAGTCATGGGCATCTTCACTCTTACAGTGTGATTCCCTATCTACTTCTGCTCAGAAATAAGTCCCCCGGGTCAGTTCACATGATCAAATACCCCACTGTGGCTTATTTAAGCCACAACAGGTTGCAGTGCATGACTGTGGCCATTTTGAATGTTCAGCAAGACTGTTCCTTGTTGTGTCATTTGAACCTGGGGACTATGGATTATGTAAGGGTTCAACAACCCTTCCATAACTAAAATAGGCATGAGTTCTGCGAGGGTTGTTTAACCCTCACATAACCCCTGGTCCCCAGGTTTGGATGACACGACAAGCTGGTTTCATGGCGTGCATACACGAGATAACAAATTTTGTTTTAATCTTAATCTCTGTTAGCAATAACTCCCTGGTTCTACACTTAGTGCTGTACTTGGTAATATACATGCCTTTCTATAAAGCATACAGCATTACAGGCTTTCAAACAAGCCCTAAGGACTCATTTGTTTACCTTGGCCTATAATTGAGATAAGATTCAATTTGGCTAATGGTTAATTTTGATTTTTATCTTCGTTATTATCGTTCTTAATGTTTTGTGGTTTTAAGTGTTGCTATACTCCGCATTTGGAGGATTTACCCTTGAAGGAGGCTTATAAACCTTTTAAATAAATAATACATGTAAAGAGTAAGAAAAAAATAATTTTATCCATCTTGATTTTGAGTATAAAAAGGTAATGAAAGAAGGTAAAGAGGCAACTAGTTTCTTTAGTGATTTTGAATATGCGCCCAATGAAGATGCGTAACACTTTTGGCTAAAAGTTATCTAACTAGTGGCTGTCTGTGTAGCAGGGACTTTCTATGGCCACATTCAAACAATCCTTCATACCATGGGTTGAGAGGCTGTGTTGTGTACTGTGCTTGCTTGTTCTTAATACTGAGTATCTTTTGTTAAATGTTTGTTTTGTGATGTACAGATATACAGATAAACAAATATCTATATTTATAGATACAGATAAACAAATTTGGTATATACAGATAAACAGATCTGATCTGATCTGATCCAGACAGGAAGTTTGTTTGTTTGTTAATTAATTAATTAATTACATTTCTATCCCACCCAATAGCTGAAGTTCTCTGGGTGGTTCACAATGATTAAAACCATAAGATACAACACAAGACACAATATAAAAGTTTAAAACTACAGTATAAAATAAAAACCACAATAAAACCTAGCAGCAATGCAAAGCTTTAAAATACAGTAACAAATTTAAAACAACAGAAACTGAAAGACTAACATCCCTGGGAAAATAAGGTCTTCACCTGGTGCTGAAAAGAGCACAACATAGGCACCAGGTGACACTCTCTGGGAAGCTTATTCCACAACTGTGGGGTGCCACAACAGAAAAGGCCTTCTTCTTAGTAGCCACCCATCTCACTCCCTTTGGCATAAAGAATTAAGCCCTGTGCATGAGAAGAGGACAGAAGGGGGAAGGCAGTGTATGAGCACAGTACCTGTTCATAACCCCCCCACCCCAACTGTAGTTTAGAACAAGGAAAGGCAACCTGATTCTCTCCAGGTATTATAGACTACAACTTCTGTCATTCCTGATCATTGGCCTTGCAGGCTGGGGCTTATGGGAGTTGCAGTCCCAAACATTTGGAGGGCACCGGCTTGTCTATCCCTGGTTTAGAGAAATTAGAGGAATGCAGTCTCTGTAATTATACAGTTGGAAACTTAGATTGTACTTGAATGGGAATGCGGAAAGGATGTCTGAGATCTGGAGCAGAATGGATGGATTCGACAGTGACTTGGTATCCTCTGTTCTGGTTTCTCCAGCAGCTCATCATTAGCGAGTGGGACTGAAGCTGCTGCACCCTTGCTGTGCAGCATCATTAGGGTTCTGTGGAATTCCACACAATGAAACTTGAACCACTGGAGCCAAAATGGACTAGACATTTCCTTTCTCAGCAAGAGTGGAGCTCATGACCCCTTTCACAAGTTGACTGCTTCTCCTTAGGCCCTAATAAGAGAAACAGCCAAAAAAAAAAAAGTATCTTGGGGAATAGGTGAGACTTCTCTCTATTTATAACACTGCTGTCAGAATGCTACAGCTGAATGCTTTCACACAAATGAGCTACGGTATGCATTACGCAGCTTTTCACAAACACATGAATCTCCTTCAGTGACGGCTTGTTTAGTTATATCTTTATTTCATTTCTGTACCACCCAATAGCAGAAGCATTGTGTTGTTCATCTCTCCTGGGTCTCCTTTCTGCCTCTCTGTCCTTGCTGTCCAGAATTTAATTGGATGTTGCTAATGGCACTACTGAACTCAGTGGGACTTACTTCTGAGTACACATGTACAAGATTGTGTTGTAAGGCCTTGCATGCTGCAGAAAATGTGTGTCTGACCGGAGAAATGATTACAAAAATATAATTTTGATGAAGTATGTAAATGCAAAAAACAAATCATGGCTTAAAAATAGGGATGCCTTTTAGGAATAATGTACTTGGCACAGATATTCTAAAGGGAAGATTACATATCTTTATTAATGTAATCCTAAGGCACTGAGTATCACATTGGTATCAGTGGATTTCTGATCTTAGTAAATACGTTTTGGGATCTGAATATAACAGTATTTTCCTGTGTTATGGGTTTACTGTTTCTCTGACTGGGTTGCCTGCTGAAAACCATAATACAAGTAAGCTTACCTTTTATTTCCCTTTTTTTAGCGTGACTGGGCAGGAATACATTTCTGTTTTATGCACTCTTAAAAAAAATGATCGTGATTTTTTAAAAGTGTAAATATTTCTTTCGCCTTGTCTTAGGGTCAGAAAACTTTGCGTAAAAAGGGACAGAATGGGCAAAACTATTGACAGGTATATTAAGCAGAGGCTAGAATTAGAGCATTCAAAGGATTTGCCAGAGTTGAAGACATCTTACATTCCTAAACATGAAAGGCAGTATTGTATACTGCTGCTGTGCTTCTGCTCGTTCTGTTGCACTAATGCAGAGGCGCGGAACTAGTTTTGGGTAGGGGGCTGGTGACAGTGACAGGGACTAAGTCAGCTCTGCCCTGGCTTTATGCACCCTGTCTCCTTCCCACAATGGGGAAGGAGACAGGATACGTGAAGGAGAAGTGGCTGAGTCCCCTTTGTGTTACCTGGCACAGGCGAGTCCCAGTGCTTGCAAAACCTCATTGCCTCATTGCCATCCCTGACCTGAGGTGGGAGATAACAGCAGGGGAATCCCCACTGTTATCTCCAATCACAGCGCCTAAGGCCCTGGAAGAACTTCAAGAGACTGCACAGACCACTGTGTTAGCAAAATGGACTGCTAGCGCAACTGCAACTGGAGGTTCCCAAAATAAGGATGGAAATGAGCGACAACACTCCTTTCCAGAACGAGGCAAGTCAATGGAACAGTGAGCTCCGTTGTCCTGCCCTGTTCTGTGAACTCCGCTGTCCTGCCCTGTTCTAGAAAGGAGCATTGCCACTTGTTTCTGTTGTCTTCAGGAACTGCTAGTTCCTGTTGCACTAGCAGTTCATTCTGCTCACACAGGGCAGTTTAGGGTACTGCCTGAAATCTTTATCCCAGCAGCTGTACAGAGATTCCTTGGTGCAACCTGAAATCATTTTGGATTCCTGCATTGAGCAGGGGGTTGGACTCGATGGTCTTGTAGGCCCCTTCCAACTCTACTATTCTATGATTCTGTGATCTCAGGACCTAATTTGAACATCTCTGCAGTACCCACCCACATTCAGTCTTTCGACTGGAACATCAGCCATGATGAAGAGTTTGGAGAAACTGAAATCTTTCACACTATTTTGTGACCTTGAGTTAGCTTAATAAAGGTATTGCCCTAATATATATTTTGGAATTTTTCTTATGGCCAACATAGCTATTTTTGCTTTTTGTGTAGCTTGGAGAATACCAAATTTAGCCATTTAACAGCAGGACCCTATACTGGAAGATGAGGATTTTACACCAGCTGAAGCTGGGATTTAATTCCCTGAGAATATACCCCCTCCAACTACTAGTTAAAGCTACCCAATGTAGCTTCTATTGACTTTTGTTAACGTAATATACCAGCTAAGATTATATTCACCTTTGTTAATGTATAAACTGTCTAGTTTCTGTTTATTTTCCACATACCACAGATGGAGATGGTTCTGTATAACAGCTGGATTTCATATTTTCAAAAATGAAGGATCAACCTTGGAGGGGGCGGGGAGATGGACCCCCCCACCAGGAAACCCATTTTCCTAAAATTTCCCCCCAAATTCCCTGGAAAAACAGCGGTGGGGACATGTGATTTCCTCCCCTCTACTTTTTCTGATCCCTCCCATCGATTTTTTTCTGTTCTTTTCCCAGGCCTTGAAATCTCTAATCAGGAGTGGTTTGGGGGTTGGGGTAGGGAGTTGTAATGGGAGCCAGGAGCCAGGAAATTCCTGTTGCATGAGTGGAGTTGTGCTTGTGTGTTTCTGGATCCAACCCATGGTGTTTTGTCTCAACTCTGACCCCGTGTGCTAATAGTGTGCAGTCACGTGGAACATGTCCAGCCACTAGCAATGGCCATTGGGCTGTTGCTGTGCTCATCTGGAAATGTCTTTCAGCATCTACTATGTTAGCAGTGGCAGCTGGATTCTAAAGCACAGACCTCTTCTCCATTGACAGAGATAGACCAATGGGTAGCTTGCAAGTCCTCTTAAGAGACAGTAAGAGCCTTGGGGCAAGGGCTGGGCAGACTTAGGCTTGCTTTTCACTAGATGCCCAAGGCCCACCAACAGGAGTCAGGTGCATATAATGGCTTAAGAAGGCAAGCAGACTTGCAGAGCAAGGTGTCTCTGAGCATATACTCATCCCAGGAACTTGTTTTCAATACCAGCACTGTATTACACAAACATCTACTCTGCTTTTCCCTCCAAGCCTAATGTGGGGTGGGGGAGAAGGCTTTTTTGTTGCTATTGTTAAATGATTAGGAGTCTGTCGTGGCCCAGCATCCAAACCATCATCCTTAGAGGATTCCGACCCCTTGCCCTCAGAAGAGGCTCTGAAGTCAATAGAAGATTCAGCCATGAAAAGGCACTATGAGATTTCTGTCTGCCCAGGACCCAGTTCTTCAGATGAACTCCAAGAGGCAGCTCTCCTGCATCCAGAGGTGGCTCCATTACCATCCTCAGACTCTGAGGACTTGGCCACAAAGACACTAGCATGCCACAACTACATTGCGGCAGCCGGAAGCTGCTAAAATAGACCAGGCCCCTTTAAGGGTCAAAGCCTCAGTAAAGGTTGAGGCAAAGCGAACCATCTTAGAGGCCAGTAACTTCCAATTTATGCCTCAGCCTTGCATTGATCTTTGCTTGAGCAACATTCAGACAATCCTGGCTGGCTTTCAGCCCCAGCAACACTTGGCGCTTTCTGTGGTGCTGATCTCTTTCTGCCTTGCTTCCCGCAAAACTTGGCCCAACCTGATCCTTGCTCAAGATCTGATCCCTAGCAGCACCCTGCAGTTCAAGTTACATCATAGAGCATCATCAGAACCCCTGGCCTGATACGGTGCCATGTCAGAAACCTTGCTGATCTACTGCAAATCACCTAGACATCTACCAGTACATTCTGATCTACCTTCTGGCAGCCCCTGGCTTAGGAGACCCCTTGGAGCAGATTTGGGGTGGAAGGTCCAGGGAGGAGGAAAGGAGGGAGAAGTCTGCTTGCAACAATGTTGGGTGGAATCCAGAGTCATATTCTGGGTTTAAGCCTATATCATTTGTAAGCCTTCAGCAAAGGAGATCACTTGAGGGAAGGATATTAAAGGCAAAACTGAAGTACTTTGGCCACATCATGAGAAGACAGGGTACCCTGGAGTAGATGCTGATGCTAGGGAAAGCGGAAGGCCAAAAGAAGAGGGGCCAACCAAGGGCAAGGTGGATGGATGATATTCTGGAGGTAATGGACTCGACCTTGGGGGAGCTGGGGGTGGCGACGGCCGACAGGAAGCTCTGGCGTGGGCTGGTCCATGAAGTCACGAAGAGTCGGACGCGACTGACTGAATAAACAACAAAACATTTGTAAGCATAAAGTGAGCCGAGATGGTATATCCATGACAATGGTTTTTAGACCAGTGATATTATTTGCATATGTTTCAGTGCAATTCTTACTGGTGAGATTTTACTAGTAATAAATACAATGAATGGTAACTGGACCAAATAGCCCTTTTGATGCTGGACCTAGGAGATATTGGGGAAGTTTTTCTTTTGTTTTGCCCTATTTTTTTCAGTGTCTGAATTTATTTCACATGTGTAGAGTATGGACCATTTGTCACTTGTTAGGAAAAAAATAGCAGCAATTAGGTTTACTCTTTCAGCAAGTGTACAAAATGTTAACAGATATTCCATGTATGAACCATCTTGCTGCTGCAACACAGAAAACAATGTCTTGGCTTTTAGCATGTGTCTTCTGTTCATGAAATCAGTGGGTGTTTTGAACTTTCTCAGTTACACTCTTGTAAACCCTGTTTGTATTACACGGGCTAATATGCATGTAACCGTGCTGATAGGTTCTTAGCCTTTGTTAGCAAACATATACTTTCCATATATTGATTCTGGATACATTAGAAGAATTTTACAAATATGGCTTATAGCTTTTAAAATAGGTTTTCCAGAAGAGGAAACCATATCCCTCCATACCACAAAGACACTGGGGTTTCTACATGTTATGGTTTACTTGGTAGAATGAGAGACCCAGGTAACGCTAGCCTCACAGCACAAGAAACTTGGCTGGACTCATGGAACTGTGTTTTTATTGACTGCAAAACAGACAGGTGGCTGGCCTGAGTTACAAATATGTGTGGGGCATTCAAAAAGTAGCAATCTATTACCTATGCTGGCCGCTATAACATTTTTAATATGCAACATTTCCCAGAGTTTTAGCAGCGTGAAATGGAACCAAGCAGGGGGTGCATATGGAACCATTTCCCTCTCTGTTAAAACTTTTCCAAAGTGGAGCGAAATATTTCTGCTTGTCCCCTTGTGGGAAAGCAATCCTTAATGATATGATCTAGCAGTGTAGCAAATGGGAGTTCTACAACCATCTTACTTCCTTTGAATGTTTTGCTTTTAATTAAAATATATGATACCCCTACCTCACAATGACGAAGAATCAGAAGAGAGGGAAAATAAAAACATATCTGCCTGCTGTCTGAAGGACATAACATTTGGTTCGCTGGGGGAGTATTCCTCAAAAGGGACATGGCCAATGAGAAGGCCCCTTCCCTAGTTACCATCTGTTTTTTTCTGCAACAAAATTTGCACAAACTTCTCCAAGGTTAGAAAAATGATCTGCAAGTCCGCGGAATCCGCCCAACAGGAAAAACTGGTCTGCTGTGGGATCCACAGGTCGCATTCATAAAAATCCAAACTCATTTGGTTCTGACATGGATTTCTCTGACATCCCTACCCTAGACAGAAGCAAGCTATCCTCTTTGGATTTAGGAGGGATTGATCGTGCTTCCCTTCCCTTTTTGTGCATCTAGATGCTAACCGCAGGATGAGGAATATAGACTCTGTATAGTTAATATTCACTGGTTCCATTTAGACAATCCAGTCTTATGAAATGATTGTTGTAATAAGGGCTATCATTATTGTTGACATATTTTCTTCCCTCTGATGCAGACCAATCAGGCCGAAACGCATTTGGGTTATGGATGTTACATATTAGAGTAGCCTTTGGGGGGGGGGGGAACCATTATGGTTAACATGTATGCATGAAAACTGTTGGACTGCTAATTCATTGGGTTTTTCAAAATTAAATGTTGTATGATATGTTATCTATTGTATTAACACGTGTAATATTGTTATACATTTTTATTCCTAAAAATTTCCTTATGCCTATTTTGCTTCACACTTTTCTGGAAATTAGACACAGAAATGCAGCAACTTAGTGGAATCCCCAGTACACTTCCTCCCCCCCCCCTGCCCCCGCCGTCATCCTCCACCCCATCTTCCATTTTGGCCAGCTTTGTTGGAAGGCAAAATAAACTTCCAGAGGATAAGCCTTTGAAGCTCGGTGTGGGATGAGAGTGTTGTGAGGCAGTTCACAAGGGGTCACGGACACTGCTGTAGTGGACCCAGGGCTTGCTGGGATGCAGCACTGGCAGCCCTTTATTGGCAGGGATGCTGGTGTCATCCGCCACTCCACTGTACCCTCTGAGCTTAGCTGGGGCCCTCACAGTAGCAGGTGGCGGTAGAGGAATGCATTTTCCCAGCAGCAATATATTGTTCTGTGTTGTAGTGTAAAGTATTTGGGGCTGGCTTGGTCTTGAATGGGCAGTTAAGACACAGTAGCTTTACCAAAGACCAGCTCCTGGCGGAGATGAAAACTGCTAGAACTAGTTTGTTGATACAATCAACACAGTGAACTGACATCCATTTGCATGATTGTGGCAGATGGATAAAGATGACTTTAAAAAACCCGCCTCGTGTGTACCTTTAACTTGCGCAGTAGCTTTATGTTCAGGTGGAAGGCATTCAGGAGCTGCCAGTCTATACAGGTGCAGCCTATGAACACTATTTCTGTTGAAGAAAACTATTCTTAGGAGCAAACAAACTTTCTGTTAGTGTGAACAACAGCCACAAAATACTCTTAGCACAGTGAAAATTGGGATGATAATGGCTTTTCCCCACACCTTTCTTTTGAAGCATCATGGTCCCTCTTGGGTTTTTTTATATTTCTTTTTGCATTTGATTGTTTTCTGCTATACAAGCAGTTAATGGTTTCTTTTTAAATATGCCAACTTCGTAGTTTTCTGAAGTGCTGTCATATATGGTTCTCGTGAGCTTCTCACCTTTTTGCTTCAGCGGAAGTGAGGTAGTCTGGATGTATATCAGATGACTATTTGGTGGTTGAAGACCATTCTCTGTGATTTGGAATGCATTGAAGCAGGCATATTCCTGTTGAGGCTATTGACATAAAGGTTGCTCCAGTGACTTACATTCTAACCAGAGCCACAGTATGGTTATGCATGTTCTTTTGAAATCAATGGAACCTAATTTCAAATTAATGTATTTTAAAGTTGTACGGAATTTGATTTGCCAGTTGTTGCTTTTTATGGCTAGTGCAGACATAATGTTCATGACCCCTTAATTATGGTTATGGAAAAGAAACCTGCCCCATTATGCACTCCCTTTCCCCGCTTACACAGGAATACCCCCTACTTCAAGCTATGGGTGTGAATGCACTAACTCTGGTTAGTGCAACTCTTTTTAGGGCACAATCCTATGCATGTTTAGACAGAGAAAAAGCCTACAACTCCTAGCATTCTCCAGCCAGCCATGCATGGCTGGCTGGAGAATGCTGGGAGTTGTAGGCCTTTTCTCTGTCTAAGCATGCATAGGATTGTGTCCTTAGCCATGTTTAAGACGTGCAAGTCTCATTAACCCAGTTTCATGTCAAAAACAACCCACCATTCATTAATGGTTGATAGTGAAGTGGCAGCGAATGAGCATACTGGCTTCCGCTGAGTTAAACAACCCAGGGATCCTCCATCCTTAGGTTGTTTATCATGATGTCTGAACCTGGAATTGGAGGTTGTTAGAGGAAGAGCAACCCAGACTTGTAACCCAAGAAGAAACCATGGGTTACAAGTCTGGCTTGTTCTTTTCCCAACAACCTCCAATTCCGGATTTGGACATCATGATGAACAACCCAGGGAAGAAGTGTCCTTGTTTAACTCAATGGGAGTGGGGCTGGCAGGCAGGCAGGAGTCAGCATGCTGTTTCTCTTGCTCTGACTCCTTCATGGCCACGTTTAAACCCTGAGTAGCCGTGATGTGCAGTCCAGACCAATGGTTTTGTGGAATTGTCATGAAACCAAATTGGAGCAAGGACAATGCTTTCTGCCTTCACTTGGTTGTTTTAAGCATAAAGAAAAAAGGGTGGTGGGGGAATGGTGTCCAGCTGTGGGCAGCATGATTGTCACCAGGACCATGAGCAGGCAGTGGTGGCAGCGAAAAGTAAGCATGGGGTGATTTCATTAAACTTTTGGCACCTCTTTTAACCTTGCTAGAGCCCAGGGGTTAGAGCGTAGATGGTCATAACGTAGCAGCCATGTCGGGGGTCAGACTAAGTGGTCTCATGTCCTTGCTGAGCTAGCATAGTTTGGCAGGAACAGCAGTGTAGAGACTTCCCCTGTCAGCAAGCCGAATTGCACAACACAGTCATGATTTTGTCTTTTTGCTTACTGCAAGACTGTATCCTTGTTCTCAAGATAGAATGTCCTATGGCCCATTTCCTGTACTATAAACAACTGTACCAACTGTAAAACCACAGGAGAGGGGGTGGGAGAAAGGGTCGCTTGTGTGTCATCATCTCTATAAAAGTAATGTGTGGCTATGCCTCGGGGCTTCTGGCTCTTTGGAAGTGATTCCAGCCTTAAGCCCGCGCGTTAAATAAAGAAGTACTCATTTTCCTTCACTCCGTGGTCCCTCTGACTCTGATTTCTGCTACATAAATGGTGCCGTGACTCGGATGTGGCAAGCTCTGAGACAGAGAGGTGGCAGTTGCCTGCTCTTTATCGCCGCACCGGGAGGGAGAGCTCGGTGCACGCCTCCCTTTCTTGGCGCCACCGACCTTTTTGTCGGGTAAACGGGAGGGAGCCTGCGCCAGGATCGCCCAAACGGCAGCGAGCAGCAAGAGAACCTTGGGAAGCGGAGGAAGGAACTTGAGCCCTGCCTGTATCGCAGTTGCAATTGAGTTGAAACCCACATTGGAAGCCTTCAGGAGTAAGGCAAGTATGGAGTAAAAGTGGGCCCCGCCTTTAGGGAGAAAGGCCACTGGGCAGAAAAAAAGAGGGCCCCGCCTTATGAAGAAGGTCAGTGTTGGTATACATATACAAAATGAACCTACTCCTTGTGGGTAGAAGGGGGGCCTGATCACACCCCCGAGCGGGCGCCAGTACTCAGCGCGGCCAGTACTCAGCAGGAAGCTGAGGAAGCTGGGGAAGCCGCTTTCCGCTCTAGTGAAAAGTGGGAAAAGTGGGTGGCAGGGACATATGAATGCAGTGGAGAGATTGATGATGGTGTGAGTGGCTACTGCGGTTTCTGATGCATACCGTTGACCGTCCGGGTGCCCAGGCCAGTAGCAAAGTGCGTGGTGTGAAATTCCTTTTGTGTCGGCCAGTGAGACCCCTTACTCACTGACCAATCCCCTTTCCCTCCTTGTGTCTGTCTTTATCTTAGGAGAGAGGCTATGGGAGGTGGGGGAAGCAAGACTTGCACCCCCTTGAGATGTATGTTAAAAAAAAAAAAGGAAAAAGATTTTTTAAAAAGGATTCAGAATAGAGAGAGGGAATAGCAAAAAGCTCAAGGTCAAGCTGAGAGAAAAAAAAGAACAAGATCTGAGGCTGTTAATCAGAGAAATGTTGCAAGACAGCCTGGCTTTTGACGAAGCGTGGGAGTGTGAGGCCGAAGAAGTAACCGTTAGCCTAGTGCGCCGGGAGGGCAGCAGGAGAATTGCCCACAACGTTCTGAGTTGTGCAACATCATCACCTCGCCTAATTGAGATGAAATCCCTAAGAAATGGAAACTGAAAATGAAGACCCAGAAGATGAAGGCGCAAAATGAAATAAAGGTGAAGAATCATCCCCCAGGGCACAGGCTAGACCCCTCTTCGAGTGGAAAGTGTGCCATGCCCATAGGACGGTCCCAAGGCAGAATGAAGCGGAGAGACCATGATGAAGATCTCTGTCAAGGTAGCCGTGTTTAGCTTTGAACTGTCCTAGAATTTCATAGAGCCTGTAGACCATCAGCTATATGATTTCTGAAGAGCGTAACCATTAAGCTTTTGCCGTGGGATTCCCTGCAATGAAGAAATCTCACTGATTTGAGTGTCCAGTGTTAAACTGCCTGAGTGTGTGTGCTGAAGAGACGGAGAAACCAGACAGCATGTTCCTGGCCAAGCCAAAATTACGCTACTGCCATGCTCCTGGAAGCTGCAATAAACTGTGTAAGCTGGGAGACCCAACCTGATTGAGAAGAAAAGAAGATATTGGAGTAACTGTCTTGAAAAACAGTGAAATCTGTGTAGCTGGCTGGCTGATGCTGTCAGTGATGTTACAACTTTAAATTAAGACTGTTTTCCTGTTTGAGACCCCAGCGAAGAAAGCTAACCTGAGTTATTTGTTGCCTGTGCCAAAGCAAAGATTTGGCTGCCCTGTACCTCATCGTGTCCTGTTTTAAGCTTGGGATTTACAAATACAAACAAACTGGGAAGCTTGCCTTTGAAGTCCTGCAAATCACCCCACCGCCTCCCCGAAGAAGATTAATGGCTGCCTGAAATAAATGCAAGTATAAGGCGATGCCCATCACCCCCCCCCCCCAGTGTCCTGAGTTTCGGCACTTTCCTTTCGTGTACCAGATTAAAGGAAAGAGAAAAAAGAGTAAGTTTTTAAAATGTCAAAGTCTGTATGAGCTTATCTCCGTCAGCGTTCTCAGAGCCAGGGGGAGTCACCCAACTCCCTAGCTGGTCTGGCCTTGGCAGGCAGAGAAGCTAGAAAAGATGTCTGTGAGAACCTGACGGAAGTAAAATAAAATTTACAGAGGAGTTGCCCAGGTTAAAGCATCACAGCTAGAGAGCTGAGCTGTGCTGCTCTGTTTAGACAGAGGCCTTGCTAAAAAGTTAAAGGCCCTTGTCTGTCAGAAGGGGTGTAGGGCCACACTTCCCCTTTTTTAAACTGATGCAAAAGTGGGGAGCCTTTGCTGGAAACATCTCATCTTCATTGCCCAGAGCCTTCTCTGTTTGGCTCCATCATCTGGGCTTTTTAGAGACACTCTGCACATGGACTAAAATTTTGAATTGTCAAAGACTTTCCATGGACAGTGCTGTGAAGCTTTTCATAAACTTGAACTCTCATTGCTGTAGACCGTGTGTCTGTGTTTGTAGTCACCTCAGTCAGTGTACAGCAGGCTAAGTTTGATCTATAACTTTTAGATTTCCTTCTGCCAGAACTCATGCAGCATAGAGTTGCCGATGCAAAAATGGTGACCTAAAACTCTTTGCATGTGTGAGTATGCCCGTCCCTTGATTTTAATGGGCCCTGAGCTTTCAGCCAGAAGAGCAGTATAATTGCTGGATCTGCTCCATCATGCCTTACCCATGCAAAAAGTGTTTTCCATTCATTGTGTTAAATTGCAAAAAAAAGTTTATTGTGTATATTTTATGATTTCTTAGATATCATAAAATATATGTGATATTTGCAGATGTTTTTACTGTTAGTTGCAACTCCAAATGATACTGAGTGTGGTTCCCAATGGTTGACAAGTAGAAAAAGACAGAGAAATCGAAAAGGTGGCAGACAGATAGAGAAGGGAAAAAAAGAAGAAAAAGGAGGCAAGAAGCAAAGAGAGAAAACATTTATAAAGAAAAAGTGTGGCCATAGTTGCCCCCAGGGTAAATTGGAAGCAGCTGATTATGTCTAGAGCTTATTACCTGGGGTAAAGTAGCCACAATAATGTAATAGTTCTTTAAGATGAGAAAATGTAACTAGAAGGAGAAGAAGAGCCTATCCCAAATGTGCGTCATTGGGACTAGTGTAGGGCAGAAAAGTTAAAGTAAGTGAGTTTAACTTGCAAAAAGACAAGGCTGGTGCATAGAGTGGAAAGTTTTATATAAAAAGTTTGAAACATGATCTGCAATACAGGCAGATCAGCAAAAGAGAGAAAAAGCAAGAGAGGGAGAGAGGTTTCTCTCTCCCAACACACAAGCGGGGCTAAAGCGCCTCACCCAGTATCAAACCCTGCCGTTAGAAGCCATGAGAGCAAGTATGAAAATGTCAGTTAATATAACCAAAGTGTCTAAAGTGCTGCAAGGTGCCACCGAAGCCCCCAGAGCATACTTGGAGCGTCTTTTAAATGCCTATCGCCAGTATGCCCCCCTCGACCCAGAGGCCCAAGAAAACGTAGACGAAGAAATGAAAAAGACCCGGCAGAGCCAGAAGATTCTTAAGAAAAAACCAGTGTGCCCAGTGTGGACAAGATGGACATTGGTGGCGTAAATGCCCAAATGAAATAAATCAAATACATGAAAGAGAAAACCAAAGGGGCCAGAACAGGCGAGGGAGGAGACAGCTTAGTTAGCAACCAAGCTAGAAAGCAGGGGTCTATAAAAATGTATAAAGAAGCCCCCTTCATTAAAGTGGCTAAAGCCAAAAGTCTTAAATAAGACAGACCGGGCCCCCTTAATCTCAGCCCCAGGATTCGGGAAGCCCCTAGTCACTGCCACTGTGAGGGGCCATGACATTGACTTCATAATTGACACTGGAGCAGCATCAAGAGCAAGCAAACGTTAGCCTTAAACAAGAAGTCTAAACACTGGGCAAAGTTCTTCAAGCCCAGCGTCGCTTTGTCTTAGAAAATAAGCCCCAGTTCCCATTACAGAGATTCATCCTTTCCAACCAGGAGATAAAGTATGAGTTAAAGAGGGAAAAATGACCCTTTGACTCCCAGATGGAGAGGACCAAAAACTGTTATACTTTCCACCCCCACAGCTATGAACTCGTGTACATTAAACACGAGTCAAGAGAGCGAAAGGAGGGGAATGGACTGTAAACAGACATCCTAAAAATCCTTTAAAAATCATTCTGAAAAGGCAGTAAGAAGACTCAGGCTAGACCTTACTGTGGGCACACCTGGAGACTGTCCACCCAGCGTACGGTCAGACCTGCACCTGGAGAATTGAAGAAGGGGACTAGACCCTGCTGCAGCTAGCCAGGTGAATAGCTGCCCGGCGTACGGTCAGATCCCCAAAAAGATCAAACATGCATGTTGTAGTGTGTTTCCCTAATAAGATGTAAAAAGGGGGGCCTGCCCCTGGAGAAGGTAGTTTGTCCCAGCAATTTGCTGATAATTACTGGCTTCACTTAGCTAACATCACTGGAATAAAGTATTTTTGTTTACCAAAAGATATACCTGCAGACAGGCTTATTAGCATGTCTAATACCTGTCTGTAACCATCCTGAAAGAATTCAAAAAGATACCATGTTAAGAGTTTATAGTGTAAGTTTAACTTACTCCCAAAATGCTGATTGGGGCGTGGTTGCAAAGATCCTACCCCCTACAGAATTTACGCACCCCCATTGTTGCTGGAACAAATGCTACGTGTGCGCGAATGCCCAATTGTCAAAAATCTTCCGGAAAATGTAAAGCCATCCCTGGTCCCCCCCTTCCACTGTAATGAAATTCAAAATATATCTTTTAATGAGGCCCACATACTTTTGCCTCATGGATAGTTTTAGACATGTGGTTCCCGCACTTGGTCATTTATTCCTGCCAACTTGTCCAATAACCAACCATGTTGCCTCAGTCGCCTAGTGCCATTCCTTCCCCCGTGGCCTAAAAAAATCCATCAACGGCAGCCTCGAGCACTGCAACTGACTGAAGATTGTAATAGTCATGTGCAGCTATACTCTGACTCGGAAAAATTGGCCTTAGCGATGTCACTAGTTGGTGTTCCAGGTTTAGCCTTGGCTGATGGTCTGAAAATCAACCAGTTAGCATGCAGCTTGGCCAAAAGTATAAATGCCACCTCACGAGCATTGTCATTATTAAATAAAGAAGTTGCGTGATCTAAGAGGTGCGGTTCTAGAAAATAGAGCTGGTATAGATTACCTCTTCCTTCTTCATCATTTGGGTTGTGAGACACACCAAAAGCTCTGTTGCTTTAACTTAACTGATAATGGCAATGCTGTAGATGAACAGATCAACAAACTGCACCAAATAGTCGCTGACATCAAAATAGAGCAACATAATTGGCTCGACTGGTTGACCTCTTGGCTTCCAGATCTCAGCTGGCTCAAAGCATTATTTGTTCTGATTTTACCAGTAGCAGTGGTAGGGGTACTGTTATGCTTCTGCATCCCCTGGTTTATGCGTTGCTTAAACAATCTGTTTATTGCCTCAGCCACAAAAACAGCCTCCCGCTATGCTTTAATAGCTCAACAAGATATTAAATAAGAAAGTTGCCATAAAAATCCTGTGTTATGCCTTGCCAACCGAGATGTCTACTTGTGTAATGAAATGCTATAATTGTAATAAAATTATGCATTTAAGGGGGGAATGTAGCAGCCATGTCGGGGGTCAGACTAAGTGGTCTCATGTTCTTGCTGAGCTAGCATAGTTTGGCAGGAACAGCAATGTAGAGACTTCCCCTGTCAGCAAGCCGAATTGCACAACACAGTCATGATTTTGCCTTTTTGCTTACTGCAAGACTGTATCCTTGTTCTCAAGATAGAATGTCCTATGGCCCATTTCCTGTACTATAAACAACTGTACCAACTGTAAAACCACAGGAGAGGGAGTGGGAGAAAGGGTCGCTTGTGTGCCATCATCTCTATAAAAGTAATGTGTGGCTATGCCTCGGGGCTTCTGGCTCTTTGGAAGTGATTCCAGCCTTAAGCCCGCGCGTTAAATAAAGAAGTACTCATTTTCCTTCACTCCGTGGTCTCTCTGACTCTGTTTTCTGCTACAATAATACCTGTTTTTCGTGTTTGCAGAGATTTGTTTCAACCTTGTTCCACATCCTACATTAATACTTAATAGATTTGCCTAAGGAAGTGCCATTCAAAGGTGTGAGTGTGACTATTTCTCATAATAGGACAGAGACTTGCAAATTAATTTTTTGGTCTGCTTGGTCTTCATCAAATTGCTTTGCAGGAAAGCCTCATAACTCTTTGGTGAACAGAAACAGTATTTTCCTTCCTTGAATAGTTAGAATAGTTAGTTAGCTGAGCTAATAAATACATTTAATGGTTCAGAAAATCGTAATCACGTAGTCTGTGGCATAGATATTCCAAGGCAGATGCAAATTAAGCCCCTCAGACCAGGGATCCACCATTATTCCTTAGCCTTTTTTGTGGAGATAAAGTGTGTGCTGACTCTGTATATTATGTGACCTGTGTCTAACCAGTTCTGATTCAACAGAAGAACAGTAGAGGAAGGAAGCAGATAACATTCTATTTGGTGGAGAGATGTAAGAGGTGGCTTTCTTTTCCAAGTGAATAGATAGATTCCAGTCCTATCTGCGCCTTGGCTTTTCTTAGTGTCCTTGGGAAAATCACTGCTTATCATCTTCAATTTTTCATCATTGAAATGGAATATTACATGGTTGTTGCAAGGATGCTTGGGAGATGAATGCTAAAGTACTACATACTAAAAAGAGCTGTAATTTATTCTGCACTATTACTATGTGTGGTCATACTTAATTTGCTTTCTTAACTGTTCCTAATAATATTTTAATTCCAACTCCAAAATCCTGAAGAAATCTTTAAAACTTTAGTGTAAACCAAGAGTGGGCAACTTTGAGGGGTCCAGCGGCATTTTTGGTTCCCTGGACCCCTCTGCAGGCTGCTGGGAAATTGTTTTGCTGGTTAACCACCAAAACTTGGCAGCAAACTACTAAGGAATTCTAAAGCATCCGAATCTCACTTGTTTGGAAGTGAGATCTGGCCATTTTAGGCTTCCGTAGCAGTTCTCCCAGTTATGAGAACTGGAGTATATAGCAGTGATTTTAACTTCAGGATTTTCTTAAATCCTGTAGACCTTAATGGACATAGAGCCCTTGAGTGTTTCATCCAGACTGCCTTATTAATTATCCAGATTCACATGAGCCACTTGACTATGCGCTTGCACTGAATCCAGAAATCCACCCATCACTGCATATTTGTTGTTTACATGGTAGCTGATCTGGATATGAAACGCAGCCAACCTGAACATCTCCAATTAATCTTTTCCCCATTTGTAGTTTTGTTTCTGCAGCTGATTAACCCTTGACTGAGCAAATCTAAGATTGAACATTTTAAGTGACTCCTCCAAGTTTAAATGTAATGAAGAAATGGGCTTTTTAGTGCTAAACGTGAAGTTAATTGAATAATATGCATCCTAATTACTCCTTTAAAACCACTTGGCAGTCTAAAAATGTATTGTATTTCACAAATATTGAACTCGCCATTTTACCATGCTGCCATAATACCAAACCCGAACTTTTAATGGGTGCTGCTACTGTTTCTTTTACATCCTACCCCCCTGACTGAGAATGAAACCAGAGGTTTCCAGACTTGAGGATAATTGAATAACCCCCAAAGAACCAAAATTTGGCCATGAGAGATGCTATATAACTGCTTTTATAGGCTTTCTGCACCACATCTGTCGTAGGGGTGTGCACAGACCCCCTGCTTTGCTTTGGGTGCTACTTTGGACCTTCTGAAGTGGCCCTGCTTCTCTTGGGACTGATTCTGACCCGTTTGGCTTCTACTCAGATCCAAATCCAAAGCGAGATTCAGATATCCGAATCACTCATTTTTGGCCTTTTCCCACTGGCTTGCACGGAAAAACATAAACGGCCATAACTTTTTCAGTTGCCATGATAAATATATGAAAATTGGGGAACGCTCAGCCTCCCTAGAGGAAATCCCACCTGCCAACTCTCAGACAGTTTGGCCCAGGAGTTTTTGTACAAGGCGTAGGTGAAAATTGATTTTTTTCAAGGAAATCTCTCATAGCAAAGAACTCTAACTTTTCACTGGTTGCACAGAAGTGCGTGAAAGGTGGGGACTGCACACCTCCCCTAGAGGGTATCCCACCTGCCAAATCTCACCAGGACTTTTTGTGCTAGGCACAGGTAAAATGTGCTGTTCTCAGAAACTCAAACCAAAGTTCATAAAGTGATACTCAAGATAGGTGTTGAAGTGGTGAGGAGGTCACTATCAAATAACCCCTTTCTCCTAGTACTACTTTCCTATTCACAGACAATAACCTCAGGGTCTCTTTGACTGAATTGCCTGGGAAAACACTGGTAGGCGGGAAGCAAACAAAGACAGCAACCCTGCCAGGCAGGCACATTGACTCGAATGAAGAGCAGCGACAGTTGACTGCTGGACTGACACAGGCAGGAAGCAACACAGCAACCCTGCCAGGAGGGCACAGCAGCACCTCGCCCACCTCTGCCCCTGCCAAAGCCCATACTGGACTTGCATGCTTTGCAACACACAGCAGTGTAGTATTATATTCTTTAAATAATAGCTGTTAATGTGTGTAGTGCCTTGCCCACTGTTTTTGGAAATGTGGACTGTGTGTACTCCTTTGGCCCACACTGTTTGCTTGTCCACACAGCACAAGCACGCATACACACACACACGCATACACACACACACACACGAGCAAAAACAAAGCAAACACTGAACTACAAGCAAGGGAGGGGGACTAACTATAATCCTAACAGAAGAGAAAGGGGTTTTCAGTTTATTTTTTTAGGGAAAAGAGATTAAAAATGGGAAGGAACGGAATACAGGAATTGAGAAGGGGGTGGTGGAGGGGAGCCAAGAACAGCGGAAGTTCTCTCTCTCTCCCCAGAATCAAAGTAAGGGCAAGCTAATGGTTGAGAGTGAATTGAAAAGGGGAGGGGGAGATAAACAACTACAGTGAAATTTTCTGGATAGCTTATTACAGAAGGGTGGGGTGGAGTGGGATGGGATGGGGAGAGTCTAACATAGCTGTTGTAATATGTGCTTCCTTTTCGGCTTCATTCTGCCAAAGGAGAGTGGGAAGGGCTAATCTCCTTCCCGCTCTCCTTCGGCAGGGTGCCAGCTGCTCCGGTGCTGTGGTACTGTTGCTCTTGGTGGCCGCAGCAGAGGCAGGATAGGACTGGAGCCGAGAGAGAAAGGCCGTGGAGATTCCCTCTCGGCTCCTGTCCTCATCCTGCTGCCGCCGCCGCCACCACCATCATTTCATACAGTGGCAGCTCGTCAGGGCAGCGGGAGGCTTCTCAGCTATCAGGCGGCTTGCACACCCCAATGGATCATCTTCCTCACCCCCTGGAGTGTGTGCACCCTGCTTTGGAGACCACTGCTCTAGCCAAATAACATTCAGACAGAATCCTCTTCTCTCTGGTATCACCACCTCTCTCGCAATGAGCAAATGGAGGCTGACTCACAGCAAAGCTCCCTCCCTCCTTCCCTCCCTCCTTCCCTCCTTCCTTCTCTCCCTCCCTCCCTCCTTCCTTCCCTCATCCTCTTCCTCCTCCTCTTCCCTTTCCCCCTTCCTCCTTGTCTTCTGCCCCTCCCAGCAGCTAGATCTCTCTCAAATTGATACATTTGGTGCCTCTGCCTCCTCTCCCCTTCCCCCTCCCTCTTCCTCCTCCCCCTCCACATGATCTTTCAGAAGTTGATACATTTTGGAGACAGCCAGTCTGGGCTGCTCAGATGGCATAAGAAGAGCTATGATGAGTCGCTTCTCTTCAGGGGTGCCTCGTTGCTATTCTGATCCACTTCTGATCGCGACGATCCACCTCCGAATCAGCCTGCTTTGCCTCGTTATTCGGGCTTTGAACCAAAGCAGTGCACAGCCCTATTCAAGACTCTTATCACAGGGATACTTAATGGACATCCAGCAAGGGGCAGGTACAAATGGAGTGGTGGACAGGATGGCTACTATCTACAAGGTTTTTATTGTGGCTCTTTTAACAGATGTTGAGCTACGTCACAGCTTCCCAAACTTGGGCTATGCATGTGACTTACTTTGTGTGAGAGAGAAATGTCTCATTATCTGAGAGCCTACCTGAGATTGAACTTGAATTTCCAAAATGTGCTAGGGCAAGTCAGTACAGAATCCTCCTAGGTTCATGGCTTGGTGAAAAACTGGGAGTTGCACCTCCACCCATGTTACAGGAATTAATAGAGCCTTTCAAGAATTACTTCTCTTATATATTGCTATCCATGTTTGTATTCTTTGTGAGAAGCCTTTGAAAATCCATTCTTTAGAGTTTTCAAGAGGAAAACTTTTCCCTGAGGTTCTCCTCCCCCCACTCCTCCCTTTAATTCACAAGGGATAGGTGATGATTCCACACTGCTGTAGTCCTGCTAGGACTGTATTAAGTGATTCATGATTAATCCCTTTTAAGGTAATGTTTCACATTGTTTGCAGGCAGAGTGTAAATTGATTCTCCACTATTAAATAAGATCTGAGTCTGTATAAATGTCCATTAGAGGTGTATTTATTCAGTCTGTGTTAAAATGATTAACAATCTTGCACAGCAAGTGTAAGATTAACATATACTGGCAAGATTTTTCATTGGGCCGCCCTCTGTTTTATGGGTGTACAAGTTCTTGCATTGTATAGAATTCTTAAATTAGAACAGTTCAAAGTAATTCCATTCTCATCTAACTTGTATATCCCATTCTTTTGGTCAAGCAGCACAATAGTTTAGAGAGGAGGTTGGGTAGACTATATCTTTCTGTGTACGTGTGTCAAATTTATTTTCTAAGGGCACAGTTCTATGCATGTTTAGACAGAAAAGGCCTGCAACTCCCAGCAGGCCCTAGCCAGATGCCCATGGGAAGTTGTAGACCTTTTCTTTGTCTAAACACGCATAGGATTGTGCTCTAATTAATGCATATGTTTGAGAGAACTGGTGTTTAGATCACTTAGGGCGCAATCCTCTGCATGTTTAGACAGAAAAAACTCCTGCAATTCCCAGAATTTCCCAGCTAGCATGGAGCTGTAGGACTTTTTCTATCTAAATATGCAGAGGACTGCAACCTTAGGCAGCAAAGCTGTACTCCTGGGAATACATCCCATTGAACTCAGCACCTACTTCTGAGTAGACATGCATAGGATTGTATCCTCAGGCTGCAATCCTGTGCAGCCTTACCTGGCAGCAGGCCCCCATGTATGCAATGGGATGTACGTCTGCGTAAACCCATGCAGGATTGGGCTGTTAGCCACTAAATATTCAATCATTGATTTGGCCACTAAATAGTCCCCGCTCATGATCATTGGAATATCTTATTTCTTTCTTTTTTCCTGGTTAATTGAAATATTAAGACAAGTCATGAGCACACTGAGACTCATTCACAGTGCTGGAGTTGACAGGCGTTTGCTAATTAAGCCTTTAGCATATTTAACATTCCACATTAGTTAGTTGTTGAAGACAGTTTAATGTTTCTTGTCATATGGAGATGTGGATGCAATTAAGGGACACTTTAAATTGCACAGAAAAGTTTAGATCATAATCATGATGAATATAGTTGTACAATTTCCATAGTTCAAGTATTTCTTTACGTGGCTCTTGTGTATTGGGCAGCCAGCTAATGAATTTCCAGCATTTACAGCTGTTGGTAGCAGATGTCAGGGAGACATTTTTGTTTTAATTGAGTTAGTACATGAAACTGCAGCTTCTCTTTCAGCATTTCTACATTACACTTAGAAAAATATTTTGGTTACTACCTCTAAAGAAGCCCTGTGTATAATCTCTCTTGGTGAACTGACAAAATAAACCGGAACAGTTCTGTCATGCACACGTCACCTCCAACCTTATAATGACCTTGCTAAATTGACTGTGGGACCTCCGTGGTTTTCCACCCTCCTCCTTACCACTGTTTACTGCTCTCAGGAAGTGGAACCATGTTAGACCGGACCAGTTTGGCTACATGCGGGGTGGGGCACCATTTCTATGACATCCTTTTGGTCTCTGTACAACATCCAAGTCAGCTTTCTTTCCTTGGCCACTGAAGCTCCCTTATCTGCCCTCAGTGGCCAGGTGCAGTCCTCATGCAGACCATTCCTCCTTTTCTGCTTCTACTTTTTAGCCCTTCCTCTGGCTCACATCCTTTCTGCAGTGTGGTAAGCGGTTCCTTCTTCCCATGGGCATCTCTCTGTCTGCTAGCCCATTTTACAGGTTAAACATAACCTGTACAATCTATTTACCCTTCACCATTTTATGATGGCTTCACAGTTTAAAGAAAGCATCATTGCTTAACCTGCTCACGAAACTCAGTTGCACCAGCATGCATCCTTGATGCCATGAGATGTTGAACCCATTAATGGATGCTCCTTGAGCTTGCAGCAGCGCTTGCCGAATGCCAGGATGTACCTTCTTGTTCTGAACACAAAGGACCAGAATCTTTGGTCTCTCTAGCCCAGCCTTCTCCAACCTGGTGCCATGCAGGTGTGCTGGACTACAGCTCCCATCATCCTCTACCAGCATGACTATGCTGGCTAGGGATGATGAGAATAGTACTCCAACAGATCTGGAGGGCACAGGTCAGGGAAGGCTGATTTAACCAGTCCCATACACAATTCATGAATTGGACTCTGTATTGAAGGTTCACAAAATCTCTCATTTTGTTCTGTTTCCCCCTCCTGTGCTGAGTTCGTGGTATGTGCCTTTCCTACATTTTTGATCATTGTTTGACAGGCATCCTCTCAGTCTTATAAAGACTTCAAATCATGTTGTTTCCTTCTGGCAACATGTACTTTGTTGTTCAGTGGTTAAGTCGTGTCCAACTCTTCGTGACCCCATGGACCATAGCACGCCAGGCCTTCCTGTCCTGCGCTCTCTCCCGGAGTGTGCTCAAGTTCATATTCATTGCATCGGTGATGCTATCTAGCCATCTCATCCTCTGCCGTCCCCTTCTCCTTTTGCCTTCAATCTTTCCCAGCATCAGGGTCTTTTCCAGGGAGTTTTCTCTTTGCATTAGGGGGCCAAAGTATTTGAGCTTCACCTTCAGTATGTGTCCTTCCAATGAGTAGTCAGGGTTGATTTCCTTTAGGATGGACTGATTTGACCTCCTTGCAATCCAGGGGACTCGTAAGAGTCTTCTCCAGCACCACAGTTCAAAAGCATCAATTCTTCAGTGCTCAGCCTTCCTTATAGTCCAGCTCTCACAGCCATACATTGCTACTGGGAAAACCATAGCTTTGATTATACAGATATTTGTCGGCAAGGTGAGATCTCTGCTTCTTACTATGCTGTCTAGGTTTGCCATAGCTTTCCTCCCAAGGAGCAAGTGTCTTTTAATTTCATGGCTACAGTCACCGTCTGCGGTGATCTTGGAGCCCAAGAAAATAAAATCTGTCACAGCTTCCATTTCTTCCCCTTCGATATGCCAGGAAGTGATGTGGCCAGATGCCATGATCTTAGCTTTTTTAATGTTGAGTTTCAAACCAGCTTTTGCAGTCTCCACTTTCACCCTCAACAAGAGGCTCTTGAGATCCTCTTCGCTTTCTGCCATTAGGGTGGTATCGTCTGCGTAACTGAGGTTGTTGATAATTCTCCCGGCAATCTTAATTCCGACCTGTGATTCATCCAACCTGGCGTTTCTCATGATGTACTCTGCATATAAGTTAAAAAAGCAGGGCGACAATATGCAGCCTTGTCGTACTCCTTTCCCAATTTTGAACCAATCGGTTGTTCCATGTCTGGTTCTTACTGTTGCTTCTTGACCCTCATACAGGTTTCTCAGGAGACAGGTAAGGTGGTCTGGTACTCCCATGTCTTTGGAGTTTATTGTGATCCATACAATCAAAGGCTTTAGCGTAGTCAATGAAGCAGAAATAGACGTTTTTCTGGAATTCTCTTGCTTTCTCCATGATCCAGCGAATGTTGGCGATTTGATCTCTAGTTCCTCTGCCTCTTCGAAACCCCGCTTGTACTTCTGGTAGTTCTCGGTTCACATACTGCTGAAGCCTAGCTTGTAGGATTTTGAGCATAACCTTAGGGCTGCTGAACTGGTTCTGTTATTCAAGCATTTTCCTTGTATTAAATATTTACATTATCCAAAACGCTATGCCTTAATTCTGCACTTAATGGAATCTCTTGTCTTTGATCTTTTGTGTTTTTGTAAAGTGTGAAAAACTAGTGACAAAAGTGCATACTGTAAGGCAGGTATATGAATGGCTTCCACTGAGTGTATGTACCTTGCGTTGGGAAGCCAAGAAAGGATAGGGATTCTGTTGGTGTATCATCCATCCTACTACCTCACAGACTTCCTACCTAAGCTGCTGAAGGTGGTCTAAGGCATGGGGTTGAAGACTCTAAGGCTGCTGGTCTTGAGGGATTTTAACATCCATGTTTTCTGGAACAGCTAGGAACATCATGGCCTCCAGGGCAACCATGAGCCTGTCTCAAATTATATTAGGCCCAACACATGAGGCAAGACACAGATTAGTTCTGGTGGTCTTCTGTACTGAATTAGGGGAGAATGATCTGTGAGTGGGAGAGTCAGTAACTCCCTTACTTGATCAGGTTAGATCAATCTTCCCCAGGCTGGTACCCTCCAGATGTTTTGGATTAGTTCCCATCAGCCCAAGCCAGTATGGCCAATGGCCAGGAATGTTGGCAATGTCATCCAAAACATCTGGAGGGGACAGCAGGTTGGGGAAGTCTGGTTAGACCTTCAGGCTGCTTATAACCTCAGCAGGGATGGAGGACTGGTTTTAATGGTCCATGCCTGAAGACTGATTATGGTTTTCCACAGTTTTAGCCAGTGGTCTTTCTGAGGCCCTGGTCTCTGCTTGGAATGAGGGGTGGCTTGGGCCATTCATACAATTGCTGACAAACTATCCTTGTCCTAACTGTAGAGCTGCATTCAAGTGGGAGGATCTTAGCGAATGTGACCAATCGCTTTTGGGCTTGCTCTGTGGCAGTGATGTCAACAAAGAAATATTACTTCTCTGGCACCTTTGTATCCACACTGTGCCGTCCAGCAGAGCTCTTTTGCGTGGTAAAGAGCCTTTTGCATCTAGGCCTAGGGGAACATTCTGTGGAACCATCAAAGGCTCGCTGTGATGAGTTTGCTTTACATCAGGGGTAGGAAATATGTGGCCCATGCCCCCCGCCAATGCAGCCCCTGCTACCCCCCAAAATTCATGGGGACCCAAAGAAGTTTTTTAAAAATGTTTTTGGCACCTGCGGGGGGTGCCCTTGGGGGGAGAGTATAGGGGGTGAAAATAGCCCCCAGAGTTCCCTAGCCCTGCTTCACATTTTGCGGATAAAGTCACTCACATCCATGCCAACTTAGCTGCCATAATTTTAACAGAGATGGATGTGGCTAGGACACTGTCTTGAGAGGCTGCTATGGATATGTTTCAGCTTGTGTGTGCTAAAGATGTAGACAAGGTATTTGGAGGACTGAGGCCTATCACATGTGCTCTGGATTCTTGCCCATCCTGACCATTGAAATCTGCCAGGGTTAGAATATGGAATATGGGTCATGGAGGTGGTGATATTATGGATTTTGTCACTGCCACCTGTTCATATAGTCCTGGTTGCAGTGGTGATCATACTCCCTGGGTATCTTGCTGCAACTGAACATGATTTTCTTTATTTTTCTTGCCTGAAGATGCCAGGGTAAAGGCAGAAGCATTGCTTCCCACTCCCGCATTCTGGCCTTTGCTGGATCGGAATGTGAATTTGTAGGGAATGCAAAGAGAACTCATCAGCAGTGGGTTGTGTGATTGCCAGTGATAGGTGTGCCCCTATTCACCCCCAAAGCTACCAAAATGTACCCCGCCCCCGCAGCCTCACAGTCTGTGAACATGGTGGTGAAATAGTTCTGACTGTTTGATAAAATAGTTCTGGGTTTTTGGTTTTGGCTTGCACTCTGCCAGTTAGTCCTACGTTGGTCTAGATATAATATTAGTTTGAATTGCCCAGGATGGTGTAGCTTCTTGTACCTTTCGTTATGGGATTACTCTTTGAGTCTCCTAATACTTGAAAGTCCTCCCTCAACAGATTGTTGGAACATCTTCTATGACACATCTTTCCTTTTTCCTGAAAATTGATAGTCCTCGACACACTGAAGTTTAACATAGGTTTCCTCTGTATTTATGCCAGATGCACTATGTAGACACAATCATTGTGGTTTTATATATCTGCTGAACCTGTCACTTCAAGCAAAAGAGTATCTACTGTTACATGCTTTTATTATTGCTCACTAAGCTACTTGAGATTAATTTGAGGGTTTTTTTTAAGAGGATTAATATTAAGTTACCAAAGGCCCATGTGTCAAATGACAGCTCTTTTTAATGACACTACCGTAGCAACTGAAAAAAATGCGGCTATTTAAAACCTTTCAAAACGTGGCACTGGTTTTAATAAACTGGATGAATGATATATGAATGAATATATTCAAGTATATGGAAACTTTGGGGCGGAGGGTTGTATGTGGAGGTTTGGTTAACACAGTAGATACAAATGTAAGTAAGGTGACTTGTACCATCAGATAATATGCAGGCCTGTCCAACTGAAGTATGTGTCAAAAAAAATATAGCTGTTGTAGTTGGAGTGGTATGTTTCCAGTTCACATACAGCCTCCACCAGAAACTGATCGCATTGGTGTTGTATGTACTTTGAAACCTGTTATTCATTTCTGACTTTTCAAGGAACAATGCTAGGAGACGTTAATCATAACTGGGTGCATGAGAGAGTAATTGTATAATTCATATGGAGCTGTCCTTGAATCTGTGGCGTATTGATGCATCTGCATATTGGTATTCTGCTTTTCACCTTTCACTGGCACTGGTTCTCCCAAGATATCAGGAAGAACTTTTCCTACTACCAGAGATTCTTAATGGGAGATAGCTGCAATTGAACCAGTGACTTTCTGCGTGCAAACTATGTTGTCTGCCTTCGAGTCGTGTACTTCAAACAAACAAAAAATGTGAGGCTTGTAAAATATGTACATCTTAGGAAATGTTCAGATGTGTTGAGACACTGAATGCCTGGAAGGTTGGCAACTCCAAAACCTTATAATGAGCAAGACTGTGACTAGCAGTACATTTCAAGGCTGCTAAGCGCCTTCTAGGCATCCAGGGTGCTTTGTCAAATGGTGCTTCACCATGCCCTGTCGGCTTCAAAAAGCATAGAAAAACATTAGCTGCCATAGTTGAAAAAAACACTGAGCTCTTACAGCAGAAACATTTCGGAGTGCCTTTGGGAGTAAAGCAGGGGCATCTCCTGCTTCATGAAGGCACAGCAAAGCTATCTACTTAATGTCACCCAGCATGATGAATGGAGAGGTGTAATATTGTCTTGTGGCTAGGAGACCACGTCTAGCTGGCTATAGGTGTGGGAATATGACATTGCATCTTGAGTGCTAAAAAGCGTGTGGCTGGTTTCCAGATGTCCTATTCTCTGTGGTGGAATAGGGAGAGAGGATGAGGAGGACCCATGAAAAGGGTGGTACTCTGGTAGAGCTTCCTTCTACCAGAACTAATTTAGCTGATGCCTGCCTGCCACTCTGTAGAACGGGTGTCTCCAACCTTTTTGGACCCATGGGTACATTTGGGAATTTGAGACTGTGCTGTGGGCACCACCACAAAATGCCTAATCTGTGGATTGCCACTTTGGCATCTACCTGTCGCGTCTATGAATCTTAGGCTGCGCCTTATTTAGCAAAAACTTTAGTTTTGTGCCTATTGGACACCACAACGTCTCTTTAATAAGGGTTTGTCTAATTTGGCTAATTGTTGGCACTGCAATGCAGCTAATGCTTCTTTTAAACATATGTTCTGGCAGTGTCCAGTAGTTGCTTCTTTTGGGGAGGAGGTTATTACACAGATCATTTTTGTACTGGAATAGTCTTTGGTATTCACTGATGTACACACTTTTTTAAATTATTTACCTGTTTCATGGAAATTAACAAATGGTCAGTGTAAATGGATTCTCTGCGCCCTTTTGACAACTAAAAGCCTGCTATTACAACCTTGGAAGGATAAACACTCACCTCCTATAATGCAATGGATTGAAGACCTAGCAACACTTTCAATATTTGAACAGGTGGCGTATAGACACCACCTTCAAATGGATACTTATTTGGATATTTGGTGCGCTTTTGTTGAAACCCATGTATAATTACTAGAAAGTTGTATGCATTTCATATAAATCCATGTATGTTAAAAATGGTGTGTGTGTGTGTGTATATGTGTGTGTGTGTGTGTATATATATATATATATATATATATATAAAAAATTGGGTGCCTGCAGGCACGATGTTGGGGACCCTGCAATGGTGACCCCTGCTGTAGAGAGTAGTTGTGCTAAAGAGACAGACTTTAAGGGATGCAGCTCTGTAGTAGGGCCCATGTTTTTCATGCAGACAGTCTCAGGTTCAATCCTGGCATCTCCAGGTAGGGCTTGGAAAGAAACCCTCTCTGGAATCCTGGAGAGCTTTAGTCTGTCAGTGTAGACAATACTGAGCTGGATGGATCAATAGTAGTGTGTATTTAAGTAGTAGTATATAAAGCAGCTTGTTACGTTTCTTCTGATGACATCAGAGTCTCGCTCCTGTCTTGTGGAGTACCAAAGTGTCTGGTGTATATATATGAAAGGTTGGCTGCCATTAACTTTCCCTGTTTGCCGCTTCCCAAAGGGCTATTGACAAGAGCCCGTGATCAGTAAATAATCTGACATTTCCTTTTGCTTTACTGGTCTTAATGAGCAAAGGGATTGTTTTCTGCTTTTAACCCTTCTGTCTATTCCCAAGCACATCCTGCCTCCACCCCTGGTTTGTTGTTCTAAGTTGTAATATAACACACTAATAATGTCTATCTCTTCTCCTAGGTGCCTACTGATGGAAATGCTGGCCTGTTGGCAGAGCCCCAAGTAGCCATATTTTGTGGCAAACTGAATATGCATATGAATGTTCAGAATGGAAAATGGGAATCCGATCCTTCTGGAACGAAGAGCTGCATTTCGACAAAAGAAGACATTTTGCAGTACTGCCAACAAGTAAGTTTCTAATTAAACATAAAACTTTTCTTTATTATTAAACCTCAGCCACCAAGGATGCAAATCTTCATCCAGTTTTAAAGAGGTATCTTCTTATTTCCCCCTGGATTGCTGCTTCCTTTTCTTCCATTTCATGTGACTTTCTCTGGTTGAGGTTGTGACCAGTGGGTTCTGCCAGGAGCTAACAAAGGGATTCAGTTTGCCAGGGCTGATAGTTTCATAGCTCTTCTGAAGATAAGAAGTGCTGTTCTTTAATCTAGTCTCTAGTTCATGTCAAAGTAATGCAAATAAGAGATAAGCCACTCCTGATGTCATAATCGGACACAGTGTGTCAAGTCCGAGTTTATTACTTTCTCCTGTACAAATGCAGTGGCCTAGTGGTTAAGACGCTGAACTGCAGACCGGAAGGTTGGCAGGACAGCAGTTCGAGACCCAAGTGCCACATGACGGAGTGAGCTCCCATCTTCAGTCCCAGCTCCTGCCAACCTAGCAGTTCGAAAGCAAGAAACTGCAAGTAGATAAATAGGTACCGCTTCGGCGGGAAAGGCAACAGCGTCATGCCGGCCACATGACCACGGAAGCGTCTTCAGACAGCACTGGCTCTTCAGCTTAGAAATGGAGATGAGCACCACCCCCTAGAGTCAGACATGACTGGCTGGAGACACCTTTACCTTTACCTTTTACCTGTACAAACAACTGTGTGTTGGTTTTCTGCAGTTTGTTAGCCTTGCAGGGCTGACTAAGAAAAAATGGATTATTGTCCATGTTTATATTCTAAGATGAGTCTAGGCTGATGACAATTTGGTCATGGGAATGAGTCAGTGAAGGATGGCTTTTTTTACTTTTTCACATTCAGCCTTCACAAAAGGAAAATGATTGTGTAATATGAAGCGACATAGAAATAGCTGTTTTGGGTTGTAATTGAACTTTCAGAAAAATGGCCCTCCTGTGAAAATGGTAATTCCACCCTGGGAAAACGTGCTGCGTTCAGACAACATGCTAACCCATTGCTCAACAAACATCCCATGGTTCAAAACAGCTCTTCACACAACACGTTAATCCACACTCAGTGGTTGAATGTGGGTTGTTTTGAACTGTGAGTTGCTTGTTGAGCTGTGGGTTAATGTATTACCTGCACGCAGCACATTTTCCACAGGGTGGGTTATCCTGTTATCTGAACGCAGCCAAGTGGCTTGTTAACCATGCAGTGTGGCTTGTTAACCACCCTGAACAGCCCAACAACAAACCATGGGTTCTTAAGGTGGCTTGCTGAGAAAAATAAACCAAACTGCATGGTTAAAAAGCCACCCTAGCTGTGTTCAGACAACACAGTAACCCATGGTTCAAACAACCCACGGTTCAAAACCCACTCTCAACCACTGAGTGTGGGTTAGTGTGTTGTGTGAACAGCCCCTGTGACTTCAGCCATTTTTCCCCTTCCCCATCTCTCGCACCCTGCTTTTTGTAACATCTTCCCTGGTGAAGAGATCTGGAGAACTTGAAAGCTTGCAGTTTTTTGTTACTTTTTGGTTGGTCTTATAAATGTTATATTTATAAGATTATTATATTATACACTAACATAATATAATAATATACTAATATAATATAATATAATACACTAATATAAATTTCAGAATATTCCAAGCAACAGTATATGAATTGTGCCTTGTTCATATGTTTGTTTGTTTTCTGTTGTCCTAAAGGTGTGAAACCATTTACGTTTTTAAAATGAGTTGTCAGTTTATGGAAGAGTATTAGGTGGAGATGGCTGAATTCTAAATGGCACAGTTTGGGGAATTTGTAGGGCTCTGTCTCTAACTACATTCAAAATGAATTTACTTAAGCATAGTACATTGCATATCTCCCCCCCAGCCCCCCACCAGTTATTTTGAGAGTAATTGGTGACAGCTGAGAGAATTTGGGAGCTGATAGGTACTTATATTGGGCTCTGCTGAAAAGAGTAGAAAGCTGGAAGACTAAACACCAACATCAGAAGAAGCAAATGGATATCAACAATAGTAGCATTAAGGCAACCTGCGTCTTCTGCTCCTCTTTGGGTTCCTTTACTGCTCGACTCACCATGCATGCTCTGTATTCTGGAAGGGGAGAGAGTGATATGTTATATCCTGTTACTTTTTTGTCCTGTTTGTTCCTTCAATTATCTAGCTAGCAGGACCGCACTGCAGATCAGATGCAGGGAGATTTGTGCAAGTTTTCAAATTTCCTGTTAGCAGGACACAACGTAATATCAAAGCACAGGAGTGTAACTGCAGGCACAAAAAGCAGGAGTATTATTTTTTCTCCTGCTTCTTATTAACAACAGAATTATTCTCCCCCTCCCCCTCCCTTCCATCATAATACTTTTTCAGTGAGGCTAATCTTTTTGTGTCTTGGATGGCTGCTGCTAATATAAATGAAAGATGAGTCAGATGGGCAGGCGGGAGCCTTTTTAAAGATGGGCACTGTTCACATGATTAAAACCTGCTTGCAAGTGGCCCGTACCCATGCCAATTGGATCTTACTCATTTGAGGAACCTAGTAAGCTTCCTTATACTGACTCAAGATCATTGCTAGCTCAGTATTGTCTATGCACTGACTGGCAGTAGTCTCCAGGGTTGTGTGTGTGTGTGTGTGTGTGTGTGTGTGTGTCTTTCCCAGCCCTACCTGAAGATGCCAGGATAGAACCTGGACCTTTTGTATACAAAGCAAGCACTCTACCACTCAGCTACTGTATCCTGGCATAGTACTCTGATGCATTTTATAGCCATCTCTTCCACTGCTTGATCTTTTGGCCTCACTTCCTTAAAAATGTGTTCCAAAATGAAATGTGTATGTTAATATATAAATGCTTGATGACATTTGTAAATACAAGACTTAGGGTGCAATCCTTGCATGTTTAGACAGGAAAAGTCCTACAACTCCCAGCATTCTCCCAGCCTCCCCAACCTCACCCTCACACTTGCATTTTATTGAGCCATTTTCCAAATGCTGCTTTTGGGGAATGCAAGGGAATAACCAATTGAATATATCTTGCATCCCTTCCCAAATACAGAGCAGTTGAAACAAGGTTGTAGATAGTTCATCAAGTAAGAAGCATTCCCCACAGGTGTACTGTTTGCTTGTTAGGCAGAACAACCTGTCAAGTAGAAGAAACATCTATTGGAGAAAAATTGTGTCACTGGTACCAAAGTACACCTTCCAAGAGGAGGTCATGTTAAAACTGTTATATTGTGACTACGCACTTTAAAAAGACAAGCGACCTTCTGGTATCTATACCGTTTACAAAGACAAGCAACTTTCTGATATCTAAATCAGTTTATATTCTTCTTTATATAGTTGCACATCTGGTGTTTCTCACATTTCTGGCAAATCCAGTCCTGATTCCATTTTCATTTTGTGTAATGTATTCATTTTTTTACATTCAGATGTAATAATAAGATCCTACTATTTACTAACAGAAAAAAGCTGCCTTATACGGCAAAGTCTTACCAGTGTCTTAGTCCATCTAGCCGATACTGCCTACCTTAACTGGCAACAGCTTTCCAAAGTCTAACAGAGATGTTTCCCAGCCCTGCTACTCAAGATCACTTAACTGGAAATGAACATAGGACTGCGCCAGAAGAATGGGGGGAACTTGCAAACCAGAGGATCGCTGAGGCTCATTCTTATCAGGCCATAGTCGCTGACCAGTGTCTCCGATTACTAGTAGTAATAGTGAAGATGAGGTATCGTTATGAACCTTCTGTCGGTCTTGGATATACACATTGATGAAAATGCATGATGCCTTTTGGGATCTCCTAGAACAGCCTTCCCCAAATGGGTGTCTTCCAGGTATTTCAGAGTACAACTCCCAGCATTCCTGACCATTAGCCATGCTGGGTGGGGCTGATGGGAGTTGAAGTCCAAAATATCTGGAGGGTATCAGGTTGGGGAAGGCTGCCCCAGAATATGCTAAGCTCATTTAGGAATGTGGGTTTTGCCAGGTCCTTGGTGCCTTGTCAAGAATCTTTGCCTTTTCTGATCTTGTTCACTTTCCCATCTGAATATATGTCACCTAGAAAGACAAACTACAGCCTGCCAGTGGTATTTGGCTGTGTATGTGGAGCTGCTTGAAGAGGTTTTGGATGTCAGAGTGTTGAGCTGCTTGCTCTGATTGAGGTACCCATTAAAAAAATTCCTAGTGGAACAGTCATTTGTGAGTCAACATGAGGCAAAAATGATTGCTTCAACTTTCTTTTTGTCTGTCTGGAAAAGGCTGTTAATTTTCTATCCTTTATAACCTTGACATTTGTGGAGGTCTTTTCAACACATATTGTGGCTTTATTACACAGTCTGAATACTGAAACACTCAGTTGTGTTGTTTAGTTGTGTGGAATGTTGATGGTAATAGCTCGCCCACCCTGAAGCACCCTGGTACATTGAGGAATCAGAAGATGTACAAAGGGTAACAACCTCTACCACCCTTTTCATAATATTAGAAATCAAGTTGCAATAGGTCGCAGCTTCTTTAAAGTATTGCTGCTGTTGTCCTGAAAATTCTAAAACCTTTATGCTACATAATCTTAAAATGTATTTCTTCATACTGGCATATGAGATTAAACACCTTCAGCTACTCTCTAAATCATTAGTTCTACTTAACATGGGTCAAGATCCAAAGTGCTGCCTTGGGCAAGCCCAAGATTTTGGGCAAACCCAGTGAAGTTTGACTTTTTAAAATTATTTGAACAGAAGACACCCTTTGAACAGGACACACACACACACAGTCCCCAGTCATATCACAATTTGTTTTTCAACACTCCTCCAGTTTCAAAAGCAGTTTGTCATGTGGCAATGAGGAGGTGCTGTTCAGGAAACACTAGCCCAAAGCATACTTGTGTTGGGCAAGTATTCTTCAAATAGTTGTTAAAAGCTAATATATTGGCACTTATGATAGATTTACATTGTCTTCCAGGAATTGTCTGTGTTGAAGTTTTATCCAGCTAAGAAGCCTTATACACCTGATTCTGATGCAGTGGCAAATCATGGGTTATTTAACCCAAGATTTGCCATGCATGAGCAGGAGAGAGCAGGCATGCTGCAGTGTGTCAGCCACTTCTGCTTTTAATCAGCAGCCTAATCAAGGACGGGTCATAGGTTACTGAGTTTGATGTGTGAACCTGGAGCGCGAGGTTGTTTAGGGGCTAAAGAATCCAGTGGTTAACCCAATAACAAACCATAGGTTAAATGCTGAATTGTTTAGTCCTTGAACAACCCATCAAACAAACAGTATGGCTTTTTGTCCCCAGACTATACAACAGACTCAAGCCTTTGCAAAATACAGTCTACAGCTTCTTGTGCCAGATTCTAAGAATTGTGGAAACAGCCATATGTGTCCTGTGTTGGTGCTCAGCCGTAGGCAGATGAGTACAAAGGAGCTGAGGTGTGACTCTCAGTAGGCTTGGGAAGGGATTTGGATGGAGTGCTGAATAAGATCCATAGGAAGTTCAATACAAAGGCAGAGTTAGTTGTGAGTATGGCTCTGGAACTGGGTAAGCTGGCCAATCAGGGTGAGAAGCATTAGGGAGAACAGCATTCAAGTCAGAAGTAGATATGCTTGCAAACTAGTTGACAATCTGAATACAGCAAACAGTACCAAGGAGAGCGAGTCCAGGAAAGCTGATGTCAGGGCAAAGTATTCTGTCTCAGGAACAGGACTGGGACACACAGAACAAGAGGGTGAAGCTCAAGGTGAGGTGGGCTGTTAGGCAAAGATCAGGCCTGACCTAGAAGGATGGGAACCAGCATAGTGTAGTGGTTAGAGTACGGGAAAAATTTGTGGTTCAAATCCCCACTAAGCCATGAAACTCACCATGTGACTTGGGACTAGTTACTATTTCTCAGATTCAGCTGTCTCACATGGTTGTGAGGTTAAAAGGGGGAGAATAATTTAAATGGCCTGGAAAATAAAGCACTGGAAAAATTTCCAGCTCCATGGAACATTTTCCACCCCACATCACAGCCCAACTCTGGACGCTTAGCAGTACACCAGAACTCCAAGAGTAGAACCAATGATGGACCTCAGCTGAAACCAAGATTGGGAGACACAGTGCCCATTTGGCAGCATGAAGCCTCCCAACTCACAGCTTTACTTGGGAGGAGGAGGAGGAGGAAGAAAGAACTGATGGATCAGGGGACCAGCAATGCTCTTGGAAGGGTGTGGGGCAGCTGGGCAAACTATAAAACCACTCAGTTGCTGCCTGGTGGTTGCTGGTGGAACATCTCTATATGCTCAGCCCATTGGCTCTTGGATTCCTTGGCTGGACAGCTCCCCTGCTGGTTCAGCCCTTCTTGCCTATGACCTGCTTCTGCAGCTCTTGCCAGGTCGGACAGCTCCACAGCCTTGACGGCATGATGAGGAATTGCATCCAACTGCTCTGGACGTGCAAACATAACAATCTGCCACCACCACATATAGTATTAGCCCCTTACATTCTACTCTCTTTCTCTCCGTTTTTAGTTACAATGGCAAAACTATATAGTTTTTTTTCCTCTCTCTTTTTTGCTAGAACCTTTTTCAGTCTACTCTGTGTACTGCAAGTTAGGCCATTTGCAATATAAAATGAAACTGAATATAACTTTGGTTTTGAATTCATTGATGTGTTTTGAATTATTTGGATCACCATTTCTGGGATCACCATTTCAAAGTCTGAGCATGACTACATTTTCCAGCTTTATATTTTTTTGTAGTTAGACCCTGAAGTGGGTTTCATGAGAAGGGGAAATCACAGCTGTTTCTGTCGCCTAAGATATGCTTTAAACTGAATCCAACTTCTTAGATTAGTAAATTGCCTTTGGCTACTTCTATAGTAAAACCAGGAGTGCATAAATTAATTAGATTATTAAAAAAAATGAGTTCCCAGGCCTGTTCATTTGTGACAGCTCACACGAGGCCCAAAGGAGAATGTTGACATAAAGTAGGTCATTATATAAAGTGGTGGAAGTTGGAACAGCTGTTGAATAGAATTATCAAGTGTTGTCTCTTTAAAAGAAGACCTACAAAATGCGTTGTCATTTAGCAATCAGATGTTTTGACTTCACTAACTTCTAACTTAATATATTGGTAAAATGCGCTTTGAGATTTTTTTTTTAAAAAGTTAAACTTATTTCAAATCCTACAAAAGCATCTGTCTATACATAAATTGCAATAGATGTCAGGAAAAAAGGAAAGGAAAAGCAGAAGTGACTAAGGGAGAAAATGGGAGAAAAGACAAGTGAAGGGTTCAGTCCAAGCACTGAATTGTTTGTCTAAATAATATATACCAACTCTCTGTCTCTCAAACACACACACACACACACACATACACGGACTATATTAATAAAAATGTACTCATTTGTAACTGTGTATTAATTATAGCATGCTGGCCGGGGATGTTGGGAGTTGTTGTCCAATACATCTGTAGGGCACCAGGATGGGGAAGGCTGCATTACAGACTCACAAACAGCTACTGCTGAAACAGCATCTAGCCGTGGATACACTTTTAAGACATATGGGGCAATGTAGTGAAGTTATATCCCAAATCCAATATTTCCCTTTTTGCCTTCCCTGCAGATAAATTTAGTGCAACTGGAAAACTTCCAGCAGAATCGGCCTCATAGATGGTACCATCTAAATTTGGCATCTTATCTGTCAGGGTTTTGGACTAACGGTGGTGGTATCTATGTAACTAAAGCAGCAATCCTATACCAACGTACCTGGGAGTAAGCCCCTTTGAACTCAGTGTGACTTACTTCTGAGTAGACATGTATAGGATTGCACTGTAAAAGTATGTAGAAAGTGTTGTACTTTACAGGTTGCGCAGGAATGTAAGTTCCGGTTTTAAATGAGCCTCCATATTGTTGGTTTACTTATCTTCCCCATTAGAGAGCATCTGTGTGACAACTTGCAGAACTGCTGTGCAGACCAGTTAATGATATCTATAGAGTTGAAGGGAGAAAATTTGAATTGATGGGATTTGAGTTCTGTTAAGAAAAGTAAGACTCTCACATCTGCACGTTGTTTATGCACATGCACAGCTGAAAGCCAGACCTAATCCTGCATCCCTGTTGTATATACCTCCTATAATATGTACCTTTTGTACATATGTATTTGTAGCATGCACAGTTTTTTGCCTGAACATTTAACCCTATAATATGTGAAGTGGTCCTGATGTGAACGGCATCCTGAGTCTGTTTTTATATCAAACCTCATGTCATTATCTTCAGCTACTTGTGGGGACTAGCCATATTTGTTGTGATTATGAGTAGAGTTAAAATGGATATTAGCAAAAGCAGAACGTATTAGCCTGGTTCGGACATAACACTGAACCATAGTTTACATTACCTACCTAAACCTTGGGCTTGGGTGTTCTCTCCTCCCTTCTCTTCCCCCAGCACAGCTGCTAGGAAGAGGTTGGAATCAATTAAGCATGGTTTATGTCTGAACCTGAAACTGTAGTTAATCTTAACTATGGCTTAAGGAAACAATCCAGGATCATACACCACAGTATGAAGTTGACTTGTTTCCCTAAATCGTAGTTAACACCAACGGTGGCGTTCAGGCTGGGACTGACCTACTTAGTTCTTTTCAAGAGTTAGCCCAGCCTACCTAGTTATTATCTAGGTGTCTCAGTATTTAACCTCTTCCTTTTTTTTAGGTTAACAAAGAACGCCAGAAATTAAATTTCAGTTTATTTTTATTACAACACACACAGTAGACACAGACACACAAAATTAAATAAACTACAATAAGCTCTAGAATGCCTAACAGTGGACTTGGATCATCTGTGAGGGCCTACTTTCTTAAGCTTGAATTGCACCCCTGGTTAACATTAAACACCAGTTTGTCCATGTTCAGACATAACGAGTAACTGTGGTTAGTTGAAAACAAAAGCGAAGGCTTCCAATCTCCTCGTAGACACACTGGAGAAGAGGGGAGGGGAGTCCAAGGCTTGCATATGTAATACTAATCTATAGCTTTATATAGCTCTATATAGCTTTATATCTATAGCTTTATATTAGCCTTTGGCTAATATTATACTGGTTTGGAAGGAGGGTGACAGACTTTGTTAATGCAACTTATGTATTAGGAAGTAAACTGGAAGGAAATGTTTGTAAATAATTTAGATTTATATTATGAGATGAGCAATTTATTTTTATGAAGGCAAGAAAGGAAGGAAATGTTCCTTATGGTAAACATTTTAATAGAGGAGGCGGCACATATGAGGAGAAGTTTAAAGTAAAATTGCATAAGGGTTTAGGAGCAAAATAATCCAGTTTGCCTGCCCAGGGCTGGTACGCGTGAAGAGACAAGGCTGATTAATTCAACAGCTGTGTTTAGGATGGCAAGAGAGAGGGGCTGAGAGGAAGATAAGGCTTAAGGGAAGTTATCATGGTATCAAGTGGCTGAGGCAATCTTAAAAGTTAGGAAATGTCTGTATTGATAAAGATTTAGAAAATTCACATAAGTGCTTCTAACATTGCGCTCGCAAAGGACTGGCCAAGGTTGAAATTGCTTTCGTAGCTAGTCTTATTTTCTTTTAATGTTTTTGTTGCTCTCTCCTTCCTTAAGAATAAAAAACAGGTCTGGTTTTTACAATACCAGTTGTTTAAATACATATAAGAAAACAGTTTTTAAAGGCATGAGGAAGTTTTATATGTATTTCTTTTTTATGTTTGAGTCTGAAAGAAGAAAAAAACAGTTTATGGAACTGTGTTTATGCTCCCTGAGAAGGCAAAAATGTAATTTTAAAACAAAATACAAATTAATCTGTGTTTTTGTTTGATGGTCCTGATGATATATCAGAACAGGAGGAAAAGATTGTTGTTGGTTTTTAAGGTAAAGCATCTTCAAGTGTAATTTGTACCAGTCTCTTTCATTCAGCCTTTCCCTGGTGGCTGGGTATGATGGGAGTGGTAGTCCAACCCTGCTAGAATGCACCAGGTGGGGAAGGCTGCTTTTATTCATCCCAGCCTCGGATTTGTTTTGGATGATCAGTGCAGCTCTCTGTTGTTCACAGTCTGGAGAAGACTTTGCCCTTCAGTTGGTCCTTAAGTAACTGATTGTATATTATATAGACCACCCTTCCCCAACCTGGTGCCCTCCCAATGTTCTTGACTTCAACTCCCATCAGCCATAGCCAGCATGATCAGTGGTCAGGCATCCTAGGAGTTATAGTCCAAAAAAAGAGGAGGGCATCAGGTTGAGGAAGGCTGATGTAGACAACACAATGATCAACAGGCTTTGACAGTTACACTCTCCATAGCCACTGTGGCACCTCTGGAGAGCATGATGAACAACAAGCCTTCATCCCAACTTTAAACTGCAGAGGTGAGCAGGGATCATTCTGGTAGCTTCACTGCAAGCCCTCCCTAGCTCCAAGATTGGGTGGAAGGCTGGACATCACTTGGTGTAGCAAAGAACTCCCCCACACCTGAGTGCCTTGTCCACATGTGTCCAGACCAACAAGCTTCTGCCTCTTTCCTGCAAGAAAAAGAGGAGTGTGTGTGTGTGGGGGGGGGGGGTCAGCTGCTTCTTCGTGGCTGGGGGAGGGGAGCTCAGAGTCTCACTGCTGAACAGTGGTTCAAGCCCACACTCTCCCCACCTCTTTTCTGCAGTGGAGAGAGGTGGGCGGAGAGTTCTTCAGCTGTTCCTTGGCAGGAGCGATATGAAGTGGAGAATTTTCTGTTTCATAAGTTCATTAGTAAAAATGAATGTATGCCAATTGCAAATGTAATATTAGGCAAACTTGGCAGTTTCAAAGCTGAGTTGTAACTGATGTTTTTCAGGTGGTTATCCTTGGCAAGTATATGAGAAAATACATGTATGTCATTGTCATTGAAATACATATATGTCTCAGAGGGGAATAGAACTAAGACATAGTGACAGCGAAACTGAAGGTGCCCCAACAATCTTAGGGAAAGAGCGTTGAACTCTATTGAAATAGATGAGTGGTTGTCACATATTGTGCACATTTTGGGGTTGCTAAAATTAGTTAGTGTGTCAGCAATTTTCAGTACCTTTCCCCCCTTAAATTTAAACACTCTAAGGGAAGTACAGGCTATTAACCCTACATTTTTACAAGAATTCCAATAAAAAATTCTACATAATATAACATTTAAATCACATTGCGTGTGCTTTAATTTCCCCCCTCAAAATATTTCAGGTCAAATACTTGTGGTGCATTGTGCCAAAAAATTAAGACGGGGTTCTTTTCTTTTTAAGCTTTGTTGTTGTTTACTAAATTCAAGAAAAATAAGCATGCTAAATTAGATTTCTCTAGGGCAAGACTGGGCAACCTATGGCCTTCCAAATGTTTTGGTCTACGGCTCCCATTAGTGCTAACCAGCTGAGCCAATGGTGGTGTCAAGGGCTCCTTGGAGGCTTCTCTCAGTCTAATCCAGTAGCCAAGTCCAGACACAGACAAAGGGGTTCCTTTCAAAGCTTTATTCTTCTTTTACAACTTAACAACTCTACCGTTAGCAACTAGATCTGAGCAGCAGAGCACCTGTGCCCTAAGTTGGAACAGTTGGTCCCCGTTTGAAAGGGAATTACTGGCAGACCCCTGAACTTAAGGACTAGGGAGAGTCCCTCCCCTTTTCCCTTGGATCCTCTGGGCGCAGCTGTTGTTTGCGCGCCAACCGGGCACTATGCCTCCTTTCTGCGCCCTCCATTTGGCGCCGCTCTCTGCGTCGGCATCGCGCGTCCACCAAGTCTGCTTCCCGCGCTCTGCCACTCCCTGGACTGCTATCTAAGCTAGGAATGCTGGTGGGAGGAATCTCCGTCAGCTGTTGGCCCTGGGAAAGAGGAGCGCGCTCCTCTCCCAGGAGCGACTGCTCTTCCTCTGAATCAGAACTACTCTGGGATTCTATGGGCTCACTGTCCACCCTGACAGGTGGGTGATAATGGGAGCTGTAAGCCAAAACATCTGCAGGAACATGAGTTGGCCAGTCCTGCACTAGGACATCAGAACATTTTCCAATGCAAACTGAAAATTTCCCTATGCAAATGACCCTATGCACATTAATCTAATTTGCATTGGGAAATTTTCTAGAGATTTTTCCCGTTCAATATTTTCCAGAAAGCATCACTGCTTGTCAGAGAGCCAAGGCCCCGCTGCAAAACTGTGGCTGAAGTCTATGTGCTTCCCAGCCCTTTTCCCCCAGCCAGAGAAAGTGGCCAGGGAGCCTTCTTCAGCCGTCGCTCAGCAATAGGTCTTTGAGCCCCTTTGCCGAGCATCAGCAGAAGCCAGAATTATCCCTCCCTGGCTCTCCTGCAGAAAAAGTGGAGGTGGGCTTCCTTTGCTGTTCCATTACAAGGCCAGCCAAAAACTTCAGGTCCCTGGCCACCAGCGCTTAAGGTGGTCAGAGCTGAATGTGAGTGGTTTGCAATATGTCGGGAGAGAGACGCGGGAGTGTGACCTTGTTGATTCTCCTTGATCTCTCGGTGGCTTTCGATACCATCGACCATGGTATCCTTCTGGGACAATTGTCTGAGCTGGGAGTGGGAGGCACTGCATTGCAGTGGTTTTGCTCATACCTGGAGGGTTGGCTCCAGAAGGTGGTGCTTGGGGAATATTGCTCGGCCCCATGGATTCTCCAGAATGGGGTTCCACAGGGGTCAATTTTGTCTTGCATGCTATTTAACATCTACATGAAACTGTTGAGTGCGGTCATCCAGAGTTTTGGAGTGTGTTGTTATCCGTATGCTGATGACACGCAGCTCTACTTCTCCGATTCATCTTCTTCAGGTGAGGCTGTGGATGTGCCAAATTGGTGCCTGGCTACAACAATGGACTGGATAAGGGCTAATAAACTGAAACTCAATCCAGACAAGACTGAGATGCTGTTGGTGGGTGGTTCTTCTGACCAGATGGAGGGTGCTCAATCTGTTCTGGATGGGGTTACACTCCCCCTGAAGGAGCAGGTTCATAGCTTGGGGGTTCTCCTTGAGCCATCAATGTCACTTGAGGCTCAGGTGGTCTCAGTGGCATGGAGTGCCTTCTACCAACTTTGGTTGGTGGCCTAGCTACACCCCTATCTGGACAGGGATGACCTGGCTTCAATTGTATATGCTCTGGTAATTTCCAGGTTAGATTACTGCAATGCACTCTATGTGGGGCTGCCTTTAAAGATGGTTCAGAAGCTGCAGCTTGTGCAAAATGCAGCGGCCAGATTGATAATGGGGACCAGAAGGTCTGAACATATAAGACTGATTCTGGCCCGCTTGCACTGGCTGCCTGTATGTTTCCAAGCCCGATTCAAGGTGCTGGTTTTAACCTATAAAGCCTTACACAGCTTGGACTACAGTACCTGACAGAGCGCCTCTCCCGACACAAACCTACCTGTCCACTACACTCAACATCTAAGGCCCTCCTCCAGCTGCCTACTCCGAGGGAAACTCAGAAGACGGCAATAAGGGAGAGGGTCTTCTTGGTGGTGGACCCCACATTATGGAATGATCTTCCCGATGAGGCCCACCTGGTGCCAACATTGTTATCTTTTCGGCACCAGGTTAAGACCTTTCTCTTCTCCCAGGCATTTGGCAGTATATGATACGTTTTAATTGATCCTGGAATGGCTTAAAGTTATGGTTGTTTGCTTTGAGATTGCTTGTTTGAAGTTGTTTTAGATATATGTTTTTTGTGTATATTGTCTGTTCATGTATTTTTTTATGTAATTGGCTTTTAAAATCTGTATACTATATTTTAAAATGTTTTTAATCTTTGTAAACTGCCCAGAGAGCTTTGGTTATTGGGCAGTATAGAAATGTAATAAATAAATAAATAAATAAAGTTTCAATGTGATGAAACAAATTTAGGGCCGCACGATCATGGAATTAAGATTGATCATAAGTCAGAGCTGGATAAATGTACGAAGGAGCTCTTCCTCTTTAAAAGTCTGGTAATTCAGTTGTGATGCTTTATGTGTCAGGACAGGCTTTTTTTTACTGTCATCTAAAAATGTTAGAATTTTTCCTCTATGTACTTGGCCATGAGAAGTCTTTATGGGTCCATCCCTCCCCCCGCCCCCGAAAAGCACAATAAATGCACAGTAGCTATTATGGGCCTGGAAGTTTTTTTATTTATTTATGCGCATGTCTGACTGCTGTATTCAGTTTTGCAAAAGGTTTCCCTGAGGTCAGATAGTTGGTGATTTTGAGCAGTGGGTTAGTGAGTGAGTGTTTATTTTTCCCACCATGCATCTTTAGATGTACTTGCTTGAGTCATTTGGAGCAGGGTTTTCCTTTCCTGTTGGATCCATCAAATGTTGCATCTTGTTGCTCTGTACTTTTGGTTCTGGTTTGTTGCACTGTAATTTCTAGGGCAGAAATTAGAGCTATCCTTGCTGTGCCACAATCCTCTCAAGCAGAGGTAGGCAACTTGTTCAGCTCTGAAAAAATTTTTTCACAAGGTGGAGGACAACAGCTACAGTGCAAGTAATTAGCACAATTGGCAAATTGCTTGCTTTGCTTTAGTAAATGCCAAGCTAAAGTGGATAGATGACATGAGCTTATGCTGACCCAGAGTCATCAGCTGACTGAGGCCATCTTTCCTGGCCCTCTGCCATCCTCACCCACCACCACTTACAACCCCCCCCCCCCCGTCAAAATCTATTAAGGACACTGGCTCCAGCAGTGCTTCAGCCACAAGTCACCCCCTTCCTCTGGACAGGCCTAAATGGTATCACACAGCATTGGTGCTGTTGGGACCTGGACAATTCTACAATGCAATACTCAGTTGGCCATTGCATTGTTGTAGTTATAATATGGCAGCCAACTGAGGCAGAAAGGAACTGAGCAGCCATTCCACTCCCAACAGCACCTGCATGACTCCAGGAAAATCTTTCTTGAGGAGGTGATGTCCAGCAGCTACACTGTCTGCAAGGCCAGGTGGCCCAAGTGGCATCAGGCACCGCAGAGATTCCAGCAGGATTCTGGTAGGGATAGGTCATCGGTACCGGGGTGAGGGGATTTGCAGCACTATGCTGAGTGCCCACAAGCCTGGTTCTGGTCTTGGCTTATTCTTCAGTACATTTTGTATTCCAAAATTGTGATCAGTAATTAAAGAAGAAAGAAAGAATTATAGTGCAATCCTCAGCATGTCTCCTCAGAAGTAAATTGCACCGTGCATGGTTTACTCATTAGTAAGTGTTTAAGATGACAACCGTAGTTCATTAAAAAAAATTGTTGTGCAATCTAGACAGGTCATGAGAGTTATTTTATAATTGGATTTGGACTCCCCTCTTGCTCCTTCAGGCTTACTTCTGTAACCTTTAGTTTAAACAAGAACAAAGTCAAGAATTCTTGAGTCACACAAGCCTTGATGGCTCCTATTGATGATCTGCAAAGCAGTGAATCTGTCCTCAGAGTCAAATAAACATGGAAGTTATATTACTTCAAAGTGATCATGATGATCTAATGTCCCTTAAGGTAACATGCCTTGCAGGAGTTTTTGTTTCCCAATATCCATGCTACTGGTAATTGATTAAGGGTGCTTCCAGACCAAGAGCTCCTAGAGTTACCAGCCAAAGGACATTGTGCAGCTATTCCTTCTTTCCCTCCTTAATGAATTTTCAGTGGTGAGAAAAAAAGATGGAAGAAGTGGCAGAAAACACAGGGGAGTTACAAATGGAAGACATTGTGGTCTAGACACCCTCCCCAAATTCTGTGAATGAGGCCGGGCGATTGTACAATAAAAGGCCTCGTCTGGAAACACCCTTGACTGAGAAACTCAAAACCGTTTTTGTTGTTGTAGAGTTGAACAAAGCAAGAAATTAGGAATCTAGTCATTGAAATGAAATAGAACAGAAGGGTTCTTTGTACTCTGTGCTTTCTTTTGTCATTATGCAACGTTTGTTCAAAGTAGGCTAGTTCTGCTATTGGACCTAGTAAAAATTACATTTTCCAAAGTATCTAGAGGCCATTTCTGTACTGAAAATAGTTCAGGCTTTTTTTCTCATTTACACAATGTGTGTAGTGATACATAGACTAATTGTTGAGCTTCGATTGAAAAATGCATAAAAGAATGTGTGGTGTGCATCTGTGTTTTTTAATGTGTTAGTTGGGAAAAGAGAGAGGTACAAGAAAATGACAAAATAGAATTTTTATTATAAAAATATGTTGCTATTTGTAGTAGACATTTGGCTTTGTTAAATTATAAAGACCAAATGTAAGTGAAGTAAGCTTTAACAGGTCCCTCTTCTAACCTGATAGGGTAGGAAAATCTGTATATAGCAGATAGTGTTGTTGTTCCCGAGAAGGGCCCATAAATAGGATATGGCATGGGGAGGGAAGGGAAGCAACCTGCACATATTGGTGTGAACCAAGCATGTAGTGGGGATGGCTGCCATGAATGCTGAAAGTGCTGGTGAATGCTGAGAGTGAATGCTGAAAGTGCTGTCTTGAGGTAAAAGGCTTCGCGTATGTGAACTGGTCCTTAGCCTTCATGGGAAGGAACTTGTTTCTGTGGCGAAGGAGCAAAAAAAGGACAGATGACACTGCTTTTGTGGTTTTTCTCTGTTAGGATGCAGGCCTGCCTGTCTGTAGAGAATGTTACCTTCAAGCCCTGGTTGAAGCTTCTCCAAGGTCCCATCTACATGAGCCATTTACTCTGGGGCTGCTGTGATCCAAGGACCTTTGGGACATACAGTATGACGCAGTCGCCACTCCGCAGCCTAACTGTGGTTTTCAAAAGGAAAATGCGGATTTCCACAGAGGTGTTTTACTCCAATTTTTTAGCTTGCTGCAGGTTTACCGCGGTTGCTGAGCTGTCTGTCCCTTCCTCGAACTGACTTTGCAGTTTGCGGTGGGCGTGGGGTTGACTTGCTTAGTGATTGCGTCACTCAGTGATGCCTTTTCACCCCTCCCCTTTCCTCCCTGTTCCTTTGCAGCTGCGCAGTAACAGACAAGTACACCCAAAGCTCAGAGGGATCCATTTTGGAATGATGGATAGGCACATACTTCTCGCATGGCCTCGCCCCTTCGCATATGCGAACATTGCAAGAGTGTGGGGCTGGAGGACTGCTGCTGTGATTGTGTACAAACAGTTGGCATGGCAATGAAGGAGCAGACTACCCACATCTTACCAAAGAGGAACAGACGACACAAAAAAACCCCTAAAATACAAAACAGCCACTAAAACCTGAAGTGTCGCACCCCCACCCTCACATGGCTGCGCAGCTGTGCATTTAAATATAATGGTTAAAAAAAAAGAGAGCAGCACAACCGCCATAGTTTAGTTCGCTGTAACAGCCATGTGTCAGGGCACAGCTGATTTTTCCATTGGAGAAGTCTGCAGTAAATTGCGCGTGTACCACAGCAGAAGCTAATTTACAGCTGCAATGCTGCACAGTTACAACGGAATGAACATTGAAAGCGGTGCCGTGTAGATGGCCCCCAAATCTAGTGTTACTGGGAAAATACTCTGCATTATATTTTCATGAGCAATTTCCTCAAAAGTTGGGCAAGTGTCTAAAAAAATAATCCTTCTCTCAGCAGCTCAAGTTGCCAGTTGGTTGGGATGATAAAAAAAGCTCTGGTGATCACTAACTGCAAATATGTAAGAATTGAGTTAGCTCCACAAAAATATGACACATTAAGAAATTGTGTTTATTTTATTTCTTGTTATCAGAGTCTTCATTGGTGAGGACTCGGAAATGTTGAAAGAAAGGGCAAAGGAGGAGGGAGAGGAGGAGTAGTGCTTTCAGGATTCAAGCAGTTGAAGGAATAGTGGGAACTGCTGTAATCATGAGGACTGGTTACTTGCTCCAATCCAGCAAGTTATGAGCAGTGGAGGCTGGTGGCTTTGAGTTTGGTGGGGCTGTAAATCCATTCTGGATTTCAGTCAGAACCAGCCAGAACTCTAAAGGAGCTATCCAAGGTGCTCAACCTATTTTGGGGATATGGTTCAGCACCCTGGATAGCACCTTTAGAGTTATGGGTGGTTCTGACTTAATCCCAGAATGGATTTACAGCCCTACCAAAATCAGAGCCCCCAGCCTCTACTGGGTATGAGTCTTGAGTAGTCCTTCTATCTCTCTTTTTCCCTGGAATGTTTCGAACTACTCTTGAATCTGAAGGAAATAATTTAATGCCCAACTGTTGCTGAATGAGTTACTGGGGCTAGCAGTAGGGTTGAGTTGAACAGTTATTCTAACTGTAAACCAGTGGAAAAGAACACACCCTTACCAGGGATGAAATAACCAATAAGGTTAGGCAGGAGCCCTTGGAAACTGGGACCATCTATATGTAATGGCCCTGATACAGCAGCTATTGTGAAGAATATCTGTGATGGCTTCTCTATGCCACTGGTGTTACATAGTGTTGCTTATCACCTTGGTGGTTCTTGCTCCCTGGAGAATTTCCTTACTGCTGCTAAGGATCCTGGTAGGTGAAAGACATTCCCCAACCCTGCAATACAAGGTGAAGAAACATCATGCAGCTATTAAAACTAGATGAGGAACACACTTTTAAGTACTGAATCCGGGATATATGTTTAATGCCTGCCACTTGAAATTTAGTGTGCAAGTCAAGACTTCTGATGGGAAATGTGGAAACACTATTCATCTGCATTAATACAGTGACTATAGCAGTGGATGAGGTGATCGTATATATAGAGACAGCACAACAGCATGATCTCATCATGCATAAGGTAATGGAGATAGCATGAGCCAAAAATGTCAAGTTCAGTAAAGAAAGGATTCAATTTTCAAAAGTGACTTTGATAAAATATGCAGGTCACTGAATCAGAGCAGAAGGCAGTGCAGACACAAGTTAAGACTAGGGATGGACGAAAGTCCCTTACCTGTTCTCGAAGCTTGCTTCGCGGTGGGGGAGAGGTGCTTCGGTTCTCCCCCCGAAGTTCAGGCGAGGGGGGGGAGGCGCCCCGCCTCGCCCGTCCGAAATTCAGGCCGGGGGGGAGGCGCCCCATCCCTCGCTGGCTAAATTCAGGCTGGGTAGAAGCGCCCTGTCTACCCGGCCGTGAAAAAAAAAGTAAAACACACACACACACACACCACCGTGATAGGCTACGTAACGATTTACATAGCCTATCACGGCTAGATTTCCAAAGTCAGCCATGATAGGCTACGTAAATCGTCACATAGCCTATCACAGGTGACTTTGGGAAAAAAAAAGCGTGTACGCAAATGGCGGCGGCCCATGGGCGCCGCCATTTGCGTTCCTTATTTTGGCACGTCTAGTCTACGTAAAGATTTATGTAGACTACGGCGAAAATAAGGGCACGCTATTTGCGTTGCCCTTATTTTCGCCGTAGTCTACGTAAATCTTTACGTAGACTAGACATGCCAAAATAAGGAATGCAAATGGCGGTGCCCATGGCCACCGCCATTTGCGTATGTGCTTTTTTTTTTCCCCCAAAGTCACCCGTGATAGGCTACGTGACGATTTACGTAGCCTATCATGGCTGACTTTGGAAATCTAGCCATGATAGGCTATGTAATCGTTACGTAGCCTATCACGGGTGTGTTGTGTTTTTTTTTTTACTTTTTTTTTTTTGCAATGGCGGCGGCAGCAGCTGGTCGGGAGACCAGCCGCTGCCCCCGCCCCCGCCGAACCGCCGCTGGGACCTGCCGCCGGGAGGGACATTTGCAGGAGCTAAGTCCCATCCCGGGGGGGGGGGGGCGGCGGAGAATTTCCCCACCAATTTCGGGGGCCGAATGCGTTGGCATTCAGCCTCCTGAAGATTCGGGGAGAAATTCTCCGCCATCCCTAGTTAAGACCATTCCCAAGAATGGGCATGGTGTGTCAGAGTGTTCCATTGGTTTCTATGGGAGAAAAAGGCTTGACCTGATCCTTAAGCAGCTGGTTGAAAGAGATCTGCTTTATCTGATGTGCTGCTGCTGTTCAATGCTTACAAAGAGACCCTTCTATAGAGCAAATCTGTAGCTGCAACAAATGATTCAAATATGTTCAGCTGGGGAAATCAGTATGGTAAATTCAATTTGTCAGCACAAGTGGGAGGTATTGGTCAAGATTACTTCCAGTAGAGTTGACCTCTGACCTTGCTGGATACTGTCATCTTGCTGGTTCTTATTTTACATTTATTTATTTGTTTGTTTGTTTATATATTGAGTCACGTTTGAGGGAGCAGGCTGCAGGGTCATGTCCTAGTTCCTTCCCTCATGCATGTAAATTCCCCCCTGCCCTCCGCCTGTTGGCTTAACAGTGGTGCAAAAGGGGGAGAGGGTGTACATAAGGTAGTGTGGACTCCGACAGTTTTCTCCCTTAACCACTGTAAAAGAATTGGAAGCATTATGTCCACCTTAGCTGATGGCAAGCCAGTTATCTACCTTAAACTTCCAAGAGGGAGAAGGTAGATCCCCAGATGTTTTGGACTTCAGCTCCCAGATGCCCAAGCAAGCATAGTCAATGGTGAGGAATGCTGGGAGCTGAAGTCCAAAACATCTGGGCCTTCTGCGCAACCCTGGTGTTGAGAACTCTGCTACACACCAGGGGAAAATGCATGGTAAAAGTGTTGCCTTGACTCAGGACGTTAGGGAATATGTGCTTTGTTGACCCAGCATACTCAGGAATATCACACAGCATTTAAATCTTAATAGCTAAACCTTCTCATGATGGGCTTCACTATTCACTGAATAGCATTTTTTTAAAAAAACAACAACAACCTGCTGCCATGAGACCATGTGTTTCAGCAGTATTGCATCACACAGATTTCTGATTCACATTAATATAAATGTTGGGTGTTAGAAGCAGTGCACTGAATAGTCTCTAGGGATTTCTTTTCAGACTGGTAATCCTTCAAACACTTCTCTGCCTCCCATAGGAAAATGCAGCCCTTACGCCGTTCGTAATATGTTGGCTCTTCTTAATCTGTTGCATCTCTGAGAAAGCATATGTTTTAAATTTACAACAGATATTTCGAATCAAGGAGAATGAATTATGCCCCCAATATACAAGATCATACTGTTGCTGTGGATTAATTAACTTTGAGTTAATAACCCAGCCCGGGTTTTAGAGCAAATCTAAGAGTTGCTGTGGGGAGCCTAGTAAAAATGTTCCTCCAGAGGAGAGTTAGGATGCTGTCTTATACTAACATTGTTCCATCTAGCCCAGTATTGTCGACGCTTACTGGCAGTGGCTCTCCAGGGTTTCAGGCAGGAGTTTTTACAGCCCTAGCCAGACATACCAAGGATTGAATCTAGGACCTTCTGCATGCAAAGCATGTGCTCTACCACTGAGCTATAGCCTGCCTTCTAATTATCCAAGCCTTATTTGTATTGTATACAACTACCTACCATGTGAATCTCTGCCATTTCTTTTCCATGTCCCTGCTGCGTTGACTAGATTCACATAAGTAGTTAGTTCTCTACCTTAGGGTTGTGGTGGGAAGCGCTTGCCATGGTGAGGTCATCTTGGTGATGTCTGTAACATGTGCAGCAGCCCTGATTTGGATTAGAATCTGCTGTCCCTCCATACAATTGCATTGATTGGGTGGGGATAAAAGATCACTCTGGGGTGATTCAAGATTTAAGTGAAACCTAGACTGTCTTGAATATGTTCCCTTGATCTGTTTTGTCTAACCTCCAGTAGGGAGCCTTTTGTTTTTGTTTTCAGTTAATGGCAAAACGTGACATGCAGGAGGTGGGGGAGATATTTTAAATTCTAAAAGCCAAAAATCTGATATCCAGGAGCCATATGTGTATGGAGCATAAAATTTATTTAGTCTTATCAGGGCCCAGCCACAATAATGTTGTTAATAGTTGTTAATAATACAGGTTATTAGAGCAAATCTAAGAGTTGCTGTGGGGAGCCTAGTAAAAATGTAAATACCTTAAAAGCTTTACCAAACCACGCAATAAAAGCCTCTGACCAATAACAATAGGGAACAGTTAAAAGGAAGACTGTCAGCAGTTAAGAAAAGAGAACCTTGAAATATTTAAAAATAAGAAGTCATCTGCCAAGATTAAAAAATGCTTACAAAATTATTTTAAAATAATAATCAAATTCTTTTAAAACAACCAACCAAACAGACTATAAAATGATGAGTCAGCAAACTTTCTGCTTTAAAATTGTTTCTGTAAGCACCGAAGAACTTTAGCAGCTGAAAAAGGTTATTTTAGCCTTCTCTGCTCTAAAACTATTTTAAAACCCCACAAAAATATAATTCTGACTAAAAAAGTAAAATATGTTAAGAATATATGTTAGAATAGGTTTGAGATAACCCCTGTATAGTGGCTCCACCAGTCCTAAATAAAATATCACAGAGTAACTAGAGCACCCATTTTGCTAGAACAAAACATTGGTGAGACCAAATCCCATAGAATGTTCTTCAGATGTTTCGAGATGAGTTGTCATGCCAGGGTATGTTCTGATGTAATGTAGGGACCGCTTGGATTGGAGAAGCCTCTTGACATGGGCAGCCTCCTGTGCGACGCCAAGTACAGTGCCAAGTGCGCACCCAACGTCGCACTTGGCGTGTCGCTGAGGCACTGCTTCTGGCAGCCCCGCCTTAAATACCTGGTGGGCAGGGACAGAGACAAACGCAGGCTCGGGATCCACAGGTGCAGCTAGACTCTGGCCACTCCTTCCCCACAGACTGTTCCCAAGCTCATAACATTTCGTAAAATGCATTTAATATCCTTCATCAGTTCTTTACAAGACCTAGATTCCCCCTCCCCCAAGCCCTGGCAATGAAAATGGCAGATTGCCTGTATCTTACTTTAGAAGATGTGCCTGTATAATTGATTGTGCATAGCTGTCTTTGGAAAATGAACAATAGGAGGGGGAATCACAATTAACCGTATGCTTCAGAATTCTCCTTGGGCATCTCTCTTTTCAGAAATTAAGTATGGGGAAGGTGTTGCCTTCCGTGTGGAGGTCAAGCAATTTAGAGCTTTGCAGATAATACCAGCCCCTTGAATCATGCTCGGAAAAATACAAAGAAGCAAATACAGTTTCCAGAGCACTTCCATAATTCACTCCTGTCAAGAACTGGGATGCTGTATCTCCTCCAGCCGCATCTTAAAAATACTCTTCAAGTGCAATGCAGTTCAAGTTTGAGAGCTTAGGATAAGAAAATCAACTGTTTTAATAGTTCCTGGTAATCTTTTTTCTAGCAAAACCTGTTAATCTTGGGCACAAAGTCTGTGAGAAATTTTACTATGAGGTATTTTGTGTAGGTTGGTAAAATTACTTTAAATTACTTCTCAGTCACCAAAACAGATTGACAGTATATCATCTACATCGGTAAAGCACACGTCTCCACCCTGTGTGCATACCATGTGTGAGGGTAGACAACTATTCTCAAGTGAAAGAACACCTTTGCCCATATGTTCCTGCCTAATTGCTAAGATCATCTTTGGTGGCTCTTCTCTGGGTGCCACCGCCCACAGTGGGGCAATGGGTGGCCACAGAGCCTTCTCTGTAGTGGCCCCCCATCTGTAGAATGCCCTTCCCTGGGAGATCCACCTGGGGTCTTCATTGTATACATTTAGAGGCCAGATTACGACTGGTGATGGGTGAACTTGCCCAAAGTAGGTTCGTTATTTACTCAGAAAATAACAAACTCACCTATGTAGGCTCGGATGGAAGTTTTCTCTCAAAGCAAACTCTCATTCCATATAAATGAGCTTTTGTACATGTGTGATATCAGAGTGCATCTTGGGAGCTGTTGTTTGGAATAGCATAGTGTCTTGTTGAAGCTAGAGCTATGATGGCAGTGGTGATGGTGAGGGAAGCTACTAAGGACATGGCAGGTTGACTGAAAATTTAGGAGGGATGCTGCACATGTAGAAATGGCATTGTTTAGATACAGACTACGCATGCTCAGAAGCTCACGATCAATTCTGAATGTAATAGCAAATTCTTAAACTGAGGATCAAGGCTCGTTGGAAAGGTGAATATTACAAACAGACGAGGTTCGACCGGCGAGTGGACTAATTACGAAATTTGGTGGCATCACGAGTTAAGACTTTACTCTTACAGAAGACTTTTAATCTTTAATCTGTTGCTCTGATTATTAACTATACTGCTGCCTCTTTAACATTTTTAATGTTTTAATATTTTGATATTTTCATTGTTGTATTTATTGTTTTGTTGGTTCTTTTATTTTTGTTTTGAGGGGTTCTTTTAATTGTAAACTGCCCCAAGGGCATCTGCCAATTGGGTGGAATATAAATGTAATAAACAAACAAATAAATAAATAAGTGGTGATTTATATGGCGTGCATGTAACCACATGATCCAGCTCAGTTCTTGCAGATTTTACATGGCTCGTCCATGACTCCATCCCGTGTGCCAATAACATGAGTATGGAAGATCACATAAGAAAATCACCATGTTAACACTACTCCCAAAGCTGACTTCTGATGCTCATGTGACTCTTTCTATATGTTCCTTCTCCATCCACATGGTTTCTACCTTCCTGTGTGTCAGACCTACTCAACAGCTGCTTAAAATAAACATGGGAAGAAGAGATACGAGAGTTTTTATATCGCTTCTAATAATTTTGATAAGTGTGTTAGCAGGGATGGAGGAGATGAAGGTCGGATAGTGAGTTTGATAGTGAAGGGGACATGAATTGCTACTTTTGTTGATGAAAGTGCTTTGGTTGGACATGTGAACCATGTCTGCCCCTGCATTTGGAAAAAGTGGAAGAAGCATGGACCAGGGTGGAACATTCTTTAACTATTTCCCTAGTGATTGATCAAGCTGGCTTTTTAGTGCTTGACAGTGAAGAGGTGGCCCCCATAGAGATCTCTGCTTATAATAGTTGTTATTGATAGGCTGGTGTGTGTTAGAATGCTAGTAAATTTTCACAAACAGCCATAATAGTAATAATAATAATAATTTATTTCATTGTATTCTTTGTATTTTGAATAATAGGTTTACCCTGAGCTGCAAATTACCAATGTTGTTGAAGCCAACCAACCTGTAACAATCCAGAACTGGTGTAGGCGGGGATGGAGACAATGCAGGAGTCACCCTCACATTGTAGTTCCCTACAGGTGCTTAGGTAAGTAGCTGTTCGATGAACAACTGCATGTATTCGCTTTTTTCTCCCACATAAAATCGATTTTATACTGAGCGAAGTCATGTATGTGTGGTAACATCAGACTTTTTTGCTTTCCTTTCAGCATTGCATTAGTACATTTTGGAAAAAGTAATAATTAAATTGTATGGTGTGCAGGCTAATGCTGTTTTGTACTAAACAGGCCAACAACAACAAAGCCCTGAAACATATATGTAAAATAAAACTAAATGTTTCCTGAGAAGTTAATTTGAGGAACAATTCAACCAGAGTTGAACACTTTTGGTCTGGTTTGATTTAATTAGAAAAAAAATAAGCATATGCTTATTTGGAAGACATCACTGGAACTTAAAAGCTCTTAACTTTTGCTGGATCTAGCTGTAATGTGCATTTTGTGGTATTTGTATTTAAGGAGGGAATTTTGTCTTGCTTGCAGCTTTCCTTTTATGTTTAGTCTCTGAGGGAACAATCCTATGGCCCCTAGACAGCCTCAGACAGTTCAGATTCCCCAATTCGAGGTTGGAGACAGTGCTCCCCCTTCTGACCCCTCTGACCCTTTGTATGGACAGAGCAGCACCGACTGGCTTCCAAGGTTGGGAACTCAACCTTGGAGAGGCGGAAAAGGGGGCATTCTGGTGGGCGGGCTGGGGAGGAGACTGGAGAGGCTGGGATACAAGCTCTCCTGAGGTCTCCCCAGCCTCCTCCCCTCTCCTCTGAAATGCTATCACTAGACGGGCAAAAAAGCCTGTCTAGCGAAAGCTGCAGGGCAGGACGACAAGGTGGCAAAGATCACCTTCACCACTTCTCCCAACCTGCTTGGGCTGCTCGTAAGCCTCTGGGTTCGAGGAGGCTTACGAACAGCCTCGTGAACGAATTGCGGCCTAGCTCTCTTTGTGTGTGATATATTTATGCCTGTATATTTGTGTTGTGTGAACACTGTTGCTTCTCAATTGTATTCTTGATTCTTATGCTCACTATGGTCAATAAAATTGCCTCCAGCTCTTCTATAGATCCCTTTTCATATAGATGGATTGCCTCTTGTTTTTGTGACTTTCCTGTTTTGTAAATGCTTCCCTTGATCACATTTTAGCTCTAGCCTTCAATAGTCCTTCAGGTCTTCTTATCTCTATTTCCTATCCCCATATAATGTATTGAGCAGAGGATTTATTCATTTAGAACATTTTATCCCATTCTTCTCAAATATTCAAAGCAGGTTTTAACGTATAATAATAATAATAAAATTATTATTATTATTATTATTATTATAAATGGATAGATTTTGTGAGAGATAGCTAGACTACTTTTCAGCTTATCATCATCATCTGCAGATATAACAATAAGAAACAAAAAAACCCAGGGAGAAATTACAAGAGAGGGAAAAAACAGAAGAAAGATTGAGATTTTAGGCTGTAGGAGATGTGTTCAAATGTAGCAAGAGCACTGAGATCTTCAGTCCATAGAATGATAGGTGATTATCCTTCCAAGTTTGAAGAATAGGTCTCTTGCAACTGTAAAGGTTCTCATTATCACTTTTGATTTCCATCTGTTAATCCCCACATCACAAGTGATTTCCCCTAGCCCAGGGGAAATACATAAAGCTAAGGGGCAGGGCTTTCTCTTGCTCTGTGTGGTTCCAGTGAACATGTGCCACGTTACCTGTTCACAATTGGCAGAGAGGCAGGGGAGTGGCCTTGCTAAGTATTCAGACCATCTAGAGTCTATGGAGTTTACATCTCTGGCTTCTTCAACCACTGCAGTGATCCTGTCCTTCTATCAACTCATTGTGGCAGTACCATGTAACAGTATTTTGTGAGAGACATGAAACTTGTTCACAGTGTGGCATTTTTAGCTTCCTCCCAGAGCTAGGACTGCTCCTCGGTTGAACCTCAAGGCTCTCTGTTGTAGCCAGCATGTGCTCACTTTGTGCAGTATTGCCGGTTCAGTCTTCATCTACTTCCTACAGTAGCTCTGGCTTTGGCAGAGCTCTTTCTAATCTTACACTCTTAATAAGCTGGAGAGCCAAGAGTATAGCCCCACATGGTTCTTAAGATTTTATTGAGGAAATTGTGAAACAAACCCATGTTGATTCTAGAATAACGGAAGCTTCGAGTTCTGACTTCAGAAATGTGTGGCAACGTGGGTGGGAAATTATTTAACACCTCAATAATAGAACAATTTACTTGGAAGCAAACCCTATTGATTTCATTGGAATTTTCTCCCAAGAGAATGGGTTTAGGATTAAAGTGTTATATAGAGTGAAAAGAATCTTGGGAACTGTTAATGACTTTGTAGATTTTGAAAAGACTTTGCCAATACATTGTTTTGTTTAGAAACAAAGAGAAAGTGGCACTGAAGCTCTTGTCTCCAAAATGAGAATTGCATAGCAACTGCATACTTATCAATGTTGAGTTCTAAGAAGTATTTTCATGGATATGATGCCATGGATAAAGTGTTCGGGATTGAGATCTGCCGTGGGAAACCAGATTCTGATTCCTGTTTAGTACTGGAGCTCAATGAGTGGCTTTGAACAAGTCACAATCTCTTGTTGTGAGCATCAATGATGTAGTTTTAAGAGCTATAGAAATTATTAGCAAGACCTATTGTTGACAGAATCTCAGCCTGTGTTAGTTGTGCTTTCCTACTGCCTTTGTCTTCCAGCTTAGAGAAAACACAATATGGGATATAATGGATGTAAAGTAGTACCTGGAGAATTCAGTTGTCTTGTAGGTGGTTGGATTAAATAAGACGATTTTCTCTTCTATTCATCTTCAGAGAATCAAAAATATGTAGGATAAAATACCAGGGCAGTACTTTACTGGTCCTCCTCTGCTGATAAAATGGCAACATCCTGCTAGATTAATTTTTTTGTTTTGGCTTCCTCATCAGTTGCATCAATTACCCTTTTCCTTGCTTGAAGAAAGAAAGGAAAGCTGGGTGGCCACTGTGTGGATAGAATGCTGGACTAGATTGACCCTTGGTCTGATCCAGCATGGCTCTTCTTATGTTCTTATGTTCTAAGGAAGGAAGGTGCTATTCTCAGCTCCAGCATTATAGAATTTCTTGTTCCAGTGCTTAAATTACCAGTATGGGGTTGTGTTCTACCCATGTGCCTGACCAGAGTGTAAGTCCCTGTGATGCACACAAAAGCATAGAAAGTATCCTAGGATAAGAAGGTCTTGACATGACAAAAAAAGACAGCTGCACCAATGTTTGTGGTTTCTGACATATTTCAAGAATATTTCTTTATCAAGGGCAATTCTTATTACATTCACAACTTCCAAACAATGCTTAGACCTCCTTGTTTCTAACTTAGTTATGGATGCCTGAATGCTCCATTGCTCCAAAAGTCAGTTATGGGAGAAAACAAAACAAACAAGCAAAAGCCAGTTATGTTGCCATATGCCCTTTCTACTGCTGATAAGGTCTATGCTATGATTTGGTATAGCAGTACAGAATGGAAACGTGATGATGTTAGATAAGAATACTGACCATTAATAAAGTGATAATTACGGACAGAAATCCAAAAAGCACTGTGCTTTATGGAGTAATTTCATGAAAGCTTAGTTGAGGAGTATGCTAATGATTATGTGCAAAATATTCATGGGCATGTTAGCCATCTTCAAAATTACTTTTTTCAGATAAATTGTTCCTAGAAAACATTAGGTGGGTTTAACTTTATTTTTAGCTCAGCAGTCACTTGCGTTCATTGAGTCAGTTTATACAGTTAGATGCTTGCCTTTTCTTAGGGGTGAGAATTATTTGACTGGCAGAAATATGTCTACTCTCATGCCAAACTATTCATGATCCATTTTGTTCTGGCCTTTAGAATTGCCCTTCAGGGATTTGCTGTAGCAAACTGCTTCAGATCTTGGCTGATTCCTTAGTTTCTTTCAAGTGGAATGGCTTATACTGTATGACAGGCAGGTTGCATGTAGCGAAGGCTTCGGTAGTATTGTTTGAGTTTATTAGATTACTACAGGGCTTGCTTTAGTTAACGTGACTAAAGCATGTAAAGTAGAAATAATTTAAATAACACTAAATCAGAACCTGTTTGTGAAAACGGTACACTAATTCTCTGACTATTTAAGGGAGCAATCCTATGGCCGCTAGACAATGTCTAGACAAGCACGGTTCCCAGAGACCTCACTCCCCACGCCCGAGGCCTCATAGACAGCGCAGTTTGTCCCCATCTCCACACTCATAAACGCAGTGCGGAGAGGACGAAAAGGGGGCATTCCTGGGGGAGGGGAGGAGACTGCAGAAGCACTGTTACGATGCTTTCTATGTGCTGTCTGGCCTCCCCTCCCCCGCTCCGATGCACCCCAGCTAGACAGCCAAAATCAACTGTCTAGCAGCAAATGCAGGGCGGCCGGTGCGCGGAGGACAGGATCCCCTCCATGTTCCACCCACCCTGCATTGGATAGTCAGCTGCCTCTAAGTTTGGAGGTGGCTGACTATCTCCATAGGATTGTGCCCTAAATGTATGGTGAGGAAATAAGAGAACCTCATTTATAGTAATGAAGAGAAATATCAGCTTTACCTTACTGTACACCTGGAATTATTGCATCCATAATTTGGTCTGACATTGACTAGTATTCAGGGTTACATAGAGTAGACCCATTGAAATGGATGGGACAAGTTATTCATGACTAACCTAAGTCTCATTTATTTCAATGGATCTACTCTATGTAGGACTAACATTCTTTCAGTGGAAGTTTAAGAAATTTGAATATGAAACATTATCTATTATGCCAGGAAAGACTTCTCCTACCATTTCAAGCAGTGCCATCCTGTGCATGTCTACTCAGAGATAAATCCCATTGAGCTCAGTGGGGCTTATTTGCAAGTAAGTGGGTACGGGATTGCAGCTTAAGGCTTCAATGTTATATGTAATTACCTGGGAATAAGTCTCATTGAACTCAGTAGGACCTTCCCCTGAGAAGACATGCATAGGGTTGTACTGCAAAACTGTTACTGATCTGATCACTAAATGTAATCAAGAATTTCTTTGTATTAGTGAGATCCCAAATCTTAACAAGCAAGTACCTGTGGTACTTTTTTTGTTTCTATTATTTTGCCATTAATAATTTAGCTGTAGCTGAAAGTGGGAAACTATTTCTCTTTCTTCCCTTCTTATTCTTTTAAAATAATGTTATTCATAAAAGTGACAGTGTTGTCAAAAGTACTAGTCTTGTAAAATGTCGGGTACTTTTTCATGATGAATACATTTCACTTTCATTTGATTCCAAGGCAGAACTAGCTCTACACTGGCAGTCCTTATGAAAGTTACTCAGTTCATCTTTTCATTCAAGACTGAACAGTTTGGGAATGATTTTATTGTCATAGTTTAAAACATAGTTTAAAACTTACGTAGCTAACAAGTCCATATAGTGTTGTTCATATGAAAGTTTTATAATCCACCTTTGTATTTAAAATAAATCCAAGGAATTTTACAAGCAAGATTGAAATACAGAATGAGAACAGTTTAGATCAGTTTTATTCGTATCAACCTTGCTGTATTTCAAATATTAGTAAAATCTTCCCACAGTTCCTTAAGAGCTACATTACGGTTTTTAGAAATGGCACTGTATTATTTCAATGGTACTATAAGGAGATATTACAAAATTGTCTTCCAGTCCTAGAGACCCACCTGCCTTGGTCCTATATCCTATGTGCTTCTCTGCCTCCATCCCCCAGTTCCGATGTTCCAACACATGCCCTATTTCCACACCACTCTATCTGCTCCATTGAGGGACAGCGTGGTTCCTAGCCATCAGTGTCCTCCAACACCTCTAATCTGTTCTCTGTTTCATTTTTGTTTGATTGGGTTTTGTTTAATTCTTTGGTCCCAAAGATTTTATTCACCTAGGAAAAGGGCAGATCCCCCCCCCCCGATGTTATGGACTATAACAGATCTGGAGAGTGGCAGGTTGAAGAAGGCTGTGCTAAAGTCATTCTACAGTCTTACATTTTTCAGTGCTCTGTTGGAAGCTGTCAATTTCACTTCCAGGTTCTCATTTTTCCAATCTTATATTCAGTTTATCCCGAACTTCGAGAATTCTTTTTGAAAGGTAGCGTTTGTGTATATTTCTTGTAATACATGCATTTTTTCATGCAATTCTGCCTAAAATACACATTTGGGGGCATGCAGTTTTCTAAATATAATTAATGTTAATGTTATTTTCATTAATATATGCATTTTGTGTGTACTTTCCCCTAATATATGCTGTTTTGTACACATTTTTTATTGGAAAATTCCATTGCAAAATTTGGGGAAGTGTGACTTTCAAAGGATAATTGACTTTTGGTTCATGTATAAACTCAAAAGTATGAAATTAGGGAAGCCTGATATATGAACCAAATGAATTTCTCCCCTGTCCCTAGTTGGAAGTATTTAGGACTTCTTTTTTTGAGAATTTTAAAAATATACATACATGAATTTGTATATATCTGTAGCAGTGAATACATATGAAATGCATATATTTGAAAATACAACTATTCAAGAAGTATTCAGGACATACGTGAGGAGATGCAACCTTTTCCTCTCTGTTGTCACCCAATATTTCTATGTTAGAAACACAGAAGAATTCAGCCTAAAGCTGTGTTATCCTTGTATAAATTTTTCCCATTGAAGATAGCAGTGGGTGCGAAAGGGAAGAATAAACATCCAAAGTTACATAAAATAAGTGTTTGTTTTGTTTTGCTTAATTTTTGTGGTCTGCTGTGTAACGAATTTTTTGTAACACCATATTAACAGAGACAATTTTATGCTAAGGGCTGGCTTTGGAAAATACTGTCATATGTTGATATAATTTGTATTTACTCTTGATTTTCAAATAACTTATTAGATGCTAAAATGCACTTATTATTAAATGATTATTTCTTCAATGAAAATGAGATGTAATGTCAAACGTGCAGAAATTTCAGTAGTTTTGATGAAGGATCTTGAAATGTTTACAGGTAAAGATCGTATTGATTGCAGTGGAGCTACTTAGAAGTAAAGATACCTGGGATCAAAACCTTAAGACTTCAGGCATTAAAAAATCACAAGGGTAAACCAATCATTTAAATTTAGGATATTTCATCTAAGGGACTTCCATGTAACATACCTGTGGCTATTGCTAACTTGTTTCTTAATCCCATTGTCACCTTTTCCCCTTATTTAGAACACCGTCTCTCCTTTCAAATGTACTTTCCCTTCTCCAAAGGGCCATAAATCTAGACACTTCATTTCCTGTCTACCGCCTGATCGATGAGGACAAGATTAACTAATTGTGTCTCAGATTTTAATGCCACTGTGGGCTTGGTTTATCCAGGTCTTTTAAAATGGTTCCATTTGTGTTTTGAAGGTCAAGCATGCACACAAATTATACATCTTGCAAAACCCAGTTTATTAAAGCTGATATGCAAAAACTTAAATGTAACAAGTCAGGGTGATGAGCCATGCCATTTTCCTTATGACAAAAGGTTTCTCATATGGATCTTGCTGCCTTGCAGGAGAAGCATTTGAAAAAGCTGGTGTTTTATGTTTAACTGTCCTTGTTGTTGAAAACACACACACACAAAGATGACAACTGTGGAGTTAGAACTAACGGAACCGTTTTGTGTGGAGCTACATTATGTGAAATGACACATTTTAGAATTCAGCTATTCAGAGTGGATTTTCATGGAGTTGTACAATGATGGCCCCTGCTGGCTTTCAACTGATATGATCGCTTTGCTTAGAATGTCTCCCCAGGAAAGGTTGTAGCACTTGGTGGCTGTGTAAACGGGCAAGATTTTTTCAGGAAGAAAATGCTGACATTTGAAGGTCAAGCATACTGCAACTCTTCTTTTCTTCCGCTGCATGTAATAGTCTCAGCATGGGTATATTTTGGAGTGAGGAAAGGTGTATTTTCATAGAAAGGATATAACCTTAAGCCCTGTTCAGGCATTAAAAGCCATCATGGGATTAGGACTGGAAGCGGGGGGAGCAGGAACACACTAGCTGGTCCCCTCCATCACCCCCTCCCCCTGGCCTTGCTGCCCTGGAGGGCAAAGTTCTGCAGCAGGGAGTCTGCTGTGTTTGTGTAGACTCCCCATGCATGCTGGAACGGTCGGGGTCCTGCATCATACAGGGAGCCTGTGTGAGTGGAGCAGGCTCCCTGCTCCAGAACTTGTTCCTCCATCACATGGAGGGTAGCAGGTCAGGATGACAGGGATGCATTAAGTAAGGGCTTTAATGCCTGAATAGGGTTTCTGGGTCTAAGCTGGGTGGGGTGTGAGTTGCCATACCTGGATTATAGGGGCAGTCAGAAATCCAGAAGTCGAGCAGGATGCAGACCAAATGTGGGTAATACACAGCCCATGGGCTGCATGCCACCCTCACCATCCCCTTAGTGTGGTGCCCCGCCAAACTGGTGGGGGCAAAAACATCGCCAGTCTGCCATGAGATTTGTCTGTCTTAGGCTTCCATAGCAGTTTGGTTAGACTTCCATAGCCCTACCAGCATAGTTAATGGTGAGGGATGGTATAGGCCAAAACATCTTGAGGGCCACAAGATGCCACCCCTCGTTTAAGAGAAGATTATGGAAGAGAGAAAGAAGAGGGCTTAGCTGCTGAAGGGAAAGAACGTTGGCTGTGCTGGGTGGAGATAAAAGGTATAGCATGTCTGTCCCATATACACAGTATGGGAGAAGGAGATAATGGGACATCAGACTGGAGGAAAGGGACTGGTTTGTTAAATTCACAAACCTGCTGAATGTAGGTGGAATGGGAGGAGCTGAAAGAAGAGAAAAAATGAGTTCTTTCGAACTAGCATTTAATCAGTTAATTCATATAACATTCAGTTATATGCGCTAGCAAAATTGTAAAAATGCCCACGTTCAGCCTCGTTTCCAACAGTTAGATGCGTTTGACTTTGCATATGAACCTTGTTATAAGTAATTGCCTGTGCAAAAAATGATTGATGTCAAGAGTGTTTCACCAGAAGTCCAAACCGAAAAACATAAGAAAATGCAAACCAAGACAAGAAATGTTTGTGTGTTGGTCATTGTGCTTTACAGATACCCTTATGGCTTATCGTCACTGTTTGCTGGAGAGCTAACAGCGTATCTTTCAGTGTACATATGTTGCATTGTCAGCTGGGAAACAGACATTTCTTTACAACCAATTCCATTGTTTTCAGGGTATAGCAATTTTTTGTAATGAAACATTTCTTTAAATAGGTCTGAAGGTGTTGTATATGCTAACACCTAGACCAGCTGGAAAAGACTGCCAATGCTTTTTGGTTTCATTTCTGAAGACATTACTGTAATGTACCAAGAACATGCAGGCTGGCACCAAATATTGTATAAGTTAAAAATGTATGTGTCTTTTAAAACAACAGCAACCTATAAATATTGTCACTATCAGGGCCTCAGTTAAATGGCTTTGCCCTGGTACCACCGGCTGCCATAAAACAGCCTGCCTCTTCTGAGTTAGAGCCCCAGAGGCAGGACAGACATGGTGAGGTCATGTGAGTTTTGCTGATGCTTGCTGAATGCAGCCTGGATTGTCTCTTAGCTCACCACCATAATTAGACCTGTGTGGTGGCCTGTGCCGAGCCTGCCAGAATTCAAGTGATTATCTTAGTGTGCTCTGTTGGTGCTTGAACTCAGCACAAGTTTAACTCCTTCCCCCACCCCCACCCCACCTGGGTGTGGTAAAGGAGATTGTTTCTATTGCGTAGACTTATATCCCACTTTTTCTATGGATATCGATAAATCCCCTTGAAATACATACAAACGTGAAAGCTTTCCCCCCTTTGGAGAGCTCCCTCTCTGAGTTCTTATTTAGTTTAGTTAATATCCCACCTATCTGCAAAAAAAAAAAAAGACACTCAAGGTAGCTAACAATAAAAAAGTTCTTCATGAATGTCAACATTTCCAGAGTCTGTTGCAGCAAAAACAGCAAGTGCCTTGTGGCACCATAAAGACTAACAAATTTATTCTGTCATTAGCTTTCACAGACTATAGCCCACTTCATCGGATGCATTAAGTGTTATTGTGAGTTTCAGGTTTATATAGAGTAGATACGGGGGAGGGGTTGTGAACAGTGAGGTCAGAAGTAAATTAAATGCAGAAAATACTGACATTGACAATCGTGCTATTAACAATGACCATTCGCAAAATAATTGCTGCTGATCACAGAGACACCCTGGCACCAGATAAGCCAGTTAACACATGTAGCATGATAAAAATCCTGTCACTGTAAGTACTGATTAAGTGGGATATAGTCCATTAAAGCTTATGCCAGAATAAATGTCTTAATCTTTAAAGTGCCACAAGATTCTTTTGTTATGAATGTCAAAGAATATGAGGACATGGAGGTGTATGCTCAGAAGTACACACACAAACTCTCTCTCTGCATTTCATAGGCAAAAATGAGCAAAACCTTCTAGAACAGGCACTTTTATCTGATAATGGGGTCCCCCTTGAAAGTGTGCACCAAAATGTGTACAAATGTTCTTGCGGACTTCTAAAAAAACCTTTGCAAAATGACACAGAAATCAGATGGAATAAATTTGTGCTTGGAAAAAAAAATACGAATATTGTAGAAAATGAAGCTGATAGATTTGTTCATCCCTGAGACCAATTATTGTGTAGAAGTCTTGTTTAGTGAATGTTGAACAGTAATTTACAGTGGATAGAAGTTCTAGTGAAGCATGTGGCAGAGGAAAGGCCTGAATGTGTATACAAATACAGTTTATATTAATGCAGAAGTATGGAAGAGCTGGAAATAGGGTGAAGGAATTTCTAAGTGTTGCGAAGAATTTTAAGTACGGGTAGAGCAGACATTTGTTCCTAATGCCCTCTTGATCTTTTGTTCATGTGGAGGATGGTTCTTAGACTCAGAAGGAATGCAGTTTCCGCTTGCCCTCCCCTTGGGAATTTGGTATGTACTGCTCAGTTCTGCAGCGGCTGCTAAATCCTAGGGATGACTGGTCTGTTGTTAAGTACATGTGATTAATAACATGGACTGGATGCTTAGTAAGGTAAGGTTTCCCATCAACTGGAGCTGAGTTGTGTAATATTAGACTTTCTCCAATAAGAGATTTTCATTTTGCAAAGAATCCTGCAAAACAATATTGTGTTGTGGGCAGGGGTGTTTCTGGGTTCTTAAAAGATCCAGGGCACAGGCCCATAACCCAAATTTGCATGTGCATATCTCTATCTATCTATCGATCTATCTGAGTCTAAGTGGACCTCTAATATGTGTGTGTGTGTGTGTGTGTGTGTGTGTGGTGTGCTTACGTGTGTGCATAGATTACATACATACATAAGAAGTGTGCACTGACCCCCCCACATCCCACTTCAACTCAGACCCCGATTCAGCGTTTTGGAAAACATCCTGCTTCTGCTTGGGCCAATTTTAGTCAGTCCACTTCAGCTCAGCACCACGTCTGAGTCAAGGCTTGGAAAAATGAGTCTTTATGCTTCCTATTAACTACCATGGGATATAAGAAAAAAACTGTAACTTTTTTCTCTTGGTCAGACTGGATGATAATTTCAGGCATAATAGCCCCCTAGAACGGGATTACACCTGCCTAATGTCAGAAAAATAGGTGCAGGGTTTATGTATTTATTTTCTTTTAAAGGGAGCTGCCAATAACATTTTTATTCCTCGGAAGAATTGGATAAAAATTTCAGGATTCATTGCCCCATCAGAGGTGATGTCTGCCCCATTTCAGAATGATAGCTACAAGGGTTTTTTTGCAAGGGTGGCCTTGACATTTTGAGGTCTCCAAAAGAGGACATACTTATCTATGTTCCTTGTGGACCATTGTTTTGAAAATTACAGACAGCCTAAGTAAGAAACCAGCAAAGTTTCAGAAGGATAGGTGCAGCAGTTCATGTGGAATGGGAGTTCTCCAATTTCTGGGACAGAGTGATTTGCTTTCCCTTCCCTTCACCCCCTCCCCAATAGTTTTGGGTAAATTTGTATGAAAATGCACAGGTCATTAGAGGTGTCCCCCAGGCAAGAAACTTGCAAAGTTTCTGAAGAATATACATGCCTGCAAATTTAAAATGACTAGAATTTATTTACATTTCACCAATGTTAGCAGCAGGGGAACATGGGTGGGAAGTACTGTTGCACTCATGTCCTGCTTGTGGGTTTCCTGTGGGCATCTGGTTGTCCACTGTGTGAACAGAATGCTGGACTAGATGGACCTTGGTCTGATGCAGCATGGCTCTTATGTTCTTAAATATAGAGTGCCTCTGGGCATATGCAGAATGTTTTTCTTTCACCACTGAGCACTTACATTCTCCCCCTACCAATTCAATTCCCCTCCGTTCAGCCATCCCTCCTCATCCTACCATCCTCCAGCAACTCTTCATAAAAATAGATGTTTTGTTTTGTGCAACTCTCCTCTACCTCCTTCTTGTTATGCACAAGCTCTCAGTGTATCTCCCTCCTCATAACTTCATTTTTGCCAAGACATCACCAGGAGTCAGCCAGTGAGTCTGTTTTCAAAACTAGGGCTAAGTCATGAAGAAACTCTGAGCATGTACTAAGTGCCTTTCCCTTACCACTGAAACTAGAGTTCATGCAAAAAATACAAACCCACAAATGACAAAACATTCATAGGACTGAGCTGAAAGGGTAGTCAATTCATTAGACGGAATTGGGAGGGCACTGTACTAAGCCTGCAGTACCATGCTCACAACTCAGGACTTATTTCTGAGTAAACATGCAGAACATCAAGGTGCAAGCCTCCCTGCAAAAGTAACTCATGCTGGAATCCTATGCACACTTTCCTGAGGGTAAGCCTCATTAAACGTAATGGGGCTTCTAAGTAGGCATACATAGGATTGTATAAATGACCAGTATTTATTACCCTTCCACTTAAAAAACAAACCCAAACCTCCTATTTTTTATTAAAGCTTTCTGTTCATAGGAACATAGGAAGCTGCCTTATACTGAGTCAGACCCTGGGTCCATCTAGTACGTTATTGTTGACACTGACTGGCAGCAGCTGCTCTACAGAGTTTTAGGCAGGATTCTTTCCTCGTCCTACCTGGGGATGCTGGGGATTGAACCTGGGACCTTCTGCCTGCCAAGCATGTGCTCTTCCACTGAGCTACAGCCCTTCCTATTGCTGGATAATGGCAACTGACAAACAAAACAGCCCCAGATTTGTTTCTCTGCAACCATGTGAACCCACTTTTCTTAAAGGCTTGAGTGAGAAGGAGAAAAACCAACCCTCTTGTCTGTTTGTATAAATTCAAATACAGTTTAGAACTTCTCTTGCCCACGGAAGAGTATTCTCTTTAAGAATTCCCCAAGATATGCCCTGAGTGGAATAAAGAAGAGAAACGAAGAACAGGATAGGGAGGGAAGAATGTATTTATTTATTTATTTATTTCTATACCACCCAATAGCTGAAGCAGTTCACAAAAGAAAAGAAGAATGGTGATTGGAAATGCGGGGGCGGGGGGGTTGAGAGCCAAGTGGCTCCTTTCAGAGAGGTAGTACTTTAGAGGAATTTAGAAGGGTGTGGAGGATTTGTAAGGATCGCATTTACCTACATTTTTATGAGGGGTGGTGGCTGAGGGCTTTTTATAGCTTCTTTAAAACTGTAGAACCTATTTAAAAGCCTCAGAAATTCCTCAATCATGATGCCACATAGTCCTAACTCTCCTTTAGGAATAATATGAGTAGTACAGCTATTTAGGATAAATTAAAGTCGAAGGGGAGAAAGAAGTTTGTGGAGGCTGATTGGATCCTTTGCTGTACTGAAGCTACTAAACTTCTGCAGAAGCCAAAGGTTCCAGTCTGGGGCAGTAAAATCAGATGCTGTATAAAATACCAGTATTTCACATGGAGCTCTTTCTTCCCTTCCTTCTCCCTCTTCAAAATTTAATTGCAAGCATGCTCCTAACAGTGGGCATGTAGGAGCAGAAAAGTAGAGGGAGAGAGGGTTTTTGCACCTCAAAAAACCCCTACACCAGAGATTAGGGATAGTGACCTCCTAATAGTCACCTTAAACACTGTCTGATTAGCATCTCCAATCCCCTGTGTAACTTGACAGTTTTTACTTTTTGTTTTAGTCTTTGAGAAAAGGAAACTTTACTCATGGCTAGCACAAAAGCCACCGGACCTAACTGTCTGGACTTTGGCAGGCTCAGTCAGCTCCACAGGGGCTTCCAGGTCTCCAGATTTCATGTATTTATCTTACAAACTAAAAAGGTTATGGCCGTTTCTATTTTCCAATGCAAGTCAATGGGAAAATGTAAACAAAATGGCAGTTAGGACAACTCAAAAGATCCAAGGCCCATGCCCAGGTGGCTGTCTCTAAGAATACCCCTGGTTGTAGGTACTTCCTGCAACAACCATAATTAAGGAAGTAAGAAACTTCAGGCATCTATTTTAGAATTAAAGGATATAAAAGCGAGAACAGGTCCTATATTAATAGGACAGTGGATCACAACAGCTTACAGCTAGCTGATTATACCCTCCAATTCCCCCCAAATATGAAATGTCCTTTAGGACACAATCCTATGGCCGCTAGACTAACATAGGATTTTTCGGTTTTCAGGAACCGACCTCAGAGCAGGCGCTCCGACGTTGGCTCCCAGAAAACCACCTCCCTGCCCCTTCCGTGCTGCCTCGTAGGTGGTGCAGTTTGTCCCCGGCTCTGTGCTCAGAAGAGTACCGTGGAGCAGGGGAAAGGGGGGTGTTCCTGGGGGCAGGGAGGGGCAGGGACAGCGGAAGCATCAGTACAATGTTTCCTACGTGCCGTCTGGCCTCCCTCCCCCCCCCCGCTCCAAACTGCTCTGGCTAGGCAGCCAAAATCAGCCATCTAGCCACAAATGCAGGGTGGCCAGAGCGTGGAGGAGAAGACCCACTTCACGCTCCACTCACCCTGCATTGGATAGTCGGCAATCCTCATAGGAAAGCACCCTTAGTTGCTGATTTCTGATAGCACTATACATATATTGTATATATAATATATGTGCCTCACAGGAATATGTGTTTATTTTTTAGGGTGACTTAATTTTAATGTCTGGCTCTAAGAATGAAGCCTTCTTTTAAGGAAGAAGAAAATAGGACAACCAAAGTTGCTCATTTTATGGCTCACTGGCTTCCATTTTAAGACGGTACCTGTTGGGAATACTAAGGGCCAAGATGCTCTAAAACACCTCTGTTTGTTTATGGGATTAATATGATTTGAACAAAGCAATTGCTTAGTTGAATTGACATTACCAAAACATCAGTAGAAGGAACTTCCAAATATTGCTGAGTACTGCAAACCTATCTGGGATTATAGTTATAGAGAAGCATCCTATTTAAGACAAATGTGTGCAGCGTTGTCCTGAGTGTGCAGCCGGAGCAAAGTATCTCACTGAGTGCTGTTGACCCATCAAAAGTTTGGGAAAAGACTGAAGTCTTCTGTAATTGTTGTCTCTGATTTACCAGTTGCAGCTGGGTCTGCTTCTGCATTGGCTACAGTTGGGTCTTCCTCTTCATGATAGACCCTTCCTCCTGAACAAACTCTGGTTGAAAAGGTCATCAGGTGGCCAGACGGGCACTCTGACTCTGAGCATCCTACCTGGTTCGTCACCACTGATGCTGTGGAGAGCTGTGGGACAAGGGAGGAGAATCAGGAACCCCAGCATAACTCGGGATGGGGTCAAAGAGGTTCTTTGGGGCCTCAGGCAAGGCATTCCTGCAACAGGACTCCTCAGGTAGCCCCATGTCTTCTGTGAGAGTGGTGGGGTTTGCTGACAAATCCTCCTCCTCCTAAGAGGATTCCCTGTTCAATCTTTTAATAGACAGAAGCAGCTTCCTAGGATAGCTGAACTCACTTTTCTCTTGAGCCATTCCATGTTGGCCACAGCTAAGCATGTCAGACAACTGGAGAAGGTGACTTCATCCTAAGCTTCATTTCATTTTGCCTATGAAAGGGAGTGTTGAATTAAGCACACTTTAAGGACTTGAGCCATGAGGCACTTCCCACAGAATAACTTGACGGGATATAGGATAAGCCTTTAAAACATTTTAAATTGCCTTGGAACGTTTATTATAGGGCCACAGTTACAGGCCTATGTTAAGGGAGAGACGGATGAATTGTATTCCACCATTATATCTAGAAATCAGGAGGGGGTGGGCAGTAGGTGCTACAATTTCTGCTCAGAAAATGGCTCAGTGGATTGATCTGAAACCTGGCAGTGTAGGAAAGATAGGTTTGGGGATGGTCCATGCTGATTTTGAGATAGAATGGGTAAAACATGTCATATGTATAGATGTTTAAACTTTGATGAGTAACTTCCAGCACTTTGACAGGTTTTGTCAGGTTTTTTTTCCCATAGACTTTGCCAAGGTTAGTCTTTGAAATCTGATTTTTCTGTTTATACTGCATCTTTTGTGAAACCTTCTTTTTGTTTTAGATCAGGGGGAATGTCTACTATGTGTTATGCTCTAGTAGGATATGTTGTTGTTGTTCAGTCGTTCAGTCGTGTCCGACTCTTCGTGACCCCATGAACCATAGCACGCCAGGCCTTCCTGTCCTGCGCTCTCTCCCAGAGTGTGCTCAAGTTCATATTCATTGCATCGGTGATGCTATCTAGCCATCTCATCCTCTGCCGTCCCCTTCTCCTTTTGCCTTCAGTCTTTCCCAGCATCAGGGTCTTTTCCAGAGAGTTTTCTCTTCGCATTAGGTGGCCAAAATATTTGAGCTTCAGCTTCAGTATCTGTCCTTCCAATGAGCACTCAGGGTTGATTTCCTTTAGGATGGACTGATTTGACCTCCTTGCAGTCCAGGAGACTCGTAAGAGTCTTCTCCAGCACCACAGTTCGAAAGCATCGATTCTTCGGCGCTCAGCCTTCCTTATAGTCCAGCTCTCACAGCTATACGTTACTACTGGGAAAACCATAGCTTTGAAATGCAGCTTTTCAGACCATTTTATCCTATGGGTGCTTATAAGGTGTCCTCTTGTGCATGCCCAGAACGAACCAGTGCTGCCTAGCAATAGGTTACAAGTTGTTAGGCAATGAGGTGAGGAAGGCAGGTGGGGCTTATACTTCGAATTTAGCCTTTGAAATAGCTAGTACTGCTGAGGCCTATGTGGGAAACAGGTCCAATCTACCTCAGAGTCATGAGTTAAACTATTAATATTTGCCTCTTATTTTCAAAGCATTTCTCCTTCGGGGCGGGGGGCGGGGGCAATTTCATATTTCACGAGCCCTGTCAGAAACCCTTCAACTCCAAGGTAGCGGTGAAGCTGGAACTAGCCATAACAATAGGATGCCATACCATATCACCTAAATAATGTGCCTGTTAAGGGTGTGGCACTTAAGTGAACATGGAAAGCCCTTAACACAGCATGTTGAACTGAAAGGTTTTTTGTTAATTGAATTTATTTTGTAGCAAATAACAAGATTTGGGGGTGGGGGAGGGGGTTGGAGGCTTCAGCTGTCTCATGACAGGCATCGATCCACAAAGGAAATTAAACACATTTGCAGTGCAGTCCTATACATGGATACTCAAAAGTAAGCCCCGCTGAGTTCAGTGGTGCTCCCAGGTGTGCTTATAGCAGCCTTTTCCAACCTGGTGCCATCTCCCAAACTGCAACTCCCATAATTCCCAGGCAAATAGTCTTGTTGGCTAGACATTACGGGAGTTGCAGTCCGAACACAACTGGAGAGTGTTAGGTTGGGGAAGCCTGGTTTGCAGCATTCCAGCCTTGGATATGATCAAAACAGACTGTTGGAAAATGGGATTTTCCATGCCTTATCCAGTCTATGACAAGCCTTAGAATCAAGCCAGTTTCTTTCTACAGCATGGTCACAAGAAGGAATTTGGAAGCTTTTGCTGCTATTTCTAAAATTAACCACAGTTTGCTGTGTTTAAACCCAGACAAACTGTGTTTATTAATCATGACTATGATTAGTTGAAACAAGCCAGCTTCATAAAATATACATTGAAGTTGACTTGTTTCCACTAATTATAATTAAAATTCAGGGCACAATCCTATGGGTTGCACCTTGGGTACTCGTAAGCCACTGAACTCGGAGGTTTATGCATATTATGCAGAGGGGGAGTGCCTTGTGCCTCCCGCACTGCATTTTAGCTGTATGGGTGATTTTGCCTGTCTAGCGGAAGCTTCGGGGAGGCGGAGGGATGGAGGCTGGAGTGGAGATACGAGAAAGCCTAAGCCAGCCATCCTGGCCTCTTCCCATCCCCCAAAATGCCTCCTTTCCCTCATTTCCACGCTCTATTTACTGAGCATGAAGAGGCAGCCAGCGCTGTTCTCTCTGCGCTGGCTATGAGGGGAAGGGGGATGGGGCAGGGAGCACAATCTCCTGGCTTTGAGTTCAGAGCCCCTGTCTTCAAGCATGGAGCCAGGTATCCAAAAAATCCTATGTCCCCCAGATTCTGTCTAGGACATAGGATTGCTCCCCCACCAGACTTTGTTCGATTCTCACAACATGGCAAGCTGTGGTTAATCAAAAACAAAGTGAAAGCTTCCAAACTCTTCCTTGTGGCTGTGGCTGTGTCAGAGGAAGAGTGGGGAAGCGTGTGAGCCTAGGAGGGAGGTTAGACCTCTTCCCATAATGCTAAAATATGGTTACCGTTCTGTCTGAACCAGTTCATTGGCTTGGCTCAGTCGTAAGGGTAACCGAGTGTTTAGCCCTATGTAAATGAGATTTATTGAAATAAATCAATAGCCTTGGGTTCAAGTGCTTCCCCTCCCCTTCTTATATGCAAGGGGAGGAAATGTGAAGCATCCACTTCCTGGATTAAATCAACACAGCTTGTTGTTACACAATTTGTGTTTCAGAAGCCACAGATTGATCCTGACTTGTTTCAATAAATCGTGGTCTAAATTAACCACAGTGTGGCCCAGGTTGGACATAAGAGTATGTCATCGTTAGTTTAAACAAGAAGCGGATGCTTCCAATCTCCTTCTCTGGCACACACCAGAGGAGGAGGGCGAAGCACTCAGACCAGAAGCTCATGGAGGCTCATTCACGTAGAGCTAAACTATGGAAACATAAAAACATGAACCGATTCCCCCACCCCCTCAAGCCATCAGCATATTATGCTTTTCAGGTCTGACAACATTGCAGTGCTTCATATAAGCAATAGAGTTTGTCTGCTCTGTGATTACAACTCTGAATTGGAATTGCACTTTTAGATTCTTGGTCCTGATTGTAACTACTGGAATATCTGTACTGCAACTGATCCCTCTTTAAATTGGTCTGGTGTTTAAGATCTATTTAAGTTTTAGCAAGTTAGTATCTGATCTTCCTGGCTTCTGATTTGCAGTGTGTGTCGTCATGTGGATTGGGCCCCACGGATGGCACCTAAAAACTATTATCTTCATTTGTATCTAGTTTTGCCTTATGCACATTTTCTATGTGCCTTTCTATTCTGCCTGAGTAAAAGTTGTGTTTACCCCAAAATATTTTGTACTTTTATACCCACAGAGCAACAACATCATCTGAATATCTAGGGAGCTCACGTCTGCCGCTCCTCCCACTCTGCATTGTATGGCTGTAAGCTTCTGAGTCCAGAGGCTTACAGCCATCCCTATAGGGTTGTGCCCTTACTGAAACATTAATAAAAAATGTTTGCCATGATAAAAGACACTCACGTTGCAATACAGTAATAAAAAGTGGGGTGGAAGGGGATGATCCCCATTTTATGTACAGTCATATAATTGCTTGCAACCCATGACTTGGTCATACCAGTATTTGCCATCAATGGCCTAGTTTGGATGTCACACTACACTATGGTTTAGTGTTACATGAGCAAGCCTCAGGCTCGTGCACTATGGCTCCCTTCTCTTCTGGCACAGCTACAAGGAGGAGATTGAAAGTTTTGGGTATGTCTGATCCTTAAAGTGTGGTTAATCATAACTGTGATTGATTGAAACAAGCAGACTTCATAAATTACAGTTTGACATTCACTTCTTTCAGTAATAAACCATAGTTAAGGCTAACCACAGCTTGACTGGACTTGGACATAATGCTAAACTGAGGTTAGCTAAAAACAGAAGTGAAAGCTTTCAGTCTTGCGGCTGCACTGGAGGAGGGGAGGGGAGGAGGGCCGACGAGCCTGAGGTTCATTCGTATAACACTAAGCCATAGCTTAGCATTAAGTCTGAACAAGGGCAGTGTGAGTAGGTGGAAGAGATTATAGTTGAAATGGGAAGCAAACTACTCACTGTGCTGTCGTCCTTCATTCTGAACAACTGTTGTATGAACAGCTTTAGGAAGTATGAATTGCAGTTACATCATGTTCTTGCTGCCTGGCTGCAAACACCCACACAGATAGTCTTTTTCATATTCTTCACATAACTTTGTATAAGCCTGTTTCTTCACTATGCATCACTTTTGTAATTAAGATGGATCGTGAGTGCCAAACTTGCCAGAAAATGACAACAGCTGCAGGGGAATAAATCACTCTGCTTATCAATGAATAATCTCTATACCCACAAGCAGGGCAGACATGTATTCCCACTTTCCCAGGTGATACGCTAGCATCGCTGCGTTGATATAATCCAGTATGTGGATCTCATTTGATCCACATTTGATCCACTGCATTTATAAGTGCGGTGTTCAAAGAGAGGTAGTGTTCTTATCGCAATGCAACGCTGGGGGCCTTATCCTCTGCCTCTGTGAAGAACTGGCTTATGTTGTACAGTAGACAACTGGTTAATTCAGAAACAAATTGATGGGCGCTCAGTGGTATTAGTCTTCTGCTAGGTCCACTTCCTGTGTCCCAGTGCTTGTTCCCACTGATAGAAGGAGAGTTCTGCTCATGGAAGGACCTGTTTCATGAACAGATTTCTCTCTCCTTGAAAGGAAGCACCTTCCGTTCATGGAACAAAAAAACTGGATCCAACCCAATGTTTGTTTGTAGTAGTGCTCCCACAAGTCTTCCTCATGACAACAAGAATAATACTAAGGCGATTATTGTAATTGGCTGCTCAGGCATAAGACGGATTATAGGCAAACCCACATCTCACTTGTCAGTAGTCACTATTACATTTCTCATCACTTTGGCTCCTCTGTTACCCAGGTTATGTTTCCAACATTTTAAATAAAAGGTAAAAGGTATGGCCTTATCAGCTCATTTCAAGTAGGGATATCGGATCCACCATCCAGTATTCCATTACGATCTCTCCACACAAGCACAAATGAACAGAATTTGAAACTACCAGTTTTCATTGTATAAAATACTTCATTTCTAGCCTTTTGGACTGCCAAGATAGGTGTGTAACTGAATAGGTAATGCCTGGCAGCATTGCAGAAGAAAGAGAGTTAATTTGCTATTCGATTTTTTTTGTTTTTCAATCAAAGACTATATGGCCATACCATGCATTTGAAGTAGCTACTTAATTCATTGAGGAACATGAAAAAAAAATCCTCACTGTTAATTACGATGTGACTTGCTCCACAGGGAACCTTCCTGATATCAGTTAGTATGATGTTTACTTATAAGCTACTGCACTGAAAACTATCCATTCAAAATTATAACAAAATGAAGACATTGCCTTATTTTTGTTTCAGTTGGAGAATTTGTGAGTGATGCTCTTCTGGTGCCAGATAAGTGCAAGTTCCTTCACCAGGAAAGGATGGATATATGTGAAACCCACCTGCATTGGCATACAGTTGCTAAGGAGGTATGTTATAACTGGTATCTTTCAGTTTCTAGTGATTCTTCTTTCAATTTGCATTCTTTTCCTTATGATTAAAAATGTGGAACAGAGTATCTTGGAAGAAATAGGGAATATGTGGTTATATTTAGAACTATTGTTTTGTGTATCTTTATCGGCAGGTACCTTTTTACATCCAGGTACTTAATACGTTCTTGTTGTGGCTGTTGTTTTTTGCTTAATACTGCCAAATTCCAAGGGGATGTATAAAAATAAAATTCAGCAAATAGAAGAGAAACTATTAATTGACATGTAGTGAATTAAACTAGCAAAGACTTGGAACCAGATCTATCGACTTCCCATTATATTCCACATGAGATCACTTGGAATATCTTAGACAAACATCCTTGACTCTCAGCTGTCAACTTAGAAAAGTTGTCAAACAAATGGCAAGGGCCAGAGTCATACCCTGGAAATGACCTCTGTCTCCATGGTAAAGGTGCTGCAGTAAATCATCAGCTGTGACCTACAACCATCTTTGAATGATGACACCCTGAATAAAGGAGTAGATGGAAGACCCATGAGAGAGCCACCCAACTTGAAACTGCTGCCTACTGCAAACAAATTACTGCAGGACACCAACATCAGTGCACAAGGTCCTCAATAAACTGTCTTTTGATGAACATTGAAAACTTCATTCCAGCATTGCCATCTACAGTAATCAAGGTTCCTATATAATCTCAACAGTGACCAGCTGCAGTCTCCATAAGCCAGTTTCTCTTCACGAAAGAGAATGGATGGTCATAATTTGGATGTGAAGAACAAAAATACATTCAACGTGTGAAAGGACACTTTTTAACCTAACTGGTCATTCCATCAAGGACCGCAAAATGGCTTTCTTCAGACAAATTCAGGTGAAAGTATGGAACATGAGGTGGCAGAACAAGAATGGATAAAAAGTTTTAATTGTGTGAACTGAGGTCTCAACAGGCAACATGGATTCCATTCTCATTATAAAACTTGATGGAAGAAATAAACGTGGCCTGCTTTAAGATAACGATTCCACATAACGCTTTATTTTAAAATATAAATGATTGCTTTTATAAGTTCACTGTTCCTTACAGTATCTTACAGTATCTTACAGTACCTTACATTTTCTCAGTATCTGAGAAAATGGGCTATACCCTACACAAAATACGTGGCCATTTTTAAGGTGCTAAAAAGAGCAAATATCTTAAAACAAGAAATAAAAAACACAGACTGAGTTCCACAATTGAGATTACCATGAGAATCTTGAGATGATAGTCACGGGTTTGAGTGTACTTCCTGTCCCTATTATTTTGTGTCTATTTACTGTTTGTAGAGTAAGTAGGCTTAGGACACAATCTTATTAGAATGTATGCCTTTGTAGAAGGGATTTGCTGTTTATTGTTTTACTCTATACAGTGCCTAGGATTGCTCCCTTAGTGGATGTTTCATGTTTGATTGTGTCTGTGGGAAATGCTGCATAGAAAACCCATTTAAGGGATAACTTAAAAAATTTAGGGAGCAATCCTATGGCCACTAGACACTGTCTAGGGGGACGTAGGATATGCTTCTTTCCGGGAACCGACCTCGGAGCCAGCGCTCCGAGGCCGGTTCCCAGAAATAAGACCTCTCCCCTCGTCTGTTCTGCCTCAGAGGCAGCGCGGAGAAGCTCCGTCCTCTGCACTCAGAAGAGGAGTGCAGAATGACTGAAAAGGGGCATTCCGGGGGGGGGGGTTGTTCCAGGGCAGGGAGAGAGGAGCTGTGCATACGACACATCCTCTGCAAAGAATATTATATCCGTAGTAGTTACTATCTAATCCTTTTAAACTGGAGCTTCCTTCTGACACACACACACACACAGGTATTTATACTATGTAGTTCACCCAATCCTTGCTCAAAGATTCTATAACGTTGTTTCAAAACATTGAACTAACACAAGATTAGAATTGTCGGGTTAGAATGATAACTTGCGAGGCTGAGCATTTTGTTTTCAGCAGCTGCTGGGTTGATGCCACAGGGAGGCTTACAATGCAAGCCTGGCAGAGTTATTGGGCAGTATCCAATGCGACACTGCCGCTAACGTAAATTGCGTTGCGCTAGCATAAGCAGCCTCTAGCCAACAGTGTTAGCTGGCATGACAGGTTTTCCCGGTGGGGCCATATTGGATGTTGCCTGTCCGTTCCCCCCTTCTTGTACTCTGTGATCTGTTAATCAGAAAGATACTGCTGATGCATAGAGGCTGCTCTTCTGGCCATCAAGTTTAACTATAGCTACTAGCCATGTCTTCCATGAACTTGCCCATTTTTTTTTTAAACCCATACAAGCTATCATAATACCCAATGGACTCGAGTTCTGAAAGTTCTAAACCTTCCTTTTGTTTGTTGTCTTGGATACTGGTACTTTTTTTGAGAGAGAGAGAGAGAGAGAGAGAGAGAGAGAGTCAGTTATTTGCCGTTAGCTCTTTCCACACCATTTGTGATTCTACTAATATGTATCATTCTCCATTGTCACTTTTTTTTTTAGTTTCTTCACTAATATTGCATTTGTTGTTGTTCTTCATTGCCTAGCCATATTGATCGTATGTTTTCAGAAAGCTTTCCACTGTGACCTTCCCTGAATTTGTTTCTGTGTAGTTTCAGTCAGTTCAAGATGTATTGGGAAATGTGTAAGGATGGTATTCTCCCCCCGCCCCCCAGTGTGATTTGCTTTTCATGATCAACATGAATTTCATATGACATTTTTCTTGTCTAATCATCTATCCTGGAGATAATCTTCTGGAACTAGCTTTTTTTTCTCTGTCAGCTTTGGATATTAGTATTATGGATATTTTAGTGTCCTTGACAAACACAGGCAATTTGCTTTAGCCCTGTCTCCAGTTTAGTTTAAATATACATTATTAAAAGACTCTGACACAGAGACTTGTGGGAATCTTTTATGGTATCTCTACTTTCAAAATAGATCATATATTGAAACTCCTTAAAGCAGATCCTGGAATGTAATATTAATTGTGCTCCATGCAGCCCAGACATTTTACAAATCTTTCTTTCCCCTCTTCTACTCTTGGGGGCGGGGGGGATATTTAAATAGCTCTAGGCAAGTGGCCGACGTGGTCAAACTAGATGAAATGTTAAATGTGTGATTGCATTTCCATATCTTTCCCTTTTTAAAAACAGTAGCTGTAAGGGGGAAACATTCTGGATTGAGTCTGGAGGGTTAAACCCTTGCCCTCTGTGCTGTTTTCAGGATTAAAATCATCTCTCCCTCCCCCATGTGTGTGTGGGGGTTCATTGGGGAAAATGGCATGGGGTGGGAGGAAGGAGGAGACAGAAGGGGGTGGTATATGAGCCTGGGAGCTAGCCAGGCTTGTTCCTGCAATACTAAACCATGGCTTAACATTATGTCTGAACACAGCCCATGTGTTGTACTGCTGTGTACATAACCCACAGCATTATATGACAGAGCTACTCTGTGTGGCATGTTAGAGCCACCACCACTATGCGGAAGTGTTTCCAGAGCCTCTCTCTATGTGGCTGCTCAAGCGTTTGAATTGATGCCAGCTCTACATGCTGAATCTGCTAGTCAGTCTGTAGGAAATCTTTTTAAACAGTTTTCTTGTTGTGTAACAGTCTCTCTCTCTCTCTCTCTCTCTTTGATTTTAGTCCTGTAGTGAAAAGGGTATGAATCTGTATGATTATGGCATGCTACTGCCTTGTGGAATCGACAAGTTCCGTGGCGTGGAGTTCGTTTGTTGTCCAGTAGCAGATGAGAGTGACAATACTGATTCAGCTGAGGCTGAAGAAGATGACTCTGATGTCTGGTGGGGAGGTGCAGATGCAGACTATGCAGATGGCAGGTAAGACATCTACTCCGCCCATCATCAGGCGATTCATTGTGCTGAAAGGTACTCTGGAGGCGGCGGGGGGGGGGTCAGGGATGGCCGTTGAATCTTAACGAGAGGGCTCTCTCACCAAGCATCTCTGGCCAAAGGATTGTGAATACTGTGTGAGTTACAAACATGCAGCCCAATTGAGAGCATGTTTACTTGGAACCAAGTTCCAGTAAGTTCAATGGGAGCTGCAAGCAAAGCTGTATTCAGGAATCACACCACTGCTGTGTGTGTGAATTCAACACTGATTTTCCAGAATTCTAAACTGAGTGAGGATCCTATATGAGAAGACTAGGCTTCCCTCTATTGTGTCCATGCACTCCTGAGAGCCACTGCTCACAAATGGGGCCTTCCCGCTTCTAAAAGTAAAGCAAAACAAACGGAAATGCTTGTTTGCAGAATGGAGTGGAGCTCGCAGAAGCGAACCCCACTGACTGTCCCAAACTGGAAACTAGCATTTCCACTCATTTCTAGGGTTATTTTTTTTTGTGAGAAATGGATTGTCCTTTCCGTTTGCGAGCAACACCACAGTAGACAAAGCTTCAGGCTAATACGACTTTATTTTGCTAGAGACTGGCCTCTCTGCAAATGCAGATTCAAAGAAACTCTCAGACTGCCCCAGGCCCTAAACAACTAATCAACATTCCCTAAGCAGAGGAAACGAACCAGAAGGTAGAGAAGTTGCCGGCAGTTTGGGTATGAACCTCATGGCCAAGCTTGCTTCACACTAATGCCCCTCCCTTAGGGTGGCTCCCTCCTACATTGGGTTCCAAGAGTGGCTATCCCTGCTGAGCATTCTGAGCCCTGCCCCTAACTTTTCCTGCTTTGCTTTGAGACACGCCCTAGCGTCTCAAGTCACACCCCTCCTCCTCCTCCTCCTTGGAAACTTGGGTTCTCACAGTGGAGGGCAGGGGCTGAGCCTGGACCATCTGTTTGTCAAGGCTTTCAGAGGAATCTCTCCCAGTGTCTAGGTGCGCTAGGGAGTGTCCCTCCCCCAGGCTTTGATCTAGCAGTTCTAACTCTGACTGAATCAGAGCTGTCAGACATCTGAAAGGGCTGGGACACATCCCTGACAATTTTTAGAAATGTTGAAGCCCCATTGCGCAAGCAGAGGGTCCTGTGAGTGCAACAGAACCAGCAGAGGTGGAGTGGTCCCATTGGATACTGCCCCATGTCTCTGCTTTAGCACCTCATAGAATCATAGAATAGTAGGGTTGGAAGGGGCCTACAAGGCCATCGAGTCCAACCCCCTGCTCAATGCAGGAATCCAAGTCAGAGCATCCCTGACAAATGGCTGTCCAGCCTCGTCTTAAAGGCCTCCAGTGTGGGAGAGCCCACCACCTCCCCAGGTAATTGGTTCCATTGCCGTATTGCTCTGACACTCAGGAAGTTTTTCCTGATGTTCAGCCGGAATCTGGCTTCCTGTAACTTGAGCCCATTATTCCGTGTCCTGCACTCTGGGATGATCAAGAAGAGATCCTGGCCTTCTTCTCTGTGACAACCTTTCAAGTACTTGAAGAGTGCTATCATATCTCCCCTCAGTCTTCTCTTCTCAAGGCTAAACATGCCCAGTTCTTTCAGTCTCTCTTCATAGGGCTTTGTTTCCAGTCCCCTGATCATCTTTGTTGCCCTCCTTTGAACCCTCTCCATGACTTGAACTGCATTAGGGAGGAAGGCTCAAATCTGTATCACATGTTAGCCTTCAAGTGAGTGCACTCTCTGCAAGGGCTGCAGGAGGTTTATCCTCGTATAGCACAAGTAAATGTTTGAAAGTGCCTTACGTCACATGTTGGCTTAGTTCTACATGGTGCCCCCCATGCCAGGTGATCACATTTGGTGAAAGGGTAGTTGATTCTAGCCACTCTCTTACAACTTCTGGCTGCAAAGCTGGCAGTGGCAGCTCTCTCTTTCATAGAGAGCTATTATGCTTTATCCTGTTGTTTACTAGTAAAGGTGGTGGGGGGGGTCTTGTTGTATAGTTTTAAATATCTTAAGATATTTAAAGATATTTCTCACTATCCATCTAACTCTAACTTTAAAGGAACAGTATTGCTTTGTTTTTTGTTAAGCTGACAGTCTTCTTTAAATATACATTCTAATCCCTGTTCATAATGAAATGTTAAAATGGTATTCATTAGAATTGGGTTTTAGCCATAGTACAGTGAAGAGAATCAACATATGCCCCCAAAACTATGAAATTTTAGATTAGTATTTGTTTGTGTTTAATCTGTGCATTTGGAAAAGTTTTATTTCAAAATCTGCTTCTAGGTAACAGAAGCTGGTCTTGACTTAAAGAATATTATACACTATTGGTGTCCAGTTCTGAGAACACCAATTATTTCACTACATTGGTTCCTATTGGACATAGTACTGCTTATACATTTTTTCGCTTGTATCCTTTTTTTTGCCTTTTTGTGATAATGAATATGAAATCACATAGACACTGATCATCTATTCAGAACTGCACTGCTGAGAATATTTTAAAATCCAGTGCTCCTTCGCCTCAGACCCCAGTCTAAAATTCATCTTCCAGAAATCTAGTAAGATAGTTCCAGGTGTGTGTATGTGAGTGTATTCAGATCCCTAATGTAGTATGTGAACTTGCCCTGAAGAAAGAAAATTGCATCGTGGGAATTAGCAGCTGCAATGACCGAGAAACAGAAGGATACACAGAAGGATACACAGATTTGTCATATTTCAAGATCAGGCATGGGGCTTAGGTTAATATTCTCCCCCATGAGTGCTCACCTCTGTACTATTTAGGGGCCAATAGATTTGCTTCTAATGGGCTGTGCCCTGTACTATTCTGCATTAGCGACGATCTCTGAATAAGCTGCTTTTAAAAAGATACATAGAAAAATACTATATTTGGAGTCGTCATCTCTTATTTTTCCGAAAGCACAAATGTTAAACTGAGTAAACAAGAAGATAATGCATTATTATTTGAAATTGGCATAAGTTGGCAGAGAACCTAGGCACATCAGTAGACTTAGAAATGCATTTAATGGATTGTATAATCCAATTATTTTAAAGATTTGAGTCCTGAGAGCGATGCAATAGGAATCTTTGAGAAACTGGTAATGCTTTTTTTATGTATATGCAGAGGTGTCTTTTCTCCTCCCCCCCTGAAAAAAATGATTTTTAAAGAAAATATCTTGCTGTTGTATTTAAAAGCCCTTCATCTATTTCAGTATGAACTACTGTACATTTATAACTTAACTGGATTTAGAATATTAAAACTGTAACCTGCTTTTGAATTCTGGCATGCTCACTGGGTGGTCGATCAGAGCGGTTGCTTGAGGAGCAAAAGGTTGCCAGCTGTGGCCCAATTGCAGGAGGAAAGCAGGGGAATGAACCTTTAAAATTTAGGGAAGGGCCCTGTGGTAGAGCACATGCCTTGCTTACAGAAGGTCTCAAGTTCAATCCCTAACATCCAGGACAGGCTGATGGCTCCAATTTCAGTGGGGCAAAGCTTCCATTCTGGGTTTTAGTTACAACCAGCCAGAAGTCTAAAGGAGCTATCCAAAGTGCTGAACCCTCTCCCCAAAATGGATCCAGCACCTTGGATAGATCATTTAGACTTCTAGCTAACTAAAACCCATGTAATGTCTACCCCACTGAAACTGGAGTCACCAGCCTTCCCTGCTAACGTCTCTAGGTACAGCTGAGAAATATTCTTGTCTGCAACCTTGGAGAGCCGCTGCTAGGCAAGGTGGACCAGGGATGAGGAACCTCTGGCCAGCGGGCCAGATCCAGCCTGTGGAGGTTTCGCATCTGGCCCACAAGCTTCTACCAGCCCAATAGTCAGTGCCAAATTAGATGGACGAATAGTCTGGCTTGATATCAGGCAGGTTCTCAGGTCCTAATTTTGAACAAAGTCTCTCTCCCCACCCCACCCCCTGCATTGTGGCCTTAATTATGTGATCATAAGGTACTTCCTCTTTGATATATATTTCTTTATTATTTACAGTAGGGATGTCCCTCTTGTGTATTCTCTATTTCCAGTAGTGCTTTCAGGGCTGCACAACCTAACTCCTTTATAAGTGGGCTGGGCTTCCTAATAAATGTGATGCCACTTAGTGACATTGCTGAAGTTTGAAATGCAAAGTTGTCCCGCTAGTAATGCTCAGAAGTCTGATGAAGCAAGCATTATCCCCCCCACCAAGTTCTTTCACAGTGGGAATGTAACCATGATTTCTACACATCTGCTAACAAAGCAGCATTGAGGCTGCTTTGTTGGCTCATGCTCAAAAGTATATATCTTCAATTGAGGCTTCGCTGTTGGCTGTTATTTATTTATATAACACCATCAGCATGTGTGGTTCATTACAAATTAAAAGAGGACAGATCCCTGCCCCAAGGAGCACGTAACTTAAAATTCAGCACACGAGAAACTACAGAGGAAGGGGAGGGAAGTAGAGGCTGGAGAAGACAGAGATAGCCTAGCTACAGTTATCCATGCTCTGATAACTTCTCGTCTGGATTACTGCAGTGCGTTATACGTGGGGCTGCCTTTGAAAACGGTCCGGAAACTTCAACTGGTCCAAAATAGGGCAGCAAGATTGTTAACAGGGACTGGCCTGCAAGCTCATATTACGCCAGTACTTTTCCAGCTGCACTGGCTACCAGTCCATTTCCGGGCCCGATTCAAAGTGCTGGTGTTAACATTCAAAGCCCTTAACGGCTTGCGGCCAGGTTACCTGAAGGATCGCCTCCTCCCATATGTGCCTGCCCGGACCTTAAGGTCATCATCAGCGGCCCTTCTCCGTGAGCCCCTGCCAAAGGAAGTGAGGCGGGTGGCTACTAGGAAGAGGGCTTTTTCTGCTGTGGCACCCCGGCTGTGGAATGAGCTCCCTATTGAGGTTCGCCTGGCGCCTACATTGTATTCCTTTCGGCGCCAGGTGAAGACCTTTTTATTTTCCCAGGCATTTTAGCTTTCTAAATTTTTATCTTTGCAGTTTTAAATCTGTATTTTAAACTCCTGCACTGCTGCTAGATTTTATTGTGGTTGTATTGTTATATTGTGGTTTTAATATTCTATATATTTTAAATTGTTTTATTGTGTGTTTGGTTTTTAATTTTTGTGAACCGCCCAGAGAGCTTTGGCTATTGGGCGGTATAGAAAATAAATAAATAAATAAATAAATAAATAAATAAGACAAGGAAGAGATGTGTGGTTGTTTCACTTACATGTTAAGGGCTTACTTGGTTAAGGGCTTAGTTGCAGTGTGGCATGGAAACTAGGAGACTGAGTTATGGATCATGTGCTCTCTGACATAGCTGGGGCATTTCAATCAAACCCCAAAGAGCTGTACTGTTGATGTGTGGGGTAACTCTTTTCTTGCCCAAATTCTGAAAACACTCTTTTCCTTACAAGTTCAGCTATGGGCAACATGTTCATGATTTAAAAAAAAAAAAATTGTATAGGGATCCTGGAACCAGATAACATTGCTTCATTGCCCTTGGTCCATTTTTAATTTATAGTATCTTTGGTTTTTAAAAAAGTGTTTTTGAAATGGACCTGAAAATTTGCTGACAATCACTCATCTGCCTCAACCAAATTCAACTCTCTTCCCCTTAAGCTTGTTGGGGCACCTTCAGTTTTGCTGCCACTATTTATTAGTTCCATTTCACTCTGAAACATGTATGTATTCCAGTGACATATATGTATTCTCTCATATGCTTGCTAAGAATTATCACCTGAAAAACATTAATTAATACTTTGAAACTGCCACATTTGCCTAATACTGTAAATGCAATCGACATACATCCATTTTTACTAATAAACTTATAAAATGGAAAATTTTCCACAGAAAAACAAAGTACTAGAAAAATGTTCGCGCTACATCACTGAAAGTTTTCCAGATAATGCAGCAGCTGTCATATTGTGAATTAAATGACATGTAGCCTGATGTTTCCTTGGAAGTACACAGGAACTTAGGAAGCTGCCTTATACCAAGTCAGACAGTTGGTCCACCTAGCCCAGGTGTATATTATTATTATTATAAGAAAAACACAACACAACAACAACAACAGAAACACAACAACAATACACGTACATTAAAATATCTCTTAAGATTGTAAGATATCTACCTTTGGCTCCCCTTACACAACAAATGCTTATTATTATTATTCTCTAGTTCTTGTCTTAGTTGTATATCATACATTGAGTTCACAGACATTATCTCCTTTCTCCTAATTTCAACAGAAAAAAGAGAATCAACCATCTCAGAGTTCAAAATCCACATAAATAGATAACATTTGTATCTATTTCTTGTACAAATTCTATAAAAAGTTTCCAAACTAACATAAATTTAGTTGTTGACCCTTCTTTAATTATAATAGTAAGTTTTGCCATCTCTGCCAGTTCCATCATTTTGATGATCCACTCGCTCACAGTTGGTATTGTTTCATTCTTCCACTTTTGTGCATACAGTAACCTTGCAGCCATTGTCATGTAGAGAAAGAGGGTTCCCCCCTTCTCTTTTACATGTTTATCTGTTAGTCCCAATAAAAATAGCCCAGGTATTGTTGACACTGACTGGCATCAGCTCTTCAGGGTTTGAGGCAGAAATCTTTCCTAGCTCTACCTGGGGATGCTGGGGATTGAACCTGAGAGCTTCTGCATGTAAAGTATGTGCGCTTTCAATGAGCGGCAGGCCTTCCCCACTGTGCCCAGTGGAGTTTTCTCATAGTTATGTGTGCATACTACTAATGTAGTCTTCCTTTCCACATGTGCAGTCAATTCAGGCATTAAGGATATGTCTACAACAGAATGAGGGGTAGATCACAGCAGCTATTCCAATGATGTATGTCAGGTACATCATGCAACACCCCCCCACACACACACAAACACACACAACTGGTTTAGGCATATCTTAAATGTTTTTTTCTCGACTAGAAAGGAACACCACATGAGAGCTGAAGTCTCATGTACTCTTTTAGTAGAGACCTGTCCTTCATCAGTTCTCCACCTGCAGGTGGATCATTAGATCGTGATGAGGTGAAGTAGTAGATTGTGTGGAGGTGAAGTAACTCTTGGAATTTCACATGTAACTTTCCTTCAGATACCGTGGGCTGATGTCCTGAATGACCCTCACTGTAGCCATTGTCCACAAGCTCTCTGTGAGATTTATTATTTATTTGAAACAATGTATTCTGAAATGGTGACTTTAGACATACCTGCCTATGCAGAAATAGCCAGCAAGAGATACCCTGTTTCTTCCATGAGTTGGTGGTGGAGCCTCGATTTTGCACCTGTCCAGTCCCAGAATCTTTACATAAGAACAATTTTATAGACCTCAACTGTCTGGCCTATTTCATCTGTTTAATATGACCCCACCTTTGTAAATAATGTTGTCCATAACCTTGATGTGTGGAGCCTGGTCAGAGGTTTTTGCCAAATATTTCCTCCTGAAGGAGAGAACATTGATTCTCAACTCTGTAACAGATTTCACAAAGACAAACGTGGCATGGCTATTATGACTGCTGTTTATTTCAGAATAAACCACTTGCTTAATACAGAGTTTATTCCTTTTACCATTTCAAAAGCACCTATAAACTCTTGAGTTCTTTCTTTAACAAAGTTCTTATTTGTACAAAGCTGTGAAATAAGTGTGGTTTAATAATCGTACTGAGAGAGGTTTAACGAAGTCTGTTGCTGCTTGCAGTTATGACAAAGTAGCAGAAGAGCAACTAACAGAAGAAGAGGACATTGCAGATGTAGAAAATGAAAATGCTGATGATGATGATGAAGATGGCAATGAGGCTGAAGAAGAGACAGAAGACCAGTTTCAGGAAGCCACTGAAAGAACAACTAGTATTGCTACTACCACCACTACCACTACAGAATCTGTAGAAGAGGTTGTCCGAGGTAAGATGTTATTTACAGAGCATGAGATCTAAGGGACTGATCTTTGCAGTGCACATTTGCCCTTTGCTGCTAACAATGTTCCAAACAGCAAAATACGTTCTAGGTTGCTACACCCATCATGCTTTTTCACTATGATTTGCAAATTTTGTTTGTTGCTTTTTTTCTTGTCACCTCAGACTCCCGGCAGCAAACATCCTGGATCGTATTTTGAAGGTTCCCGTCTCTTTGTGCATAGATAAATAGTGATTTAAAATAGATGTGAACTTTTAATTTAAAATAGTGTCAAGCATGTGGTGAACACTTTTAGTAAGGTATGAGATGGGAAAGCATGCATGTCAGTAGAGAGTGTGCTTGCTAGGTCATCAATTTAAATGAAGCATGCAAAAATGTTATGGGCACAACCAAAATAAGCTAGTGGGCTAATATGTTTTTCCCCCCCTTTGGCCATAAATTATATTCATATTTCCATCGTTCACCAATTAGAAACAAGTACTGGGTATAAATATGAATTCAAGAATAATTATGATATTTTAGAAATAGGAGGATTAGGTAGTTACTTTTTACTAAGACAGTGGCGAAGAATGTGAAAATTTTCCATACTGTTTTTTGAAAACCATTTAAACAGTTATGAGATGAGTATGAGTATACAGAAAGAGATCTAAGCAGAGCTTTCAATGCTGTTATTATTTAGTTTATTACATTCATATCCCATCTTTCCTTCAAATAGCTCAAGGTGGATACATGTATACAAGCTTCTTCCCCTCCCCATTTTATCCTTACAACAACCCTGCAAGTTAGGCTCAGATTTCAAAATCCTGGATACCACACTAGGAAGGTCTTTTTCCTCATTCTCAGCCACTGCACTTCAAAAGTCCCTCCTCCACTGACCTTATTGGACAGGCAGGAGGACTGGTATGGGAAGAGAGAATCCTTCTCATACTATGGTCCTGAGCCAAAAATCATGCTAAAGACAATGGGCAGGATCCTTTCCCTCAGCACCCCTCAACAGGCTGTTACAGAGAATGGGAGGTCTGTGCACATGTTTCATATCTCCCATAAAGACGTCCTCCTTGCCTCAGTGAAAGAATGTGAGGTTGGAGCTTTTGTTCCTTGACAGAGTGGAGAAGGCAGACTGGATGGTGATATGGGAGGCGCTCACAGGCCTCCCATTCTATGTAATGGCCTGGCATAGTGCCTATGCCCTTGTTCTTATGCACGTACCAAGAGGAGAAGGACAAAGAACGCGTCTGCTCTGTGTATGTAGATTGCTCCACATATGAGTGCTGTACTCATGAAGGGAAAGATTGTGACTCGTATATATTTTAAGTGGCAGCCAAAAATATTCTTGCTAGAACAGTACACAAATATACTTCCATTTTCCAGGAACATAACAGGTTTCATCCTGCCTGGAGAATGACAGGTGGCAGCCTGTTATTTCATGCCCACTGGCAAACATATTATATGAAAGGTGTGTTTTTAGCAGCTGTTCCGCTTCAGTAAAATGAGAGTGAAGGAGGAAGAGAATAGTTTTGTTGGGCTGCCTTCCTGTTAGACTAGTACAATCCTTATAACCTAGAAGTATCCTGTTGTGTCAGGCTCATCTATGCTTTTATAGACTTTCAGGACATCAGGTGAGCCAAGTCTCTCTTCCACTGAGGCAGCATTCTGCTAGACATCTCTCTCCTCTTGGGCCTGTAATTTAGCTAGTGTTCAGTTCACATAAGTGTGGTTATTTGTGAGCTAGAGCACTTTACCTTCAGTTGCTAATTCCTTGCCCGTCATGGATATCACAGATGCCTGCAGCCATTGTCACTGTGTTAGTGGCCTTTTCAAGAAATTCAAAGTGACAAACCAAGATGTCCTAGGAAAACTATAAATAAAGATGTAGAGGTACATGTTGGTATTTGATTCTCACCATACTACCACAGATTTAAATAAGTCTCATTTGTATCTGATACCAGAATAATATTATTATATGATGCTATTTCAGGAAACAATCTCTTATCCCTGTGTGTTAGCCCATATGCTTGCAACAATAACTGGACAGAAAGGATCCCCAGAATATTAAACATTGTTTAATGCTGAATTACAATACAGTATACTACAATGCTTTATATTGAATCTAGCAGTTTTTATTGTATTTTTGTCAACCTGTGTACTGGTGAAAGATGACCATACTTCAGTAACCAGCCATTACAAAAGATCCGCAGTAGTTCATGTGTCATCACTATCTTGTTACATTTCATATCACTTCAATATGAGGAAGATTGATGAGTAAAAATCCAGAGTAAATACCACTTTATAAGATATGTCGGAAGTACTAAGATGCTGAGAATTTCTCTCAGTGCATTTGCAGTGTTCTCTTGTTCTTTTATCACAGTGGTTATCAGGAAGCTTCATTTCCCATTTTTAATAAGAACTAGCAAATAGCCTTTTTAAGCTTAATAGTTGCCTAAAGGGAAAGCAATCAGATACCGTGTTAAAGGATGCTACAGGTCACACTGCAGTCTTGTTAACTTGACAGCCTGTAAGTAACCATTCACCAGGTACAAGAGACTTCAGAAAAGTCTGACTGCCTATCTTTCTATGTAATGTTGCCCTGTAGTGATGTCTCCATCTATTTGAACCATTTCTTTTAAATATTTGAGAAATAAAGTGTATATCATAAATACAAAAGCTTTATTTGCAGTCAAGAATGTCAGCTGGTTCTTGAACACCTGGGTGTATGTTGAATAACACATGAAATTACTTATTCGGAGACATGTATCTTTAATGTAAGGGTTATTATGTTTAAACTGTTTAAAATTTTGGCTTTACCTCATTTACCATAGATCTGGCAGCTCTTGATATATCACTTTATTAATGACTTGGAGGAGGAGGTGCAGGGAATGCTGATAAAATTTGCAGATGATACAAAATTGGGCGGGATAGCTAATACTTTGGAAGACAGAAACAAAATTCAAAGTGATCTGGATAGACTGGCGCGCTGGGCAGAAAACAGCAGAATGACATTTAATAGGGATAAATGCCAAGTTCTGCACCTAGGAAAAAGAAACCAAATGCACAGTTACAAGATGGGCGATACATGGCTCAACAACACTACAAGCGAGAAAGATCTTGGAATTGTTGTCGATCACAAGCGGAATATGAGCCAGCAATGTGATGTGGCTGCAAAAAAGGCAAATGCTCTTTTGGACTGCATTAATAGAAGCATAGCTTCCAAATCCCGGAAGTACTAGTTCCCCTCTACTCAGCACTGGTTAGGCCTCATCTGGAGTACTGTATCCAGTTCTGGGCACCACATTTTAAGAAGGATGCAGACAAGCTGGAGATGGTTCAGGGGAGGGCGACGAAGATGATCAGGGGACTGGAAACAAAGCCCTATGAAGAGAGACTGAAAGAACTGGGCATGTTTAGCCTTGAGAAGAGAAGACTGAGGGGAGATCTGATAGCGTTCTTCACGTACTTGAAAGGTTGTCCCAGAGAGGAAGGCCAGGATCTCTTCTCGATCATCCCAGAGTGCAGGACACGGAATAATGGGCTCAAGTTACAAGAAGCCAGATTCCAGATGAACATCAGGAGAACCTTCCTGACTGTTAGAGCAATACGACAATGGAACCAATTACCTAGGGAAGTGGTGGGCTCCCCCACACTGGAGGCGTTCAAGACGAGGCTGGACAGCCATCTGTCAGGGATGCTCTGACTTGGATTCCTGCATTGAGCAGGGGGTTGGACTCGATGGCCTTGTAAGCCCCTTCCAACCCTACTATTCTATGATTCTATGCAGAATCTTGAGTCCACATCAGTACTTGCAGAAGATTATGTCAGGCTTGGAGGGCATTTCCCTGGTCCAGAGGTTGCTCACCTGTACAGAACTCCAGTGCATGCACACACAGCTGCTGCCTAGACTGAGGCTATCTCTTTGGCTGTAGAATTATGGAGAGTCCTTGAGTGTATTTCCATTATATATAAAGTGCTTCTACTAGCTGGAAGCTCAGCAAGCACATCAGAGTACTTGTAATACTCTTCATCATTTACTGTATCCTGATAGTATGAGCTCAACCACTGCAAAGATAGGTTCTAGATTAGTAAAGGGGGTTAGGGTGTCATGCCCTAAAACATACTGACCCAGTTTTCATAATCAAAACAAGTGGTTTGTTGTGAGCCTTGGTGCTTGCTGGGCGCAATTTGCATAATGACTACCCAGCCACAGCTTATTGTGTTGTCTGAACCCAGGTGGAATGGCTTGTTAGAAGGTAAACGAGCCTCAAATAACCCATGGGATGTTGCAGGGTTATTTGAGGGTTGTTTGACCCTCCAACAAGCCATTCCACCTGGGTTCAGACACGATACACTGTGGCCGGGTGTGGTTATATAAATTGCACTCACAGCAAGCCACTGTGGCTTGTTTTAATTGTGTGAACTGGCCCACTGTATCAAGTAGAGGTTCACCCATAAGAGCAAATGTTGTAAATGCAAAAAGACCAATCTTTATAAGGAGACAATCAGAGTGTATTTAACATGTATTGACAGTAAAGTGACATCAAAACTTCATATAAAGAACTAACATTTATTTATTTGTTGTTTTATCTCCCAATCGCTGAAGCTTTCTGGGCAGTTCAAAAAATCACAAGCCACAAATACAAGATGATAAAATAATAATAATAATAATAATAATAAATCTTTTAACATGCACAATTTAAAACTGTAACTCAAACGGTTACAGTAAAATACTGAACTTGATACAAACAACTTACATTAATGCCCCATCATATGCCATCAAATGCCTGGGAGTAGAGGACAGTTTTAACCTGATGCCAAAAGAATGACAGTGTTGGCACCAGATGGGCCTCAGTGGGGAGATCATTCCATAATTGGGGGGGGGGGGTACCACTGAGAAGGCCCTCTACAGATCATTTACAGTGAAGTATATACAAAAAATACATGTAGTAAAATGACATCAAAATACTATATATGAGCACTATTAGGTAATTTAAAAGTTGCATATACAGAGGCATTATATAAAGAAGGACCAGTAATTGCAAATGCAATGATGCCTATCCAGTACCTTAATCATGTAATGACGCAATCTAGGCTAACATATGGAGGGCAAAAGGTTGCTAAACCTTCAGAAGTCATTTCTTATGAGTATTAAGAAGTTTATCCTATGAACTTCCATGGAACCACATAGTTGGATGTAGTGTCTCCTACACATAAACCAGAATCTCAGTGAGGAAGAATCTGGTTTGAAATGGGCAAGTGGACTGGCACGAATATTGGTTGGGTGGGTGTGTATAAGACTGCTCTATTTCTTCATTACATGATTAAGGTCCTAGATCGACCACATTGTATTCACTGGGTTGTCCCTGTGTAATGACTCTGATTCTGTAGATCTGCAATTTTTAATTCACCTTGTAGTTACTGATATATGGTATTTTGATATTTGTGAGAGGGTTTTTTTACATCACATTACTACAAAGACAGCTAAATACATTCCGGTTGGTTTTTAAGGGCTGTTCTTCTGCCACTCCTTTTATAGCTGGTGCATGTCTATTAGGAGCATTGGTACAAGCAGCAGAAGGGAGTACTGTTATGGAACACTGAGATGCCCTTAACAATACTATGTACTGTGACTCAGAAGTCACAGAAGGTCACTTCTGTTGTTGTTCCTGTACTGCCATCAGTGTGCAGAGTAGCAACAAAAAATTGGTCCATATTCCAAGGACCTTACCATCAAATTACTGTCAAGGAATCAAAAATAAAGCTGCCAAGATCATACTCTCCTTATACATATCTGTGGTGTGACCACACTTGGAATATTGTGTACAGTTCTGGTCACCACACCTAAAAAAGGAAATTGTAGAGTTGGAAAAAGTGCAGAAGAGAGCAACTAAAATAATCAAGGGGCTAGAGCAGCTCCCCTATGAGGAAAGGTTAGAGCATCTGGGACTGTTCAGCTTAGAAAAATGGTTCAGCTTAGAAAAAAGCAAGGGGAGACATGATCTCCAATAATACCAAATTATGCATGGTATAGAGAAAGTGAATAGAGAGACATTTTTCTCCCTCTCTCAAAATACTAGAACCCTGGAGTCATCCCATGAAGCTGATTGGTTGGAGATTCAGGACAGATAAAAGGAAGTACTTCTTCATACAGCACATAGTTAGACTATGGAATTCACTTCCACAGGATGTACTGATGGCCACCAATTTGGATGGCTTTAAAAGGGGGTTGAACAAATTCCTGGAGGAGAAGGCTACCCATGGCTACTAGTTCTGATGGCTATATGTTACCTCCAGTTTCTGGGGAACATGGGCAGGAGGGTGCTTGTGTTCTGTTTATGGGTTGCACTTGAGTCCTGTTTATGGGTTTCCTGTGGGCAGCTGGTTGGCCACTGTGTGAACAGAATGCTGGACTAGGTGGACCCTTGGTCTGATCCAGCATAGCACTTCTTCTGTTCTTACATTTAGAGCGGGGTGGTGGTAGAAGACAATAGAGCAACCTGAGAGAGAGGCAAGGAATTAACAGGAACAAATGTAAGGTCAGCGGCATTATTAAGACATTGCTATTAACACGGAGCATTTCCATCAAACATGAGAAAGGAGAATTCGCCTATCATTCTGAAGTTATATACGCATGTGTATTTTGAAACACGTATCAGTAAGGAGCAGTTGTCGAAGATCCATTAACAAGTGAGGTGCTTATGAATACAGTGCACATAGCAAAACCTTCAAGATAGTACTCTTCTCGTTGTACAGTAACTATTTGATTCCTTCGTTTGAAATGAGTATTTCATGAAAAATAAAATAGAAGGGTTTTTAAAAATATACTATGGTAAATAGAATGACGATATATTTCAAGCTCAATATATTACTACTTAATTCATATCCTAATTATTCTCTTCTTGTAGCCTAAAATAAACATTTGGAAGTGAAATTCAATCTTGATTGTTTGGTGTACAAATTACAATTTTAAGGTATTTAACTCTGTTGAAAAAATTGTTCTTTGGCACTGCATTTGAAACAAATAATTTAATTTTCTTCACTTAACTGCCTGCTGGGAGAGTATTACTGCGATTGTGTAGCTGATGCCTAAGCTTTATTCTTAAAGCCTGTGCCAGCTCCACAGCTGCCTCCAGATAATTAAAAAAAAACTTGTGAAAATAGCTTTTGTCTTGGGTATTAAAATTAGCATTTGGTTTCTATTTTTAAGCATATTTTTTAGAATTAGTTGTTTTCTTCCTGTTCGCTTTAACTTGGAAACTCCATTTAGGAAACAAGGCAATAATCCTATACCCACTTACTTGGGAGTAAGTCCCATTAAGACTTCCTTTTGAATAGACATCTATAAGATTGTGCTATAAGTCCTTAGGCAGGTACTAGCTTTTTAACTAAGGGAATGCTCTGCTAAAGCTTGTATTTTCAAAACACTTGTGTGGCACTGACTTCACATCTACATTTACTCATCCTCCTATGTTGTACAGATATATGCAATCCAGTGCTAAGAATCTGAATATTAACACCATTCACTGAACCCTTATGTGCAGCTAATATTTTATCAGATTTTTCCAAGAGCGGGGGAGTGATTCACTACCTTACTGTAGTAGACAGCAGTTGGGCTGAGAAATGTGGGGTTTATAACTATATGATGCACCTTAAACATATGGTCTTGTGCACTGCTTGGCAAGGGTGCAGTGGGCAGAGTAGGACTGAATACCTCTTGTAAAAAAAGGTGGCAGAACATGGGCATTTTTCTTTTATGTGCGATACAAATGCTAGGGAAATACACATAACTTTTATCAAGCACAGTGATCCTTCACCATGTTCTCCATCGATGTGGGTAGTATAGATTTGCCAAAATATTCACAGCAGGGGAGAAATTTGGGAGAAGAGAAATGTTGCTTGGAGTGTCATTAAGATGTTAATAATTGTACAGAAATTTAAAATTAAATACATTATGTGAAAAGAACTGTGGAATAAGATAAATAGCTTAGGTAAAACAGGGTTGTGAAGTCCCTTTTGAGAATGGCCAAGCATAGCCAGTAGCAAGTGCCTCTTAGCGGCATTAGTTAAGGGGGAGGGGAAATAGGGCATATCCACAAGAGTTTAAATATAAGTGGTCTTGGCTAGTACATCCTGGATTATGACCTAGGAACATATAGTAATGGAGGAGGAGGGGGAGGAGGAGGAGGAGGATTATTTAATAATTAATTAATAAGGTATTGTTGCTGTTCTTATTATTAGTTCAGTTCTTAATGATGTATAAAGAATCAAACTGATGACAAAACTCAATTTACAATTTAGCACAAATTTAAGTGAACAAATATGTGAGGAAAAAGGGATAAAGAAGGACTATGAAAGTAATACCATTTAATACCATGAAGTTTTTACCAATGAAAATGTAAAATATTTTATTTTTCCTGTTTGGAACGTTACTGGTAAAGGGCTACAGATAAGTACACCGGTGAGTAGTTGAATTCTAATCTGAGCATATAGATCTTTATCATGACAGATTTTAGTTCTGAGATAAATATCGTAGCTAGCTTAAATTTTAGTGAAAATTAGTACAAAAGCAACAAAATGAATTCAGAGGTTGTAGGTGCATGACATATTCCAGGGAGGTACGGTCCCGTTTCATACACAGAAACATAATACCTGGGTTTTAAGTGCATATTTGAGCCTGTCATTCCGTATCAAGTGTAATTTCCACAGTTACTCATCTTTCATTAGTTGTACCAGTTCTGGGAAAATCGCTTTCAGAAATCGCTTTCACTTTATTTTTAATTTTTTTTCTGAGGCATGATTTTGTAATGTGGTGATGCATTAGTATTTCCAGAGAAGACAACTGTGTTCAGCTTCTGCCCGGTGGACTTCAGGCCCTGGACTGATACAAGAACAGCAGGTTTTGGTTTAAATATGGTTTAAGCAGTAGGTTCTTCAATGATGTTACAAATTTTTATAGACACATCGTAGATGAACCACTTCCTTGGTTAACTCTTGGTTTCCCAGGGCTATGTATATAAATACAAATAAAGAGGATGTAGAATAGCATTGACAATTCCACTTTCACGCTAAATATAGTTCCTCCACATCTCCTATAATTAGAGGTGTGCTCTGAACAAGCTGAGACTGGTCCTTGCCGAGCAATGATCTCCCGCTGGTACTTTGATGTGACTGAAGGAAAATGTGCACCATTCTTTTACGGCGGATGTGGTGGAAACCGAAACAACTTTGACACAGAGGAATACTGCATGGCGGTCTGTGGCAGCGTCAGTAAGTGGACCTTTCCCGCCTGTGGCAGTCTCCCTCTCTCTTTTCTATCTTGTGCCACTCTGCCTCTGCTGTTTTTGTAGCAGTTTTTCCTGAATCCCCTGGCAATGGGCCTCTGCTACCACTAACCATGCCTCTGTCAGCTTCTCTAATTGCCCACGTCTTGTAGAGTGTGTTTGGCCATTAGTACGTTCCTCTCTCTCTCTCTCTCTCTCTCTCTTTCTTTCTATTCAAGCATGACAATTTGTAACTTCTTTCATCTGTTGTAGACACAAATTGTCTTGCAGCAAGGTAATGGAAATTGTGAGACAAGGCACTTAGGGCTAGAATCTCTATTAGAAGACTTGCTGCAGAAGTACATTTTTGCGCATTTCTATTTGTTCTCATCCATGTACAATGCATGATCAAATTGAAACAACTGACAAGCCTGTAAAATTGCCTTTGGTTGTTTTGTTTTGTTTGCTGTCCTCTGTTGGTAAAGCAGTAAACGTGTCAAAATGCTGGGGTGCACATACCCACCCTATAAGCAAAACTTTATTTTTCTTTGGAAAAGTTCTTGGTGCATGCACACACATTTATAAAATGTATTTATTAACCATTATTTCTTTTCAAAGGTGGGGATAGGGAAGGAGCATGATTTTCACATGCATGTACATCACGGTTGTATGTTTGATGGCTAGAAACCAAAATGTTGCATTAAGACATTACAATAAACCATAGTGTATTTTGACAGGAATGAGCCTACATGAGTCTTGAGCTTGTGTGTTTCCCCTCCCCTCTTCTCCAGCACAGTTGCAAGGAGGAGAGGGAAGCTTTCATTTCTATTTTTTGATTAACTACTTGAACCCTAAACTCTGGTTAACCTCAACTATGTTTTGTTTAAACATAGGTGAATATGTTCATAACTCATAATTTGAAGCTGACTTGTTTCAAACAAACCATAACTCACTTTAAGGGGGGTAGGGAGCACATGAGCCTAAGGCTTGTCTAGTTTCATTTCCATCATGATTAATCATGGTTTATCATGACATCTGAATGCAGTCAATGTGTGAAGAGGCTTCATTGGAAAGCATTATATATGAGGTAGGCTGACCATATTTCCTTGAGACAAAAACGGGATATTGGGATGACAAAAATGGGACGGGGTTATGTAATGTCCCACCGGAGAGTTCCGCTGTAATAAAAAAAAATAGCTAACAGCCTGTTGAACCGAAATATGAGTCTGAAAAGTCCGAATCAAACTGAATGTAGGGCAGAAAGAATCTCTGTGGGCGGAATGAGGGTAGAAATAACAGCAAGACTCACCCTCCTGGCTCCCACACGCTGAATGGGGCTTAGTGACCACCTCTTGAATTCCCCGCCACTGCAGACAAGCAAGGGGGCGTCGTCTGATCGTCGCTAGCTCAAGAAGCCTGGCCCACCTGATAAAGGAAATGGAACTTCCTCTTTCATCACACTAGTAGTTTTACTGCATGCATTCATTAGCATAGAGCCTTATGATAAACGCATTCAGTTTTTTACAAAAAATTAAAAACGAGACAAAATTGACATTTATATTAATTAAAACGACAGGACGGTCGGGAAATATGAAAAAAAACCTGTACTGTCCCGTTTAAAATGATATGTATGGTCAGCCTAATATGAGGTGATATGAAAAGTGCTATGCAGTGTGGTCTATTCATGCATGGAAATTGTTGTTTGATGTTACAGTCATCATGTATTTAACATGCACATATGAATCAACCCTTGGCTGGTTATTTAAGCCATGTATACAGATATGAAGATAAGTAGGATCTATGGTCAAGTGAAATGTGATGATTTAGTTGTGTGTATTTAATCTGCAGTCTTAGGCAGTAAATCTCATTAAACTCAGTGGGATTTTCTTTTGATGGATATTATATTCTGATGGATAATGTATTTTAAAAGTAAAAATAATAAAATAAGCATGTACATGCCCTGCTGGCTGCCCCCTGACTATAATTAATGATGATGATGATGGATGCTGTGGTGGGCTTGTTTGCCACTGTCCCTATCTAGGTTGCCACTCTAGGTTGTCACTTCGGAGCCCTCTGGCCTACTGGGCTTGGAATTCAGCCCTGAGGTCCAATCCTAGCTGCACCACTGATTTTGTCAGTCTGACCTGTCAAAAGTTGATCATGGAACTGTTCTAGCATCCATAATGATAAATAAAATAAAACAAGAGCGTTACTTATTCTTGTCTTTAGCCTGCGGCAAATGGGTTGGGGGGGGGGGGAAGGCCAGAACTGCCTACGTCTTGATTTAATGTGTTTTGGGAATCTGCTTATAAAAATAGGGCTTAAACAATGGTGTGAAGGGAAAGAGTTGCATCCAACATGGTCCCCCATCTCCTCCTCCAGTGTGGCTGTGAGAAGAAGTTCAAAAGCTTTTGCTTACATTTTTTATTAACTGAAGCTTGTTGTATTGTCCGAACCTGACAAGCTGTAGTTAATCTTTATTATGATTTATTCAAAATGAGATTACATCAAACCATGGGTTATGAAGCTGGCTTGTTTCAACAAACCATGGTTAAGATTAACCACAGTTTAGGTTATGCTAGATTTAGACAATATGCTAAATTTAAATTAATCTAAAATAGATGAAAGCTTTTGATCTCTTTGCAACTGTGCTAAAGAGGGAGCATAACTGTGCTATGATCCAAGATGTCCAGCTACGGTCTGTAAGAAATATCGACCAACATGAGCATTGACCATATCACCTCTTGTACACTGATTGAGTACTCCAGGAAATAAAGCCAGACTGCTCACTTGAGGGAAGGATATTAAAGGCAAAACTGAAGTACTTTGGCCACAACATGAGAAGACAGGATACCCTGGAGAAGATGCTGATGCTAGGGAAAGTGGAAGGCAAAAGGAAGAGGGGCCGACCAAGGGCAAGATGGATGGATGATATTCTGGAGGTGACGGACTCGACCTTGGGGGAGCTGGGGGTGGCGACAGCCGACAGGAAGCTCTGGTGTGGGCTGGTCCATGAAGTCATGAAGAGTCGGAAGCGACTGACCGAATAAACAACAACACACTGATTGAGAACAGTTAGGAATTGGCACTGCTTCTTGACCAAATTAATTCACATACTTGCTTTGATTACTGTTGGAAGTTCACATTTCATACTCCAAGGTGCAGTAAGAGGCCTCTGCAAACTTTGCTTTAAGAACAGGATGCTGATTGCAATGTGTTATGTCCTTTAGTTATGTCCCCTGAGAATCCAGCCAAGCCAGGCTCGGAGGTGTAGTTGTATTGGCACCATCCATTTCTGCAGAAATCAAGAAATGATTTAAAAGGAAGTGTTCCTTATCTCTAGTGCTCGGATGTTTTCCTCAAGTTGCCAGCAGAATGAAACGCCGCCTTTGAGATTTTGCCAGGTGTTGGTCTCATTAGTGAGTTGAGTGGATTAGCAATACCTTAAGAATTGTTGGCCTTAACTGTTTCACTGTTTGACTGCTGATAGTGGAATATCTAGGCAGTCTCCCTTTTTGATTTGAAATGGTTAGGTAGTTTCTAACATTTTTTTTTTTAAGTTGCAGTAACCACTGTTAGCTATGGTGTGACGTTTATGCGTAAGGGTGCGTGTTGGGTGGGGGGGTTATTGTTGTTGCTTTTTTTTACCCTGAAGTGGCTGCCGAGGCTATAAAGCTTTAAACATTCTATTTTATGAAGTTTTAGCATAATTAGTCAGCTTCATCATACGCATGTTTTAAGAGGTCCAGGACTCTAGATTTTGGATTTTAAGAACATAAGAAGAGCCAAGCAGGAGCAGACCAAGGGTCCATCTAGTCCATCATTCTGTTCACACGGTGGCCAACCAGATTTTGAAAACCTAGGCTCAAATTCAAGATCACGGGATTATCTTTGGAAGATACTAGCCCTGACTTTGTTACCCAAGAAAAAGGTACAGAACTGTAGAAAGCAAACAATACCTTGCAGTCTTATTTTGACGATTAAGCTCATAAAGCAGCTGAGTATTGTTTATCCCAGGGGAGCAGAACCTCTTTCAGCCCTAGGGATGAATTTCTTAGTGAAGCATCTGGCACCCACATTCCAGTAGTGGGCAGGGCTGAAGGCAAAAGGGGCAGGGCCAAAAAACAAAAATACCATCATATTTTAGCTAAAAGCTCCTACTGCCTGTAATTAAGTCTTGGGAGAGAAATTTCAGCCTTTTAGCATCGGGGAAAAATTGCACAAAAGCCAGGAAACCATCAAAGAATCGTTGGTTAGGAGGAAGCGATGGGGCCTTCTGGGAAACCCCTGGAATACTGGATTGGGATCCCCAGAAGGCCAGATTTGGCCCCTGGGCCTGAATTTCTGCACCCTTTGTTTATATGATGAAAATGGACTGTTTAACTATGGTAGTTTAAAGTAGTGTTTAACGGTGCTAAACCTTTCTTTGAGGCTTCAAGATTCTGCACCATTTAATTCTAGGTTGTGTACTTCTGCAGTGGGCCAATGCCACAGCAGCCAGCAGGGGCAGGACTGTGGACATGGAACAACTACATCCTTATGCTGCAATAATTCAGATGCCTGTCACTTTGAAGCTGCATATGGTGCATGAGCTGATATTGAATTCTGAATGCAGGTGACAAAAAATAATCAGACAAGCCCATTTACAATTAGCTAGGTACCGTGGCAAGACTGTGGATATATTATATTGGACACCCCTACTTTAAAATATTGTTCCATGGCTTTAAAATGCAATGTGTATTAAGGTTAAAATGTGGGACAGACATATGAACTGTTGAGGGTATGCCAGCAATTTAATCAAGCAAAAGCAGGTGGGTTAGAATTTCAGTGCTATCCATACTTTGGGGGGGGGGGGTTAGCTTTTAGATTGGCATAAGCAGCATTTCTATAGTGTGAATGTAATTTATTTTACTCTAGTTGGAAGGTGGACTTGAATATATTTGCAAATTAGATCTTGAGGTAATTTTTGCATAATCTCACCTTTCAAAACTAGCTGCAATCAATTTCACATAATAAGCAGATGATTTGTATTTAACCTGTTGTATCTTTGTTTTACCCCTAGCACATATCCCAAATTAGATTTTATTTAACACCTCAGTGCTAAGTAAGATGCAGTATTAATTCTAGTGTACTTTTTCTGGTGGTTGAAGGGTCAAGAGCACCTAGAATGCCAGCACATGCTCTGTATGCCAAAGAAGGCCCCATCCATCGCTTAATACCTGTTAGGATGGGCAGAGTATATATGTATATAAAATAAATAACAAACAGATTGCCTTAAAGTTGGCCAGCGTTTTCTTGTTTTCTGGGTTCTTTTTTTGGCAGGCTTTTGGAAGGTTCTCGTTGGCATTCCAATTACTATTGATATTTGCTTAAAAGAGTTCGCCATTTGTTGGAATAGAAGAAGGACATTTGCGGCGTATTCATGATGGCCAATGTCCCAAGTATTGATTAGACTCCTACTGTTTCAGTTTTTGTCACATGTTTTGACACTAGCTAAATTAGGAACCTGCTGCTAATTGTTTCAGGGCTTGGCAAATACAAAAAAGGAAGAAATTGTATTGCTATTAGTGAGGTAAAGTTTCCCACACTGTGTCTTTCATAAAGGGATTTACCAGTCCCTTAAGTCAAGTTGATTAATGAGCTGCATTGTGTTATAAACTGTTACTTTGACACCTAATAAAGTGTCAAATAAAAATAAAAGTAGGATAAAAATAATAAAATAAAATAAAATAAAGTAGGAGAGGAAGCCCCTGGGTATTAACTGTCCAAATAAATTATCCTGTTTTTGTTATAAATATCAGTTTTAGCTACTATATGAGCACTACTAGATATATGGTGATGGCTACTTCGATTCAGCATGCCTGAGTGCAGTAAGCCACAAATAGAATTGTGGTGATCCTTGTGCTGACTACTTCTAGTCCGAATGACAGCCTGAGGGCTATTGAATTTCTAGCAGAGCAGAGTTTAATGCAGGAACTGTAGCGTAAAGCTTTGACACTAGTTGGTGCCTCTTCCTGGAGGTCCCCTCACCACGCACATGTATTTCAGTTTAGTGTTATAGCACCAAACTGAGCATGAGGGAAGCTCCCTATGGCAAAAGGGGAATTTGAGCACCAAAACAGATGCAATGGCAGCAGACTGGTTTGTTTAAAGTAGAGATGGTGAGCCCCAGGCCTGTGCAGCAAATCTGGCCTGCCAGCCCCCTGGGTTCCCCAGATGGCCATTCCCCCCCTCCCCTGGCCCCACCCCCTTTATCCCAACTGCCAATCTTTTGGTGATTTCCTGGCAGTTACACGTTTTTTTTCCCCATTCTGAAAGGTTGAAATGCCTCTCCTAAGGCTTACTGGCAGTAAGCCTTAGGAGAGGTTACTTGCAGTAAGTTACTGGCAGTAAGAACTTCAAGCTACGATCCGCTGGTATTTTTGGAAGTTCTAGCCCCACCCTCTTTGTGTTTGGCCCTGCCCACCATTGGAATGCAGGCCCTGGGATCTTCTCTGAAATGAAATTCAACTCTCAGGCTGACAGAGGTTCCATGCCCATGACTGAAACCCAGCTTTGCCCAATCATATATAAAGTGTAGGCGCGGGTCTGCACTTGGAGCAGAAGGGGTACAGAAATGTTCGAGCAGGTGATGAACTATCTCCCATCTCCCAGCTGACTTTCCCACAGATGGTTTCCCACACAACCCACCCCCACCAGGTTTGGTCAACGTGACAAGTCACAGTTGCAGCTTAATATTCAAATCCCACCTGGCATGCACTGCAGCCCATTGTTTGGTCCCGAGAACTGCCCCATTGCCTTCGTATGCGGTGGTGGAGTATCTAGCCTCTGTTTTAAAAGCCAGAAAATGGCATGGGCACAGAGGGGCAAACATTATTTTACGGCTTTCACATGTACACATTGTTGAGTGCGCACCATTCTCATGCCACCAGTTGTCATTGCAACTGTAGTAATGTCTTTTATGGAGGGAGCTTACGTTTTCCCAGATACAAAATATTGCAATCCAAATGCTAACAAAATTCGATATCTTTCCAACAAATGTGCTTCTGCTTTGCCTTGCAGCGGGTGATGAGCGAGAACTGTGCATCTGTCTCTCATATAAAGGTCTAGTAGGGCCTTCAGAAGCATACTTTGTTCTTGCCTTGTTGAGAAATTAAAAGTATAAGCTGGACGTGCCTCAAACTGATCTGATTCACTTTGTGTGACATTCAGACATTCACTGTTGCTGGGCGCAGCTACAGGTTCTTATTTGTGTAATCCCACTGGCTCAATTAGAAGTGAGGCTAGCTGTTTGTCTTGCAGGAAACCCTGTAACCTTTTCATCAGTTGTTGCTGGAGACAACACCTGAGTCCTTCTTCTAGATTTAATAGTATCAACCAATACCATCCATGATTGTGGCAGTAGACAGCTGTTACTGTGCACTTTTCTGACAATTGCTGGTAGGCAATTAGAGTTGCATTTTCAAGTAAATTTGGGGTTTAAAAAAAAACAAACCCAAGTCATTTCATGTATCTTAAATATTTGGCACTGAAATATTTGGTTTTCTTTACCGAAATTGTCATCTAAAATAAAACTGTGATGCTGTATTCAAATCTATCTACTCACAGGACAGCACACTTGCACAATTTTGTATACATGTTATTCCTGTAAAGGTTTTCTCCCAAAATGTAATGTCTATATTATGATATGTTCTTGGTGGTTCATACCCCATACACTTGTAATGGCAGAAGTGCACAAGGGCTTAAGTTAAAATATTTAGTGAGCAATCCTACGGCCGCTAGTCAGCAGCTAGACGGCCATAGGATATGTGGTTTTCCGGGAACTGACCTTTCCCACACTTCCGCGCTGTCTCGCAGGCAGCGCTGAACAGCTCCATGCTCGGAAAAGGAGCGCGGAGTGGCCAAAACGGGGTGTTCCAGAGGGGCGTTCCAGGGCAGGGAAGGCAGAAATGCTGGTACGACACATCCTATGTGTTGTCCAGCAGCCTCCTCCCCCGGCTCCGCCTTCCCCATGGCAAGACAGACGAAATTGGCTGTCTAGCTGCAAATGCAGGGCAGGAGATATGCGGAGGGAACAATCCCCTCCATGCTTCTCCTGCCCTGCTTGGATAGGTGGTCGCCTCTGAGTTCGGAGGCGGCCACCTATCCCCATAGGATTGTGCCCTTAGTATCTTTATATTTGGAAAAGCCGTTGCTGATTGATTGTCAATTGCACTTCATTTTCACTCCTTACATTTGGAAAATTTACTGTCTGACATTTCTGAAAATTAGAAATGCTACGAAAGGAATTAAAATGTATTTTACAAAAGAAGTTTAGATAAACAGTTAAATAAAGGGAATAAAATTCAAGGCAACACACTTTAAGTGTGCACATTTCAATTTCATTTTTTAAGGGTGCAATCCTATGTGTGTTTAGACAGACAAAAGTCCTACAACTCCCATGCTGGCTGGGGAATGCTGGGGGTTGTAGGACTTTTTTCTGTCTAAGCATGCATACAGTTGTACCCTAAATCTGCTTTTTAGTTTTTTGCCTGTAATTTAGGGAAGGAAAGAACCTGTTTTGCATCCTGAAGATCCCAGGTTCAGTCCCTCCAGTTAAAAGGATCAGGTACTAGGTGATTTTGAAGACCGCACCTGTGAAGCCCCCATGCTCTCAGCATTCAGGAAGGTGGTCAAGACATATTTTTTTAACTTGGCTTTGTAAATTCTTATAGTTTTTACTGGTTTTGTGTGAAGATGCCTTTTATGTTTTGATTTTTTTTGTAAATGCCTTTGGCCAGACTCAGAAAGGTGGTATAGAAATACAACACATAAATAAACCCTGGAAGTCAGAGTGGAGTAGGCAACACTGAGACAGATGAAGGAGTCGTTTAACCAAATATAAGGCTGCTTCCCGTGTTAGAATTCCACTTAAAATTGAGACAAAGGTTAAGCAGACCCAAGATTATTAGCAAGGAAATGTTTGGACAATTAGGAACTGCCAATTTAGATCACTACCACAAAGCAGAAGTACATGACCCTTTTCTGGCAGTCAGAGGTTTATAGAACAGTGTAGCTCAAAGCATAATCCCTTGCTTTATTTAAAAAAAAAAAGACACTATTCCTTACTCCCAGAGAAATAGATCGAAACGATGTGTATTCTACCTCATTGTCTACCTTTTATTGTCTGACATGACAGTAAAAATGCTTGGGTGTTCTGCTGATCAGTCAGAAAATGTCAGTTTTTTCAAAAAAATGTATTGTTGGAAACCACGTGTATAGGGAAATGGTATCACACAGGATTGCAAGGTAGTCTCCTAGGGCTGCAGGTGTATGGTCCAGGAGTTAAATTGCATTTAGAGATGCTTTTAAAATATGTGCAGATGTGGTGCTGCACATGTTTGCTTTTCAAAACAAAGCATGCAGTTTTAAAATCTTTGCCTTCTCTCATAGTTTATATATTTTAGTAGACCAGAATAACTTCAATCTTTGCATGCTTTCTTATTTTATAATGTGGGCAAAATCTTTATCTGTGCACATTTTATTCTGCAATGCAGAAAAATCTTTTCTTTGTGAGACTTCCTCTCTGTATAGATATATAATACTTCTAGTAGGCAGTTGCTTTGAATGGCTACACCGTATTGGAAATGCACAGATGCTTCTGTGTTTCACTTGTAAGTAAACCTTTGCCTCTTTTATTTTTCGTAAATCCCCATCCCTAGTTCCCACCACAGCTGCCAGCACTCCTGATGCTGTTGACAAATACTTGGAGACACCTGGTGATGAGAATGAGCATTCCCATTTCCAAAAAGCAAAAGAGAGACTTGAAGCTAAGCACCGTGAAAGGATGTCTCAGGTGAGCTGCAAATTGGTCTTTGAAACTGATCTTCTAATTGGAGCTTGATATCTTCTCTTCCCCCCACCGCCCCCGCCCCCGGGTCAGAAAATTGATGAATTTCTTTGCTTGCTTAATTTTTCCCACAGGGTTTTTTTTTTCTGTGACAATAGTTGTGTTTGCTCATAACACTAAATTATAGTTTAGTGTGATCAGCATGAGCCTTGGGTTCACATGCTTCCTCTTCTTTGGTGTGGCTGCAAGGAGGAGATCAGAAGTTTTTGTCAATTCATCTGAACTGAATTGTTGTGGTTAGTGTTAACTGTAGTTTAGCCAGGATAAGAAATCACAGTTTGAAGTTGGCTTGCTTCCCTAAACCAAGGGTTTCTTTAAACCAGGGGTGGTCAACTTGCGGCCCATGGGCCGGAGGTGTACCCTCAGCCTTTAGTACATCCCTCACTGCTCCCTGCTGCCTTGCTGTCGAAATTTGGTGGTGGTGTGGCAGCAACGCAATCAGCGATTTGCTGTTGAATTTTGGAGACACAAGGGAGGCTGAAAAGGAACAGATTTACCTTTAAAATAAGCTAAATGTGGCACCTTTTAGCCTCTATTGTGTTTCACCACTGAAAGTTGGTGGCAAACTGCTTTGCTGCTGCACAACCAAATTTCAGCAGCATGAATGTGGCCCTCAGGCAAGTCCAAGGGGTGGAAATTGGCCCTGGACCGTTCAAAGTTGCTTGCCCCTGCCCTAACCCATAGTTAATGCTAACCCCCATTTGTCTGGATTTTTTGGATGTAATGAACAACTATGGTTAATTGAAAATTGAAGCAAAATCTTAGATCTCCTTTCAGCTACACCAGAGGAGAATGGGGAGGGCATGTAAGCCTGGGCTTGTACACATAATGCTAAATTATAATTTAATAAAGCACGCAAACTGTGCCATTATATAGCTCTTTAAGGGCTCAATCCTAACTAGATAGATGGCCGCCTCTGAACTCGGAGGCAACCACCTATCCAAAGCAAGACAGGAGAGGCATGGGGGATGGGGATCGTCCCCTCCACACCTCTCCTGCCTTGCTGTTTTTCGCTAGACAGCTGTTTTCGACTGTCTAGTGGTGGGGGGCCTAACTGGGAAAGGAAGCTGCCATACGACACTTTGGATATGTCATACGCACAGCTCCCCTCTCCCCGCCCCGGAACGCTTCCCGGAACACCCCTTTGCAGTCGCTCTGCGCTCTTCTTACAAGCACAGAGGACGGGGCGTCTCCGTGCTGCCTCCGAGGCAGTGTGGATGAGGGGGGAGGTCGGTTCCTGGAAAAGAGCATATCCTATGGCCCTCTAGACAGTGTCTAGTGGCCATAGGATTGCTCCCTCCGTGACCTGCAAGTGCTCATAGTGGGAAAAGTGATCCTTGTTATGATACAGAAGTGAGCATTTTAACTTGATGCATCATCCTTTTGGATAAGGCTGTGCATTACCAAAAAAAGCCAGGTTACCACCCAAAATGTTTACCACCCAAAATATCCTGTTTCTTAATATTATTACAATGTACTTTTCCCTATCCCAACATAGAAATATTTTAAATAAATCTAATAAATTAAATAATAAATTAAATACATAATATATATTATATATTATAATAATATATAATAAATTATAAATAAATTATAAACATGATTAATAATACTGCTTATTATTGCAGATTGCTACATAGTGGGATAATTTTGGTTTCTCTCTACCCATAATACCCCATTTCTTTTGTTAATCTATGAAATCCTGTTCAGTGTTACAGTCATTTTCTCATGTATCATCTTAAGTGTAGAATCATTTGAAGATTTGAGAAGAGAGTGAGGTGGGCTGGCCCATTCCAGACATTGCTGAACCATGTCACCAATACATACACATGACAAAGACTCAGATAAACTCCAGTACACATTAAAACTAAGATCACTGAAGGGTTTGCATCAACATATTCAGCAGCCATGAGAAGGGTCCCCACACATGCACTGACATAGGTGTTTTTTTTCTCCCTCATGCAACAAGAGATTGCTCCTCTTTGTATTCAATGCTTTTAAATCTTTGTGGGGAGCATTAGGTTTTAAAATAGGAGTAGGCAGTCTGGTGGCTTCCAGTTGGACAACAACTCCCATCAGCCCAGCCAGTATGGCAACAGTCTGAGATTATGGGGATTGTGGTCCAAAATATCTGGAGGTTGCCTACCCCTGTTTTAAAACAATGTTCTTGTTAAACATCACATTAAAACTCCATCCTACACATTGACTTCACATATCAATTTCTTAGGGCTGATTCCAGACTAAGTTCAGTTACCCTTAGGTCCCACTGAAATCAGTGGAACTAGTGGATCATGATATTTATTCATTCATTCCTATATGTCCCAATAGCCAAAGCTCTCTGGGTGGTTCACAGAAATTAAAAGCACAAAATGCAGCATAAAACAGTACAAAATATTAAAGCTTAAAACCACAAGATAACAGTACAACCGGAATAAAACCTAGCAGCAATTGTTGTTGCTGTTGTTCAGTCATTCAGTCATGTCCGACTCTTCGTGACCCTATGGACCATAGCACGCCAGGCCTTCCTGTCCTCCGCTCTCTCCCGGAGTGATGCTATCTAGCCATCTCATCCTCTGCCATCCCCTTCTCCTTTTGCCTTCAATCTTTCCCAACATCAGGGTCTTTTCCAGGGAGTTTTCTCTTCGCATTAGGTGGCCAAAATATTTGTGCTTCAGCATGTGTCCTTCCAATGAGCAGTCAGGGTTGATTTCCTTTAGGATGGACTGATTTGACCTCCTTGCAGTCCAGGGGACTCGTAAGAGTCTTCTCCAGCACCACAGTTGGAAAGCATTGATTCTTCGGCGCTCAGCCTTCCTTATAGTCCAGCTCTCACAGCCATGCATTGCTACTGGGAAAACCATAGCTTTGATTATACGGACCTTTGTCAGCAAGGTGATGTCTCTGCTTCTTACCATGCTGTCTCGGTTTAAAATACAGATATAAAACACCAAAGCTAAAAGACTAGGAAGCTAAAATTCTGGGAGAATAAAAAGTCCCATGGATTTCAGTGGGAGAAAAATGGAACTAACTTGGTCTGGACATAGCTCTTAACCGTTTTATTTACCACTTCTCTACTTTGTACCTTCTTCTAATTGATCTAATACAAATTCCTCCCAGACAACCTATCTTTCTGCTCTGAAGGAAACAGCTTCTTCTCAGGACTGGTTCTGCAGTTGCCATAGCACAGAGTTGGGGGAACCACTGTCAGCCTGATGGCTGAATTCAGTTTCAGAGAAGCTCTTGGAGCGCTAGGCTGGGTGGGCCTGAAGGCCAAGAGGGTGGGGCCAAAAATACAACAAATCCCAGCATGTTGTAGCTTAAAGCTCTTACTGCCAGTAACTAAGCTTATAGGGAGACTTTTAGAATGGCGGGGGGGACTGCATAAAATCCAGGAAACCATTGGCAGTTTGGTGAAAGGGGATGGGCTGAGGGGAAAGGGGCATGGCCATGTGAGGAACCCCAGAAGGCCGGATTGGGACCCAAGGAGGGTTGATTTGGCACCCAGGCCTGAGGTTCCCCACCCTTGCTGTGGAGGGACAGTTAGAAGATCTCCAGGCCCTCTGCAGCCGTGCCACAAGACTGGCTTAGGCTAGATCTAACCTACTGCTTTATAGCTATTGAAGTGCACTGATAACTGTTGGGGCACATTACACATTCGATATATCGCTTTTTTAGTGTTATTTCCTGCTTCTTATTCCACATTATCCAATATACCACAACAAATGTCATTGTCTGTTCTACGAGGTAGAAATGCGCAAGAGGTATACGTATAGCATTACCATGATGGGATCATAATGAAATGACACAAGGTGTAGATTTGGCCTTAGTTTTACAGCATTCGTCATATAATTTGTACAGGCAAATTATTATGTTTGCTTGTAGAAACAATATTTTGAGAATTGCCATGTTGTTGACATTTGTCATACGCCTTTTCTCTTCTATAAATTTTCTGAAGTAGTAGTATCTGAATAACTCTAAAACCTGTTGCATATAACATCTACACTGAATAAAACCCAGTCCTTTTAAAGTATAATGGGAGTAGTGTGATTGCAATTTGTCTTAATAGTGGAGGATCCTTTTGGTTACTCCCTCTTCCTTTTCCCAGTTCACCTCCCTCCTACAAACCTCCCCGCCCCCAAACTGCTATTGTATCATTCTGTGTGTCCTGAATTCTGAGGACTGCTTGACTTTGAAATGGCTGGCTTCTTTAAATCTCAACCCAGAAGTTGTCATTTTCCTGGCATGAAACAGCCAAGTCTTTGCAGTACCATAAATACGTATGGCTATGATAGCTTTGTGTTTTCATTGAGAGAATAACTTTATAAGCACTTAAGGGACAACTTCATGGTCCTCGGGCAGCCCTTCTTTGATGAATGCACATCTTCCTAGTCATTTTTCTTCTTGTTACTGTCATTTCTGGGGGTGAGGGTACATAGATGGAAGTACTCATACTTTTTCTAAGCCTGTGACCTTCAGAAAAGAGATTGCTTTTTTTCTCTCACGCTCCCGGTATATATGGACAGTGTCTGGCAAAAGAGGATGAATTTTTTCTGGCCAGTTAGTATAAATAGACCATTCAGATTTTACTTCTGACAAAAACATAGCCTTCTAAAATAACAGCTTGGGCCCATGTCTTATTTTAAAGATAATCTTGCTGTTCAAGTTCTTCAAGCTATTTATCATCCCTGTGCTGGAGTTGAACTCTGGGCCTCCAAATTTACATCTGCTCAGAACAGCCATGTGAGCTATCATTTTATCATCTCAGCTTCTTCATCCATAAAGGTTTAGGGAGATAAGGGACCGTAAAAAGTTGCTCCAGCTAAATACAGCCTTATCTTTGGCAATAAAGCTTGTTTCTGCAATGTATGTTAACTAAGTGCCTTTGACTTTTTAACAAACCCAAAGAAGCATTGTTTGGAGGATTGTGCTCAAAGCAACAGGCCTGCAGTTATAGAAGCAAAACTGTTTGGGTATGTGTGTCACAGTTCATACTAAAATTCATTAGTGTAATTCCTTTATTAGGCCAACTCAGAGGTCACCAAAAATGTGCATGGTATCGAAATCTTCAGATCTCTTCATCAGACAAGATGTTACAGAAAGCAGGTTGGCTTGAGATAGGGGGAATTTACAAAATGAGTGGGGTCTAATTGACCCCCACAGCATTTTAAACCTAAAACAACATATTGGGCTGTTAACATAATAAAATGTGCTCATTTTCTGCTTACATCTGGACAGGTCATGAGGGAATGGGAGGAGGCAGAACACAAAGCAAAGAATTTGCCAAAAGCTGATAAAAAGGCTGTCATCCAGGTAATTGCTCTATACCAATTGCTTAATTGCTCTATACCAATTGAGATTGTGAACTTAAAATAAATCTGTGGTACAACTGGGTTGTTGTTTTTAATTTTCAGCATTCTGAAGCAGTATTACTGTTAGCATATGTTATGCCTACATCACCAAGATAAGTGAATAACAGACAAACATGATCGCATCAGCAGCTTACCAGACCACTGCATGTCTGTCCCAGTATTTAGTAGAGGTTTCTGATTGCCTTGATTGGTCTTTTGCATCGTTCCCCTTATTCCTAATGCAGTGTCTTAACAGGGTTCACATCACTGCTGAAGACTTAACCTGGGTTCTTGAAAGAGTCTTACCAAATTATACATAAATCTCCACTCGGCCATGAAGCTCACTGGGTGACCCTGGGTCAGTCAATATCTCTCAGTCTAACCTACTTCACAGGGTTGTTGTGAGGATAAAAGGGGAAGGAAAACCTTGAGCTGCAGGCACTTTAAACTCCTTGGAGGAAAGGCAGAATATAAATGAAATGTAAAAGCCAATTACAGAGTTCCTTTTTTTACAGTCTAATATCACCAAGATATGAACCTTGATCCAAAGCACATGTTATTTTTTTTAATACTCTGTAGTAAGCACAGAGGCCTCACTCCAGATCAGGACTCTAGCTTGTGGGATGGAGGGTCTCTCACACTCCCTCATCCCAGAGTTGTGTCTCTGCAATTTATATTGCCAAATAGTGACCCATAAAGCAGATGGAACACTGTTTGGCAATATATATTGCAGGTGTGTGCCTAAAGCCACCCTCCCCCCTGCTAGGGTCCTGATCCGGATTGAGTCCCCTGTACTTACTCTAGAGTAAAAAATTAAGACATAGCTGGTAGCTCCATTGTTAAAGTAAACTGTGCTTTGGCCATTTACTTTCTGTAATCCTGTGCTGAGCCAGTAATGTGTTCTTAGTCCCATATATCTTTAGTCAAGCAGTCGCATCACATTACCCAGTATCTCTAGTGTGTGTGTGTGGGGGGGGGGGGCATGGTGTAGTGCTTGAGGTTTGCAAATGTAGGAGCTTGTTCTATTCCGAGTTGGGAACGGTCCCTCAACATGATGTGGAATCTGTCCCCTTAGATGTGTACAGCTGACTTAACCCTCTTCATATGTCATCAGTACTGCCACCAGCCCTTGTGTGACAGAGAAGGAGGTGGCAGGTGCCACACTTCCACCTCTTCCACATGATGCAAAAAGCATGAGGCAGGACTTCCATGTTGACACTCAATCAGGCTAAGGCCCCAATTTGTGCAATTCGGCCCTCCTTTTCGTTTGAGGAAGAGGAATAACACGTGAAGGGCCTCCACGCAGTCCTCACTGACAGGGTTGCATGTTCTGGCTCATACATTCTTTGAATGGCTTGGGGGAGGGGAGAGCTCACCACTGGGTGTGCAGAGTTGTGCGACTTAGGGTGTCACTGAGTGCAGAAAGGTAGTGCCTGAGAGGTCTTCTGTATTTATTGGGACCCTTATTCTGTTATTAAAAGTAATACATTTTCAGGTCAGATGGAAACACTTAAAAAAAGAAAAGAAAATATAAGATATATAAGGTATTCAGATACTCTGTGTATTTTATCTTAAGCTCTGTCAAGAATACGTTTTCTTTCCTCAGTTATATACATTCAAATGATTTTTTTTTTAATGTTGATGAAGATCCAAGTATAAACTGTAATCTTCACGACTGGCTCATGTCACCTTTAGACACAATCTCAAGAGTCAGCAGAAAAGTCGCTTCCTGCCATGATTTTTTAAAGGTGCTTAGGAAAGATTGGCAGCATATAGTAAAAATTCAGAAAATGCTAACTTCCCTGAAGATAACCAAGACATTTTAAAAATGGCTCATTTTATGTTTTAGAATAAACTGCATTGGCATCTGCTAGTTTAATTTTCTCTTGCTTACTGGTGATATTTGCGGTTTTCAACAGCATTTCCAAGAGAAGGTGGAATCCTTGGAGCAGGAAGCTGCAAACGAGAGACAACAGCTAGTAGAGACTCACATGGCACGAGTGGAAGCCATGCTCAATGACCGTCGCCGTGTTGCTCTGGAAAACTACATCACAGCCCTGCAGGCTGTTCCTCCCAAAGTAAGCAGAATCAAGAATGGAATAAGCAGAAATGTGGAGCCCCATCCTCCGCATGTTTACTTGGAAGTAAGTCCCAGTGGGATTTACTCTGAGGTCAGCAGATCCATGCACATCTGCTTGAGCATAAGTCCCGTGGAACTCACTGAGACTAGTACAGTACAGAAATGTTTTAGGAAGGAGGTGACTTGAAGTGGCATTATCGTTATTTGTAACTCCTTTTCCTCCCCACCACAATTAACTTCCCACCACCCAAGCTGATAATAGCTGCTGGAGGGATACTCCCATTGGTACTAATGGGAGAGCCCCTCCTGGGCCAATCACAACCTTGAGGGGAGGGGGATTTTCATCAGGACTGTGGGACATTAAAAACCTCCAGGTGTTTGTTTGTTTGTTTGTTTGTTTGTTAAATAAGCCAAACTAAGAGATGACTTTACCGCCTACAGTGTCACAAAAGAAATATTTATTTATTTTATGTCCCGCCCCTTTCACAAAGAGCGCAGCGCTCTTAACAACCTGTATAAAACATTATATTTCCACATAGTCAACATAAAAACCATGACACATGAGCTGCAATTAATTGGAGGTTTGCCAAAAGTGAGGATTTTGCTATAGAGAGGCAAGAACCTGGATATTTTCAAAAGCGTTCTGCATCTTTTGAAGATGTACTAGTTTACATATCAAAGGAGAAAAAGAAATCTCTCCTGTGTGAGTTATATGAACTCAGGTAGATATTATGGGGAAAATATCACTGTGTTATTTGGGCCACAGTCCTATGACTTACGCCCCCGATGCTCATAAGCCTCTGAACTTGGAGGCTTCTGAGCATCCAATGCAGAGAGGGAGGAGTGGCGGAGGCAATGATCGCCTACCTGCTCCTCCCGTACTGCATTTTTGCTAGATGGGCTTTTTTGCCCATCTAGCTGGGGTGTATCAGAGGAGGAGAGAAGGAGGTGCAGAGGTCTTGGGATAGCTCATACCCTGCCCTCTCCAGTCTTCTCTCCCCACCCACTCGAACACCCCATTTACCTCCTCTCCAAGGTCGAGTTCCTGACCTCGGAGAGGCAGCTGGCTTGGTTCTTTCTCGCTGGCAGCATGGGGGAGTGGAGTGGAGCACAGATTCCTGGATCCAAGGTCAGACCACTGTCTCTAACCTCAGATCCAGGAATCTAAAGTTTCCTATGGACCCCCAGACACTGTCTAGGGCCATAGGATTGCTCCCTCTGAGTGTGCTCAAGAGAAAATTAAGATGCTTAGTATAATGATCTTGTTTTTCGGTGCTGAAGAGTTTGAGGTGATACTGACAAGTAATTTGACAGTCTCCAGATTTAATAAATTAGGGTAATTGTCAGTCTTGGCAGGTAAATAACTCCAAGCATGTAGACAAGGAACATCACAACTGTAAATGGTAACAGTAAATACTGTCTTCTGACAGAGGCAAATATGATGAGTGAAAATAATATTTAGTCTTTTTTTTTATTTCTTGGCAACACAGAAAAATATTTTACAGATCTCAGACATCCCCTGCTGGTTTCTATGAGTAATGCTTTCCTCTTTCAGTTGTGTAGTTCACCCCACACCCACACTCACACACTTACTCACACCTTGTCAGAGGTAGTGACAAATAGATGACATATCTGGAATACAGAAAGTTTTTAGTGCTGATAAATATTAAAACACAAAGTTCATCCAGTTATTATATATGCTGCATCTTTAATCCTTGCCATAGGCTGATCCATAGAGCAAGAGATCCAAAATAGTTTATTTTATTTTAAAGTATTTCTGCCTTGTAACAACATGGTCACTGTCATCAGATTATAAAAAATAAAATTACGTTAACAATAGTTAATGTATTTCAGTAATTACATTCAAATTCCACCTTCCTTCTATCATGGAACACAAAGTGGGGGTACATACAGTACATTCCCAGCCTGTCTCCCATCCAGGCACTGATGTTAATTTGAATGAGCTTCAGCAAGGTTGCTCCATTATGTGCCTTTAGATATCTTGTGGTGGATCAGCTTCGGGTGATATTTAGAGCTTTCAGGCTTTTAAAACTACACAGAATAGAAGGGCAGAATAGAAAGGCAGATGATAGGGTTGTTAGTAATATATGTTATTATATCAGGTAAGAAAGTCGTTGATTTCAAAGGACAGTATTTTGTATAAAAAGTTGGTCTCGTGTACCTTTGCAACAGTGATATAAACCCAGATGGGGCAACGTAGAATGCTAATGTGAAGGAGATCCAAACGTTTTAGTATCTACAAATGCTTGCATCAATAGTAACCTTGCTCTTTCTGTATCTGGGTATCTCTCTGCCTGAAGGGAATGTTCTGAGAAACTGTACTCTAAACTTAAACCAGCAATACTTGGTCCAGCAAAGGTACTACACTGCCTGTTTTTCATCCAATCTGGATTGGGACCCTAGTGTGTGAGGGGGCAGGGGTGCAACAGGGCTTTATATTGCAAAATAATAATCCTTTTGCTTTAGTGGATCACTGTCATGCAATATAAATTTCGGGCACAGAGCCCTGATTTGGGATAGGACCACAGAGGGGAAGAGGAAGAAGTTAAAGCACTCCTACACCACACCCACACAGTAGGGTTCCCAATCCAGATTGGGGCCTCTGCACTTACTGTAGAGTAAAAAAAGGGGGGGACAGTGTCCTTAAAATAATGTCTGCTTTGACCCCACATTTAAGGCAGATATGGCCACTAAGTTTGTCCTTTGAGGAATAGTTGCATTGTCCCAAACATAATTGAGATTTGAATGTCGGTCACTTCTGAATCATGTATTTTTACTGTGCCCATGACATTCTTGTTTTGGTTACAACAACCTCTTTTGACTTCTAATCAGAGTTTAACACTATTTATACCTTTTGGTGCTGGTGATCCAAATGACCGTGGTTCATGTTTTCAGTCATCTAACAATGGTAACGCTTCTTGAAAGCGGGAAGCTCGAGTCATCTTTGTAATAATGGGGAAAGAATTACCGTAGCCTTCTGTGCAACTGACAGATATCAGGTTTTGGGGAGATGGTGACCTTGTCTTCCAAATCCTTATTCTAATGTTAATACCACCAGTGCAATGTGTGGAGTAATAATTAATGTACGTTGCGCTAAGCTCTTTTCAGCTGGCTTTTTATGAGTGTTTATAGGGCAGCCTCAGCCTCATTTGGAGCCACCGTAGTGCACTGTAGTACCTTTTAAAAAGTTTAATTGTATCTTATGGGGTGAAGCCACACCATAAATAGCCCATGTGTCACAGAGAAGGGCAAAACATGAGAGAGATGAGAAGATGGGGAAAATGGTGAGAAGGTGGGGAAAGAGAAATTAGAGTGAAGGTGAGGAGTGGGGACGGGGGAGAGAGAATGTGAGTTTCTGCCATTGCTGCTTGGTTGGATTGTGTATATTGGAATTTATGGGTACAATGCAATATACGTCCTACTTAGAGTAGACCCATTGAAATGCATGAAATTTAAGTTAGTCATGATTAATGTATGTCCCATTTATTTCAATGGGTCTACTTTAAGTAGGACTTAGGTTGTATTTTACCCTACCAGCCAAATTGTTGGCCGCAAGCTGCTAGTCTCTTAGGTTGTACTTTTAAAAAAAAAATAATAATTTGACTGTTCAGCTGTTTATGTGAGCAAGATTCAGCAAGCAGATTTGTTTTAGGAGATTACAAGTGGGACCTGCTACTAAAGGCGCAATCCTGTGCATGTTTAGACAGGAAAAAAAAATCTCCTACAGCTCCCAGCATGCTCCAGCCAGTATCGCTGGCTGGGGCATGCTGCGAATTGTAGGAGTATTTTCTGTCTAAACATGCATAGGATTTTGCCCTAAAAGTTGTAGTGTGGAGTTCTCTCATTTACTTGTCAGCCTTGTGCTCCCCCTTGATACTCCATTAATTCCTCTTCTCACACAGTTTTCCCCCCACCACCAGTCAGTCAGTCAGTCAGTCAGCATTTAATGGGCATTGAGCATGCTCAGTCCTCATTGGACTATTTGGGGGTGGTTCCCTCCCCCAAGCTCTTTTTAAAGATTTTTGTACTTCTGCAGATCTTGGGGTTCCCCCAAGCCTGGTGATACCTTCCTCTTGTCCATAGGTGGTGCCATTTCAGTTGTGAAAGCAACTGCACTCATGTAGAAACACTGAAAATAGAGAGGCTGATTATTGATTGATTGATTGATTGATTGCATTTATACCCCACTTTTTTTCCTCTTGCAAGGAACCCAAGGCGGCTTACGTTATCCTCCTCCTCTCCATTTTATCCTCACAACAACAACCCTGTGAGGTGGGTTGGGCTGAGAGTCTGTGACTGGCCCAAAGCCACCCAGTGAGCTTCCATGGCCGAGTGGGGACTAGAACCCGGATCTCCCAGCTCCTAGTCCAGCACTCTTGCCACTACATCACACTGGCTCTCAGATTGTTGTTGAGTTCTTTTTCTATGAGCATGGCTACTTATAGTACCTGAATTTGTTGTTTTACATCTTTGGATTTTAAAAAAACTTTCTCAACAAGGCCCACAAAATTATCCTAGAAACAACAACAACAACAATCCAATGTGCAGCTTGCCTTCCTCTTTCCTTAAGCTGCATTCTGTAGGGCTAGAAACTAGCCCTTCTAAGAAATACATTCCTTAGTAATGAAGGCAGCAGAATATGATTCCTGTCGTACTCAAGTGCATGAAGTGCATCACTAAATAAACCTTGTGGAATGGAAATTAAGTTGCTTTTTCGTGCAGAACTTCCTGTGCCATCTTAAATCTTTTGAATTTCTAATTACGCACCTAATCTGGCTATACATAAGCACAGTCAGTTCTGTTTTCTACCAGTGGGAGACATTAGTGCAGTTTTAGAGCTTATACAATTACTCAAACAAAAAATCTTTTAACAACATACTTCACGGAAACACTTCTGCTTTGACAGAACTACAGTTGTCCTTTGTTTTAAAGAAATTGCATGCAGCCATAGCTTGTAGCATTGCACTGTGAACTAGGGCTGTGCGGGGACCCCCTGACCCACTCCGGAGGCTGACTGGAAGCTTCCGAATTGGCCCCAACCCGCCTCAGATTGACTGAGAGCTGGGCCAACCCACTTCAGCCTTCGGATCCAAAGCACAATTTGGACAGCCGAAGCGCCCTCCCCCCCATGCCCATCCCCCACCCCCACCCAGCTGCACGAGCTCCCTGTTCCTCCTTACCTGGACCTGTGGGGAGAAGTTGCCACCATCTTGCAGGGAGTCGCCATTTTCTTTTAAATGGCAACTCTTCTTCTTCCAGTAAGTAAATGGTGCGTAGATTGTGGCCGTAAAGGGGCCATCTACGCAATATTGCAGGCGTAAATGGCCACGGTGACTCCTTCCAAGACAGCGACAGCTGTGGGTGCTCCCCACAGGTCTAGGTAAAGAGCAGGGGGCTCGCACAACTGGGGGCGTGGTTGCCCAAATCAGGCCGAAGCGGCCCAAAGTGCTTCAAGAGCAGTCCAACCCACTTCAGGGTGCTTTGGGGCACTTCCAACCTGCTCCGGAACTGGACTGAATCACCCCGATCCACTTCAGGATTTGGGGTTTGGACCGAAGCGGTGCACAACCCTATTGTGAACTAACCTAGAAAATAAAACTCGGGTTGCTTCCAGACAGAGGGCTCCCAACATTCCCCAGTTACTGCTTTTCCAGAAGCTACAAGTGGAATTGTAATTGACTTTCTCTACTATCCAAGATGTTGCACTTCTTTTCTGAGTATATCCCACTGTGTTCCCTCTACGCTAGTGGGCGTAAAATAGCTATATGGGTGGGGAATGTGAATGTCCAATTCAGTGGAGCAGCAAATATTTAACCATTTCCCTCCCACCAATCTTTTTTTTTTTTTTAATCGCTTAAGAAAATGCTTGCTTCAGTATTCTAAAGCTCTGCCACATGTGCGATTTGTGTTAAATTCCCATGGGGGAGGGAATTAGGTGTTGTGAGGAGGTATACAGTCTTATCCATGCAAAAAAAGGAAACAAACAACCTTCAACAACACCCTTTCCCAGCGGAGCTGCCTGGCACCCAACACGTTGAGCTGGTCTGCATGTAATGTCAAGCCACCATGGGTGAATTTCCCTGCTGTTTTGCATTTTGGAAACTTGAACGGCAGCAAGAGCACTCCGTGGTTTGTTACATGCAAACACGATGAGGGTGGGTTGTTGGGGTGGTCAACAAGCAAGCCGCAACCCTAAAACATGCCATGGGCTCTGGGTGGCTTGTTAACAACCTCAACAACCCACCTTCACTTTGTTTGCTTGTTTTACTTACATCGGAAAGCACATCTTGAGTGAATTGTCATGATTCATGAGGCCAGGAAACTAGCACGACGGAATATGTGCATTTTTCTTCCGGTACTCATTTTGAGACTAAAGGTGGGGCTGCAACAGAAAAAGAAAACTACCTACCACGTTGGAATGTTAAATAAACAGTGCCTCAGACATCTGAAAGGGAAAGGTTGTGGTCCATCTCTGCTTGCTGATGGGATTTGGAAGTTAAGGTCATAATTGCCATAATTGGTGGCAATACGAAGGTTATTAGCCAAGCTTAAGTTGAGACAAAGTCTCCATACACCACCAGAGGTGATTGGATAGTTTACGGTTTTATTTTTAAGGTGTTAAGGCAGAGTTTTAAAAATGTCTGTAAGTTGATCCCGTGCTTGTTCAACTATGACATTATTCCATAAACTTGAACACAAAAGGGAGCTGCAAATGAGTCATCTTTAGAATCTCTAGCTTTTAATGACCTCTTTCAAAGAATCATCCTACTATCGTGCTTACTTTATACCCTAGCTAATAAATTAAACAGTTGTTACCGTTCAGGTCATAGCTTGTTTCCTTTTAAAAAGCTTTTGCTAATTGTTCCACACTTTTGTAATTACAAGGGCTAGAAGGCCGTCTCACTTCATTATCCCCCTCTCTAACTCCTTGAGTGTGATTTAGGCTTAGCATGCAAATGCGTGTTGTTTTTTAAACCATCTAATTCATTTAGCGCTGAGAAACCGTACTACCTACCATATGATTCTTTCTCATATGTGTTTTTAGAGCTTCTCTCATTGTAAACATATCCAGCATGTACAGTTGCCTTCTCCAACCTGGTGTCCTCCAGATGTTTTGGACTTCAGCTGCCATCAGTCTCAGGCAGGATGGCCACTGGTCAGGAATCCTGTGAGTTGTCATTGAAAACATCTGGAGGGCACCAGGTTGGGGAAGCCTGAGGTATAGGCAACCATCTTTAGTTGTCTCAGGAGAGTATTTCAAGGCCATTCATATGGTTATAAAGGTACTCCTAACATCTGTTACAGGGCCGCGGTGGCTTAGTGGTTAAGACGCTGAACTGCAGACTGGAAGGTTGGCAGGACAGCAGAGACCCAAGTGCCGCGTGACGGAGTGAGCTCCCGTCTTCAGTCCCAGCTCCTGCCAACCTAGCAGTTCGAAAGCAAGAAATTGCAAGTAGATAAATAGGTACTGCTTCGGCGGGAAAGGTAACAGCGTTCCATGCACCTTGGTGTTCAGTCATGCCGGCCACATGACCACGGAAGCATCTTCGGACAGCGCTGGTTCTTCGGCTTAGAAATGGAGATGAGCACCACACCCTAGAGTTGGACACGACTGGTTGGGGACACCTTTACCTTTTTTTTAACATCTGTTACATTTTTGATCAGGTACAGGAGATAAAAATACCTGGCAGATTCCATGAAGATTTATCTAATGTATGGAAGTGCCCTTTCTTAATGTAAAGACAACAAGAACGCTAGCAAAAATAACCCTATTCCCTTCCTTTGAAATGTTCAGTAGTGCTATGAATCCTTCATGAAGTCAATTTTAGCCTTCCATTTTTATAATCTTGTGACAGTTGTAGCCTGTTGTCATCTATAGCAGTACTCGTAAGCTGGTCTTTGGGAGTATTCTGTAGGTTGATCTTTGGAGGCATTATTTGGATCACCCACTGAAGGGAAGTTTAAATCAGTCCGTGTGCTGGCTGTTGTCACAGACTAACCAGTTCTTGCAGAGTGGCTCATTGGAATGTATAGGGGTGTTGGTGGCTGGTCTGCCTTCATCTAGGGTTAGAGACAACTGGAGTCAGCCTTTATAGCAGGGGTGTGGAACCTCTTTCAGTCCAAAGGCCAAATTCCATTTTGGAGACGCTCTCAGAGGCCATATTCTAGTGGAGGCAGGGTTGAAGGCAAAGGGGGCAGGGCCAAAGACAAAAGGAGTGGAGTGAAAAATACAAAAATTACCAGCATATTATCATTTAAAGCTATTACTGCCAGTAACTAAACTTTAAGGATGCAGTTCAACCTTTAGAATGGGGTGGGGGGGACTGCACAAAAACGGGGAAATCACCAAATGATCAGTCATTGGGGGAAAGGGGGTGAGGCCACCTGGGGAACTCCAGGGAGCAGGATTTTAGCCCCTAGGATTCTAGCCCTGAGGTTCCCCATCCCTGCTTTATAGAAACAGGCAGACAGGCATAGCTTCTAAGCAGAATAGGAGCTTTCGAGCATATGTGCATGGCCCAGAAAGGACTGGAGAATTTGTTTCAGAAAGTTAACATCTTCAGCAGAGGAAGAGAAGAATGCAAAATGTAGTCCTGAATTGATCATCGTGATACCCTGATAACTTCAACTTGAATAATATTAAACCTTTGGTTTGTGTGTTATGCATGAGAAAGAGACTCCTAGAAGATTTTCTGCTTAGGCAGCTTGACGAGCCTCTTCCCTAAGAAAAGAGTGTTCATTAGAGGGAATTGCCTGTCCCAGATGCCCGTGTTGCACAAAGTTGTATGTGTAGCTCGCAATTAACTGGTTTTAGAGAAGAAACTTTTGGGTTAAATGCCATGTCATGATGAACCCACATCAAACAGTCAGATCTGTATTCCCCATGACAGAACAATGTTGCTGCATCATTGAGGCCTAGAATCTTTTCAGTGATGCCACAAGTCTTTAATGAATATGGCCAAAATTATGTTTTTCCAGATTCACATACCTCATGGCCCACCAGACTGTTGCTTTACACCCAGTGGTGTAGTGATAAATTTTGAAGCACAGCTGTTTGTCATGGCAGTCTGCATAGGCACACCCCCAAGGAGAGTCCAATATCAACCAACAGGTTTTAGCAGTTTTATTTCCACCAGAATCAGGTTTTTTGTAAAGCTAATGGGTCTTAATTGCCTGTTCAAGACCAAGACCCCCCCGCCCAATACTTTGCCTTACAAACAGGGGAACAATATATCGTGGCTAGGAAAGTTAATTTCCCCCCAGCTATTACTTTAAAATGGAAATCGCTTTTATCCTAAGGAAAAAGAGAGTTTGGGTCCTAGTCTAAATACATGTAAATTCCAGTTGTCACTGCCCCTTGTACCATGTCTGAACAGTTTTGCCCATACCTGAGAGAGCGCCTTCTCCCTTACCAACCTGGCTGGTCACTGAGGTCATCAGAAGGCATGTATCTGGTGGTTTCACATGGACCCATGGCCCGGCTGGAGTCCACCAGGAAAAGAGCCTTCAGTGTGGTGGCTCTCTTCCTGTGAAACTCCCTGCCTTTGGAGGTCAGGCAGGCGCCAATGTTGTGTTGCTTCTGGCATCTCCTGAAGACATTGTTATTTTGGGAAGCCTTCCTTGAGTGACCTACTATGGTTTATTAAATTCAGTCTTATCAGAACTCTGTTTCTTTTTTAAAATAATAACAATATTTTTAACATGGTATTTTTATTCTTTACCTGCCTGCTGTTCACCGCTCCGAGGTCTTTGAATGTGGAGCAGTATACAAATACAATCAATCAATCAATCAATCAATCCCACTATGTCCGCACTTCAAAGGACCGCATATTCCTACTAGCATAAATGCTAGCTGCCTTAGTGCTTGTAATATGAATGATATATGTGGCTGGTTTTGTCTCCACAGCCTCGACACGTGTTCAACATGCTGAAGAAGTATGTGCGTGCGGAGCAGAAAGACAGACAACATACACTCAAACATTTTGAGCATGTCCGTATGGTGGATCCTAAGAAAGCTGCTCAAATCAGATCTCAGGTAATATATCCATCAAAAGAGAAAGAGGTCCCTGTTTTAATTCTGGAATGCTCACTTCTTAAGACTGACTTTAAAAAAAACTTTGCAAGACTTGCAGTGAATTCCTTAGTATCCGTCTTTATATATTACCCTCTAGTGGTACCTGTTCAAGATTTGATACTCTTCAATGAATATGGTCACAGTATTTTTGTAACAATTTTTAGTCATTTGGGTTTTATGCTTAGATTATATTTTTGTAATATGCTCTTCCTTGGATTATATGTATCTGATTGCATATATTGTTTTGATGTAGTGAGTTATCTATAGGCACTGCTTATGGATTTATGTAGCCCAGCACAGTAGTTATTGTTTTGTAATGGGATTCTCAGGCATTCGTTTTTCAAGGAATCCCATTTGGAGGCATTTCCATGGGAGAAAGTCTAAGCCGTGTTGCAGTTCAGAGTTCCAAGCTCTAGGGGTCAATTTAGAAATTCTTGTGCAGGCTGCCAAAAATCCTTTGCTCATTGTGGCAATCCATATTAAAGCAATAATGGTTCAATGCTTTTTTGCCTCATGGGTCACCCAATCGCATGCAAAATAAGCGTATCAGTACCAAGGATTTGTTGCTGTTGACATATACATTTTGCACGCAACTGAGCAACATATGCAGCGGGGAGCGATTAAATATTACCCTTCTGTGAGTATTAAGCACAGATATGCATAAGGGCTTTTCATTGGCCTGTAGGCATAATGTGCGGAACAAAGAGCTTTACGTCTCTGTGAGTAGTTCAGTTATCTCTTAGCACAGCAACCAGGGACACCTTTATACTGATGTGAAAATGTGTTTATTTTCATTTATAATTTCTTTTACTAAATGCTCCCTAAAAGGCAGGCTTCTCTTTTTGTGTTTGTGCAACAAATATAATTCCCTTCCAAATTTGTACAGGAATAGAAACTGGCAAAGACAGTATTAGAAAAATTTAAATAGTAGGCCGTATCTGAAACAGCCTTCCCCAATTTGGTGCCCTCCAGATGTTTTGGGCTACAACGCCCAGCATTCCTGACCATTGGCTGTGCTGGTTGAGACTGATGGGAGTTGAAGTCCAGAATGTATGGAGGGCACCAGGTTGGACAAGTCTGGTCTAAAAGGACTAGAAACCTACATTTCAATCCATAGAACTGATTAACATTAAGCACCTTTAAGTAAGAGAAACCATTATGAAAGCAAAGGGACCTGCCTATGTGAATCACCTGAAACTTCAGTCTTGGCAAACTGTAAGTCATTGATAGCGAAGGGAAAATCATGGCTTTCCTGTGTCTAAAATTCTTCATATTCGTCTGGGTATATCCCTCTTATTCTTCTCTCCTTTTCCATCACCCCCTGTGAAGTAGAGCGGCCTAATCCATGCAGAGGGGCTCTTCCTACTGAAAATGGGCTAGAAATTCTTGCACCTGTCTTGTTACCATCCTTGTGCATTGTGGTGACAGTCCTTTTCATAGGCAGCTTTAATGGGAGTTATTCCTCCTTAACAAGAGCAACAGTAGCAATAAAGCATACTGTTGGGGATATCTGCCACAAAGCCTTACTCCTCTTCGAGACTTGGGTGACAGTAGTGAATTACCCAGTGGCTTTCTAATTGATCTCCAGCTGTAAAATCAATAAGGTGCTTGGCAGGGTTGCAAATTGTCCTGATCTATGAAATATATTTAAAGTTGCAGTAGAGACATCTGCATTACTTGGGTTTGCCTTGACACATCAGTGATCACAACTGCAACCTGCTTTGTTGTCATTTAAACATTTCTTTAGGTTATGACACACCTACGTGTGACATATGAACGCATGAACCAGTCTCTTTCCCTCCTTTACAATGTGCCAGCGGTTGCGGAGGAGATTCAGGATGAAGTTGGTAAGTTGCTGTGCGTTTTGCCTTGTGGATCTACTGTCCTGAAAATAATTTGCCAGGTAATTTTCAGCCGTGGAAGGGCAGGGAGGAATGAATGAAAAACCCGCTTGGTCTCTTTGGTGATAAAGGGGATAGTGACAAATGAGACCAGAAGGCAGCTTTCTTATTAAAATGATGATACGAGGCAGTGGGAAGGGAGGGAGAATTAATGGAACATACTCAGTTAATAGTGCAATATCAGGAAGGCTTGCCTGGATAATCCACGTAGAAAGAGAAATGCAGCTTTCTATCTAAAGCTTAGGTCATCCTTTCTCATAATACTAGAACCCTGTCATGTATGGAGCTGAATCGTGAGAGATTCAGGACAGAGAAAAGGAAGTATTTCTTTACACAGTGCATGGTGAAACTATGGAATGTAGTGACGGCCATCAACTTGGATGGCTTTAAAAGGGGATTGGATAATTCATGGAGGATAAGGCTATCAGTGGCTACCAGTCATGATGGCTATATACTGCCTCCAGTATCAGAGGTAATTTATTAGTTGCTGAGGAACACAAGTGGGAGGGTACTATTTCACTCATGTCCTACTTTTGGGCTTCCGACAGACAACTGGTTGGCCACTATGTGAACAGAATGATGGAGTAGATAGGCCTTTGGCCTTATTCAGCATGTCTCTTCTTAGGTTCTTACAGTGTTTTGAACTGAGGAATGGCTTTGCTAGATTTTCCCTCAAAAGCATGCAAAAATCTTAGTGCTGTAAGCTGCCGTCTTAGTCCTGTTATGTGCCGAACCATGATATATAAATGGCCAAGAATGCAGTAGCCACGTCTGCTGAGGGCCTTCTTTTAAATAGGCATTGAGTGGACCAGAGGGTTGAGGTTCTCCCTCTGGTCCACTGAGGCTCCATCCTTGCTCCCCCCTCCCCTGTGCAACTAGATCTGTTAATGGGGAAGGAGGTATCAGACTGGCAATTACAAAGCTGGCTGATGTCGGCTACCTCGCATACAGTGTTCCTTTCCTTCTGTCCTCCACCTTGGCACATGCCACAAAGTGGGACCCCTGGGGGACATGGGGATCCAACCTAAATAAATATTAATAATGATGATATACTATAAAAACAGGACCTAATCCTATCTGACCAAACATTAAACAGTTGTTAATGCCTGTTATGCAAAGCAGATTTTCATTTCAAAGTGTGCAGCTAGATTTCCAAAGTGTGCAGTATCTTTTTACTTCAGGGTAGCCAGAAGTTCTAAAGATTTTGCAGTAGGCAACACAGTGGTATTTAATAAATGCCTGGGACATATGGAAATCCTATGCATATTTGATGCATACTTGTGATGGTGGAACAGTTATAAACATCTGTCATGCATCTGGTTGCCGAGTACTTCTGTCTCAACAGATGCTGGGTTTTGCTTCATTACCTAGCTCTTCATACAGTTAGGAGGCATTTTTTGCTATCCAAACTGAATCTTTGTTGCTGCTGCCTGAACACCGCTGCTTGTTCTTTCTTTGGAGGTCCTGGTAAACAGGATTTTGTCCTCTTCTTTTTGATAGTTGAATTATGTGTTTTTAAAAAGTTAGAGTACATAATTTAAAGTAATTTCAAGAGAGGAAGCAATCCATCCAAAGAAGTTACGTTTAGCAGTCTGGCTGTGTACATAGATGTTACTCTTGTTATTTGTTCACTTTGTTTTGTCCATGTTGTTTAGATTTTTCAGGAGGAGCTGATCTGTATCTAGTTAAACTAGTTCATTTAGATACAGAAGCAGAAGTTGCCATGAACAAAATTGAAATTCAGTGATCAAAAACCCTGCCGTTTAAGGCCAGAATTAAGGCTATCTTATGTTGGCTGAAGGTCCACAAAGAAATAGGAAGCTAAGGGTAATGCCTTAACAGATGTGTCCCATGATCAGTAATGATGTTGTGGAATGTCTCAGCTGAATAGAGCTAGATTCTCACAGCCATAATGAGCATGTTCATGGTAATGTGTGAATACCTCTAGTGTGAGACACAATCCTTGCATGGCCTTTTCCTCCCACACAGAAAAGAACGACAGGGATTGGGGGCTCCTCCCCTGCCCCTCACAACCCCTAGGGAAAGTTAGCCACTAAAAAAGAGATAAGGGAAGGAAAACGACAGATGGTGAAACGCGGACAGCTGCTCTTCCCTCCCCCTCTTTCTCTGATTTCTACCCCCCAATGCCCAGTTTTCTCTGACTGTTGGTGGGAAGTCTTAGAATTCTCGTGGTTGGCATGTTCTCACATGATGAGTGTAATGTATACCCAAGCATCTATGTGTAACATAGTCAAATGCCCTGTGTTTTTAGATTATACAGTCATGGCCAGAAATATTGGAACAAGGATAACTGTTTTGGCAGTTGGCCTCTGTACACCACCACATAGAAGTTGAAAGGAAACACACCCAGATGCGAGTGAAGTCAGGACTGTCAGCTGTAATTCAAGGGGTTTGACAAAAGTGGGGCACTAACCATCCAGGAAGGACAGCCAGTGGCATACACACACACCCATTGTTGGTGGCTCATAAGTAATGGAACTAATGGCTGACAAGCAGCTGCATGGCCAGGTGTGGCCTCTTTCCTGGGCACTCCATGACCAATCAAGCAGATAAAAGGCCTGGAGGTGGTTCTGAGTGTGACATTTGCATTTGGTAGCTGTTCACTGGAACTCCCAACATGAGGTCCAAAGAGGTGTCCATGCGAGTGAAGGAGGCCATCATTAGGCTGAGGAAACAAAATAAACCCATCAGAGAGCAAAAACATTGGGAGTGGGCAATACAACAGTTTGGAACATCCTGAAAAAAAAGGAATTACCTGGCAAGCTCAGCAACAGCAAAAGGCCTGGCAGACCACGGAAGGCAACTAAAGTGGATGACCTCAGAATTCTGCTCATGGTGAAGAGGAACCCTTTCATAACATCTAGCCAGGTCAAGAACGCTCTTGAAGAGGTAGGCATGTCATTGTCAACATCTACAGTCAAGAGACGGCTTTATGAATGTAAATACAGAGGCTTCACAACAAGGTGCAAACCACTGGTAATGCTCAAGAACCGAAAGGCCAGATTAGCCTTTGCCAGCAAACACCTACAAAAGCCTGCCCAGGTCTGGAATAAGATTCTTTGGACTGATGAAACCAAGATTAGCTTGTACAAGAATGATGGGAAGAGAAAAGTATGGAGAAGGACAGGAACAGCTCATGATCCAAAGCATACCACATCATCTGTCAAACATGGTGGAGGTGGCGTTATGGCATGGGCATATATGGTTGCCAATGGAACCGGATCACTGGTGTTTATTGATGACCTGACTGCTGATAAAGCAGCAGGATGAATTCTGAAGTGGATAGGGCTATACTTTCTGCTCAGATGCAGCCGAATGCTGCCAAACTGATAGGACACCACTTCATATTGCAGATGGATAATGACCCGAAACATACAGCAAAAGCTACCCAAGAGTTTCTGAAGGCAAAGAAGTGGGATGTTCTTCAATGGCCAAGTCAGTCACCTGATCTCAACCCAATAGAGCATGCTTTTCACTTCCTGAAGACAAGACTGAAGGCAGAAAGACCCACAAACAAGCAGCAGCTGAAGGCAGCTGCACTAAAGACCTGGCAAAGCATCTCGAGGGAGGAAACTCAGCATTTGGTCATGTTCATGGATTCCAGACTTCAGGCAGTCATTGACTGCAAAGGATTTTCATCCCGGTATTAAAGGCGATCCTTAAGTTTGAAATGATGTTGGTTTGTTCCATTACTTATGAGCCACCAACGATAGGTGTGTGTATGCCACTGGCTGTACTTCCTGAATGGTAAAAAAAGAGCTGCTAAACACCCAATCTGATGAAGAGGCTTGGAGAATTTGAAAGCTTGCTCATGACTTTATGGCATTGCGGCTGGCCCTAATAAAAGTATTACTATCCATTGCTTTTTTATTTCTGCCAAGAGGCGAGATAGTGGCAATAAACAACAGACTATGTGAGGCAACTAGAAGCTCTTCTTTCGCTGTGTAATTTCTGTTCCCTCTAGCTTTTTCTGCCTTTTGGGCAAGGAAATTCTCAACAGACAGAATCTGCACACAGTGGGACTGCTGTCATGTGATGCATGTAATGTGTGGTCTGGTAGTAAGGGTCAGTGATGTTAGCTGGGCTAAAGGAGCGTGCTTTGAATGCAATATCATGTGGTCCCCTACATTTATGAAAGCAATGTTTTGAGTGTCCTTGGATTCATTTGGTTTAACAACTAGGCCATGCAACAACGAAAAAGGTATAGTGAGATGGGGAATTCATGTGTCATCCTGTGACTCACTACCGAACACCAGTCTTTTAACTATGGCTAGCCTTATCTTCACCAAGCCAGATAATGCAGATATGCACGCAGAAATACATACTGCCCTCTGCTGACATTCATCCTGCTTTCTTAGATTGTCTGCCTGTTGCTAGACAGGCATATCTTCAACAGATGATCCATGGATTGGCAGTGATCTATGGGCTCATACTTGACTTTTCCCTTCCTCTCTCTGACCTATTCATTCTTTTATCCCAGCACAGCTGAATTAAAGAGACCTTAGGTTCTCATGACCAGATTGCCCAATAGAGAGAATGGTAGGAGCAGAAGCCTTCTGCCCTGATACTGGAGCCAGACCCCTTTTTAAAAACAAAAACCCAACATGAAAATTATCAGCTGTTTTTGCCAGTGGCCATTTCAGCAACACAATGCAGCAGAAAGGCTGTAGTCTGAGGTACTAAACCAGTTAAGTTTGTGGATCTGAACAGTAATTGGTTTGCCTTCGTTTCAGTATGTGTTAGAGTTTTAATAACGTAAACATAATAATGTAATAATGTGAGATAAGGTTAGCCAGAAGAAGAAGTAGATGAATCTAAATAAGACTGCTAAACAAAATTGAAGATTGCAGATAGAATGGAATGGATTTGTAATGGAATGGATGGTCTATAATGGAATGGAGAATTGGTTAGTCTCTAAATTACAGAATGAGCCATTACGTAACAAGCTTTGAAGTGGAAGTGGTGAAAGGAGATGTCTGTCCAATTTGGCAATCCATGTGAAAGAAAGCTGCATGTGCTTCTGAGAGTCTATTTATGTTTTTCGTATTGCAATGCCTCTTGTATGCTAAACCACATTTTAAAATTTGGAGAATTTAAAATGTGATTTGTCTGTTTGATGAACTGTGTAGGGAGGTGCAGGAATGAAAAATATCAACAAAAACATCTGACTGAATGGACACAAAATGTAGCAACCATAACCATAACTCTCTGGATCATGGCTGGTGTTTTTTAATAAATAAAATAGGAAATGTGGTAGGTACAAAATTCAACCATGGACAGGACTTCGACTGCAATCCTATATCTACTTACCTGGGAATGCACCCAACTGAATTCAGTGGGACTTATTTCTGAGTAGGCATCTATAAGGTTGCACTGCTTCTATTAGAAGTTTTTCCCTCGAAATTGAGAAGCTACTTTAGTGTCTGGCATTCTAGAAAATAGGCCAGAATTACATAACTGAGGGCTTACTTTGAAATATGATTGTCATAAGCACATGCAGTGGAGAATTATTAAGAACTTAATTATAACATAATTCAAATCATTTGCACTTAATGCTTATTTTAGCTTATCACCAAATGGATTAAAAACAACTCATTCCCTTGCTGGTTTTGTTGATGGAATTTATGGTTTGGCTTCTTCCGACTTCCTTTCACTGCTTAGCTTACCTAAATAATGAAATGTCACAGCGATATCTTGGCTAGCTAGCCCTGCACATACTGCAGCAACTTCCCCAATTTAGAAAATGAGGGGAGTGTTGACATTGACGCTAAATGAATACATGCTGGTGGTGCTGGCCAGCCCTCGGGTCCTTGGATGCCTGGATCCTCCACATGTTTCTTGCAACAAAACTGAATCATGCAGAAACAAGTGAGTAGCCCAGGAGGCCGTGTCTGCCTTTGTCAATGCTGGCAATACTCACAGCACATTGAAGCAAAACACGCTGTGGTTCATATCAGGTCACACTTGTAGCTGACAGTTCACACAGCCGACTAATACCATTCATTGATAGATGTTTGCCCTGTGGATATGCTGCTCTGTCCTGTAGACTGGAAGCAGAAATAAGGGAAATCGTAGCATCTACAAGAGAAGAGGCTTGTAGTTTACATAGTCCTGGCCTATGCTGTTTGTATAAGATACACTTGAAGCACGAGGGTGGGAAAATGGCAAGAATGAAAAGATCATGAAATACAGACCCATTTGCCTAATGTGAATTGTTGCAGCGTTGGACTTGTTTGCTATGCCTAGTTTTTCTTTCCCCTGTTAACTACAGTAGTAGACTTAGGGCGCAATCCTATGCATGTTTAGACAGAAAAAAATCCTACAACTCCCAGCATCCCTCAGCCAGCCATGCTGGCTGAAGGATGCTGGGTGTTGTAGGACTTTTTTCTGTCTAAACATGAATAAGATTGCGCCCTAAATTGTTTTTTCTTTTATGAAACCAGTTTTTAACTAGTTTTATGTTTTCTCCATTGCAATGATTTATCAATATAACTTCCATGATCAAGTCATAGTTCCTGTAGCCTCATATATTCATTGCTGAATTCCCTTTTTTCCAGATGAACTACTTCAAAAAGAGCAAAATTACTCTGATGATGTCTTGGCGAATATGATCAGTGAGCCCAGGATCAGCTATGGTAATGATGCCCTCATGCCTTCATTGACAGAGACTAAAACAACCGTTGAACTCCTTCCAGTAGATGGGGAATTCAGCCTAGATGACCTCCAGCCTTGGCATCCCTTTGCAGTTGATTCAGTCCCAGCGAATACTGAAAATGAAGGTAATGTAAGATGACGAAAGAGTTATTTGGCTGCTTGGAGATGGTGTGTGATTGTAGCTGGATTCATTCACAGACTCATTCACAGATTCACAGACTCTCAGCCCAACCCACCTCACAGGGTTGTTGTTGTGAGGATAAAATGGAGAGGAGGAGGAGGTTAATGTAAGCTGCCTTGGGCTCCTTGCAAGAGGAAAAAAGGCGGGATATTAATGCAATAAATAAATAAATTATGAGAAAGACTTGACCTCTCATACTCAAGCAAAAAATTGCTCATCCTGAGTGGTGAAAGGTCTGCCTGAACGGCTTACCTTTCTTTAGTTTTAGGTAGATGGCAGACATTGAGATGCAAGGTAAATCTCAGTGTTGAAGTTCATGTACTGCTTTGAACAGATAAGCAGTCAAAATTTCACTGAGATGTTTGACCCCACTATAAAATTAATGTGGTGAACTTGTCAGAATTGGGTACAACGTGAAATAATAAACACCTTAATTAAAAGGGGTGTGTTGAACTGTTAATGAGCCAATATTGGTGCTTTAGAGACTCTTATGAAAGTGAAACTTATGGGAGTACAGTACATCTAACTAGAGCATTATCAGTTGGCTTATTTCAAAATTGCTGCTGCTAAAGCTTCTTTGATAACTGAGCAATATACATGTCTCTAAAGAAATATGTTGTCTCCTAGAATAACTACTTGGAGGGCACATTGTGGCCTTCATTAAACATGCTATATGTGCAGATTTTTCCATTTAAAGTAACTGATAAACTTGAAAAACATCAGGTAATCATTTTGCTGTAAGGTCAGGTTTTATTCAGTTCCAGCTATATTGATTAGAATTTTTAAAGATCACTTTTCTTGTTTTAGGAGTAAAAAAAGGAGTTCTCTGCAGTCAAAAACTAAATCTTATCTAAGTTGTGCCAGATTAACATGGGGAAAATTGTTGATTTATGATGGTGATGACATTATTCCAGGGACAACATATATCAGAATATATGGCTGTATTTTTGTTCAACTTTGTACTAGTAAGAAGCATGGATCATTCCTGAGTTAATGACGGCTTAAATCGTTCACCATTGCCTTGCTGTGGCACTTTAAAAGCTCATATGCACTGTGCATTTATGTATGTCTTAGAAAGCATGATCATCCATTACAAACATTGGGCACTTATTAGAAATTGTAATACAGTGTGGTGAAGAACTGAAAACACCTATAAAGTTTATAGTGTTATAAATGAATAATTTTATTTGTAATTAACAAATGATACAGGGTTGTGTCCAGTTGTGGCTCTCCCATTTATGGATGGCTCTTTGATCCAACAGAGGATTGTTTGAGTGAAAAAGGGAGAAATTATTTTTGTAAATTCACCCTTTCTTCTGCAGCACTTCCCCTGCTGTACCAAAGGTCCCTCAACCCTCCAGACCAGATGAGGGGGCATGTGGAGGAGGCTACATGGGGGAAGGAGGAATCGGCAGAAATTGCCCACCTCTTTCCACTCACGGGAGCTTCTACTGGATCAAAAAGTCTTTCATCAGCAGGGGGACACAACTGAATACAACCAACAATCACCTGGGAGCTTGTCCTTTACAAGAATGAGTGAACTCAGAATAAATTGTATGACAGTTCAGTTGTGTCTTATACAGTTCCCATTCATTCCAGTGTGGGTTGTACTGAATTGGTGAATTTTAATCTAATGGTGTTTTTAATCTAATAAATCCTCCACCTAAGCACTTGGGATTGATATTACAAACAGGCACTTTCATATTCCTTTTGTCTGGTACAGATCAAGCAAGAAAATACTGTTCTTTCTAAACAATATTTAAGATAATGCTGGAGGAATCCAATAATATTTGAGATTAGTCCAGAAGAGCCTTTTCTTCCTCTGAAAGTTGGTCCTGTCATACCTTTCCATGTCACTGGTGTGCATTTACCAGTGCCAAGTGTTAAGACATTGCCCTTTCAGATCTGGAGAAAGCCTTCATTTTGTTTTGTTTTATGCAATATATAAATGTGGTTCTGCCAGCCTAAATAAACATATAATAAATGCACACTTCATTTTTATTTATTTTTAGATGTACATGTGAGATCTTTACACAAGGCTATCAATGGCTCCTATTCATGATGGCTATATATTGCCTCCAATATCAGAAGCAGTGACCAGGTTCAGATGACACGCTGCAGCTTCTTGTGGGTTATTTAATTCAGGATGAGCTGTGGCACCTGCGGGCGGCACATTACATATCCAACCCCCACTTGGGGGTTGTCATGTCTTGCAAACCCAGCAAGCATGGGTTATGTTAGGGGCTGAACAACCCTTGCATAACCCTAAAACAGACAATGGCTTAACCTTCGCATAACCCATGCTTGCTCGGTTTGCACAGCATGTCAATTCCTGAGTAGGGACGGCATATTCAAAATGGTGGCCATGCACACTGCAACCTCACTGTGGGTTAAATAACAGCGGGTTGTCATGTTATGCGAACCACCCCAGTATGTCACTGAATACCATTTGCTGGGGAACATGAGCAGGAGTGTGCGATTGCATTCATTCCTGTTTGTGAGCTTTCCATAAGCATCTGGTTGGCCACTTTAGGAACAGATCTTCTTAAGATGCTTTGAGTGAAGACCAAAAAATGTAATGTGTGAATGTATCCAACATGTGCTTGCAAAAAAAGAAGAAGGGTATCATACAGGTGCACTCATCAAGAAAACTGATTGGCTGTAGCCCTCTGTTGAATGCACATACCAGCCTTCCCTAACCTGGTGCCCTCCAAATGTTTTGGACTTCAACTTTCACCAGCCCCAACCAACATGGCCATTGGGCAGGAATTTTGGGAGTTGTAGTCCAAAACATTTGGAGGGCACCAGGTTGAGGAAGGCTGGTACATACACTCTGGCAAACCAGGCTTTGAGTCGGTGTAATGTATCTGTGATTTCTACTAGTAGAAGCTTAACATTCCTTGTACATCTCTGACTCCTGCCGATGTTGGTTTGATATTGTTGGATACTGTGTCTTATACTGCAGCATGGGAAGTGTTTGCCTAAGGGCCAAGTAACATTACTACTTTGGGGTTTTATTTCAGCCTGTGCTGCTGTGAGATGTCCTTCATGGATCTGAATGTGTGTTTGATAGGCTAGTCAGGAAGTGAACCTGCTGTTATAAGCATAAAACACTGTTGTAAGTTGGATGAATCAATGCAGACTTCCAAATGCATGCCAGTGACTTCTGACATTTTATTGCCACTCTTTTGGAGAATCTTTTTACAGTATCTAGCATGCAAAGATCTGTGTTGGCAATACCTTCTGTACTTGATGTGTCGGATAAAACAGTGCAACCTTCCAATATGGTGTTTTAGCTTGTCACACCCAAACACTATCTAAGATTGTGGTAGTTTAACATCACAGCTCTAGCACGTAATATTGGCTACACACCCACATTTTCCAGATTAGTGAAATATTCAAAAGTGTGTTGTTTAGGATATGACTCTGGAGAAAGTACAGAACAGGTGGGTGGAAATTTTATTGCATGTTTAAAAACTAATTCCTCCTCACAACCCCATACCCTTTAGCCTGGCAAAAGTAACATCAGATAATTCTCCAGATTTTGTTTGGTATTGTGGCATGTATACTAAACTCCTTGCACATACTGCAATCAAAGTTGACATATTGTTAGTCTTCCTTAAATATTAAATGTGGTATTTCAATTTTAGTGGATTAAATTGAATGAATATTCCATATCTCAGCTGAGTGATGACAAGCTGTTAAAAATATTGCAAAAGTAAATGTATTAAATTAAGGATGCAATCATATGCATGTTTAGGGGGAAAAACATCCTACAACTGCCAGTATGCCCCAGGACTTTTTTCTGACTAAACACACATAGGATTGCACCTTAAAACAATTCCCCTCTTTCATAAAACTTATTTAATGCCTATGAAAGCAAAGAGTCTTATTCTGATTCCAAAATACATTCAGGCTGGACATCTAGAAAAAATCCAGGGAATAGTGTTTCATAAATTTGAGGCAGCCACCACTGATAATCCTTCCTTACAAGCTCTTGAAATTCAAACCTGGTGCACAGAAGGTATTGCTAGCAAGGTGCTCATGGATGACGCTAAGATGCATTCAGACCTGCAGTTTTCTGCATGAACTGCTACAATCCACTGCGTCCTGTCATCTGTCACTGTTTATGTTCCACTTTCTGGGGGCTTTGAACTGAAATTTTGTACCTTATTAAAGAGGTATAGGTTTTTGTACAATTGGCCTATTCCACTCTGGCCACTGTCCTGCCCTTTCTCCTCATTTATCAAATCCTGTTTCGGGGAAAAGGACAGAAAGTGAGTTTGCACCACTGCATCCATGTAACCATTTCCCCACCAAGCTGAATGCAGCAAACCAAGTCTATGTCTATTTTTGTAGTCCCAAGCTGCAAAACCGGGAGCTCATTAAACCCCTGACTGGCCACTGACATACGTCACTGCTGGTCTGCATTCAGCTTGAAGGGTACAAGTTGAGCAGGCCTGGCCTAGACAACTTGTTCATTTGGTCTGCTAAATTCTTTTAGCAGAAACAAAACGTATCAAACCATAACTGCATGATCCTGCCCAAATGTTTTTCTCCCTCACTCCCCACTCTTTTTGAGTGGGGAGAGTGCAGCTGCACATATTGTGTTTGCCTTTCAGGGGGCTAAGCCTGCAATTTGAGAAAGAGGAAGGGCGTGTGTATTTTAAACATGCAAGTACCAAGACTGTGAAGGACATATGTAAAATTAAATTATTGGACTATTGGTCTGGAAGCATCATTTGGGATCTGCAGTGTTTAAAGGGTTCTAGTTTTTTTGATGTTGCTCTGAATAACCCAGGAAATTTATGTAATTGTGAATGCTACATTGATGTCTGCCTTCACTTATTTGTCTTCTGTATGCTGTGGATTTCAAATAGCCATACCATTCATTTAGGATTGCTGTCTTTTATAAAATCATGGGTTTGCTATTAAACTGTTAGGCTGCAATCCTATACTCACTTACCTGGAAATAACCCCACTGAACTCAACGGGATATACTTCTGAGTAGACATGTAAAGGATTGTGCTGTTCGGTATGACCATCTCTTAACATGTTTATCCATATTAGCTATTAGTTTATTAGTTTTGCTATCAGCCATATTTTTTCCTTTAGTTGACAGATATCTATGATGTAGAATGTTTGGTTTTTCACAAAAATGACTGAAGGAAGTGTGCAACAAGAAGAAAACAGGGAGTAATAAAATAAATGCAGAACTGCTGGTAACATAAGTACCAACTTATTGCCACGCAACAGACTACAAGGCAAACATAATAGACATACATGCGGTTTAGTTTTTTTTCCCCCCACCCCCTTTTTTAATATACATACATAGATTTGTATATATCCATAACAATGAATACAATTAAACCCAGTCAGGGGTTTAATGAGCTCCCGGTTTTGCAGCTTGGGACTACAAAAATAGACATAGACTTGGTTTGCTGCATTCAGCTTGGTGGGGAAATGGTTACATGGATGCAGTGGTGCAAACTCACTTTCTGTCCTTTTCCCCGAAACAGGATTTGAATACAATACAATGAATAACAATTTCATATATATACATTTGGAATGTATATATATGAAAATACAACTTTCTAGCAATTTTACATGGTCTTCAACAAAAGTGGACCAGATATCCAAATAAGTATCCATTTGAAAGTGGCATCTATGTGCCACCCGTTCAAATATTGAAAGCCTTGTAAGGTCTTCAATCCATTGCATTATAGGAGGTGAGCATTTATCCTTCTAATGATGTAATATCAATTTTTAAGCTGTCAAAAGGGTGTGGAGAATCCATTTGCACTTACCATTCATTAATTTCCAATAAGCAGATAGATAATTTAAAAGAGCATGTACATCAGTGAATATTAAAGATGTTTTCCAGTACAAAAATTTATCCATATGAGAATCTCCTCCCCCAAATAAGAGACTACTGGACATTGCCAAACCATGTAATTAAAAAAAGCAGTAGTTGCACCGCCAGCATTTAACCAAATTAGACAAACCCTTAAAAGATGTTGTGGCATCCAAGAGACATGAAGCAAAAGTGTTTGCTGAACTAGATTCAGCCTAAGATCCACAGAGGTGACAGCTATAGACGCCAACATGGTGATCCATTGATTAGGCAAAGTGGGACAATCCAGTTCCCTATTCCATTCTTGCTTAAAACCCTGTATATTGTATTTATTCACCAATAATAAGTATTTATAGACATGGCTCATTGGTTGCTTTGTCTGGCCAGCCTCGGTAAGTGCTTTCAGTAACACGGAGACTCTGATGCTGTAAAAGCAACAGGGCCAAACCTGGATACTGACAAATGCTGCAATTGCAAGTAGTGCCATTCAGCCATAACTGGCAAATTGTATTTGGCACACAGGATGGAAAATGACAAGAACTCATCGGCACCCACCACATGATCCAAAATAAAAATTGCCTTATTTGTCCATGCCCACCATAAAAACATTTTCTTACCAATTTTTACTTCTGGATTATCCCGTAGAGTCAATTTAGGCTGAGAAAATGGATCAAAGTGTAACTGGTGCGATATTATCCGCCACACATCTCTAACTGTAGAAATTGTGGGAGCAACTCTATCTGTTCTTGTGTGCTTACAACCTAATGCCATCCATTTAGAGAGAGGAATCAGACAAGAAGATTCCACAACTGACCAAGGAAGAAGATCTGATGCAGATGGAAAAGACCAAAATTTAGAGAGAGGAATCAGACAAGAAGATTTCAAAACAGCCCAAGGTGGAAGCTCCGATGGAAATAGGAAAGACCAAAATTCCATACATGAGAGAGGACTTTGCATGCAGTTTTGTATTAAGGAATTAAGCATTTATACAACTTAGAAGACATTGTAGAATATATTTGTCCCTTTTTACAGACACAGAATACTGTTACTGAAAGAGATAAATGACCACCCCGGGCTTCCATCAGTTTAGTGACAAGCCAGACCACATAATCACTTTAAGAAGGTTATTTGATGGTATTTGAAACATAAGCATACTTCTAAGGGGCAAGAGAAATTGGGGGAGGGGGAATTACTAATTAGTGACAAGCAGCTGTTTATATGTAATATTTATTGTCAGTTCTAAGCAAAAGGCAGGAGGCAGGGTTTTTTTCTCTTTTTTTAGCACTGAAGAAGGCCTTATTCTCGAATAATTAGGGAAAGTTTTGGACCTGGTTCATGACAGCTAATATATAACATAATGAGAAATGGATTGACACATCAGTTGCATATATCTGTTTGGTCTGAAATGGTTCCCATCCTTTTCCTTTTGTTTCCAGGATTAACTTAAAGCAGATCTTTTTCCAGCTGTTGCTTTTGTAACTTTGTTTATAGCATATAACTTTCCTGCACTGTCCCAAGTAAAACCATAGGCAACTTATTTTTGAAGCTTTTGTTTATTTCTTTTATTTGCTCTTTTTCTTTCCTTTTGTTCGTTTCTTTGGCTGCCCATGCCCAGTTGAGCCAGTTGATGCCCGCCCAGCTGCAGACAGAGGACTCACCACACGACCAGGTATATAATTTGCATGGCTTTTACCTACCCTTTGTTTGCCCTGCATGTCCATGTTTGGCTTGAGCTGAATGGATCACCTTTTCTTTGTAATATTCCTCTGCTGAGTTCTTGTGTCTTCTCATAGACAAGATTTAGACAGTAGCTTCCTGCCAGTACTTGAACAAAGTCATCTTGCTTAAACATTTCCACCTGACCCATGGACTATTTATCTATATCAAGAATCTGCTGAAGTGAAAAGTGGAGTGGTTTGGATGATTTGTGAACTTGTTTTCTCATTTAGATATAATTTTTTCTCATTTAGATATAATTTTTTCTCATAACTGAACATTAGGCAGTGCCACTGGGCATTCAAAGTATGGGTTGTTTTCTGTGGAATTTCTTTATTTATGAAACACAAGTATTTCATTTTATAAATTTAAAATGTTAAATTCAACAGGCGTATGAGCTTTAGAAAAGAGCCAGGCAAATCAAAACTTTTAATTTAGGGGGGTTTAAAGGTATTTTCCTAGGGGGGAAATTTTAAAGTACCTTATATTCAATCTGAAATGCAAAAATAGTTATTTATCAAATGTCTTCTAACAAATATTATGAATGTGTTAAATTTTATAAGTGTTGTATCTGTATCTAGACCAGCCTTTCCCAACCTGGTGCCCTTCAGATGTTTGGGCTACAACTCCCATCAGCCCTAGCCAGCATGGCCAGTGGTCAGGAATGCTGGGAGCTGTAGTCCAAAACATCTGGAGGGCAACAGGTTGGGGAAGGCTGAGCTAGACAGATCCATGGATATAAAAATTATAGTAGCCATACTGGCTGGTAGAAACACAAGAATCTGCAATGCCCCTATCTAATGTAAAGCAGGGGAGTTAATTAATTTTATACATAATAGAAGTTATAAAGGCTTGTTCACTCTTAAGATATTCTAAAATAGCAAGTCCAGTTGTATATACAGTGCATTTCACCAGACATTTACTTGAGATTGCATTTTGTATGGTATATTGTTAAGACCACGAGCAAAAGAAATGTCACCAGTTGTTTTCCCAGATGTCCGAAGCAACAACAAATAACTATACAACACTGAGCTTAAAATAGGCACTTTCCAAATATTAAATTCCATCTGTCAAAGGACAATCGTTTGCAGTTCTCTACTCAGCATTCTCACATAACTTATCCAACTACACATCTTACCTCTAGTTTGTAGTATACTATAAACCATAACCAGAGCACTCAAAAAGGCTTCATTGAACGTCTCCATTGTAATGGCATAGTTAGGAGGCAAGGAATTTCAGCCTTCTCAGGTCAACAACTGACTTCACATAATTTGCTTTAAAAACAGCTTGTCCTGGTACACGGTTTACCAGTCTCTGCTTTTTCACAGCAACCAATTCCCCAAATTGCATCCATCTAGAATGAAAGCAGCATCTTAGCCTCTCCTTGATAGAGACCCATAAATCAAAGAATACTCGAGATATCTGTTTGTTAACTGATGACACTACTCATGTGAAAACCAAGTGATTCATTACTTCCCATCTAAAATGCAACCTATAGATGACACTGCTTTGGAAGGACAAATCATTCTCACATATATCAAAGACGTGTATTCCTGTCTCTTCCTTTTCCCAAACTGTGTGTGAAGAAAGGGAATGCTGCAACACTTTATGCTCCATACAGTGAAATTTCGTACTGAATCTAGCACAATAAAATGTTTTGCCCGGTAGTGGGCTGCTTTACTATTGAATTTTACTGCCAAAGGTCTCATGTCCTTTGTGAGTATTAATTCCTTATTTCTGGTTTCTTTGTTTTTGTCTTCCAAGCTAGAATCTACCTGCAAGCACATTACAGCTCAGTAACCCTTCGGTAAACCTACAGGAAGTTGCTGCGGAATTTGAAAGCTGGCATTGGAGGGCACAATCCTATCGGGATAGACAGCCGCCTCTGAACTCGGAGGCGACCACCTATCCAATGCAGGGCAGGAGAAGCGCAGGGGGGATTGTCCCCTCTGCACTTTAGCCGCCCTGCATTTGCGGCTAGACAGCTGATTCTGGCTGTCTAGCCACGGGAAGGCAGAGTGGGGGAAGCGGCTGCCAGAATGACACATAGGATGTGTTGTACCAGCATTTCTACCTTCCTCGCCCTGGAACGCCCCATTTTCGCTGCTCTGTGCTCTTCTTCCGAGCACGGAGCACAGGGCTTTTCCAAGCTGCCTGTGAGGCAGCATGGGAGGGGGGGAAGGTTGGTTCTCAGGGAACTGACATATCCTATGGCCATCTAGCTGCTGACTATGGTGGTTCAGCTATTAAATAAGGATGGCAAAATGATAACAGATGACAAAGAAAAGGCAGAGGTGCTCAATTCCTACTTTGGCTCAGTCTTCTCCCAAAACAGGGTCTATGACCCCCCTGGCAAAGGCGAAGTACAGGCTGAAGGGGCAGGATTGCAGCTTGAGATCGACAGGCATATGGTCAAGGAACACCTCATTACTTTGAATGAGTTCAAATTTCCAGGGCCATATGAATGGCACCCTAGAGTAATAAAGGAACTGGCAGAAGAACTCTCAGAACCGCTGTCTATTCTCTTTGAGAAATCATGGAGGACGGGGGAAGTGCCAGATGACTGGAGGAGGGCTAACGTTGTCCCTATCTTCAAAAAGGGTAAAAAGGAGGAACCTGGGAACTACAGACCAGTCAGTCTGACATCAATCCCTGGGAAAATTCTGGAGCAGATCATAAAGCAATCCATCTGGAAGCACCTTGACAACAATGCCATGATTACTCGAAGCCAACATGGATTTGTCAAAAACAAGTCCTGCCAGACAAATCTGATCTCATTTTTTGATCAAGTAACCTCCCTTGTAGACTGTGGGAATGCTGTAGACATCATATACCTCGACTTCAGCAAAGCTTTCGACAAAGTGCCCCATGATATCCTGATGAGCAAACTAGCTCGAAGTGGGCTAGATGAAACAACGATCCGGTGGATCCACAGTTGGCTACAGAATCGGACTCAAAGAGTGCTTATCAATGGGACCTTCTCAAGCTGGGGAGAGGTAACAAGTGGGGTACCGCAGGGCTCAGTCCTGGGCCCAGTGCTCTTCAACGTTTTTATTAATGACTTGGAGGAGGAGGTGCAGGGAATGCTGATCAAATTTGCAGATGACACAAAATTGGGCGGGATAGCTAATACTTTGGAAGACAGAAACAAAATACAAAGTGATCTGGATAGACTGGAGCGCTGGGCAGAAAACAACAGAATGGCATTTAATAGGGACAAATGCCAAGTTCTGCACCTAGGAAAAAGAAACCAAATGCACAGTTACAAGATGGGGGATACATGGCTCAACCACACTACGAGTGAGAAGGATCTTGGAATTGTTGTCGATCACAAGCTGAATATGAGCCAACCATGTGATGTGGCTGCAAAAAAGGCAAATGCTATTTTGGGCTGCATTCATAGAAGCATAGCTTCCAAATCCCGGGAAGTACTAGTTCCCCTCTACTCAGCACTGGTTAGGCCTCATCTGGAGTACTGTGTCCAGTTCTGGGCACCACACTTTAAGAAGGATGCAGACAAACTGGAGAGGGTTCAGAGGAGGGCAACAAAGATGATCAGGGGACTGGAAACAAAGCCCTATGAAGAGAGACTCAAAGAACTGGGCATGTTTAGCCTTGAGAAGAGAAGACTGAGGGGAGATATGATAGCACTCTTCAAGTACTTGAAAGGTTGTCACAGAGAAGAAGGCCAGGATCTCTTCTTGATCATCCCAGAGTGCAGGACACGGAATAATGGGCTCAAGTTACAGGAAGCCAGATTCCGGCTGAACATCAGGAAAAACTTCCTGAGTGTCAGAGCAATACGACAATGGAACCAATTACCTGGGGAGGTGGTGGGCTCTCCCACACTGGAGGCCTTCAAGACGAGGCTGGACAGCCATTTGTCAGGGATGCTCTGACTTGGACTCCTGCACTGAGCAGGGGGTTGGACTCGATGGCCTTGTAGGCCCCTTCCAACCCTACTATTCTATGATTCTATGATTCTATGACTAGCAGCCATAGAATTGCTCCCTAAGTCAGTGAAGTGACACTTCCAGGAGCTAATTATTAAAAATCATTTCAATACTTGCTTCTAAACATGGTCTCAAATCAAAGTCTGGGAACCAGAGTTGCATGTAATTTTACAGGCCTTCACCCCCAAACAGCAAGTTATTTGAAGCTTTTAAAATAAATGTTCTGAAATTGCTCCTGTGTTACTGTTGTTTACTAGTAATAGCAACCTCTTTAATCTACTTTGCCCACATCGTATTATAATATATTCTAGGCAGCAAAAAGCAAAATATGTTAATCTGTCAACGAAAGGACATTTTCCAGCTGCTGTTTGCATTTCAAGGGAAGCCTCCATTGGAAGTAATGGAAGCTTCCCTTGAAATGCAAATAGACTCAGAGGTCATGGAGGCTGGTGGCTCTAAAGGAGCTATCCAAGGTGCTTCTGAATGGTTTTGACTGAATGCCAGAGTGAACATGATTTGGAAGGGAACATTTGCAGTAGATTGATAGGTTCTTGGTTCAAATGCCTGATAGTGTGTCCTAAAACTGAATACCCAGAGACTGGGAGCAAACTGCCAGGAATACTATTAGGAACCCATGCAATTAAAAACTAGAACTGGCAATATTTTCATATATTGCAAAATTCTAGGATAAATGAATTGCAAGTCTCAACCCAGCATTGTGGTTGTTTTGATGTTTGTTTAGATATGTTTGGGGTATCTAAATATTACGGTTAAAACAGAAATGAAAGACAGTATGAATTTTGTTTTCCATTAAACATCCTTTGGCTGATATGTGTATGTAAAGCTGAGACTGCTTTTATGTATTTTTTTAATGTGACAAAATACTAACATTAATTTAAAAACATTAGCTTTAGCTTTAGGGCCCAATCCACAAACGTACAGTCCTGTATTGGCAGAATCCCCCTCCCCAAAGATAATATGCTGACGTTGCACATTGGCAGAAAACTGGATGACCTCAAATGAAAGGCTATTCATTTGTTTGATTTGTTTTATCAGTGGGCCGGTTCAGACATAACAATCCCAGTTTAATAAGCCAGAGTTTATTAAGCCAGGAATGAACCCATGCACTTGCCCCTCACACACCACCTTCAGTGCTTGCATCGTGGTTACTTTAAATGCATTTAATCTTGGTTTTAAATCATGCTTTGGAATTTAAGATTAAGCATAGTGTCCCATTTCAGATTTAACAGGAAATTCTCGTTTAAAGTAACTATGATACAAGCACTGAAGCCAGTACATGCAGGCACGACCCTTGTTTCTGATTTACTAAACCATTGTTTATTAAATTGGGATCATTTCATCTGAACCCCAGTGAAGGACAGGGACAAATCAATTTAGAATGCAATCTTATGTGTTTCTACTTAGAGCAAATTCCCCTGAGTAAAATGGGAAGTCCCGCACACAGCTAAGCTGGTTTCCAGCAAATGCACCAGGATGATCAGCTACCCAATACATTGGCCAGGGACTAAATGATATCAGGGGTTTGTGGCCTTGCCCCTGATGTCATTTGGCCTACGAAGGGCTGGGTGGGTCAGCCAGCACCCCACTGCAATTCTTTTGCCCACCCCTCATGTATAGGGTTGCACCTTTATTGTGCCACTTCAAGTGATGTGCTACCATACCCCATTATATAAATTACTTTGAAGAGGGGGGCAGCAGAACTCTTGAGGGCTAGAGCAGCGTGTCCCTCATAATGCAATGAAGGGAACCCTGGCGCAGGATTAGGGATGAGTTCCGAGGGCATAGTCTGAAGGCACATGAGGCAGCCATCTTGCTGAAGCATGTTTGGGTCTGGTCACTGCTTGGAGGGGAGACCACCTGGGAACCACATGGAGCCACCTTGAGTTCCATGATAGAAGAAAGGTGGCATATAAATGTAATAAATAAAATAAATGAGGTGCAATTTGCACTGACTGTTCTGGAATGTTCTGAGCTATATGATATGAAAAACACCTAATATATTGCAGAACAATTTTAGGAAGGTGTAGTATGTTGTACATTAACATTCGGTTTCCTTGCTGTTGCCCACATTTCAGCAATTTCTCTTTTTTGTGAACCTATGAAACCGTCACCATGCTTATTTGGGTCTTTAAATATGCTGTAAATCCATTTTTCCCTTGTCCACTATTGGAAGGGTATTGCATATCTCTTAAGTTAGTAGCAAAAGAATATCCGTTGCCTGGTATGTTTTTTACTTTCTTTTTTAAGTCAGGTTCTCTTCCATTATCTCACCTTGCACATTTTTCATTAAAGGCTTCCTCATTTGTGAATCTTAATGCCCTTTGACAGTTGTGGTGGAGGGTGTTAATATATCTATTCAAAAGTTAGGACTTATTCAGTTCTTGGCTGTTATTGCATAATATAGGTTCGGGATTAACCAATGTTAAAACAGAAGAGACTTCAGAATTAAAGATGGATGCAGAATATAGACATGATTCAGGATATGAAGTACATCATCAGAAACTGGTGAGTGTACCTCCTTCCTTTGACTTGATACTATGACATTCTCCATAATGGTAGTTAGCAATTTTATTTTATGTTTTGCTAAATTCCTTCATGAAAATGCTTCATGACATAACTTTGGAACTTTGTTTTTAAATTTCTACGATTGTTGAAATCCTTATCCCTAGAATCCAGATTATCTTCCTTTCAGCATGAATAAAATATTTTATACATACTTTTAATGCTCTGGTCATTTTATTTGTGAACTGTTGTAAATCACAAGTCACCTTCTGAAATAATGGCTCGTATATAGAGAATGGCTGGAGAAAAGTGCCAAGGGGAGAGGAAAGCGGCAGGCATGGGGAGGATTCAGCGCACCTCATAGAGCACTTTGCTCTTTAAATTGGTCCCCCCGCCTGCTTTATGTATTGGGAAGACCCAAGTTTAAATAGACAGGTCTGCTGCCATTTCCTCTAGTTTGGCTCAAATGAGCCAGGTCTTCTTGGTCTTTGACAGCGCACAGTCAAACTATGGAATTCGCTTCCCCTAGATGTAGTGATGGCCACCAATTTGGATGGCTTTAAAAGGAGGTTAGACAAATTCCTGGAGGAGAAGGCCATCAATGGCTACTAGGCCTGGTGGCTCTGTGCTACCTCCAGTATCGGAGGCAGTATGCCGATATACACCAGTTGCTGGGAACATGAGCGGGAGGATGCTGCTGCACTCATGTCCTGCTTGTGGGTTTTCCATGGGCCACTGTATGAACAGAATACTGGACTAGATGGACCCTTGACCTGATCCAGCATGGCTCTTCATATGTTCTTATGTCTTAACAGCATAGCTTGGAGGGAGGTTTGAGCCATGACTCATCTCTCCTGCAACTCTCAAGCACTGATCAGTTCACAAGAATAGGAAAGAAAGGAAGGGAATGCAGGAAGCAGAGAATAATGCAGGAGGAGGAAGAGCCTAAAATCCTTCGTTGGGGGAGTCAAAAGAAAAAGCAAATACTGCACCCTAAATGGCAGTTTCTCACACATTCTCCACTCTCTGGCCCATTCCCTTGCTCCACTGGTTCACAGTTGAGGCTGAGAGAATGCCCTCATCCAATTATTTTCTAATTCCCACATCCAGATCAGTTCTTTTTCCTCTGGCTACCCAGTCTGTCATATCAACTAAAGAAGCTGTTCAGCTACTAAGGGCTCAATCCTATGCAGATAGGCAGCCGCCTCCAAACTCAGAGGTGACCGCCTATCCAATGCAGGGCAGGAGAAACACGGAGGGGATTGTTCCCCTCCATGCTTTTCCTGCCATGCATTTTCGGCTAGACAGCTGATTGCGGCTGTCTAGGAGCGGGGGAGGAGGCTGCTGTACGACACGTTGGATCCAGACACTCCCCTTTTCGGCCGCTCCGCACTCCTCTTGCAAGTGCGGAGGACCAGGCTGTTCCATGCTGCCTCAGAGGCAGCGCAGAAGTGGGGGGAGGTCGGTTCTCAGGGAACCGACCTCGGAGCACAGGCTCTGAGGTTGGTTCCCGGATAACAAGATGTCATATGGCCGTCTAGCCACTGTCTAGTGGCCATAGGATTGCTCCCTAAATGTATTTTTAAAAAGTAAAACATACTGTACTAGGGGTTAACTTTTTACTTGTGCAAGAAAATTATATACATATCTGTGGCTGAGTCTGCCTTCTTGTTTCCTCTTTTGCAGAGGGATAACATATAATAAAATATTTAACATTGGTGAATAATGCAACCCTGATATTGAAACTTGATTTTTTTTCTTGGAACATAAAAAAATGGTGCTGAATATTAAAATAAAAGAAAAAAATATACTTCAGTTCTTCGATGCTGGGAATTGAATTCCCAGTACCAGGGGAAAAAATCCAAAATGTGTTAGCTCGAATTTGGGGAACTGTAGCCTGCAAGGCTCGCAAGAATTAAAAACATGTTTATGAATCTCTTCAGGGAGGACTTATTTTGAGGAGGAGGGAAAGACCAACTTTAAAGTATATTTGAGTTTATTCAGTTGTATTTTATTCTCATACACTTTAATTATACAGTAGCATGTATTCAGTGGGGAGGCAAACTTAAAACAGAATTTAATCGTACTGGGCTCTTCATACTGTACTGGTCAATAAAATAATGTTCTGTAATTCAAACAAAATTGCCTTTGTGCAGTTTAAAAAATAAACAATCCTTTTGAAGGCACAGTATTAACTTGTGCTTTTGTTTCTGTTCTACACCAGTTTTTTTTTTCATATTGTAGTTCCATTCAGGAAGAATTAGGAAATATCTTATATCAGGTTTTAGGGGGTATCTTATATCAGGTTTTATTTTTTTCATTCTTGAAGACCTCCAACCTACTGAATGCAACTTGAAAGTAGACTTTTCACACTCTCCTTTATAATGGCTTTGATCCAGGATCTGCCTTCCGTGGATGGAAGGGCTCTGCTCACAGAAGGCACCTCCATGCAAGTTTGGGGGATCCTTCCCTCACTCTATAGCTTCCCCCATTCAGCAGGGTTCCCTATGTAGCATTTGGGGGGAGGGGCTGATGTGAGGAGGAGGGGGAGGAGGACTTGAGGGGCTGATGTGAGGAGGAGGGGGCCAGGAGGTTTACTTCTGCCAGCCCAGTTGCACATGCCTGAATCTGGATCCAGCCCAATATCTAGAAGAGCTATCCAAAAAATTGAAATCCATAGAATTCATACATCATTTAGGCAGCAGTATAGCAATAAGAAGGTGATCTGTTCTGAAATGACATTTGTTTTCTATTGGCACATGGTGGTTGGAATGGAGAATATTTTCCTTTTTATGTTGAAATGAACTTAACTTCTGATACATTTCACGGGTTTTGTATATTAGCACAGGTTTTGTAGGTTCAAATGTTGTTGAACCAATTGAAAACAGTGATCACAGTGCTATCAGATTTAATATATATTTAAGTGGAAAATTGCTCAGGAAGTCCAACACAGTCACATTTGACTTCAAAAGAGGAAACTTATCTAAAATGAGGGAACTGGTGAAACGGAAGCTAAAAGGGGGAGTCAGAAGGATTAAATCCCTTCAAAATGCTTGGGGATTACGCAAAACCACAATAATAGAAGACCAGCTAAAATATATACCACAGGTTAGGAAAGGTAGCACCAAGTCCAAGAGGTCACCCGCATGGTTAACGAGCAGTGTTCAGGGAGCTATTAGAGAAAAGAGAGCTTCTTTCAGAAAATGGAAGTCTTGTCCAAGTGAGGAAAACAAAAGGGAGCACAAGCGTGCACAAAGACGATGCAAGCAGACAATAAGAGATGCAAAAAAGCATTTTGAAGAGCATATCTCTTAATAACAGCAAGGCCAACAAATAAAGAATTATTTAAATACATCAGAAGCAGAAAACCAGCTAGGGAGGCAGTTGGACCATTAGATGACAATGGAGTTTTAAAGAAGTACTGAAAGTGGATAAGGAGATTGCAGAGGAGCTGAATGAATTATTTTCATCTGTCTTCACTGCAGAAGATATAGGATAGATACCTTTCCCTGAACTGATGTTTTCAGAAAGGGAGTCTGAGGAACAGAAGCAAATAGTGGTGACAAAAGATGAAGTTCTCAACCTTATTGATAAATTGAAAGCAAATAAATCACCAGACCCAGATGGTATCCATCCTAGAGTTCTCAAAGAAGTCAAATATGAAATTGCTGATCTTCTAACCAAAATATGCAACATGTCTCTAAGTTCAGCCTTCTATACCAGAGGACTGGAAGATGGCCAGTGTAACACCAATTTTCAAAAAGGGATCCAGGGCGGATCTGGGAAATTACAGGCTGGTTAGCTTAACATCTGTTCCGGGTAAATTGGTTGAAGGCATTATTAAAGATAAAATTAGTAAGCATATAGAAGGACAAGCCCTGCTGAAAAAGAATCAACACAGCTTCTGCAACGGTAAGTCCTGTCTCACTAACCTTTTAGAGTTCTTTGAGAGTGTCAATAAACATGTAGACAGGGGTGATCTGGTAGACATTGTTTACTTGGACTTCCAAAAGGCTTTTGACAAAGTCCCTCACCAAAAACTCCTGAGCAAACTTAGCAGTCATGGAGGAAGAGGATACGTCCTCTTATGGATCAGTAACTGGTTAAAGAACAGAAAGCAGAGAGTAAATGGTAAATTCTCCCAATGGAGGGAAGTGAATAGTGGGGTCCCACAGGGATCTGTATTAGGACCAATGCTTTTCAACCTGCTCATAAATGATCTGGAATGCAGAGTGAGCATTGAAGTGGTCAAGATTGCAGATGACACCAAATTATTTAGGGTGGTTAAAACAAAAAGGGATTGTGAAGAGCTCCAAAAGGATCTCTCCAAACTGGGAGAATGGGCATCTAAATAGCAAATGCAGTTCAATGTAAGCAAGTGTAAAGTGATGCACATTACGGCAAAAAATCCCAACTTCAAGTCTAGCCTGATGTGATCTGAGCTAGCGGTGACTACCCAGGAAAGAGATCTTGGATTTGTGGTGGACAGCTCAATGAAAATGTCAATCCAGTGTGCAGCCACTGTAAAAAAAGTCAAACTCCATGTTAGGCATAATTAGAAAAGGGATTGAGAATAAAACTGCCAACATCATACTATCCCTTGACAAATCTATGGTGCAACCACACTTGGAATGCTGTGTAAAGTTCTGGTCACCACACCTAAAAAAAGATATTGTAGAGCTGGAAAAGGTGCAGAAAAGGGTAACTAAAATGATCAAGGGGCTGGAGCATCTCCCCTATGAGAGAAGGTTACAACAGCTGGGATTGTTTAGCTTGGAAAAAAGGAGAGTAAGGGGAGACATGATTGAAGTCTACAAAATTATGCATGGTGTGAAGAATGTGAATAGGGAGACATATTTCTCCCTCTCTCAAAATACTAGAACTCGGGGTCATCCTGTGAAGTTGGTTGGTGGGAGATTCAGGACAGATAAAAGGAAGTACTTCTTCACACAGCACAGAGTTAAACTATGGAATTTGCTACCACAGGAAGTAGTTATGGCTACCAGTTTGGATGGCTTTAAAAGCGGGTTAGACAAATTCCTGGAGGAAAAGGCTATGAATGGCTACTCGTCTTGATGGCTATGTGCTTCCTCCAGTACCAGAGGCAGTGAGCCTATGTACATCAGTTGCTGCAGAACATGGGTGAGAGGGTGCTGTTGCGCTCATGCCCTGTTTGTGGGTCCTTGGTCAACAGCTGGTTAGCCACTGTGTGAACAGAATGCTGGACTAGATGGACCCTTGGTCTGATCCAGCATGGCTCTTCCTATATCCCCCCAAAGCCATGAAGCTCACTGGCAGCTTGGGCTGGTCACGACCTCCTGGCCTAACCTACCTCGCAAGGTCATTGTAAGGATAAAAGGGGGAGAACCAGGTATGCTGCCTTAAGCTCCTTGGACAAAAGGTGGCATGTAAATGTAGTAAATAATAATAATAAAAATGTGCATAGATTACTGTAAATGCTAATTAAATATAATTAACTTACATATTTTAAATGTGAAAACACCATACATTTAATCGTCGTTATATTATACAATATATCTGTTGACACCTCCATTATATTATTGTTTCATTTTATATTTCCCATTTCTATTTTTCATATTCAATATTTATTAAATTAATATTCCTGCAGGAGATTTCAGAGTAGAAAGAGCTTCACTGTTCATACTTCCTTACATAAACATCATGCACTATACGTTAACTTTAAAAAACATGGTTATATCACTAAATCTTCCAATATATTATATAAAAATAGAAAAAATACAAAAGTTACTGTGTTGTTACCCAAAATATCATAAGAAAAAAATGAATGTGTTAGTTGTGTACTGTATAGCCATAACTAGGAAGACTTCACAGCATTCTTATCTTTTTATGTGAAGGATGTAGCACAGTGCATGATATTCCAGATCATGACTAGAGCTTGGATTCTAACTTCCTTTCCACAAACTGAAGAGAGTTCCATTCATAGAACACACTTCCTTCTGCAGCCTGCTATGCCCCCCGAAAATCTACTCCTGTGGGTTGGGGGACCCTCTGGAACAAAATGGCATGTAGCACAATGAGGCTGCTGCAGGAAGTGGGGAACTGGCAAAATAAACTCTGAAAGCATTAGATTTTGACTGAAGCCTAGGTCTTGTATGTTCTTGTATATCCTTTGCAAGGTGCCTGTTTTACATTTCAGTACATGAGCCTGTCATAGCCTTAAAAGGTTATAAGTCCTTGGAACTAATTTTCCATGTAATCACTATCTTAGGTACCTGTGGTTTAGGTATGCCAAGTCACTCCTGAGAAACCTTTGGTTTGTAGAGTGAAATGTTGTTAATTTGGAAATTTGCAAAATGCATTGGAAACAATGGACCTTAATTTCTCTAATTCTGTAACTAATTTGTAACCATTATTTTTTATTCTTAGGTATTCTTTGCTGAGGATGTAGGTTCGAACAAAGGAGCCATAATTGGACTAATGGTGGGAGGTGTTGTCATTGCAACAGTGATTGTCATTACTTTGGTGATGCTAAAGAAGAAACAATATACATCTATCCATCATGGTGTAGTGGAGGTGAGTGATAGTTATGTATATTTATTATTTCATAAGAGATAGAAGCAGACTATGACAAACAATGCTGTGTCAGTCTGTGTAGCATCAACTAATTTGATAAGTGACGTTAACTGCCTACCCAGTCTTCAGCCAAGATCTGGTTTTCCAACAGCAGCACTGTTTCTTTGTTACAGGAAAGTTGGAGATAATACAATGAGTCTGATTTCAAATTGTAAATGCAAACTATGTTCTCCATTCTAGGACTATAATTAAGGAGGGTAATTTCTCCAGGCAATTCCCCTTAGATGTACAGGGATTTTGTGGAGAACTGTATTGTGTAAAGCACTACTCCACAAAAACACTTGTGCTGTGATTTCCACTGTCATGGGACATTTCTCCATGCAGTCCTTGAACCCAGGGGACAGCCGAGATCATGTGTCTCTAAGAACTGAGATAAGTAAAATGTTAATGTTTTTTGTAGACACAAATACGAAGGGATGCTTAACTAGAAATAGTTCAGGCAGTTAACTGGTAGACCCAAACACCAGCTTTATCAAATGAGTTGTAAGCAGAATGTAACTGATTCATACCAAGGGGGAGCCACTCACTTTCCCCTGCCCTCCAGCTGATCAGGGCAAAGAACAGATCACTGTTTCTTGCCAGTTATAGTTGTGAACCCTTTAATCTCACACACATGCCCCTATCCCCAGTGATTCCAATGCAGAGATTGCCGCTAATAGCAGCGAGGAAACAGCTCTCTGGCTCTGGATTGCTGAATGGGAGAGGCTTTAACGTCAGCGATCCCATCCCGTGGTCTCAGCAGGCAGAGTGGTTTCCTACATGCTGAGATGTGGGTGTGTGGGGAAAAGTGTGTGTGTGTGTGTGTGTGTCTAGCCCCTGGCCCACCTCCCGGCAATGCAGGTGTCTAATTCACTATTTCACATGTCTGCCTACCTATCATTCCAGCTGTGCTGATGTAAGACCTTCATGTTCTGCTAAAGCCTGCTTCTACTCTTAGCACTGCACAGTAGTCCGCTGTTCACCATGTTAGCATGCTTCAGGGGCGTTTGTCTTTTTTTATTACCTAGTTGTCATTTCAGTGCATTTGAATTCAAGCTTGTTCCACCTCAAAGGGAACAAGCACCATAAATGCGCTAGTGGGGAGCTGCCCATGTCAGAACTTGACTGTGGTCTCCCTTCTGCCTGCCTCAGGTGGATGCTGCAGTGACGCCAGAGGAACGCCACCTTTCTAAGATGCAACAGAATGGCTATGAAAATCCAACCTACAAGTTCTTTGAACAGATGCAGAACTAGAACACCACAGCAGCCTCATGAGTTGGACAGCAAAATGAATGCTTCACTGCCCATTGGTGTTCAGTTAGAGAATAATGTGGAAACAAGCAAACAAACAAAAACACTTTGTTTTATTATTTACTCATTATCGCCTTTTGACAGCTGTGCTGTAACACAAGTAGATGCCTGAACTTGAATTATAAAATCAGTAATGTCTTCTCTCTCTTTACATTTCAGTCTTTACACTACATTATTAATGAATGTTTTTGTGTACTGTAAAGTTTAGCTGTACGGAACTAGTGCATGAATAGATTCTTTCCCAATTATTTATCATATAGCTCCTTTAGCCAGTTGTATATTATTCTTGTGATTTGTGACAAAAAAAGAAAAAAGAAATTAAGTCCTAATTGAAATATGCTTTAAGAAATTGATGGGGGATGCTTTCTGTGTATGTGGGGTTGAGCTGCTTCTCTTTGCTGAGTTTTCCTTTTTCTGATCACTATGCATTTTAAAGTCAAGATGATTTTTTTTAGAAAAGTATTCCAGATGAGTTGAGATTATTTTCCTCTGCAGTTGCATTTTATTGTACAGATTGTTGCTTCTGCTGTACTAGTGATGTAGAAATCATGGGAATACATGTTTGTTTCTTTGTGCCTGTTTTATGTGCACACCTTAGGCATTAAGGGGGTAAACTTTTTTTCCATGTATCTTTTCATCTTTAAAAAAAGAATCCCTGTTAATTGTGAGCACTTTTATAGGGGTGGGGGTGGGGAAAGTGCCTGCTGGTTGAAAAATTAATGGGGATCCTACAAACGTTTCTGCAGGATGATTGTACAGTATCATTGCTTATGAACTGATAGCTTTCTACACTGTGTTACATAAATAAATTACCAATAAAACCATTGGGCAAGAGTTTTATTTGGATGGAGAAATAAGTATTTTGAAGGTGACTTTATCAGTTACCATCAAATGTTCACACTTAGGGGTTGGGTAGGTATTTTTGTCCCCAAGCAGACATGGATCACAGAATCCTCATTTTGAATATAGTGAAACAAAATGTCAGTGGGAGAGAGGGGTGTTTGCTTGGGTATGCCTTCCCTCAAAAATGTTTCTTTTTTCAGTTTGTATAATAGTGTTTTAATGTAAATAAATACATTCCTGGAGGAGTTCCATTGTAGTGGTGTTATTCTGTAACAGCTATCCTGAGTTGCCTGTTTGATTGGTTGTACACATCGTTACAGAATGAATACTCCACTCTCTCTGGTAAGCATAGAAAGCAGGAAGCTGTTCCCCAAAGAGCAATTTTCTAGTAGCACTTGCTTGCTAACTGTGGGAGCCTCCTTCCCCGCTCAGCCCTCCCGCCGCTAGATAGCCGCAATTGGCTGTGTACCTGAATATGCAGGGCAGGAGGAGCACGGAGGGAACGATCCCCTCTGTGCTTCTCCTGCCCTGCATTGGATAGGTGGTCGCCTCCGAGTTCAGGGGCAGCCACCTATCCCGATAGGATTACACCCTTGGTGCCCCACTGAAGTTGGAAAAGCAATCATCTATTCTGCTATTTTCTGCTGCTCTCTGTTGCTCTGTTTTTAAAGCCTAAAAATTAATTCTGGGCCAGCAATAAGGGGCATTGGAGGAAAGAGGAGGTTGGCCCTTCAAATGGCAAGTCAGAAGCTCTTCTCCTGCAAATCAGTCTTTGTAAGTAACCTAGGAAGGTTTGGACTGTAGCAGCATGTGCAATTCTGGTGATTGCAAGGTGGGGGGGGGCTTTCCGTCAAGAAGTTCCCCTCCTCGCTACTGCTGCCACTGTTACTGTTCACTGCTACTGTTCCAATTTTCTACCTTTTGTGACAGTGATGATATACAAACTGGCGACTTAGGAAAGCCCCAGCTTAGGCAATCATTATTCCCACTCCTCTGCCCATGGGCATGCACAGTAGTTGTTGCCTATCTCACACTGTCATTTTATTTCTGCCTTGTGTACACAGCAAAATATGTAGTCTGGTACAGATCCTGGCTTCTGAAATCCCTTCTTAATTTTTAAAAAGCTTTTCTGGGGGGAAAAACAAACATTGAAAAAGTCTGGAAAGTGATTACTGAATCCAAATGACTTTAAGCAGGAAGGTCATCTGCGCCTTCCTCCTTACCCACTAGACTACAATTGTTGTTATTCAGTCGTGTCCAACTCTTCGTGACCCCATGGACTATAGCACGCCAGGCCTTCCTGTCCTGCGCTGTCTCCCAGAGTGTGCTCAAGTTCATATTCATTGCATCGGTGATGCTATCTAGCCATCTCATCCTCTGCCGTCCCCTTCTCCTTTTGCCTTCAATCTTTCCCAGCATCAGGGTCTTTTCCAGGGAGTTTTCTCTTCGCATTAGGTGGCCAAAATATTTAAGCATCAGCTTCAGTGGCTGTCCTTCCAATGAGCAGTCAGAGTTGATTTCCTTTAGGATGGACTGATTTGACCTCCTTGCAGTCCAGGGGACTCGTAAGAGTCTTCTCCAGCACCACAGTTCGAAAGCATCAATTCTTCGGCGCTCAGCCTTCCTTATAGTCCAGCTCTCACAGCCATACGTTGCTACTGGGAAAACCATAGCTTTGATTATACGAATCTTTGTTGGCAAGGTGATGTCTCTGCTTCTTACTATGCTGTCTAGGTTTGCCATAGCTTTCCTCCCAAGGAGCAAGCATCTTTTATTTTCATGACTACAGTCACTGTCTGCGGTGATCTTGGAGGCCAAGAAAATAAAATCTGTCACAGCTTCCATTTCTTCCCCTTCTATATTCCAGGAAGTGATGGGGCCACATGCCATGATCTTAGTTTTTGTAATGTTGAGTTTCAAACCAGCTTTTGCACTCTCCACTTTCACCCTCAACAAGAGGCTCTTGAGATCCTCTTCGCTTTCTGCCATTAGGGTGGTATCGTCTACGTATCTGAGGTTGTTGATAATTCTCCCGGCAATCTTAATTCTGACCTGTGATTCATCCAACCCGGCGTTTCTCATGATGTACTCTGCATATAAGTTAAACAAGCATGGCGACAATATACAGCCTTATACTCCTTTCCCAATTTTGAACCAATCGGTTGTTCCATGTCCGGTTCTTACTGTTGCTTCTTGTCCCTCGTACAGGTTTTTCAGGAGACAGGTAAGGTGGTCTGGTACTCCCATCTCTTTAAGCATTTGCCAGAGTTTGTTGTGATCCACACAATCAAAGGCTTTAGCATAGTCAATGAAGTAGAAATAGCCGTTTTTCTGGAATTCTCTTGCTTTCTTCGTGATCCAGCGAATGTTGGCGATTTGATCTCTAGTTCCTCTGCCTCTTCGAAACCCAGCTTGTACTTCCGGTAGTTCTCGGTTCACATGCTGCTGAAGCCTAGCTTGTAGATTTTGAGCATCACCTTGCTGGCATATGAAATGAGCGCAATTGTACGGTAGTTTGAACACTCTTTGGCATTGCCCTTCTTTGGAACTGGAATGTAAACTGACCTTTTCCAGTCTTGTGGCCACTGTTGAGTGTTCCAAATTTGTTGGCATATTGAGTGCAGCACTTTAACAGCACCATCTTTTAGGATTTTAAATAGCTCAGCTGGAATACTGTCATCTCCGCTAGCTTTGTTGTTAGTAATGCTTCCTAAGGCCCACTTGACTTCACTCTCTAGGATGTCCGGTTCAAGTTTAGTGACCGCACTATCATGGCTATCAGGGACATTAAGACAATCCCTTTTCTCAAATGCCCCTTTTTGCCACTCCAGCAATTTCAGGCATGCCTCATCGGCTTCCAAAGGTTTAGTACCTCCTTCAAAGGCTAAATGTTATACCAAATTCGCTTTGAAGCAGCCACAGGAGCAATATAAAGATAGGGATAATGACAAAATATCTACAAGGCTAATTTCTGTCCAAGATTCTGAAAGGCTTATGGTGGAAATAAGGCATGCCAGCAAAGGAGTTGTTTCTAGCCAACCAGCCACTTGGTTGCCTTCATTCTTGGCACTAACAGTGGCTATGGCTGTCAACATGCCTGAAAACACACACACAAGAACCCATGTAGGATATGACTCAACCTGAACCAATTCTCTAGTGATTGGAGAGTTTCTCCCAGATGCCTCAGAAGCCATGTTCAGCTCCATCTGGAATGTTCAGGTCTATGTCTGAGAGAAACTGCTCACTTCATTTCCAGCTTGTCCCACTTCACTTCATTATCCTGAGAGCACTGTCTCCATTCCACCATAATTCCCATCACAGACTATCTGTACTATCCTTCCGGGGATCAGACTGAAGGTCACCTTGATAGATGGAATCATAAATGAGCATTTACAACACAAAGACATTCTCTGTCCTAAGTGGACAAACTGCCCCTAGTTACTGAGCAGACAGAGATTATTAAAAAGGAGGATGGTATCGCTATTCCCAAAGTCCTAGATCGCCTTGCAGGGAAATTTGGTCAAACCATGAGACAGAGATTAGAAAACATGTATAGGGTGCAAGAACAGGGATATGCCTTCCTTTTCTAACACCCATCTACACACTGGTGAACTAGCAGTAAAACAATTACATTACTTCTGATAACATACTGGTCAGATGATGGTTTGCAAAAAGAAGTGCTCAGGTATTTTGTGTAAATAATGAAAACTAATAAACTCAATTTCATAGAAAACAGTGCAATCCTATGCATGTTTCCTGAGAAGTAAGCCCCATTGTGTTCAAAGGGACTTACTTTTTTTTGTTAAGTGTAGACAGGATTGCAGATTAAGTGTATAAAGTGAGACTAATTTACACCTGCCAATATCTCAGAGATTATTATAAAATAAGTATTCTAATTAACTATAGCCAACTCTCTTAATTCTGTCACAAACATTATAATGGAACTTTATATTTGCAGCATGTGGTACAAAGGATGGAACATATCCAGTTCTACCTGGTGAGGGAAATAATCCCATACAGGTTGAACTTCCAAGTCACTACAGGCTTCTCCACATGGGGCTTTTATCCTGCGATTGAGATTGGTTACTCATGGAAGTTTGCAGGTCCTTTACATGATGTCATCAACCGCCAGGGCATCACCCATGCTAAATGACCTTTATCCCATTTTTTAAAAGATTGGGGATAACGAGCTATCAAATTACAGCACATTGAGTTTCCTCATGAAACGAGGAAGCAGCGCAATAGGAAAAGCTAGACCACAGTGCCACCTGGTAGCTGTATAATGAAACATATAGAACATGCAGATAAAGGGGGAAAGGAGGAAGGGAAGCACATATAAAGGGAGCCTGTCATGATCCTGCATTTAAAACGGAAGCAGAAAGCCCTTGTAAAGTTGTGGGATATTAGTCTGGTGTAGAAATGCTCTACATCCCAACAATTTCCAGAGGGTAACCATGTTAGTCTATTGCAGGAAAAACAACAGAGTCTTGTGGCACTTAAAGACTAACAAATTTGTTCTGGCCTAAACTATCGTGAGTTACTGCCAACTTCATCAAATGCATCCCAATGAGAGTGTTCCTTTCCCTGTGCCCTATTCCCTTGCACAAAGGTTACTCATCTATTTGCTGTTTCCATTACTGCCACTAGGAGTAGCTCTTCAGGTAACCATCTCCTTTTCCAGGCTGTCTGCCTCAATGGCCACCCCCTGGTTTTCTCTCTCCAATATAGCTAGGGCAATATACCAGCCAAGCTTAGCATAATTATAAAGAGGCACTAACAAAAGGCCTTCTTCCCTAGTGCCTAATTTTATAGCCTAGCTTCAAAAAGGTATATTCAAGTTAGCAAAGAACAAAAACTAAACAGATTGGCCTTTTTTTTTTTTTTTAAGAGGAAATTTATTTTTTACTGAGTACATGATTATGTCAAAACACAATTGAAGGAACATAAACCTAATTTATAGCATCTGAGCAAAAGATGATATAATTATGTAGTCCTTACTGCTGTTTTTCTCCCAGTGATGATTAGGCACAGTATCATTACTATGAGTTACAGACGCCACCTCTTCTTTGAGAAACATGTCCATGAACGGGATATAGAGGGTATGCCTTTCCCTTCTCCTTCCAGACCAAGCTGATCTCTTCTGGGGTGTGCATGAGACTCAAACAAAATATTACTTTGAAGACATAGCGTACAGCTACATCTGTTCTTTCTCCTTACTCAAAAATAAGCATGGAGGACCCAATCTGGATCAGGATCCTAGCATGGGGCAAGTGTGTGTGGGGGTGCTTTAATCCTTTACACCCAGCTGTGGTCTTGATCTGAATCAGGCCCCACAGCTGCAATGTTCATAGACCCCCTCCCCAGCCTTAGAATCTGTCCCCTAAAAAGGCTTATCTTCCCATTTAAAGTCTTACCATGGACCTCAATGTTTCCCAATGAACTTCTGGAGTGATCCTTAGCCCCTCTCAGGTAGAGCCAAAGGAATAACAAAAGGATGAATCTACTTATATAGATTTTCGCAATCTCTGCTCCGGCTGCAATGATGTGACATAAGCAAATCTAACACAGGTTGCTTCAAGCTAGCCCCTGAGCATACAGAGAGTGCTAAACAAACATTTAACAATAAGAATATTTTCTTAGGATGAATCTATACATCGCAGGTTTACCGTTCTCATACTGCAGAGTTAACTATTGGTGCCCATTGGTGTCATGTGCACCTATAGTTATCATTGCAGTATAATAATGATAAAACTGCTATGTGTAGATTTAGCCTTAGCATGTTCCAAAGAACGTTTTCCTTTTTAGGGTCAACAAGAAAAGTTTTTAAGCACCCCTATTTGAAGAGAATATGTTAAAATATAATAGACTGTTTTTTAGATCAAAATAAGACCCATTTAGTCCAGTAGTTTTGTTGCCCAAAGTGCTTGGATAGATGCCTCTGTAAGCTCAAAAGGAGGACATGATATTCATTACATCGCTGGATAGTGACAATTCGTTAGTTGGAACACAACTGATCGACTTGAATATTCAGGGCATTTCAGCTCCAAAGAAAGCATTTTTTTTTCCTGTTTCAGATATACTCCAGCAGGCATATTGTTGGTTTTAGCTGCTGAAATTAATCTTGCAGTAGTGTAGTTACAATTCAGAATAGAAGCAGTAAGTGCTTTTACACATTTATGGCGCAATCTGAAAACCTGTTAGTATTCGTTTTTGTTCAGTGAGATTATTTTGTGAATCTCATACACCTTTACTAAAGCATAAATTAATGTATAAAAATTGCAGCCAATAAAAGAAACTCCCTCTCTTTTTCCTCCCCTGCCGCCTTAAAAAGCACTTGGGCATCACACATGCAATCCTCTGAATGATGTTACCAGGCAACAACAAAGTACCGTGTTATATAGGGTTAGACCATGGAGCCCAAAGGAGTACTTCAGGAGTACGTATAACTGCAGGCAACTTTTGAGAAGAAAATTACATGCAATTGTTCAAAACACCTAAGAAAGCTGTTCACACATTTTCTCCATATTGCCTCTTTTCTTTGGCTCTCATGTAAAAAGAGTGGATACTTCTCTCTCTGCGAGTATGCTTTTCTAGTGTCACTGGCTACTAGACTGGTTGCAGTGACAAATTGTTATTCTTCCACTTAATACTTCTCTCATACATGCATGGTTGGCACCAGTCCAGAGAGGTGGATTTTTTTAATATGCTGCCTACGTGTTTGTGTCATTTCATTTAAATGTATACAAAACTGCCTGCTGGCCAGCATTGTGAACTATATATGTGTTATATACGCACACATACACTTCAAAAAAGAAACAACAGTCATTTTTTATTCTTGACCTTTCAAGATTGGATTGGAGTTACTGATCATTTGTTTATGCAAACTGAATCTGGCCCCTTTGCTGTCCTACACACGAGGGGGGAGAGGGAAGGATAAGCCTGGATTAGACTTGTCAGATCTCTAAACTGGTGACTGGAGCTCTGCCAACCATCTTTTGGGCAGGTAAGCACACTCATTAAAACACATAGAGAACCCACTGCTGTAGCTCAGAAGCAAGCAGGGCAGGGTCTTGAAAATACAGATTTGGTAGATCATATCTTTCTCTTGGTGACTAGTTTGTCATAACTCCAGACATGCTTCATAAGTCTCAAAATAGGTAGCTACTTCTCTAATGTGACTGTTTAAATTCCTTTTCAAGAGACATGTCTTCTATCACATTTGATCTAAGATACTAGAGCCAAGGTGGGGAACATATAGGCCCTCCAGATGTTGAACTGCAATTCCCATCAGCCCTAGCCAGCATAGTCAGTGGTGAGAGATTGTGGAAGTTGCAGTTCAACATCTGGAGAGCGAGACGTTCCCCATCCCTGTACTAGAAAGTATTTACTACCTCAAGAGACCATAGCTCAGTGGTGGAATGCATGCTTGCATGCAAATGGTCCCAGGTTCAATTTCTGATATCTCCAGTTTAAAAAATGATCAAGTAGCAGGTGATGTGAAACACTGCTGTCAGTCAGAACAGAAAGAATAAGGAGCATTCAAATGCAAGGATAGCCTTAAGATTTTGTAAGTAGTTCTGCTTGTGAGAAATGGGTACATGCAGCGTCACCACCAGTAAGAACAATGTTGATAGCAAGGCAGCCATTGCAAGAACACAACTTTCTTAACTGTAAAGCTATCAGCCTGGGATCTACTGAGCAATACAGTCCTGTCCATACTGGTAAGGTGTATGGTAAGCTGGGTCCAGGAGGTTGCAGATTCCTTCTTGAGAGGGGGAGTGGTGCTGGCCTCTTTAAAAGAGGCGGTAATTACTCCTGAAAAAGTCTAACCTGGACCCAGAGGATGTTAACAACTATAGGCTAACATCCCCTTCCTGAGCAAGGTGCTTAAGCAGGTGATTTCAGGGCAATTCCAGGCACTCTTGAATTAAATGGATTATCTAGATCCATTTCAACTGCGCATCAGGCCTGGTTACGGAATGGAAACTGCCTTGGTTGCCCTGTGGGATGACCTTTGCCAGGAGAGGGACAGTGCGACCCTGCTGATTCTCTTGAACCTCTCAGCGGCTTTCGATACCATTGGCCATGGCATCTTTCTGGATAGGTTGTTTGGGCTGGGAATTGGAGGCACTGTGCTGCAATGGTTCCGCTCCTACTTGGATGGCCAATTCCAGAAGGTGGTGCTGGAGGATTATTGCTTTCTGCCTTGACAACTATGCTATGAGGTTCCACAGGGCTCTATTTTATCCCCTATGCTGTTCAACATCTACATGAAACTGCTGGAGGAGGTTATCCGGAGGTATGAGTTGAGGTGGCATCAATACACAGATGACACCCAACTCTACCTCTCTTTTTCGCACATCCAGGTGAGGCAGTGGCTGTTCTGAATCAGAGCCTGGGCACAGTAATGGACTGGATGAGGGGCAATAAACTGAGACTCAATCCAGACAACACAAGGAACTGTTAGTGGGTGGTTTGTCTGCCTGGCTAGGTGATATTCAACCTGTTCTGGAGGGGGTTGTATGCCCCCTAAAGGATCAGTAGGTTTGTAGTTTGGGGGATGCTGTTGGATCCAGAACTGTCACTTGAGGCACAGATGGATTCGGTAGCGCAGAGCACCTTTTATCAGCTTAGGGTGATATATTAACTATGTCCTTATCTGAACAGAGATAGTCTAGCTACAGTTATCCATGCTCTGATAACCTCTCGCCTGGATTACTGCAATGCATTATATGTGGGGCTGCCTTTGAAAATCTGGAAACTTCAGCTTGCCCAAAACAGGGCAGTGAGGTTGTTAACAGGGTCTGGCCAATGTGACCATATCATACCAGTACTTTTCCAGCTGAACTGCCTGCCAATCCATGTCTGGGCCTGATTCAAACTGTTGGTATTAATATTTAAAGCCCTAAATGGCTTGGGGCCAGGTTATCTGGAGGATCATCTTGTCCCATATGTACTGGCCTGAACCCTAAGCTCATCTTCAGGAGTCCTTCTCCAGGAGCCGCTGCCAAAGGAAGTGAGGTGGATGGCTACCAAGGAGAGGACCTTTTCTGTTGTGGAACCCCAGCTGTGGAATGAGCTCCCTAGCAAGGTTCGTCTGGCACCTATATTGTGCTCTTTCCGGTGCCAGGTAAAGAGCTTTTTTTTTCCCAGCATTTTAGCATTCTGGTCTTTTAGCTTTGCTGTTTTAAATCTGTTACTGTATTTTAAATCTCTGCACTGCTGCTAGGTTTTATTCTGGTTGTATTTTTATACTGTAGTTTTAAGTGTTTCTACTTTGTATTGTTTTTATGTTGTACTTGGTGCTTTTAATTTTTGTGAACTGCCCAGAGATCTTTGACTATTCAGTGGTATAGAAATATAATAAATGAATGAATGAATGAATGAATGAATGAATGTCTACTAGAAGAGAAGGAGAAGCTCTGGGGTCACAACTGATCTTCTCAAGTACCTTGTAGAGGTCTGTTCTGCAGTCAGTGTCAATGGAAATGAGGCAGGATACCTTACATTGTTGGGAGAGAGGAATAATAGTAGGAATGTACAAATCGCATCCTGATACCTATGTGCTAAACATGAACACAGTACATTCCAGTATCTATTTGTCAGAGTCAAATATGAATACTATTGAGGCATTATTTATATACAGCTATCTGTATAATTGTTATTTATTATTTATTTGGTTTATACCCTGCCTTTCAACCAAGGAGATGGTGCTCAAGGCGGCTAGCAATAACAACCAAAATTTAAAATGAAACTTAGTTAAAACAATTATAAAACGAATACATTAAAAACACAATTAAAAAACACAATAAAAGAATATCTGGTGCCTTGCAGGATTTTGTAGGACAAAATAAACATCCATGCTCCCACCCTAAGGAATTTACAAACCAAAATAGACAATGAAAAAAGCAATGGGAGAAAAAGACAAGGGTGGCAAGTGGTGAATATTGTGCTTTGAGATGGTGATAGGACATGGAGATGTGGGACTTGTTGGAAAGGAAAAGGTCTTATGTAGAAAGGTACAGCTGGGTATCGTCTGCACAGAGGTGGTACTAAATACCATGGGCTGCATCCAGACTTAATCATTGTTAGTATAGACCCATTGAAATAAAGGAAACTTAAGTTAGTCATCATGACTTACGTGCCATTGATTTCTACTCTAAGTATGATTTAGTCTGGTTCCACCCCCATGGGTTAGGTCAACCAAGGACAGCATGTAAAGCGAGAAGAGCATGAGACCAGAACAGAATCCTGCAGAGGCTATATGGGCAGGAGTGTTAATGGAGAAGAGGGGCAGGGATTGCAATACTTCTTAGAAAGCCATTATGGCAAGATGACCGGTCACAGAAGCAAGCAACTGAACAAAGGGAAGATGGATATTGAAATGCTGTGACAAAGTGATAGAGAAGAATCCCATAGCAGATTCAACTCAGAGCAATTCTTAAAGAACACTATCAAGAGAATGGCCATGGCAGTGACTATGGAGGGGGAAGAGGCATCTGTCCAAAGCTGCAGCCTACAGGAGGTTAGGGAGAGAAGATGGGCAGCAACTGGATCAACAAAGTAGTAAAGATGAATGTCAAAGTCACCAAGGAAAAACATAGAATAGTTTGCAAAGAGAAAGAAGGCACACCAAGCGTTGAGATCAGGTAAGAAAGTGAGTCGGGAGACAATAACTGGGTTCGCACAATCATCGTAGCTTATTTAAACCACGGTGGGTTGCAGCACGTGCCGGGTGACTTGTCATGTTGCCCAAACCCAGTGAGGATGGTTGTTGGCATGATTAACAAACCATCCATAACCCATGGAGTGTTTCAGGGTTCTGGGTGGTTTGTTAACCATGCCAACAACCCACCTTCACTGAGTTTGGATGACAGGTCAATTGTGGTTGTGACTTGAATATTCAAAATGGCTGGCTGGTGAACCAGCCCAATACAGGATAGCAACAGAGATGCAAAGGGGAGTAGACATATACAGAACAGACTCTGAAGCTTGAGAAGCACTGAGAGGGAGCAGTCATCAGGATAGAGGTGGCAGAATTTGGCAACAAGGCAGACCATCAGGGATAAATGTGAAGGAGATGTATCCAGAGGAGAGGGCAGGAGCGACAACAATATTGGGGGAAGGTAGGTTTTGGTGAGGGCAAGGACTTGGAAATGAAGATGTCACAGAATATGAGTCCTTTCTGGATGAGCAAAGAGCAGTTCTAGAATATACCAAAGAAAGGGAAGGGGAGGCAGCAAACAGGGATGGGATTCAAAAACGAGGGTCAGTGGGTGCCATGATGCTGGGTGCAACTACCAGTAAGACATGAAGTAGGTTAGAAGCCCCAAAGAATGAAAGGAATCAGGCAGGGTGGTGGGTATCAGATGGTGCATCTCAGAATGGTGACTGCTCTTCGGCAGCTGCTCAAGGCAAGCTACCTTCACTGTCAAGGGGCTCATGAAATCATACTCTTTAATCAAAAGCAGCAACCGTATTTGAGACTCCTGCAATTATTTAGCGGAGACGTGTAGAAATGTTGACAATTTAAAAAACAACCTGGTTTGTAGGTAGATACGGAAACTGCCAACGCTGTCTTAAGATAGAATCCACTTTTTTCACACCTCAAACCTTCTCCAAAATTTTCCACGTTTATTGAGATTCATACTGCTGCACCTGGGAAGAGACCAATTATCTATGGTATGACAACATATGTACTGCCATCCATGCCAGGTGAAGTTGTCTGACAAACCATACCTTAATTCTTGTTTTGACTGTCTCCACATCAGTTCCATGCATTTAGATGGGTCAGATGGCTGAAGATTTAAAAACTTTGAACACTTGTTGGTGCTAGCTGGTAGTAGAGGGGACTAACTACTGATGGTTATTTTTAAACTCTTCATCCCTGTCAGAAACAAGCATGGGAGATATAAAGTTCAGATTTCACAGAGGAAAGAGCCAAGTCTGGACTTTGTGAGAAGTTTGTATTTGGAATTCAGTTGTCTTTTGCTCAAGGACAAAGCAGAAATCTATGCAACTGGCCAGTTTTCACCTTGAGCATTTTGGAGTGGGCCTCCATCTACAACACAGCCAATTGCTAATGGACTGTATCCCTTGGCTCTGCTGCTGAGGTAGCTGCCTGCTTTCATCGAAGCTGAAAGAAAATTGCAAGATGCTTAACAAAAAATTGTTCAAATCTCCTGCTGCTGTGCAAAGCTGCCCCCACAGCCTATTATTTTATCCTGCTGCTTTTAAATACAAACCCTGTGAGCTTTTGACTCTGAAGGACTGGAAAAGAACTACTGATACATGCAGTAAAATAATAAAGCAAGGACAGAAGTTATGCCTTGGCTTTGGTTTCTGCTGCTGTAGGAGGCAGCTTCCAGAAAATCTAAGATGGGGTCTTTTTAGGTACAAAGCAGTAGCTGAAATGTTTTTGGAGATATACATGGACTGAAGAGGAGAAAAAAAGGACATTAACTGCAAAGGTAATACATAAAGGGTGAAGAAATCTAACCTAAGATTTATTGGTTCTACACTGAAAATGAAACATGGCTTTCTTTACTAAGGTACTTTCCAAATTCCCTTTCTCTCCACAAATAACTATTTTGTTTCAGCTTCACCATGAGCCACTGTGGCATGATTGCTGCTGACTACAAAATTTGCTAGCTGCAGCACTCCCAGTTTTATAGTAACTGGACTGAGAGTAATTAATTCATATGGTCAAAGAATCATGGTTCTCTACAGAGACAAATCAGAAAATAAAACCAGGGAATTTTCAATCCTATCTTGTGGGTTTTACTGCCTCTTAACTACACTCCTAATATACGCATTGTTGTTCAGTGGTTAAGTCGTGTCCGACTGTTCGTGACCCCATGGACCATAGCACGCCAGGCCTTCCTGTCCTGCGCTCTCTCCTGGAGCATGCTCAAGTTCATATTCATTGCATCGGTGATGCTATCTAGCCATCTCATCCTCTGCCGTCCCCTTCTCCTTTTGCCTTCAGTCTTTCCCAGCATCAGGGTCTTTTCCAAAGAGTTTTCTCTTCGCATTAGGTGGCCAAAATATTTCAGCTTCAGCTTCAGTATCTGTCCTTCCAATGAGCACTCAGGGTTGATTTCCTTTAGGATGGACTGATTTGACCTCCTTGCAGTCCAGGGGACTCGTAAGAGTCTTCTCCAGCACCACAGTTCGAAAGCATCATTTCTTCAGCGCTCAGCCTTCCTTATAGTCCAGCTCTCACAGCCATGCATTGCTACTGGGAAAACCATAGCTTTGATTATACGAATCTTTGTCAGCAAGGTGATGTCTCTGCTTCTTACTATGCTGTCTAGGTTTGCCATAGCTTTCTTCCCAAGGAGCAAGCGTCTCTTAATTTCATGGCTACAGTCACCGTCTGCGGTGATCTTGGAGGCCAAGAAAATAACATCTGTCACTGCTTCCATTTCTTCCCCTTATATATGCCAGGAAGTGATGTGGCCACATGCCATGATCTTAGTTTTTGTAATGTTGAGTTTCAAACCAGCTTTTGCACTCTCCACTTTCACCCTCAACAAGAGGCTCTTGAGATCCTCTTCGCTTTCTGCCATTAGGGTGGTATCATCTGCGTCTCTGAGGTTGTTGATAATTCTCCCGGCAATCTTAATTCCGACCTGTGATTCATCCAACCCGGCGTTTCTCATGATGTACTCTGCATATAAACTAAATAAGCAGGGCGACAATATACAGCCTTGTCGTACTCCTTTCCCAATTTGGAACCAATCGGTTGTTCCAAGTCTGGTTCTTACTGTTGCTTCTTGACCCTCATACAGGTTTCTCAGGAGACAGGTAAGGTGGTCTGGTACTCCCATCTCTTTAAGCATTTGCCAGAGTTTGTTGTGATCCACACAATCAAAGGTTTTAGCGTAGTCAATGAAGCAGAAATAGACGTTTTTCTGGAATTCTCTTGCTTTCTCCATGATCCAGCGAATGTTGGTGATTTGATCTCTAGTTCGTCTGCCTCTTCGAAACCCCGCTTGTACTTCCGGTAGTTCTCGGTTCACATACTGCTGAAGCCTAGCTTGTAGGATTTTGAGCATAACCTTGCTACTTTTATTTTATTTTTTTTGGCAATGCATGCAATTGAAACCAGTCGAGAAAACAGGCCATTATTTCCAAAGAGAAATACTTCTAGATGGTGCAAATAAGGCAGAAGGTGTTTTACAACTCCTAAAATTATTTTGGTAATCACAATGGCGCATATTAAAAAAGGAGGGGAGGAGAACCACATGATTAAAAATATGTATTCCAAACCTCTGAAAAAGAAAGAGAAGTGCTTGTATTAATACACTAGCAATCTAAAGCAATATGGATAGTCCATTGTCAACTGGAAAGGAAACTGTCTGATAAACTGAAAAGAGCAGATAGGCAATAGGCATTGCTCACTGAGGGCATCATACGTTCTTTCATTTCATGCAATGTAACTCCACAACATTTATTTCTTATTCTGAAGCTCTTTTAGCATAGCAGGTTGAAAAGAACAGTATACAAGTAGACACCTCCTATTGACAAACATGGGAGAGTTACACACCAGTTGACCAGCAACACAAAAGTTTTCATGTATGCAATATCAAATGCAAAACCCATGATACAATTTCCTAAAAGCAGATGACCTCAAAAACTGTATGACATTTGTAAAACCTAAATTTGCTTACTCTCATGCTTGAAGTAAGACTCTGGGAGTTATGCTGAACTTGCTTTCAAATTTTGCTCCATAATGATTAACTCTAGAAATTTTAAAAGAAACTGACATTTACAAGCCTAAAAACAATCTAGGATAAGTCCATAAAACTGAGCTAGTAAGAGTGAAAACAATTATATAGGGACACAAATAGGTAATGTAATCCAAAGGTAAAAATATCCATGTTGATTAAAATAATGACCACATTCTGCCACCAGACAATTCAACAGTAACAGAAAGAAAATTAAGATAATGTTTTATCTCAATTAAGATAAAACCTGCCCAATCTCTTAGCTGGGGTAAGATAACATGGAAGGCATTTTTTTTTAAACAGGCAGTGGTAACAATACTATGTTCAGGGGCTCAAGATAAAGAATGCAGGTTAAGCTGGAGGATAAATGGGGAAGGGTAGGAAGAGGCATCAGGAACCATTTGTCTAGGTCAGAGCTTTCCAAACTTTTTGTGTTGGTGACACACTTTTTAGACATGCATCATTTCGTGACACTGTAACTCAGTTTTACTAGCAAACCAGAGGTTAAACTAACCCATTATAAGAGATACGGACACATACATAAATTATAATAACGAAATGTATGGGGATACAACATATCTCATGAAAACCTTTCATTTATATTTTTAAAAATATATGATTTGTAAGATAACATACATTGTTGTCATTTATGAGTAACAGTATGTAAATATGTGCAAGAATTTTAAAAAGTTGAATAACACCAATAACTACTTACCATTTTAATGGGATGTATGAGGTTGATGGGATGAACACAGCTTTTCAATATTTGGTGGAATATTAGATAAAGACACTCGCATTTCGTCATCAAGCATTTTTAAGCTTCCACGTTTCAGTGTCTTTAAGTTTGCCATCGTTGAAAAGGATACTTCACAAATGTATGTAGTACAAAACTGCAGAAGAATTTTTAATGCTTTTTTAGCTATGTTTGAATGCATTTTTGAAATGTGAATTCAAAAGCTGTCTAAGTCACCCTGTTCATGCATCATTAACAGATTTCGATCATTTTTTATGTCAGCTAATTCTTCTTCAATAAGTGAAAAATTCCTCATTGCAGTTGAAATAAATGGATTTCTGATCCAATCATAGTCTTGGATTTCAACATTTGGGAAGTAATGATGAACTTTCTCTCCAAGCAATGTTAAATGGTCAACAATTAGCGAGCTGATATCACATTTTAGCTGGCACTCAGCAGTTTTGGAAAACATTTCAAAATTTCCTTTTTTCACTTTCCTTTTCCAAATTGCTATTTTGTCTCTCATAGCAAAAATTTTATCTACCGCTGTTAAGATATTTTCTCCTTTTCCTTGCATACTGGTGTTTATTTTATTCAAATGTTCAAATATGTCAGTAAGATATGCCAATTTTGTGCACCAAAGTTTGCTTTGAATTAGATCGCAGAATTCATTTTGCTGATTTCCCTCAAAAAGTTTAAGCATCATTTCCCTCAATTCATATACACGACAAAGCACTTGACCTCTTGAGAGCCAACGAACTTGTGTGTGTAGTAGAAGCTTTTTAAACCTTGCCATGTCTTCACAAATATGAGCAAATAATCTTGATTGAAGAGGTCTACTTTTAATGTAATTGACCATTTGAACCACTTTGTCCAAAACTTTTCTTAATTCATTTCCAATGGTTTGTGCTTCGCGATGTAAAAAGCAATGAGTAACTATAATATTTTCATTCTCTTTCTTTGCTAAGGCTATGAAACCTTTTGTTTAACCAGCTATTGAGGGTGCGCCATCTGTGCATATTCCTACACAATTTAACCATTGCAAATTATTTTCCTTCATGAAGCAATCAAAAGTTTTAAATATATCTTCACCTCTAGTTCTCATTGGAAGTTCTAGACAACACAAGAATTGCTCAATAATTCTGTCAGTATGAATGAAGCGTATAAAAACCAATAATTGTGCTAACCCACTGACATCTGTTGCTTCATCTCATTGCAATGTAAAGATCATATTATTGTCTTGAAAAATATCCTTCATTTGCTGCTTAATGTCATCAGACATGTCTTGAATACGTCTTCCGATTGTGTTATCTGCCAAAGGGATTTTATTAACTTCTATCTCAAATTCGGGCCCAAACATTGTTCGAACAATAGCACAGCAAGTTTCCTTTATGGTGGTTTCGGCAATAGCGTGTGGGTCCTTGTTTCTGGCAATTATTTGAGCAACCAAGTAACTTGCCTTTTGAGCTTTCTCTGATGTCTTCATTCTCTTTGTGAATGACGCAGACTGCTTCTTTATAGATTATGAAAGCTCAGTAAAGTATCCTACTGGTTTTTCTGACAAATGACAGTGTTTTGAGGTAAAATGACGCTTTAATTTATTTGGTACCATACTTTCATTTGCAAGTATATCCCCACAAACTAAACAATGGGGACAAGGATTTTCATTACCAGAAAATGTGAACCCCAGTTTCATATAATCTTTACTGTATAAACGAGGCTTGGAAATTGTTTCTTTACACTTCTTATGTACTAATACAGACCGTTCAACAGTTGATTCTTGCGTAGCTTCCTCGATAGCTGCTACATTTTGTTCATTGCAAACGTCATCTTCACAAGCTTTCCTTTTCTTAATTAGAAAGGTATCCGTTTTACGGGTAATTCAACTGCAATTTAATGAATAAATCTATCTAAATTTATTTCTAGGTTTTAGCATTAACTAAATATGAAAATAACAGGACTGTTTTTTAGCGCTTATCTTTCTCTGTTTTTTCTTATGAAAATAACAGCACCTGCGCTCCACTCCCACAGCGATAAAGTGAGATAAAGATAGGGATCAGGACCAGGAGAAAATGTGAAAAATAAACAAAATTAACTAAAGTATTTACAATACATATTAGGACACATACGTCCAGGTAGGAGCTGAGCTGCAAAAACACATGAAGTAGAGAAGCAAAAGTCCAACAAAAATGGTGTAAATATATATGTCTCACTACAAGGCTATACTGCTGTAAATATTTGCAATGCCTATGTCCAGAGTCCAGTTCCAGCACTCTCCGGTGGTACACTGCCAGTGGGTGGTTAATCCACAATTACAGCAGAGTAAAAATAAAAATAAATGGCAGAAATCAACTGAGCTCCGTTCCGACTGGCCAAGATGGCGGACGGGCCACTCGGTGCAGTCCCAGGTGGCGTTTCCACCTGTGTGTTACTTTGGCCTGGCCGTGCAGCAGTGCGGTGCAGAAGTCCACGAAGAGCACGCCCAAAAACACGCAGGGCTGGTGGCCGCTGCCACTTCTCCGCGCTGGTGTCGGCCGAGCTCTGCTCCCAGGGCAGTGCCTCCCTTCCCATCTCTTCGCCCCGTGCCTCTACCTTTCTGGGGAGCGCAGGCTCGAAGCTCCTCGCCTGCCTGGCGCAGCCCTCTCTGCTCTGGGGGCATCCAGCGGGCCGTTGTTCCCCCCCGCTGCCCTGCAGCTGCACCAAGGACGTGGGGAAGCCTCTCGCCTGAGCTGATTGCAAATTGCTCGACTAATTGTTCTGCTAACTTCGAATTCTCCACACTCCTAGTGCAGCCAGCGTTACCACACTCTTCGACGTACCGCTCCAACACCGCCAATCACGTGCGTCCTGCATCAAGACGCCACGTGATCCTAAAGCAGCTAATGTTAAAGCACCTAAGCCTTAGCAGCTAAGCTGCTTTAACATTAGCTGCTTTAGGAAGTTCCGGGGGAGGGACCAAGCGAAGCAAACGTAAGGGAACTCCGCGGTGCCCTTCCGCACAATTTTCACGCGACACACCTACACACTGCCGGCGACACACTAATGTGTCGCGACACAGAGTTTGGAAAGCTCTGGTCTAGGTAGTACTGATTCACCATTTCAATACACAGTGGTTTGCCTTTTGTAGTGTGCCATTTGGCAATGTTATGCAACCACCAGTATTCTGTTGTGTCCCTTCAATGTCATGCCTGAACAAAGAGCAATTGGTCTGAAGCATCTGTACAATCCTAGAATTCATTATACCAGAATTGCCAGAGATACCCAAAAGGAAAAGCAAGGTTGGGATACACAATTTCAGCACGCTTATGTCATCTGCTTGAGAAAATCATGCAAGGTACTGATAGTGGTACAATCTACAGTGCATTTTGAATGTATCTGCACTTCTTTCCAGTTCTTGGAAAGCAGAAGCTTTCACATGAAAGTTTGAACCACATTGTATAATTCTTCAGATTGCATACTGAACCCTTGCATCGTCATTTCTTGCTCATTACCTGCTCTTGTTGGAATAGGTTTGTTTTTCCTTTTTATGAAAAATAATTCACCCTGGAGACCTTGCTAGTATCTTTCAGCAGATGCTGAATCTGGCTGTCCCATGTCTTAAACCCCAACTATTTTACAACTGCAGTCAAGATTCCCCTTTTGGAGATAAGACTTTATCAAATATACTGGAATGTGTATGAATGGAACTACATAAATTGAAATGTTTCTTAAAACTCCTCACGAATTGGAAGAAAAAACATGAAATGTACTTACTAAATGCTGAAACTGTGGCCCACAAAACCATCCCTCTCTAAACTGGTCCTCCACTGGGGGGCCTTTGACATGTAGCAAGGGTTACACACTACCAGTATTCTAAATATATACTATAATTAATCACCACCACCGATTGTGACTTTTCTGTGTAAGGTAAACATAGTTTATTAACAGTGCAATCCTAGGCATATTTACTCATAAAGTCATTAGCCTCAGTGAGGCTTATTCCCCAGTAAATATGCTTAGGATTGCACTGGTAAGGACTTACACAGCAGTCCTTTCTGGTTTGGGCTGAGGGGTTCTGTGGCAGATGATCCACCAGTTCCAGAGCCCTATTGGCTCGCTCCATCCAGAGCAGGAAGTGGTGGTGGTTTGTTTTTCTGCCTTTTTTCTGGCAGATCATTGCCTTTGTAAAAAATATCCCTCCCACTGAAAACAAAGGAAGGGAAAGTGTGGGGCCTGATTTGGGGCAGGTTGGAACAGTGAGGGGTGGGAGGTTGTGTGTGAATACAGCAGATTTAAGGCCACTTCCATCATGACCCCAACATGCCCCAGATCAGGCCTTGCCACTGGTGGCACTTTATACCTGAAGAGATTTCCACAAGTGTACTGCCTCCCCCCCCCACTGCAAGCAGAGCTTCTCTCCACCCCACTCTAACTTCCCTTAGTTGGACTGGGAGGGGGTGTGCGCGTGCCCACAAACATTAGGATTGCTTTCTTCATGACTTTAAGATAAAAACTGTGGAAATGCTGGAATAAGCCATGACACTATTTTTTCAATTTGTGTAATTTCATCTTTTGCTACATGTTTACGCACACTAACATTACTAACAAATCTCTTCAAAAGGTTCTATACACTATTTTTCAAAATGTAGAGAAGTCCAAACTTTTTGCTGTGTAAAATTTTATTTCCTTACTTTACTATATTGACAATTTTATGCACAAATATTTTAGAGTAAAAATAGAAAATAATTGTTTCATGTAAAATTACCAAAAAATTCAACGCAAAAAGAAATACATAATTAGCAGAGTATGTGTCCTTAACGAGTAAAAATGTATGCAAAACCCCTCCATTTTACAAAAATTTGGGAATATACCATCTATATTTTTTCTGACAGCCACACAATGCCATTTGACATACAATAATGCATACCCTCTTACTGAAGACTTCAAATTCGTCACAGATTGTCCCCAAGAAATGACAAATATGTCAGGGGCTGGATCCAGAAATAGTCATGTTTAGAGCAGATCAATTGAAGTGGATGGGAATCAGGTTAATCTTGATAAACTTCTCCCATTGATTTCAATGGGTCTACCCTAAGCATGAATATGCCTGGATCCTACCCAATGTTTTAACAACATATTAGTACTCTAATAAATGAGAGAGCTATCACAAGTGCAGCAAACTTACAAAGGAAATATAATGAAAATTTAAAGTTCAGAAAACAGATCCAATGTATATATAAAAGAAAGGCCATGTGCCATGTCCCCTAATATGGCTTATTCTATTATGTGCATAGCTGGATTATATCTATGATAGCACTAACAACATGTCATTTGTGATCACCCCAGTCTGCCTCAAGATTTACAGACTTCTACAAAGAAATGCTAGATGCCTGGTACATTTCAAAACACATCTTAAAGAGGTGAATATGAACTTGTAATGTGAGTTATGTTGCTTGTCTTCCTTAGCCCTGCACAAATACTGAAACCCTTCATTTCGGGTACATACTGTTATCTGCCACCCTTTTGCCCTCTTGCTTTAGACTGAAGGCTCCTAAGGTCAAATTCTTGTATGATTCAAGTGGGCATTTCTTTTGCTATAATTATCCTTCAGACTTGGACAGAAAAAGCATTCTCAACCAGTATGAAGAATAGCATAAAATAGTAGTCAAACTAAAACTGCAATCCTGTATTCTGTTAAATACAACATGCCCCCACTGGAGTTAATGGACTTAACTGGCCACAGAATTGTTACCCCAAAGCTAAATGCTTTACCTAAAATATTTAAATACCACAATATATTCCTCTAATTTTTCCAAGTAGCCTGAAAACAAACTAGTTAGGACCTTGGAAACCAGAAAATCCCTTAATGTAACAACAGCTGTTGTCTAATTTTCCCACATTTTATGTTCAGTACTTATTACTGTAAGCCTGATGCTCAACTCTTGAGTGATCTGCTCATAAAGGATGAAGATCTGTTTAACATCTGCATGTTTACTAACTGTAATGTTTGTTCTGTTAGTTATGATGATTCAATGAGAAGTCTGCACGCATCCAGAACGTATTTACACCACACAAGTGGAAGGTGAAGAGAAAACAAACACATACCTATGAACGTGCTCTCCAGGCTTTATAAAGTAGTAAAAAGATCCTAATGGAGAAAACGCAGGGCCAAACAAGGTACTAGGATCAGCATCTCTGGATTTAAACTGGAAATCACTTTTTAAATTATCAAATTACTGAACTACGTCTTGTTTAGTCTGAATAATACACACCCTTTTATTTTCAGAGCATCAAAATAACCACTTGGAAACCAAGTAATTTAAAGAAAGAAACTGCATTTTTCTTTATTTTAATACAGTTTTCTATATAACATCGAGAAGTCAAACTTCATTTCTTATCAATTTAGCTGCAGATTACGTTTAGTTCCTCAACAGGAAGGGGCTTCTCTCTGTGATTAACTTAAGTCTTCAGTTCAAAGTCAACTACAGTGCAAGTATAAGCAGAATCAACTGATACACTCTGCAGTGTAGATTAGAACAAAGCAAAACCTATTCTTTGGATGAGAGACAGTATTTCAAGTTTTTAATCTCCTAACAAGAAAGATGTGGAAAATCTCTTTGTTCCAGGCATTAAGCTTGGCAAGGTCTCTCAAGATAAGCACTTTTCCTCAAATTCGTGTATTATCTATGTATTATATCAAAATACTCATAATTGGTTTCTGACCTTACTAGACTTAGACTTGGATCTCTCTCTTAGCAGTGATCTTCAGTTTTGCCTGTATTACATTTATTTTGCTAATAAACAGAGAAATCACCTTAGGAGCATGGTACTTTTCAGTGTGTTTCTTACAGCCTGGCATGCTTACATAATGAGCATGGTTAACAGAAGCTGCTCTATCTCTAGAAATATATTACATTCCATCTGGTAGCTTAAGAACAGAAGTGCAGAGAAATAAACTCAAAATATTGACTGGTTTATGTTGTGTAAATGCTTTGCTTTCTTAAAATGTTGGAAAAATCATCAGGAGAGCATGGCATGGCACCAACCAATATTAGGTTTTCTTACCGATCCCAGACTACTTTCCACAACAGGTCTGTCTTCGTGTTGAAGAATCTGTGGAGTGCCCTTAACATACACGAAATATGTATCTTTAAGTGAAAAAGATCCAAATTTATGGGAGTCTTAGTTCTCTGAAGAAAAACCATGCATCATATTGTACTGCCAAGGAAGAGAAGTAGCTCCCATTTTAAGACCAGAAACTGCTCAGTACACAAGAAAGGCCTCATGCTTCCAAGCTTTTAGGTCCTGGAACTTAGTTATCTTTTTCTGTTTGCAGAGATGCCGTAGCCAGTGCGACTGCTGTGACTGGTTGTGCAATGCCATGGAGCTGCATCTTTGCCAGTTTCTTTTGTTCACACTCTGTGACCAACCGATTCAACTCTGCCGCACTATATCCAATGAGAGTCTTCAAGTCACAGACAAACTTGTATACAAACCTCTTGCCTTGCACTTTGCAGATCATGTCCCCATCGTAGTAATACCTTCATTGAGAAAGAAAAGGAAACAAAAAGTCCTTGAAAAGTAACTGAAGCTGACTACTACTGAGGCAGTCAGAAGAATGTTACATCATGAACATCTTAGATGAAATTAATCGGTGTCTGGTCACCAAGAGAACAGAGGAATTCCTCCCCCATCTGCTTGAGCATTAGGCACCCTTCAGATTTGAGGGGCAACGGGACAACAGAGTGGAGAGAAAGGGAAATCTGTCTGTACAACATTGGATGCCACCCATTACACTGAGACTTGAGCTTTGTTCAAATCCCTCCCTCTGACAATACACATCAGAATGCATGAAATCCACTGTATTTCATGAGCCCGCCCCTCTCCTCATAGGCCCTAACCTCTGAATTGCAGACAACATATCTCATGGTGCCAGCATATTTGAGAACACTCAGAAGTACCACCATCATAGGGCCTTTCATGTTGTGCTGTTGGTATGTCTGGGCAGTTTCTATCTATGAGTGAATATCTTTAGAAGTAGAATGATATTCTTCAGCATTTAACCCCACATTGATAGGTGGGAGTCAGACATACAGAAAAAAATGCATAAAACTTGTGTGTCAGACTTCAATAACTGCTTGTTCCATACAGTCAACCATGAAGAGATATAAACTGACATGTCGTATTTCAGGGGCCCCACTCCTTAATTTAGTCAAAAAGCTATGAGAGCCAGTGTGGTGTAGTAGTTAAGAGTGTTAGACTAGGACTTGGGAGACATGGGTTCTAGTCCCCACTCTGCCATAAGGCTCACTGGGTGACTTTGGGCCAGTCACTTACTCTCAGCCTAACCTACCTCACAGGGTTGTAGTGAAGATAAATATGGGCATGGATACCAACATGAGCTCTTTGGAAAAAAAAAAGTGGGATATAAATGTAACCCTAAAAAGAAAAGCTATGTTTTTATTCTTATTTTGGGGTCAGTTCTACCCTTATTGGAATTACTGAGACAACTGAAAAACTATGCACATATGGTGCTAGGAGTCAAAGTGACCCTGCCAAATGCTGTTTACAGTTATTAGTTACTAGTCATATCTACAGATACTTAGCCCAAACCTGTTCTGTCCACTGCCTGTGAGAAAGGAGTATAGAGGATAAAAAACAATTTTGTCCATTTTAATACTAGGGAAATTACTCACTTTCCTTAACATCAATATAAAATGTATTAGCGATCAATGCTAGCTGACAGCTTTACAAAACCCCTTAATAATCATGAATTTGTTGAACATTTTGCCCAGTTAGAACCTTCCTTGTAATCCAGTAAAACTATTTTCTTCATCTTAGCTATCATTTCCCACAAAACTTAATACAGCTTTTGGGATAATTTCAGCCCCAACTGTGAGACTCTCCCACCATACTTCAGGTTCGGACTACATGCCAAGGTGCAAGACGGAATATCTAAGCCCTGCTCAGGGGCTGTCATGTCATGAGAACTCATTGAGCATGGGTTAAACAACCCTCACATAACCCTAAAATAGACCATGGGCTATGCAAGGGTTGCTTAACCCTCATATAACCTACACTCGCTGGGTTCACAACACATGACAACCCCCAAATGTAGGCTGCATATTCAAAATGGTGGCCATACAAACACCAGTATATAGTTCTGGTCACCACATCTCAAGAAGGTTCCACAGAATCAGAAAAAGAACAAGGGAACTTAAACCATCCTGGAAATATTTATACTGAAGAGCAGTACACAAATCTTTAAAAAATCTTCATAGATTTGGAACTTCTTTATTATGAGGGAAGATATAGAGATTGAAGATTTTTAGTTAAGAAAAAAATAACAAAGGGGTAACATGACAGGAGGTTTATAAAAATATGGAGGTATTTTTCAGTCTGTCGTAATACAGAGACGGTCACTCACCGTCATCAATTGGCATTAGGTTCAGGACAGAAAAAAGGAAGTACGTTTTACACAATACGAAGTTAACATATGGAAGTCTCTACTACAGGATGTCTAAATGGCCATTACGTTAGATGGCTTTAAAAGGGGACTTGACATTTCATGGCAGATGGCTAAATGAAACCTAAATATTAAGTATTCCTCTGAATAAAGATGGACAGATCATTTCCAGTCCATGTCAATATTGTATGTATTCACTAATAAGTTCTATTATATTTCTGGTTTAGTGAACAATTCCCCCCAAAAAAAGTCTGCATGGAAATTTGTATATAAATATATATTTAAGTATTATCTCACAAAACACACAGTCATAAATGTATTTTATCCAAGTGTACACATTTCTAAATGTATTTTATCCTAAAATATGCATTTTATACACATTTGAGAATTTTTCTGAGCAATTATGTTATCTGTTCTTCCTCTTCTCTCAGGCATTTGGCAACATATGAGGATGTTTTAATCAGATCCTAAATTTTTCTTATTGTTGATTGTTTAACACTGTTTATGATACATGTGTGTCTCTGAGTGTGATGTCCGTTTACACGTTTGTATGTAAATGGTTTTTATAATGTATTTACAGTTTTTAACCTTTGTAAACTGCCTGGAGAGCTTCAGCTATTGGGCGGTATAGAAGTGTCATAAATGAAATGAATAAAAATATTTTAAATACATAACTAATAATTATATTCTTAACTTACCGTAAAGCACGACTGAGTTTCTCATAGTTCATAGTAGGTTTATTTTTACGTTGTCCCCACTTCTGCGCAACTAGCTCTGGTTGGTTTAGTTTGAACTCTCCTTCATCGCCAACCCATGAAATGCAGTCTCGAGCATCTTTATCAGTCAGAAGCTCAAGTAAAAACTGCCATAATTGGATCTGGCCATTGTTTCCTATTGGGAAGGAAATGATTCAAATGTAAATATACATTAAGTTTTTAATCTAACCGTAAGCCTAATGTGTGCAGTAAATTAACAAAACAAAAACACCAAGGAAAAAAGATGCTGGAAGCTGTGTTGATCTATTAAATCCAAATATAACAGTAAAAAAACTTTATTAGGAACAACTAAAATGCCATAAAGATGCAAACTAGCTTTCCAGTGATCAAAATTCTTTAGGGTAAAAGTCAGACATAAAATATGCTCAACATATGGCAACCCCAATGGAAAAAAGTCATTAACTTGAAAGTTTGCTTACTTCTTCGTGATATTTTAGTTGGTCCAAATGACATGTTACACTGCTAAAGCAAAAAGATAAATCCTAAGAAAATCTGTAATCAATACTGCTAGTGAATCAAGTCCTGCATCCCGATCCTAAAAAGTTAAAAAGTTCCCTTAATAAAATTGCTCGCATTTATTCACTACCAAGTACCAAAGTCCTAACACTTTAAAAATATACCCTTTTAAGGTGCATATGAATCAAGAAAATTCTTAACATGCACCCAAATATAAAGTTTACTTGGAGGTCCTACTGAATTTTGAGTAAATATGCTTAGGACTGCAGCCTTCAGACTGAAGAATTCACTTAGATGCCCACTTTAAGTCCTTGTTTCACAAAAGAACTTATCTCAGTCTCAAGACCCTTTTAGGGACAACCACCAAGATAGACAGATCAAACATAATTTCATAGTTGGCAGATAAAATGGTAAGTCACACTTTCAGAAAGAAAGATAATAGACATCAAAATAAAATAAATTAGCAAGGAACAGTCAAAACACCAAAGACAATGGGAAAATGTACTGGCTTTATATTTTATAGCAGCATCCATCCTTTGGAAAACCCTTCCAGTTCCGGAGGCAGAAAATGTGGGATCTTTTAAACACCTCCTGAAAATACACTTATTCACCCAGGCTCTCCCTGGACTGTAATTAAATTAATCATCCTGCTCCATCTTATTGCTCTTGTATTGCTTTTATTGTAATTGGAAGTGTTTTAATGTTGTTTTTAATATTGTATTTTAAATGTTATCTTAATATTTATTGTGAACTGCTGAGGGATTTTATTATATTTAGCAGTATAGAAGTGCCACAAATAAACAAAATGGAGAGAATACTGAAATATTTAATTTCTTAAATTGAGGAAGCACTTAGAAATGTTCAAAATAAAAGAACTATAATAATTTAAAGCAGACTATAAATGTATGTTGTCTTTACATAATACTCACAAAAAATGAATACTTCCCATTTTTGTATTTTTTCAGAAAGGCTTGGTGGCTTGCTTCCTGCCCTCCACCCCAAGTAACTCTAGAATTGTCATTTTCCCCTCAAGGTAACTTTAGTGTTCCCTCCTCACTTCCTATAAGAAAGGTCTTATTCAGACATCACACTAAGCCATGATGGTTAGGAGTTTTGAGCTAGCCATGTTGGCTTAGTGTGATGTCTGAACAGGCATCTGTCCCAACCATGGTGGTTTATTAAGCATGGACGAACTATGTTCACTAACCACTTGCTGCAAGATGATTAGTGGGCCCTACCATGGCTTAGTGTGATGTCTGAACAGCCTCCATGGTTAACTGAAAACTGCCATAGAGCTCTGTGGCAAGAGCAGCCAAAGAAGGAGTAGCTGCCGAGTACCAAAATGGTTGATAGCACCAAGCGACAATAAGGCTACCCGGATGGCATGGCCGCCCATCCGGAGGACTGCAGGTTTCTGCAGGAGGGAGGGTAGTTAGAAAATGGTTAGTCTAACCATGTTGTGGAATTTGGTTACTTGCACATGTGGCAGTAGCACTCACAATGGTTAGCAGTGACCACCATGCACCATGGTTAGCCTAACCATCCTTTGCCCACATGCGCCTGAGGCTACGAGCCCTGCATAGTTTGTTACCATCCAAATAAAACTGACTTTTTTCTGATTTCCTAAGAGACAGACAAACTTTACAACTGGTCCTATGGACCGGAGCCTTTAGTGTGTGAATATGTATACGTTTTTGGTTTTTTAAAAGTACCTGTTCTGTTACCAGGCGAACTTCTATCTTCTCCAGAAATCCTTGGTGCTCTCTGCACTTTTGCTGTCTTTGCACTACTGTTTATGACTTTAATGGTGGTTGGAGTAGATGGCTGTACGGAAGCTGGAATAATTTGCACAGCTACGAAGGAGAAAATATTAGACAACAAATTGTAAATGGGTGACAGAACCACATTGGAGAAATTGTTATTCCAGACTATAATACAGGACCTCTCAAGATGTTAGAAACATTTGATGTGGAATATAATCATGTTCTGCTTGAAACACCGTAGTTAAAAACCAGAGAGCATGTAATAACAGATCGCATGCTGATGGGTTTACACTATGAGCTCTATCCCTTAAACCTTACTATGTATAATGTGCACTATGCAGATCAAAGGATATTCAGCTGAAGTGCAGATAGAATCTTGTTAACATGTTATCCACCAAGAAATATACAAAATAGTTGTATTCAGCCATTGCATATCCTAAGATGACTTACTCTCCCACAGTCATCTAGTGGGAAAATGGTATCAATGGCTGCCACTCAGACAGTAAATTTGGCAGGACATATTTATCCATTATAATACCTCAGGAATGGCAATGTACTATCATGCATTAGGATTAGTAGTCAGTATGCTTCATCAGAAACATCTGCAGGCACAGCAAGTCTTTCAGTTGGGCTGTATAACATTAGAAACCAATCTCGGGGTAATTACAGAGTTTACATTAGTTTATTTTACAAAATTTGTATACCGTTCCACATCAAAAACAGATTCCAGAGCAATGAACATAAAAGAGAAAATAATAAAAAGATGAGGAGGATTAAAACACCATTTTAACATTGTTCTTTTAAAAACAGAACACCAATAAAAACTATGACTGATCAGTTAAGGAATACTTCGCGAAGAACTGTTTTCAGGAGGTGCCAAAAGCAGCATGGGATTGGCACCTGCCAGACTTCCAGGGACAGGAAGTTTCAAAGAAAGGGGGCCACCACATTGAAGGCTCTTCTCCTGGTGGTCTCCAATCAGGCCATAGGTCTATGTAGAATCACCAAGAGCATGCCCTCTGATGACCTCAGTGACCAGGTAGGTTGGTAAGGGAGAAGGCACTCTGTCAGGTATCCTGGTCCTACGTTGTTAAGAATTATGTACACTAGTACCAAAACCTTACGCCTGGCCCAGTAGTGGATAGGATTATGCGGAGCCGCACAGAAAAAGTACTACAGTCCATGGTACTCCTCAAAGTGCTGGTATCTAATGTCCTTTCTAATAAAGTAAAAGACTGTGGGTACCTTTGAAAAGGTCATTTTACTCAACTAGTTCTGCCCAGGAGGACAGAAGTTAGTAATTACTCTGTTCACAAATTGTTTGCAGTATCTTTTTCAAGAATCATATGGGGAACTCCAGTAATCTGCTGCTAGATCTTCAAGCAGTAATTTAATATTGAACTACCATTGGACAAGCACAAGCCCCACAGCAGTAGGAGTATATCCACCAATAAGCCCACTGGTTCACTGGTAAAATGCAAGTGTGAATACTTCCTCGGAAACAAATATCATTTCAATTCAATTCCATCTTTAAAAAACTCAAAGCTCAGCTTACAAATTCAGCTATTGGGGTGGGGGGTTGTTTTTGTTTTTAGAGGGCCTAATGCATGATTGTTGAGAACAGTTTTTCTTAATAAAAATTCAGCGAATGACAACTTACGTTGATCAATAGTAACTGTTGCTATTTCTCCAGCGTGTTCTTGGCTAGCCAACACATCTGCAATACACAAGAAACAAGTTCTTTCAAATGACTGCCATAACTAAATTTTAGTGACATTTCAATTTGAAAAATGAGGAAAGAACAAACAAAACTGTCAATTTTATAAAGAATATTAACATTAGATATATACATATAGTATACATGTCATGCATAGTGGGAGGACGGAGAATGAGATGGATTTGGATTTGTTAATAACATAATGTTATTAACTTTATAGGCAGTTATGTACCTTATGTTTTATTTAATATCGGATGATTTTCTGTAAATGCCTTCTATTGCCTTACATAACATTTTAAAAGAAAAGTCAAACATATTTTTTATGTTTTGGTAGAAAACTGTAAAGTATTGAAATCCCAGCAGTGATTTTAGAATAATTCAAATTTTGCTCTGAATTATCAGCATCTTTTCACATGATGCTAAGCTTAAATCTACAACAGTGTTTAACTTATGAAAGGCTAGAAACTGATACATATAGAACCTTTAAAATGTGTTATAGTGATGTGAATCTAGGACCCAGAAGTGTCAGTAACATTTCAAGTAACACCAACTGAATGCATACATTGCTTGATAACTAGGACTGTCATGACATAGACTTCATTTTAAAAATTAATATATTTGTTGAGAAAACTCACATACATTTACGAAGAAGTTCCAGGTGGCTCCAAAGGATTTCTCCCCGAGGGACCCTCTGGAAGAAGTCCTCTTGGCTGAGGCTGCACAGTTCTCTCCCAGGAATGCTAAGAGTATTGAGGTCTATGTCTGTCATGCTGAACTCCTTCATCACCCATACTACCCAGTGCAGTACCTGGTCAGTTGACCACTGCACTGGGTCTAGGAAAGAAGCAAAACATCCTAAGTATTTTTTCAATATTGCAACTGGCTATGTTATACTATCTTCAATACACATTTAACAAAACATTCCTCTAAGTAACAAGACGCATCATAAAAACCTGTCAGATTAGCAATTTCATGTAGCTGAAGCAATTACAACAGAACAAAATCAATTCCGATATATCTTCTATTAAAATCATAATCCCCAATTACTTTCAGATCTATATTTAACTAATGCTTAAATAACAAGTTATTAGAAAACAGCTTTATCATGATAATTATTTTCACTGATATTGGGTGAAATCCAATGGTATCTGTCCACCAACAAACTAGCATCTGCCAGTGGAAGGGATTCCCCATCTCCCTGTGCACGTCTAAAATCTGCTTCATAAAGTTGGGAAACCCTCTGGAGCAGATTTCACAGAGACATGTGGGGAAGGGAAAACTCTGTCACTGGATTTAACCCATAGTAGTTGCAATGTTGGATTTAACTCATGACTATTATGTAGCCTTTTCTCCAAGACCAATGACTCCACCATTGTTTAAATTAAACCATGTTAACTTATGAAGCTGCATTGTAAAACATCACAATAAACCATGGTTTGTTTTGATGAGTATTAGTAAGGCCAAGCTTCAGAAGTGCATCCTTTCCTTTTCATCACTGTACCATGCAAGAGATGGAGGTTTAAAGCTTCTGGACATAGTTTTGTCCAAACCACATTTGCCTTTTACATCTGGATATAGGAAAATGTGGTTTGTTCTAACCAGTTAGTCAACACGCCAGGATCTGAAGCCATTTGATCCTTGTTTGAACTAACTGTGGACAGACAAACCATGCTGTCCCAAATTCAGATGTACTGGGGAAACTGTAGTTTGTTCAAAACTTTGACCAGAAGCTTTAAACTCCTTCCCCTTGGGCATGAAGAAGGGAACAGCAGAGTGGTGTTATCCTCATAACACTAAGCCATTATTTAGTGTTATATCCACATCAGGCCACTGAATCAGAACAACGGTCCATCTAGCCCATGGTCCATCTACTCTGATTGGTAGTAACATTCCAATGTCTCAAGGAGGAGCATTTTCAAGTAATTCTACCCAATACCCTTTTTCAACAGATGCCAGAACTGAACCTGGACCTCCTTTATGCAAAGCATGTACTGTCTCTCTCTGAGCCCCTCATGTCAAGTTACTTCATGTTAAAAGTGGTATGTTCAGGGACATCAGCCAATTTGGTTTTACTGTGTAAATGGGACACAAAGCAGAATGAACAAGTAGCCTAGATTCCTTAGATGTTTGTTACAATTGTTTTATATTAAAGCAAAAGCAATTATTGAATGTCCTGTAATAAAGAGTATTAATTTATTTATGATTCTTCTTTTCCACTCATATTAGTATCATGCTAAACTTTTCTTCTTTAATTAAACAAAGTGATTAATAAATCTAGAAACACTTGGTATCAGACCTTCAATATAAAGAGATTTCTGAACACCTCATAACATAGATTTCGAACCTCTCATAACATCAAAGCCAAATTGTCATTTCTCTGACAAACCAGCAAAAACCAGTAGTTTAATTCCATCCCAATTTCCCTTAAAAATTCATTAAACGTTTATGTGAGAGACTGCTTATCTACTGCAATTTGACAGTTTGAAAACAATCATACTGTAGTCATCTAGTTTACCCCATACATACGGTGCTACATGCAAATGCAACAGAAGCCTCCCAAGAGAAAATGCAAACATTAATCTCAGCACAGGTGGTTTTGAGTGTCTTTACATCTCTCTTATAACATATTCCCGTGGTATTGATACTGAACTCATAAAATGAAACATCCACAGCTGAAACTGAATGAACACTCTGCCTACCCATATTCACTTTTTTTCAATTATGAACTACAAAATCTAGACTTCTAAGCAGAACTGCTTGCAAATGGGGGGGGGGGAGCAGGAATATGTATGTGTGCCACTGTATACAAATACTTACCATAGGGTATTCCTAAGCGTTCTTGTTCTTTACGGTAACCTTCTAGTGCTGCAGCCCACCGAGTTACTTGTTCAGAAGTTTCATCAGATATGGTGGTAATATGCTTTGTTCCATCCAGCGTTATCACTTGAGCTTCCTCAACAAGGTGTGCCTCAGTTTCAGTATGGTGGGCATCTGGGTCAATCACTACCTCAACAGTTTCCACCGGCTTTACAATTTCAAGGATGTTCAACTTTGGTTCTATTCCTGTACACAGAAAGGGAACATGAATGAGCAAAGAACTTACCAAAAATGGACATTTACAGAAAATGAAACACTATCCAACTATTCTATCCCAATTCAATATAATATACTGTACAAGGCCTGTACAAGATCCAGGATCTGCCTCCTGTGAGAGAAAGGCTCTGCTCATGGAAGGTCCCTCTGCCTGATTTATAGGGATCCCGCTCCTGCCCACACCTCAGCTCACCCCACTGAGCAAGATTTCCTGACTCTGTGTAGCATTTTTCAGGGAGCTGCTCTGGGAAGGAGGGGGCAGAGAAGTCTACTTCTCCCAACACAGCTGCTCACACTTAAATCTGGATCCAAGAATATGTGTTCTCACACCATTCTGATAAAAAGTTAATTATACAGTCCTGGGAAAAGTCATTAGCCTCTATTTTATCCTCCACAATCATTAAGATTTGCTTCTTTACCAACAGTATTCTTATATTAGCCAATAAGCAAACCATTTCATTTCATAGCCCTCTTCAAAGTTATCTTAACTCCAAGCTAATAGGGTTGCTGTGGACTCCAGCAGCTGTTTGAAAAAAATGTAAAAAACCTTTTTAGCGACTCTGAACCACTTCATACTCCAAAAACACCTCAACAATTATGGTCAACTGCCCCCCCTTTAAAAAAACCATTTAATGTACTAAGCTATTAGCAGTCCAGTTTACCTCTATTGAAATGAATGGAAAGGTTAAATTACCAAATGTCTCAACTAACTGAGGTCCAGTCTATCCTCAGCAACTTTTCAAAATAGAGCAGAGAAAGTAACTTCGCATTTTCCTTATATCATAAATTCTGTTTTGGTGGTTATACCACTTCAAGAGAAATGGAGTAGAGTTTTTCTGGTTTGGGAATTTTTTTCTGGACATACAAAACAAAACAGAACAAAACCTTTACAAAACACTGGGCAGTATCCAATGGTGTCAGTCTGCAAACTCAAATAGCACTAATGGAGCTCTACTGAATCTTTCTGTTGTCCAAGGAGTTGTGCAGCCCATTCTACAACTGGATGTGCAACCTCTTGCACAACCAGTCGCACAAGCACAACGCACAACTGGTTAAGCAACTGTTTGACAACCATGGTTGTGCAAACATAACTTTAGTTGGATTCTCCTCTCGCACATAGTTTGGAACCTAGTATCCACTAGCGCAATGGCATTTGGGCTAGCCAAATGACACAATTCAATACTCCCTACTGCAGGGATCCATTAGACCTGAAGAGTACATTTTACCCTAGGGAGTTAGTTCTGCTCCAAGCTGGCTTTATCTTGACATAGGACTTAACACTCTCATAGTGCAAACTTGCAGTACTGATTTCTTAATTGCAATGTTTGTTACAATAGGGAAAAAATCTATTAGGCTATTGTGGTACACTTGGACTCCTGCCATTATTTACTATGAGCCTAGTATTTCACTTAGGCATTTTAGGTTTCTGTTTTGCCTTCTCTTCTGTTTTCTCCCCCAAGGCTTCTTGATAGCCCAATGAGGATTGGTGGATTGTATTTATTTGCCAATCACATGTCATTGGTTTGTTTGTCCCTAACGACAACAAAACTAGATATTCAGTTCTGCTAGAACTGCTAGAGAGTCACAGTTACTCAGCACATGCTGTTTTCTGTGTAAGTGTTTTTTTGGAGCTGAAATATGACAACAAATTAGATTTCATTACAGGAATCTGGAAGACGTCTGATGGAGAAAAACTCAAACTGAATTCTTGGAATTCAGTGATGAGGACAGTGTTAACATTGTGGGTTCCAATAGACCTTATTGTTTTAGTGTTAGATTACATTTTTAATACAACACCAGTAAAACCTTCTTGTTTTTGTAAAACTGGAGTCATTTTGAAATCTTTCATATCTTTATTTACAAGCTAGCATTTTAAGGGTGCAATCCTATGCATACTTAGACAGAATAAAGTCCTACCACTCCCAGAATTCCCAAGCCAGTATGGCTGGCTGGGAGGTTCTGGGAGTTGTAGGACTTTCTTCTGTCTAAACATGTATAGGATTGTGCCTTAAAGGGGATTGTTGGACCCTAATAGCACACTGATATCACAAAAAATGGTGTAGCAGGGTTAAAGCATCATAAATCATTCGTAACTGCAAGTATGTTTTGATTCCAAAACTGTTTCATTGACACTTTAAAATTCAAAATATGTTAATAAATATTTCATGAAATAACTTTCCTGGTTCACCAACTCCTATTCTATCTTGTTTTCTACACTCAAACACCCAACATGTGCTTTGACCTTATGGCTTCATTTCTAGATACACATAAAGAAATCAGATACAGGTGATGTCAGAATTGGGTGCCTGCTGAGTCTGAAGATTCCAATTCTGATTCAGAAATGGAGCTAGGAGAACAGTTAGACCCAGGGGCGGGGGGAGGAATTCACCAAGAGTCTCCAGAGGTCAGGGGAGAATCTTCCCAAAGCCTTGACAAACAGTTGGGCCAGGCTCAGACACTGCCTCCTCCTTCCATGGGAAACCAAGTTCCCTCAAGGGAGGAGGAGGCGTACAACTTGGTTGATGCAAGAGCACACCATCAGACAAAGAGGACAGAGCTTGGGAGAAGTTTGAGATGCTCTGCCAGGTTAACTACCCACCGGAGCCAGTGCAGAAGGAAGCCACCCTGGGGGAGGAGCTTAAGCAGCCTTTTGGGTCTTGCCATAGGTCATTTGGCAGCAACTCCTCTACCTTGCTATATTTTTTCCTATTAGAGAGCTCAGGATTAGCCATTTCGGCCCTAGAGCAGTCTTTGAGCTACACTGTATTGTGGAAAAGCTTGCCATTAGCATAATACAGCAGTATTAGTTTGAAGTCTGAATCTGTTATGTTGTTTGCTTAGAGGGAGGGCTATGTCCTTGACAGGTTTAAGTCTCAAACTTCTATAATTGGCTATCAACCCCTTCAAAATGTTAAATGGAAATCAAATTTCTAGGCTTATCATTTTGACCTCTCTCACTAACATTTATTACTATTAAGGTTTCCTCTGCACAATAATTACACAATTACTTGGTTGTAAGGTGAATACACATCCATTGAGAAAGCGATTTATAACAGAAAAGCTATTACTTTATACATCTGTAACGAAGGCTACATACCAATACTGCTGTTAAAAAATGCACAGATATTTAATATCTGTCTCCAGAGGAAAAAAAAACATGATATATCTAAATAATTCGTTTGATACCTTGTCTCGATATTACTTGGACACTAAGCTGCACAGTTCCATCTGTCTTGACACCTTGATCAAAGAGACTACGATCTGGATCCAGCTTGACAATAAAAGGAAATTCAGAAAAATGGTAACATGGGCAATTGTTAATCAACAATCCTGGAAAATCTTTTTTAAAAATTAAAGAGGGCTCTCATTTTTCAAGCAAGGCAGTGCTTTTAAATCAATGAAAAATATTTCCCAACCATAACTACCAAAAAAACACATAATTCTTATATTGGAGTTAGGTAAGTTACCTTCATTCTGACTAACCATTAAAATATTTTTAAACACCTTTACATTTTGTGACTGGTACAGAGATACCCTATGGCTGTATCACATAGCAATAATCCAACCAACCATAGTTAATGTAATAGTTTGGTATGTCAAACTTGTATCAGATCAAAAGTTATGATTTCCAGACTATACTAGCCTTTGTTCTGGGAGATCTGTTGAAAACAATTCCACCTATGCCATGCAGTATCTTTAATCTTCTAAAGGGCTCTGTAAATATTCCTGAAGGTATGTTTTCAATCAGCTGTTTCTTTGCTGCTCCCCTCATTTAAATATTAATTAGCTTAATAAACAAATATGTGTGATTGGGTATGTTCCCTGAAATATTATCAGGATTCTTTTAAAATCCACAGGAAAAGGATAGAGTTTGGATTCTTGAGATATGGTGTGTTTCCAACAGCAAAGATAGGAGCTTCTCCTCCAAGCAATACTTTAGAATGAGCTACCAACTCCTTGTAGCCTTCCCTGCCCTTTACATTTCCCACCTGAGGTAAGTCAGCTTATTTGTTATAATATTTTAGTTTTCTCATATTTGCTTATTTATCTGAACTTACAGTTTTCCTAGTTAGGAATATAGCTCTGATTTTGAATAACTTTCTTTGCTTTGTCCAAAGTTATTCAAAAACTCCAACCCACACAAAAAGCTCCAGTTGCTTAAAACATATTTTAAACGATAAAGAAAAAAGGTAAACAGCATGGTTGAAATTCCTGTTGAGTTAAATAAGATGTATATGAACGCATTAGATTTACTCTCAACTGATGAGCATCCCCTGATAGAGACAGCGACATTCAATGCAATCTATTCCAACCATACGATAGAAATAAATCTATCAAAGAATAAAACCTCTAATAAAAATGTAGGCAGAAGGTCAAAGGAACTCTACTCAGTTTACACTGTCCCTCATATAAAAGCTTCTAACTATAATGGTTTTGCTTTACCTGTATGTCCTGCAGACAGATTTCATGTGCTTCCAAAGAACACTGAAGCCTTGGTTCCAGCAGTTTCTTAAGGTTTCCAACTGGTTCATTGATATCAATAGCCTGACTCACAAATTCTGCCGTGGTGTATGTTTGCTCAACAATGCTGAAACAAAGGAGTTAAAAGGAGTCTTCCACTGTATTTTAACAAAAGCTATCATTTGACTATTTTAGCATTAAATATTTCTGGAGGTGTCCCAGCAATGGGTCACAACCTTATTTGAATAGTTTTTAAAACTGTAGATCACTGTATAGAATATATAAGGGAGATACATGGGAAGGAGTAAAGGGAATATTTTGTTTACTGTTTTTTGTAGAAACATATACTCAGTAAACTTTTTATCTTTTTAAGAAAAGTCTAGGCTGTGTGATTTTATTTTGGGTTTTTGCTAAGTCATCTAGTTAGTGTACTACTATAAAGAATAAAGGGTGGGAAAAAGAAGCCTGTTCTGAATTGAAATTGTTTTAGCTCAGAAGAACTCCCAGGACTTATCCCAGTGGAGCAACCCAGGTGTAGACTCCATAGTCTACACCTGGAGAATGTTCAATGAACAGGTATGTTTCACTGGAAGTTCTCCCTTGTTTGCTATTGCTCCTGTTGGTGGAAGAGAGATTATCAGCAATGAGGGAACTAGGACAGAGGGGAAAAAAGAAAAATCTTACTGGGACCTAGCAATCAATTTATCTAGAATTTTCCTCACCAGGTAAAACTTACTTTCTTTTTTAATCACAAGGAGCAAGTCACACATTGGGTTACCAATATGAAGCCAGCTACTTTCTGGAGCCTCTTACGGAAGCATTCATGTAATACACTGAAGGGGATTTACAGTAAACTCTTTTTAACTTTCTTTGCTTAATCGGAAAGGCAACCATGAAATACATTCATACATGACCTCATTCTATATACCTTTCTTCAGTGCACTCTTGTTTCTCAGTTCCATCAATTTCTATTTCTATTAGTTCCTCTGCTTCTCTTTTAGTCATGGCTGAAATATTTCAAGAGGTAGCCTGCAAAATAAAATGTAATGCATTATATGCAAACAGAAATTACACTTCCATATGAAATAGTCTTTACAGGTTCATATGCTCTTTACTTGGAAATAAGATCCATTGGCCTAATGGGACTTCCATGTTTAGGACACAATCCTAACCATGCTTACTTGGAAGTACATTCCACTGGGTTGGATCAAGGGTCTGCCTTCCATGGACAGGAACTCCACTCATGGAAGGTACCTCCACCCAATTTTCAGGGATTTAGTTGTTCTCAGACTAGTTCTCTGGCAATCATGTATTCCTGGTTCCACATTAGACAATAACATATTGCTATCACATTGGCATCTTACTCTTTAAAACAGAAGCTTGATATGCCAATCTTACTGGTACATAGTTTCCACCAATAAAACAGGAACATATTTCCAAGTGTGTATATTTAGAAATAGCGATGTGGATTTGTCAGAAAATGTTGGATTTTTTTCTGTGCAAATTACTGGAAAATTTTCAGGTTGCCTCAGAAAATGTTCCAATGCCCTACAGTGATCTAATTTGTCATGCTCATTTTACTTGTACTTAGTAAACAATGCTTAAAAAGTACCACCTGTTAGACTTTTTTTGTCCCAATACACCACAAGTATTTGACCTGACGTATTAGAGGGGAAAAATTAAAGCACACAATGTGATTTAAATGTTATGAGGTTTAAATTTTTACTGGAATACTTGTAAAAATTTGAGGATAATGTATGTATTTCACTTAGCACTGTTTAATTTTTTTAAAAAAATAAAGGTACTGAAAACTGTTGACACACTAATGAATTTTAGCAACCCCCCAAAACTGCATATGTTGACAACCACATATCTATTTTAACAGAGTTCAACTCTCTTCCACTGAAGCTGATAGAGCACCTTCCATTTCACTGTCACTACTTATTAGTTCCATTTCACCCTGAAATATATAGTATTCTCTTACATAGTTGATAGTGATAATCACCTGAAAAACATTAATCACAACTCTGAAACTGCCAAGTTTGCCGAATATTATATTTTCAATTGGCATCTATTAATTGTTACTAATGAACTTACAAAATGAACAATTTTCCACCCCACATCACTGCTTAGAATGAAACTACTAGTACAGTGCCTTGCATAAGTATTCACCCCCCTTTGACTTTTCCACATCTGGTTGTGTTACAACCTGGAATAAAAATGGATTTAATTGGTATGTTTACCATTTGATTTACACAACATACTTAACACTTTGAAGGTGCAAAATATTTTTGTTATGGCACAAAAGTTAAACAAAAAACAAACTGGCATTTGTTGGTTGCATAAGTATTCAACCCCAGGTCAATACTTGGTGGAAGCACCTTTGGCAGCAATTACAGCTGTGAGTCTTTAGGAGTAAGTCTCTATCAGCTTTGTGCATCTGGATCCTACAATGTTTGCCCATTCTTCTTGGCAAAATTGCTCAAGCTCTGTCAGATTGGATGGGGACTGTTGGTGAACAGCAATTTTGAAGTCTTGCCACAGATTCTCAATTGGATTGAGGTCTGGGCTTTGACCAGGCTATGATCAGACATTCAGGTTCTTGTTTTTAAACCACTCCAGTATAACTTTGGATGTGTGCTTAGGGTCACTGTGCTACTGGAAGGTGAACCTCTCCTGCAGTCCCAGGTCCCTTGCAGACTGAAACAGATTTTCTTCTAGAATTGCACTGCATTTGGCTCCATCCATCTTGCCCTCAATCCTGACCAGTTTCCTAGTCCCTGCCAATGAAGAGTATCCCCATAACATGAAGCTCCCACCACCATGCTTCACAGCGGGGATGGTGTTCTCGGGGCGATGAACACTGTTGGCTTTGCACCACACATTGTGTTTTGCAGTAAGGCCAAAAAGTTCAGTTTTGATTGCATCATAACTTTTTCCACATGTTTGCTGTGTCTCCTGCATGGCTTTTGGCAAAATCCAAACAGGATTTGATATAAGTTTCCACCCACCCAGCAACGGCTTTCTTCTTGCCACTCTTCTATACAGTCCAGCTTTGTGGAGCATCCAAGTGATAGTTGTCCATGGATGGCTGTGGATCTCTCCAGCTTCTTCAGAGTTACCATGGGCCTCTTGGGTGCTTCTCTGCCCTTCTTACCCAGTCACTGAGTTTTGGCAGACAGCCTTCTCTAGGCAGTGTCGTGGTTGTACCATATTCTTTTCCATTTCGTAATAATGAACAGTGCTCTGGGGCTTGTTTATAGTCTGGGACATTTTTTTTTAGAACCCAACCCTGCTTGGTGCTTCTCCAGAACTTTCTCCTCGATTTGATAGCTCCTTGGTCTTCATGACAATGTTTGTTTAGATATGCTCTGCAACAAATTCTGGGGCCTTCCTGAAACAGATGTATTTAATCTGAATCATGTGACATTTGAATTGCACCCAGGTGGACTCCATTAAATTAATTTTGTGACTTCTGAAGGCAGCTGGTTGCACCAGAGCTTATTTAGGGGTGTCACAGAAAAGGGGGTGAATACTTAGTTAATCCAGGTTTTTCATATTTTATTTATAAATGTTTTTGCAAAATATATAGATTTCCCCCCACTTTGACATTATGGTCTATTTTGTGCAGGTCACTGCCAAGAAAACCTAATTAAATCCATTTTAATTCCAGGTTGTAACACAAAATGTGGGAAAGTCAAAAGAGGATGAATATTTATGCAAGGCACTGTACAGAACATATCCATAGAAAGAAAAATGCTGCGTGGTGCCTGTCCTTACATCTTACTGGTATATAAGCCACTGGAAAATACACAGTCGTGAATCTGAAAATACAAAACTCCCATTTCTATCTCAGCCAGGGCAGGAGCCAGTACATTATGCTTCCTTTACATAACGAAAAGCAACTATGAAGAGACCTAATCTATACTACAACTTTTACTTGCACGTTATGCCACTTACAAAGTAACTTTTGCTACTGAACATACACTGATGGCATAGTCCCACACGCATAAGGACAAATAATCCCTCCGAATTCCTGATAGGACTATTACGACTGCACTACCTGACTGAGGACTGAGGCATTCCGATACGTAGAGTCTAACAAAAAGGCTGAAACGTTGACTACTGAAAGCGCCCTGCGGCTTGACAGTGTTGGAGATACCGAGAATGTATGTGGGGAGGTGGGAGAGAAGGGGCGGCATAAAGCCACACGGGCCACCTCTACGTTGCTGGGCAGCCCCCGGTGTGCACAGCGCTATCGGGGCAGCAGTTCCCCTCCTCCCTGAAGAGGAAGGCGGCTGCCAACGTTGCTTGGCTTTCGCCTGGGTTCCGGAGGCCTCGCTTTCGCCTGGCCAAAAGGAAGAAGGAGCGACGGGGGCGGACGGGGCGACGGGCTCCTTCCCGCCCCATTACTCGAGAGAAGAGGCCGGCCCTGCCGCGGCGCGGAAAAAGCCCCGCGGGCGGGAAGGAGGCCACCCCCCGCTCAGGCCAGGCCTTCCTCGCCCGCCCGCCCGCGGCGGCGCCTCCTTGTTGTTTGAACTCGGAACGGAAATGAGACTCGCGCCGCGCGGGGCAGAAACGGAAACAAAACACAAGAAGCGAGGAGGCCACGAGACCCCCCTCCCCCCCGGATACAGCGCGAGGCGCTTCCCTCTCGCCCTGCCGCTCTCCTCCCTCCGAGCCGCGCGCCCCGGAGCTCGCGCCTCGAGACTCACCCGCCGCCTCAGTCTCCGTCACAAAAACAAGCCAGCCCCCCACCGCAAGCGGAGCAGCGTCCGCCGCTTTCCCTTTTCACTTTCCGGCCGTGGCGGCTGGATCAGCGCCACCGAGGACCTTCTCCCTTCCCTGGCGGTCCCTGCGGGGGGTGCGGGAAAGGCCGGACCGCACTCAGACTCGGGCGGCGAGGCCTGCGTGCGGGGCCCTGGCGGGGGAAAAGCGCTCAACCAGTCCCCCCCCGCGTCGGGGCAAAAACTACAACGCCCAGCATGCCTTGCGAAGCCACCGCCGCCTCCCGAGGAACGCGCCTCAGAGACTCGCAAAAGCACTTTTTCGGGCGATTCCAGCCGCTTACTTTAAACCGGAAGTGAATCCCCCCGTTTCCGGTGGGGGAGGAAGGATACGTTGTCGTTTCCAAGGGTTTTACGGGCTGTCTGTCTTGAGGACGGGAAGAAACGGTGTGAAGGAATCCGGAGTCACGTACGGTGAGGCAGCGGGTGGAGGTGACCATGTGTTTAAACGGAGCCTAAAGGGGTGGCGGTTTACGAAGCAAAACTCCCGAAACCCATTGCGCTCGTTGGAGGCGGGGCCCGTTCTATGACTGCAGGCTCGAGCAAGGTGACCGGCGGCGCTGCCGGCCGAGTCTAGACGGGCCAGGAGGGAGCTCGGCGGAGGGTAAAGAGGCAACCAGTTCGTAATGAACCCGCGCCTCGCTCGTCGTTCCCTCACCTGAGGCGGCCTACCCCCGCCCCCCTTTTCCTACCTCGCTGCCCCGAGTTCGATAAACGTTTCCTTTCTCTTCCCCCTTCCTCCCTCTCCCTCCTCTGGGCCTTTCAATAACCTCTGTGGCATCTCAGGGAAGACGTTATGAAGTTCATCGGCGCGACTGCGACGCCAAAGCTAAACCGCGCATCTGGTGGCTTTGGGGGACGAGTCTCCGCGGTGTCGAGCTTGACATGTTAAGGAATCGGAAAGGAAGTCGCAGTGCAGGATGGCTTTGTGCGGCCTTCAGGGAACAAAGCGTTTGCTCTTGGCATGGCCAAGCTCAATGGGCGGGCAGGAGATGGGCCTAAGTGGGTGCTCTGAGTGGGAACGAATTGAATGGGACGACCCAGTGACGGCTTGAAGGGGGGCTTGGGCAAGATGCCCAAGTCGGGGGAGGTGCGCCTCCTCCTTGCCAGTGTCACAACTGTCTGTTCACTAGTCCTTTCTGGGCCCAGTTTGTGCCATCAGTCAAAGGGAGAGGGCAAGGCAAGTGGAGGATGGTGCTGCAACAAGAGAAGGCAGGTGAGCATGCAAGGGGAAGGGAAGCAAGGAAGAACAGCAGGAAGGTCAGGGTTCTGGGGATTGTCAGCCGGCCTCTGAATGGATGCAAGACAGGTGCCCAATGGATTCTGGGAAGAATCCTGAACTAAGGCCCCTGTGGTACAGCCTCAATTGTAGCTCTTGCTTGGTGCTTTCTTCCTGACCCAGTTTTCCATAAGTAACTGCCCCCAAACAGCCCTGTCCTTGAAAATAACCAAAATGTGCTTCTGTACATGAGGAAAATCATGACTGAGGTATTTACTTAAGTACCTCTCTAACAAACAATAACACTTTTTAAAAATACATCAAAAGCTACAATATAGTTTGGATCTTCTGCTTGGGTTCATAATAATAACTATGCACGTTTATCTGTTTAAAACTATTTAAACCTCATTCTGTAAGCCCCATGGTTTAAAGATAAAAAAGCATAAAGACGGCCCCTACCCTCAGCTTACAATCTAAAAGACACTACACAGAAGGAACAAGGGATGGGGAAGGAGTCAGAAAGCAAACTCCGGCACCAGTTCTTAAAGTGACAGATTTTATAACAAATAAAATATTTGTTATAAAATATTTTTAATATAAAATATAAATATAAAATATAAAAATATTTATCTGCTGGGATAGGAATAGTTTAGGTAGCATAATGGAATTGCTGTCATTAGGTGACAGGCAAGGGAGAGTTGGAACTGGTCTCTCCACAAAGCAGATGAGATAACTCTGCTTCCCTTCTCTCCCTCTGCTGCATCCTGATGGAATTACTCAAGCTGGAGGTTCTCTTGATCCATTGCATTAATTTATAAGTAAAAATGTTAACATTTCTAGCTCCTGAAGCCACCACATTGAAACAAGTTCCATTTAAATTAATGGGTTTGTTGCGAAGAGGCAATGGTTCTTTTTAGGATTCAGAAACAATGAACACACCAATGGGTGAAGGAAAGATTTTTATTAATCAGGAAGACGCTAACGCAGCAAGGCGACGATTGCAGCAAGAAACTACAGAGTAAGATTACGAAACTTACTTCCCTATAACTACTGGGAACCCCCTTAGAATCAGCAAAAGACAGACTCCAAATAATGGCCTGGTACACAGCACCTTCCAGATCTCAGCATGTGTTGAGGTTCTGAATTAGGAGTGTCCCAGGGGAACAAATATTACTATATTCACATTAATCCCACTTATGTTTTAGCCATACTCCAATAACTTTGAGACTGTTTATACATTCTTGTGAGGTAAGAGAATTAGCCCTAGCAAGTGGCAAGCAGCCACCACAGATGATCATGGACGCTCCCTCTGATACCTGGTGGCAGTCCTTGAGATCTAGACATAGACTACTATCTAAGTAAACGGGGTTGATTTGATTTGATTTAAATCAAAGTGATTTAAATTGCTTCTTTGAAGGACTCAATTTGAATGATTTAAATCAGTTTAAATCACTAGTGAGGAAGATTCTATTTAATCATTTTTAGTATAAGTACATTATTATTCAATATATCCTTAATACATATTCAGAGATGTAGGTTTCATTAGAAGGTAGGTTCACAGTGGAGGATGCATACAACAGAAGGAGCCAGGACTGCATGAATAAGTTCTGTTCACCTTTAGTTTCACTTTCTATTTCCCTACCTTATCCCTTGCATTTCTATCCAGACTCTGCCTTCTTGTTCAGATATACTCTATTTCCCCAAATTCTCTGTTCATTGACCTTCTCTTTCTTTGCACTTAGAGAGAGGTAAGGCCGAGAGAGAGAGAGAATGAGAATGCATGCATGTCTATACACTACCTGCAGTACAGAATAGGACTGATCAGGTTATCTCCCATCTCCATAAACTGCTGTTAACATACTCAGAGAATATAATTAGAAGTTGTATAATTAGTATTCATGAATATATAATTGCCTAGGCTCTTTTTTACTAATTGTTTTAAGAAAATGTCAAAATTTTTAATTTTGAATTTAAATTTTAAAACTGATTTTTTTAACTTAAAAAAAAATCATTGATTTTTATCAACCCCAGACGTAAATAATAGCCCCTGGAGTTGTACCATCTCAAACAGCTGACTCTGGGAAATAGTAACCATAGCCAGCAGCTTAAAGCAACAGGCCCAACTAGAAGTCTAGGCAGAGAAGGAGCAATTGTTGTTCACCACTAATTCCTCGAAATAACAATAGCCTTCCGCATTTCTGTTACAGTGGGCAAAGGTGAAGCAGTCTATTGTTGTATTAATCTCCTCTATTTACTTTGGCTAAATTATCTAGTGTAGTATTCAGTATTCTGAGATGTCAATATTATATATTTGCCAAATTTATGTACTACTTTTCACAGATAGTTTCAAAGAAATTTATAATACAAAAGAAATATAAATAATAAAAACAAAGCCGTTGTCCATATTATGTCTACCACCACCCCTGTAAACAGAAGCTACCCCAAACATACAAACTAACATCCAAAGCATGCTGAAAAAAAGCATCTTCAGCTGTCTGTGGAATATTGGAATGGATAGAGCAAATTGCACAAGCATGGTTTTGTACTGCCTGCTTATAAGGCCCTGCTTCTTAGGGAGACCAGTCTGGGCCCTAGTGAGCTGGTACTTGAAGCAGGATCTCTCCAGCAGATCTCAACTGACATCTACGCCCCTACAAGCCTCCCAGTATTTTGAGATGTAACTGATGGATGTTTTGTCTTTCTAGCTGAAACCTCTGCAAATTCATCATGATTCTCCAACAGCTCTTCAGGTTTTCTTCCATTTTCCGTTCAGCGCTCTCAATCCACTTGCATAGGAACATTGGCTTTTCTGCCATCATGTTTAATAAAGCAAAAGAACTTGATCCTGTGCAAAAACTTTTCTTGGACAAGATCAGAGAATATAACACGAAGAGCCAGTAAGTGAATGAACAGTTCAGTAGTAAACACAGAACCTCTGTGCACCAGTCTTTGGGTAACTTGCTGGCAATTTGATGATTTATCTTCTACTGTTGGAAGTTGGTTCTTGCAGGTGCCCTAGTAGTACTTGACTCCCAATAATACTGACTTGGCTATAGAATGTGTGTACATAGAGTTGTATGTGTTTTATGTTGATCTCTTCTGTTGGTGGAAAGCCATCAGGTTATGTACCATACAGACCTATGGAGTAAATTTCGCTAAAGCGTTAATTACAGAACCTCAGGACTAAAAGGGCTTGGGGGAAACACATCTTCAGTATTCAAAACTTAATGGCAAAAGCAGGCTGTGTATTAATGTATGTATCATGCTGCCTGGCAGCATACTTCCTGGAGGCCCTTAAGGACAGCAGCAGTAGTGGCAAGAACAACAGAGCTGGAGAGAGACTAACATAATTTGGCCCCCCATTCCTATCTCTTAGCAATCCCTCCACCGTAGCTTGAATTATATAATCTGTTATAAGCTGTTTTGTGGATATTTACATCAAAAGGCAGAGTATAAATCTGTTAAATATATAAAAGAAAGGAATTACAAAATCAAGGAAATACAGTCTTGAATAGCCAGCGCAGGTGCAACTAACTCTGTTGTGAAATAATGAAAGGTTGTTGTTGTTCAGTCATTCAGTCGTGTCTGACTCTTCATGACCCCATGGAGCATAGCATGCCAGGCCTTCCTGTCCTGCGCTCTCTCCCGGAGTGTGCTCAAGTTCATATTCATTGCATCGGTGATGCTATCTAGCCATCTCATCCTCTGTCGTCCCCTTCTCCTTTTGCCTTCAGTCTTTCCCAGCATCAGGGTCTTTTCCAGAGAGTTTTCTCTTCGCATTAGGTGGCCAAAATATTTCAGCTTCAGTATCTGTCCTTCCAATGAGCAGTCAGGGTTGATTTCCTTTAGGATTGACCGATTTGACCTCCTTGCAGTCCAGGGGACTCGTAAGAGTCTTCTCCAGCAACACAGTTCAAAAGCATCAATTCTTCGGTGCTCAGCCTTCCTTATAGTCCAGCTCTCACAGCCATACATTACTACTGGGAAAACCATAGCTTTGATTAGACGGACCTTTGTCGGCAAGGTGATGTCTCTGCTTCTTACTATGCTGTCTAGGTTGGCCATAGCTTTCCTCCCAAGGAGCAAGCATCTTTTAATTTCATGGCTACAGTCACCGTCTGCAGTGATCTTGGAGCCCAAGAAAGTAAAATCTGTCACTGCTTCCATTTCTTCCCCTTCTATATGCCAGGAAGTGATGGGGCCAGATGCCATCATCTTAGTTTTTGTAATGTTGAGTTTCAAACCAGCTTTTGCACTCTCCTCTTTCACCCTCAACAAGAGGCTCTTGAGATCCTCTTCGCTTTCTGCCATTAGGGTGGTATTGTCTGCATATCGGAGGTTGTTGATAATTCTCCCGGCAATCTTAATTCCGACCTGTGATTCATCCAACCCGGCGTTTCTCATGATGTACTCTGCATATAAGTTAAATAAGCAGGGTGACAATATGCAGCCTTGTCGTACTCCTTTCCCAATTTTGAACCAATCGGTTGTTCCATGTCTGGTTCTTACTGTTGCTTCTTGACCCTCGTACAGGTTTCTCAGGAGACAGGTAAGGTGGTCTGGTACTCCCATCACTTTAAGAATTTGCCACAGTTTGTTGTGATCCACACAATCAAAGGCTTTAGCATAGTCAATGAAGCAGAAATAGACGTTTTTCTGGAATTCTCTTGCTTTCTCCATGATCCAGCGAACGTTGGCAATTTGATCTCTAGTTCCTCTGCCTCTTCGAAACCCAGCTTGTACTTCCAGTAGTTCTCGGTTCGCATACTGCTGAAGCCTAGCTTGTAGGATTTTGAGCATCACCTTGCTGGCATGTGAAATGAGCGCAATTGTGCAGTAGTTTGAACACTCTTTGGCGTTGCCCTTCTTTAGAATTGGAATGTAAACTGACCTTTTCCAGTCTTGCGGCCATTGTTGGTAAAAAGATTTATATAGTCAGCTGCAGTATCTGTACACTGGATGCTGTAGTTCAAGTCCACAACTGACTAGATAAACTGATTTTAAAAATACAGAATTTGTGCTATCCATATTGTATTGCTATAGGATTCTTGTCAAGTCTCATTTGTTTGCCTAGCCTCCCAGCAATGGTCACACTTTGCCCAGTGATCATTAGAAAAAAAAAATCCAGTCATTTCTTTACTTCAGTTGGTTTTCTAAGGCTTCGTTCTATCCATCCACTCACAAGCACCTGAATAAAATATCCCCCACGCCTGCATTGTGAAAGGCTGCTTCCGTTGTGTTCACAACTGTGCTAATGTCAGAGGGTTCTTCTGCAAAGTAAAATAGCTGGCCTACTGCTTCCTTTCCAGCCTGTGGGGGTTTTTTGCTTTGTCCTATCTTTCATGATCTCCACAGGTGTGTGGATGGGGAGGGGGTGTCTTTTCCTTTGGCCATAAACTGGAGTAGATGAACCCGTAGCTTATAGGAATCCATGTAACTGTCTGACAGGTATACACAGGTAGCAATGGCATGTTTCTAACATGCTAGAACCCTTGTCATCTTATGAAACATAATACAATCAATGCCTAGATTTGTTGTCTATTTGTATGTTATATTTGCACTTGGTCCAAGAAAGTCAGGTTAACTTTTACTGTTCCCCCTCCAATTTATCTTCATAACTATCCTAAGAGTAGGCTAAGGTGAGTGTGTTTGTGGCCTAAGGTCACCCAGTCACATTATGGTTGACTGGGGATTTGAACCCAGGTCTCCCTGATCTATGTCAAGCATTCTAGCATCTACACTGTAATGGATCTCGCCTATAGCTTCATTCCTTGCGATTTCTTAGTTACGGTTCTTAAGAGTACTCTGGAATAAGTGATAAAAGGATTGCAGTTCATGTAGTGTGAAAACTGTTACAGGCATCTCTGTAAGGTAAAGATCCTGTAGTCTGTGATCATTCTATTTGTGCAACAAGTTCCTTAACATATATTAATCTACTGTTTGTGATTGATTGAGATCCTTCCGTCCCCCAAAACACACTTAATAACCAGGATCTTAAAATAATGTGCTCAGGTTTTCCTGCCGTTCCAAGAACAGTATTACTGGAAACATTCATTCTTGCCTTTGTAGAAAAGCTGGTGGCCCTGTTGATGCTGGCCCAGAATATGACAAAGACATGAGTGAACAAATTGCCAAGCTCCAACGGTTATATGGTGGTGGAGACCTGACCAAATTTCCAGACTTCAAGTTTGAAGGTGAGGTTTTAGGAGTTTGTTCATTCATTTTAGTTATGTATAAATATGAGTATGGAGAGGAAATATATCAGGAATTAGAGCATTCCAAGTTTTAAGAACTGTTTTAGACAGTCTAATTCTAAACATATTTTAGTGTGGATTCAGGTATTCGGGATTTGCTTCAGGGCATCTTGTAGTAAACTGGTAGTACATTCAATGTGTGTGGTGAGTAGGCCCAAATGTTATACCTGATATAAGATAAAGTTAAATAGATCTATTTGTTTTCCTATTTTCAGCCTAATAATCATAACAATCTGTTTTGAGCAATATCTGAACATATTAATACTTTGCATTATTGAATAATTTCATTTGTGATCTATAAGCAGTAGATAAGAGACCATGTATACTACTGACCTTTACCTCAAAAACGTTTTTTAGCTCAGATCTGTAGGGTTTTCTAGTTTATTTGAGTATTACTCTCTTTGGATCTTCCTAGCAAAGCCTACTATTTTGTGATATTTAGATTCCCTCAGAAGCAACCCAACAAGCATTGCTTGTGTACAACTCACATTTCAACAGTGTGTGCTTATCTGTGGTCAAACTGCATTGAAATGAATGACTGTTGCACTGCAACAATGTTTGCTGACCCTGCTCCCTTGAAAATTTGGAAAGGTCACTATATAATTACAAAACTGTGGCTGCAATTCTATGCAGATACTTAGAAATAACTCCCATTCAATTTAGGAGTTAATTTCTGATAAATTAGCATTAGGATCAGATTATAATACTATTTAGAAAATGTTGCTTTCATAATCTGAAACTTCTTTTTTTTCCCCTGACAGAACCCAAATTTGAAGAGGAACAGAAGTGATGTGATATTGTGTACAACAAGCACTTGTGGTTGGATGTGTTGAATAGGCCTGCAGTTGTAACTTAAATAAACAGTTCAGTGATCAAATGTGTGCATTAGAGTTCTGAATTCAGTAGCACATATAGATATAGCCATTATCTTACCTCAGAGTAAGTCCATTGAGGTTGATGGGGCCTACGTCTGAGTACACATGCATAGAATTGCACTGGAAATGTTATAGATTTGTTAATGAAATAATTCAAAAATATTTGAAGCCAGTCCTATATTTCATGTGGCCCTATTTCACTTCCAAAGTAAAGGTTTTAGGAGATGTGCCAAACATATTCTAACTACTATATTCTTCAACAGTTTGAGTTAGAAAATGAGAAATCCTGAATGATATATTCATGCTAAAGGCTTGTGTTAAGTTTAGCATTGCAATCGCGCCAGTCACAAAGCATAAGTAATTTATTTATAATACTATCTAGCCATTTTATTTTAAAAAGCACTCACTAGTATTGAGTGTTGAAAAAGGTTTCCTCTGCAGCAAAATATACAAAGAGTCCTCAAACGACAGAGTTTGCGGCAATAAATTTTTTTAAATATACAGTGGTAAGGATGCACCACAATTCAACAAACTTATACTGCATAATCTCATTATTGACAATATGGTTTGAAAATTTCAAGGCACTTAAATACTCAAGGCAAAAAATGCTTTAAACAACACTCTTCTGATCCAGATTAAGAAAAACAATATCCCACAATAATAATGAGTGAAAAGCCCCTAGAAGAAATCCAGCTCTATGGAGCTCATTATTTAATAGATTTATATCCTGCCTTTCCACTGTTTAGGTCTTCCAGATAGCTTGCAAACATGTTTGAATAAAGTTTACCACCTCAGCAAGGGTAGGCATCTGCATGTAGATCTTCTACCCCCTCACCTTACACCTGGTGTCTACTGTGGTTCTGGCTGTCTTGGTCTCAGCAGTGAGGAAAAGAGCAAGCCTTCCGCAGAAGCAAACAGCCCCTAGACAAAATCCAGGATTTGAGCAGATATGTGTCCAGGACAAGAAAGCAGGGCTGCTCCTGCCATCCAGTTCTACCTGCAGGTAGTTGATGGCATGGCCGTTAGAATCCTCACAAGAGAGGGCTCGTTGGAGCTACTCTCCTCTCTCGCCCATCGCAGTATCAGTCTTGGCCTCAACAGTGGAGCAAACATTAAGCCCCCCTGGAAACATCCAAGCCCCAAGCCAAATCTGGGATTAGAACAGATAACAGTGGCCCTGTCAGGAGCTTAGGGCTCCGACAGGTGGCTTCATAAAAACCACTAGAACGCTGTTGGATCTGACCAAAGGTCTATATAATCCAGTATACTCTTTCCCAATTTGCCAGGAGCCCACAAGGAATGTATGAGGGCAGTCGCTCTCTCCTGCTGCTGTTTCTAGCAACTGGTATTCAGAGATATACTGTCTCTAAACCTGGTGGTGCTATATAACTACCATGACTAGTAGTCATTGAAAGCTTTATCCTCCAAGAATTTGTGGAACTCCCCTTTAATTCCCACTGAGCTAATAGCTGTCACCACATCTTGTGGCAGCAAATGCCAGCAGTTAACTCTGCATTGTGTGAAGAACTACTTCCTTTTGTCTGTCCTGAATCTCCCACCAATCAGATTCATTGTATGATCATGGGTTCTAGTGTTACAAGGGAGAACTTCTTTCCACTTTTTCCACAGCATGCATAATTTTTCAAAGTTTGATCATGTCCCCTGTTACTTTTTTCTAATCTAAAAAACCCCTTCCCCGTAGCCTTTTCTTATACAGGAGGTGTTCCAGTCCCCTGATCATTTCAGTTGCCTATTTCTGCACCTTTTCTACATACATGATATCCTTTTTGAGATGTGATAATCAGAACTGTGCAATTAGTTCTTCTACCTTAATAGCCTGCGGGTATATTACCCAGCAAGAAAGCACATTTGTGTGTGCCTGTTAACACAATTTCATTAAGAAAAAGCACTGTTAGACTTAAGTTAAAACAACTCTTGACAATCTTGTGTCACCTTTTAACAGTAATGCCTTAACTTTGCCACTGGCTTTCAGCATGTAGCACTTTTAATATTTACAGAATAGAGTTCAAACATTTTTGATGTTCTGCACAGAAAATGGTGGTTTGGTGATCTTCTGAGATTGAATTTCTTTTAAATAACAAAGGATTTGGTGTGCTTGAAATCCTAAGGAGAGGGGAATAGACAAGAGAATAACTATTAAAATAATTCAGCCATTTTCAGTAGAAGGTCTTGCACCAATATCAGTGAACAACCAATAACCATTAAAGTACCCACAACACTTGAGAGGTATATGCTGTAGCATCACAGTATGTTTCGTTCGCATATTTTTGGAAAAAACATAACTCACCAAAAAGTTTCTTTTGATGCTTTAAAGACAGCAACAAATATAGAATCCTTACAGCTGTGATAGTGTAACTGATGATGCAGGAGCAAATATTTAACTATGCAGTGAGTACTGAGAGCAGGTCGTATCTCTTACTACATTCTTTGGGCTTTCTTTTATAATGAAGGACCATACTCCTGGTTTTACTGCTATGGCTGAATGCACCATTGTTTCCTTCTACCAAGCAGAGGATTCTGTCATGTCACAGCATTAACAGCCAATTCGGATGGTTCCTGAGCTTCGTTTTACATTCATTTAGGACCCTCCAGCCTGGTTCATACATGTGAACCACACACTTCCCCACCCCCACATACAATCACATTTGAACAATGGAGTCACGTAGAGAAGTACAGGCATGAACTGGACTGTGCCCATTGCTATTTTGGCAGCAATTTGAGTCATCATGATGATGGAGAAAGCTACAGGGTATTTCCATATATAGCTGGCATCACATTTAATTTTCTCTGTGTGATCCTGTATTTGAGAGGGGTCATGTGAAGGGCTGGAGGGAATCATCTAATTTCTAGCTGTGGACCATCTCTTACACACAATGTTGCAAATGTGAATGAAATTGCTGTCACTGTGATCTATCACTGGGTTGCATGTTAAATTGTTCGTACAAGTGGATGATAGATGATGTGAGTGAAAGGGGCAGTCATCACCTGGATAAGGCTATGGATGTGGAAATGTATGCACTTGCTCCTTGACTGAGACAAATCTTCCTGAGCGCTGGCACTCACATTCACATTGACCTGGTTTGCACATCATGACAGCCCACTGTGGGTTAATTTACCTTTGAGGAGCACATGCCAGCCGCCATTATGAATATGCAACCCTGACTGAGGGGTGCCTTGCTGTGTCGTGCAAGCCCAGCCGGGGTGGAATTATTTGAGGGTTAAACAACACTCGCATAACCCACTGTTTTAGGTTATGGGAGGGTTGCTTAACCCTCAAATAACACCCCCAGGCCAGGTGTGCAACGGTAGTCAGAGTTTCCATATTCATAATGGCAGCTAGCACATGCTGCAGTTCCTTGAGGATAAATTAACCCACAATGGGCTGTTGTGTCATGTGAACTGGCTCTATACTTAATGAGACTGCTGGAATGTGGCAAGTGCACCATTCCTCTGCTGTAATGTAAAAAGCTAATAGCTGAGTAACAGGGCAAGTGTATACTTCTCCTTGAAAAAAAGTGCAATAGGTGGACTAGCCCTGCTACTACTGTGGATGCAGAATACTCACCTTTTCACTTTCTGTAGTTTTGTACTTAGAACTCTTCTTCCTGCTAGTGAAACAAAAGTTGGAATGTGAACTGTTATATCTGGGCAGTTCTAAGCAAATAGTTAGCTAATAGTTGCCCAGAGTATAGGAAACAAACAACGAACTTGAACTCCTAAGAGGGAAATTATGACTTGATAGGTGTAACTGAGACTTGGTGGGATGACTCTCATGACTGGAATACAGCAATTGAAGGATATAACCTGTTCAAAAAGAACAGGAGGAACAGAAAGGGAGGTGGGGTTGCACTGTATGTGAAAAATACATATCCCTGCACAGAAATACAGGAGGAGGAGCTTGGTAGCCCCACCAAGAGCATCTGGATCAAAATACATGGAGCAAAGAATAAAAGGAACCTGGTGGTTGGAGTCTACTACCGGCCACCCAATCAAGGAGAAGATGAGGATGAAACTTTTGAAAAGCAAATAGCCAGTGTTTCAAGGAAGCATGATGCAGTAGTAATGGGGGACTTCAATTTCCCCGATATTTGTTGGGAGACAAATTCTGCAAAACATGGCCCCTCCAGGAAATTCCTGACTTGTGTGGTGGATAACTTCCTCCTACAGAAAGTAGAGGAAGGAACTAGAGGATTGGTTATCCTTGACTTGATCCTAACCAACAGAGATGACTTAGTGGATAAAGTAGCAGTTACAGGAACTCTGGGGGGAAGCGACCATGTTATACTTTGAGTTCTTGGTTCTAAGAGAAGCAAAAGCTGAGTGTAGTCAAACACGTACCCTGGATTTTAGAAAAGCTGATTTAAATAAACTCAGAACAATGATCAGTAAGGTCCCATGGCAAGCGACTTAACAAGAAAAGGAGTCCAAGATGGGTGGGAGCTTTTAAAAAAGGAAATTCTCAAGGCACAATTACAAACCATTCGGTCAAGAAGAAAAGGTGGAAGACAACAGACTAAGCCAATGTGGCTTCACAAAAAGCTTAAGAGATGACCTGAAAACAAAAAAGGACACATATAGGAAGTGGAAAGAAGGCCAAGTAACAAAGGAAGAGTACAGGCAGGTAGCACAGAATTGCAGGGATGGCATCAGGAAGGCTAAAGCTGAGAACAAGCTAAGGTTAGTGAGGGATGCTAAAAGCAACAAAAAGGCTTTCTTCAGCTATGTGCATAGTAAAAGACAGGAAAGAAATGGTGGTTCAGTTATTAAATGTTGTTTATTCGGTCAGTCGCTTCCAACTCTTCGTGACTTCATGGACCAGCCCACACCAGAGCTTCCTGTCAGCCGTCGCCACCCCCAGCTCCCCCAAGGTCGAGTCCTTCACCTCCAGAATATCATCCATCCATCTTGCCCTTGGTCGGCCCCTCTTCCTTTTGCCTTCCACTTTCCCTAGCATCAGCATCTTCTCCAGGGTATCCTGTCTTCTCATTATGTGGCCAGAGTACTTCATTTTTGCCTTTAATATCATTCCCTCAAGTGAGCAGTCTGGCTTGATTTCCTGGAGTATGGACTGGTTTGATCTTCTTGCAGTCCAAGGCACTCTCAGAATTTTCCTCCAGCGCCACAGTTCAAAAACATCTATCTTCCTTCGCTCAGCCTTCCTTATGGTCCAGCTCTTGCAGCCATCGGTTACTACAGGGAATACCATTGCTTTAACTATGTGGACCTTTGTTGTCGGTGTGATGTCTCTGCTCTTAACTATTTTATCAAGATTTGTCATTGCTCTCCTCCCAAGAAGTAAACGTCTTCTGATTTCCTGGCTGCAGTCAGCGTCTGCAGTCATCTTTGCGCCTAGAAATACGAAGTCTGTCACTGCCAGTTCTCAGTCAAGCTGGTTGCCCTAATCATGGTTTTTTTGAGGTTTAAGTGCAACCCAGCTTTTGCACTTTCTTCTTTCACCTTCATCATAAGGTTCCTCAGCTCCTCTTCGCTTTCAGCCATCAAAGTGGTATCACCTGCATCTCTGAGATTGTTAATGTTTCTTCCAGTGATTTTAACTCCAGCCTTGGATTCATCAAGTCCAGCAAGTCACATGATGTGTTCTGCATACAGGTTGAATAGGTAGGGTGAGAGTATACAACCCTGCCGTACTCCTTTCCCAATCTTAAACTAGTCTGTTGTTCCGTGGTCTGTTCTTACTGTTGCTACTTGGTCGTTATACAGATTCCCCAGGAGGCAGACAAGATGACTTGGTATCCCCATACCACCAAGAACTTGCCACAATTTGTTATGATCCACACAGTCAAAGGCTTTAGAATAGTCAATAAAACAGAAATAGATGTTTTTCTGAAACTCCCTGGCTTTCTCCTTTATCCAGCAGATATTGGCAATTTGGTCTCTAGTTCCTCCGCCTTTTCGAAACCCAGCTTGTACATCTGGCAATTCTCGTTCCATGAATTGCTGGAGTCTACCTTGCAAGATCTTGAGCATTACCTTACTGGCATGTGAAATAAGTGCCACTGTTCGATAGTTTGAACATTCTTTGTTGCTTCCCTTTTTTGGTATGGGGATATAGGTTGATTTTTTTCAATCTGTTGGCCATTCTTGTGTTTTCCAAATTTGCTGGCATATGGCATGCATCATCTTGACAGCATCATCTTGCAAGATTTTAAACAGTTCAGCTGGGATACCGTCATCTCCTGCTGCCTTGTTATTAGCAATGCTTCTTAAGGCCCATTCAACCTCACTCTTCAGGATGTCTGGCTCTAGCTCACTGACCACACTGTCAAATCTAACCCCGATATTATCATCCTTCCTATACAGATCTTCCGTATATTCTTGCCACCTTTTCTTGATCTCTTCTGCTTCTGTTAGGTCCTTGCCATCTTTGTTTTTGATCATACCCATTTTTGCCCGGAATTTACCTCCGATGTTTCTAATTTTCTGGAACAGGTCTCTTGTCCTTCCTTTTCTATTATCTTCTTCCGCTTCCGCGCATTGCTTATTTAAAAATAATTCCTTATCTCTTCTGCCTAACCTCTGGAATTTGGCATTTAATTGGGCATATCTCCCCCTATCACTGTTGCCTTTTGCTTTCCTTCTTTCTTGGGCTGCTTCCAATGTCTCAGCAGACAGCCATCTTGCCTTCTTGGTTTTCTTTTTCTTTGGGACGTTTTTTGTTGCCGCCTCCTGAACAATGTTGCGAACTTCTGTCCATAGTTCTTCCGGGACCCTATCTATTAAATCTAGTCCCTTAAATCTATTCTTCACCTCCACTGCATATTCATTAGGAATTTTAGTGAGCTCATATCTAACTGATCTGTGGGTCTTCCCTATTCTCTTTACTCTGATTCTAAATTGTGCAATAAGAAGTTCGTGATCTGAACTACAATCAGCTCCAGGTCTTGTTTTTACCAACTGCATAGATGTCCGCCACCTTTGGCTACAAAGGATGTAGTCAATCTGATTTCGGTGTCGACCTTCTGGTGAAGTCCATGTATAAAGTCGTCTCTTAGGTTGTTGGAAGAGAGTGTTTGTTATGCACAGTGAGTTGTCTTGGCAGCATTCTATCAGCCTGCTTCATTTTGTTCTCCCACACCATGCTTGCCTGTAATTCCAGGTATCGTTTGACTACCCACCTTAGCATTCCATTCTCCTGTAATGAAAATAACATCTTTGTTTGGCATACTATCCAGTAGGTGCTGCAGATCCTCACAGAACTGATCTACTTCTGCTTCTTCAGCATCTGTGGTTGGGGCGTATATTTGGATCACTGTGATGTTAAATGGCTTACCCTGAATTCGAATTGAGATCATTCTGTCATTTTTTGGATTGTATCCAAGCACTGTTTTAGCCACTTTATTATTAATTCTGAAGGCTACTCCATTTCTTCTGTGGTCCTCTTGTCCACAGTAGTAGATCTGGTGGTCATTTGATGTGAAGTGGCCCATTCCAGTCCATTTCAGTTCACTGACATCCAAAATGTCTATATTTAATCTTGACATCTCCCCAATAACCACATCCAATTTCCCCTGGCTCATAGATCTTACATTCCAGGTTCCTATGGTGTGTTGATCTTTAGAACATCGGATTCGTCATTCACCACCAGCACCATCGGCTGCTAGCCATCCTTTCAGCTTTGAGCTAGGTGCGTCATCACATCTGGGGCTAGTTGAACTTATCCTCTGTTCCTCCACAGTAGCATTTTGACCATCTTCCAACCTGGGAGTCCCATCTTCCGATGGTATAGCAACATATCTCTGGTTGTATTGATCCATTTAGTTTTCATGGCAAGAAATGGGTGGGTTGCCGTTTCCTTCCTCAGGGATTGTATTTAGTCTGACCTCTCTGCCATGACCTTCCTGTCTTGGGTGTCCCTTCACGGTTTAGCTCATGATGTCATTGAGGTGCTCAAGCTCCAGCACCATGACAAGGTAACAATCTCCTTTACTGAAGAGCTATTAAATAAGGATGGCAAAATGAGAACAGATGACAAAAGGCAGAGGTGCTCAATTCCTACTTTGGCTCAGTCTTCTCCCAAAAGAGGGTCTATGACCCCCCTGACAAAGGCAAAGTACAGGCTGAAAGGGCAGGATTGCAGCTTGAGATCGATAGGCATATGGTCAAGAAACACCTAATTACTTTGAATGAGTTCAAATCTCCAGGGCCAGATGAATGGCACCCTAGAGTAATAAAGGAACTGGCAGAAGAACTCTCAGAACCACTGTCTATTCTCTTTGAGAAATCATGGAGGACAGGTGAAGTGCCAGATGACTGGAGGAGGGCTAATGTTGTCCCTATCTTCAAAAAGGGTACAAAGGAGGAACCTGGGAACTACAGACCAGTCAGTCTGACATCAATCCCTGGGAAAATTCTGGAGCAGATTACAAAGCAATCAGTCTGTACTTATCTTGAAAACAATGCAGTGATTACTCAAAGCCAACATGGATTTGTCAAGAACAAATCCTGCCAGACGAATCTGATCTCATTTTTTGATCAAATCACCTCCCTTGTGGACCGTGGGAATGCTGTAGACATCATATACCTCGCCTTCAGCAAAGTTTTCGACAAAGTCCCCCATGATATCCTGATGAGCAAACTAGCTCAAACTGGGCTAGATGAAACAACGATCCAGTGGATCCACAGTTGGCTACAGAATCGGACTCAAAGAGTGCTTATCAATGGGATCTTCTCAAACTGGGGAGAGGTAACGAGTGGTGTACAGCAGGACTTAGTCCTGGGCCCAGTGCTCTTCAACATTTTTATTAATGACTTGGAGGAGGAGGTGCAGGGAATGCTGATCAAATTTGCAGATGGCACAAAATTGGGTGGGATAGCTAATACTTTGGAAGACAGAAACAAAATTCAAAGTGATCTTGATAGACTGGAGCGCTGGGCAGAAAACAACAGAATGAAACTGAATAGGGATAAATGCCAAGTTCTGCACCTAGGAAAAAGAAACCAAATGTACAGTTACAAAATGGGCAATACGTGGCTCAACAACACTACAAGCGAGAAGGATCTTGGAATTCTTGTCGATCACAAGCTGAATATGAGCCAACCATGTGATGTGGCTGCAAAAAAGGCCAATGCTCTTTTGGGCTGCATTCATAGAAGCATAGCTTCCAAATCCCGGGAAGTACTAGTTCCCCTCTACTCAGCACTGGTTAGGCCTCATCTGGAGTACTGTGTCCAGTTCTGGGCACCACATTTTAAGAAGGATGCAGACAAACTGGAGAGGGTTCAGAGGAGGGCAACAAATCAGGGGACTGGAAACAAAGCCCTATGAAGAGAGACTGAAAGAACTGGGCATGTTTAGCCTTGAGAAAAGAAGACTGAGGGGAGATATGATAGCGCTGTTCAAGTACTTGAAAGGTTGTCACAGAGAAGAAGGCCAGGATCTCTTCTCGATCATCCCAGAGTGCAAGACTCAGAATAATGGGCTCAAGTTACAGGAAGCCAGATTCCGGCTGAACATCAGGAGAACCTTCCTGACTGTTAGAGCAATACAACAATGGAACCAATTACCTAGGGAGGTGGTGGGCTCTCCCACACTGGAGGCATTCAAGACAAGGCTGGACAGCCATCTGTCAGAGATGCTCTGACTTGGATTCCTGCATTGAGCAGGGGGTTGGACTCGATGGCCCTTCCAACCCTACTATTCTATGATTCTGTGATTCTATGAGCTCCTCGCACATCTTACTTGTTTTGCCTGTTTTCCAAATATTCTTTTTTCAAGTAAATTTGTTTAAAATTTTAAAAAAAACTACTTTGATTCAGTGACTGGAGAATACATACTGGTAACCAACATTAGTTCAGATTCATTTTCTCTGGCCATAATAGCAATATGCCAAAAAAACCCATGTTTTTAATTATAATAGGATTTATATTGCTATGATATTAAACATCATACTATCTATATTTAAACATACATGCATTTATGTAGAAATTATATTATGGGAATTTTAGAATATATGCAGCACTGCTTGCCATGCTCATGGCAAAAGCAGCTTATATTATTAACAAGTAAAATATGGTTTGTGTGTTTTGGTGGGCGGGGGAGGTAAATTTAGACCAATACCCACAAACTATGAAGAAGAGAGGGGAAGACATTTGCCTCACACATTTTTAGTGAGGGAGCTACTGAATATATAATGTGGAAAGTTCTCCAAGACCACCTCAATGCTTCAAAACATTAGTAATCAACATATTAGCAAGAACAGTTAAAGCTCTATTTTTCCAGTTGTGCCCAAATTTAGAGATTACAATCTAAGAGATGCAACATTGTGACTAATAGAAAAAATTCTGCTCAATAATTGTTTTCATGAATCAGCAGAATGCAACTTTATGATAGTTAACTTTTCAGCAGTTCAAAAGTGGCAGAAGGAAAAAATAATTACTTACGCTGAAGAATTTCTTTCTAGAAAAAGAGGGAAAAGAGACAATAAGACTGTCATCAAACTTCATACTTAGAACAGTCTGGAACAACTGCCAGAAAAAAATTATCAGGTATTCTCTCCTGATCTACCAGCAACTTACTTTTCCAGATATTTCCTATCAGATTTCAGCTATATGTTAATATGAATCAGATGGCTAAAAGCTGAAAACATCTTAAGGCAGAGTCTTTCCTCACATTAGCCACCTTACCAGAACAGTGGTTCTGAAATGTTTTTTCTCTATCCCCTATAATAGGAAACAAGAATGTGTTTATATCCAGTGTGTAACTGCTCTGTGTTTGGTGCACCCTGTGGTCTGGACTACACTGCCTGATGTGTTGTGGAGTTGAGTAGATACCCATTGGGTGGCTCTGGGCAAATCACTCCCTCCTAGGTCCCACAACTTCACTTACTAGATTCTTGTGTGTATGAACTGGGTAAGGATTCTAAAACATTTCCTATACTGTGTGCTATAGAAATTGCAAACACAGGACACCATATTGGTACGTTAGGGGAAAAAAATCCAAATTTCACAGTAGGGCAGCCCCTGTATTAGGACCAACCAAAAAGTTACAAAGTAATGAGCAAGCTTTCTAGAAATTCTTAAGTAATCGATGTAGTCTAGAGAAAGTCATGTATGATTAGATCCCACAGCCATAGCCAGTATGTAAGTACAGTGTTAAGAACTTAATTCCTTAGTTTCAGTGAGACTAAAAAATGCTAGACTTTCTCTTAATTGCTCCCAGGAAGGATAATGGTCCTGTCTTAAAGTTAACAACAATTCAACCAGATTACCATCTGGTTCCTCCTTGCTCAGTATTTCTGTAAGAACAAGTCATCCATAGCACAAAGAGCAACAACTGGCCATCTGTTCTATTGCTGATACTTAAAAAGTCCAAATGAACTTGAGCACACTCTGGGAGAGAGCGCAGGACAGGAAGGCCTGGCGTGCTATGGTCCATGGGGTCACGAAGAGTCGGACACGACTTAATGACTGAACAACAAAAAGTCCAAAGTGAACTGCTTCTTTGGTGAGAGAGATAATTTCATTGGGCCCAGCAGAGGGAGCTAGCCAATCAAATTCTTGAAAGATTTTCAAAGTTGCTGTCTAAACATCAAATTAAATTAACTTGTAAGATGTAAAACAGCTTTCATTGAAATATTGTATACATGTACTGATTTACTTTTTGAGAAATGAAATACATGTGTTATAAAATTATAAAGGAGACAACCGGTAACAACGTGATAAAACCACCATCTGAAGAGCAGGACGCCAAAAGATGCTGTGCTGTTTATTCTGTGCATTTATGGCTTATCATAATTAAAGGGTTCGGCAACTTGCAAAAATGCAAATCAGATATATTAGTACCACTTCATATGAAACTTCAGCAGCATGAGAGTCCCTGTCCTATGTTCCAGTCCCATACTGCCCCAGTAGCATCAGATATAGAGGAACAATAATAGCTGGGCAAATGACAAGTTCTTTACCATGTGAACACTGCCATTCTTCTAAGTAGGGGTACCTTTGCAGTTCTGGTAAGGAACTACATAATTCTCTCTGCTGATATAAATCCTCCATACAGATATTAACTAACTGGCATGGGACCAGGCCATGGGGAACAGCTTTCCATGCAGTGCAGTAACTCATGAATTGGCCGCAGCCAGGTAACTGAAATTTAAATGGTTCCTAATCTAGCAATATGTGAAAAATCTAGGTAAAATTCAGCAGCCTATACTCATTAGGAGAAATTCTAGATAAATTTTAGGTAATGTTCTACAACCTATAGTTGCTAAAACGTCCTTACCCTAGATTAAGATTTGGGATTCTCTGAGTCATGATTATTTAGTATCAGTCCTCTTTTAAAAAAAAAAACACGCACTACTAACTGTCAATGTATGCCGGAAAGATTTTCCTCCAGCCAGTTCTGCGATTACTCAAGACTTATTTTTGTCTTTCATTTTCTGTTGCCCCTTCTGTCAGAGATGTGATAGCCTTGCTTTAAAAGAACCTGGATTTCTGCTGACCCCATCCCACAGATCACCAATATTTAGGCATAGCAACATTTTGATATTCAGGGAAGGAGGAAGTTTTACTTACTTGAAAAGTAACCCTTCTTTTGTGCATAATATACGCCAAGGCCACAGGAAGCCATTATCAAAGCAACAATTACCACTGCAGCTATGATGCCACTTACATTAAGGTCATCTAAAAGTAAAAACAAATCAAATGTAATGTTGGGGGTGGGAATGACCAGTAATTATTTCAAATTGGCAGTCTTGAGAGAAGACAATAGTTAGTGACTTATTCACTCTCAAAATGGCCATGTTAGATGAAATCGGTATTAATATAGTGTTGCATATAGTATGGAAAATGCAAGTTCAAATTCCACTTTGGTCATGGGGTTCCTAAGTAGCATTTCCCAAGACTGCTTATTTCTTTTTCAGTGTCCTTTCTCTCTCTTCAGTGAGACAACCACTAAGAACACTAGGGATCTATTTTACAAGGTTGTTATAAATCTAAATATGGAAAAGATTATAAGGCACTTTGAATATTAGAAATGGTATAGGTATTAATTTTTAACATGTTTGCCCTGTTCTTCCATGGAAATCTCAGGGCATTTTACTTGGTTTCCCAGATGCTTTCCAACCAGGCACTGATCAGATGCTCCCAGACAATTAATTAATCAATAATAATCCTCTGAGTGCATGCTTGTGGTCTGGCATGTACAGGCTAGATAAAAGAAAGTAAATATCTGGTTATCTTGGGACCTAGCTCTGTAAGTTGACTTGGTTGTTGCATAATTGCAGTATTGAGACTAAACCTACATCCAAAATTTGGAAACAGGGAAAAACATTCATATCTGCCCTAGAACATGTTTGAGATGTGGCCTGTCGCAGGTTTTCCCAAGTCTCTGTCTCTATAGTCCTGGGAATTCCTCTCCAATTTTCAGGCCTCGACACAACATTTTCCCTATTGTTTTGCAAATGCACAGCATTTCACAAAAATCACAATCTTAGAGCACTCTTCTATTTATTTATTTATACCCTTGCTTTACAGCAACACAAATACCCTCGAGATGGCTTACGAAGTATGAGAGGAGGATGAACTCTGCCCGCTGCCTTAAAGAAAAAGGAGCTGGTAGTAGGCAAACATGCATAGGAAGACCACAATTTCAGCTCAACTCCCAGGAGCCGTGCTCCTCATTTCAGAAGGCAGGGGTAGACAAAGGTATCAACTGTTCAGCAATTTTCCTGTCTGGGATTATTTTCAGACCAAGAAATAACTACAATGATGTCCTTTAGATACTGTATCCCCATGTGGTTTGACACTTTGAAAGGTCAAAAGCACCATTTTGAATTGAGCTCAGAAACAAACCAGGAGCCAGTTTAATAATATCTTAAACAACTGGACTAATATGTTCACAGTGGTCAGCACTAGGTAGCAACATTTCATGTTCTGAAATTTCTGAGTGCTTCTCAAAGGCAGTCTCACATACAACACAAAAGTAACTTAGATGGACTATTACTAGCGCATGGATAATTATGGCCAGACCATCTCTCTCTAACATGGAGCGCTGCTGGCACACTAACTGAAGTTGGTAAAAGGCATTACAAGGTATGGATGCAAAGCTGCATCTAGAAGCATCTCAAGTTGCAAACCCAGTCCTTAAAAGGGAAAGTGCAACCCTATCCTGAACAAGTTGAACACCACCTCCAGAACTTGTCATTAATCAACAACATCTCTGTTTTGTCTGGATTAATTGAGTTTAAGATTAGCCCTTCCTCCAGCTCAATACCTGTTCTGGACATCCAGGGCTTTACCTGGATTAAATGAAAAAGAGAAAGAGCTGGATGTCATCCTCATATTGATGGCACCCAACTCCAAAACTCTGGATGAACTCTCCCAGTGGCTTCTTGTTGATGTCACCAAGCATGGGGAATATCATAGTACATGCCACTGAACTACAAGCCCCCAGCACCACTTTCTGAGATCTGCCCACCGGGTAGGAGTGGAACCACAAGGTCAATGTTCCCAATCCCAACCCAATCCCAGACAGGTGATCCAGAAGGATATCATTGCTGACGATATAAAATGTTGCTGATAGTCTGAAGAAATGGGAATACACCTGCAGAGAAGATTGCTGACTTTTGTCCTAAAAACCAGCTTAGAAACCAAATTAAAGTGGGTTCTGATTATCCAGACCTGTCTGGAGCAGAGCATCACCTGCTCAAAACACTGTATTCCCAAAATGGGAAATAGAGGCCTCACAACTGCCTCTTAAGGTGACTGGGCCCTATTCCTATGGGTTAGTTATTGTTTTTGAACCTCTGCAGCTGCTGTAGAGTTGGGAGTAGCAACAGTGGGTGGAGCTTCTGCTAAGTTCTTCACTTCTGTGTGTACTGAATAAAGAACAGTTGTGTTTGGGGCCTGCTGGTGGTGGCACCTTAGCTCCAAGCATTCCTGAATCAGTCTTTATGACTGACACTCACACTCCAATGCATAAAGAAACACAGCTCTTTATGCATGCTTTCTTGCAGCTCTACTCAGAAGTTGATGCATTTAATACAATATGACAGTAGCAGTATGTCACAAGGACATTAATTGTTCCATGAATTTAGTTTATAGGAATTTTGGTCATTTTGAAGACATAAAATGTGAACTATATTTTTGCTTAAAACATTCTCTATTAAAGTATCTAAATTGGGATTTTAAACATACACCACATCATTGCATCTGATTTTGGAATCTGAACTAAAACCTTGTAGTTTCCCAACTTTGTCTTACAACGAAGACGTTTTCATATGAAGGTTTGTTGGCTTTATTTGCATTTGACATTTACCAACTTGCATTCGCTTCACAGGACATTTCTGAGGCTGTCCAATTCTATTGTCAGCTTCACAGTAATATTCTCCAGTGTCATTCTTAGAAACAGGATTGAATAACTGGTTAAAAAAAAGAAAAAGAATTGAGACAAACTTATCTGTTAAAAAGCTTGGGAAGGAGTGGTCAAAGCTGAAATTACATTTCCAAAACATTGAAATTTTGTTTTGTATTACAATTAATTGTTTTTAGAACATGTCAAAATTTTCCAGAATACAAAATGGTTGACCAATCTGGCATCTGATCTAAAATTGAAATAATTGGACTTAACAGTTTTTGCCAGAGGAAACTTAAACAAAACTAAGATGTTACAATGCGTGACATACTCAGAGAAGTGGCATATAGCACAGCAAGCGTGGAGGGGATTACTAAATAGATATGTCACTGATCTATTCATTAAATTAGGCCAATGAGTTTCCTTTGTGAACATTTTCTCATCAGACACAAGGATGTAAAAAGAACTTTGCTTCAAGGCAGAACACTAGCTACTAATGTTACTCAATTTCTGAGTGCTTCGATCTGGCTCACAATTAAAATGACTTGTTCAGAAACCTGCAAACATTTGCCATGTGCAAATCAGTCTCCTTTAAAAAATGTGCTAACTATGTGAAAATGAAGAGACAAAAATAACAATACTTCAATAAAAATTAATAAGACATAACAGTCTCACTCTGGCTTAAAGTACTCCTCCAATTAAATACTACAACACCAGCAAATACAAAATGGACTTTAATACTGACACTAAGGACTAATGGAAGTGTAAGGTTTGCTGCTTTTCTGTTGAGCTCAGACTGCAATTCACTCATGGTGACGGAGACCCTGGTCTGGAAATAATCCTGGTCATTCAGTGGACCTTGAGCAAAATAACATAGTAGGCATAGACTACATTTGGATCAAAAACAAAGGAATTTGCCTGTGTCTTCTTCTGCAGCAACATAGCTTATATTTAGTTATTCCAGCTGGTATTTGATGGTATAAGTGAATATCTGTTTTTCTTTTATATCCCATTTCCTTAACGTTACTCCATTCTTGTGTCAATCCATCCCCAATTTATTTTATTGTATAGGTGAATCCCATATCATAATGGTGCTGAATACTGGAAGATGAGAGGACCCGTGTGATGGGAGTTGTCTAAAGAAACAGTTGTCCTCTTTGCTGCATTTCTATGCAATGCAAAATAATAATAATAAAAAATAGTAGGACCCTGATACTACTTTGAATTTCTCAGTGCTACCATAGTACAACTTTGACTTTTCTAGGCGCGTAAAAAGGATAAACGCTAAGTGTTATTGAACAAGTGTCAACTTACCAGGGTTCCAGAGGTAGTATTCATAATGTAAGGAAGTCTTCCTTTTTTAACCTTCCCAGATGCTAGGTCCTCCAGCAGAACAATGCCATTCCTGTACCATCTGTACTTTGGAGCAGGAACACCTTCATTTTCTTTACATCGCAGTTCCACTGCTGTCCCGGTCATAGCTGAGATGGGCACTTCACAAACTGGAGCAGCTGGTGGGACTAGAGAATTACACCTATTTAAAGGTAAATAACTATATGCCTAAACCAACATACTTCCTCACAAATTGCTCTAATGAAGGCAGTTGGATTGAGTGGTTTGTGTATCATATTTTAAGAGTAGACTTCACTCACCAATGGCACAGTTTGACTGCAGCTGAATGAAAGCCAGCATTAAGTAGCTTGTGAAATTAGTTCCTAAGTATTCTTAAACAACGAGCAAACAAGTGTCATATAATCCTTTGATCGTTGCAAACAAAATACTAATCTTTGAGATGTGCATTTGTCCAGACTTTCTTTCACAGCTTTAAATAAAATATAATTGGTACAAAATCTTTTTATCTATTTTAACTACATGCCTAAAATCAGCTGTTAATTATTTTTCTTGTTGGTTTTAAAATATATGGGCATTGCAATCCTACCAGGCACGGATTGAAGATTTGAAGGTGGTTCAACAGTCACCTCCAAAGCCCTGCTAGGTTCATGTGAACAGGATGGAAGTGAGAAAAGAGTGGCATTTTCTTCCTTCTCTGTGCTGTTCTGTTTGATTGATTGATTGACTGATTGAAACTATGCTAGCTCCAAGTCTGGTGTAAATATCATCCCATGGTAGATGCATGTCTGTGGATCTGGAGAGTTTTGGATTCTGCAGATTCAAGGCCTCCCCTAATCTGCCCATGCCACACACCCTTTTAGCCTCTCCCAATGTTGGAGCTCCGGTGTTTGAGAGGTAAGAAGTGGAGAAGTTTCTGCTGGGGCTGGGCAGGCGTATCTGCCCTCAGAGGGGGGAGATCCAAACAATCTTTTGGCCCCTGGAACACGCTTCCAGTGGTGACTGTATTGCGGTCTTACTTCCATTAATTTAATGAAAATTATCCCTTGACCATTGGATGTGCTCATTTGCGATAATGTTAGTATAGGGCTATGCTACCTTGTTCATTTGAGGTAACAGTTGTACCAAGGATATAAAGTGAAATACAAATAATATTATAGGATTGTGTTCCACCTGTAATCAGAAAGCATATGAAGTTTAAAAAGAAATGTATGTAGCTGAGCTACTGAATACAGTTTACATTTCAACTAATTTTGTTTAGATTCCTACCCAACACTTGAAGAAAGATTTCAATTTCTCCTGCTTCTTGTCCATTTTCTGTAGGTGCACTAATTTCACAACGGTATTTCCCAGAATCTTTTCTAGTCACATTCTTAATTTGAATGCTTGAATGTAATATTTCAGCTCGACCTTTAAAATTACCTGTAAAACAATAGAGATTGAGAGAGAGGGAGGGAGAGGGATAGGAAAGAATTCTATGAAGGCAGGTTAGTTTGTTTTAAAAATGTAAACAAGAATTAGAAAAAAGTGGTTTGCTTTTCTAGCATATAATGCTATTTCCCCCCACATCCCCCAAGGACAAAATATTTTCTGCTTCCACCACTAGTTCCGCCCCCCCCCCTCTCCTGGGAAAATACATAAATGACCTCCTGACACAGATGCTTCAATGAGGGCTCTCCCAAAGTTGCCCCTCTGAATTGGAGGACCACTTGGGGGTGGGGGGAGCCCTGATTTAAGTATCACTTATGGTGGATTCACATGCATGAGCTTAGGGATGAACAGATTTCATTAAATCTGTTCTGTCTCTGTTTCACAGAGTGTCAGGTGACTTTCAGTCGTCCACTCATTGACGGAATCTTTTTTTACTAGAATGTTGTTCTACTTGTGCTAATTCACATTAGCGCTAATGCAAATTAGTACAAATCCCCCCACCCCCGGTGAAAAACCAGTCCACAAGTCCACGGAATCCGTGTGTCTCTGAAACAGTTGGTCCACTGCAGCATCCGCAGGTCGGATGCATAGAAATCTGAACTCATTTGAAACTGTTGTGGATTTCTCGTACATCCCTACATTAGCTGCATGCTTATCTTTTCTGTACAATTTCTCTTGTAATCAGGAACAGGTGAATAAAACAAGCTGTAGCCAGATCCAACTCTAGGTAGCCAGCAGCCATTCCTACAATTGATTGTGGTGGCATTTTTAACAGCTGCCACAATCATGCAAAAAGTTGCTAGCACTGCAAGCTCAATCCAGGAGATAAGGTGGAGATCCCCCCTCCGTCATGAAACTCGCTGGATGACCTTGGGCCAGTTGGTACTTGTCAGCCTTACCAACCTCAGAGGGTGATTGTGAGGAGAACATGGAGGGGACATTTACTTTGCCTTGAGCTCCTTGGAGGAAAGGGATACGCATGTAACAATAAATAAATCCATGTACAGCCTACATGCTCTGGTTTTGAGTGCAATCCTGTTCTTCAGACGATTCACATGGAGAAAACAAGCCATCACCAACATATTAAACGGAGAGCAGCCAATGTTGTGCCTGTGAGCACCGGTGTGCTCCTGGACACCTTCCTTGGCATGTGCCAAAGCGAAAGGTCCCTCCCAATTTTTTTTAGTGATGTAATGACTGGGTTCACACAGCATGCTAATCCACACTCAGTGGTTGAGTGTGGGTTGTTGTTTAACCGTGGGTTGTTTGTTAAACCATGGGTTAGCATGTTGCCTGAACCTGGGACATTTTCTGCAGGATGGCTTGTTAACCATGCAGTGTGGCTTATTTTTCTTGAACAACCTTGAGAACCAATGGTTTGTTTTTGGGCTGTTCAGGGTGGTCCTCTGCACTGTGCCCAGCCACCAAGAAAAAAAGGGCGGGAGGAAAAGGGACACCTCTTGCTGCTGTCTGGTAAGCAGGTGGACCAAAGAGCAGCAAAGGGCTGGAGAAAACAGTGGCAGGGCTAGGGAGGACAGAGGTAAATCAATAAGTTTGGTAGTGGTGGTCAGGGAAGCCAGCAGAGGAGTGGTGGAGCCAGCTTGGACAACCCAGGGAGGGTTATGTGCTTATATGTCTGAATGGATGAGAGCTGCATGTTTGAAAGAGAGGCAGAGAAAAAAGGGTTTAGCCAGAGAGAGGGAGAATTTGGAGGGATCCTGAAAGAAAGGGCTGTGGTTCTTCATGTGCTCGCATTGAAGAGTAGGGGCATGTGCTGATGGGGAGTAGTTGGCTGAGGGAAAGAGGGGGAGAGAAAAAGCATTTCCCTTCTGTAAAATAAGTTTCTGTTGGCACAGAAAACTGGGTGTTCAAAGGAGTTGCTTTGTGTGTTGGGGATCAGACTCCACCTCTGCTTTGTACTCAGCAGGTTACTTGTCCATTATGACTTGCGTTGCCCCTCCCCTATGGCAGCCATTTTGTGGTAGTGCCCAGGACAGTTCCCCAAATTGCCAAAGGTGCCTATGGGCCCAAAAAGGTTTGGAGACACACCCCCAAATTAAACACACACACAAAATATAAACTTAGCATTTTCTTACCTCTAAAGGAACGCTGAAAGTAGACATATGAAACCTCGGATCCTATAACTTTTTTCCATTCTACCCTTGCGTCACTTCCCTTCCTTGCATTGTGTTTACAGCTTAAATATGCCCCTGTAGGGAGGAAACAAGATAACTGCTTCCGCTCCGAGTTGGCATAGATTATGATTTTACAATACAAACAGCTGATACACCTTCAGAATTGACTTAAGTAGAATGATTCTGTAGGCCAGTTCTCAGTTTACATTTTGCCCTTGCATATAGATGTCAGAGTACAAATACATGAGCTTCTCATCCTGTCTGAAGTGTGCAAATGTTCAGTATTTGCTGCATACCTCTTTAAGATACTTGGGCCCAATCCTTCTTAGTCACTGCTTCCAATTGTCTTAAATGAGTGTCCCTTTCAAAGAGAATTTCTACATGAGGCTTGTATTGCATGCTCATGATTGGTCACTCAAGGAAGTTTGCGGGTCCTTTACATAACGTCGTCAACCTCCAGAGCGTCTCCTGCACTTTCTGGCCTTTATCCCAGTTTTTAAAAGATCAGGGATAATACAGTAATAAATGCTAATCCGCTTTAATGGCTGTGTGAAATTGTGCAGTTCCTCTATAACACAGCACCATCTAGTGGTTGTAAAATGAAACATGTAGAACTTGCAGACAAAGGAAGTCCCAAGGAAAAAAGCGTGTGTCAGCCTGTGTAAGGAGCCATTTTAATCCCACAAAAAATCCAGAAGCAGAAGCCCCATTAAGTTGTGGGATAAAAAGGCTAGTGTCGGTCACTCCAAACTCTGCAGGAAGCACAAAGATGTCCATATCTGAGCACGAAATGTAAAACAAGAACTGCCCTCTAGGTTTATAGTGGTGTAAGGATAAATCCAAAAAGCCCAAGCAGTGGGGAAAATCTGAATACCAAGCACACAAAATAAATTATAACCAAACATTTACAAGTCCTTCTCTCACTCACTCTCACCAAGACCGTAATTTCTATTCAGTCATAAAGACCAGTATTGGATGCTCAGGAACAGAAGGATTTGAAGGAACTCAGAGGCATTGTATTAAGCAAGAACATTGGGGGGTGCAGGAGGGACACACCCCTTGTATGTGTCCCAATCTGTAATTGAAGGAGATTATCCAGTTTCCCTGCCACAGCCTTTCCACCCCATTCTGTGTACTCATGCTCTGCGTGCACAATAGCAGGGGCCAGCAATGGCAACAGAAACAGCTGTGGCGGAGTGGCCCCGTTGGATACCGGCCATTGTATGCACAGGGGATATGTCTGGTTCTCCATCACTCAAATTCCTGAAATCTACCCCCATGCACAGCCCTATTTCTTGTTTAATGTCTGCAAAGTTCCATGCTGCAAAATGTTCAAAAGAATAGGGAGGATGACATAGCTACTCCTTTTCTTCTATATTAAACAGTTTGAAGTCAAGCACAAAAGCAACTCCAGGGTTAGTGGGTGGGCTTGCCCGGGGATTAGTTTATATTATTAATCCCTGTAAATCACAGCACAATGCTTGAGAAATAAGTCATCTTTTAAACTTACACAAAGGTCATCTATATTGTTGCCGTCATTGTATTTTTGGAAAATTTCAACAATAATAAAATGCAACTCCAGATTGCTAAGGATACCCACTTGGTATTTTCCCCTAAGAAAATTTATTTTAAGAGATACAACTTTACACAAATCTGCAATGCATGATGGGATTTTTAAAAATCCTGATCTAAAAAAGCATCAACAATGTTGCTATGACAAATGTGTAGTGGAAATGCCTTTGTTTTGGACATTCTGTGCCACAGATTGAGTGGGATAGGCGGTGGCTTTCCTGAACTTTATGCATCAGATAGAGCAGGATAGGCAGTAGCTTTCCTGAAATTTAGGTATCGAGGACTCTTTTTTAATGCTTTCAAGAATGAAAGTTACCAATGCAACCTGTGAGTTATTGTCAGGGTGGACACTGAGCCCATAGAATCCCAGAGTAGTTCTGATTCTGAGGAACAGCAGTCGCTCCTGGGAGAGGAGCGCGCTCCTCTTTCCCAGGGCCCGAAGCTGATGGAGATTCCTCCCACCAGCATTCCTAGATTAGAAAGCAGTCCAGGGAGTGATCAAGCGCGGGAAGCAGTCTTGGTGGACGCGCGACACAGATGCAGAGCGCGGGGCCAGATGGAGGGCGTGGAAAGGAGGCGTAGTGCCCGGTTGGCGCTCAAACAACGGCTGCGCCCAGAGGATCCAAGGGAAGAGGGGAGGGACTCTCCCTAGTCCTTAAGTTCAGGGGTCTGCCAGTAATTCCCTTTCAAATGGGGACCAACTGTTCCAACTTAGGGCATAGGTACTCTGCTGCTCAGATCTAGTTGCTACCTGTAGAGTTGTTAAGTTGTAAAAGAAGAACAAAGCTTTGAAAAGAATCCCTTTGTCTGTGTCTGGACTTGGCTACTGGATGAGACTGAGAGAGCCCTCCAAGGAGCCCTTGACAGTTATTCTTAACAGTATTTTCTTTGGCTCCTTCTAATGTTATAGGATTTTTTTTTTTAAGAACGTAAGAAAAGCCCTGCTGGATCAGACCAAGGGTCCATCTAGTCCAGCATCTAGTCACACAGTGGCCAACCAACTGTATCAGGAACCACAAGCAGGACATGAGTGCAACAGCATCCTCCCACCCCTATTCCCCAGCAACTGGTGTACATAGGCTCATTTGAAGTGAGGGAAGCTGGATTGTACAAAAGCAAGTTCATCCTTTAACCTGCATGGTGAATAAGATATCACCCGTCTTACTTTTGTTCATACTTCTTAATTTTAAAGAGAAACATTTTCAGAACAGGTTTCCCACTAGTGTTTCTCTAGAGAAAGAGTGCAGAGTAAACTTTTTATATTTTTTACATTTTTACATGAGGGTGAGATAAAACATGCAAAACTGTCGGTAACAGAGACATAATCAGGAAATACAGCTAAGAAAGTTTTTAAGGAAGGTAGACCTGGGCAGTAAAGAAGAAAAATATTCCAATTTGAGAAGCGTGTGTGAGAGAGAGAACTGGAAGCAAAGATAAAACAGAGTTTAGAAGGAGGAAAGATGGAAATATTTTTGAGAAAACAGAGTACGATGCAAGTCAAGAAAAAGAAAAGGAAGAAAGTTTCTGCCCAAAATGAAAAGGTGCGAAGTCCAAGTGTTCACCATTAATGAGGACCTCCTTCAATGAAATCAGGGCCGTGTTTCCACGACAACAGAAGGAGAAGCTAATGGAGGAGTACCAGACTTTAAAAAAGGAATCGGCTATGAGCACGGTTCCATGAGCAGATTCTCTGGAATCGCTTCACAGAACATACTTCCTGGTGGGGGTGGGGGTTGGAGTGAATGTCATCTGACTGGCAGGGGCTGCTCAGCCACTAAGAGGGGCTTCCCCCCTTTCTCCTTTCCCCTGAAAGTCCAGATGCACCTGCATTTCAGGAGCAGCCCTCACTGAGCACAATGGGAGTTACTTCTGAGTAGAAACACACATGCTCGTGCTGGGAAAGGGCGGTGGGACAACACAAACCATCCCCCGTTTTAACCCGCAGGACCTCATTCAGCACAATGGAAGTTACTTCTGAGGAGACACTAACGGGTTTGTTGTGGGAAAGAGAGGGAAACCAGCCCCCATTTTAATGCACAGGATCTCTATAAGGAAGCTTGTGTAGTAGTTACTTTCTAAGACAATGAATCAGAGCCTCGAGATCATGCTTAATCGCACTTAAGAAATTGGGCTTTAAAATGTGCCGTGTCAATTGACAGGCTTCTCTCTTATTTCTGTGGGCATTCAGAGGGCAAGCCTCATTCAGCACAATGGGAGGAAACACCCCTTGACTGGGGTCATGGTGAAAGGCAAGGCTAGCATACCGGGGCTAAATGCGGGGGTTGGGGCATACAACAACTATACCAGGGAGAACCCAACTTAAGGAAAAGAATCAGACTTTAAGCAGCCTCAGGAAATCTGGTTTTTCCCTGATAAGCTCTGGGGTGGCTGCTAGATGGTCACAATGTGGTATATCCCTAGTGACCTCAACACACATCCAGCTCCAAGTAAATCGCTGGTGGAAACACCCCCCAGGTGAAACATGAAGGGTTTTTTTGAAAACCCCCCAACATTTTGTGTACTCACCCACAAGCACTTATTCCACGTTTCTGCAGATATTTATTTATTTAATTAATTTATTAATCGCCCATCTGGCTGGTCACCCAGCCACTCTGGGCGATGTACAATAATAGACACAGTTTAAAACAAATTCTACGTTAGAAACATATTTCTAAAAATACCCTAACCCACCCCAAATGCCTGTCTGAACAACCACGTTTTTAATGCGTGGCGGAAAGTCATTAAAGATATAGATGGAAATGTATACTTTCTATTTCTTAAAGTGTTTCTAAAGTATTAATTTTTAATTGATTGCTGTCTTACAACTAAATGCAAAATTAGCATCTCTGAAGTGTGTGTGTTTTTAACCAGGTACCAGGCACAGCCTTAGAATAACAGCTTGCAAACAAATGCTAGCAACTTGAACATGGAAATCATTCATACCCACATAACTCTTGCACTGCTGCTAGGTTTTATTGTGGTTGTATTGTTATAATGTGGTTTTAATGTTCTATATATTTTAAATTGTTTTATTGTGTGTTGTTTGGTTTTAATTTTTGTGAACCGCCCAGAGAGCTTCGGCTATTGGGCGGTATAGAAATGAAATAAATAAATAAAAATAACTTTTTCCTATACCAGTGACAGTGCAATCCTATGCATATCTATGCAGAAGTAAGCCCAGTTGAGTTCAGTGGGACTTACTCCCAGATAGGTCTGTATAGGATTACAGCCTGAATATCTCAATTATATGATTTAACTGAATACATTCTTATAGAGATGGGCTTAGGTTTAACAATCCAATCTTACACTGGAAATTAGTGTTCAAGGACACAGGTTTTTGAATGAGTATCGAAAAAGATAATGGGCCTGTTCACATGATCGCACTGAGGGAAATAAGCCATGATGGCTTATTTCCCCCACTGCGCATGCTGGCCAGATTTCCCTAATTACCTCGCTGGTATGGCTGGCTGTGTGATCCAAACCCAGGTGGCATAGCTTGCCTGAGGTGGGCAGCTGTCAAATAACCCAACAACAGCCCACGGGTTATTTGAGGGTTGCTGCCCACCCCAAACAAGCCATGCTGCCTGGGTTCAGACAATTAGGGAAATTTGGCCGGCACATGACCGGCATGTGTGGTGGGGTTAACACGCCACTGTGGCTTGTTAACCATGCCACAATCATGCGAACCCGGTCAGTATGAGCTATTTAACAGATACAGAGTTCCAAACTGCCCAGGGCATGGTTCTAGGGCCCACTATTAATGGATCCTTGTTATCAATAACAATGAATCTTAGTATTTCAGTCAATTCCACTGTAGACAAGGCGGAGATCTAGCACCCATGTAAGGGTGGCTCTCTGAAGAAATGAGGTCTGTAAACCGGAAACCCATCCTCAGGAATGCATGCTCCCTCATCCTCTCTCCAGTGCAAATTCCTCATTCCTTCATCACCTCAAATCATGGTTTAGCATTACATCTGCACCAGTGCTGCTAACCACCAGTAATGATAAGCAGATTTTCAGGTTCCCACTTGCCAGGGTTTGCAAAGCCACTTCAACCCTTGGTTCAGGATGGAAACCAGGGTTAGTGCTGACCATTAATAAAGAGAGTACAGATATAATGCAAACCATGGTTAAGGTAGGCAAGGGTGAGATGAAAATTTATTGCCAGAAAGAGAAGAAGACGAGCCCATTTCTGATGCTGGCTCAGGAATTTACAGACCAAGAATTGCAAGGAAGCCAGTGTTACATTTGCACTGGACCCAAAAGAAAATTTGATACAGAATGATGAAATCATTTATGAAGTATCTGTCAAATCAATCATAACACCAATAGATCTGAAATCTGAAAAGGGGCAGAACCAAATAGAAATAAAAAGAGTACAGATGCTTCCATGTATATTTTACTTGACAGTATTGGTTTCAGTTTGACAAAGCTGGCACGCTGTACTAGTTCCTGTTTTGTTCTGTCATCAACTCAGCCAGGGGAAATGCTGTGAAAGGAGATAACAGTATTAATGATGCCTAATGACATTTCTTCACAGTTCCCAATAAGAAACAGATAAAGATGCCAAAAGAAAACACACACACACATACTGCATGGAAAGAAAATGAAAAGAAAAATACAGGAGAAAGCACTTCTCTACAAGATAATTGTCTAAACACACCACAAACACATGATATTGGCAATAAGCTCTGCGCGCATAGAAGCTACCCCATTTTCTTAAGTGTCGGAAATGTTCAGTGTGCTCCAGGGGATTACGTTTCCCGACACTGAAGGAAGTGAAGACGCCTTTCCATGTTCCTTGGCTTGGGCCACCTGGCAATGCAAGTTTTAACCACCAAATGGTATAGTTTGCTTTTATAGTTTCTGATGTTTCTTTATGCTCAGCCTTTCCATGATATTAAAGGCACTTGGTGGCTTCTGTCTCCATGTCACAGGTCAGTGACATGGTTTTTGCAATGATTTTCCCTGGGACCACCAACATGCTCTGGCTTCATCCACTGTTCCAGAAGACCTGTCACTGCACTGTCTCTCAGGAAGACCATCCTGACAAGGGGGAGACCAACTTGGCCCAGTTAGATCAGCCAGAGAAGGAACAACTATAGGGAGCTTGCTTCATCCTTTCCAGCTGGAAAGAACACCTATGAGAACTTTGTAGCCAGAACTAGTGACTGACTTTGCTCTTCTCCTCTTCCCCCCCCCGTCCTTTTTTCTTTTGTGTCATGGCTTGAAGACTGTAATGTTGAAAGCAGGGACTGTTGTTATTAATCTTTGTAAGCAACTCTGAGAGCCTTTTTTAGCTGAAGGATAGGGTAAAAATGCTTTAAATATCTAATAAGAATATAGAGGATGTGTGTCTGTCTGATTGCCTGTCCCTCAGTACCATAGCACCAAAACCATGAAGCATGGACACCTGAAACTTGGTGTCCACGTTAAGGGGATCCTAGGGGTCTACACCTCAGGGTTACTTTGTTTTTTAAACACAATAATGTTTATTAATGTAAAGGTGTACCATAGGCTTCAGCCACATGGACACCTTCTGCCACCAGGGGCAGACTTCCCTAACCAGCACATAGCTTGGAAGTCCATACAGCCAGGGGAGATTAGAAGGCCAAGAGACCCAGTTGTAGAAAAAAAGGGAAGTACTGCAAGATAATTTTTTAAAATAGGTGTATTATTATAAAATCAGATCACTTGAAATTCATAAGAGATTTCTAAAAGCTTTCTACCCTGGGGGGTAAGGTACGTGCTTGCGTTTCAGAGTTCTAAAAGTCCATTTTCCCTGGGCTCCAGGGTACCGTAGGCAGGGCAACCTCCATACGCCTTCACATGTTGCCTATGAACAAAAGAAAGAGCAAATGGGCGCAGATTCCAATAAGAAAGCTCAAATTGAATCTGAATATCCCAGGAAGCTAAAGTGCCAGACTTTAATCAGAAAAAAAGACTGGACAAATGTGTCCACCTACAGTGGGTCCTGCACGTTGTGATGTGAACGAATTAGTATCAAAATTTGGAGGGAACAGAAAGCAGCTTGGTTGCAAGGCGAAAAGGGAGAAGCAGACATATTGAGGAAAGAAGGATAAAAAAACAAACTTTGGTAGCGGGGGAGGAAGAAGCAAGAGGTTTCCCTAAATACCCCCACTCCATTCCCCCCCCATCCCAGCAAATTGATGGATTTATTTATATTATAATCTTTAGAATGTGTTTGTTCAATGCTTTGGGTGAATCTCAGCAAACAACAATGGCATGGCTTGTCTGTTAGGAACTATTACAAATCACAGTTAAGCTGTAGCCAAAGTTAAGCACTATGAAATCCTCACGGTTTCAACTGGTGGAGTTAAGCATATGCTTAAGCTTCTTCCATTAAAATGACTGGGAGATAAGTTGTTTGGCTTGATCATACCAGGCAAAAGTAGTTCAAAAGTTAAAATGTGTACACCAACTAAGCAACTCCAGGATTTTGTATCCGCAATAGCCTTTTTTTCTTCTCAGCACCATGATGTGTATTTAAAACTCATACGCATACTGTACCCTCAAATTCTCTTGCTTTAACATTTCCATTGTCTGTTTGTACGAGGATTCCATATGCTTTATAGTCTGCAAAGAAAAATAAATATTTTATATTGCAATGCCTTTCACCGAAAAGTCTTTGTATAAAAGCCTTGCCTGCAGGCTGCTTAGATTCCTTTGCAATCAACAGGATTTAACCAACCTAACTATATGTAAGTTTGCAGCCTTTATGGGTGTTGTTTTGTTTTGATGTATGTGCAAATTTAATTCAGGCTTCTTTGCCACTCGATTTATTTTAATCTACAAGTGTGTTTCTTATAGTAACCATTTTGTATTAAACAGGTATGGATCGAAAGTACAACTAACTCTGGACTATGAATTTATGTTATCTGAGTGAAGAACCTTTCAATCCACCTGCACCAATTTTCTTCGCACATCTTAATAGGCTGGGTTTGCTGTCTTTCAGATCCATTAGAATTCACTTCTGCAAAAGTATCTAAGCTCTCTTTCCTCAATGGAAAGCAATTAAAATGTACCATTAAGAGGTACCTCCTCCACCATGACACTTAAGAACAAACAACAAAGAAATGATAAACACACATGGGTGAGGACAGCAGCTACAGCTGCAGCTTCATTTCTTTTTCACTGAAATGATTCCTAAATTGTTTTAAAGCCAAACAGCAGCTTGTTTCAGGAACTGCTGTGTGAGTTCAAATAGGCCAGTGTGGTGTTAAGTGACTGAACCTACATTTCTTAGAGCCCAACCCAAAGCCCAGCTGAAATACAAATTTACCAGGGGACCCTGGGCAAGTCAAAATCTCTCAGCCTGACTTATTTCATAGGGCTGTTGTGAATTTAAAAAAACACACAAAACAACCCTTGGATAATAGCAGGATATAAATGTAACAAATAACATAAAAGGTCCAACTGCAAACATGTGGTTGTCTTCCTTATCAATATGCATATAGGGAGAAGTAATAATTTAATATGAACTACATGAGTCATTTTCTACAAATGTATAGGTCACAATTGCCATGCTTATTTTTTAGGTACTCTTATGAAAAGGAAATTACCAACTAAAGCCAGTACCTATGTATCCAGTTGCTCCAAGTTAGGTGCTTCAGAGAAAGGATTTAAGCAATAGGTCAATTATAAAATAATGCTCACTTCTTTTTACACCCAACATTTGACAAGTCAAGAGGGTGCCTCACAGCTGGAGTGCCAAGAACATGATGTTTCGTCATTGAATTGTACTGGTGCATCATGGTCCTGAAGTTCCTTTTCCACAATTCTCAATATTAATAGATCAATAACCCAAGGGAAGGAGGCAGTGGCGATGTGATAATTTTCATGTTATGACTACAACTCAATAATGAATCAAATGCACAGCCAGGTTGTGGAATTAGAAATCAAGTGCTCTGGGTTGTGAAGAGAAGATGGAAGATTATCTGTCAGGAGTGTTTAAAGTCTCGGGAATCTTTCCATTTCAGGGGGCTGCACTTCAGATCCCTTCCATAAATATTATGATCGTTATATTTCCAAGTCAAGCCTTGCCTAGGAATGTTGTGCTTCCACATGGAGTATTAATGCAATTGCTCCTTCTAACAGTGAGCTCAGGTACTGAGTGTCAACAGCTATGTAGCCAAAATAGGGCCTCTGAGAAACAGGATGGAGGTACTGACATGTTCAGGGGAACCCCAAAGTTTGCTGAAGTACCAAAAAAAACCCCAAAACTTTAGGAAAAAACCCCTGAAAGGGCAACTTCTCCCATCACCACTCCAACACAACAAACCAATGAGGACTGGGGATGTTCAGTGGCCATTGAATGCCAAGTGTGTGTTTGGGGGCGGGGGCGGAAAACTGGAGAGGGACAGAATAAAATATCCTGGAAGAGGGCCTGGCTGGCTGGTTGGCGGGCTGGCTGGTGGGCGGGCGGGCGGGCGGGCTAGCCTGAACTCTGCACAGGAGCATTTCACACTGTAACATTTTGTTGCAGGTTCCACTTGTCCTTTATTTAATACTGGCAGGATGGATGGCAATTGTGTTTTCTGAAGTTATAAACATAGTTCCTTCTAACCAGTATCCTTAATATTCAGCATGTGGAGCAGACTTCTTAAATCCAATGAGTTGGTTTCATGCCAAGTTAGTCACACTTAGGACCCACTGAAATCAATAGGACTTAAGTTAATCATGACTAATTTCTTACATTAATTCAGTATTAGGGAGCTTAGAAAGCAATTCTACGGCCACTAGACAGTGTCTAGATGGCCATAGGATTTTTCAGCTTCTGGGAACTGAGCTTAGAGGCAGGACTCCGAGCTCAGTTCTCAAAAACCGCTCTCCCTGCCCCATCCCCTGTTGCCTTGTAGGCGGCATGGCTCTTCCCCATCTCCACACTTGTAACTGCAACGTGGAGTGGGTGAAAAGGGGGTGTTCCGGGGGGGGGGGGAAGACCGTGGAAGCATAATTATGATCTTCCTATGAACCTTCTGGCCTCCATCCCTCCTGCTCCGATGTCCCCAGCCAGACAGCCAAAATGAGCTGTCTAGCCAAAAATGCAGGAGGGCGGAGAAGAGGATCCCCTCCGTGCTCTACCTGCCCTGGAATGGATAGTCGTCCGCCTCCGAGTTCGGAGGTGGCCGACTATCCCAATAGGATTGTGTCCTTAGTGTGACTAACTTGGTCAGGATCCAACTAATGTACCTGGACAACATACATAAGACTTTTTCAACAGCTATTTATTTAAGATTAATGCTTCATTCTTGACTTTTTCACCTAAACTTCTAAAGCTCTTTTCTGGTTCCCACCCATTCATTCTTTTCATCTAGTTTAACCTAATATGGGGGTCCCCAGTGTGGCTTCCACAGGCAACGTCGTGCCCAATAGCACCTGCACATTGGTCCCCAACATGGTACCTGTGGGCACCCTTTTTTTTTTTTTTAATTTCCCCCCTCATTTTTTAAATATACATACATGGATTTGTATGAAATACATACAGCTTTCTAGCAATTATACATCGTCTTTGACAAAAGTTGGCCAAACATCCAAGAAAGTATCTATTTGAAGGTAGCATCTATATGCCATCCTTTCAAATATTGAAAACACTGTAAAGTCCTCAATCCATTGCATTATAGGAGGTGAGTTTTATCCTTCCAATGATGTAATATCAGGCTTTTAGCTGTCAAAAGCATTTAGAGAATCTATTCACGCTGACCATTTGTTAATTTCCATGAAGCAGGAAAATAATTTAAAAGAGTGTCGACATCAGTGAGTATTAAAGACTGTCCCAGTACCATTTTTTTCTATGTAATAACCTCCCCGCAAAAAGAAGCAACTACTGGACATACGTTTAAAAGAAGCATTAGCTGTATTGCACTGCCAGCAATTAGCTGAATTAGACAATCCCTTATTAAAAAGATGCTGCAGTGTCCAATAGACATGAAACAAATGTTTTTGCTGAATAAGATGCAGCCTAAGATCCATAAACACAAAAGATAGACACCAAAGCGGTGATCCACTGATTAGGCATTTTATGGTGATGCCCACAGCAGTATCTCAAATGCCCAAATGTGCCCACGGGTCCAAAAATGTTAGAGCCCCTTGACCTAATACATAATTTTATTTTGGGGTTGTTGTTTTTAATGGTTTTCTTCTATACAGTTTGTCTTCCTGCAACTGAAGAATATAGGCAACATAATGCTGTGGAGAGGAAAAGGGAATAATTCTATCTGTCTATATATACATATAGCACTGGTATTTTTCTACTACTACTGTTACCGGTTGCAAACACTACTTTTTTTTCTTGAAATAGTTTCCTGTTTTCTGTTTTCAGGTGGAAGAGAAAACAAAAATGATTTATGCAAACCCTTTCAGTTATGTTGGGTTCAGTTACTTGGCTTCAGTTACTTTGGAAATATCTTTAAGAACGATGGATGTGCTCCAGTATTCTGAATAGAGTCATTTATAAAAACATAACTGGAAGAAAGGCACTTTATACAAATCACTGAGACTGAAATAATAAGAAAACTCAAACAAAGTTAGGAAATATTTAAATTTTGAACAAAACTTTTTAACACTTTAAAAAAAAAAAAGCCTTTTGCAAGATGAGCCTCAATCCAGTGTGGTGTAGTGGCAAGAGTGCTGGACTAGGAGCTGGGAGATCCGGGTTCTAGTCCCCACTCGGCCATGGAAGCTCACTGGGTGACTTTGGGCCAGTCACAGACTCTCAGCCCAACCCACCTCACAGGGTTGTTGTTGTGAGGATAAAATGGAGAGGAGGAGGATAATGTAAGCCACCTTGGGTTCCTTGCAAGGGAAAAAAGGCGGGGTATAAATGCAATAAATAAATAAATAAATAAATCTTGCTGGATGCAATTCCATCCCCTCCATTCCACACTACTCTGTGCTGGTCAGACTTCACCTTGAATACTGTGTCCAGTTCTGGACACTACGCATTAAGAAGGATTCAGATCAATTAGAATGAGTTCAGAGAAGGGCAACAACGATGATCAGGGAACTGGAAATTAAGTCCTACAAGGAAAGATTGAATATTTAGCCTTGAGAAGAGAAGACTGATGGGAGATCTGATAGGACTTTTCAAGTACCTAAACAGTGGTTACACAGAAGAGGATCACAGCCTATCTTCTATCATCCAAGACTGTAGGACATGAAATAACAGGCTTAAGTTACATGAAAGCAGATTTCAGTTGAACATCAGGAAAAACTTCCTAACGGTCAGAGCAGTCAGACAATGGAACCCACTGCCTAGGGAAGTGGTAGGCTCTCTGGCACTGGAGGTATTCAAGCCAACACTGGACAGCTATTTGTCTGGGATGTTTTAAACTGGATTCCTGCACTGAGCACGGGGTTGGACCTGATGGCCTAAATGGCCCCTTCCAACTCCATGATTCTAGGTGCATGCACAAAACAATGCTATGTAAGGTATAAAGAAAAACAAACAACACCATGCATCCAGCACCTGAGATTCATGTGCAGTGTCCTTGCAGGATTTGGCCTGTGTACACACCTAAACAAGTGGTCAGCACTGCCAATTGACAATACCAAGATCCTCAGTGGCTGATTGCACAGAGATCTTTGTGCACAGTAGCCTACATAAGTGTCTGGGTGGCAGAATGCAATTAGGATATTTCTTGGGAATCTTTAAAACTATCTCTTCCAAGACTGTTTATAAAAGTTAACATGTTCAGTTTATTTTCGGCTTGTTTTTGTTAAGCTTAGTGGGCCAAAAATGCCAACACTCAATTTTGAAAGAGGTTGGAAAATTTTGCTGCCAATCCAGTTTCCTTGGTAATGAAAAGGAAATGGGGGTCGGGTGTTTTAAACAACTTCGCATCTCATAAAGAATAGACATCTACTGCTACTGTAAAAGTTTATTCCATAGCAACAAAGTTATCAGAAAGGTTGTCAATTTATAAAGGCTAAAAATGCAAATGCTGTTGTGTTAATGGCTGCTCATCTAAGGTGTGTAAAGTCTATGACTGTTATTTTTAAATGGTACATTAGAGCCAGGTAAGAAGCACTTCCTTGTGAGGCTAGACTAAAGGGTTGACCCAATCGTTGCTTGAGTTTACTCAATGGGATGTTTATTCTTCTTTTTAAATAAGGGGCTTCATTTCACACATTTGTGTGTCATGTGTTGTTGTTGTTCAGTCGTTAAGTCGTGTCCAACTCTTCGTGACCCAATGGACCATAGCGCGCCAGGCCTTCCTGTCCTCCGCTCTCTCCTGGAGTGTGCTCAAGTTCATATTCATTGCATTGGTGATGCTATCTAGCCATCTCATCCTCTGCTGTCCCCTTCTCCTTTTGCCTTCAATCCTTTCCAGCATCAGGGTCTTTTCCAGTGACTTTTCTCTTCGCATTAGGTGGCCAAAATATTTGAGCTTCAGCTTCAGTATCTGTCCTTCCAGTGAGCACTCAGGGTTGATTTCCTTTAGGATGGACTGATTGGACCTCCTTGCAGTCCAGGGGACTCGTAAGAGTCTTCTCCAGCACCACATTTCGAAAGCATCAATTCTTCGGCGCTCAGCCTTCCTTATAGTCCAGCTCTCACAGCCATACATTACTACTGGGAAAACCATAGCTTTGATTAGACGGACCTTTGTCGGCAAGGTGATGTCTCTGCTTCTTACTATGCTGTCTAGGTTTGCCATAGCTTTCCTCCCAAGGAGCAAGCGTCTTTTAATTTCATGGCTACAGTCACCATCTGCGGTGATCTTGGAGCCCAAGAAAATAAAATCTATCACTGCTTCCATTTCTTCCCCTTCTATATGCCAGGAAGTGATGGGGCCAGATGCCATCATCTTCATTTTTTTTTAATGTTGAGTTTCAAACCAGCTTTTGCACTCTCCTCTTTCACCCTCAACAAGAGGCTCTTGAGATCCTCTTCGCTTTCTGCCATTAGGGTGGTATTGTCTGCATATCGGAGGTTGTTGATCATTCTCCCAGCAATCTTAATTCTGACCTGTGATTCATCCAAGCCGGCGTTTCTCATGTTGTACTCTGTATATAAGTTAAATAAGCAGGGCAACAATATGCAGCCTTGTACTCCTTTCCCAATTTTGAACCAATCGGTTGTTCCATGTCTGGTTCTTACTGTTGCTTCTTGACCTTCATACAGGTTTCTCAGGAGATAGATAAGGTGATCTGGTACTCCCATCTCTTTAAGAATTTGCCAGAGTTTGTTGTGATCCACACAAACAGAGGCTTTAACGTAGTCAATGAAGCAGAACCTTGCCTCTAATAGCTGTGTACAAGAAATAATTTTGTGTAGATGCAGCTTGCTGGGCAGTGTGGAGAAAAATGGCAGGTGTTAAAATCCTATCAGCTACACAACTATTAAAAGATATTAGAGCCCTTCCTGCTTTGCCTGTGGTCATGCTAGGAGCTCCCACCCACCTCCCAGTCACGTTGACTAGCTTAGGGTGGACTTCTGTGCCATCACAAGCTGAGGATCTGCCGTCTCAGCACACAATGCACCCAACTCCACATGAGCACATGAAGATGCTGTACACTGAGCAAGACCATTGGGCCATTTAGCACTGAACTATGTTTTCAGAACGGCCACAGCCCTCCAAAAAGGCTCTGCCCTTGGTGCCAATGGGAGCTTACCTCCCATTGTGAATAACAGGTGCATGTGTGAATTCCAGTCAGGTTCCTGACTGGAATCCTCCATGCCATGGTCTCTGTCTGGCTTAGCTCCCTCACCCCTGACAAACTCGCTATCTGTATAATAAAACTCAGCACCATGATGCCAAACTATGGTCTGATTTGTACATCATGACTATCCAGGCTTCCTGGGTAGTTATGAACAAGTGGGAGTGAGTATGTTTGCTGCCAGCTGCTTTTCTGCTCCTGCTGAGATAAAGAGCCCAGGGCCACTCCATCCCTGGGTTGTCGTACGTGATATCCGAACATAGAGTTGTGGCTTGTCAGGGGAGGAATAACCCAGACTTGTAACCTATGGTTTGTTGTGTGAGTCAAACGTCATGTCTATTTTGACCCTAAGAGTCTTTCACCATCCTGGTACATAAGGTTCTTGAACAGGATATACAGGGGACAGAACCGTGGACTTGGCAGCTGGAATTAAATCCTGACATTTCACATCACAATACCACAAAACTACGTTATGTAATCTAATAAACTGATTTTTATCTTTCGGACAAAAAGCAATGTATTTGTAAGATAAAATCAACTGGCCAATTTTGTAGTAAATGAACTCTTTGATGCATGTCTACTGCCCTTTCAAGTCTTATAAACACACACACCCCTACCTGTTTATACATGAAAAGTGAAATAACACATGGTGGATACAGATTACACAGGACAATAGCAAGACAAACAGGAAAACACGCAGTACGGTATTTTGCCGTGTTAAATTTCTTGGTTAACAGTGCTGTTTTTAGGTGGGATTAACTGTTATTTTTCACTTCCTTTCTTTTAAACAAAAAGAAGAGCCCAGGTCTGCTAAAAGTGAACCTTTAAGGAAGACTTCGTTACCATGCAGCACTTTGCCTCAGCTCTTACAAAGGCAGTAAAGTGGAAAAACCATTCATGAATATCACACACTGACCCTAGGATGTTACAAAACAAAAGAAAACGAAGCTTGGCTTTGTCGGTGGGCATTGGGATTTAGGAAGCAGCAGCAAATTGCATCACCTCTGCTGTTCAGCAAAATTAGACAAAACCAAACATGTGGAGAACTTTCAGAAATCTTCTTCCAACTCGAGAGGATTAGTACTTTAAAAAGAGGCCCCATGAATCTAATAAACAAAGCAGGAAAGAATGGTAATACTGTAGAAACTGGCAAGACTCAGGAAAGCATTAGAAATACTGGCTCATAGTTTAAGTAGCACTTTTAGAGTACAGCATTTTGCAACTTGGCCCTCACAAATGGAAAACTGAGGTAGGGAGTTCACAAATTGCCCAGGGCGACACAATTGATCCAGCTCTGTAAACACTGGATCACACTGACAACTACTGGCTTGGCCTTTCTTTAAGTATGTAATGCAATCTGAAGGTGCCCATTACGGTTGTAATATTTTAAAAACACACGGACTTTCAAGCTGTAACAGTGGCTGCATTCCAAGATGCTCCTAGCACTGCAGATCAAAAGACATTGTGCAGCCATGCCCTCTTTCCCTCCTTAACAGCTTTTCTGTGGTAAGAAAGACTACAGAGGCAGCACAGCAGTGGAAAAACAGGGGAGGGTTACAAATGGAAGATAGATGACGAAGTCTGGAATCTCTCTCTCCCCCCCCCCCAATCTTGTAACTTCCTGTGAATGGGGCTGGAAGCACACCAGGAAAAGTTAAGGATGCTCAAATTTTATGGAAAGGAATGGGATGCGAGTACTTTGTGTGCTTTCTTTGTATTTTGCAAACTTCCAATAGCTATGGGACACTTATTTTGTGAATTAAACTTGGAGGCTGGCTTCACCCTTAAATCTGAAAAAGTTTATTTTTGTAGTGTTAACTGTATAAATTTTCAGCCTACAAAGGAGCCAACCCTCTTGAAATTTTTGCATAAACTTCTGTTCTCTGGATTAGAAGGATACTTGCCTAGCCCAATGACTCACATAGAGATGTGGCAGGTATCATCTTTTGAGGGTTTCTGCCAAATCTCTGTATGGGAGGGGTAGAGTTTTCCAGTCACACCAGATGAAAGTAGTTTGGACTAATATGGGCCTTTATTTAGTTTCTAACAGCACATTAGCAGTAATTATGTGGCACACCATTGTGCCCCCCCACACACACACACAGTTTGAGAATTATGGACTTAAGCCCTATAGATTTCAGATGACCTCATTTTTATCTAGATTGCACCATGCTGGCTGGGGAATGCTGGGAGTTGTAGGAATCTTTCTGTCACACCATGCATAGGATTTCACCCTTAATGACCAACATAAAAGACAGCCAGATGTTTTATCAGCTTTTGTACAGGTTCTGAGGAAGCAGTGTGCTGTTCTAGAAAACGTTTCCAAAGAGTCTTAGTGAGTCTTGCCTCATTTCCAGAAGATAAGCCAATGGGATAATGTTCTGCTGAATCTCTGCATCTGTTTTTCTCCAATTTATTTTTGTAATTACTTATCTTCACTGAAGTTACATTAGTTAATAGGAAACAGAGTTACGCACTTTCTTGGTCTATGTCCCCAACCGCCTCCCCCCTGTATCTGCACTGTTTTGTAGAACCTGTTAGAATTTCATTTTACTTCCAGTTGTTTTAGCCTTAAGATCTTTCTTGCTATACCACTCTGTCCATAAGAGCACCCATCTAGCTCTTTAAACACCAGAAAGCTACTTCCTGCTCAGTCACTGACACCAACAATATAAAGGCCTTTTCACCTCTATATTATTCCATCTTTACCCCACCTTTACCCAAGTGCAATTACCAAATCACTCAAAGTGGTGATTTTCTTTTCCCCCCACAGCTGTGTACTCCCCCTCTCCAGAACTACTAGGTGTCTCCTAGAACAGCCTTTCCCAACCTGGCGCCCTCGCAATGTGTTGGACTACAACTCCCAGCATCCCCCAGCCAGTCCAACACATCTGGACAGCACCAGGTTGGGGAAGGCTGTCCTAAAACGTGTGTTGTTTTTTTTTAATTTTAGAAGATACTTGTCAATTTTGCAGAGCAGGTTACATGAAATTAACAACGCTCTGCAGCGAGGCATTTCTTCCATCTCTAGATCCTGCCCTTTGGGACTGGGCTGCAATCTTATGCAGACCTACCTGAGAGTTATCCCCCTTGAGCATAGCGTGACTAGGTAAATATGCACAGGACTATGCTGTCAATATACTAAAATGTGGTGTAATAGTCATAGTAATGGACTAGGAGGAGGGAGACCCAGGTTCAACCCCCCACTTTGAATGCAGCTCACTTGGTGATCTTGAGCCAGTCATTCTCTCTCAGCCTCACCTACCTCAGAGGGTTACTGTGAGGATAAACGTGGACACCGCTGTTAGCTCTTTGGAAGAAAGGTGGGATAAAAACCTAATAAATAAAGTGAGAGGCTTATCATGCGGGGGGGGGATGTGGTTGGGGCATGATTTCAAAGCTCATATGAAGCCTTCAGAAAAATAAACATGTCAAATCTTTCAGTGATCACATCAGTTTGAATCCACTAAGGTATAAAGTACAAAAATCGAATCTGCCATGAATTAATGTTCACCAGGCCTTCTTATCAGATGTCCTACATATTTCACCACATTGTTTTTACAGCTGTGTGTTTCAGCTTCATATATCTGTGTCCAACACACTGCTTGGGTGTGGTGTTTTTCCCAGATTTATTTGTATTTTCTTAACTTCTTATCTTCACTGAAGTTATATTTGTCAATAGAAAACAGAGCTATAAACATTTTTGCAAGTTCTATATTGTTTATTTACATACTGCCTTAGTTTTCAATAGCTCTGAAAAATTGGGGAGAGAGAGAGAGGTTGGTGTATAGCAGCACAACAGCAAAGCAACAAGGAGGCTCTGGATCCACTGTGAATGCAGTCGGTCTCAACATACAATGTATAAGAAAGATAGAAAGACTAACAACAGAGTATTAAAAAATATTTTAAGCTAAACATTTCGGCTTCCTCCCTCATCAGTAGCTGTGGTGGTAAATGGGTATCAGGAGTGCAGTTTGGGATGCTTGGAGATGAAAGTTTCTTAGGAGAAAAAACAGAGGCATGACTGGTGTAATGCTTAAGAATTGTCCTCCACATTAAGGCCATTGAGACTAAGAGTTTATAGAATCATAGAATAGTAGGGTTGGAAGGGGCCTATAAGACCATCGAGTCCAACCCCCTGCTCAATGCAGGAATCTAAGTCAAAGCACCCCTGACAGATGGCTGTCCAGCTTCATCTTGAATGCCTCCAGTGTGGGAGAGCCCACCACCTCCCTAGGTAATTGGTTCCATTGTCATATTGCTCTAACAGTCAGGAAATTTTTCCTGATGTTCAGTCAGAATCTGGCTTCCTGTAACTTGAGCCCATTGTTCTGTGTCCTGCACTCTGGGATGACTGAGAAGAGAATCTGGTCTTCCTCTCTGTGACAACCTTTCAAGTACTTGAAGAGCGCTATCATATCTCCCCTCAGTCTTCTCTTCTCAAGGCTAAACATGCCCAGTTCTTTCAGTCTCTCCTCATCGGGCTTTGTTTCCAGTCCCCTGATCATCTTCATTGCCCTCCTCTGAACCCTCTCCAGTTTGTCTGCATCCTTCTTAAAGTGTGGTGCCCAGAACTGGACACTGTACTCCAGATGAGGCCTAACCAGTGCTGAGTAGAGGGGAACTAGTACTTCCTGGGATTTGGAAGCTATGCTTCTATTAATGCAGCCCAAATGAGCATTTGCCTTTTTTGCAGCCACATCACATGGTTGGCTCATACTCAGCTATAGATCCAGAAATTTTCTGTTTTGTCAAGCATATTAGGGTCTTTCGTTTTTTTCTGTCGGAACCAACTGTAAATCCGAGAGACTACGTGCAGGAGAGTTGAAATGTCTTGCAACAGGCTGCAATATATTATATATATATTTAATAAATCCCTGGATTTTTTTTCATATCCTCCTGAAGCGCATGAACTTTTGGGTCCCTTGATAAGTCTGATATGTTACTTTATATGTAGGCCCTGGCCTAGGTGTCACTGAGATTGTAGCACTTCGGATAGATGAGGTTACATCAGGGGACGGACTGTGGCTCAGTGGTAGTGCACCTGTGTTGCATGCAGAAGATCCCCGGTTCAATCCCCAGCATCTCCAGGTAGGGCTGGAAAAATTCCTGCCTGAAACCCTAGAAAGCCAGGATTGACAGTACTGGGCTAGATGGACCAAACGTTCCAACTTTGTATAAGGCAGAATGCACTCCCAAACTAGGTGTTCTGTTCCTATGACAGAATGTGTTCCCAAACAATGAGTTCTCTCCACACTGAAAACCAGACATCAGGGGAAAGGGTTTTACCCTACCTTTCTCTCCAACTTGCTAGTTTTCATGCAGGGGATGGGTGGTGGTTAGGGATGTGGGTTATTTGGAAGTTCATTCCATCATCTGAGCTCCCACCTGCAGTTGTACAACCCAGCCACAGCATTAGTGTGAACTAATTTTTACATTTTCTTTTACAATGTATACCATGACTTTCTGATCTATAAGGGCTCTAAGAGAAGTTCTCATAATAGAAAATAAACAGCACTGAAACCAGCCAATATTAAAACCAAACATTCTAATATATTTAGAGTTATTAGATTGGACAAATTTGCTCCATCATATGTGACAGCCCTTCAGATATTTGAAGATGGCTTTCATATCACCTCTTAATCATCACTTCTCTAGGATAAGCATAGCCTGTACCCAACTCCTTCAACCTTTCCTCACAGGACTTGGTCTCTGACTCCAAGCCACTCACCATCTTTGTCACCCTCCTCTGGACATGTTCCAGTTTGTTGATGCCCTTCTTAAACTGCAGTGTCCAGAACTGGACACAGTAGTTTTGGCGAGGTCTGACCAAAGCAGAATAGAGTGCCATTGCTTCTCATGATCTGGACACTATATTTCTGTTGATGCAGCCTGGAATGGCATTAGCGTTTTTGAGCCATCGCATCGCACTGCTGACTCATGCTTAGCTTGTGGTCTGCTAAAACCCCTAGATCCCTTTCACCTGTGCTGCTGTCAAGCCAAGTGTCCCCATCCTATAGTTGTGCATTTGATTTTTTCCTACCTAAATATAGAACTTTACATTTATAGCTCTGTTGAAATTTGTTGTGTTAGGTGAACAGAAGTGGCGGGTCAGATGCGATTTTCAAGCAAGACTGAGTCACAGCACTTTGTGGATTACTCTTGCTCTTGTTAGTGGGAAGAGAGGCAAAGAAACGAGGAGGGCTGATTTTCAAATTCAGCAGTAAGCTCTTCACAGTTGGTGGCCTCTAATTATCTATTTAGACAACAGTGAGAAGAACTAAAAATAGACAAGCCGACAGAGATTGTACTGGGCACAAGTATAGGTTGGTCCCTGCAGTCTCCAGGGACTGTGGAAGTGCCTATATATTGAATCAAGTAAGAGACAGTGCACTTCAGTTATTTGTGTCACCACCAATCTCTTCCCCTGCATCCTCTAACATGCACAAAGGGCTGGGGAGAGAAATGGGGTCTTCCCTTATTTGTGTGGGATGAGAAGAAGGTAAGAAACAGAGGGATTCTCCATCTACTAGAAGGCTATTCTGCTGTTTCTGACTTGCTTGAAAAAAGCAATGGAAAGGAGACTTGCAGAGATCTGTGTGGCTCACACAGAGTGCAGGGGGCATTTGCCTCTGGCAAGCTGGGAAGATCTGTCTTCAATAGATGCATCTCGCTACAACCCAGCTTAAGGGAACTTTCCTTGCATCCCACCCCTGACCAAATTTACTTGGGAGTAGGCTCTAGAGAGTTCAGTGAGACCTATTAGCTTAGGATCACAGTGTTATAAAATCCAATCCTAGACGTAAGTGGCACTTATACATGTCGATCATGTTTACCATGGCTATACCATTGTTCCCCACAGTAAACATGTGAAGTATGAAGGGCAGAGGTCTGTTCCTAAACATTTTTTATTATTTTTTTATTTTGGAAAAAGCAACTAAGCGAGAGACATCTAAGAGGTTTGTAATATTATAAGCATCCTGTGAAGAAAGGGGATAGACAGACGTTTCTCTCTTTCATAATAGTAGAGAAACTGATTGGTAGAAGTGGGACAGATAAAGTATTTATTCACACAACATAATATATAGATACAGAATTTACTGCTAAACGATGTGGTGACGGACACTAACAGAGATGGCTTAAAAATTCATTGAAGAAAAACAGTACATCCAAATAAGCAATTCTGTTTTTCAACATACTGCTTTAGGGCACAATCCTGTCTAGATAAGCGGCTGCCTCCAAACTCGGAGGTGACCGCCTATCTATCCAAGGCAGGGCAGGAGAAGCACAGAGGGGATCATTCCCGCTGCGCTTCTCCTGCCCTGCATTTTCTGCTAGAGAGCCAATTGTGGCTGTCTAGCCACAGGACTACACAGAGCGGGGAAGGAGGCTGCTGTACAACGCATTGGATGTGTCGTACAGGCAATTACGATCTCTCCGCCCTGGAATGCCCCCAGCCACGCCCCTTTCTGGCTCCTCCGCGCTCCTTTTGCGAGCATGGAGGATGGGGCTGTTCCATGCTGCCTCCGAGGCAGCGCGGAAGTGGGGGGAGGTCAGTTTTCTGGGAACCGACCTCAGAGCACGGGCTCTGAGGTCGGTTCCCAGAAAACAGCATATCCTATGGCCATCTAGCCGCTGTCTAGTGGCCATAGGATTGCTCCCTTAGTTATTTACAAAATCTACAAATACATAAAGAAGGGTAACGTGTTTACTGGCAATTTTGTTTTGGGATTCTGCATAAAAAACCTATAGGGCAGTATCCAGCACAGCCTGTGTGTTAGTGGGACCCAGTGCTAGAGCAACAGGAAGCTAGCAGTTCCTGCAGTGATTGGAAACAAGCAGAACACTCTTTTCTGGAACAGGGCAGGTTAGTGGAGCTTTCCAAAGGGAGCTGCGCTGACCTGTCCTGCTCTGGAAAGGAGCGTTTGCGCACATTCTCGTGATTACTTACAGAAGCTCTAGTTAGTGTTGTACAAGTAGTGGGTCCCACTAGTGTAACAGAAATGGTGGGGTGCAGCAGCAGTATTGGATACTACCCATAATGTATAAAGTACATATAAGTGAGTGTGAAAACATAATGCCCTATTCAAGTGATTCACAGAAGAGCTAGCTGATGTATGTATGATGTATGTATGATGTATGTATGTAGATGGATGTATACAATATGTATAGTAATAACAGTATTGTATTACTCTTATCCAGGTTGACTGTTTGCACTAGCAGGACAACAAACATGTCAATAAAGTAAAATAAAGAAGAATAAAAATGCATAAAAGAGAAGTCTATCAATGGCTATTAGTCAGGCTGGCTATATGGAAGCTCCCTGTTAAGCCCCAGTGTGCCACTGAATACCAGTAACTGGGAAGGCTACTGAGTTGCTGTCTTGCTTGTGGGCCTTCCAGACGCATCTGGCTGGCCACTGCACACAACAGGATACTGGACTGGATGGACCATTGATCAGATACAGCAGGGTTCCTATGCAATGGCTCCAGGACAGACACAAAGGAGCTCTGGTGTAGCCACAGCAAGCACAATGGCTGTCAAAAGAGTGAACAAAGTGGTTCTCTGTTAAATGGGGCTTACTTCTTATTAAGGTTGGAATCCCATTGGGAGTGCAAGGCTCTTTAAGCACCTTCAGATGTTACCTTGCAAACAAACACGTACAGGATTTGTCTGCAGAACTACAGTTGAATACATAGTCATTTAGAGGCAAGTCCCATTGCATTCCCTGGGCTTTATTCCAAGGGCATAAATGCACAATGGGTTGCAGCCCATCTGTTCAATGGATGTTACTTCCAAGCTGAAGCCACATTTATCTGAGAGCAAGCCCCCATTAAAGTCAGTGCAGACTTACTCCCAAGTAACGAAGCATGGTTGCAAAGCCCTAGAGCACCACTGAACTCAGTAGGGTCACTTCAGAGAAAAGATGCTTAGGACTGGGCTGCACAGCTGCATCTTACCCAAGCTTACACAGGAGAAAGCCTGATGGCCAGCTTCCAGGCATGTTTCCTTAGAAGTAAGACCCACTGGATTCAGTGGTGTTGACTCACAAGGAAGTGCGCAGAGGATGGAACCTGTCCTAAATGCCTTCCAGTCAAAAATCCGACTCCTAAGAACATAAGAAGAGCGCTTCTGGATCAGACCCAGGGTCCATCTAGTTCAGCATTCTGTTCACACAGTAGCCAACCAGCTGCCCACGGGAAACCCACAAGCAGGAAATGAGTGCAACAGCACCCTCCCGCCCATGTTCCCCAGCAACTGGTGCACATAGGCATACTGCCTCTAATACTGGTAGCATATAGCCATCAGGGCTAGTAGCCACTGATAGCCTCTTCCAGGAATTCATCTAACCCCCTTTTAAAGCTATCCAAATTGGTGGCCATCACTACATCGAGTGGTTGCAAATTCCACACTTCAACTCCAAAAGTGAAGTCGGACTTTCTACCTCAGATTAATTCGGTTAATGCAGCCTTCCCCAACCGGGTGCCCTCCAGATGTGATGGATTACAACTCCCACCCCCAGCCAGCTGGGAATACTGGGAGGTCCAACACATCTGGAGAGGGCACCTGGTTGGGGAAAGCTGAGCTAGGGTGTATTTCAACCGCTTTCAGCATACTTTTAAAGAAGAATTCCCCACAGAAAGTAGATACAGGAGCATCACCTTACAGCCCACCCTTTGCATATTCATTAGGAGTAAGCTCCCCCCCCCATTGAATTCAATGGGTCCTCTTGCCCCCAGGTAAGCAAAGACAAGAAGTTTGTAGCTTTCCAAGGAAAACAAGCCAGGCTTTGAAACTGGCAGACTCCGGCCTTGGGGGAAAAGAGTGCCAGTCCTCACAACCACAGCCCACCCCCCTGGCATAGGCACGCGCGCAGGCTTCCCCCTGCACCACCGACCCCTGGTCAGGAGAAGCCGCGAGTGCCTCTCTGCCACCATCGCCAGCTCGTTCGGTGCCGCCCTTGCTAGCCAAACCAAAGCGAGCGGCGGGCGAGCACCCTTCGTCCTCTTCTTCGCGAGGGCGGTGCAGCCCAGTGAGAAGAGCGAGCGGCGGTACAGCCTAGTAGGAAGAGCGGGCGCCGAAAGAGCCAAGCGAAGCCGGGGGAGGCGGGCTGCCTCGGCTCGCGTTCTTCCCAGCCCGCAAGGGCTCGGAGCAGGGGCGAGATTCGAGAGCTCGCAGGGACCCACGCAAGGCGCGGCGCTGCCCTCGGGAAGCGACGAGATGCTCCCCGCGCCCGGAGCGATTAAGCAGCAGCAGGGGCGGCGGCGGCGGCGTCGAGCGTGGAAGCCCCGAGGCGAGGCGAGGCGAGGCGAGCCGCGGGGGCGGGGGTCCCGCTCTCTCGTGGCCGGAGAGAAAGGCTGCGCCGCCGCCGCCGCCGCCCCGAAGGAGAGACGGGCTCGACTTACAGCAGAGGGACCCCAAGGGGGAGCAGAGGAGCCAGAGGACGACGGCGCCGCGGCTCGCCATCTTCGCGGCAACAGCGGCGGGCGGGCGGGCGCGCGCGTGTCGGCTGCCGGCGGGGAGGGGCGCCGGCGGCGTCGCTCCTCGGGGGAGGCGGCGATCGGGGGCGCCGCCGCGGGCGGGGCGCGAGGCTCCGCCCGCCGCTTTGCTCGCGCGCCGCGCGGAGGGCGCGGGCGCCTTCGCAGCGCCCCCAGGCCCGCCGGCCGAGGTTCGCGTCGGGGCCCCCGGCAGCGTTCCGCGCAGGGGCGCGCCGCGGAGGCGTCGAGCCTGAACTCCGGGCCGAAGCGCGGGCCGGTGGAGGCTGGTGGCTCCGATGGCAGCGGAGCTCTGGGCTTCAGCCAGAACCAGTCGGAACTCCCAAGGAGCTAGCCGAGGTGCTCAGCTCCTTCGGGGGATAGGGTTCGGCACCTTGCGTAGCTCCTTCGGAGTTCCGACTGGTTCTGGCTGAACCCCAGAGCAGAGTCGCAGGCCCACTGACACCGGAGCCACCAGCCTCCACTGGCACAGGCATTCCTTCAGATCCGTATCTCGCAGCTCCTGCTTTCCTCTCGAGTGGGCTCGGGGTCCCGATCCGGATCTGAAAAGCCCCCTCTCCGCGTTAGGGCCCTGCTCCGGATCTCGCCCTCTCCCTGCTCCGACTCTAGTGTAAACAAAGCCCCAAACTGGAGCTGCTAGAGAGAGATTTTAAAGTACTGGGTGGTCTCCAATGTTGGTCTAACTTGTAAGACCCGTTCATTTCAGTGGGTCTGCTCGAAGTAGGATTAACACTGGATACAACCCAAGGTCTGGTCTGGCCCTCCGAGGCTGCCGCCAAGAGGCAGCGAGATCAGGAGAATGAAGAGATCTTGCTTCCTTGCACAGGGCCCAGGAGCGAGCGAGGTTCACCTATTGCCCTACAAGCTATTACTGGTGGTCTGCCTTCCCCTCGCACGGGGGTGGAGAGAATTACTGCGGTGATGTATTTTTTTGTATAAGTGTGTGTATATATAAAAACTGATTTCATAAGCCCAAAACAAAAACTCTTCTACGTTCGTAGCGTAAGTAACAGGTTTTTGTTGTTCAGACATTCAGTCATGTCTGACTCTTTGTGACCCCATGGACCATAGCACGCCAGGCCTTCCTGTCCTGCGCTCTCTCCCGGAGCGTGCTCAAGTTCATATTCATTGCATCCGTGATGCTATCTAGCCATCTCATCCTCTGCCGTCCCCTTCTCCTTTTGCCTTCAGTCTTTCCCAGCATCAGGGTCTTTTCCAGGGAGTTTTCTCTTCGCAAAGTTACAGGTAACCACAGGTAACAATACTCCTCCTGGGCACGCTTGCTCCCGGGTAAGCGTGTATTGCGTGCTGCCTGAGTAAAGCTGCTGTCCTGCCTAGTAAGTTCCACTAAAATTAATGGGGCTTGCTTTGAAGTAGGTATGTCTGTAGATTGGAATGTAACCAGTCACTTGACACAATGCGAAACAGAGCTGGCTTTACGTCAGCATAGGATGTAATGACAAGGCCAAATATTAATATGAGTGAATAATCCCTCCCCCCACCCCTCGGCACGCCCCTTTCACGCACCCCCCTTTAAACATATTTGAGGTTTTGTGCCCCTGGTACTGGAGGGCACACCTATATATCTTCATTTATTGTTTTTTATTCAGGCAAGAAGCAAGCAAGCCCTTTCTCTGTAATTGTCCACTGAGCAGCAAAGCACGGGATAGGGTGGTTCCAGATTTTTGTGGGCTTCAAGAAAGAAACCTAGCGTGGATTCCCACGAGCTGGAGATCTGCCTCTCCTTAAGCAAAAATGCACCAGCTCGCTTCCTCCTGGGGTCCTTAATCCAGACCCACTCTGCCAGTTTCTCAAGCACCAGGGCCCAGGAAAGCAAAAAGGGAAATACAGCAGCCTACTTCCCAATGCAGCAGCACCCTCCAAGTTTTGGACTGCAGCTCCCATCAGCCCCAGCCAGCATGGCCAATGGTCTGGGATGATGGGTGTTGTAGTCCAAAACATACAGAATGGAGGCTGGGGAAGACTGCATTAGAGACTGTAACGTGCAGGAGGAGCTAACATGCAGTTCGCTTTCCAAACATCAGTTCTTAGGTGGCAGCTGTCCAACCTTACCAGGTGCTGGCACAAGCCAAAGTAGGATGGCCAGATATTGTAATGACTAAAGGTTCTGGATCCAGGCTAGTGCTTGTCAATGCAACAAGTCAAATCTATTTTCCCTCTCATCATTTAGAAAATCTCTTCCTTCCATGTCCCTACGCATTTAACCCATACAGTTTTTTCAAGTCTGTGGGTGCGGGTTGCTTTAAAATCCTGGTTTCTTTTGCTGGATCCTTGTGAGCTCAGGCAATACACTGGGGGGGGGGGAGCACTGAAACTGGCAGAAGAATGGGTTGTGAACCCCAAAGGTAGGCTGACTTCCCTCTTGGTGATTTCTTCATTTAGGGTGCAATCCTTTGCATGTTTAGACAGAAAAACATCCCCCAACTCCCAGCATTGCCTGGCTAGCACGGGGAATGCTGGGAGCTGTAGGACTTTTTCCTGTCTAAACATGCATAGGATTGTGCCCTTAGTAGATTAATATCCCACTTTTTGACTAGAGGCCTCAAAGTGGCTTCAAATATTTATAAAGTACAACAGATACAGCAAGAACCACATGCCCCAAACCCCAAACTGAGCAACACAACCAGCAGAAGCTGGCATCTGATGTTCCATCCTCCAGGAGAGTTGATGTCAGTTGGTCCTGTGAAGCGGGGCGGGCAGCCCAACTGGAGCAGATCCTGATATTCCCTTGGCCTGTTCCTGTCTCCCACATTTCTCCACCTTTCCCACAGGGCAGCTGATGTCAGATAGACATGGGGGGGGGGGGAGACATAGCCCAATATTTTGCTGTTGTAGTTATCCATGGTTTAGCAAAAACTTTTGAATTTACACAGCAAGAGGGAATACTCAGAATCTTTTAACAGTTAAGGCATTTAGAGTGAGTACATGCACTCTTGCCTAAAAGCATTAGAGCCATTGTCATAACAGACTGAAGTCCAGACACAGTGTAATCTTATGCATGCTTACTCAGAAGTAAGTCCCACTGAGTTTCATGGGGCTTACTCCCAAATAAGTGTGCATAGGATAGCAGCTTTTGACTACAATCGTGTGCATGCTTCTTTAAGAGTAGTCCCTTTGAACTTAGTGGAAGTTACTTCTCAATAAATATGCTTAGAATTGCACTGTTAGTCCTTTACAGCCACAGTAACCAGCAGGCACTGTGTGACCAGCAAGAAACTGGCAAGTGGTCCAGTTTTCCTTTTGTCCATACCAGTGTATATTGTCTAGTGTGCAGCTTGATGTTAGGTGGGGATAGCAGTGTCTTACAGCACAATCCTATGCAAGTTCATTCAGAAGTCTCATTGGAATGGCTGGCCAGGGAATGCTGGGAATTATAGGAGGTTTTTCTGTCTAAACCTGCATAGGATTACATCCTAAATGTTTTATTATTCTGCCCTACTTGTTTTGCATGCAAATCCTTGATTAGACAGATAAAATCTTTGAACCATCCTGTGTCAATAAAGCTTTGATAGGATGCAATAATTATTTGAAAACCAAACCCCTGAAAGGGTAAATATCCACAAAAATCCTAGTGGTAGATACATCTGAGATAGAAATGTAATTGACTTAAGTCAAAATACATGATCTATTATCCTATCGCTGCATGAGACACATCTTCTAAACCAAACTTCCCAAACCTGGCTATGCTGGCTGGAGGCCACCTTGATTGGGAATCAATTGGCTGTTTTAAAAAGTAAAATCACTATAGAAGCCATGGTACAGGAATAGCAAAGTAAAATTTCTGGAAATTATGAAGCCATGGAAAAGCTGCCCCCCTCCCTTCTGGAAATTCAACTGGAAATGTTATTTCCTGCCTTCTGGAAATAACTGGAAATTGAATTATATGCAATAGTTATTTTTGTATATGTTTTAAACTTACTTTACTACTTTAAGAACAACATGACTTATGTATAACTTAGTACATAAAATGTACTGTTTGCTATATTTATTGAATGTTAAAAAAAAATGCCTTAGGGAGCAATCCTAGTAGCAGCTAGACAGCCATAGTACATGTGGTTTCTATGTGTCATCCAGCAGCCACCTCCCCCGCTCCACCTTCCCACAGCTAGACAGCCACAGTTGGCTGTCTAGCTGCAAATGCGGGGCAGGAGAAGCACGGAGGGAACGATCCCCTCCGTGCTTCTCCTGCCCTGCTTTGGATAGGCAGCTGCCTATCCCCATAGGATTGCACCCTTACAGTACAATCCTGTAATGTCTACTCAGACGTAAGTCCTATTGAGTTCAATAGGACTTACTCCCAGGTAAGTGTGTATAGAAGTGGCGCCTTAGTTTTATTCAAACAATTACAAATATACCCAGTGTTAAGTAGGAACAACTTCCTACATCCTAAGGCATTAAACATAACTTGGTTATTGTTATATCTTGGTTATGAAAAGAATAGTTTAAAGCAGAAACAATCAACATGGTAGTAAATAAAACTTGCAGGCAGCCGTGATAGGCTACGGTAGCCGCTATGCCATTTGCGCTCCTGCTCTTTGCCATGATAGGCTACGTAAGTATTTACGTAGCCTATCACGGTAAAGGCGGCCACGCAAATGGCGTAGCGCCTGCCATTTGCTTCCCTGCTCTTTGCCGTGATAGGCTACGTAAATACTTACATAGCCTATCACGGGCTACTGTAGGGACGCAAATGGAGTCCCCTACACAGGACGCCATTTGCGTACGCACCAGCCCGGCAGCGGCTGGAGGCCCCACTGCGGATTGGCCTGGCCAGCGGCTCCACGGCATGGCCACGGAGTGGAGCTGTCCAGGCAGGATTCTCGGCGGGAGGACTGGATCGCCTCCCCCCCCCATCAAGGATTCTCGGGGGAGGAACGGATCACCTCCCCCTCCCCCAGCAGATACCCCAACTGGAACCAGGTAAGGGATTCGTACATCCCTAGGCAATCCAAAAGTAGAAAAAGAAAGGCAGAGCTTATCAACAGTAGGTTCAGCGATAACGGATGACATTGTGGGAACTTCAAACCATTTTGAATGTGCATCTGGTATTATTAAGAACATTTTCTCCATAGATGGACCAACGTAATCTATGAGAAGTCTTGTCCAGGGGAATTATGGGCATTCCCACGGGTGTAAGGGTGCTTTTAGAGGAGCATGGTGAGTAGATTGACAAACACCGCATGCTACACTACTGCTTCAATCTGTTGGTCTATCCTTGGGCAGCAAGTTCAAGGTTTATTTTTGCTCTCATACTCCTAAGCCTGACAAAGAGTTGTGTGCTGAGAGCCTGCTTCCAGTAATTAAAAACAACCACCCAAGCACCAACCAGCTGATCTGATTAAAGGTGCTTTCATGCTATGACTGAAGTATGATTTCATTTTTACAAAGAGGATCTGTCAGTATAAAAATGACTTAATGATGATTTTATTATTTGTTTTATTGATTTCTCCTAATCTTTGTTTTACTGCCCATTTGGCTCTTTTGGCTTTGTTTTTTATTTACTGTGTGCTATAGCTATAGCATTTGTATTTGCAAATGTGATTTGTCATATTATATATACATATACACACACAGTCAGGGCCAGAAATATTGGAACAAGGATAACTGTTTTGGCAGTTGGCCTCTGTACACCACCACACTGAAGTTGAAAGGAAACACACCCAGATGGGAACGAAGTCAGGACTTTCAGCTGTAATTCAAGGGGTTTGGCAAAAGTGGGGCACTACCCATTCAAGAAGAACAGCCAGTGGCATACACACACCCCCATCGTTGGTGGCTCATAAGTAATGGAACAAACCAACATCATTTCAAATTTAAGGATCGCCTTTAATACCTGGATGAAAATCCTTTGCAGTCAATGACTGCCTGAAGTCTGGAACCTATGGACATGACCAAATGCTGAGTGTCGTCCCTCGAGATGCTTTGCCAGGCCTTTACTGCAGCTGCCTTCAGCTGCTGCTTGTTTGTGGGTCTTTCTCCCTTCAGTCTTGTCTTCAGGAAGTGAAAAGCATGCTCTGTTGGGTTGAGATCAGGTGACTGACTTGGCCATTGAAGAACATCCCACTTCTTTGCCTTCAGAAACTCTTGAGTAGTTTTTGCTGTATGTTCTGGGTCATTATCCATCTGCAATATGAAGCGGCGTCCTATTAGTTTGGCAGCATTCGACTGAATCTGAGCAGAAAGTATAGCCCTATACACTTCAGAATTCATCCTGCTGCGTTTATCCGCAGTCAGGACATTAATAAACACCAGTGACCTGGTTCCATTGGCAGCCATACATGCCTATGCCATAACACTGCCTCCACCGTGTTTGACAGATGATGTGGTATGCTTTGCATCATGAGTTGTTCTTTTTCTTCTCCATACTTTTCTCTTCCCATCATTCTGGCACAAGTTAATCTTGGTTTCATCAATCTTTCTCCTAATCTTTGTTTTACTGCCCATTTTGCTCTTTTGGCTGTGTTTTTTATTTACTATGTGCTATAGCTATAGCATTTGTATTTGCAAATGTGATTTGTCATAATACACACATACACACACACACACACACACACACACACAGTCTTATTCCAGAACTGGGCAGGCTTTTTTAGGTGTTTGCTGGCAAAGGCTAATCTGGCCTTTCTGTTCTTGAGCGTTACCAGTGGTTTGCACCTTGTTGTGAAGCCTCTGTATTTACATTCATAAAGCCGTCTCTTGACTGTAGATGTTGACAATGACATGCTTACCTCCTCAAGAGTGTTCTTGACCTGGCTAAAAGTTGTGAAAGGGTTCCTCTTCACCATGAGCAGAATTCTGCGGTCATCCACTTTAGTTGTCTTCTGTGGTCTTCCAGGCCTTTTGCTGTTGCTGCGCTTGCCAGTTAATTCCTTCTTTTTCAGGATGTTCCAAACGGTTGTGTTGGCTACTCCACTCCACTCCAAAAAAAAAAATGTTTCTGCTATCTCTCTGATGGGTTTATTTTGTTTCCTCAGCCTAATGATGGCCTCCTTCACTCACGTGGACACCTCTTTGGACCTCATGTTGGGAGTTCCAGTGAACAGCTACCAAATGCAAATGTAACACTCAGAACCACCTCCAGGCCTTTTATCTGCTTGATTGGTCATGGGGTACCCAGGAAACAGGCCACACCTGGCCATGCGGCTGCTTGTCAGCCATTCGTTCCATTACTTATGTGCCACCAATGAAGGGTGCGTGTGTATGCCACTGGCTGTCCTTCCTGAATGGTTAGTGCCCCACTTTTGTTGAACCCCTTGAATTACAGCTGAAAGTCCTGACTTGGCTCCCATCTGGGTGTGTTTCCTTTCAACTTCAATGTGGTGGTGTACAGAGGCCAACTGCCAAAACAGTTATCCTTGTTCCAATATTTCTGGCCCTGACTGTATATATAGAATATGTCTGAAGTTTTGCAAAAGCCTCTTTTTTCCCCCTAAAAGACTGACAAAGAGCATTTATCAGTGTAATATTTCTTGCATTTGGGACAGTTTCTAACCCTACATCCCAATCTGAGGATTTCCCTTTACCCTTTTGGGTTGGTGTAAGTCCTTTATTTTAAAGGTATGTCCTCTATAAAAGTCCGCAGTTAATAGGAAATATTTTCTATGCAGTTTAATAATCTTTTTCCATGGAGTCACCTAACATCTTTTAAAAGTTGGATGACATCTTGTTTTAATCAAGATCCGACGGGTACCAAGGAGGATGTTTTTTCCTTCTCCTTGCCTGCTCATATTTATGTATGTTTATGTTTGCCTTGCATTCATTTTTGTTCCTTTTCCCTTTTTTGGTTCCTATACCCCATATTTCTGACTGAAATTGGTTTTATTTCAACTTGTAAAATGTCAAAAATATTTTAAGGGGTCTATTGAAATAATGATCGTTTATCTTGGATGTCAAGATTTTCAGTGAGGCTGCACAGATATTAAGAGATTTACCTGTGCTGTTATGGTAACATGGAAACTCTGCCACTGAGATCATTTAAGTGGTTTGTGGTGAGTCACTGTACCTTTGGTTGCAAATTTTTCCAGTATTCCAAGGGTGCTGGCTTTGGAATGTCTCTCCAGGAGCTGGGCAAGACTTATGGCACTTTAAAGACTAATAAATTTATTATGGCATAAACTATAATCCATGACGTTTATGCCATAGTACGCTTGTTAGTCTTTAAGGTGCCACAAAATTCTTGTGGTTCCAGAGAGCTACCAAGATATTAACTGTTGCCATCTGGTACAGATCCTGAAGACCTTATGGCAAAAAAGGAGGCATGCATGCTATGTGGGAACAACCTCAGGCCTGTACAACCTGTGACCTACGACTGTGACCACAGCCCACCAATCATGTACTTTGACCTGGATTTGATCAAAGAATCATAGAATAGTAGGGTTGGAAGGGGCCTACAAGGCCATCGAGTCCAACCCCCTGCTCAATGCAGGAATCCAAGTCAGAGCATCCCTGACAGATGGCTGTCCAGCCTCGTCTTGAATGCCTCCAGTGTGGTAGTAGCTCACTACCTCCCTAGGTAAATGGTTCCATTGTCATATTGCTCTAAAAGTCAGGAGGTTTTTCCTGATATTCAGCCAGAATCTGGCTTCCTGTAACTTGAGCCCATTATTCCGTGTCCTGCACTCTGGGATGATCAAGAAGAGATCCTGGCCTTCCTCTCTGTGACAACCTTTCAAGTACTTGAACAGCGCTATCATATCTCCCCTGAGTCATCTCTTCTCAAGGCTAAGCATGTCCAGTTCTTTCAGTCTCTCTTCATAGGGCTTTGTTTCCAGTCCCCTGATCATCACTGTTGCCCTCCTCTGAACCCTCTCCAGTTTGTCTGCATCCTTCTTAAAATGTGGTGCCCAGAACTGGACACAGTACTCCAGATGAGGCCTAACCAGTGCTGAGTAGATGGGAACTAGTACTTCCTGGGATTTGGAAGCTATGCTTCTATGAATGCAGCCCAAAAGAGCATTGGCCTTTTTTGCAGCCACATCACATGGTTGGCTCATATCCAGCTTGTGATGGACAACAATTCCAAGATCCTTCTCGCTTGTAGTGTTGTTGAGCCACGTATCGCCCATCTTGTAACTGTGCATTTGGCTTCTTTTTCCTAGGTGCAGAACTTGGCATTTATCCTTGTTAAGTGTCATTCTGTTGTTTTCTGCCCAGCACTCCAGTCTATCAAGATCACTTTGAATTTTGTTTCTGTCTTCCAAAGTATTAGGTATCCCGCCCAATATTGTGTCATCTGCACATTTGATCAGCATTCCCTGCACCTCCTCCTCCAAGTCATTAACAAAAATGTTGAAGAGCACTGGGCCCAGGACTGAGCCCTGCGGTACTCCGCTTGTTACCTCTCCCCAGTTTGAGAAGATCGCATTGATAAGCACTCTTTGGGTCCGATTCTGTAGCCAACTGTGGATCCACCTGATGGTTGTTTCATTTAGCCCACTTTGAGCTAGTTTGCTCATCAGGAGATCATGGGGCACTTTGTTGAAAGCTTTGCTGAAGTCGAGGTATATTATGTCCACAGCATTCCCACAATCCACAAAGGAGTTTACCTGATCAAAAAATGAGATCAGATTCGTCTGGCAGGATTTGTTCTTGACAAATCCATGTTGGCTTCGAGTCATGACTGCATTGTTTTCAAGGTGCTTCCAGATGGATTGCTTTATCATCTGCTCCAGGATTTTCTCAGGGACTGTAGTTCCCAGGTTCCTCCTTTTTACCCTTTTTGAAGATAGGGACAACATTAGCCCTCCTCCAGTCGTCTGGTACTTCACCCGTCCTCCATGATTTCTCAAAGAAAATAGACAGCGGTTCTGAGAGTGGTTCTGATTGATACTTTCGATGCTGATCTACCTCCCCTTGGGATCTGAGGCTAGAGACTAGTAAGACATGCCTGCATTTTCATGAGGAGGAGCAGTGTGTGCTTGCAACCACACAAAAGCTGCCTAGCTGCATATTAAAACATCTCACCATGTAATCTTGGTTCTTCCTGTGGTGTTCATCATGTCATCAGTGGCTAGGTTTATTGTGACATTAGTTACATTGCAGTCTATGGTACCAGCTGCCTGATCGAGTTCTCTAGGAATGCACAGACTGAGTTTGGGGGTTATCTGTAGAAGATTAAAAATGAGTTAGGAAGCAAATCAAATCAATAATTGTTTGATCTATGTATGTGTGTGATTGAGAGCATGAAGTCCAAGAAGGCTGCTAGAATAACTAAAAGAAAAGGTATGAGGGTCAAAACAAAATGCTGTCTTAATTTTTTAATAGAAATTAAAAATCTAAAAAATGTACAATTATTTTTATAATGCAAATATATATTACAAATCTTATTGTTCAAAATATGTATTTAAACTGGAAAATATATATTTAAAATATTGAAACATGAAAAAGGAAGAGAGACTTGAAATAAAACAAAAGTGGCCCAAGTTAATTTGTACCCTGGAATTGAGAGGTGCACTCCTAAATGAGGTTGTGCTAGAAAAAGCAAAAATAAATATTTTGAAACCTCCTGATCAAACCACCGTGTCTCTTCCAGGGCACTGCATTCCATCCCCCACCCCCCAACACAGTGTCAGCATTCTGTAGCCACTGAGCACTCTCATTCATTGACATAGATGATCTAGATCCACCAGCGCAAAGCCCATGTTGCCACAGGGGCTAGTAGTCTGGGAATGATTGGATAAAAACATGTTTGCCCTTTTCCCTTGCAACTGGAACAACTTCACAATTTCTTGAAGTTTGAAGTCAAAAACACCTGATGTAAGATTTTTCTCCCTCCTCTCCTTCTGCTGTCCTTTCAGTTCTTTCTCAACTTCTCTTCCTCCTCTAATTATCACCAACTGGCTTTTCTTCAGCCCTTTCCCAACATTCTGTGTCTGTCCTCTCAGTGGCCCAGTACTCTAAGACCTCACAGGAGCATGCATTATTACACATGCACACACACTGTGTCACATGTTACATTACACGCACAGTGTAAGGCAAATGCATTAACCTGCCATTTGCCTCATCCCGTCTTCCTTCTCCCTTCCTGAGCTGCCCAAAGCTTGAGCTTTGAACTTCATTGGAGTTTCAAAATTTTCTGCATGTCTACACTGCTCAAGCTTCAGTTTTTTAAAAAACAAGCAAAATCGGTCTGGTAGATCTCTAGTAATGAGACTTATACTACCGTATTCTTAGATAAGAATAAGACTAGTCTGGGCTCAGGCCCAGTTTTGGGCTTTTGTCATCCTGATGGATGGCCCTCTTCAGGAGAGGAACAGGGGGAGTGCAACCCTGTTACTTCTTCTCAATCTCTCAGTGGCTTTTGATAACACTGACCATGGTTTTCTCCTGGACCATCTCCATGAGCTGCAAGGACCATTCCACAGTGGTTCAGCTCGTATTTATGGGGTCATTGGTTCCAGAGAATAACATTGGGTGGCCTGGCCCCCAGGCAGTTTAACTGTTGCATGCCATAGGGAACTATTTTGTCCCCAGTGTTGTTCAACATCTATATGAAGCTGTTGGGGGCGGTCATTAGGAGATTTAGGGCAAGGTGTCATCAGGATGCCGATGACACCCAACTCTTTTTTTTCTGTGACATCTCAATCAGGAGAGGTCATGCATGTTCTGAGCCAGTGCCTGGATATAGTTATGGGCTGGATGAGGGAAATAAACTGAAGCTGAATCCTGATCAGACAGGGACCCTATGGGTGAGCAGTTCCGAGGTCTGGGAATTGGATTGTTTTCTTGTTCTGGATGGGGTCACACTCAGTCTGAAAAAAAACAGGTATGCAGTTTTGGAGTGCTCCTGGATCCATCTTTGTCACTGGAGGCCCGGGTGACCTCAGCTGCCCAGAATACCTATTACTAACTTTGGTTGGTGTGCCAGGTATGCCTGTTCCTGGATAGGGATAGCCTAGCCATTGTGATCCATATACTGATAACCTTATAACTAGACTACTGCAATGTGCTCTATAAGGACCTGCTGTTGCACCTGGTTTGGAAGCTGCAGCTAGTGCACAATGCAACAGCTAGGATGCTCAGTGGAGCACCGAGCTATAAACATATAACACCTGTCTTAAAAGAACTGCACTGGCTGCCTACTAGCTACTGAGCCATGTTCAAGGTTCTGTGGATAACATACAAAGCCCTAAATAATTCGGGATCAGGATAGCTAGCAGACCATCTTCCCTATATATACCTGTCAGGGTGGAAATTGAGCCCATAGAGCCCCAGAGCAGTTCTGATTCTGAGGAGGAACAGCAATCCATGGGAGAGGAGTGCGCTCATCTCTCACAAGCACAGCAGCTGGCAGAGATTCCTCCTGCCAGCATTCCTAGGATAGATAGTGACCCTGGCAGTGAGAGAACGCTGGAGGGGGGCTTGCTGGACGCTCAGCACAGACACAGGGAGCGACGACAGATGGAGGGCGCCAAAAGGAGGCGTACCGCTTGTTTGGCGCTCAAACAATGGTCGCGTCCTGAGGACCCAAGGGTAAGAGGGAGGATCTCTCCATAGCTAAGTTCAGAGTCTTCCCGTGGTTCCCTTTCAAACGGGGACCAACTGCCTTACCTGGAGCTTAGGCTACTCTGCTCTCTTTCCCCAGTGCAGTTCCTTGCTTAGTCGCTAGTGATTAGTATCTGAGAGAGTCATAAAGTAATAAAGGAATAAAGCCTTGGAAAGAATCCTCGTCTGTGTCCTGAGTTGGCTATTGGAGGGGACTGCAAGAGGTAGCTAGGGCGCTCCTGACAATACTGAGCCAGCTTCTGAGATCTTTTGAGGAATTCTTACTGATCATTAAATACATTCCCATGTGAACCACATACTTAAAAAAAAAGAAGAAAAGTGGTGGTTTAGAGGTATTTCAATCAATCAATCATAGGGCTATTTTGGGGTCCCCCCCTTTAGGGACTTTTTTCTAAAGATTTTTTGTACTTCTGCAAACCAAGGCTGCTGATACCTCCTGCTTGTGGATGGTGCCATTTTGACTACATAAGGATCCACACTCACCTCTAAACTCTGGAAATAGAGGGAATGAATCCCAGTGCGGTTTACATAAAAATAAAATACAAAAAAAAAGTTAGGTGTCTCTCTATCCACAGGAAGAATGGTGGGTTCACACAAACATGGAGGGAAAATAAGCAATGGTGGTGGTCACGAGCTCCTAATTAGCATAATTACCCTTGTTAGTTGTGGGTCCTGATGTCCGAACTGGCAAGGGTGGGTGGCTGGGGTGCCTTACAAACTTAAATGGCATGGATAATTATGCTAATTAGGAGGCTCGTGACTGGTGCATGTGGGAAGGGAAAATGAACCACTGCGGCTTATTTCTCCTCCGTGATTGTGTGAACCCCGTCAGTGAAATACAATGCTTCTAATTGTGGCTGAACAGCACCAGAAAGGACTGGGAACTTGTCCTTATACAAGCCATTTGCTCTGGAGCTGCTGTGATTCGAGGTCTTTCAGGACATACCATGCAGTCGCCACTTCACAGCCAAACCATGGTTTTCACTTGGAAAATGTGGTTTTCCAAAGAGGTGTTTTGCTGCAATGTTTTTGGTTTGCTGCAGCTTTCCTGCAGTTGTGAGCTGTCTGTCCCTTCCCCGAACCAACTTCGCATTTTGTGGTGGGCATGTGGTACATGTGCCTAGTGCTTGTGTCACTCTGTGATGGCCCTTCACTCCTCCCCGTTTCTTTGTGGCTGCGCAGTTACAGAGGCATGGAGAAGCATGCTCATTTCTTCAACCACACCTTCGCAGCTTCGTATCTTCACAGTGGCTGCTTTGGAGTCAGTGGCCAAGAGGTGGGGGGGGGGTCAGGGGAGGTCCAGGACCAAGTTCACTCCAGAGACACCATTTTGGAATGCTGGGTAAGCATGTGCCTCTCATGGGCACACGCCTTGCGTTGTGCGAACCATTGCGAGAGTCCCGGGCTGGAGAACTGCCAAACAGTTGGCATGGTAACGAAAGAGGAGACCACCCACATTTTACCTTAGGAGGAACGGACAGACACAAAAGAACCCCTAAAATACAAAACAGCCACTAAAACCCGAAGTGTCACACCCGCACCCTCACGTGTCTGCACAGCCGCGCATTTAAATATAATGGTTAAAAAAAAAGACTGCCTGACTGCTGCAGTTTACTTCATTTCAATGGCTATGTGTCAGGGCACAGCAGATTCTCCCGTTGGAGAAGTCTGCAGTAAATCACGCATGTACCGCAGCAGAAGCTAATTCGCAGCTGCAATGTTGCGCAGTTATGATGGAGTGAAGGTTGAAAGTGGTGCCATATAGATGGCCCCTAGCATGGTTCTCGAGGCTTCTGGAACACAATAGGCCCCAGTTTACATGTGCAGATGCCATCTCCTTACTAGGAATAAGATACAAAAATGGCCCCAATTGCAACAGATTTCAGGAACGATCATAGTGAACTTGTATGAAAAACTGTTTTTTGAATACATTCTCATTTGCCCCTGAATGGCAACATTTGCAGTAAAAAAATGAACCTCAAAAATGTGGTGCAGCACTATTTTCAAAATAGTCATACAATGACTTATGTACAGCCAGAGGAGAGGGCATAGGTCTCTCTGACCCCTTTGTGTAGCAGTCTAGGGATCAAAACAAACATTAAATCTGTATCAAGGAGCAATGTCTCCCCCCCCCCTTTTCTTTTTTACTCTAGAGGGGCCCAGTTCGGGTTGGGACCCTAGCATGGGGGATAAGGGCTTTTTTAAAGAGAGCTTTGGCTATTGGATGGTATAGAAATATAATAAATAAATAAAGATCTAGATGGGAGAGAGGGTTGAGCCTACTCTAGAATAAAAATGAAAAAAATACACAGCTACTAGAAACATATTTAAGGAAATGTCTGTTTTGGCCATAGGAGCCTTTGAGTTCTGTCAGAGCTATGGACATTAGTGCAAGCTTACAGGTAACTTGGATGGAGCTGGATAGATTTGCCCTGTTTTGCCAAGCATAGCACACTGTTCAGGTTGCTCCAGCTAAAGCAGCTCTGTAGACTCAACCTGTGATTTCTCTAAGTAGAAATCATCATCTTTTGCTTTAGATAAACACTGAAACATGTTTTGGGGTGTTTTTTGTTTTGTTTTAAAGGATGTGGAATGTTTAGAGTAGATTTAGTTCTTATTTCACCTCAAGACTACACCTTGAGGCTGAGGGCCTTCTCACTTGTGAACCGCTGAGATATTTTATTATATTCAGGGGTATATAAATACCACAAATAAATACATACATACATACATAGTGGCACCCCCACCCCCCATTACGGAATTCTCTGCCAAGGGAGGCTCGTTGCCTAGAACCTCCTCTGTCTTTTTGGTGCCAGGCAAAGACCTTTTTTATTTCCCCAGACTTTTTTTAATGGTTGATGTTTTTTCCTAAAAAAAAACCCTCTTGGGCTGTGGTGATTTTTAGTGCTACTATTATTTATTGCTTTGTGCCTTAATATAAGTATTAGCCTTTATGGTTGTGGGAATCCACTGTGGGAATATTTTATGATGAAGTGCAGCACAGAAATGAATACAATATAGTATATTTAAAAATCTGAATGTAATACTTGCTTGCTGTGTCCTCCTTAACAGGAACAAGATACAAAAATGACATTCATTATGGAATTCAATAGTTTAAAGCATCTATAATTCCTTCGCTGGTACATTAAGAATCTTCTTAACTACCTCACTGTGTAGATCCCCACCATACTTTTGGTGTATTTTCGGATCCATTTCATAAGACCCTCATCATCTCCTTCTCTGAGATTGTTCTTCTAAACAAAAAGTAGCAGTAGCTGGAATAGAATTAAGAAATGAGAAACTCTCAGCTTACACAGAACTCTTCATCAGGCTTAGGGAATCTCTGCATGAGCGATTTATTGCACACTCGTGATTGGTTGCTCCCAGAAGTTTGTGGGTCCTTTACACAGCGTCATCAACCTCTAGGACATCTCCCATGCTTTTCCCCATTTATCCCGTTTTCAAAAAGATCAGAGTTAAGCTGGAATTTTAAAAAGGGATATAATTTGGCCATTAGATGCTGCTGTTTCATTGAAAAATATAGAAAACCCTGGTAAGGCTGCCGAGACAAGGTGTTTTCAATTCCACGTCATGTTCATCGTCCAAAGGAGCCCATCCTAATCGTGCCAGAGAAATGGAAGCAGGAAGCCCCAGTAAAGCTGTAGGATTTTTTCATAATGTAGAGATGCCTTTAGATTAGGAAAGCAAAAAAGAAATCCTGAAGTTCCTGGGCAGGCAGGATGATGGTTATGTAGTTGCAGAGGTTTACTGGCCACTGCTGCTGTCACAGAGATAGCCTAGGTTGAATGCAAACATGACATTCTGGTGTCAAGCGTGATGTCACAAACCGGACAAGCTCAAAGTCTTGGCAGAATGAGACACAGATGCTATGGCTGCAGTGAAAAATGATGAAAGCCTATACATTTCTAGGGTATTTTTTCCGTAATTAGATCAGCAACCTCTTCTAAAATAAACTCTATGCTAGCCTCTAGCAGCAACCGCCCCCCCACCCCACATGCTACTTAGCACAAATACCAAATTAGATGCTAGCCAAATGGAGCCCCCTCCTTCAGACAATTTCCAGAACCTAATGTCTTTCATTTGTTGAATCAAAAACTTGCAAACTTATGGGGAGTCACCTGTCTTCTACATCATACTTTGCTCTATTTCTCTTGTCATCCAGAGCAAGCTCGCTGGCTGAGCATCAGTTGGGTTTCCTTAGCAATGTTAGCTAAACCTTCTGGTTGGTTCTGTTTGCAGACTCCTCTCCCCTGCTGATGATGTGGCCCTCTCTAGCCAGTGCAAAAACTTCTCCCATCTCAAACAAACATTTTGAAACATCAAACCTGCATACTTCAGTTACAAACTGAGGTATTAGTGTAAGAGAAATTAAAGTTACAGTACACTGACACTCTTTTGAAGATCCATAATTATAGATAAGCCATAAATAACTTGCCTTCTATTTCTTTGTGTGAGTCTGCTGTAATGATTCTCACATCCTTTTCAACTTATACTATGGCAAAAAGGTCCTGTGAAAGAGTGCCCATACATAAAGCAAACATTTCCAGTTACTGGGTCCTGCAAAAGACAAGAAAAGCGATGTTATTATCACATGGGGTTACTTTCCAAGGATCAGAATGGAAAAATCACACTATGGTGTGTTTACATCTCCAACATAATTGTGTGAATCAAATAGTCACATGTAAGGTTAACTCTTTTATGGGAAAAAATATTCAGAATGTCTATTGCTTGGCCTGACTTTGATGAGTTATGAGATAGTAACCCAATCTGAAAATCATTGCTAAACTCTCCCCCAACATCACCTACCATGAAGGATCCATCTTGCCTGTGTTCAGATTCTCACTGACTTTGTCTCTCACTCTCTCGGGGCGTTTGAGCTTATCTTGCTTGTGACATCATACAAGATACCAGAATGTCATATTTGATTCAACCTAGGCTGTCACCATGCCAACAGCAGTGGCCAAACCTCTGCAATTAGGTAATGATCAGCCCTGATTATCTAGCAACTTTATTTTTGCTTTCATAGCCTAAGCCAGATGATGAGATGTGTGCAACCTGAACACCTGCTTCCAGTATAAAAAAAAAATAAACAAAAATAAAATCCACAATCCAGTTGATCTAATTAATGGTGTCATCTCACTTACTGTGTGTGCTAATGGTGAAGTGAGATCCCACTTTTATGAAGTGTAATACTGTTTGTGTTCAGGATAACCTCTTGAACCTACCTCCTGATCTGAAGATATCTCGTTACATCTTCTGGTTGCTTCATGTCCTTTATGTTAAAGCGACAGCTCCTATAAAATGAAAGTCCATGGGTCATTTTCTATGCATTTTAATCTTACATTAAACTTCATAGTTCATGTCTGCTTCCACAGAGGATTACCTCCCATGACCAAACTAGGCATGATGTTCACATCTTTAGCTTTTGTGTCACTAATTTTTTAAAAACTCAGTCACTAGCACAGGGAAGCCTGAATTGGACTGGGAGTGTGATGTGGGGAGAGGGAGCTTTAAGCCTTTGCTCTGTTGCAGTCCTGATCTGAAGGGGGGGGGAGGTGTGGGCTGCCTCTATTAGCAGTATTTGGCCCTTAGACCTAATCCCATAGAGCGAAATTTATGTACGTGGAAGTGGATTTGCCCACATCCATATCTTTTTTATCCATGTCTCTCTCCCCAACACACCCCACTCTAACTAAATTTAGATTGACAGCCCCTGAGCTAATGAGTAGTCTGTTATGTTATTCTGTAAAGCACCCATGTATTAGAATCATAGAATAGTAGGGTTGGAAGGGGCCTACTAGACCATCGAGTCCAACCCCCTGCTCACCGCAGGACTCCAAGTCAAAGCATCCCTGACAAGTGGCTGTCCAGCTTCGTCTTGAATGCCTCCAGTGTGGGAGAGCCCACCACCTCCCTAGGCAATTGGTTCCATTGTCATATTGCTCTAACAGTCAGGACGTTTTTCCTGATGTTCAGCTGGAATCCGGCTGCCTGTAACTTGAGCCCATTATTCCGTGTCCTGCACTCTGGGATGATTGAGAAGAGATCCCGGTCTTCCTCCCTGTAACAGCCTTTCAAGTACTTGAAGAGTGCTATCATATCTCCCCTCAGTCTTCTCTTCTCAAGGCTAAACATGCCCAGTTCTTTCAGTCTCTCCTCATAGGGCTTTATTTCCAGTCCCCTGATCATCTTCGTTGCCCTCCTCTGAACCCTCTCCAGTTTGTCTGCATCCTTCTTAAAGCGTGATTAAACCAGTGCTGAATAGAGGGGAACTAGTACTTCACAGGATTTGGAAGCTATGCTTCTATTAATGCAGCCCAAAAAAGCATTTGCCTTTTTTGCAGCCACATCACATTGTTGACTCATATTCAGCTTGTGATCTACAAAAATTCCAAGATCCTTCTCGCTTGTAGTATTGTTGAACCAAGTATCCACCACCTTGTAACTGTGCATTTGGTTTCTTTTTCCTAGGTGCAGACTTGGCATTTATCCCTATTAAATGTCATTCTGTTGTTTTCAGCCCAGAACTCCAGTCTATCAAGAGCACTTTGAATTTTGTTTCTGTCTTCCAGAGTATTAGCTATTCTGCCCAATTTTGTGTCATCTGCAAATCTGATAAGTGTTCGCTGCACCTCCTCATCCAAGTCATTAATAAAAATGTTGAAGAGCACTGGGCCCAGGACTGAGCCCTGCAGTACCCTGCTCATTACCTCTCCCCAATTTGAGAAGATCTCATTGATAAGCACTCTTTGAGTCCGATTCTGTAGCCAACTGTGGATCCACCTGATGGTTGTTTCATTTAGCCCTCTTTCAGCTAGTTTACTAATCAGAATATCATGGGGCACTTTGTTGAAAGCTTTGCTGAAGTCGAGGTATATTACGTCCACAGCATTCCCACAGTCCACAAAGGAGGTTACCTGATCCAAAAATGAGATCAGATTCGTCTGGCAGGATTTGTTTTTGACAAATCCATGTTGGCTTCGAGTCATGACTGCATTGTTTTCAAGGTGCTTCCAGATGGATTGCTTTATCATCTGCTCCAGAATTTTCCCAGGGATTGATGTCAGACTGACTGGTCTGTAGTTCCCAGGTTCCTCCTTTTTACCCTTTTTGAAGATAGGGACCAGTAGCCCTCCTCCAGTCATCTGGCACTTCACCCATCCTCCATGATTTCTCAAAGAGAATAGACAGTGGTTCTGAGATTTCTTCTGCCAGTTCCTTTATTACTCTAGGGTGCAGTTCATCTGACCCTCGAGATTTGAACTCATTCCAAGTAATTAGGTGTTCCTTGACCATATGCCTATCAATCTCAAGCTGCAATCCTGCTCCTTCAGCCTGTACTTCACCTTTGCCAGGGGTGTCATAGACCCTCTTTTGGGAGAAGACTGAGCCAAAATAGGAATTGAGCACCTCTGCCTTTTCCTTGTCATCTGTTCTCATTTTGCCATCCTTATTTAATAGCTGAACCACCATTTTTTCCTCTGTCTTTACTATGCACGTAGCTGGAAAGCCTTTTTGTTGCTTTTAGCATCCCTCACTAACATCAGCTCATTCTCAGCTTTAGCCTTCCTGACACCATCCCTACAATTCTGTGCTACCTGCCTGTACTCTTCCTTTGTAGCTTGGCCTTCTCTCCACTTCCTATATGAGTACTTTTTTGTTTTCAGGTCATCTTTAGGTTTTTTGTGAAGCCACATTGGCTTCTTCTTTTGTCTTCCACCTTTTTTTCTTGTTGGAATTGTTTGTAATTGTTCCTTTAGAATTTTCTTTTTTAAAAAGGAAACTCCCAAAGCTTCAAACCTTTGAAGCTTCCCAAAGCTTCAAAGTCTGACATGATTTCTTTGTAGCTCCGCTTGGCAGTATCATTTGTTCCCACATGGATGAGAACAAAGGTCAGTGGGCATTATGAGTGTAGGCAACCGTTCAGTCATGTCTCTACTCCATCCTCCTAGGAGACAGCATACCTGGTGAGTCCATGGGTCTTTGTGACATACTTGGGTTTCGATCCTGTGCAGCAAGGAGTCTCCCACTACTACTACTCTTCTCTTGTTGTTGTAGGCCTTGGCTTCATTGCCTCTGCTTGACTGACCTTCAGCCTCTTGCTCACTCTCATGCGGGTTCCCCTGTAATTCTTTCTCTGCAGGCTGTCCTACTTGAGACTATCCTCAAGTACCTGGAATGGTTGCATAGCTCCACTGCTTCCACTGGTGTAGAGTGGCTTCTAGTTCTTCTGCTCCGAACTGTCACTCTTTTCCAAGGAGTATCCTCTACTCCATTTTTCCTCACCTCAGCATTTTCCTCTTCTGCCTCAGCTTGCTGTTGCTCTTCTAGCTTCTGTTCTTCACTTTGCTGCTGTAGTTCCACCGTTCTGTCCAAGAACTCTTCGTGTTCTCTTATTCCCTTGAGGGTCGACACTCACCGTTCCAGTCCTCTTACTTTTTCTTCCAACAGTGTGATCAACTTGCACTTGTTGCAAGCGTAGGCCTCATTGATCTCAGGCAAGAAAACAAACATTGCACACACCTTGCAGGCCACCACCACTGGAGAGTCTTTTCCTTCCATAGTCTCTATTCCCTTTATGATATTGATAGCACTAAATTACCATCTTCATCATCTCTAGTTTCTCCATGCCTGTCATATGTAAAGACAGAGAAAGATTGCTTGAAAAAGGTCTTTGTGTGCTGAACTGTGAATTATATTTTAAGAGCGTCCCACTGACATTGACCTCATTCACATGATCGCTGTAGCTTAAACAAGCCATGCTAGCTTGATCAAGCTGTGGTGCATGCTAGGCGCAATCTGAATAATCACTGCCCAGGTGCGGCTCATCGTGTTGTCCAAACCCAGGCAGCATGGCTTGTTGGAGGGCTGAGTAACTTTCAAATAACCCAGCAACAGGCCATGGATTATTTGAGGGTTGTTTAACCCTCCATCAAGCCATGCCACCTGGATTCGGATGACACGACAAGCCACATCCAGGTGGTGATTATTCAAATTGCACCGGCATGTGCTACGACATAAACGATCCACTGTGGCCCATTGCTTGGTTTGAACGATCACTGGGGTAAAGAAGCCACTGTAGCTTCATTTCCACACCCTGTGCAGGCCACTCGTATGCCCTCTATTTGCCTAATTACCTGCACTGTGGTGTGGGTTATCGTGTCATCCAAATCTGGTGAGTTGTGCGGTGGGGGTGGCTTCTAAACCACCCCAAAACATCTATAATAAGCCATGGGTTGTGGGGTGGTTTAGAAGCCACCCTCGCCTTGCACATCAGTGGATTCAGATGACATGAGAACCCATGCTGTATCATGGGTAATTAGGCAAATGGCGGGCACACGAGTGGCACATGTGGAGGCTGGGGGAAAAAAACACAGTGGCTTTTCCCCAGTGATCATCTGAACCTGGCCATTGTCTGTTCTGTCTTCTCAAACAAGTGGAACAGCAGAAGCTTAGGAAGAATTCATTGACGTGGGCAGATGGGGTATGCAAAACAGCAAACATTAGAAAATTCTGTAAGAATTGGTCAGGTGGCTATGTGAAATAGGTCACCAACCTACATTTCAGTTCTCTGTATGTTTATATAATATATTTACCATAAGTACTATAATATATACTAATAGCAATCTCTTTATGTAGCCAAAATGGCACCATCCACACACGAAGGGGTATCAGGAGGCATGGGAAAACTCCCAGGATTTGCAGAAGTACAAACAAAGCTTCAGGAAAAACCCATCTGGGAACAACCTCAAACAGCCCATTGAGGACTGAGCATGCTCAGTGGGCACGGAATACCGACTGTCTGTTGGTGGGGAGAATGGAAAGCTGGGGAAGGGAATGGGGTAGCTGGAGTCCTTAACAGGACTACTCCATACTGCAACATTTTGTTGTAGGTCCTACTAGTACTATAATATTTATAATTATTTTTAAAGATGTATGTAGCACATATATAGCTTATATAGCATATCTGTACAAAATATATTATAAACAAGTGGAGAGCTGCAACAAAATCTTGAAGTTTATTCCCAGATAACATGATACTCGTCCTAACATGAATAAGCAAATCTCTCTCCCTTTCCCTTAAAAAACACACAACACCATAAAGTCAGCTGCCGTCAACATTCCTGGAGACTACTAGGTATGATCAATCCTTCTTGGGTTGGTATTTTTCCTTTTCTTTTCAATGTACAAACTATTTTTTTTTTCCTGGCAGTCCAGTTAACTTTGCTGCTGCACAGCTCCCTTTGTTTCCCTTGGACTTGCCACAGGCAAATACCCAGTTCTAACCTATTATAAATGTAAATCTCCATAGATGTGAAGGAATCTTTTATTTGTACATAATTTTATTCGACAAATTCAGAGTCTGATAGATGTGGCAGTCGCATGTTCACCTTACCTTAGCAACTGAAGAGGTTTAAACTCAACAACCAAAATTTTAGTGGGGACAAGTTTTCAAAATTTAAAAATTCAGCAGTGCTTTTTTAAAACATGAGAAGCTTCAGAAATTCGTTCTATAGACTCATATTTAGGCCTGTGTGCAGTAGTAGAATATCCAGTGTGCTGGGGTGGATTGTGTAGAGAGGCTGGTGGACAAGACATGTCTTGGCTCCTGTACAACCCACTGCTATCCATCTCTGTCCAACAAGAAGTAAGTCCTACTGATTTCAATCGAACGTACTTTCAAGTAAGGTGCTTAGGACTGCAGCTGTAGAATGGAATGTCTTCATGAGATGAATGGAGGGCCAGCGGCATTATTTAATGTGAGCCAGTTTTAGTTTTCAGTGCCCAAACTGAACCCTGCAAGTAACCTTCCTTTCAAGCATGTGCAGAATGCCATTGTCACATCCCTGAGGACCCACAACCTACCTAGAATTCCAAGGCAAAAGGCGCCACCTCTGGTCAGGATTGAGCCCTAGAACTTTTCAGATTAGAAAATAACTGCCTTTGTTTAAGACTACAGCTCAACCAGCAGAAAGGGAGAGGAGCGTTGTGGCCACCTTTTCCTCTCCTGGAAAAGTACCCTACAGCTGCACAGCAGACAGAAAGTTAATAGGTGCAGCGTTGTCCATTACTGAATCTCTACGCTAGGGAAAGCTGCGTCTGTTGAATATCTGCCTGTGATGTTATATCAGTGAAAAGTGTTTGTGGCCCGTGCGGACTGAAAAAGGATCCCTCGGGCAGGATGAGTGAAGAGAGGATCCCCCAAGGGGGCTGGCGAGGGAAGGGGGCAAAGTTGCCCTTGTATAGGTGCCGGGACAGGAGCGACCCAGGGGATACGTGACATTTTTCTTCCTTCTCCTGCCGCGCCCTTCCCCAACCTGACGCGCTGGAGATGTGTCGCACTAAAACTCCCATCAGCCCCAGCTCGCATGGCCAGTGTCCAGGAATGCTGGGAGTTGTAGTCCAACACATCTGGAGGGCGCCGGTCAGCGAAGGCTGCCCTCCAGCGCCCGTAGGCAGAGCTGCGAAAGCGGATCCGCCGGTAGCCGGAACGCGTGTGCCTCCGCCGCCGTTTCCGGAAGGCGGTGAATGTTGATGCTCGGCGTGCGCCGGCCCGGCGGAAGGGGGCAAGGCCGCGGCGGCAGCGATGGCTTCGTATCGGGTGGCTCGCGGATGGTGGAGGGGCTGCAGCAGGAGTGAGTGCACGGGGGGACCTGGAGGCATGGCTGGGTTAGGCTCTGAGTGTGTCCCCCCTCTTCTTAATTGATGGGGGGATGCGTACACGCCCCGTTTGAACGTATGCTGGTTGCAATGCGGAAGTTTTCAAATTAAAACCTTTTAAACCCCCCCGCCCCACCGCTCCCAGTCAGAATAATCCTTGCCTGTTGGGGCTGGCTGTTTGTTTTTAATCATCGATTAAGGTCAGGCGACTCGCATGTGCTCAAAAACTTTTTCTGTATCGATGCCTCACATGTTCCAGGCTTAGTTGTGAAGCGTAACTGTGGATTTGGAGGCTGTGAGTTTTGGATCCAGCCAGTTGAGCTCGGTGTGATTGGTGTCAGACGTTTATCAGTTTGCAGTCGTAGTGCTGCGTTGCTAAATGTAAATAGAAAGGACGGCAAAGTTGGTAGGTCTGGCTTATGTTTGCTGCAGCATGTGCTGCTTGTGAAATGTGTGGAAGCTTGTAATGTGATCTGTGTGTATTCTTTCGGAATGGCCGGTATGATTTGACTGGGATGTATTAGTGGACAGATAATCCTGCCATCCCCCAAATTTGCAGACACATCTGCTTTGAACAGGTAGGCTTTTTCTTTTCTTTTTTGTAGTAGAGGAAAAGCACAGTGGTTACTCAGTTTCACAGTTTACAGAGCTCCTCACTATGTTAGCAATAGCTCCTGAAGCAAGTGATAATCCCCCTCTCTTTGGTTTTACTCCTATCAGTAGAGCTTGCTCCCCAGTAAATGTGCTAAGGAATGGGGTGTTTGTATTTTAAGAAGAAGCAATATGGTGTTTAATGAGAGTTCCTTTCTCTCCAGGGTTTGTTTCAACAGCTCCTGCTCCTCAGCTCTCAACTGCTGAGATTGCTCAGATGCGCAATGAGCTCTTCACAAAAGAGAAAGAAAGACAATTGTCTCTTTATCCACGAATTGAGAAGATTGAAGTAAAATACATTGGCAAATCTCAGCCAGGCACTCTATTTATAATGAACAAAGGGCTTTCCACTCCATACACTTGTGCTATGCGTAAGTACATGGAACAGAAGTCTGTGATTATGTCATTCTAGATCTGAATAGCAAATCAAAATCATGCTTTGTTTAAAAATTGGACAAATGCATCAGTTAATATTATATGAAGAAGGAATGTTTTAGTGTGATAAAGTTTCTTCTCTTAGTAAATATGGCTTACTGTTCTAAAGGGCTTATATTACCTAGTTCCATTACCCAGTCACTCCTGCATCCCAGTCAGATATCTCACTGTCCGTGGGTACCTTCTTCTCCCCTCCCCCAATATCTCACCTATTGTGGTGGCATAACAATCCTGTATCTCATGCCTTGATAGTTCCCCCTTTTCTCAGCTATCATGAGCTTGCCTGTCTGCCTTTTAATTCTAGATCTGTCAAGCATTCCTAACAAGTTAAGAAGGAAATTAATTAACATATTCCACCTATCAGACTCCTCTACAACAATCTATAAAATACTCAGAACAAGAAGGGAGGCTGACCCCCCCCCCCCCCCCCGGTACTAGCTCAAATGGTTTTAGCCTTTGATAGCATCTGACAGCGGGTTAAAAAAGAGTGATCAGCAGCAGCTGATTCAAGGGACTTTGTTGCTCTTTGCTCTTTTTTTTAAGCTATTGATTATCTTCCTGTAAATCAAAATGACATTTTCCCCTCTGGCTGATTATCTTAAACTTTTGACATTAATAACATTCTATAGCTGTACTATAGGAACATGATGATTTGGGGGGTCTTTTTTGAATTTTGTCTTCTCTCCTAGATTTAAGTGAATGGCACACTAAGAGATCTGTACTCGCTCTTGTAAATGGACAACTGTGGGATATGTACAGGCCTTTGACTCACTCATGTGAAATTCAGTTTCTTACTTTCAAAGATGAAGATCCAGAGGAAGTGAACAAAGTATGTTTATGCCAATTTCCTCCAGAATGTTTTCTTTCCTTTGTCTTTAACTTTGCTTCTATAATGCCTGAGGGACAGAAGCATTCAAGTTTTAAGTGTTGTTGAATGCAAGCTCAGAGATTGGGTTAAAAATAATTGGAACATAATCATACTCTGTTTCTCTTTTACATGTTCTTCTAGAAGCTTGTCTTCCTGGCTTTCTACTACTATTATTTAATTACACATATCTGTAGTATGTTGTATCTGTTTTGCCACATACTATATAAACAATCCTCTTCTTATTCCATGGGCCACTGAGAAACAGAACACTATAGCAAGCTAAAGGAGCTCTTTCATTTATAGCTCTGTTCTAGAGAACTTCATATTTCATAACATTCTACTACCCAATCAAACAGGATGCATCGAAGTATTTTTATGTGGAGAACAGCCCTATTCCCCACACTCCCCTTTCTCTGCTAGCAAGGAGGCTGCATATGAAATTTATAGCAGGTTGGTGGAAAGATGTAAAGGAAGTCAGTAGTTATCTATCATACATGATATTTTGAGTTTTTAAGGGAGCAATCCTGTGGCCTCTAGAGATGGTCTGAGGGGCCATGGGATTGTTTGAATTCTCCCAAGGTCGGAGGCAGCGCTCTGACTTCAGAAGAGGGAGTCGTCGATCCAGCCCCCTTCCCCTGCCCCCTCACAGCCAGCATGGAAAGAACTGCGCCAGATGCTCTCCAAGGTCAGGAAAGCGGCCTTGGAGAGAGGGAAAAGAAGATGTTTAAAGGGGAGGGGAGGAGACTGGAGAGGCCAGAATATGAGCTATCCTGAGGTCTCTCCAGCTTCCTTCCTTCCCCCTCCAAAGCTCCTTAGTGACATGGGCAAAAAAGCCTGACTAGCGAGAAACATAGGACGAGGGGCCAGGGTGTTGAAGATTGCCTGTGCTGCTCCTCCCACTCTGCATTGGATGATTGGAAGCCTTCAGGTTTGGGGGGTTCCAGTCATTGCGAGTGCAGTTGATAGGATTGCACTCTAAAGCTTTTTTTTCTAAACTGAATCATCTTGGCATAATTTGACTTCAGAATAATAAATATCCATTTGACATCCTCTGTTACAGGCTTATTGGCGCTCTTGTGCTATGATCCTGGGCTGCGTATTGGAACATGCATTTAAAGATGAATACTCAGTCAGTCTTGTTAGAGCTCCGGAAGTGCCAGGTACATAAATCCGTTTTGTAAATTTCCATTATCCTTGATGAGTTACCTATTCCAGCACACGTAGAAGCTTCTTATATTAGAGGTCTGTTTAATTTATGCATTTTAAAAGTTTGGGAAATACAGTGATATATATATATTATGTATTTGCATAGCTAATGGCCATCACCACATCTTGTAGTAGATAATTCTATAAGTTAATTTTAAACTGAATGAGGGGGAAAAAACTTCTTAGCTGTTCTGTATCTGCTGTTGATCAGCTTCATGGGATGACACCAAGATTTAGTGTTCTGTGTGTATGAGAACAATTTATCTCCATTTTCTCCACATTCGTATACCTCAATTTTGCTAAGCAACCCGTGTCCACTGATGACCATCAACTATATCTTTTCATTACTTTAACTAAAGATCCTGTGATGCTAAAATATTTATTACATTTTCCAGGGTGGCATATGTTCCATTATTGAGAGCCAGTGTAGTGTAGTGGTGAGAGTGACGGACTGGGAGCCGGGAGATCCGGGTTCTAGTCCCCACTTGGCCATGGAAGCTCACTGGGTGACTTTGGGCCAGTCACAGACTCTCAGCCCAACCTACCTCACAGGGTTGTTGTTGTGAGGATACAACGGTGAGGAGGAGGATAATGTAAGCCGCCTTGAGTTCCTTGCGAGAGGGAGAAAGGCGGGGTATAAATGCAATAAATAAATAAATAAATAAATTTATTACATCTTCCAGGGTGGCATATGTAGGGTTTTCAGAAAGACTGACCATCCCAGAGCATCTTTGCTTTAGAACATGCCTTCAGAGCAATACGCTGAAAAACGTATTTATTTATTACAAATATAGATATTATTTTTACTTTTATTAGTCATTCTGAGTGGCTTACAAATTAAAACAATTCAATATATACTATTTATATACAATAAAAACAAATTACAAACCACAGCAGAACAGAATAAAAAAACTTGTATAAAACAACATGTGCAGACTTAGACTGCGATCTTTTACCCATTTACCAGGGAGTAATTCCCACTGAACTCAGCGAAACTTACTTCTGAATAGACATGTATAAGATTGTGCTGTGGAATACCTAAAAGGCCTGATCAGATAAAAAGGTTTTCACCTCTGCAGAAGAGAGAACAAAGGTAGTCCTGGGTAAAACCTCCTGGGGGAGGGAATTCTAAAGATGGGATGCAGTCACTGGAAAAAAGCCCTTTCTCCAGTCACTGACTGCCTTACCTTAGAAGGTTGCAGAACTTGGAGCAGGACATCAAAGACCAATCTCAATGCCTGATCAGATCCATTTCTCTCAAATGTGTTAGCCTTTTCTTCTAGAGAAGATGCTCCCAACCCTTGTGACCAGTTTGGTTGTTCTTCTCTGAACCTTTGCTAGCTCCACAATACCCCTTTTGAGATTGGGCAACCAGAATTGTACACAGCTTTCTGCACGTGACTGCACCATAGCATTGTATAAGGGTATTTCAGTCCTGTAGGAAGTTGCCTCATGTTGGCTCTCATTAGAATTGCTAAGTGTCTTTCGTATAGACTTTGAAATACCATTTTCACCTATTTCTAAAATGTTGATTTTCTTTTGAATCTCGACTCACCATGTAGTGATATCTGGAGCTTTCTGCTATGATGTAATCTTGGACAGCAGGCTTGACGAGTGGAAGCCAACTGAGGTAAACATAATTGTGATTCTTTGGATGGTTTTCAGTGTGGCCTTTCTCTGGGGAGAATTACTTGCTAATGTTACAAAATGCAATGGATGTTCTTGTCCATGCAGATTTGCTGTGGCAAAGATTTTATTTATTTATTTATTTATTGCATTTATATCCTGCCTTTTTTCCTCTTGCAAGGAACCCAAGTGGCTTACGTTATCCTCCTCCTCTCCATTTTATCCTCACAACAACAACCCTGTGAGGTAGGTTGGGCTGAGAGTCTGTGACTGGCCCAAAGTCACCCAGTGAGCTTCCATGGCCGAGTGGGGACTAGAACCCAGATCTCCCAGCTCCCAGTCCAACACTCTCACTACTACACCACACTGGCTCCATTTTGCTGCTGTATTGCATTTCCTATAGTGAAGAATTGATTGCATTCACATACTCTGTGATAACTAGGGATGCCTGAAGAATTTGATTTTTGTGCATTCTGATGCAAACTGACCTGACCTCCACCCCCAACTAATGTATTGATTGGAATGTAATTCTCTTTTTGATTTCTCAATTCTCTTGATTTTATGGTCCTGTTCTCAGCTCAAAATGTACAAAATATGTTTTTAAAAGGGTATTTAAGGATAAAATATGTTTACAATGCATATGTTGTGATAAAATATTTAAATACAAATTTTTGCGTGGTTCAGAAAAAATCACAGATTAATGTGGAAATGAGCCGGAACAGACTTATGAAAGAACACATGCAAAATTGACATAGACCGAAAATAGAATTAGTGATAACCCTTAAATACTGTCCTGTATACAGTGTCGGACTGTGACCTGGATTCAGATGTTAGGCAAACCCTACACTTATTAGGTGTGTACAGTTAAGATTGATACACTGATAAGTGCATAGGCACCTGGGCTAGAGCATAAGAACATAAGATCAGCTATGCTGGATCAGACCAAGGTCCATCTAGTCCTGTATTCTGTTCATACAGTGGCCAACCAGATGCTTGTGGGAAACCTGCGAGTAGGACATGAGTGCAACAGCACCCTCCTGGTTGTGTTCCCCAGTGACTTCTGTCTTCAGGCTGGTCATATTTTTAATTTACCTGTAGTTGGCAGAGCCAAACAATGCCTATGGAGTTACTCTAGCATTTGTATTTGCATAATATGAGGCCTAAAGGCAGAAACAGCTCTGTATTGCTGGGAAATGCAACTGTGCTGATCAGATGCTGTAATGTGATTAATATGTAGTTTTATCAATGATTCAAATTTCTTTTGAAGCAAGGCCTCTTGAACTATGTTCACTGATATGTATAAGTTACAGTTGATTTAAAGTTTTGCTTTTATTGCACCAGTATTTGTTCTAATGGGTTACAGTGCTGAAAGAAATGGATAATTCAGTCTATTTTTGTTTGCAGCGAAATCCGTTTTACTGTTGAAACAAATGGCCTCAGAATAAAGATGAAAATGGTTATTACATGTCTTATTATATCAGATTAAAAACTATTCTCTAGATTAATATGACATGAAAATAAGTTAACAGCTAAAATGAGAAATAACTATACATTAATCTTGATAAGTGAAATTGACAAGTGAGACCACCACCTGTATAATTCAAGGTACTTGTCTAAGGTGCAGTCTTTTGGGGAACATTTAGATAATCCTATCCTATTGGACAAAAGAAACTCAGTCAGCTCTGCACAGGCAATAGAACAGATAATACAGAAGGCCTTTAATGAACAGAACACCAATCCATAAATGCAACCACCATTCATATTGCTTGGAAGTAAAGTGATGTGTACCCTTTTTATGGGTGACTGTAAATTGAATAAGCTATACAATTTTCCAGTCCCTAAACTTCAGCAGGAGTTGTAGGCCTTTTTTTCTGTCTAAACATGCATAGGATTTTGCCCTAAAAGAACTATACAGCATTTCAGCCAGGATAAACATAGGTACAGTTAACATTTACATTTTCTTATTGTCTATAACTTAAAGTCTTACCTTACCACAAGTTTGTGCAGAAACAGGACTATCCTAAGTAGTTTGGCTTTGGAAAGCCCACTGGAGGATGGTGATTAACTTTCAGGCCCTAAATTTAAGTCACCTGACTTATTTGAAGTGAAAGAAGCCATGTTGACCATAAGAAATATTCCAAAATCCATATTGCTGTAATAGCTTTATTAGGCCAACCAAAAGATCACCCCAAAACACACCCTGTGCAGGCTTTCAAGATCCTCAGGTTACTCCTTCAGGCAAGATATTGAAAAAGCAGGAGTGGGAGGGATAGTGAGGGGGAAAAGGGTGACTAGATGGTGAAGTCACATTGTCTAGAAATCCAGACTAGTTAGTCCCAGGTGTTGTGAGGGAGTAGGAGTCTGCAGGCCATTTGATGGTTACAGGAGGGCTCTGCTGCCTCTGGTTATGCTGGGAAGAAGTGTGTTTGTGCAGGGGGTGGGGGGAATGTTGCATCCTCCATTTGGGGGAATATATTCTCCAGAGTGTTTTCCATCCTGGTCAAAGCACACAGTCTCCTTTTGTTGGTGGATCACAGAGAGAAATTAGGCAGTTCTTATATTAACAAAGCATGAGTTAATGTTAGATGTTTTAGGTAATGAAAGTCAATTGAAGTCAATTTGGGTAGCATTACCTAGTGGTTGGAGGGGATGAACTCTCTGAGAATGAAGTCCCAGCTTCTGGTGGTATAAAAAGGAGGGCAGCTTTGTTGTCCTCCTTTGTAGCGTCCTGCTGTAGGGTGGCTAAATGTGGTATTTTCCAATCCTCACAGAAAAGTAAAGGTAGCCACGCTGACCATAAGAAAAATTCCAAAATTCATGTTGCTGTAATACCTTTATTAGGCCGACCAAAAGATTATCCCCCCCCAAATTGTTTGAGCTTATTTGAATTCTGTTTCAATTCTGTATCCCTTCTTTGCCTTGTTGATTTGTATGTGCCTATGATTTTCCTTTTTTTGCTTTCAAGGAAAGTCTCCGTTCTTTTACTAGAGACGTTCACAAACTAATTCAGAAAGACATGCCATTCGAAATGCTGGATGTTGATGCAAAAGTGGCGCTTGAAATATTTCAGCATAACAAGTCAGTATTAACATTTCTGTCAAAATGTAAAATGTAATTTTAAAAAAGGATCGCATTTATATTTTGCAGAAATTGAGATCGAGTTTAACAGCATACATTTTATCTATAATTTAAGTTGATCTTTAAAAGCTTTAGTAATTTTCACTTACCGGGATACTAACCTGAGGTTTTCAGAACATTAACCAGCAGATGGCAATGGAGTGTTACTGATAATTAAAGAAAAAGTGAAACCACTGTGAACATAAGCCCCACTAAAGCAAGCAACCATATATGTCATGCATACCAGTGGGAAAGCTGACATATGTAGCACACTATCTGCTATGTAGTAGATAACAATCTACTATAGAGAGTTTGAATGGGAATGATTGAAGGGGAATGTGCTGTCTGGCAGTATTGCTGTACTTGAGCTTGAATGTATAGGGGTAGGGAAACTTTTTTGACCTGGGAGCCAGATTTCATTTCAGACATGATCTTGGGGGGCGGAGGGAGGGATTATAGCTGTGGGCAGGGCCACAGGCAAAAGTGGGTGTGGCTGGAAATCTAGCCCCACCCACTTTCAATAGTTACTGCTTTATAGTAGAAAGTATGTCTACTCAAAAGTAAGCATGGGCAGCATGTCTACACACAGATAAGCAGGACAAGACTCTGTTTGTCTACTCACAAGTAAGCAGGACTGAATCACTCAGCAGTTTCCTCCCCTGGCCTTGCCCTCTCTTCAGACAGCTGCTGATCAGACATAAGAGGCTTTCTGTCTGTGGCAGAGGGGGTGGGGCCAGGAGAAGAAGCTGCTAGGCTAAATGGGGAACACTTATGAGCTTTATTAGGCCCATGGGGCAGAGGTTCTCCCTCCCTGGTATATGTCCTACTAGGACAATGTAGATCTTATAATTGCAGCTGTGTCCTTGAGAAGAACCTCTTTAGGGAGAGGGCACAAGGGAAAATGAATCCTCAACCCTATTGGAGCTAGCAGTTAGGAAGGAAAAATAGTACATATAGTCATGAATATACAAACATTGGTGGAGTAGCACATATGTATTTTTCTACCTAAATTTACTGTCTTATATTGTATACCTTGTGAAGTTGAGTTATGAGTTTCTTTCCTTGTGTTTTAGGTTCAAACTGGACATGGTTGAAAAGAGAGCTTCACAAAATTCTGAAAGAATTGTAACAGTGCATAGGTGAGCAAAATGCATGTTTGTCTTGTCTTATAGCTACGATTCTTTGGTAATTTTGAGGTTCCTTTCTTTGTGTCAAAAATGGTTTGAGCTTCTACAGATAGAAACAGTCAACTTGGTTGGCAGTGTTAAGTTCTTCCAATCATGGGGTGGGCAAACGCATGGGCAAAGATCTCATGAGGATGTTTTCTTGAAGCTCCAGATGAAAAGAAATGCCTTCCTCCCCTCTCTTTAAGTGTTGTTAATTGTCAGTATCTACCCATGATGCTCTAGGGGCATGGTGAAAGGGTACAGGTCAGCAGTCCATCTGGTGGCCCAATCTACTGCTGGAAATCATGGTATTGGTTATAAGTGTCTGGGTGCTTGTTCCTGACCTTGGTTGTGGGTTGATATTGAACCAAACTAAGTGGCTTAATGCTGAGTCAGTATGGTGTGTTTACTGTGATGCTGAGTCAGTATGGTGTGTTTACTGTGAATCCCCCTGCCACGCACACACAAAAATGTTTCTCTTCTCCCCATAGTTTTTTGCACTCCTTGGTGTAATGGTACAAAATCGTTTACAAGAGGGTAGGTGTCTGGTGGACTTCTCCATTGCTACGTAACCAGGCTGACATTGCTTTGCATTGGGATGCAGTTCTTAATCTGCCTCCTATGGAAAATAAAGCAATGCTGTGTTTGCACATGCTTCTAGCAGGTTGGGCCATCTTCCATAGTAGTGTGGGGGATGGGGAGGGACTGCAGGGTGGAATTGGAAATTGGTGATGAATGTCTCCCCCTCTTCTGATCACGGAAGCTCTGCTGAATTCAAGCCCTTTCCTCAGATGAAAGGGTCTCTTCAGCAAACAGAGAAGGTAATCTTTGGATCCAATCCTTTGTAAATGTTCAAAAACTGACTTTTACAAATCAAAATGCCATATAAGATGCTTTTTACTAGGCACTATATCTGTTTAATTGTTTCAACATAGTAATATATGACTCCCTCTTTGTGTTAGTTGGAAGATGCTTCTCCTCTATGCAGGATAATAGCCTCTCATGCAGATAATAACCTTCATAGTCCTCCTACAAATAGGCATGGCTATAAACAGTATCTGTTTTTCTTAAACAGTTTTGAAAGTGACTGACTAGTGATGTAAGTAATAGGCAAGATGTTAGTTTTGCAGTAAAAGGAAAGGTTTGTTTTTCAGGGAACACTAAATGTTATGTTTGAGATTATCAGTCTCTCCCTGTTTTGCTTTCAGATTTGGTGACTTTGTAGACATTAGTGAAGGTCCTCATATTCCCAGAAGTAGTTTATGTTACCAGTATGAAGTGACAGCCGCTCATAATCTTCAAAGCAGCCAATCTGGACTTCTACGAAGATTCCAGGGTCTCTCTGTTCCAGTTCATTTAAAGGTTAGTAATCCATTTACTTATCAATATTTGTGATTAGGATAAGGAACATGAAGGATGTTTGTCACATATAGCTATGTTTGTGTACCTTTTCGTTTTTCATGATCAGAGTTTCAGTAGATGGGGCAGTGGTAGCTACGATTATTCCAAGTTAGCTAATAGACAGTAGGCTTGACACTTTTTATCTAATGTGGTTAAACTCATGTGACTTTTTGTCAGAATCAATAAAAAAATTCCATTAGCCATTTGAAATTAATGTTGTATATATTTCACAGCACAGCATTAAGAGGATGCAGGATACAGCATGGTTTGTCAAATGTTATATTGAGCTTCTGTATGTTTTAGCTTTCTGTTATCAGCTCCTTTATAGAATCATAGAATAGTAGGGTTGGAAGGGGCCTACAAGGCCATCGAGTCCAACCCCCTGCTCAGTGCAGGAATCCAAGCCAGAGCATCCCTGACAGATGACTGTCCAGCCTCGTCTTGAATGCCTCCAGTGTGGGAGAGCCCACCACCTCCCTAGGTAATTGGTTCCATTGTCGTATTGCTCTAACAGTCAGGAAGTTTTTCCTGATGTTCAGCCGGAATCTGGCTTCCTGTAACTTGAGCCCATTATTCTGTGTCCTGCACTGTGGGATGATCGAGGAGAGATCCTGGCCTTCCTCTCTGTGACAACCTTTCAAGTACTTGAAGAGCACTATCATATCTCCCCTCAGTCTTCTCTTCTCAAGGCTAAACATGCCCAGTTCTTTCAGTCTCTCCTCATCGGGTTTTGTCTCCAGTCCCCTAATAAACTTTGTTGCCCTCCTCTGAACCCTCTCCAGTTTGTCTGCATCCTTCTTAAAGTGTGGTGCCCAGAACTGGACACAGTACTCCAGATGAGGCCTAACCAGTGCTGAGTAGAGGGGAACTAGTACTTCCTGGGATTTGGAAGCTATGCTTCTGTTAATGCAGCCCAAAAGAGCATTTGCCTTTTTTGCAGCCACATCACATGGTTGGCTCATATTCAGCTTGTGATCGACAACAATTCCAAGATCCTTCTCTCTTATAGTGTTGTTGAGCCAAGTATCCCCCATCTTGTAACTGTGCATTTGGTGTTTTTTTTCCTAGGTGCAGAACTTGGCATTTATCCTTGTTAAGTGTCATTCTGTTGTTTTCTGCCCAGCACTCCAGTCTATCAAGATGACTTTGAATTTTGTTTCTGTCTTCCCTTGTGCCTTTTTAGGCAGCATGTAAATGTTTTAAATTAAAAAAAAGCAAAACAGCTTGAGCTCCCTTAAATATAAATGTATATTTGGCTATTTTATGTATTTAAAGCAGTTATACCCCACTCTTAAGTTGGAAAGACTCCCAGAGCAGTTTACAGATCAATAAATCTAAGAGACTTCTTGCCCTCAGGCTTACAATCTAAAAAGACATAACATAAAAGGAAAAGGGAAGGGAAGGGAAAACAAAAACAAGAAAACTGGCACCAGTTCTCAGTGTTACGCCTTTTATTGTTTCTTCCACTGAAGAGCAAAGAGCAGGACAACTCTTCCATTGAGTTCCCTGTAGGGGTGGGCGGATCACTCACCGTCCGTCCCGCGATGGTGTCCGCAAGGGAGGAAGGCGATCTGTTCCTCCCCCCCAGAATCCTCCAGGGCTGCTCCGTGTGTGGAGGATTTTGCGGAGCCGCACTCCTCCGCGGTGCTGGCAATACAGTAATGGCATCCGCCATTACCATATTCCTTGGGTTAATACAGCCGCAAATGGCGTAGTGGATGCCACTTGCGGCTGTAAAGCGCTGATTTTTACGTAAATAGAGCTGTAAACGGCTGCAAGTAGGGTAAACTCAGGGCTTTACGGCCACAAGTGGCATCCAATATTCCATTTGCATCTATGTTTTTAACACAGATGCAAATGGTGTATTGGACTCCACTTGCAGCCGTAAAGCCCTGAGTTTACCCTACTTGCAGCTGTTTACGGCTCTATTTACATAAAAACCAGCGCTTTACAGCTGCAAGTGGCATCCACTACGCCATTTGCGGCTGTATTAACCCAAGGAATACGGTAATGGCAGATGCCATTACTGTATCGCAAACGCCACGGAGCCAGAGTACCGTCCCACAGGGAATCCTCCAGGCTCGGAGTCAAGTGGGGTCGCTCCGCTGTGGATTCTGGAGGCTGGATTGGAAAGAATCCGGCCTCATTGGCATCCGTGGCGGATTTCGCCAACATCCCTAGTTCCCTGCATGGAAGGAATTCAGCAAAATCCTTCATATCAAGTATATTACTACAGTTTCTGTTTTAGAAACCAGCATTGCAGCAGCCAAGAAAATAAACGATTCTTCTAATTCTGAGACCTCTTTATTTTTTCAATCTTCAAAACTGAGTTTTAATGAGCTCTTGCTGCTTTTATGAATTTTTGTTTGTTTTTTATGTTGGGGGTTTATTGTTCAATGCTTTGTAAGCCTTGTCAAGCTTTAGAGAGGCAGGATATAAACATATTTAATTATGTGTTGTCCCTGGTTGATGAGAAAGAAAATGAGGATCTAGGAGGAGCTCGGGCATCTGCTTTCAATCTGGTGATCTGGCTTAGAAAGTTTTAATCATACACAGAGATCTAGGGGTCATACAGAATTGGCTGATAGTGAGTGTCCTGTATAATACCCTTTGTCCTGAAGATTTGCAACAATAATTACAGCAGATGTTTCTGTTATATTGTAGAGAGCTACCCTAGTATTGCGTATTGAGGTGAACTGGTAAAGGTGTTAAACTGTGTGTGTGCACTGGAACAGTGCTCTCTTGGTAGGTTTTGTCGAGAGCTGGAAAAAATCCCAGCATATATAGGACACAAGTTTGCAGTTAGGAATGATTTTGAGTATTTATTGTGAAACTGAAGTGATGGAAGCCCTTGCAAGTGCAATTCATGTCACAGACCATCAAATTACCTGGGTATTAGAAATCACAATGAGGTGTTTATTCTGTTGCTGAATAATTAACTGCACACTTTCATATTCCAGCTTCATCACACTATATGGCACAGGTTGCAGGGAAGGTCTCAGAAACTAGTAAGTTTGAACCTCAAAAGGGCAAACCTTGAATTTATCGTGGCTTATTTTTCTGTCATACAGTGGGTAAAAGATATAACAATGTAGTAGAATTTGTATATGAAACATTGCTGGGGTGAATATGCATTTAGATGTCAGCTGTCTGCGCTGCTCTAGAATTTGGATTTTTCTCAGTGATTATCACACTGCATCACAGTGTAAATGATAACATTTTATCATGTTTCCATGCATGCTAGGAGGGTGAAACTGTGTTGCCTTTCTTTGGGCTGGAAGAACAGCACTATTCTATGGCTGTATGGCTAAAACTCTGGTCTTTTAAATCCCAGAAGCCAAAGAGACCTAAACATATTATCATGTGTGATGACAGTGGCCCTCCTTCCACTCTTCTCCAAGTCTGAGACTGGCCTTAGAGATGGTAGTGATTCATTCATAGTGCCATGCTGTAGGTTTAGATGCCATTGTGTTAATGGTATCTTGCTCTGACATTGCAAATATTCACATATGAATAATTGCTACATTTCCTTTTAAAATATGAGAGCAGCAGCCGTACCCCTTCCCACTTGCCTCTTCTGTGTATTTTAAAGGTAAAAAGTAATGATTTATACATATGTGGGTCTGTCATAATTCATGCTATACACATACAGTATATTTGTTTTTCTGCTGTTTGCCTGAGCCCAAACATCTTTTAAGAAGTGGCCCTTTTGATGCAGAAAGGACAAAGAAGTGAGTGGGAGGGCAGACAATATGAAGAAACATTTTCGAAAATTAAGTTGAAAGAATATAGAGAGACCTGAATTGCAACTGACTTCTGCTAAGCTTATGCGAGTACTAAAATTGGACTCTGAAGAAGATGGCATTGGCAAAGTGATATTGAGTAGTATTATCAAATAGTTTGAATTGTTGATATACGTAAGAGTTTTTAGTCTTTAATGTTGTTGTTTCTTGGCGGATGGTGGATCAAAATGTATACAAACATGTTTAAGTGTTCAGCATTAAATGAACTCTTGTCCAGATTTCTTCTTGTTTGCACATCTCTAAAAAGTACCTGAACCTACTTTCCTTTGGAAGCCCCATCTGAACATGTAACAGCTGAATCATACGATGTAGTGTGTATTAATAGAATAGCTTTCAGAGAGAAGATGGAGCAAATTAATTTTTCCAAGGAAGGTAAAAACCATGCCATGTCTCTGCCATTTCTGCTCAAATATCATAGTTTTATCACTGAGAAATCTCCACATTGAGACAAAAGTGGCTGCTAATATGCAGGTTGTCTAATATGAGCATGATGTTTCATCGCTTGTTCTAAATGAAATAGCAAGAGTGAATGGAATACATTTGGAGCTGGGGCGAGCAGTATATGAAAGTATATATTCTAAGTAAAATACTTGTTATGTTTTACAGGTCAGTGAAGACAGAACAAAAGAAGTAAAAGACGGAAATGAAATCTCAAATACTGTGTCAGCTTAAGTTTTTCTAATTTGCATGTGGGAAACAACTTTCAAAATTAAATTGAGAATTTTTGTAAAAGTATGATTTCATTATTCAAATCAATGCCCCAATGGGGGATGTTGACCAGAGGTTTTGGCAGACTCAAACAGAAAAAACACGTCATCAAAACAGAATTTAGGTGTAAGTTTAGACACCAACAAAAGATTCATAGGTGGGGAAGATGACTGTATGTATTGGTGTACTTGCAAGCTTTCACTTAATTAGTTGAACAGGATCACTGTATAAGGAATCCGGGGACATGGGTTCAAATCCTGATTCTAGCAGATAATGGGTAGTATCCAATAGGGGCTGTCCATGTGCGCACAGCCCCGCCAGCCCAGGTCTGCACATGGCCCTGACACGTACAAAAACACTTGTTTCCAGAAGGGGCAGGTCACGCTCTGTCTGGAAATGTGCGTTTTTGTGCATGTTGGGGCTTTTCCCCGGAAGCACGATATTGCAGCCGTGCACAAACCTGGGCGGGTGGAGCAGTGCATGTGTGGACCAGGGCTGGCGGAGCTGATGGTGCGCTTATGGCCCCTATTAGATACCACCCAGTGTTCTCCCCTCTTAATATCTGCCCATAGTCAGTATTTTCAGTAAAATTAGAAGTTGGTACATATGGACATCTGTGTTTTTTGTATGTTCAAGGTCTAGGGGATGAAAAACTTGAGATGTGGCCACTACAGGAGGGCTACAAGAATGACTTTATATCAGGCATTCTCTAATGTGATTTGGTAACTTGGTGACCCAAAGTTCTGCACCAGGTATTGGGAGGTGTGAGTTCAGATCTGATTTTTGGTAGATGCTGTTACTGTTTCAGTACAGCCACAGTGGACGTGTTCTTTACAGGTTGACATTAAATGCATGGTTACTGCAATATTTTAAATAAGCCCAAATGAGAAATGCAGGTGCAATGGGAGGAAACCATTTAGTTAAGGATGTAGTGAGACGAGAACACAGATTTGTCTTTCAAAAAGGCAAATTTGTAACTGAGGGCAACCTTGTAACTTGCCTTAGTAGTAGAGAATGCATTTAGAGCAACCCTTGTTTTATTAGTAAACAGGCCTGGACTTTACCTCCACTTCTATGTTGTAATCTTTGCTTTTTAGTTATGTTGTCCAGTTGGGAAGAGGGCTGTAATTCAGTATGTGGTGCAGGTTTGGCAGGCTGGGTTATCAGGCTCAGTCCTTGGGGTGTCTGGAAATAGGTTCTATGGCAGTGGGGCAGAAGTCTGACCAAGGTGTTGGTGAGCTGATGCTAGTTATAGCCCCAATTGTCTAACCTAGAAGCGTTTGCCACCATGGCCAGTGTTCAGGAATGCTTGGAGTTGAAGTCCAGAATATCTGGAGATCTACTTTTTGCCCACCCTTGGTCTAACCCAACACTAATGGGCCCCAGACTAGTGTTCACTTCAGGTTGTTTTCCCAGTTGTGTTCCCACCCTTCCTTACATGCTCTTGGCTAATGACCATACATGACTCTTCTCGCCTGTTGTCTTCATACTGTATATGGCTGGCAGCATTTGTTGACAGGGAAAGGAGTAGCCATCTAATTACTCAGTCCTCCTTAGTGTGGATGTTTGGCTGGTTGTGGGGTTGAATTATATCTCTATTGCAGCTTTCTCCAACCTGGTGTGTTTTGCAACTCCCAACAGCCTCAGCCAGTATGACCAATTGTTAGAGATGATTGAAGTTGTAGTTCAAACCACCTGGAGGGCAACCGTATTTGTGAAAGCTGCTCTAGTGGATCCTTGAGAAACAGTACCCAGTACATATTGCCCCTGTTCCCTTCTGTTGAGACTATCCCAGTTTGGACATATCAAAGCTCTTTTCAGTGTACGGAGGGGTTTGTGCTTGTGTATGGGGGAACTTGTCTGTTCCTGTGACACCGCTGCATCAAGACCTAGTTTGATCACTATGAAAACTGCTCTAGTAATTGCAGTACCTGAACTCCCCCTTAGTTGCAGTGATGGGTTTTTCTTGCTGCTAGGATGAAGACTGTAGGAACTGGGCCTAGAGATGTAAAGTTTCTGGAAACTTTGAAACAGTAGAGAGGGGACACCCCCCCTCCCCGGGTTTTGTGTTACAGGGTGGGTGAGAGAAATGGAAATGTTGAAATATGCAATACTTTTTTAAAAAATCAAACCTAAACTTTCCTACTTTAGGAACATGACATGTATTCTGTATAACTTGGCCATCCTGAGACCATATTTATAATATCCATTCCAATAAATAATCTTGAAAATGCTAGCCTAATTTAAGTATATTTCTCAAATGAGTGTCTTGAAAGAGCCGAAGATTCTGATTCTGAACTTTCACTTTAATCTTCATGGACTTCAGAAGATGGGAGGTTTGCATAAATTGAAATAAGTTTCTCAGCTTTTTCACATTCTATTTTTTCCAGGATTGTGTGAAATTACGCATATATTAATGTATCTAATGCAGAAGGTGAAAGAATCATAGAATCATTGGGTTGGAAGGGGCCTACAAGTCCATCGAGTCCAACCCCCTGCTCAGTGCAGGAAGCCTGATTCCCAGGTGGTCTCCCATCCAAGTACTAACCGGGGCTGGCCCTGCTTAGTTTCCAAGATCAGATGAGATTGGGCACATCCAGCCCTATCTGAGCAAATGAGAAGCCAGAGGAGTCAGCAGCTGTGTTTGTACAAAGGCTTTAGCATCATGTTGCAGGAGCAATATGTGTGTCAAACCCCCAGATTATTCTCCTGGACCAAATACCTGTAGATATTCTGTATTCTGCAACATTTGAAAGTGTTTTCCTAACTGAGTCCTAAGACTCTTGCTTGTTTAGTAATCCAGGCTCACTCAGTAGCAATACCGTTCTTTCTCATTCTCTCTCTCTCTCTCTCTCTCTCTCTCTCTCTCAGGCTCAGTGAGGGGACTTTTATATTTCTAGTCAGTAGCCTTCCTCTTAAGTACACATGATGGATACAAATGCTTATGGTAGCATTGTGCCCTGTTCTAGATTGCAACTTACGCTTTGAGGTGATGTCCTACCATATGAGGGCATCAGTACTGTCAAACTGTACTGATGTCCTCATAGGAGTACCATGTGAATTTCACTGGAGTCCCAGTTTTCTTAGCTTTTAACAATAAACTTTGTTCCCTCTTTGACCAATTTGAGTAAATAAATATGGCTAGAAGACAATGGAAGCTGCAGCACTTATGTGTTTAGACTCAATAGCTATGCATAATCAAAGGATAGTATGTGTTGCATCTTCAGTATTTGCTGATGCAGTATGTTTAACCTGATTTCTGTTTTGGCTTTTGAGTTTTTATTCGCAGACCGCATTGCCTGTTGCGGGCTGCTTAATTTTTCAGCCTAGACCGCTATTTGTGATAAAATGGTTATACATAGACTCAGTCGCAACAGTTGGAGCTCTTGCACCCTTGCTTACCCATGGACAAAATGCCAAGTAATCCAGATTAAAAATGATTATTCATTTGATTTGTGCCATGCCTTTCTGCCAAAAACGGCACTCAAAGTGGCTACGATGAGTAATCCAGATTAAAAATGATGAGTGGTTTACCATGAGCTGGTGGTTGTGTGAATTGTACCGAAGCCCCAGTTTTCTTCACCTTAAACAGCAAACTGCTCTTTGACCAATTCGAGTGAATAAATAAGGTAGAAGACCTGGTGTCAGCATGGATAGGCCCCGATTCCCTGCTTTGTCTCCAATATGTTTTATGACTTCCTTCCCCAGCCTGGTGCCCTCCAGATGTTTTGGAATGCAGCTTCCAGCATTCCTGACCACTGGCCATGCTGGCTAGGGCTGATGGGAGTGGAAGTCCCAACTTCGAGTGGGCCCCAGGTTGGAGAAGGCTGCCTCATGAGGCCAGCTTTCCATGCTCTGTTTCTATTTGTTGGAGTGCTGTGGAAGTGTCGTAGGGAATATGTGTGGCTTTGCTAGTGCTTGAAATGCACTTCAGGTGACTAGGCAAAAATGTAAGATGCTTGATTGCATTACTTGAAAACCAAACTCGCACTTTATCAGATTAATAGGAAAAGCAATAGTGCATCAGTCATATTGATCTATAAATCTTTATTAGAACAACTGACAAAGTGGTTTAATTCTGCTGGAGGAAAACTAATATGCTTCGAGAAACAAACCTGTACATGAAGCAGTTTTTTCTTTTGACAACTATTTTCCCAGCATCATAGTGACACATTCTGTGTTCTTTCCTCCCACCAGTGGCAGGTGCTTTTTCATGCCAGGTTTGGGAATAAGCACCACACACTATCAATGCTAACATGTAGGAGTCAGTCAGATTAAAAACCCCTATCACGATTAGCATTAACAACATATGGCCTGCAGCTGAAATCCTGACCTTAATGTAGGATCCATGAACACGAAACCACTGGAGTCTTCTCCTTGATTTACCTATAACAAAGAAAGCAATGGACTTAAAGCATTAAAGAGAGAATGCATTCTAGCGGGGAGAAAAGGACAATAAACCTTTTAAAAGTTTGTAAATGTGGGGTGGTATCCAATTCACCCATCCTGCCAATGGAACAGCTTCTATCAGTGGAACAGGGAAGGGCCAATTCTTACCCTTTCAGGCCCTCAAAAATTTGTCCAAAGGGTTGAGGGGCCCTCTGAAGCAGACTGAGTGTGTGTGCACGCAGGTGGGGGAATAGGAGGGGGAAATCCTGTTGTGCAAGTGGAAATCCCCTCACGCAATGTTGGATTTTGCTCACAGAAAATAGATTTTCTGAACCATTCTTCCTGTTGCAATTACTCAGTAAGACTTAGGTCAAATTTGGTCATGCACTGCAAATATTTGAAATAGGTATAAAGAACGAAGTTGGTTTTTCTGGTAGATCTAAGGCTCCCTGAGAGTAAGTCACACTGAACTCAACTCTGAGTAGACATGTATAGGATTTAATAGTAAATAAAATAACTTTATAGGGGGGGAAATGTACTGTTAGATTTTTTTATTTTGACTTCAAGGATTAAAAAATACGTTGTACGTTCCAATTAACTTGGATAACGTATCACAGACGCAACAAGGGAGACTTAAAAATTAAGACTAAAAGATAGCTGCATTTCCTTGATTTCTTTATTTCTAATACAGGTGTTTTCAACACTGAGGTAGGCTGAGAAGTACCAAGTTGCCTCAGGTCACCCAGCGCTCTTCATAGTTGTGTGAAAATGTGAAACTGGATTTCCCATATCCAAATTCAAGGCATTAGCTGTTACACTACATGTTCTAAAATCCCCTTCTATAACTCCTCTTGTAGAGAAATGAAGCACATATATTTTTTAAAATGTTACGCATATATGTGTGTACACACACGTGCGTGCATGCGCTCGCTCTCGCTCTCGCGCTCACACACACACACACACACACACACTGGTGTGGTCTAAAGAAGGCTGACATTTCTCTCCCTCTCCCCCCATGCCGGCTTCTTGAGCTTGGGAGCCGCTTTGGATCTTCATCCAAATTTTGAGAGAAGCTTGTGTAGTCTTTGTTAGATGTGGGTTTCTCACCGTATGGCCTTTTGACTTGTAGGCTACATGTAGCTTGTGCTAAATTGCAATGAACATCTTTTAGAAATTTAGTTTGAAGTAATCAACTTGTTTTCAGAAGTTTTCTCTTTTTAGAGAAGTGAATGAGACTGCATATATTTTCATGGCAGTCTTAATTCATAACTGAAGAGTAATGAGGAAGTGAATGTCAGGTTAAGATGTGGTGAGTTTATTTAAGTGATAAATAGAAATTGCCTCTTCCTTTTTATTCTAAAACGAACCAGCCAAATGTAGTCACAAGACAACATAGACGAAGGTCCGGAAGAGGCAGTCAGTAAGTGTGAGGGATGTGGGCTTTAGTAAACAAATGATTTTGGTGTGACACAGCACCTGAAGGAAGGGTAGAATAAAGTTATGAAGTCAAAGTTTGGATTCAAAGTCATCCCTACACTGATAATCACTGGGTCCTCAAAATGCCCTACTAAGCCTCCTCTGAGTAAAGAACCAAAGTAATTTGGCCCCTCCAGATACAGCTAAGAACAGATGGACCTCACTCCCTATCCTTAGGTATATATTGATCCACTGCATTTGACAGGCAGATTAAAGAGAAAGGAAATAATCTTGCTTCATGTTGTGTTCCAGATCTCAGAAAAATGAAATCCCATTGAAGGGGTGGGGATAGGTTTGCTCCATCAAAATAAAATCAGTCAACTCTAGTATGTGGGAGGGGGAAACAGTGGGGCAGCTGGTTAGGGTTCCTACTCTGCTGCTTTGTCCTATTGAAGACATTACAAAAGTGAATCTCTCCATCCACAATTACCACCATTACTTGACCAGTTCTGCATGCACGCAGCCTCAATGAACAACCATGCCAATACTTGATTTTCCTTTCATCAAAATGGCATCTGAGACTATTATTTCAGTGGTGCGATTCACCTTCCAGGGGGCCTTGAACTCCTACTGAAATGAATAGAACTCATTTAGTCACAGGTACCACTATTTTCAATAGGACTTCAATGAACTCACTTGGTCTGGATAATTTATTGTGATGGGGCTGGATAGCACCCAAAATGTGTGACTTCTAAAGGAAAGCATGTCTTCTGCTGCTCTTTCCCTTTTAGCCAAAGTGTAAGGGCCAGTTTGGAACATGCAGTAGAATCCAGTAGTAAAGCTGTCCCTAGAATGTACCATTCCAGACTGTAGCTGAGGGATTGCATTTGTGTGTGCTATTTCAAGGAGGTATACAACTTCCCTGCCATAGAATACTAGCATGTCTAGGAGATATATTCAGCCTAGTCTTGAGTCTGACATTATATATTTCTATTTGCAGGGAATCCTCCCCTGCACCACCACCATGGAGGAACATTCTATACCCACCCAGCCCCCCGCCTGAACTGGTACTGTCCAGGAAAAGCTTTACCACTTAAATCTACTGCATGTATAAACTAGCCTTTAGTTCCTTGCTGGGGAGGGCTGGAGACTTGGGTATAATTCTTTAAACATACACTTAAATGTTATGTGATATCAATGTACTTATATGGCATTTTAAAATTATTATGTTGAGCATATGTAGTACATAATGCTAACCATTCTTACTCAGGAGTAACCTGTGAAACTTGAGGGACTGCTCCAAAGCAAAGGCTTCACCATAGCATATGCCCAACTTTAAGCTTTTCTTAAAGAAAATTTGTTTGACATTTGATTCACTACTTTACCTGTTCTATCTATTTTGTTATGCGGTAAGTGTGCAAGAGATGAAAAATAGTTTATCTACACACGTCTCCAAGATTTACTTCCCTCTATGTATCTGCAATGTTACTTACACTTCAATAAATTAAACTGAATGAACACAAAATTACTCCAAACTGTGTTTTAAGTTGCTATAAAATATTTCTGACGGAATTCTGTAGGTTCCTAAGCATTGTCACTTTTTTTTAAAAGCCCTTAATTATAAATCTGTGTCCTAGATGAGAAATGTTATAGGTATATTTTTGATAGAGAAATGTTAAGAACTGGTTGAATACAACAGCCCCAATGTAGAGAGAATCCTGCTTTTAAGCCCCTTTCAAATCAATGGGACAAGTCAGTTGCATCTAACTCAGGTCCCATTAATTTCTATTGGTCTTAAGTGGAAACTAGCTTCTGGATAAAGATGTTTTAATTCCTGATGGAGCAAACCAAAGCAATCTTGTCAAACTGCCTTACAATATCAATACAATCTCTGGTGTGTGGTAGCGTTAATGAGCCACCTGTGTAGATGTGACTTTTGTGTTAGATCATGAATAGTGAGCTTCCCAAAGCTCTCAAATGGTCTTTACCTTAAGAGAGTTCCTCTGCTTTAAAGTATTGCCACTGTTCCAACATCTTATTAGTATAATAGCATGTAAAGGTCATCCATAATTTCACGACATCATAGTTGTATGCGTCAGTCTCTTATCTTTTCACTGGAAGCCTATTTATATCTCTCTCTGAATGTTCACATTGTCTTACGACTGTAAGTCTGAGTGAATGTCTACGAATGTTGATCTGCTGATAAAGTGAAGAGTTTAAAGCTCCCTTGACTCCTTCCCCATGTCCCAATCCTTAGCCTGCTGTATACTTCATTCCATATCGTATTTTCTTTAAAAAAAAAAATCAATACTCCTACCTGTTGTTGCAGGCTGATTCCACATAACGTAAGCAGTTCAGCAAAGAGCCCACAAGACTTCCTTTCGTTTCACCTCATGTTAACCGAAAAGCACTTGTCACGTAGGTTTTCACTCTCGGGGAGAGAGAGGGAGAGAATGAAAGCTCACCAATACCAAGTAAGCACATGTTAATAGTGAACTGGAAGTTGCTGGAATCATCTCGTGTGACTGTCTGCCCTGCAGTATTGCAGCAGAAGTTAGGCAAAGAAAGCCAGTCCCATTACAACCCCAAGACCTTTTATATGTCATGAAGGTGACTCATCCCCATTTCAGTAAATCCCCTGCCCTTTGAAAAAAAATCTCAGAATGTAGAGCCTGAATTTTTTAAAGGAAAAGAGAAAATTCCCATGTACTATTAAAATGCACTGTGTACTTTCTGTAGAAAATGTGGTTTAAATACCTTTAATAGTAGTAATACATGCAAATGACTGTAAAGTTAAGGCAGTAAGATATGAACTGAAGCAGATAGTTAGGCACACTAGCTGGCTTCCTTGAAAGTATTCAAAGGAAGGTTGGAAACTTGGAAAGGCATCTTCAGGTGCAGGCTATCCATTTTCAGCTAGTGGGATGGGCCAACTCTTCCATTAGGCTCTGTCCATAATTCTGAAATACTATTGGTGTAAATCAGAAAACATAAACTTTTCTAGCCCCAGAAACTTGAGTCACACATCGGAATGATGTGGCTTGGTTATAATAAGCCTGAATACATATAGACCCTTTTTTGGTCTTTCCAGTTATTTAAGAATGCAAAGCAGTCTGAATGCAGATACCGTATTACACCGAATGTCTACTGCCAGTTGTGTGTGTTTTTTTTTAAAGCATGGACATATTGCCCCCAAAGTCTGTTTTGGCTCAAGTTTTCCAAGGCTTCTTTGGTTCTCAGCACTAGAAGCTCAAACGACTGCATACCAAGCTTGCAATCTTGCTTACTTATCTGGGAATAAATCATACATAGGATTGCATTTTTGGAGTGATAAACAGAATTTTGTTGTTCAGTGGTTAAGTCGTGTCCGACTCTTTGTGACCCCATGGACCATAGCACGCCAGGCCTTCCTGTCCTCCGCTCTCTCCCGGAGCGTGCTCAAGTTCATATTCATTGCATTGGTGAAACAGAATTTACAACCCTACTAATACCTTCCACAAAATTAATTATTTTTATTGGATGTTGAGGTGTAATGGTTTAATCCTAGCATAATACTAACCCCCTCACTCAACGTGTTTGTCCCTGCCAATTGAGCAATGGTTGAAACAGCTGAACATGTTTAATTATACTGTTTATATTATAGGGACATTTGCTCCCATTATATTGCTCCAGTTTCAATAGTTTCCAGGCAGATCTGATAAGTTTCACTCTTCCCTTCTTCTTTCAGACTCCACTAATGAATTTCCTCTTAAAGTGGCAAAATATTGTGCCTGGGCATGTTCCATTAGGGATGAGATGGTTAAATGTTGTTATAATTCACCTTAGTAGTAGCTGATACTAATAGATACTGACACTGAAGCTAGTTCTGATTGAACCTGCCATCTTAATGTATGTTCTGCACCTGCAGCTTGTATTTGTCAGCTTTATACTTTGTATTTTTAGTGGGTGGTCTGTGACCATAATTAAATAAAATTCAATACTAGCTTAGCCAATCACCTTTCTCATGGCTGGTGTGTAACTGGTAAACTATAAGTGTCCAGTTTTGTTTGATTTATTCTTTCACATCAAGGGAGGGCAATGTGTGGCCCTCCAGATGTTTTTGCCCACAATTCTCATCAGCCCTAGCCAGCATAATCAATGGTGAGAGACCATGGGAGTTGTGTGGCCTTCTAGATTTTTGGCCTACATTCCCCCCCTCCCCCCATTTTACAGGGTTACCTGCAGAGGCATTGCTACACTTATAAGATTTGGGGGCCAGGCCCAAAAGACACAAATCTGCATACCATTACATATGCTAATTTATATCTATATATGCAAATCCAGAAATAATTACTAGGATTTATTTAATTTTTACAGAAGGCAAAGCCAGCCAATTAATTTTTCATTTAAATCATCAAAAAACTAATATTCAATTAATTTGCATCCTGCCCCAGCTCATTCCAAACCAGTCATTCCTCTTCCATTACAGTTAATTGTCAGTCTCTTTCTGTCCTGTCCCTCCACCCCCGCCTTGCCACCTCTCTTCTTTCCTTTGTAGAAGAAAATTGCCCCCCACCCCATGCAATTAAGCTTAGAAGAAAAAGGCACCAATGGAAGGATTTTGTTTTGTTTTTTAACCCTAAGCTTAATTACCATAGGAGGGAGGGGGCATAGGATGCAGCAGGGGAATGTTAACCTGGAAATCCCCCCTGCATACTCAGAAAACACCCTCCCATTTGGTTTTTTTATAAGCCTAATTGCCATGCAGGGGTGCGGATTCCAGCACATGGGATAACCCTCCCCTCCCCAATTCCCCTTGCAATTCCCCTTGGAAATTGTCCCCTGCTCAGCGATTAAGCTAAGAAAGAAATCTTCATTGGCTCTGAAGAATAGAGATGGAGCCCCAGCTGGGAAGTAGATTTGGTGCCAGGACACCAGGGGCCCAGGGATAAACGTCCCTGATTTGCTGTCTTATTTATTTGGTACAATAATGTTGCCTCTATAAGCTGGTACTCTACTATAAGCTAGTAAAATCAGAATTTAGGAAGTGTTTTTTTCCAGTTGATTTAGTATGAATTAGACATAATTACTTTAGTAGTTAACAAGATTCTATTTTTTGGAGACTTATAGTGCAATCTTATACATGTCTACACAGATGTAAGTCCCACTGAGTTCATTGGGACTTACTCCCAGGTAAGTGGGTAAAAGATTATTTTAGACTGCCATAGACACTCTCTTCTTTGTATCCATCACATGGTACAGGTTCCCGTGGTGTGAAATCTAGCCACTCTAAAAACTCTTATTGTGAAACTAAATGATGACCCTGAATCAATGTTTTATTTATTATTTATTATATTTATATCCTGCCTTTCCTCCAAGGAGCCCAAGGAAGTGTACATAATTCTCTTTCTCCTCTGCATTTTATCCTCCATTTATTTTAAATGGTTTTTTAAGGGAGACATAAGAGTGTGATGACTTAAATGCTCTCTATAGGCTCCAACCTTTCTTTAGAGATAATGCAGAACATGTATTAATTAGCCACATTTCAAACTGTGCCACAATGAACTGGCAATACCTTACATTGCAAAATCCACTGAAGGCATAATCCAGAGCATCAAAGCTGGTAAGGCTTCAGGGACCTGATTTCTCTTGGCTGGTTGGTCTTGCGATGTTGGCCACATCTTGCTTACATGGCAATAAACACCATATTTTTCCATAGAGGCTATCCACATGTTCAGCTGCAAGTGATTGCATAATGAGTAATTGGGGGGTGAAGCAATGAGGCTACAGTCCTCTGCATCTGGGGTAACATTTATTTTACTTTATTTTTTGCTTTATTTATTTATATTTCATTTCTATACCGCCCAATAGCCGAAGCTCTCTGGGCGGTTCACAAAAATTAAAATCAAAGAGCACACAATAAAACAATACAAAATATATAAAACATTAAAACCACAGTAAACAGTACAACCAGAATAAAACCTAGCAGCAGAGCAGGGATTTAAAATACCGATTTAAAACAGCGAAGCTAAAAGTCTAAAGAGCTAAAATGCTAAAATGCCTGGGAAAATAAAAAGGTCTTCACCTGGTGCCGAAAGGAATACAACGAAGGTGCCAGGCGAACCTCACAAGGGAGCTCTTTCCACAGCCGGGGTGCCACAGCAGAAAAGCCCTCCTCCTAGTTGCCACCTGCCTCACTTCCTTTGGCAGGGGCTCACGGAGAGGGGCTGCTGAGGATGTTCTTAAGTTCCGGGCAGGCACATGTGGGAGGAGGCGATCCTTCAGATAACCTGGCCCCAAGCCATTTAGGGCATTGAATGTTAATACCAGCACTTTGAATTGGGCCTGGAAATGGACTGGCAGCCAGTGCAGCTGCAAAAGTACTAGTGTAATACGAGCTCGTTGGCCAGTCCCCGTTAACAATCTTGCTGCCCTATTTTGGACCAGCAGAACCACTGCAGTGCAGTGCCTCCAACTCCCAACCCAGACAACCTATCCAGAAGGATACCATGGTCAATGGTATCGAAAGCCGCTGAGAGGTCCAGTAGAATCAACAGGGTCGCACTCCCCCTGTCCCTCTCCCAGCAGAGGTCATCCCACAGGGCGACCAAGGCAGTTTCCGTTCCAAGACCAGGCCTGAAGCCCGATTGAAATGGATCTAGATAATCCGTTTCATTCAACAGTGCCTGGAGCTGTCCTGCAACCACCTGCTCAAGCACCGTGCCCAGGAAGGGGATGTTGGCCCTTGTAGAAGAAAATTGCCCCCCACCCCATATATATTATTATTATAATATATATAATTATAATATAATTATATAATATAATATAATTATTATATTATATATAATATTATATTATAATATTATTATATTACTGGCCTATAATTGTTAACATCCTCTGGGTCCAGGTTAGGCTTTTTCAGGAGTGGTCTGATTACTGCCTCTTTTAAAGAGGCCGGCACCACTCCCTCTCTCAAAGAGGAATTTACAACCTCCTGGACCCAGCTGAACATCCCCTCCTTATTTGATGTAATAAGCCATGAAGGGCAAGGATCAAGCACAGAAGTGGTCGATCGGACTTGGCCGAGCACCTTGTCCACATCCTCAGGCCTCAGTAACTGAAACTCATCCAATAGAACTGGCCCAGGAAGTGCTCTGAACGCCTCTACCAATGGAACTGCATTAATCGTGGTGTCTCATTCATGGTGAATCTGAGCAACTTTATCTTCAAAGTGCTATGCAAACTCATCACAGAGTGCAACCAAGGGTTCCACCATCTCTCTCCCCAGCCCAGAATGTACCAGGTCACGAATCACTCAGAAAAGCTCCGCCGGACAACACTGAGAAGATGCAATGCTGGTGGAAAAGAACTGTCTCTTTGCCACCCTCACCGCCACAGAGTAGGCTTGATAGTGGGCTCTTACCTGTGTTCGGTCAGACTCAGCATGAGTTTTCCTCCACCTGCATTCTAACCGTCTCTCATCTTGCTTCATTGCCCTCAGCTCAGGTGTATACCAAGGAGCTGGCCAGGCTGTGCTCAGAGGGAGAGGGCGCTTGGGCGCGATCGTGTCAACCGCCCGAGTCATCTCTGCATTCCACAGAGCGACCTGGGCTTCGACAGGAGCACCAGCCATACCAGCAGGAAAATCCTCCAGAGCCCTCTGGAATCGATCGGAATCCATTAGCCTCTGGGTCTGGACCATTTTAATAGGTCCCCCACCCTTGCAGAGGGGGAAGGCTGCCAGGAGTCTAAACCTCAGCAGGAAGTGATCTGACCATAACAAAGGGACAGATGTTAATTCCTCCACTTTCAGATCACCATCCTCCTGCCCAGTCGAGAAAACCAGATCAAGCGTGTGTCCTTTTACATGCGTTGGGCCGATCACATGTTGGGACAGCCCCATGGTTGTCATGGCAGCCATGAAATCCTGAGCCGCCCTGGATACAGGGGCCTCGGCATGGAAGGTTTTTTTTAAAATCTATTTTTATTTTATTTTTATAAATGAAATAAACACTACCAACAACATAATCAGAATCTTCAGTTTACAACATTACAGTATTCTAAGAAAAAGAAAAAAGGAGGATAGCAAAAGAAGGAAGGGAAAAAAAGGAAAAAAGGAAAAAACAGAATTATATTAAACTTCAATAAGCACAAACCAAATATCCAAACAGTCTTATAGCAAAGGAATAGGAGCAGACAATCCGTTTCCATTAGCCATATGTTACCATTCAGTGTATTAATAAACATTAAAAGTTTAGCCAACAAGAAATAGTAGTAGTAGTAGTAATAATGTAGTAGTAGTAATAATGTAATAGTAGTAGTAGTAGTAATAATGATAATGTAATAATGTAGTAATAATGTAGTAGTAGTAATAATGATGATGATGATGAAAGGGGGGAAGTTTAAGAAAAAGATAAAAAAAACAAAAGCAAATTTGTATATTTTAAGTAATATATCTGAAAATATATTTATATGTACATACACACACATACACAAATAGGCATTCTATTACAATATAACACAAAAAAAAGGAGAAAAAAAAGAAAACTATGCAAACATTTATTCTGGCATACTGCCTGGACATCTTATCAGCTATAGTCCAAACAACACTTCAAAAGAACAGTAAAGATGGCTAAGTTCCAACTCCGGAGGCTGAGAGAGTTAGTTCCCTTATTTTTTTTAATACCAATTAAAAATGATTCTGCAGCATCAGGATCCAAAAATCTTTTCATCTGGCCTTCAAAAAATACAAAATGTAGCTGAATATTTATTTATTTATTTATTAATTAAATTTATTAATCGCCCATCTGGCTGGTCACCCAGCCACTCTGGGCGATGTACAAAGTATATAATAAAACAGTTTAAAACAAAATTATACAATAAAAGCATTTCCTAAAATACCCTAACCCACCCCAAATGCCTGCCTGAACAAACACGTTTTTAATGCACGGGAGAAGCTCATTAAAGAGAGGGCATGGCAGAGTTCCCTAGGGAGGGAGTTCCACAGAGTGGAGGCCACCACAGAAAAGGCCCTCTCCCTTGTCTCCACCAGTCTAGCTGTCCTGGCTGATGGGACAGAGAGAAGGCCATCCGAGGCTGATCTTGTTAAGCGGCCTGTCTGGTGCTGCTGGAGGCACTCCTTAAGATAGGCTGCGCCGGAACTATATAGGGCTTTAAAGGTCAAACCAACACCTTGAATTTGGCCTGGAAAACAACTGGTAACCAGTGCAACTCCTTCAGCACTGGAGTGATGTGATCTTGCCAGCAGCTGCCTTTAATCAGGCGAGCCGCTGCGTTCTGTACCAGCTGCAGCTTCCGAACCATCTTCAAGGGTAACCCCACATAGAGCGCATTACAGTAGTCTAAACGAGAGGAGACCAGGGCATGTACTACCGATGGGAGCAGATGGTCAGGAAGGAAGGGGCGCAGCCGCCGTATCAGATGGAGTTGATACAGCGCTGTCTGGCTCACAGCTGACACCTGAGCCTCCATGGACAGCTGGGAGTCCAAAATGACCCCAAGGCTGTGAACCTGGTCTTTCAAGGGTAGCCGTACCCCATTCAACACCAGGTCAACATCCCCCAGCCTCCTCTTGTCTCCCACCAAAAGTACCTCGGTCTTGTCAGGATTCAGCCACTCACCATCTCCAGACATTTGGACAGGGATTCTACGGCCAACCTTGGTGAAGATTTGAAGGAGAGGTAGAGCTGCATGTCATCTGCATATTGATGACACTGCACCCCGAACCTCCTGATGATAGCCCCCAGCGGCTTCACATAGATGTTATATAGCATCGGGGAGAGGATGGAACCCTGTGGCACCCCATAAGTGAGCGGCCACGGGTCCGAAACCTCCTCTCCCAGTGCTACCCTCTGGTACCTGCCGGAGAGGAAGGACCGGAACCACCGCAATACGGTGTCTCCAATGCGCAACCCCTCCAGGCAGTCCAGGAGGATACCATGGTCAACGGTATCAAAAGCTGCTGAGAAGTTGGGGAGAACAAGGAAGGAGCATTCACCCCTATTCAGAGCCCTCATCCACCAAGGCGACCAAGGCCGTTTCTGTCCCATGCCCAAACCTGAAGCCCGACTGAAATGGGTCTAGATAATCGACTTCTTCCAAGTGTGCCTTCAACTGCATCGCCACCACCCGCTCAATCACCTTGCCCCCAAAATGGCAGATTCGAGACTGGGCGAAAGTTGTTCAGAACTTGGGGATCCAAGGAGGGCTTCTTTAAGAGTGGTCTTATCACTGCCTCCTTGAGGGCTGATGGCATCACTCCCTCCTCAAGGGAGGCGTTCACCACCGCCCTGATCCCCTCACCCAGTCTCTCTCTGCAGCCCATAATGAGCCAAGATGGGCAAGGATCAAGTAAGCAGGTGGTTGGCCTTACAGATGAAAGCACCTTGTCCACTTCATCAGAAGGAAGAAGCTGGAACGATCCCACAAAACCAGTTTGCCACAGGCCGCCTCTTGCTCACTAACTGTATCCACAGCGCACGGAATAGCACTCCTAATCCAATAAATTTTATCTGCAAAGTGCCTTGCCAAGGCCTCACAGGAGGTCTTAGAATGCTCCAGTGGTTCCGGAGCAACTGGACCGACCAGGCTTCTGGGACAGCACTCTGCAGACGCGATAGAGGCAGTATAATATTTAATATGATATTGCAGGTTAATTTGCTTTGCCAAACTTCTCGCCTTGGTAAATTGCCTTCTGTCAGAGATTTCTTTAGTATAATCAGGAAAGAGCATAATCTTGTCATTTTCTGGTCCCCACCGAAGCTCACCTCGTTCTCTTGCCAGATGCATAAGATAATTTTTTGTGGAGACTCATGAAAATTGAACAATAACAGCCCCAAAAGTCCCTTTAGTGCCACGTATTGAACCAGGAACACAATATGCATGCTCAGTATCAAGTAAAAAATCAGAGAGTAAAGCAAATAGCTCATGCAAAAGTTTATCCATAAATTCAGCCAAACCAATATCAGTAGCCACATCTTTAATACCAAGGATACATAGATTTGCTCTGTGTGTGAGGGCCTCCAGTTGATAAATTCAAGCAGGCAAAATATTATGAGATGCTTTGATGGCCGATTCATGAGCAGTAACCCGATCTTCAAGAGCATTAACCTTAGTTTCCCTCTTTTGAAAAGAGATATTAATTAAATCCACAGCCCCCTGAAGGGCAATAATTGAGTCTTGAATTGTTTCCAGTTCCTTTGACTGCTCTGGTAGCTGAGAAGACATAGTTTTTATCAAAGCAAACAACTCCTCTTCATCTCCGGCATTTGTAGAAACTTTTGCTGAGAGAGCAATTGGGGGGGTAGGTGGCATTCTCAAGCCTTTCCTTTTTTCCTTTGGTACTGCCATCCTCCACTTGCAAAAGCACAACAAGCAAGTATAATTGCAGAAACAAAGAAAAACAAACACAAACACAAATCCTCAGATATTGCTGGTAGTTTAAATTCAGAAATACTATTTGGAGCTGTTTGTCCTTATGTCTCTTACATGCTTAGGAGTTTCAAATAGCATTCAGTAGATGACACTCCAGTGTCTAATCTTAGATTTCAGCCCCTCTGTTTCTTCTCAGAAGCAGCTGTTCTTCCAAGATTTCATCTGGATGGTACTGTAAGCTTCCCCTTTTAAATCCAGGGGAAGATAAAAAGGTTTCACAACCTTTCCCCAGCTGTTTGAGATAACCAACCTGCAGAGCTCTGCAAGTCACGACGCCATGGCTCCAATCAGATGTCTCCTCGGCATGGAAGTTGAGATCCCCCAGGACCATCATCCTAGGGGTCCTCAACACCAAGTCCGAGACCACCTCCGTCAGCTCAGGCAGGGAGTCTGATGGGCAGCAGGGTGGGTGGTACACCAACAGAATCCCTAATCTGTCCCGGGTACCCAACACAAGGTACAAGCACTCAAGATCTGCACTTGAATGAGCAGGAAGCCTGGAGAGAGGAATTGAATTCCTATAGACCACGGCACCCCCCCCCCGACCCTCAAGTTGGTGTTGGTGCTGCACTGTGTACCCAGGAGGGCACAGCTAGGAGAGAGTAACCCCTCCCAGTTCCCCCACTCAGGTCTCAGTAATACATACCAGGTCAGCCCCCTCATCCACAATCAAATAATGGATGAGGGAGATTTTATTTTGGGCCGATCTGGCATTCAGCAGCAGCACCACCAGACCCAAGGGCAAGCTGGTAAGGCTGCCAGGAACCATCTGGTTGGGGGAAGAACCAGAAGAGGGGATAGCCATAAGGTGTCTAGCCCCTCCTCAGCTGGCCTGTTAATCCCCCAACGCCATACCTCCCCCTACCCATGACCACAGTTATGGTGGCACCTCCCCGAACCCCTGAGTCAGTGTTGGCTGACTTATTGGGCACTGCATGCCCAAATGGAGTGTTCCTGGAGCCAATAGGTGTCTTCATTCTGGAAAATAAAAAGTCCCAAGTGCATTTGCCATTGTTTTTCTGATGCATAATAAAATAATGTTTAGCTCACCATAATGTAATGTATTTGCTTGTTTTTCCTTTGTGAGCCTCACAGTATCTTTTGAAATAGATGATGGTCCTACTCTCAGTTGGATCTTCAAATTCAAGACTTTGTTCTGGCACAGTGAGGATTCTTGGACTATTGACCGTTTTGAGAAGAATGGCTCACAGCAGCACGTTCTGAAAAGCAGTGTTATTTTCTGTGCATGTGCCCTCTGACTTGGAAATAGTTTGAGCAGCTATGTACAGTTTGTAGAACTCCAGCAGTTCCATGCTGTTGCAAACCTCACCTTCAGTTCATTGTGAAAAACGCGAGCGGTCCAACATCAGTTGGTGTTTAAAAAAGGTTTTATGTCATTTCCTTTGATTTTCGGTCTTGAAATTGGTCTTTGAAACTCTTCACTAAATTCTGGCGCTTTTGTGCATACTCTGTTGTGGACTCTGGCTGAAGTCCCTTTAGTCCAGTGTGCAAAACATTATTGAGGTGGGGGTGGGATAGCCCCCCCCAGCAAGCCCTCCATGGCCCAGATTATGACAGTGGCTGTGCTCATGCCCACTGCTATCATTATCTCCCCCCTCCCCAATTTTAGCCTTTGTGGTTTAGCCTTTCTCCCAACATGGAGAAAGGGACTCCGCTGGAATCCCTGTGATGTCGCTGCATGAAGCAACTCAGCTAGCACCAGCATCCCTGCTGTTACCTCCAATCTGAGATAGGAGATGCGAGTGGGGATTCCTCCACGGGACGGGGCTTGAGGGAACCCCAGGGCACTCTGTTGGTTGGATTGGGGAACCTTTGGGGTTTCCTCACGCCTGCATTGATCTTAGGAAATGGTCCAGGTCACCTTTTTGCAGTTCCAGTTGCCACAGATGCAGTTTCCCTACTAATGCTCTTCCACATAAACACAAAGAGCCAAGAAGCTGGTTAGCGGCCTATCAGCAGGACATTCAGGTCTGATAAGTACTTCAAAATGTCTACCGTGAATGCCAGGTTGCACAGCCACTTCTGGTCACCTGAGGCACAGCTTTCCCTTGCTCTCCATAAATGTCTGTGTTTCTGTCCTCAGTTTATAGAAGTGCTCCATCGTAATGCCTCAGGTCAGCCAGCACACCTCAAAGTAGTACCCCAAATCACTATAAGCTTTTTCAAGCTCGCACAATAGACGTTTGAACTGGCAGCTGTGCAAACATCCACTTTTGAGAAAGTGAACAGTTTTCACTACTGCAGACACGACTGTTGTCATACTCAAGGAGTCTGCACACAGATGCTCTTGGTGTAGGAGGTAGGTGACACACCATCACCCGGGTGGAATCCAGGTCCAGTCTTTCTTCATTAGGGCTACAAATCCCTTCTGAGATCCAGTCATGGCTGGATCACCGTCTGTAGCAAGGGCACACAGTTTATCAAATGATAAAATGTGTGCATACATTACACCTAACCTTCTGAAAAATATCCTTTTTAGTGGTGTCATGCATTGCTTCCAAAACTGACATATCCTCCCATATCTGAAAATCATTACTGATCCCTTGCACAAGCTGGGATGTACTGGCTATGTATGTGGTCTCATCACTGGCGAGAGAAAGTCTGTCACAGATTCTCTCGGACTCCTTGATGTCTTCTGCCATGTCATCGATGCAATGATCCATGCTCTGAAATAATGTAACTTTCTCTGGAGCTAACAGGGCAACAGTGGCTACCACCTTTACAAAGTTGCCCTCAATGCAGGGATGACGTTTCTTTACCAAAAGATTGCATGCAACATAACTTGCTTGAACAACAATGTCCTTTTTTTGTGCAGCATATGAAAACCTCTTGCTGTGCAAGCCCCACCCCCTGTGCATTAATTTTCTTGACAGGGTCTTGCCCTTAAAATCCCTCTTAGCTTTTGAGCTTTGTGGTGTAGTGTCTTTCAAGATTAGCTTTCTTCACTGAGAGAGTTTCGTCCACAAATTGGGCAAACACGCTTGCTGCTAACATCCACATTTTTCAAACTTTTATCCAGTATTCTTGGAAAACGTGGTCATCCCCTACACTCCTTTTTTTTTTGGTGTCATTGTGACAAACAGATCTAGCAATGAAAAATCATTCTGGGTTACTTGTGTTGACTGGGTTCACCCAGCATGATAACCCACACTCAAGGGTTGAGTATGGGTTGTTGTTGAACTGTGGGTTGTCTGAACCCAGCTGCGCTAACAAACCTTGGTTTGTTAACCACGAACAACCCACAGTTCGCAACCCAACAACAAACCATGGGTTCTCTTGATGGGTTGTTTGTAGTTAATAAACCATGGTTTATCGCAGCTGAGTTCAGACAACAAGATAACCCATGTTTCAACAACAACCCACGGTTCAGCAACAACTCACACTCAACTCATACTCAACCTTGAGTGTGGGTTATCATATTGTGTGAACCCAGTTATGTTTCATTTCTTCCCCTTTTATCTTTTTATTCAGCCTTGCTGTCCATTAGTTCCCCCAATATTCCAGCTTTTTTTGCTTTATTTCTATTTATTCCTATATATGTTATTAAATTTATTTGAACATTTCTTTCCCTCAAAACCATGTCCCACAACTGTTCCAATTTACTTTAATTTGTCTAAATTCATTCCAAGTTAATTTATGAATATTATTGGTTGAATAAACATTGCTTTCCATCAAACACCCCCCCATCCCCTTTATTTTCAACTTGCTTTTTGAACTCTGCATTCCTGTCTCTCTCCTACCATCAGCAGTACTGACAGTAGTACTCAAAGGGTCATAAAGCCTTCTTATAGCGGCTACCAGAGAGTCCCCTAGGAGACACTCTGGCCTCCAAGACCCAGAGGGAAGTTCCACTGAGACTGGAAACAGGCTCAAAACCTCTTGGTGGGCTGCATGTAGCCCACAAGTTATGCACCCCTGCTCTACACGCTTACCTGGAAGGAAGTCCCATTGAACTCATATAGGATTGCACTGTGAGTGAAGTATATAAATGTGAGTATCAGCCCTAGGTACTTAACATTTTGTCTACCTTTCATAGGACTAGAATAATAGGATCACACTGTATGTTATGTCTGTTTAGCTCATTAAGAGTTTTTACAAATAGCAACTGGAAAGCTGACTGTTCCATGAGAACAGCTGTGACAGAAGTAAAGTTACATCTTCCTTCCTTCCTTTCTTTTTTTTACTGGCCTTTTTTGTATCTAGCATGGAGATAAATGATGGGAAAAGCTTCTCCTATTAAATTTCTGTGTCAGACTAGCGATAACGGTACAGGAGCAAAGCCCGTAAAAAGGTGACAACCTTATTGGCAGCATGGTGACCTACAAACCAGAGCTGATACTCTCCATCTCACACTCCATTTCTTTCCTTCTTAGTCAATTTAGTCACAAAGAATTCACCTTAGCCCCTGTAATTTCTCCTTTCAAACAGTTTTTATAACCAATAATCACCCCTTAAGCATCATATTTTTCATTGCCTATTATTCCCATGTTTGGGTGCAAGTCATCAGCAGCTAACACTTATTTTTCAAAAACAACAACGAGTGATCCCTTTCTTAAATCTCTGCCACATATGCTTCCTCCTGTGGATACGTACTTGACCTAATTGTGAGTCAAATTGGTAAGGATGCTCCCATTTTAATCTAAGAATCTAACATATTCCCTCCCCCACATAGCACTTTCAGGCAGCTATTTAGATCAGGCAGATAGCATGAGGGGGAAGGGTTAATCACCATGCTGCAGCCCTGATTCAACTTCACCCTCCCCATCCCAGCCCCTTTCAAGCTTCAAAAAACCCACAAGAGATAATATCATGGGTCTCCTGTTGTCTCATCTCATTTGTTCATAAGCTTTAGTTATTCACTACTGATGTTGCAACAGGAAATGAAACTCGGGGCCAGGATTGTGTCTAGTAGGAAGCCTGTTAACCAACCACCCTATCTCCATTTGCTAGGCATGTATAACTATAGTGGAGGTGTTAAATATTCAGACTAACAGTTGGGCAGCCAGTGCATGCCCATGCTAACTGGTGAAAGAAGCTCATGAAATATGTCTGTTTTTCAGTATGGTTGCCCACCATTTCCTGAAAGGGCTTTTTTGCCTACAACAGCCTCCAGCCAGGAAGAAAGTCACGGGGTAATTTTTTTCACTGTCCAGAACTGTACCAAAGGGAAGACTTCTTGAATCTCTCTCATACAGCTGTCAAAACACACTCATTGACACTCTATCAGATATCAAGTGTCAACTCTGTTCTTACAAACTAATCAGTGCAATCTTGGACCAAACCAGTTATGACGTGAGAGATCTGTTATTAGAATTTCTCACACTTCTTGTTTTGCGAATTAGCCCCATAGCGCTGCTCTGAAGATCAGGATCAGGTGTTCTGGAGAGGGTGTTCAATCCTTTGCTCCCAGGCCTCTCATCTGATGTGACTCCCGCTCCTCACTCCTGGCTATGCAGAAGACAGGTACAGGTAGAAGAAACAAAGACAGGTGGGCATAAGTGTGTGTGTCTATGTATGTGATGGCTTAAAATGTGTTGTTTGGGGTGGGGTAACCCTCTAACAAGCCCCTAGGGACTTGCACTGAGGAGCAGTAGCACGTAAGAATGTCAAAGCTTGGAAAGTTCATTTCAGGAACTGTGGGCAAGCGATTCCATGACGGCTTCAGCAGAGCCACCTCCAATCCATGCGGGGACTGCAGAGCAAGCACCGCTGCCTCCTCATCCTCGGTTACCTGGTTCCATGGCTTCCTCAACTCTGTTAATTGGTGGCTTTGTAAAATGTGGAAAATGTGGAGAGTTTTCAAAGCTAACAGAGTCTGTAAAAACGTGGGTGAGAAGAAAGAAGAGACAGATGTGTGAATTTTAGCCCCTTTCAGGCATCCATTATCTGTGGATCATGAACATGTGTGGTGGTGGAGAACCCAAGTCAGTGTGGTGTAGTGGCAAGAGTGTTGGACTGGGAGCCGGGAGATCCGGGTTCTAATCTCCACTCGGCCATGGAAGCTCATTGGGTGACTTTGGGCCAGTCACAGACTCTCAGCCCAACCTACCTCACAGGGCTGTTGTTGTGAGGATAAAACGGAGAAGAGGAGGATCATGTAAGCTGCCTTGGGTTCCTTGCAAGAGGAAAAAAAACTGGGATATAAATGTAATAAACAAATAAACAAACAAACAAATAAACAAGACATGTGCAGAGAGTCCTCTATGCATACAGCTGTATGTATGGGGACCCTCAACAGACATTCCATGGGCTCAGGTCGGTTGTAGGAAGAACCTGCCTCCAACCACATGTTGGCTATTAGTTATGATGGATATATGCTCCCTGCAGGATCAGAGGCAGTGTGCCAGTTGATGGGGAACAACCATGGGAGAGGGCTGTTGCCCTCATGTCCTGGGCATCCCGTAGGCATCTTGTTGGCTACTTTGGGAAACAGGATGCCAGACTAGATGGACTTTGCTCGGATCCAGGGCGGCTCCTATGTTCATTATCTATGGACACAGGAATCTGAAAAGGGCTTAAATTGGTTACTGTATCTTAAACATTGTATATAGCAAGACAAGAAACAAGTATATGAGTGCTGTGATATCTTAAAGTTGTAGAGGGAAGGACTGTGCTCTGTAGTAGAGCATATGATTTGCGTGCAGATGGCCTCCAGTTCAGGCTCTGCCCTCTCCAGTTAAAAGCATCTGGTAGTTGTTGTTCAGTCATTCAGTCATGTCTGACTCTTCGTGACCCCATGGACCATAGCACGCCAGGCCTTCCTGTCCTCCACTCTCTCCTGGAGCGTGCTCAAGTTCATATTCATTGCATCGGTGATGCTATCTAGCCATCTCATCCTCTGCTGTCCCCTTCTCCTTTTGCCTTCCATCTTTCCCAGCATCAGGGTCTTTTCCAGAGAGTTTTCTCTTCGCGTTAGGTGGCCAAAATATTTGAGCTTCAGCTTCAGTATCTGTCCTTCCAATGAGCAGTCAGGGTTGATTTCCTTTAGGATGGACTGATTTGACCTCCTTGCAGTCCAGGGGACTCGTAAGAGTCTTCTCCAGAACCACAGTTCAAAAGCATCAATTCTTCAGCGCTCAGCCTTCCTTATAGTCCAGCTCTCACAGTCATACATTGCTACTGGAAAAACCATAGCTTTGATTATACGGACCTTTGTCGGCAAGGTGATGTCTCTGCTTCTTACTATGCTGTCTAGGTTTGCCATAGCTTTCCTCCCAAAGAGCAAGCGTCTTTTAATTTCATGGCTACAGTCACCATCTGCGGTGATCTTGGAGCCCAAGAAAATAAAATCTGTCACTGCTTCCATTTCTTCCCCTTCTATGTGCCAGGAAGTGATGGGGCCAGATGCCATGATCTTAGTTTTTCTAATGTTGCGTTTCAAACTAGCTTTTGCACTCTCCTCTTTCACCCTGAACAAGAGGCCCTTTAGATCCTCTTCGCTTTCTGCCATTAGGGTGGTATCGTCTGCATATCGGAGGTTGTTGATAATTCTCCTGGCAATCTTAATTCCGACCTGTGATTCATCCAACCCGGTGTTTCTCATGATGTACTCTGGATATTAGTTAAATAAGCAGGGGGTGTGAAAGACCTCTGCCCGAGGCCCTGCAGAGCCACTGCTGCTCAGAGTAGAGAACAGTGGGATGGATGGACAAATAAGCTGACCTGGTATAAGTCAGCTTCCTATATTCCTATTCTTGTTTGAGTCTTTCTAATGAAGTATGCAAATGTGTGTCCTCTTGTACACATGTCTAACCATGCATGTGCGTGCCTGAATGATATGTTAAGAATCTTTAACCTAGAGCCATAGTGCGCAGCAGCAGGATCCTGGTTAACCCTAGATGGGGAGCAAGTGGTAAAAGTAAGACTGGGCTCCCTTTCCAGAGTGAGGAATTACTAATGAGGTAGGAGACTGAGATTAGAATAATTAAGTATAAATTTTATTACAAACAAAGAGCATAGATACATGTGCACAATCCTGATGAGACCAGAAGCGAAAGGGTCAGTTCTATAGAGGAGACATTTGTCAGAAACATAGAGGAAAGATGTACTGTGTGTGCGCATGATGGGGGACGTTAGCCAAATAGAGATGGGGCAGGGATCTAAAAACTCTGCACCCATGGGTACATGAGTAACTTGCTTAAGGAATGGAGGAAAGATAGAAAGGAATTAGGGAAAGAAAATAGACATCTGAGCACAATACTACCTTTTCCACAGAGAGGGTAGTGGAAGTTGGTTTTCAAGGGTCTGCTGTGAGTGGGAGACAGTTTCCTTACACTGGAATACTGGGGAGATGCTGGTGCTTCCTTATGAATTGCAATGGCCTGCTTCACCCTGGGTCTTAGATAATGATCCACTGGCTGTTGTCTCCAAACACCTAGGAAAAGCGCTAACTGGAAAAAGGGAATCTTGGCTAGGCTGAGCCTGGGGTTCCTTCAAGCCTTGCAAAAATTAGGGATGTACGAAAGTGACTTACCTTTCGCAGGACATGTTGATGGTGAAATCCTGGCCAGGGGGGGAGGCTCTCCATTCTTCCCCCCGGAATCCTTGAACGGCCGGCTGTGCTCCACGGCAGCTCCGCGGAGCAGCCGGCCAGGCCCGGCCCGGCCAGGCCAGAGCCGTCCGCAGCCGGATTTCTGGCCGCGGAGGGCTCTGGGTTTAAAAAAAAAAAAAAAGTGTATGAAAATGGCGGCGGCTACGGCCGCCACCATTTGCGTTCCTTCCTTTTGGCTGTCTTAATCTACGTAAATATTTACGTAGACTATGACAGCGAAAATAAAGGGGAACGCAAATAGCGTAGCGGGCGCTATTTGCGTCCCTTTTTCTTTCCCCGTTTTAGCCTACGTAAATCTTTACGTAGGCTAAAACGGTGAATCAAAAGGGGACGCAAATAGCGCCCGCTACGCTATTTGCATTCCCCTTTATTTTTGCTGTCATAGTCTACGTAAATATTTACGTAGATTAAGATGGTAAAAAGAAGGAATGCAAATGGCGGCGGCAATGGCCGCCGCCATTTGCGTACGCAGTTTGTTTGTTTTTTACCCACCCAGCCGTGATAGGCTACGTAAAGATTTACGTAGCCTATCAAGTCTTTTTTATTTTTTTACACAAGGCAAGCCTGGAAATGGCGGCGGCGGCAGCCAGTCGGAAGACTGGCCGCCGCCACTGCCGAAGCCGCCACCGGAGCCGCTGCCGCCCGGAAGATCCGCCCCAGGTGAGCCTCGTCCCAGGGGGGATTCGCGGGGGGCGGGGGGGTGGCAGGCCATTCCGCCATGGTTTTCAGCCTCACCGAGATCCATGGAGGAATTCTCTGACAACCCTAGCAAAAATTGAGGAAAGGCGATAGCAACAGCCAAAGGCTGCGATGGGAAGGAGTGTACAGGTAAACCACTCCCTCTGAACCTTAACTAAAACTGATGGTGAGCATAAGAACAATGCAGTTGAGGGGGGAGAATAAGGGAATTGGGAAGAAGGAAGGGGTTAGAGAAGGACGGGATCTTAGCAACTCCAGGGGTGAACTAACCTGAAAAGATCTCTGAGCTAGATCTGGTTAAGTGAAGGATGGGTCTACCTAGAGCAAAAGGCAATCTAAGTTCCTAAACTGTCTTGCCATGAGTGCCTTGCACAAAAAGTAAGGCGTGAAAAAGGAGTTATATGTGCATACCCTGGGTGGAGGTCCTTAACTTTTACTAATGGTAATGACTCATTCTATCTGGGTATGACATTTCTGATCATACTATCTGGGTATGACCCTTCTTCATCTGACAGAGATGAGTAAATTAGAAGGTACATTTTAAGTTTGGGAATAGTGTTCATTACCATAGCAGAGATTTGTGCATGTTGCTATAGAAACCTTCCTATAACAATATTTGACTACACTAATGAAGCCGAATGACTATTTTTTTTTCATTCATGCATCATCATCTTGATGATGTGAGACTAGGGAAACAGGGACTTCCCTATCCATTATTTAATTATTGAATTTGATTCACAGATAACTTATTTTAACATACAATAATATTTTCTTTAATATATTTTCTTTTATGGTATTCTACTGATTTAGATAAATGATTTCTATTGGTTATTAAATGTATAAAATAGTTAAATATTACTCTTTGTTGCAGGGCCAGCTGTCCCATGAAGCACGGTGAAGCCCCCACCTCAGAAAGCAGAGCAGGAGGAGTGGAGAATTGTGCGCTGCCCCTTCCCCGCCAGGAGGACTTGCTACCGCTGTACTCCCTCCTTTTGCTGCTGCTATCGCCACTGCCATCTTTCAAATGTTAACTAGGAGCTCTTTGGGGAAAACCTTCAGTTTTGAAATTTAAAAAAAGCTAACATAAAAATAAAAATAGGTCTCTTCAACTTCGGGCCTGCTGGGTCATTTGTGCTCTCAAGGGCCATTCTGATCTGTTCTTGCAATGGTGTGGCGAGGATGATCTGGCCCTTTCAGCACTTGACCAGCAAAGTTCAAGCCATCCCACCCACCGCCCACCCCCACTCAAATTTGGAAACTGGTCATCACTGCCTTACAAAACTCATTCTGACTATTAATGGGGAAAAAATCTATCATATTATCCTTTGGGTTCAGTAAGTATTTTAAGAATTAACATGCTTGTTAAAATCAATGAGTGACCCTTCTAGTTAAGCACTGGCCTAGCAGACACCATAAAGAAGTTCAGAAGCAGGTGAGTCATGTTTGTCCCAGATATTCTGAACATGGAGGTTTGCAGCCAGATACCATGGTTAGTAGCCCCCAATAGGATGATCTAATATAGACGTGTAGGCTCAAGATTTTGGGGGCCCTTGGGCAAGTTGCCCCCAGTGGGATCTCTTTCCCTGTGTGTGTCTATCTCCTCCTTGCCAGTATTGCCACTTTGCGATGTGACTTGAGAGGAGGGCTTCTGTTGGAAGATGAAGGGTCTAGAGCCCCTCTGGAGTATGTGGAATGAATGAAAGGCCTGACTAGATACAATGTTAATTGTGAGCAGCAACCCCAGGGGGCCCTGAAGAGGGTTCTGTTGTGTTGGGTGCTGTTTATAATGCTTTTGTTATGTTTTTTAAATTGTGTTTTCAATCCATTTGTTTTTATGATTGTTTTAGAGAGCAATCCTATGGCCCCTAGACAGACTCGAAGAGGCTATACGATAGTTCAGATCTCTGGATCTGAGGTTGGAGACAGTGCTCTGACCTCAGACCCAGGCGTCCGAGTTCCCTGCCCCCACCCCTCACAGCTGGTGCAGAGAGAACTGCACCGGCTGCCTCTCCAAAGTTGCAAAGGCGACCTCAGAGAGGAGGGAAAGGAGGTGGTTTTGTGGATGGAGAGGGGAAGGGAAAGTGGGGATATGAGTTATCCCCAGCCCTCCCCAGCCTCCTTCCCTTCCCCTCCACAGAGCCCTAGCTAGATGGGCAAAAACGCAGAGTGGGAGAAGCACAGAGGCAGAGATCTGCATAGGATGCCCATCAAGGTCCGAGTTCAGAGGCTGACGGGCATCCAGATAGGATTGCGCCCTTAATGAAGTTGATTTTAATCTTGATTTTATTATTATGTTCCTTGAGTGCCATTTTTTTTGGTGGAAAAGCGGAGTATAAATCAAATTAATCAATTAATAAGCAGTGTTGGGATTACAGGCGGTGGGGAAGGAGAGTGCAGCCCTTTCCCCATGATCATCATCCTCTGTGAAAACCACCCCCTTGGAGTTGCTGTTTGAATCTGGAGGAAACCTTCATTGGTGCCTGCATTCCCTCTCAATGCAAATAGTAGCTGGGGGAGGGGGAAGGGATTTCCACTGGGATTACAGTAGGAGAGGAAAGGGTTAATCCTTCCTTTCATCTCTCCTGTGGTCCCAATGCTCTCCTGGGCTGCTACTTACATGGTGGTGGTAGTTGTTTTAAACAGCCAGATTAATTACATCCACACAATTTAACAACTTGACATCTAGTTGGTCTCTTTTTATGCAGTTATTTGGATGCTGGCCAATGTTCCCAGCATAAATGTTCTCTTGTAGAACACAAAAATATATATGAATAGAACTATGGTTCAATTGTAATAGTAAAATTGTATATAAACCTCGTGGATTACAATTGGTCTTCTGTATAGCAATGCTTTGTATAGACTGGATTAGGGAAAGGGTTAAGTATCTCTCTCTCACACACACATGCACACTCAGTCACAGGAAGGAAACTGAGCTCAGATTTCCTGTAACAATAAAAGGTTTAGCTATATTTGGTACAATACAAATCAGGTATCAGTCTTAAGGCAAGAAAGCAAAGAAGAAGTGTGATGCACACATTTTAAAGTCAGGCAATGTAGGTGGGGAGATTTTAGAAGCTACTCACAACTTGTTCAGAAATGTCTGTATAAACCGATCTCTGTTTGTTGATCACTGAGGTTAGTAAAGTACAGGGGATTTTATGTCATTCAGTGTAATGCATTTCTTCCCCCAAATCTCCATATGATGCCATTAGCAAAACGTGGGTTTGAAAGAAAGAAAGAGAGAGAGAGAGAGAGAAATGGCCACCTCATAAATTGGTATCTTTATATTGTTGACTGTGACTTCTATTTAAAGAATTCCCCTCTTAAAAAAAATCTATCTAATGACTATCAACATGAAAATATGAGAAAAACGTTTTAAGTTCTCATTCACAATCTGTACTTTTACTGAATGTTTAAATGGTCTGCATAAATATAAGCAAACAGAAAGAGGATCATATGAACAGTGAACAGGAATCACCCTAAGGAAAAACCAGTATTGGGCATGACAAAAAGCATGGAATCATGTTAATATATTGTGGTTAAATGCCAGTTAAGTGGAGAATGTGTATACGCGCACCAGAGACTGAGCAGCTTTATATGAAGGTGTAAGTATGTGGCCAGACTAGACTTCTCCCCTGGCTTACATTGGCTTGGTTTGGAAAATAAGTTGAGCTATTTCTCTTTCTCCTCGTTCTTCCAGTAGCTCTACTGATTTCCCACTGTTTATCTTTCTAAATGGGTGTTGTCCTGGTGTGGCTTTTTTTTAGGAAGACATGTCCAATGTATTGAAGTTAATTTCACATGACCTGTGGATACACTTGAGAAATAAATGGATGAAGCGAATGCCCCAACGATCTCTTGGAACTTTTGCTAAAAGTATTGGTTGGAGCTGGCTCTAGGCCAGGAAATCCTGATTCAGATGCATGTTCCATTTCCCAATGAAAGTCCCTTCAAAGCCCCAAAGTCCTGTAAAGACTGAAAACAAAATTGTAGTAGAAGATAGAAGGCCCAGATTAAAAGAACCACAGATGCATACTAATACATTATCGCTAGGAGCATCCAGCTGGGCTGGATGTGCCCGATCTTGTCTGATCTCAGAAGCTAAGCAGGGTCATCCCTGGTTAGTCCTTGAATGGGAATCAGGCTTCCTGCATTGAGCAGGGGGTTGGACTTGATGGTCTTATAGGCCCCTTCCAACCCTATGATTCTATGACTATGACTAACTCCCAGCCCCAGGGTTTCTGTGGGGAGTGACAATGGCCACAACTATGGCATAGTTCTGTGGTTCATTTTATCATAGGCAGTGCTGGCCCAAGGTATTTTGCTGCCTCAAGTAAAGGATAAAGTAGCACTGCCTGCCCCATCCCCCTTCATTCCATTCACAGAAGCCAAATGGACTGGCAGTTGGATTTTACTTCAACTCTGGCAACAGCACCATATCTTTCACTGAAAGTGAGGGTGGCAGTCTAGTTGCAGGACAAGCTGTGTGGCACACACACAGCTCTGTCCTCCAACAGAGGGGAATGGCTCAGGAGGAATGGCTGTGGGGCTTTCGTCCCTCAGCATTTGCTGCCTGAGGCAGTTGTCTCACTCTGCTGAATGGTAGGGCCACCCCTGATCATAGGGTTTCCAGTTGGCCATGGCTCATCATCTTCATCTTCTTCCTCTACACCCAACTGCAGAAGGTCAACTGATAGACCTTTACCCATGGCTTTATCTCCATGCCAGGAAAAGTGGCACCTGTTAAATTTCTAAGGCTTGGGCTACTCTAAAAGGCACATGAGCAGTACCAGTAAAAAGCTGGCAACTCTGTTTCATCGGCTGTTATAGGTGTGCCTCATTGTCATGAGCAGTAGTGTAGTGGTAAATTGTGAAGTGCAGGCACTCATTATGATAGTCCCCATAGCCACACCTCGAAGGAGAGTCCAAAAGTGCAGGCAGCCGTGTTGATCCATATCAACAAACCAGTTCTAGCAGTTTTCATCTCCACCAGGAGCAGGTCTTTCGTAAAGCTAATGAATGGGTCTTAAAATATGTTGCATTACAACAGGGATAGCCCCACAGCTATATATTGTTGCTGGGAAAATCCCCCCCCCCCCGGCTACTGTGAGGATTGCAACTAAATCCAGAAAGATTAGTGAACCCTGAGAGAGGGGGGTGGAGGGCAGGGCTGCAGATGATGCCATTATCCTTGCTAATCAAGTAGTCCCAGTGCTTCAACCTTGCAAGCCCCATAAATCGTCTTAGTTGCCCTGTGCACAAACCCATTTCTCATCTTATCCCACTTTCCATGCTACCTTTTGTGTGTCCCCCTTCCCATTTTCTTTAATGCTCTCCCTCCTTCTCCCTCTCCCTCCCTTGTTCTCCTTACACCAATGGTGGGCAACTGGTAGCACTCCAAATGTTTTGGCCTACAATTCTCATCGGCTCTAGCCAGCATAGAAATGGTGGGGGATCATGGGAGTTGTAGGCCAAAGCATCTGGAGGGCCACAATTAGCCCAGCCCTGCCTTACATAGTAGACGATGGTCCATTCACTTCCTTACCAAAGAACATTAGGCCATGGAATACTAGAAAGCATTAACATATTTCTTAGAATTCTTGATTCTTCCTCTTCTTCCTAGAAGCTGGTGTTAAGATCATATATCATATGATTAATTTAAAGCCAGTTAAGCATATGTATATTCAGTTAGTCTTAAGCTTACATGATTTCTTCCTGTTGCATCCTTTATTTTCTTGGTGCTGGGCACATTAATTTTAAGAATTCTAGAAGAGTTCTATCAGAGTTTACATCTGCATTGCATTGCACTGGAGTGTATAATGCCTAATTGTTCTGTGCCACTATTTAATGTGAAGAAATAACATCTGATTTTAGATACCCTTAGCACTCTGGGCAGCTTCACACGTGTGCAGCAAAGCCACATTTTCCTAAAGGATACACTTGATAGAGCATTATGGCCAGTCATAGCTGAATATACTACTACTACTGATGATGATGATGATGATAAAACACATCTGCACACGTGTTTGATGTATTCACACATTGCTTTTTTTAGCTACCTTCTTGGGCAGGAGTGGGCAACTTGTGGCCCTCCAGATGTTTCGCCTATAGTTTCCATGAGTTCTAGCCAACATAGCCAATGGTGAGGTATGGATGCTATCTGCCAAAACATCTGGAGGGCCACAAGTTGCCCACCCCTCTTCTATGGTAAGGAGTTCTTCATTCTCAGATACTAATATTGACACTTGTAAAGGAAAAAGAGTACCCTGTTCACATAAAAGATTTTCAACTCCCTCTAAAGTCCAAATGCTCTGAATGCCAACTGGAGTATGGACAGGAACTGGATTCAATATCAGTTTCATTAAAATGAATACAGGTGGCACATGGGATTCAAGCGGTACATAGTTTTCCAGCAAGGACATTTTACTTATCTGAGGGGTTCTAGAGCTCCTTAAATAAAGCCTCCTTCAGCCCCCATCAGGTGAGTGGGAGAGCAGGGCCTTGCCAGCCATGCCTGTCTCCTCTGCCATGTCCTTGCCTCCCACCATCCACGTAGTGGGGAAATGTCTGTAATGGGGGAGCTTGCCAAATGTGCTTTGGCTCTCCCTCTGATCTGGAACCCTGTGTGACCTTCTGTGGTACTTTTTTGCCAGCATGGGGCTGGGTGGCGAGGAGGAGGAGGAGGAAATGCTGCTGCCAGTTGTTTTTTTAAGGGAGGGAGGGAAGGATGGCTGTTGGCAGCGGCAGCAGGCCTGGCTGGTGGGAGGGGCTGGCCTCCTGGGAAAACAACATGCCCAGGGCCCACTCAAAGCTAGCTGAACCCCTGAGATCAACACAGAAAAACTGAGAATGAGCAGCATTATGTTAAAACATGAAATTTTGTACTGTCTAATTCAGTAGAATTTGAAGAGTTCATCTTTTTGCTTTGTTTCAGGGTTTTATTATAATTTGTGTAACACTGTTAGCATTTGGTTATATAAAATATATGTATTACATGTATTATCAGTGGTGTTGCGGCGGGGTTCTCCCATTCCTGGCCATAATTAGAAGATGGTGGTTATTCTGGACTTGTACTATTTATAACAGCCTCCCCCAACCTGGTGCCCTTCAGATGTTTTGGACTACAACTCCCAGCATTCCTGACCACTGGCCATGCTGGCTGTGGCTGATGGGAGTTGGTCCAAAACATCTGGAGTATACTAGGCTGGGGAAGGCTGATCTAAGGAGCCCAGTGGGCCAGCCGTCATTAGCAATTTTTGTTAAATATCATTATACATCCTACATCTGCTGTTTGCCATTGCATTGCTAATTCCCATTTAGCTACTGGCCAAGTCACATTCAGCATACTGTGGGCTTGCTGTTACCTCGCACGGAGATGTCAATCGGGCTTGCTGTGTACACAGTGTTCCCAACATTGTATATATGAAATCCAGGCTCAAAGCTTTCTCTTGAGGATCATTTAGCTCAAGGATTCTAAGTATAGGTCTTCTTCCAACTTCTAAACTATGGAGTTGTCTGATGATTGTGATGGAATGTAGGGTAGCCACTTAAGTATTGCTAAAAAAAGTGGGATTCCATCATCCAAAAAAAAAAAAATGAAAGAGGACAATAATTTGTATAACACTTGCTTATGCAAGTGTTATACACACTGCACACTGGAGAGCCAGTGTGGTGTAGCGGCGAAAGTATTGGACTGGAAGCCAGGAGATCCAGGTTCTAAACTCCACTCGGCCATGGAAGCTCACTGGGTCACGTTGGGCCAGTCACAGGCTCTCATCCCAACCTGCCTCACAGGGTTGTTGTTGTGAGGATAAAAATGGAGAGGAGGAGGGTAATGTAAGCTGCTTTGGGTTCCTTGCAAGAGGAAAAAAGCGGGATAGAAATGCAATAAATAAATAAATAAATAAGCAAATGTATATGTATAGGTTTAAATTTAGAAATAACTGTAATTTAAGTAGAAATATGATACATCTCACCTTAGTGGAAAAGACTGACCAGGTGACCTGTGTGCCTGCTCAGTCTGCTGTCCAGGTACTAATGGCTGATGGGCCACTTCAGGGCCTCTGTTCTCCATTCTTATGGTTGTTTGACTTTAAACCAGACTTAGACTGGACACCCCATCAAATAGAGGACAACTTCAAAGAGAGGACTGTCTTCTGCCAGCTCTCCAAAATAGAGCTGTGTAAAATAGGACACCATGGATGTCAGAGGAATCTAGGGGGTGGAGCTCGACAAGCTTTTGTTAGCTTAGTCCCTCTTCGGTTCATTTCCTGCTAACTGGCCTGACTTGATCTACACCAAGCTGGGCCAGTTAGCAAATTTTCCGTGTTTTTTAAATTTGCACAAATTATAGACACAATTTGCACATATGTGTGTAATTTGTGCAAATTGAGCAAAACAGGGCCACAGTTTGCACAAATCACAGAAATTTGCCCAAATTTCAGCTGTAATTTGTGCAAATCTCTATTTACACAAATTGCAACCTGACAACTTCCCCCCAAAATGGAAGAAGCCCTCCCTCTCAACCCGGAGTTCTGGGAAACCCATGGCTCAGCTTGCACATGCAAGCTGAGTTGGGCAGGCAGTGGCAGTCCATCCAGCCCCCAAAGGGCTGGATTTCCAAGCGACAGACATCCCTTAGGAGACCCTGGCAAAAGGGTGGCTATTTGCAGGCTGTTTTTGAGCTATCAGGAGATTCCAATCCCTGTTTGACTGGACCCCTTGATGTATCTTCAGGTGTCAGTTACTACTGACCTAAATGCTAGGCCATGGGTTGCTTCAGATGTTGTGGGGTCTCCTTGGCAGCCTGCTTCTGCACAGTTGGTGTGAGGACGTATGGACAGGACAGAGTGACACCATCATGGTGCTGCAGCCATTTCCCTTTGCTTGATTAGTGCCTTCTGCACATGGCTAACGGGAATGCAGCATCGTTATGCAGCACCATGACTGGGTGAGGGCAGAGTTACTAGAGATGTGGAGGAACTGGCTTCTGGTATTGCACTGTGGGCTTTTGTTTCTACAGCTATTGCTTTGCTGCTGACATTGCTACTGAGAGTGCACAGGACTAGGACTTCTGGTAGGAGCCATGTCGCCCTGGCAAGCGTCCTGCAGAGGCTCCGCAGGTTGCCTCCTCAAACAGCTTTTAAAAGGATGAAAAACCTTTTCATCTTCCCCTGGAATTAAAAGGGGAAGCTAGAGTACCATCTGGATAAGATCTTGGAAGAACAACTCCTTTTGCGGAGCAGCAGAAGAGCTGGACTCTAAGGTCAGTTTTCCGGAGCGTCATCTACTCAAAGCTGTTTTGAAACTCCTATGTAATTAGGAGAATTCAGGACTGATGAGCTCCAAAAGTATTTATGATTTAAAAATACCAACAATATCCAAGGACCTGCAAAATCTGTTGAAGTGACTGTTTGTTTGTAATTATACTTACTTGCTTTCTTTACAGAAGAGGAGGATGGCAGCATCAAGGGGAAGGAAAAAAGCCATGGGACCACCGCCAACTCCCCCAAGCTCTCCCTTGGCAAAGATGTAGAGATGCTGGAGATGTAGAGGAGTTGCTGGCTGTGATAAAAAAAAAAAGTTGGTTTTTTCAATTAGCAGAACAGGCTAAGAAGCTGGATACAATCCAAGATTCTATTACTAACCTTCAAGGGGCTATGGATTTAATTAATAGCTCTTTGCAAAAGATGGAATTGAAGGTTAATGCTCTCCAAGACCAGATGTCTGCACAAGAGACGGCTATACATGCCTCCCATAATATCCTGTCTGTGAGAATTTCCCAGCTGGAGGCATATAGTCGTAGAGCAAATCTGCATATCCTTGGTATCAAAGATCTGCCTGCTGATATAAGTCTGTCTAAATTCTTGGATATATTTCTGCATGAGCTACTTGCTCTGCCATCTGATTATTTATTTGATATTGAGCATGCATACAGTGTTCCAGGGCCAGTTCGTGGCATCAAAGGGACTGATTTACCAAGGTGAGAAATCTGGCAAGACAAATGAATCCGCAATATCTTATCAAATATCGTGCTATATTTTGCATTCTTTTTGAAAGCCAGATGAAGAAGTTTTTAAAACATGAAATGGTGGAGGCTTGGCTAGCTGGAGTTCAAAGTAAGGCACGGGAGACATCTTCCCCAGCCTCATGAGCTGGGAACTTTTCAATTATTATGGTTCTTCAGATTTGTTTGGGTTATAAGGTCCGGGCAGTATGCCAGTCCAGATGACTGTTTACACATATCCACCTTTCTCTCTCTCTTTTTCTTACTTCCTCTTTTTTTACATTAGACATGACATACTGTATAATAAAAATCCTGTTTGTGTGTGTATAGATATGTATACATTCATATATAGATTTAGAAATGACACTATCTAAAATATAGACAGCATAAAATTTATTAGTGATTTGTTATTATTATTTATCCTTTTTAATTTCCTTCCTTTTTATTATTATTACTATCATTATTATGAGACTCTGATTAGTAATATTTTTGGCTGGTTAAATTGTTAAGCTTTACTATTATATGTTAACTGGAGGGCAATATATGGTTATTGGAAATGAATTGTAGGATTGCTCCCTTGCTATAAGACTGATGATATAATATTGAAATGTAAGGTTGATTATCTGTGCTGTACTGAATTGTAATATTGGCAATGTTATAGGTATAACTTTTAAGTAGAATGATATTTGAAGTTTGTGTGTAATGGAGTTTAAATTTAATCTCTTTAAGTAACTTTTTTATATTTTTTCTTTTTCTTTTGTGCTTTCTTCTTCCTTTTCCTTCTTCTGTTTTTTTTTTCCTTTTTTGTTATTGCTGTGTATTGTTGAATACTGTATTGTTGGAAACTGTAGATAATGACTAGGTTGTTGGTACTGTCTATTTCATTTATTAAGATAAAAAATAGAATAATTTTTTTTTTTAAGGGAGTACACAGGACTACAAGGGTGTGCAGGTGTTTCCCCACCATCCAGTGGGGCTGTCTCCACTGGCCATGGACGTGCACATTCAGTATTAATGGGAAAGGGCATTATGTGTATATTCAGTCATATTGGAGCAAGGCTAACTGTTTTGGTAGTTGGCCTCTGCACACTTCCACACTGAAGTTGAAAGGAAACACACCCAGATGGGAGTGAAGTCAGGACTTCCAGCTGTAATTCAAGGGGTTTGACAAAAGTGGGGCACTAACCATTCAGGAAGGAAAGCCAGTGGCATACACGCACCCCCATCATTGGTGGCTCATAAGTAATGGAACAAACCAACATCATTTCAGACTTAAGGATCACCTTTAATACCTGGATGAAAATCCTTTGCAGTCAATGACTGCCTGAAGTCTGGAACCCATGGACATGACCAAATGCTGAGTTTCCTCCCTCGAGATTCCTTGCCAGGCCTTTACTACAGCTGCCTTCAGCTGCTGCTTGTTTGTGGGTCTTTCTCCCTTCAGTCTTGTCTTCAGTAAGTGAAAAGCATGCTCTGTTGGGTTGAGATCAGGTGACTGACTTGGCCATTGAAGAACATCCCACTTCTTTGCCTTGAGAAACTCTTGGGTAGCTTTTGCTGTATGTTTTGGGTCATTATCCATCTGCAATATGAAGCAGCGTCCTATCAGTTCGGCAGCATTCGGCTGCATCTGAGCAGAAAGTATAGCCCTATACACTTCAGAATTCATCCTGCTGCTTTTATCAGCAGTCAGGTCATCAATAAACACCAGGGACCCAGTTCCATTGGCAGCCATACATGCCTATGCCATAACACTGCCTCCACCATGTTTGACAGATGATGTGGTATGCTTTGGATCATGAGCTGTTCCTTTCCTTCTCCATACTTTTCTCTTCCCATCATTCTGGTACAAGTAAATCTTGGTTTCATCAGTCAAAAGAATCTTATTCCAGACCTGGGCAGGCTTTTGTAGGTGTTTGCTGGCAAAGGCTAATCTGGCCTTTCTGTTCTTGAGCGTTACCAGTGGTTTGCACCTTGTTGTGAAGCCTCTGTCTTTACATTCATAAAGCCGTCTCTTGACTGTAGATGTTGACAATGACATGCCTACCTCCTCAAGAGTGTTCTTGACCTGGCTAGATGTTGTGAAAGGGTTCCTCTTCACCATGAGCAGAATTCTGCAGTCATCCACTTTAGTTGTTTTCCATGGTCTGCCAGGCCTTTTGCTGTTGCTGAGCTTGCCAGTTAATTCCTTCTTTTTCAGGATATTCCAAATTGTTATGTTGACCCACTGTTTTTGCTATCTCTCTGATGGGTTTATTTTGTTTCCTCAGCCTAATGATGGCCTCCTTCACTCGCATGGACACCTCTTTGGACATCATGCTGGGAGTTCAGCTACCAAATGCAAATGTAACACTCAGAACCACCTCCAGGCCTTTTATCTGCTTGATTGGTCATGGAGTACCCAGGAAACAGGCCACACCCGGCCATGCAGCTGCTTGTCAGCCATTTGTTCCATTACTTATGAGCCACCAACGATGGGTGTGTGTGTATGCCACTGGCTGTCCTTCCTGAATGGTTAGCGCCCCACTTTTGTCAAACTCCTTGAATTACAGCTGAAAGTCCTGACTTCGCTCCCATCTGGGTGTGTTTCCTTTCACCTTCAATGTGGTGGTGTACAGAGGCCAACTGCCAAAACAGTTATCCTTGTTCCAATATTTCTGGCCCTGACTGTAGCTGTACTTCCAGAGGGCTCTTCTGATTGGGCCAGGGTTATTGACTGTTGAAGAACCCTATATGCATGTAGGGATCTTTCACATTAATCCTGTGTGCCAGTGGTGTTAAACCACTTTCAGCTCAAGGACTGAATTCAATTTTGGAGAAGGTCTCAGGGGCTGCATTCCAGTGGTGGGCAGGGCTGAAGGCAAAAGTGGGTAGGGCCAAAATACCAAACATACCAGCATATTTTAGCTTACAGCTCTTACTGCCAGTAAATAAGCCTCAGGAGAGGCATTTCAACCTTTGACAATGGTGGGAACTATGGGCAAAAGCCAGAAAGCCTCCAAATGATCAGCAGTTGGGAATGGGGTAAGGGGGTGGGGCCATCTGGGGAACTCTTGAGGGCCAAATCTGGCCCACGGGCCTGAGGATCAATACCCCTGCTGTACGTAGAGGAGTTCATGTACACATCAGGATTATTGGGTGTGGTCCTGCTTCTCCCTCTCATGTTCATAGGATAGGGGTCATCATAGGAACACCCCTAATGACATGGATGCACTGACTGGCTCTGGCTTAGCAGGACCATAGAACTGGCATGCTTAAACACTTGCTTAACTGCATCCCCCCCCCCACCCGAACTAGTGGTTTTTCAATGTAGTTAAGTTTAATTGGATTATGCTCTTGGAATATAACAAACTGAGTTTCCTATTAGTGAATGCTCTTTTTTTTACACATATGAGTTTAGCTGGGAAAGTACCCGTTGCCTTTCTGGATTCTAGAACAAGTAATATAGCTATTGTAAAACATGAATCATATTTTCACTTCTGTTGAACTTTAACAGTACTGCAGGAGCACAGGCAAAATGAAAGTGAAACCACTGGATTGGTCATGCCGATCCTTACACAGCTTAGCTGTTACCGAGAAACCAGCTCTCCATCAAATTTGCCCCTGCATATATTTGCACATCTGAGTCTCAGGAGTGAATGAAAAACTCCATATGATACCAAATGATACCAAATGTCATTACTGTAGTCTAAACGAGTAGTCTTATTTAGACTACTGTAATGCACTCTACGTGGGGTTACCCTTGAAGATGGTTCAGAAGCTGCAGCTGGTACAGAACGCAGCGGCTCGCCTGTTTAAAGGCAGCCGCCGGCGAGATCACATCACTCCAGTGCTGAAGGAGTTCCACTGGTTACCAGTTGTTTTCCAGGCCAAATTCAAGGTGTTGGTTTTGACCTTTAAAACCCTATACAGTTCCGGTGCAGCCTATCTTAAGGAGCGCCTCCAGCAACACCAGACAGGCCGCTTAACAAGATCAGCCTTGGATGGCCTTCTCTCTGTCCCATCAGCTAGGACAGCTAGACTGGTGGGACGAGGGAGAGGGCCTTCTCTGTGGTGGCCCCCACTCTGTGGAACTCCCTCCCTAGTGAACTCCGCCATGCCCCCTCTTAAATGAGCTTCCGCCACACATTAAAAACGCGGTTGTTCAGGCAGGCATTTGGAGGGGGTTAGGGTATTTTTTTTAGAAATATGGTGTTTTTAATGTAGAATTTTATGTTTTAAACTGTTTCTATTATTGTACATCAACCAGAGTGGCTGGGTGACCAGCCAGATGGGCGAATAAATAAATAAATAAATAAATAAATAAAATATTGCATGAAGCCTAGCAGACCAAATTCCAGAATTTAGCTGTTGACATGTAAACTATCAGACTATCTTTCCCTTTCAAGGGTTTCTTTATGTTAAAAAAAGAAAAACCAAAAAGTTGACTGACAATCTAATAAAACGTCTATTTCAAAAGTACAGTAACAAATAGCTCCTTGTATTGTCTATAAATAGGCAGTCTGGCTTCAGCAAGGTAATAAAAGTTGAATAACCTCCTACCTTTTAGCTAAATGTGTCCTCTGTATTCTCTATATAGGGAAAAAACCAAGAAGCATTCAAAAGAGTAAAAGCACAAAGTCCTCTTTACAGTATTCATTGATGTTCATGTAGTGGTGGGAGTTGTTGCAAGTCACGACAGATTTGAAAGCACTATATGAAACCAAATTCTAGAAATGTAGCATAAAATATTGGGACAAATATCTAACCAGATTAAATTTATCTCTAAAAATATCCTCCCCACCCTGCTCCATCAGCACCAGCACATTTTAGAAGAAACCTGTAGCTATGAAAGCATTGGTGTGATTTCTGAAGCCAGTCTGTAAACATGGGCTTTGATCCAGAGCTGGTTATATTTAGAGTATACCCATTGAAATCAGTGGGACTTACATTAGTCATGACTAAACTTCTATTGATTTGAATGGATCTACTCTGGATGACTAAAGGAGCAATCCTATGGCTGCTAGACAGCTGCTAGACGGCCATAGGATACCTTGTTTTTCGGTAACCGACCTCAGAGTCCGCACTCCAAGGTCGGTTCCCAGAGAACTGACCTCCCCCCACTTCTGCGCTGCCTCAGAGCGTGCAGCAGCCGAAAAGGGGTGTGTCAGGGGGCATTCCAGGGTGGGGAGGGCGGAAATGCCTGTACGACACATCCAATGTGCCGTACAGCAGCCTCCTTCCCCGCTCAGCCCTCCCGCGGCTAGACAGCCGCAATTGGCTGTCTAGCTGAAAATGCAGGGCAGGAGGAGCGCGGAGGGAATGATCTCCTGCCCTACATTGGATAGGCTGCCGCCTCCAAGTTCAGAGGCGGCCGCCTATCTGATAGGATTGCTCCCTAAGCCTGGACCCAAGCCATAGTCCACAAGGCCCATTTACAGACCCCTCCTTTTACCTGTTTTGATTAAACTTCACCACCTAATCCAAGTCTGAGTTTACAAGGTTTGCGTTTGGCATGTCCTGCAGATAGAGTTTTCAGATGTAGGAAACAATCCCTGCTTTGGGCATCTGGGACAACTACTGAAATCTTCAGACTGTCAGTCAGCATGACTCAGGGACACACACTTGATGGCTTCTTCTCTTTCCATCCTTCTTTGGCATCCTTTATTTCTCACCCTGATCCTTCTCTAAGGTTGGGGCCCCTTCAAGGTCTGCCTTCCCCATCACCGGATTCCTCACCCCATCCCTCTCTGCATCTCTACTTCTCTTCCCAACCGCCGCTTGGACTTTTCTGAATAGTCCTTCTCATTTTGTATCTCTTCTTTTGCATTGTACAAAGTTGCCTTCCCATGCCACTTTCCACAGGCCTCTCTCCCCTGTCCATAGGGCAGGACCATTGCTCTGGAGTAGAGCACATGCGGAACAGTCACACCCACTTAGGGTGCAATGCTATGCATTTTTAGACAGAAATAAATCCTACAACTTCCAGCATCCCCCAGCCAGCCAGCTGGATGGATGGACAATAGTCTGACCAGGCCTCAAGCAGCTTCCTTTGATCATTCTCTTCCTTGAGTTTTGCCCCATGCAAGGCTGATTTTGCTAGGACATTTGCTTCTCCCCTTAACATTTCATATGGGCTTTCTTTCCTCCTGTATCTGAGAATCAGACTAACTTTCCTGTTAACCTCCTTTCCTTTCCTGAATCCCCCTGCTTTTTTCATCCCTTCTAGATTTATTTATACCCTGCCTTTCTCTCAAAGAAAGTTGTTCAAGGCGGCTAACAATAAAATCCAAAATGAAACAAAATCTTAATTAAAACACAACATAAAAACCAATACATTAAAAGCACAATGAAAAACACAACAAAGAAGTAGTACCAGCCAATTAAAAAACAAAACAAAAAACACCTTCAGCAGCTTATATGCTAAAACTCTGCCTGAATAAAAACGTCTTTGTCTACTGACAGAAGGACATTTGGTAATCCCTCAGAATTAACCTCAAGTTCAGGGGTTGGATCCAGACTTAGTATATGTAGGGTAGATCTGTTGAAATCAATATGACATGTGTTGGTCATGACTAACTCAAGTCCCACTGATTGATTGATTTTAATGGGACTACTCTAAGTATGTGTCAGTCTGGATCCAGCCCCAGTTGCCACTGCCATTTTCAACTTATTGCTGCATGGTTTTCCTTTCATCCCCATGCTGTATCCTCCCACTCCAGCAGCTCATTTCCTGCCCTTTCCGAAGTTGAATTAGCCATGTTTCTTTCTCCTCAAATCTGGCACCTCAGACAACAGCAGGTCCCACGTGAGTGAGTGTGTGTGTGTGTGTGTGTGTGTGTGAGCGTGAATATTTGGGGACTCTGAAGTGAAGATATTCCCTACCCCAGACATCTGGGAGCCTTCACAGATAAACAGCTTTTGAGCTTATCATTGGCTTGCTTGTGCTTTCGCTCCCTCACGCAATTAGAATCACATGAAGGGGAGGGTGGAGTTGTGCTGAAGCGAGGAGCCTGCTCTGTATGTAGGGTGGCCATGTACATGTTGTGATAAAAGAGGAAATGCATGAACAACCAAGGGGATCAAAGAGGACACAGATTTGCACACAATTTGCATATGCTAACCTACATGTATAAATGCAAATTTAGAAATAATTTTTGCAATGTAAATAGAACTGCCATTTCATAATGGGGAAGACTGTGACCAGGTGACCTGGGTGCCTGCCTCTTCAGTCGGCTGTCCAGGCGCAAACGGTTGATAGGCAACTTCAAGGCCCTTGCTGCTTTCCCTTCTTATGGTTCTTCTTTTTAAGCCAGACTGGACAGCCCTTCAGGCAGAGGACACCTTCAAATAGAGGACAGTCCTGTGTAAAAGAGGACACATGGCCACCTTATCTATACACGTAGGCTCTCTGCGTGATTTAAAGCTTTGGTTGGGCAAGGTTCTAATCCACATGAGGAGAGCATGTAGAATAAGTTCTCACTTAGGCTGTCTTCTACAACATGTGAAAGGATGGTGGGCCCCAGGCATTCCCCCCACCACACACAATTCTAACCAAGAGTTGTAGAGAGAAGATGACACATACTGGTTATGTCTATTCTTTGAGGAAACACACATCTTTATTAAGATATTTTGTGGATTTCCCACAACCTCCTTTAAAACAACAGCTCCATATTATCCTTCTTTTTTCATTTATATTCCACTGTCTTAACTTCAATGTCTGTTAAAAGATGCAAGATGAAACATTAAGATGAGCTGTATACTTATTGAAATCTTTAGATTAAGGGTCCTATAAAATGTCAGAGATGCAATATATAAAGCTTATAGATTAAGATAATCTTCCTTGTCTGTTCCATTTATATCCTTTTTTATTTGTTTTCTATGAAAATCCTTTCTATCAAGTGATTTGAAATATATAGTAGAGGTGTGCATCGTCCCATCCCCCCACACTTCCACTTGGACACTGATTTGGGACTTCAGAAAACTGCCCACTTCTGCTCAACTTTTTGGAGTCAGTTTACTACAACTTGGTACCAAACTCAAGTCAGAATTTGGAAATCCAAGGCTTTGTGCTTCCCACTGACTATCATAGGAAATTAAAACATGGCCATACCTTTTTTCTTTTGGTCATAATTGGATCATAGTTGCAGGCATAATAATCTTATAAGGGGATTATGTCTGCCCAATGTAAGAAAAAATAGGTCCAGGGGATTTTGTGCTACATGTTTTTTTTTTTTTTTTAAAGGGAACTACTGATAACTTTGTTTAAACTGATGAAAATTTGTGGGATAGTTGCCCCTTTTGAGGGGATCAAGCCTTCCAAATTTCAGAGTAGACACAGAGGTTTTTGTGCAAGAGCACCCTTGACATTTTGAGGGTCTCCAAAAGAGGACACGCTTATTCAACTATGTTCTTTCTGAACCATTGTTCTGATCATTACAGATAGCATAGAGGCATCCCTAAGTAAGAAACCTGCAATAGTTCAGGAGGATAGGTACAGCACTTAATGTGGAAAGGGAGTTCTCTGATTTTTCTGGCCAGGGGAGTGATTAGCTTTCTCTTCCCTCTCCAACCGCATGGGATTTTTTAAAAAATCAATTTGTATGAAAATGGCAAACAGCACAGAGGTATCCTCAGGCTAGAAACCTGCAAAGTTTCAGAAGGATAGGTACAGGAGATAGGGAGTTATGATGCTTGAAATCCAGTTTAAGTCTTTTTCATAGTGAACCATTGGAAGAATGGGCATCCCATGGTCCTATCCTTGCCCTCCAGCAAAGATAATGAATGCAGGCCATGGTAAAATGTGCCCTTGGATTGGAAGGTGAACCTGTCAGTTACTCAACTGCACTTCCTCCCTCATTCCCCCTTCCCCTGGAGCGTTTAGAGAAACAAAAACAAAACTTGCTATTTGGAGACATTGAAGCCCTATTCAGACATTTCTAAATTGGGGAGACTAAACATGTGAGGAAAGGGAACACATTAGCCCTACCCCGTCCATCATCAGGGAGGATGACATTTGAGCTTACTGTATCTGTGCAGACTCTCCACAAGAACCTGAGTGCTGGAAAAATGTCCAGTCTTGTGTCTCCCCCTCCCCACTTCCTCTGTCATCTTTTGCATTTTTGTTTGTTGAATTTCATTTTGCCCAGAAAAGTTTTCCTGTGAATTCTAATCCTGCTGTCATCCAGTTGTCTTCCCCTGAGGTTCAAAAACTGATCTGAACCTCACCTTATGGTCCGATGCCATCTCAAGAATAATCTATATGGTCATAAAAAAACACCCTGCTGGATCAGACCAAAGGGTCCATCTAGTTTGCTTCTCACAGTGCCTAAGCAGATGCCCCTGGGAAGCCTACAAACAGGACCTGAAGACAACAGCTGCCCACCGCTATTACCAGCAACTGATGTTGAGTGGCATACTGCTTCTGGACATAGGTGTTCCATAAGAATATAAGAACATAAGAAGAGCCATGCTGGATCAGACCAAGGGTCCATCTAGTCCAGTATTCTGTCCACACAGTGGCCAACCAGCTGCCCATAAAAAACCCAGAAGCAGAACATGAGTGCAACAGCACCCTCCTGCCCATGTTCTCCAGCTCTCCCCAGTTCCATTTGGCTGTCATGGCTAATCAGTGGAGCCATTCTCCATGGGTTTTTCAAATCCCCATTTAAAGCTATCAGAGGTAGTGACCATCACCACATCTTGTGGAAGGGAATTCAGTAAATGAACTATGCTTTGTGTAAAAAGGTGCTGACAATTTTCCATCCACCAATCAATTTTATTGGGTGACCTCAAGCTCTAGCTTTACAAGAGGGGGAGTAATTACAAATAAACACCTCCCCTGAGACCATTCATAATTTTTATAAACCTTTGTAATGTCCCCTCTTAACTGTGTTTTTTGCAAACTTAAAAAGTACTAACAGTCTTTATGAGGTTGCACCCTCTTTTCCCGAGATTACTGGATAATGACTTATCTTTTTCTTGATACATGAGAGGTGTCATTAATCTGATTGATAGTCGTGCTGATTAATCTTAACTAATATCACCATTCCAGTTTTTACAGCTATAAGCAAAGGGCCATAGTCAACCTTCCTCCCTAGATGGGAGCAGCCATATTTTCCAAATGTGGCCTTAAAGAAAAGATGGATTGTTTTCATAACTTGTGAAAACATCTATAATCACAGCCATTTTCCATTTTTCTTTGCACATGTGGAGGTGGAATGGGATAGTGTGTACCAGCCCCACCCCTAATGTCCCCATGTTCATTTGAAGGGCAAAATGAAACCTATGTGCATACAACTGTACATAGATAGGGCTCCCTTTGTATGACTGGGAACTTTGAAAAAACAGGGTTCCTAACTGCATGGAACTGGGGAGAGTTCTACCCAAAGACCATGCAAAAATGGCTCATGCAGCCAAACCAGAGTCTATGCTAACCTTCCCCAACCTGATGTCCTCTGGATGTGTGGGACTACAACTCCCATAATTCCCAGCCAGCATGGGAATTATGGGAGTAGAAAACCAACACATCTGGTGGCACTGAACTGGAGAAGGCTGGTGTATACAAATGTTTATATCTCTGCATTGTGTATGTCAGAAACGTACAAGGTAAATAAGAGCAGAAGTTTTCAGTAAGTTCAGAAGATTTTATCTACCTCTAATGAAACACCTTCCTTGAATAAACAAACACCTTTGATAACAAAGCTAGATTTACAGATCAGTTGATAAAGGCTATATGAAAGTAAAATGTAATGGAGAATTCATTGCAAACACCTTGAACAAAGTGACTGGCATACATTTTTGTTAATTCTTATGAATGTTAATAGTATGCAATCACAGTGACCTTAAATGAAATTGTAAAAAAAATCCACCTTTAAGCAACTCACTGTAAATTTAGCAGGATGCTTAAAGAGGGTTAGGAATAGGAATGGATAAATCTGTTGATTTCGGTTTCTCTCAGTTTCTCATTTTTCCAGTCTTAAGTTCTGTACATCTCAAACTTTGAGAATGGCCTGGTTCACATGTAACGACAACCCAGAGTATGAGTTGAGTGTCTCGGGTGGTTGACACTATCGTGCCCAAGTGCCCTCTCCCTCTGAGCAGAGCCCGGCCAGGTCCTTACACCTGAGCTGAGGGCAATGAAGCAAGAGGGGAGACGGCTAGAACGCAGGTGGAGGAGAACTCGTGCTGAGTCTGACCGAACACAGGTAAGAGCCCCCTATCAAGCCTACTCTGTGGTGGTGAGGGTGGCAAAGAGACAGTTCTTTTCCACCAGCATTGCATCATCTCAATATCATCCAGTGGAGATTTTCCGAGTGGTTCGTGGCCTGTTACATTCTGGGCCAGGGAGAGAGATGGTGGAACCCTCGGTTGCACGCTGTGATGGGTTTGAAAGGCAAACCTTTATTTGAAGATAAAGTCGCTCAGATTCGTCATGAATTGGACACCACAATTAATGCAGTTCCATTGGTAGAGGCGTTCAGAGCACCATCTCACCCAGTTTTATTGGATGAGTTTCAGTTACTGAGGCCTGAGGATGTGGACAAGGTGCTCGGCCAAGTCCGATCGACCACTTCTGTGCCCGACCCTTGCCCTTCATGGCTTATTATATCAACCAAGGAGGGGATGTCCGGCTGGGTCCAGGAGGTTGTAAATTCCTCTTTGAGAGAGGGAGTGGTGCCGGCCTCTTTAAAAGAGGCAGTAATCAGACCACTCCTGAAAAAGCCTAACCTGGACCCAGAGGATGTTAACAATTATAGGCCAGTGGCCAACATCCCCTTCCTGGGCACGGTGCTTGAGCAGGTGGTTGCAGGACAGCTCCAGGCACTGTTGAATGAAACCGATTATCTAGATCCATTTCAATTGGGCTTCAGGCCTGGTCTTGGAATGGAAACTGCCTTGGTCGCCCTGTGGGATGACCTCTGCTGGGAGAGGGACAGGGGGAGTGCGACCCTGTTGATTCTCCTGGACCTCTCAGCGGCTTTCAATACCATCAACCATGGTATCTTTCTGGATAGGTTGTCTGGGTTGGGAGTTGGAGGCACTGCACTGCAGTGGTTCCGCTCCTACTTGGATGGCCAATTCCAGAAGGTGGTGCTGGGGGATTATTGCTGTGTGCCATGGCAATTATGCCATGGGGCTCCACAGTGCTCTATTTTATCCCCTATGCTGTTTAACATCTACATGAAACTGCTGGGGGAGGTTATCCAGAGGTGTGGGCTGAGGTGCCATCAATATGCGGATGACACCCAGCTCTACCTCTCTTTCTCATCAAAACCAGGTGAGGCAGTGGCTGTTCTGAATCAGTGCCTGGGCACGGTAATGGACTGGATGAGGGCCAATAAACTGAATCTCAATCCAGACAAGACGGAGGTACTGTTAGTGGGTAGTTTGTCTGCCCGGCTCGGTGATATTCAACTTGTTCTGGAGGGGGTTGCACTCCCCCTAAAGGATCACGTTCGTAGTTTGGGGGTGCTCTTGGATCCAGAACTGTCACTTGAGGCACAGGTGAACCCAGTGGCACGGAGCACCTTTTATCAGCTTAGGCTGGTATACCACCTACACCCTTATCTGGACAGAGATAGCCTAGCTACTGTGATCCATGCTCTGATAACTTCTCATCTGGATTACTGCAATGCATGATACGTGGGGCTGCCTTTGAAAACAGTCTGGAAACTTCAGCTGGTCCAAAATAGGGCAGCAAGATTGTTAACAGGGACTTGCCAGCGAGCTCATATTATGTCAGTACTTTTTCAGCTGCACTGGCTGCCAGTCCATTTCCAGGCCTGATTCAAAGCGCTGGTATGAACATTTAAAGCCCTAAATGGCTTGGGGCCAGGTTATCTGAAGGATCGCCTCCTTCCATATGTCCCTGCCCAGACCTTAAGATCATCCTCAGCGGCCCTTCTCCGTGAGCCCCCGCCAAAGGAAGTGAGGTGGGTGGCTACTAGGAGGAGGGCTTTTTCTGCTATGGCACCCCGGCTGTGGAATGAGCTCCCTATTGAGGTTCGCCTGGCACCTACATTGTATTCCTTTTGGCGCCAGGTGAAGACATTTTTATTTTCCCAGGCATTGTAGCACTTTAGCTTTCTAGACTTTTAGCTTTGCTGTTTTAAATCTGTATTTTAAATTCCTGCACTGCTGCTAGGTTTTATTGTGGTTGTATTGTTATATTGTGGTTTTAATGTTCTATATATTTTAAATTGTGTGCTGTTTGGTTTTAATTTTTGTGAACCGCCCACAGAGCTTCGGCTATTGGGTGGTATAGAAATGAAATGAATGAATGAATGAATAAAATAAGTGTGAGTTGTCATTGAATCTTGGGTTATCATTATGTGTGAACCCTGCACTATGCTTTAACTATGGGTTGTTAACCAAGAATAACTCAGGAAGAGAACCCATGGTTTGTTGTTAGCTTGTGGTCTCTGGGTTATTCGTTTTATCTTTCCTTATCATTTGTCCAAGAACTGTGTCAAAAGGAGGAGGAGTGAAGATCCTTAGGGCGAACACGTCGAAACAGCTGGGTTTCCTCAGCCACTGCAAAGCTTTACCAGGCAAGGATTGCTTGATGGATGTGCATGTAACAATGGGTACCCAAAGCTGGGAAATTCAGCAGTCAGTCAGGCTGAGTTTATCCTAGGAAAACCTTTTCAGAAGTCAGACCGCTTGTGGGATCTCATGGCATCCAAGGAGCCAGCCAGGCTAAGTTTATCCCAGCAAAGCCTCCTTCCTGGAATCACGCTTAGTTCAGGGGTCTAAGACAGTTATAGTCTTACAAAAATGTACAACACAAAAGTCTGGGGTGGTCCTGGAAGGGCTACTTCCATGTAAACTCAGGGCTCTCAGTACTATTTGATACGTTATACAGTGTTGAATGGATTGAACTAGGAGGTGGAGGAAGATCAGGCATTGGAGAGTCCACAAATTCCCAGGTCAGTGTATAGAGCATTGGTACAGAGGGCTGAGGCACTCTGTTGTTCATTTCAATAGAGGGTGTCAGCGGGAATGGCAAATATGGAATGTACACTCATTTTTGCTGTCTCACTACCATCTATGGTGAAATAGGCACTGCGTGTCTTTGTAGGGCTTCAAACCCTTGCAAAACCTTTTGAACCAGGGATGGTAGCGGCACAAATGTGTGTGCACCCTAGGCAATGTTGGTACTATCTTACTCCCTTAGATGATACCTAAATACTGTTGGAGGTTGGAGAAAGTGTGGAAGCTGCAGCATCCATCTGCTGACAAAGGAATTAAAAGTGTTAAGAACAACAAAGGTGTATGGCAGGTCAGGGGATGGATAGTTATAGTCATTTCATAGCATGGCTTCTCTGAAGATGGTTCAAGACAGGCTTTGATTTAAACATCACAGTTATGTTAATTCAGCACTCCTCCTGACATCAACAAGCCACACAGGGGTTGTGCCAATCTCTAATCTGATTCCTGCTATTCCAAACAATGCAGTAGGGTGCACCAGGGAGGCTGTAAAATAAGGGATAGTTCCTATTGTATTCTATATCACTTCTTAGCATATGGAGCACTTTCTTTGTCTCTCTCCAATTTATTCTCACTGTAGTCTTGACCACAACCCAGAGAGCTACCAGAGGTATGACCAAGGACTTGTTCCCTCCCAGTGGAACATTTGAGTGTTGTAGCAGATCTACACGTCACATGCTGAAATGTAGCATTCAGAGCTAGTTTGTTTGTGGCAGTGGTTTTCTGGATTGTGGTCCACGTATGGGGAGAGATCATCATAAGTCAATGGTCATGCTGGCTAGGAATTATGGGAGCTGCAGTCCAGCACATCTGGAGGGCATCAGGTTGGGCAAGGCTGGTCTAGAATGAGAATTCGATGACCATGAGAGAGAAAACATTGGACGAGGACTGGGGAGATACAGTCCTGGGGAGGACTGGGGAGATACAGGTTCAAAAACCCACTCAGCTATGAAGCTGACTGGGTGTCTTCAGGCCAGTCACTATCTTTCAGCACAGCCTACACCATAGGGTTGTGAGTATAAAATGGAGTGGAGGAAGAACTGTGTATACTGGCTTGAGTTCCATGAAAGAAAGGTAGGATAAAAATAAATAAAAAATATAGCCAAATTAGTCCTTCATACCTTCTGTAGTTCAGCCCTCATTCTCTTTGGTTGTCTTTGTGTTATTCACTGTACTGGACCCAACAGAGATGGTCTATCTACTAAGACCATATGTTATGACACTCATTATGGTGTCCTTTGGGCAAATAGAGACTCATGATGTTGTCCTTTGGAAGCATGCAGACGCATAGTAGAATTTGCAATGATAATGGAGGATGTCTTGAAAGCTGGGAGATCTGGTGCTAACTCGGTCACCACCCCCACTTCCTGCAATTGATATTTGGATTCATTTGGGCAGATTTAAACCCTGAGGCCAGATTAATTTCTTTAATGAACCCAAATATTTTTATGTTCAGTTAAATACACTTTCCTAAATAGCTTGTAAACAAAACAAAAGCCAGATTCCTGCAGAATCTAAACCACATCACAGCAATTCGGTAAGTTGTGCAAAAACAGGCAAAATGAGTTTTTTGTGGCACTTTTGCAAATACCTCTGACTGATAGGGTTTTTCTCTGTGGTTCTGAATTTATAGGATAAGTTAGTTTCTGTGGTTTAAATACCTTTCTTTGCTCAAACAGCCCCTTCCAAAAGAGCAAATAAGAGTTTGCCTGTAAAAAGACAAATTCTGATGTATTTGTATTAATCTTTGGCAGCAGTATAAGTGTATAGGGGCTTCTGAAAGACTAATGGATGTATTGTGGCATAAGCTTAGCCCACTATGCATCTGTTACAGTGGGCTCTAGCCCACAAAAGCTTATGCCACAATATACCTGTTGGTCTTTTCAGAACCACTTGGTTTCTCGGTTTTCTTCTAAAGAGCATATCATCAAAAGCCTACACAAACTGAATTTAACTTATATGGAGTCCAGCTCAGATCATGTAGGACAGAACAGCTCATGAAAACATGTTTTCATGACATTGGAAGAAAACATAGAACCTTCTTCTACACTGATTTTTTTTTTTTTAACCATAAAATGAAGGCATGATTAATCTCTGGAAAAAGTCATTTCAGAGATTATTCACACACAAAATTCCCTCTTATCTAGGCCATTTAACTTAAGGTCCTTTTTTACTCATCATAAATATTGCATGCTGAAAATAAATTTGTATTTTAACTATGGACGCCAAAATGGTCCCCCGTGTATGAAAATTGTAAAAATGAAGTTGATTGTTTTTTCTCTCTCCACCTCTCCCCTCCTTCCCTAATGTATGAACACACTCAAATGTTCCCTGCAGTAATAATTTTGAACTCAGAGCATCCACAAAGCCTTAACATTTCAAGGTGTCTACTTTGGCTCATTTCTGGCTATGTCTTGATAGCTCTGACTCAAATGGGACTCTTATACCCAGGGTATGGAAGAAACTTCCTTATAATGAATCAAACCAGTGGCCCACCTAGCTCATTAGTGTCTGCAACTTCTATCATGACTGAACATTGGCTATGCAAGCTGGGGTTGCTGGGAGTTGGAGTCCAATAACATCTTGAGGCCACAAGTTCCCCCTCCCAGGTCTCTACACTGAATGGAAGCCACTCTCCAGGTTTTAGAGAGGGGTATTTCCCAGCCCTACCTGGAGATGCCAGAAATTGAACCTGGGTCCTTTTATATGCAAAGCATGTGCTCTACCACTGAGCTAAGCCTCTTCCCCATTTTGTTTACCCTGACATTTTGTGGAATACCAACACACCATGGTTGGATGCATATGCCCAGTTCTGCTTACATAAGTCACATGGACCTCCATAGAATTTCCTGTATCACTTTGGGTCTTTTTACTCAGAAGACTTGTTGTTGTTGTTGTTTATTCGGTCAGTCTCTTCCGACTCTTCGTGACTTCATGGACCAGCCCACGCCAGAGCTTCCTGTCGGCTGTCGCCACCCCCAGCTCACCCAAGGTCGAGTCCGTCACCTCTGTCTCTAACACAGATGTCCAATCTATATTTGGCTGCCCTGAAAATTCGATCTTTCTCCTGAATTCTTTCCTCCATGAACAGGAAGAATGAGAAAGGCTCAAAAATACTTTTTGTGCTGCATAAGAACCTTACGTATAGGATTTCAGCCTAAATCCAACTTATAAAATAATACAGCTGGGTCAAGTTTCCCCCCCTCTACTGTGTCACCATTCCTGTCCTGCAAAAATGTGTTTGTGTGTGAAATATTGGTGATTTGGGACAAGGGGGATTCTAAGCCCTTTCTGGAGGATGGTCTTACCTTTAAATATGAAGTGGCAGCAAGTCTTTCTTTCGTTTCTTTATTTCTAAAATCCCCCACACCTTGCTGCTACTTCAGGTGGCAGCCTGTCTATTTGCAGCAGCCTGGTGATGTTCCTGGAACAGAATTCCCCATGGCAACAGTGCTGTGTCATGACATAACACTGTTATGAGGGGGAAAAATATGGCTGTCCCATGTCTATGTGGGTACATCTAGTCTCCAAATCCTGAGACATATGCCCCCTTAAGGCATTCTAATCACCCCATGTGAGTAGCATTACATGAGGGAGAATGCAGAGGATGAGGGTGCTAGCTCCCCCCATCACTTTCCATGAGTTGGAGGGCAAAGTCTGTCTGTTCTGTGTGTCTAGGTTCCCTGTACAATTTAGAATCAATCTTCCAATGTGGGGAAACAGAGGTCACCCTCACTCTCCCCTATGCAAATGCTAGCTGTGCGGGAGATTAGACTGCCTGACAGAGGCTATAGTTGGAAGGACTTGGCAAAAATGATGAGGGAGGACAGGATAGGGTTGAAGTGCAAGCTGTCCTTCACAATGCCCCAACTCAGACCTAATGGGAAACCATGGTTTTCCATTACACGAGTATGCCTTGACAAGCTTGCATGCTCTCCTCCTCTCTTGTGGCTGCAAGGAGATCTGAAGCTTTTGCTTCCATTTCTAAACAAACTATAGTTCCCTGCATCATCTGAACTTGGGGAAACTATGGTTTGTTTAAATTCTAGTTAGAACAAGTCAGGGTCAAACTATGGTTTAAGATCCTGGTTTATTAATTAGTGGAAAACTATGGTTTTGGGTTATTTCTGAACTGGGCCAACAAAGAACACTTAGGGCACAATCCTACGCATGCTTAGACAGAGAAAAGGCCTACAACTCCCAGCATTCCCCAGCCAGCATGTAGGCCTTTTCTCTGTCTAAACATGCATAGGATTGTGCCCTTAGGTGGTGGAGAAAGTGGGTCAGTAGAAAGTATTATTTTAATCTAATAATAAAAGAAAAAATGAGTAAGAATAGAAATATTTCAAGGAGTTAAAAATATAGAAGAGAAACGATACAGCTGATTATAGAATTGCAACAATTATACGTGGGACAGCTATAATAAGGCCAACTATAAGATCTTTATTATGTGTTCCAATTTTAGTATATGGGTTATCAAAGTGTGCAAAGTTTTATTATGTGTAATCATTTTCTGTCAGTTTAAGACATGCAAAGGAAATGTTATCAGAAGAGTAGCAATCGCAAACATTCCTTGGCTTGATTCAGAATTTGCCTCAGCAAACTGAACTGGGTTTTTTTCCCAGAATAATTGGAAAATAGCTTGGTTTGTTTTCTCCAAGCCCAATTCCAAAATGACACATTTTTGTCATCCCTCCCTTCTCTTTCGACTTATCTAGCAGTTGTATGAATGGCAGTGAGATCTCACCAGAGGCATCTCTGCAAATTCTCCTTATCTCACTTTCTGGTGCCTCAAACAACACCTTCTGAGGGATCAGGAACCTTGGGAAATATAGTTTCTCCAGTCCATCTTACTTAGTATGGATGTCAAATGCTGTAGAAACTACACGTACCACAGCTCCTTGAATGTGGGATGTTGTTGAGCATGCTTATTTGGTTCTTGGTGTCAACCTTAACTGTGGCATAGCACCTGTCTTAGAATCTCAGCACTTGCTCATTTGATGTTCAGCTACTTTTGGCAAAAGTGTCTGAACTTAGTCAGGTATTTGTGTGCATATGCTATTCAGGATGGCATTGTTGCTAACTCAGAGCAAAGCAACACCTGTGCAAACAATAATTTGCCTCTGGAGTTGCCATGCCATTGGCAAGAACCGCACAAATAGTGAGCGTATTTGCAAAGCATGTACTTAGTAGTAAGATTCCACAGATGGTAGGATTCCAGCTCAGCGTCAAGAGTGAATCAGTGCTAACTTATACAAATAAGGTAATAAGCAGTTGCGAGGATTTCAGGGATTGGAGAAGCCTTGTAGTCTGTAGATCTTGCCAAGATTTTGACAGCCAAGTGGAGACAAATGAGAGACAAAGATGTTCCCTTCTTTTTCTTTTCTCAGTCAAGCAGGGGTTTCTTTGCACTGTAACCATAAGTTCAGCTACTAGAATTACTCAAGTACTAGTTCCCCTCTACTCAGCACTGGCTAGGCCTCATTTGGAGTACTGTGTCCAGTTCTGGGCACCACACTTTAAGACGGATGCAAACAAACTGGAGAGGGTTCAGAGGAGGGCAAGGAAGACCGTCAGCTGGAGGATTACTAATGAATTACCCTTATTAGTCAGCTTCTTTCCCCTGCAATGTGTGTGTGTGTGCACATGCGTGCACACACTCATGTATAATTACTGCTTTCCTTCATTCACCCCACCACATTTCTCTTTTAAAATAATGAAATGGCACTAGTTCATTATAAAAATAAAATTAAAGGAAAATGTACTGCAAGGAAACCAGTAATTAAAGCCCTCCTCACACTATTGGGAACAGAAACTGACTAACAAGGGACAACTCATCGCTAATTCCCTAGCTCCATTGAAAAGGAAGTAGTGAAATGACCAGATCTTGCAAACAGAAAGCCTTTAATTAACATTGAAAAGGAGCTTTGTTGAATGGGACTTACTTGTGAGTAAACATGATAGTAAGATCTTGGTCATGGGAATGGGCATTTGATAATATAGTACTATATTCAGTGTTATGAGCAAATTCCATTTTAATTTCACTTCCAGCTAATTATGGAAAAGCAATGCCTTAGCACTCACTGGAAAAGACCCTGATGCTGGGAAAGATTGAAGGCAAAAGGAGAAGGGGATGGCAGAGGATGAGATGGCTAGATAGCATCACTGATGCAATGAATATGAACTTGAGCTCACCCCGGGAGAGAGCGGAGGACAGGAAGGCCTGGCATGCTATGGTCCATGGGGTCACGAAGAGTCGGACATGACTTAACGACTGAACAACAACAACAAATGCCTTAGCAGAGCCTTCCCAAACTTGGGCCCCTCCGGGTGTTTTGGAATATGATTTCCATCAGCCCCAATGAACAGAGTCAATGGTCAGGGATGATGGGAGGTATAGTCCAAAACATTTGCAGGGGTTCAGGCTGGGGGAGGCTGCCCTAGCAGCCCTAAGACAGGAGAACCATTCCCGCTCCATCTGACTAGTTTGTTTCTCTTACCTGAATAGGTGCGTCTGTGACTCACCTGATCAAGAGAGAAAACAGTGGCTATATGGGCAGACCCCACTCAGCTATAGATTTATAGATCCCAGCCAAGTGTTTGGGCTTCAAGAATTAATGTATGGGTTGTGGTCCCTGAAGCACCCCTCAGGCTAGATGCCTATATATATCTCAAATGGTATTACAGAATAACAAAACTTCGCAATGGTGAAACAAGCAAAACAGATTACCACATACAATGCAATTAGCATGATTAGAAACATAACAGAAATAGGGACTAGCATATTTCTTGTTCTATTCCTCTCAGCCAACAATGCAGTTATCATTATGATCTTATAGTTACCTATCTGGCAGTCATGCTTGGCAGAGCTTAAGTAATCATGTTTCTTGTTCTGCCAGGATCTCTCTGGTCAACTATGTCAAGATCTTATTACTTATAACATTCTACCCAACATTAGCTCTAGTTTCTTATCTGAGACTTAGAGCTGTGAAGCTTGACCTTTTAGACTCAGTCATAGCTCCTACTCATGACTGCAGGACAGCCTCTCCCTAATGCAGCCAGGCTTTTAGCTAACTTCAGAAGCACTCATGAAGGGCCCTCTCCTTATGAGGTAATGAGCTTTTTACTTCTTAGAATTAATCAACCCACCTGGGGCAAGCTTTTTTGCTCCAGTTCCAAAAACACATTTTTTTTCACTCAAATCTAGCTTATAGCATACATAGCTAATCACTCTATACTTACAGTTAGCATATACAGATTATTATGAATCACACTCCTATGAAATACAATGAATTCTTATCAACAATACACATTACATTCATACAGCCCCAAGGGCCTCAACTGTGGAAGTGAACTAAACCCCACAGTATCCAACAGGGCTCACACGTGTAGATTCCCCCCTGCCCTGAAGCGTTTCTACATAAGTGTTCTCTGTCTCGGTCCTTTTCTTTTCTTTTCTTTTCTTTTGACTTTGTACTCTTCTCATGTTTCTTCTGCTCACTTCCTCCTTTTGAGACAGTGGGTTGTCCACTGGGGCAACCAATTTTGTAGAAGAAATAAAATGCAGAAAATGGACAAAGAAAGCTATGGCCACTTCCAATGCATACCGAGGGTGCTCCCATGCCCCCTCCCCACACTATGTGTGTGCCCATTTTTTCTTGAGAATCCCGATGATTTTTCTTACAAGATATTGTCATAGCTAGCATTCTCAGGTGTTCCCTCCTGCCCGCCCACCCCTTTTCGGTTGTACTACAATCATTTGTGGTCTTGAACTGATGTAACACTATTGTCTCACCTCGCTTGGGAATGCAGTTTGTGACATGGTTGGTGGCAATGTTCGAAGCTCCACCACTGTTCATTATGTTCCTGCTCCTTCACAATTACTGCCCTCCTCTGCCATTACTTCTCCTGAACTTATATCCTATGTCTAGCTCTTTATTCAGTATTTAATGTTTTGCTGTTGTAAATCAGTTCAAACTTTTTTGGTGGGGACAGAACTTGTGAGTGGTTAAAGGGGACAATATTGAAATAATAAGTGCTGGGGAAATTTACACATCAGTTGTCCAATTCTGAATTGCCCCTCCCCATCCACCCACACACCTGCATTTATATTGTAAAAAAGTGATCCATAAAGCAAATGGGTCACTATTCTGCAATAGAAATTGCAGGTGCAGCCTCCTTCTCAGTCCAGATCAGGCCCATAGCAGGAGGCAAGGGTTAAAGCTCCCTCTCCCCCCCCCCGCCACACTAGGGTCTTGATCTGGATTGGAGCCCCCGCACCTATAGGGTAAACATGTCTGCTCAGTGACATTAAAGTAATGTCTCTTTTGGCCCTAGGACTTGCAGTTTGAGAGACAGAAAGATTTGGGCTTCCCTATGTGACATGCTTTCTCAAGCGCTACCAGTCCTAGACTTTCTCCCTATGCCTATGCATAAAAGACAGCCAGTAGGAGTGACAAAAAATTATAATGATCAGGGACTTTGCTCTTGGGGACAGTGGGAGCTGATGCAGCTGGTAGGTAAAACGCCACACACACTGAGGGTGCCATATATATAAATAGATAATAAAGAGGTGAGGTTCCCTCACTTTCATTAAATGCCTGGAACTTTTCCTTCAACCCCCCTTCCCAAGGAATGCTGCCAGTGGAGGGATGGGCAAATCTCCTCATTCGAATGAGCTCTAGCACTCTTTGCTAGAGATGAGAAATGGCAACAGGGGGGATTTGAAGGTCCCCACAGTGTGAGCTGCCCTCCCGCTCCTCTTTGAAAATTAATCATATGATGGGGAGGGGGCAAGCCTCCCTAATGAGGGCAGTAGAACCAGAAGAAGACTTTAATGAAGCATCTCTGAGCTCTTTGCCCTGCATTATTCCCAGGGCCTGAATCAGGGGTGGGCATCGTCGGACATTTGCCAAGGGCCCACACAGCCCAGCAGGGGCCCACTGAGCGCCCTGGGCTTCCTCTTCACCATTGCAACCTGCTTGTTCATCTGTTCTGGCCCAAGACAAGGGTGGTGATGAGAAGGAGGAGCAGTAGATGCCACTGCATACCTGCTCACTGGGTCTCTACCTGTCAGACAAGCCAATGGCAGCAAAGATCAGAAAGAGGAAGAGGAGCAAAAGCAGCTACTGACAATGGTGGTGAGAATGTAGACTAATTGGGGAAGGGAGAGCATTGCAGGTGTCTTGCCCAAGGGACCTCAGAAATCTGGAGCTGGCACTGGTAATTCATTTTAGATCCCCTTTATGTTCCTTTCTTCTATTAAACAGAGTTGTCACCTTGCAAATGCCTTACCACCGAGTCTGAGTTCATCCGGTAGAGCTGGAAAGTACTTCAAGCCTACCAAGGAACCCAGGGGCCTCCCCATGGCTTTCATTGACTTCTGGTGGACTGAGTCACAAGCCTGTAGCAAGTAAACTGCAAGATGTAAGTCCTCACAAACATCAGAGGGACATTGCATGGAGGTTTGTGCCTATTTAACCAAGGACTAGCTTTCAAACTGAAAAAAAAAATGAATCAGTTCAGAAGTGGGGAGTCTGGGAAAACCCCGTACACCCAGGATTTCCAGAATGCCTGGTTGTAATGAACTAATGTGGTGGTTCCAGATATCTGAAAGGCTTTTTAAAGGATTTGAGACCTACATCCCAGTTACCGAGCATAGTGCCTGTGCACTAAGCTACAATTCAGTATTAAAAAAGTGGCTTGACTCATCATATATGGGAACTGTACCAGGGAAAATTCATGGGGAAATCCACAGCTGGGTGCATGGTTTTTTTTACATGCTTGCATATGAGCTTCTTGGGAAGGTGGCATTTTGAAAAATAATGCACTTTCAGGTAGGACAGATGCGATTAATCTAAAACCCACATGCCCTTAAGAGTCCAAACTGATGCAGGTATACTCAGAAGCCAGCCTTATAACTATGATGGGTCTTACTCTTATGCATGTGTGCATAGGACCAAAGCCTAATTCCATTACTGTATGCTCATGTTCTCATATTTAGCAGGAAGGCATATTAAAATGAAAATACATGTCAGGGTTCCTTTTTTGCCTGGCTGAGAACTCCAAGGGCCAAATCAACACTCAGACCAGAGGCTGCATTTCCAAGGCTTTAATTCCATTTACTCTAATGAGGCATACAGATGCAAATTGCTAGAGACTACAAAAGAAACAGCCCAAGGGAGTTCAAAGGGAAACTACAGAAGTTGATCTCCCTTTGGGAAAAAAGGCGGCAAGCTCTCTTAACTTAAGGGGTGGGAGGGGAAGATCTCCCCCTCTCCTGTGACACGTCCAGGCACAGCTGTTGATGCTGAACCAATTGGGCAGAGTGCCCAAGTTCAGCCCTTGAGACTTCCTGCCTGTGTCTGTGCCTTGCGTCTAAAAGTTCAGGTTGTTCTTCTTTCGCCTCCCCCTGTCCACTATCACTCCCAGGGATCTGTGAAGGGATGAGGGGCTCTCCATGCAGCTGTGCCTCTGAAGCCTGGGAAAGTTCCTCTCTCACATGTAGCAGCTCAGAATCTGAACTATTCTGACACTCTATATGCTCAGGGGCAATCCATACGTGCCTTTGGTAAACCAAGACTGTTAGAATCATAAAATAGTAGGGTTGGAAGGGGCCTATAGGACCATTGAGTCCTACTCCCTGCTCAATACAGGAATCCATGTCAAAGCATCCCTGACAGATGGCTGTCCAGCCTCGTCTTGAACACCTCCAGTGTGGGAGAGCCCACCACCTCCCTAGGTCATTGGTTCCATTGTCGTATTGCTCTAACAGTCAGGACGGTGTAGCTGTCTGCCTTGACTGCATGTCAGAAACAAAAGCAAGTAAAAGAATTTGCTTTCAGACAGAATGAGTGTATCTTGAGAGGATGTGTGCTGTGGAAGGAGAGAGAAAAAGGTCCTCCCATATTTTGAAAGGATGCATTATTGCGTAAGTAATTGCTATTTCAAAATGTGATGAGATTTTCTGTACTACAGAGGGGCTGTCAGTTCTGTCAAGCCATGTGTGCCCATGGTTTGATTGGTTCTTGATGTTGTTGTTGTATACCTGCTCTGAGAAAAGGGAGCCTTCAATGTGATCGTTTATTTAAAGAAATAGGACACTGTATATGAATATACTTTGAAAAACCACCAGGTGGCAGTAGTACCACATGCCAAATTACACATTTTTATTTTATTTTTTTCCCTGCACTGGTAGCTTGTTTTTTTTTCTTAAACCATACTAATTCAACAGCAGTCAGTTTTTAAAGTTTAGGCTGTCCACACCAGTAAACGCAATAACAACTTTCTAAAATAAATATATGAAGCAAGTTTAGCTTAGCTTGCAAAAAATCGACACATTGATTGTCCCCTTCCATGTGCAATATATTAACAATTTAGGTGTGACTTATTTTAATGTTCTACTTCATGGTTCCCCCTCCCTTTTGTAGGAAAGCTTAGATTCTTGATAGATTCACTGGGAAAAGTGCCAGGCTGATATTTTCTCTAAAGGTGAAGGCTTTTTTTTTTTTTTAAGCTGCAAGAGGAAAAAGAAAGAAAAGAAGCAGCAGCAACTTGCTCAAGGTATGATTAGCACCTGAACATTCCACCCCATCTAAACTCCTCTGAGAACAGAATAGGATTAAAGTGCATCACAGGCTTAAGAAGGTGAAGTGATTGTGTGAACATGGGTTGAGCAAATTCCTGGCAGCCCAATACTAAACATTTCTGCTGCTGTAATTACCTGGAATACTGGCACAAAGCCGCATTTTGTTGGCTCAGTGCAGTCTGACTCTTAAATGGCCCACAGCAAGACTTAAAGACTGGGCTGTTAGATTAGAAGCCCACTGAGCAGAGCTATGCAAACGTTTTGTGTTCTGTATGTATATGTGTAGCACACAGCCACTATTTCTGTTATTTATTATGTCTTTATACCGCCCAATAACCAATGTTCTCTGGGGAGGTTACAAACAGTTAAACGACTAAGATGCCATAAAAACAGTTAAATATATAAAATACAACACAAATGCAATACAAATATTTAAAAGAACAAAATAAAATACAATACAAAATGATAAACAGCCCAGGAATCGATCAAACAGCCATACAAATCTAGACCTAGGTCTCTAAAATGCCTGAGAGGAAAGAATGGTCTTTGCCTGGTGCTGAAAAGAAAACAACATAGGTGCCAGGCCAATGTCTTTGGGGAGTTTATTCCATAAGTGGGGTGTTTAGGAATATTCAAGAAAAACACACACCCTGACACTCATATCTGCCGTCCAGACTTAATTAAATTAGATTAACGGTGTTGAAATATGGGTTCACTACTGTTCTTTGGCTTCCAGTAAGAACAGGCACAGCATCATTGGAATCAATGTAAACTATTTGAGTAAAAAACACAATTGAGACCTAGAGCCTCTAACTGAAATCACCTTAACAGTAACAGCCAACAGCAACCATGGCTTCTTCCTCCCTCACTTCCTTTGGGAGGCAGATTACAAATATAAACTCTTCATTCACTACAGATTGGTTCATGTATTTTACCACAAATAGACATTCCCCCTCTCCCAAATGGAGATCTGTGACAAATTTTTCACCACCCTCACCAACCTACAATTCCCAGGATTCCTTGCGGGGTAGCCATGTGTAAAATTCTTCAGGGATCCAGGGAATGCAAGAGAAGAGGTCTAAGCAGAATATGGTTTTATTGCAACTTGATTTTATTACAATTTTTAAATTACAATTTGATACAGTATCAAACAAATACTTCAATTGATGCCTACTAGAATTCTTCATGGCTGCCTGACTGTGGAGTTGTATATAAAACCTGGGTCACAACTGCTCCATATTCTAGTATGCTAGAGAAAACATGGAGTGGGTGAGGAAGCATTACATAATGGCAGTTTCTGTTCCAGGTTGTGTTCCTTCAGCCTCAACTAGTCATTGGAAAAATGTGAATATTAGGGTGCAGTCCTATGCATGTTTAGACAGAAAAAAAGGCCTACAACTCCCAGCATTCCCCAGCCAGCCTTGCTGGCTAGGGAATGCTGGGAGTTGTAGGCTTTTTCTCTGTCTAAAAATGCATCGGATTGAGCCCTTAATGACTTACCTTACCTCATGGAGTTGCTATGACACTGAATAAAATGAAATCTATAAAGAACTTTACTTAAAAGAGTTATTGAAATGCTAAGTAATGATCAGCCTAGGATTTCTGTATTTTATTCATTTATTTGATTTACAAGATTTATATACCACTCTGCATCCAATAAAATATCCAAGTGGTGAACAATAAAAAGGGGAAATCATCAACATCAGGATACACAATTAAAAACTTTAAAATCAGATTGTGCTAATAAAACTCTGACTGGTTAGTCAGGGAAGGTTTGTTTAAATAAAAATGTCTTCAGCAGGCACCTAAAACAAAACAATGCCAATGCTAAATGATGATAAAATCAAAACATCCTTCTACAATATGATCTTCACAAAACGTAACAGGTGAACCTTAACACTTCACTCCTGGGATCAGGCAATTCACCTCTTATTTTAACTTATGCAGAGTTTAACAGAACAGTAATTCTGCTTATGTGTGTGTAACAAATGTAGGCTGAAATGCTATACCCACTTACCTGGGAATAAGCTCCATTGAAACTCAGTGGAACTTACTTCTGAGCAGACATGCACAGAATTGCACTGTTAGACCATTTGCTCTGTTTTTTCTCCCTGTGAGCTTTGGGTGTGGTGGTCATTAAGGCCCGATACCCACTGAGGGGAGAACAACAGCGACAAAAGCAGGCATCTTTTCATCATCTCTGGGAAAACGGTGCTTGTTGCTGCATGGGCAGACCAGTGGTCCATTAAGTCCAATATTCTGTCTACAGGACTGGTCATATCAAGCAGCATGGCATTGTATATAATAGTGGAGGGCTAGTTGAGTAATGTAACATGCATGCATGTGTGTGTGTGTCCTTTTAGAAATTAAAGAAGTCCTAAGACAATGTATAGCTGCTCTTCTCTTCTGCAAGTGTGTGGAGGTGGGATATCAGTAGTATCTACTGATACCGAATTTCATCTACTCTGAAATTCTGTTTAAAACCCTTCTAACAGCGGTTAGTAATTCCTGGATGGGTTTTGTTTTCGTTTTTGTTTTGTATCCTCTTTAATGCCATGTGAGATGCCAAAGTGCACACCTGCTCACTGGAATCCTAATCCACTTCAGCTGTTCAAACAAGGTCAGCCTATCAAAGGATTTTACAGGGTTTTTTTTTTTTTTGAGGACTTTCCATTGTATAGCAAGACATCTACCATACAGAAGATGTATGTTCAGTACCTTGCTGAAATCCACATGATACCTACCATGTATTGTAATTACATACATTTACCATATCTAGTCACTTAGAGGTTGTATTCACATTTCTATATGCAACTTCAGTGAAAATAAGGAATATACAAAACAGAGCTCATAGGCACCAACCATAGTGCAAGCTGGGAATTTGCCCTTTTCACCTTTGTCAATATCTGCTTTGTTATATGTGTCACAGTGCATATCAGCTGCTGCTGATTCTAGGTAGCAGGTCTAGGTCAAATCAGATCGGGAGGGGGAAACAGTCATCCATGCACTGGTAACCTCATGATTAGACTACTGCAATGTGCTCTGTGTGGGGCTGCCCTTGTGCCTGGTTCAGAAGCTGGAGCTAGTGCAGAATGCAGCTGCCAGGGTGCTCTCTGGGACACCTAGCTATGCTCACGTAACATCTGTGTTAAAAGAACTGCACTGGCTGCCTATTAGCTACCACGTACAAGGTTATGTTGCTGTCATACAAAACTCAAAACAACTTGGGACCAGGGTACCTAGCAGACCGTCTTCCCTTATACACACCCAGATGACCTTTATTTATTTATTTATTTATATTTATTTATTTCATTTCTATACCGCCCAATAGCCGAAGCTCTCTGGGAGGTTTGCTGGTCATTCTGAAAATATGGAATGTCACCATGCACTACTCTGATGGTGGGCCTTCTCAGTAGCGGCACCCACTCTTTGGAAAACCCTCCCTTGTTCAGTTTGGGAGGCAGAAAAAGTAGCATCTTTCAAATCCCTCTTGAAAACACACTTGTTCATCTAGCCTTTCCCTAGGCTGTAATTAAGTTAATCATGCTGCTCCATTTTACTACTCCTTGTTCTATTGTAATGGGAACTATTTTTAATGTTGTGTTTTTAATATTGTAATTTAAATGTGATTTTAGTATTTGTATGTGAACCAATTAGGGATTTTATTATATTTCACGGTATAGAAATATCACAAAGAAAGAAAGAAAGAAAGAAAGAAAGAAAGAAAGAGAAAGTTTGTGGTAACTGATGACTGTAGAGCAGCCTTCCCCAACTTGGTGCACTCCACAGGTTTTTGATTAGAATGCCCATCAACCCCATCCAGCAGGGCCAATAGTCAGGAATGATGGGAGTTGTATGAAAGGCACCAGGTTGGAGAAGGCTGCTGTAGAGTTTTGCTTATTTATTTGTTTTATATCCTGCCCTTCCTCACAAAGAGCCCAGGGTGTGTTTGTTTCTTGGGGCAGTATCCAATGGGGTGCTTATGCTGACTCTGTTGCACCCCACCAATTCCCTTCCACAAGCGGCACCCACCGCTTGCAGTATAGTGATTTAGTATTCACCAGGGCAATTGGAAATGAATGAAAACACTTGTTTTTGGAATGGGGCAGGTCAGTGGAGCTCTCACAAGGGAGCTCCGCTGACCTGTTCTGTTCCAGAAATGAGCATTTCCATTCGTTTGGGGCCTTCTTCTAGGAAGCGTTAAATCTCTATTGCACAAGTGGTGGGTCTTGCTTGTGCAGGCGAATCAATGGGACTCACTGCTTGTGCAACAGAATCAGTGGGGGCATAAGCGCCCCATTGGATACTGCCCTTACAAACCATGATTGCATGCTGGTTCGGGCCTGTCATATCCTTGATACTAAATGGTTTGCCAAAAAATGCATAGCACTCATGGCTTAATTTAAATCTTAATTTGAAATTATTGTGGGGGTGGTTTTTTTTTGCAGGGAAACTGAACCCCCTCCCCCAACATAAGAACATAAGAAGGCCCTGCTACATCAGACCAAAGGCCTATGTAGTCCAGCATCCTATTTCCCACTGTAGCTAACCAGATGCCTATGGAAAGCCTGAAAGCAGGACATGAGGGCACTTGCCCTCTCCCACTATTATTCCCCAGCAACTGGCATGCTGCCTCTGATATTGGACGCCATCATCACTAGTGACCATTGATAGCCTTATCTCCTTTTAAAGCCATCAAAGCAGGTGGCCATCACTACAACTTGTAGTGAATTCCAATGTTTAACAATGCACCGTGCGAAGACGTATTTCCTGTTGTTTGTCCTGAATCTTCCTCCATTTGGCTTCCTTGGATGACCCCAGGTTCTAGTGTTATGAGAGAGAAAAAATTATCTCTATCCATTTTCTCAACAGCTAAGGATGGGGGAGCATTTCATTTGGTCCATATTAGAAAGCAAACCGACTTTATTTGCACTTCCTGGACTAATATGCAGATCAGAACATCGCTATCCTTCAGATTTACACTTCTCCAAATTTTACTATGCAGTTCTTGGCCCAAAGGTTCTAATATACAAATGTGTATATTAGAGTAAAAATTGTGTACAAATGCATATGTCAGAGGAAAACTTTGTTCATTCTTTAAAAGAATTCACAAACTAATGCTGAAATTGGACGGAACGGACTTATGATAGAAGACATAGGAAACTTACACGCAGGCTCTCCCTGGGTTGTAACTGCTGCTGGGTTTTACTCTGGTTTTACGTGGTACTTTTAAAAGTTTTATATTATGTCTTGTGAAGTGTATTTTATGGTTTGAATTGTGAACTGCCCAGAGAGCTTTGGCTATTGGGCAGTATAAAAATGTAATAAATAAAACAAACTGACATGGACTGGAAAGAGACTGATTCATGCATCCCTATCTACATCATGCATACTTTTATGAGCCTCTATCATGTTGCCTTTTACTTGCCTTTTTAAAAAACTAAAGAGTCCCAAACATTGCAATTGTTGCTGTAGTTCACTAATGGTCAGTAATTATTAGTGCTATAAGAATGGCACATATTCATGGCTTTCTGGTTTGACTGGGATCACCGCTGGTTGCTGTTAGGGTGCTTCTTCAAAACATACGGCACCTTGCACATCCCTCCATTTTGGCCACTGCATGACACTTCCAAGTTGGAAAGGAAGAAGTGGAATCGAAACACCAGAGGCTCAGAGAAGACCTGATCGGCATGGGAAAGGGAGCTATGATTGGAGCAGGCTTGGACTAGGGATCATGGTCTTTGGGGTCCCAACATTGGTTGGAGCAATAACAGTCATAAGGGGATGAATTGTCAGAGCACCTCTTGCTGCCAACATGTTGTCAGCCTCAGCCATTATTAGTAGTGGAAGAGTCCCCGTGGGTGGTGTGGTGGCAATACTCCAGTTTGCTGGTGCAACAGGACTTTCATTGGCTATCCAACTTGGTGTGATGGTTGTGGCAGCCAGTGGTGGAGCAGACATTGTTGCCTCCAAGAAGCAAGTCCTCCCTCTTAGAATCTTCTGATGAGACCCTGCTCCAGATACCATCTTGCGGCGGGCGGCAGGTATTCGACTCTACGGGAGCAGGGCCTTTCCTATAGGGGCCCCAATACTGATGGAACTTTCTTCCTAGGGAAACTTGAACAATCTCTTCCCTGCTTTCTGCAGACAAGTAAAAGCATTGTTTCCATTGGCCTTTGGGAAATTAACCACTGCTCTGCTGTGTTTTACTTTGATTGCTGCATTGTTGTTTTTAGGTTGTATCATATCTTCTAGTGTTGTTTTTATTGTTATTTTAATAATTGTAAACCACTTTGGTGAATAGTGGTATGGAAATAATAAATAAACCATTTTGATTGTCCTTTTCTACATTGTTCTGGGTCTACAATATTCTTTTATCCTTATGTCTACAGCATAAGACTCCTTATAGTCGTACAGACCTTTCAGCTAAATAGTCATGGGCCCGGGCGAGCAACAAGGAAGAAGAGGAACCAAAGGCCAAAGTGAAACTTCCCCCTCTCTCCTTTTACAGTAGTCCTATGCAAATGACATAGAAGGGTGAATGAATCCAGGCATGTTAGATCATGCCTGCTGACCCACAGCTGTATGTGTGGGCAGGGCCCACCCAAGGTATAAAAAACAAGATGGCACCCCTCCCATTCTATCTACAAAAGGATTGGCAGATGAATATGTCTTCAGTGATGTTGATAATGGGACACCATCTTGCACTGCATCTGAAGGCAGCAGGCTAATTTAGGGGGCACAGAAGAGGCTGCATGGCACAGAGGACTCTCCTCCAACTCTTTGTTGCCACCTCTCAGCATATGCTGCCTGAAGCAACTGCTTCACTCTGTTTAAAGTTAGTGCTGGCCCTGTGTGAGGGTTCTCTACCAGAGTTATAATGAATGCATACAGGGTAATGAAGGAGCTTGCTGCCACAATTCCTCCTGCCCCACCCATGGTTAGCCTACATCAACCTTCCTCAACTTGGTGCCCTCCAGATGTTTTGACCTACAACTCCCAGCATACTGGCTGGAGAATGGAAGTCCAAAACATCTGGAGGGCACTAGGCTGAGGAAGGCTGGTCTACATGAATACCTTCCTGAGAAGGGCTTATAAATAACATGGACTGAGGCTTTCACGTATATGTATACAGTGACCAAGGTAGCAGGCTAGCTAGGTGAAGTGCATTTTCACAATGAATTTGTGTTGCTCATTTTAAAACTTTCATCTGATGAATTGGGCTGTAGTCTACAAAAGTTTATGCCAAAATATATTTGTTAGTGTTTAAGGTTCCACAAAACGATTTGTTCTAAAAACGTAACTTATTGTATGCAGAATTTTAGTGATTATTCTTGCCCGGCTTTGTGTTGTTTTTGAGCAATCTTATGCAACTTATATGCAAGCTGATATATTTTGTATTTGGGGTTGCTGTGGCTAATGGCTGAAGAAACTTACAAATAAACCCGGATAAGGAGTTTATAATGCACTTAAATAATGTGTTTGCTTAAATTTAACCCCAGGCATAAGGAAGTGTGGTATTGGTATATGAAATGCTAGGCTGGCAGGACTTCCAGTTAAGTGGAACCAGAAGGACTCCCCCCACCCCATGTTTCTTTCCTCTCTTCAGAAATTAATCATGGCATGCCAGTTCTGGAAAAGGTAATTGTCAAATCATCCTAACATCCCAGCCAATGTCTAGCTCTTATTAAAGGAGATGCTTGAGGCCATGTATGGGCTATTGCTGAATGTGTGATGGTTTCTGCAGTTTTCTAAACAGGCATTTGAAAAATAGAATACTAATGCAATGTAATGGGGGGGGGGGTCCTTTGAAAAATGACCAGATTGCAGCCCTTGAGAGTATGATAAGCACTGCTGTCTGTAGCCTATATGCAAGGGAGAGCTGACTGATTTTGCACCCTGCCTCTACACACTATTCCCCCCAGCATCATTTCCCCTGGCATTATTCTGCTGCTTCCTAGGGCATCTCTACACCAGCCTAAAATTCTGCATTTAAAAGGGGGCTTTCTGTTTTAAATGCAGGATCATGATGACTCCCTTTTTCACAAGCTTCCTTTCCCCTCTCCTCCTCCTCATATCTGAGTCTTCCATTAACTTTCATAGATCTCGCTCCTCTTCTTTCCGCTTTTCCTCTTTTCACGGAGGGAACTCAAGAGGAACACAACAGGATAATTTGATAGCTCATTATCTGTGATCTATTTAAAAACGGAACAAAGGGCATTTAGTGCAGGAGACACTTTGGATGATCATGGCGTCATGTGAAGAGCCCGCAAACTTCTGTGAAGGACCAATCTCAATCGCAGGATAAAAGCTCCGTGTGAAGAAAGCCCTAGTTCATTTTCCACAGACTTGCAGCAGCAGCAGATAATCCAGCAAGCTTATTCCTCCTGTGCACAACCCTCAAGGACTGGGGACTTCAATCTTTTGGGAGGTATGGCATGGCTGCCTTTATGTCCCTACCACAGGTAACTGCCAACTTTATTTAATCAAAACCTGGCCAGGTTGATAAGAAAGCGCTTTAGGGGTAGTCTAGGACTCTGATTCCAAAGCCATTGGTGAAATATTTTGTTGCCAGGCATATGGAGTGCCTCTGTGTGCGGACTGTGACCTCCTGGACAAGGGACAAGAATTCATGCCGGCTTGCAGGGCCTTGATTTTGGTGCCTGCTGCAAAAGGTGCTCCTTGGTTTTGGAAGGGCAGCACAACAGTAGGTCCCAGCATGGTGGGCAAATCTCATGCAAAAGCATGAATGGGAGAACATGCTGGAAGGCTGAAGACAGGAAAGGGTTACTGAGGTCTTGTGCAGCTGCTGCCTCCTATCAGTCCCCTTGCAGCAGCAACAGCAATTTGTGTGTCTTCTTCCTTCTCAAGGCTGATCAAGGGTCAGTGCAAGGCCTTGCTTCTTCCAGCTGATTTGGATTCCACTCCCCTGCGCCGCTGCCCCCCCCCCCCCGCACTCAGGTAATGAGTTATGCAGAGCAGGGGCTGACTAGCTGACCCAAGCTGGTGCAAGAGCTCACGCAGCCACCAGGAAAGTGTCCTTCCTGGAAGTGCAAGGGTAGTGTTTCTCACAGCACCCTGTATCATGCTGCTGTTCTCTCCCCTAGGGCGGTATCCAACCATGTAACTCTGTTAGTGCAAATAACACTGCGCTAGTGGAAACTAGGTTCTGAACTTTGCGCAAGAGGAGGAGAATCCAACTAAAGGTACGTTGGCGCAAGCAGTTAGGCATTCTGTTTGTGCAACCCGTTGTGCAACCCGTTGCTCATAACTCTTCTGTCACCTGCAATCGGTTGTGCATTCTACTTGTGCAACTGGTTGTGCAACCGGTTGCACAATAATAATGGGTAACTGCTTGTGCAATGGAAAGATTCAGCAGAGCTCTGTTAGTGCTATTTGAGTTTGTGGGATGACACGATTGGCTTTCTCCCCTTTTATCTCCCCCGCCACCTAATTCCTTTGGGACCAGGCCCTGCAATTAGGCAGAACAAGGGAGTTATCTCAGGTGGCAGATGTGTGTGTGTGTGTGTGTGGGGGGGACAGTGGTAGCAGCCCCCTAGCCATTCCCCTCTGTGCTCCTTACCTAGCCTGCTGCCCTCAAGTGTGGTGGATGACACTGTCCCATTGCCAATATTGAAGATATTGGCAATGGGACAGAACTTCCAATCTGGTTGCCTTCTGTATGTGGAATTTGTGTGGTTGTGGGGTTCCATCTTGTCCTTCATTCAGGCTGGTCCTGTCTGGAGTCATTTTCCCATGCAGGGCAGACTTGTAGGTGGCTTCCCTTACTGAGGCGAGTTCCCTCCCTATACCCACATTCTGTTATTTTTCTTCCCTATAATAGCTCAGTGACTTTATCCCACATCCCAGCACTTCGTAGCATTCCTCTCCTCCAAAGCTGCCCAATACCGAGATTTTTCATTTTTCATTTAAATTCCATTGTGCTGGCCACACAAGGGATTATAAAGACAGTGGCATCTAGCTGCAGTGGTATAATCTACATTCTGTTTTCTATGATGCAGCATCAACGAACACAGGCCAGATTTTGAAAGATTATCTTCACAGCCATGATTGCTACCACTTAACTAGAAATGTAGGTTGTAAGAGAAATTACTGCATGAAAGGCCAGCTGACTGTAGAATTTAATTTCAGATATTCATTGCAGAGCACAGTACCGGAGGCAAATGCATTTTTCTGCAAGTAGGCTTTGCATATCATATTCCATTAAGTTGTGGACTAAGTTTATCAGTTTGCAGAAGAGAAAAAAATGCCTCTCAATATTTTCTATCAGTCCACACATTAAAGCCCCATCGCTTTTGATCCCCATCTTTATTGCCAATGAACTAACTTTGTAAACCATGCTAGTGAGGCTGGAATCCCCTTACTGGGGAGTAAGCCTCATGGCACTCACTGGAGTTTACTTCTGAGTAAACATGCTTATGACCATGTTAGTGGATATTCCTGTAAGTCCTATATACATACTGCTAACACTACCTTTCCTTTATACAGCATTTTTCAGTCTTTGTCATCACAACAACTGTTAGGTTGTTGAAGTAAGAACGAACTCATAGTAGGGCTGGCTTCTAATAATAGCATAACTCTGGGGTTTCCAACATGGTGCCCGTGAGCACCGATGAGCCTGTAGATACTTCTCCTGGCACCTGACAGGCTCCCTGTCACTCCTGATTTTTATTTTATTTCTGGCTTTTGACAAGAGGGGTGGAATACTGCAAAGCAAAGTGCTGCCCTCCAGTACCATCTTTCTTTGGGTTCAAATGGGTGATCTTGTGCTTCGGAGCTCAGATCCCTACCTCTGCCTTGTAGTTAGGTTCTTGTGCAAGTGCCTTTTCTTTTAGGGCATTTCTACATGAGGCTTTCATCCTGCACAAAGGTGCAGGAGGCTTCTGCTTCCAGGCTTCTGCTTCCAGATTCTTTGCAAAATTAAGATCGGCTCCTTTAGATGTGCTTTTTTCTGTGTGTGTGTGTGTGTGTGTGTGTGTGTGTCTTTCTATATATTTCATTATACAACTGTTAGATGGTGCTGTGGTATAGGGGAATTGTGCAATTACAGGAGACTCTCATTCTGCCATTTCAAAATAATACCAGACTTTCCTTGTTAGGAAAAAAACCTGCAATCATGGTTGCAAAGCACGGGAGAGGCCCTGGAGGATCATAGAATCATAGGATAGTAAGGTTAGAAGGGGCCTATAAGACCATCAAGTCCAACCCCCTGCTCAATGCAGGTATCCAAGTCAAAGCATCCCTGACAAATGGCTATCCAGCTTCATCTTGAATGCCTCCAGTATGGGAGAGCCCACTACCTTGCTAGGTAATTGGTTCCATTGTTGTATTGCTCTTAACAGTCAGGAAGTTTTTCCTGTTGTTTAGCCGGAATCTGGCTTCCTGTCCCTTGAGCCCATTATTCCGTGTCCTGCACTCTGGGATGATCAAGAAGAGATCCTGGCCTTCTTCTCTGTGACAACCTTTCAAGTACTTGAAGAGTGCCATCATATCTCCCCTCAGTCATCTCTTCTCAAGGCTAAACATGCTCAGTTCTTTCAGTCTGCCCTCATAGGGCTTTGTTTCCAGTCTCCTGATCATCTTTGTTGCCCTCCTCTGAACCTTCTTCAGTTTGTCTGCATCCTTCTTAAAGTGTGATGCCCAGAACTGGACACCGTACTCCAGATGAGGCCTAACCAGTGCTGAGAAGTGGGGAACTAGTACTTCCCAGATTTGGAAGCTATACTTCTATTAATGCAGCCCAAAAGAGCATTTGCCTTTTTTGAAGCCACATCACATTGTTGGCTCATATTCAACTTGTGATCTACCACAATTCCAAGATCCTTTTTGCTTTTAGTGTTGTTGAGCCACGTATCCCCCATCTTGTAACTGTGCATTTGGTTTCTTTTTCCTAGGTGCAGAACTTGGCATTTATCCCTGTTCAATTTCATTCTGTTTTTTTCTGTTGTGTAAACGACATGACAACATAGTGTGAAGGACCCGTAAACTACCATGAGTGAGGAATCACGAGCGCACAATAAAAGCCTCGTGTAGAAAGGCTCTTAGTCTCAGCAGTTTGACAGCTGGGAAATGAGTGTTTTGTGACTGGCCTGTCAAGGCAACCATTTTATGAATGGGCAATCCCCCATTTTGTGTGAGAGCCATCTCAAAATTCCAGATATGTCCACCGACCTAAAAAGGTTGGGGACCCCTGGTAGCTATTATTCGGAGCTATTATAGCTGGTGGCTATTATTCAGAGACAGGCATCTCAAGTTCAGGTCGCTCTCTGGCAGGTATAGAGCTTCAACCCAGGTCTCCCAGATAGAAGTACAGAGTGTTAGGCACATGATGATCACACTTGCTTTCATTTAATATTTAGTGTCCAGTGTTTAATGCTTCCCTAGTTCTATAGCTGATTCATGTTTTAATATGTGTGGTTATGTATATCCAAAAATATAAATACTAATATCCCACACAAAATTAAAACAATTGATTAGCAGTCAAAAATGCCCATCAAAACATCATATACATAGGTTGTACATAGTCACAATGCTAATTTCCAAATCCAAGTCTGTTCAAGGATACATTACTAATATCCCAAATGCGTTTCGACCAATCTGGTCTTCTTTAGTGATAGAAAATATAAAAAATCATTGCAACTCTTACTAAAGCAACACAAAAACATAAGAAGAGCCATGCTGGATCAGACCCAGGGCCATCTAGTCCAGCATTCTGCTCACACAGTGGCCAACCAGCTGTCGACCGGGAACCCACAAGCAGGACATGAGTGCAATAGCACCCTCCCACCCATGTTCCCAGCAACTGCTGTACTGCCTCTGGAAATGGAGGTAGCGCATAGTCACAAAATAAACATGATGTTTGAATCTTAATCCTGATCACTCTTGTGGTCATACCTACATGTATCAGATTGCACGGACATTTAACAGCATAGATGGCTCCTTAATGTTGCAAATAACAAATTTCTTAATGCAATGATGCTGATTATTAGAAGGGTTTCTGAACTGCTTCAGTTTAATGCAATTCCCATACACACTACAGTGGCCACATGGGTAGTTCCCAGTGATCTCTCCACCATGTATACTGAAAAATACCAAAGGTAGAGGAGACTTTAAAGTACTGTGAATCAATAACTGAAATTGTGTGCACATTTATAAGCAAACACAGTATTGCCTCTGCATCATGGGATTTCTGTCAGAAGATGCCAATGTTTGCAGACCACAGTTCTAATTTGTGTTGTATATCCATCATAGGTTAGGGGCACTATAACCCTTTCTTGATTTACTTGGTTTTGCTTGGGCAAAAGGAGTAATCTATGCTGTTAAATCCCCTTCATGGATCACTGCCTAGTTGTGGCGAAGGGCCTTGCGTAACACAGTGAAGCCATAAGCTATGCCATGCAGGGCCACCCAAGATGGACAGGTCATGGCAGAGAGTTCTGACAAAATGTGGTCCACTGGAGAAGGAAATGGCAACCCACTCCAGTATTCTTGCCAAGAAAACCCCATGGAACATATCACAAGGCTAAAAGATATGACGCCGGAAGATGAGCCCCTCAGGGCGGAAGGTGTCCAATATACTACTGGGGAAGAGCAGAGGGTATTTCCAAGTAGCGCCAGAAAGAGTGAAGCGGCTGGGCCAAAGCCAAAAGGACACTCAGCTGTGGATGTGTCTGGTGGTGAAAAGAAAGTCCGATGCTGTAAAGAACAATATTGTTTAGGAACCTGGAATGTAAGATCAATGAATCAAGGTAAGCTGGAGGTGGTCAAACATGAGATGGCAAGACTGAACGTCGACATCTTGGAAATCAGCGAACTAAAATGGACAAGCATGGGTGAATTTAATTCAGGTGACCATCATATCTACTACGGCGGGCAAGAATCCCTTAGAAGAAATGTAGTAGCACTCATAGTCAACAAAAGGGTGGGAAAAGCAGTACTGGGGTACAATCTCAAAAATGACAGAATGATCTCAGTACGAATCCAAGGCAAACCATTCAACATCACAGTAATTCAAGTCTATGCCCCAACCATTGAGGCCGAAGAAGCTGAGGTTGATCGGTTCTATGAAGACCTACAACACCTTCTAGAACTAACATCAACAAAAGATGTCCTCTTCATCATAGGGGATTGGAATGCTAAAGTAGGAAGTCAAGAAATCACCGGGATAACAAGCAAGCATGGCCTTGGTGTACAAAATGAAGCAGGACAAAGGCTAATAGAGTTTTGCCAAGAGAACACACTGATCATAGCAAACACTCTTTTCCAACAGCACAAGAGACGACTCTACACATGGACATCACCAGATGGTCAATATCGAAATCAGACTGATTATGTACTTTGCAGCCAAAGATAGAGAAGCTCTATACAGTCAGTAAAAACAAGACCTGGAGCTGACTGTGGCTCAGATCATGAGCTGCTTCTTGCAAAATTTTGGCTTAAACTGAAGAATGTAGGGAAAACCACTAAACTGTTCAGGTATGACCTCAATCATATCCCTTATGAATATACAGTGGAGGTGAGGAATAGATTTCAGGGATTAGACCTGATAGAAGAGTGCCTGAGGAACTATGGACGGAGGTCCGTAACATTGTTCAGGAGGCAGCAACTCAATCCATCCCAAAGAAAAAGAAATGCAAGAAAGCCAAGTGGCTGTCTGATGAGGCTTTACAAGTAGCTGAGGAAAGAAGGGAAGTGAAAAGCAAGGGAGAAAGGGGAAGATATACCCAACTGAATGCAGAGTTCCAGAGAATAGCAAGGAGAGACAAGAAGGCCTTCTTAAATGAACAATGCAAAGAAATGGAGGAAAACAATAGAATGGGAAAGACTAGAGTTCTTTTCAAGAAAATCAGAGATCTCAAGGGAACGTTTTGTGCAAAGACGGGCATGATAAAGGACAAAAAAGGCAGGGACATAACAGAAGCAGATGAGATTAAGAAGAGGTGGAAAGAATACACAGAAGAACTATACAGGAAAGATCTGAATGTCCCTGATAGCCATGATAGTGCGGTCACTGAACTTGAGCCGGACATCCTAGAGAGTGAAATCTAGTGGGCCTTAGGAAGCATTACTAACAACAAAGCTAGCGGAGATGACAGTATTCCAGCTGAGCTATTTAAGATCGTAAAAGATGATGCTTTTAAAGTGCTGCACTCAATATGCCAACAAATTTGGAACACTCAACAGTGGCCACAAGACTGGAAAGGGTCAGGTTACATTCCAATTCCAAAGAATGGCAACGCCAAAGAGTGTTCAAACTACTGTACAATTGCGCTCATTTCACATGCCAGCAAGGTTATGCTCCAAATCCTACAAGCTAGGCTTCAGCAGTATGTGAACCAAGAACTACTGGAAGTACAAGCGGGGTTTTGAAGAGGCAGAGGAACTAGAGATCAAATCACCAGCATTCGCTGGATCATGGAGAAAGCAAGAGAATTCCAGAAAAACGTCTATTTCTGCTTCATTGACTACGCTAAAGCCTTTGATTGTGTGGATCACAACAAACTCTGGCAAATTCTTAAAGGGATGGGAATAACAGACTACCTTACCTGTCTCCTGAGAAACCTGTATGAGGGACAAGAAGCAACAGTAAGAACCAGACATGGAACAACCGATTGGTTCCAAATTGGGAAAGGAGTACAACAAGGATGTATATTGTCGCCCTGCCTATTTAATTTATATGCAGAGTACATCATGAGAAACGCCAGGTTGGATGAATCACAGGTTGGAATTAAGATTGCCAGGAGAATTATCAACAACCTCAGGTACGCAGACGATACCACCCTAATGGCAGAAAGCGAAGAGGATCTCAAGAGCCTCTTGTTGAGGGTGAAAGAGGAGAGTGCAAAAGCTGGTTTGAAACTCAACATTAAAAAAACGAAGATCATGGCATCTGGCCCCATCACTTCCTGGCATATAGAAGGGGAAGAAATGGAAGCAGTGACAGATTTTACTTTCTTGGGCTCCAAGATCACCGCAGACGGTGACTGTAGCCATGAAATTAAAAGACGCTTGCTCCTTGGGAGGAAAGCTATGGCAAACCTAGACAGCATAGTAAGAAGCAGAGACATCACCTTGCCGACAAAGATTCATATAATCAAAGCTATGGTTTCCCAGTAGCAACGTATGGCTGTGAGAGCTGGACTATAAGGAAGGCTGAGCCATTGTGTTGTTTCATTTTTTTTTAATGTTGATTTATTGTGTGAAAATAGAAAAAAATGTTGTTTTAGTTATGAGTAGCAGTTTACTTTATGCCCTATAATGGGATGTATGTGGCTTTAAACCGCAGGCTCTGTTTTTTGGTCCTCAAGAGAAACTTACTCAGTAATAGATAAGTACGGACATTCCTTCTAAGTTGATCTGATAACACACCTGCACTGAGTTCTGGTTAGGACCTGTATATAGCAATCTGGTTTACAATATCAAATGGCCCTGCACAGTGTCTATGTTTGGCAATTAGTCAGTGTGTTAGCATTTAAAAAACTGTTTAGAACAACAGGTTTGTTTATTTTAGCTATGGTAAATGGCTGCTGCAGGCTTAAGGAATTAGTCATTTTCTGTAAGAATGCTCTAAAAATGTGGGTTACCCTCTGAGTTCTTTGTGCTGGTTTTTGGATCATGGCTCGGTCATATGTTAGATATACCTTAGAGAGTACTAATAATCAATGCAAGGTTTTATTTCTTTAATGTTTCAGAATATAGGAAGGAATGTTGTTTCCCTCTTTTCTTGTATGCAGTCATGGTGTGGATGTCAGATTTTGTATATATAACAATTGCTGGTAAATTGATCTTTTATTCGTCTATATTTATTTATTTGGGTATGGCATATTATCTCAAGTATCCCTAAGCTTGTGTATTTTGCTTTTAAGGTCCCATGTAGGAATTCAAATATCATGTTAATTTCGTTTTAGTAAGGGCTGTAATGATCGTTTATAGTTTCTCCCACTGAAGAGGACCAGATTGGCCGAAACACATTTGGGATATTGGTAATGTGTGTTTGTACAGCCTTGGATTTGGAAATTAGCATTGTGACTGGGCTTCTTCACATGGAGTTTTCATCCTGCTATTGAGTGTCAGGAGGCCCTAGCCGGCCTCTTTCAGTCTACTCCAGTAGCCAACTCCAGACACAGACAAAGGATTCTTTTCAAGGCTTTATTCCTTTTACAACTTAATAACTCTATCACCAGATAGCAGAGTAATCTATGCCCCGGGTTAGAAACAGTTGGTCCCCGTTTGAATGAGAATCACTTTCAGACCCTGAACTTATGGGCTAGGGAGAGTCCCTCCCCTCTTCCCTTGGGTCCTCTGGATGCGACCGTTGCTTGCGTGCCAAACGGGTGCTACACCTCCTTTCTGCGCCCTCCATAGCTCGTCGCTCTCTGCGTCTGTGTCGAGCATCCAGCCGGTCCTCCTCCTGCGCTCTTTCACTCCCAGGACTGCTATCTATGTCTGGAATGCTGGTAGGAGGAATCTCTGCCCGCTGCAGGGCCTGGGAGGGAAGAGCGCGCTCCTCTCCCACGGACGGCTGTTCCTCCTCAGAATCAGAACTGCTCTGAGGTTCTATGGGCTCAGTGCCCACCCTGACATTGAGATTGGTTACTCATGGACGTTTGTGGGCCCTTTAGATGATGTTGTCAACCTCCAGGGCATCTCCCACACTAAGGGCGCAATCTTATTGGGATAGGCAGCCGCCTCTGAACTCGGAGGCGACTGCCTATCCAATGCAGGGCAGGAGCAGCGCGGAGGGGATCGTACCCGCCACGCTTCAGCTGCTCTGCATTCAGGGCTAGACAGGGACACACCACCTTACATCATACAGTAAGCATTGAACAGTATGGCAAACCTGACCAGAGGCTCGTGCAAGTCTGAGGGGAGCAGAGAAAGCCCGTAGACTTTCAGACATGTGCTGTATTGACAAATGCTATACCTGGGTAAGAAAAATTACCCAATCACTCTTAACAGGACCAGTTCAACTGAACCAGATCACTGAACAATGACATTTTTGCACCATAAGGCACCTGCCTTCTATTAGGTTATAAATTCTTGACACAATCACAGCAATATTCATCTTCTTGAGTGCAATACAAAAGTCACTGCAGTGATGAAAAGAGCCTGCTGCTAATGATTTTTGTACTATATTATGAAAACGATCAATATTAACCATTTCAATGAAAAATGCTAAGTGGACAGCAAAGTTGCTAATGTAGCATATGGAAAATCTTTCTAAATATGACACTGTGGGCTTCATCACACAAGGCTAAAAATCCTGCAATTTACCAGGGCTTCTGCTTCTGGAATCTTTGTGGGAGTAGATCGGGTCCTTTCCAAGATTAGTCAAAAAACCTAATCTGCTCAATAAGTTCTATGTGTTTCATTAAAAACCACTTGGTGGCACTGTTTTATTTGAAATAAAGTGACTTTACGTTAGGGATGGACGAAAGGCACTTACCTGGTCCCGCAGCTTGCTTCGCGGTGGGGGGGAGGCGCTCCATTCCTCCCCGCCGAAATCCTGGCTGGGGGGGAGGCGCCCTGTCCCTCCGGCCGAAATTCTGGCTGGGGGGGGAGGCGCCCCATCCCTCCGGCCGCGAATCCTCCTGGCCGGCCGGGACGCAAATGGCGACGGCCGTAGCTGCTGCCGTTTGCGTCCCTGCAGTCAGCCGCGTGATAGGCTACGTAAATCCTTACGTAGCCTATCACGGCTGACTTCGGAAAAAAAAAAAAAGCGCGTACGCAAATGGCGGCGCCCATGGGCGCCGCCATTTGTGCTCCTTATTTGGGCACATGTAGTCTACGTAAAGATTTACGTAGACTACGGCGAAAATAAGGGCAACGCTATTTGCGTTGCCCTTATTTTCGCTGTAGTCTACGTAAATCTTTACGTAGACTACACGTGCCCAAATAAGGAATGCAAATGGCAGCGCTCATGGGCGCCGCCATTTGCATATGCGCTTCCCCCCCCCAAAGTCAGCCGTGATAGACTACGTAAATCTTTACGTAGCCTATCACGTTTGTTTTTGTTGTTGTTTTTTTACTGGGAAATGGTGGCGGCGGCAGCCGGTTGGAAGACCGTCCGCCGCCGCTGCCACTGAACCACCGCCAAACCGCCGCCGGGAGCCGCCAGTGCCAGGGAGATTTGACAGAGGTAAGTCCCATTCCGGGGGGGTGGCGGGGGGGGGTGGCGGAGAATTTCTCCAGCAATTTCAGGGTTGCCGAATGCATTGGTATTCGGCCTCCCGGAGATTCGTGGAGAAATTCTCCGCCATCCTTACTTTACGTTTACGGGAGATTCACGTCAACCCCATAGTGGGAGGAGGGGAAATGCCAGACTTTCAGCATCATGATAAACAATGTAATCGAGCTCACAAAGAGCGGGAGGTGCCCTGGAGGAGAATGGTGTCGTGTATAGGACCCGCAAACGTCTGTGAGGAACCCATCTCAATAGCAGGATAAAAGCCCCATGTGAAAGAGCCCTGTTTTTCTTTTACTCTTATTCACAGGAAGCAAAGGAATAGCATTACTAAGAGAGGTGATATGGCACTGGTTATTTTAGATCAGGATGGGGGAAACTCTTTCAGCCTGAGGGCAAAATTCAGTTTTGGAGAACCTCTCAGGGGCTACATTCCAGTGGTGGGCAGGGCTGAAGGCAAAGGAGGCAGGGCCAAAATACCAAACATACCAGCATATTGTCACTTAAAGCTCTTCCTGCCAGTAACTAAGTCTTAGGAGTGGCATTTCAATCTTTTTGAATGGGGGGAAACGGCACAAAATCCAGGACACAACCCAGTAACTGGGGGATGGAGGAAAGGAAGTGAGGCCAGGGGAATGGGGCGTGGCTATCTGGGGAAACTTGGAGGGCAGGATTTGACACTTGGGCCCTTGGTTCCCCAGCCCTGTTTTGAATGCTCATTTTTGGGCTCCTGTGGAGCTCAGCTGAGTGTGATGCAGGTAACCTAGAGAATGATTTGCATAGATATGTTGAACAGGGAAACTTAAAAGGGTTGGGATTCATCTTATGGAGGTGGCAAAGTAGGAGATGAGAGCGGCAAAGCGGCAATTCTAAAACAAGATGCTAAAATAATTTTCACTGTTATAGGTTAGAAAGTTTGTTACAAAAAGGAATGGTAAAGAAAAAAAATTAATAACTATGTTTAGACTCCTTCATGTTTATGTCTTTCCTATCCTTAAGAGACTTTTTATAGGCTATAAAATAAGAGAGGCGAGGGAATGTGGTGCCAAATGGTGATGATTTTAAGAAATTACTAGGGGTGTCAAGCAAAATCTGTAATTCATTTTTAAATCTTTTGACAGCAAAATAATAAAATGTGCTGTCTTGTTTTGCTCAAGGTGGTAATGACAGTTTCTCATATTTTAAGCTCCATATTTATACATTCAGCAGAACCAAGTGGTATAGCTTCTTTTGGACTGTACTAAGTAAGGCAGCAGGTCAGGAAATTACAGGCTTGGAACAAAATAATCCAAGCCCAAAGAAAAGTTGTACATCAGGAAGATGGTGAGGTTGAACCCCTTTCCCTGACATCCTGTTTTTCTATATACAGGGATTAGGAATTCCATCTTCATAGGGAACAAATTGTTAATCACCTATTCAAATAGGTGATTAACAACCCCCCGCCCCAACCTGAAATGGCAGAATCCAGCAGACACATTACCATCTGGATTCTGCTGAATATATAAATATAACTCACCAAGTGGTATTTAAAATTCTGCAGAATATACTCTCAAAGTGGCTTTTCTTTGGTTTAGCAATTCATTTGCAAGGCTAGTCTTGGCAGATCAAGTATGCTTCACAGTGATTCCAAAACTGTCTGCCATGTCAGGAAGGGCTGCAATTTAAATGCCACAAAATGAGCCCAGTGGGAAACTCATTTTAATCCAGATTCCATTTGAGTGGATAACAGTGTTTATGTAGATTGTCTCTTTAAAAGGCCATAATGTTAATTTCACCAAAAGATTTCCACTGTCCTACATTGCACTTTCTCCCTCTGTTGGATTTGCACTGGAGCCTTAATAGACGTCTTAATTTAATGGCAATATTGCACTAATTGAAAATAGTACCTAGAAGTGCTGATGTGGCAGATGTACTCCTGCTAACAACAATTACATAGAAACTCAGACAAACAAATCATAAAAGCTCAGAGAGACAGAAAGAGAGACAGGGGGTGGGGAGGGAAAGAGAGAGAACTAATTCAAATGGTAAAAATACACTTCCCTAAAGTGTCACTTCCAATCAAACCCTGACTCTTATGGAACATGAATTTTCTGCAGGGCTTCTCACAGTTTACAACAGTTGCTGACAAATGGTGTCCAGTTCTCCATCTATTTGCACAGTGTTTAAGTAGATTGCTCCCATTAATGGTTAGAGGAATTACTTGTATTAATCCTAAAGCATAGTGCAAAGAGGGGTCCTCATTGAATTCAACTGGAGAGCTGAAAACAATATCAGTGCTGACCCCAAAGGCCAAACTTGCATTGCAAGAAAGACACCACCATGTTTTTCACTTCCTTTGGAAAAACAGAGCAGCCTGGTGTGCTAAGCTGAGTAACTGTTTCAAGGACCCACAGGTACTGATGAGAACATTTGGGGTTAGCGTTGTATTCTGGTGGCACCGTCCACATCAGTCTCAGGTTAATGAGTCTGGAGCCCCATCTACATGAGCCTTTTACTATGGGGTGGCTGTGAGTTGAGGTCCCTCAGGACAGATGATGCAGTTGCCACTTCACAGCCAGCTGTGGTTTTCTCCCAGGTGTTTTGCTGCGATGTTTTTCGTTTGCTGCGGGTCTCCCTGTGGTTGCGAGCGGTCTGTCCCTTCCCAAACCAACTTTGCATTTTGCAGTGGGCATGTTTTAGGCGTACGTAGTGCTTGTGTCACTCTGTGATGCCCCTTTACTCCCCCCGTCCCTTCACAGCTGTGCAGTTACAGAGGCACAGAGAGGTGTTTTCATTTATTTATGAAAGTAAATCATACTTTCGCACATTTGCAGCTTCGTATCTTCGCAATGGTTGCTTTTGGACTCAGTGCCCCAGGGCTGGGGGAGTCTTGGGGGAGGACCAACTTCGCTCTGGCCACCATTTTGGAGTGATGGGTAGGCACGTACCACTCATGTGAACCATCGTGAGAGTCTCAGGCTGGGGAACTGACAAACAGATGGCATGGAAATGAAGGATCACAGAACGCCCACTTTTTACTTAATGAGGCACGGAAAGACACAACAGAACCCTAAAATGCAAAACAGCCACTGAATTGTCATACCCCCACGCTCACGGGACTGCACAGCTGCGCATTAAAGTATAATGGCAAAAAAAGGGCACAGCGGAGTCTGTTAGGGAAGCTCACAGTAAATCGTGAGTGTATCCCAGCAGAAGCTTATTAAAAGCTGAAATGCTGCGCAGTTGCGACAGAGTGAAGGGTGAAAGCGGTGCTATGTAGATGGGGCCTGGGTTACACACTAGATCAGGCTTCCCAGTGTGAGGAATGTGAACAGGCTTCTAGATGTTTAGACAAGTCCCATCACCCCTGGCAGTTGTCATGCTTAGGGGGTAGTTGAGGAAGGCTGCTCTGGATAGTCAGTTGATGATCAAGTAATGCCACTATTGGCCAATGCATTATTACTGGATTTCCCCAATGAGAATCCCAAGAAAGTTGTACTCCTCTTAAAAGATCAGGTGCATATCTCGGGGTTACTCCTTGATCCAGCTTTGTCGCTCAAAGCTCAGGTGGCCTTAGTGGCTAGAAGTGCCTGTTACCAGCTTTGGCTGGTTCACCAGCTTTGATTGTTCCTGGATAGGGCTAGTCTGCCCATGGTGGTTCATGCTCTAGTAACCTCACAGCTGGATTACTGTAACACATTGTGTAGGGGGCTGCCCTTGAAGATGACTCAGAATACAGCTGCCGGAATTGTAACTGGTACAGCCGGATGGAATCATATTACACCAGCTGCAAAAGCACTGCACTGGCTGCCTATTTGCTTTTAGGCCCAATTCAAAGTGTGTGCCTTCAAAGCCCTAAATGACTTGGGACTCAGATATCTGCCTCTCCCTATGTTGGTCTGCCATGACTTAAGGTTGTCATGGAAGGCACTTCTCCAAGTATCTCGGGTACATTATGTATCAACAAGGGACAGCACCTTCTCTGTTGTGGTGGCCCGATCAGGGAATCTTCGCCCCATGTTTTAGTGCCAGCTTAAAACCTGCTTGTTAGCCTAGGCATTTTTGAATTGGTTAACTGATGTTTTATCTCTTCTGTTGTATGTGCTGCTGTCTTTGCCTAATTATGATTACATTGCTCTCATTTTTTTAAATTGTATATTGTGGCATTTTAATCATACTCCCGCACACTGGCCTGCTACCTGCAAGGATAAAAAATGGTTGTAAATGTTCTCTCTCTCTGTGTAGTGTAGTGGTGAGAGTGATGGACTGGGAGCCGGGAGAGCCGGGTTCTAGTCCCCACTTGGCCATGGAAGCTCACTGGGTGACTTTGGGCCAGCCACAGACTCTCAGCCCAACCCACCTCACAGGGTTGTTGTTGTGAGGATAAAACAGAGAGGAGGAGAATAATGTAAGCCGCCTTGGGTTCCTTGCAAGAGGAAAAAAGGCGGGATATAAATGCAATAAATCTCTCTCTCTCTCTCACACACACACACACACACACACACACACGTATAGCCTCATTAATTAGGGGCACTGTTTTAGTTGATGGAGGGAGCAATCCTATGGCTACTAGTCAGCGGCTAGATTGCCATAGGATAGGTCGGTTCCCAGGAACTGACCTCAGAGCCCACACCTGAGGTTGTTTCTCTGAGAACCGACCTCCACCCCCTCCCGCACTGCCTCGTAGGCAGTGTGGAACAGACTCGCGGAGCGGCAAAAATGGGGCATTCCTGGGGGCGTGTCAGGGTGGGGAAGTCAGAAATGCTGGTACGACACATCCTATGTGTCGTCCGGCTGCTGCTTCCCGCAGTCCGAGGTCTCATGGCTAGACAGCCGAAATCGGCTGTCTAGCTGTCAACGCAGGGCGGCTGAAGCACAGAGGGGATGATCCCCTCCGCGCTTCTCCTGCCCTGCATTGGATAGGCGGTCGCCTCTGAGTTCGGAGGCGGCCACCGATCCCCATAGGACTGCGCCCTAAGTGTTTTAAAATGGATTAATCTGAGTTCAGCCCTATTTAATTCCACTCCTATCAGTTAGTTGCCTTACGTTCCCTTCTGACTTGAGTAGCTTGGGAGCCGCTGTGGCAAGTGCTCCTTCCATAATACTTCAATAATGTTGGAAGATCTAGTCTATGTGGGGGGGATCATATATAAAAGTAAGCATATATAAAAATAAGTCTCTCTCTCTCTCTCTCTCTCTCCCCCTCTGTGTGTGTGTGTGTGTGTGTACATACTCACAAATAAAACCACAATAAGAAACAACGCTGCATAAAAACAAGAGCAGATAAAAATAGCAGCCAATGAAAAACCAGTGATAGAAGAATAAGAGGGCCTTCATTTGTTAATGGAAGGCCAAAGAGAAGGAGCTAAATGGGTTTCCATTTCAAAGCCTAGTTTCAAAGTCTCGACACAGTCACTGAAAAGATCCTCTGTCATGTCCCTACCAAACACACCTCAGATATTGGCAGCACATAGAGAAGGGATGATCCTGAAGATCTTAAAACCTGGGCAGGCCTGTACAGGAAAAGGCCGCCCTTTAGAGAATCTGATCCCATGCCCTTTAGGACTTCAAAGGTCAAATATTCTTCTGTTCTTTGACATCATTTCTGTTCTCCTGCTCCTCTATCCCCTTATGTAGGCCACTTGTCTAGCTTTCAGCTATCTTTCTGAGAATCACTAATTGCCTCTGACAAGGTTGAATATCAGACATCAAAGGTAATCAGTCCAAAGTTTAAGGAGTCATGCACCTTTATGGTCCATAAGGTAACAGGCTTTCCTTGAATTTATGTATTGGCTCTCTTATTCATTATGCTATTTGATAGAGAATCACTATTTCATCTCTCTCATACCCATAACACATAATGCGTACTTAAACCTACAATGCTGATGTCTTTTCCTTGTGTTTTAGATTGTTCTCCTTGAGAAGCCTTGAGAGAGGAATAAAACAGGACAGGTAAAGATAGATAAATCCTACAAATAAGAGGAATATTTTCAAAAATAAATAAATAAAAAATAGTGTGAATTATGAAAGCAGGTGGCAGCCATCAGGATTATCATCCAGCCTTGCTCTTTTTCTGCTGGGAAACTACAGTGGCATACCCACAAAGGAGGAATAGTCACTAACGTTCCAAAATATATTTTGAATGATTTATTGCTAGTTCTAACCTAGCTTTACCGCCTCCCTCCATCTCTGGAACTGTGCATGAAAAGTAGGCTCAATGGATGCATTTCATATTGAAATGACATCTGTAAATCCCTTGTTTTATTTTTTTTACAGATCCAAATCTGCTTGGACTCACAAAATCCTTGCCATGTTATATTTCTCTACCCTTAGGATATATGACATGGTTTATATGCTCTGGTGGATAACTCAACATTAAATGTTACTCACCATTTACATTTTATACAGAAAACACTCTTTTTCTTTTCTTTTTAAAGAAAACATGTTAGGAATAAGCATATTTTCTGTCTGCTAGCTCTTAGCTTTCTGCTAGACTGGTTTAATAAATTGATTTACACAGTGGGATGAGCCTGGACACATATTTGAAATCTAAAATCTTACATTCTACTGAATGTAGCAAATGTCATTAAAAAATACATCAAACACACAGAATATGTCAGTTTTCTATGGCCCTGCCCCCTAAATGATCCTGCTAGAGGAACACAGATGTGGGCATTTGGTAAGAAGGCAAAGAACATCTAAAACTGATGATTTGGTATACAGCACAATAACAGATTTACATTCTAATTATTACATTCATCTGTAATAATTAGGACAGCCTAATTATTTGGCTTAAAATATATTGTAAAATACAGAAACCTATGTTCATCACATACTTGTTTTCCTCAGAACTTTATCACAGCACACACAATTCAATTTTTACTGTAAAACAAGATGGCCACACTTCTGTTCTTGGATATGAACAATGAAGTGCCACTGAAATCCACAGGGTTTAAATGCATAAAGCTGTCCTGTAACATGGACAGTGTGCTTGCTGTGATAGAGGTATCCTCATCATGCAAATGTAAATCTATGTTTTCTCCTTTGCCTCTAAAACATATAGGTTGTTAATGTATATGAACTTACTGGGAAATAGTATCCATTGCGATCAATGGGCCTTATTGCCAGTTCACATGATCACAATTTTTGAAACTCCATTTTGATGCACAAGTTGCCATGCCGTGAGAGAGAGAGAGAGAGAGAAAGAAAGGGCTCAACTACTAATTGTAGTTAACAAGTAGTTAATTAGTAGGAGTCAACAACTGGCCTCCTACTAATTAACATGGATAATATGTTCTCCTGCAAAGCTCTCCTATTCAATCAACATTGAAGTGGCAGGCTCCCATTCAGTTCAGTGGGGTTTATGTGAAAGAATGTCTTGGAATATTGTGCCCCCGCTACCGGTCACTTTCTTTTATGCATTTTTTCACACAATTGCAAATGAAATTTAACTGAAGAGGAACTACTGATTTGGGGTGATCTGGTGTAGGGTGCAAATTAATGGAAGAATGTATTTAATTTGATGTGATTTGGATGAGAAATTAATTGGCTGGCTTTGCCTCCGGTGAAATTTAAATAAATCCTAGTAATATTTCTAAATTTGCATGCATAGATAAAATTAGCATATGCAAATTTTATGCAGATTTGCTTTCTATGGGCGTGGGCCCCTAGCCTTTTAAATACCTAGCAATTTCTCTGGAGTGCATGGCTTCCTAGACTTGTGTATGTGTGATCAAGACTCAGAGCTGGGTGAAGACATTTTGGTGCCTGATGCAGAAAATCCAAAGAGCTGGCCTCCTACTAATTAACATGGATAATATGTTCTCCTGCAAAGCTCTCCTATTCAATCAACATTGAAGTGGCAGGCTCCCATTCAGTTCAGTGGGGTTTATGTGAAAGAATGTCTTGGAATATTGTGTCCCATGGGCTAGGTCTGTCTCCCATTCTGCCACCCTTCTTCCAGAGGCAGACAACTCATCTTGTCTCATATGCCTTTACTAGACAATAGTTGATTCACAGAAAATAGGCTGTTTGAAAGCACCACCATAGGACCAGATCATGTTTGAGTGTGCCACTGCAAACGTCCATAGGTGAGATAAGTGACATGTGCCCAGTTGTGATTTGGGCCTATAGTTCAATTAATTTTTTGGTAGTAATTTTATGTTTTAAGTTGGTTCAGCAGCCTTTTGGCAGAAATATAACAGGTAAATAACTACTACCGACCTACCTACCTGTGATCTCACATCCATCATGAACAAATTGCAATTCAAGACAAAAATAAATGGAATCCATGAGTGGCCAACCATATGGTCAGTGATAATGACTGGTTTTGTTTCCAAGTGATATCAGCTGAAGTGGAGTTTACCATCAATGTCAAAAGCTTTCTACTGCTAAGTTCTTCTATGTACGTACAAGTGATTGACATACTGTGCATGTTCGAATCCATATGTAGTGTTACTAAATCTTGCCTTCTATCACTTATTTATTACCCTTGCTTTCTTGTCTGGAGCCTTAGTGTGCTATTCTGTATGCAAGACAGCAAGAAGCAGCACTTAATCAGAATCTTTAGTTCTTGGACAGTTCTGTATTGTTTTGAGGTTGATTTAAATCTTTGGGATAAATTCTACTCTCCAGTGCGCTGAAGACAGGATATTATGCATCTGTAGATAAGTCTGTCTGAGGTCCAATTTTTCTTTCAGATGTAAGGGAAATAATTGCCTTATTATATACAAGAAGAATGCAGAAATGAAGAACATTTTGTGGCCAACATGTTTCTGTCCAACATGCAACTCAGTTGTCATGCCACTTTGCATCCACCTTGACTTTAATTCATATGTTTAGATTGCATAAGATCCTTTCGGTCCTCAGAAGAAGCATTGCTCGCCACTGCCTGCCCTCTGGCTCACGCGGAGATCCTCTCAATGTGAGCCAGAGGGCAAGCCGGCTGCCTGGAGAGCTGTGCTGGACAAAGGCAGCGGATGGTGCAGCTCTTCAGAGAGGCGGTGAAAACCTCTCTGAAGAGGGGGTCCTTCCTCAGAGCCAGGTGTGGAGGAGTGTCCTGGGAGATCACCTGCACAGCAAGCGGCTACTCCAGGGAGCCCTGCCGGCTCTGCAGTCGTGATGCAGCAAAAGCCACAGTGGGAGAGTAGCTGGCAGGGTTCTCTGGAACACCCGTTGGAAGTGGCGGCAGGTCCTCCTGGCAGGGGCGGAGGAGTGCACAATTTGCAGCCTTTCCCACTCCATCACCTGAGGCAGGGGATTTGCCCCGCCTCATGGGAGGGGTGGCCCTGCTGCAGCATTTTCAACTGGCATCCAAGTACCACACCTCTGCTTGTCTAGTCAGAAGATGTGAGCAGCATGTCTACTCACAACTAAGCAGGACAACCCTCTGCAGGGCAAACCACAACCAAATCGCTCAGCAGCTTCCTCCCCAGGCCCGGCTCCTCTCCCCTACAGGGAGAAGCCCTTATCTCTGGGCCAAACTAAACATTCTGGTAATTGCACATAGTTTAGCTATGAATGATAGGTTTCCTTATGCTGGTGTTAGTGCTTGTGGCCCTGATTTGGATTGGGACCAGTAATCCGGGAGGGGGGATTAAACCTTCCTCCCACCTGTTTCCTCCCCCCCAATTCCACCCCCCTGTGGGGGAGTTTTTTAAAAAAGGGGGGAACCCTCTCCAATGACTCCAATGGAGACTTTTTTCTTTTCTTTTTTTAATACTCCTGCCCACTTCAGGAAAAAGCTGGTATGTGGGTAGAGATGTCCATTGCTTGGAAATCCAGCCCTCTGGGGGCTTGATGGACTTCTGCTGCATGCCCAACATGCCTTACATTTGCAAGCGGAACTGTGGGTTTCCCCAAACTCCAGCAACTTTTTGTGTATACTTTTTTTTGTCAAGCCGCAATTTGTGTAAACTGCGGCCAAAATTTGCAGCCAAGTGGAGAGACATGAACCAGCAGTACACTGGGAACAATGGCAATGATTTCCACAACGATCACAGTTGTAGATATGATCATTGACAGGCTGGTGGCTATATTATGGCCCAATTCACTCCAGCACTTCTCCAGGTAGTTGTGAACCTGTGTACATGAGCTTTGGCTATTGGGCGGTATAGAAATAAATAAATAAATAAATAAATGATGGGATGAAGGATAAGCAGGGCCCTCACCTTCATGCAGAAGTGTTTTGGTTATACTGTGAAGCTATCCATTCTGAAATCATTGGTGTAGCCTGGATGAAAAGAGATGGCTTCAGAGTGAAGCTGGAACTAGCTACAGTGGATGTGGAGCTGCTACAGAAAACATCAGTCCAGTGTCTCCTTCTCTCTCATCAGTAATGTCTAAGGATACTCATCATGTGTCTAGCCTCACTCCACTTGTGGGGAAAATTGCAGCATGATTACATCACATCACATCACATGTTGGGTATCCTTCAGCGTTTTATGGCAGATTGGGAGAGCGAGACATGGAGCTGCTGTTTTAAGCAGCAGCTCCACATTTGGAATCTAAGGCTTTCCAAATTGGCATCAGAAGCAATGGATGAAGAAATACAAAGTATTCCTCTCATGTCTGCTGCCCGTTGCTTTTGTCAGCTCAGATGTCATGGGAGAGGGGAAGCCTGAACAGAGTAGTGCCACCACTATCAGAGAATTTGTTGTTCATTGTATCCCTACAGAGCTTGGTTCAAGATGTTCATGGGCAAGTCTGTTGCCAATGAAAATGCAGGAGAGACTGCATGGAGAAATCCAACTGTGGTAATGCATATATTAATGGCACATGCATACATGCTACATATGTGTCCAAAAGACTGAGCTATTGTTGCCCCTGGAGATGCAAGGTTACCATAGACATTCACAAGACATGATCCCCGTCCCTTAATTACTATTTATTAGTATTTAATATATTTCTTATCCGCCATTCAAGACTGTAGTCTTCCCAAGGCAGCTTACAATATCAAACAATAAAATTCAATATTAAACCACTTTAAATGTAAACAATGTTAAAATAAGCCAGTTAAAATTCAGTTCAACTATGTAGTAGCAGCAAGTACAATAAAATCTTTTTAATTAAAAACCAGAGAAAACAGGTATGCTTTTAAAGACTTTTTAAGAGCAGCCACAGAGAGCCATATATCTCTTGGGAGGGAATTCCATAGGGTAGGGGCCACCACAGAGAAAGCCCTCTTTCTAGTGCCCACCAACCGTACTGATCTTAGTGGCAGGCCAGTGTGAGGGCCTCCAAAGAAAATTTTAAAACATGAGCAGGTTCATACTGGTGTAGGCAGTCCTTCAATAACTGGGACTGAAACCATTTAGGGCCTTAAAGGTCAACACCACCATTTTGAATTGGCCCCAGAAATGCGCTGGCAACTGCTGCAGCAGGTATGGACTTGGTGCAATATGATCTGATGGTCTAACCCTAACAGCAGTTGCATTCTATATCAGCTGGAGTTTCAAACCATCGTCAAAGGCAGCCGCACACAGATTACAGTAGTCCAGTCTGGATGTAACTAGGCCATACATGACTGAGACCAGGCCCGCTTTCAGGTTGCAGATGACGTACTAACTGAAGTAGGCAAGACAAGAGGCACTCCTGGCCACTGCTCCCGCCTGTGTTTCCATAGTCAGTGACTGTAAGTGAACATTATACTGTTCACTTCTGGGAGCACGCTGCAGTAGACACACTGAAAATCTGTCATTTTGTTATTGCCTCAATCAGAACTTACACTGCATGAAAAATATGGGCCAATATGGCATAGGAAATGCAATGTTTCATCGGGGTTCTGATGACCCACATTTTGATTCTGTCTGTGCATATTAGGATGCGAATATAGCTTGTCATCCAGTAACAGCAAAGAATATTGATTTTTCTTTATCACCCTTTAGAGTTCAGATATGTATAAGCTGTTCCTTGAACTGTGTTAATGTTAGAGTTTTGTCTTTTCTTAACCATTGAGACAAATGATCTCATAGGATGCTACTGATAGCGTGCAGTCTCGCTAACAACTTCATCAAAAGGAAGCACTCTGCGATTTATAGGATTAGGTCAACAGATCTAATAAAATTTTCTTGTTAACATAATCGGAAATCTGACTGCTAAACTTTCACATCTAGACACCTACCCTCCGCCCAAAAAGAAGACTTGCTGGTATTCAAATTGGTCAGTTTCAGCAAAGATGAGCTAAAGGGCAGATAGTCAATGCAACTGAAAACAGAGGCTACAGATGAGACAGGAGTGACATGCAATTACTGAAGACTGAACTTCAAAATAAGACTGCTTCTCTGGGAGAAGTATTAATCAAAGTAAACTGTATAATAGTGTTGTGCAGTAATGATTGAAACTGGTTCTTTTTGTTTTTGTTCGAAGCGTGCTTAATTACATGAGACATGAGCTAAAAGCCTTTCATCAAACTGTGGATGAGGTGACAAATCTGCATTTAAGAGTTGATCCACAGATGAAAAAAACTCTCATTATCACAGCAGCAAGAAGCGGCTTTGAGTGGCAAATCTCTCTCTCTCTCTCTCTCTCTCTGTGTGTGTGTGTGTGTATACACGCACGCACGCATGCACGCACGCACGCACACACTGTATATATGCTGCATTCCAGGATTAGAGCTACTCTGCTGTTCTTCCAGTCTATTTACTTCCAAGTTTGCACACACTCTGGGGGTCAATTTGCATGGCCGTCGCCATTCCGTTGTGGTAGCCAGTCACTGCACGCATTGAATTTTAGCACAGGAGAAAAGTGCACACAGGACCCTGTGTGTATTTAGTGTGCTGCTCTGGGCAGGGCTTGCGGAACACAATTGGCAGGATGCTCAAGGTCAAGGTACGCTGATGTCTCTGCAAGTGGTCGAACGGTACATGATTGCCTCTGCAGAGTCTGCATATGACACAGAAGGTCATGCGTCAATGTATTCAACAGCTGCTATGCCACAGGCAGTGGTGAGAATCAGCTACGGAGTCTTGAATGAATTAAATGTATTCCCATGTCATGGCAGCTGAGGTGGCATTTATTTATTTATTTGTAAAAGATCTGTCACCTTTCCACCACAACTGGCTTTCAAAGAGGCTTACAGTTCAAAGAGGTTTATATTCCGCTTTCCAGTGAACTATTAAAGCAGTTATCAATAATAATATCTAACCATAAAAATACAATAAAATAATCACTAGTCAGCAATAAAACTATACTGGCTGGGTCACACCTCAAGGAAAAGCCTGCATGAAGAGGTGGATCTTAAGCAGGTGTCTAAAGACAATAACTGAAGGTGCCTGTCTAATGTCAATGGAAAGCACATTTCCGAGGCTGGGTGCTGCAACCCTAAATGCTCTGTTACACAGGTTCTCCTGTTGCATCGTGAGGAGTGCTTCTTCTGAGGACCGAAAGGATCTTAAACAGCACACAGTGGCAAAGTTAAAGCCAGCTAAAAAGAGGTCCTAAAATCAACAATTGTAGTAAAGAGTTAAAATAATAAGCAGGGCCATATTATTTGCAATCATAGGCTTAGGAGAACAGGACAGCTTTAGACTGCTGCCAAAAACATAACAAGGTCAGTAGCTGATTCCACAATTTGGTGCCATCACAGAAAAGGATCTGTGTTTGCTAATCACCTAACTACTTCCAAAGGCAGAGGTCTTGTGGATCAGGCCCTCCAGTTATGATCTCAGAAGATGGGAAGGTTCATACAGGAGAAGACAGTGCTAATGATCTGCAAGTTGAACTGCCAACATGAACGGGTGTGTCGATCTTCTCAGTTTCTGGGCCACTAAAACTGCCCATAGGATACTATATAGGAACCGCTAGCACAGGTGTCCCCAACGTGGTGCCTGTGAGTGCCCCAAAATATGTTATTTTTTTTTTAAATATTTCCCTCCATTTTAAAATTATGCATACATGGATTTATAAGAAATGCATACAACTTCCTAGCAATTGTACATGGGATGCACCAAAGTGAACCACATATTCAAATAAGTATCCATTTGAAGATGATGTCTATATGCCACCTGTTCAAATATTGAAAGCATTGTGAGGTCCCCAATCCATTCCATTATAGGAGGTGAGTGTTTACCCTTCTAATGTTGTAATATCAGTCTTTTAGCTGTCAAAAGGGTGCAGAGAATCCATTTACGCTGACCATTTGTTAATTTCCATGAAGCAGGTAAATAATTTAAAAGTGTGTACATCAGTGAATATTAAAGACTGTTCCAGTACAAAATGTTTCTGTGTCATAATCTCTCTGTAAAAAGAACTACTGGACATTGCCAAAACGTATGTTTAAAAGAAGCATTAGCTGTATTGCACCGCCAGAAATAAGCTGAATTAGAGAATCCCTTATTAAAGAGACGTTGCGGTGTCCAATAGATATGAAGCTAAAGTTTTTGCTGAATAAGATGCAGCCTAAGATCCATAGAAATGAAAGGTAGATGCCAAAGTGGTGACCCACTGATTAGCATTTTGTGATGGTGCCCACAGCAGTATCTCAAATTCCCAAATGCTCCCACGGCTCCCAAAAAGTTGGGGACCCCTGCACTAGCAGGTCTCTCTTTCCAGCCTTCTCTGGAAAGAGAGACCTGCTCTTCTCTGGCCTGGTTGTGTCATAGAAACACCACTGTGTGGCATTGTTGCATCACCTTTTGGGGGGTGATGTGTGAAGTCTTCAGGTAATCTTTTGGGGGTTGAAAGGTTGGCTTTATGAGATTCTGACCATAGCGTCTGTCCTTCCAGTGCTCGGAATGGATGAATTGGAAACTGAAGCAGTTTTTCTAAAGTTTGAGACAGTTTTTCCACCTCATCAAGAAGCAGTAAAGGGGACAAACAAAGCATTTTATGGTACTTTGCCAGCATGTGTGTCCGGAGGTAACTGTTCCATTGGAAGAACATTACCCATCTGCTGGCAATTTCAAGAACAAACATAAGTAATGGTGACACAATTAGTGGGTTCCAACAGTACTGTGATATACCTGCTAAAAACTTGCACAGGAGGCCAGACTCTGGAACAATGGATAATGGGCACAAAAAGAAGTCACTACTGTGGAAGCAACTAGTGATGTGGAAGGAAATAATACTTAGAATTTAATAATCCTTTGAAGACTTTGCCAGCTGCTACTTGGAAAAATGAAGCCACAAAATGTGTATCTCCAAGTGTTACATCTGTGTAAAATGCCTGGAGACAACCAAACACTCTTTGCCCTCTTCGCCAGAACAGATGCTGAGTACCATGTGCTAATAGATGGTTAAACTATCACTTCTGCATCACATAGGAGAGAATTAATACCTAACTTGACAGCATTCTAAGGAAATATCTAGACACACTCTTCTTCTTTTGTGCATCTCAGCCTGGAGGGGGCAGCATGCTTGGAAGGACCTGTTAAGGTTGTGACAGACATATAAAAGCATGGCAGGTATGTGGTTGGGGAGAAAGCCATAACCATGGATAAAAAACAGTAGGTGATACCTGTTCCTCTGTTCCAAACAAGGTCAGTGGTGAAGACATTTATGCATGACCTGTCATGTATCCATAACTCAAGATGAAGCTGCCGTCTTTATGCATATTCCTAAGACTTGAATATATTAAACTTTTGGAGCTGGTGGTTGGGTATATAGATGGATCTAATAAGATAATCTCTGTACAGAAAGGCAGTGAACTGCAAAGAAGCTCTACTGGTTGAAAATATGTCTCTGTCACAATAGACAAGTATTGGTCTAACTTAAAATGTACATTTTTGTTACTGGCAAACCAAGGGGAGGCTGGGAATCCTGCTGGTTTGGTTTTCAGCCAACTCCATTGCAATGGACTGTCTGGCTGATCTTCGAGGTGATACTGAGCCCATGATGCCGGTTGCAGGTTGGTTGTGCACACCTGCAATCATAGAATCATAGACTAGTAGGGCTGGAAGGGGCCTATAAGGACATCAAGTCCAAGCCTCTGCTCAATGCAGGAATCTAAGTCAAAGCATTCCTGACAGATGGCTGTCCAGCTTCACCTTGAATGCCTTGAGCATGGGAGAGCCCACTGCAAGAAACATAATGCTGGGGCAATCAATATCTACACTTTTGGCTGGATCCAGATTTAGGTAGGTGCCATTGGGCTCGTGGAAGCGGACTTTTCCACCCGTCTACCTATGGAAGCCCCTCCAGCCCCCTGAAAATACTACACAGAGTCGGGGGACCCTGCGGAATGAGGTGAGCTGTGGTGCAGGCAGGAGGAGGAGAATCCTCAAAATTCAGACTGAGGCACCTTCTGTGAGCAGAGCCCTTCTGTTCACAGGAGGTAGATCCTGAATGCAACCCAGTAACTTTTTTTTTAAGCTGAAGGATACAATCCTATTCATGCTTCTGCTGGGAGTAAGCCACACTGAATATTTTTGATGCAAACTTGTGCATGTGCACGCACACACACATGTATACCTGCTCATATCCCAGCTATCCTGATACAGAGAGCTCTTTCCTCACTGCTAGCAGTGCCCAGGACAGAACAACCTGTATCAGGATTGCTGGGGAAGGAATGGAGAGAAGGCTCTCCACTCCCTCCCCCAAGGATTTTTCCTTGCTGGTAGCATTTGACCTTCTCTGGCAATGGCTGGTGCACCAACATGCCAGGCCCTGCCCATGTCTCAGCAATACCCAGACTTGGAACTTTGGGAGGCAGAGGAAGGCAGGGCAACAGGTGCTACGTAGTTCCATGGCAGAAAGAAGTGGAGATAAGAGGTCAGCCCTCCAAATCTGCCTGTGCTGTCCTATGAGCATTCTTGCATGCATCCAGACATTCTTGCACCACCGCCAGAATGTACATGTGACCACATGGCAGCGGGAGCACCCTTTTGCTTCAAACTTGGAGGGTGATGTTTGCCCACTGGAAAGCTTGTGGAGACCTGCTGGGAACTGCAGTTTCATGCCAGTCTGGAGATAGGGGTGTTTGGTAGTAGCAGGAAGGTCTGGGGGGCTGCAGGTAAGGCCTTGGGCTGCCACATGCAGCCGCGGGTTGTGCACCTCTGCAAGAAAACATGCATAAGATGCAACAGGAATTCTGGGGCCTTGTGATTTGATGCAGGAAAGGATTTAACATAAAAGAATGACAGTGAGTCTTGGATCATCACATCTGAGAAACAGATAATGGGAAGCTGGCAGAACTCCTGCATATCTTATAGCTATAACCTATTATATTAGAAATAATCATGTTCTGCAGAAGGAAGATGTGCATCTTTAGAAGAGAAGGGCTTGAGATGTGGAGACCCTCTCAGATGGGTCAACGACAGTGAACTGTACCAACAGCAAATTGTACCAACTCTATGCATAGTTCCCCCTCAAAGAATTCTGGGATTCAACATTCTTATATTCCTTAAAAATCCAGCCATTTGCTGAAACTTTGGTATACTGCTTTTTGGTATTTATGATATCTTGTTTGCAAGGCTCTGAAAATGCTCCAAACACATCCGAACGGAAACATTTCAACAGTGCAATCATGTTGACAGCTTTCATCCCTTTATTAGCTAATCTTATTTGTTGCACTAGCACATGCTTAACATGTGCATCATCCCAAGATGAATTGTACAAATCCATATGGATAGAAATCTGCTTGAAATTGATAGGGGAAGAAAGAAACTGTACCCCAAGGACATTAAAAAATACTCAAGTCACTAACTGCTAACTCCTCGATTTACAATGGTAAAGACAGAGCTGTTTTAGTCAACTTATTTAGACTTTTGCAAGAGATGTGTGAACCAGACTATAAGGAGATGAAAGCTCCGTTGTTAAATCCATGCTCAGAAGAGATCACTGAACATTAAGGATACCTTGAAGCAGAAATGAAACTTACTTCGGAGGTGTCATTGCTTTTGTAGTTTCAGAACACGCTGCCACAGGGAAAGAATCTTAGGTCTTTCTCTTCTTTTCAAAGCAGTGAGCAATCAAAACTGGCCAATTCTTAAAAGTTGTTTTTCTATTGTTAATTAAAAGTCTTTTAGAAGTATGTTGGACAAAAGTTGTTGCTGGGAAATCATATAAACAAGGAATCAAGGAAAGCAGGAGAGATAAACATATTGGAACCATGCCACTAGTAATAGGCCTTCAAGTGATACCTTGAATCCATACTTGGAATCATATTCCATAAGGGAGAGGGATTTGATAATGATAGGCAAAAATCCTACCAAAAAGAAAAAAGAAAAATTTGCCCTGACTGCTGAATCCAGTATGCAGAGAACTGAGTACAGGATTCTTCGATAAGTACTTCTTGTTGTAATTGAATGAATCAGTGTAATCAGTTTTAAACAATTCAACCTCTAATGCAGTAAATCCCAAATTCATTAAATCATGAAAGGCTGCCATGAGCCCAGAGCACCCATCCACAGTGGAACATGCCTGCCAGCTGAATGATTTACTATTATGGCCTTACCTTCTTCCAAACTGCCTCTGCTGGGGACAGATAATTCTGCCATGTCTTTCCATCAGTCAGTCCAGAGACATTTGGGTTGATGATTGGATCAGTCAATTTCAGAGACACAGGAGAACAGTTCACACTCAGAGGCGACTTCCCTGTTGTATGCCTCATGAGTAATTGCTCTGGGCTTGCCTTCTTCCAGTCAGAAGGCCCTACTTAAAGCAGTGACTCAGAGAGAAACACAGAAGGAGGGCTTCTCTGGGGGTGGATAATTCACTCTTTCACACTTTCAAAGTAAGACTTTTGGGGGGTAAGAGTGAAGTGTGCTCTTCCAAATTTAATTCAAAAACAAGTATGCTGTTAGAAACATTGGTGTAATGAAAGCTGAACTCTAAAAAAATACAGTAATAATACAATAATAATAATAATAAATCAAAGCATTACATTGTAAGAATCTTGCAGTAAACCTCTTCCAAATATATACAAACATCCTAAAGACTTCTCTGTATTGTGCTCACTTCAGAGTTCAGACTATGCCGGAGCTCTGGTCGAAGGTATTAGACAGTAGCAGCTTGAGCTGCAAGTGCCTGGACAGGGATGGCCTAAGACATTTTGATGTCTGAGGCAGGGCAGCAAATAGTGTCTCCCCACAAGTTGATGTGCACAGTATCCATGGCTGTTCAAGGTATTTTTGACACCTGGGATAGACATACCTCTCCCCTTCCCTGGCAATACATGTACAATGACAGTCACATGAATTACTTAAATAAGCAACCATTCGCTGCCCTTTCATGACTCCCCAAACCAGCTGCCTGAGGTGGTTGCCTCACTCTACCTAATGGTAGGACCAATCCTTCGAAGCTATCGGAATCTGCTTCTGAAGCCTGCTATATGAATGAGTGGGGCCTACTGCCCTGACCGGAGGGTGCTGTGAAACGGAGGACGAGGCACGGAGCTATGCACTTAGCACCCAAGCAGGCTGTGGCTGCTGAGTGGCTAGCAGTTCCCAGCATTGTTCAACGATGTCTTGGCCCATCCCATGTCCATGCTTGACGCTTTTAGACATTCAGCTGCCAGGCACCCATGGTTGCTATTGGGGTGCCTTCCAATAAACTTCCCAGCACCGGCCGGGTCCCCCACCACCTGCATCCCTGCTGTTATCTCTGACCTCACATTGGAAATAACAGCAGGGATGCCTTCAGGGGGGATCCTCCCGGGGGCATTGCTTGGGGTCCAAGCTTCACCCCTGGAGGAATCCAGGGAGGCTCCATGGCTGGACTGGGGAGCTCGATGGGCTGGATTATGCCTGTGCACCAGTGGTTCTGTACCTCTGTAGTAAAGGAAGCCAGTGAAGGCTGGTGGCTCCAATGTCAGTGGGGCGGTTTCAGTCAGAACTCTAAAGGAGTTATCCAAGGTGCTTTGGTGGGGCAAAATGTTTTGCACCTTTGATAGCTCCTTTAGAGTTCTGGCTGATTCTGACTGAAACCCAGAGCGGATTCACCACCCCACTGACATCAGAGCCACCAGCCTCCACTGAAGGAACCAGTTCCCCCCTTCCTCATCAAGCGGTGCTCACTAGTGGATTCTAGTAGCTATATAGTTTGCAGGAGGGTGTTCCAGGAAAGACGGTACCCTATTTTCTGCAAAATGCAGGTACTCTTGAGGGTTGGGCTGATATGTCAGAGCCATGGAGCAGATATTTAACCCAACCATCTTTTAAAATATGAGAAAAACTGGGTTAAAGAAAGTTTTTTCTTAAAGCAACAAAACAAATATGAAAATTGGATAATTATTTTTCATGTCCTCCCTTATTTCTGCTTCACATTCCGTAAATGGGGAATGAGCGAAAGCAACAACAACAAACAGCATGGGAGGACGCGCAAACCTGGCTCTGGCTCTGAGATAATCTGAGATCAGCCTTGCCCATTTTGATCAGCAGTGGCTCCAGAGGGCTGCATTCTAAAATAGTCTTAAAATGGAGAATACAATCAGAGTTTTCTGTAAAAGTCATTTGCCAGATGGTGTAAAATGAATTTAGAGCTAGGGGCACTTTTTTGTTGTTGGTTTGCAGAGTATATTGTTAGAACTTTGCTGCTGTTCTAAATTTTAGTTGCCATGGTATTGAAGTGAACTTCAGTTCACTACGGAAGTAGAGAAAAAACAACAGTGTCATCTTGTGGGGTTTGTGTAGTTAAGGTATCTCACACATTACCTCAAGCCAGTGGAGGCCGGTGGCTCTGATTTTGGTGGGGCTGTGCATCCATTCTGGGTTTTAGTCAGAACCAGCCAGGACTCTAAAGGAGCTATCCAAAGGGCTGAGCACTATCTCCAAAATGGGTTCAGTGCCTTGATAGTTCCTTCAGAGTTCTGACTCGTTCTGACTGAAACCCAGGATGGATCCACGACCCTGCTGAAATCAGACCCACCATCTTCCACTGCCTTAAACTGCTTCTCCCAGTGCTTTGCACAATACCTGGATATGGGAAGAGAGATTTGCACTCTTGTCTTTAATTCTAAAACAAGGGTGGGCAACATTTGGGGCTGAGGGCCGACATTGTCCCCCCCCGGCCCCACTGGGGGCTGTGCCTCCATTCCCCTCCACAGCACCGCTAAATCTGCAGCTGAAATTCAGTGGTGTGGAGGGGGGAGAAAAAAACCTGCAGCTTTTTTTCTTCTTCATCCATTGTGGTAGCAAATTTAGCCAGTGGGGGTGTGTGTGTGTGCAGAGGGGCTGCAAAAAAGGCTCTGTGTGTGTGTCTGTCTACCTCTGTGTGGTTGTGCACACGCCACCCACGGGCAGTGTTTTGTCCAGCCCTATTTTAAAAAGTGGAAGAGATCACATTTTACAGTAATTTGGAAGGAATCACTGCATGTTTCTGCGCTGCTGTTATAAAGTACGAAAAAAGAATCTGTGCGGGAGATGTGCAAGCTGTTTCTTCACGCAGAGTCTGCTCCCATCTCTTCCATGCATTTTATTTTTCAAATGTGCGAACACAGGATTTCCTGCTCACCCTGCATCTGGGCAAATGTGAGTAGCCTGCTCCATGAAGTACAAGGCAACCACGACTAATTCAGACAGATGTTCTTCCATATCACCGATATATCTGGCCTCAGAAGCTGTTTTCCTTTTGTAACAGTTGCCTGAATAGCTTTCATTCCATATCTCCTAGTCTCACAGCAATTTCTCAAGTACAGCTGAATAAAAATCTATCCAAATTAGTAACTCTTGCAGACACTATTTCCTGTCAAGAGAGTGATCTAAAGTGAGATTGTATAACCGACAAGGGCTTGCACAATAAGCAATCTTCAGTCAATCATCAAGATACTACATTGCTGGGGAAATCTACAGATGGAGTAAACCCTATTAGTGTTACCCACCACAGATGACTCTGAATTTTTAAGCCATTATATTTAACCTAAAAAGAGAGGGAAAGAAACAAGAAATGTGCTTTTAAAGCTGCAATGCTATATGCTAGGAGTATGCCATGCTATATGCCAGGAATATGAAATGCTATATGATATACTGGTATATATAATATTACACACACACACACACACACACACACACACTGGTATATTATATACCAATGCTATATTATATGTTAGTATATTATATACCAGGAGTATGCAATGCTATATGCCAGGAACCAGATGCTGTTGAACCACAACTTCCATCATTCCTGATCATTGGCCATGCTGGTTGGGGCTGATGAAAGTTTGAGTCCAGCAACATCTGGAGGGACACAGGTTCCCCACCCCTGCTATGCAAACATACCTGGGATTAAGCCCTTTTGGCATCAATGGAGCTTACTTCTGTGTAGACAAACAGGATTGTACTGTTTAAAAAATTGCCTGATTTATGTGCTGGGATCCCAATACGCCAGATGTATCCTTGCTCAATGGATATCTTTTGTTCCTACTTTCATCTGATAAATGCAGCAGGAGGTTCTTCTTCCTAGGAGAACCTTGGATAAATTAGGAGCCTATTCAAGGAGTCTGGAGAAGTCAGTCATTTGTTTTTTTTAAAGTCATGAACTCTGTGATACTCAACTTCCATGATATAATGTGATTTTCTTCTGCTTCAGATTCTCAGTGTTTCTGTCCTACATTTTGGACAAATTTCCTTGTGATTTCATGTACAAGAAATCTAGACTATGGCAAAGTATTACAGCAACATGCTTTATAAGAATTTTCGTATGAAATGATATTGCATAGCCAACAGAGTTAAACTAGTGGCGGAGGAGTGATATTTTCTCAGTCACTCACAAATAGTTTCCTAGCCCCTTAGTTCCAGAGGTGGGGACCCTGTGGCCATCCAGATATTGTTGGACTACAATCACCTATGATCATTGGCCATGCTGGCTGGGCCCGTTGGGAGTTGTAGTTCAGCAACATCTGGAGGGCCGCAGGTTCCCCAACCATGCTTTATTCCTTTTCCTCAAAACATCATTTATAGTTCATTCATATGAAAATGAATCATAGCACCCCTATAAACTGTTTAGGACATTAATGTCGCACATCGGGCAATGTTCGGTCTGCTCCACATGTGATCAGGGCTTCAGAAAGGTGTTCAATAGGCAGGTAAAATCAGAGGACTGAAGAAGGTGAGCAAAGGATGTGTGTAGAGAGCAAGAGATAGCATGCCTGCAGATTGAAAGGAAGCTAGTGCAGTGTGTGTGTGTGTGTGTGTGTGTGTGTGAGAGAGAGAGAGATTTCAGGAGAAAGAAGTTTGAATTGCATTATGTAAGAAATATGTCCTAATAATTCACAATTATGTCACCATAACACTTTTTGACCAAGCATGCCACTTTAAGAAAGATAACTCTGCTCCACACAGGAGCCTGGAGGTTCTTCCACCAACATTCTCTGAACAGGGCAAAGTCAGGGCCCAAACTGGGATTACTTTAAATGTTTGACTAGCAGCTAAACCTTCTTTTTCATTTTATCAATCTTTTGATCTAGTGTCAGTTCAGGGGCCCTGATTCTGATTGGGACCCGTTTTAAATTGGGGGTGAGGGTGGGGGACAACTGTCCTTTTATGGTTATACAGTTGTTCAGATTTGAGGGATATATTTCAAAGGGGGAATCCTGTTACTGGTGAGATGACAGCTGGAACAGGCACCTTGCCAAAACACTGTATGAATTAATCATAGCACACATGATACATTCGCTTGCGGGTTTACCATTGTGCTTCTGTTCGCATTGTACATCTTGTAAATTTGTTTCCTTCAATTCCATGTAGGATTCTGGGCCCTGTTGCACTTGTAACCTTTTCTTCTGTTCCCCTTCTATGGTAGTGGCTTCCTGTGTCCCAAGATCTATCAGCATTGTTCTGATGGTGTTGCACTGGTGGTTTTGTCAGAGAAAGTTGCATGCTTCTTGTGATCTGATGTTTTTGAAACAATGGGAAATGCATCCCTTGCATCGTCAGGCTATCTTTGCAGAACATCTTTTCTACAGCTGCCAGTGCCACTACGGTGTCTTTCCAGGCTGACTAGGGAATGTATCTCTTTCAAACTCTGGATAATTCATTTGTGCCCCAGAGAAATCAAAATGCTGAAAGTGTATGTGTATATTTTAAAGGCAAGTAGTGATGTTGCTTTTAAAGGCTTTGAAATATACAAGGAGACATTCATACCTGTTCAGAAATGCCATTTGGAAAAGGAATAGCCAGAGAGAGAGGGTATACTGAAAATCGTTCAGATCCAGGTTTTTCAGGTGGGTGTTCAAGTCCCATTTTGCCAAAAACAACAACAAAGTACTGCAAAAAGCTGTAGTGCATGCCTAAAAGAAAATACGAGATTAGGTGATCACTTCTTCGTGCTATTCGGAATATATATTCCAGGAGAAACATGGGTGTGTCTTCGACTTTGGTTTCTTCATAAATTGATCTGTGAAAATTGGATAGCACAAGATCAAAGAAAACATATCAAATGATATTAATAAGCTACTGACAGCCAACCATATTTACTGAGGTGCAAGTCCCATTCATTTTAATGTGCCTAGGGTTGCAATCCTAAAGTGACTGGGTGCTGTGTCCCTAGACGCCTTCTCATATTGTTTCTTGGATTCTCCTTGAATTCTGTACAAACAACCTGATCAAGTAAGGGAGACCCAAATGCAGAAGTAGCTTTTCATGTGCACAGCTAGTGCAGTTACATTCCTGGATGCGTTTTTCCATCTGCATCATGATGTTTATCTGGACCCTTCTGAATAAATTGGATACATGTTTTGATGCAAATAAGGATCCATGTTCCCATCCAAGGCCACTAGTTGTGCATGACAAAATCTGGGTTGCAGTCTCTCTCTTTTTTGCTTGCTGGTGTATTTGCCCCAATATTGCAGTGATGAGTAGGTACAACATTCAATCATGCTGAGTGGAGGCTGGTGGCTTCCATTTTGGCAGGGCTGTGATTCCATTCTGGCTTTTAGTCAGAACCAGCCAGAACTCCAAAGGAACTATCCAAAGTGCTGAACCCTAACCCCCAATGGGTTCAGCACCTTGGATAGCTTCTTTAGAGTTCTGGCTGGTTCTGACTGAAACCCAGAATGGAATCACAACCCCACTGAAATCAGAGTCTTCACTGATCATGCTACTGAAAAAGTGTACAAATGACTTGGAATCTTCCCATTTGATATTTGCGATGCATCCTTAGTGTATTTTGTTAAAATAACCAGCACCGATACCAATTTTCTACAATCAAAATAGATCATGCTAGTTAGCTGAAATGCCAATTTTAGCACTAGACCTGAATTCACAACACTTCAAAACAGCATTGTTTTCCATATTTACTAGCATCATTTCATAGTCTGGACAATTTTTAAATAAATCTTTAATTGCTCCACATGATCTACTTTTAGAAAAATCTATTTTTGTACAAAATTCCAAAAGGAGGAACATGAAACATGCCAGTTACATGCATAACATGCAGATTTCTCTGTTCCCGGAGCAGTAGCTACTCTCTTATTCCGGGGCAGGGGGAGGCAAAGGTGCAGTACAAATGACTAAAACACAAATATGGATTTGACCTCGTGCGCACACGCACACGCGCACGCACACATGCACACACACAGAGGCAAAGCCTTGTAATCTAATGCTTCAAGTCTTTTAAAAGCATTTATTATTTGTTACATTTATACGGGGCCTTTTTCCTCTTTTTTCCTCTCCACTTTATCCTCACAACAACCCTGCAAAGTAGGTTAGGCTGAGCATCAGTGACTGGCCTAAAGTCAGCCAGTGAGCTTCATAGCCGAGGGGGGAGACTGGGCCTTCCCAGTCCTTGTCCAACACCTCACCACACTGGTGCGTGAGGGACTAGTGATGGGTTGGGGACCTGTAGAAATAAAAACAAGAAATCAGTGGGAGCCCTTCTTCTTTCAGCCAGGGTATGACTGCCAGCACTAACTGGATAAATGTAGAAGTTTAAAATTTCCCCCTTCATTTGAAACAAGTGGTTTGCATTAAAATCCTTTGGCTTCATATGCCAAATAGCAAACAGTAAAAATCAAATGCAGAGGATAAAAAGAGAACTATCGATGAAAAAATGTAAGCGTCAGCTATCAAGTATTTAGTATTGGTAATGACATAGTGAATATCAACTTCTGAATATAATGCAAATCGTATAAAATATTGGTTACTGATCCTTAAATATATCATTCAGGTCATGAGTATCCCATGCTGATATGCCCTTTATGAAAGCATAAATAACATGAACAACATAAGGTTGGATACTAATAATCACCGGTGTCTGACTGCCCAGTGTGGTCCTGGATTTTAAAGCAGATGGAGTGTGTATATGGGTAAGCTATTAATTTTGGCTTGATTCAAGACACTATTGTCAGCTGCTTTAAGCAGTAGGTATGCCCTGGGCATGCTTAGGTGTCTCAAGTTGCGCATTTAAAAATGGGGCCATCTAAAGCTGGCAAGCACATCTCCGTTTTGGGACTAAGTAAATTGCTCAGGTTTTGATATCATGATTGCTTCTGAGTTGGAAACAAAATTAGTTTTCTTTACTCTCAGATCCAGAATGGGTAAAGATTAATACATCCTTTTCTCTCTGGAACATGCAGACTAACGTGCAGTGCAGTTAGAATACAAAGCAATGCAAAATGTTTCCTTTATTCCTTTGGATTTGGCTCAGATTCCAAACTAAATTTAAATGCAACACCAGTCCCACTGTCTAATGACTGTATAATTAGCCTTTTAACACAGACAAGGGATCATCTGAAGAAATGCCTTTTTGTAAAAGGGCATTTCCTTTTGAACTATGCCTCTGTGTCTGTTCTGCCAACTTATCCCAACACTGCAAAAGAGACATCTTCATAGGAAGACATATCTAACTAAAATATCTCTAACATAGCTTAAGGCACTTCAACTCTCACACCTGAATTTCTATTCACACAAGGCTTGCGGGGGTGGGGGTGGGGTTGTTATCAGATGGGACTGATTCCCCCTCTGTGTCGTTCAGGATTAAATTTTTGTAAAATGGTGACTGGCCATGCAGCAATACAGTAGTATTTTGACACTACTGTACGCACAACCCTATTGCATATTCTAGTACAAGATGTATTTTAACTTGTTCATGCAATCTGTCATGTGCACGCTCATTAGGGCTTTACAGATGTCCCCCACATGCATTCAGTTAACTTGTTAGAACATAGGAATGTAAGAAGATCCCTGCTTGATCAGACTAAAGTCCAGCATTCTGTTTCTCACAGTGGCCACCAGATGCCTATGGGAAGTCCATAAGCAGGACATGGGTGCAACAGCACCCTCCCACTTGTGTTCCCCAGCAACTGGTATTAAAATGCATACTGCCTCCGATACTGGAGGTAGCATATGCGCCATTAGGGGAGAGTGGGATTGCATCTGAAGAACCCATTCAGCATTCCGTACCTGTTCAGCATTGGTACAAAAGAGGACGTATGCACTGACAGATGTAGGTTTATAGGGCTCCTCCATGTGATTTTATGTATGTATGTATTTATTATTTATTACATTTATATCCCACCTTTCTTCCATCTTGGAACTCAAGGTAGCTACATGTGGTGCCCAGGTGGTCTCCCCTCCCAGCACTGACCAGACCCAGACCTGTTCAGCTTCAGCAAGGTGGCTGCCTCACATGCCTTCAGACCATGCCCTTCTCCTCAAAGGCTGAGGAGAAGAGCAACTGTCCCAAAGTTCGAATACTTGCAGATTCTGGGAGACATGTGTTGGGGAACTCTGGCCAGTCAATGTTTCTTCTCACGTCAAGGATCCTTATTCATGTACATCTACATGTGCATGGTCTCCCTTGACACAAATGAGTGGCTTCCAGGACATGGTCAGCAGCTGCATCAGCACTGGTGAAGCATGGCTAGCACTTCTGCTCCCACCTCAATCGTTCACTGAACAGGGTGGTTGTGGTGGTGGTGGTGGTGGTGGTGTCTGAGCATCCCTAATGTTGCAAACTCAACATGTTTGCCTTTGCAAATTCAAGGTGATTCTACCAACTTTAAGTTGCTGGGAGACCAGTCAACTTGGCCTGAAAACAAAAACATGAACATTGATGGAGAATCAGCCATGAGTTTTAGACTTGTTCATTAGATAATGATGATAGTAAACATTATTTATAAAGTGCTTTAGAAAAAAGGCTATGAACAGAAATTATATTCAAAATCACAGACCCTGCCTTCAGGCAAATAAATAAAGACAGACAATAGGCTGAATCCAGATTCATTCATATTTAGAGTAGACCCACTGAAATCCATGAGACTGAAGTTAGTGTACTCTACTTTAAGTATGACTAAGGGCTTTTCTGTGCTTGTCATTCCCTACTCATGGTTGTTTACGGGTTCTTTAGATGATGTCGTGACCCTCCAGTTTTGTTTCTGTGTCTAACCAGCACTTTTGGCAACTGAAAATGAGGCATTTAATTGTGAAAGTGAAAAAAGTGTGATTTCCTGTTGTGTATTTGTGGTATTCCACTAAACCATAGTGCCACTTAGAGGTTATGTAATAGAAAAGCAGGAAAGAAAACACCCCTCATGTAGTGCTTGGATCTCAATTCTGTGACGAAACTGAAAGTAGATACAGCAGATTAACAGCCTATTAACATTCTTGTGTAGAAAAGCTCTAAGTCTGGATCCAACCAAGACCTTTACAAAAAGGCAAGGGACAAAATAGGAAAGGGAAAGGAGAAAGAAAGGGAGAGAGAAGAGATCAAAGGCTGAGGAGAAGAGACACTGCCCCAAAGTGTAAATACTTGCAGATTCTGGGAGACAAAGAGTTCCAAAGAAAAGGAGCAGCAAGAGAGTAAGGGCAAAAGAAACAGAAGTTATCTGAGGTCTAACCAAGAAGAAAGTAGCATCAGTGGAGTGAAGATGAACTTGATTCCAATCCAGACATTTTTCCTTTTTTCAAACTCACTCCCCTTGTGGAGGGTTGGTGGTGGAATTTCAGGAGGAAAACAGGGAAGGGGGGAAAGCTTATATTCCCATTCCTGGAGCACCACAGTCCTGACCCAAATTGGGGTGCTGAAGTAAGTAAGTCAAACATACATAGCTCTGCTATGTGTGATTTGAAGGACATTTAGTTTGGCCCTTAGGTAGCAGGGCTGGAAAGGCATTCTCCTGTAGACCCTGAAGAGTTGCTTCCAGGCAAAGGAAGACTAGATGGATTAATGGTGTGTCTCAGTATAAGGCAGCTTCATATAGTCAAGACATATTAGAATGGGCCAAAGACTGGAAATTTTAAAAAAGATTTAAAAAAAGAAAAGGTGATAATGTGAACAGAATCCAGTGAGGAAATAGAAGCCGGTGAAAAGGTTGTAACAAAAGAAAACATGTGAGCAAAGCAAGATGCAGAAAATAAAATAAAAACAAACAAAATATGGCTAAGAGTTAAGACTGGAAGAAAGATGAAGCTGAAAGGGAGAAGCAAGCTAGAAAACAGAGAATTGACTAAAGTTAATACATGAGAGAATAAACTAGTTTAGAAGCAGACCATAAAGATCAAGGTTTTGCAGTATCTTGATTAAAAAGAAGAGAAAGAAACAGAAGAGTCTAAGAGTCATACATTCACTTTTTCCTCATAAAGAACGCACCATTGTCAGAAGGAGTTGAACCGTAAACTGGCTGGTGTTGTCATGTACTAATGTGGGAAGGCCCCAAGCCTACTGGCAGTTTCCGTCCCTTGTCTGCTTGCTTTCAGTTTGTCTTGTATTGCTGCATTTACATTTCTATCTGATATGCCTCACATAGGTTTACCTTCAGCGCTTACCTGATTGAGGGGGCAGGAAAAAATCTCCATGTGTGTGGTTTGGGTTCCATATTAGACAGTTCTGTCTTCAGAGTTAATTGGTACTGAATTTTTAAAAAGTAAAAAAGAAAAGGGTTATTATTGTTTTATTATGTAGGACAATCACTTATAACTAGTATTGATTTGCTGTCTTGTTATAGTTACGTTTTTATGCTGCTCTGTAAAACCATAATAAATGAAGTATGATCTCTCAATCCTTTCTCCAAAGTGTCTTGGACACAACTGCTACTAATTTTGTTTAATTTTATTTATACTAAAATTTGCATCCCACCATTTGATTGTGACATGAGTTGTCATGGTAGTAAAAACAACAAATACATTAAGGGCACAATCCTATGGGGAGAGGCGGCCGCCTCTGAACTCGGAGGCAACTGCCTATCCAATGCAGGGTGTCTGTCTAGCCATGGGAAGTTGGAGGGGGGAGGGTGGCCGCCAGACGACACATACCAAGTGTTGGAACAGCACCTCCGCCTTCCCCGGCCCAATGGTCAAGTATTGCATGAACTTCTATCATATTATTCTGAGACAGTTTCTGTAGAAGACAGCGAAGCTCAGATCATGGGACATTTTACATGAGCCTTTTACTCCAGGTAAAAGAGTAGCTGCGAGTCAAGGTCCCTCGGGACAGATGATGCAGTTGCCACTTCGCAGCCATCTGTGGTTTTCTCCCGGAAACTGCGGATTTCCGAGGTGGCGTTTTGCTGCGATTTGGGGGGTTTGCTGCAGGTTTCCCCACAGTCGCGAGCTGTCTGCCCCTTCCCGAACTCACTTCGCATTTTGCGGTGGGCATGTTGTACGCATGCATTGTGTTTGCATCACTCTGTGCCGCCCCTTTAACCCCCCATCCTTTCCCAGATGTGCAGTTACAGAGGCACAGAGAGGCGTTTTCATTTACTTAATCACACTTTTGTACATTTTTGCAGCTTCGTATCTTCGCAATGGTTGCTTTTGGACTGGGTGCCCAAGGGCCGGGGGCAGGGTCTTGGGGGAGGATCAACTTTGCTGTGGCAACCATTCTGGAGGTAGGCATGTACTGCTCAGGCTTGTGAGTGCAACCCATTGCGAGGGTCTTGGTCTGGGGAACTGACAAACAGATGGCGTGGAAATGAAGGAGCACAGAACAACCAATTTTTAACTAATGAGGGAGGGAAAGACACAACAAAACCCCTAAAATACAAAACAGCCACTGAAGTGTCACATCCCCACGCTCACGGGATGGTACAGCTGCACATTTCAGTATAATGGCAAAAAAACAAAGGGCACGGTGGAGTCCATTAGGGAAGCCCACAGTAAATCGCGAGTGTATCACAGGGGATGCTAGTTCGAAGCCTCATTGCTGCACAGTTGCGACAGGGTAGGGGGGTGAAAGCAGTTCCATGTAGATGGGGCCTGTCTCATCTTGGAACAGTTTTTTCTAGACAGTAGGCTTGCTTGGAAAAAGGATTTTTAAAAAATCGGACATGCCAGAGCAGGAAATTTATGCAGTCTTCCACGTATGAATTCAGAATGCAGAAGGATCAAAGATGTATGGTTTATTTAGATCACACGGCAAGATGAACATTTAGGCAGAAAGTCCTCAAAGTCTGAATGGAAATGCTACTCTTTTCTGTCCACTTCTGCTGTATTCCCTTTTTCAGCAGTTAGATGACACTTATTTTAAAGCCTGGTTTAGAACTCATGAACAAGACTCAAAAGCAGCAGCAGCAGAAGTAATTATTCTTCTCATTATCATTACTGATAGTATTACAACAATGATAAAGCAACAACACTTTATAAACTGACTGCAGTCATTCTGTTGCTTCTGGAACGAAGAGGAAAAGAAAGAAGAGGAAATATTTAAAAGGTCCAGCAGGGGGCAGTAGAATTCCACAGCCAGAAAAGCTTATGTTGCAGCAGTCATAAATTATTTTGTGTTCTCACTCTAGCATTACACTTGAAAACACTGTAAAATTCATGCTTTTTAATCTTCTCTACAGCAGACTGTTTGTCTGTTTTAACCCCAAATGTATAAGTTCATTTAACTATTTTCATTTAGCGGGCAGTAAAGAAAACCTTCTGAAATTCCACAGTCCTCATCTGGATTTTAGTTTGCATCCCAATGCAGTATTCAAATGGAATTCCATTTTCTCTTGCTGAGAAACATGGAGGGATTAGGCTTTTCTATAGGAAAGTGAATATCTAATAAATGGCCTTCTGCATAGCACTGTATTAAAATGAAGCAAGAGGTGTTCTCCGTCTGCTTGGTGAGTCCAGCAATAAAGTGCAGCAACAAAAAGCGGGCTTTGAATGACCAATATGGTCTTGTAGGTTTTGAAACAATGGAAGTGTTCAAAGATATAATAGGTCAAACCTATGCATAGGCTAGCAACCTGGACAACATGCCATGGTTCGCACGCAGAGTGGTAATTTCTGGGTTGTGGAATTGAGATGAGTGGAGTATGCAAGCCATTTCCAGTTTCAATTAAAAGCACAGGAATGCCCCAGTCCTGGGTTGTTAAATGATGTGTGAACCCAGAACAATGGGTTAAATAACCCAGAGTTAACCCAACAGTTGACCATGGTTTCATGTTGGATTAGCTCTGGATTGTTTAACTCATAAACAACTCAGAATTTCCAGTTTCATATGTGATGAAACAGCCCAGGAATGGGGCATTCCTGGGTTGTTAATTGAAACCAGAAATGGCTGACATGAGGCACTTATCCCTGGCAATTCTTGGGTTAAACAACTCAGGAATTGCCATTGTGATGTGCAAACTGGGTCTATATATAAAACCTTCCACAAAATACAGTAGGTTAGTAGTTGGGCTGGCACGTAATTCTGAAAATAACTGAAGTATGTTAAAGGAATCAGGATCATATGATATATGCAAAGTATGGATGCATAGTTTAAAAGGCATAAAACCTTTAGATGCTAGTGGGCAATTGACAGTAGTTAGCACTGCATCAGGACTATGCAGTGCTATGCATAGAAAGCACTATGAAACCAAAGGCACTGCTAAAAGGCTGCATGGTGACTTGCCGCCTGCTGTGAAAGTTGTTATAGTATAAGTATATGTTACTGGTCCTTTAAGACCAACCCCAAGAGGATCTTTAGCAGGAAGAAACTAGACACATGGCTAGAAGCTGGAGGGAGCTTGGGATCATCTGAGCCTGGCAGAGACCTGTTGTTAGTATGAGTTAAGCATATATCTGTTGATAAATATTTGTAAACCATCTTGTCTCAACTGCTGTTTCATACAGTTGTGGACAGCATGTGCTGTGTAGATAGGCTGATGGTATCGAGGAAGAGTCAGTGATTGTATATACGTTGGCAGAAACAATACTGGGAAATTGTTAATGGAAGCCATTTGGGTTTGTTAGGTGGAAAGTTGAAGTCTGGGACCGTCAAGATAGCATTTTACATAACATGGGCCCTGTTTCTTGTGCAGGGCCAGCTAGACAAGTAGAGATTCAGGGCCTCGGTGCATGCATAACATAGTGACGTAAGGAAGGTGGGACATGCTACAAAGAGATGGTCTTCAGACTATTGGTAATTAACCTAATCTAGGTGATAGAGCTGATTTTAAATTGATTTCTGAGGGGAAACCAACAGGAGATGGAAAGTATTCCCTAAGGGATGATGGTGTAGATCAGCCTTCCCCAACCTGGCACCCACCAGATATGTTAGACTACAGCTCCCATAATCCCCAGCCCATGTGCCCAGTGGGGGATGATGGTCATTATTGTCCAACACATCTGGGGAACATCAGGTTGGGAAAGGCTGGTGTAAATGTTTCAAGTCCTCAAAGTGGAATAAGGCAGACCTGGGCAACAAGCATAGGGGGAAAAAAAAATCAGGTGCTTAAAGTGAGTTATAGGTCTTTGGTATTTCCAAAGAGTTATACGAAATATCACACACCAGAAGAACATTTGGAGGAGGACACAATCTGCAGGCAGTGATAGGCTAATACTAGGGATGTCAGAGAATTTCTCCACGAATCTCGGGGAGGCCGAATGCCAGCGCATTTGGCCCCCCGAAATTGGTGGAGAAACGGTCTGCCCCCCCCACCCCCCCGGGACGGGACTTACCTTGCTCGAATGTCCCTGGGGGTGGTGGCTCCGGCGGTGGTTTGGCGGGGGCAGTGGTGGCCGGTCTTCCGACCAGCTGCCGCCGCCGCCATTTCCAAGTAAAACAACAACAACAACAAACAAACATGATAGGTTACGTAAAGATTTACGTAGCCTATTCCGGCTAGATTTTTAAAAAACACCGTGATAGGCTACGTAAATGTTTACGTAGCCTATCACGGCTGACTGCAGGGATGCAAACGGCGGCGGCTATGGCCGCCGCCATTTGCGTCCCGGCAGGAAACGAGGTTTCGCGGCCGGAGGGATGGGGCGCCTCCCCCCCGGCCAGAATTTCGGTGGGGAGGGACAGGGCGCCTCCCCCCCACCGTGAAGCAAGTGTCGGGATCAGGTAAGGGACTTTCGTCCATCCCTAGCTAATACCAGAAGCCCAGTGGCGGCTGGTGACTCCAGTTCTGGAGGGGCAGTAATTGTATTCTGGGTTTTAGTTACCACCAGCCAAAACTCTAAGGTGCTATTCAAGGTGTTGAACCTTATTCTCAAAATGGGTTCAGCACCTTGGAAAGCACCTTTAGAGTTTGGGCTGGTTGTAACTAAAACCCAGAATAGAATCACTGCCCCTCTGGAACTGAGCACACCAGCTGCCACTGCAGAAGCCTAAAAGCTAAGATGGAGGGAAATGGAGGGAGTGATACTAAAAGAGGACATAGATCTATCTGCCATATCAGAAACCTAATGGAACAGGGAGAAACAGTGGAATATATTGTTCCCTGGAGATAAAATGTATAGAAAACACTTAATGTAAGCGGTGTTGCTTTATATGTCAAAGAGGACACAGAGTCCAACAAACTATAAAACTTAAGAGGAACATGTCCTTCACTTAATTTGGGTGGAAATTTCTTGTGGGAGTTTTACAGTACTTAGGACATTCTTTCACTCATAACCAGAACTCCTGAACTTGAGATGAAGAAAGAAATCAAGGGAGGCAGCCAAAGGGTGGGTGGAGATATCATAACAATGGGCGGTGCCAGTTACCCTCCCAGTGACTGGGTAAATGAAAATCCAGGTGTGACAAAAACAAACTTTCTAAAGGTGCAATTCTGTTCATTTTTAGACAGAAAAAAATTCTACAACTCCCAGCATGCGGATTTGGGAGTTGTAGGCCATTTTTCTGTCTAAACATGCATAGGATTGCACCGTAAGTCAATGAACGATTGATTACCTTAGAACAACTAGTCATGGAGGTGACTACAGGGGAGGCAACACTTGGGCTCCAACAATCTGGTATGAAATGTATGGATTGTTGAACCGCTTGAGAATAGTGACCACAATGCTATCAAATTCAACGTATATGGCAAAAGACAGATGCCGAGAAAGTCCAACTTGTTCATATATAATTTCAAATGAAAAAACTGCTAAAAAGGAGACTTTAGTTAAAATGAAGTTGGAATAGAGAGTCAGGAGAGTCAAATATATGGGAGGTTGTTTAAAACAACACTAAAAAAGAAAGAAAGAAAAAGTTCAGATACATGTATACAACATAATTAAAAAGTACAGCACAAGGTGATCCAGAATAATGAACAAGGGAGCTGAGGAAGACAGAACTTTTTTGGAAATACTGAAATAAAAAGTTCGGTGGTACAGAACCTTCATTTTTGATTTATCTGGCTCAAAATAGTCCTCAGTTTAATTAGCCTAGTTTTCCTATACCTTGTAGCATTTTCTCTGGGTCTGACTGCTGTATCCCTACATATCGTATATGCACTTCTACAGTCATTCATCTCCAAATGTCAGTTGTAACCGTTCCCAATCCCAAGTCAATATATAGCCAAAGGAAGGTAATTTTCAATTTCAGCAGCTGTGTGTTGTGTTTTTACACAATATATGTATGTGTTGCATAAACACTTTATCACTTTGCCTTTCCCTTCTGTTCCGACAGAACAAAAAAGTGACAAATAGAACAAATATCCTAATTAATTATGGGAACAGAATGCCAAAACTACATTTACTCTTTTAGGATGCAAGAGGGAAATTTGAAATGGAGAACAGAAGAGCAAGAATCAATTTGGGGATATAGTAGTTGACTTAATAATAATAATAATTTTTCTTTACAAAATTAATCTGATTTCATTTCTAATGTTGCCTTAGGAAGTAAACTGTGTGAATGCTAATTTGTCATAAGATTTAAGGAAGAGTCTAATTTTAATTTAGTATGAGTAGAACGTTTTGTATCAGGGACTCAAGTCATTCAACACTCTAAAAGCTAGAAAAGCAGTGTGTGTGTTTATTAAATAGCACACTAGGAAAACAGTGCCAAGCTTCACTGACTGATTTACTCTCAACAGGTATGGACCCCAAATTATCCCTAATTTTGTGTAAAGCTCTCTAATTTCAGCCCAATTTTTCCTGCATTATGCATTAGACTACTATTTTATCCTCTCTCCCCACCCTCATTATAACATGTTAATGCAGAAACAACTGAGCCATGAAAGGTTATGGAAATGCCATCTTATCCTTAAAACAGTTTCCCCACTCTGAAGCTACTTGTTATAATAATTTTGCTTGTAAACCCGATATTAGCCTTCTGTTCAATATTTTCTTGGGTCAAGACTTCACATGTGTTTTCTTAACAGCTCCAAAGATATGAGCTCTGTACTGGTGACCTATATGGGCATTAACAAAAGAGAATAAAAGGAGTACTCATACAGTAATAGTTCTGGCAGGTTTCCGCCTACTCTGTTCCCCAAGAAAGGTGGAAATGGGGCCTGTTTGTTTTCTGTGCATTCTAGATTACAGCTTTGAGAAAGCCCTGGTTCTGAGTTCCAAGTTAGAAAACACTCCATAAAGTAGTTTCATGCAGGTAGAAATCTGCAGAGCAGGGCAGGGAAACCAGATGTATGTAGTTGGACTTCAGTTCTTTAGCTAGCTTAGCTAATGGTGAGGGATGATGGTAGTAGTCGTTCCTTAACATGAAAGAGCGCCTTCTTCTTTACCAACCTGCCCGGTCACTGAGGTCGTCAGAGGGCATGTTCCTGGTGGTTCCACATGGACCTATGGCATGGTTGGAGTCCACCAGGAAAAAAGCCTTCAGTGTGATGGCCCCCTTCCTGTGGAACTCCCTGCCTTTGGAGGTCAGACAGGCGCCAATGTTGTGTTGCTTTTGGTGCCTTCTGAAAACACTGTTATTCTGAGAGGCCTTCCATGAGTAACCAGCCATGGTTTATTAAATTCAGAATTTGTTTCTTTTAAAAAGTTGTAATTGTTTTAACACAGTGTTTTATTCTTTTATCTTTGCTGTTCACTGCTCTGAAATGTTTTGATGTGGAGTGCTATAAAGAAAGAAAGAAAGAAATGCAATTAATATCTGGAAGGCCAGATGTTCCTTAGCCCTGCTGTAGAAGATATCATTTCACAACCGTGGAAAAGCTTCTTTGGGGACAGGTTCCATGTGGCCTGCTGAGTCTCAGGACTAATGGCAAGTGCAGCAACCAATATGATCAGGTACAAAGAGTTCGGGGGAAAGGTCCATCGCTCACGTGTAGAGCACCTTGAAGGACCTCTGCCAGTCAAATGTAGATGGACCAATGGTCTAACTCAGTATATGGCAACTTCCTATGTTGTTGATGATTAATAAGGGCCAAAACAGACATGTTAAATCTATATCTAGCAATTATATCTTTCTTCATGTTTACTCTAGAGTAGGCACAGGACCCTTGATCCAAATCTCAAAATCTTACCTGCCCCACACTAGGATCCCAATCTGGATCAGAGACATTTTTCTTATAGATTCCTTGCCAGTATGTCATGGAACGAGTCCATCTGTCAGCCCAAACGTAAGACTGAGAATTTTGTACTTTGGCTGGGTGTTGGAAATGTCTGGTATGTTGACCCAAGTGATATACACTGATGTATAAACTTATAAGCCGTATGCAGGTGTTTGCCTGCTTGTGTATATGACTAAAGTGTGGAGAGGGATGTTGGTGCGCACGCAAACCCAGCTCCCAGCATCCCCGTGCGCTTGGTACCCAGTTAGACCTTTGCACATTGAATGTGAAGAATGGAGAGTGGGTGGAGAGGGCTTTGTAAGCGTGTTCAGCTTACAGAGTTCCTGCGATCAGAAACTCTGCCTGCATACGGCTTAAGTGTGCGTTGTATCCATATAGGTGTAACATCTTCTTTAGATGCTTTCCCAAATTCAAATACTTCTCATTCCTTATCCTACTCTAAAATAAAGACCTAGGCCCCATCTATACAGAGACGCTTTCTGAATCAATTCTGTTTAAATCTGGATTTTCATGAAATTTGGTTTGCTCCTCCAGGGGCAAACGGTAGCCAGTAAAGTGGTGTATACATTAAAAAAAACCTGCTTGCATGGGGCAAACAGCACCTGAAACAACACTAGTTCAGGGTTGGGTGGACAGTCCCATGAGTAGAACTGAACATCATCAAATGCGCAGGTGCAAGGCAGTGAATGAGCGGAGGCCTCCTCCCTACCCCTCCCCTCACACGTGTGCTCAATAGCGTGCAATGGAGGAGAAGGAGTTACTTTCAAGCAGACATGTTCAGCTAACAGTCTCCCTTGCGTCCAACCTTTGTCAGCAGGAAGAAGGCTCCTTTGTGGGTGATCACCCTTCAAACTCATTAACGTTATGTGCACATTTGCTGGTCTGGACTTTTCCAAAGGGGTAGGCAAAGGGATTCTCCCGACTCGTCTCTCCGTTTGAGGGAATGAGTGTCATGCTCTACCTGGAGGAGGATTCATCTGAGGAAGAAGAGGGGGAAAGCTAGAACAACGGGCCTCAGCCAGAGCTAAGCATGGAACAGAAAACATTGCAGGAGCAACCTGGCCCCTCTCTAGCAGTTTCTGAATTTCCCCAAATGCTGGAAGCAGAACCAGAGTTGATCCATCCCTCTGAATGGAGTAGAATCAGATGCAAACAGCAAAAGAACAAAAGGAAGTCACAGCGTGGGGCTTCCCTTAAAAGCAACATGCTGACCTCATTAGCCAGCTGTACTGATCAACGACCAACTATACATTCAGCCCCGCAGATGCCAACTCTCTGCTGCAAACAACACGGCCTTAACCTTGGCTTTGGCATTCTAGGATATCAGATCTAACAGGCTCCTCAACCTTCAGCTACCCATATGGACAACGCTTTGGACACCCCCCTGAGTGACCTTGACACTTGAGTACACGGACTCCGGTGAATGGACCTTTGGACTGCTCTGACCTCGCCTCTCCTGTGCCCATGTTGAAACAGGACAATGAGTTACTTCCGAGTAAACATGTTTTGCCTACTCCTCTCCTCAGGTTCACCCTTTCATGATACCACTTTCCCTTCCACCCATCAGTGCTGCTCCCCCCAGCCTACTCTGAAGGCAGTTCAGGTTGCACAGACTCCCAAACTGCACTGAAGTAGGGATGGCGGAGAATTTCTCCACGAATCTTCGGGAGGCCGAGCGCCGAGGCATTCGGCCCCCCGAAAGTGTTGGGGAAATTCTCCACCGCCCCCCCCCCGGGATGGGACTTACCTTCAGTGAATGTCCGTCTCGGCGGCAGGTCCCAGCAGCGGTTCGGCGGCGGTTCGTCTGGGGCGGGGGCGGCGGCCGGTCTCCCGACCGGCTGCCGCCGCCGCCATTACAAAATAAAAAAGTAAAAAACAAAACAGAACACACACCCGTGATAGGCTACGTGATGATTTACTTAGCCTATCATGGCTAGATTTCCAAAGTCAGCCGTGATAGGCTACGTAAATTGTCACATAGCCTATCACGGGTGACTTTGGGAAAAAAAAAAAGCGCATACGCAAATGGCGGCGGCCCATGGGCACCGCCATTTGCATTCCTTATTTTGGCACGTCTAGTCTATGTAAAGATTTACGTAGACTACGGCGAAAATAAGGGCAACGCAAATAGTGTTTTTTTTTAAACCTTTTCTTTCGCTGCCGAGGAGATGGGGCGCTTCTTCCCGGCCTGAATTTCGGCCAGGTGAGGTGGGGCGCCTCCCCCCCTGGCCTGAATTTCGGCCAGGCAAGGCGGGATGCCTCCCCCCCTCACCTGAACTTCGGGGGGAGAAGCGAAGTGCCTCCCCCCCACCGCGAATCACCCCTGCGAAAAGGTAAGTGACTTTCGTACATCCCTACGCTGAAGCCTCCACGATGGGAAAATCCATCAGAAAACCAGTTTGCAAAAAAACAGGTTTTACAGCATGAAAAACCACGATTGCTATGGAAAGTGGCATGAGTCATGTGCCACGATTGTCTTGGGGACACAGTAGGAGCAGAGCAACTGCCCCATGTAGGTGGGGCCCGAATTGGTTACAACTGTTTGACATACTGGGCTGCTGCAACATGGCAAGACGTGCAAGTTAATGCTAATCTAGATTGGAGGCCCAGCCGTGTTGAAATTATGCAAAAACTGTAATAATTACTGAGCAACTTTTGGTAAGGAGGCACAGCTGCCGTGCACTCACTTCCCTAAATCTGTGGAACAACAAATGCAATAATCTTAGACTTCAGCGGAAACAATCCAGGAGAATCTCATTCTAAAAGAAACCTGATTGTAGAAAATGGGGACGGGGTTGGGGAGGAAATAATCTTCTGCCTCCAACAGTGTGAGGGAGAAATAGATGCTAAGCTTTGCTTTCAGTTCCTTTATTATTTGGAAAAGTGAATATGTGATATATAAAAAATGTTTTTGGGGAAATTACTACAGTATTCTACAATTGGGCTTTTCTTTGCAATTGCAATGGTCAGAAACACATGAAAGCTGACTATCAAGATGAACGAGTCAGCAAGGCAACTTCTGTCCCTCATACTGCTGAAAACAAGATAATTGCCTGGTACTTTTGGCTGCTGAATCAGAGTGTATGTTTTCACTGCAGCCACAGCTTCCCTTCTTACTAATTGGTCCAACCTCTCTCACATACTTGAAGTCATATTATCAGGGTCATCATCAAGGGTTGGCATTGTTGAGCATCTGCCAAGGCCCATATTGCAGCAGAGGTCCCATAGCCAGCTTTCTGGTCGTCCTCTTCTTCCTCCTTGATGTCTTGGCCTGTTCACTGGTCCTCTCCAAGGACAAGAGCAAGGACAAGAAGGGCAAGCGCAAGGAAATGGAGCAATACCGTTTGCTTACCTTGGGTTGTGATGCAGATTGGGCCTACTAGAGCATGAGGGCAACTAATTGGGTTATGGTGACAGTGTCGAGGACGTTGGTCCACTGAAGGAGATGGGGGGGGCAAACTGAGGGCATCTTGCCCAAGGGCCTTGCAAAACCTGGAGCTGGCTCTGCACATGATCATTTGATGGGAAATGAGTGATTGAGAAAGACAAGGGTGGGGGGAGCAAACTAGCAGGTAACGATAGGTAAAGGTAAAGGTGTCCCCAACCAGTCGTGTCCGACTCTAGGGTGCGGTGCTCATCCCCGTTTCTAAGCCGAAGAGCCAGCGCTGTCCGAAGACGCTTCCGTGGTCATGTGGCCGGCATGACTGAACACCGAGGTGCACGGAACGCTGTTACCTTTCCCGCCGAGGCGGTACCTATTTATCTACTTGCAATTTCTTGCTTTCGAACTGCTAGGTTGGCAGAAGCTGGGACTGAAGACGGGAGCTCACTTCGTCACGCAGCAGTCGGGTCTCGAACTGCTGACCTGGCGACCTTCCAGTCTGCAGTTCAGCGTCTTAACCACTAAGCCACTGCGGCCCTATTAAAGGCTTAGCAGCAGCTTCATCCATGCTCTCCCACACATACTTCAGATTGCTACGTGGCTGTGTCTGCCTTAGCCCTTCTCCTAATACCTGCTGGTGTCATTCATCCTTAAAATGCAACCCCAAACAACCCCAAACACCCCCACAGACTCTGCATACGTACTGCCTTCTTTACGTTCAGCACAGACAAAATGGCTGCCCACCATACATCTTCAGCTTTTTTTATTCCATTTCTGAAGGTCATTTTGTCCCCCCTGCAGTTCATTCTGGATCACTTTAAAGGCAATTATCTTGGTCTTGCATGGTGATACATGATAATGTGTGATAATTAATGGGGATGGATTGAGAGGGCTCAGTGAACATTTTGTAGCATACAGTATCTTGAATATACTGTATAATAAAGTCATGTTATAAAGCTACTACAGATAAGAGGCTTTTGTTCCATGTTCCTTAATGTCGTATTACACTGTTACATTTTAAGCTCATTGCACTTAATGAAAGCAATATATCCTATTTTATTAATCAAAAGGCAGCAAAGTTTGCTAAGAAATTCCACGCTGAAATTTTTAAGGATGAGTTGGAAAGCACTAATAAGACGTTTTCATGAGAGATTATAAAGTCTCCTGGCAGATATTCCCGGCCTGAATTTCTCTCTCTCTCTCTCTCTCTCTTTCCTCTGTTTTTGCCTTTATTGGCTTGCTTTGTTTGCTTTTGTATCTTGACTTATATTCATGTTCTTTGGAAACTAGGTTATGAGTCTGCCATTTGCACTTTAATAATAATAGAATTACTGATTCTATAAAGTCAGTAGTATATACAAACATATCTTGTAGACACAAGGTACAGACTATTGTGAAGCTCCAGAAAAAGGGTTCAGGTGGTTTAGTCAGTCAGTGCTAAACCAACACTGGATGGAGTTGCTGCTTCCAAGCCAGAAAAACAGTGCAGTTTTCTCAGACATATGCAGAACGCTCTCAATGGAGGGCCCTTTAAGGCAAAAGGGTGACATGCAACACCATATTCATTGCCAACAGAGAACTTTGCTGGATTTATGTTATGCAGACTTCAGCACAATGCAAATCATATTGTCAGTCCCAACTTTAAATAGGCTGGGGAAGAGTCCTTTTGTGGCACAGTGGCATAGCCGGACAGCTTCTGTTACAGTTTGGCATTCATTTGACCACCAGGAGGCAATAGCTACTTGCCATAGGTGAACGGCAAGTAGCCTATCTGGTTTTAACTCTAGTGAGCTTGATGATCACACCTTAAAATACTTTGACATGATTTTTAGCTTACATTTTAGAATTTAGAATTTTGTTTTTAAAAAAACAAGCGAAGGCTCGCTATTAAACACATTCGTATACTTCAGAAGTTTCTGTCTTTTTAAGAATCTTTTAAAATTGTTACTAATTTTAGCCAGGTCTGGAATATACTCCTGCAAATTCTTTTCATCTTGCTTGGTATGCAGTGTGTAGATAATGTATGCAGAATACATTTGGAGAAACTCTGAACTCTCATCTGCATTGAACTCCATAACGGCCATCATCCAACTTAATGAGCTTCTTTGGTTTCATAAAGGATACCTTTTAAACACACACACTTTAATTTCCATTCCAGTTCCAGATGTTAGCTCCAATATTCAAGTGTACTTCCAATTAAAAATAGTTGACATTCCATTTTTAAGAGTATAGTTAAACAAAACCGAATCACTCTATTTTTACAACTTAGTCTACTTTTAAGTGCTTAATAAATTCATAGCAAATCAACAGCAATGATACAAAGACTTAATCCAAGGTTATTTTCAATAACAATTTTCCTTACCATAGACTTTTTATTGCCAGCATCATATCGAAAATTATATTTACTCTTAATTGTTGAGTGATATTTCAGTGAAGAAAGTAATCTTATATCACAGCTAGAATTAGCTGGGCATTATGATTGATAGTAGAGTATATTTTCAACCTTTTACCATGGACATTTGGATCCGATAATTAGGAGAGAGATTGGAATGGATATAATGGATTTATCTGATCCAAAGCAACTATGACAGATGCTTAGAATTATCTTGAAAGTCCCAAGGAAGAATATTTTTAGAAACTCTCCAGGCAGTTTGTCCCACTGCGGAACGGTTTTTATGGTCTTTCTTAATATTTAATCCACATCTACCTCTCTAGCGTTAAAAACACATTGCTTCTTCTCCTAATTTACAGTAGTATAATGATAGGGATGTCAGAGAAATCCACAACAGTTTCAGATGAGTTCAGAGTTCTATAAATCCAATCTGCGGATTCTGCAGCAGATTGGCTTTTTCGTGTCACCTGGGTTCCACAGACCTGTGGACCACTTTTTAAAACCGGGGGGGGGGGGATTTGCGCGAATGCATATTTACACAAGTGTATGTTAGCACTCCCCTTCATGGATCACTGCCTTGTTGTGGCGAAGGGGCTTGCGTAACTCAATGAAGCCATAAGCTATGCCGTGCAGGGCCACCCAAGATGGACAGGTCATGGCAGAGAGTTCTGACAAAATGTGGTCCACTGGAGAAGGAAATGGCAACCCACTCCAGTATTCTTGCCAAGAAAACCCCATGGAACGTATCACAAGGCTAAAAGAGATGACGCCAGAAGATGAGCCCCTCAGGTCGGAAGGTATTCAATATACTACTGGGGAAGAGCAGAGGGAATTTCCAAAAAAATTGGAATTTCCAGAAAGAGTGAAGCGGCTGGACACTCAGCTGTGGATGTGTCTGGTGGTGAAAAGAAAGTCCGATGCTGTAAAGAACAATATTGTTTAGGAACCTGGAATGTCAGATCAATGAATCAAGGTAAGCTGGAGGTGGTCAAACATGAGATGGCAAGACTGAACATCGACATCTTGGAAATCAGCGAACTCAAATGGACAGGCATGGACGAATTTAATTCAGGTGACCATCATATCTACTATGGCGGGCAAGAATCCCTTAGAAGAAATGTAGTAGCACTCCTAGTCAACAAAAGGGTGGGAAAAGCAGTACTGGGGTACAATCTCAAAAATGATAGAATGATCTCAGTATGAATCCAAGGCAAACCATTCAACATCACAGTAATTCAAGTCTATGCCCCAACCACTGATGCCGAAGAAGCTGAGGTTGATCAATTCTATGAAGACCTACAACACCTTCTAGAACTAACACCAAAAAAAGATGTCCTCTTTATCATAGTGTTGCAGAACCCAGAGTCAGAGAGACCACGGAGTGAAGGAAAAAGAGATTCTTTATTTAACGCGCGGGCTTAAGGCTGGATCCTACAAGCTAGGCTTCAGCAGTATGCGAACCGAGAACTACTGGAAGTACAAGCTGGGTTTCGAAGAGGCAGAGGAACTAGAGATCAAATCGCCAACATTTGCTGGATCATGGAGAAAGCAAGAGAATTCCAGAAAAATGTCTATTTCTGCTTCATTGACTACGCTAAAGCCTTTGTTTGTGTGGATCACAACAAACTGTGGCAAATTCTTAAAGTGATGGGAGTACCAGACCACCTTACCTGTCTCCTGAGAAACCTGTACGAGGGTCAAGAAGCTACAGTAAAAACCAGACATGGAATAACCGATTGGTTCAAAATTGGGAAAGGAGTATGACAAGGCTGCATATTGTAACCCTGCTTATTTAACTTATATGCAGAGTACATCATGAGAAACGTCGGGTTGGATGAATCACAGGTCAGAATTAAGATTGCCGGGAGAAATATCAACAACCTCCGATATGCAGACGATACCACCCTAATGGCAGAAAGTGAAGAGGATCTCAAGAGCCTCTTGTTGAGGGTGAAAGAGGAGAGTGCAAAAGCTGGTTTGAAACTCAACATTAAAAATTGAGTTTTTTATGGCCCCATCACTTCTTGGCATATAGAAGGGGAAGAAATGGAAGCTGTGACAGATTTTATTTTCTTGGGCTCCAAGATCACCGCAGACGGTGACTGTAGCCATGAAATTAAAAGACGCTGGCTCCTTGGGAGGAAAGCTATGGCAACCTAGACAGCATAGTAAGAAGCAGAGACATCACCTTGCTGACAAAGGTCCGTCTAATCAAAGCTATGGTTTTCCCAGTAGTAATGTATGGCTGTGAGAGCTGGGAGGCTGAGCGCCAAAGAACTGATGCTTTCGAACTGTGGTGCTGGAGAAGACTCTTACGAGTCCCCTGGACTGCAAGGAGGTCAAATCAGTCCATCCTAAAGGAAATCAACCCTGAGTGCTCATTGGAAGGACAGATACTGAAGCTCAAATATTTTGGGCACCTAATGTGAAGAGAAAACTCTCTGGAAAAGACCCTGATGCTGGGAAAGACTGAAGGCAAAAGGAGAAGGGGACGGCAGAGGATGAGATGGCTAGATAGCATCACCGATGCAATGAATATGAACTTGAGCACACTCCGGGAGAGAGCGCAGGACAGGAAGGCCTGGTGTGCTATGGTCCATGGGGTCACGAAGAGTTGGACATGACTGAACGACTGAACAACAACAATGTTAGCACTAATGCTCACTTGCACAACTGCACATTTCTGAAAGTGTGCATTAGCTGTAATGCACGTCTGCAAACAAGAATGAAATTCTTGAACATAAAATCTGATTCCATCAATAAACAGATGATGAAATGAAAGACACCTGACATCCGTGAAACACAGATGGAACAGATTTAACAAAATCTGTACATCCTGAACTACTGTACATCTATTTTACTGCATGCAAACAATGTCAAATAAGATCCATATACAGTATTTTCCTGCGCCATCACAGCTTCATCATTTTCTCATTGTCTGATACCTCTTCAGCCTCCCTAGGACATCATTGCTATCCCTTCTACAAGCACTTCCCTTCTCCTTTGTGTTGCCCTGCTCATCTTAATTAAATTGTAATATTTTAGACTGGAAGGATGCCTGAACAGGAAATATCAATTAGTGTAGTGGACATTGGGCTGTGTGTGCTGGCCCTGTCTCTGATTTCCATGCATTAAGGTCCCAACCTTGAGAGGTCAAGTCTGAAGAGGGCTTCTACTTGCATTCACTTGAATGTGAGTAGTCCTCTTCATGCAATCAGAAACCCTGAAGAAGCAGGGTTCCCAGTCGCACAGAGGTTTCTACTCATGTTCAAGCAAATACAAGTAGATGCCCCTTTCAGACCTTCCTGCTAAATGCAGAGAGGGTGGGAATAGTGAGAGCAAGGGCAGCAACATTGGGCATGAGACTGGCACATGCAGCCTCATGCCCCCTACATGGGTTGACACTTATGTCATGACTATATTGGGTACACTATCTAGTTTGCTGTTCACATTTCATACGTATTAAATAGTAACACCAATAGGAAATGACAGGTTTGTTCTTCAGCCATCCTCTGTATTGTCTTTTCTATTGTCTGTAACTGTCATCCTCTGTAACTTACATCCTCTGTAAGTGTCTTTTCTATTGCTGCTCAAGAAGATTTAATTGAAGACATCATAATTGTTCTATTATTCATGCACATACTTTGTCTAGGGTGCCATCTTGTGTAGCTTACTGGGTTTTAAATATTGCTGAGCTGAACCTTGCCCCCTATTTTCACAGTTTCTCTCTTTCTCCCTGCAAAAGAAGCATTATTTTTTTTTCCTGCCTCTTTCATGGGGAGATGGAGAATTTTGAATAATTTTCTCATTGGGAAATATAATCTTTCATAAACATGACTTCTAGCACATTTTGGCTTATTTCTGCTACTTGCTTGGGGAATATTATAATCCAACAAATGTACACCTTGTTCCAGCAGCTGCAATGTGTCAGTGGAAGTGGTGTTGTGTATGTAGAGTTTGCTCTGAACAGGTGCTTGTGGTTCAGTCGTTCAGTCGTGTCCGACTCTTCGTGACCCCATGGACCATAGCACGCCAGGCCTTCCTGTCCTGCACTCTCTCCCGGAGTGTGCTCAAGTCCATATTCATTGCATCAGTGATGCTATCTAGCCATCTCATCCTCTGCCATCCCCTTCTCCTTTTGCCTTCAGTCTTTCCCAGCATCAGGTTCTTTTCCAGAGAGTTTTCTCTTCACATTAGGTGCCCAAAATATTTGAGCTTCAGCTTCAGTATCTGTCCTTCCAATGAGCAGTCAGGGTTGATTTCCTTTAGGATGGACTGATTTGACCTCCTTGCAGTCCAGGGGACTCATAAGAGTCTTCTCCAGCACCACAGTTCGAAAGCATCAATTCTTCGGCGCTCAGCCTTCCTTATAGTCCAGCTCTCACAGCCATACATTACTACTGGGAAAACCACAGCTTTGATTATACAGACTTTTGTTGGCAAGATGCTACCCCATTTTAAAGGCACCAATAAAATGCCTGCATGCAATACCAAAGGCTTTTAAAAGGATAATATTGAGTCAGCTTTAGAAAGAACTTCAACTATTCTAAGAATAATGTAATGAGAAGAACTAGCACCATGATTTAACTGTTGATTATTTTAGAGTTTAATCCTATATATATCTGCTCAGTAGTAAGTCCCATTGAGTTTGGTGCTGCTTACTCCCATGTAAGTGGATATAGGACTGCAGGCTAAGCATAGCAGGGGCAACTTGTGGCCCTCCAGATCTTTTGGCCTACAGTTCCCATCAGCCCTAGCCAGCATAGCCAATGATGAGAGATCATGGGAGTTACTAGCCAAAACATCTGGAGAGCTGCAAGTTGTCTAGTCCTGAAGTATAGTCTCTATCTTGAAAAATCAACTCCCATGTGGAGAAAAATAAGAAAAACAGTGAAGGCCAATTTCTCATAGTCTGTCTTATGCTCCAAGGCAGAACATTTTGTGACTGAAAGGAGGATCTGGGTGGTTTGACAGATGCTTGTGTTGCTTCACTACCTCTCTTCAGTTCTGGGCTCATCCGCTTGACTTCTCTTCTGTATGGCTGACAGCAACAATTCTTGAGAAGGTGAGAGGAAAAATTATTTTTTCTATTTACAAATACCTCGAAACTAAAAATATATCTGGATCATCCTGATCATGAAATATTCAATCGATAGGTACAATGAGTCGATAGTTGCAGACTTGGTTTCCCCCATTATTCCTCCCTGACCCTGAAATTGATTGATACAGATGACTTTTACAGATGTTCTATAGCCCCAGTCCAGAGGAAGTTAACTGCAAAGTCCCATTGATATCAAGGTACGAATGTATGACAAATTTGTTTCAGTTCATTTTTGACCAGAATTTACCCAGTTTGCACTTCCCAGAACCAAATGCAGACCTGAATGCAATCTGCAGTTGAAGTCCATAAATTTCTGAGCTTGCTATATGTTTTGCGCTGCAAAAAAGGTGCTCAAAAATACCTACATTTGAAAACTGTGCATAAAAGTGTGTACATTTCAAAAATGTGCATGTATACGCTTTAGTCAATGGGAAAAATGTGTACATTTGGAAAATGTGCACAATTGGTGTGTGCATTTGGAAAAAAATATGCATGAAAATATTCACAAATTTTCATGCGAAAAGAAAAAAACAAAGTTCGCAATCTGATATGGACATGAGTTGGTCAGAACAAGTTTCGACGTGGAATTCAGAGAACATCAATGAGCTTGAGCTCTGCTGATCTGCACATCCCTTTATGAAAGAGATCCAAGTTAGTTGACTAGCTTGCCTCATTGATTTCACTGGGTAGGCCCTGCAATTAGGCAGAATGAGGCAGCTGCCTTAGGCATCTGATATTAGGTGTCATGAAAGGGCAGTAAGCTATTGGCAAACTGCTGGTTGCAGAATGATGGGAGTTGTAGGAGTTTTTTCTGTCTAAAGTTGCATACATTGCACCTGAAATGATATTTTCCTTATCTAAAGTCACAATATCAGTATGGTGATGACACACAGCTCTATTTCTATATTCATCTTCTTCAGGTGAGGCTGTGGATGTGCTAAATTGGTGCTTGGCTGAGACCATGGACTGGATGAGGGCTAATAAACTGAAACTCAATCCAGACAAGACTGAGATTCTGTTGGTGGGTGGTTCTTCTGACTGGATGGAGGGTGTTCAACCTGTTTTGGATGGGGTTGCACTCCAACCTGGAGCAGGTTCATAGCTTGGGGGTTCTCGTTGAGCCATCTTTGTCACTTCAGGCTCAGGTGGCCTCAGTGGCATGGAGTGCCTTCTACCAGCTTTGGCTGGTGGCCCAGCTGTGCCCCTGTCTGGACAGGGATACCCTGGCTTCAGTTGTCTATGCTCTGGTAACCTCCAAGTTAGATTACTACAATGAGCTCTATGTGGGGCTGCCATTGAAGACAGTTCAGAAGCTGCAGCTTGTGCAAAATGTAGCGGCCAGATAGATAATGGGGACGAGAAGGTCCAAACATATAAGGCCAACTCTGGCCTGCTTGCACTGGCTGCCTGTATGTTTTCAAGCCTGATTCAAGGTGCTTGTTTTAACTTATAAAGCCTTACATGGCTTGGGACCACAATACCTGATGGAGCGCCTCTCCTGACACGAACCTACTTGTACACTACGCTCAACATCTAAGGTCCTCTTCCGGCTGTCTATTCCAAGGGAAGCCCAGAAGACAGCAACAAGGGAGAGGGCCTTATTTTTTTATTTACAATATTTATATACCACTCCACATCAAAGATTTCGGAGTGGTGAACGACAAGATAAAAGAATAAAACCCCATAATTAAAAGGTTTTTGTTTTGTTTTGTTTTTAAAAAACAGATTCTGAACTTAATAAACCTCAGCTGGTCACTCAGGGAAGGCCTCTCAAAATAGCAATGTCTTCAGGAGGCACCAAGAAAAACACAACATTGGCGCCTGCCTGACCACCAAAGGCAGGGAGTTCCACAGGAAGGGGGCCACCATGCTGAAGGTTCTTTTCCTGGTGGACTCCAACCAGGCCAGAGGTCCATGTGGAACCACCAGGAGTAAGCCCTCTGATGACCTCAGTGGTGCAGAAGAGGGTGGTCTCTCAGGTGTCCTAGTCCCAAGTTGTTTAGGGCTTTGTACACTAGTACTAATACCTTAAACCTGGCCTTGTAGTGAATAGGCAGCCAGTGCAGTTCCCTCAGCAAAGGAGTTACATGCTGAAAAAGGGCAGCTCCCGACAATAGCTGGGCTGCTGCATTCTGTACCAGTTCCAACTTCTGGACCAGCCTCAAGGGCAGCCCCACATAGAGAGCATTGCAGTAATCCAGTCTTGAGGTTACTAATGCCTGTACAACTGTGGCCAAGCTGTCCCTGTCCAGGAGGGCCCATAGCTGGCAAACCAGCCAAAGCTGGTTAAAGGCACTCTGAGCCACAGCGACCACTTGGGCCTCCAGCCACAATGATGGATTTAGGAGTACCCCTTCTTGGTGGTGAACCCGCTATTATGGAATGATCTCCACAGTGAGGTCTGCCTGGTGTCAACATTGTTATCTTTTCGGTGCCAGGTTAAGACCTATCTCTTCTTCCAGGCATTTGGCAGCATGTGATAAGTTTTGTAATTGATCCCAGATTGTCTTATAATTATCGTTGTTGGCTTGAGATTGCTTGTTTGAAGTTGTTTTAGATACGTGTTCTCTTGTGTATATTGTCTGTGTGTTTTTTATGCAAATGGCTTTTAATCTCTGTATACTGTATTTTTAATGCTTTTAATCTTTGTAAACTGCCCAGAGAGCTTTGGCTATTGAGTGGTATAGAAATGTAATAAATAAAATAAAATTAAATAATACAATACAATAAAATAAATCAATTCAGTTGATGAAATGATTTGCTCAATACCATCATTATTGTATATACATCATTCAGCTGCCCTATTAAGATATCCCCTGGCTCAATAAAGAGTGCACCTTCATGGCAATGGCCAGAGAAGTGATAAGACCCTGCAAAAGGCGGTGTGCTTCATGGGTTTTTCACCACCCCACAACAACAAACTATCTTTGGCAGCCTCAGTTACCTGTGAGTCACACATCGACTATGTCAGTTTTGATGCTGTTCTGGCACAAAACTATGCCACATTTTAAAGACAACATATGGCAGCAGGATAACCCTGCTGTTTTAAAATACATGACTTCTGAGAGGAAAACTGACACTCAAATTATTATTTAGTCAAAGTCTATAGCAGCATTTTACCTCTAGATTATGTCCTAGGAATATGAGGCAGTAAACATGCAGCAGAAAGTGACTTCACCATCAATTCCTAATGAAATGTCAGAAAAGTGTGTGTGTGAAAAGAGGGAGGTTGGCATCATGCATTCTAGGTTCTTATCAATATGGGAACAGTAATTCTATTTGACTGTCTCTGTTAATGACTGAAATCAGGCATATCCCAAAGAGGGTCAAGATTCAAACCTGGGCTGAATCTACACATAGCAGTTATACCGTTATCATGCCATTATCATTACTATTGGTATGCATCACACCAACGGGAACCAATAGTTATGATAACGGTATAACTGCTATGTGTAGATTCAGCCCTGTTTTTTAAAAAATGGCCTGAGACAGAAATGTATATAGCATAAAGCTATTCAGTCATAACGAGTTCAGATTCTATTAACATTTGAGTTAAAAACTACCGTTCGTGGACTCTGATTTTGGTGGGGCTGTGATCCATTCTGGGGTTCAGTCAGAACCAGCCAGAACTCTAAAGGATCTATCCAAGGTGCTGAACCTATTTTGCGGATGGGGTTGAGCACCTTGGATAGTTCCTTTAGAGTTCTGGCTGGTTCTGATTGAGACCCAGAATGGAGTCAAAGCTCCACCGAAACTGGTGTCACCAGCCTCTACTGTCTACTAGTTGCTGGTTTCTAAGCAATGAACATCTGTTCCAAATAAACAAGGGGCAGTTTCCACCACTGCTGCTCTGCTTATGCTGTTGACGTGGCACTGGCACAAGAGACCTCTAGCACAACACCAGCAAGGTACGTTGGTGTGACGGGGTTTTCGAGCACATCTGTCGAGCCAGCAAACGCAACTGGTGTTGTGTGCCAGAGGTTGCCTATGCTAATGCTACATCAACAGCATAAGAGAAGCAGCAACATTGATACTGCCCAAGATGTTTAACCTCAGTCAATCAAAATTACTTTATTGGTCTTTTTTATGTGTAAATGTTTTGTTTCATGGGACTATTGCTTCTGACTATCGGGGTAAAATTCAGCTGCTGATCGATAAAATGCAGATTAATGATGGTATAAATTGCTGTGCTACGAACTGGCATCTTGTAAATTCTAGAGAGTTTAAATAACTGGATAAAGTCCTATAGGGAATAAATAAATCCACTGTGATTTTATTGTTTGAATGACTATTTTAAATTTCTTCTCTATGTAGAAAATGTATTTAATCTGAGATTCAGAATAAATAAAGGGCACAATCCAATGCACATTTACTTAGAATTAAATCCCTTTGGACAAACTGGGACTTCTTAGTAAGCATACTTAGAATCTGGCTGCAAGTCATTAAACACAACACAGTGATGAAGTCCTTTGCACATTTAAGCTCCAATTTAAAGAAGTGCAACATGGAGATCTAAATACACTGTAAAGCTTCTATTTAGTTTTACAAAATAGCTCAGCTGCTATATTGCAAGCTCCTTTCTAAACTTCCCTGGAAGGGGAAGGAGAGGGACAAGTCATTTTTGGCTGCCAGGAGAGCTGCCTTGTGGTAGCTCAGATGCAGATGATCCCAGGAACTGTACTTCCTGGTAGGGATGGGTGAACATGCAATGTTTGAGCTCCTTGAGGTTTTCCGAATTCCTCTTTGAAGCTTGCTTTGCCTCGTTGACGAGTGAAAGCGTCTTTTTCTTCTGATCGGGAGAAATGCACATTTTAGATCAAGAAAAATGTACATTTTAGATCAAGAAAAATGTACATTTTTGATCAAGAAGAATGTACATTTTTAAAGTGTGCACCCTAAATGCACATCCCCCCCCCCGGCCAAATCATTTTGGGGGTAAAGTGCACATTTTTGGAAGTGTGCGTTTGCACAGGTGTGCACTTTTGAATACAAACACAAGCTTGGGAAATTGTGTTTGTCAATCCCGAGCACTGCACTCCTGTTCATGTATGGGGTTGCAAACAGAACGTGTTTGTATGATTTGCAAACAGGAATGCTCATACATCCCTACTTCCTGGACCATGCTCCATAGTCTTTCTCATATTTGGACTTTCTCTCCCCTTTTTGAGAGAGCCAATTATACCATGGGCTAGTATCACTTCTGTTCAGCTGGTATGACTATGGATCCAGTTTGCTGTTTGCCACTCTAATGTCCTTCAGGGTTGGCAACATAGGGATGTAAATGTTTTTCTTAACTCAGAATAAGTCATGGAATTAAAAAAATGACAAAAGATAATTCTTATAAAGATGGAACCACCTACTTACTCCTGTTTGTTGAATAATTTACAAATCTTTATTAGCCTCCTCAATGTTCTACTTGTCCCAGGCATGAAGGCAATGAGTTCTGCCAAGGCAACACAACCAAATCTGCCTACCAATTTTGGCTTCCATAACATATAGGCAACCCTGAGATACTAGTGCTGTAGCAAATGGAAATGAAAAGCACTATCTATTTACTCTGCAGGGATTGACTATTGGCAGAGAAATCCTACCTACCTGGGGTTTGGGGGAAGGAGAAGATCCATGTTGGAACTATCACATCCAGAGCCACATTGACCAGGGTGGAAGACGTGTGTGTGTGTGGGGGGGGGGGCTTGTTTTTGCTTTTCTTTTTCTGTCCTATGGTTTCCAGTGGGAGGAGATTAGTCACACCAGATCTAGGGCTGGCATAGTTTTAGGGCCCTGGAGGAAACCCAGGAGGCTCTGCAGGCCAGGTCGGAAAGTCCAGCAGGGAGATTAGGCCTGTGGGCTGGGTGTTCTGGACCCCTGGACTAGATGATTCAATGTTTTCACTCACTTTAAGGAAGCTTTTTCTGTTCCTGTGTAGGTAGCTAGGGCAGCTTATTTAGATCTATTTGCTCACTATGCTGTCAATGACCCTTGTAGCTAGAAAGTGGGTGGCATTTACTGGAAGCCCTTTTTGAGGAGAGAGAACAGGGCGGCTGAGTCTGGGACTATTTCCATTAAGCCTGCTGCCATGATAACAAGCTCCAGGAGCCCATACTCTGGCCTCCCTAGTGGATAAGAATTGATCTAGAACTACTGAGATACAGGGACACTACTTCCCCTTTTTCTAAAATCAGTCACCTTACCTGAATGGTAGCTATATTTGAAAAGTAACCATTCGCTTTCTATGTGCAAAGATGTGGCTCAGAATTTTATGCATTGTAAGTAGGTTGGTGTATAGCAACTGTGTTTCAGGTAAGATAACATGTAGAAAAAGTCAGAACTCTCTTTCAATTAATTGCTTATATGAGTAGGCACTTAAAATGGACACTGGGAAGGCAGATAAGTGTATATGGGATGTGGCTGGAACCGAATACTGTTTCTTGCTGTTGCCTTCAGCAGTTGCACTCTACGTGGTGACACATGGAACATGTCAAGAGCTCTTGTAGCTGCTGGTTAATTAATATGTACTCAGTGAAGTGGATTTAATACAGTGTAATAGTGTGGCATTGCAGCACACATGTTGACCTACTTTATATGTTGTTGATTATCTTTATATTCTAACATTTGGATAATTTTAGAAATGCCTCTTCAAACATACTCATGGAGCCATAATTCAATCGATCTTGAAATTGTTAATTCTATACACCCTGGTCCTGGGGGGTGTCTCCACGACAATGGAAGGAGAAGCGAATGGTGGCTTACCTAGATTTTTCAAGGAGCTGGCTTTGGTCCGCACAAGGCTCCATGAGCGAGTGCACCACAACAGTTTAAGTCGCTTCACAGAACATACTTCTGGTGACATCATCTCACCAAGAGAGCTTTGGCTATTGGGCGGTATAGAAATGAAATAAATTAATAATTTAATTTAATCTGACTGGCAGGGGCTGCTCAATCAAAAAGAGAGGCTTCTTCTGCCCCATCCAGGCTCCCCCCCTTTCTCCTTCAATAAAGTCACTCTCCTTCTCCCCCCCCACACACATTAATTACTCCCTTAAAGCAACAATCATTACAGGGAAGAACACAGTGTTCACTCTGCCGTGAACCTGCCATAGCTGCGAACAATCTCCCCCCCTCCCCCTGCACTACTTACTCCTTTACTTCCTTAAAGCTACAAAGAACAGAGGAACACAGTGGTCTCCCTGCTGTGTTGCCATCAATCGAAGCTTCAAAGGTTCGACATTAAGGTTCCTAACTACATTATTTTGATTCATGGGATCTCAGTAACTTCAGGAGTATGCATTTCAGGAACAAGCCTCATCGACAACAATGGAAGTTACCTCTGGGCAGACACACATATGTTTGTGTTGGGAAAGACAGCTAGGGGAAACAAAGAGATAGGAAACCAGCCCCCTTTCTAACCTGATGCTGCACAGGGTTTGATGATTGAAGGTGGAAGTAGTCACTTCCAAATGGCAATAAACCAAACAATGGAGAATCGCAGCATCGAGATCGTGCTTTACAGCCTGTAGGGAATTCGTTCTTTAAAATGGGCTATTTCAATTCATGGGATCTCTGTAAATTCTGAAGTGTGTACTCAGGGGATAAGCCTCATTGACCACAATGGGAGTTACTTCTGAGTAGACATGCATATGTTTGTGCTGGGAAACACAGGGACAGGAAACACCCTTGACTGGGGTCATGGTGAAAGGCAGACCCCTGGGCAGGGCTAGCACACTCGAGGTAAATGCAGGGGTTGGGGCACACAACAGCTATACTGCAGAGAATGTGACTTATGGAAAGGAATCGGACTAAGCAGTCTCAGGAAGTCCGTTTTTTCCATGATAAGCTCCGGGGTGCTGCGGGGTGGCCATGACATCATGTATCCCTAATCACCTCCAAACTCAGCTAGCTCAAAGTAAGTCGCTCATGGAGACACCCCTCTGCTCTCTGTTTGGAAGTCATGGCATTTGAGCCTAAAACTGCTGAAGCCAACATTAAGTTCTCTGTGCACTTAACCTCATCCTTAAAAACTTGGGCAACATTAGGATGTTATTGTCAAAGTATACTGATACACATGACAAAAACACATTCACGCAGATTCACAACTCTGTGAGTGCTGTAATGTGTAGAAAGCATCTCCATGCATTTTAATGGAGAGAGTTGCCTCTTCAGCTGAAGTGAATAGGAAAGCTCTTGAGGATGGGGGAGTTATATGTACATAATGAAGCCCCCATACTCACAAAGGATCACCAATTGGAGTAGATGTTCGTTTTATTAACATGTAGGTCTGACTCACAACAACTTTGTGATAACTGAAAAAAAAATACTGATTTATTAAAAGCATTTATATCCAACCTTCCCACGACAGTTTAGAAGTGTCCAAGATGGCTTACATAAAAAAAATTAAAAATAATTAAGTGAAGAAGAAATGTTTATTGCAATCGTATTATTGCAATAAACATTTCTTCACTTAATTATTTTAAGTTAAAATTTTATGAACATATTCTGCTGAGAAATTATGAAGTCTTAATTGTTTCTGTGTTATTAATTCATCCTTTGGGTTGGATCCAGAGACAGATGAGTGGAACTCCACTTGCTCAGTGGGGCTTTCCTGACATAACATAACATAAGAAGAGCCATGCTGAATAAGAGCAAAGGCCTTTCTCGTCCAGCATTCTGTTCCCACAGTGTCCAACCAAATGCCTATTGGGAGCCTCCAAGCTGGACATGTGCAATAACACCCTCCTGGTCATGTTCCCCAGCAACTGGTGTACATAGGCACATTGCCTCCAATACTGGAAGTAATGTATGGCCATCACGACTGGAAACCATTGATAGCCTTCATTCATCCCACAACAGCCCTCTGCTGCCCTCCCCCACAAGCCACTCCTGAAGGCCAAAGGACATCTCTAGATGCAAGTCATTATGTTTATGGTGTGTGTAAATGGGAATAATTTCTTCATCTGAACCAGCCTTGTGTTGGCCAATGTTGCTTAAGACTGTAACCCTATACTCAATTACCTGGGAGTTCGCCACATTGAACTCAATGGGACTTCCTAAAAATAAACTTGAATTGGATTGTACTGTGTTTCATATAAACTATAGCAAACACCCTGTCTCGAACAAGAACCATTATTTATTCTATTTACTCACTATAGCACTATAAGTTTAGTGATTTCCTTCAATTAATGCTCACTGAGATAGGCCTCCTGGTGTTTTCTGCTTGCGCTTTTTGTTTTTATTACATTCTGCCAGCATAATTTTATACCACAGAAATAAAAAAACTGTTGGGTGTTCTCCCTTGCATTATGCTGCAGTCATCAATCTTTGCCCTTGAAAGGTAGGTACTCCTATATTATTTGTTGCTATAGGCAAGGAAAAAAATCGACAGGACTGATTTATCCCATCATTACAACTCTGTGGATAAGAAAAGCTGCACCTAACAACCCTAATCAACTACGCCACCATGATAGGCAGAGGAATGGTCTATTAGGGCAGGAGTTGGTAATCTTACATTCCACTGGAGCCTAAGGTCACCCTAGACAGGACGTGGAAAATCCATGAACGGGACCTATTGCTGTTTTTTTCTTTTTCTTTTTAAGATCAAAGCAGTATAATGGGACTGTGGAGTCTTGGGACTACATTTCCCAACAAACCTTGCTGTATCTGGAGCCTTTGATGCAGAGTGAGGGGTTGGCCTATAATTATTAAGATCTTCTAGGTCCAGCAAAGGTTTCTTCAGAGTGATTGCACTACTGCCTCCTTTAAGGAGGATAGGATCACTCCCTCTCTTAAAGATGAGTTGACTAGCTCCTAAACCCAGCCAGCTGTGCCCTCTTTGATATAATCAGCCATGAGGGACAAGGGTTGAGCAAAGCTGTGGTTGGTTGAACCTGTCCAAGCAGCTTGTCCACATCCTCAGGTCCCACAAACTGAAATCCATCAGACAATATAGGACCAGACAATACTCTGGACACCTCCATGGATTGATCTGTACCAACTATAGAGCCCAAGTTGCAATGTATACAAGCAATATTGTCCTTGAAATGACTTGTAAACATTTCACAGAGGTTTCCAAAAGTCTGCTGGTCAACATCAAGAGGATTCAATGGTGGTGAAGAAAAACTGGTTCTTCACCACCATCACTGCCACAGAGTAGGCTCAATAATGAGCTCTTCCCATGTTTGGTTGTATTCCCTCAGAGTTTTCCTCCACTTGTGTTGTAGACATTTCCCAACTTGCTGTACAGCTCAGGTGTAAACCAAAGATCTTAATGGGCTCTGCTAAGCAGGAGAGGTCACTCAGAAGCAATCATGTTTACCATCCAGATTATCTCTGTATTCCACATACAGAATACCAGGGGCTTCAATAGGCACACCAGTGATACAGACTGGAAAACTCCCCTCTTGAATTCATCAGAATCAATCAGCCTACTGAGGCGGATCAACCTAATAGGGCCTCTGGCCTTGCTGAGTAGAGCACCATGGTCAGTCTAAATCTCAGCATGACATGATCTGATCATGGCAAGGCAAAGATTGTAACATCTCCCACTTTCAGGCCAGTATCCGGCCCAGCAGAGAAAACTAAAACTAGAATTTGTCCTGCTACATGGGTTGTGCTGATGACATATTGGGACAGCCCCATGATTGTCATGGGAGTTATGAAGTCCTGAGATGCCCAGACCTGTTGGCCTGGGCATGAATGTTGAGGTGCCCCAGGAAAATCAACCTGGGAGTCTTCAACATTAACTCTGAGATCACATTTGTCTGCTTAGGCAGGAAGATTGCTGGGCAGCAGGGTGAATGGCACACCAGCACAATCCCCTAACTGTCCTGAAACTCAGCACAAACACTCCAGACCGACTGTCATCCAGACAGGAATCCTGTAGAGAGAGATTGAATTCCCATGGACCCCAGCAACACCCCCTCCCTGACCTATGAGCCTACTCTGGTGCTGAACTGAGTATCCAGGGGAACATAGCTAGGCGAGACTAACTCTCCCCAGCTCTCCCACCCAAGTCTCAGTTATACATACTAAATGTTCAATGGCAACTACATGCAACTTACTTAGTCTGGGTCCAAACCCATACAGGTCTTTGTATGTTTGGCCCAGGCAAATAGCAGGGTTTGAGTGGGAGGTGATTTTAATCTCAAAATAGTGCAGGGCAAAAGAGTTAAACCCCTTCTCCCCTAGTACCACATCTCCAATTTTATTGGGGTGTCCTACAGTTGCTGTGATCTTCTTAAAACCACACTGACTAAAAACATATCCTTTGCATCAGGTCTGGGACATGAGTGGCAGGTGTCCTTGACTATAACACCAGGGCCAGGGGTGATGGAGTTGGGTGGAGAGCCAAGGTTCCTCAGGCAAGAGTCAGACACTGGCAAGGCATAGCAGGACCAGAAGCAAGAACAGGGTCCACAGCAGGCAGAGATCAGGTACAAACAAGGCATGGCAAGATCAGAAACAAGAGGCAACAGCACAACACTACCACCACAAAGACTCATGTTGCTGTGGCAAGGTTTGGAGAGAGGAGGAAGCCCTTTATAGGGCTTCCTGAGGCTCCCAGCTGATCTGTGTTAGAGAACCTGCGAGCACCTGCAGGCCCAGTGCTTAATCCTGCAAGTACTGTGGTCTGGACCAGGCTGCCTTCTGTATCTGGCCACCAGCTGGAGCTGCAGAGCTTCCCAGGTTGAGGAGATCTTGACACTTTGGCCCTTAAAGATCTGATTCATACATTACTTCAGCCAGCTTTGTTTGTACTTTTAACTGCATATGTTAGTGCCCTGTATCCCCGAACAGTGTAATTTTGTAGGCAGTTGTAATGAATCAAACCTCCCAGTCCCCACCCCAAACACACTTTTTGGAAAGGCCGATGAACAGAGAACATGGCCAGAATAGACATCAACATTTATATTTGTACACATTCTAGGCTGACTCTTGCACTTCCCCTCCGCCTTCCCCACAATTCAGCTTAGGTTAAATAGGTACTGAAGAAAACATCTTGAGGATGCACCATCAGGTCTTTTCAAGCTATTGAGCCCCCTTTGGGGGCTGCCAAGGCCCACAGAAATATTTTTGGTCTTTAAGTTTCTCCTTTGTCTTTGGCAAAGGGTCAGGGCAAAAGTCTTCCATGCTTTGGAGTCTCACTTGAACCTCATCTTTCCCTCTCCTTGCAAGTTGCTGGGTTGAGTTCTTCTTAGGGTCCTGATAAATAAGTTTAGTTAGCTAGTATGATGTTTTGTTTTGTTTTAAAAGCAGCTGAATATTTCTGAAGTCCTCTCTGCTTGATTCTTGAATTGTATTCTTGTAATGAATTGAAAACTGGAGTTGATTTAATTCTGCTGTTGGCCTTACTTACCCCTGCCACTGGCCTTACTCGGGCATTGGACTTGCTAACCTGGGTGTTTAAAGGAAGCTCTGACAAAGGGGCCTTTCCTTCCCCATACAGAAAAGCCGCAAGCCTGTATTCTCACACTGGCAGGCTAAGAGATATTAAAAGTGCACATTATGGTGGTGGAGCTACCTCTGACCAATATAGACCACGGGTGCCTTGCAAGCTGTCCTACTTCACAGGGTTGGAGGTGCAGAAATAGTGGTTTGTCACAGCAATTCTAACAATATGCTAGTGGCTGTCCAACCTGTGCAACCCCCCTTCCCCCATACAAAACCCTGCTCACACAAATAGTCTACCACTCATGTGAGCAGTGAAATGTTAGAGCTGTAAACCCCCACAAGTTCACAGTGCCATTTCAGCGAGAAATAGCAACGTACAACTTGTGGATAAACCATTCAAGTGCACAAGACAGCTGGCTTCGGTAATGCACGAACCAATTCAAATGCATCTTATTCCCATAAACATCAAACAAGAATTTACATACACATATCTGGAGCATAGGGCCGCGGTGGCTTAGTGGTTAAGACGCTGAACTGCAGACTGGAAGGTCGGCAGGACAGCAGTTCAAGACCAGAGTGCTGTGTGACAGAGTGAGCTCCCGTCTTCAGTCCCAGCTTCTGCCAACCTAGCAGTTCGCAAGCAAGAAATTGCAAGTAGATAAATAGGTACCGCTTCGGTGGGAAAGGTAACAGCGTTCCGTGCACCTCGGGGTTCAGTCATGCCAGCCACATGACCACGGAAGCGTCTTCGGACAGTGCTGGCTCTTGGGCTTAGAAATGGAGATGAGCACCACACCCTAGAGTCGGACACGACTGGTTGGGGACACCTTTGCCTTTACCTTTATCTGGAGCATGTGTGTGCTCAAAGAAATTCAGCGAGATGTCATGGCAGCAGTTCCATGGCTCAAAAATAAAGTGTTCTGGAGAGAGAGGGGCTGCAGGGAGGGAGGCATGCATGGGGGAGTGTTCTGCATCCCTCACCTGGGTGTCTCTTTTGCTTTTAAAGCCAGATTCCACTCCTTTTGTGTGAATGGGCAGTGCTGGGGTTACCACCATCATGTCTAGTTTAGCCCATTACATTTGAGATTATAATAACATTTCATCTTGAAGTCTGACTTGAAGATGAGAATGGGGGAAGACATTTGGGGGTCTCAGCTTCATAAAGTGCCCCAAGCATAGTCTCACTGGGCAGTATCCATTGGTGTCATTATGCAAACTCAAATAGCACTAGCGGAGCTCCAGTGAATATTTCTGTTGCACAAGTGGTTGCACATTATGCTTGTGGAACTCATTGCAAAAGCATGATATGCAACTGCTTGCACAATCGCTTATGGGACTGTGCTTGTGCTTGGATTCTCACCTTGCACATAGTTTGGAACCTAGTCTCAACTAGCGCGACATCATTTGCACTAGCAGAACAACACAGCTGAATACTGCCCACAGTCACTATTTCTCACTGTAGATAATGAAGTTGAAAAGAGAAGTTGCATTTAATACTGGGCTACTGAATCTGTCCTTTTTACAATTTGGTGACTGGGGAAAATCTGCTTCCTCCTGGTTTTTTAGGCTGTGAAAGTCATTATAAAATGCAAATGCATGCATTGCGAGCCAAATCTGAATTACAAATACGCTGTCTGGAGTGTTGTGTGAAAACTATGCACATTCTCTTCATCCTTAACTAACAACTATGGGTATGGATTTGTTGAAGGGTGTTTGCAATATTTTCCGTGGATTTGTTAAACTGGAAAATTTTAAAAAGAAAACATTTTTTAAAAATCAGTGCTCTAGGGTAAGTATATATTTTTCCAGAATTACCCAAGTCTGAATATTACAATTATACATTTAAACTACTGCAATATTTGAACATTCTGTATTATTGCAGGTTGGCAAGACACCAGAAATACAACAGCTCTGACAATACCCGTATTAGCAGGAGTTCCAAACTCAGCCTAAACTCAGTTTATTAGCTTTTAATTAAGTAATGTTATTTGTATAATCTGTGGACCATTTCCATCATAAGTGATACTGATGGCTATTTCAGAATACGGGTATACAAAAAATACTTCAGTTTTCCAGCATCTATTTCACTCTGATCTCAGTATATTCAGCAAATAAAAAATAAAGGCAGATTAGGATTTTGCTACACTTAAAAGTGCTGAGTTAGTCTGTAAAAGCAAAAAAGCTCATCTTCACATCACATCACCATCATCTGTGATATCTGAAAATCTGTTATACTTCTTATGGCAAGAGCCTTCTCCATCATAAGCGTGAAATTGACTGAGAAGGTTTTACATTTTATGCACCTGGGCTTAGGTAAAGCAAAAGATAACCAAATTAACGAAGTAAAATGAAAGATAATAGAAATAGACAAAAACAGGCATCCTGATAACATGAACACAATATATTTGCTAGAGCATCAAATCATGAATATTTAAAAAAAATGCTGTGGGGGTGAGGAGGGGTGGGTGGGAGGGAGGAAATTACTTCGTGCAGTGAGAATATCAACCACAATTGTTATTCAAATGTTGCAAAATGTTAAATATGTTAATGAGCTTTAATTCTGCAGCCTTTATTTTTTATTGTGCTTTTATCACAGAGATCAAGTGTCTAGGAAAAGTGAAATATTCCTCCGTTAGTTCTGTATTCAATAAACAAACAACTTATAGTTTACATTAGACAAGAAAGGCTATACAGTTTTCAACCAAGCACTAAAAAGAAGGGAAATTGTGAGTTAAGGCTCTCACAAGCCTTAATGCCACATCCTCCCTAGGGAGGCAGAAAGTGCAAATGAAATGCTCATTCTCCCAAAGCAGATAAACCATGTGGATAGGATGGAAAATATGATATGCAGAGGTGGCTGTGGGGTTATGGAAAACTGATGACAAACAACTTAAGGCCGCCTACTTCTCTTGTTTTCAGACCAGCCTTCCTCAACCTGGTGCTCTCCAGAGGTTTTGGACTTCAATTCCAACCAGCTCCAGCCAGCATGGCTAATGGTCAGGAATGCTGGGAGTTGTAGTTCCAAACATCTGGAGGGCATCAGGTTGGGGAAGGCTGTTCTAGAACATCCTTTCTTTTCCAGAGTTAAGGCAGAACATATGCGATCTACCAAGGAACTCTAAAACAGGTGCAGGATTTGAAATAGACTATGTTAGAGCTGCCTTCATGAGTTGATTCCTCATGTGGTTTAAGATCGTCTCTTTAAAGTGCTGCACCTGTTTTGGAGTTCCTTAGAAGATCGTATATGTTCTATCCTAATTCTGGAGAAGGGGAGGCCAATGGCCGTGCTGGCTGGCAATGATGGGACTTGTAGTCCCACACATCTGGAGGGCACCAGGTTGAGGAAAGCTGCTCTAAGCACAAGAGAAGTGGTAGGTGGTCCTAAGTTGTTTGTCATCAGTTTTCCACAACCCCACAGCCACCTCTGCATATCATATTCTCCATCCTGTCCCCATGGTTTATCTGCTTTGGGAGAGTGAGCATCTCACTTGCACTTCCTGCCTCCCTAGGGAGGATGTGGCATTAAGGCCTGTGAGCTTTAGCCCACCATTTCCCTGCTTTTTGCTGCTTGGTTGAAAGCTGTAGAGCCTTAATGTTTTGTGTGTGCTTTTGGTAAACTGTAGGTTTTTTATTTATTGAATTTCAGGGCTCTGTGTAATGGACTAACTGATATTATACAATTGACAACTAAGCCTGTGGCAGCCAGGGCATTGCACCATGTCAACATCATATAAAATCAAAGCCAGAGTTAAGAGTTCAAGCTAGGGATGGGTGGGCTCACCTTGGTCCATCCCTGCTGAGAGCTCACCATTTATGGAGCAGTACTTTTATGGAAAACCCTGAACAGCCATGTTTTCACAAAATGGTGGCTCAGTGTGGAGGCTGGCAGCCACTGGGTGCTCGTGGACTGTGTAGTGCTCAGTGAATGGCTGGGTAAGCACACAGTGGCTCTGCAAACAGGGTCCTGGAGGCTGAGTGGTGGGGAGTCTGCCAGACTCCACCTCCTCTCAGACTCCCACAACATCCCTAGTTCAAACCTGTTTTTAAACTAATAAATGAGTTCCAGACGTTGTGCTCTCTCTAACTTGCAACTTGAGCATACTTATTTGAACTTTCCACTAGCCAGCATCAGAAAGAGATAAAAGCTTTTAAAGAGTGCCTCATGAGAAGGGACCATTTCATCTTTCATATCTGTGTTTGGAGACTCCTTGAATGACTGTTGTACGGGAATTACAAAAATCTGGTTAATCTGCTCGGTTCTGTGGCATACGCCACCTTTCTCCTCACAACATTTTATCTATTATGCCCCCATCAGAAGACTATGAGGAGGAGAAAGTATTAGAGGCTCCAATGGAGTATGATGCCCAGGCCCTGCCAGGTCCCACACTATGAGGGGCCTGAGCCTATGGAGGAATCCACTGAGGTCCCAGCCTTTCGGGAAGAGGAGGAATCTGCCTCTGAGGAAGAGGCTGAGTGCCCTCAAGCTCCAGGGAGTGACAGTGCCAAAGGAGGCAGCCTTGACTCGGAGAACCTCAACAAAGGGCCAGGCTGCAGCAGAGGTCTAACCTGGGAGGAAAGGGGTTCCTCATGAGTAGGGGCCCTCCTCATGAGGAGGATGCTCTGGTGAAGGACTGCAGCTGGGACTTGGGTGGGGCTCTGGCAGCTCCAGGATAAGAAGCCCAGTAGAAGCTTACAGAAGCTGTTAGAAATAATGTCTGTATTTGACTCTGGCTCCAGTCAGATTCCTGCCTATGGATTCTGCTCTATAAGTGGTCTGGATTTGATTACTCTCTCTGCATAACCCCTTTTGTCTATGCTGCCTGGCTTTGCTATTTGTGATCTGACTAGGACTGTTTGTGAACTCTGACTTGACTTGCTCCTTTGTTGTACCTTCAGTTACTGACTCACCAGACTGCAGCCCAGCCTGAACACCTGTGTGTGTGTGTGTGTGTGTGTGTGTGTGTATGGGGGGGGGGATAGGACATTACCCTCACAACAACCCTGTGAGGTAGGTTAGGCTGAGAGTCTGTGATTGGCCCAAAGTCAGCTTCTCTTTTTCTTCACCTTCAAGGAGATGTAAACCACATTCTTGATTTTATGGCATGGCATCTTTATTGTCACAACATTTTGTCCTCACAACATCCCTGTGAGGTAGATTAGGCTGGAAGTGTAGTAGTCACTTTTGACAGAGGAAGTTTGCATTTTGTTTTTAATTGCTCTTTCTACCTCAAACTTTCACCAATTTTCCTGACACTCTTCTGGTATGTAAAACCAAAACTTCCTGGCATCTGTAAATTTTATGAAGACTGGTCAAACTGTTTTTATTCTATGAAAGTTCGAATGACTCCCCCATCACCTCTTATAAGGATAAAACATTCATTTTATTGACCACCTTAACTATAGCCACAATGATGGTGGTACCTTATTTCCTTCAGTAGAACTCAAGAAATCCTCCCAGCTTTTATAAAGTTCTGTTTAATGGGCTGATGGAGAGGTTCAATCTGTTGGGAAATCAGAGTGTGAGAAGAGTCCTCATTTGCCTATATCCCAGCAGAATCACTCCCCTCCCCACCATCCCACCTTTCTCAGCAGATTCAGCACCCCACCAAACCACCAAGCAGCATAATTTTCTCTTCTTCTCAGCCACTGGTAATATGAGGTAAACAGCAGTTTCTGTGTCTCCTCTCAACATTCTAGATCAGCTGTGATGGGGTAGGGAAAGAGCACTACTGAGCATGCCTGTGCTTATGGTTAATCCCATTGACTAGGATTTCACGTAAAGAAGCTTATTTAAAAGACTAAATGAAATGGAACTTTGAAAAAAAGCACTTTCCCATCAGCTCCAATACAAGAAGAACACAAATCCTTCATTGTTTCTGGTTAAAAAAATTCTGGTCTCTTCAGGAAGTGTGACTACAGAATGTTCACCAATGTTTGTTTTCCAAAGCTATTCTTGACCAAGTGAGGGGTTTTTTTTTGCTTTTAAACTGCTCTTTGTCCCTCAAAATTTCACCAGTAGACCTGAAAATTTAGGGCACGTTCAATAGACACTTCTTTCTTTTACCTGAAAATTTTAGAAAGATTGGTCAAACGGTTGCAGTTCCATAAAGGTTAGAACAACTCACCCTCGATCATCATTTAACAGTATGGAATGCTCAATGTACTGATGGACCTTAACATCACTGTCACTGCTGTAGCAGTAACAATATCTACCATGGTTTTTTGACGGGTCACAGCAACCCTTTTCACACATTTGCTTTAATCATGCATGCAATGGAGGGGGGAGGGTGATCACAGTCTTGTCCCTACCCTTAGTCTCCATGCATTCAACTCATTATGCAAGGTCCCAAGTCACATGTACAGAGCCCTTGCACATACAGGCTGCGTGCACTTAGGCAATGTGTGTGTGTCTGTAGAAGTGGAAGTTTGAGGAGTGGAGAGCCCCCCCCCCCGAAGAGCTAGAGACATCCATTACTATCTCAGGATTCATCATATCCTTGCTCAGCTCTCCAAGACTGGTGCTTTATACCAATCTCACTGCCACTGTGATGTGTCAAAACATCTGAGCGGCCAGTTTCCTGACCATCAATGGATTGACTCTGCAGTGATTGGTTTTTTTAAGTTACAGTGTCAGTTCAGTAAATCAAATCCATCCTGACCTCATGTGATTCAGGGAAAAAGTGGTCCATTAACCTAATTAACTGCAGACAAGATTAATACAGCCAGCAGTTCATTCTAGACCATTGAAGTTTCAGGAATAACCGTGCTACTGCACATAAGGGTGATGTTTGCCTCTGTTCCCCTTGACAGAAGGAAGCATGAATTCCAGAGAAAGGTTTTCGAAGAAGTTCCTGACAGAACTCTTCAAGTTCTCAAATTATATGAACTGTGCTTTTCGAAGTTAGAAAGAAGCCTGAGGCCACTCTCTCTCTTTTTTTAAAAATACATTGTATAAATTTCAGCAACAGGAAAAATATATTCTACTTGAAAGACTGGACACTTCAGACTAAAAATTCTTGAATAACAAGGGATTTCATTGTGAATTCTCAGTCAGATAGAATACATTCATTGATGTTCTTATTGCTTTAGAAATCGGTTGTTTTGTTTGTACTTATCAATTATATTCCCCTTCATGGATCACTGCCTTGCTGTGGCGAAGGGGCTTGCGTAACTCAGTGAAGCCATAAGCTACGCCGTGCAGGGCCACCCAAGACAGACAGGTCATGGCAGAGAGTTCTGACAAAATGTGGTCCACTGGACAAGGAAATAGCAACCCACTCCAGTATTCTTGCCAAGAAAACCCCATGGAACGTATCACAAGGCTAAAAGAGATGACGCCGGAAGATGAGCCCCTCAGGTCGGAAGGTGTCCAATATACTACTGGGGAAGAGCAGAGGGAATTTCCAAGTAGCGCCAGAAAGAGTGAAGCGGCTGGGCCAAAGCCGAAAGGACACTCAGCTGTGGATGTGTCTGGTGGTGAAAAGAAAGTCCGATGCTGTAAAGAACAATATTGTTTAGGAACCTGGAATGTAAGATCAATGAATCAAGGTAAGCGGGGGGTGGTCAAACATGAGATGGCAAGATTGAACATCAACATCTTGGGAATCAGCGAACTAAAATGGACAGGCATGGGTGAATTTAATTCAGGTGACCATCATATCTACTACTGTGGGCAAGAATCCCTTAGAAGAAATGGAGTAGCATTCATAGTCAATAAAAGGGTGGGAAAAGCAGTACTGGGGTACAATCTCAAAAATGATAGAATGTTCTCAGTATGAATCCAAGGCAAACCATTCAACATCACAGTAATTCAAGTCTATGCCCCAACCACTGATGCCGAAGAAGCTGAGGTTGATCGGTTCTATGAAGACCTACAACACCTTCTAGAACTAACACCAAAAAAAGATGTCCTCTTCATCATAGGGGATTGGAACGCTAAAGCAGGAAGTCAAGAAATCACCGGGATAACAGGCAAGCATGGCCTTGGTGTACAAAATGAAGCAGGACAAAGGCTAATAGATTTTTGCCAAGAGAACACGCTGATCATAGTAAACACTCTTTTCCAACAGCACAAGAGATGACTCTACACATGGACATCACCAGATGGTCAATATCAAAATGAGATTGATTATGTCCTTTGCAGCCAAAGATGGAGAAGCTCTATACAGGCAGTAAAAACAAGACCTGGAACTGACTGTGGCTCAGATCATGAGCTTCTTGTTGCAAAATTTTGGCTTAAATTGAAACACGTAGGGAAAACCACTAAACCATTCAGGTATGACCTCAATCATATCCCTTATGAATATACAGTGGAGGTGAGGAATAGATTTCAGGGATTAGACCTGATAGACAGAGTGCCTGAGGAACTATGGACGGAGGTCCGTAACATTGTTCAGGAGGCAGCAACTCAATTCATCCCAAAGAAAAAGAAATGCAAGAAAGCCAAGTGGCTGTCTGATGAGGCTTTACAAGTAGCTGAGGAAAGAAAGGAAGCGAAAAGCAAGGGAGAAAGGGATATATCCAACTGAATGCAGAGTTCCAGAGAATAGCAAGGAGAGACAACAAGGCCTTCTTAAATGAACAATGCAAAGAAATCGAAGAAAACAACAGAATGGGAAAGACTAGAGATCTTTTCAAGAAAATCAGAGATCTCAAGGGAACGTTTTGTGCAAAGATGGGCATGATAAAGGACAAAGAAGGCAGGGACCTAACAGAAGCAGACGAGATTAAGAAGAGGTGGAAAGAATACACAGAAGAACTATACAGGAAAGATCTGAATGTCCCTGATAGCCATGATAGTGCGGTCACTGAACTTGAGCCGGACATCCTCGAGAGTGAAGTCAAGTGGGCCTTAGGAAGCATTAGTAACAACAAAGCTAGCGGAGATGACAGTATTCCAGCTGAGCTATTTAAAATTCTAAAAGATGATGCTGTTAAAGTGCTGCACTCAATATGCCAACAAATTTGGAACACTCAACAATGGCCGCAGGACTGGAAAAGGTCAGTTTACATTCCAATTCCAAAGAAGGGCAATGCCAAAGAGTGTTCAAACTACTGTACAATTGTGCTCATTTCACATGCCAGCAAGGTGATGCTCAAAATCCTACAAGCTAGGCTTCAGGAGTATGCGAACTGAGAACTACCGGAAGTATGAGCTGGGTTTCGAAGAGGCAGAGGAACTAGAGATCAAATCGCCAACATTCGCTGGATCATGGAGAAAGCAAGAGAATTCCAGAAAAACGTCTATTTCTGCTTCATTGACTACGCTAAAGCCTTTGATTGTGTGGATCACAACAAACTGTGGCAAATTCTTAAAGGGATGGGAGTACCAGACCACCTTACCTGTCTCCTGAGAAACCTGTACGAGGGTCAAGAAGCAACAGTAAGAACCAGACATGGAACAACCGAGTGGTTCCAAATTGGGAAAGGAGTACGACAAGGCTGCATATTGTCACCCTGCTTATTTAACTTATATGCAGAGTACATCATGAGAAACGGCAGGTTGGATGAATCACAGGTCAGAATTAAGATTGCCGGGAGAATTATCAACAACCTCCGATATGCAGACGATACCACCCTAATGGCAGAAAGTGAAGAGGATCTAAAGAGCCTCTTGTTGAGGGTGAAAGAGGAGAGTGCAAAAGCTGGTTTGAAACTCAACGTTAAAAAAACGAAGATCATGGCATCTGGCCCCATCACTTCCTGGCATATAGAAGGGGAAGAAATGGAAGCAGTGACAGATTTTACTTTCTTGGGCTCCAAGATCACCGCAGACGGTGACTGTAGCCATGAAATTAAAAGATGCTTGCTCCTTGGGAGGAAAGCTATGGCAAACCTAGACAGCATAGTAAGAAGCAGAGACATCACCTTAACCGACAAAGGTTCGTATAATCAAAGCTATGGTTTTCCCAGTAACAACGTATGGCTGTGAGAGCTGGACTATAAGGAAGGCTGAGCGCCGAAGAATCGATGCTTTCGAACTGTGGTGCTGGAGAAGACTCTTACGAGTCCCCTGGACTGCAAGGAGGTCCAATCAGTCCATCCTAAAGGAAATCAACGCTGACTGCTCATTGGAAGGACAGATACTGAAGCTGAAGCTGAAATATTTTGGCCACCTAATGCGAAGAGAAAACTCTCTGGAAAAGACCCAGATGCTGGGAAAGACTGAAGGCAAAAGGAGAAGGGGACGGCAGAGGATGAGATGGCTAGATAGCATCACCGATGCAATGAATATGAACTTGAGCACACTCCGGGAGAGAGTGCAGGACAGGAAGGCCTGGCGTGCTATGGTCCATGGGGTCACGAAGAGTCGGACACGACTGAACGACTGAACAAATCAATTACATTATGTCATTTTGTGATTATGCTGAAGATTATCTAGGACACGCTAGCCTGGTTCAGATGTCATGATAACCCCCGTTTTTAAAAGTTAAACCCTAGGTTCCACCTCTGAGTTGTTTTTCCCCAATAAGCCAGAGTTTGTGTCTCTCACACAATGCCAAACAACAGAGGGATGGAACGTCCCTGGATTGTTTAGGTACTCCCACTTGCAGCAGGAGCAATTGGATAATGTGTACCAGCATGGTGCTGCAATCACGACAACCCAGGTTTTTTTTTTAATTGAGTTTTCATGACGTCTGAAGTGGGCCACTCAGACCTATAAAATATATGAAACATGAAAGATAACGATAAGATAGGTGAAGTAGGAGATACTCTGAAATATAGAGTGAGCATTAATATCTACAGTAGTTCTGGTAGAATGGTCCCCATATTGAATTTGGGCCTGACCCATAATTATGTCTACATCAGCAGGCAGTTGAAAAGGCGTGCTGAATTCAAAAGGGACTAGCATATAAGAGTGAAGGTTTTGTTAACCAAATCTAAGATGAGGATTGTGTGTTTATCATCATAATGGAGCTCCAAGCTAAATCACTTAAAATCTGTCCATTTTAAAATGTTCTTAATGCAATATTCCTGTAGTTAGGGATGCACAGATTGTGTGAAATCCACTCCGTCTGTGTTTCATGGCTTGTCAGGCACCTTTTGGTCTACTGTCTGTTCACAGATGGATTCAATTTTTTGTTATTTGGAAAAATACACAAATAGTTCCGCAAGAGGGTTCACAAAATGTACATAGTTTACCTCAGTACGTAACATTTAGCACATTGTTCCCCATCCCAGTCAACTTTTCCTCAGCAGAAACTTGCTGTTCATTATTTCCTGTGAATAAATATGTGTAAATTTCAGGAAAGTAAAAAATAAATCTGGGCTCCAAGATGGTGACTGTAGCCATGAAATTAAAAGACGCTTGCACCTTGGGAGGAAAGCTATGGCAAACCTAGACAGCATAGTAAGAAGCAGAGACATCACCTTGCCGACAAAGGTCCGTCTAATCAAAGCTATGGTTTTCCCAGTAGTAATGTATGGCTGTGAGAGCTGGACTATAAGGAAGGCTGAGCGCTGAAGAATTGATGCTTTCGAACTGTGGTGCTGGAGAAGACTCTTACGAGTCCCCTGGACTGCAAGGAGGTCAAATCAGTCCATCCTAAAGGAAATCAACCCTGACTGCTCATTGGAAGGACAGATACTGAAGCTGAAGCTCAAATATTTTGGCCACCTAATGCGAAGAGAAAACTCTCTGGAAAAGACCCTGATGCTGGAAAGACTGAAGGCAAAAGGAGAAGGGGACGGCAGAGGATGAGATGGCTAGATAGTATCACCGATGCAATGAATATGAACTTGAGTACACTCCGGGAGAGAGCGCAGGACAGGAAGGCCTGGTGTGCTATGGTCCATGGGGTCACGAAGAGTCGGACACGACTGAACGACTGAACAACAACAACAAAATAAATAAATCTGAAAGTCCACTGACTCCTTCAGCCTGAGAAGGTCGGTCTGGAGCAGATTCCTCAGGTCAGATTCTTAGAAATTGGAGCTCATTTTAGTTAATTTTGAATTTCTCCAGCATCCCTGCCTGTAGTAATAAGATAGGATTTGTTTAAATTTTAAGTCTTCATTATATGGGGTTGGAGCCAAAGACCCTACTCTCAGACTGTTGTGTTTTACTCTCATTTCCTAACTCTGTTCTGTGTTTGCTTGCTATTCAATAAACAAAGTTTATTCTGGGCCTCCAGAAAGTGAGTAGATTCTGCCTTCTTTAAATATCAGGAACTTACAATTTCATCACAAACAACCACAAGAAGTGTTCTGGTAGCATTATGTGAAGATAAAAGCAAAATGTTTAGAAGCAAAGAATAGAGGCCTTTTCAAGTAAAGTCAAGGTATAAATATCTATATTTTAGCTGGTGCCAGAGTCCAGTGGGCCCTCAGCAAAGTGCTGCCAATGCCCTGCACATCTGAAGCCCACTGCTGCACCATCCACTGCTGCCAAAGCTCATCTGCTGGCTGCCCAAGCCCCTGCCAAACTGCTGCCAATGCCTGCGCCCTCCAGTGGCGCACAATTTTAATTTAATGGTTTTCTTAAAAACAACAACAACCTTACATTCTGATTAGCATGGATCTGAAGCAATCAGATGGTGCCTTTGGGAGTGGCACAGCCAATGAGGGCACAGGATTGATAAAACGACTGCCTTGTGCCCTCATTGGCCATGTTACCCCTAAGGCATCTGATTAGTTCAGATCGCTGCTACTCAAAATTACAGTTTAAAAATTTTAACTTGAAGTTTAAAGTTTAAAAAATATAGTTTAGAATGGGGCACTGAAGGGCCCAGCCCCTGGCTTTTGCCAGCCAGGCTGACAAGCGAGGAGGAGGAGGGTGGCGGCAGCAGCTGCTGGCAGGCTAAGGAAGAAGGATGGGCCCTTTTCAGGCTCTTGGCAGCTGCCCACTGAGCCTGATATATATCATAGAAGTCTACAATTTAGGGGGAAGTAGATGAGAAAATACAAATGCTGACAGTACTGATGTCTTCAGAATTGGCATTCAACGAGTTATCAGTTTTTTAAAATATACCTCAGCAGCTGTAGTATGTAAACTGGCACACTGTATGTGCTTTAGTGTTTATGCACGTGCACTGAATCTAGTGACAATTCATCTACTGTCTACTCCAACTTCTAGATGCAGCCTTTCCCAACCTTGGGTCCCCAGATGTTGTTGGGCTAGAACTTCCATCACTCTTAATCTTTGGCCATGGTGGTTTGGGATTATGGGAATGGTACTCCAACATCTGGGGTCCCAAGGTTGGGAAAGGCTATTCTAGAGGCCCTGAAGGGAGCTTAATCCTGAAGAATGACAAGTCTAGCAACTCAGAATAATAAAAAAAAAACATGGCAAAAAGCAAAAGTAGGGCAAGACAGGGAGGTTAATTTACCAGGGGTATGTTCCAGGCAGTAAGAACAGTTCGAGTGTATGAATTTTGATTTATTTTGTATTATGGACCCGGTGTAGGTAAAATATTCAGAAGGTATGGTATAGGATAGCGACATTTACAGTACAATCCTATACATGTCCTCTCAGAAGTAAGATTCATTGAGTTCAATGGTGCTTACTTTCAGATAAGTACGTACAGGATTGCAGCCTTAAGAAGTGTGTGTGCGTATGTGTGTGTGTGTGTGTGTGTGTGTGTAAGATACACATGCATCAATAGACCTTACCAAGTTGTATAAGATCACAAATGGCATTTAGAACTCCAAGGACTACTTAATGTCCTGATATAAGAGGGAATTAATTTTGGGTTTCCACTCACCTGTACCATACTTCCCACTATTTCATGTAGAACATAGAATAATAGAATCAAAGAGTTCTAGATATCACTAAGAGATGTCTGCCAAGCCACTTCTTGGAGACCACCACCACCACTCTTCTAGGTACTTGGTTTCATTGGTGAACTGCTCTTACCGTTAAGAAGTTTCTCCTAACGTTCACCCAAAATTTATCATCATGTAACTTGACCCAATTAGATTTAGTTCAGTCTTCTTAGGCAGCGGAGGACAAGTCCTCTTCTGTGTTATAGCCCTTCAGGTATTTGAAATATACTCTGATGTCTTTCATAAGTCTTCTCTTCTCCAGGCTAAACATATCCAGTTCTTTCAACCCTTTCTAATTTCTTTTCCATATTGCTGATGATCTTCCAATTTGTCTATGTCCTTCATGTGTGCTGCCCAGAATTGGACACAATAATCCAGATGAGCTCTGACGAATACAGAAGAAACTGGAACTATTACTTCTTTTGACTTGGAGACTATGGTTCTATTAATACATCACACGAAAAAATGCTATGTATACCACAACTGTTGTGTTTCTGTAATGTTTACTTTGTATGGCCTCTGGGAGGCTATAATGTATCTGAGTAGACCCGAGGCCTTTTTTGTTACTGTTAAAGGCCGGTGTAGTAGTTGCTTAGTGATATTCTGAAGGGGGAAAGAGACAATAGCTTTGAATATTTTTAGATGGGGTCTAGATCAGGAAAATTCAATTCTGGTTGGCTGGGGATTCTAGCTAGGTAGAAACAAGCAGCTGGGAAATGATGTTAAGGAGTTGACAGTTGGGAGTTAGACTGTGGGTGGAGAGTGAGGGAGAAGGTCTGCTGACTGGCGTCATGAGCCAATCTTTTGACATAAACATATTGCAACAAGCTAACACAAACACCAGAAACAGTGAGAACTTTTACTGGTAAAAAGTCGGGCTTCACAGATGAGCTTCTTAGCTCTCCCAGCGAAAGCTTGATTATTGCAACTTCCAGAAATCATATAGCTGATGGTAATTAATATAGACTCATTACTTAGTTAAAAAAATAGTCAAAGGCTAATAACTATGTGTCAGAGGTCAATACAACATTAGTTTTCCTGTTTCAGTCTCTGTGATTCTGAATACAGGGCAAGGAGCTCAAATTATTCCTTGTGTAAACCACCCCAGGCAATCAAAGGCAAGGGTTCTAGAGAAAGATCTGGATATATCCACACGTGTAGATATTTAGTCCAAACTTAAATTCTTCATTGGTATCTCCATGCCAATCGTGTCAAGTCCTACAAAATCCAAGAGCCAAAACAAGGGTGCAAGAGGAAGTCCAAGATAAAACCACACACAGAGAGATTTAGTTCAACCATAGGTTCTCCTTTGGTATCTCCATGCTACATGTGTCAAGGCACAGAAAAATCCAAGAGTCACAATCAGTCCAAACCAGCAGGCACTCTGGGCTATCCAAGACAAAGATACATGATCCATAGCAAACAAGAATTCAGGATCTTTGAAAGGTATAGCAATACATTCCATGGCAGGTTCTTAATTATTTAAAGTTCAAACAGACCAAAATCCAAGTTTCAGGGGGAGTTCAGGTGACCTAGGTCAGATGAGTAGGGTTTCTCACAGCTCAGATGGAGGAAAGTCCCAGACATAAAGCATTACAGGCAATGACAGTAACAACAGGCAATGAAAGATGGACAGTATAGAAAATGTTCTCAGCAAAGGCAATGTTCTCAGCAAAGGCTTCCAGCTTAAACATCTGCTTAAAAGCAAGGGTGATGTTGTGAGAACACACCTCCTGACGATCTAATTGATAAGGGATTTTAGCTCATAAATGAGCCCTATACCAAACAGGTGTCTCTGTTCCACCTTCTTCAGTTGAAGTCACAACCTGTTTGATGCCTCTGAAAACCCCCACCCCTTCTGCTAGTTTCTCATAGATAAGCTGTTAGCTTTCTTAAGAGTAGGCATGACATTCAAGGTTGGAAACTAGCAGCTGGACAGGAGTGACTCAACTCCCCGCTGCTTTTCTCTGAGAAAGCTCTTATGATTAACTGCAGTCCCAAAGTCCTTTTCACATGTACTACTGCCAAGCCAGGTATTCCCCATAATATCTGAACCAACAGACTACATTTATGTAGGATTCCCCTGATCTGTAGGTCCATTTTCTTTTCCAATCAGGGGTAAGATCGTGGGATCCCACAAACAAATACACACAGTATCTTCCATTCAGGAGCTGTTGTTTTGCTGCTATTTTATTGTTGATCCTTATTGCTGACCTTTATGCTGTTTTTATGTTTGCTGCTTTTATGTTTGTATGGTCTTCTTTTAAAAATCATGTTTCTGTATTTTATTGATTTATTAGATTTATATGCCACCCAACTGACAAATTTACAGTCATAAAACCCCCAATCAACACAAGAATACAGTAATATATTTATATGACGAAAGCCGCCTTGTGAGAACTTGCCCATAAAAGGCATCTGAACAATATGTTAAATCAAAGAATATTCCAAATTCATTATGGAGGGAGTGAAGTGGCAAATGGAATTGAGCAATCTGCTGAGGAACACTAGCGTGCACATTAGAGTGCAGACTATATTGTCTTAAACACTGTGCCACAGATCTGGGGATAAAGCTGAAATGAATCAATATTATCTATAAAACTAGTGCAGTATTTAAATAAAAACTCCCACTATACCTATTGTCTCAAATGAGCCCAACCTGAATGACAAATACATTTATCTTTTACCGATGCAGTAAAACCCCTTGCAATTCAGTGCCAAAAATATCTCAAGGGAGCTATTTCCTTTTGGGTAACAATGCTTTCTTATTATTATTGTCATTATTTTTATTTTAGTAGTCATGTCACCACTGAAGGGTACTTTATCACAAAGGTTATATGACTTGCTACAGTTCCTGTCCACTGAAATCGCAGTTTTCGTAACATGCTAGGTTTTATTTACTGCTCTAACTAAAGCAAAGGCTTTCTCAATCTGCTGATTTCAGACAAATATTGAAGACATAAAACCAAGAATAAATAAGCTGAGTTCAAAAGGGTTTCTAATCCAAACTCTAAACTAAGTCTTGAAAGTTTATTTTTCCACAGAATATGTCAATCCGTAGTATGGTATTGAAAAAACTGGGACAATTTCAAACTACATTAGAATTGATCATGAGTAGAATGAAAAGTGAGATATTTTGCTCTTATTATACATAAATATACGAAACTGCTGGATATTGTCAGACCATACTGGTCAGCACTTCTTAAACAGCTTAGAGCACCCTCCTATACACGTTTATGTAGGAAAAAACCTACAACTCCCAAACCAGTATGAGGAATATAGTTTCAAAGAGAGTACATAAACTCTGTACATTTATGGTACAATCCTATCCAGATAGTTAGCAGCCTCCAAACTCGGAGGCTGCTGAGTATCCAATGCAGGGTGGGAGGACAGTGGTGGCTTCGTGCTCCAGCCGCCCTGCATGCCTGTAAGGCAATGGTGCCTTGGAGGGGCAGGGTCAGAGGCTTGGGCAGCCATAGGAAATGGTGTAACTTAGCCACTCCAGTCTCCTCCTTTCCCCGCCCCCAAGAACACTCCCTGTTCCCCATCTTCATGCTCCATTTTCCAAGCGCGGAGGAGTAGCTAGTGTAGTTCTCTCTACGCTGGCTCTGAGAGGGTTGGGGTGGGGAGTGTAGTTTCCTGGCTCCGAGCCAGGAAACCGAACTCTCCTATGCCTCCTCCCCCGACACTGGTGGGCATAGGATTGTTTTCCCCAGCTGTGATCTGCCAGTCACATAAGACATAGTAGTTAGTTTGCAATTGATTTAATTCCAAAACAGACCAAAAAGAAACTTCGGCTAGAATGTGAAATTCAGCCCTAATTTCACTTAGAATCTTTGTGGGACGTAAAGAAGGCAACATAAGACAAACCTTTAGATGCATTTTTTGCTGTCTTGTATGTATGATTTACCTTATGAATGCACACAAAAGTGGTAATTTTGGTGAAGTTTTGTCTTTAGAGATCTGTAGTGTAAGGAACACTTGTTTTCACTGAAACCACTGAAATAAAAATTAACTTTATTTGAATCAGTAATATAGCCTCATAAGAATTCTGCCCCTCTGTATATGACATTAAAAGTATGTATGGAAACTAAATACAGAAAGATACACATTATTTAGACTAGTGTAAGATGTATATTACCAGTGAAGGCTGACATCTCCTCTCCTGGTGATCAACATTCATTTAGAAAACTATAAAAGCAGTGAGGGCAATTCCCAATTTATGACATTTTGCAGAACCATATGTAGGGTAAAATCCAACATAAGTTGTGTGGTGTAGCAGTTAGAGTGTTGGACTTGTACTCAAGAGATCCAGATTCTAGTCCCCACTTAGCCATGAAGCTCACTGGGTGACTTTGGGCCAGTCACTGACTCTCAGCCTAACCTACCTCACAGGGTTGTTGTGAGGATAAAATGGAGAGAAGGAGGATCATGTAAGCTGCCTTCAGTTCCTTTCAGGAGGTAAAAAGGTGTGATAAATAAATGAATGAATGAATGCATGAATTGTCCTACTTAGAATAACCCAACTGAAATGACTGGGACTTCGGTTAGTCATGATTAACTTAACTCTCATTCATTTCAGTTAGTGGGACTTGCGTTTTATTGTATCCGTAACTATCATATTGTCATTCTACTTAATGATGAAGTAGCCTATTGCTTATGTAAAAGCAGGCAACAATAAACCTGTTAGCACTACTGCAGTTGCCATGCTAAATTGTCTTTTTGTGCAAAAACATAGGTATGGTAGGAATTTTCTTCCAAATTTTATATGAAAATAGTCCATGGAACTACCTAAATGTAGAAGGACAGGGAAATGCAACACACAACACACACTCATAAAAATATCTGTACTGTGCCTTTGTCTGGCTTAGGACTCATTTATTTAAACTGCTCCTTAACATCCAACACTGCTTTGTTCTCTTTGATGTAACTTGGCACTTTATGTGTTGGGGGGTTCTTCAATACCTGTTGATTTATTTATTGGTTGTAAAAGGCCATTGTTCATTGAGGAGGGGATAGTTTATAAACACAATCCCATTTAATTAATGCAAATCACTGGTGTCAGTTCTCATCTAGCATATGAGTAGCCTTGACTATGGCTCTTTTATGGCACAGTAAAAGCTGAGTCACAAGAAAAGCACAGGTTTATGGAGCTTCCTCCATAAAACCGAAAATGTAGAGTTTTTATTGGTCTTTAGGCACAGATTATTAATGCCATAATGACATTAAGGAGTATTAAATGCAAATTTGCAAAGCTTCACAGAGCTTTATTAGGATAAGCAATGCTTTTATTAAGTCAGTCTTTTAATGAAAATCTGGCTAAATAACTTGAGATGGAGGCCACCACAGATGTCGTGCCATGCTTTACCAACGAGAAGACTGCTTAATGATAGGGGCGTTGGATAGGCTTGGATGCACCTCATCTTAGCATTTACTCCCCCCTCATTTATAATATGTATAGAATAAAACAAAGAGTTCCATATTTCGGTCTCTTCCTGCAAAAGGAAACGACATAACTATATAATATACTGGCAGTCAAAAAGCACTCAGCTGAGAACTTTCCAGACACTGCCAATGAATGTGATTTGGGCTTAGTCTCTATTTGGATTTGAAACCTTTCATCAAGGGATGAACTGGATTGGGCTTTTCCAAGCAATAATTAAAATATGAAAGTGTGAATGTTTTAATGAATATTCACTGTTGGTAGCCTTCCCTTTGGGGAATCTGTGGCTCAGAAGACTTTGTCACCTTCATTTGCATTACCTTTCTCTGCTACTGTGCTTAATTTCCTGTCACTTTGATAAAAGTGTCACTCTGATGAGCCTGTTCCCAGAAGAAAAAACAAAACAAACTAACATTGGTTTACATATAACAACTGATATCTGAAAATCAGTGAGGTAGGGTTAGACGATTTGCTGTTTTCTAAAACAATTCAGGGGAGATGTTTACTCCAATTCTGGAGAAGGAAAACACACAGTCATCAAAGCACTAAAACAAAAGAAAAATGGTCTCCACAAAACACTGGATTATGGTTGTGGAGGAAGAAGGTAGCTTTGCTGATGTTAATAATTAACTTGGATTATTTGGCCATAGAACAACAGAAAACTACATCTGGGGCTAAGCAGTTTATTTTGTCTTCCTGCCCCCACCCCCTAGCTCACAAGAGAAGTCTGCATGCATGAACAATGTGAACTGAGATCTAATGAAACCACAGCACCAATTTCTTTCAGCAGGGAAGTATATTTTAGAGCTTTGCTCCACTGATCACAGATGTTGCTGCCTCTCTCTCTCTCTCTCTCTCTCTCTCTCTCTCTCACTCTCTCTCTCTCTCTCTCTCTCTCTCTCACACACACACACACACCCCGATATAAGTGGTTGATTTTAACATGTGAGTGTATTCTGTGTATTCGTAAACATTCTGAACATAACATATACAGAGATTCCATCAGATAATCTTTTGGAATCTTTTTGTTATAAAGAATCTGGCCTCACTGCCCTCACTGAGGCAATCTTGTACATCTGAAAGGATGTGATGAGGTGATACTGAAAACAGTGATCTACTATTTCACCAGTAAACTAGGAAAAAAGGCACCATGCTCTTTATTGTTGTTCAGTCGTTCAGTCGTGTCCGACTCTTCGTGACCCCATGGACCATACCACGCCAGGCCTTCCTGTCCTGCGCTCTCTCCCGGAGCGTGCTCAAGTTCATATTCATTGCATCGGTGATGCTATCTAGCCATCTCATCCTCTGCTGTCCCCTTCTCCTTTTGCCTTCAGTCTTTCCCAGCATCAGGGTCTTTTCCAGAGAGTTTTCTCTTCACATTAGGTGGCGAAAATTTGAGCTTCAGCTTCAGTATCTGTCCTTCCAATGAGCACTCAGGGTTGATTTCCTTTAGGACGGACTGATTTGACCTCCTTGCAGTCCAGGGGACTCGTAAGAGTCTTCTCCAGCACCACAGTTCGAAAGCATCAATTCTTCGGCGCTCAGCCATCCTTATAGTCCAGCTCTCACAGCCATACATTACTACTGGGAAAACCATAGCTTTGATTATACGAACCTTTGTCGGCAAGGTGATGTCTCTGCTTCTTACTATGCTGTCTAGGTTTGCCATAGCTTTCCTCCCAAGGAGCAAGCGCCTTTTAATTTCATGGCTACAGTCACCGTCTGTGGTGATCTTGGAGCCCAAGAAAATAACATCTGTCACTGCTTCCATTTCTTCCCCTTCTATATGCCAGGAAGTGATGGGGCCAGATGCCATGATCTTTGTTTTTTTAATGTTGAGTTTCAAACCAGCTTTTGCACTCTCCACTTTCACCCTCAACAAGAGGCTCTTTAGATCCTCTTCGCTTTCTGCCATTAGGGTGGTATCGTCTGCATATCGGAGGTTGTTGATATTTCTCCCAGCAATCTTAATTCCGACCTGTGATTCATCCAACCCGCCGTTTCTCATGATGTACTCTGCATATAAGTTAAATAAGCAGGGCGACAATATGCAGCCTTGTTGTACTCCTTTCCCAATTTTGAACCAATCGGTTGTTCCATGTCTGGTTTTTACTGTTGCTTCTTGACCCTTGTACAGGTTTCTCAGGAGACAGGTAAGGTGGTCTGGTACTCCCGTCACTTTAAGAATTTGCCACAGTTTGTTGTGATCCACACAATCAAAGGCTTTAGCATAGTCAATGAAGCAGAAATAGACGTTTTTCTGGAATTCTCTTGCTTTCTCCATGATCCAGCAAATGTTGGCAATTTGATCTCTAGTTCCTCTGCCTCTTCGAAACCCCGCTTGTACTTCCGGTAGTTCTCGGTTTGCATACTGCTGAAGCGTAGCTTGTAGGATTTTGAGCATCACCTTGCTGGCATGTGAAATGAGCGCAATTGTGCGGTAGTTTGAACACTCTTTGGCGTTGCCCTTCTTTGGAATTGGAATGTAAACTGACCTTTTCCAGTCTTGCGGCCACTGTTGAGTGTTCCAAATTTGTTGGCATATTGAGTGCAGCACTTTCAATGAACTATACATAAGAAATTGCCGGTCAACTGCTAAATATATTGATGGCTCATTTCAGGTAGCAATTTCCCAGCGATTCATGCTTTGTTCATATGAGACTGTACATATTCACATGCTATACCACCAGACAGACTCCTAGGAAAAGCAAAGGGAGGTGAGCGCGAAACGCATGTGCTTGGCTGTCTCAAGGGCATCATTGCCATGGCTGCTAATAACCATTTGTGTCATAACCATTTGTGCCCATTTGTATCTTCACTTTGTCAGATTTTTTAAAGAGGTTGATGAACATGTAATTTCATTTCAGGCTGAAATGCCATTTCAGAGAAAAGGGAAACAATTTGTTGAATTCCCATAGAATTTTTGGAAACTCAGAAGATTTGCTGATAGTAGTTTGGTGCTATTTTCCATGGTTTGGATTCAGACCTTGTCTTCTGTGAACAGAAGGGCTCCTTCCATCCACACAAGGCTTTTGATGCAGTGAAGCAAACAGTTGCACTGGCAGAACGGGAGCAGAGGAGGCAATTTTATCTGCTTCCCCCTCCCTCTGCAGCTTCCTATGCCCCTTGAAGTTATGTTCCAGAGGGCTGGGGAACCCTAGAGAACAGTGTAGGAGGTGTGCTGCTGGAGGCTGCAGGCAGGCAAGGAAGCTGCCACAGTGCAGCACAGGAAAGACAGGCAGAGTTGTCTGGTTGCCTAGACGGCGAGGAGATGCATTACCTGTCTTGTGCTTTGCCGTAGTGGTTTCATTGCAGACCCTTGGAGAGTAATGAGGGAAGATAGGGACTGAATCCCTGCGTTGCTGGGGCAACCGATGCTTCCTGTCTTCTGGTGCTGCACTGAGAACAAGGAGTGAAACTATCACAGTGCAGTTTGGAAAGACAGGAAGAACTGTCTTCCTGGTAGCCTCATGGGCATGCATTTCCTCTGCCAGAGCAATGCTATTTCATTTGCCCTCACTGATGATTCTACACACCCGAAAATGTTATGTAGCAGGATGATGGCATCTTGCTTACTATGTGATTCCTGATTGCCTGGGTTGGCACCGGCAGTAAAGGGTAGCAGCACAGAAGCAGAGAGGGGTGCCCCATGGTAACAATGAAAGAAAGGTATATTGGGGGGGTTTTCTCAGGGGACATTTGTTGCTTTTGCCACCCTTTTTTCACCCTGAAATTGTTTGTCATGAGAACAAGTCAAGCCTCCCTCCAATACACCCAACAACCTGAAACTCATGACCAGATTGATACTCACATAGGAGCTAATATATTCAGCTACTGATATTGATTTCAATATTCTTTCCCATGAAAATGTCCAATAGATGATTATATAAAAGCTTTTTTGTGTGCGCACAGGAGCGCACCAAAATACAAAGAAACTCCACAGAGTTGAGACTGTGTGCCCCCATATAATATGGAAAGAGGCCCGAGGCTTAGCAGAAGACTGTACTATATCCCAGATTGCCCCTTTTGCTCTCTATAGAGAAGAACCAGACTGCTCAATAATTATCGTGATCTGTTATTTTTGTGTAGAACAGCAACTGCTGCATCAAAGTTTATTTCCTTGACATTTATTTAGGATGAGATTAAAAATGGCCTTTTCTTCTACATTTCAGGGGAAATTGATAGCTTTTTTTTCTTTTTCTTCCCCCAGCAAGCTCTGAAGGTCAATTTATTGCAATCTTGGCTGTTCTCAACATCGTTCTGCGTAGAGGTTTAACAATGCTTTTAAGCATCATCTCAGTCCTTTGAAGCCTTTGAGCTGATACACTTTTCCTGTCATTTTTTAAAAAATGCCCCCCCCCAATGCTACAGCCTATTTCAAAACATAGCATTTAATTCTTCATGGAACAGCCTACTTATTTGTTTCGGAATGATATATTGCTACACACAATTCATTTGCCCTTTCCACATGGATAGAATGTGGAGTTTCTTTGGCTTTCTGAGATAGGAAGTATTTGTTTATTAAAGCACAACCAGAAGGCTTTAATAAACAAATATATACAAAGGCCAGGCTTAAAATGTGCACATGATATGTGATGTGAGTTTGCAGATATCTAGTGCATGCCAGTAAGTATTATTATATGCATCAAGGATAGCATGAATGAACCAACAAGGTTAATACTGTCGAACAGGAGTGAATAATTTATGCTTCCTTGGGCACATATGCTTTCTTAAAAGCAGTTATGATGAGCTTAGGGTGCCAGTGTTAAACTCTTAATAATCTCAATTTTTATTTTATTTTAAATATAAGATTCTTATGCTTGTGGCTGTAGGGTGGGGTGAGGGGAGAAAAGGAAGCGTAAAGCAATATATTTGAAAATTGAGAAACCAAGGCAAATAAAAAGTGGCCTTCGGGCACAATCCTATGCATGTTTAGACAGGAAAAAATCCTAAAACTCCTAGAATGCTGGGAGAACCCAGGGTGAGCCAGTAGACATGGGCTGCATCCAAAGTTTCCCATCCTCTGACAAAAGGAGCTTCCTCCAACAAAGGCTCCATCCATCAGACGATCCTTCTTCCATCAGAGGAACAAGCTTTGGATCTAACCCCATATCTGTAATTACAGGTACTCTTTTCTAAGCAGTCACAGAGATAACTACCATCTCCCCATATGTACTGCCCAGTTTTCAGTAACTTTTCACCACTCAAGCATGCACTTGAATAAATGCTTTCATGAAGAAATTCAACAGTGTCAACCAATACTACGATTTCCCCTGCCCTCTTCTTCCTTCCATGATTAATGCCGAGAGGATTCAGAAGGCTTAATCTGTCAGGTAAGTTACACCAATAGTACAGGTGGCATCGATAGCTACTGCTAGGTTTGCCATATGAAGGGATGGCTAGCAACTCAGGGCAGGCCTAGGAATGTATTACCTCAGTTATCAGGGTAACTTGGACCAGGCCACTTGTTACTCCTCCTTCTCTTAAATACTGTCTCTTTCTCCCTGTCCCATTACAATCTCTAATATAAGCAGAAGTTAATTACCCTTATATACCAAATCCAACCATGAAGGGTGGACAGAGTGGCATTCTCAACAGCTGTTTTACAGAACTCCTCCCCCAGACTTCCCAGAGCTCTGGCATAAACACATTTTAGAAAGGGTGTAAGCAAGCCAAGCTTCTCTGTTGCTACCTCTGTCTCTCTCCCTTTCCATCACCCCCCTCTTAAAAATGCAGATAATTTGATTTTGTTACATTGTTGTTACCCTGAGTTTCTGCATGCCCAAGCAAGCAAAGACAGGGTTCAACGACTGAGTCAGAAACAATAAATGAACAAACACACAACACAGGCTTAGGGCACAGCCTATCCATGTTTGGGGGAAAAAAGTCCTACAACTCCCAGCATTCCTCAGCCAGCATGGCTGGCTGGGGTATGCTGGGAGTTGTAGGACTTTTTTTCTGTCTAAACATGCATAGGATTGCACCCTTAGAGAATCATAACTGCCCATATTTCAGCAAAAGTGAGCTGTAATTTGTTTCAGTACATTTATCTTCAAAATAAGTATGCTCAATGAATATGAAATATTAATTTGACCAAAATAAGGAACATTGTAGGAATACTACAAATACAGAATAGCAGTATTACAAAGACACGTACAGTTACTAACAGATTAATCTTTTGCGGTTCCCCCCTCCATTTTTACACTTTTATAACTTGAAATTGTTTAGCATGTTAATAATTTATCATGCTGTGAAATATTTTAATTCATACTACATGAATTCTAAAATTGACTGCAAGATCATATCCAGACTATCGAAGTGTACTCCTAACCACGTTGTAGCTTAGGTGGTATAGTCCTGAAGGAGTTCTAATTAAAGGGCAATAGCATCATATCCACCCCCATGTAATACAGAAGTGGGAAATGTTGATACAGCCGGTGCTGCAGCTTTGTTCACTGGGTAGATAGAAATTCTATTGATCCCGACACTTATTAAAGTGGTGGATGAAGATACAGTACTAAAGAGGAGACACAAAAAGTGAACTATCCAATTGATCATTTCCTAACCTTTCCCCCCCAGATGTTGCTGGACTATACTTCCATCATCCTCAGTCATGACGGCCAATGGTCAGGGATGATGAGAACTGTAGTCCGACAACATCTGGGGACTCAAGGTTGGGAACTACAGCAATAGACACTTGTGACATTCATGCAGCCATATTCCAAAAGCACTTCCAATTTCAATGGGGCCTCTTCCTGGAAAGAATGGCATTTTTCACAGCAAAAAGTATTTCCCAGCAACAGAAGTTTTTGTTTAGAGAGGGCTTATTGATCCAGTGTAAGAGATGGACAAGACTGATAAATTTGTGCTGCATACCAATTACTTATAAAGATAATTACTGAGTTTTATATGTGTTCTTATGAAAAAAAAAGTTTGTGAAACATACTGAGAATATGTTAACTATGCCTGTACTTAGCCAACTCAAGTCAATAGCCATCTTAATAGCCGATAGCCACCATGAGCAATAGCCAACTCAAAGAATGGGCTGCACTTATATTATGTTATTGTGGCCACCAAAATCTGCTTCTATTTTCAGTATGGTTGTCATAATTGTAAATTGAGTCTTGTTTTCACTGCTGGTTATTTTTATTGATGGGACAGCTGCACTTCAGTTTTGCACCAATGTAAAACGCTTCACAGAAAATCAGCACCAGCTGTAAGTCGAAGGCACATCCAAACTGGTGGAGATTGCGCCAACCTGCTGTGCGTGACCAACAGAAGATTTTCGTGCAGTTCTGAAAATGTCATGTACCAAAGCTTCAAGCTAACAAAAACTAATGGTAGTTATAATAACAAAGGTATTTATGGGCTCACAAGTTGAATGAAACTCTGCAACAAATAGCAAAAAAACAATTAGAAACTTACAAGCGATCTGATCTCCGTTCTCTTCTTCAACCTCGTTGACAGTGGCATCAGGAGAGAGAAAAAGGATATATGGGGAGTAATAGAAGGAAGGGTTATCTCCAGCAGTAGGTTTGCATGGGAAAGATTAGTGTGCATAGGAGAAAGAGCGGAGGGAGAGAAAGAGTTAACCAGTGAGTATGTTGCTGTGCACATTCTTCATTATTGCTGCAATTATTGCATGGGACTCAACGATCCAATAGCCTTTGCTATTGGCCCCTGCTGAAACCTACGTAACAGCACTGTCTGTGCACCAATAGAATCTTTGTTTACCTAGCACTGTGTTGGCCTTCATCTCCATCCCCACCTACCTTGGCAGGAAGCTACATAAGAGAGCAACACACAGTATAGCCAGAACATCAGGAGTTATTCTTCAGGACCCCTTTCTACATCTTTGCATCCACATCTATTCCCAGAATGGATCAGCCCTGGACTATCTGAGGCTGGGGAGAAGTTTCCATCTTGATCTCCAGTCTTTCTAGTATCGCTACTGTCCATGCTGGCCAAAAGACAGAGCTGGGAATCACCGGAATATCACAGCAGAATGCCCTCCTGAGATATTCCTTTTGGGTATTTCTTGGCATATCTACTAGAAGATGCTATTGTTTTTGCTGGGTTGTTTTTTTCCATGTTTCTAATGTTTATGTTGAGTTGTTTGAAATATTGTTATGATCTAGTAATTATGACTGACTTATGTCACTGGCTTGTTGGCTCTTGATGCTTAGTTCTGTTTTGAGGAAGTATTTAATGGACGTAGTCATGTCTTGCATTATGATGATGAATGTATTTCTCAATTATATATTGAGATAGTGTCTGAACTTGGGTGGTGGTTCTGTTTTGGTTTTAGTTTTGATGTAATCTGCCTTGAGGATAATATGTGGAATGGTGGTATATAAATCAAATTGACATTAATCAACTGGTCACTACTTTACCCCAATTAGCACAAGACTTTTGAAGTGTCTTTCCTTCAATGAGAGAGGACTTAACTGCTGAGCATCCTGTGATGGAAGAAGTTGCTTGATCTGACTGAAATTTCCTGGGAAAGTTTTGGGATGAACAGTTGCGAATGTCCTTTGCTAAAAGTTGATTCGGCTTTGAGGAGATCCGCAGGGATGTTGTTAATGTGCCACTACTTTCTATGCTTGCTGAGGCATGCGTAATATCTGCCCATATATATTTGTAAATATATGATTACAAAGACATCATAGGCCTTCAGTTCTGGAAGAACTGGCCTTACAGGATATCCTGCATTTTTCCATGCTGGTAGTACATTCTTCAGAAAAATGGGAGGAGGAGCAGATTCTCTTGGTTAATTGTTATAAAACTGGTGCTCATTTAACCAGAATGCTTAAATGTATAAAAGTTCCAGACCATGGGGATCTATTCAATATCAAGCTAACATCCTGCAATGAGTGTCTCTGGGTAGGAGTTTGCAGAAGGATAGCAGAACTCATCTGAATGGTTTTTAAATATTATTAAAGGGACACAATACAGAATTAATAGAAGAGACATAATACAGAATTGGCTCAGTGGGCCCCATATTGCCATACGGCTCCCCCTTATTATATTCCATTTAATTGGAGGCACTGCAAGCATATCAGCAAGAGGCTGCATTTAAGAATTTAATATAAATAGACTGCTCCTTTGTCTGGGTGAGAATATGTGGAATTTAGCCAAATATTCAGCTCATTGTTAGTGATGAGCAAATGGAGTGACTCATAGGTTTCAAATAAAACTCCCATCCTGAACCTGGGAGAATCTAATCCCCTTTAATCATTTTAAGCCAATTTGGGTGCTTTGACCAACCCTCAGTTCCAGTCTTCCTATCATCCCACAGTTTTTCCAGGCCCAAAGTTGTGACAAACCAGGGAAGCAACCAATTAATGTAAACCTCTTTACACTTGATACTGTTTAGAAAATGTGAGTTGAGACCCAATAATGAATGAAAAATATACTCAAATATGTGATATTCCTCTTTATAACCTATACATGACAAAGAGGAATTCCCTCCCAACCCTGCAATCAAGAAGCAACTAATATAAGCCATTCAGTCAGATTTAAGAGTTAGAAAGGTGGGCAGAGGAAGACAAACTGGTGAAGGCATAGGAGAGGAATGAGCTAATGTTTAACTAGGCATGTAAGACCTACCCCTTGAACATTTTGCTTAACTGGGTGGGCAAAACAAATACCCCTCTCAGTCACAGAGCAATAGGCACCATTTGAACAATGCCAAAATAAATTATTTCCCCTTGCTACAACCATTCTGCCCTGCAACAATCTCCTGTTGACTCACATGAGGCAGCAGTAAGGGAAACAGGTTTCCCTGTTCGCTGCTTTCATATGTTTAGTTGGAAACACTAGGACCTGATCTACACATACATGCTGTCTGAGGGGATTCCATTTAAATCTGGATTTTCATGAATTCGGGTTGCTCCTCCCACAGCAAACGTAGCCAGTAAAGCAATGTATACATTAAAACATAACCTGCTTTCACAAGATAAATGGCACCCAAAACCACATTAGTTCAGGGTTGGGTGGATGGAGTCCTGCGACTAGAACTGAACATCACCTGCATAGGTGTGGGGCAGTGAATGAGAGGAGGCTTGCTCCCTACCCTCTCCCTCCTCCTGTGCTCAGTGAAGTGCAAGGGAAGACAATGAGTTACTTCTGAGTAGATACATTTTGCCAACATCTCTCTTTGTGTCCACCCTTTCTTGGGGGGAATAAGGGTCATTAGGGGGTGATCACCTTTAAAAACCATCAACGTTATCCAGACCTTTGCTCTTCCACAATAGAGGAGATTTAAAACAACAGGCTTGCTTCCCGTCCCTCTCCTTGTTCATGTGCTCAGTGAAGTGCAAAGAAGAGAATGAATGACTTCTGAGTAGGCATGTTTAGCCAACACCTCTCCTTGTGTCCACCCTTTCATGATACAACTTTCCCTTCCGCCTATCAACGCTCTTCCCCCCAGCCTGTGCCAAAGCCAACTGTGGTCACACAGACTCCCAAACTGCACTGAAGCTGCCATGACAGGAAAATCCAGCACAAAACGACTTTGCAAAGAAAGTGTCTTGTGGGGCAGAAAAACCCGTCATTGATGCGTTATGGGGGTGACATCATCTGCCATGATTAACTGTGAGTCACAATAGAACTGGAATAAATCCCCCATGTAGATGGGGCCTAGGTAAGTCTAGAATATATTTTTTCTGCAATTAACACCACTCTTGATTCTTTAAGTAGGCCAAATAGTTGTTGTCCTTCAGATGTTTTTTAAAAGCACTATGTGTGTGTATGTGTGTGAGAGAGTGACAGTGGGTCTCATTCATGTAGGTTTAAAATTGCTACACAGCAAGCCACATTTTGTTCTGTAGCAAAATAGTTTTCTAATATTTAAGTTTGCCTAACGATCAAATCAGGCAGAAAAAGGGCTGAATTATTTAAGCTAATTTATCTAACGGGAAAAAATAACACCACTGCAGGACTTCCATCTGTCTACGGTGGTAAACAGCCACCACCTGCTTCCTGTAAATGGTGGTGTAGGATTATTACTCAGTTAAATGTCACAATTTCCATTTCAAAACCCCCTTTCAGCTGTCTGCTTTTCCAGCAACAAAATAATAAATCACCTGCTAGCATGGTCACTATAAATCCCCTATCTGTGTAATAATAACTGGAAGAAAGAGAACCAGAAAACATCCATTTCTTTCATTGCTTCCTTTTATGTACCACTGAGTCTAGATGGTACAAAGGTGACAGATACCATTGCACATGGTACTTGATAAGAGACTATTCTTCTCTTAGGCTGCAGTCGTATACTCACCTAGGAGTAAGTCCCATTGAACTTAGTGGGGCTTTTTTTTTAAGTAGGCATGTAAAGAGTTGCACTGTGGATGTTAGCCAGGGAATACTTTGTGTAAAAATGTGCCATTATTATTGCCACTGTTATGTAGGTCTTTGATACAGATTTTAGTGTGAATAATCACGCTTTCCAGTTCCTCATTCTATTCCAAAGCTCTATATGAGGTCTGATGGCTCCTACAGGTAAAGGGATCCTCAGCTTTTGATCCCATCTAAAATGGTATCTTCTCCTTCATGGATCACTGCCTTGTTGTGGCAAAGGGGCTTGCGTAACTCAGTGAAGCCATAAGCTATGCCGTGCAGAGCCACCCAAGACGGACAGGTCATGGCGGAGAATTCTGACAAAATCTGGTCCGCTGGAGAAGGAAATGGCAACCCACTCCAGTATTCTTGCCAAGAAAACCCCATGGAACGTATCACAAGGCTAAAAGAGATGATGCCGGAAGATGAGCCCCTCAGGTCGGAAGGTGTCCAATATACTATTGGGGAAGAGCAGAGGGAATTTCCAAGTAGTGCCAGAAAGAGAGAAGTGGCTGGGCCAAAGCCAAAAGGACACTCAGCTGTGGATGTGTCTGGTGGTGAAAAGAAAGTCTGATGCTGTAAAGAACAATATTGTTTAGGAACCTGGAATGTGAGATCAATGAATGAAGGTAAGCTGGAGGTGGTCAAACATGAGATGGCAAGACTGAACATCGACATCTTGGGAATCAGTGAACTAAAATGGACAAGCATGGGCGAATTTAATTCAGGTGACCATCATATCTACTACTGTGGGCAAGAATCCCTTACAAGAAATGGAGTAGCACTCATAGTCAAGTACAAGCTGGGTTTCGAAGAGGCAGAGGAACTAGAGATCAAATCGCCAACATTCGCTGGATCATGGAGAAAGCAAGAGAATTCCAGAAAAACGTCTATTTCTGCTTCATTGACTACGCTAAAGCCTTTGAATGTGTGGATCACTTTTGAATGTAAGACCGCCCCGTCGAGATCCAGATCCGGTGGCTCCTGAGCCCCTGCCATCCCCCCTGCAGAGGCATTGCCCCTCGCTTTAACTTAAAACTGTCGCCATCAGTTTCAAGCCCCACCAGCAGTAATTCGCCGATTTCAGCTATGGTCCTCAACTCCCAGATATTGCTTGCCGAGACTTTCATCTCTACGGGATCGGGAGGTTCCCCTCTTACACCTCAATCAGCATTAATAAAAGAAACTGAAGAATTGAAGTGTTGGGCAGAAGATTTAATAAAATCGGCGGTGACCCTTAAAAAGATGTGTTCTCACAAAAAAGGGGAGGCGAGCTCGTCTACTGCTCAAGACTTGCAAAATCCTACAAGCTAGGCTTCAACAGCATGTGAACCGAGAACTACCGGAAGTACAAGTGGGGTTTCGAAGAGGCAGAGGAACTAGAGATCAAATCACCAACATCCGCTGGATCATGGAGAAAGCAAGAGAATTCCAGAAAAACGTCTATTTCTGCTTCATTGACTACGCTAAAGCCTTTGAATGTGTGGATCACAACAAACTGTGGCAAATGCTTAAAGAGATGGCAGTACCAGACCACCTTACCTGTCTCCTGAGAAACCTGTACGAGGGACAAGAAGCAACAGTAAGAACCGGACATGGAACAACCGAGTGGTTCCAAATTGGGAACACCTGAACACCAACAATATGTGGTTGGTGCAAGGTATGAAATCAGCCATTTGTCAGTTATTGAAATATGAGTGCTTGAAGACTCTGGTGATACACTGTTTGTTTCATTTCCCAGGAGTGGATAGAGCCATAATGCTTGGTGTAGATCAGTGGATTTCAAACTTCCTATCTTCACAGGACGCTTTTCATGCTGACTTTTCTGATGACCAACTTCCTTGTGCTGTAGAGGATTTGAGGGAGTATGTCAGGCACACGTTCAGTTCTGTTGCCCCCCCTCAACTGAGAATGCACCCTGGGGCACTCTGAACATCTCTGCTGCAGGCAGCTATGCATCACAGAGATAAGACTGCAGTAGTGAACATCCTGCCTTTCTGGAAAACTCATCTACCATCCATGATCTTGTCTCTCATGAACCTCTGATAGGTTTCCAATGAATCACAGGGTTCTTGAAAGTGGAACACCATTTGAAAGCAATGGTCCTAGAGTACTGGGATTACATAATGACTATCTTCTGTGGAATACAACTACCAAAGTACATAAACAAATACAACTTCTTCCTCTGTGTGACTAATACAGCAGTCAAAACCATATCTGAGAACAAATCAAGTTTGTAAAAGAGCCTGCTCAAATTACTATTGCTCATTAATTCTTAATGGTCTGTCTATCTATCTATCTATCTATCTATCTATCTATCTATCTATCATCTATTTATTGAATTGCTTAATTACCCATCTGGCTGGTCACCTGGCCACTCTGGGTGATGTACAGCAATACAACAGTTTTAAAACTATAAAATTCTACATTAAAACATCCTGTTTCTAAAAATACCCTAACCCATCCCAAATGCCTGCCTGAACAACCACATTTTTAATGCGAGGTGGAAGCTCATTAAAGAGGGGACATGGTGGAGTTGCCTAAGGAGGGAGTTCCACAGAGTGGGGGCCACCACAGAGAAGGCCCTCTCCCTTGTTCTCACCAGCCTAGCTGTCCTGGCTGATGGGTCAGAGAGAAGGCCATCTGAGGCTGATCTTGTTGAGTCAGTGGCCTGTCTGGTGCTGCTGGAGGTGCTCCTTAAGAAAGGTTGGCCCGGAACCATATAGGGTTTTAAAGGTCAAAACCAACCCCTTGAATTTGGCCCAGGAAATAATTGGTAACCAGTGCAACTCCTTCAGCACTGGAGTGATATGATCACACCGGCAGCTGACTTTAATTAGCTGCACCAGCTGCAGCTTCCGAACCATCTTCAAGGGTAACCCCACGTAGAGTGCATTACAGTAGCCTAGATGAGAGGAGACCAGGGCATGTACTACCACTGGGAGCAGATGGTCGGGACAGTAGGGGTGCTGCCGCCATATCAGATGGAGTTGGTACAGCGCTGTCCGGCTCACAGCTGACACCTAAGCCTCCATGGACAGCTAGGAGTCTAAAATGACCCCCAGGCTGCGGACCTGGTCTTTCAAGGGTAGCCATACCCCATTCAATGCCAGGTCAATATTCCCCAACCTCCTCTTGTCTCCCACCAAAAGTACCTCGGTCTTGTCAGGGTTCAGCTTCAGCTTATTCTTCCCCATCCAGCCACTCACTGTCTCCAGACATTTGGACAGGGATTCTATGGCCAACCTTGGTGAAGATTTGAATGAGAGGTAGAGCTGCGTGTCAACTGCATACTGATGACACTGCACCCCAAACCTCCTGATGATAGCCCCCAGTGGCTTCACATAGATGTTAAATAGCATTGGGGAGAGGATGGAGCCCTGTGGCACCCCACAAGTGAGCAGCCATGGGTCCGAAACTTTCTCTCCCAATGCTACCCTCTGGTACCTGCCAGACAGGAAGGACCAGAACCACTGTAATACGGTGTCTCCAATGTCCGACCCCTCCAGGCAGTCCAGGAGGTTACTGTGCTCAACGATATCAAAAGCTGCTGAGAGGTCGAGGAGAACAAGGAAGGACCATTCGCCCCTATCCAAAGCCCTCCTGATATCATCCACCAAGGTGACCAAGGCCATTTCTGTCCCATGCCCAGGCCTGAAGCCCGATTGAAATGGATCTAGATAATTTTTGATTTATGTGTATGTGTCCCTAAAGTCTTGCTCAGACTTAAGATGAAAATGCCACTGAACATTTTCATTTGATTTCAATTAATGATTTTCAGACACTTACCTATTCAAAGGTACCTAAGGTATCTTAAAGCGAAATCCCTTTGGAAACAATCTGTGATCATTACCTGTATTGTCTTGAATTTGATAGTCGGTATCATTTAATGCAACTCCATGGATTAACCTGAACACCTTACATAGCATTTTTCCTGTTAAATTTGTTTTTAGAATTCTCCATGTAGCTTTCCAGAAATCTAACCAGACACAGAGTTCTCACAAGCTAAAACAATACTGTATTCTTCATTTTCTTTAGCAGTGAATGATGGCCACAACTTTGTGTTTCCAGAATATTCTCTAGGGTCTTTTTCAGGGAAGAAAGAAAAGTTCAAGAAATGGAACCTTCTGAATGTATATATTATCATGCTACAATGTATAAATAATCTGAATACTTTATGGTACGATAAAGTACTGCTGAAAATTTATTTAAAGTTTTCCTCAAGCAAAAATGTTTTGGTAGAAATTGCTTTGAAACTGAATTTTATCAGCCTCATGTTTAAACTATATTTAACCACTTTGAGGAGGAAAAAGCCTCCTGAATGTTACTTGGCATACTTTCAATGCTTTGCAGCCTCTATTAAGTTATGGGGGAAAAAACTTTTTATTCATAGTTCAAAATAATTAAAATGAAATGTAGTGGTAGTATAATTACATAATGGTAGAAAATGACATAATCTATTTCCAAAAGTGGCTGTATCAAACATGTTTGATCATTTTAACTTCATAAAGATGAATCATGAATTTTAATAATTGAAGTAAAAACCAAATTAACTAAGTGATACAATGTAATTAGGGATTCAATACATGGGGTTATGTTACAATTTGATTAAATATGTCTCCGAAGACTTTTCTAGAAAACTAATTTATTAAAGATTAGGCGTGTATCACTGACCACAGTGTTATGGCTGGTCATATCATTTCATTTTTGAGGTCACTTTATAATTAATTACTTAATGTCAAGATGCAAGAACTTTCAGAAGACTTGCAGATTTAGTTATCGTTTCCGAAAAAAATAAAAAAATAAAAGAGCCTATGAAAAAGCCAAGTCTGATATGGTTGTTAAGTATACTATAAAGACATGTTACAGGCATGGTATAGACCCCAGCAATATCCAAGGCCTGTGCTTGGACTCCAGTTTCGGTGGAACTGTAATTCCATTCTGGGTTTTAGTCAAAACCAGCCAGAATTCTAAAGGAATTATCCAAGGTGCTGAACCTATTTTGGGGTCAGGGCTCAGCACCTTGGGTGGTTCTTTTCAGTTATGGCTGCTTCTGACTAAAACCCAGAATAGATGCAGAGCCCAACCAAAATTGGAGCCACCAGCCTCCATTGCTTGGGACACTGGAAAGAGAGTTTTGCATACCAGCTCATCCATGGTGCAGATAAACATAGGAAGCTATCTTACACCAGGTCAGACCTTGGTCCATCTAGCCCAGTATTGTCTAGGGGTGTACAAAACCCCCTTACCTGGGCTATGTGGGGGTCTGCAGGGGGGGGGAGGCGATCCGTCCTTCCCCCCCCGGAATCCTTGCCGGCCGGCTCTGCTCCGCGGTGAGTCCGCAGAGCTGCTGGCTGGCTCCGAAGTGCCAGCGATACAGCCGCCATGCCGTATTGCTGCTGGTTGAAGGGAGGGAAGTGACTGTGGACGCAAATGGTGTCCAGGATGCCATTTGCGGCCTTAAAGGCCTTAAGGTAAAGGTGTCCCCAGCCAGTCGTGTCCAACTCTAGGGGGTGGTGCTCATCTCCATTTCTAAGCCAAAGAGCCAGCGTTGTCCGAAGACGCTTCCGTGGTCATGTGGCCGGCATGACTGAACACCGAGGTGCATGGAATGCTGTTACCTTTCCTGCTGAAGCAGTACCTATTTATCTACTTGCAATTTCTTGCTTTCAAACTGCTAGGTTGGCAGGAGCTGGGACTGAAGATGAGAGCTCAGTGCGTCATGTGGCACTCAGGTCTCGAACCACTGTCCCGCCGACCTTCCGGGCTGCAGTTCAGTGTCTTAACCACTAAGCCATTGCCGTCACTGCTTTTACATGATAGGCTACGCAGATATTTGCGTAGCCTATCGCATTAAGTAAAAGCACGGATGCAAATGGCGTCCAGGACGCCATTTGCGATGTAAAGGCCTTAGTTTAAGGTAAATGCAGCCATTTACAGCTGCATTTACCTTAAACTAAGGCCTTTATGGCCGCAAATGGCATTCCAGATGCCATTTGTGGCCGCAGTTAATCTGCCCAGCCAGTGATACGGCAACAGCGGCCATATCACTGACGCTCCGGAGCCAGCCGGCAGGGAGGATCTGACCGGCGAGGATTTCTTCAGGAGGCGGAGGTAAGTCTTCCGATCCTCCACGGACTTCGGGGGGCTGGATTCTTTTGAATCCGGCCTCACTGGGGTCCGTGGAGGATTTCTCCCCCATCCCTAGTATTGTCCACTCTTTCTGACAGCAGATTTCTAGGTTTTCAAACTGAGGTATTTCCCAACATCTGCTACCTGGTCCTTTCCAGTGAAGATGCCAGGGACTTCATCTGGAACTTCTGTATGCAAAGCAAATGCTGTATCACTGAGCTATGATCCTTGCCAAGATGGAGTCTTTTTCCTTCCATTCCCTATGGTAGGGCTTCCCAACTCCATACCCTATGCAGTGACCCAATGGAAATTGCTTCACACAGATACAATTTGGGTGTGAGTCATGCAATGTGGTCTTCATTTGTACCACAATAGTGGCACATTGTCTTGGGCACATGCACCCCTGCATATACATCTATCAGGTTTGGGACCATTATGTTAACATTGGTTCATTTAATATATTTTTTTAAGCTATGGCAGCTATATAAAATGCTTTCTTTCTGCAGAAAGACTGAGCCCACTATGCAATAAAACCTATGGAATTTTAAAAACTTTGGCAATGTCAGAGTTTTATAAAGACAGCGCAAGTCTTAGAAGAATTCTTGTGGGTGTCCAGAAGACATGTCAACTACCATCAAGATCAAGGCTGCAGTCCCAAGTACCTTTACCTATATGGATGTCCCTATACATACAGATATAGGGAATTAGATTCAGAAAAATACTGGAAAAGCGCATAATGCTATGCATGTCTTAACGTTGTATTTATGCATGTGATTTAAGTGTCCTTCTTCCCTGGGGCTGTGCATTCCTTAAAATATAAGGAAGCAAGAGGTTTCAATCCTGGCAACTTTACAGATGATCTTTGAGCTCTGTCACAATGAGTAACCATAATCATTATATTATTTAAAAAGTAACATCATGAAATAAAGCAAGAAATGAATGCTTTCTGAAATGGATATATGCAAACTTGACGTGTTTGGTTTGAATAATAAATGTAATGACATAATAATTAATAAAAAGATAAGCAAAATCTGCTGGCTGTGCAGATACCAGATTTCTTTTGCTAGGGATGAAAACAAAGTGTCTGTCCTCATATTTCAGAACCATTTTCAATTTATTTCGTTTCATATTCTGTGCTGTACCAGGATTCATTATACCAAAGATGGCATGCCCACTGTTCACAGCAGCTGCAATGCATTAACCTAATGGATTGGAATTATGGGTTGCCGTAGGAATTGTCTGTTTTGTGCCAAATCAAAATGTAAACCCTACTGTGAAAAGTCTTGACACTATTAAATGATATAAAATACAATGTGTGTGGAATGAGAGGGAAAGAATATTGAGATGGGAGAAAGGGGCGACATATGGCTAATTTTAAAAATATTATAAGGTTACTCAAAGGAAGTTTCAGATTTCTGTATAAATGGTGGGCTAAAATAAACACAAGCAGCTGAACCTACTGGAGCAGGGACAATTGTGACCAGTGAGGTTCATAAGAAAGGTTTAAAGACAATGGTGTCTGGAGACATCAGTGACTAAAAACTGTGGACAAAATGGAAAGACAGTGTAACATAATATGCAGTTGAGCATTTGGAAGATAAAAGCTGATTGACCATGAACTACTTGACCAAGTAGCAACGGCATAACAGGTCTGCAGAAATATACATGGCCTTAAAAGAACATATGGGTAAGGGAATAGGGAACAGTGTTGCAACTGTATATTTAAGAGAAAGAAAAGCTAAATGAAAATTGCCGGGCAGAAGCTGAAGTCTCTAAGCCATCTTCTAAAAAAGATTGGAGATATAACCTGAAGCTCTTGGCTAAAATTCCATTCCTCAGTCAAAATAGCTCATATTGCTGGCAATTATATCTGTGTGACTGGGTAGTTAATGGCTTCTACATTCACAGGCTCATAGATTTTTAAGGCCAGAAGGAGACTTGATGATAATCTGGGCTGACCTGTATAGCACTGGCCAGGGAGTTGCATTCTAATTCCTGTCTCAAGCCCAATTCTACCTGAGAATTGCTGTTAACAACAAAAAAGATGCAATTATCATTTGAAGTTATTTAGTAGTGGAATACTTATTGTCTATACTAGTAATAGTCTGTCTCATATGGTGCGTAGCTGGTTCTTCTCCACCCCAGATCTGGTGGCTAATAGAAGTTAATTCTCTTGGCCACTGAGCATCAGTCATCTTCTTTCCCCAATAATGCCCCTGGGAATGCTTATATTTTTTCATGCAAACTGGCCCACTGAGTTTCCCTTCATCCCCATTTTCTCAGAGGATACAAAGTGGAGAAACACCTCTTAGACCTGTGAGGTGTTGTCATAAGAATGTTCAATAAGTTCATCATCTGAGCTGTGGTGTCCTAGAGACTGGGACAAGATTCCTATCAGCAGGCAGTTCCTGAGAAAACCCAGAGGGCAAAAATCTCTGTTTTCAGCATTGGATAGACATACACTGTGCCTGTTAATGTTCACTTTGCCAAGGCTTGCTTGCATCTAGCAAATGCCTCTTTGCCTTAACCTCACATTGGATGGATGATTAATGAATGTAAAACATTTCTTTTTGTAACAGTTACAGCCTGCTTTAAGCTAACTCCTTTAGCCCTTGTTTCCACCTTCTCTTTAGATGGGGAAGGCACATAACTGGTTTAGCCAATGCAGCAAACCCATTCGGCCTGGGGAGTTCTTGAGCTGAGTGAATGTGGGCCAGAGGCAAAGGCACTTACTGGACCTCTCTGTGAGTTGTCTTCATGGAGTCCTACTGCTGTGACAACCCTAGTTAGCTGGGGTAAAGACCATGTAGCCTCCTGGATCAACTTGTTAGATGCCTTTACAGGTCAACAGAATGGAGATGGAGCAGAGATATGTGGAGGCAAGTTCAGCACAGGGTAAAGGGAGCAATGGATCTCCCACCCCTCCCTTCCTCCCTCCCTCTGTCCTACCTTTCCAGCCACCACAAAGTAGTGTGTCTGCAGGTCTATTTTTTTTTCTTACAGTTGCTAACAAAAAGATAAAGTTTAGAATTTCTACAAAATGTATTTTCCATCTATCTAAAATTATATCTACACTGCCCTTAAGGAAGGAACCCTTTCCAGGCAGCATATGAGATAACCCCCCCCCCAAAAAAACCAGATACAATAAAATCCATTAAAGCATACTAAATAAAAGCCATAAATGTAGAGATTATGAATTAAAATCAATAAAAATAAAACCTAACAATAAAAACCAATGGCTCAGACTTAAGGGAAGGACACTGTAAACATGTAGGCATTCACAGCTTTCCTGAAGACTTGAAAAGGGGCCTGATGAACCCCTGATGGAAGTTGATTCCAGGGATGTGGGGCCATTACTGAGAAGGCCTTCTCTCTTGTACTCATCAGCCTAACTGCCCCTGGGAGGTAAGAAGGGCCTCTGTTGATGACCTCAGAGTGTGGGCAGGCTAGTATGGTAGAAGGTGGTCCTTCAAGGAACTTGGGCCCAACCCATTTAATTCTCTAAAGGTTAAAACTAGCACTATAAACTGGGCTCGGAAATGCACTGGCAACCAGCGCAGCTAGCGTAGCATCAGGGTCACATAAGCTAACTGCCCAGCCCCTACCAATATCTGGGCAGCCATTTTCTGCACCAGCTGAAGTTTCTGAGCTGTTTTCAAAGGCAGCCCCACACATAACACATTACAGTAGTTGTGGGGGAACTGTGGAGAACCAGAAGGGAATGAGAACCACCCCTGCCCAAAGAATGAGGCTGGTGGTCAATGTATCTGAAATCACACTTTATTACCTGGACACATATACACGGGTAGCCTGCAAAGGAACAACAGTTTGGCAACAGGTTTCATCAGTTTTTAAAGGAAAACAAAGTACATAGTAAAAATATGAAGAGAAAGACTTTAGCCAATTAAAAGCTTACATATGTTATCTTTATCCAATCACATTAGGGTTGGGGATGCTCACGTATGCATCAGTGCTCCCTAACCGGGAATATACCCCTAAACATAGCTGGGGCACAATGACCTGCAAATTCCTCCTGCCAGGCAGTACCTTATCTCAGCAGGGAATGGGTCCCCCCCCCCCTTGCCCACAAGATAGGAGTTGGAGCCTGCTTTCTCTGTGTGCAGGAATGTTTATTCTACCCTCTTACCCAGCTCTTAGTGTCTCGCTTTCCTCAGCTACTCCCTTACAATATTCTCTTTATTTTTCCCTCTTGGAGACTTTCATTCAGGCTTGATACTTTGGTTCAGGCCTTATACAGGCTTTTTCTCCCACAAAGTCCAGCCTGGATCTCACCTAAATATGAATAATGTACAAAGACCTGCATAGAAATGCCAGAGAAATTTAAGAAATAATTTCTTAAATGATTTAAGAAATGAAGTAAAAAAAAGAAAAGAAAGAAGACTCCTTAGTCACTGCCTACACTTAAAAAGGTACGCAGAAATCCTGTATTCCTCTCCAAGGAGAAAGTTATTCAAAATTCTCACCTCCCCAACCTCTGTCACCAGAGTTTTCATCTCCCTGCCCCCTGCATGCCAAAAATGGAAGAACTGAAATTTTTGGCACAGCACTTGTATTTATCCTTAACTTTCAGAAGACAAGACAAGCCTGAACCCTTTCTTGTCAAACTTCTTTGAGCAAGTTGCACATATTCAGTCTGACATTCAAAAGGTGAGTTTTAGTCCCCCATTATGCACTTGGCTGCATTTCCAGGTTCTGTTCTTGTTGCTGTTTCTTGTTGATTCTATTCCCATAGTAACTTCAAGAGCTAACTTCTCCGCTTCTACATGGTTATGCAGTATTTACTTGCACTGTTCAATATTGATTGACCTTCAGTACGCAGTTCATGCTATGGCAAATAATTATACAAATATCTCACTCTGCCTTGCATTGTTTTCACTTGATATAATAAAGTTTTCTGTAATTTGTGCAAAAAACCTGTATTTTATATTTTTAGCTCCTAAAGTTTGCACTTGACTGGCACCCAGGACACTTCCTGCTTCCGTTGTCCTGCAGGTGAAACAGGGCAATGCCTGCAATTTACATCTGTTTTAAAAGCAACACTTAGAATCAGATGCCTATTTGTGCAGTGTTGCTATGCCAAGTCAGCATAGCATACAGTCAGTCAGTACAATACAGATCCATGGCTTGTTAACATGGCATGACTAGGTGCCAATGACCTGGCAGCCTGAACCAAGTCTTTAAACGGATTTTTTTGGCACCTATGTGCACCATGTTAGCATGCTAGGGGTCTGTAACATGGGAGAAAACAGAGCATAGTGCTGTAATCAATTAAATGAACAGGGAAAAGTTCCTTCTAAACTTATCCTAGCCACTATAATAGGCAAGGAGTGTATTCTTTCATGCTGCAGAAGATGTCTTTTGGCAACAAGAATTGAGTCCAGAATCAGCAGTCTCTTTCTGTGCTCCTGGCAGATGAACTACATGGGACTTGTTGAGCATTTGTAGGTTTTTGCTGTGAAACTGACTCTGTAGCTTGATCTCCTTCAGGATGTTGGACAGAAGTGAAACAATGGTCAACTCTGATTGCACCATGACTGTTGCCCACCCAGGCAGGAAGGAACAGAGAAGGCAGGAAGGAACATTGCGTTCTGGGTGTAATATATATTAGGCAGACCAAGAGTTGGATCCAGATTTAGGTGCCTGCAACTGGGTTGGCAGAAGTGGATCTCCCCATCCTTTCCTTCCCATGACAGCTCTTCCAGCTGTCTGAAAATGCTCCACAGAGGATGAGGGGACTCTGCTGAATAGGGTGAGCTGTGGTGCTGTGTGAGAGGGGAATCCCCCCAAATCTGGCAGAGGCACCTTCTGTGAACAGGCCCTTATATCTACAGAAGGCAGATCCTGAATCCAACCCCTATGATGTACCTAGAATTCTTAATGTTTAACCTTTCACATCCCAACTCTTCATGACGCATGGACATTCAGGCATTTAATGTATTCACACTTTTGTTAACTATGAGGATTGGTGTACTCTGGCAAATAATACTGTCATGTAAAATGTTCAGTGGTTTTCAGTGTGCATAATGGTCTTCCTTTAAAATATTTTGAGATGTCTGAGCCTTATTGCAGTTACAGAACAGATGGTTGCCTTCAAATGTGAAATTCAGTCCATCCGAGTGCCATTCTATTTGAGTCAAGATGTTCATAGTTATTTTATGCTTTTCAGTAAATCCCCCTTCAATGTCCAATGCATATCTTACAGCACCAGAAGCACTGATGCCTGCAAACACTTTTGAAAAGGAAACAGCTAGGCTTTGTAGAAAAGGAGGCAGATATGCTTTGTAGTGTCAGAAATCACAGTAGTGTGGCCGTACGTTATTGGTTCTATGGGTGGCACAGAAGGTTGTAACAGAATCAACACTATTATGCAATTCACATTTAGCTTCTCATCTATGTTCCTACAGGGCTTCTGTGGTCAACAATGAATTCATCAGTAATTGTACTTTCATGCTTCACAAAATGAGCCAAGTATGCAAAGGCTGTATCTGCATTAGAGCAAACCCATGTGATGGATATGCATTCCATAAGTGTGTTTTTGCAGTGGCGGTGTGCATGCTGCACCTTTTAGCAGGAATGGTGCCACCATGCCAAATGGTGCCACCATGCCAAAGAGCCTGGAGAACACAAATGCATCTAGAATAGCTGGCAGCTGAGCTCAGCCTGCTTCAGATATAAGGTAGTGCAAGGGGAAGAAAAACAGTTGTTTTCCTTTACTTTTTATACAACCAGATCTAAGACATCTTTGTTGTTGAGCTTTTAGGGTCCATAAAGTTCAATCAATGTTCTAGAACTATAAACAAAAGTGCTCACTGACTTCTAATTATGTTTACCCTTGCACTTCAATTTTCTTTCTATTTTCATGTAATTACTATAAATACAGCAGACATCAATTATCTGGGGAAACATCTTTACTTCTTGCACCACAATTAGAATGCAGTTCTGTGTATTTATTTTGTATTAATAACTATATTAAAATAAAATTAGATGATGTTTTCTCTTTTTCTGCCAAAGAGAATGTTCAGCCAACCACAGTGTAATGTAATGTAAACACAAATAGGTTTTCCTTTTACATCTTATCCCTATTCAGGTGAACCAGCTCATGCATGCATTCCCAGTGTGTGAGTGGTGAGGGCCACACCAACTAGTCCTCCCCACAACAGCACACATTCTGACTAGCCCTGCTCCTGGTGCCCACACATGCAGTATGAATGTCTGCAGGGAGGGACCCTTTGCCTGAACACGTGTACACATGCGGTGTTCCACATGATCTGGAACCCCGATCATGCAGGGTTCCAGATCATGTGGAAGCCTTCAGGCATACAGCCGTACATGCAGAGTCTTCTTCCCTGTAGATATTCACATTATATGTGTAGACACCAGGGGTTGGGGCTAGTTGGAATGTGTGGTATTGGGGATGGGGTTAGTCAGACCTGCCCTCCCGCCCCCCACTCACCCATTGATAGAACAGATGAGCCAGTTCAGCTGAATAGGACTCAAGCTTATAGTATATCTAGTCCACAATACAACACTGAATTGGCTTGCGTGCTTAAACCAAATGATTTCTGCTGGATTGTGGCCCCACTGTGAAAAAAAACAATTAGATTATAGCATGAAAAGCAAACCGTATGAAATCCTATTTTCCGGCATGAATTCCTCATTCATGTATTCGTAATACAAACTACCCTGATCCTATCTGTTTAATTTGGAAATGCCTAATCTAGGGTCCATTATTTATTCTGCCTTTGATATCATTAAAGAAACTTTCTAACCGCTGGTGGATCAAATAATCCTAATTGATTAAATGTTCACTTGAATTTATGAGTCTGATTAGGGAACAAATGTTTTGCATACAAATCATGTTGTACTGCTTGGGTTGATTTAGGGAGTCTCTGTGTGGCTTAGAAATGAACATGACATTTCAATATTGCAGCACTTTACTTGCACGTACGTAGCAAAGAAGAGAGAAAAAGAATAAATAAATGAGCTTAGAAAAGAGATTGCACTTTAATTTGGGAAATGTAAGCAACTCTATCCTGCCACACTGTGCAGTTTGGGGAATGCTTTTCTTGGAGTTTACAACAGTATCTCAAAAGGTATCCTGGCTGTAGTTCCCCTGTATTAATAATGGCGATTCCTGGTGATCACAGTACAGGAGCAGAATGCTGCAGCCCACCACCTAGAGGGAACAATGTGTGGAAGACAGCTTAGAAACAGGAGAGAAGTAAAGAAAGGGAAGAACAAGTGGGAGCAGCAAAAATGTTTGCAGTGTGGAATGTTCCTGTTCAGCATGCCAGCCAGTTGCCTATGCCCTTTTCCAGAACAGTCCATTCCATTCACACACACGCGCCCCTGATCTGTCTTCCATTCCAACCAGTCATCATTCTGTGCCCACTGAGCATGTTCAAGTCTTCATAGGGCTGTTTTGGATCTCCCACCCCCTTTTAGGACATTTCCCCCTAAAGATTTGTTGTACTTCCTCAAAGCTTGGGATTTCCTCTTTTGCACGGAAGGTGCCTTTTTAGTTACAAAAGGCCTGGGATGTGCCTTTTTGGATCTACGCTCAGATAATGAGTTTGTTATTAGTATATAGGATGGGAAGCACAGAACACATATACCTGCCAAATTACTGCCAGATTATTATTATTCCAATTTGTCTTTATATTTTACAGTCCTTTGTCCCTTCCAATGAAGACTCTTGCCATGAATTGCATCTTTTCTTCCATAGAGGTCCTGCTGTAATGAACCACAATCTGCATCTCTCTATCCTTCCTCTTCTGACTGCACCCACACAGAGAAAGAAAAAAGGCAGGGTTGAAGCTTACTCTGATGTTACTTTTCCCCTATTGCATTTATACGATGCTGTTGGGAAATTAGGGGAGAGTAACTAAGGGCACAGTCCTACGCCGGCTGGGGAATGTGGGGAATTGTAGGACTTTTTTCTGTCTATGCATGCACAGGATTGCACCTTAAAGCTCTTTGTAATGTCAGAATGGTCAGATGTGAGGCTGACACACTTAAGTGGCACACCATCTTCAAGAAGGTGTAAGTATACCCTACATGGCCTCTGTCCTGCTTTATCTCTCTTCTCTTATATCCTTGGCAATAATGCTGAGGATTATGCTCTAGTTTCCGCATCACTGTTGTCCATACTTTGAGTGTTGACCAATTGGAAAGTGATTGTCTCAGTCTTACTGTGCATACTGATGTACCTTTATGCAAACGGGATAATCCTAGTATTCTTTATTCTAATTCAATACTTATTTATAGGCAACAAAAGATTAGGTAGGCAGAGGAGGTGAATCAAGGAATTCCCCAGTATTTGATTTCTCAGAGTCTCCTGAAGAGGCAATGTGCAGTGATGGAAGCTTTGATTATAGACAGTCCCTTATATGAATTGTCTCATCTAGAAACTCTTCCCTGGGAGAATTTTTTTAAGTTCCTGTTAAAATAAGTACTGGCCTAAGAAAAGTAAATGGTTTGATAGCAGCTTGATCTACCTAAGAAACAATTGCAAACCATGTGTTACATGTACAGATCTAATTCCCTCAGGAATTTTACATGTACAAAAAATACTATAAAAATGGATATGCCAGAAGAAGTAGAACTGGTAGAACAGTGAAAAATTCTTATAAATGTCTCTATAGACATTGTGCACATGTTCAATCTGCTCACATGAGGACTAAAGTGGAGGAAAAGACATGGGTGCACACAGAAGTCCTGTTCCCAGTGTCCCCAACTCATTCCTTGACCTTCTCACATTGAGCAGAGAAGTCTGGAGGGGAGCTGTACTCACACTCACTTGAATGCAAGTAGACGTCTCCCTGCAACTGGGAACCCTGATAAAGCAAGGTTCCTGACTGCATGGCATCTATTCACATTCAAGTGAACATAAGCAGAAGCCCTGTTCAGACCTTGCCCCTTAATATGGGAAGTCTGGGGACTGGGCTGGCAGGGTTATTTGTTTCGTTTTATTTTAAAACATTTATATCCTGCCTGTTCTCCAAAGAGTCCTAGATGACTCACAGCAAATAAATAATTAACAATGAAAAAATGTCAATTCATAATGCTGAAACAGCAGCAAACACAACACACAATATTTTAAATATTAAAAAAGAGACTAATTAGCAGCAAGTAAATTACTCACAGAAGGCCTTCCTCAAAAGGAAGGTCTTCACCAACTCCTGAAAGGTCATACATGAGGAAGTGAAATGGGCCTAGGCACGGCCACTGAAAAGGCCTTCTCCCTAGATCCAACTAAATATTCCTCAGGGGTTGTTAGGATATACAAGAGGGCAGGGCCAGCCCTACCATTAGGCAGGGTGAAGTAGTCACCTTAGGCAGCAGATACTTGGAGGTGGCAGCAACGTGGAGCAGAGACCTGTGTGTCATGTGACCTGTTCTGTGCCCCCCCCTAACTTAGCCTGCTGTCTTCAGCTGCCGTAGAGGATGCTGTCTCATCATCAGTGCTGAAGACAGATTTCTCTGCCAGTCCAGCAGAATTTTGTACATGGAATGAGAGGGGGCACCATCTTGTTCTTTGCCTCAGGCAGCAAAATACCTTGGGCTAGCTCTGCAAGAGGGCTTCCAAAGATTATCAGTAATGTAATAGTGTAGCAACACCTGGAACCTTCCTTCGAGTGCTTCCTCTGAGGGAGGGTCGAAGGGTGGCAACAAGAGAGAGGATCTTCTCAGTGGTGGCCCCCAACTATGGAATGAGCTCCTCATTGAGGCCTGCCTGGCACCAACACTGTCATCTTTTCTGATACCAGGTTAAGACTGCCCTCTGCTCCCAGGCATTTAATGGCATATGATGGGACATCTATGCCTGCTGTCTGAACATGTCCAGTATTCTGTTGTAATTGTTTTTAGCTGTTTAAAGTGTTTTTACATTTTGTATATTTTAATTATTTTATGCTGTTTTTTAACAGTGTGTTTTTGTGAACTGCCCAGAAAGCGTTGGCTATTGGGTGGTATATAAATGAAATAAATAAATAAATAATACCCCATTTTAAGAAAAGACCTAGATCAGATCCCAATAATTATAGGCTAATTAACCTTCTGTTAGTTATTGGTAAACTATATGCACATATTTTTTTATATTATAAATTTGAAGCTGCTCTAAAACTGAAGGTATTCTTGGTGTAGAACAGGCTGGATTTAGACAGGGGAGATCCACAGTGGATCATAGAGAGCCAGTGTGATGTAGTGGCAAGAGTGTTGGACTACGAGCTGGGAGATCCGGGTTCTAGTCCCCACTCGGCCATGGAAGCTCACTGGGTGACTTTGGGCCAGTCACACACTCTCAGCCCAACCCACCTCACAGGGTTGTTGTTGTGAGGATAAAATGGAGAGGAGGAGGATAATGTAAGCCGCCTTGGGTTCCTTGCAAGAGGAAAAAAGGCGGGGTATAAACGCAATAAAATAAATAAATAAATAAATAAATAAATAAAATCATAGTATGGATTTAGCTCATTTGGCAAAGATATATTCCAGACATTCCAGAGGAAGACTTCTTGCAGCTTTCAGAGAACATAAATCTGCATTATATTTCATCTCAAAAGAGAGACTTCAGGAAATATTGTCTCAAACTTCAGTTGATAAAAGCCTTATGTTTCTTATCAGAGCTTTTTATTTGAACACTACAGGTAGGACGCATTACCGCCCACAAGGCATGTTATCTAATTCCATTTCAATAACTAAAGGGCTCAGCAAGGGTGTATCTTTGTGTGCCAATAATGTTTAATTTAATGGCCTGTTGTACAGCTGCATTGCCTATATTGGCAGGTGTTATGACACCAATTCTTCTTTATGCAAACAATACGGTACTGTTATCAATTAAAGGGCATTGGAGTGTCCCTTTCGTTAAGGCAACCCCCCCCCCGACCCCAAATTCTCCACCACTATAAGTCTCAAAATGCTACTGCTTATAAAAACAAAACCTGTTGAGCTAATATCTTGAAACTTGGCACCCATTATCTATTTGATAAGGTATACAAAAGGGCCAAATTTCAAAACAATGTAATAAAACTTGCCACAGGTACAGCACATTAAAAAGTGTCATAAATAAATACATTTACCCTTTTTACTCCAATTTTTGGACAGGTACTTCATAAGTTAATGTCTAATTTGGGTGAAAACTACCCATGCACTTTATTCAGGCTTCTCAGGGGTGGAATTTGGGGAGAAGAATGAGTGTGTGTGGGCATAGAAGGTTTAACCCACCCTCTCAGAGCACTCTGGTCCCAATTCAAACCAGGGCCATGCATGCTTGCAAGAGAGTAAGAAAAATGATGTGTGATTAGCTGCACACTTACTTTGGTCCTCATACTTCATGAACTGCCATGCACACTGCTAGTGCAATAAAAATAATGTAATAAAGATAATGATGAAGATGTTGATAGCAATAATAATTATAATAATTAATAATAAGTAATTGCTTGGCACTAATCCTAATAAAAGCAGACAGAGGCAGCCATTACGACTTACCCTGATAATCCTTTGTTACAATATAGCATGCTTTGTTATTCAGTTCCTCAGGTTGTGTGGGTGACCAATGTTTTACATTTCTCCATAACCGGGGACATTTGATTGGGGAGAAGCTATTATATTCTATGCTGTGCGGAATTTTAGAGAAGCCAACACAGGGACCCGGATAGGCATAGTGCCCTTTCCACAAAGAGGCTAAATGTCTGGTCTGCTGCTTTATTTTGCATAATGCTTAATCCATCTGTGCTTTTGAAGGTCTGAAATGCACACACAAAGCAATTGAAATGTGTATTAGCTCCCTGAGTATCCTGGATTACAGTTTGGTCCTGAAGGATGCTCCTGTGCCTTGCATAGTGCTGTGCTGAAATTCAATATATAATTAGCAGGACAGTTATTTAGGGCACAATCCTATGCAGGTTTAGACAGAAAAAAGTCCTACTATTCTAATCATAGAAGGGGCCTACAAAACCATCGAGTCCAACCCCCTGCTCAATGCAGGAATCCAAGTCAGAGCATCCCTGACAGATGGCTGTCCAGCCTTGTCTTGAAGGCCTCCAGTGTGGGAGAGCCCACCACCTCCCTAGGTCATTGGTTCCATTGTCGTATTGCTCTAACAGTCAGGAAGTTTCTCCTGATGTTCAGCTGGAATCTGGCTTCCTGTAACTTGAGCCCATTATTCCGTGTCCTGCATTCTGGGATGATCGAGAAGAGATCCTGGCCTTCTTCTCTGTGACAACCTTTCAAGTAGTTGAAGAGCACTATCATATCTCCCCTCAGTCTTCCCTTCTCAAGGCTAAACATTCCCAGTTCTTTCAGTCTGTCCTCACAGGGCTTTGTTTCCAGTCCCCTGATAATCTTTGTTGCCCTCCTCTGAACCCTCTCCAGTTTATCTGCATACTTCTTAAAGTGTGATGTCCAGAACTAGACACAGTACTCCAGATGAGGCCTAACCAGTGCTGAGTAGAGAGGAACTAATACTACCCAGGATATGGAAGCTATGCTTCTATTAATGCAACCCAAAAGAGCATTTGCCTTTTTTGCAGCCACATCACATTATTGGCTCATATTCAGCTTGTGCCCCTTCATGGATCACTGCCTTGTTATGGCAAAGGGGCTTGCATAACTCAGTGAAGCCATAAGCTATGCTGTGCAGGGCCACCCAAGACAGACAGGTCATGGCAGAGAGTTCTGACAAAATGTGGTCCGCTGGAGAAGGAAATGGCAACCCACTCCACTATTCTTGTCAAGAAAACCCCATGGAATGTATCACAAGGCTAAAAGATATGACGCCGGAAGATGACCCCCTCAGGTCGGAAGGTTACCAATATACTACTGGGGAAGAGAAGAGGGTATTTCCAAGTAGCGCCAGAAAGAGTGAAGCGGCTGGGCCAAAGCCGAAAGGACACTCAGCTGTGGATGTGTCTGGTGGTGAAAAGAAAATCTGATGCTGTAAAAAACAATATTGTTTAGGAAACTGGAATGTGAGATCAATGAATCAAGGTAAGCTGGAGGTGGTCAAACATGAGATGGCAAGACTGAACATTGACATCTTGGGAATCAGTGAACTAAAATGGACAAGCATGGGTGAATTTAATTCGGGTGACCATCATATTTACTACTGTGGGCAAGAATCCGTTAGAATAAATGGAGTAGCACTCATAGTCAATAAAAGGGTGGGAAAAGCAGTACTGGGGTACAATCTCAAAAATGATAGAATGATCTCAGTATGAATCCAAGGCAAAACATTCAACACCACAATAATTCAACTCTATGCCCCAACCATTGAGGCCGAAGAAGCTGCGGTTGATTGGTTCTACGAAGACCTACAACACCTTCTAGAACTAACACCAAAAAAAGATGTCCTCTTCATCATAGGGGATTGGAATGTTAAAGTAGGAAGTCCAGAAATCACCAGGATAACAGGCAAGCATGGCCTTGGTGTACAAAATGAAGCAGGACAAAGGCTAATAGAGTTTTGCCAAGAGAATATGCTGCTCATAGCAAACACTCTTTTCCAACAGCACAAGAGATGACTCTACACATGGACATCACCAGATGGTCAATATCGAAATCAGATTGATTATGTCCTTTGCAGCCAAAGATGGAGAAGCTCTATACAGTCAGTAAAAACAAGACCTGGAGCTGACTGTGGCTCAGATCATGAGCTGCTTCTTGCAAAATTTTGGCTGAAATTGAAGAATGTAGGGAAAACCACTAAACTATTCAGGTATGACCTAAATCGTATCCCTGATGAATATACAGTGGAGGTGAGGCATAGATTTAAGGGATTAGAACTGATAGACAGAGTGCCTGAGGAACTACGGATGGAGGTCCGTAACATTGTTCAGGAGGCAGCAACCAAATCCATCCCAAAGACAAAGAAATGCAAGAAAGCCAAGTGGCTGTCTGATGAGGCTTAACAAGTAGCTGAGGAAAGAAGGGAAGTGAAAAGCAAGGGAGAAAGGGGAAGATATATCCAACTGAATGCAGAGTTCCAGAGAATAGCAAGGAGAGACAAGAAGGCCTTCTTAAATGAACAATGCAAAGAAATCGAGGAAAACAATAGAATGGGAAAGACTAGAGATCTTTTCAAGAAAATCGGAGATTTCAAGGGAATGTTTTGTGCAAAGACGGGCATGATAAAGGACGAAGAAGGCAGGGACCTAACAGGAACAGATGAGATTAAGAAGAGGTGGAAAGAATACACAGAAGAACTATACAGGAAAGATCTGAATGTCCCTGATAGCCATGAGAGTGTGGTCACTGAACTTGAGCCACACATCCTAGAGAGTGAAGTTAAGTGGGCCTTAGGAAGCATTACTAACAACAAAGCCAGCAGAGATGACAGTCTTCCAGCTGAGCTATTTAAAATCCTGTTAAAGTGCTGCACTCAATATGCCAACAAATTTGGAACACTCAACAGTGGCCGCAAGACTGGAAAAGGTCAGTTTACATTCCAATTCCAAAGAAGGGCAACGCCAAAGAGTGTTCAAACTACTGCACAATTGCGCTCATTTCACATGCCAGCAAGGTGATGCTCAAAATCCTACAAGCTAGGCTTCAGCAGTATGCGAACCGAGAACTACCGGAAGTACAAGCTGGGTTTTCGAAGAGGCAGAGGAACTAGAGATCAGATCACCAGCATTCGCTGGATCATGGAGAAAGCAAGAGAATTCCAGAAAAACGTCTATTTCTGCTTCATTGACTACGCTATAGCCTTTGATTGTGTGGATCACAACAAACTCTGGCAAATTCTTAAAGAGATGGGGGTACCAGACCACCTTACCTGTCTCCTGAGAAACCTGTACGAGGGTCAAGAAGCAACAGTAAGGACCAGACATGGAACAACGGATTGGTTCCAAATTGGGAAAGGAGTACGACAAGGCTGCATATTGTCGCCCTGCTTATTTAACTTATATGCAGAGTACATCATGAGAAACGGCGGGTTGGATGAATCACAGGTCGGAATTAAGATTGCTGGGAGAGTTATCAACAACCTCAAATACGCAGATGATACCACCCTAATGGCAGAAAGCAAAGAGGATCTAAAGAGCCTCTTGTTGAGGGTGAAAGTGGAGAGTGCAAAAGCTGGTTTGAAATTCAACATTAAAAAAACGAAGATCATGGCATCTGCCCCATCACTTCTTGGCATATAGAAGGGGAAGAAATGGAAGCAGTGACAGATGTTATTTTCTTGGGCTCCGAGATCACCGCAGATGGTGACTGTAGCCATGAAATTAAAAGGCGCTTGCTCCTTGGGAGGAAAGCTATAGCAAACCTAGACAGCATAGTAAGAAGTAGGGATGTCAGAGAATTCTGCAACGGATCTTGGTGAGGCCGAATGCCAGTGCATTCAGCCCCCCCAAATCCATCACAGAATGAAGCCCCCACCCCCCCACCCCATGAAAGGTGTGCGGGAAGAAGTCCCTGCCACCCCCACCCCACGAAAGGCACACGAAATGGAGCACGTACTGCTCCCGTCCACGCTGCTTTGCAAATGGCGACCATCCTGGCCGCCATTCGCTTCCTCCTCTTCCTAGCCGTGATAGGCTATGTAAATACTTACGTAGCCTATCACGGCTAATGCAGGGACACCATTTGCATCCCTGCGGAGGCCGCGATAGGCTATGTAACTATTTACATAGCCTATCACGGCGGGGGGGGGGGGAGAACCCTAGTGTACGCAAATGGCGGCGGCTACTGCCATTTGCGTATGCTGGGTTCCCCCCCCGCCGTGATAGGCTACGTAAATATTTACATAGCCTATCACGGCTCAATACAGGAATGCAAATGGTGGCGGCTACGACAGCTTCCATTTGCATCCCTGCAGGGCTGCCCAGCGGCCGGATGTCTGGCTGTGGGCCGCCGGAGCCGGCCGGCGGCTCCGCGGCTTGGCCGCGGAGTGGAGCTGGCTGGGCAGGATTCCGGGGGGAGGGATGGAGCACCTCCCCCCCACCGCGGATGCCCCTGCGCACAGCCAGGTAAGGGATTCGTACATCCCTAGTAAGAAGCAGAGACATCAGCTTACCGACAAAGGTCTGTATAATCAAAGCTATGGTTTTCCCAGTAGCAATGCATGGCTGTGAGAGCTGGACTATAAGGAAGGCTGAGCGCTGAAGAATTGATGCTTTCGAACTGTGGTGCTGTAGAAGACTCTTATGAGTCCCCTGGACTGCAAGGAGGTCCAATCAGTCCATCCTAAAGGAAATCAACCCTGAGTGCTCATTGGAAGGACACATACTGAAGCTGAAGCTCAAATATTGTGGTCACCTAATGCAAAGAGAAAAGTAATTGGAAAAGGCCCTGATGCTGGGAAAGATTAAAGGCAAAAGGAGAAGGGGACGGCAGAGGATGAGATGGCTGGATAGCATCACCGATGCAATGAATATGAACTTGAGCACACTCCAGGAGCTAGTGGAGGACAGGAAGGCCTGGCGTTCTATGGTCCATGGGGTCATGAAGAGTTGGACACGACTTAACAACTGAACAACAACAAATTCAGCTTGTGATCCAGTCTGCACACAATGTACCTGCGTGGGGCTGCCTTTGAAGATGATTTGAACATGTCAGCTGGTGCAGAATGTGGCCACTAGAGTTCTTGTTGGGGTTAGATGGATAGATCGTGCTACACCAATTTTGTACCAGTGACGCTAGTTGTCAGTGTGTTTCCAGGCCTGAGCCAAAGTGCTCGTTTTGATCTTTAAAGCCTTAAACAGTTTGTGTCCAGGTTATGGAAAAGACTAGCTATACTAGGGGTGAGCAGTTTCAGAAGGTCCTGTGGCCAATGTCCACCCCTAGACCCACATGGGGCCTGCACCTGTCCCGGTGTTGCATTGGGAGCACAATAGTTGGCAGTTTGCCACCAAATTTTGGTGGCATGATGATGTGATGGAGGCTGAAAAGGGCCAAATTTAGCTTGTTTTAAAGCTATATATGGCCATGTTTAGCCTGTGTCATATCACACCACCAGCATTCGGTGGTGAGTAGCAGATTGCTTTGCTGCTGCCTCTGCATTGCTGAATTTTGGCACTGTGGCAGCAGGTGGCAGTGGGGGCTGCTTGTGGGCCATGTGTTGCCCACCCCAGGCAACACCTTTATGAACTCACCCATGTGTTAAGTTCATCACTGGAGGCTGTACTCACTGGTCCTCCATTAAGATCTGTAAGGTTGGTGGGCACTGGAGATAGGGTCTTCTCAATGGTGGCTCTTGCCCTATGAAATATCCTCCTAAGAGATATACAGCTGGCTCTGTCTGTAGTTGTTTCAAAGAGGGGTTCAAAAATGTTTTTCACCCTTTGACTTTTACCTGAAAGGGATGATGATGATGATTTATGATACTTTTGTGGATCAAGTTTTAGATGTGGCTTATTTTAGCTGGTGGTGGTGGTTGTTGTTGTTGTTATTATTTATATCCTGCCTTTTTCCCAATACTGGGACTCAAGGCGGTATTATATATGTATATTACATATGGTTGACTCTTAAATTTGCTTAAAACTGAGTTATGAGTTTATGAATTAATTCTATTGATATTTAAGTGTATGTTCTATATTGTAAGTCACCTTGGAATGACCACAGTCTTGAAAAGTGGCTAAGCAATGGATTAAATAAAACAGAAATAATCCAGTCATTTTACGTTGTCCCATCCCCAGTGCCCCAAAACACAAACCATGCTTGATACATAAAAAAGTCATATGTAAAATATAAAGGAACATATATTTTACATATATTGTCCATCAAATATGCAGAAATGCAAAGGCCTTATGGTACTTGTTTACAACATGTTCAGTCTTCAGTGGTTGCCAATGAAATGGAATTCTAGATTGGCCACCACTTCTCAAGAATGTGCTGTTGGTCTACCTGGGAGAACTAAGTAGGGGAACAAACACTCTCTTATGAATATAGGGTTCTAATTCTGTAAAGTTGTATAGCAGGGGTGTTGAACCTCTTTCAGCCTGAGGGCTGAATTCAATTGCAGAGAAGCTCTCAAGGGCTGCATTCCAGGGGTGGGCAAGGCCAAAATATCAAAATACCAGTATATCTTAGCTTATACTTCCAGTAACTAAGGCAGTTTCTATATGAGGCATTTATCGTGGTCAGTCATGGAAGTTTGCAGGTCCTATACATGACATCCTCCTCCTCCAGGACACCTCCTGCTCTTTGCAACCTTTATCCCATTTTTTTTTCAGGATGACAAAAGTCTGGCATTTTCCTTCCTCCCGCTATGAACCATGGTAAATCTATAGTGTGCTGATGAAATAGTACTTTATCACAGCAATACCATAGTGCCATCTAGTGGCTTTATAATGAAACATATAGAACTTGCCCAGAAGGAAAAGGGGAAACAAAGGAAGGGAGAAAAAAAAAAAACCACACGGAAAGGAGCTGATTGTAATCCCGCAAGGAATCTGGAAACAGAAGCCCTGGTAAAGTTGTGGGATTTTAGCTTCATGTAGAGCAGCCGTAGGCCTTAGGAGAGGCTTTTCAACCTTTTAGAATGGGAAAAAACTGCACTACACCTGGGAAACCACCAAACGAACATCAGTTGGGGAAAGGGGGAGGGGTTGTGACTATATGGGGAATCCCAGGGAGCTGGATTGGGACTCTGTGCTGCCTGGATTCAGCCCATGGGCCTGAGGTGCAATGCACCTGCAGTATAGGTTGAAACTAATACTGTAATGCTCTCCCAACAAATCTCTTCACCAGGAGATCAGAAGCTACTGGGAAATGCATTTTACAGTTGAAGGCCCAGTGCACCTTGAGTAGAAGTCAAGGTTCTTGAAGATGCAGAATAAGCTATGTTAGGGAAGGTTGATTACATTTAATGGTCAAGAGAAAACATTTCCAGTGTGACTCAAAGTCTGTTAAAAATGAAACAAATTCCACATCAGAGAAGAGAAATATATTGCAAAATGTCAAAGGGCTTTGCAGCTCAATAATGATCTGACATAGTTTTCAGAGACCTGGATGTCTCCTCTCATGTTACATAAAACAGTCACACACACTGTCATATGCATTCTGGGGTGTTTTTTTTTTTTTGCCACAGATCTCTGTTATTTGATTTGATTGATTTGCTACTCAAGGCTAGGAATCTTAAAAATATGTTGTTCACCTTCAAGAACAAACTCCTGTGGATTACACATTTTGAAGGGCCAGAGGTTAGCATCAATCAAAAAAGGATTCCCCTCATCCCAATCCAGTTACAGGCTAGAAAATGTCAGGCTCAAAGCAGGAGTAATTTAAGGAAAAGCAAATAACACAGTGCTTTACTGTCATCTGTAGTGCAATAGCACTAGACACTATAGTACAAGGCAGAGGTGGGGGCTGAGTACCAAAACACAATATCATACTTTGAACTGAAATAAAGATGGTGCTGGAGGGCAGCCTCCCAGTTAAAAAATAATTAATTTAGGACATGATCCTATGCATGTGTGACCCACTGGTATATTTTTCTTTAAGAATTCTGAGAGAATATTCCTGCACATGCTCAGTAAAGGAGATAGGTAGTGGCCACCATTTTAGGTAGTGACCAAAATTGCAGTGTGAAAGAAGATTGCTTTCTCCTCTCTGTAAGACCTTGAACCCTTGAGACAGGTTACTAGAGAGGGTTTCTTATGATTTTTTTTTAAGAGTCATGATTTTCTGTTTTTTACAAACACGATGAGTTCCTTGTTTATGTTCTTTTATATTGTATAAAGGGCTGTTTAACAAAGTTCCTGTGTTGCTGGATCCTGGTCCATTTTGATAAAAGTGCTGCAGAGCTAGAGTGAGCTGAGTACAGGCTGTTTCTTTCTTCAGCCAGCAGAAAAATCAAGCTTCAGAGAGAACTTTTATCTATATTTTTGTTGTGGACTCAAGCTGAAAAAAGAAAGAATTTTGGGAGATCTGTGCTCTGTTTTATTTTTTAAGTGTATGGTTATGCATGTAAAACTATTACATGTGCATTATTATTGTTTTAATGAAGATATTAAAATATATGGGAATTGTTCCTGTACAAAACCTTTGCTGTGAGTCCCTTTAGAGACTCTGAAGAAAAAGTGTTTAGACAGAAAAAAGCTGGCTGGGGCATGTTGGGAGTTGTAGGACTTTTTTCTGTCTAAGCATGCATAGGATTGCACCCTAAATCATTTTAAGAAATCAAATAAATTTCAGGAGGGCAGGGAGCCTGCCAGGTACCATGTTGGAAACCCTCGAGCTGTGTGATGAATGCAAACAGCAGAGGTGTCCCTGAGAGCAACATTTCCCTAGATCCTAGAACTAGTCGAATTAGTCTTCAAAATGGGAGTTTTTAAAAATATTAATAATTTTGAATATTATTTGAAAATATCAGTAAAGATGCAATAGCCAGAATCAGATAATTATTTATAAACCTCTTTGTCTTCCACTGCTTTTTGTATGATTCAAAATATGGTTTCTCACTCAAATACACAAAAGGCCCATCAGCTGCCATTACAACAGCAGCAGGAAGGAATAACTTTATTGCCAGGATAGGAATGTGTGGAACTTTCAAAATGCAACCTTTAATTATTTTTGTCGGTTCATACTGTGTTTTACTCTGGCATAGGGAAGCATTTAGTTCTCTCACTGCTCATAATTAAAGAAGGAATAGCTGAAATATTATACCAACAATGATGGTGAAATAGAATCAGCATACATTCCATATTATAATTGTAGTCTTGGGTAAAACAGTGTTTGCAAGTCCAGCAAATTATCTTTCCACAGAAGCCAGCATGTTTGTTTGTTTGAATATGAACCTTTTAGCAATTTTTAATCTTCAGCAGTGAAGTAGAAAAGGAATAAAAATCTGACCTAAAACACTAAACAAACCTGTACCCACACACCCCTTTCCAACCCATCCTTTTAATGGAACTTTCTCCCCTTAATTGGACTTTCAAATATAATTTTATTCATAATTTAAATAACAGCCTTAATATAAAAATGAGTTACAATCTTCAGGTGTGGACTCAAGCAAACATTATATTTACTAGATTCTAAAGTGGCCTATACATGACAGTAATCCCTATTGTGACCATAACATTTTTTTAAAAATCAGGTTGACTCTATGTCCCATGGAAATTCATAATGTGATGGCAACAATCCATGAGGAAAATGATTCTACATATTTTGGATAGGGTAAGGATCATTTGATACTATAGGTAGTATCCCCAGGAAAAATGTAATGTGTGCTCTGGGTTACATTCTTCCTCACAACAGCCCTGCAAAGATGATCTGTAATATTCCTTTTTTACAGATGGGGAGACTGAGACTGTGAGAAAGTGTCTATCTGTCAGGGTTGCGAGCCCTCCTCCTTTGTCACAAGACAAAGACTAGATCTCCAGATCAATAGACTTCATTATGTGGAACAGCCAGTCTTTCAGCAATTCAGATTCTAATACTTGACTAAACTGCCTGGCCCTAGTTAGCCTACTTGAAGTTCCCTTCGAGAGATGCATTACGGTAGGATAGAAAGTTGCTGCAAATCTAACATTACAAATTCAACACAGGACTAAAAAAGCTTCCTCAGTTCCACCCTTGGTGAAGATCTTCCCCTAATGATCTGTTGTGTTGGCTAATCTGGTAGAATGCCTTAATTGCCTCATTTGCTCTGCCCCCTTAGAGTGGTGCCTGACCCCTGAATCTGTCCAGTCCTCCCTCCTCTTCTGTAAGTTGCTGAATTCCCACAGAGGGAGAAGCAGTATCTATGTCTGGTTCTAACTAGTTAACACACCCATGAGAAGATCCCTCTTTGTCTCCTGGAGTCCCTTGGGGAATTTCCTCCCCCGCTCCCTGGTCCATCTCTTCTGTCTCTGATTCTGATTCCCTGGTCTCTGCAGGGAGTCTGGGCCCAATCCTGACACTCCCTAAACTACCAAGGGAGCCCAAGCCTGACTGGGATTTGACCTCACACCTTCCTGTTCCAAATGTTAGGTTGATTCTGGTACATCAGAAAACTCAGACATGTCTGAGATATGGGTCTTGAATCAAGTATATGGGGCACCAGTATTAAAAAGTGATATGCACTGGGGAAAGGGAAAATTACCTTAGAAATTTCCCCGTGGGCCTCTACCACCTCAGAATGGGTCAGAATTAGGAATGGGTGCACAAGCAAAACTCAAGGTCACTGGAGTTCTCACAATTCCAGTTCAAAGCTCATTCCATCTCATGCCTGTAAGCTTTTTTTCTTCTTCTTTTCATATGAAAATCCATGCAAGTTTTCATGTGTATTTTTCCAAATGTACACATCAGTTGTGTGCATCTTTGACATGCACACATTGATTAAAGCATATTTTTGAAAAAATGTGCACAAATATGCTTTAATCTCTGGGAGAAGAATGTGTACAAAAATGTGTACAAAAAAGAAAGATTTTTTCATGGACATGTTTCAAATGTATGTGTGCTGTCGAACACATTTTTTTAAAATCTGCAAATCACATTACAAGCTTGGAAATGTATGGACATCAACTGCAGATCTGTGTTTGGTCCAGAAGGTGCAAAACTGGGTAAGTCCTGATAAAAAAAACTAACTGGAACAAATTTCTCATACATCCCTAGTACACGTGCCTATGTGGGGCGCTTGTCAGAATGTCTTTCCACATGAAAATCTCCTTGAAAGTCTTAAACTGATTTGGAGATGCTTTCTCTCTGATGTGCAAGATTCTCTCTATCTCGTGTGTCAATCGCCACACAAATCCCCAATTAATATAAAAATAAAAAAGCAAATTGCTTCATAAAATTGTGATGATCACCAACAAGCTAAAGATTTGAAAGGACCACATATGACTTCGTTACACAAGGGGAAGCTTTGCTGGCTGGGGTATGCTGGGAGTTGTAGGCCTTTTCTCTGTCTAAACATGCCTAGGATTGTGCTCTAAATCTCTTTAAGAAGGCTATGTTTCTCTGGTATAATGGTGTGGTTATAACTCTAAAATGACAAGTGCCTTTGTCAGCTAGCCTAGCTTTTATGTTAACAGATGGGTGTTGTAGGTGGAAGGAAAATATTAATCAAGTCAAACATTTTTTAAACCAAAAGTTGCAAATAATATTCCTGAAGAAACCTCCCCAGGCTGCACTATGAATTGTCATTTTAAAGACTCATGCACATTGTTAATGCTTAGAGCATAGCTTGAGCATATGTCTCTGAAACTGCAAAAGATTTCCTTTTCTGGAAGTAGCAGTTGTTATGAATGCCTTAAGGAGCTTATCTTATTTTTAAAAGGAAGATTTGCCAAATGCCTTGGTCTTGGGAATTTATTAAATTCTTAATTTTACAGGAAATAATTTGAACATAATCAAGCAAGTAATATGTGATTTATTATTAGATACCAATAGATTAGCCACTGAAAACCATGTAAATGTGCCATACCTAAAACCAAACGGAAGGCATCAACAAAATCAGAAAACCAAGAAGACCTTGTTAAGCCTCAAAGATTACTGTCTTTTGTAGCCACCCTTGGCTGGCATGCAACCCTCAATGTCCCAGCTTACAGTCAATTTGGCCCTTGGGCCAAAAATGGTTTCCCCCTCCTGGTCAACAACACTTGCTCCAATAATGCTAACACCAGATCTAACTGAGATACTAGGCACTCATAAAGCATTCACTGTGGCAGGTTCCACCTGGCCTGGTATCAAGCTTAAGCTATTCTTAACCCACGTGCTCCCCCCTCATTTCACATGGATCAATCAGTCAGCTTTGCTCTCTCCTGCATTCAGATTTTTTAAATCTTGAGTTCTTTCCACTTCTAGGCATGGCATAGGATTTGGCACACAGGGTAATAACAATTACTAGTGCTGTGCTGAAAATTTTGATTCTTCCATTTTTGGCCTTTCACGGGGGTGGGAGTGCAGAGGGGTGAGGGAAAAATACAACTCTGTCAAAAGTGGCTGTGGAGGTGTGCATTTCAAATAACTTTCTCCTTGTGAAAGAGGATGGGATTTCCGTTTACCTTTTAAAGTGTAGGCAGTGGTTGAGGGATTGTCTTCCTATTTTTTTTTTTTTTTACTTTAGAATGCCTCCTGTACTTGCAGCAGCCCAGGGGGGTGTTTCCACCAGCAATTAGGGGTGTACGAATCACTTACCTCTGTCCATTGTGGGGCTTCCGCGGTGGGGGGGAAGCGCTCTGTCCCTCCCCCCGGAATCCTCCCTGGCTGGCTTCGCTCTGCCGCAACTCCGCAGAGCCACTGGCCAGGGCCAGCCGCAGCTGGACTTCTGGCCACTGCCAGGCTGCTGTAGCCTGAAATGGCGGCCGCTACGCTGGCCGCCATTTGCGTCCCTGCCAAGCCGTGATGGGCTACATAAGTATTTATGTAGCCTGTCACGGCAAAAGGCAGGCATGCAAATGGCGTAGCGGCCGCCATTTGTGTCCCTGTCTTTTGCTCTGATAGGCTACGTAAATACTTATGTAGCCTATCACAGCCTAATGCAGACACTCAAATGGCGGCCACTACGACGGCCACCATTTGCAGCCGCAGCAGCTTGGCAGTGGCTAGAAGACAAGCCGGAGTCACCGCCACTTCCGCTGCCGCCACCGCCGCATTTGCCACCAGGTAGATCTGTCCCGGGGGGGGTTGAGGGGGGAGGCCGTTCCACCATGGACTCCGGGGGGGGTGGATTCCAAAGAATCCGGCCTCACTGGAGTCCGTGGCAGATTTTTCCAACATCCCTACCAGCGATTTACTCTGAGGTGGCTGTGTGTTGAGGTCGTTTGGGATACATGACGTTGTGGCCATCCAGCATTCCGCTTATTGAGGAAAAAAAAGATTTCCTGAGGCTGCTTAAAGTCTGATTCTTTTCCTTAAATTGGGTTCTCCCTGGTTTGGTTGGGGCATGCCCCAACCTCCGCTTTTAGTTCGGGTATGCTAGCCCTGCCTTTCACCATGACTCGAGTCAAGGGGTGTTTCCTCCCATTGTGCTGAATGAGGCTTGCCCTCTGAATGCCCACAGAAATAACAGAAATAACAATTGAATAGCAATCAATTGACATGGCACATTTTAAAGCCCAATTCCTTAAGTGTGATCTCGAGGCTCCAATTCATTGCCTTAGGAAGTAACTACTTCACAGCTTCGTTATAGATGTCCTGTAGGTTACAATGGGGGCTGGTTTCTGTCTTTGTGTTTACTGCTCTTTCCCACAACAAACCCATTACTGTCTCATCAGAAGTAACTCCCATTGTGGACAATGAGGTCCTGCGGGTTGAAATGGGGGCTGGTTTCTGTCTTTGTGTTCTCTCCCCACCTCTTTCCCAGCACAAACATGTATGTGTCTACTCAGAATTAACTCCCATTGTGCTCAGTGAGGCTTGCTCCTGAAATGCAGGTGCATCTGGACTTTCAAGGGAAAGGAGAAAGGGGGGATGGGGGGAAGCCCCTCTTATTGGTTGAACAGCCCCTGCCAGTCAGGTGACATTCAGTCCAATCCACACTCGCACCAGGAAGTATGTTCTGTGAAGCGATTTTTACTGGGCTGGAGAATCTGCTTGTGGAACCCTGCTCACAGCAAGGCCGATTCCTTTTTAAAAGTCTGGTTCTCCTCCATTAGCTTCTCCTTCGGTTGTCATGGAAACATGGCCCAGGACTCTTTATAGAGAGGCTTTTCCAGCCTGGCAGTCTTTTCTGTATTCCTATGAGACCACGTGACTTTGCCCTCTCCTATAGCATTCAGGAAGTGCTCTGGGCTGGAGAACCATCTATGCAAAGCAAGAACAAAGGGGGCTTTCAGAACTTTAGGTAAACTCTGTACTTGCCTGCAGCAACACAAAGCTCTTTACAGAGAGGCTTTCTGCAAAGAGGCATTCAGGAATTCCTGCTGGGCTGCTAGTCTCTCTGCAGAGAGCTCTGCAAAGAGTTTTTCTAAAGCTCTAAAAGTCCCCTTTGTTCTTGCTTGCAGCAGCCCAGGACTCTTTGCAGAGAGGCTTTTACAGCCCAGAAGCTCTTCCTGAATGCCTGTGAGAGAGGGTGATGACCGGTGTGCTCATGGGAGTTCAAGAAGTGCTGCTGGGTTGGAGAAGCCTGTCTGTAAAGAATCGTGTGCTGCTGCAAGTGCACAGGACATTTTTAAAGTTAAAAAAACAATAGAAAGAAGATCCTTCAGCCACCTCCTAAACTTAAAATTGTATGTGGAAACCCCGTCCCCGTCCTCGTCCTCAAGGAGAAAATTATTTGAAATTCTCTCCCTTCCTGTGAAAGAGGCAGAAAAAACAATGCCTCTTTCACAGCGAGAGAAAAAAATGCTGAAAATACAGTGTAGGATTTGCCACAGCACTAACAATTACTTAAATGTGAGGTTGGGCGGCTTGAAACCCTAAATATTTAAATTTACCTAGCACTTAATTTAAAAGAGGCCTTAATTTACATAATTAGATGGCATCAATATGGCTTTTTATGGCACCAGTTGTGAATCTAAGGCACACCAATCCTTTGTAATCTCCATGCACTGCTGTTTGCATTATATGCCAGTTTCCCACCATTCCCCACCATTAGCGACAGGTGGCATGCACCGCACATTTTCGGGTATGGTGTTTTAGCACAAAAACAGGAGGCAGAAAAGCTTAAATTCTCCCTCTCAAATTAGAATGGTCCCAATCCAAATCGCGCAGTTACACAGAGGTAAGTAAGTCAATCATGCATAGCTCTGCTATGTGTGATTTCAAGAATGTCTAGTGTGGCCCTTAAAATTAAATTAACTTGAGTTTCTAATCTGTCTGTCTCATTCTAACTCTCTCTCTCTCTGTTCTAAAGGAGGGCCCAGTCTATGTTGCTTGTTCTGTTCTAAGTAGGGATGTACGAAAGTCACTTACCTTTTCGATGGGGTGATTCGCGGTGGGGGGGAGGTGCTCCGCACCTCCGCCCAAAATCCTAAACTGTCTGGCTCCGCTCCACGGCAACTCTGCGGCGCTGCCGGCTGGGTACATTCGCAGGTGCCGTGTGGAGCCTGCAGACGCAAATGGCAGCAGCTACGGCCACCATTTGCATTCCTGTCTTTTGGCTGTGATAGGCGACGTAAATATTTACGTAGCCTATCACAGCAAAAAAACAGGGGTGCAAATGGTGTAGCGGCCACCATTTGCACCCCTGTCTTTCGCCATTCGCTTCCCTATTTTTGCCATGATAAGCTACGTAAATATTTATGTAGCCTATAACGGTCTCTGCAGGGACGCAAATGGCGTCCCTGTGTTAGCCGTGATAGGCTACGTAAATATTTACATAGCCTATCATGGCAAAAATAGGGAAGTGAATGGCGGCCGCAGACGCGGCTGCCACTCGCAAAGCAGTGCTAACGGCACCAGGTAAGTGTACCATTTCGCGCGCCTTTCACGGGGTGGTGGGGTGGGGGGCTTCGTTCCACCACTGATTTTGGGTTCCAAATGCACCGGCATTCACCCTCACCGAGATCCGTGGCGGAATTCTCTGACATCCCTAGTTCTAATACTGCTTCTGATTGGCTCTAGAAAATGTTTCAATACCTGGACACCCTATATGGATACATAGATACAGGAAAAGTTAGCAGAAGCACGCTGAATCACAAACACTGAGCCTTAATTTCTATCTTCTATTTTTAGCTCTGGCAAGGGAGAGATTGAATGGCAGCTGGTTTCAGCAGACCTGTGTTGAATGTCCACATTAATTCTGATAAGAGAAATGAAAAATGTAAAAATGGAATGGTGTGATAACTTCTGGACAGGTACCCTGGGCAGGAAATATTTGAATTTTCCTATATAACAATAGGCTAGAATCAGTGCCCCCAGTATCCCAAAATTTGTGATGAAGCTTCAGGGGCAGGAACAGAGTATTCCAGTCATGTATTGCAAATGTAGTTCCATACATAATGCAAACAAAATTCCTGATTGTTCATTCCCTTAAAACATTTATTTGCTTAAAAAAAAAACAAGTCCTGCTTTACTGGCACAGAAATATGAGTACTTTAAATATGAGTATGCATATGTCTCAGATGTCTCAGATAAAACTTTTGTAAATTTATCATGAAATCTATTGTTTTGTCCTGTTCCTAGATTTGATAAGGTTCAAGCTTTCCTGAACTAGCCTCTTCAAATGGCAAGCATGCTTTCAAAGGATAATGGAGGCTGGCTTATTTTCACATCTGCCTTTAGAACCCTGCTGAACAAAATCAATTATTTCTACTGCTCAGCCTAGAGGAACTAAGGAAGCTCTTGTGGTCTTGCCAGCCTTTTATTGTAACCTTCTGATCACAGTCCCTGCATGAAGAACTAGGTTTGATTTTCCATGTATTTTATGGACTGGAAGCTTGAATGAGAAGGGCAAGGAGTGGGCTGCTAAGCACAGTCATTTTGCAATTTGTATGTCTTGATAAAATGGACTTCAGACATATTTCTCTTGGATGATGTTGCCCTCCAAAGCATTTAAAGAGCACATCTACAGATGAAATATAGCAGAAGAAAAAGAACAGCATCCCAGTAATAACTGCTGGATTTACCATCTGTCAAATACATAGAAATAATGGCCAGTATTGCTAATGTAGGCCCTGGCTTTTTTTCTTTCAGTCATTTTTTTAAACAGATATCAAAAAACGTCATTGGAAAAAGTAGGCATCAGCGAGAGAGGGGCTAAACTTCACATTTGCTCTGTGGATTGGCATCTTCAGGTCGAATTACTTACACACACCTAGGGATATGTGAATCAACAAAACTCAAGCTCATCAAAGTTCTCCAGATTCCATTCGAAGCTCGTTCTGACTTGAGTCTGTATCAGATTGCAAACTTTGTTTTTTTTCTTTTCACATGAAGATCCGTGTGTATTTTCATGTGTATTTTTACAAATGTACGGATCAAGTGTGAGGATCTTTGAAATATACACATTCTTCTCCCATTGATTAAAGCATATTTGTGCGCTTTTTTAAAAAACACACATTTTTTCGTGCATTTTTTCAAATGAATGCATGCTGTTGAATCCAATTGTTTTGGTCCACGAACCGCATTGCAAGCTCAGAAATGTATAGACTTCAACCGCAGATTACATACAAATTCGTGTTTGGTCTGGAAGGTGCAAAATGGGTAAATCCAGATCAAAAACAAACTGAAATGAATTTCTCATACATTCCTAGTTGCTCACAGCTATTAACATAAGGCCTGTGGCACTATATATATATAGATAGATATCGATATCGATATCGATATATTCTTTTCCATTTTATAATTATACATACATGGATTTGCATTAAATGCGTAGAACTTTCTAGCAATTATACGTGGGCTGCAACAAAAGTGGCCCAAATATCCAAATAAGTATCCATTTGAAGATGGTATCTAATACTGAAAGCGTTGTTAGGTCCTCAATCCATTGCATTATAGGACATGGGTATTCATCCTTCCAAGGTTGTAATATCAGGCTTTTAACTGTCAAAAGGGCCATTTATGCTACTTGGAAAAATGAAGCCACAAAATGCGTATCTCCATTTATGCTGACCATTTGTTAGTTTCCACGAAGGGCATAAATAATTTTAAACAGTGTGTACTTCAGTGAATATTAAGACTGTCTCAGTACAATTTTTTTCTGTGAAATAACCTCCCTGTAAGCAACTACTGAACATTGCCAAAACGTATGTTTAAAAGAAGCATTTGCTGTATTGCACCACCAGAAAATTAGCTGAATTAGACAATCCCTTATTAAAGAGATGTTGTGGTATCCAATAGAAAGGTAAATTTTTTGCTGAATAAGATGCAGCCTAGGATCCATAGACCTGAAAGGTAGATGCTAAAGCTCACTGATTAGGCATTTTGTGGTGGTGCCTACAGCAGTATCTCAAATTCCCAAATGCACCCATGGGTCCAGAAAGGTTGGGGACCCCTGATATAGCCGATGGCACTTATCAGACAAATTAGTGCATATTTGTGGCTAGGATGCTGATGCGAAGGGCTGACTTAGCAATGGCTGCTGATATAGCATACCTCTGCCTTTCCCATTATTCAGATTTAAAGCACTATACAACCTGTGTATATTCACATATTGGATTTGTGTTCTCTGCTCGCTCCAGTCCTCTGGAAAGCCCATTTTGAAGAAGCCGCTGGGGGCTATCATCAGGAGGTTTGGGGTGCAGTGTCATCAATATGCGGATGACACGCAGCTCTACCTCTCATTCAAATCTTCACCAAGGTTGGCAGTAGAATCCCTGTCCAAATGTCTGGAGATGGTGAGTGGCTGGATGGGGAGGAATAAGCTGAAGCTGAACCTTGACAAGACTGAGGTACTTTTAGTGGGAGACAAGAGGAGGCTAGGGGATGTTGACCTGGTGTTGAATGGGGTACGGCTACCCTTGAAAGACCAGGTCCGCAGCCTGGGGGTCATTTTGGACTCCCAGCTGTCCATGGAGGCTCAGGTGTCAGCTGTGAGCCCGACAGCGCTGTATCAACTCCATCTGATACGGCGGCTGCGCCCCTTCCTTCCCGACCATCTGCTCCCATCGGTAGTACATGCGCGGTCTCCTCTCGTTTAGACTACTGTAATGCGCTCTACGTGGGGTTACCCTTGAAGATGGTTTGGAAACTGCAGCTGGTACAGAATGCGGCGGCTCGCCTGATTAAAGGCAGCTGCCGGCGAGATCACATCACTCCAGTGCTGAAGGAGTTGCACTGGTTACCAGTTGTTTTCCAGGCCAAATTCAAGGTGTTGGTTTTGACCTTTAAAACCCTATATGGTTCCGGCCCAGCCTATCTTAAGGAGCACCTCCAGCAACACCATACAGGCTGCTTAACAAGATCAGCCTCGGATGGCCTTCTCTCTGTCCCATCAGCCAGGACAGCTAGACTGGTGGGGACAAGGGAGAGGGCCTTTTCTGTGGTGGCCCCCACTCTGTGGAACTCCCTCCCTAGGGAACTCCGTCATGCCCTCTCTTTAATGAGCTTCCGTCATGCATTAAAAACGTGGTTGTTCAGGCAGGCATTTGGGGTGGGTTATGGTATTTTAGAAAATGTTTTTATGGTAGAATTTTATTGTTTTAAACTGTTTTATTGTATGTTGTACATCGCCCAGAGTGGCTGGGTGACCAGCCAGATGGGCGATTAATAAAGTTAATAATAAATAAATAAATTTGGGTTTCTTGGGCTTACCTTACCTAGGAGGTGGCCAAGGTATGAGCACGAGTGTCCTGTCTTTCATTGTACAATCATCTCTTTGGCAGGCTGTGGCCTCCTCAGCTCCCTGCATTTCAACTGAAGCCCAGTGGAAGGTATCATGAGCGAATTCCTCCCTTAGGCCTTTTTCAGCAGGCAGCCTGGGAGGATAACTTAACCTAAGTTATGGACTGGCCTGAAAATGAGGCAGAACAATGGAAGCCCCTTTCATGAGGGAAGAAACTTTCTGGAAATTGGAGGACAGATTTTGGCAAAGCACTAACTCCACCTCATACATGGAGCTTGACACAACACTGCACCCCCCCCCCCCAGACACACCTGAATTCTTGTGGATGCAAAATGGGGGCCAGCCTGCCAACACAGTTGATGCTGTTGCAGCACGAAAACCCCCCAAACCCTTACCCAAAATGAAAGAAGCTGTGCTACAAGTAGGGATGTCAGAGAATTCTGCCATGGATCTCGGTGAGGCCAAATGCCAGTGCATTTGGCCCTGTGAAATCCATGGTGGAACAGCCTGCCCCCTGCCCCCCTGTGGATCCACCCCGGGACGAGACTTACCTGGGGTGGATGTTCCGGACGGTGACGGCTCCGGTGGCGGCTTCAGCAGCGGCGGTGGCAGCGGCTGGTCTTCTGACTGGCTGCCACCGCCGCTATTTGCAGTCTGGTCACTTGTGTGTGTGTGTGTTTTACATAGATGTGATAGGCTACATAAAGACTTACGTAGCCTATCATGTCTGAGTTAAAAAAAACCACAAAAAAACGCGTACGCAAATGGCGGCGGCTATGGCCGCCACCATTTGCATTCCTTATTTTTCGCCGTCTTAGTCTACGTAAATATTTACGTAGACTAAGACGGCGAAAATAAGGGGGAACACAAATAGCATAGTGGGTGCTATTTGCGTTCCTTTTTGATTCGCCGTTTTAGCCTACGTAAATATTTATGTAGGCTAAAATGGCGAATCAAAAAGGAACGCAAATAGCGCCCACTACGCTTTTCGCATTCCCCTTTATTTTTGCCGTAATAGTCTATGTAAATATTTACGTAGACTCAGACGGCAAAAAATAAGGAACGCAAGTTTGCGTACGCATTTGTTTTTTTTAAACCCAGATGTGCTAGGCTACGTAAGTCTTTACGTAGCCTATCACGTTTGAATACAGGAATGCAAACGGCGGCAGCTAGGGCAGCCGCCATTTGCATCCCTGCTACCCAGCAGCTGGATGTCCGGCTGCTGGTGGAGCTGGCTGGTGGCTCTGCGGAATCCCCGCGGAGCGGAGCCAGCCGGGCAGGACTCCAGGGGGAGGGACGGAGAGCCTCCCCCCCATCGAGGATTCCAGGGGGAGGGACGGAGCGCAAGCAGATCCGCGAAAAGGTAAGTGACTTTTGTACATCCCTAGCTACAAGCCCTGTCAATGGGGAGCCCTACCTGGGAGAAACTGTTGAGAATTTCTCCTTCCCCTGGAGAAATTCAGCAAAATTATTTCCCAGATTATTTCCCAGATTATTTCTCTGTCTCAAATAAGGTGGAGAATTTTGAGAGGCCATCGGCACACAGCTGGACTTTAAATGTTAGGACTATGTGGATATGATTTAAATTGTTCTAGGCTGCAGTCCTATACCCACTTACCTGGCTGGGGGTAAGCTCCATTGAGCTCAATGGGATGTACTTCTGAGTTGGCATGTATAGGATTGTGCTATCAATTTATGGTGCTTATGGAGTATTCTTTGGAAAGTGACAGTGTGGGTGAATGGGATCTTTTTCTCATTGCAGTGGAATTCCTTCCCTATCCTATCTGGCCTCAGAGCATACTGAGATTCCACCTATATCTGTCTGTCTGTTTGCCATCTATCTAATGTATTTATACTCAGCTTTTTAGGAAAATGGATACAAGGTAGCTATTTGAAGCACTTTATTCACTCACAATGTTCTTACCATGTGTTAGGTTAAAAGATGGTCTAGTGCATTTAAAAAGAAGAGCAAACATTGCATTGTTATTTATTGTTATTTATTTATTTATTTAGTATATTTCTAATCTGCCCAATCAATAATGTTCTCTGGATGGATTACAATCACATAAAAAACTAAAATGCCATTTTAAAATACAGTTAAAATATAAAATACAATACAAACATTTAAGGGGAACAGGGGAGAGATATATAATATCTGTCCCCTGTTCCGGGCCTGTCCAGAGTTGAAAGAAGGCTGGGGGATGCATGACTCCATCCTCTGGCCTTGGTCCGCTGCTGTGTAATGCCAGGTCTGTTGCCCATAAAACATCTGTCATCCATGACATGATCCTGGATGTGGGTGTGGACCTGGCATGTATTACAGAGACCTGGCTAGATGAGGTCACAGCACCCACTCTTGTGGCCATCTGCCCAGCTGGATTTTCGTATGCACAGCAGCTGGGGGTTGGGGAGGAGGAGTGGCTGTTATCTACTTGGAGTCCTTGGTCCTCACCAGACTCCCTCTCTGGGAGACCAGGGTTGCTGGCTGCATGTACTGGAGGTTAAGCCAGAAGGGCAGTCTGGGGATTCTGCTCGTCTACCGTCCACCCCGCTGCATGACAGACTCCCTGGCTGAGGTGCTTGAGGTGGTCTCTGATGTGCATGTGCAGTCCCCTAACTTGTTGGTGATGGAGGACTTCAATATTAGGGTTGGTGGAGAATTTCTCCCCGAAACTTCGGGGGGCCGAGCGCCAACGTGTTCGGCCCCCCGAAGAAGTTTCGGGGAGAAATTCTCCGCATCCCCCTGCCCCCCGCACCCCCCCGGGATGGGACTTACCTTTCCCGAATGCCCCTCCTGGCGGTGGGTCCCGGCAGCGGTTCGTCGGGTCTTTGTCAGGGGCGGGGGCCGATCTTTCGACCGGCTGCCGCCGCCATTCCAATAAAACTAAAAAAAAAAACGCCCCCGTGATAGGCTACGTGACGATTAACGTAGCCTATCACGGCTAGATTTGCAAAGTCAGCCGTGATACACTACGTAAATCGTCACGTAGCCTATCACGGGTGACTTTAAAAAAAAAAAAAGCGCGTACGGCTAATGGCGGCCTCCATAGGGAGCCACCATTCACGTTCCTTATTTGGTCGCTGTAGTCTACGTAAAGATTACGTAGACTACGGCGAAAATAAGGGCAACGCTATTTGCGTTGCCCTTATTTTCGCCGTAGTCTACGTAAATCTTTACGTAGACTACAGCGACCAAATAAGGAACACGAATGGCGGCTCCCTATGGGGGCCGCCATTTGCGTACGCGCTTTTTTTTTTTTAAAGTCACCCGTGATAGGCTACGTGACAATTTACGTAGCCTATCATGGCTGACTTTGCAGATCTAGCCGTGATAGGCTACGTTAATCGTCACGTAGCCTATCACGGGGGCGTTTTTTTTTTTAACTTTTTATTTTGTGGCCGGGCGAGGCGAGGCACCTCCTCCCCGGCTTGAATTTCGGCCGGGCGAGGTGGGAAGCCTCCCCCCCGGCCTGAATTTCGGCCGGGCGAGGCGGGAAGCCTCCCCCCCCAGCCTGAACTTCGGGGGGAGAGCAGCGAAGCGCCTCCCCCCCACCGCGAAAAGCTGCGAGACCAGGTAAGTGGCTTTCGTGCACCCCTATTCAATATACATTTGGAGGCCATCCTTGTGGGGGCACCACAGGACTTCATGGAGACCATGACTTCCTGGGAGCAGCACCCTATTCCATCTGGGCGCACCCATGTAGCTGGCCATGCGTTAGACCTTGTGTTTGTTTCTGGAGAGGTGGGGAGTGATCTGGAAATTGGGGGTATATCCATCAATCCCTCGTCATGGTCAGATGACGAGGTGGGGTTGGACTTCTTGGTTCCACAACCCCTCCACAGGGGTGGAGGACCTGTTAAGATGGTCCACCCCAGGCATCATATGGATCCAAATGGATTCCTGACTGCGCTTGGGGATTCTTTGGAGCATGCAAACGGCTGCTTGGTTGAGACCCTGGTGGATGGCTGGAATGCTGCAATCACCAGGGCATTAGACTGGGTGGCTCCAAAATGCCCTCTCCCAGGAACAGAGCTCAGACTGCACTATGGTTCACCCCATGGTTGAGAGCTCTGAAGTGGAAGGTGAGATGGCTAGAGCACCTGTGGCGGAACTCTCACTCCGAAGACAATCAGACATGGGTTAGAGCTGTAGCACCGCTCAATGAGATCGGCCTTGGTAGGCCTTCTGTCTGTCCCATCAGCTAGGACAGCTAGGCTGCTGAGGACTAGGGAGAGGGCCTTTTCTGTGGTGGCCCCCACTCTGTGGAATTCCCTCCCTAGTGACCTCTGCCATGCCCCCTCTTGGATGATCTTCCACAGGGCTTTAAAAGCCTGGCTGTTCAGGTGGGCATTTGGGGTGGGTTAGGGTCTTCTTGGAACAGTGTTATTTTGTTACATTTTTTCTTTCTTTCAGTTGATTATGTAGATTTGTTTTTAGTATTGTATGCTGCCTAGAGTGGCTGGGTAGCCAGCCAGATGGGCAGCTAATCAATCAATCAATCAATCAATCAATCAATCAAACACAACACTAGATGCCCTAGAGCAGGGATCATCAGTATTTTTCAAGCAGGAGACACTTTGGCTCCAGGCACTGCCACTGAGGCCACTTGGGGATAATGATGTACGAACCCATCACTTTCCAGTCTGGGGGAGGTTGTAGAGGGGCCCTCCGTGCCACTCAGGGCCCCTCAAAATCCTCAGGAGCTGCTCCGCATCTGGGGCAGTTTGCAGAGCGGCTCTCCAGCTCCCTATACAAGGCAATACACTAATGGAGGCTGCCATAGCCTATTGCTGGGACAAATGCAGATACAAACGGCATATTGTTCGCCACTTTCGGCTGTAATGCACTGATTTTGACCTAAATACAGCCGTAAATGGCTGCAATTAGGTCAAAGTCAGGGCTTCATGGCCGGCCGCAAGTGGCATCCAATACACTATTTACGTCTGTATTTTTCCCGGTGATACGCTAGCCTATCGTGGGGAAAAATACAGACATAAATAGCATATTGGACGCCAGTTGCGGCTGTGAAGCCCTGACTTTGATGTAATTGCAGCTGTTTACAGCTGTATTTAGGTCAAAATCAGTGCTTTACAGCCACAAGTGGCATCCAATACGCCATTTTTATCTGCATTTGTCCCAGGAATAGGCTAATGGCAGCCACCATTAGCGTTTATCACCTTGTATAGGGAGCCGGAGAGCCGCTCTGCATGAAATCCTCCAGAGCTGGAGGTAAGCGATGCTGTTCAGCTGTGGAATCTGGCCTCATTTGAGTCCGCGGCGGAGTTCTCTGCCATTCCTACTTGGGGGCCTGCACAGTGCACCCGTGCAGCTAGCCAATCACATTGCAGTTTGCCTCTAGGGCTCCTCCTCCAGCACAGCTAATTGGCTGATTGCGCCCACATTCTCCTCTTCCCCTGCTCAGCTACTACCTCAGCAGCAGGTTTCCTGACTTCCCACCCCTAAAGCCTCCTCTGGCAGCCCAGATCACAGCAGCCTGACAACCGCTAAAGCAAAGAACAAGGCAAAGCTAGGAAGACCCTACTGAGACTGAACAGCTATTGCAAAAAGATGGGGGAGAGTGTGCGAATGAAAGAGCGAGAGAGCTGGAGAGCTACACTTGAGGCCATTGGGAGTCACCAGTGGTCCTTGGGCCTCAGCAGTGAAGAACAGTGCCCTAGATACATGAACACATCCCAGATCTCACAGTTAGTAATTTATTAATAATTCATTTATCCTCACTCCAATTATACAAAGCAGGGAACTGCTCATTTGCCATTACATAGGACTAAGACATTTAGAAGGCAACATTCCAAAGAATCTAAGCATGAGTGCCAGAGAATTCAACAGAGAGGAGTATTAAGCTGTGCAATCTGCTAGTCTTAAAATGTGAAGATCTGGATAATGTTGGACCTATGTGGCTTTTAGGCATCCCACCTTAACAAACATCAGTTGGTTCAGAACAAATTGTAACAGGGGCGCAAAATGTCAAATCAAACTTGACTCATGGCCTTAACCTGATTGCTGTGTATCTGCTTTTTCCATAGCAGAGCAATGGGCGAACCATAACTGCGACTGGTACTGAAGAATTTTGCTCTGTGTATAGAAAACAACATTATGTTCTTGTCTAGTGCTTTATTAATAGAAACAAAAGCTAAATCAAGAACAATGAGTAACTAAGGGACAAGAGAGGCACCAGTTTAAAATATGCTTTAAAAATCCCTGAGAAAATAAAACAATATTTGGCATCTTACTTAATTTCACTTATTGCCGTTACTTACTGAATACCTCAAACACCTCAGTTTGTTTGGTTTTACAGATTCTCAAGACAGGATAGACTAAATTATATTAACAAACCAATGGTGAATTTTATCCAGACAAAAACCAAACAGAGGATCACATGAGTTGGACTTCAGGTCAAGTCCTTGTGAGCAAATGTCTCTTAGGGCGCAATCCTATGTGGATTGCCAGAAGCCTTAGAACTTGGAGGCTGCTGAGTATCCAGTGCAGGGTGGGAGGTCAGCAGATGTGATCTTCACCTCCGTGCTCCAGCGACCCTGCATTTCTGCTAGCGATGGCACCTCACACGGGGAGGGAAGGAGGCTGGGGTGGCCATAGGATATGTCATATTGCAGCTGCCCTGGTCTCCTCCCCTCCCTACCCCCAGGAATCCCGCTTTCCCCCTATCTCCATGATTCATTTTCTGAGCACGGAGAGGTAGTGGGCATGGTTCTTTCCGTGCCAGCTATGAGGGGGAGAAGGCAGGGAGAGCAGTTTCCTGGCTCCAAGGTTGGAGCCCTGTCTCTGACCTCGGAGCCAGGAAACTAAGGATGGACAAAAGTCCCTTACCTGGTCCTGCAGCTGTGTTCGGGGGGGGGGGAGGCGCTCCGTTTCTTCCCCTGAAATTCAGGCCAGGGGTGGAGGCGCCCCGCCCCTCCCGGCCGAACTTCAGGCCAGGGGGGAGGTGCCCCATCCCTCACTGCTGAAATTCAGGCTGGGGGGCAGTGCCCCATCTCCCCGGCTGCGAAATAAAAAAGTAAATTGAAAAAAAAAACAAAAACGTGATAGGCTACGTAACGATTTACGTAGCCTATCACGGCTAGATTTTCAAAGTCAGCCGTGATAGGCTACGTAAATCTTTACGTAGCCTATCACGGCTGACTTTGGGAAAAAAAAAAAGCACGTACGCAAAAGGCAGCGCCCATGGGCGCCGCCATTTGCGTACGCGCTTTTTTTTTTTTTTCAAAGTCAGCCGTGATAGGCTACGTAAAGATTTATGTTGCCTATCATGGCTGACTTTGAAAATCTAGCCGTGATAGGCTACGTAAAGATTTATGTTGCCTATCATGGCTGACTTTGAAAATCTAGCCGTGATAGGCTACGTAAATCGTTACGTAGCCTATCACTTTTTTTTTTAAACTTTACTTTGTAATGGCGGCAGCAGCAGCCGGTCAGAAGACCGGCCCCCGCCCCTGCCGAAACGCTGCTGGGACCCGCCGCCGAGAGGGGCATTCGACAGAGGTAAGTCCCATCCCGGGGAGGGGGCGGAGAATTTAACCACCAATTTCAGGGGGCCGAATGCGTTGGCATTCAGCCTCCTGGAGATTCGTGGAGAAATTCTCTGCCATCCCTACAGGAAACTGAACTATCCTATCCCCCCTCCCCCAGTGCTGTCTGGGTGGGGGCATAGGATTGCTCCCTCTGGATGCAATCCTATACGCACACGTAGCTGTGACTAAGTTCCATTGAACTCAGTGATGCTTACTTCTGAGTAGACATGTAGAGGATGTTAAGTGTGCATAAGATTGTTGCCTGTTTGGAGCAGAGTAAACATCCATAGGATATGGCTGCATGTCATTCATAAACAGGTTAAGCTGAAAGCGGCAGAACTAGATAAAAGGATAAAAAAGGAATAAGAGGATAAAAGGAACAAATCCAAGAAGTGAGTCTTAATTGATTTGTGAGTCACACACCTAGCAAGCCCCCCCACCCCGGCAATGCAGTTGTGCATTTGCCAGCATCTAGTGAGTATGTAACATACCATTATGTGCCATCATTAGGGATGGCAGAGAATTCCGCCACGGATCTCGGTGAGGCTGAATGCCAGTGCATTCGACCCCCCGAAATCTGTGGCGGAACAGCCTGCCACCCCCCCGCCCCCTGCGGATCCCCCCCCGGGACGAGACTTACCTGGGGCGGATCTTCCGGGTGGCGGCGGTGGCGGTGGCGGCTCCGGCGGCTGGTCTTCCGACCGGCTGCCGCCGCTGCCATTTGCAGTCTTGTCATTTTTTTTTTTACAAGACGTGATAGGCTACGTAAAGACTTACATAGCCTATCACGTCTGGCTTAAAAAAAAAACGCGTACGCAAATGGCGGCGGCTACGGCGTTCCTTATTTTTGGAGGTACGGCATTTATGTTCCTTATTTTTGGCTGTCTTAGTCTATGTAAATATTTACGTAGTCTAAGACGGCGAAAATAAGGGGAATGCAAATAGCGTAGTGGATGCTATTTGCGTTCCCCCTTATTTTCGCCGTCTTAGTCTACGTAAATATTTACGTAGAGTAAGACGGTGAAAATAAAGGGGAATGAAAATAGCATCCGCTATGCTATTTGCATTCCCCTGTCTTGTCTTTGTCTTAGTCTATGTAAATATTTACGTAGACTTAGATGGCCAAAAATAAGGAATGCAAATGGCGGTGGCCCTAGCCGCCGCCATTTGCGTACGCGCATTTGCGTACGCGCAAAAAGGCAAAAAGGCAAATGCTATTTTGGGCTGCATTCATAGAAGCATCACTTCCAAATCCCGGGAAGTACTAGTTCCCCTCTACTCAGCACTGGTTAGGCCTCATCTGGAGTACTGTGTCCAGTTCTGGGCACCACACTTTAAGAAGGATGCAGACAAGCTGGAGAGGGTTCAAAGGAGGGCAACAAAGATGATCAGGGGACTGGAAACAAAGCCCTATGAAGAGAGACTGAAAGAACTGGGCATGTTTAGCCTTGAGAAGAGAAGACTGAGGGGAGATATGATAGCGCTCTTCAAGTACTTGAAAGGTTGTCACAGAGAAGAAGGCCAGGATCTCTTCTTGATCATCCCAGAGTGCAGGACACGGAATAATGGGCTCAAGTTACAGGAAGCCAGATTCCGACTGAACATCAGGAAAAACTTCCTGAGTGTCAGAGCAATACGGCAATGGAACTAATTACCTGGGGAGGTGGTGGGCTCTCCCACACTGGAGGCCTTCAAGACGAGGCTGGACAGCCATTTGTCAGGGATGCTCTGACTTGGATTCCTGCATTGAGCAGGGGGTTGGACTCGATGGCCTTGTAGGCCCCTTCCAACCCTACTATTCTATGATTCTATGATTCTATGATTTTTTTTTTTTTAAGCCAGACATGATAGGCTACGTAAGTCTTTACATAGCGTATCACAGCTGACTACAGGGACGCAAACGGCGGCGGCTACAGCCGCCACCATTTGCGTCCCTGCTAGCCAGCGGCCAGATGTCTGGTCGGCCAGCCAGGATTCTGGGGGGAGGGTCTGAGTGCCTCCCCCCCCAGTGGAACCCGGCAGAGCCAGGTACGGGGAGTTTCGTACATCCCTAGCCATCATGCATTATGTACTATCATGACCTGAGAAATACTGATGCAGCAACAGGAATGTTTGACCTGCATTTACCAAGACCTGAGTTATTTACGCTCTGAGACTCCATTATAAACCACAGATCACTCATCTATACTAAATTTTGATCAGTTATGCCACACGATGTTTAACAGAGTTATTGTTGTTCATATATCACACATGAGAGCCAATTTGTACTTTATATAGAATACGGTGATAAAACTAGCCCCATTCGGGTGTTGAGTAGGGGTGCATGAGCAAGACCCACTCCCACCAACACATCATTTCCCCTCATGTACAGACCCCCAAGAGTTGAAGGGCAAACCTCTGAAGCGGGCGGCCTTCTCTATTTATAATCAGGGCTCTAAATCATGTACAAGCAGAGAAGCTCCACATTTCAGAAGTTTGCCCTTCAACGTATTGGGGTGTGTGTGTGTGTGTGTTTACAGGCATTTCTGTCTGAAATGATACAGTCCAGAATCCTACCACCTCATTCTGTATAATATGTACACATATGCATTCGTTCTGCCAACCTAGCAGTTCGAAAGCAAGAAATTGCAAGTAGATAAATAGGTACCACTTCGGCGGGAAAGGTAACAGCGTTCCGTGCACCTCGGTGTTCTGTCATGCCGGCCACATGACCACGGAAGTGTCTTCGCACAGCGCTGGCTCTTCGGCTTAGAAATGGAGATGAGCACCACACCCTAGAGTCAGACACGACTGGTTGGGGTCACCTTTACTTTTTAATATGCATTCAAGTCTCATTGAAATCATACCTGTGTAGTAATACAGTACTGGAATTGTCATCCTCTGATTTGAAAGAATTTAAGAAAGAATATGGCTCTTGACATCAGGGAGAGTAGTTGTCTATTGTTAATTAATGCATGAACATAGCCTTATAACTGTGAATAGTTTCAGTAGAAATCTGTGACATTTCTTGAACTCTGTTTTCATGCTGATCAAGATCAACCACCAAATCTGATCAAATCGCTCAGTGTGTGCTTTATTTATGCCTCAGCAAAATTGTTAAGTGAGGTGCTGATGTCTAATGCTTACCATAAACCAAGCTAAAATGTCAAATCCATTCCAGCTGCCAGGAGTGGAATCCTGCTGCTTGATGACAGATTATACTATGCTCTCTAGACTTCCAGAAAATTAAGAGCATTTTCCCACTATCCAAACGCACCTGGCTGTTACCATGAAATGATGCTTTCAGAGTGTGAAACCAAGAGAAACTTTGATTTGGCACAGCACCAGCTTTTTTGATGCACAAAAGGAACTCTCCTACTCAGATATTACAAATGTTAAAAATCCCTTCCGCAAACCAACACAGATTGGTTTAACTTCCACAGTTATTGTTCATCTGCTGGTTAGGTTGTGCCCAGGCTACTTTGATAGAATAAAAACAAGAGAACCAGCTTTTCTGTTTATGAGGCAGCCGGTGCCTCTAGAAATCTCCATTTGAAATAAGACAGTAAAGGTTGGGATGAGTAGCTGATTGTTTTTCATTTATGTTACTTGTGGTGGTCCATCCTCTTGGTCATTTCCTCTTCCACTGCCTTAGTCCATCTCAGAAGCTGCTGCTGAACAAATGTTGGCTGAGGTGAGGAGGAGGCTGCTGTTCTCTCCTCCACCTTCTGTTCTAATCTGTCCATAGCGGGTACCTGTGAGGCATGGCAAGTTAGGCTCAGCAAGCAACACAGCAAGGTGATGGGATGGTAACACAGGTGAGATGGCAAGGCAGGTTGGTGGTAGCAGCAGTGAGGACAGCAAGCAGCTTGCTTCAATGAAGACTAAAGGAGAACTGAGTCTATGAGTCTCTGCTCCAGTCCACCCTTCCTAACCCTGCCCCTTGCATGAAGATGGTCCCACGTTCCTGTCAGCCCCCCACCCCCCATCCAGTCATTGGGCAGATGTCTGTAGGAAGTAGCCTGCTCTACATGCACAGGATTCCCCTGTGATGTGGAACTCTGCATAATCAGGGTTAAGAACCCTAGAGATCCAAAAAGGGTGAGTCATGTTTTGTTCTTCCTTTTAACCTTTTCTCTTTATAGTAGGGGTGGGCAACCTTGGTGGGTTGGGGGACCGCACTGCCCCCAGGAACCCACCATGTGCTGCACCTTGGTGCTGCTGGTGCCAGTGGCTGTGCTGGCACTGGAAGTGGCTGCACAGCCAGATTCCTATTGATTCTGCTGGGAATCCCCAGGCACGTGCTCCCCAGCAAAATCGCCATTTCTGCAGAGAAGCAGGGTGTGCAAGGATCACATGCCAAGTTCCTCAGCAGAAGCATGCCCCCCACCCCCAGCCCAAGCCTGTTTGACAGGCTGGGGAGAGCAGAATTCTACTAGGAAACAAGGTATGCATTTCTGCATGTCTTGTTTCCCAGCAGAATCAGTGGAAACCAGAGGTGTAACTGGGGCCATGGCAGGTGGGTCCAGAGGGGGCATCGAAATCCTCCATGGGGTGTCCCTGTGGGGCCTGCAGGCCACTTCTTGCAAACCCCTGCTTTACAGCTTTGCTCATCTCTAGTGCTTCTCAGCCTCCCGTGCTTCCTGGAATGGCCATGGGAGGATGTAAATTCATAACATCGTCCCATGGGAATTTCACAAAGTATAGCTGGCCTGAGGGCTGACTGCATAGTGCTGGGGGATTTCTTTAAAGGAGGGTGTCAGTGGAATTGCTTTTAAGTTGAAAGGCCAAGAAGCGCTGAAGACCAGTGTGAAGCTATAAAGAAACAAAAAAGTGAAGAGCAAACACCACTCAGCCCACCTCGTCATTTTTTTTTATAAAGAAAAATACAAGAATAGACAAGCCCCCACAACCTTCCACAGTGAAAATGTCACCAAAGTTCTCACTCTTTTTTTCACAGGTGATTTCTTTTCATCCCACCCCCCCAACTGTAAAAAAAACAACAACAACGTACCAAACAAACAGGTGGAAATATTGGAACAGTTTTCCTACCAGTGGCTAGATTCGTGTGCCAGTCATGATTGTTTTTTCATGATTGCCAGTCATGACTGGCTCGCAGGATATGTGGGCGGGCTTCTGCACTCTACCCCCCACATGTGGCTTGGAGGCTGGGTCATGGACACACTTTACTAAACTAAGGCTGCAATCCAATGCATGTTTAGAGACTCATGATGAATGAATGAATGAATGAATGAATGAATGAAGTGTGTGCTTGTGCACATCTTTGAATGGATTGATGGGGTTTGGGGGTTCATGTGTAAGAAGGAGACAGAGAGAGCGCATGTTGGGGGTTGATCCTGGGGCGGGGGGAGAGAAAGTGTACATTTGGGCATGAGTTATCCAAAGAGAAAAGTTCTGAATTTGTGTTCATATGACTATCCTGGGAGAAAGAGAGAGAGACTGGGGGAGGGGGTGCTATTTCATTTTCTGTCTCAGGCAGGAAAATATCTTGGTCCAGCCCTGGGTGAGTTGGCTGGCAGAGAGAGAGGGGAGAGGGAGGGAGAAGGGAGGGAAGGAGATGGGGGGAATGAGTTGGCTAGGAAAGGGGAACTGCCAACGTGCGTTATATGTGGGGCTGCCTTTGAAAATGGTCCAGAAACTTCAGCTGGTCCAAAAAAAGGCAGCAAGATTATTATCAGGGATTGGCCAACGAGCTCATATTACACCAGTACTTTTCCAGCTGCACTGGCTGCCAGTCCATTTCCGGGACCGATTCAAAGTGCTGTTATTAACATTCAAAGCCCTAAATGGCTTGGGGCCAGGTTATCTGAAGGATTGTCTCCTTCCCTATGTCCCTTGCCAGACCTTAAGATCATCCTCAGTGGCACTTCTCTGTGAGCCCCTGCCAAAGGAAGTGAAGCGAGTGGCTACTAGGAGGAGGGCCTTTTTTGCTGTGGCACCCCGGCTGTGGAATGAGCTCCCTAGTGAGGTTTGCCTGGCACTTACATTGTATTCCTTTTGTGCCAGGTGAAGACCTTTTTATTTTCCCAGGCATTTTAGCACTTTAGCTTTCTAGACTTTAAGCTTTGGTGTTTTAAATCGGTATTTTAAATCTTTGCATTGCTGCTAGATTTTATGCTGGTTTTATTCTGGTTGTATTGTTCTATTGTGGTTTTAATGTTTTTATATTTTTTATTGTTTTACTCATAGAATCATAGAATCATAGAATCGTAGAATCGTAGAATCATAGAATCATAGAATCGTAGAATCATAGAATAGTAGGGTTAGAAGGGTCCTACAAGGCCATCGAGTCCAACCCCCTGCCCAATGCAGGAATCCAAGTCAGAGCATCCCCGACAGATAGCTGTCCAGCCTCGCCTTGAACGCCTCCAGTGTGGGAGAGCCCACCACCTCCCCAGGTAATTGGTTCCATTGTCGTATTGCTTTAACAGTCAGGAAGTTTTTCCTGATGTTCAGCCGGAATCTGGCTTCCTGCAGCTTGAGCCCATTATTCCGTGTCCTGCACTCTGGGATGATCAAGAAGAGATCCTGGCCTTCTTCTCTGTGACAACCTTTCAAGTACTTGAAGAGTGCTGTCATATCTCCCCTCAGTCTTTTCTTCTCAAGGCTAAACATGCCCAGTTCTTTCAGTCTCTCTTCATAGGGTTTTGTTTCCAGTCCTCTGATCATCTTTGTTGCCCTCCTCTGAACCCTCTCCAGTTTGTCTGCATCCTTCTTAAAGTGTGGTGCCCAGAACTGGACACAGTACTCCAGATGAGGCCTAACCAGTGCTGAGTAGAGGGGAACTAGTACTTCCCGGGATTTGGAAGCTATGCTTCTATGAATGCAGCCCAAAAGAGCGTTTGCCTTTTTTGCAGCCACATCACATTGTTGGCTCATATGCAGCTTGTGATCTACCACAATTCCAAGATCCTTCTCGCTTGTAGTGTTGTTGAGCCACGTATCCCCCATCTTGTAACTGTGCATTTGGTTCCTTTTTCCTAGGTGCAGAACTTGGCATTTATCCCTATTCAATTGCATTCTGTTGTTTTCTGCCCAGTGCTCCAGTCTACCAGGATCACTTTGAATTTTGTTTCTGTCTTCCAAAGTATTAGCTATTCCGCCCAATTTTGTGTCATCTGCAAATTTGATCAGCATTCCCTGCACCTCCTCCTCCAAGTCATTAATAAAAATGTTTAACAGCACTGGGCCCAGGACTGAGCCCTGCGGTACCCCACTCATTACTTCCCCCCAGTTTGAGAAGATCCCATTGATGAGCACTCTTTGAGTCTGATTCTGTAGCCAACTGTGGATCCACCGGATCGTTGTTTCATCTAGCCCACTTTGAGCTAGTTTGCTCATCAGGAGATCATGGGGCACTTTGTCCAAAGCTTTGCTGAAGTCGAGGTATATGATGTCTACAGCATTCCCACAGTCTACAAGGGAGGTTACTTGATCAAAAAATGAGATCAGATTTGTCTGGCAGGACTAGGGATGTCAGAGAATTTCGCCACGAATCTCGGGGAGGCCGAATGCCAGTGCATTCGGCCCCCTGAAATCGGTGGCAAAACGGTCTGCCCCCCCTGCCCCCCCGGGACGGGACTTACCTTGGGTGAATCTTCCTGGTGGCGGTGGCTCCAGTGGCGGTTCGGTGGCGGTTCGGTGGCGGCGGCGGCAGCCGGTCTTCTGACTGGCTGCCGCCACCACCATTTCCAGTAAAAAACAAAACACGTCATCATGGCTAAAAAATCATGGCTAGACTTTTAAAAGCACCGTGATAGGCTACGTAAATGTTTATGTAGCCTATCACGGCTGATTTAAAAGAAACAACAACAACAACAGGTGTACGCAAATGGCGGCACCCATGGGCGCCGCCATTTGCATTCCTTATTTTGACATGTCTTAGTCTACGTAAACATTTATGTAGACTAAGACGGGAAATAAGGGGAACGCAAATAGCGTAGACGCTACGTTATTTGCGTTCCCCTTATTTTCGCCGTCTTAGTCTACGTAAATGTTTACGTAGACTAAGACGTGTCAAAATAAGGAACGCAAATGGCAGCACCCATGGGCGCCGCCATTTGTGTACGTGTGCTTTTTTTCCTTTCTTTTAAATCAGCCGTGATAGGCTACGTAAACATTTACGTAGCCTATCACGGTTGACTGCAGGGACACAAACGGCGGCGGCTACGGCCGCTGCCATTTGCGGACCCGGCCGGCCAGGATTCGGGGGGGGGAGGGACAGATTGCCTCCCCCTCGGCCAGAATTTTGGGCGGGAGGGACGGAGCGCCTCCCCCCCGGCCAGAATTTCGGGGGGGAGGGACGGAGCGCCTCCCCCCCCGGCCAGAATTTCGGGTGGAGGGATGGAGCGCCTCCCCCCCACGTCGAATCAATTTCGTAAAAAGGTAAGTGACTTTCGTACGTCCCTAGCAGGACTTGTTTTTGACAAATCCATGTTGGCTTCGAGTAATCACGGCATTGTTTTCAAGATGCTTACAAATGGATTGCTTTATCATCTGCTCCAGAATTTTCCCAGGGATTGATGTCAGACTGACTGGTCTGTAGTTCCCAGGTTCCTCTTTTTTACCCTTTTTGAAGATAGGGACCACATTAGCCCTCCTCCAGTCATCTGGCACTTCCCCCGTCCTCCATGATTTCTCAAAGAGAATAGACAGCGGTTTCGAGAGTTCTTCTGCCAATTCCTTTATGACTCTAGGATGCAGTTCATCTGGCCCTGGAGATTTGAACTCATTCAAAGTAATTAGGTGTTCCTTGACTGTATGCCTATCAATCTCAAGCTGCAATCCTGCCCCTTCAGCCTGCACTTCGCCTTTGCCAGGGGGGTCATAGACCTTCTTTTTGGAGAAGACTGAGGCAAAGTAGGAATCGAGCACCTCTGCCTTTTCTTTGTCATCTGTTATTGTTTTGCCATCCTTATTTAATAGCTGAACCACCATGTCTTTCCTCTGCCTTTTACTATGCACGTAGCTGAAGAAAGCCTTTTTGTTGTTTTTAGCATCCCTCGCTAACCTCAGCTCGTTCTCAGCTTTAGCCTTCCTGACTCCATCCCTGCAATTCTGTGCTACCTGCCTGTACTCTTCCTTTGTTACTTGGCCTTCTTTCCACTTCCTATATGTGTCCTTTTTTGTTTTCAGGTCATCCCTAAGCTTTTTGTGAAGCCACATTGGCTTCTTCTGTTGTCTTCCACCTTTTCTTCTTGTTGGAATTATTTGTGATTGTGCCTTGAGAATTTCCTTTTTTAAAAGCTCCCACCCATCTTGGACTCCTTTTCTTGTTAGCGTCGCTTGCCATGGGACCTTACTGATCATTGTTCTGAGTTTATTAAAATCAGCTTTCCTAAAATCCAGGGTATGCATTTGACTACACTCAGCTTTTGCTTCCCTTAGAACCAAGAACTCAAGTGCAACATCGCTTTCCCCCAGAGTTCCTGTAACTGCTACTTGATCCACTAAGTCATCTCTGTTGGTTAGGATCAAGTCAAGGATAGCCGATCCTCTAGTTCCTTCCACTACATTCTGTAGGAGGAAGTTATCTGCCACACAAGTCAGGAATTTCCTGGAGGGGCCATGTTTTGCAGAATTTGTCTCCCAACAAATATCGGGGAAATTGAAGTCCCCCATTACTTCATCATGCTTCCTTAAAACATTGGCTATTTGCTTTTCAAAAGTTTCATCCTCGTCTTCTCCTTGATTGGGTGGCCGGTAGTAGACTCCGACCACCAGGTCCCTTTTATTCTTTGCTCCATTTATTTTGATCCAGATACTCTCGATGGGGCTACCAAGCTCATCCTCCTGTATTTCTGTGCAGAGATATGTATTTTTCACATTCAGTGCAACCCCACCTCCCTTTCTGTTCCTTCTGTTCCTTTTGAACAAGTTATATCCTTCAATTTCTATATTCCAGTCATGAGAGTCATCCCACCAAGTCTCAGTTACACCTATCAAGTCATAATTTCCCTCCTGTATTAAGAGTTCAAGTTCGTTCTGTTTGTTTCCCATACTCTGGGCATTAGTATATAGACATCGAAGACCATGTGCTTCATAGTCTGGCTTTCTTCCTACATGTGTCTGAAGACTATTATTGGGTGCTATCAGAGCTGTTCTCTCCGTTGCAGCACACAAGTACTGTGTGCTTGGTGGTTTTAATTATTGTGAACCACCCAGAGAGCTTCAGCTATTGGGCAGAATAAAAATGAAACAAACAAACAAATAAAAATAAATAAATAAATAAATAAATAAACTGAACAGGAATGTACTTGGAGAATGAATTTGGGTGAAACTGATTTAGTGTTGATTGTCCTATTAATCTCGGGAAATAAATTAATTTTTGAAAAATTTATGTAGAGATGATTTAGGGAAATTAATTGGCTTGGCTTCTGTAAAATGGATGTTCTGTTGGAACAGAAAACTTTGGGTTCAAAGGAGTGGCTTTATCTTCTGGGGCTCAGATCCCACCTTGACCTTATATTCAAGTAGATTCTTGGGCAAGTTACTTTTCTTTTAGGCTCACCAAATTGTCTTCTGTGAAATGGGTGTTGTGTTGCTACTCACTCTGGCTTCCCTTTCTTTCTCAGTTGTTCCATTGGTTTTAGTAGTCTTTTCTCTTTGTTTTCTTTTTAAACAGACTTTGGCAAATACCCTTTCAGAGTTCTGAGAGTTCCTGGTCTCATGGAAGTTCACATTAAAGGCATAAGCTCAATTTATTTTATTATCTGCTATAATTAATATGTAAAAATAAATTCTCCATATGAGTTCAGGTAGAGGGAACTTTCATTTATTTAAAACTTGATTGCATCATTGATCTAATATTTGCTGTAGTTACTACATGAATAGAGTCACTTTTGTGCTAGTGCTTATTAAGGTATCATTTTTCAGATGTGTTGTCAGGAGGAAATTAAAAAGGGGCTTTTCTAAAGGTTAGTTAATTACAGACAGTAAATTTTGTTATGCAGACATAGACTCCCAAATGATTTAATTTTCAAATAAAGCACACCAAGCTACTAAATTAAAGCTTACCTTTTGTTTTCAGTGTTAAATTACCAGTGAAATTAAAAGGTGACAGAAGTAGAAAGGGAGCCTTCATATGCACTGGTGTGTTTGGATGAAAATGTAAGAGTGTACCATGTTTTGTTTTCTTACATATAAGAGCTGAGTGTTCAAGGATTCAAAGCGACCTAATTTTGTATAGCATGCATGATATTTTATGCTGATGAGTACTTTACAATGCACTGAAGTTCAGGTGTGCTTATATCAGAGGTGGGAGGCCTGCAGCCCTTTGCCTAATTTCAAAAGCCCTCTGGAAACAATCAGTTCAGACTTCTGGCAAGGGTAATCTCTCCCTCCCCCACTGGGCAGGGAAGAAGAGAATGAGGAGGGGTCAGATGGGAGAGAAAGGAAGTGTTGGAGGAAGGTAGGGGAAGAGAAGGGGCTGACAGAAAGAGAGTGAGAGAAAGAGGGAGGGAAAGACCGAGAGAGAAAAAGGGGTGGCCCAGCCAATCACTGGCTTTGGCCCTTCCCACAAATAGGGATGTCCATTGCTGTGGAACCTGGCCCTTTTGGGGCTTGGCGGACTCCCGGCGAGCACCTGACTTGGCTCACATTTGCGAGCTGAGCCAGGGGGGCTTTTCCCGAAATCTGGGAACTTTTTTCAGTTTTTAATTATTATTTTTTACATAAATAGAAATGTGTGCAAATTGCGGGCACAGTCTGCATGATATATGAATTTCGGCCGCGGATTGTGCAATTTACACAAATTATGGCTGCAATTTGCACAAATTAGAGCCAGTGCGGTATAGTGGCAAGAGTATTGGACTGGGAGCTGGGAGATCTGGGTTCTCGTCCCCATTCAGTCTTGGAAGCTCACTGGGTGACTTTGGGCCAGTCACAGACTCACAGCCTAACCTACCTCACAGGGTTGTTGTTGTGAGGATAAAATGGAGAGGAAGAGGATAATGTAAGCCATCTTGGGTTCCTTGCAAGAGGAAAAAAGGTGGGATATAAATGCAATAAATAAATACATAAATAAAATTACAGCTGAAATTTGTGTAAAACATGCAAATTGCACCCCATAATTTGTGCACATTTCTATTTTTGTCAATTAAAAAAACCTGGAAAAATCTGTGAACTAGCCTGGCTTGATGCAGATAAAGTCAGGCCTGCTTGTGGGGAAACAAGCAAATGTCTGGGGGGCTAAGCTGATGAAAGCTTGGTGAGCTCCAGCCCCCACCACAGATGGAGTTCTCTAACATCCCTACCCACTACTAGCATGCAACTCCTGACAGATTACCCTTGAGGGAATGCCCTCAAGAGAAAAAAGATTCCCCACCATTAGACATGTGAAGACCGGGAAAATTCCTGGAAAAAAATGGAAAATTCTCCCAAATTAGATCCCCGCCCCCGTTTTTTCCCCAGGGCTTTTTGAAAAATTTGTGGGGAAACCCTGCTTCTTCCCCTGAATTTTTCCAGTCTCCCCACTGTAGCCCCCCCCCCCCGCAGGTCTTTACATCTCTACTCACCTTTAGTTTATATGATCACTGATGACAATAAATAATCTCTGGTGAGTTTTCATTGCTGTTCTCTTATGGTAAAGCTTTCTTGTAAATACTTGCTATGCAGTGAAAGATTTATTCTGAATGATGTTTTGAAGTACTATGAAAAAAACACAACCTACTTCAGGTCTTAAATATAAATTGGATAATTTGCTAATTCATTCACAAGAAAGTTTCACCACACACTGACAAGGAAAATTCACTATGTGAAGTTTTCTTTTTCTTTTTCCATAAACAATTAACCCAATCCTTAGTAATAGTTTTGTTAAATTTCATACATATTATAGCTACTATGTTGGGATCACAGCTACCTTTTTATCTACATAATAGGAATTAACATTTAGGCAGCATATATTCTCTTCCTGCATCTACCATTACTGGAGAGATCAGATGCAGTAGAGGGAGTGACTTGTGTACTTTTAATTGTTATGCAACCAAGAGATTTCTGGCAGGTGGGTTTTTCCTCACCCTTTCTTTCAGTCATTTCTGGCAAGGTCAGCATCCCTTCTTCTCTACAACTACTAAAGGTACAAGAGATGCATCTGATATTGGGATAGATCCAGACTTAGCCATGCTTAGAGTAGACCCACTGAAATAAATAAAACTGAAATTACTCAGAGGGTCAGGTGACTTTCCTGAACAATGTATACCTTAGTTATGCATGCTTTAATTACATCCCATTTGGACTACTGTAACATGCGCTACATGGGGCTGCCACTGAAAACTATTCAGAATCTTCAGCTGGTCCAGAATACTGGGGCCAGGCTGTTGACTGGGGGTCGTTAGAAGGAGCATGAGATACATCAGCTTCACTGGTTACCGGTCTGTTTCTGAGCAGAATTCAAAGTGCTGATTCTGACGTATAAAGCCCTTTATGGCTTGGGACCAGGCTACCGAAAAGACCACCTTCTCCCATATGAGCCTGCTTGGTTCTTAACATCTTCTGGAGAAGCCCTTCTTTTGAGACTTCTGCCTTAAGAGGTATGTTTGGTGGCCAGGCCACCCAAGAGAGAGCCTTTTCAGTGGCCACTCCCTGGCTGTGGAACTCCCACCTGAGGGAGGCTAGATTTGCTCCCTCTCCGCTGTCCTTCCACCAACAAGCAAAGGCCACTTTCAAGAAGGCATTTGGCCTGTAAGTGTGTCTCTTGGGTTGGGTGCTGTATTTATTTTTTAATTCTGCAATGGTTAGGTTTTTGTTGTATTTTAATGTATTTTATTGTTTTAATCAATTTTAATTATGCCTGTAAGCTGCCTCAACTGCCATTTTTTTAAAAAATGAAAATCAAATCAAATAAATCAATAAACGGAGAATGGGGCTTGGAGGGCTGCTGGGTAAAGAAAGGGGCACACCCCCATGCACCCCATTCTAAATTGTGCAGGACAACCCCTGACCCTCCAGAGAGGCTTTGGGGTGAGGGGGAAGCTCAGATGGTTGCACAGGGAAGGAGATGATGGTAACTTTCCCCAGAACTGTCTGAAGTTCACATATGTAAGGAACCAAACTAATGTCTCTATATGGTTCCAAATAGCAACCACTATCAGAATCTGCCTACATGAACAAAACAGCCTTTAAACTGAGGATGTCCCCAGTAATTTGCTAGTATCTCGAAGGCCTCAGGGTTCTCCAGATGGTTCAAAACAAAATATATTGTTCTAAAAACTTCAGGCTCATGCCTTCAGCAATGAATCTGTTACCTTCTCATCAAAACAATAATGATTGAGAAGACACAGAAATGAATGACTTTTCATTCTAACTTTCCAAATCCTTTGATATATGTTTTGTATCTCATACATAGAAGATTGTTTCATTACATTTTGGGATGATAATAACATCTTAGAGTGAAGAAAGACATAACAGAAAAAAGAGAGATCATAGCATACCCCTAAGCCACAGGGTCACCCTTGCTTCCTCCTGGTTTCACAACTGAAATAAGGCGAACTGAATGATCAGCCATCAGTCTCACCTCTGTCTCCATGATGCAGGTGGACTGCTCACATTTTAATGTTTAAGAGCAACGAATGAAGATTCATGCATTTATGTATTCATTACCTTATTCTTGTTTTTTTTAAAAAAAACACTCTTTAGGATTGGGTGGGAAGGATTTTTTGGGTTATCATGGGAGATGTTTCTTGGTGACATCACAGTAGGAAAACCAATCAGAACTGTGTACAGCTAGCATTTGCTGCAATCTTGCAGAACAGTATTTTTCAGCATTTAAACCAGGACAGGAAGAGAAGAGGCATAAATACGTATAGTAGAGTCAATATGGCATCACTGGTGCAGCACCCAGCAAGAACTCTTAGGGCAGCAGGGGCAGGGATCCTCACTGGGGGTGGACATTTGCCTTTCATGAGTGGTTTTGAGGTTGTTGTTGCTGCTATTTTGCTGCAGCCATTCCCCTGGTCACGCAGTACAATGGAGACAAGGAACAAGGCAAAAAGTACTTGGAAAAAAATGACACTCTCTGAATTATCCATTCCACATGGCTATGTCATGCCTGCTAGTGTGGGCAGAAAATAATGGGGATATGAAATTTATGCACAGAAAAAGTACAAAAGTGTAGAAACTCAATTTCAATTCCAGTTGTAGTTTATAAAGCAATGATTGGGTAGCACCATGAGTCTACTGTCTAGAAGCAACCAGGGTCTACATTTTCCATTAAGTGGCTAGATGTAAGCTCTAGCTGATCATACCCCACCTTCCAGTGTTCTTTGTGGAGAAGAAGAACAAGAGGTAACCCTTTTATGTACATGCTAATTAACAACCACCTTTTTCTTCCTGAAGTACATTTGTATTTGTTCATAGAAGTTGGAGAATTTGCATACGTTAATATTAATATTTGCATAGAATCATAGAATAGTAGGGTTGGAAGTGGCCTATAAGACCATCAAGTCCAACCCCCTGCTCAATGCAGCAATCCATGTCAAAGCATCCCTGACAGATGGCTGTCCAGCCTCATCTTGAATGCCTCCGGTGTAGGAAAGCCCACCACCTCCCTAGGTAATTGGTTCCATTGTCGTATTGCTCTAACAGTCAGGAATACATTTCAGGTTCACAACTCTCTTCATTTTATTATATAAAATGTATTATCCCTTCCACTAATTCTATATTCTCTGTACTCTATGCCTAAACATTTGATTCTATTGTGCTCCACTTATTTGTTGTTTCTACATAAGTTTCTTTTCCTTATGGATGCCCTGGGTACAGTTCTTAATTTCTACTTTTCTAAAGGTGTATGTATTCCTTTTGAATTGATGTATTGACTATAATGATTTCCTGGTTTAGGTATGTTTTGTTGTTTTAATAAGGCTTGGCTTCCACTGTCAATATTAATCATTTCTTGAATCCAAGCATACCTCTCTATATGAAGGTGTCTTGAAGTGAGTCAGACCTTTGGTGCATCCAGTCCAGTCCTGTATATTTTGACTGACAACCAGCTGTCCAAGGTCTCAGGAAGAGGTCTTCTCCAGCCTTTTAAAACTGGAGATGCTATGGACTGAACCTTAGGGATGTACGAATTACTTACCTGCTATTCTGGTGGGGGGGTCCATGGGGGGGAGGCGATCTGTCCCTCCTCCCCGGAATCCTGGCTGGCTTGCTTCACGGCAATTCCACTGAGCTGCCGGCCGGCTCTGAAGTCCCAGTGATACGGCCACCACTGCCATATCGCTGGCTGGACTGAAGTATTGCGGATGCAAATGGCATCTGGCATAGTGGACGCCATTTGCGTCCTTGCTCTTTCACATGATAGGCTATGTAAATCTTTATGTAGCCTAACACGCAAAGAAACAGGGACGCAAATACGCCATTTGCATCCCTGTTTTTTCACGCAATAGGCTACGTAAATATTTATGTAGCTTATCATGTCAAAGAGCAGGGATGCAAATGGCGTAGCACACTCCATTTGCATCTGCAGTCTGTCAGTCCAGCCAGTGATACAGCAATGGCGGCTGTATTGCTGGGGCTTCGGAGCCGGTGGCAGGCAGGATCCGGCTGGTGAGGACTTCGCAGGGAAGCGGAGGTAAGAGATCCGATCTTCCATGGACTTTGGGGCGGGGGGAGATTCAATAGAATTCAGCCTCATTGGGGTTCGTGGAGGATTTCTCCGACATCCCTACTGAACCTGGGAGTTCTTGCATGCCAAACTTATGCTCTACCACAGAGCTATAGTGTTCCTCCTACAGCCCCAAACCATATGTGCACACTGCGTAACTGTCACATAAGCTAACACCACTGACAGTCTTGGCATAAAGATACCAACTATATTTAAATTTCATAATATTTGTGTGGGGCCTAATCAGTGGAGGTTGGTGGGTCCAATTTTGGTGGGGCTGTAAATCCATTCTGGGTTTCAGTCTGAACCAGCCAGAACTCTAAAGGAGCTTTCTAAGGTTCTGGGTCCTAGCCCCCAAATAGGTTCAGCACCTTGGATGGCACCTTAGAGTTCTGGCTGGTTCTGACTGGAACCTGGATGCACAGCCCCACCAAAATGGGAGCCACCACCCTCCACTGATTCTAACCATGCACTGCTTCTGTTACTTGTCTCATATCTGTGCCATATCTCATTTATATGCCATCATGCCCTCAACTTCCTTTCTCTATGTTTCTATGTTTCTTCCATTTGGATTTGCCATTGAAGTTGGACCATAATAGGGATACATTACGATTAGCAAAAGGAAAATTGAATTTATTAAAAATGTAATTAGATGTAAATGATGCAGCTCTTTCCTTATAACCCTGAGCTTTGAACAATGACTGCCATATAACACAGGGAACACAGGGAACAGTTACATATTCTGCTACAGTATGTGGGGCTACTTTTCTTTTTATGAATAACGTAGCAAGAATTCTGCCACATTCTCTGCTAACAGGATGTTTGTCCCTTTGCCTAAGAGGAGAGTTAGCCTTCACAATTACACTCTGGTGGGTGTTTCTTATTTTAAATATCCGTAGCTTTATACATAGTACTTGTCCTTATGGAAAAAAGCAAACAAAAAACCCTCTTCAGTGTACAGCACATTTGAATACTAGTGTGTTGCTGTCATTAAAAAACATTGGTGACAGGATCGTTCCCTGTGGCACCCCACAACACAGTTGCTAAGGGGGCAAGACACAACCCCCAATGCTGCTCTCTGGAACTGACCCCACAGGTAGGGGTCTACGAAACTCCCTTACCTGGAGTCCCCTGGGGGTTCTGTGGGGGGCGGGGAGGTGATCCAGTCCTCCCCCCCCACCGGAATCCTCCCAGGCCAGCTTTGCTCTGCAGCAACTCCATGGAGCTGCCGGCTGGTGACGGCCGCAGTCGGACTTCCGGCCGTGGCTGGTCTTCAGATGCAAATGGCATCCAGCCTAGCAGACGCCATTTGCGTCCCTTCCCCTTCTTGTGATAGGCTACGTAAATCTTACGTAGCCTATCACAGTAAGGGGAAGGGATGCAAATGGTGTAGCGCATGCCATTTGCATCCCTGGTCTTTACTGTGATAGGCTATGTAAATCTTTACATAGCCTATCACGGGAAGGGTTGCAAATGGCATCCGCTAGGCAGGACGCTATTCAAGTCCGATTTCCGGCTGCGGATAGACCCGGCCGGACCCGGTGGTGCCAGGTAGGATCCGGCCAGGTTGGACTTTGCGGGGTGGTGATGTGGGGTGGTCTGTTCCACCATGGACTCTGGGAGGGGGCGGATTTTAAGAATCCACCCCCCCCTGGAGTCCGTGACGGAATTCTCCACCATCCCTACCCGCAGGTAGGAGCAGAATACAGTGTAAATCAGTGCCACACATTCCAGCCTCTTGGAGCTGGTCCAGGAGGATACCATGGACAATGGTATCAAAAACCGCTGGGAGGTCAAGGAGAAGGGACAGGGACCCTCTCCTGATAAAGGTAATCTATCGGACTGACCAAGATCCATTCTAACCCCAAACCAGGCCTGAACCCCCACCTCGTATCCCCCACCCTCTTTACATGACCCCTGCAGAGGTGCTGCTGCTCTCTGACTCTGAAGAGTGGGCCTCGGACTCCTCCTGTGAGCAGGGAGACCCTGAGGAGCATTCCCCAAGCTGCTCACCATTCCTCCAACTCTCACCCCAAGGAGAAGTCAGTGACTGCAGTAAAGGGCACCAGTACTTTAACAGCCAGATACAGCACTTGAGGGGTGAAGCTTCCAGAAAGACTCTATTGGACTGGCTATAAAACCCTGGCAGTTACTTGAGGTCAGTGCTAGGGTAACCTGTCTGCACTATGGCTGCAGGGTTGCTCTCCGTGGTCCTGAAGCCAAACCCAAAGTCCCTGGCTGGTACCTGCTCTATGGTAATGGTCCTGAATCTACTATGTCCTCCTGGATCTGCTCCTGTTGGCTGCCTCCCATTATGCCCCGTCACCTGAACTGCCACTTAGAGCAAGCATCGGACTCCCCGATGAAGCAGTACAAAAAGCCATTCAAGCTCATCATAAGTGTGAGTTTAATAGGAGAGATGGCTTGCCTTGGTGACCAAAAAATGACCTCTATGTATCAGAGGCAGGGTGTGTCTTTCAGATGTGGTTGTACTACAGTTCCCATTATCCCTGATCCTTGGCCATGCTGACTGAGGCTGATGGGAATTAGATTCCAAACAACATGTGGAGGGCAACAGGGTTCCCCTCCTTGATCTATGGTATGAGTACTGAGAGGAGAGAAAATGAACTCGGTTTCGAAAGGGCTGTGCATTGGCTCTCCATCCCTTCTTATGTAGAGTCTGTGAAACATTTTCTTAGGGATGTTTCTTAGATCTCTTCCTAGATGTGGAAGCTCTGAATTAACCCATTTTGTACGTGGAGTGGCACCAATGTACTCATGCCAGCATTTTTCATTTGGCTCTTTCCTCTAAACCACCTTTTCTGTGCTGTCTTGCTGCCCTTTATAGGGCTCAAGAAGTTGTCACCATCTTGTGTTCTTACTGCTACAGTGTGAACGGCACATGTTAGCACTGTTAGCCTTAGCACTGTTCTGCTGATCTGCCTCACAATGGATTGGCAGGCCATACTCTTATAAGAGTGGTTTGGTGTGATTTGTCCACTAGAAAATAGAGTTGAAATCAAATAAATGGTCCTGTGCTCAACACAGTTCTACATTCATCACAAAACATGTATTTCTCCTAAGCAGAATGTACTGAGTGTTATTTCTGAGGAACAGAAGATACCTAAGACAATTCATTTTTTTCTGTCGTGAACATTTTCAAGATTTGGATTTTGTAAACTCAGCCACTTATATCTTCCCCCAAGGCTAAACTTAAGCTATGTTTGCTGAAGTAAAATAAAGACTAAATGTTCTGCAGGGGAAATTGCTTATGAACATAAGAGAAGTGAAAAAAAAGAAAATTTATTAGGTTCTGAAGGCAGAACAAAACAACAACAGCGGCTGCAATACCCAACAGAGCTGCAGATGCAGTGGAGTCATTTACATGCATATATTATATTACTGTCATTATATTTTCCATCAACTTTACTATAAGGGTAAATGTGTTTGATTTCATTTCCGAGAGGTTTGTTTGCATATAATAGAAAAGATATGATAGTATTTGGATAATAAAAAAGTTGAAATGACGATCCTAGAGTCCTAACTGCCATTGTGCCTTATGCTGTATTATATCTGATTGGCAAAAAGGGCTGCCTACGTTCACTGACCTACAGGAGCAATATTTCTGGGGCAAATACATTAACCAGATAGCAGATAGGCTCCTTTGAAAGACTGAAGTAGAGGAAAGGGTGGAGGGAGACAGCAAGAGAAGGGACAAGGATGCAGCTGCTCCTTCCTTAACCCTATAACTGATGACCCCAGATTATTCTCCCCGTAGATGATGATGATGGTGATGATTATGAGTGCTGTAAATGAAGCACCCTATGGTCCAGTTGACACAGTCAGTTTCCTTGACATGTGAGCTACCAAGGTTCTCTTTGGCTTGATCCAAAGATGTCCATGATCAAGTGGGAGAACTGCTCAGTCACCCAGGCAGTATACAGACAGAGCTGTTGTTGGCTGTCTCCATACACAGCTTGATTCACTAACATTCCCCATGTAAATTTGGCATCATAACTACTTACACATGCAGTAGAATCTGATGGCTCTAAAGTATTCCTTCTATGGTGGACCAGGAGATCATGAACCACCTTGATTCACAGTTGTGTCTAGGGGTAACAGTATAAGTGCGGGATCACATGGAATCAAAATTAATGCATAGGAACATACCAATGCCTGCAGTCCCACAGTATATTTAGGTATGTTATCTTAAATGGATATTGCATCATAAATATTGGCACCTTGGAAGATATGTCTTTGTGGGCATGTCTACACCAGCCTAACATCCTCCATTTAAAATGGGGCTTTCTGCTTCTGTTTTAAATGCTGGATCACAACTCCCTTTTTCATGTGCTTGCTTCCCCCCCACCCCTTCCCCCTCCTTCTCCCCGTATCTGACTCTTCCATTGCTGCTTTTACTCTTTTCACAGAGGAAACTGAAGCGGAACACAATGGGGTAATTTGATAACTCATTATCTGCGATCTATTTAAAAACAGAACAAAGGGCATTTAGTGCAAGAGATGCCTTGAATGATCACGGCATCATGTAAAAAGCCTGCAAACTTCCATGAGGGAGCAATCTCAATCGCAGGATAAAAGCTCAGTGTGAAGAAGCCCTGTGCATATACACACAAATATATGTGAACAATAGCATGGACAAATTCATTCAGCAGTTTCAGTTCCTAATTCAGCACTGCAGTTACAATATAATTTTTGTGGAGTTAGTAGTCAGATTTCACCACCATACATGACAACTATTTGTCTGTTATTATGAATCTCTGACTTTGCAGCACTTGTAAGATGGTGTTACCAGACGTGCTCAGGACACCCATGTTCAGACACATGAATGCTTATCATGACAATGCCCTTGGTCAAGACACATGACTGCCCACTTTTCTCCACCAAGATCTGTTATCACACTTGCTCAGGATATGTGTTTTTCTATTCACATCTGCAAACTACTTCTCCATGTTCAGGGAATAAGCTCTTATGGAACACACATTACTGGGAGGAATTTAACTCAAATGTGCTAAGGGACCTTGCTTCACTGTAATCCTGGTGGTGTCTGTCTGGTAGAACTGTCCCCCAAATTAGCACATTTTCCAAATACAAAGTAGAAAAGTGTGAGTTACCCCCTATCTTTTAGTTAAGGTAGCAAGTATAACAAAATGGCAATTTAATAGTTCAATATAGAAGTCTGTTCCAGAGAAAAGAGGGGAAAAGGACAATGAGCAGATATGTCAGCATTCTTTCAAACAAGCTCTAAAAAGTGGTTTATGAATGGGTCCTGAATTTCAGTTCTCAATGGTCCTCTCTACTTTTTCAAGTTCAAATAATTAACCAAGGCACATTCTTTCATTCTGGCAGGCAAATAATCTATTTAACAAGAACTACCATTTGATTTTAAATACATTTAAATTTAAAAATAAGTCAGTGTCATGCCCTCCCTGGAGGAATCCTCTTCAGAGGATGAGCTGAAGCCTCCTGAGCTGGATGTCCTCGAGGAACAAGCTGCTTTGGAGGACCCTGGGGCTGACCAAGAAGGTCCTGGTCCCTCAGAAGACAGAGCTTCATATCTTTCTTTCAAAACATGGAAAGCTCTGCTCCTGAGTCAGAGGGGGATACTGAGCCACTGCCCAGCCCCTGAAAATGCCAGCACCTGAAGGTACAGTCTCAGACTATGCCCAGGTGAAGGAGTGCCTACTTGCCGAAAAAGATTTCTCAAGAGTAAAGGCTTTCTCATGGGCTCTCCTCATGAATAAGACTTTTGCCAGAAGGCCTGTGATGAACTGCAGCTAAGCTCTGGGTGGGGCTCTGGAAGCTCAAGCTACACAAACCTTCAGTTTCAGTCTAGCCATTGCTGGAACAGCACCTTACCTCAGCTTCTCATGCCTTGAACCCTTTTTTTCCTGACCTTGCTCCATGACTGAAATTTTGTGCTCCTGACATTTTGATCCCTGTCTGACAATGCTTCTTGGGCTGTTTTTTTTTTTTTTTTTCATCTGACTGCTTACCTGTGTTTGGACCTTTCTCTTGGAACTCTCCCTTTTGCCTGGTAATACTGTGCCTTTGATCATTCATTGCTTCTTTACTGACTACTCTTGACTTGAGCTGCTTGCTTGCTGGACTGATACCTCTGTGCTTGATCTTTTGCCTATTTATTGACTTACCCTTGGATTTTCCCCTCAATTGCTGTAATGCTGAGGCTGACCCAGCCAAAGCAGGATAATCAGTGTATGTAACCACTGACAGGAGCAGGTAGGCACTAGACACAAATTCTTTATTTGTTTCCATGCATAATAATCAGCATGGTTGGCTTATTATCAGAGGTAATACAGAAAGGCAATCAAAATGGCCTAAGGCACATTCAGGCAATGAGTGCAGCTGCCTGAGCATTTCAATTGTCCCAAATTTATGAAATAGCCCATGCTGAAATGACTGGGATTACACTGATTTTTTTTTAAACCGCTCCTTTACATCCTTTTGATCCAGACTAAAATCAGTGGGACTTCAATTAGTCATGAATAACTTCTCGCAGTGATTTCAAAGAGACAAAAGCTTTGCTAACTCATGGATCCAACCCATTCTGTCAGCATAATGCTTTCATGTGTTGTTGCTCCTTTAACTTTAAAAGTGAGTCTGAAATATTCTTTATTTAGAAGACTTATCTTGAACCTTTTGATCAAATGTTCAAAGCATCTTACAATAGATTACAATACCCCCCCCACACACACACCCTGCAGCTCTTAGTCCCATGGCCAATGGATGGGGCCAGAGGGTGTTTCCAGACCAAGCTTTAATCACGCTATTGCCCTGCCTCATTTACAGAATCTTACGGGATGTCCAAATGATGTCTTCTACTCATAGTTTTCCTGTATTTCCCCATCACTTCTTCTGTCTCTCTTTCTTACTGCAGAAACTCTGTTAAGAAGGAAAATAGCTGCACAATACCTTCTGATTGGTAGCATTAGCAGCCCTCCATTTGGTAGTACCCAGAGCATACTCATATTCAGTTTTGCACTCACAGGGCAACTGGCAGTAGAATGTTTTTTTCTAAGGAATTGGGAAGCCATCCCCTTGCTCTTTCTTGGCCAATGGATGAAGCCAGACTGGGCTTCCTTTTGCCATGATGTTCATTCTGGGAAGCAGGGGATGCACCCTCCCAATGGCATTGATTCCTTGGGTGAAGGCAGTGTGTGAAATATGACTGGAGATGTAGGAAATGCTGTATTTAAATTGGAAACTCAGGATTAGCATAACCAATGTGAAGTCAGTGTCTCTATTTCACAAGAGAGAGAAAAAAGGGGGCACCATCAAACACCAGAAAGCAAAAAAGAGGCACAGTCTCAAAACAGTACTATAAAAATTGAAATTCATTAAAATAGTAAAATGCTTAATGCATTTTGTTAATGACTTTATTCAGGGTCCCAAGAATACAGCTTTCCTACCCAAGCTTTGAGAGAATAAGTTTTTTGCTGAAACACACTGGATATTTTATGACTGTATTAAATTACAGACTTTTTCCTAGTACCATTACGTTTGCTTCCTTTATTTTGCAAACCAACTTTTGGAGGGTTGTTTTCCATTCTCATCATACTGCTAAAACTTGTTAGGGGAAAAAAGAGATGTTACTTTCCTCCCACCCAAAAAGATTCAGTAGAATTCATTATTTTACCAGCATGGAGCAGTCAAGAGTAACGACAAGAAGGTGATTCTCAAGCTGTTATTTCATGTACAGCTATAAGATTTTTCTTTGTGGAGGGTGGACTTGCATTCAACTAGTAATTGTATTACTGCATTCATATGTGTTGCTCTGTGGGATCACTGTAGACTTCTCTGTTAAAAGAGTTCCACTTATTCAATGCCTTAGGTCTCAAATTTCCTTCTATGTTCCTGGTATATTTTTTGAAGCAAAGCTTGTTATGTTGCTATTGAATAATGTATGTCTTTTTTTATTTGCCCCTAGAGATAGTTTAAATGGTGTTAAATCTTCGCATTTTATCATTCTAATGTGTTGCAGTCATGTGTGTGCGCGCACGTGTGTATCCTCAGAATATAAAATAACAGCTCCCTCCAGTTTTACATGCATTATGAGAACTGCTGGGAATTAGAAATTTGCCTGATCTGTATAATCTCCTTTTCCTATAAAAATGGGAAATGGAATGTTCAGGTTTTCATTTAATATTGTTTATAGAATAATTCATACAATATTTATACTAAATTGTCACAGAAAAAAGGGTTGAAATCCTACATGTCTGTCCTATGTATGTTACAAGTAAGATAGACATCAAAATATAGGGTGCCTCTATGTAATCTGAAGACAACATAAGGTGACCACACAACGTGAGATCAGTCAGGTGATCTTTGTAATGAACCCTACCATTAGGAAAAGTGAAGTGGCCATCTCAGGCAGTTGATTTTGATTGGCATGGAAGGGCAACAGATTGTTAGTTACATAGGGAGCAATCCTATGCCCCCTAGATAGTGTCCTGGGGGGCATAGGATAGTTTGGTTTCCTGGCTCCATGGTCAGAGACAGGGCTCTGACCTTGGAGATAGGAAACCACTCCCCCCTTGTAAAAGTGATGGAGAGAACTGTGCTGGCTACCTCTCCATGCTCAAAAACAGAGCATGTAGATGGGGGGAGGGAGGGCATTCCTGGGGAGGGAGGGGAGAAGAGTGGGGCATCTTGCTATGACCTATCCTCCTAGCCCAGGCCTCTTTTCCTCCCTCTCCAAGGTTCTGAAATTGCCTGCCTAGCAGAAATGCAGGGCGGCTGGAGCACAGAGGCAAAGATTGCCTCTGCTCTTCTCCCACCCTGCATTGGAAGCTTGGCAGCCTCCAAGTACAGAGACTGCCGGGTATCCACAGAGGATTACACCCTTAATTTATTATATTTTTACTGCCAGGGAGAGGAAGATGGTTCTTGTGGGATTTTCTTCTTCATGTGCCAAAGTAACTTTGCCAGCTTGGTTACTCTTCATCTTGACTGGGCTGGGAGGGTTGAGGAAGGAGAGAGCCATTCGCTGCTCCTCTGCAGGCAGCAAAACATCTTGGGCTGGCCCTAGAGCCAATGAATGCTTTTGAAAAGGTGGAAATGAACTTTTCAGTTATACAGAATCCTTTCTCATGCATAAGAGGTGATATAGCAGAGCATCTAAGAGTATGAGGTGGATGCAGGATGTTCCCAGTTCAAATTCATCTCAGTAATGAACTCAGTCATGGAAATGGAACAAACATTGAAATTAAATCAAAGGAACTAATGACAGGAAATTAGATAAACCAACATCTTTCTGTGTCAGCTCTGCAATACTAGTGATCTATCCTACAGGTTGGTAAACCATCCCAATGTCGTGTAACTGGATGATTATCCTACCCTGTAGTCACAAGGCTGCCAAACTTTTCAAGAAAATGTAGGAAACAGTATTATTCTGCAAAAAGAAAAGAAAAGAATCTACCTTGCAAGCCTTTGCATTTTCCTCACCTCTTGTATCATCTGGTTTTACTCTCAGCTGTAATGGTGTTTTGCCAATAGTTTTGTCAATAGACAATGGTTCTTTCTGGATATTCAGAGGCAATGAGTGCACCAGTGATTGAAGGAAAGAAGTATGTTTAGCTAAAATAGGCTAATAAAGCATGAAAAAGCAAGGCAATACATTCAAAGCATAAAGCATATGTTTCTTCAGTCACCGAGAACCCCCTACTCCTAACTGAAATCAGCAAATTGGATAACGTGACAAACGGCTCCACTGGCCTGGTCTGTAACATCAGTCTTGGCCTACGGAGAAGTTCTGAATTGGGAGAGTCCCAGGAAAACATATGCTGTCCTCTTGCTTCCTCCCATTCTGGACATGGTCCCATGGCCTCATACATTCTTGTAGGCTAGAAAACTACAAGCCTCAACAATTAGCAACCAGCCAGGCCGACACAGATAGCTCCCATCTCCACTCTTGGCTGGCCTTGACATCTTGCCAAAGCCTTTATCCACCCTCTCAAGCACACCGTCAAAGCCTTAACCCTGGGGACTAGCATAGCTACCCGCTTCCCCCAATCTGCTCAACAAACAGGCACAACGGCACTCTAGCCATGGGCGAATGAACTGGTGCACCACTAACTCCTCAAAATACAATCATCTTTCATGAATCCTCAACGGGGGGGGGGGAGGCAATCCGTTCCTCCCCCCAGGAATCCTCCACGGCCGGCTGCAATATCTCCACACTTTGGAATAGATAGTCTTAATGTTGCAGTTTCTCTTTGAGATCAAGTAGCGTGGTGCAATCCTGTCTTAGGTATCCCCCTTTGACTGGTTTTGTCAGCTGACTTCTCGATGTCTTTATCTATACTGACACTGCTAAGAAGTTTATTTTGTTCAAGATGGACTGCGTTCATTCCAATATCTTGGAGAAATCTATTTCTGAGTTACCTCACTTTTCAAGAGTGTCATGCTATAAGGTAATGTTCCTGTGTAAAGGATGAGAATATGATGGTGATGTCAATGGATGCCTGCTCTTCTCTCATCTCACCATATCCAAACAGTGTATCGGCTGCAGAACACCTCTGATTTGCAGTCCTGGGATTATTCTCAGATATCTTGCCCAACAGGTAGAATCTCTTCTGCTATGTGCTGAAATATAGAATTTGAGAAAACTAAGAAAAGAGAACTGGTTATTAGTTGGCACCCAGGTACCAATGAAGCTTGCCGATAAAATGCTACGTTTGTTATGGTCCAAGCAAAATTCTTTTGTTTGAGTGTTTGTTAATGGGTTGTGAAGCTTCCCATGCTACTTAGGAGCTGCTTCTGTTCTACCATGTCTTTTTATTTCAAATTGTGTGCTCTAAGCACTCATTTTCACAGATGTGACCCCTCATAATGTACTCAAGTAGAAGCGCCTGATGATTAAAATGAGCTATGAACGACAAAAGCTGATTAGCAAGCAGTCCAAGAAGAAAGCCTTGTTTCTTGTATTGTACTTAACAGCTATCTGAAAAAAGAGCATTTTAGCATGAAAGTTCTTTATCAACATGCAGCCAAACCCTTTAACATTTTCAATTTGAATTGAATGCTTAACCCAGATATCCAGCTTCTGGTTCCATATTCAGTTATTTAGGGTGCAATTCTTTGCATGTCTAGACAGAAAAAGGCCTACAACTTCCAACATTCCGTAGCGAGCATGTAGGAGTTGTGGGATGTGTTTCTGTCTGAATGTGCATAGGATTGTGCCTGTAACTAATGAATTGTTTTATACATTTCATAATCCTATAGATGTTGAGACTAGCTCTTTAAACAGTTTTTAAAAACCATAACCTGACTAATGTCATTGGAGTGTAGCCATCAGTTCCCTGGACATGCACTATCCAAAATATTTGGGCCAGCTGGAGGATCTAACGTGAATGATACATAATTTTGGTCTTTGACCAGTGGGTTTTCTTTGCAATGCTGGATGCTCAACATTAAACAAGATTAGCTACAGATCTGTTGCCACCTCTTCAGAGTACAAGGCATTAATGAAAATACAATTGTAGGCTTGTATATGAAAAGGGAAAATTAAAAATAGTTTGAATGAAATACTGCTCATGTTAAATACTACTACATGACAACCATCAAATGCTGCTGTCAAATACTGAGCAATGGGCAAACACTCCTCTTGCTTTGGAATTAAGTTCAGTTAATATGTACTGCATTTCCCCAAATATCAGAAAATAGCTTGTTTTTTTTTCTGAGCTAGTTCAAAAATTTGGAAAGTCCCTTGCAGTTCTTATGACAGCATTGCATGGCATTGGGAGTGGGGCATGTCCATCCCTCTACACATGTTGGAGGAATGCCTTGGAAAGCTGAGAGAGAGATGCAGGGAAAGTCATGATAGTGGTCAGTAGCTGCCACAGAGAGGTCTGGTTTGGACGTAACGACAACCCAAGTATGGGTTGAGTATGAGTTGTTGTTGAATGGGTAGTCGTTACCTGTGAACCTTGCACTGTGGTTTAACTATGGATTGCTGTAACCATGAACAACCCAGGAAGAGAATCCATGGTTTATTGTGAACTCCGGGTTGTTTGTAGTTAACAGCCCATAGTGAAACTATAGCTCAGGGTTCATACATAATGACAACCTACGAATCAACCACAACCATGATTCAATGACAATCCATACTCAACCTGTACTTTGGGTTGTTGTTATGTGCTAATCAGTTCAATGTTTTTGCCTTGGTCTTTTTTTCCTAAGCCTAACTGGCATGTGTGGGGGATCTTTGTCAGGATTGGGGAGGGAATGGTTGAACTTCCCCTCCCCTGCAGTACCAATCTGGATTGATCACCCCATGCTTATTTTTAAGTTAAAAAGAACAAAGGACGCAGCTACACACTATGCATTTAATGTAATGTGTAAATTTACCCTGTGATAATACTTCCCCTTCCTGTATAGGGAGCTATAGCGGACTCTGTCTGTAGTAGGGATAGGAAAATCTGTCAGTTTTACTTTACGTTGCATTTGAATTTTTAAAACAATCTCAAGTTCTTTCTCTCCTGAATATGTTCCTATACTAAATGCCCTTTCTCTATAATGCCCATCACCAAAGTTCCGCCTTCCGTGTTCTTTGAAGTGTGAAAAAAATGAAGCCAGAGAGATGTAGGGTTAGATCCAGACAAAATTAGCTGAATTTAGGTCCCATGGAAATCCGTGGAACAAGTTAGTCAAGAGTTAAGTCCCATTGATTTCAGTAAATTAGTCGGGATCCAACTTATAGCCCCTTGCGGCACATCATCCTATCATCTGAGTTATGGTCTCCTTTTCAGGAATCTATACACTGATGCAGGTGTGCTATGATTGGCTGCAGTTAGCTTGCAGGATCTCAGCTGACAAAACTTCTCCTGTGTGCTGCAAAATGGAGGGTGGCGTGCTGGGTGGTGTGCCTAGCATTATTTTTTTTTTAAAAATGAATATGTGTTGTTGCTTAACATGCAGTTAAGGTATTGTTTAGTTTGAGCCTGACACTTCTGTTGATGTAACATTATGCCAGTGTAGGTGCCAGAAGAGAGATCGGAGAGTTGGATTCAGCCCTCGCATGATGTCCACTCGTGCAACAGGGCTTCCACTCATGTGATGGGACTTCACCCTCTCCTCTTCCCTGCAGCCCCCTGAGCCCTACAAATCTGCTCCAGAGGGAGCAGATTTGGGGGGCATGTAATGGGGAGGGGAAAACCTGTTCCTCTAATGGCTTCCTTCTGCTGGCAGAATGACACCATTGGATTCAACCCTGAGGGAGCAGAGAATTTGGCATAAGGCTACTTCCCCCCAACTCCTGATGTCATGCCCCTGACTAGGGGTGGATGAAAGTCACTTACCTGTCGTCCAAGGCCATTCGCGGTGGGGGGAGGCACTTCGCTGCTCCCCCCGCGAAGTTCAGGCCGGGGGGGGAGGCTTCCCGCCTCGCCCGGCCGAAATTCAGGCCGGGTAGGAGGCGCCTCGCCTCGCCCGGCCGCAAACGCGAAAGTAAAAAAACACACAAAAAAAACGCCCCCTGATAGGCTACGTGACGATTCACGTAGCCTATCACGGCTAGATCTGCAAAGTCAGCCGTGATAGGCTGTGTGAATCGTCACGTAGCCTATCACGGGTGACTTAAAAAAAAAAAAAAAAAGGCGCGTACGCGAATGGCGGCCCCCATAGGGAGCCGCCATTCGCGTTCCTTATTTAGTGGCTGTAGTCTACGTAAATGTTTACGTAGACTACGGCGAAAATAAGGGCAACGCAAATAGCGTTGCCCTTATTTTCGCCATAGTCTACGTAAACATTTACGTAGACTACAGCGACCAAATAAGGAACGGGAATGGCGGCTCCCTATGGGGGCCGCCATTATCCGTACACTCTTTTTTTTTTTAAGTCACCCGTGATAGGCTACGTGACGATTCACGTAGCCTATCACGGCTGACTTTGCAAATCTAGCCATGATAGGCTACGTGAATCGTCACGTAGCCTATCAGGGGGCGTTTTTTTTTTTTCTTTCATTGCAATGGCGGCGGCGGCAGCCGGTCAAAAGACCAGCTGCCGCTCCCGCCTCGCTCGAACACCCGCCGAACCGCCGGCCGGACCAGCCACCAGGAGGGACATTCGGTGAAGGTAAGTCCCGTCCCGGGGGGGGGGGTGCGGGGTGCGGGGGGGGGTGCGGAGGATTTCTCCCCAAAACTTGTTCGGGGGGCCGAACACGTTGGCGCTCGGCCCCCCGAAGTTTCAGGGAGAAATTCTCCGCCATCCCTACCCCTGACACTACTGTGGTCTGGCCCTCCTGCTGGAGGAGTTGTGCCTGCTAAGGACATACAAATGTAGCATTCTGCCAGTGCATCACTGACATTCCTCCAGCATAAGACCAATGGTGGAAGTGTATCTTGTTCTTGTGATATCTAGCTAGTGGGCTCCTGCCAGGTTTTAAAGCCTCTCAGCTGGCATATCTGGGACATAGAATGGGACCTAAATTACCTCATGATACCTCCTTCGCCTGTCTTTGCATTTGTATTACAAGACAAATCTCTAAGAACTTAAAGACTGCCCTGTGTAATCCCATAATTGAGAAGAGGAGACAATTTCTAAAATAGATACACTCCACTAGTAAATAATGATAGCCATGCAATATTTCATGTCGTGTAACATTATAAATGTTGGAGTCTGAATTAATGGGTGGAAGATTGTGGTGAAGTTTATAAATATGCGCTTTCAGAATCTAAAGGGGGAACATTTATTATGTATTTATCATTGTTCGTGTTCGGCTGAACCTGAAGCATTTTAAAAAGGAGCTTAAGAAAGTTAGCATATTCCTGATTCCATTGAAACACACTGCCTATTTACATTCCAAACTGAATTCTGCTACCTGTGGTGGTTTCTGCTTCCTAATTTCTATAGGGACAGCTCTAAGCTAAATCACTTGTTTTTACTAGCAGGATTCAGTTGCTAAGTGCCCAAGAGAGAAACCAGAGAAAATGGGATGTTATTTAAAAATGTGGTTTACTGCAATGTTAGAAAATTGGACTGAGTCTGAAAGGAAGAAATACAATCCTTTAAAGGGAATTTCTTTACTTGCTGCTCCTGAAATGAAATGGTATTTATCCATATTCAGAAAGCTCACCCAGTAAACACCACTTGAGTCTTGTAAGCTCCGAGGTGCTGGTATCATAGGCTAACTGTCCCTTCCGGAGCCTAAAATCACTCTAAATTTAGACATGTATGATTATATGTATGGTGGCTGTCCCTTAATGGAAAGCGCTTCCACAAAGTTGGAGCACCCACTTTTCACCAATCACCCCAACCCACTTAAGCCTCCTGCCCTCTGTTGGAAAGTTGCTGCTGAGGGTTGGGGGAAGCTGCAGAACAGAATGGGAAATGGCACAGTGGGCTGCAGTGAGTAGGAGGCAAACAGAGGAAAATTGGTACCCAACCGGTGTGATTGGAAGCATTTGCTGCTAAGGCAAAGACACCACTGGATACAAGTTGCATAAATTGTTCCAGGTTCACAGTCACCCAAAGTGTTGTAGGGTGTCCAACTTTTCAAATGAGCTATAGCAGGGCTGTTGAACCTTGGTCAGCCCAAGGGCCGAATGAAATTTTAGAGAAGCTTTCAGGGGCCATGTTCCAGAGGTAGGTGGAGCTGAAGGCAAATGGAGGGGTGCCAAAATACCAAAAATATAAGCATATTTAAGCTTAAAGTGCTTATTACCAGTAATTTGGCTTTGGGAAAGGCATTTCAACCTCTCCTGGAGGGGGAAACATGAGAAATAATGACTACAATGCTTTCAAATTATGCTCACCTATTATTATTATTATTATTACTATTACTAGTACTAGTAATTATTACTAGTAAATTATTATTACTAGTACATCATCATCATTATTACTAATACTACTACTATATCCCACTTTTTTTCTTCTTGCAAGGAACCCAAAGTGGCTTACATGGTCCTCCTCTCTATTTTTTCCTCACAACAACCCTGTGAGATAAGTTAGGCTGAGATTCAGCGACTGGCCCAAAATCATCCAGTGAGCTTCATGGCCAAGTGGGGACTAGAACTCGGAATTTGAGAGCATTGTGGTCATGATTCAACAATATCTTGCACTTGATCCTGGACAACTGCGGTCAAGTCAAGGGCACATCCTCTCTTCTTGGTCCCACAACCACTTGTTGTTATTAGGTACAATCTGTCCAAGTTACAAACAGCGAGCCTTTCACATGCCCCTTGTGAAAGCAGTCTTTTTTTTTTTTTTAGAATGTTCTGTTGTGTTCTATTCCATCAGTCTCCACTGTTCTTCCTGCCCCCCTCTTTGAGAATGAAAACATTTTTCCCTTGGTTGTTTCCTTTTGATACTAAGCTTTTGACATCCTTTTCGAAGAACAGCAGCAACAATGACACACTGAACAACAATCCAGCATAGAGGTAGTAAGCATGAGATCCTTTCATTTGATTGAGCTGCATCCTCTGATTTATTTATGAATATTGAGTCTCATTCCACACACACACTATATATATGCACACACACACACGCACACAGAGCTCTCCATATCATATTTGAAGACCGTTGCAAATTTTTGTACGTATTTTATGGTATCTTTGCCATACAGGATGTACATATTGTACAGTATCTTTGCCAAACAGAAAACTAAATTAGTATTTAAATTGTATATAAACAGTATGCTTGTAGTTCTTCCCACTGTTTAATTATGTCAATAGTATTAAGAAGATTTTAAAGATTAAATCAAGAGTAAATTTTCTCCCCGAGTAGCTTGACAATAAGCTGTATGCTCTTTCAGACCTCTCTAATTCTTCCCATGTGGAATAATGATTACAGTAATAATGCTTTGTAGTTCTGTAGTGAAAGCTAAGGGTCAATGAATTCAAAACATTTTAAAAATGTTGTATGGTAACTAATGGGTAGAAGACAGGATTCTTATTTATTTTGACTTTTCCAGTGACCCAGTTATGTTCATCCAGAAGGGTGGGCTTTCATAGGAATCTAGTTCCCTTTAAAGTTGTACTGCTTTCATTGTCAACCAGGGTAAGGATGTACGTGAACTTCGTTTCAGTTTGAAAAACAGCAGAACATGCTCCTGTAGCAACCCCAAAATTGAACACAATCACATTTTTCAGAAAAGGCTCACATGTGAACTGCCCAGAGAGCTTCGGCTATGGGGCGGTATAGAAATATAATAAATGAATAAATGAATGAATGTTTCTTGAGCTTGCAATTGCATTCACAAAATGCATCCATTTGGGAAAATGTACACTTTAAAATGCGCATTTTCCCCAAAGGACGCATTTTCATGCTTTAATCAAGGGTGGGGGAGTGTGATTTGGGTGTGCACTTTAAAAATGCAATGTTTTCCCAATAGAAAATGCACACTTCCCCTGTTCGGGGGGTGGGGGTGAGGAAGATGCCTGCATTTGGGAATGAGAACGAGGCGAACTGAGCATCAAGGTGGAAAATGGAGAACGTGGCTGAGCTTGAACGTCACTAGTTCTCCCATCCTTAAGCTAGGGTAGCCACTTATGTATTGCTAAAAAAGAGGAAATCCATCCAATACAAAAAAAGACGACAAAAGAGGGCATATAATTTCCATAGACTAATTTATATGTATAGACACAAATGTAGAAATAATTGACCTTAAATGGAAGTATGGTACATCTCACCATAATGCGGAAGACCGTGACCAGGTGATCTGTGTGTGTGACTTCCTGTTCAGTCTGTTGTCCAGGTGCTAATGGTTGATGGGCAACAGTTCTTATGGTTTTTTATATTTAAACCGGAACTGGACAGGGCAGCCCGTCAAATCGAGGACACATTCAAAACAGAGCACAGTGTTCTGGCAGTCCTTCAAACAGAGGATTATTTTCTATAAAAGAGGACACATGGGCACCCTACAACACAGGTGTCTTTGAAATTCACTCAGTTCTGAGAGGCTATTCTTTAAAGAAATTAACATTGTGGAAATAATTAATTATTAGGTATCGTGCCCTGAAGTATTCTTAAAGCTATGAAACAGTCAGTGGTTGTTGTTATGGGTGGAACACCACACAGAGACCTACGCTGTTTGATGTTAAAGAGAAAGGCAAAGACCCTGTGAGAGCAGTTAGGTGGGTGTCCACTACCTTTTCTGCAGTGGCCCGACACCTCTGGGAAAAGTTGCCATCAGATGTCTGCCAGCCAGGCCCCATCATTGCAGGCTTTGAAGGCCTGAAGACTTCCTTGTTTATTCTGGCCTTCCCCTGATTATGTTTAATCAGGCTGGGTTATAGCTGCAATTGTGTTGATTCTGTCCTATGCTGGTGTTGTTTTTTTAGAATGTTTGCTGCTGTTGCTGCAGTATTAAAAATGATTAAAAAAAATAATTATGTGTGTTCTTGTTGGACACCACTTTAGGAGAACTCCTGCCCTGAAAAGCAGCCAAGAAATATTTTAAATAAATAAAATAAAATGTTACAGAGCTCCATATAAGCACTGGAATCTGTGAATGTGCACCAGGCTTTTTGAATAAGATCCTACGGCAAAGATCCAGAGATGTGTACATGCCAGATCAATACACAAAGTGAGGTTTATTGAGCCATTTCCCTTTTCAGCAGCATCCTTAAACTGATTTTTCAAATCTGCCCACGTGCATATAAAAATCAACTTGCTAGAGTTTAGCCTAATTGTACATGCAAATATCCTGAGTAATCATAAGTAAACCCCATGACTGTATTGCAGCTCTACTTGGCAAAGCAAAGCTTCTCCATTATTCTAGGGTAGAGTTTCAACACATAGACTTACGCAGATATAAATGGCAACACAAATTCCAAAGGGTTAGAGAATTAGATGTTAGATTTACAGTTTTTTTTTCTCCCCCATAATGTCCCTGTTGTGTTCCACATTCTTCTGGCAGCAGTCACTGTGTAGTATCATTAAAGCCACATGCTGTTTAACTATAACATCAGATAAGTAAATCCTAACAAATGTGTTGAATTTTTTATTTGCATTTGCAACATTTCAAGTTCAAGAGTCCAAGTGAGTTGGGTTTTGTTTTTTACTTATGCAATGGCACACACTGTAATTTCCCCCAAGGCTCATAAGAAAGTAGGGAGAGCATAGAAAAATATATTGCAAGAGAAATGGGCCCTGATCCAACTAAATTTAGTTGTGTTGATGTCCCATTGAAATCAATGGAACATGGTAGTTTTTGGCATATTAAGCCCCAATTATTTCAATGATTTCAATGAGATTTGAACATAGCTAACTTTAAAGGGATTGGGCTGATATTTAGGAACTTGTGTTTCAAGACCATGATCTTGGCTTTAAGTATTCATCTATTTTCCTTAACTGTGTTCCTTAACTCACCGAGCACAGGCAGGGGGCAAGTGGGGGCAGGGGCCCAGTGAGCAGGGCTTGGGGGTGTGAGTGGGGGTGGGGGGAGGTTCTGCCAGATTCCCAGACAGAATCGGGTGCCCATGCCATCCCTAGGTGGAATTCAGAGAACACTGACAAGCTGACGTTTTGTTGATTCACACATCCCTATTACAGAATAACGCTCCTTTACTGCATAACAATGTGCTGAACATGGAGCTTTCCGTGCAGAATAACACTCCTTTACTGCATAACAATGTGCTGAACATGGAGCTTTCCATGAGCCCAGGGATGTAGTTTAAGGACATTTCATAGTCTTGAAAGAGTAAAAGGAACACAATTGCTTGAACTTCCAGCAGTGAGAAGGATGGATGTTTGGCATGCAGCTGACAGAGGCCACCATGCCCCCATTTAATAGTGCTGGCTTCATATTCATCTTTGGAATGTAGGCAGCATGCAGAGTGATGCATTTTTCAAGCCGAGAGATGGTTTGACATCACTTTATCTGTACCAATTTCTGTTACAATTTGAATAATACTCTTTGACTATAATGAAAGATTGCCCGAGCTACCCCTGTTCTTCCCCAGCTTTTGTTGCTCACTAAATAAATTATACTTGGGTAGTGTCATTTCAGAGAAACAGCCCCTCCCTCTGCACACATTGTCAGAAGTAAAACAGGCTTTCAAAGTGGAAGATAAGTGTGTGTGTGTGTGTGTGTGTGTGTGTATAGGCAACAGGGAGCTATCTTTTTATAATTCGCCCCATCATGCCATCATGTTGCTTAATATCCTATAATGACCACCTGGCACCATGAATTAATGAAATGTTGACTCTGCTGAATATTTAAAGAGGGGTATACTTATCAGTGAGGAAGGCTCTTATTAGCTCATATAGTAGTCCTTCATGGTGAAATGAAGACGCAAATCATCATTATTTTAATATGGCACAGGGAAAAAATGCTCCTGTTTGTGAAGGCAGCTCTTCAGAAACAGCTCATTGACTCTCAAGCCCTTACCATGCATTCCCCAAAGGTATTCAAACCTTCAAAAATAGTTAAGCAAGCTCTAGGCCTTGTCCACTGAGAGAAAAACAACACTTTTACCGCCCCCCCTTCCAGCAAGAACGCAATTTCAAAATAAGAGTAAAGTGTGGCCCTCCCCCACTGCTGTTTACTGGGAAACAAGAATTAAATAAGAGCTGTCTCTTTGGTTACCGGAGTGTCGTGATTGCTGATACCATATTGCTTCATACCATGATGTTAGGAGCATAAGCCGCCTTAAACTGAGTCGGACCATTGGCTACTAGTCCTGATGGCTATGTGCTACCTCCAGTGCTAGAGGCAGTGAGCCTATGTACCCCATTTGCTGGGGAATATGGGCAGGAGGGTGCCGCTGCACCTGTGTTCTGCTTGTGGTCAGAAGATCAACAGCTGGTTGGCCACTCTGTGAACAGAATGCTGGACTAGATGGACCCTTGGTCTGTTCCAGCATGGCGCTTCTGATGTTCTTATGTCCATTTCGCCCAACATTGTTGATACTGGCAGAGGTTTTCTAGGGTTTGAGGCAGGAATTTTTCTGGCCTTTTCTGGAGATTCCATGGATTCAACCTGGGACTTTCTGCATGTAAAGTATGTGTACTGCCACTGAGCTACATCCCTTCTCAATAGTGAAATTGTGTGGGAGTGACCAATGACGTGGTAACTTTCTATGCCAATATCATCTCACCTAACACATGTTGCTGGTATGGGAATAACAACACTGTTGTTGACACAGTGTCTGTTGAGGTGTCCAGTGCATTGTCTTAGCCTGTTTTGTAGGATCATTTTCAGTTTTTGGAGCCTGAGGATGTGGACAAGATGCTTGCATCTGTTTGACCCACCACATTCTCTCTCTTGGCCCTTCATATTCATACGTATTCAGTCTAGCATGGGGCTGATCAGATGGATCAGGGGAGTGGCAAATGCATCATTGCATGATGAGGTGGTCCCTACTGCCCTCCCTTGATCCAGAGCTCCATGCTAACTATTGTCTGGTTTCAAACACCCCATTTTTGAGTAAGGTACTCGAGATAGTGGTAGCATCTCAGCTGCAGGCAGGTGCTCTTAAATGAAACTGATTATCTGGATCCTTTCCAGCCTGGATTCAGGGCTGGTTTGGGGACAGAACTGGCCTTAGTCACCCTGATGGATGACCTTCAGGAGAGGTACAGAGGGAGTGAGACCCTGTCACTTCTTGATCTTTCAGTGGCTTTTGATATCATTGACCATGGCATCCTCCTGGTCCACCTCCATGAGTTAGGAGTTGGAGGCACTATTCTACAGTAGTTCGACTCGTACTTGCGGGGTTGGTTTCAGAGAATGGTATTAGGTGACTGCACTTCAGCCCCTTGGCAGCTGAAATGTGCAGTGCCACAGGGCACCATCCTGTCCTTAATGTTACTTAATATCTATATGAAGCTGTTGGGAGTGGTCATCAGGAGATTTGGGGCAAGGTGTCCCCAGTATGCTGACAATAGCCAGCTCTGTTTCTCTGTGACATCTGAACCAGGAGAGGCCATGCGTGTTCTAAACTGGTGCCTGGATGCAGTTATGGCTTGGATGTGGGCCAATAAACTGAATCCTGATAAGATAGAGACCCTGTGCGTTGGCAGTTCCCAGGTCTGGGAATTTGGCTGTTTGCCTGTTCTGAGTGGGGTTGCACTCCCTCTCAAGGAGAAGGTATGTAGTTTGGGGGTGCTCCTGGATCCATCTGTGTCACTGGAGGTCCAGGAGACCTCGGCGGCCAGGAGTGCCCATTACTAGGGATGTTGGAGAAATGCTCCACGGACCCCAATGAGGTCGGATTCTATTGAATCTGGCCCCCTGAAGTCCGCAGAGGATCGGATCTACCCACGCCTCCAGGAGGAATCCTCGCCAGCCAGATCCTCCCTGCCAGCTGGCTTCAGAGCGCCAGCAATATGGCCATTCACGGCTGCATTTACCTTAAACTAAGGTCTTTACGGCCGCAAATGGCATCCGAGACACCATTTGAGTCTGAAGGCAGTAGTCCCCTTCAGCCAGCGATATGGCATGGCGGCCATATCACTGGCACTTCAGAGCCAGCTGGCAGCTCTGCGGAATCGCTGTGGAGCGGAGCCAGCTGAAGAGGAATGGATCGCCTTCTCCTCCTGTGGACCTCCCCCCCAGAATGGCAGGTAAGCGTTCCGCCCATCCCTACCCATTACCAACTTTGGTTGGTATGCCAACTATGCCCATTCCTGGATAGGGATAGCCTAGCCAAGGTGATCCATACACTGGTAACCTCACAATTAGACTCCTGCAATGCACTCTATGTGGGGCTGCCTATGTGAGTAGTTCAGAAGCTGCAGCTAGTGCAGAATGCAGCAACTCACTGGGTGCTCACTGGGATGTCCAGCTATGCCCACATAACACTTGCACTAAAACAACTGCCTTGGCTACCTATTAGCTACCAAGCCACATACAAGATTATGTTACTGTCATATAGAGCTCTAAACAACTTGGGACCAGGATACTTAGCAGACCGCCTTCCCTTATAAATACCCAGGTGACCTTTAAGGTCATCAGAGGAGGCCTTGTTTGCCATTCCAAAGTGAATGGAATGTCGCCATGAGGTACCCTGATGGCAGGCCTTCTCTGTGGTAGTGCCCACCCACTGGAAAACCCTCCCTCGTGCAGTTTGGGAGGCAGAAAATGTGACATTTTTGAAATGCCTCCTGAAAACGCACTAGTTCCTCTGGTGACAGTGGGGCTCGGGTAGCTCCCAGCTGCATCGGGGTCTCCTCCGCCCCCACCGCAGGAAATGTGGGGGAATGGGAGGAGGGAAATCTCAGCCCCCGGCACCCTGCCAGGTCTGCCCGGTGCCCCTCCAGCCGACTATCTATCTGGAGGCAGGTCTGGATGAGGTCCTCCAAAGTAGGCGGGCTAGGTGTGCGTGCCAGCTAGGGATGGGGGAGAATTTCTCCCCGAAACTTCGGGTGGCCGAGTGCCAACATATTCGGCCCCCCGAAGTAGTTTCGGGGAGAAATTCTCCGCCCCCCTGCCCCCCCCCTGGGATGGGACTTACCTTTCCCGAATGTCCCTCCTGGCAGCAGGTCCCGGCGGTGGTTCGGCAGGTCTTCGTCAGGGGCGGTGGCGGCAGCCGGTCTTTCGACCAGCTGCCACCGCCGCCATTCCAAGAAAAGTAAAAAAAACAAAACGCCCCCGTGATAGGCTACGTGACGATTAACGTAGCCTATCATGGCTAGATTTGTAAAGTCAGCCGTGATAGGCTACGTAAATCGTCACGTAGCCTATCACGGGTGACTTAAAAAAAAAAAAAAAGCGTGTACGGCTAATGGCGGCCCCCATAGGGAGCCGCCATTCGCGTTCCTTATTTGGTCGCTGTAGTCTACGTAAAGATTACGTAGACTACGGCGAAAATAAGGGCAACTCTATTTGCGTACGTGCTTTTTTTTTTTAAGTCACCCGTGATAGGCTACGTGACGATTAACGTAGCCTATCACAGCTGACTTTGCAGATCTAGCCATGATAGGCTACGTAAATCGTCACATAGCCTATCACGGGGGTGTTTTTTTTTTAACTTTTTATTTCGCTGCTGGGCGAGGTGAGGCGCCTCCTCCCCGGCCTGAATTTCGTCCGGGCGAGGTGGGAAGCCTCCCCCCCCGGCCTGAATTTCGGCCGGGCGAGGAGGGAAGCCCCCCCCGGCCTGAACTTCGGGGGGAGCAGCAAAGCGCCTCTCCCCCACCGCGAAGCAAGCTGCGAGACCAGGTAAGTGACTTTTGTGCACCCCTAGTGCCAACTCATCCAAGTTCTCGTCATTCAAACCATCCAAAAACTGAGCCACCAGCGCGGCATCATTCCAGTGTAAATCCTGCATCAGCAAGCGAAAAGTTGTCGTGTAGCTGGAAACTGAGTTCTTGCCCTGCCTGAGGTGGTGACTCTCCTGAGAAGCCATCTGCATGCGCAGGGGGTCACCAAAATCTGGCCATCGTTGTCATGAAACCTTGATAGTCCCTGAGCAGGGGGTCATTTGCAAGAAGAAGTCCCAAAGCCCATTTAGCTGCCACGCCTGAAAGTAGGTTAATGATAAAGCCCACACGAACCTGTTCTGTCGGGAAATCCTCAGGTCAAAGGTGCATGTACAGCTCCGATTGGGCACAGAAAATCTGAAAAAGTCCTTTCTCACCAGAAAACGTCTCTCGCAGAGCCACCGGGCACTTGTCTCATACCCTAGAAAACCTCTGCCAGTATCTACCAAACCTCAGCCATGGCTTCATTCGACACTCCTCCTCCCCCGCCTGTGCTCCTACCATGTTTGTGTGCAAAAAATCAGGAGAACTCCACCTGGTGCATGACTTCCGAGCGTTGAATTCGGTCTCGATCCCCGACAAGTATCCCCTCCCGCTCATACCGGAGATGCTAAAGTGCCTGGGGCGAGCCAAGATTTTCACAAAGTTGGATCTGCATGGCGCCTACAATCTGATTCGCATCCGGGAAGGGGATGCGTAGAAGACCTGTTTTGGCACCCGGTACGGAGCGTATGAATATCTAGTGATGCCATTTGGGCTTGCCTGCACCCCCCCATGTTTTCGCATTTTATGAATGCCATCTTCCAGGACTATTTGGACTCTTTCCTCATTGTTTATCTCGATGATTTACTTATATTTTCTGAGGACCCCCACGCCCATCAGCACCATGTCTCTGCCATCCTCCAGCGCCTCCGTGAGCACCATCTTTATGCCAAGCTGGAGAAATGTGCGTTTGACCTAACCTCTTTGGACTATCTCGGCGACATTATCTCAGCTGACAATATCAGGATGGATCCTGCAAAGGTCCAGGCTGTCCTCTCCTGGCAAGCTCCATCCACCAAGAAGGACTTGCATCATTTTCTGGGTTTTGCAAATTTTTACAGGAAGTTCCTGCCCAGCTTTGCTCGGCTGACATCTCCTCTCACGGACCTCCTTAAGGGCAGGAAATCTCCTTTTCATTGGATGGCATCTGCCCAACAGGCTTTCGAGGAACTTAAGAAGCTTTTCAGTTCTGAGCCAATGCTGGTACATCCCGACCCGAGGAAGCCTTTTGTAGTGCAAACTGATGCCTCTGACTTTGCGGTGGGGGCTGTGCTTTTTCAGCCAGATCGGGCAGGCGGCGGGTTGCAACCCTGCGCCTACCACTCCGGGAAGCTGAACTTGTCTGAGAGGAATTATACCATCTGGGAGAAGGAACTGTTGGCCATCAAGTCCGCTTTGGAGACCTGGCATCATCTTCTGGAGGGGGCACAGCACCATCGCAACCTAGAACATCTTCAGACAGCCCATGCCTTAAACCAGTGGCAGATTAGGTGGTCGTTTTTTCCCCCTGGTTCTACCTTAAGATTTGCCATGTGAAAGCCTCCGGCAACCTACAAGCAGATGCTCTTTCTAGTAAGCCTGACCTCCAGCCAGGGGGTGAGGGGAATCCCCCCACCCAATTCTTCCCCTGCAGAGCCTGGTGGCAGCTGCAGTGCCTCATTCTTGGGAGGAGCTCCTTCACTCTGAACAGGCTTAAGATGCTTTTGTCTGCACAAAAGTGGAGGCATTGGGGCTAGCCTCTGCCCCCCCCAGTCTACCCCCTTCTCTTTGTGAGGTGGCCTGCTTTACCATTCTGGCTGGGTCTATGTGCCTTCTACACTCCTCCACGAGAAGGTCCTCCATCAGTGCCATGACTCCCCCACTGCTGGGCATTTTGGCTTCACCAAGACCCTGCATGGAGTGACGTGGGATTTTTGGTGGCCTCGTGTGTGTCAGGACATCAAGACCTATGTCGCCTCCTGCCCAACCTGCCAGTGGGCGAAGGCCCCCGCAAGCAAGCCCACAGGCTTGCTTCACCCCCTGCCTACTCCCTCAGGACCTTGGAAACTGCTCTCCCTTGACTTCATCACTGAGTTGCCTTGCTCACACGGTAAGACCACTATTCTGGTGGTGGTGGATTTGTTTTCTAAGATGGCCCATTTCATCCCCTGCTCTGGGTTGCCCACAGCCAGGGAGATGGTGGACCTTTTATTTGTGCACATTTTCCAGCTCCATGGATGGCCTGAGTGTCTCATTTTGGATAGGGGGGCCCAATTCACTGCCCATTTCTGGAGGGAGCTAGTTGGGCTTCTCCATGTGATGCTCTGTCTTTCCTCCGCCCACCATCCACAGTGGGATGGTCAGACCGAGTGCACCAATGCAACTCTGGAGCAATATTTGTGCTGTTATGTCAATTACCAGCAAGATGACTGGTTTTCCTTGCTGCCTCTTGTAGAATTTGCTTATAACAATGCCTGCCATGCTTCCACCCACCAAACTCCATTTTTTGCCAATTTTGGTTACCACTCCAAGGCTTTCCTGTCCACCCTAGCTCCCTCTTTGGTGCCTGTAGCCCATGAGTTTTTAGAGGAGTTGCGAGTGGTACACCACCTCTTACAGGACTCCCTGGAGCAAGCCAAGACAGCCTATAAGGCCTCTGCAGACCGCCGGTGCCAGCCGAGTCCGTCTCTGCAACTGGGGGACTGGGTTTGGTTGTCCACCCAATACACTACACTGGTTCTCTAGTCATAAAGTAATAAAGGAATAAAGCCTTGGAAAGAATCCTCGTCGTCTGTGTCCTGAGTTGGCTATTGGAGGGAACTGCAAGAGGCAGCTAGGGTGCTTCTGACACCTCCCAAGTGATCTTTCTGTTCTTCCAGCATTACTGGAGATGGAATCAGTGCCAGCTTAAGGTTTTTGACAGCCCTTGGGCAAGACACCCTCCCTCAGTGAGTCTACCTTCTCATTGTTACCAGCTGATATTGCTCCTCATGCTCTTGCTTGATAGGCGGAGAGCCAACACACAAGTAGGCAGTGTTATCTACTGTTCCTCCTCCTCCTCAGCACTGTTGTCTGGGCCAGAGCAAGAGGCATATAAACAAGCAGTTGCAATGGTGAAGAGGAGTAACTCCAGGGTGCTCTTGTCAGCGTGCTCCTGCTGATGTGTGGGCTCTCAGAAGGTGCCCGACCATGCCTGCCTTTGATGGTGGCTGTGGATGGAGCCCTGGAGAGTAGAAACCATGAGACATCCTTAGCTTAACAGCTGGTCTTAATGATTATCCAAATAGTCACCTATCAAGGATCAACTCAGATTTCAACTACTTGAACTTAACTGTGTTGTGTATTCAGCTGAGAGTATCTCAGATTCTTGACCACAACCACATAGCGCAGGGGTGGGGGACATGTGGCCCTCTAGATGTTGTTGGACTTGAATTCCCATCAGCCCTAGCAAATGTAGCCAATGATGAGGGATGCTGCAGTCCAACGTCGTCTGAAGGGCCACATGTTTCCCAGCCCTGGTGCAGTACGTAAAGGTGTTTAGGAAGTTGAGCTGGGGTTTAAATTTGAGCTCTACTGAGGCCTTGTGGATATTCTCATGTCACCACCATGATAGTTCTCTCTTCCATGAATGATGGATATAGCTGCCCTCTGTGAGTGGCTGTCCCCTCCATGTTCACAGTTTGTTTCAGCCTTGAGAAATGGGAGACGGTTTTGCAGACATATCATGCTAGAAGGACTGTGTGAATGGAGAATCTTCCCTTTGTCCTACAAAACCTTCAGTTATCAAAGTCCATCTCTAGCACTAATGAGTACTTGGAGGTTCTTTGTAAGGCAGAGCAAAGAAGTAAAGAAAAATATATTAGCAAATATGGAGAATTGTGTTTTTTTTTTAACATTATTGGTACACAATCAACAGAAGCCAAATTAAATAGTAATAACGAATGGCTGAAAGGTGGGGTCATGACTCCCCTGTAGACAATTGTCCTATCTCTCTACTTGGTGGTAGGTCTGCATGGCATATTCTTGACCATCCTCCTCCAGTTCTAGGATTCTTCTCGTGGAAAGCTAAATCTAGTATTCCCCAAAGCATTTTTTTTTCAAAAGGAAAAGCAGCAACAAGTAGCATAGCTCCTCCCTGACGTCAGATGAAAAATGGAACACTGAACTTTATGGCTGAATTAACAGGTTACACAATATTCTGCCTTTATCATATCAAGTTAGAGGTTGCTGCTCTTCTGACATCAATGGCTTTAATTTCCTGAGTAGAGGGGAACTAGTACTTCCTGGTATTTGGAAGTGATACTACTATTAATGCAGCCCCAAATAGCATTTGCCTTTTTTGCAGCCAAAGCACATTGTTGACTCATATTCAGCTTGTGATCTACAGCAATTCCAAGATCCTTCTCACTTGTAGTGTGGTTGAGCCATGTATCCCCCATCTTGTAACTGTGCATTTGGTTTCTTTTTCCTAGGTGCAGAACTTGGCATTTCCCCCCTATTATATTTCATTCTGTTGTTTTCTGCACAGCGCTCCAGCCTATCAAGATCACTTTGAATTCTGTTTTTGCCTTCCAGGGTATTAGCTATCCTGCCCGATTTTGTGTCATCTGCAAATTTGATCAGCATTCCCTGCACCTCCTCATCCAAGTCATTAATAAAAATGTTGAAGAGCACTGGGCCCAGGACTGAGCCTTGTGGTACCCCACTCATTATCTCTCCCCAGGTTGAGAAGATCGTATTGATAAGCACTCTTTCAGTCCGATTCTGTAGCCAGCTATGGATCCACCTGATCGTTGTTTCATCTAGCCCACTTTGAGCTAGTTTGCTCATCAGGATATCATGGGGCACTTTGTCGAAAGCTTTGCTGAAGTCAAGGTATATTATGTCCACAGCATTCCCACAGTCCACAAGGGAGGTGACCTGATCCAAAAATGAGATGAGATGAGTCTGGCAGGATTTGTTCATGAAAATCCATGTTGGCTTCGAGTAATCACTTCATTGTTTTCAAGGTGCGTACAGACTGATTGCTTTGTAATCTGCTCCAGACTTTTCCCAGGGATTGATGTCAGACTGACAGGTCTGTAGTTCCCAGATTCCTCCTTTTTTTGCCTTTTTTGAAGATAGGGACAACATTAGCGCTCCTGGCACTTCACCCGACCTCCATGATTTCTCAAAGAGAATAGACAGCGGTTCTGAGAGTTCTTTTGCCAGTTCCTTTATGACTCTAGGATGCATCTAGGATGCAGTTCATCTGGCCCTGGAGATTTGAACTCATTCAAAGTAATTAGGTGTTCCTTGACCATATGCCTATCGATAGGCATATGGTCTATCTAGCTGAAGGAGCTGCAATCCTGCTCCTTCAGCCTGTACTTCACCTTTGCCAGGGGGGTCGTAGACCCTCTTTCAGGAGAAGACTGAGCCAAAGTAGGAATTGAGCACTTCTGCCTTTTTCTAGTCGTCTGTTATCATTTTGCCATCCTTATTTAATAGCTGAACCACCATTTCTTTCCTCTGTCTTTTACTATGCACGTATCTGAAGGAAGCCTTTTTGTTGCTTGTAGCATCCCCCACTAACCTCAGCTCATTCTCAGCTTTAGCCTTCCTGATGCCATCCCTGCAATTCTGTGCTACCTGCCTGTACTCTTCCTTTTAGCTTGGCCTTCCTTCCACTTCCTATATGTGTCCTTTTTTGTTTTCATTTCTAAGCTTTTTGTGAAGCCACATTGGCTTCTTCTGTTGTCTTCCACCTTTTCTTCTTGTTGGAATTGTTTGTAATTGTGCCTTTAGAATTTCCCTTTTTAAAAACTCCCACCCATCTTGGACTCCTTTTCTCATTAGAGTCACTTGCCATGGGACCTTACTGATCATTGTTCTGAGTTTATTAAAATTGGCTTTCCTAAAATCCAAGGTATGTGTTTGGCTACACTCAGCTTTTGCTTCCTTTAGAACCAACAACTCAAGTATAACATGGTCATTTTCCCCCCCAAGTTCCTGTAACTGCTACTTTATTCACTAAGTCACCTCTGTTGGTTAGGATCAAGTCAAGGATAGCCAATCCTCTAGTTCCTTCCTCTACTTTCTGTAGGAATAAGTTATCAGCAACACATGTCAGGAATCTCTTGGAGGGTCCATGTTTTGCAGAATTTATCTCCCAACAAATATCAGGGAAATTGAAGTCCCCCATTACTACTACATCATGCTTCCTTGAAACATTGGCAATGTGCTTTTCAAAAGTTTCATCCTTGTCTTCTCCTTGATTGGGTAGCTGATAGTAGACTCCAACCACCAGGTTCCTTTTCTTCTTTGCTCCATTTGTTTTCACCCAGATGCTCTCGATGGGGCTACCAAGCTCATTCTCCTGTGCAGAGATGTGTATTTTTCATGTATAGTGCAACCCCATCTCCCTTTCTGTTCCTCCTGTTCTTTTTGAACAAGTTATATCCTTCAGTTACTGTATTCCAGTCATGGGAGTCATCCCACCAAGTCTCAGTTACACCTATCAAGTGGTAATATCCCTCCAGTATTAAGAGTTCAAGTTTGTTCTGTTTGTTTCCCATACTATGGGCATTGGTATACAGACTTTCAAGACCATGTGCTTTATAGTCTGGCTTTCTTCCTACATGTTTCTGAAGACTATTATTGGGCACTATTAGAGCTGTTCTCTCTGTTGAGGTGCATGAGCCTTCGTCCATTGTTACCCCCAACTTTACGTCTCCCTTCAACGTAGGATTCAGTTTAAAGCCCTCCTGATGAAGTTCTTCATGCTGTGGCCAAACACATTCTTCTCAGCCTTTGTGAGGTGCAACCCATCCCTTGCCAACAGCCCATCTTCCAGGAAGTATAGCCCATGGTCCCAGAATCCAAATCTCTCGTGCCGGGCCGGCATCACCTTCATAGCCAGTCATTCACCCGGAGTATTTTTCTTTCCCTCTTCTAACCACTGGAAGGAAGGACAAGAAAACTATCTGGGCCTCAAAGGTCTTGAGTTATTTATTTATTCATTCATTCATTTCATTTCATTTCTATACTGCCCAATAGACGAAGCTCTCTGGGTGGTTCACAAAAATTAAAACCAAACAGCACACAATAAAACAATGTTGTTGTTGTTCAGTCATTCAGCCGTGTCCTACTCTTCGTGACCCCATGGACCATAGCACGCCAGGCCTTTGTCCTGCGCTCTCTCCCAGAGTGTGCTCAAGTCCATATTCATTGCATCAGTGATGCTATCTAGCCATCTCATCCTCTGCCGTCCCCTTCTCCTTTTTCCTTCAGTCTTTCCCAGCATCAGGGTCTTTTCCAGAGAGTTTTCTCTTCGCATTAGGTGGCCAAAATATTTGAGCTTCAGCTTCAGTATCTGTCCTTCCAATGAGCAGTCAGGGTTGATTTCCTTTAGGATGGACTGATTTGACCTCCTTGCAGTCCAGGGGACTCGTAAGAGTCTTCTCCAGCACCACAGTTCAAGCATCAATTGTTTGGTGCTCAGCCTTCCTTATAGTCCAGCTCTCACAGCCATACGTTACTACTGGAAAAACCATAGCTTTGATTAGACGGACCTTTGTCGGCAAGGTGATGTCTCTGCTTCTTACTTTGCTGATGTCAGGGTGGACACTGAGCCCATAGAATCCCAGAGTAGTTCTGATTCTGAGAAAGAGCAGTTGCTCCTGGGAGAGGAGCGCGCTCCTCTTTCCCAGGACCAACGGCTGACGGAGATTCCTCCCACCAGCATTCCTAGTTTAGTTAGCAGTCCAGGGAGTGACCGAGCACAGATAGCAGACTTGGTGGATGCGCGTCGCAGACGCAGAGAGCGGCGCCAGATGGAGGGCGCGGAAAGGAAGCGAAGTGCCAGGTTGGCGCGCAAACAACGGCTGCGCCCAGAGGCTCCAAGGGAAAAGGGGAGGGACTCACCCTAGTCCTTAAGTTCAGGGGTCTGCCAGTAATTCCCTTTCAAACGGGGACCAACTGTTCCAACTTAGGGCATAGGTACTGTGCTGCTCAGATCTAGTTGCAAACAGTATAGTTGTTAAGTTGTAAAAAAAGAATAAAGCTTTGAAAGGAATCCCTTTGTCTGTGTCTGGACTTAGCTACTAGATTAGACTGAGAGAGCCCCCCAAGGAGCCCTTGACAGCTGTCTAGGTTTGCCATAGCTTTCCTCCCAAGGAGCAAGTGTCTTTTAATTTCATGGCTACAGTCACCGTCTACGGTGATCTTGGAGCCCAAGAAAATAACATCTGTCACTACTTCCATTTCTTCCCCTTCTATATGCCAGGAAGTGATGGGGCCAGATGCCATGATCTTTGTTTTTTTAATGTTGAGTTTCAAACCAGCTTTTGCACTCTCCTCTTTCACCCTCAACAAGAGGCTCTTGAGATCCTCTTCGCTTTCTGCCATTAGGGTGGTATCGTCTGCATATCGGAGGTTGTTGATAATTCTCCCGGCAATCTTAATTCTGACCTGTGATTCATCCAACCCGCCGTTTCTCATGATGTACTCTGCATATAAGTAAATAAGCAGGGCGACAATATGCAGCCTTGTCGTACTCCTTTCCCAATTTTGAACCAATCGGTCATTCCATGTCTGGTTCTTACTGTTGCTTCTTGACCCTCGTACAGGTTTCTCAGGAGACAGGTAAGGTGGTCTGGTACCACCATCTCTTTAAGAATTTGCCACAGTTTGTTGTGATCCACACAATCAAAGGCTTTAGTGTAGTCAATGAAGCAGAAATAGACGTTTTTCTGGAATTCTCTTGCTTTCTCCATGATCTAGCGAAAGTTGGCGATTTGATCTCTAGTTCCTCTGCCTCTTCGAAACCCCGCTTGTACTTCCGGTAGTTCTCGGTTCGCATACTGCTGAAGCCTAGCTTGTAGGATTTTGAGCATCACCTTGCTGGCATGTGAAAAGAGTGCAATTGTGCAGTAGTTTGAACACTCTTTGGCATTGCCCTTCTTTGGAATTGGAATGTAAACTGACCTTTTCCAGTCTTGTGGCCAGTGTTGAGTGTTCCACATTTGTTGGCATATTGAGTGCAGCACTTTAACAGCATCATCTCTTAGGATTTTAAATAGCTCAGCTGGAATACTGTCATCTCCGCTAGCTTTCTTGTTAGTAATGCTTCCTAAGGCCCACTTGACTTCACTCTCTACGATGTCCGGCTCAAGTTCAGTGACCGCACTATCATGGCTTTCAGGGACATTAAGATCTTCCCTGTATAATTCTTCTGTGTATTCTTTCCACCTCTTCTTAATCTCATCTGCTTCTGTTAGGTCCCTGCCTTCTTTGTCCTTTATCATGCCCGTCTTTGCACAAAACGTTCCCTTGAGATCTCCAATTTTCTTGAAGAGATCTCTAGTCTTTCCCATTCTGTTGTTTTCCTCGATTTCTTTGCATTGTTCATTTAAGAAGGCCTTCTTGTCTCTCCTTGCTATTCTCTGGAACTCTGCATTCAGTTGGATATATCTTCCCCTTTCTCCCTTGCTTTTCCCTTCCCTTCTTTCCTCAGCTACTTGTAAAGCCTCATCAGACAGCCACTTGGCTTTCTTGCATTTCTTTGTCTTTGGGATGGATTGAGTTGCTGCCTCCTGAACAATGTTACGGACCTCTGTCCATAGTTCCTCAGGCACTCTGTCTATCAGGTCTAATCCCTGAAATCTATTCCTTACCTCCACTGTATATTCATAAGGGATATGATTGAGGTCATACCTGAATGGTTTAGTGGCTTTCCTATGTTCTTCAATTTAAGCTGAAATTTTGCAAGAAGCAGCTCATGATCTGAGCCACAGTCAGCTCCAGGTCTTGTTTTTACTGACTGTATAGAGCTTGTCCATCTTTGGCTGCAAAGGACATAATCAATCTGGTTTCAATATTGACCATCTGGTGATGTCCATGTGTAGAGTCGCCTCTTGTGCTGTTGAAAAAGAGTGTTTGCTATGATCAATGTGTTCTCTTGGCAAAATTCTATTAGCCTTTGTCCTGCTTCATTTTGTACACCAAGGCCATGCTTGCCTGTTATCCCGGTGATTTCTGGTCTTCCTACTTTAGCATTCCAATCCCCTATAATGAAGAGGACATCTTTTTTTGGTGTTTGTTCTAGAAGGTGTTGTACGTCTTCACAGAACCGATCAACCTCAGCTTCTTCGGCCTCGGTGGTTGGGGCATAGACTTGAATTACTGTGATGTTGAATGATTTGCCTTGGATTCGTACTGAGATCATTCTGTCATTTTTGAGATTGTACCCCAGTACTGCTTTTCCCACCCTTTTGTTGACTATGAGTGCTACTCCATTTCTTCTAAGGGATTCTTGCCCACAGTAGTAGATATGATGGTCACCTGAATTATATTTGCCCATGCTTGTCCATTTTAGTTTGCTGATTCCCAAGATGTCGATGTTCAATCTTTCCATCTCATGTATGACCACCTCCAGCTTACCTTGATTCATTGATTTTACATTCCAGGTTCCTAAACAATATTGTTCTTTACAGCATCAGACTTTCTTTTCACCACCAGACACATCCACAGCTGAGTGTCCTTTCAGCTTTGGCCCAGCCGCTTCACTCTTTCTGGAGCTACTTGGAAATCCCCTCTGCTCTTCCCCAGTAGTATACTGGACACCTTCCGACCTGAGGGGCTCATCTTCCGGCGTCATCCCTTTTAGCCTTGTGATACGTTCTATGGGGTTTTCTTGGCAAGAATACTGGAGTGGGTTGCCATTTCCTTCTCCAGAGGACCACATTTTGTCAGAACTCTCTGCCATGCCATGACCTGTCCATCTTGGGTGGCCCTGCATGGCATAGCTTATGGCTTCACTGAGTTATGCAAGCCCCTTCGCCACAACAAGGCAGTGATCCATGGAGGGGAATAAAACAATATAAAATGTATAAAACATTAAACCACAGTATAACAATACAACCAGAATAAAACCAGAATAAAACCTAGCAGCAGTGAAGGAATTTGAAATACAGATTTAAAACAGCAAAGCAAAAAGTCTAGAAAGCTAAAATGCTAAAATGCCTGGAAAAATAGAAAGGTCTTCACCTGGCCCTGGAAAGAATACAATGTAGGTGCCAGGTGAACCTCACTGTACTGGCAGCCAGTGCAGCTGGAAAAGTACTGGCGTAATATGAGCTCGTTGGCCAGTCCCTGTTAACAATTTTGCTGCCTTGTTTTGGACCAGCTGAAGTTTCTGGACTGTTTTCAAAGGCAGCCCATGTATAACGCATTGCAGTAATCCAGACAAGAAGTTATCAGAGCATGGATAACTGTAGCTAGGCTATCTCTGTCCAGATAAGGGCATAGACGGTATACTAGTCTAAGCTGATAAAAAGTGCTCTGTGCTACTGAGTTCACCTGTGCCTCAAGTGACAGCTCTGGATCCAAGAGCACCCCCAAACTACGAATGTGTTCTTTTAGGAGGAGTGCAGCCCCCTCCAGAACAGGTTGAATATCACCTAGCCGGGCAGACGAACCACCCACTAGCAGTACCTCCGTCTTGTCTGGATTGAGTTTCAGTTTATTGGCCCTCATCCAGTCCATTACCATGCCCAGGCCCCGATTCAGAACAGCCACTGCCTCACCTGGGTTTGATGAGAAAGAGAAGTAGAGCTGGGTGTCATCCGCATATTGATGGCACCTCAGCCCACACCTCCGGATAACCTCCCCCAGGGGTTTCATGTAGATGTTAAACAACATAGGAGATAAAATAGAGCCCTGTGGAACCCCATGGCATAATTGCCATGGCACAGAGCAATAATCCCCCAGCACCACCTTCTGGAATCGGCCATCCAAGTATGAGCGGAACCACTGCAGTGCAGTATCTCCAACTCCCAACCCAGACAACCTATCCAGAAGGATACCATGGTTGATGGTATCAAAAGCCACTGAGAGGTCCAGGAAAATCAACAGGGTCACACTCCCCCTGTCTCTCTCCCGGCAGAGATCATCCCATGAGGCGACCAAGGCAGTTTCCGTTCCAAAACCAGGCCTGAAGCCTGATTAAAATGGACCTAGATAATCCATTTCATTCAAGCGTGCTTGGAGCTGTCCTGCAACTAGGGGTGTACGAACCCCACTCACCGTTCCAGTTCGGGGCATCTGCGTGGCGGGGGGGGGGGGAAGCCATTCGTCCCTCCCCCTGGAATCCTCCCCAGCCACAGCAGGTAGGGTCTGTCTGGGGAGAATTTCGCGGGGTGGCGGGGGGGGGGAGTAGTCTGTTCTGCCACAGACTCTGGGGGGCCAGATTCTAAAGAATCCAGCCTCATTGGAGTTCGTGGTGGATTTCTCCGCCATCCCTACCTGCAACCACCTGCCCAAGCACCTTGCCCAGGAAGGGCATGTTGGCCAGTAGCCTATAATTGTTAGCATCCTCAGGGTCCAGGTTAGGCTTTTTCAGGAGTGGTCTGATTACCTCCTCTTTTAAAGCAGCCAGCACCACTCCCTCTCTCAATGAGGAATTTACAACTTCCTGGACCCAGCCGGACATCCCCTCCATGTTTGATTTAATAAGTCATGAAGGGCAAGGGTCAAGAACAGAAGTGGTTGATTGGACTTGGCCAAGCACTTTGTCCACATCCTCAGGCCTTAATAACTGAAACTAATCCAATAGAACTGGACCAGACAGTGCTCTGAATGCCTCTACCAATGGAACTACATTAATCATGGTGTCCAATTCATGATGAATCTGAGTGACTTTGTCTTCAAAGTTCCATGCAAAGTCATCACAGTGTGAAATCAAGGGTTCCACAGTCTTTTTCCCTGGCCCAGAATGTAACAGGCTGTGAACCACTCAGAAAAGCTCTGCTGGACAACAATGAGAAGATGCAATGCTGGTAGACAAGAACTGTCTCTTTGCCACCCTCACCACCACAGAGTAGGCTCGATAATGAGCCCACTGACCTGTGTTTGATCAGACTCAGCACAAATTTTCCTCCACCTGCGTTCTAGCTGTCTCCCCTCTTGCTTCATTGCCCTCAGCTCAGGTGTATACCAAGGAGCTGGCCAGTCTCTCCTCAGAGGGAGAGGGTGCTTGGGCATGATTGTGTCAACCACCCAAGTCATCTCTGCATTCTACAGAGCAACCTGGGCTTCGACAGGAGCACCAGCCATACCAGCAGGAAAATCCCCCAGAGCCTTCTGGAATCCATCGGAATCCATTAGCCTTTGGGGCTGGACCATTTTAATAGGTCCCCCACCCTTGCAGAGGGGGAAGGCTGCCAAGAGTCTAAACCTCAACAGGAAGTGATCTGACCATGACAAAGGGACAGATGTTAATTCCTCCACTTTCAGATCACCATCCTCCTGCCCAGTCGAGAAAACCAGATCAAGCGTGTGTCCTTAGGGATGTATGAAACCCCCTTACCTGGAGTCCATGGGGGGGGAGGTGATCTGTCCCCCCCCCCGGAATCCTCACTGGCCGGCTGTGCTCTGTGGCAAGTCCATGGAGCCACCGGCCAGCTCCAGCCACTGGCGGACTTCCGTATGCTGCCAGTCTGCGGACGCAAATGGCATCCAGCATAGCGGACACTATTTGCATCCCTGCTCTTTGCCATGATAGGCTATGTAAAGATTTACGTAGCTTGTCACAGCAAAGAGAAGGGACGTAAATGGCGTCCCCTACGCTGGATGCCATTTTCTTCCACAGACCGGCAGCGGATGGCAGCGGATGGACCGGACCCGGCCGGTGGCAGGTAGGATCCATTCTGGGGCAATTTTGTGGAGTGGCGGAGGTGGGTGGTCCGTTTCGCCACAGACTCCAAGGGGCCTCATTGGAGTCCGTGGCGGAATTCTCTAACATCCCTGTGTCCTTTTATATGTGTTGGGCCGATGACATGTTGGGACTTGAAGTCCTGAGCCACCCTGGATACAGTGGCCTCAGCATGGAAGTTGAGATCCCCCAGGACCATCATGCTAGGGGTCCTCAACACCAAGTCCGAGACCACCTCTGTCCACTCAGGCAGGGAGTCTGATGGGCAGCGGGATGGGCGGTACACCAACAGAATCCTTAATCTGTCCTGGGTACTCAGCACAAGGTACAAGCACTCATGATCTGCACTCGAATGAGCAGGAAGCCTGGAGAGAGGGATTGAATTCCTATAGACCATGGTACCCCCCCCACTCAGCTCTTGAGTTGGTGTTGCACTGAGTACCCAGGAGGGCACAGCTGGGAGAGAGTAACCCCTCCCAGTTCCCCCACCCAGGTCTCAGTAATACATACCAGGTCAGCCCCCTGCCCCATCCACAATCAAATCATGGATGAGGGAGATTTTATTTTGGATCGACCTGGCATTCAGCAGCAGCACCACCACCAGACCCGAGGGCAAACTGGTAAGGCTGCCAGGAACCATCAGGTTGGGGGAAGAACCAGAAGGTGTCTAGCCCTTCTTCTCCTCAGCTGGCCTGTTAATCCCCCAGTGTCATACCTCTCCCTACCCGTGACCACAGTTATGGTGGCACCTCCCCGGCCCCCTGAGTTGCTCAATGGACTTCCCAGGCACATATTAAAATGTTAAGATGTAAAATATAAAACAGTATTAAAGAATATAAAAGAGAGCAGTAGCTAAGAAGGAGCAGATAAGTTCTGCGTTTGCCCCTTTCCTCCTGGTCTTTAAAGCTGCTGCCCTCTGCTGCTGCTATGTGCTGCTGGTATCTCTGGCTGCTGGCGTCTCTGGAGAGGTGGTGGGTGGGTCTTCATATGCTCCTCCATGCGTCTCCAACTGCGATGCTAAGTGCGCACTTAGCGTCGCACTTGGCACCACACCGGGGCGCACGCTGAGGCGCTGCCTCTGGCAGCCCCGACTTAAGTACCTGCTTGGCAGGGGAGAAACCGGCTCAGAGTCCACCTGGTGTAGCTGGTCCTTTGGGAGTTTCCTTCCCAAAGCTTCAAAGTCTGACCTGATTTCTTTGTAGCTCTGCTTGGTAGTATCATTTGTTCCCACATGGATCAAGAGTGTTGGACTTAGAAAAGGGGAACCCTGTTCTGCCATGAAGCTTGGATCAGTCACTTTCTCACTCTCTCAGGCTAAGCTACCTCAAAGTGTTGTTCTGAGGATAAAATGGAGGTGGGGAAAGCCATGTATCCCACGCTCCTTGGGAGAAGGGTGGGATAACTAATTAAAAAACCACACACTTCCTTCTGGAACATTCTGCTGAACTTCCTATAAAAGAAGAGGCAACTATATTTTTCAGGTGCATGAAAAGAATCCCCATTCCTGCCAAAAAAGATAGCTAAAATGCAATGTGCTTGGCCCAATTCCCCATTAAATGGTTAAGGGCACAATCCTTTGCATGTTTAGACAGAAAAAAAGTCCTACAAATCCCAGCATTCCCCAGCCATCTATGCTGGAGAATGCTGGGACTTGTAGGACTTTTTTTTTGGTCTAAACATGCATAGGATTGTGCCCTAAGGAACATAATAATCGATAGCATTTCCCCCACGTCTCAAAGTTTTTCTTTCTACATTCCAGGCAATTAATCATACAGCAGCATCTTAAATATATATTTATCTGGAAATGTCTTTCACTACTTATAAGTGTTCAAAAGATGTAATCTACTATACCATGACTGCAAAAATCTGGGAAACAGATTGCCTGTCTATACCCTCAGCATGCAGAGATCTTAGTCATGCCATCTAAGCCTGAACAACATCAAGTATTTTTTGCAGTGACACAGACAGAAGATGGCAGTATTTATTCATTTGAAGAGAGCAAAGCTATCACTTTTACTTGCAGTGGGGGCGAGTATATTTTTGGAATGGGAAACTATTGAAAAAGGAGGTGTTAGCAATTAATTGTAATCAGGCATTCACTAAGCGCCCATCTAAGGCCCCAATCATCCACAGAGGTACGTGCAGCTTTGTCTTAAGCATGTGAGAATCAGCTTGAGTTCAAATCATGTGTGGGAAGGAAGCCTTTACTGACTCATGGCGTAAAGCTGTGTAGGTAGAAAAAGAAAATACATAATTTTTCAGTAAATAGGATTAAATATCAAAACAAAGCATCCTGTTTATGATAAAATATTTACTGTGGAGTTACAACAGTTATCTTTGATCTTAAGACTTTAACATGACTCGTAAGGGACATTTTTAGTGGCAGGTATAACTGTTAAGCTATGTTGTTGTTGTTCAGTCGTTCAGTCATGTCCGACTCTTCGTGACCCCATGGACCATAGCACGCCAGGCCTTCCTGTCCTGCGCTCTCTCCCGGAGCGTGCTCAAGTTCATATTCATTGCATCCGTGATGCTATCTAGCCATCTCATCCTCTGCCGTCCCCTTCTCCTTTTGCCTTCAGTCTTTCCCAGCATCAGGGCCTTTTCCAGGGAGTTTTCTCTTCGCATTAGGTGGCCAAAATATTGGAGCTTCAGCTTCATTATCTGTTCTTCCACTGAGCAGTCAGGGTTGATTTCCTTTAGGATGGACTGATTTGACCTCCTTGCAGTCCAGGGGACTCGTAAGAGTCTTCTCCAGCACCACAGTTCGAAAGCATCAATTCTTCGGCGCTCAGCCTTCCTTATAGTCCAGCTCTCACAGCCATACATTACTACTGGGAAAACCATAGCTTTGATTAGACGGACCTTTGTCGGCAAGGTGATGTCTCTGCTTCTTATTATGCTGTCTAGGTTTCCTCCCAAGGAGCAAGCGTCTTTTAATTTCATGGCTACAGTCACCATCTGCGGTGATCTTGGAGCCCAAGAAAGTAAAATCTGTCACTGCTTCCATTTCTTCCCCTTCTATATGCCAGGAAGTGATGGGGCCAGATGCCATGATCTTTGTTTTTTTAATGTTGAGTTTCAAACCAGCTTTTGTACTCTCCTCTTTCACCCTCAACAAGAGGCTCTTTAGATCCTCTTCGCTTTATAAGTATATAAGTATATAAGTAAGTATATAAGTAAGTATATACGTATATAAGTATATATAAGTATATAAGTATGTAAGTATATAAGTATATATAAGTATATTATACTTATAAGTATAAGCTATACTTATACTTAACACTGAGGCCGAAGAAGCTGAGGTTGATCGGTTCTATGAAGACCTACAACAACTTCTAGAACTAACACCAAAAAAAGATGTCCTCTTCATCATAGGGGATTAGAATGCTAAAGTAGGAAGTCAAGAAATCACTGGGATAACAGGCAAGCATGGCCTTGGTGTACAAAATGAAGCAGGACAAAGGCTAATAGAGTTTTGCCAGGAGAACACATTGATCATAGCAAACACTCTTTTTCAACAGCACAAGAGGCGACTCTACACATGGACATTACCAGATGGTCAATATCGAAATCAGATTGATTATGTCCTTTGCAGCCAAAGATGGACAAGCTCTATACAGTCAGTAAAAACAAGACCTGGAGCTGACTGTGGCTGAGATCATGAGCTGCTTCTTGCAAAATTTCGGCTTAAATTGAAGAATGTAGGGAAAGCCACTAAACCATTCAGGTATGACCTCAATCATATCCCTGATGAATATACAGTGGAGGTGAGGAATAGATTTCAGGGATTAGACCTGATAGACAGAGTGCCTGAGGAACTATGGACAGAGGTCCGTAACATTGTTCAGGAGGCAGCAACTCAATCCATCCCAAAGACAAAGAAATGCAAGAAAGCCAAGTGGCTGTCTGATGAGGCTTTACAAGTAGCTGAGGAAAGAAGGGAAGCGAAAAGCAAGGGAGAAAGGGGAAGATATATCCAACTGAATGCAGAGTTCCAGAGAATAGCAAGGAGAGACAAGAAGGCCTTCTTAAATGAACAATGCAAAGAAATCGAGGAAAACAACAGAATGGGAAAGACTAGAGATCTCTTCAAGAAAATTGGAGATCTCAAGGGAACGTTTTGTGCAAAGACGGGCATGATAAAGGACAAAGAAGGCAGGGACCTAACAGAAGCAGATGAGATTAAGAAGAGGTGGAAAGAATACACAGAAGAACTATACTGGAGAGATCTTAATGTCCCTGATAGCCATGATAGTGCGGTCACTGAACTTGAGCCGGACATCGTAGAGAGTGAAGTCAAGTGGGCCTTAGGAAGCATTACTAACAAGAAAGCTAGCAGAGATGACAGTATTCCAGCTGAGCTATTTAAAATCCTAAGAGATGATGCTGTTAAAGTGCTGCACTCAATATGCCAACAAATGTGGAACACTCAACAGTGGCTGCAAGACTGGAAAAGATCAGTTTACATTCCAATTCCAAAGAAGGGCAACGCCAAAGAGTGTTCAAACTACTGCACAATTGCACTCATTTCACATGCCAGCAAGGTGATGCTCAAAATCTTGTAAGCTAGGCTTCAGCAGTATGCGAACCGAGAACTAGCGGAAGTACAAGCGGGGTTTCGAAGAGGCAGAGGAACTAGAGATCAAATTGCCAACTTTCGCTGGATCATGGAGAAAGCAAGAGAATTCCAGAAAAACTTCTGTTTCTGCTTCATTGACTACGCTAAAGCCTTTGATTGTATGGATCACAACAAACTGTGGCAAATTCTTAAAGTGATGGGAGTACCAGACCACCTTACCTGTCTCCTGAGAAACCTGTACGAGGGTCAAGAAGCAACAGTAAGAAACAGACATGGAACAACCAATTGGTTCAAAATTGGGAAAGGAGTACAACAAGGCTGCATATTGTCACCCTGCTTATTTAACTTATATGCAGAGTACATCATGAGAAACACTGGGTTGGATGAATCACAGGTCAGAATTAAGATTGCCGGGAGAATTATCAACAACCTCCGATATGCAGATGATACCACCCTAATGGCAGAAAGCGAAGAGGATCTAAAGAGCCTCTTGTTGAAGGTGAAAGAGGAGAGTGCAAAAGCTGGTTTGAAACTCAACATTAAAAAAACAAAGATCATGGCATCTGGCCCCATCACTTCCTGGCATATAGAAGGGGAAGAAATGGAAGCTGTGACAGATTTTACTTTCTTGGGCTCCAAGATCACCGCAGACGGTGACTGTAGCCATGAAATTAAAAGACGTTTGCTCCTTGGGAGGAAAGCTATGGCAAACCTAGACAGCATAGTAAGAAGCAGAGACATCATCACCTTGCTGACAAAGGTTCGTCTAATCAAAGCTATGGTTTTCCCAGTAGTAATGTATGGCTGTGAAAGCTGGACTATAAGGAAGGCTGAGCGCTGAAGAATTGATGCTTTTGAACTGTGGTGCTGGAGAAGACTCTTACGAGTCCCCTGGACTGCAAGGAGGTCAAATCAGTCCATCCTAAAGGAAATCAACCCTGAGTGCTCATTGGAAGGACAGATACTGAAGCTGAAGCTCAAATATTTTGGCCACCTAACGTGAAGAGAAAACTCTCTGGAAAAGACCCTGATGCTGGGAAAGACTGAAGGCAAAAGGAGAAGGGGACGGAAGAGGATGAGATGGCTAGATAGCATCACCGATGCAATGAATATGAACTTGAGCACGCTCCGGGAGAGAGCGCAGGACAGGAAGACCTGGCGTGTTATGGTCCATGGGGTCACGAAGAGTCGGACACGACTGAATGACTGAACAACAACATAGCTGTTAGCCATCAAGTACTGACTATGTAAAGTCAGTGGGTGTTTATATCTAATTCTAATTAATGCTTTTCTGGAAGATCTTCACCGCTGGCTGAAAGGACACCTGAAATACTACCTAATACTGTGAACATAGACAGTCTGTTACTATGTCTTCTGAGCTGAGATACTTCTGAGATACAATTTGAGTTGGGAAAACCATCATTTAATGACACATTGAGGCAATGCGTTAATAGAAACTGCTGTAATTAGGATTGGAGCACTATGATTTTTCATATGTGTATTGAATTTGTCTTCAAGAAGTTTATTAAATGTCCATTAATTACCCACTAGATCAGGGGTGGAGAACCTGTGGGTATCCATACTTGGTTGCAGTCCAGTTCCCATCAGCCAATAGTATGGTTAGATGGTCAGGGATGATAGGAGTTGTAGTCCAACAGAATCTGGAAGGCTACAGGTTGTTCCCCCTTGCACTAGATATTTTAAGACATTTGCCAATTTATAAAGAATGTCTGCCTCTCATCAAATGAGAATAGCAAAATAAATGATAAATGATGTTTGTTTTATTGTTAGGATTGATTCTTCTTTGCGTGATTTGCATTTCTAATTGTAATCACAAATCAGTTCTGAGACTTAGAATCAGCAAGTTATTTCAAGTGCCTACAACTATAAAGTTAACACTGATCACTGATAGAGCTTATTCTATTATAGCCCCAAGATTGTGTAACCATATCCCAAAATGTTTGCCAACAGCTGCGGCAGCTAATAATAAGTAAAGCTAGGAGTAGGCAGAGCGAGGGGCAATAGGTGATGTGAATGATGGGCAGAAGGAACAGTGAAAAGCAGCACAGTACTAAAATCCATCTTATTCATGTCTACCCAGAAATAAGGACTGGATTATGTAGGAATAAGCATGAGAGAGCATACCTGTGAACGTGAGTGTGTGCGTGTGCATGGTGGAATAGTAATAAAAGCTTTTGGAATGGATTGAACAAATTAAACATCCAAAACACAAAAGTGAGGTTTAAAAATAGGCAAAAAAGTTCACAAAAACATTAAAATCGCCCTCCCCAAATAACCAAAGCCACCCCATTCACACAGGAGGCAACCCTGCATTGGCCTCTTACTCTCCTCCACTACCCCTATGTCTGTCACCTTCTCGTCTCTCCACCACACTGCTTGCTGCTGCTGCTGCACTCTGGGCAGACTAGGGATGTCAGAGAATTCCACCATGTATCTCGGTGAGGCCGAATGCCAGTGCATTCCCCCCGAAATCCGTGGAGGAACCAAGCCCCCCCACCCCCCTGCCCTGCGAAAGGCACACGAAATGGGACACCTACCTGCTGCCGTTCGCGCTGCTTTGCTAATGGTGGCCGCGGCCGCCATTCTCTTCTTCATTATAGCTGTGATAGGCTACGTAAATACTTACGTAGCCTATCACTGCTAACGCAGGGACGCCATTTGCGTCCCTGCGGAAGCCATGATAGGCTGTGTAAGTATTTACGTAGCCTATCATGGCAAAATACAGGGACACAAATGGCGGCAGCTACAGCGGCCGCCATTTGCATTCCCTTTTTTTTGGCCATGATAGGCTACGTAAATATTTACGTAGCCTATTATGGCCCCCCCAAAAGGGAATGCAAATGGTTGCTGCCGTAGCCACCGCCATTTGCGTTCGCTGTTGTTGTTGTTTTTGCCGTGATAGGCTACGTAAATATTTACGTAGCCTATCGCGGCAAAATACAGGGACACAAATGGCGGCGGCTAAGGCAGCTGCCATTTGCGTCCCTGTGCAGGCTGCCCAGAGGCTGGATGTCTGGCTGTGGGTGGCCCTGACTGGCGGCTCTGCAGAATCGCTGCGGAGTGGAGCCGGCCAGAGAGAATTTCGGTGGGAGGGACAGAGCGCCTCCCCCCCACCGCGAATGTCACCCTTCGAAAATGTAAGTGACTTTTGTACATTCCTAGGGCAGATACACCGCTAGAACACTGGTGGGGTAGTCTGCGCAGATGGAGGATTTTTCTCTCCACATGAAGTAAGTTGTTCTTAATTGGCTAAGGGTGCCTCAGATGCCCAGCTCTCAAAGGAATTGTCAGTCTTGCCCAAGACTGGTGGGAGGCAAGGAGGTGTTCCCTCCTTGCCCTGCCTCCCTGCCCCCTCTGTGGCCTTCTAGCAATCTCTGGCACTGGGGGAGCATTCTGATGATGTGCAGCTATCGCACATACCCAGGATTCCCCTAGCCAGGAATGGACGACACAACGTGGATGAAGAAGTGGGCAAAGAAAGCACTGCATTTGGCTGCTCTCTCTAACTTAACATCTCAAAATTTATTTAAGGTGCAATCCTATGTATGTTTAGGCAGAAAAAAAAGTCCTGCAACTCCCAGCATGCTTGTAGGATGTTTTTCTGTCTAAACATGCATAGGATTGCACCCTTAGCGAATTAAGGTCTAGGGAGACTGAGGGAGGTATTGGGGGGATGCAGGAAGTGGACAGTGGTGTAGTGTCCCCCTTCCCCCTGTTGCCAGGCCGTCTGTGTATAAGTAACTACCAGAATATAAACTCTTGATTTTTTTTATCATAGATGGCCTTGTTAGCACAAGGAATATAAAATTGCTCTGGCTCATTATTTACATGATAATCAGCTTCTTGAACAGTGCATATTCAGGAACAGACACCTCCTGTGGTGCAAATAAACCCCAAGGCTTTATACCAAGGTGTTTAACGGCAGCAGGAGAGAGGTTGTATGAGAGGAATGCATGTCCCTCCCCCCCCCGCCCGCTTTGCAGTACCTACCAGCATTTCAAATTGCTGTTACATTTTTTTCTAGTTTTGTCACTTGTCGTTCTTTCTTACAATCCTTGATTTCTCCTTGCATAGTAGATTAGGGATGCAAGGAGCTTATTTCTGAGTAAACATCCATAGGATTGCACTGTGCCATATTTAATGGGACTTGCGTCCTAGGAATTGTGCTTGGAATAGCAGCTGAAAACAATAAACAAGTGATGGGACAAGCAAATAATGATTAATATTCATACACTGCAACATGGGTGAAGTCTAGATAGTTTACACATCATTTTTGCACTAACAGCTAAAAAATCCCATCTTCATATCTTCTTTTGACTCTTATTTTTATAACACCATTGCACCTGAGGTCTCATACAACTCAGTGGATGGATGGATGAATATGGTTTTTATCCCACCTTATCAGATATAGCCTCAAGGCAGCATATAATGCAAAGATAAAACAACATTAATTAAAAGCATAAGCAGCAGAAAAAAGCAGCAAAAAACAGCAGGAAAAATAATTTAAAACAGGTCTCAAACATTCAGTGCATAGAACAACAGGAAAGGCTTCACCTGAGGTTTAAAAGCTACTAAGGTGCACATGCGTGGATAGGTACTGTTTGGGTGCCACCACTGAATAGGTCTCTCTCCAGTAGTCACCCCCTTAATCCCAGAAGGCAGGGCCACTCAAAGAAGACCACCTGAAGCAGATATTAACTGGCAGACAGGTTCATTTGGAAAAAGGTAGTTCTTTAGATTTATCTGCAATTTTTATAGCTATATATATATATATATATATATATCACTCCTTAATTTCCATTGATTCAAAAGCTCTGAGCAATCTAAGACAGACGTAGTACCCTAAGCAATCATATGTTCCTATGGAACATAGTGCCATCAGTATTTGGTAACAACTGCCCACATAATGGTTTGTATCCAGTCAGTGGTGTCCCTCTGCTGATTCTACTGGTGGAAGCAGAGGCTTCTATCAGCAGAATGGGGAGGAAGGAAGGTGATTTTTGCCCCCGCCCCCGCATCTTTCACACACCTAATTGTGTTCTTAATTTATTTGTTTTTATGCTATGTTTAAATTTTTATTTTAATTCAGATGTTACTGTTAGCTGCTTTGAGTGCCATTCTTTGGCAGAAAGGTGGGATATAACCTCCTCCTCCTCCTCCTCCTCCATCATCATCATCATCATCATCATCATCAGGTGTTTTATCATTTAGTACTGAATTTTACTGTTTTTTAAACTGCGTGGGGAAGACCTAGGTCTTGAAAGGCAGCTAAGAAGTTTATGATGAGTGCAATCCTATTGGATCGATGATTAGGGGACATAGGAGCACTTCATCCATCCTAAACCCTGGGAGGGTGGGAGGAATAGATGAAAATGCTTTTTCATCTCCCGGTCCTCCTAAAATGCATTTAATGCTGGACGGGCCTCCAAGCCCTTCTGCCTCACTTACCCTGCTGAAGGTGGGGATGGGAGCTGAGAAACCTGTGGATCTGGAAGATCTATGTCCCCTTCCCTTCCTGTCCTGCCCGCAAAACACCCATGTCCTGCCCCCAACACACCCCAAAATAACCACTAAACTATCTTTGGGGAAAGGTGTACAGATTAATAAGACAACTAAATAAAACTACTTCATTCCTGCCTTAACTGCTATACAAATACATTCTGGGTGACTATTGTAGTATTCTAGCATTATGGGATATATTTCTCTTATGATCTTGATTATCTCACATCCCACTGTGAGTGATGACACTCTGCCAACCAATAATGGCAGACCAGTTCCAGATGCACCCAGAGTCTTGGGCAGAAAAGTTGAAGCCACAATTTGGCTTTTTCCTCATAGAAAATATAGTGAGTTGTATCCATGAGTGGAATGGACACCGCTGGACACCGCTGAATGGTCCATTCAGCGGTGAATGGACACCGCTGAATTCTCCCTTCCCCCCTGCAGCCCACCACGTGGCACTGGTCCTACTCTTTGGAGTAGGTCTGCAGGGCACGTGGCAGAGCTGCAGGGAAAGGGAGGAGAAGATGAGATTCTCCTGTTACACAAGTGGAAGCCCACTTGGGTAACATTGGATTTAGACCAGTATTGTAATCATTCAGACTGGAATATCACAGGAGCCCCTGTGGTACAAATCAATGTATCTGTTTTAGAAATATTATTTAAATCTGTATGTGTTTTAGAAATTTTGTCCCACACTTCCACAGTTTTCTAAAAATGGCACTCAGGGAGGCTTACATAATTTAAAAACAAAATAATATATTTTGAACAACAATAAAAGCAATAACAGCAGTAGACAAATACCAGGTATTCTATGGCTCTTGTGATTTCCCATGGTTTATGAGATCCTAGCTAGCTAGGTTTATGAGATCCTAGCCCTGTTTGTGTATAGGTTGGTGAAAACAAATTCAAAGTTCTGTTGTTGTTGTTTTTTTTGGCATAACTGTGCTTACTTTCTATCTATCTTCTTCCAGAAGAGGGGAAGAACAATTTCTTCTGATCCTACTGGGAACATGACAAGATGTGGACCTCACTTCTCCAGAAGTGAGTCATGTACAACAGCTGACCACTTTTTATGGCTTAGATCCTAAGATAAGAAATTATTTGGACTGAGAGTTTCCCATCCCTTTCTGCTCTCTGTGACCCCTTCCCAAAAGTCTCTCTGAAGGCTCCTGATCAATGTGGGACAGAGATATGATGGCTGCTGGGGGCGGGAGAGGGAGAGGAGACAGGAAACTTTCCTTCTGTGAACTTCCTGAAGTTACCTTACCTTTGGGCATTTTTCTCACTCTCTCATAATGCTAGAACCTAGAGTCCTCCCATGAAGATGATTGGTGGGAGATTCAGAACAGATAAAAGGAAGTACTTCACACAGTGCATAGTTAGATTATGGAATTCACTACCAAAAGATGTAGTAATGGCCACCAAATTGGATGGCTTTAAAAGGGGGTTAGACAAATTCCTCAAGGAGAAGGCTATCAATATCTACTAGTCCTGATGGCTACTACCTCCAGTATCAGAGGCAGTATGCCTTTGTACACCAATTGCTGGGAAACATGAGTGGGAGGGTGCTGTTGCCCTTGTGTCCTGCTTGTGGGTTCTCAGTTAACAGCTGGTTGGCCACTGCATGAACAGAATGCTGGACTAGATGGACCCTTGGTCTGATCCAGCATGGCTCTTCTTATGTTTTTATGTAGGGTGCAATCCTACGCATGTTTAGACAGAAAAAGTCCTACACGTTGTAAGACTTTTTTTCTGTCTAAATGTGCATAGGGTTGTGCCCTTAGACTGCAATCCCATAACCTTACCTGTGAGTAAGCCCTATTGAACTCAATGGGATTTACTTCTGAGTATACATGTATAGGATCGTACTGTTAGGATCCAAGCATATGTATTCTATCATCAACATTATTCTTGTATTATCCAAGTTTCAGCATACGATCCTGTCACTGCTCGCATTCTAAAATCACTATCTGTAGACATCCCTTAATTTTAAACATAAGATTACTGAACTGTATAGGGTGAATATGGCTTTTTGAATAGTTAATTTAAAATTAATAGAATTTCCACCAAACACATAGAATAGACCCAAATACTTGTGTACAGTATATCTTATGAACCCCCCCTAAAGAAGTACCAGCCTATTGCAGGAAAATATTTTCAATTCCCTCTTCTATATTGCTTGATCACTTCAACAGATAACAAGCTTTCAAATTAGAAGTGCACATTGTGAACGCCACTCTACAAGACTTCCTTACTATTTATAGTTTTTGCTTGCTGTACAGAATTCATTGTGAGGCACCAAAATCTATTTTCTCCACACATGGGAAATTCAAAGTCATGCATGCATGCAGAATCTTCTTTTCTCTTTCTTAGATCTGGCTGCCTATTCAGCCCCACCTGCCACAATATATACCCCCAAGCTTCTCCTTCTCCCCCTTTTTTATATATATATATATAAAGCTTTCTAAGTCCTTGCATAGAATCTTTCACCTAAGGGGCAAAGTAAGCAAGAAAAAGGCAGATTTCTTTTGAAACATATGTGAGTTCTGTAATCCTGTCTTTTAAAAGTGCACCTTTGAACTTTTATCTTAAAATATGTCATGGGTTGAGCAGTCAAAGCCCTCCCCCTACTCCCAATAGATGTATAGATTGATGTATAGATTGGTTGGTTGGCCTAGAGTAATAGAGATATTTTGATTTTTAACAAGGTAATATGTGATGAATCACTATAAGAAAGAGCTAATCAATGTGATGGTGACCACATATTTTGCTGCACAGTTATGTCATTATTACAGTTATGATACCAAATAAGTACAGTGAGGCCATATGCATTAACTATACCAATTCTATAGTTTTGCAGCACAAACCTATAAATATCAGTGGCAAAACCTATGGTGAATCGTGAGTTATGGTTGAACTGAACACACAAAAGCCGGGAAATCGTTTTTCTGATCATAATGCCAGCCCCCTTTCAAACTACAGTGCACCTTGGGCAAAGGGACCAGCATGTGTGGCAAGTGACAAAGGTCAGGAGCCCACTGAGATGCACACGTGGCTGTTGAACCACAGGGCTCTGGGACCTATCAGTCAACTCAGGCTGGTAGGTCCCAATGGGTTCCTGCCCTTCATCGCTTGCCACACATGTGCTGGTCCTTTTGCCCAAGACACATTGCCACTGATCTACTCAGAAGTAGGTCTCATTGAATTCAGGGTGTTTACATCCAGATAAGTGGATAGGATTGCAGCCTTAGTGTAATGCACTTTTATTGCAAAATAACAGAATAAAATTTAACAGAAACAAGTGCAAAGTTTGTCATTTAGGAAAAAGAAATCATATGTACAGGTATAAAATGGGGGGCATTATGGACACCTGGCTTGTCAATAGTACATGAGAAAAAGATCTTGGAGTTATAGTTGATTACAAGCTGCATATGAGTAGGGGTGTATGAAACCCCCTTACCTTGGGTCCGCGGGGGTCCATGGGGGGGGAGGCGATCCGTTCCTCCCCCCCGGAATCCTTGCCAGCCCTAGCCTGCTCCGCTCTGTGGTGAGTCCGCAGAGCTGCCGACCAGCTCCAGCTGCTGGGATGCAAATGGCGTCTGCATATTGGGCACCATTTGTGTCCCTGTTCTTTGCAGTGAAAGGCTATGTAAAGATTTACGTAGCCTATCATGGCAAACGGCAGGGACGCAAATGGCGTCTGCTACGCCTGACGTCACTCGCATCTGAAGACGGGCTGGAGAAGGCCGGCAGAAGGTAGGATCCGGCCCCGCGTGGATTCCCCCAGGTGGCGGAGGTTAGTCTTTCATTCTGCTGCGGACTCCGGGGGGCTGGATTCTTAGAATCCGGCCTCATTGGAGTCCGTGGCAGAATTCTCCGCCATCCCAACATATGAGTCAGCAGTGTGATGTGGCTGTAAAAAAGGCAAATTTTAGCAATTTTAGGTTAGATCAATAGTTTCAAAATCATGGGAAATAATATTTCCACTCTTCACTGGTCAGACCAGTTCTGGACACCACACTTTAAGAAGGAAAGATTCGGAAAAAATTAGAACAAGTTCAGAGAAGGGCAAGAAAGATGATTAGGGGACTAGAAACTAAGTCCTACAAGGAAATATTGAGGGAACTGGGTATGTTTAGTCTTGAGAAGAGAATATTTGGGGGGAGGGTAATGATAGCACTTTTCAAGTACCTAAAGGGTTATCACAAAGAAGAGTGCCACAACCTGTTCTCTATCATCCAAGACTGTTGGATATGAAATAACAGACTTAAGGTACAGGAAAGCAGATTTTGGTTGAACATCAGGAAAAACTTCCTAATGGTCAGAGCAGTCAGACAAAGAAACCAACTGCCTAGGGCGTTAGTGGGCTCTCTGTCGCTGCAAGTATTTGAGCAGAGATTGGACAGCCATCTGTCAGGGATGCTGTAAACTGGATTCCTGTACTGAGCAGGGGGTTGGACTTGATGGCTTAAAATGACCCCTTCCAACTCTATGATTGAATGAATGGGTTCATGAAACAAATACGTCTGTATTCAGATCTAGTTTTCAGGGGCTTCACAAAACAGCTTCTCAACACATTATCCCACTGAAGCAAAAGAGGCATACATTCTTCACTCATGATAGTACACACATTCGCCTGATGTCCATATGGGTGCAGGGCGGGGAGGAGTCAGATAAGGAGCAGCATTCCATTTCAGTAGAATAACATTACACATCCCCACTTTCAAGGATCTGGTTGGTCTCTGATTTTGAATGCATAATGTAACACTCACTTGGCAGCCAGTCCCCTGCCTTTATTTTTCTATTTTTAAAAAATGGGGGGGGGGGAGTCTTCTTCTATGCACTCAATCAAGCCTTTTGATAGCCTGACAGTACTAAAAGTAGGATCCACTGGTAATTACAGTGTAGTTCATTTAAGCTTCCTCCGAAGATGTGAGTCTATTAGATCTGCCAGCTCAAAAATCTGATATGACACCTCTGGATGTCATGGCAGCTCTTGGGCTCAATGTGAGCCAGAAAAGCATTTCTTCAGCCTTCACAATTACAACAGCAAAGGAATCTCTTCTTTGGCTTGCTAAACATGTTCACGTTTATGACGTTAAAAAAAACCAAAACTTTTTCTGAGAATGCAGTTGCACTCTCTTTTAATCTTTTTTTAAAAAATAAAAAAATAAAGGAGACAAGCCATGCTTTGCCACAAAAGATTAATGGCATCCTAGGTGTGTTTAGCATTTCGTGCAGCCTGGCTGCTTTATTGGCGTTTGCATAAAAAGACACACATCATTGTCTGTTTGTGAAATGACAAATGAAAGCAATGACTTACAACTGTGGATTTGACAGCAAAGATAGTTCTCTTGTCTACATTCACATTATTATTTCTAACAACTGTACTGAATGCCAAATAAAACTATTCTTGTGGAATAGCTTTGGGTTCCCACCCCACAAGATGTTATGTGCTGTGAATTTCAAATCTTTCCCATGCATGTGCCAAATGAGAACTATTTAGTAATAATGGAGTGCAGGTTCATCCATGTTATGCTTTCCCTCAATGGCTGTTTTTTTCCCTTTTGCTCGGAATCACACTATTAAATAATTTGCATTCAGCAGTTCAGATTTAGCCATGAGGCAATTCATATGTAACTTCATGTTTATCTCCATTCAGAAACCTTTATGTCAGCCAATTCTGCATGGCTAAAGAACAATAAGAATGCACAGCCTTCTGCTGCATTTCTCTGGATTGCCGTGACCAGTGGAAGATGGTGACTCCAATTTCAGTGGGACCATAAATCTACTCTGGGCTTCAGTGAGAGCCAGCCAGAGCTCTAAAGGAGCTATCCAATGTGCTGAATTCTATCCCTCAAATAGGGATAGAACTTGGATAGCTCCTTTAGAGTTCTGGCTGGGTCTGACTGAAGCCCAGAATGGATTTACGGCCACACCTAAATCAGAGCCAACAGCCTCCACTGGGAGTGACAATGTTTACCTCAAAATGGCAGTGAAGAGGTGTCCATCCATGTACCAAATCTGCGCTGTTTGTGTCACTGAGTTAACTTTACGGGAAAAAATTATCTCAAAAATATTTAAAGATTAGTGAAGAACTTAGTAACCATAGAAATAATAAAGTCTCGTTGTTACTGATAATCAGTGGAGTGTCAGATTTTAACTGATCTCAATAAAATATCAGGGCAGTATAAAAATAATTTACATTTATTTATTTAAAAGTGCAAATCCTATACATGTCTCCTTAGAAGCAAGCCTCACTGAGCCGAATTGAACTCACATCTGTGTGTATAAGATTATAGCCTAAATGTATTTCCAAAGACTTGGAAGGGTAATAACAGTTATAAAGTCATTTATCAAAGAGCAGCTGCAAAAGAAAAATGGGTTGTGTTTGTTAAACCAAATAATGTTTAGTTGTTCGGATAGATGTCAAATGTTCCTTTTATATATGGACCTGTACACTTGGTTTGTCACACAACCTATATTTTAGCACACCAATATAATAATGGAAGGATGTGACTAGAAGAGAAAGATGCCTTAATTCTTCAGCAGTGCCTGCTTGGTGTCTCTGTCAGACATAAGTTATAGCTTGATGTTTCACCCATCACAGAAGAAGATGGAAGCAGGAAGGATAAGGAAAACGTAATCTCTACAGGCAAAATTATTGGGGGACGGGGAAAAAGTGGTTAATTCTTTCTTTTCCCCAAGATTTCATAAAGGATCTTCAAATGAACTCCTCTTTGCATTCAATGAATGCACAAAAAAGTTCATGGACCATGAGAGCTATTCTTTCAAAGTGCCAGTATTCTGCACTACTTCCTCCTAAGGATGGACGAAAGTCCCTTACCTGGTCCCGCAGCTGTTTTCGGTGGGGAGGAGAGGCGCTCCGTTTCTACCCCCAAAATTCTTGGCGGGGGGGAGGCACCCCGCCCCTCCCGGATGAAATTCTGTCCAGGGGGAGGTACCCTGCCCCTCCCGGACGAAATTCAGGCCGGGGGGGAGGTGCCCCATCCTTCGCCACCAAAATTCTGGCCGGGGAGGAGCGCCCCATCTCCCCGGCCACGAAATATAAAAGTAAATTGTAAAAAAAAATCTTTACGTAGCTTATCACGGCTGACTTTGAAAATCTAGCCGTGATAGGCTACGTAAATCATTACGTAGCCTATCATGTGTTTTTTTTTTTTACTTCACTGGGAAATGGTGGTGGCGGCAGCTGGTCAGAAGACAGGCCGCCACCGCCGCCGAAATGCTGCCGAAACGCCGCAGGGACCCGCCGCCGAGAGGGACATTCGACAGAGGTAAGTCCCATCCTGGGGGGTGGCGGAGAATTTCCCCACCAATTTCGGGGGGCCGAATGTGTTGGCATTCAGCCTCCCGGAGATTCGTGGAGAAATTCTCCGACATCCCTACTCCTCCCTCCTCTCATAAACATCCATCAGGCATTCATGAGAGTGCAGGAACGCTCCATGGATATATCTGTATTCATGCAGAATGTCTTCTCATGAATGTCTGACATCCATTTGTTAGCGGAGGAGTTTGTGGGATACGCACAGTTCTAGTGGTGGGCAGGGCTAACCCATGTGACCCCGCAAGCCCCTCTTCACATTCATTGAATGTGTGGAGGGGTTCTTGTGAAAAGCCCCCCTGTTTTTACCAGATATTTGTGTGTGTCTGTGACAGAGCAAGCTTATCGGCCAAAAGTCATTGCTTCTGAAAAGAAGCAGAGTTGTACTGAAAATAATTTGCCAGATTTTCAGACAACAAAACATGTAAATATATCAAAATTCATGGGTTCAAACTAATTCAAACCAACAGAGGAATTAGTCCAATATCCCCATATTTGTAAGTCTAAACCATGTTTGCACTTTCCAAGGCACTGTACTCCCACTCATTTGGTGGAAAATAATATAATGGAGGTGAAGTAAATTTCATAGGCAGATGAGATTGTGGTTACGTTGGTTTTTTGAGAAGAATTATCTCAGCTTCAGTTTTAAACATCTTAAAAGTTCAGGGGACTCCACAGTTGTAATAAAGCGTGTGTAATTATTCCCCGCTAGATAATCGCTTGTGCTTAAAATGAAATATAGCATTTTTAATAGTGTACCCTTTTGGAAGCCTCCCCTCTGAGATGCAGTTTCTCTATTGCATGGGTCATTGCTGCTTATTTACAGGGAAATCTAATTAACCAGTCCACGTGCTTTCATGCAGAAAAGAGCTGCCATCCATGAAACATGCTCTGGACCATACTTGAACAAATATCGGTACAACCGACAACACACACTTACTGTCTCTACAAGTTCAATCTTTTAGTGAATATGTATTTATTGAATCAATTTATATACTGCTTACCATATCAACAGATATCTCTAAGCAGTTTACAGAAGCAGAGATTAAAATACTTCATAATACGTATAAAAAATCAGCAGTTAAAATGGTTTAAGAAGTTTAAAAGATTTCAGACCAAAGCTAAAAGCACAATAATTACTAAGCAGACTAACTGGGAAGCACAGTCTTTCAGGGAAAGGTTGGGTGAATACATGGATCTTTAACAGGCACCTAAAATATGCCACAGTCAGTGCCTCCCAAATACCAGTAGGAAGGGCATTCTGTAAGACTGGTGCCACCATGGAGAAGACCTGCTTCAGGTTGCCACCAGATGGTAATCTGCAGGCTACGGTACAACCATCAAGGCCTCCTCCAATTATCTTAGTAATTGCACAGGTCTGTATTCGAGGGTTTCCCATCCATCTTGCAGCTTCATTGTGGTAACCTGCTGTCAAATTATAGGGTGAAAGGTGCCAGGTAACCTGCTCTGAAGTTATAGAATAAAAGAACATAGTCCTGAAACTCACCTGCATAGATGCAATAACCCCACATGCGCAATAAGCTGGCAATTACAAAAGTAAGAGCAGCACATGCCAACAAGCCACCGTGAGGAAAATGTCCTGGGTTCAGACAACACACTAACCCACAGTTTAACAAACAACCCACAATTCAACAACAACAACCCACACTCAACCACTGAGTGTGGGTTAGTGTGTTGTGCGAACCCAGTCAATGAGTGATTAGCAAGGCACACTAGCATAGGTTCTGAACCTAGCATAGGCTGGTTCAGAACGTCAATAAATCAATTATCATTTTTTTTTCTCTCCATGGCTTTGCAGCATGATTTTCATTTCCTCATTTTGTAATACATGTTTTTAAATTTCATTTCCATACCACCCAATAGCTGAAGCTCTCCCGGTGGTTCACACAAATTAATATGTGGAAACCCTCGAATTTCCATCCATCCTGCAGCTTCATTGTGGCAGTAAGTTGGGGAGCAAAATGAATGTTAAAAGATCCACTGTGAACATCAAACTGTCTTTATGATGAAGGCAGGATGTTTTGCAGCGAATGCACAGGGAATCTCAGAGAGTACAGGTGGGTGTCAGGCATTGGATTGTTTTGAAGAAGATGAAAAGCATAGCCATAATTTAGTGTGTGCCTGTCTTGGATGTGGTTGACTTCAAACCCTGCTCCACTACATGATTACCAAGCAGGCTTTTGCCAAAGACCAGGAGGTGTAATGATAAACTCTTTACTCAAGCACCTGGCCAGATCGACACCTTGTGTCATAGCATTATGATCCCATCATGGTAATGCTATATCCCTCTTGTGCATTTATACCTCATAGGACACACAATGACACAATGATTTGTTGCAGTATTTGGGATAACGTGGAATAAAAAGCAGAAAATAACACTATGATAGTGGTATATAGAATGTGTAATGAACCCCAACAGTTACCAGTGCACTTGAACGCTGCTACAAAGCAGTAGTATAGATCTAGCCTCTGTACTGAATCATGGTCAGGTGATTCTCAGCAAACTATCAATTGTTTCATGCCATATCGTCTTGACTTTTTATCCTGCCGCCAACATAGCCAGAGAGTCTAGCCCTGTTCAAGCTTTATTCCCAAACAGAGTATAGAAACGTGCTCACCTTGCCCCATGTCCTTAACCCTTCCCTCCCTCTTTCTGACCTCGCCAAGTTGGGCAGTAAGGTCTGAAGGGAGGTTCTACTTGCACTCACTTGAATGTGAATAGAAATCTCAGCACAACCTTGCTTTATTAGGACTCCTGATTGCATAGAGAATTCTACTTGTGAATAGAAGCTGAATCCCAAAGCTCCCTGCTCAGCATGGGATGGGAGGTTAGGGATTGAGGGGGGAAACAGTACACACAGGGACATTGGGATATAGATAACATACATGGCTCCATGCCCCTTACATGTGTTAACATGGGACTAGTCTGTGTCTCTTTCTTGCTGGTGTTTATGATGGTAGCACTTGCATACTGCTATGGCAGAAAGATAATACTCTTAATCAATGCAACAGACATTCCTTGAAAGCACAGTGTGTTTGCCCTTTTCTCCTTAATTCAAAAAGAAAGAACAAATTTCCCCCACTGGAGTCCTCTGTATGCATTTAGGATGTGTTTGTGTGCGTTAAATTATGTTCAGAAGCATCAGTGAGGGGTTTCCTCTTCTTACAGTAAATTGGTGAATTCTTATGTAAGCCATCCTTTTTTAATTTATAAATATCACTCAGCACAAGCCTAGTGGGCATGCTTTCCCTTATACAGTTTTACTAACAGCAGCTGTTTTTGGGCTTTCCCCTCTGAATAATTTCCTTCATACATTAAAAAAAAAAAAAAATTAAGTTCAGGACACTTCCACTGTTTTTAATCACTACCATTAGCCTAAAGCCATGAGTGTCTTCAAAGTAATAAATTATTCTCAATTTTGGTAATATCTTGTCTTAGTCAGAATATCTAATGTTACTCTGTCTACACGAACTCATTAATGCACATTATTCCTTCTGTGGTATTCATCAAAATCAAGATCATGCCAGCAACTGAATTGTAACTCTTCCGGGGGGAATCCAAACAGACACAGTAAAACAGTGGCACTGCTTAAAAAGAGAAAGCAATATTATATGTTTTTGAATCAACATGGATTGTTTAAGATCACTCAGTAAAAACAAAAAAACTATATGTACTATTTATTTATTTATTTATTTATTCATTCATTCATTCATTCATTCATTTACATATACAATATTTATATATAAGTCCACATCAACGATTTTGGAACACTGAACAGCAAGATAAGAGAATAAAACCCCATAATTAAAACAGTTTAAACATTTCAAAAGAACAGATTCTGAACATAATAAACCACGGCTGGTCACTCAGGGAAAGCCTGTAGAAATGTCTTCAGGAGGCATCAAAAGCAGCATAACGCTGGTGCCTGCCTGACCTCCAAAGGCAGGGAATTCTGCAGGAAGGGGGCCGCTATGCTGAAGGCTGTCTTCCTGGTGGACTCCAACCAGGTTATGAGTCCATGTGGAGCCACCAGGAGCAAGTCCTCCAATGACCTCAGTGATCAGGCAGGTTGGTAAAGAAGAAGGTGCTCTCTCAGGTATCCTGCTCCCAAGTTGTTTAGGACTTTGTACATTAGTACTAATACCTTAAACCTGGCCTGGTAGCGAATAGGCAGCCAGTGCAGTTCCGTCAGCAAAGGAGTTACATGCCAAAAAGGGGCAGCTCCCGACAACAGCTAAGCTGCTGCATTCTGCACTAGCTCCAGTTTACGGACCAGCCTCAAGGGCAGCCCCACATAGAGCGCATTGCAGTAATCCAGTTTTAAGTTACTAATGCCTGTACCACCATGGCCAAGCTATCCCTGTCCAGGAGAGGCCGTAGCTGGCGAACCAGCTGAAGCTGGAAAAAGGCACTCAGAGCCGCAGCAGCCACTTGGGCCTCCAGTGACTACAATGGATCTAGGAGTACCCCCAGACTATGAACCTGATCTTTCAGAGGGAGCGCAACCCCATCCAGAACAGGCAATGTGCCTATCTCCTGGACTCAGGAACCATTCACCCACAGGGTTTCCACGTCTTGCCAGGATTCAGCTTCAGTTTATTGGCCCTCATCCAGCCCATTACTGAGTCTAGGCACTTATCCAGGACTTGCACAGCCTCACCTCATTCAGATATCACTAGGAGATAGAGCTGTGTGTCATCAGCATACTGATGGCATTTGGCTCCAAATCCCCTAATGATCGCTCCCAGCAGCTTCATATAGATGTTAAATAACATTGGGGACAAGATGGTACCCTGTAGAACCCCATAGCTCAATTACCAAGAGGCTGAGGAATGGTCACCCAATGTTACCTCTGAAATTGGCCCTGCACGTAGGACCAGAACCACTGTAATCCAGTGCAGAGTTGATCCAGGAGGATACCGTGATAAATGGTATCAAAAGCCGATGAGAGATTGAGCAGAATTAACAGGGTTGCACTCCCCCTGTCCCTCTCTCAATAAAGGTCATCCATCAGGGTGAGCATGATGGCTAACAGAGCACTCCTAATTAAGGTGGGGAGTTCTGAGATAGAGGACCTGTCCTTTCCAAAGCCATGTCGGCTTGCACTGGAGAGCACAGAAAAGGAGTGGGGTGGGTTTTTCTCTTTTTCTTCTAGCAGTTCTGCTGGGTTTGCCTCTGTGGTGGACATGCTGCCCTGCTATTGAAAGTCCTTTCCATCAGCCAAGGGGCCCTTCTGTGCCCCCATCCCCTTGCAGACTGCTGCCCATGGGAGTTAGGATTGCTTCATAAATAAATAATGTGATGCTATATGGGACCTCCATATTCAGAGCCATTATACCACTGAATATCAGCTTGCAAGGAAGGAACATCAGGAGAGGGCTATTGCCTACATATCCATCTTGTGGTCTTCCCAGTGGTTGACCACTGTGGGAGGGAAAGAGGAAGCTGGAACAGGTAGACATTTAGTCTGATCCAGGAAGGCTTATGTACTAGAACTTAGAATCACATGGGTTTAAAAACCTAAGTGTACTCCCTATCTGCTTACAGCTCAGTTTGTGATGTGACCAGGCCTGTCTTTTTAAATTTTTAAAAATAGAATTAATGTCTTCTTACATTTTTTAATTATGTCTTTTTAAAAAAATTAAAATTATAGAAGACATAATCAGTTTTCAGGATGGAACATTTTACTTATAGTTTTAAGGGTGCAAGCCGCAATCCAAACTTGGAGGCGACTGCCTATCCAAAGCAGGGCAGGAGAAGCACGGAGGGGATCATGCCCTCCGTGCTTCCCATGCCCTGCTTTTTTGGCTAGACAGCCAATTGTGGCTGTCTAGTCACAGGAGCATGGAGCAGGGAAGGAGGCTGCTGTACGACACATTGGATGTGTTGTATAGGCATTTCTGCCCTCCCTGCCCTGGAACACCCCCAGCCATGCCCCTTTTCAGCCACTCCATGCTCCTCTTGTGAGTGCGGAGGATGGGGCTGTTCCACACTACTTCCGAGGCAGCATGGAGGTTGGGGGAGGTCAGTTTTCTGGGAACTGACCTCAGAGCACAGGTTCTGAGGTCACTTCCCAGAAAACACCATATCCTATGGCCATCTAGCTGCTGTCTAGTGGCCATAGGATTCCTCCCTCCACCTACTTTCTATGCTGATGCCCCTGGTATACCTGTAACACTAGGAAGAAATGGCTTATTAGTCTTGTGTTGAATCATACACTACAGATGCTGCAACATCCTCTACCCGCTGTACCTTAATCTTTCTTCCAGCTTCTACAGATGCCTTATTGCCTCCTCAGTCCTGATAACCAGTAGCAAAACCTACTTCATACATTCCTGGGTTAGAAAAAGAGAATTGAGAGGATATGTGATTATTATAGCAACATGAATGACAGTTTAGAAATATAATTTCCCACTGATTATGTACAGTTTCCAAAAAGTGTCCATCTGTGTCCATGCTTCACATGAAGCCTGAGCTTCAAATTGCATGGTGCGGTCTGTACAGGGATCAAAGAAATACTGGATGAGACAAGGCTTCAGGCATGGCACCCCTCACCAGAGCTATCCTTACTCCATGCCATTTTCTTGGCCAGATACAATCTGTCCTATCAATTCGCAATCCTAAAAGGTTTCTCAGGGCGAAATGAGCTGGTTGATCTGTTTTCTCATCTGGAGGATAACTCTTCCAGTTATCCCACAAACCCCAAAATGCCCAGTCCTCCACCTACCTGCCTATGAATTTTTCCCTTTGAAATCAAGTTCCTTAGCACTTAGTTGGTTCTGTTCAGGTTTGATGCATTGTAACTCCCTAGTGTAAGTAGTGAAGTGGAAGGTGTCATGAGATAGGATCTATTTTAGTGTGTATCTCCTTTCAGGTTCTTGACAGAAATTTTAAGTTTCAGTTAACTGTGGGATATGATCACTTGGAAGTTCTTTCAATCAAGTGTGTATTGGATTTCACTTTATATATTTAGTTTTTAAATTTTTGTTTAAAAAATCCACTCCCAGTTTCATGGCTTTATATCAGTTGTGCATTGAGCTGGGGGCTGTCTTCACTTTAAATTTAAAGTGATTTAGTGCGAAGTTAGAGCAGTTTGAGTTCCTTCACGACAGATGATGCCGTCACCAATCCGCTGCCAACCAGCTGCTTCCCTCTTGAAAAGCCAGATTTTCTGAAACTCCTTTTATTCCAACTTTTTTTAATACAGTGTACCATGCCCCTCCCCCAAATTAAATTAAAGGAGTGCAGCAGCGACCCCTCCCATTACCACAGTAGTGGGGATACCTAATCACCTTGGGTAGCCTGCTTTTAATCCTTAACATATCCCCCCTTCTGTGCATTTTATTTAGAACTAAGAAATAAACCTCTCTCCTCTGCAGTGAAAAGGTGAAAGGCTAACTTGCCCTAAAGCACTCTTTCACTTCTCCAATGGTCTCTTAAATTGCTATTGCGATATTGTGTTTCTTTGATGTTCTGCAGTTTCTTCATTGTTATGTTAAGCCCCTTTTCCTCTTTATCACTTTATCACAGTAATGATCTTTTGGGTTACGGGACCTTCTCATTGTGATCAGGGAGAAAGAGAAAGGGAGAAAGAGTGGGGGGTTTGGAAACAATAGGCAAAAGTGCACACATGGGGGGAAATGGGGTGGGAGCAATAACTCTGCTGCAAATTGCTGGAATGCAGCAAAATTGGGGTGGGGGGAGCTCTCAGGAGTGTTCAGACGCTGCACTGGGGAACTGGGGATTTTGGTTTCTTCAGGGAAATCTGGACACACAGGGAAAATTAGTTGCTCTTCATTCATAACGTGCATTATGCACACTGCTTATGCACTGCATTTCATAATGGAAAAGGGACTTAACATAACAATGGAGATGCATGGGGAGTTCATGCCTTGTTCCCAGGCTGAATCACACTCCCCCAGCCTACCATACCTGCTTAGAGGGCTGGGAGGAATGTAGTTCAGCTGGGAAACAAAGGATGTGCTCCCTGAACATCTTGTTTCTCAGCACAATCACCAGGACCTGGCCCACCAGCCACTTTTAGTGGCAGCAGGGGAGTGGAGCAGCCTGCAGTGGGTTCTGGGGGTGGGCAGTGTGGCTGCCCAACCCACTGAAGTTGCTCATCCCTGCTTTAGGCCATTGGTAGACAGAATCCCCTCATAGGAGCATAGGAAGCTGCCATATACCAAGTCAGACCCTGGTCCATCTAGCCCAGTATTGTCAACATTGACTGGAGGGTGGCTCTCCAGAGTTTCGGGCAGGTGTTTTTCATGCCCTACCTGAAGATGCCAGAGGTCAAACACTGACTGGATGGTGGCTCTCCAGAGTTTCGGGCAGGTGTTTTTCATGCCCTACCTGAAGATGCCAAAGGTCAAACATTGAATGTATGGTGGCTCTCCAGGGTTTCGGGCAGGTGTTTTTCATGCCCTACCTGAAGATGCCAGAGGTCAAACATTGACTGGATGGTGGCTCTCCAGGGTTTCGGGCAGGTGTTTTTCATGCCCTACCTGAAGATGCCAGAGGTCAAACCTGGGACCTTCTGCCTGCAAAGTATGAGCTCTATCACAGAGCCACATTCCCTGCTCTTCCACCAAATCACCTCCAGAAAGTTTGGGAAAGTCATGTGGAAAGTATGACAAATCCTATTTCTAACAGATATTTGTATCATAATTCTGTTCTGTTTCTGCACAATAGAATTCTGTTATTTTACAACCATTCCTAGTGCAACATGTGCCAAAAGTGTATAGTGCCTTATCTCCTGTTCATTTTAAACTATGGGTTCTTTTTGATTCACAGGCAATACCGATTGCCTGTTAAAGGTATCGACTGATTATCATAAGTCCAAAGTAAAGTTCACTGAGTCTCTTATATCGAATCATCAGGGTAATCAAAGCCTTCCTTCATGTTATAGTGTCAACCTATAATTGCATCGGAATTAATGTTATGCATATTAGAGTTGGCTTTTTCAAAGGTCACCTACTAGTAAAAAATGCTCTTGGTTAGAAATGTAGAGAATGAGGCCTTGGCAAATTTAGAGGTTAAAAACACACACACACACACACACATTGGAGAGATTTCTGAAACTTAGCTTGCTAGTGAGATGGCCTGGCTTTTGGTCATCACATTAGGGAATTGATTACTGAGTAAGTGACAACTGGAGCATAAAACATGTGACTTTATTGTATGAGTTATGTAACTTTTGGCTCATCCAAATAGGAGGCTCATTAACCTCTAGGTAACCTCCCACTGCTATTTTCTCCTGCAGAGGGAAATGAGGATGAAGGCACACAGCCACATTGAATATGAGCACTGCTCCTTCTTGCTTTGCTTGCATCAGGACTCTGCTTCTGCTGAATAGGTGCTCTGGTTTGTTTGCTGTGTGCAGAAGGTGCAGTGATGCAGACCAAAGGACCACCATGGGAAGCTGCAGATTCTGCTGGTCACCACCAATGAATCAGTCAGAATAACAGAAACATAGAGTTGGAAGGGACCTCAAAGATCATCTAGTCCAACCCCCTGCTGATGTAGGATATCCACTACTGCAGCATCCCTGATGGGTGGCCATCCAGCCTCTGCATGAAAGCCTCTAATGAAGTAGAATCCACCACATCTTGAGACAGTCTGTCTCACTGTGGACCAGCTCATACTCAGTGGAAGTTGGTGGCTCTGATGTCAGTGGGGTGGTAAATCTGCTCTGGGTTTCTCAGAACCAATCAGAACTCTAAAGGAGCTATCCAAGGTGTTTTCCACATTGGATAGCTCCTTTTGAGTTCTGATTGGTTCTGACTGCAACCTGGAGCAGATTCACCACCCCACTGACGGAGAATTCCGCCATGGATTTCCATGAGGCCGAATGCACTGGCATTCGGCCCCCTGAAATCTGTGGCGGAATGGCCTGCCCCCCCGCTCCCCCGCAGATTCCCCCCGGGACAAGGCTTACCTGGGGCAGATGTCCCGGACGATAGCGGGTCCGGCGGTGGGTCCGGCGGTGGCAGTGGCTGGTCTTTTGACTGGCTGCCGTGGCCGCCATTTACATTTGGTCTTTGCTGTGATAGGCTACATAAGTCTTTACATAGCCCATTACAGCAAGCCATTAAAAAAAAAATGGCGTACGCAAATGGCGGCGGCTACGGCGGCCGCCATTTGCGTTCCTTATTTTTCGCCATTTTAGTCTACGTAAATATTTACGTAGACTATTACGGCGAAAAAAAGGGGGATGCAAATAGCGTAGTGGGCGCTATTTGCATTCCTTTTTTCTTTTGCTGTTTTAGCCTACGTAAATATTACATAGACTAAAATGGCGAAAAATAAGGAACGCAAATGGCGGCCGCCGTAGCCGCCGCCATTTGCGTATGCTGTTTTTTTTTTTTTTTCCCAGCCGTGATAGGCTACGTAAAGACTTCCGTAGCCTATCATAGCTCCCTGGCTGGATGCAAATGGTGGCTGCTACAGTGGCCGCCATTTGCATCTGCACCAGCCAGTCCACGGCCAGAAATCTGGCTGCGGACAGCCCTGGCCGGCTGCTCCGCAGAGCCGCCGCAAGCAGAGCCGGCTGTCGAGGATTCCGGGGGGGAGGACCGGCTCACCTCCCCCCCCCGTCGAGGATTCCGGGGGGAGGGACGGAGCACCTCCCCCCCCATGAACACAATCCGTGAAAAGGTAAGTGACTTTCGTACATCCCTATCGGAGCCACTGGCCTTCACTGCTCATACCATAAGGGAGCATTTCCTTATGTTTAGTTGAAATCCCCCTTCTTGTAACTTGAACCCATGGTTCAGGTCCTACTCCCTTGAGCCCCAGGAAAATTTGCTCCCTCCTCTGTGTGGCAGCTCTTCAAATATTTGAAGATGGTGAACATATCACCTCTTTGTCATCTCATCTCCAGGCTAAGCATACCCAACTCCTTTGGTCTTTCCTTTGGACGTGTTCTGCTTTGTCAGTGGCTCATTTTGTATAAACATTGAGATCCAATGGGGAAAGAAAAAAATATGGCAGGAATACCTGCCATTCCGGGCAACCGACCATGCAGTTTTATATATGTCTGCTCAGAAGTACGTCTTATTCAATTCCATGGGCCTTCCTCCCAAGTAAGTGTGTATACAATTGCAGCCTAAAGACACAATCCTATGCATGTTTAGGCATTAAAAAAGTCTACAACTCCCAGCATGACTGGCTGGGGAACACAGGGAGCGGTAGGCCTTTTTTTTCTGTCTAAACATGCATAGGATTGTGCCCTAAGTGACATATAGTAACATGTGAGCCATGTTAAACTCTAGCATCTATTTCAGTTTTATATTAGAAACAGAAGGTTTTTTTCCCCTGAGGGTTCTCTAAGAAAGCTCGGAAAAACCAAATGTTTTCTCAGGGAGAGCCTGCTGTTGCTAGACGACTGTGATAAAAAACCCTATTTTTTCACTAGAACAGAGAGGGAAGGAAGGTCACTTTCAGTATCTAATCATTCATGCTTATAATCAAAGTGTTAACACTCACTCTCCCATATCAATTTTTTCCCATCTAATTTGTTAATTTTGTTCAGGATTTATCTGGTTCTGGGCTTTGAAGTGAAGTGTAGGAAGTGAAATGAGAAAATATCATAGGTATTCCAGCCATTTCCAAATGTTTAACAAATGAAAATATTAAGGGGGGGAATGGTAAAGTTCTAGCAGAAGCCTAAGGCTAGGGGTAAGTCCCATTGAACTCAATGGGGCTTACTTCCAAATAAATATGCATAGGATCAGGTTGCATGATTACTTAAGAAGGTATCAAAGCCTAACGAATCTGAAGCTAGAGACAATTAAAGGTGTCAGTGGGCTTATAAAACAATGATGGCAACATACTCATTTCATCAAAAAGCAAGTGAGGATTCCAGAATTAATAAACCTGGTAGAAAAATAAAGGCGCCTTGGGAAATCAAGGATTTTTTTTGTCAGATAGTCGATGTAAATGGTATTAAGGCCTGACTGGTAAATGAAGACATCAGAATTATGCAGGTTCATCAGATGAAGGAAACAAAATAACATTTCAGTGTTTTGTTTTGTTTTTAAATGTGTTCAAAGACTGTGATTTATACTCTACCTTTCAATCAAAGGACTGTGAAGTAGTCTCATTGAATTACTGGAATTCCACCATAGTGGGCAGCAGTCCAAACTCCTGATGCTATGCATCTTTACTCAGAAGTAAGTGAGTTCAAAGGGGTTTCAAACTCTGCATAGGGCTGCAGCCCTGCGCAGCCCTACTAGAAAGCAAATGACTTCTCATTGTACTCAAGAGGCACCTACAGTGGGGATCAAAACTCTTCTTTCTTCCACAAAGGGCTCCTTCATATGGAGCTTTTTATCCTGCTATTGAAATTGCTCATGGAAGTTTGTGGGTCCTTTTCATGATGTCATTAACATCCAGGGCACATCCAGAGGTATTTCCTGGTTTTTCTGTCTCAAATAGATCCAGAACTAATGAACCATTTTTTCAAACTTGGAATGTAACATGATTAAAACATCCACTAGATGGTGCTGTTTCATTGATGTCTATGGAACCTTGAAAATTAAATGCTTTCCCTCTCAGCGGTCATGTGGTCGCTGTCTGGGAGCCCGCGATGAACGTGGGAAGGCTCCAGAATGGGAGGACTGCGGGGAGTTTCTTTAGTGTAAAGGCAGCCAAAGCTAGGGTGAAAATTCACTGATAATATTTTGCTGGTTGCTGATGTGCAAGGATGCTTGTATATGTACAAGAGAAGGCCCTCCATATTGGTTACATAACCTTTTGCATTCTCATACACAAATATGTGAGAATTCATGGCTACCTAGGCCCTCTTCAGGTGAGGATGAGTTTTTGAAATTCAGGGTTCTTAATTGCACGGGGAAGCAACAAAAAACCTTCTGTCTGCATGAATTTGTCCTCAACATGAGGAGGGCAACGAGAACAGTGACACACCTCTCCACTCTCTCTCCTTGCATTAGTTAAACTCAATTATAAGAATTAATGAATAGGGCTTTAGTTCAACACAATGGGACAAAGTACACATTATGCTAAGTGCATAGCGTGTACTTGAAGCTCACCTTTTTACACTCTTGTAAGTGTGCACAGCCCCAATTGGATTAGGGCCACAATGCACCTGGAGGGGAAGCTTAGCCCTTACCCCCACCCATTTTTTCTCTGAAATTCTCCCAGCGCCCAATGGGAGGTTTAAAAAAGCCTACACTGACTCCAACGGGGACTTTGTACTTTTTTATTTAACCCCCCTGGGGGGGAATTTCGGAGAAAAAATGGTGGAAGGCTAATCCTCCTCTCCCAGAGCACCATGGTCCTAATCTGAATCAAGGCTGCAAGTGCTTACACAAGAGTAAGAATCTCAAAGCTGGTTTAAGATTCGGGCTGGTTCTGAACTGGTAACCATAGTTTCCCAATTCGAATGTAACAACAAACTATGGTTAATTGAAGACTTCCAGGGTTAACTGCAGCATACTGAGGTGTGAGCACAAAGCTCATTCATATCTCAGCTTACATACATATCATTGTAGCCAAAGAATTTACCTAGTAACATACAGATCTACATAGCTCTCATTGCTGCAAGTAATGGCTTGTGCCAGTGCTATTACCGTAGCATCCTAGGTGAAGACCCTGTAGTAGGTCCATCCTGCATTGATGCTTGTCAGCTACAATCACATTACAGCCATTTCAATAATATTTCAGGGCTGTGCAAATATAGCTGGCTTAGAGAGAGCCAAAAGGCTCTCAGATGGGGAAGAAAGTTAACCATTCTGAATTCTAGATAAGCAGGGGCCCCTCTCCATCTACATTCTACCTTGATCAGGTCTTTGCTTAAAGCTGTTGCATCACACCTGATGCCACAAGCCTTTGCTAGTGTGGCAGAAATTACCACACCATTGGATCTGTGCAACAATGCAGGCTGGCTTACGGCTGTCTTACAGCTGTAGCTCCTGAGAGGATCTGCAGTGCAGTCAGCAGCTGAAGAGGGTGTCTGGTTTATGCTGCGCATGAATAAAAGCCTCCCACAGTCCGTGCAGGCTGCTATAGCTGGCTTAAAAGCTCTCTCTGTGTTATATTGTTCCCACACACCACCAGTCTTTAAATTCCATCTATACACTTATTTATTTGTTTGTGCAGTAGTTAGCTTTCTTTGAGGTTTCATTTGAGTGTTTTGGTCTGCTACTATGAGGGCTTGATAAGCTCTGTAAAACATTTTTTAAAGCAGCTGAGATTCTGTCATGGCATCAGCAAAATAGGCTTTGAATGAAGGGCCAATTATTTTGCAAACATACTAACAACTTAGCAGGAACCTGTGGGACTGATGAGGACAAGATGAAGCAGAGGAACAGCAAAAAGTGGCAGTAAGGGGAATATTTACTATAAGCATCCCCTTTGCAGAAACTAAGATGGAAAATGGTAAAGACATATTGAAAAACTGACTTCTTTAGGCATTTATTTATTTTTCATTCATTCATTCATTCATTCATTTAACTTCTATACCACTTGATATCCTAAGTTATCTAAGTTTTTTCCCCATAAAGAACTAATGTAAAAACAATATAAAAATAATAACTATGTTAAAAATGCTGCAGCAAGAACAGTAGAACAGAGTCACAGTCAATTATAAGTGAACAGATGTGTCTTCAAATCAAAAGGCATTTAAAGTTTGCTACGGTTTCCACCTCTCAAACCACATGTGGTTCGAGAGCATTCCAGAAGGTGGATGCCACTTCTGAGCAGGCTTGCTGAGAAGGCTGACTTACATGTTATTAGCTGGCAACAAATTGTTGGCTGTGGGGTGACCAATAAGGTGTCCCTGGAAGATCTCAGGGGTCAATATGGGGGAAGGCGGTCAGCTAGGTATGATGGTCCTGAGTTGTTTAGGGCTTTGAATGTTAGCAACAAAACCTTGAACATGGCTTGGTAACTAATAGGTAGCCAGGGCAGTTCTTTTAATACAGGTGAAATATTTGTATAGTTAGGTGCTCCACTGTGCACCCTAGCTGCTCCATTTTGCACTAACTGCAGCTTCCGAACCAGGTGCAAGGGCAGCACCATGTAGAACACATCACAATAGTCTAATCTTGGTGTTACCAGTACATGGATCACTGTGCTAGACTATCCCTATCCAGGAACAGGCGTAGTTGGAGCACTCACCGAAGTTGGAAATGGGTTGTTTTGGTCACTGAGGTCAACTGGGCCTCCAGTGACACAGATGGATTCAGGAGCACCCTCAAACTACAGACCTGTTCCTTCAGAGGCAGTGCAACCTCATCCAGAATAGGCAAACACCCCAATTCCCAGACCTGGGAACTGCCAACCCATAGGGTTTCTGTCTTATCAGGATTCAGTTTATTGGCCCACATCCAGGCCATAACTGCATCCAGGCACCAGTTTAGAACATGCATGGCCTCTCCTGATTCAGATGTCACAGAGAAATAGAACTGGCTGTTGTCAGCATATTAGTGAGACCTTGCCCCAGATCTCCTGATGACCGCTCCCAACATCTTCATATAGATAACATTGAGGACAGGATGGTGCCCTGTGGCACTGCACAGTTCAGCTGCCATGGGGATGAAGTGCAGTGACTCAGTGCTATCCTCTGAAACCAACCCCTCAAGTCTGAGTCAAACTACTGTAGAACCGTTCCTCCAGCTCCCAAGTCATGGAGGTGGTTCAGGAGGATACCATGGTCAATGCTGTGGGTTGTTGTAGGACATTTTTCCTTCTAAACATGCATAGGATTGCACCATAGAGATTCCCCCTCCCTAGCTTGTCAATCTCCCTTAACTGGAAGGTAACATGGAAACCAGACATTTGAGTTAAAATACTATATATGTAAAATAAAAGCAGTGTTGGCCCTCTACTATGGGAGCGCAGTTTACCTATGGGGTAGCTCACTCTGAGCTTTGACCTTTTAAAAAAGTTTGCATGAAAAATTCATAAGCATTTTTTGGCACATTTCTCCTAATAAATGCATTTTGTATGCATTTTTGCCTAATATACACATTTTTTTTTAAAAAACGATCTTCTTAATAAATGCTATTTAATGTAATATTTCCCTAATATACACATTTTGTATGCATTTTTTGATTGGAGAACTTGCAAAATTTGGTGAACTGAGTTTTGGTCCACATAGTGGTTCACAAGGGAGAAACTGGGCAAGTTTGCATTATAACGATGAACAAATTTCTCCCCCATCCCTACCTGCCTTCTACCCTCTTAAATGCTCTGGAGTACTTGTAGTACACTAGACATTCAGTGTGATCAAGAGCTGGTGCATGTATACAGCAGTTCCCAAATAAGCACTTTGAAAGCATGTAGGGTGTGCCACTGAGCTCACAGCTGATTGGTACTGGAACAGAGGCAACATTTATGAGAAGCAGCACCTCCATCTACAGTATATGCACAACCACTGTAATTTGGTGGTTACAGCAACCCCGTTTCAGGCTACTGCAATTGCACAAATAGCACCTCCCCACCACACACCCCAAAATGGAGGCACTAGTTTTCACAAATGATGGACTTCAGTAAAAACAATAAAATAGAGTGCAAAATTTTAGGAAGTAGATGTATTCAACATCACCTCTTATTAAAAGTATTAAAGGTCTTTTAAATATGTGTTGCAAATTATGGCAGGTAATTAAAACTGGGCCAATTTTGGAATGGCAAACCACAACTCTACTTGCAGAAAGAATAACAAAATATACATTTATCAGTGGGCAAGTAGTTACTACAGACACAATTATTTATATAAAGATTCCATCACAGGAATATTTGTCAAAAACAATTAGTTGTATCCAATGGTGGCTTTGCCTTAGAAGAAAACTCTTCCACCCATACAAATCAGCCCACCAATTTTTGCTGATTGCCCCTGTGCACTTAAGCCCCTGGTATCCACCGCCCCCCATTAAGCTACTCCTGAGGTCTGGGGCACTTTGTGCTAGGGCAAAGCTACCTTTGAATACAACCCAATATATTTGCCAGATGCAGTTTGTCCTGCTGGTCTTTCAATGGCATTAGGTTCTAGGTTTACGTAGCAATAAATCCAAGTAGGCCAGATATCTAATTCATAGGGTCTTAGTTCAGAAATGGTTTTTCTTAATTTATGACCAGCTCAATTATTATTTTGCACACCCATCATTCATTCCACAGAGCGTCATGAGCAAGGATTGCTGTAAAAAGTGACTGTAAAAAAGTGAAAAGTCATTTTCAGACATTCGTCTGTGGACAAATGACCACACATAGGTGAGGCAGCATCATGGTTGAAGGCCCCATCCTATACAAGTTCATTTTAATGTCTCAAACTAGCAGCAGATAGACTAATTTCAGATGTTCAAATAAATATGCCTGCCACCACAGTGCCCCACCTTTACCTACACACATACACATTTCTCCATAGAAGAATGGTTCAGAAGGACTCACTTATGGCTTCACTGAATATAAATGAGTTGGACGAATGTAGTCTTCTGCCAGTAAGTATGGAATCTTAACACTGCAAACACTTGGAAAAGTATATATTATTTAGTTAAGCCATAACAATCATGCCAAATCTCCATTCCTCCTTCTATCTTCACTTTACAATTTTTGAACAAATGCTTGCTGTGTTTATTAATTGGTTTTCAAGGTTGGTTTATTGTGCTAAACATGCAGGCTTTTTTTTCATTATCTTGCTGTTCAAACTAACCATTCATTTTCTATTCAAAATATGCAGTGGCCTGATTGGCACTTCACTGCTATGACTGTGTGCTCTTTATTATTCCACAAGGATACTAGAATATTTTTGTCCACGACAGCTATGAACAGGCAAACAAAGAGATTAGCAATCATGGCAAAATATTACATTTCCCAGAAGTCGTGGACACTACATTCAGTGACAAGGGGGACGTAGTTATTGCATTATTAAGTGGCATCAGAGCATTGTAACATATTAAGCGTTGGTTGCTTTAATACAGGAGAGTGTAGGAAATATATTTTAATCTCATTTCATGTTTTGGGATTAAATGTTCACGCTGCAAAACCACAGTGCGCTGAAGTGGCCTTGTTACCATAGAACCATCAGAGAAGAGTCACAGCTCAACGAATGAGGCTTTTCAGTGGAACTTCAGATTCCATATATACCAAGAGGGCAATAGTAAAGTTCATAATTGCCAATATACTTTATACCTTCTTAACTCATCTGAAAGTCACTTAATATCAGCCATTGGCATGAAAAGCATACCTATCTGTAAGTGCCAATTTGACTGCCACTATAGATACAGGGTTTGCTGAGGTCTCCAGTGCACTTTCTTGACTTGTTTTGTGGGATCAGTTTCAGTTATTGGAGACTGAGGATGTGAACAAGACACTTGCCTCTGTGCAACCCACTATGTGCTCTCTCAAACCTTGCCCTTCATGGCTTCTTTGCGCTAGCCATGACTGGATGGATCAGAGGAGTGGGGAATGCATCGTTGTTTGATGGTGTGGTTCCTGCTGCCTTGAAAGAGGCAGTGGTGCAACCACTCCTGAAAAAACTCTCCTTGGACCCAAAGATCCATGCCAACAAATATCCAGTCCAGTCACAAATATTCCCTTCATGGATAAGAGAGCAGTGGCATCTCAGTTGCAGGAATGACACTGATCATCTGGATCCATTCCAGTCTGGATTCAGGACCAGTTTTGGGATGGAATCGACTGTGGTCTCCCTGATGGATGACCTTCTTTGGGAGAGGGACAGGGGGAATGTGACCCTGTTACATCTTCTCAATCTACTGGGGGCTTTCAGTGCTATCGATCACAGTATCCTCCTAGACCACTTCCATGAATTAGGAGTTGGGGACTCATTTTTACACCGGGTTGGCTTTTCCTTACAGGATCAGTTCCAGAGAATAACATTGGGTGAATAATGAACTTCAGGGTGCCACAGGATGTGATTTTAACCCCAATGTTTTTAACAGCTATATGAAGTTGTTGGGAGTGGTCATTAGGGGATTTAGGCATGGTGTTACCAGTATGCTGATTACACCCAGCTCTATTTCTTGGAGACATCTGAATCAGGAGAGGCTGTGCACATTCTGAACCAGTGCTTGGATGCAGTTATGAGTCTGATGAAGGCTAATAAACTGAAGTTGAATCCTGGTAAGACACAGATCTTATGGGTCAGTGGTTTCCAGATCTGGCAACCCTGTTCTGGACAGGGTTGCCGCTCTCTGAAAACACAAGTACATAGTTTGAGGGTACTCCTGGATCCATCCTTGTCACTGGAGGCCCAGTTGACCTCAGTGACCTGAACAACCCATTTCCAATTTTCCAACTCATGCTGGGAATTGCATGACTTTTTTTCTGTCTAAACATGCATAGGATTGCACCCTTAGTACCATTCCCTCTTCCAAAATCATTCCTAACATCACTTCTAAGAGCATCCCAAGTGTGTGTCTTATCTTTATGACTTCTTATCTTTATGACCACTCAATATAACACCCTTAAATTTGTCTCAGAGTGAAAGTAAAGTGTCTTTTTTAAAAAACAGACATAATAATTACCAAACAAAACATAATCCATTCCCATTCATATTAGAGCAATTAAATATTTGTTTTGAGTGATATTTGTGATACAATTCATGTCACCAAGTTTTAATAAGAATGCCTTTGTATCATCAATGTAAATAAGGATGCAGCTTTGTTTAGTAAGGAAAATACGGCAATAAAACTATTGCCATGGCTATATGAGCAGGTTATTGTGGGAAAACAACCTGGTTATTTACATTATAAATAAGTCCATCTTTTAAAAATACACATGTTGACCATTTCAGTTCTAAGCTCGGACATAAACTATTTACAAGGAGGGAAGCTGTGTAAGAATACGGAGAGAATTTTGCTATAATGGAATAAACATTGACATTTTAAACTATGCAAGGATTTCATAGGTCATATTTTTTGTTATCCCTTGCAATATGATTGACTGTAGTCAGGTGGAGATTCAATTCAAATTAAGTCCATCCTGGACAATTTGTTTTGGAACATGACATATGAAAAAGATGAAAATAAAATCCCAGTGTATTTAAAACCACTTGTGGAAATCTAGATATCTGAGGTTTAATATTGGAATATCTGCTGTTCTAATAGTAACATTTAAGTACACTTATCAGGGAACAACTTCTATTGAACTCAGTGGGACGTACTTCTAGATAAACATAAATAGGATTGCATGTAAATTTCTGATTTACATTTTAATCAATAGCTATAATACTTATTTGTTTTTCCCAAATATGCAGGACTTCTTAAATTATTTGTTCTATCAAGGTTATTTAATTCAGTGATTGATGTGTCACCAAAGCCCTGTATATATTGTAAGCCTTGCCTCAATATTCCCCACATTACAAATATTTATCTTTACCTTGTGAGCAAAGTGTGGTTTCATGTGTGTATTTGACATGACAAGAGCACTTGTTTGGGGAAATCCATATTAGAAGACTATACACTGTGACCTAATTGATGCTGCTACCATTTTACCCAGTACCATCTGGTTGTGATATTGAATTGTACATCATCGCATATTACCTACTAATATGAAAAGGGGATCAGACAGAAAAATGGCCACAGGGAAAGAGTTAAACAGCACCTCCCCTAGCTGTTCTCAGCTCAAACTCTCACCCTTCCAAGGCTGTTTTTGACTTGTTGTCACTGTGTCTTTTAAAATTCAAGAGCACCTTCTGTCAATGATACTGGATGTGACAACTTTGCCCATTCTTAGAGTCCTGGATCTTCTTAACACAGTCTTCCATGACTTTGCAACCTCTGTGACTAACTACTGCAGTATGCTCTATGTAGGGCTACCCCTGAACTTAGGCTGGTGCAGGATATGACAGCTCACCTCCTGTGAAGAGTAGAAAGGTGGAAGCATTTTCAGAGAACATTGAGGTAACTGCACTCACCACCAATTTCTTTTTGGATACAATTCAAGGTGCTGTTTTTATTTTACCTTTGAAATCCTTCACATCCTGGGTTCAAAATACCTCAAAAAGCATTTTTACCTATATGAACCCCCTCCCCTCTCACCAATTCAAAGTTTCTGATATGGCTGTGCTTCATGTTCCTCCCTTGTAGGGAGTATTTTCAATCAATCTAGATAGGTCATCAGAACAGGGTTTAAACAGGTGGGATTTAAAAAATGGGCTGAGCACTAGTCCACTTAGGGCGCGATCCTATGGCCACTAGTCAGTGGCTAGATGGTCATAGGATAGGTCAGTTCCCAGAGAATCAACCCCCACCCCCTTCCACACCACCTCATAGGCAGTGCGGATCGGCCCCGTGCCAACAATGTGATGTGGCTGGAAAAAAGGCAAATGCTATTTGGGGCTGCATTAATAGAAGTATAGCTTCCAAATCCCATGAAGAACTAATTCCCCTCTACTCAGCACTGGTTAGGCCTCATCTGGAGTACAGTGTCCAGTTCTGGGCACCACACTTTAAGAAGGATGCAGACAAACTGGAGAGGGTTTAGAGGAGGGCAACGAAGATGATCAGGAGACTGCAAACAAAGCCCTATGAGGACAGACTGAAAGAACTGGGCATGTTTAGCCTTGAGAAGGGATGACTGAGGGGAGATATGATAGCACACTTCAAATACTTGAAAGGTTCTCACAGAGAAGAATGCCAGGATCTCTTCTCAATCATCCCTAGGGATGTTGGAAAAATCTTCCACAGACCCCAATGAGGCCAGATTCTATTGAATCAGGCCCCCCGAAATCCATGGAGGACCGGATCTCCTACTGCGCCTCCAGGAGGAATCCTCGCCAGCTGGATCCTCCCCGCCGGCTGACTCCGGAGCACCAGCGTTACAGCCGCCATTGCCGTATCGCTGGCTGGGTGGATTGACTGAGGACGCAAATGGCATCCGGTATGCCATTTGCGTCCTCAGATAGTAGTCCCCTTCAGCCAGTGATATGGCATGGCGGCCACATTGCTGGCACTTCGGAGCCGGCTGGTGGCTCTGCGGAATCGCCGTGGAGCGGAGCTGGCCGAAGAGGATTCCGAGGGGGAGGAACGGATAGCCTCCCCCCCTGCAGGCCCCCTCCCAGAACGGCAGGTAAGCGTTCCGCCCATCCCTAAGTGTAGGACACGGAATAATAGGCTCAAGTTACAGGAAGCCAGATTCCGGCTGAACATCAGGAGAAACATCCCAACTGTTAGAGCAATACAACAGTGGAACCAATTACCTAGGGAGGTGGTGGGCTCTCCCACACTGGAGGCATTCAAGATGAAGCTGGACAGCCACTTGTCAGGGATGCTTTGACTTGGATTCCTGCACTGAGCAGGGGGTTGGACTCGATGGTCTTATAGGCCCCTTCCAACCCTACTATTCTATGATTCTAAAAGCAGCGTGGAGCAGTTAAAATGGGGCGTTCCCAGGGGCAGGCCGGGGTGGGGAAGTCAGAAATGCTAGTACGACACATCCTATGTGTCATCTGGATGCTTTTTCCCATGCTCTGAGGTGCTGTGGCTAGACCGCCAAAATCGGCAGTCTAGCTGCCAAAGCAGGGCAGAGGGAGTGAGGAGGAGACACGCTCCTCACCAGTTCTCCCACCCTGCACTGGACTGGATAGGCGGTTGCCCCCGGGTCAGAGGCAACCGTCGATCTCGATATGATTGCTCCCTCCGAAAACTTAGCTCACATTTTCCCAAGTCTCTAGATTTTGAACGTGGTGTCACAATGGGTATCACAATGAAGTGTCACAATGAAGCAGCTGAGGTCCTACGCAGGCATAGAAATAAAAAAGACTACTAGTTAGATTTTTATCTGATGTAAACTGGCGCCAAGTAGGGATGGACAAATCTGTCGGTTTAGCTTTCTCTTGCATCCAAATTTTTAAAGCTCGAGGTCTTTCTGTCCTGAATATTAAGAAATTTGCAAATTGTTGGTTGATGCTTACAAAAACAACAACCCCAGTCTGAAATGAAATCCTCCCCATCTGTACACTGGCCAAATTCAATAGGCACAGCTATTTCCAGCATGGAGAGGACCATGTTGTACTTGCCTGGCATATAGCTGTTAAAGATGAGGATCCTGTCAGAAGAAGGAGGTGACAACCCAATTCAGCATGGCTGAATATGCAGGGATTCAACCCCAGACTTTTAAGAGCTAAGCACGCAAAGGGTTTAAATCAGTTAAGGAGTAGAGGAGATGTAGTGGGTGTCAGAGCTGCGGACCGGCAGCATTGTGCAGTGCTACTGACAACCTCAACAGTGCACTGTGTTACGAAGACCTGACTTTTGAGATGAAACACTTTATGGTTCCTTCTTTCTCCTCCTGCCCTCAAAACCCTTACATGACAAATTGGTGGGTGGGTGTAATTATGTGGCATACGGAATAGTTGACTAATCCCCAGAGCGTTGCTTTGCAGTCCTTGTAATGTTACTCATTATTCTATTTGACTTTAATTGTGTTCTCAGATTGAGATGTTAGAGATTTATTCTAAATTGAGACGTTAGTTACATTGCTATAATGATGTAGATGTTGTAGCAATTGAGGCATATGTCCTTTATGTGTGGGAAATCTGTGGCCTCATATTCCTCAGTAGTCTCAGTTTTGCATGTGATCGATGTGAGGTGGGAATAGAAGAATCACTGAGAATTTGTGGAGCGGTCAAGCTCATTAGCTTAGTACCAACATCTGTCTTCCAATTTTCTCAGATATTTCTTCCCTTGCTTCCATTTTTCTGCCTCATTCTCAGAGTGCTTTAAGTCTTCTTTTGGTATTTTTGAGCTTTCCTTATCATTGCAAAATGGCCTAGCATGCTGTGTGGAGCTTCTAGGGATGCAGTTATGCATTAAAACAAGGCACACACACCCTGCACACCTCACTCTAAAGTGAAGCGGCATCTTTTTTGCCATAGCCAAATTCAGTGGGGGTGGGTGGGGGAGTCCCCAGTGGGTTCTGGTGGTCAAGAATTGGCCCCTGGAACTTCTGAAGTTGCCCACCACTGATCTAGTGATTAGCATGTTTTAAGAGGGCTCTTCTATTGTGGAGTTATTTATTAATTATTTTGCAGATACTTATATTCTGCTCTTCAACCTCAAAAGGGTTTCCGGACCAGCTAATAATGAAAACCAACAGTTAAAAATAACAGCCATTACATGAAAACAATAAAACAACAGAACATGATGTTACATGAGGGGTGCTGCAAAGTCTGCCTATGGATGCTCCTCCCCTCTGGATATGTCCTGTCTAACTGCTCATCACAGAGTTAACCCAAATCTTTAGTGTTTCCATATGAGTGCTATACATTCCTGGTAGCTGTTGTGGAAATTCACCAAGAAATTCAGATGAACCAAGTGGACGAGCAGTTCTAGAAGTGACAGTGGCAGTGTAGAGTACTGTCGTATAGAGACTGTTCCAGTGAATACTCATGTGGTGAGTATAATGTGCTGGTCAGCCCTATGCAGTTTACAGTTCTCTTCTGTCTGAATGTTATTAATATTTTCAGGCATGTGGAGTTTCGGGAGTATGGTGTCTCTCTGCAGGAAACAAGACAGAGTGCATCTTTAGTAATTCAGCATATCTGCTCAATGAAGTGTTAGAGATGGTATCATTTATTGATATTGTGACACGATTAAGTCATGAAAACTTGTTAATTGTCTTGTAAATAAATTTGCTGCCATTGTTTTCATACTAATGATTATGTAAATGATGTGGTGATTCTGATTCAGAGGTGGAGCATATGGCAGCTTGCAAATGCCAAGGCTCTTTCCCAGATGCATTGACTTAAGGAGAACCATTAAATGGATTCACCCCATCCTCAATAGCTGGCATTAATGGAGATGGTTGGCATGTACAAGAGAACAAGGGGCGGGCAAGTCTAGCTTTAGTACTCTGGCAACACAAGACAACAGAAAGGGGTAGATTAGAAAACAGGTGGCCTACAGGAACAAAGAATTCCCTACTCAACCCTACAGTGCTAGCTGAATTGAAAAGCAAAGCTGTGATATTATGATGTGTATTTATAACTGTCATTTGTGTGAGTTAATGGGATTATAAAACATAAGCCTAGCAAATGCATGTCATGTTTAAGTAAATTTACAGCATTGCAGGAGACAAGAATCCCATTGCTGAAGTCTCCTGTTAGTCGTTATTCAGATATAAATCATTGGGTGATTGGATTTCTCTTTGTAGGAAGACTCAGAAAGGACTCTCAAATGGAAACTTTGGTATATTCTCAATTCTGGATGCTAATTATTCCTTAGTAGGCTAGTATCAGAAGCGAATCTTTCGAAGCTAGTTCTCCTATTCCTTCGATCCTCCATTGCAGCAAAAGTATTTCAGTAATAGCTTTTCTGTCGTCTGGGTGTGGTGATGGATTGGACGTGAGCTGAGGATTAATCCAGACAAGACAGAGGTACTGATAGTCAGTCGACAAACTGATCCAGGAGTGGAAGTACAACCTGTTTTGGAGGGAGTTGCACTCCATCTGAAGGACAGGTTTGCTATTTGGGAATGCTTCTAGATCTGGCATTGTTCCTGGATGTAAAGGTAGTGGCTAGGGATGTCACGGGTGGCTGACTGGGTCCAGGAGTCCATTGCCCCCCTGCCTGCAACTTCTGGACTGCACCCACCAAGATGCTTTTCTCACTCATCCCCCACTCACGCCTGCTTGTGCCCCGCTAATGTCCTCCAGGACACAGCACGATCCCATCTGGTGAGCGTCTGCCATTTTCCCACCTTTGTTGTTTGCACAAAAATGAAGGTTTACAAATGCACATATTTAAATATGTGCAGTTTGGGGCCAGGAAAGCTTAATGTGTGCAATATTAGTGGTATTATGGCTCTATTGCGCATGCTAACCTTTCCTGGCCCCCAAACTGCGCATATTTAAATATAAAATTCCTTTTTGCGCACATAACAAAGGTGGGAAAATGGCAGGTGCTCACCAGACAGGATCGTGATGAGTCTGGGCAACTTGCTGAGCTCATGGGTGGCCTAAGTGCAGGTCGGGGGGGGGGGGTGAGTGAGGGCCGCGCTTCTGCAGGTGCCTGGAGAACCCGAGCTGGGATGGGTTCTCCCATCCCTAGTAGCAGCTGTGACTAGGAGTGCATTTGCCCAATTTTGGGTGGTGTGCCAGTTGCACCTGTTCTTGAAGAAACCAGATCCGGCCACAGTTACACATGCCTTAGGCACCACCAAATTAGATTACAGCAACATGCTGTACATGGGGCTGATCTTGAGGAGTGCATGGAAACCACATTTGATCCAAAATGTGGCAGTCAGAATATTCCAGGTATCTGCTTTTGGGATCATATTTTAGCAATCTTGTTCCATTTGCACTGGCTGCCAATACATTTCCAAGCCCAATTTAAGGAGCTGGTGATTACCTATAAAGTCCGAAATGACTCGGAACCAGGGTATTTGAAGCACTGACTCCTCCTATAGGAACCTACCCATCAATTACAGTCATCACTTGAAACCCTACTTTGGGTTATGCTGCCAAGGGAGATGCAGCTACCGATACCACAAGGTAGGGCCTTCTCAGTGGCAGCACCCAAGTTGCAGAACTCTCTCCTCAAAGAAGTTCAAATGGTCCCTTTACAGATGGTTTGTAGGCAGGCAGTCAAGATTTTTTTATTATTTTGTCAGCCTTTTAGAGAGCACTCCTATCGACCCTAGACGGTGTCTGGGGGGCCATAGGATTGTTCAGTTTACTGGCTCTGAGCTCAAAGACAGGGATCCAGTCTTGTAGCCAGTAAACTTCACTCCCCTCCGCCTCCTAGCCGGAGCAGAGATAGCCATGCTGGCTACCTCTCTGTGCTTGGAAACCTGAGCACAGACATGTGTAAAAGGGGGTGGTCCTGGGGCAGGGAGGGGAGGAGACCAGGGAAGCTGCCTTATCGAGCTTCCTATGCTTGCCTCAGTCTCCTTCCCTCCCTTTCTAAAGTGCTGTGGCTAGATGGGCGAAATTGCCCATTCAGGAAAAAATGCAGGGTGAGGATCAGCTCCATCTTCCAGCCGCCCTGCGTTAGGATACTCCACAGCTTCTGACTTTGGAGGCTGCCAGCTATCAACATAGGATTGCACCCTTAATGGATTTTAAATATATGGTAATTTTGTTGGCTGTTTTAATTTGTTCTGTTTTATAGCAGTGGCTTTACAGTTTGCAATCTGTATTGTATCAGGGTTATATTTTTATTGTTATGAACTGCCTTGGAGGCTTTTACAGAGGCTAAAAGTTGTTATATAAATGTTCCAATAAATTGATAGATAGATAGATAGATAGATAGATAGATGCATGCATGCATACATACATACATTTTAGGGCAATATTTATTAGGATGAATTCAGTGACTCCTATACTGTACTTTTTCTCAGGAGGTAATAACTGAGCATCTCTTATTGGTGTCCAAAAGCAAGTTTATATATTTTCATACAAAATACATTTGACACAATGTGCTTACTTAAATAAATGATATTTAAGCCCAAAGGTAATCAGAATAAGGGTGCAATCCTATACACACTTACCTGGGAGTAAACCCATTGAACTCAATGCTGCTTGCTTCTGAGCAGATGTGCATAGGATTGCTCTGTAATGCTGGTTTGCAGAACACACTGCTCACTTTAGCCCTCCAAAGTGCATCCAGAATATATTTGGGATTTCCACAATGGATAGTTATGCAAATATTGGAACAGTCTGAGCACAAGGAGTTGTTAATTTTGATTTGTTTCCATTTTGATTTGTTAATTTTGATTTGCTTAGTCTGCTTCAGTTTAAACTGATGGCAGGACATGTCTTTCATTTTCATTTTACTAATAACAAGACTGGTCATGGTGAGGGTTATTTCTAGAATTTCTTATTACAGCTTAATATATTCCAAGCAGAAGTACCGATGCAAGTGTCCTTGAAATTGTTGAAGTGAAAACATCAGTTCTGATGAAATTGGAATATTGTGTGTGTGTGTGTGTGTGTGCGCGCACGCGTACAGAACTGGGGCAAAGACTAAATATCTGAGAAGCGTACACGTAGAACTTAAATTCTAGGCACCAAGCCCATAGGAAGGTTCTAAGTATTTGTTGTTGTTCGTTGTTCAGTCGTTCAGTCGTGTCCGACTCTTCGTGACCCCATGGACCATAGCACGCCAGGCCTTCCTGTCCTGCGCTCTCTCCCGGAGCATGCTCAACTCCATATTCATTGCATCCGTGATGCTATCTAGCCATCTCATCCTCTGCCGTCCCCTTCTCCTTTTGCCTTCAGTCTTTCCCAGCATCAGGGTCTTTTCCAGGGAGTTTTCTCTTCGCATTAGGTGGCCAAAATATTGGAGCTTCAGCTTCATTATCTGTCCTTCCAATGAGCACTCAGGGTTGATTTCCTTTAGGATGGACTGATTTGACCTCCTTGCAGTCCAGGGCACTCGTAAGAGTCTTCTCCAGCACCACAGTTCGAAAGCATCAATTCTTCGGCGCTCAGCCTTCCTTATAGTCCAGCTCTCACAGCCATACATTACTACTGGGAAAACCATAGCTTTGATTAGACAGACCTTTGTCGGCAAGGTGATGTCTCTGCTTCTTACTATGCTGTCTAGGTTGGCCATAGCTTTCCTCCCAAGGAGCAAGCGTCTTTTAATTTCATGGCTACAGTCACCGTCTGCGGTGATCTTGGAGCCCAAGAAAGTAAAATCTGTCACTGCTTCCATTTCTTCCCCTTCTATATGCCAGGAAGTGATGGGGCCAGATGCCATGATCTTCGTTTTTTTAATGTTGAGTTTCAAACCAGCTTTGGCACTCTCCTCTTTCACCCTCAACAAGAGGCTCTTGAGATCCTCTTTGCTTTCTGCCATTAGGGTGGTATCGTCTGCATATCGGAGGTTGTTGATAATTCTCCCAGCAATCTTAATTCCGACCTCTGATTCATCCAACCCGGCATTTCTCAGGATGTACTCTGCATATAAGTTAAATAAGCAGGGTGACAATATGCAGCCTTGTCGTACTCCTTTCCCAATTTTGAACCAATCGGTTGTTCCATGTCTGATTCTTACTGTTGCTTCTTGACCCTCGTACAGGTTTCTCAGGAGACAGGTAAGGTGGTCTGGTACTCCCATCACTTTAAGAATTTGCCACAGTTTGTTATGATCCACACAATCAAAGGCTTTAGCGTAGTCAATGAAGCAGAAATAGACGTTTTTCTGGAATTCTCTTGCTTTCTCCATAATGCAGCGAATGTTGGCGATTTGATCTCTAGTTCCTCTGCCTCTTCGAAACCCAGCTTGTACTTCCGGTAGTTCTCGGTTCGCATACTGCTGAAGCCTAGCTTGTAGGATTTTGAGCATCACCTTGCTGGAATGTGAAATGAGCGCAATTGTGCGGTAGTTTGAACACTCTTTGGCGTTGCCCTTCTTTGGAATTGGAATGTAAACTGACCTTTTCCAGTCTTGTGGCCACTGTTGAGTGTTCCAGATTTGTTGGCATATTGAATGCAGCACTTTAACAGCATCATCTTTTAGGATTTTAAATAGCTCGGCTGGAATACTGTCATCTCCGCTAGCTTTGTTGTTACTAATGCTTCCTAAGGCCCACTTGACTTCACTCTCTAGGATGTCTGGCTCAAGTTCAGTGACCGCACTATCATGGCTATCAGGGACATTCAGATCTTTCCTGTATAGTTCTTCTGCGTATTCTTGCCACCTCTTCTTAATCTCATCTGCTTCTGTTAGGTCCCTGCCTTCTTTGTCCTTTATCATGCCCGTCTTTGCACAAAACGTTCCCTTGAGATCTCCAATTTTCTTGAAGAAATCTCTAGTCTTTCCCATTCTGTTGTTTTCCTCGATTTCTTTGCATTGTTCATTTAAGAAGGCCTTCTTGTCTCTCCTTGCTATTCTCTGGAACTCTGCATTCAGTTGGGTATATCTTCCCCTTTCTCCCTTGCTTTTCGCTTCCCTTCTTTCCTCAGCTACTTGTAAAGCCTCATCAGACAGCCACTTGGCTTTCTTGCATTTCTTTTTCTTTGGGATGGATTTCGTTGCTGCCTCCTGAACAATGTTACGGACCTCTGTCCATAGTTCCTCAGGCACTCTGTCTATCAGGTCTAATCCCTGAAATCTATTCCTCACCTCCACTGTATATTCATCAGGGATATGATTTAGGTCATACCTGAACGGTTTAGTGGTTTTCCCGACGTTCTTCAATTTAAGCCGAAATTTTGCAAGAAGCAGCTCATGATCTGAGCCACAGTCAGCTCCAGGTCTTGTTTTTACTGACTGTATGGAGCTTCTCCATCTTTGGCTGCAAAGGACATAATCAATCTGATTTCGATATTGACCATCTGGTGATGTCCATGTGTAGAGTCGCCTCTTGTGCTGTTGGAAAAGAGTGTTTGCTATGATCAATGTGTTCTCTTGGCAAAATTCTATTAGCCTTTGTCCTGCTTCATTTTGTACACCAAGGCCATGCTTGCCTGTTATCCCAGTGATTTCTGGTCTTCCTACTTTAGCATTCCAATCCCCTATGATGAAGAGGACATCTTTTTTTGGTGTTAGTTCTAGAAGGTGTTGTAGGTCTTCATAGAACCGATCAACCTCAGCTTCTTCGGCCTCAGTGGTTGGGGCATAGACTTGAATTACTGTGATGTTGAATGGTTTGCCTTGGATTCATACTGAGATCATTCTATCATTTTTAAGATTGTACCCCAGTACTGCTTTTCCCACCCTTTTGTTGACTATGAGTGCTACTCCATTTCTTCTAAGGGATTCTTGGCCACAATAGTAGATATGATGGTCACCTGAATTAAATTCGCCCATGCCTGTCCATTTTAGTTCGCTGATTCCCAAGATGTCGATGTTCAGTCTTGCCATCTCATGTTTGACCACCTCCAGCTTACCTTGATTCATTGATCTTACATTCCAGGTTCCTAAACAATATTGTTCTTTACAGCATCGGATTTTCTTTTCACCACCAGACACATCCACAGCTGAGTGTCCTTTCGGCTTTGGCCCAGCCGCTTCACTCTTTCTGGTGCTACTTGGAAATACCCTCTGCTCTTCCCCAGTAGCATATTGGACACCTTCCGCCCTGAGGGGCTCATCTTCCGGCGTCATATCTTTTAGCCTTGTGATACGTTCCATGGGGTTTTCTTGGCAAGAATACTGGAGTGGGTTGCCATTTCCTTCTCCAGTGGACCACATTTTGTCAGAACTCTCTGCCATGACCTGTCCGTCTTGGGATTTACCAGGTCACTAATCATTTTATTCACACCTGTGCACTTCAGATTTGCCTCCCAATACTGGTCACTTGCCCCTTCAAGCAGGTATGGCATGTTACAAGTAGGGATGTACAAACCTACTCCTGTCTGGGTTCTCTGAGCACCCACCCAGCCCCTGCCCCCACTCACTGGTCCCTGGACCTCGCTCAAGCCCCTCCCATGCTTGGCGAGCAGCCCACACTCACCCTGGAGGCCTCATTGAGCTCTGCCATTGCCATTTTTTGAAAATTGAAATGGCAATCACAAAAATGCACATGTTTGTGCATGCGTGAAATGTGCATTTTTGCAAAAATGAGCATGTTGCAAATAAGCAAATATGCGCATACACAAATATGTGCATCGCCACTTTATTTTTTTTTAAATGGAGACTGCGGAGCTTGATGAGGCCACCAGGGTGAGTGTGGGCTGTTCACTGAGCATTGGCAGGGGGGGAGTGTGGACAGGGGCTCGGTGAGTGGGGCTTGAGTGGTGCCAGCAGGGCGGTTCTGCCAGATTCCTGGATGGAATCGGGTGCCTGTGCCATCCCTAGTTACAATTGACTAGAAAGCATGATCCCCAGCCATCTCTCAATGATCTTCAGGTGGGAAAACAGGTTCCCTGATGTCAAAATGTCTGTGAATGGTCTGGCCTTCTGTTTCGGCTTCTCTTGCCAGGACCTATTGATGGTGTTCTCCTGCACTTCCGAACATTGTCCCTTTCTCCTATCCAACCTTCCTATCAGTAATGGTGTTGCCCATTATTGGACGATGACCCTCCCTCTCCAGAACAGATCTCTCTCTTTCTCTCTCTCTTAAATATGTGGTTCTGTTGGCCACAATTGCTTATATTTTATCTGCCTGCATTTTAGGCAAATGCCACCTGAATTACAAATATCTTTTTAGCAATATTCAATGTTTCTTTAGTACTATTTAGAAACCATGCAAAGAATTGGTGGCAACAGGACCTCAGGACCTGTGCCGCTGCCCATGTCCCCTGGATGTCCTTTCACTGGCACAGATGTCTGAATAGAGGAAGCTGTTGCATGAGCAGCTACGCATGAGCAGCATACCTTCTGTGCAGTTAGAGGCCATACAGGACATCAAGGGCGGCCAACAGTACAGTAATCTCTTCCATTCATAGCTTCTGCCGTGGAGAATGACTGAACAGGGCTTATGCTGGTGTGTAATATACCTCAATTCCTTTCTTTTATTTAATGGATTTATAAAAGACCCTTCAGTCAGTATTTCTAGGGTGATTCACATAAAAACAAAACTATAAATGCATAAAACAACAATCAAAACATCAGATCCCCCCCCCCCCCAGCAGCATAACACTTCACATGATAAAAGGCCAAGGAAACCGCCCAGAGAGCTTCGGCTATTGGGCGGTATAGAAATGAATTAGAAAAAAAAAATAGAAAAAAAAAGAAACTTTTTTCAAAAAGGTCTTTGGTATGTTTCACAAAAATCAACATAGGTGTCAGGTGAGTCTACATAAACCATCCTGTTTTTGTTTTCCAAAGCATGGGTAATCTTCTGCAGGAACTTCTGATGTAGTGTACCATGCTAATTAAAGACAACATTTCTTTCCAAAGCCTAAAGTCCCAGTGAAATGGATGGGAATGAAGCTAAAGTCCTCAGTGGGGCCAATGGGAGTTCTAAAAGCAGTTCTTGACTTGGGCGAGATCGACACCAATACGATCCCATCATGGTGACGCTATATCTCCCTTGTGACTTTATACCTTGTAGGCTGTAGCACACACAGTGACGTCAGTTGCGGTATGTTGGTTAATATGGAATAAAAAGTGGGGAATAACATTAGAAAAGCAGTAGATGGAATGCCTAATATGCCCCGACAATTATCAGTGCACTTCAATACTGATAAAAAGCCCTAGCGTAGATCTAGCCAAGGAATGGGGAGGGGGAAATCAGGTGTTAATAAATATGCTTTCCCCAGAACTAATCAGTTACAATTCCTGTGCCATTTGACAGAAGAAAACACAGTAACATTTGCTTATGCGCAAGATCAAAATCTTTTTTTTTTTTACTCTATTCACTGTTTTAGAAAGTAAAATAAATAATTTGTATTCAATTCAGTAGCAAATCTTGCATTCAAAAGAGGATGGTAATGAAAGGAGCTTTTGCCATGTTTATGTGATGAAAGATACAAGTAGTGGTAGCAAGATTTTGTTTGTCCTTGCTTAGACCAATACTCTGACATGAAGTGAAGCTCTTTTTCCATTCTGCCTCTTTGATAAAGATGTGGAGTGAATCATCTGGCAGCACAGCTATGCATTTTGTCATCTTTGCCCTGCAGATTTCAATCAGGACACTCTCAGACATTATCCTGAATTTTCATGGTACAGAGATAAATTGAGCTTTTTCTAAGAGACGGCATATAGAGCAAAGCATTCATCTTTTCCCCCTCTCTATAAAATTAGCTAATTAGAGAAATGATGGGAATATTTAATGGTGGTCTAAGTGAAGTCTTTTGCAGAAAGGATTAAGTGCCTTAAGACATTTCATTGAAAAATCTGGCATCTCAATATATGCAGGCTAAAATAATGTAATTTCTTCTTTTTTTTTTTTTTTAGCAAAATGAAAAATAAAATAAAAAATTAATAGCAAGTTCATTTAAAGTCAAGTATGTTTGGTATTCAAAACATGTGCTAGATTTTCCAATCTATTTGGCTGCTTCAGACTTCTGCTCTGGCTTACAGGTTAATGGAAACGAGGTTCCTTGCCTCTGAATGTCATTCACACAGGGCTGATTCATACACTGAGGAAGCTGATGGAAATGCTGTACATGGAGTGAGGAGAGTGGTAGGCTGTATGTAATGATGGGCCAAGATCCTTTGCTGCTTGCTTGAGGTGAAGGACAAGATGGTGCCCCCTTCCATTCCATCTACAAAACCCAACTGGATTGGCAGATGGATCTGTCTTCAACACTGATAATGGGACAGTATCCTCCACTGCCCCTGAAGGCTGCAGGCTAACTTAGGGGGTGCAGAGTTGGCTGCATGGCCCACAGCTCCCTCCAGTATCAGAAGCGCTATGCCTATGTAAACTAGTTGCTGGGGAACATAGGTGGAATGTGCTGTTACACTCATGTCCTGCATGTGGGTTTCCCATGGGCAGCTGGTTGGCCACAGTGTGAACAGAATGCTGGACTAGATGGACCCTTGGTCTGACTCTTCTGATGTTCTTAAACCAGTTGGCACAATCCCTCACCTCCATACCTGATATTTCCTCCTCACAAGTTATTGTGTTCAAGCGGTGGGGGATTTTTAATAGACCTTATCAAGAACGCCAGTCTGCTTTTCCACCACGAAGCCAGGCCTTGCTTTCACATATGATGCAACCACCTGGGAGTGTGTTATCTGGGAAGCTCCTTGGCCCTGCCACTCAAGGCCCAGCTCAGTCCTAGTTAACTGGAAAGAGAGAACAGATGGGTTTAGTGGGAAGATCCTGCTCCTTCTGGGGTGAGGGTAGTGGACCCTAGAACTGGGCTGGTGATTGGCTGGGGGAAATCTGCCTTGGGTTGTCAGGGCTGAGCCTTAAAAGGAGCGGAGGCAGAGAGAGGTGTGGTTGTTTCCCTTCATTATGGTGGGATTTGGACCTGGATCGATCCTGGGAGGCCCTTACTTTGGTATGTACAAGGATAGGTTAAACAGCGTTTGTTATTTTGCTTGGGTGTGCTGTTAAAAAGCTCTCTATGCATAAAGGTTTCTTTTTGAGTATTTCAGCTTTGTACCCCTCAATCTACTGCCTCCACCCTTCCCTTTTCCTCTATGCCTCTTCCCTAAAGAAACATTTATCCAACTGAAGGTAGGTGCAATTACTTCTGGGCGACCTCAGTGCTAATTTCAGCGCCTTTTGGCCTGGGAGGGTGGCTACTGGGTGTCTTTGGGGATTTTGAGGCCAGAATTGGCCTGTCCTACCTTGCAAGGGAGTTGGAACTAGTTCCAGTGCTCCTTCACAGACCTTGAGTTTCACACTGAGAAATCCTGCAGCATGTTAAACCAAGCAAAGCAAAGGCCCCTCTATGTCTGGGCCTTACTCTGCAGGCTATTTTAGCGTAATGGTTAGTAATGTTCAGACAGCATTAATTCTCTTTTTTCCTATTTGTGTTTATTCTGTAGTCAATTCGTTTCCCCAGGTCTCACCCCCTTTCCACCAACCATCGATCATTTGGTACTTTCCAAGCTTTTGTTCAGTATTTTCCCCATTGTAAAAGGTTGAAATGCCTCTCCTAAGGCATAGCTACAGGCAGTAAGAGCTTTAGGGTGCGATCCTCTGCATGTTTAGACAGAAAAAAAGTCCTACAGCTCCCAGCATGCCCCAGCATGGCTGGCTGGGGCATGCTGGGAGCTGTAGGACTTTTTTTCTGTCTAAACATGCAGAGGATCGCACCCCTGCATTTTGCCCCACCCCTTTTATCTTGGCTCCACCCCTTTGCTTTCATCCCCACCCACCAGTAGAATGCAGGCCCTGAGAGCTTCTCTGAATTCATCCCTCAGGCTGAAAGGGGTTCCCCACCAGGCCGTAGTGGTAACACCAGCAGAGAGGAGCAAAATTAGCCTGGTGTGCCGTAAAGCCGCAGCTGTGGCTCTTCATACATGAAAGGAACTGATCTGTTAAGTAAACTTTTTATATAGCTGACTTGGTGCAAATTAAGATTTTCTGAGGCTTTGAGAGCCACGATAAATGAAAAAGGAAGCTGCTAAACAGGATGCTTTTCCACGCAATTGGTTTATATAATGCATGGAACCAAAATTCTGTAAAATAAAAAATGCAAGAGACTAGCAGAGTGTTTCCTTACCTGGGTTGCCTGTAGTCAGGGAACCCAACCATAATGATATAACAATATCCTGTATCCTTGTCATAACATTGTGATGTGTGTGACTATGCATTCATACTTGCTCTCTTTCCACCTCAGCCTAATTAGTTCCCATTACCTTGCTATCTTTAGTTCATGCTTTTGGGATAAAAAGGTGGTATTTTGGTTTTTCAGCTTTCCACAACATGATGAAACATAATATAAAACCTTTAACATTCAAAGATTTAAAATGTTCTTTATTCCTATAACTCTTATACTTGATTAATTAAGGATAAGGAAGTATGGTAGGATTATTATAGAATCATAGGGTTGGAAGGGGCCTACAAGGCCATCGAATCCAACCCCCTGCTCAGTGCAGGAAGCCTGATTCTCAGTTGGTCTCCCATCCAAGTACTAACCAGGGGTGACCCTGCTTAGCTTCCCAGGCACATCAAACCATGAAGATCCATTTGAAATATATATTTAGGAAATGAACCAGTGGTGCCTGTGTGGTATCGCTATTGACATGGTGTTAGTAGAAAATAACATTTATGCGAGTAGAAAATAACATTTATGCGGCATCAATACCGCTTGCTAGCATGACGGGTTTCCTGGGATAAGTACTATTGACGTTGCACAAGTTTTGGTTTCTGCTCACATAATGTCAATAGTGCTAGCACATGAACACTTTTGGATCCTTTTCATAGGCTGTGGGTAACTCAGGATTTTGGATATTCTTTCTGGTCCTTGAATGATATTGAATAGACAAGGCATGGGAAAATAATTTCAAGTTCAGTTTTTTTTTTTTCAGTGAACCCATTAATATTACACATCCTCCCCCTATTTCTAGATTTTCTGAATATTCAAGCTTTTATAAGACAGTATAAATAATGTGTGTGATGCTGAATGAAAATTAAAAAAAAAACATGACATGCAACACCTTAATACTTTTCTGTGTAATCCCATTCAGCAAATATTATGACTTGTAAGTAGAAAACTGTCAGAATTCCAGTTGTTCAGGGTATGTTCCAGTCTCTGCACCGTCTGGAACCACACATTCAATCTCAAGCAGATAGATGCTGCTGCCAGTTCTGATAGCAACAATCTTCCTTTTGCACAGGAAATTGAGTGCAGGCCATATTCCTTCCAAGAAGCGTTTGGCTAGTGAGCTCTCTCAGATACATTGATGCAGTAACATGCAGTGGAGCACCCTAATGCACGCATGGACATCTGCATCAAAGTCCGATACATACAAAAAAGAGAGCTTCATGAAGTTATCACATTGGTTTGTATGAAAATTATGCTTAGATGCTCCTTCTTTCTCAGTTTGTGCAATTAGTATCTTTGTTGTTAAGCTTCAACTTAGCTGTAGCGATCTGAAATTATTTTAATTGCTGAAGATCACTTCTCCAATGTATGTTATTAGATACTAGTGTAAGGGAATGATCCTATGTCCACGAGACAGTGTCTGAGGGTCCATAGGATAGTTTGGATTCCCAGATATGAGGTTGGAGACAGCATTCTGTGTGAACAGAATGCTGGACTAGATGGACCCTTGGTCTAATCCAGCATGGCTCTTCTTATGTTCTGACCTCAGAGCTGGTAATCGGAGCTCCAACCCCTGTCCCCCTTGTCCTCGAGGCTGGCATAGAAAGAACTGCGTCAGTTGCCTCTCTGAGGTCGAGAACAGATCCCCTGAGAGGGGAAAAGGGGGTGTTTCAGTGGGTGAGGACAGGAGGAAACTGGAGATGCCAGGATATGAGCTTTCCTGAGGCCTTTCCAGCCTCCTTCCCTCCCCCTCCAAGATGCCCCAGCTAGATGGGCAAAAAAGCTCATTTAGTGAACTTGCAGGGCAGGAGGGCAGGGAGGCAAAGATCGCCTCTGCCACTCCTTCCACCCTGCATAGCATGACTGTAAGCTTCCAAATTTGGAGGCTTATGATAATTGCAGTAGGATTGCACCTTAATTTATTCTCGGGTCAAAGGGAGCCCTTTGCAGACTTTGTGCCAGCAGCCAATCCAGCTAAAACATCAAACATGATTAATCAAATCCCAGAACCCCATTTATGGCTCACTATATTGGTTTGGAATGGTGAATAGTTAAAAGTTTTTTCTTCTTTTCCAGCTGTGTTTATTGATTTATCATCAGTTACCTCTAACTGTGTTTCTAAAGCTATGAACTTTAGAATTTTGAACTGCAGGTTTTATTATAACAGGTTGCTAGCCAGCCTTGGTAGTGAGATGATTACTTTAATTTGTCCAATTAATAAAATCAGTATATTTGGAAATCATGTATATAATTATTTGTGAGTTCATGAATTAGCAGGCACAAATTCAGTTGATATTGATTTAAGGTTCTTTAAAGACTATTTTGTATTTACTGTGTGTTAGCTGTTATTAGAGCATGTTGCAGTGAAAGTTAAATTCTCCAATCCAATAGTATTCATGCAGGGCTGCATATGTGGAGCTCTTTCAAAAATAGCAAAAATTGCACTGATCAGCTGTTCGGTGAGAAACAAGAAGCAAGGGACGGGAGACTGTATCTCAAACTCTACTTCCCCACCTGAATAGCTGATCAACAGATGTCTAACCATTTGTTGTTGTTATTAACCATGGAAAGTTTGTTGCATCTTCAGTTCCTGGTTTATTGGTGACTGTTTTCACGTTTATTGGTGACTGTTCTCACGTTATCAAAAGAACAAATGCCTGCGCATTTATTAATGAAACAGCAGAAAATGAATCGATGTGATTACATTAATGAAACAGCAGAAAATGAATCTTGATCTGATTGGTTCTGATTGTATCAAGATTGTTTTTTATATAGTGTTTGACCAATACACACAGGCATCTGTGTTCATCAGTAATCTGAATTATGTGTGTTTCTCTCTGTGAGTGTGTTAATGGAAAAGACATAAAAGTGCTCATACGTCAACTGTGGAATTAGTTTTAGAAACTCCGTTTCTAAATTGGAAGGAAGGCAGAATAGAACATACAGGGTAGAGCCAATAACAGAATGGAATAGCCCCAATTCTTTGTTGTAAATCATTATGTTTTTATAGTATGGTGGATGAATCTGGCAATTTCAGTTTTTTTCAGTTTCTCATTTTTTCAATCTTATATTCATTCTGCCCTGTTTCGGCATAAATTTGTGTTTTTTTAGGAAAAACTCTGGATTCATACACATTTTTGTGAGCATTTTTCCTAGTATATACATTTTTTTTTTCAAGCAACGTCCCCTTATAAAATGTATCTTTGTATGTTATTTTCTCTATTGTATGCATACATTTCTCTAACATACACATTCTTGTGTGGATTTTTTTTTAAAAAACAGAACTACATCATACATTTCAGAGGTGTGAATACTGAAGGAGAATTGTGTTTGGGCTTTTCATGTTGGTTCAGGAAGTGCAAACTAAGTAGTCTTGCATTAAAATGCTAGCCAAATGAATTTTTTCCCCTTCCCTAATATACCAACAGTGGGAAAAGCCACAACAGAAATATTATTTTTGGAACATAATTTTCTATATTTTATGGATGAAATTAAAATATTTTATGGAAGCTCCTTTCAAGGACTAAGTCTTACCTTAGCTTAAAACAACTTTGGAAATTCTGCATTTAGCCAGAGCATGGCCTCTTTGTACTTATAGCTCGCAGCAAACTTTATTGTAGTAACATTATTTCTTCTACACTCACTCGCTTTCTTTCTCTGGGCACAGGGTGGCTTCTTTGAAGTTTGATCAAACGTGAACTTCAAAAACTATTTGCAAATATACATTATAAAAATGACTGAAGAATAAAAAAGGAAGTATAGCTTTGGTTAATAGTGACTCCTGCTAGGAGAAAGAAAGCTGGAGGCAAAATGAGCAGATTCACAAAGAAGAAAAGTTCATACGTTTGAGTTCTACGCTGTGTTCCCTTGCACCCTCAGTTCCCACTGAAATCAAGCCATTTAAGCATTTTCTTCACTTTCATTTATATCAACATTATACCACTGATGCAGCTGATTAATATGAGGGGTAATTTGTCTGGTTATTCAGTTAATTGGTCGAAATCCAAACTGATGCCAACTAGAGATTCTATATCTCATAGTGTATTAGCAGATTGGAAGTTCTGATGGTGCCTGGATGTTATTACTTACCTTGAAATACTTATTCCCAGACATGTATCTCAAATGATTTAGCTTAATTTGAATAAATTGATTCATGAGATTTCTCAGGAATTAGATAGATGGGCATTTTTAAAGCTGAGTTTGTGGGTTAAGATAAATACACTTAAAATTAATAGTATACCTCAGATTGTTCATGTTATATGTGAGATTCCCTTATTTATACCTGGCAAATATGATCAGAAAATCAATGCTTTGTTTCCTAATTTTTTTTGGGGTGTGTGTGTTCCTCTCCACCAAGATTATCTCTGAAAAGATGCAACTTCAAATTAAAGTAGGTGAATTTTGTTTTCCCTATCTTGCCGTATATCATTGGACTTATCTGCTGAGTGAATTTGGTCTTTCCCATCTGCACTGGATCTTCTGCCTTGGTCAGTTTTGGAATCTTCTTGCCTGGTTCCTCTCTCCAAATGGATGATGTTAGGTTCTAGATATACAAAAATGCATAGGGTTCCTGCCACAGTTTTTACAGTTAGAAATGTGTGGTGTATAATATCACATCAATTATACTTTGATCCATTATCTCAAGTTAAATTGACTTTATGGGGCAATCTAGACCTAAAATTTGTCAGAAAATGTTTTTGTGGTGGACATGGACAGATAAGGTGATTTTTGGATCAACTGGTGGGTTCCAGTGTTGAGGTTACATGATTTTCTATCCTGTGTGCCAAATATGACTTGCCAGCTACGGCTGAATGGCAATACTTGCAATTGCAGCATTTGTCGGTATCCAGGTTTGGCCTGGCTACTTTTAGAGCATCACAGCCTCTACTGTTATTGGAAGAACTTACTGAGGCTGGTCAGGCAGAGCAACCCATGATCCATGTCTATAAATACTTGTTATTCATGAGTAGATATGATATACAAGGTTTTACGCAGGAATGGAATAGGCAATTGGATTGACCCATTCTGCCTAAGTAGTGGATTGCTGCTTTGGCATCTATACCTATCATATCTATGGATCTTGAGCTGTATCTTATGCAGCAAAACATTTTGTTTCATGTCTATTGGACACTGCAACATCTCATTAATAATGGATTGTATAATTTGGCTACTTGCTGGCAGAGCAATGCAGCTAATGATTCTTTTAAACATATGTTTTGGCAATGTCCAGTAGATGCTTCCTTTGGGGAGGAGGTTATTATACAGAGAAATTTTGTCGTGGAATGGTCTTTAATAATCGCTGATGTACACACTTTTACATTATTTACCTCTTTCATGGAAATTAATGAATGATTAGTGTAACTGGATTCTCTGTGCCTGTAAATGTCATCCAATTTTGCCAAGAAATAAAACACATTTTAGGCAATTCCCCCCCCCCCCAATCTATCTATCTATCTATAAAAGGATACTTGCACCACCCCACAGCACCCATTTGTCTAATTGTCTAAAGAGATGATACATGCAATCAGCCCTACTTCTGTTTGAACTAACTATTCTTAAATCTGTAGGTTGTAATTTATACACTTCCAGGGAAAATAGCCTCTTCAGGAACTCTTCTCTCTTTATATCATTTTTTAGGGCTGTGCACCTCCTCGTTACGTAGCCCAAATAATGAGGTGAAGCGGGCTTATTTGGAGCAGAATCCTTGTGATATGAGGTGGGTCAGTCAGAGCAGTACTGAGGCACCCTGGGGTGAAGCCCCCCCCCCGAAGCGCCTCCTCCGCCTCATATATTCAGAGCTCTATTTACTTAATGCCTGGGCTGTCCAGGCAGGCTGTCTCCAGAATGTATCAACTTCTCAACGCTTATGCAGAGGGGCATCGGGAGGAGGAGGAGGGAGGGGAAGGTGAGTGGACGTGGGAAGGCGGAGGACAGGAAGGTGAGCGCAGGAGGAGGAGGGAATATGCTTTGGTGAATAGGAGCTCTCAGCCAGAACCGATGCCAGGAGTCTCCAATCAGAGGTGGCAGAAGGCGGTATATGTACTTTGGTGAAAAGCTGTGTTTGGTTATTGCGCTAGCTCTGTCTTTGGGAGAGGGCTGGTGTGGGTAGATGATTGTGTGTATGTGTGTGCGCGCGCGCGTTCCTAGGAGTTGCTCCTTCAGTTCATTTGATCTTGATCACCATTAGGCTTTCCTCAAAATTTAAAAGGAAACAGTTTGGTTGTACTGGGAGCGTTTCCTCGCTCCTTGATACTCTGTCCCCTTTGGGACGGTGTCTTCTGCAGGACCTCTTCCAGCCTCCCTCTCCTATTTCCTTCTACCCCCGACTCGTTTGTTATTTGTATTTGATTAGATTCATCTCTCCTTTCCATAATTTTTCAAACTAACATCTCAGTTGTTGCTGCTATGCTCTCCTCTCCCCTGCCAGTCCTGTGCGTGTTTATCTCAATTTTGGACTCCGGAAAAGGCTGCGTTTGTTGTTTAACCTCGACTGTCACTTCTGCTTTCTCCATTCTGTTTCCTTGTCATTTTTCTCCCTTAACTCTGTCTCTTTTAGATTTTTAAAAACTCAGTCTTGTTTCCGTTTTTAAAAGCAAACATTGACTTCTGGCTGGGCATGCCCCCCCCCCCCTTTAAGTCATATTGAAGCATTTACTTTTATCTTTCTAAATTCTTAAAGAAAGGCATATTATAGCAGCCTACAGTATTTGTCCCCACCCCCACCATGCTGAAGTGAACCATCTGTGTCTTCTCTCTGCGTTGATCCTCCCAAAACAGAAATAAAAGAAGGGATTTTCAAATTTTTGTTTGATTTATCTAGGCTCTGATCTTACTGCCTGCGCTGTCCTGTATTTCTTGAAGTTACCCTGCCTTCCATAAAAAAACATGAAATATAAAACAATAAATTAAAGACACCCATCATTTGCTTAGGTAGTTCTGCTTTTCTTTAGCTCTCGTGTGTCTGTGCCCATATGCTTGCGTGCTAGGGTGTTTTTCCATCAACACTATACATCTAAATTTCAAGGCAACATTGAAAAATCATGAGACATATAGTATTTTATATTAATTATCTTCTTGTTTCAATAACAGTCCACTGTGTGGCAAAGCAATCCAGTGCAATATGAGGCATCTTCAAGGTGTTGGCAGGGACAGAGGTGGGGAGAAGTTACAACTCTTGGCTTTGTGAGTTTTCCTGGAAAAAAATCAGATTTCACCAGCGCCTTGCACACAAGCCAATGGGCCAAAGTGCCTGGGCTTTGGTGGGTGGGATTCCCTCGAGGGGTGCTGGGAGGAGCCGTGGTTTCACACCCAGTCTGTGGAAACAGGGAGAAGTTACGGCTCTTTGCTTTCTGAGTTTTTGTGGAAAACCTCAAATTTCACCAGTGCCTAGCACACAAGCTGGTGGGCCAAACTGCCTGGGCTTTGGGTGTGTGTGATGCCCTCGAGGGGAGCTGGGAGATGCCAAGGTATCACGTGCATGTGTGGAAACAGGGAGAAGTTACAGCTCTTTTCTTTGAGAGTTTCTGTGGAAAACATCAGGTTTTAACTCTGCCTAGCACAAAACCCACTGGACCAAAGTGTCTGAAATTTTGCAGGTGGCCTCCTCTCCAAGGGGCAGAGAGGTTCCCATATTTCATGCCTGTATTCTAAACACAGAAAAAATTATGACCATTTGTGTTTTCCCACGCAAGTCAATGGAAAAACGCCAAAACAGCGTGATCCGGATATCCGAATCTCTCTTCGGAATCGAGTCACATCTGAGGGGGTCCGAACGAATCTGTCTGAGGCAGATTGGAGTTGCTTCGGATGATCCAAAGCGGCATCTGAAGTGGATCGGGGGGTCTGTGCATAGCCCTGTCATTTTTCTCACATGCTGATTAGCTTCCAACTGAAAAGAACCTTTCTGCCTCTCCCATTTATGACTGAGAAGCTCAGCCAATCAACATGAACCTGATTTTGATTTGTGTTAGTTTTTGGTTTTTATTGTTGCAAGCCTTTTTACATGCCATTAGCAATTAGGAAAAGACTTTTCAATCCCCTTCAATGCTCCAGCTCCTCTTTACCAATTTTGTGTTCTTTTTTCCTCTTCAAGCCTTCCCTATAATCATTTTCAAAGAACTTGTATTGAAAGGCAATAACGTGTAGTCAGACAATATTAAACTGTTATCAGCTTATTGCCTCCTATCTATCTCCACAGTTCAGGTCCATGGGAAGGACTTGGTTCATAATCAGTTCTGGATCGGGGGATGAATTTGTAAGTTTGCCACGAGGAATCCTCCATTTCTGTACTTCACCATCTCTACAAGAAGTGACATAAACCATGTCAAATGTTTGATCGTGATTGTTCTCTAATGGTTTTGGCTTGTCTTTGGAATTCCAGTTTCAAAAGCAATATTCAGACCGGTTGTCTTGGCAACAGAGATATTAATAGCTCAGTGGCATTACTCAGCTGAGTGTGTATTTTCAAAGCAACAACCCTACCTCTTTAAAATTAATTGAATTAAATATTTCCGCAAGAAAGCCCAGATCACATTACCAAAATGAAGACAATTATTCTAGAATGCTGAATATAACTACGTTGTTATTTGTTACTAATAAAATGAGAGAATATCAAATAATTTGAATAATTTGAATAAGCCACTGTGGGTTGTGAGCCTTGTTTGTGTCAGTGTGGCTTCTTGGGATTTCCGAACCTGGAGCAGAGGCTTCAGCATGGTTTGATAACCATGCACAAGCCATCCTGAGAACCCATGGCTTGTTGGGTTGTTGAAGGTGGCTGGTTCTTAGGGATGTCAGAGAATTTCTCCACGAATCTCGGGGAGGCCGAATGCCAGCGCATTTGGCCCCCCGAAATCGGTGGTGGAATGGTCTGCCAACCCCCCGCCACCCCGGGACGGGACTTACCTTGGGCGAATCTTCCTGGCGGCGGCGGTTCGGCGCTGGTTTGGTGGCGGCGGCTGCTGCGGCGGCCGGTCTTGTGACCGGCTGCCACCGCCATTTCCAGTAAAACCCCCCCCCCAAAAAACCAAAAAAACGTGATAGGGTTTTAAAAACGTGATTATTTTAAAAAATACCGTGATAGGCTACGTAAATGTTTACGTAGCCTATCATGGCTGATTTAAAAGAAAAAAATGCGCGTACGCAAATGGCGGCGCCCATGGGCGCCGCCATTTGCATTCCTTATTTTGCATTCCTTATTTTGTCACGTCTTAGTCTACGTAAACATTTACGTAGACAAAGATGGCAAAAATAAGGGGAACACAAATAGCATAGACGCTACGCTATTTGCGTTCCCCTTATTTTCGCTGTCTTAGTCTATGTAAATGTTTACGTAGACTAAGACGTGTCAAAATAAGGAACGCAAATGGCGGCGCCCATGGGCGCCGCCATTTGCGTATGCGCATTTTTTTTCTTTTAAATCAGCCATGATAGGCTATGTAAACATTTACATAGCCTACCATGGCTGACTGCAGGGACGCAAACAGCGGCGGCTATGGCCGCCGCCATTTGCGAAGCTGGCCGGCCAGAATTTCGGGGGGAGGGACGGAGCACCTCCCCCCCACCGCGAATGTCACTCTTCGAAAAGGTAAGTGACTTTTGTACATCCCTACTGTTTCTCAGGGAGGCTTGTTGTGACATGTGAGCCTGGTAGTGTGGCTTGTCAACAGCTTCTCAGCACAGGCTACAGAGCTGCCTGGCAAGAGTGGCAAAAAGCCCAGCTGCTCCCCACGATTTCACGTGTACTGCCTCCAGCCTCCCTCCCCCCATGTCAGTGATGTTTGCCCCTCCACCGATACCAAAATGGCACTTGAGAATGTCTGTAACTTGTTCACAACCATTTTTAAAAAAATATTTTTTCGGTGCTTCAGATGTACGAGAGGAGTTTGTGAGTTTTCTTCTTCTTTTCCCTGGGATCATAATTTTTTTAAAAAATATCCCTGCCCCCGCCTCGGTCCTTCAAAAGTGCACAGATTTACCTATCTGCTATGTACAGTCTGCCATAGTACAGTCATAATGTCAATTTCCTTGTAAATTACTGACTCCACTTTGGCACTTCCCTTGACAGCAAACTATGAAAGCTGTCAAGGGAAGCACCGGAGTGGAGTAATCCCAGAGCTCAACATCTCAGTCTTTAATATGCACATTGCATATTTTGTGTGTGTGTAATGTAAAGTTTTCCACAAGATCTTATGGTTGAGGAAACCTTGCATTTTTGTTGTATAAACTTTTATTGTGATATATATGGATGCTATATAGTTATTTGTTAAACATTATTTTTAGTCTGGTGGATGCTTTTGGTTTTTAATATAGACTGGAATCTTCCTGTTTAATGGTGCTACCATGCCATTCTGGGTAATACGTTTACCTTCTCACAGGTTTAGGGTGGACTGAGTAGTGACATAACATACTGGTGATACTCAGCTGATTGGGGGCTCATAGATATACAGTCCACCTTAAATGTAGTACCTTTTAGATGAAACAGTACTCAGATGTTAGTCCCACTGAGTTCATTGGGTTTACTCCTAGGTAAACAGGTTTATGAAAGTTGTATCAGAAAAGTTTCAAGGCTGTAAACATCCCTGTTTTGTAACAAAGCAAAACCTTATGATCTCACAACATAATGCATAAAATAGCTGCGTTCATTCTTAGTATAAGAAACTTAAGGATCACCAAAAAAAGGCAATGTAAGACCGAAAGAGAATGAAGAGTGCACAGGTTTGCATATGTTAATTTATATGTATAGATGCACATTGAGAAATAATTACTATAATTTAAATAGAAATATAATACATCTCATGGGGGACGTCTGTAGGTGGCCTGTAGGCCAGCTCAGTCTGTTGTTCATGTTCTAATTGTTGATGGGCAGCTTCAAGCCCTTGTCCTCTCTTGTTATGGCTCTTTGTCAGTCAAACAGACTTGGGGCTCATCTACATGGGAGGTTTTCTATGATCCTGCAGTGAGTTAAAGTCATTAGGGACACATGATGTTGTGACCACTCTGCAGCCCCCCAGGAGTTTACCTGTGGGGAAGCCACATTTTTGAAGAGTATTTTTAGTCCATTGTTTTTCTTTAATTAAGCTCCGCTGCAATTCAGCTGCTGTGTGCCCATCCCTCTGCTTTAAGTTCAGCATAATGGGTTTTTTCCTAGGGGTACAGCCATGCCCTTGGTAACCTAGGTAACTACAGAAACTTGCCTGCCTTTCCCACACATCAAAGCTCTAGAACACTCTTTCAAGCTTTCAGCATCGCCCTGCACTTCCTTTTCCCCAGTGGGAGCATTAAGCCTCCATTTGTATTACTTCACTTCTTCAGTGTTATTTTAAATCGGTTCTCCAGTGCTGTGTAAAGTAGTTTCTTTGATGTTATGCAAAGTCACTTCTCTGATACTGTGTCAAGTTGATTCTCTGCTTTATTGCTGTACTGATCTGGCGAGGTCTTGGGTGGAGCCTGCATTTGCAAGCAGGGAGGAAATGCCCAAAGGAGAGGGTGTGTGTATGTGTAAGCTAGAACTCCGTGACAGTTTGCTGGAATCGGGGGAAATTGGGTGGTGGGTGGGATGCTCTCACCAGGCGCCTTCAGATGCTGCACTTGAGAACCAGGGATTTTGGCTTATCAAGGCAGAAGTGTGCACATTGGGGAACAGGGGAGAGAGCAATAACTCTACAACAGTTAGTTGGAATGGGGCAAAATTGGGGTGGGGTGGGGTGGGATGTTCTCAGGGGGAGTGTTCAGATACTGCACTCAAGAGTCAGGGATTTTGGCTTCTTAAGGCAAAAGTATGCATGTGGAGAAAAACGGGGTGGGAGCAATAACTCTGTGGCAGATTGCTGAAATGCCACAAAATTGGGGGTGGGATGCTCTCATAGAGAGCCTTCAGATGCTGCACTGAATAATCAGATTTTGGCTTCTTCGGGGAAATCTGCACACATGGGGAAAAATCTGTTGCTCTCCATAATAATGTAGTAGCAGGGGGGAGCCTGGACAGGGGTGGGAAACAAGCTTCTCTCATTGGTTGAGCAGCCCCTGCCAGTTTGATGACATTCAGTTCTACTCCCACCCCACCCTACCCCACCCAGATGTATGTTCCTTTCAAGTGCTGTGTGACCCCTGAAAACCAGGTTTTAAACGTACAGTACACTTGGCTTATCTTGCTTCATGTGTCCCTGACGGACCAAAGCCAATTACATTAAAATCCGGTAGGGATGTCAGAGAATTCCGCCACGGATCTTGGTGAGGCTGAATGCCAGTGCATTCGGCCCCCCGAACTCCGTGGCGGAATGGCCTGCCACCCCCTGCCCCCCCGCGGATCCCCCCCGGGACGAGACTTACCTGGGGTGGATGTTCCGGGCGGCGGTGGCTCCGGTGGCGTCTTCGGTGGTGGCTTTGGCGGCGGTGGCTGTGGCGGCTGGTCTTCTAACCGGCTGCCGCCGCTGCCATTTGCAGTCTTGTCTTTTTTTTTTACAGAGACCTGATAGGCTACGTAAGTTTTTACGTAGCCCATCATGTCTCTGTAAAAAAAAAAAAAAAAGGACAAAGAAAAATAAGGAACACAAATGGCGGCAGCCGTAGCCGCCGCCATTTGCGTACGCGTTTTTTATTTTTATTTTTACCCAGACGTGATAGGCTATGTAAGTTTTTATGTAGCCTAAAATGTCTGGGTAAAAAAAAAAAAAGGCATACGCAAGTGACGGCGGCTACAGCCGCCGCCATTTGCGTTCCTTATTTTTCTTCATCTTAGTCTACGTAAATATTTACGTAGACTAAGACGAAGAAAAATAAGGAATGCAAATGGTGGTGGTCATAGCTGCTGCCATTTGCGTACGCATTTTTTTTTCCTTACCCAGAGCCCTCCGCAGCCGGAAATCTGGCTGCGGACGGCCCTGGCCTGGGCCTGGCCGGCTGCTCTGTGGAGCCGCCGCGGAGCACAGCCGGCTTTCGAGGATTCCGGGGGGAGGGGGAGGACCGGATCGCCTCCCCCCCCGTCAAGGATTCCGGGGGGAGGGACAGAGTGCCTCCTCCCCCAGCGGAACCCGGCGGAACCAGGTAAGCGGGGTTTCGTACACCCCTAAAATCCGGATAATACTCCAATGCACTTCTCATTCCGTTGTCATGAAGATCCCCCCTTGGAATTAACAGCCCCTCAAACAGAGGACTGTCAACTGTAGAGTAAGACACATAGCCATCCTAATGTCCTCTGAACTCACTACTTCAAAAATGAAAACTCTGGCTGACGTTTGATGACAATTATGACCTAACATTTTGGGCAATATCCATTCCTGCCACTCCTCCTTCACTGGTCTGTTGCAGACTTGTGAGACCAACTGTCTGCACAAGAGGGAATTTGTGGTTCCAAAAGTAACCCCAGAAAGGAGCAGAACTGCTCATTTCCTGAATGGAACTTGTCAGAGGGGCTCATGCCGCTGATCTGTGACATCACAGCATTTCCACTCATTTTGGATTGCCTTGAGAACTTCAAGGTTCCCATTTCACTAGTGCTAGGCCCCACTAATACATGGGCAATGTTGGATAACTGCCTTTTGGTTCACCATGGTAACTTAACACTTTGAATGTGAGAAACCTTGATTTAAATTCTGTAAAGATTATAGAATGGATTTCAGTAAGAGGTACTTACAACTACTTTTAACTTAGAAATATGCTAATACTAAGCTGAGTTCCCCTCTTACTGAGGAGCCATGATTTGTGGGGCAGCAAAGGGAGAAAACCCTGGTGAGGAGTGGCTGCCCAGCTGCAATGTCGGCGGCTTCCCAGGGAGAGGACTGCTGAGCCAATCAGTGCTCCAATGGGCTTGATGGGGGTGGGGCCAAAGGGCAGAACCACCAGAGTGAGATCTCACTCCTTTGTTCTCACACCTGTTCAACCTGAAGCCCCCCAAAGCAGGCCTCCCCTGTGCCTCCAGGATTGCAGTTGCTGTAGTGGCTAGAGTGCTGGACTGGGAGTCGGGAGATCTGGGTTCTAGTCCCCACTCGGCCATGGAAGCTCACTGGGTGACTTTGGGCCAGTCACATACTCTCAGCCCAACCTACCTCACAGGGTTGTTGTTGTGAGGATAAAATGGAGGAGGAGGAGGATTATGTACGCCACCTTGAGTTCCTTGGAGGAAAAAAGGCGGGATATAAATGTAATAAATAAAAAAATAAATTCTCCACCCACCTACTCCGGCTAGCACTATTTCTTGAAGTGGCAGAAGTAGTAGCCAGTCAATGGGGCTGGGAAGGAATTTTACTTGCATACCAATTGGCAAAGATGATGCAGGGTTGTTGGGTTTTCTTTTTCTTTTTACTTCCCCATTTCAAGATTAATTCCATTGTGAATAAGTTGAACTGGACTGTGAGTAAATTCTTTCTGGATGCTTTACTTTATAACATTTGTCACAACTATGTAGGTGTTATAGGCATTGGGCTGGATCCATTGGTGAGGGGGAGTGGAATTGGGCTCCCCGTTCCCCCATGGTGGGCTTTCCCATAAGGGATCTTGGGGATGTGGCACCAAGACCAGCCCAGCATTGGGGCTGCAAGCTGGCCATGTCCGGGGTGGTGGAAAGGGGTTCATGTTAGCGGCTGCACCATGGTGAGCCCCTGGCCTTCCTTTGCTCCACCAGCACTCCTGGCATGTGGGCCAGGAAGGGGGAATCAGAAAGCAGGTGGGCTGGCTGTTGACAGGATCCATGCCTATGTTGCTACCAAGCCTATTCAGGTATAAGTCAATAAAGTTTTGGCCACCTATTATCCTTGCTATGTTTGTGTGACTAATTTGTTTCTTCCCTCGCCAACCAGATCCAATTAACCACACTGCCCACACAATATAATATTGCAACAACCAGAAAAATTTCCCTATGGCTTTACGGTTGTATATTCTATCACAGAAGTTACTCAACTTATGAAGCTCACATTGTAAACATGGGGCTTTAAAATCCTATTCAGAATGAGGCTTGCTGTATATGTGATCATCATCTGCAAACTTCCCTGCAAGCTTGTATGAAGGCTTCTCACATCCCTAACATTGACCTAAGATATATATCACAAATGAGAGTGTTTTCTGTTAATTTACATCATTAGACTGAGTGCCAACACCTTACACATTGTAGAATGCCTTCAGACAGTTTATCATTTCCTTTGTTCCTCACAGATTAAGAGGCAGGTTTTGACCTTGAAAGACTGCAGTGACATTGTTACCAATGTCACAGGAACAGGCTTGCCAGCATATTCATACAAAAGTGAATCTTGAACTTCAGTAGCAGAGTTAACTCAACAACACGGGCTTTAGACAACACAAACTCTCCTTTACTACTAGCCGACAACCTTTAGCAGAGCTCAATCAATGCTAAGCAATTCAAATGAGTGATTGAATGCTAATGATATGTATATTGAAGAGTCTGGGGGCGGGGTGGACGTGAAACCCAGACATAAAGATATGTCTGTTATTTAGATTTCTGCATACCTACTTCACATCTTAATAGAAAGATGTTCCTCTTGTCAAAAAGTGCTTACTAATGGCAGTACTCCACATGGAAGATGTAAAAGGTCTTACTCCTTTTGTTGGTTAACTCATGAAGCATCTGCATGTAAGCCAGTAAACAGCTGGATGTAATCACTTAGATGGCATTTGTGTGAGTTGATATATGGGGCAAGAAGGTTTAAAATATTTAGGGATGGCGGAGAATTTCTCCCCGAAACTTCGGGGGGCCGAGCGCCAAGGTGTTCGGCCCCCCGAACAAGTTTCGGGGAGAAATCCTCTGAACCCCCCCCACCCCCCGCACCCCCCCCGGGACAGGACTTACCTTCACCGAATGTCCCTCCCGGTGGCTGGTCCGGCCGGCGGTTCGGCGGGTGTTCGAGCGGGGTGGGAGCGGCAGCCGGTCTTTTGACTGGCTGCTGCCACCGCCATTGCAATCAAAGAAAAAAAGAAAAGCCCCCTGATAGGCTACGTGACGATTCACGTAGCCTATCACGGCTAGATTTGCAAAGTCAGCCGTGATAGGCTACGTCAATCGTCACGTAGCCTATCACGGGTGACTTTAAAAAAAAAAAAGCATGTACGGATAATGGCGGCCCCCATAGGGAGCCGCCATTCCCGTTCCTTATTTGGTCGCTGTAGTCTACGTAAACATTTACGTAGACTACAGCGACTAAATAAGGAACGCAAATGGCAGCTCCCTATGGGGGCTGCCATTAGCGTACACGCTTTTTTTTTTTTTTTAAAGTCACCCGTGATAGGCTACGTGACGATTCACGTAGCCTATCACGGCTGACTTTGCAGATCTAGCCATGATAGGCTACGTGAATCGTCACGTAGCCTATCGGGGCGTTTTTGTTTTTTGTTTTAAACTTTCGCGTTCGCGGCCGGGCGAGGCGGGAAGCCTCCTCCCCGGCCTGAATTTCGGCCGGGGCGAGGCGGGAAGCCTCCCCCCCGGCCTGAATTTTGGCTGGGGCGAGGCGGGAAGCCTCCCCCCCCGGCCTGAACTTCGCGGGGGGAGCAGCGAAGCTCCTCCCCCCACCGCGAACGTCCTTCGACGACAGGTAAGGGACTTTCGTCCACCCCTAAAAATATTATACCTGCCACATAGAGCATGGTCAAGAGACAGCGTATGAGCTCCGCATGGGGACTCCAATGTTCAAATGTATGTATTTATTACATTTTAATACTGCCCAACAGCTGAAGTTCTCTGGGTGTCCATAAATTAAAACTTAGCACCATACTTAATCCCCTTCATGGATCACTGCCTTGTTGTGGCAAAGGGGCTTGCGTAACTCAGTGAAGCCATAAGCTATGCCGTGCAGGGCCACCCAAGACGGACAGGTCATGGTGGAGAGTTCTGACAAAATGTGGTCCACTGGAGAAGGAAATGGCAACCCACTCCAGTATTCTTGCCAAGAAAATCCCATGGAACGTATCACAAGGCTAAAAGAGATGACGCCGGAAGATGAGCCCCTCAGGTCGGAAGGTGTCCAATATACTACTGGGGAAGAGCAGAGGGAATTTCCAAGTAGCACCAGAAAGAGTGAAGCAGCTGGGCCAAAGCCGAAAGGACACTCAGCTGTGGATGTGTCTGGTGGTGAAAAGAAAGTCCGATGCTGTAAAGAACAATATTGTTTAGGAACCTGGAATGTAAGATCAATGAATCAAGGTAAACTGGAGGTGGTCATACATGAGATGGCAAGATTGAACATCGACATCTTGGGAATCAGCGAACTCAAATGGACAGGCATGGGCGAATTTAATTCAGGTGACCATTATGTCTACTACTGTGGGCAAGAATCCCTTAGAAGAAATGGAGTAGCACTCATAATCAACAAAAGGGTGGGAAAAGCAGTACTGGGGTACAATCTCAAAAACGATAGAATGATCTCAGTACGAATCCAAGGCAAACCATTCAACATCACAGTAATTCAAGTCTATGCCCCAACCACTGAGGCCGAAGAAGCTGAGGTTGATGGGTTCTATGAAGACCTACAACACCTTCTAGAACTAACACCAAAAAAAGATGTCCTCTTCATCATAGGGGATTAGAATGCTAAAGTAGGAAGTCAAGAAATAACCGGGATAACAGGCAAGCATGGCCTTGGTGTACAAAATGAAGCAGGACAAAGGCTAATAGAGTTTTGCCAAGAGAACATGCTGATCATAGCAAACATTATTTTCCAACAGCACAAGAGGCGACTCTACACATGGACATCACCAGATGGTCAATATCGAAATCAGATTGATTATATCCTTTGCAGCCAAAGATGGAGAAGCTCTATACAGTCAGTAAAAACAAGACCTGGAGGTGACTGTGGCTCAGATCATGAGCTTTTTATTGCAAAATTCCGGCTTAAGTTGAAGAACATAGGGAAAACCACTAAACCATTCAGGTATGACCTCAATCATATCCCTTATATGATATATGATATGATATGATATGAAGGAATGATATGATCATTCCTTATATGATATGATATACAGTGGAGGTGAGGTACAGATTTAAGGGATTAGACCTGATAGACAGAGTGCCTGAGGAACTATGGACGGAGGTCCGTAACATTGTTCAGGAGGCAGCAACTCAATCCATCCCAAAGAAAAAGAAATGCAAGAAAGCCAAGTGGCTGTCTGATGGGGCTTTACAAGTAGCTGAGGAAATAAGGGAAGTGAAAAGCAAGGGAGAAAGGGGAAGATATAGCCAACTGAATGCAGAAATCCAGAGAATAGCAAGGAGAGACAAGAAGGCCTTCTTAAATGAACAATGCAAAGTAATCGAAGAAAACAATAGAATGGGAAAGACTAGAGATCCCTTCAAGAAAATCGGAGATATCAAAGGAACATTTTGTGCAAAGACAGGCATGATAAAGGACAAAGAAGGCAGCGACCTAACAGAAGCAGATGAGATTAAGAAGAGGTGGAAATAATACACAGAAGAACTATACAGGAATGATCTGAATGTCCCTGATAGCCATGATAGTGCAGTCACTGAACTTGAGCCGGACATCCTAGAGAGTGAAGTCAAGTGGGCCTTAGGAAGCATTAGTAACAACAAAGCTAGCAGAGATGACAGTATTCCAGTGGAGCTATTTAAGATCCTAAAAGTTGATGCTGTTAAAGTGCTGCACTCAATATGCCAACAAATTTGGAATGCTCAACAGTGGCCACAAGACTGGAAAAGGTCAGTTTACATTCCAATTCCAAAGAAGGGCAATGCCAAAGAGTGTTCAAACTACCGTACAATTGCGCTCATTTCACATGCCAGCAAGGTTATGCTCAAAATCCTACAAGCTAGACTTCAGCAGTATGTGAACCGAGAACTACCAGAAGTACAAGCGGGGTTTCGAAGAGGCAGAGGAACTAGAGATCAAATCCCCAACATTTGCTGGATCATGGAGAAAGCAAGAGAATTCCAGAAAAATGTCTATTTCTGCTTCATTGACTACGCTAAAGCCTTTGGTTGTGTGGATCACAACAAACTGTGGGAAATTCTTAAAGAGATGGGAGTACCAGACCACCATACCTGTCTCCTGAGAAACCCGTACGAGGGTCAAGAAGCAACAGTAAGAACCGGACATGGAACAACCGATTGGTTCCAAATTGGGAAAGGAGTATGACAAGGCTGTATATTGTCGCCCTGCTTTTTTAATTTATATGCAGAGTACATCATGAGAAACGCTGGGTTGGATGAATCACAGGTTGGAATTAAGATTACCGGGAGAATTATCAGCAACCTCAGAGACGCAGATGATACCACCCTAATGGCAGAAAGCGAAGAGGATCTAAAGAGAGGGCAAAAGTGAAGAGTGCAAAAGCTGGCTTGAAACTCAAGATTAAAAAAACGAAGATCATGGCATCTGGCCCCATCACTTCCTGGCATATAGAAGGGGAAGAAATGGAAGCAGTGACAGATTTTACTTTCTTGGCCTCCAAGATCACCGCAGACGGTGACTGTAGCCATGAAATTAAAATACGCTTGCTCCTTGGGAGGAAAGCTATGGCAAACCTAGACAGCATAGTAAGAAGCAGAGACGTCACCTTGCCAACAAAGGTTCATATAATCAAAGCTATGGTTTTCCCAGGAGCAATGTATGGCTGTGAGAGCTGGACTATAAGGAAGGCTGAGCACTGAAGAATCGATGCTTTCGAACTGTGGTGCTGGAGAAGACTCTTATGAGTCCCCTGGACTGCAAGGAGGTCAATCAGTGAATCCTAAAGGAAATCAACCCTGAGTGCTCATTGGAAGGACAGATACTGAAGCTGAAGTTCAAATATTTTGGCCACCTAATGCGAAGAGAAAACTCCCTGGAAAAGACCCTGATGCTGGGAAAGATTGAAGGCAAAAGGAGAAAGGGACGGCAGAGGATGTGATGGCTAGATAGCATCACCGATGCAATGAATATGGACTTGAGAACACTCCGGGAGAGAGCGCAGGACAGGAAGGCCTGGTGTGCTATGGTCCATGGGGTCACAAAGAGTCGGACATGACTTAACGACTGAACAACAACAACCATACTTAATAAAATGTACTGTAAAAACCTAGAAGTTTAAAATAGAACAAACCCAAAGTAAAAATGAGCAGCAGTGCAAGATCTAAAACACTCGAAAGGCAGTATCCAATACACTTATGTTCTGCCAGTGTAAATGACCTATATTGCAACACCAATAGTACTTGCTGGTGTGATGGGTTTTCCATAGAAATCCATTGAGCCAACAAGCAGTATTCACATTGCAGTAGGGGCTGTTTATACTGGCACAACATCATTTATGTTAACTGTAGTGTTTTTAAAAACAGAATGACGAAAAAGACTGGGAGAATAAAAAGATCTTCACCTTGTGCCAAAAAACCCACAATGTAGTCACCAGGTGAGCCACTCTGGGGAGGGCATTCCATGACTGGCAACTGGAGTGCCAGTACTGAAAAGATCCTCTGATCAGTGGCCCTGATTCCTAAGACTGCAGTGAGGTGCAATAGCCAGGCAGAGTTTATTTGACTTAGGACACAATCCTATGCAGATAGGTGGCCACCTCCGTACTTGGAGGTGTCTGCCTGTCCAATGCAGGGCAGGAGAGGCACGGAGGGGATCATTCCCTCCGTGCTTCTCCTGCCCTGCATTTTTGGCTAGATAGGGTGGAGCAGGGGAGGAGGCTGCCAGACGACACATAGGATGTGTCATACTGGTATTTCCACCTTCTTCACCCTGGAACCGCCCCCCTTGGAATGCCCCGTCTTGGCCAGTCCGCGCTCCTCTTCCGAGCATGGAGCATGGGGTTGTTCGAAGCTGCCTTACAGGCAGCGTGGAAAGGGGGTTCTCTGGGAACTGACCTTGGAGCATGGGCTCTGAGGTTGCCTCCCGGAAAATCAGATATCCTATGGCCATCTAGCCGCTGACTAGTGACCATAGCATTGCTCCCTCCAATATTCCATGGCATGCAACAACTGTTAGCTCCTGATAGCTGCCCTATCTAAGCTTATTGCTTTATAAAAGTCGGCTACAAAAACTCACAGCTGCATCTATTCACTGGCTATCAATTAGCAGGTTTTGGGAAATTCCTCCATTTGCTGTTACTTTCAAATGAAGGCAGTGTAGGGAGACTACGTTGGCTTGATGCTATGGTGAGAATGAAGGGTGTGGAAAGAGAAGGTTGTTTTGCATTATTTTGACATTTTCAGTAGGCCCAAGTGAATACTTCATTTCTTGAAAGTGACCCTTTTTATCTTTCACATTACAATCCTATGCTTCTTTATTCAGAACAATATCCGTTTTATCGCAAAGTATATACATTTGGAATAAGATCCGAGTGTATAATGCCAAAGGCTAATTGTTCGTTAGTTTTTGGCATTGTATATTTGAATCGTATTCCAGGTACAATAGTATGCATACATTTCATAATATAGTATATATATGAGTATATAAGTACTTTTGGGTACATATTACAGTTGTAGTTGTGTGCCCTTTAGCTTTTGTTGGTTGTTTTAATTGCAACTGTTGTCCTCATTTTGTTTTGCTTGTTTACTCAGAAGCCAGTCCCAACGACGCGTGTTCCAGGTAAATGTACACAGAATGTTATAGCTTTAGGTTATCATAAACTACTCTCATAAGTTATAGTTTGTATCATTTCCTTGGGGTCTGTAAACCTGCTAGACAACAGAAACTGCTCCATCCGTGGCTCACTAAGCATGACATTCTGGAGCTGTTACTAAAAGCTCATCTTGTTTTGGTAAATAAAGGTCTCTATTTAATAAGGCCTCTTATTAAATTTTACAGGAGATATAATACCTAGGAATATACAAGAAGTTCATTTCAGTTTGCAAATCATCCAAACATGTCCCATTTGCAATGTCGAATACGAACACATTTTTTTGAAAAAATGTTTGCACATTCCTGAAAATGTGCAGACATGTTCAAAAATGGGTATTGTCTCAAAAATACACACTTGGAAATGAACCTTTTCTAAAAAATACACATTTTCAAACTTCAGTTGATGGGGGGGAGTGCACACATTTGAAGAATGCACACAGAAATGCACACTTTCCCTGTTTGAATGAGCCAATAAACAGATTGCTAATGAAAACGGGAGCAAGCCAAACTGAGATTCAAAGTGAAGTTTGCAGAATTACAGTGCGCTTGAACATCCTTAGTTCTCTCGTCCTTGATAATACCAATGAATTACGAACAGTGTTAACTCTTATTTGGCATGTAGTCATGTTACCGTATCACTGTAGTTATTAGCAATGGTAATGGTAATCATGTCCTATATAGAAAAATGTTTCCAAGAATAAAGGTGCTCATGTATCACCAATGGAAGGAACAAGCTCTATGCACAGCTGGGTAGCAATGCTCTAAACACTACTTCTGGTGTTAATCCTAAACCTTTATCTTGGACAGCTCCAGTGTTGGAGCCCCCGAGATATCCCAAGCCCTGCCAAGTTCATACCAGCAAGGAGGAAATGAAGAAGGAGTGGTGTTTTCACTCCTCTTTTTGCTCCCCTTTTCTTTTAATTGATTCCCTCAATTGGCTGACAGTAATTTGTGTGAATTCGGGGTGTATTATTTTAGTGCAAACTAGGGAGGTATGGGTTGTGTAAAATCTGTTCCGTCTTTGTTTTGCTGATTGTCAGGTGCCTTTCATTCTGTTGTCTGTCCATTGATGGAATCAGATTTTTGTATTTGTATTTGTGCAAATGTGCATTTGCTCAGATGACCACGAGCAAAAATGCACAAATCCCCCACCCCCATTTTCATGCTTTAGCCTATGGGGGAAATTAACATTTTTGGTTGAGTTTATTTTGTGTATTTTTCTATGATGAAATTTGCGCAAATGTCAGGAAAATGGTCGGCATGTCTGCAGAATCCACCCAACAGGGAAAAAGCTGGCCTGCTGTGGTGTGGAATCTGCGAGTCGGATTCATGAAAATCCAAACTCATTTGCAGATTTCTCCGACATCCCTAGTACAAACATTATCCCACAGCATGGCACTTTTGACTGTATTGCAAAGAAAATGGATAATAATTCAATTGCAAATTTAAAAAGAGTGCTCCTCCTTCTTAACCTCTCTCCTTTCATAGTGAGTATATTTTAGTGCCAGATGGAAGATACTCACTATGAAAGGAGAGAGATTAAGAAGGAGGAGCACTCTTTTTAAATGTGCCACTGAATTATCATCCATTTTCTTGTACAGTAGTCAAAAGTGCCATGCTGTGGGATAATGTTTATACTAAAATAATACACCCCAGTGATTTTCAAGCTACACTTTTATTTGGAACAACATGGAAGCACAGGAGATTCTGTATAGTGCACATGAACAAAAGTAGCAGCTAATAAGGCACATTTTTCCCCATCAGCACTCGCGCGGATTTAGGTCTCTTGCAGTTAAGACAGGAGATGGCAGTCTTTGTGTGGTGTGGATCATTTAGACTGAACATCTAACTTCAAAAGAGTAGTGAGTTTTCCTGTCTGTTAAGGAAGACAATATGCAAATAGCAATACAGTAAATTTTTTGTAAGCATGTCATTTCTGCATTAACAGCAATGTAATAAAACAGGAACCATGTTTTGCATTATTAAAACATCAAATGAATCAGCTTATGCAGCACTAATGACTGCATCCTTGAGCTAAGCTGTCTCATGTTTTGCACATTGTTTATGTTTTTTTTTAAAAAAAGAAAAATGATATTCAAAGGGTAAAAAGTTTACTGTGCAACAAAAATGTACAACTGATTGTTCTCCTATTCAGCACATCTGAATTTTCCTGACAGCATTACATCTCTCACATATGCAAATTGAGCCAAGCAGAAACTTTAAATTAAGAAATCAATGCGTTAGAAGAGTAAAAAAATCGAACAAACTAACACTTGAATAATACAAGAAAAGCCAAACACCCAATGAACAACAGTGCAGCTGAATGAATAATGTGTGATTTATAAATTCTGCTATCAGTCATGATTAAATTCCATCCATAGTGTATCTGTGTGCAGCTGCATGGATGTTTTCTGAGTCTTGCGTGTGTAAATTGAGTATATGCAATTTCTGCAGTATATCCTGATCTACTCCTGCCTGCATGGAGACGTGGTGGATCTTATGCTGTGCTTGTAGTCTAACTGAGCTTGCCAAGAGACTATATTTTTGGGTCTCTGACCCACATTCCACAGGAGAGAGAGACAGAGATAGAGAGCGAGCAAGCGAGCGAAGTGGGGATGTGCAAATCAGGGATGTGTTTCATAATGTTTAAGGATGTGTTTCATAATAATCAAAACATTATGAAAAAGAACTGCCCCATTCTTTTTATACCCTGGACAACATAACTGGAAGATTTGACTCAGACCTCAATTTGACACTTCAGAAATTGGCCCAATTTTGCTTGGACTGATTTGGAGGCCATCCTCTTGGACTTGGGTATCAAACCAGATGTTAAGATTTGGAATGGCTGATAGAGTTTTTATTTCTTCACAGAATTAGATGAAATTTGCAGGAACAGTTGCTAATTGCGAGTGGACAGGGGAGAAATGACGAGACGACACCAATCAATTTGGGATAAACAGGGCCACATTTATTGATAGATTACAATCTGCGAAGAAAGCACCGGCGGGCACACCACAACAAGACCAACATGACAGGTGTGGAGTGAGGCATTCGTTGTCCGTGGCGAGGCGTCTGCCCTCGCCCACCAATCGGACATACCCAGTTCTGGGCTGGGAGACCTTCCCCTGTCACCCCGCCTCGAGCCACAGAACCTGAGTGGGTGAGGAGGGTTGGCCTCAAAGGTAAGCCGTATCTCCCAACTGGGGCCACAAAACCCTGAGCCAGAAGCCTCGGGCCTTACCAGTCACCTGAAACGGTGCCTACGAATGCTCACCTGGCCACTCCCCCAGTGGAGAGCCCGCCCGGAGCTGCCACAGGAGCGCGACAAGCCTCTGCTTATTCGCTCCTCCCCCACCTGTGCAGTAAACACTCCCAAATGCCCCTTCGCAGATCAGCCAAAAAGACATCATTGCCTAGTTCAGTGAGATGAATGCCAGCCGCCCTGTAGAGTATCCTCCGAGCAGGAGAAATGTCGGGGTGGATGATGGTCCGGTCGCCCTGTTTGATCAGGAAGTTCCCGATCTCTCTGTTGACCTTTTTATGGGCCTTATCCATGGCACGAGGATCCAAGCCATCCCTCCAGACCACTCTAGGCAACACGTTGGACCACATAATGGTGATTCCCGGCCAGTGACGCCGAATCACCCGCAAGTCCTCCCAAGCTTGAAGAATCAGGGCCTTGCCTTTCAGCAGGCCTAAATCATTCCCCCCTAAGTGCAACACTAGAATCTGTGGGGGAACCTTCACCAGCCCTTGCTGGAATAACGTGGGCAGGAGGCGCTCCCAACGCATCCCGCGTCTGCCCAACCACTGAATGGTGGCATAGCGGCTGAGTCCTAGCTGGGATCCGCAGCTGGAGAAGGCCCTCTGACCGGCCCAAAAAACCATACTGTGCCTGCGGATGAGCACCTTCATTGGATCACTCGCACTCCAGTGATCTAGAAGAACAAGAAAAGTAATGAATGGAAATGTCCACCCAAGCTAAGGGCCCGACAGTGGCCTCACATATGCCAGATACGCCTTGGAGCGCCACCTACTGACTGACTGCACCTTATCTGGCGTGAACCCCAGAGACGCAGCAGTGGAGGCGGCCCCAATCCAGAAGGAATGTGTGCCGAAACGAAGAGCACCCAAACCCAGCACCTTTAATGCTTGCTGTGTGACTGCCCAAAATTGATATTTGGTTAAAGGAGAAGAGTCTGTATGGCAAAAAAGAGGGCCGGGCAGGTTTCCCCGAACCTTCAGAAAGTCCCTCAATGCTGTGACTGGGCAGAGGTCTGGCACGGGGGCTGGAAACAGGGACACGCTGACTCCCCTTCCCCCCTGGTCAGTCTTGGACCTTCTAAGCTGAATAAGGGCTCCCTGCTGAGAAAACTGTAAGTCATTAAACTGCAAGGCTCGTCCAGAGAGGTCGCCCTTAGCAGACACCACCAACTCCGCTACCCGGAATGCCCCAAAGAATGCTGTAAGAGCTGCAGCATGAAATAATAAGGCTTCTTGAGGGGATTTGCACAAGGAAGGCCACATATCCCGCAAGCCCAGCAATATGTCTGGTGACAGAGGGTGTCTAGGGTCAGGAGGCACTGGGGACCCCCTGGACCAGCCCTGAAGCATCCGCCGGACCCGGACGTCCATGGTGTTATCTGCTACACCCTTCATTTTAGACCAGAAGGCAAGTGCAGCAAGCCTACCCCCGATGGTCCGGGCCACTAGGCCCCGCCTGTGGGCATGCACGCAAAACTGCAGAAGGTGATCGACCAGTATTGGCCAGCACTGTGGAAGATGTGCAGCCACCCGGAATGAAAAGAACTCCCTACCTGACCTGGCGTAAGCCGCTCTTGTGCTGGGGGCTAAGGACTGCAGGATGGCTTGTTCCGCCTCTTCCAGCCAACTTCCCACAGAGCGGCTGGCATGGTGTCCGGAATAGCCCGCGCCCAGGGGGCCAGTTCTCGGAAACATTGCACCTGGTTTCGTGACAATGCATCAGCCAAGGCATTATCCATGCCAGGAATGTGTTGTGCACGGAATAAAATATTAAAACGCAGGCGCTGCAGAGTGAAAGCCCGAAGCAAGGACATGACCCTACTGTTGCGCGATGACAAAGAATTAATGACCTGGACAGTGGCTTGGTTGTCGCACCAAAAATGCACAACAGAATTAGCAAGCTGGGCTGCCCAGAGGTGCGCGGCAACATATATCGGAAAGAGCTCTAAGAAAGTAAGGTCTCTTCCGACGCCTAGGGCTAACCACTCAGCCGGCCAACGTGCGTGGCACCATCGATCGCGAAACACAACCCCAAAGCCTAGGGCCCCAGATGAATCTGAATGTATCTGAAGTTCTGCTTCCAATAGCAACTCCTTCCTCCAGAAGGAAACGCCATTGACTGCGTTAAGGAAATGCAGCCACACAAAAAGATCATCTTTCATGGCTGATGATACCCGAATACGATGGTGCGGCAAGTGCAGGCCGCGCATGGCGTTACAAAGGCTTCTAAGGAAGGCCCTGATGGGGACAACTACCCGACAGGCGAAATTAAGATGCCCAACAACTTCCTGCAATGCCAACAGCGTGACTTTCTTAGAATGAAGCACGTGCTGTATCCTATCCTTCAGGGCCTGTAATTTGTCTGCCGGGAGCCTACACAACTGATTCACGGAGTCCAGTTCTATGCCCAAAAACTTAATAGTGGGGGAAGGGCCCTCGGTTTTTTCCCCTGCCAAAGGTACACCCAGCTCATTTGTGAGGGCGGAAAATTCCTGCATTAGCCGTGCGCACTGGGGGGTGCCAGATGGACCCGCAAATAGGAAATCGTCGAGGTAGTGCACGATGCTATGGGACCTGGTTTTATCAATCAGAGCCCATTCCAAAAAGGAACTGAACTTCTCAAACATAGCACAGGACACGGAACATCCCATGGGTAGGGCCCTGTCGACATAGAACTGACCAGAAAAACTGAATCCTAAAAGGTCGAAATCATTGGGGGAAATTGGCAAGAGGCGGAATGCGGATTTAATGTCGCATTTTCCCATGAGGGCCTGAGGGCCCAGTGCTTTCACCATAGATACTGCCGCATCAAACGGCGTGTAGTGAACAGAGCTCAGGTGCTCAGGAAAGGCGTCATTCACAGACTCCCCCCTGGGGAAGGACAAGTTGTAGATCAGCCGGTATTCACCTGTGGCCTTTTTAGGCACAATGCCCAAAGGGGAGACCCTGAGGCTGGGGAAAGGAGGGGAATCAAATGGACCAATGACCCGCCCCGTGACCACTTCCTTATTGATCTTATCCAAGACTAGGTGTTCGAAACCTGCAATAGATTTCTGATTCCGGCAAATTTGGGCCTGGCGTTGGCCCTGAAACGGAATCCTAAAACCCAGGGAAAATTCCTCTTCCAAGTAGTGGGCGTCCTTCCGAAGCGGGTAGTGCTTCAAAAGGCGCCGTAGGGGCTGCAACTTAATTGGACTGGGTCCCTTTTGGCGAAGGTTGTGTGCTGCCCCCAGGCTTCCTACCACCCTGCCATTCATGATTTGGGCCCCGCTGACCTTTGGCCTTTGGGCAGCCAATGAAGGCGTGTTGTCCCCGGAAATGGAGCACGCGTGGCGAAATCTGCATGGGTTTTTAAAGCAGACGCCCTTGGAACCAAACTCCCAACAGAGAGCGCAGTGTTGAACCAGCTGTCCCACCCCAGCCTTAGGGGCTGAGGCGGGCATCAGCTTATCTAGTATGTGCCCACTATCAGATCGCTCGCCAAAACCCGGCCTGGCAGGGGTCATAAACTGCAGCCGAAGATCCTGATCTTTGGTGTCCCAGCGCAACGTGGGGTCAAATGCCGCCTGCATACGGAAGGATTCGTCATAGGCCAGCCAGGCTCCGCCCTCGTATTTGGTGTAGGCCCTATATATAATATCCAAATACTTAGTGAGGACCCAACCACGCTCTGGGTGCTTTTGCTGAATGACACCTATATATATTAAAAAGCCGGGCAGCCAATTTGCCCAAGTGCGTGACACCTTCTTACGCCTGACCCTCTCCTGATCCCTATCGCCAGATTTCTCCCCTTCCTTTGTTTCAGACTCACGGAATAACAGGGAGAAGATGTCAACAAATTCTCCCCGGAGTATTTTCTCTTTTGTTGCTGGCAATAGGTGATATCCCAGGGGAGTGGATGTACCCCCGGTCGGGATTGCCCTATTCTCTACCTGGGCATAAGGGTCATTGCTGCCCACCCCAAGCTCCTCAGAGCTCCCGCCTACGGGGCCTTGCCACACAGCTGCGCAGGCAGCCATGGCGGATGGGGTGTGCCGAGGAGCCACTCTGTCACCGGCCGAAGAAGGCTCAGCAGCCGGAGGGGCCGCGGGTGCTCCTCCCCTGTAAACCCCACCTGAGAGGTTTGGAGCAGGGACGGGGGCCCCCCGGGATTGGGCAGATGCAGGGATGCCCATCGTAATGGCGGCCCCACCCGGTGTGGCATGGCTTAGTGCCGGGAGTGTGTAACCTGAGCTGAAGCGGTGGGGTGGTACACCAGGGTGAGGGAACCCTGGGATGCCCCCTACTGGGGAGTGAAAATGCCAACTCATCCCCGCAGAAAAGGGGAACCACCCGTATGGCGGGAACTGGTTACAGCCAGTCGTTGGCACGGACCCCCCAGGGACTGAAACCTCACCTGAACCAAGGTTGTTTGCCATGTCAGGGATCTGGCTGCGGTCTAAAACTGCAGGAGCCAGAGAGACGGGTGCCGGCGACCCTTGCACCGGAGGGGGCTGCTCCGAAGATGAGCATGCGAGCGCTGGGGCTGGTGCAGATGCTGTTTGCCCAGTGACGGTGACGACCTCCTTGGAAGCCTCGATTGCTGCCAGCCTCTCTGAAATAGATATTACTAGATCCTTGCGAGCTTGCCCTCTAGTAACCCTTGAAGTCCGGGGAGCCCGCCTGGCAGGGGTGATTAATGCAGGGATCCCTAAGTCCCGTTCAGCAGCCTCCAGTCTGGCCAGAATGAGGGCCATGTCTTGATCCTCATCGTCAGATGAGGAAGAGTCGGCCCTATGGAAGTGGCGCTTAGCTGGGGGGCAGGGGGCTTTAGCTGGGGGGCAAGCGGCTTTGCCCTTGCCTTCCCCCCGCCCCCAAACCCTTCTTGGGTGGCATCGCTGTGTGTTGGGAGATCTGCCAACTGGCTTTAAATGGAACCCTGAATGAAATGCGCTTACCTATGGATATATTTGGTATGTTTCCAATTTCTCTTTCTATAATTCTTATTTATTTATTTATTTATTTATTGGTAATAATATTATACTATCAATTGCGTGTAAATTAATTTGTTTATTTGTTTGCTTTGTCTTTCGTTACTGTTATTCTTTATATTAAAACGCACCCTATACTTTCCAGGCAAAGCCTTGATCCTTACTTGAGCCCCCCCAAACAACCGCTCCCCCCTTATTTATTTATTTATTTTTATAATTTATTTTCTCCTCCCTCCCCCTATCTACCTTTATGAAGCAAAGGGGGGGGTGAAGGCACAACAGGCCACTAGGGGGCAGCAGAGTGCTAAAGAAAGCCCGGGAAAATCTCAAGGCAGCCGCAGATAAACGGCCCATGGAGGTGAAAAGGAGGAGGTAAGCCCAGGCACCAGAACCCTTTCCCTTCCCTCACCTTAAAAACAGCTTCCCGAAAGCGCTGGAAAGCCAACGGAGACCCCCCCAAGCCCACAAACACACGCAACTGTAAGGTGTTATGGAGCGAGAAAGGGGCGAAAACAGGAGACTTTCCCCTCCTGAAATCAGCGGGGGGGGGGGAGAAATGCCGCGGAAACCAGGAGCACCAAAGAAAGGAGGAGGGAAGGGTGAAAAGCCTCTCGCTTGTGCCGGGGGAGGGGAGCAAACCATGCAGCACAATAGCTGCGTTGTCCTGGGAATGCCGCTGCCGCGCCGCCAAGCAGCTGCCTCGTCCCGAAGGCACCGCTGCGCCGCCGCCTCGTCCCTGGGTTGCCGCCGCCGCGCCATCGAGCCGCCGCCTCGTCCCTGGGGTTGCTGCTGCGCCGCTGCCGCCTCGTCCCTGGAGTTGCTGCCGCTGAGCCGCCGCCTTGTCCCTGGGGTTGCCGCCACTGCCGCGTGGCCACCGCCACCGCCACTGCCACCGAGATCGAGGACGAGGGAGGACGTGATGTGCTGCCGCTTAAAAAAGGGCGCGAAAATTCCAGCTGGAATAGCCGGAATGAGGAGGCTGCGGGGCAGCGCGGTCTAAATAGTGGCCAGCTAGACCCGCCCCTTGGAGACCCCAGGGGCGAAGGCCAATGGCCTTTGCCCTTGTCCCGTCCTCCCCCCGCCACCCGCAACAGCCCCCCCCCCGCAGCCAGGCAAGCCGGGCGCGGGGTGAGGGCACTTCTGAGTGGATCAAGCCTATCAAGTTTCATATCAATAGGCACAGAGGTGGCCATGCAAGAGCAGCCTTGACATTTTGAGAGTATTCCAAAGAGGACATGCTTATCTCCTGCTGTCCCTTGTGACCATTCTTCTAAAAATGACAGACAGCCTAGAGGTGGCCTTAAGTAAGGAAACTGCCTAGTTTCGGAATGATAGATACAGTGGTTTATGTGGAAGGGGAGACCTCAAATGGGGAGGATGAATTATTAGCTTCCCCTTCCCTTCCCCACAATGTTTTTGGGCCATTTATATTGAAAACGGCATGCATCACAGAGGTGTCTCCAGGCAAGAAACCCACAAATTTTCAGATGGCTAGGTGCAGGGCTAGGGAGTTATAGTAAGTTCGAGACTTTTTTCCCTAGTGAAGCTTGGTAGCATTGGAAGAATGTCCATCTCAGTACCATCCTTGCCTTTCTCCAAGGCACAGTGATTGGACAGCCCCTAGTAAAGTGTACTCCATGATTAGAAGGTGGACTCAACCCCACTCACTCCTTCCCCCTCCTTAGCATTTTGAAGAATAAAAGCAAAAGACACTATTTTTGGAGACATGCTGTTTGCCTTTCTGAAGCTGAGTTCCAAACCAAGCCTCATTCAAAATCCAGTCTCGGTTCTGGTCACTTCAGAGGGCAGCCCACTTCACCTTTGGAAGCTCCGGAAATGGGCGGAAGGGTCCCAATTCTGCTCAGGTTTTGGGCTTTGGCCAGATTTGATGCCCATCCCTGAAGGAGATGCCTAACTATGTTGTCTATCTCCAAGTTATACTAGATGTTACGTTTGTCACATAGTTTGGTGTGGTGTGGCTGATAGCTGGGGTGTGTGTGTGTGTGTGGGTGGGGGGGAAGTGTGACCTAGGTCAGGATCATGGCAGCATTGTGCCCTCTGCAGGCCTGATGGAGTCACCCTACCCTCATTATTCCTAATGTGAGGAATGCTTGCCTTGGTGCCAGTGAGAGCTCTTCTCTCATTGTGAATAGCAGGGGTGATTCTGATAGGCACTGCAGTGGGGGCAAAGGTTAAAGTCCTCTTGTTATGGTCCAGATTCAGCTTGGAGATTCCATACCAGCTACATACCTTATAAATTGAATGACATGATGCCAAACTACATGACAGACATATCTAGTTTGGACCTAGGGTGAAAATAGGAAAAGCACACTGTAGTGAGAATGTTGAAGTTATCTGCAGCATATAACTAGAACAAGGTAGATCAGTGCATGCTTACCACATAAGTATTGCAATCCATCTTGGGGGTATATGCATGAAATGGGTGCTCTGCTGTGTTTAGTAAAATCAGCAGTAGGGTAATAGGAGGAAGAGGATTTGATTCTCCTCCTCCCTAAATAGTTGATACGAGAAATTGCTGATTTTCTGAAAGGGTGGCATGTACATAGCTCTGGCTGCTGCATATGTGCACATTTGGATGGGTGGTGGGGTGGGGGGAATATTTAGGTTGTTTTTAAATCCTGAGGAAACCCAAGATATGTTCATGTTCTATTTCTAGCCTGTCTTTCTCCATATCAAATCCAAGATCTAATAAAGACAAACAAAAATAAAAGCATACACCCACACATTATTTAAAACAATAAGATCAACAAAAGGGACATTTTCGTACCCCTCTCGAAAACAGACAAAAATGGCTCAAATGAACCTTATTGCAGGAGGAGTTCTTCAATTGTGGTTGCCATCACTAAGAAAGCCCTGTACTGTGCGCTCGCCCATCTCACTTGAAAAGACATAGGTGCCTGCATCAGGGTTTCTCCAGGAGATCTAAGGGAGCAGTGAGGTTCTTTCATTTCATTTCATTTCATTTCATTTCTATACCACCCAATAGCCGAAAATCTGGGCAGTTCACAAAGAGAGGTTCTCTCTTCTAATTCTGCATAATTCTCCTAACATAATTTGTTAGGGCTTCCATCCTCATACACTCTGAAAACAGTTTTCCTAGTCTTCATTCTTCATGATTAATGTTTCCTTTCTACAAGTTTCTGCCTTTCCATCTGCCTGACAGACCTCCCACAATATTTAAATGGCAAAGTATTAAGCTGCACATCTATCTTTGTGAGAAAGATGCTTGGACTACTAATAAAAGCATATAGTGCTCAGGGAATCTGTCAAACTGTTACTATGTTCAGAGCTAAGCAAATGTGTGTGTGTGTGTGTGTGTGTGTGTATGCGTGTGTCTGTCTGTCTGTCTATCTCTTTAAACAATTTCTCAGAAGGAGACAAAATATTCCAAGTATTTGAATTATTAATCAGATCAGATGCCAGATATGGTCTCACTATATGTGTGGCTGTGGGAAGACCTACTAAATGCTACACACACACACTTATATGATTTACTGAAGAAGGACTGGTTATTATTAATTGTTTAACTGACCTGCTGTCCAGTGCATAGGATCATACAGTATGTATGTATGTATGTGTATACCACCTTTCTTGGCAAAAAGCCCACTCAAGGAGGTTTAGGGTTGCAGGATAAGTGCAGTAAATGCAGTTTCAGTGACCAGTCTAATGCACTTCTGTAGAGATCGAGTTGCAAAATGATGGGGCCACCACCAAAACGGTCCTGTCTCTTGTGTCTGTTAACTTGATGGATCTTGATGGACTAACAGGCACCTGAGCAGAGGCTAATGTCCAAGTGCAGCCAGGGTAGGTTCGTATAGGTGCAGGTCCTTTAAATAATGTGGCCTCCAGCCATTTACGGATTTAGAGGTATCAGCCAGGACTTTGATGTTTCTGAACTGCCTTCAAAGGCAGCCCCATGTAGAGTGCATCAGAGTAGTCCAATCTAGATGAAACCAAGGCATGAATAACTGGCAAGGTTTGCTCTTTCTAAAGAGGGTTACAGCAGGCAAATCAGCCAAAAGCCTCCTTGCCATCCACTAACATCACCTGTACCTCCCTAGATAGCACCAAGTCAAGGAGAGCCCCCAAGCTGTGCACCAGGTCCTTTGGGAGGAGTGCAACCCCATCCAAGACTGGTCACACATCTCCATCCAGATCAGCAGGTTTTCCTGCCCGTAGGATCTCCATCTTATCTGAATTAAGCCTCATCTTGTTTGCCATCATCCATTCCCAAACATCCTCCAGATATGTGGCTACCTGAGTACTGGTGGGGGAGAGGCAATATGATCACATAATGCCTATACTGCACCAGCTGCATTGGTTACCAGTGTGTTTTTGAGCCCAATGCTGGTTTTGACCTTTAAAGCCTTAAATGGTTTGGGATCAAGTTACTTGAAGGACCGCCTTCACCCATATCATCCTGCCTACACTTTAAGATCAGAAAGAGAGGTCCTTCTCCTGCCCACCAATGAGAGCAGTTAGGTGGATGACGACATGTGAGAAAGCCTTCTCTGCAGTGGCCCCACACCATTGGAACAAGTTGCTATCGGAGGTCTGCTATGCTCCATCACTTCAGGCTTTTAAGAAGGCTTTCTCTTGATATGATTGCTGTTGTTGCTGGTTTTATTGTCGGCTTTTATTGTTGCTTTTATTGCTATTTTATTGTGTTTATGTTTTTATCGCTTTTAATATTGTAACTGTTTTTATGTATTTTATTGCTGTGAGCTGCCTTGGGAGGGCTTCTGCCCTGAAAGGCGGCCAAGAATTTTAAATAAATAAATAAGTAAGTAAGTAAGAAAGAAAGTAAGAAAGAAACCTGTTCGAGGGATCTACAGCCTTCCTGGGATTTGTAGATGGAAATGCAAGAGAGAGAGTGGTGTGTATCAATAATACTTTAGGCCAAACCTCCAGGTGACTTCTCCCAGTGGCTTCGCATAAATGTTAAAAAGCACAGGGGACAAGATGAAACCCTGGCTAGATCTACACTAATGCATTTTATTGGCGTTGGAATGCACTGATAACTGTTGGGGCACATTACACACTCAATATATTGTTTTTCTTGTGCTATTTCCTGCTATTAATTCTGTATTATTCAAAATACCACAATAGATGTCATTGTGAGTGATACGAGGTATAAACAAGCAAGACATATATAGCGTCACCGTGATGGGATCGTATAGTTATGACACAAGGTGTAGACCTGGGCCCTGAGGCACCCCAAATGCAATGGCCATGGGGTGGAACATGACTCCCAAAGTGCCACATTTTGGGTCCAACCCTCCCCAAAAGGACTGGAGCTACCATAACAATATGCCTCCTAGTCCACCTCAATTAAACAGTGGCCAATAGTGTTTTTCCCCCCAAATATGGTCCAAACTGCCTGCTTACTCCCTGTATTGTTTGGAAGCAGAACAACCTATGACTGCGTGACTATTCCCAAAGCCTTTTCTGATACAGATGGGTCTAAAATTGATCAAACCCTGGGTTGAATCTAGCCACATAAACAGCTTGCCTGGGATGTCAAGAAAGGCAGCCCCAGAACTGATAGATCCTGCCTCTGCTGACCCCCAAAAAGGTGGAAGTGTAATATCTGTGGTTGGCACAATAACAGAAAATCACAGCAGTGACGTGCTTCATGTTAACAATTTTGTCTGTCCTGCTCATGCAGTTGTGAAATGTGGTGATAGCCTGCTCAGACAGCATGTACAATGGTTGTGAGGTCTGTGAAATTTGTTGTGTTTGATTTTACCAGTAATTCACAACTCATAATTATTGCACTGTTATGTGAAATTATGCTACATGCATATTAATGACATATTTTTATGTTTTAAAAATGGTAAGGTCAGTTAGAACCTCACATACCATTTGTGTAAATTTTTGTATTCTACATTGTGGAGAATTGTTGATTCCTATGACTTATGAGCAGCTATATTGTTTTACTGTGAAAGGAAAGGTCACAATGAAGAGATATTTTTTAAAACTTACAAATGATATCATATTCATTCATTCATTCATTCATTCATTTTATTCCATTTCTATACTGCCCAATAGCTGAAGCTCCTCGTGGGGCTCACAAGTACAGCATAAAAACAATATAAAATAGAAAAGCTTAAAACTAAAGTATAAAGTACAACCAGAATAAAACTTAGCAGCAATGCAGAGATTTAAAATGCTGTAACACATTTAAAAGAACAGAGCCGAAAGACTAGAATGCCAAAATGCTAAAATTCCTGGGGAAATAAAAAGGTCTTCACCTAGTGCTGGAAAGAGTACAGTGTAGGTGCCAGGTGAACCTCTCTAGGGAGCTCATTCTGCAACCAGGGTGCCACAGCAGAAAAGGCCCAGCTTTATAATTTCCACCTGGTGTGTTATTTGTATGGCTTTATTGGGGTACATTCAACCCTGATACTGGATTGGTACAGTCACTTTTTCGATCAATGGAAGTTTAATGTGTACAGCAAAATTCTTGCTCCCCCAATAGTAGTCTTTGCCAGCCTTTCAGTCCCCCAACTAGTTTGTCTGGAGTCACTCCTGATTTCATCCTTCCCAATATTAGGAAAAGGGGAATGTTCTTTTAATTTTTAGGCATTGGCCATCATACCTTGGGATGTGCAGTCTCACCCCCGTTCACGTTCTCAGAGCACCTGCCCAGCCCCTGCCCCTGCTCGCTAGCCCCTGGGCTCCAAGTTGAGCCCTCCCACGCTCAGCGAATGGCTCAAGGCTTTCCTGGACCTGTTCGCCTCCGTGCCGATCGCCATGTTTTTTAAACTTTTTAAAAAAACTTTTTAAGGCAGTATGTTCCCTTAGACTTATATGCAAAATAGAGCTCTGAATCTTGCGTATAAGTCTATGTGTCCATAGATCGTTCCAGTCTCCCATCCACCCCATCCCAGGCCATCTACATGAAAGCAGCGGCTTGACAGGAGGAGGAAGGCAAGAGGCGCTTTCCTCGCACCTGCCGCCTCCTGTCAAGCTGCTGCTTTCACGTAGCTGGGACGAGAGGAGGAGAGTGGGTCGTTTTAGTCTCGCCCCCACCCCCGCATCCCGGGCCAGCTACATGCGGGCAGGAGCTTGACAAGAGGAGGAAGGCAAGAGGGAAACTCTCCTCTTGTGAAGCTGCTGCCCCCACGTAGCTGGCCTGGAATGGGAAGGGGAGACTGGAACGATCTATGCACACATAGACTGATAACAAGATTCACGGCTCTATTTTGCATTTAAGTCTATGGGCACATACTGCCATGTTTTTAAAAAACGTGATTGGTGCAGAGGTGAACGGGTCCAGGTAAGCCTTGAGCTGGTCACCGAGCACAGGGGGTGGGTGGACTGGGGCCCAGCAAGCTGTGGGGGGGGGGGTTCGGAGGGAGCATCTCAGAGAGCGCAGGCGCCAGCAGTCCGCCAAATTTGCGGACCAAATCTGGCACCCGCAATATCCCTAATCATACCAGGGTCTGGTCTGAGCATAGGTGGAGACAAATAGCTTACTACTACAGCAAGCAGCAGATCCACTGCCCCACATGAGATCCCCAGAGAGAGGCAGCCCTGCACCCCAGATTCCTTCAGATTACTCTCCCTGCCACTTTCTCTGTCTGCCTCAAATGGCAGCATCTTTCTTTCTTCGAAAACTTGATATATTGATCTTCTATGCCCAGATCTAGCTTATGTCATCCTTGCTGGAGGGCAGGAAAGGTGTATCACTTTTCCATAGTCCCTTTCAATGAGAGAAGATAGCAATCACCAATCCTAAGCAATTAGTGAAAATCTTTTTAACAAAATGGGTGGCCATAATAATGTGTACACATATGTGGGGTCTGTGTAGCCTGCTCTCCATGTGGGCTCCCAGTGACTGATTTGTGCCCCAAACACTGGGGGGGGGGGTAGATCTAATGGTGCATTATATGAGAAATACAATTTCTGAGGTCAGTGTACACCAAACAAATCAATAAAGCGATGATTAGTATCCCCACTGGTTGCATGGAGTTCCTGTCCACCCTTTTTTCTCTGCATGGTCGAGGAACCCTCAAGACAGGGGTAACTCATGTGTTGGTTCAGAATGTATTCTCTTGGAGAAGAGAAAAGGAAGGTCTCATGTCACAATTGATGGTAGAACTTTTTAATCAGTAAAGAGTAGAGCTGTGTGCAAGTGGCCTCTTGAAATTCTCTACCTGTGGGCAGAGAAATTTGGGTGACTATTTCACAGAATTTCTCCAGCGGGAGGAGAAGTTCTCAACAGTTTCTCCCCAGTAGGGCTACCCAATGGCCGGGCTTGTAGCACAGCTTCTTCCTTTTTTGGTAAAGGTTTTTGGAGGGATTCATCTTTCATGCTGCACAGCATCAACTGTCTTGGCAGGCTGGCCCCCAGTTTGCACCCACAATGCAGCTGGGGGCAGTGTTGTGTCTAGCACAGGGATGAGGTAGAGTTAGTGCTCTGCCAAAATCTGTCCTCCAATTTCCTAAAAGTTTTCTCCCCCCGTGGAAGAGGCTTCCATTGTTCTGCCTCATTCAGGATGTTTTATTATTTATGGTTGTGGTGTTTTTGAGCTTACTTAATCACAGCCAGCCTCCCAGGCTGCCTGTTCTTCCCGATCTGAAAAAGCCCTAAGGGAGGCATTACCTCATGATAAAACCCTCCTGGGCTTTAATTGAAGTGTGGGAGGCTGAGGAGGCTACAGGCTGCCAGAGAGATGATTGCACAATGAAAAACAGGACCCTTGTGCTCACTCCTCGGCCACTACTGAATTTCTTTTCAAAAGCAATTTCTCTTTTATGAAATTGAATGACAATGGTTGAAAAAAATGTGGGACACAGTGCACATTATGCCCTAAGATTACAATTCAGTTTTTGTTGGCCTTTATTCTCACAACTTTCTACCTGACAGCATTTGATTAATCTTTTTGTTCTCTTTCTTCTTCCCATTAGTGTCTATTCTTTGTTTCAATGTTTACTTCAAATGTGTGTTTTCAAAGGCATAGGCTAGGCAAAAATATCCAGTAAAAATGATGCAGAGCATTGTAAAAAGCCTATATGGAAGAAAACCTCTATAAAAATGTACTGTGTGGCCTAGGGAGCATATTCTTGTAAAAATTACTCAATCCTGAAGGATCTATGATTAAATCTATATGCATTTTTCTTTAAAAAAAAAACCTGTTCTAAGCATTAATACTTCTGGTCTGTTTATTGAAATGAAATCACCCTGTTGACCAGGAACATACATATAATTCTTCTTCAAGCATGTTCCTAGAGAAGGGGTGTGTGTTGGCCATGATCCCACATGCCCTAGTTACATCAAAGGTGGGTTATTGTAATATGCTCTGCATAGAGCTGCCTTTGAAAAATGTTCGGAATCTCCAGTTAGTCCCAAATGCAATCACTGATGTTCTAACTAGAGATCCAATCCCTGCCCCCCTTCTCTAGGAACATGCTTGAAGAAGAATTGTGACCAATTTTATCGACCATTTGATCCCAATGTTATTACTGCTGCCCTGGCTTCTGGTTCATTTCTGAGTCAAAATCAAAGTGCTAGTTATGACCTTTAAATCTCAAAGTGGCTTGGGACGAGTTTACTTGACTGATGGTATTTTCTCCTCCCATGTTGTTGTTCTCATCTACTCAGGCATTTCCACAAAGCCAGGAAACTGGAAGCTAAGGCTGATGCCTTAGAAGGAGTGCCCTGTGATCAGTAATGACATTGTACAATGTCACAAATTCTACTTGTTTACAACTTACCTTCCATTCATCCATACTTTGCTTTGGCCTTTCAGGCCCAAATCCAGATGGGGAGGATGAAGTGCATGGGACCAACAAAGATGCCCCAAGTTGTCCTGGTCCTGTATTGCTTTATGAACAAGCATCTGAGCCTTACTATTACATTGCTAGAGGAATCCTGCTGTGAGTTGTCCCATGTCTGTTTGTTGTATACATCAGTAGCTTGGTGGAGCCCTTTTTTTTGCAACTCACCTTAACTGTTCCCCTTTAGTTACCATGTGTGCAAGGGGGTCGGGGGATTTGGACAGACAAATGTTGTTGTTTCCCCAGGAAAACTCCTTGAGATGCTCTGATGTGGATCAATTGATCAGTGGCTCACTGTCAGCACAGCACTGCGGAGTTGTGCTCACAACCATGGTGTTTTTATCAGCCACTCTGCTCCTTCTTTTCCCTTTCAGCCCCTGTGCAGGGCCTTTTGAGCATTTCTCCACCTTTCTCCCAGTGCAAACCCTCGCGTATGACATGAACATGCAAAGAAATAAATGGAGAACTTTATATCGCGGTGCGGCAGTATCCATTTAGTCACTGGATGTGTGTGTCATGGGGAAGCACTTTGATTTAAGGTATGCCAAAATCAGAAGGCAGGCTGCTTAAACATCTGTCAGAAATCTTGGGATTCGTGAAGGGATGATCCTTTGACAAATGTGCTTCACTGTGTAGAAATTCAGATGCCAGCCTACGAAAAATAAAAGCCCAACCTTGTCGCAGATGAATAATAGGTATAGGTGATCCTCAGCTTGCCAATTCTTCTTGATATACTTGTTAGGCTGACCATTTCTGGCTTTCTTTTTAACTGCATGATTTAAGCACGCCTGCTTTTTATCCTGTGTTGTCACATTTCAAGGAGGTTTAAGCATTTTCTGACATTTGTAAAGCTCCCTGGGTGGCTGTTGACACAAAAGCTTTGCTGAACATGCTAAGAGAGTACTCGCAGGCGACTGTCAGTAGAGGGTTGCAAATGCTTCCCTAACTCTGTCTGCTGTAGCTTAAACATGCACACCTTTTATTTCCTGTTTCCAGTAGAGTTCATTTGATGTTGAATCCCATCGAACAGCATCTTTTATAAAAATCATTTATATCTATCCCCTATATTTCATCTGTCCAGTTTTTTAAAAACACTTAAATCATATAGTTACGTTCTGATATGTTAAAACAAGCAAATAGCATTGAAGCTATTTATATTCTCACTCAGAGCAGATATGTATAATTTCTGAGGTAGAGTTTCCATGACAGTACATATTTTGCTTTAACTAATGACACAATAATTCCTTCTAGCGCTGTGCTGAAAATTTCTCCCACATTTTTTCAACCATTCGCATTCAATTTGATAGAAGAGAAATTGCTTCCGAAAAGAAATTCAATGGTGAAGAAATTTCGGAGACATTCTCATGGGTTGGGTTCCGGTTTCTTGGGCTTACCTTAACGTAGGAGGTGGCCGAGGAGGAAGCCCAAGTGTCCTGTTTTTCATTGTACAACCATCTCTCTGGCAGCCTGTAGCCTCCTCAGCTTCCCACACTTCAATTAAAGCCCAGTTTAAGGCACCATGAGGTAACTCCTCCCATAGGGCTTTTTCAGATCAGGACATGCAAGCAGCCTGGGAGGCTAGCAATGATTAGGTAAGCTCAAGAGCAACACAAAAATAAACTATAAAACATCCTGAATGAGGCAGAACAACAGAAGCCTCTTTCATGGGGGAAAAAAAACTTTTAGGAAATCGGAGGACAGATTTTGGCAAAGCACTAACGCCACCTCATCCCTCAGCTAGACACACCATCCCAACCTGCACTGTGGTGGATGCAAATTGGGGGTCAGCCTGCAAAGAAAGTAGATGCTGTTGCACCATGAAATCCCCCAAACTCCTTAGGAAAAAAAGAAAGAAGCTGTGCTACAAGCCCTGCCAATGGGGAGCCCTACCTGGGAGAATTTATCGTCCCCCTGGAGAAATTTGGAGAAATTGTCTCCCAAATTCCTTTGCCCACAATTAAGGTGGAGAATTTCAAGAGTCTGTGCGTGCACAGCTCTAGTTCCTTCCTCTGTTCAAAGTAGTGCTGCTGTGGTACGTTTTAAACTACAGGTGCTCTTCATGACAGTCTACATAGCCCTGCCCCTAAGAGAGTCCATATCACCAAAACTTGTTCTAGGAGTTTTCATCAGCTAGGACCAGATCTTTTGTATAATGGGTCATAATTGCCCTTTCAAGACTGAGCCATCCCAAATTACTTTTCATTACAGCAGGGAACAATATCTTGTTGCTGGGAAGATTCATTGTCCCCATCCTAACTACTGTGGGAATTACAGATAAGCTGTCTTAAATCTGGAGCCTGGTCCAGCCAGAATCCCCACACTAAACAGGTTCAAAGGTTCTAGTATGACTCAAGTCCGCTTCTGTAAAAGAATGATGGTTTATTGATGGAAAATAGATGCAGATAGAATAAAAGCAAAGAAAGCCTACACACAGCCCTCCAGCTCTCAGCCGCAGTCACTCCAGTTCCCAGAGTAGTGGCAGGTGTGGTCCCAGGGATGGTTACCTGAGCAGGTGGTGTGCCTTCCCCCTCCCAGGCGAGATCAGGTAGCAGGCCAGTAAGGCTCAGGAATGGATTTTATAGAGCCTGTCTCATCAGACTGTCAGAAGACACAGACATACAGAGATTCCCTCCCTTCACACAGAGAGGAGAAAGGGGGGGGGGGCTTTCTCTTGGCAGGAAAGGAGGAAGCATAGGAAGAAGCATCCCTTATCAGCTAAAAGGTACAAACCATACAGCTACTGTGCAAAACAACTATTGTGCATTGTTTTAGCTTCTGTTGGTAGCAAAACGTGTGGCCTTCACTGTTTGTAAATACAGCTATGAGAACCAACTCTAAAATCATAAAAATTTCCAACTGCTCTAGCAAATCGGTATAGTTGTGCTACTGTACACTGCATAAGACTCTGTGCAAATTCACACCTGCCTGCCTGCCATTCTTCCAAAATCAAATCCAATAAGTTCAGAGGGAACTGGGCATTTTGAGGAGGGTGGCAGATGACACCAGTGTCTCTGCTAATAAAAACGTGCCAGTGCTGCGTCACTGCAAGCCCTGGCTCCACTACACCACCAGTTCAAAGCGTCCTTTGTGTGTACAGTTTTGCACATGTCAAGCGGTATACAAGAAGGAGTGAGGGAGCAGGCAAAGGGAACATCAGGGCCTGTTCCAGTTGGACTCCTCCCCACCCCCACCCCAGGGCTAACTGACATCCATGGCCCTGTGGGGAAGAAGAAGGGGTGAAGGAGCAGCAAAGGGACCATCAGGGCCTGTTCCAGTTGGACTGCCCCTCCTTTGGGAGATGAGGGGGGGAACAGGGCCATCCCACCAGCCCTGCTGACCATTTACCTAATTCTTTTTTCTCTCCTCCCCATTGCCTTTTCCTTGTGTGTCGTGACTTTTTTAGATTGCAAGCCTGCGGGCAGGGACTGTCTTCTTTGTTCATTGATTGTAAGCCGCTCCGGGAGCCTTTTTTGGCTGATGATAAAAACACAATAAATAAATAAATAAATAAGCATTACTCTGAGCCCTCCCCTGCCCAGCCCTCAGCCAGAAATACTGCTGTGTTGGGTGCAGTGCCCTGCAATGTGCACAATAACATGAAGCTCTCACACTATTTATGTGCAGGTATCCAGTAGTTTCTTCTCCTTTCAAGGTCCCCAATGCACAGCACATTTGTGCTCCTTGTGGGATGAATCTGTGTGCTGAAGTATGGATAGGATCTGCCTTTTGGATAACTATTAGTGAGATGCATTTGTCAAGAAATGGCTGAGCATGTTGCAGATGACCAGCTCAGTAAAAGTCAGTAAGTTGTGTGTGGGAAAACTCATTAGAGCCTTGATGAGGAGGCTTTCTGTTTATGTAGAGCTGCGTATGCAGACGTTCCTGTTTACATGTGCCACTAGCTTTTAGAGACCATGATTTGGACCAGTAACATCGGTACAGGGTCATGCAGGATCAAGTAGGGACCTCCTTACATGGGAGGAAATATATTGTGCCATTAGCGGTTACAGTCTATGGCCTGGTTCGCACAATCATTGTGGCATAAGCACAATGCTGGGCGCCATTTGCCTAATTACCCATCCGGGCATGACTTGTTGTCTCATCTGAACTTGGGCAGCATGGCTTATTTGAGGGGGAAGCAACCCTCAAATAACCCATGGCCTGTTGTTGGGTTTTTTGAGGGTTGTTTCTCTCTCAAACTAGCCACGCTGCCTGGGTTTGGACAATATGACAACCCACGCTCAGGTGGGTAATTAGGCAAATGGTGCCTGGCACATGCCACAGCTTAAACAAACCACTATGGCTTGTTTAGGCCAGGTGATTGTGCAAACTGGGTCTTTGACTTGGAGCAGTGTCATATTTAGGGAAACATAACAGGCATTTTCAAATTAATCTATTAGGTTTGGTTTAAGATACAGTAACAGTTTGATCTACAAATTGCAACAGTATTCTACATCAGAAAAAGTAGGCAGATAATTTTTCCTTCTAAATTAATATACAGGTCATAAATTAATATATAAGGACACCTGGAGTGTGATATTTCAGGGATATAACACATGCAGCGCTTAGACTTGAAACAAGCTAATTTTATTTCATAAATACATTTACCTTGCATAAAATGATTTTGCATAATTTGTTCTGAATTGTTTGCTAATTTATTCTGTTTTTTTCCCCTCATCTTGGGAGAGGCAAAGACACTAAACTGCTGAAAATCTTATCTAGCCACCTCTCTGTTACTGGGTGCGGAACACTGTCAAAACACATGCAAACCTATCTTCACAGCCATAAGGTCTAGAAACCTGTTTGTTTTAAAAGAAAACTGGGTTTCTGAGGCCACTGAGTTCTGCATGTATTATCACATTCTGCCCTTTTTTTTTTGACTCCCACGAAACCTCAGCATATACACAGCCTTGCCAGTTGCACCAGCACGCTGTTTTTAATGTGGAAATAGCCAACTACATTCCAGATACAGGCTGGATTCAGATGCAACACAAAACCACACAAAATTTGTTTAGCTAAGCCAGTGCATTTCAAGCTGGTTCATAAACAGTAGTTGGTAGTGTGTGTGTGTGTGTGTGGGGGGGGGGGGGAACCAGGAACTGAATCCACAGTTTGAACCTGGATTGTGTAAATCACAGTTTGTGCGAACTGTATTTTCCTATTACATCTGAATTTACAGATTGACAAACCACACCTAGGGCCAGTGCTCTGCCTCAAGAGGATGCTGTACCATGAAGATGGGAGTGAAGTTACGAAGCTGAGTGCTGAGTAGATGGGAAACAAAAGCAGGCAAGCATAAACTATGGTTTGCCTGTGGTACTTCTGGAAGCTCAAACTATGGTGTGGGTTCTTTCTTAACTGTGGTTAACACAAACCATGGTTTCATGTTACATCTGAACTGGGCCATTGGTCTTTCATTTCAATGGAGTTTTGTTCATAAAATGCTTATGATGGACTCTGCCTTTTCACTGTGAGCGTCCTTTTGGGCCAGCGTAAAAAAATCAAAATCTGCCTGGCTTCTGTTATGTGAGAAGTGTGGGGAATGGGTTGTGGTGGTACAGCTGCTTGATGTGTTTTGTTTCAGACAGGGAAGTAGCAGGGAAACATTAGCACATGGTAGACTCACCATGACCAAAAATATTTATGGGATTAAAATGTGGGTGGACTGTGCCTTTTGCCTCCAAAGGGTCTTTTAGTTTTGAGTTTAAGTAGTAACTCCTTGACTGCACAGGGAAAGTCCATTTGATGTGTTTTCCTGACCAAGAAGTCTTGGGCGTGACTAATTAAAAATGTATGTACATTAAGATGTGGAGTAATTAGTTAGCGCTTTCCATAATTTCATCTTCCAAGATGATTTCAAAAAGATAGCAGAGACTCCAAGCTCAGCAAATTAGGTAGCACTTAGTTTCAAGGAGGTTGCAATTAGCAGTTGGCTAGAAGAAAAAAAGCTGACAACCTCAGCTTCTTTCTAAAAATGGGCACAGTTTTGCATGACTGGAGGGAAAGCTTCCCTAGTCTTGTATAACTTAAGCTAAATTTGTCTTACTGTGCTATTGTGCCAATGATATATTAATCTCTTTTCTAATTGATCTTCAATATTTTTACTCCTTTCAAATTGTGCCACTATAAATATCAATCAGTGATGGGGGAGAAATTTTTTTGGTTCACATTTTAATGCAAACTTGCCAGATTTCACACTTTTGAACTACTGTGCAAACTGAAGCTCAGTTATCCTTTGAAATTCGTACTTCTCCAAATTTTGCAGTGGGATTTTCCAAACAAAACATACACACAAAAATGCACGTACTAGGGAAAGTAACATTAAAATGCATAAGGTCCCAGGGCATAGTCTGAAGGCATGTGAGGCAGCCACCTTGCTGAAGCTAAGTCTGGACAGTGCTTGGAGGGGAGACCACCTGGGAACCACATGGTAGCCACCTTGAGTTCCACAATGGAAGAAATGTGGGATATAAATGTAATAAATAAATAAACAAATAAAGCAAGCAAGCAAGCAAGCTGGGATAATGGCTTGCAAAAACTGTGTATATTAGTCAAAATCTATGTAAAATGCATGTATTAGGAGAAATGTGCATACAAATACTTACGAAATTTCATGTGAACTTAATTTTTTTTTTCTCAAAGTTAGGGACAAACCAAACTTAAAACTGGAGAAATTCTCAAAGTTCAAGACAAATCTAATTTAAGATTGGAAAAAACTGGAACGGAGGGAAACTAAAATTAACAGATTTATCCATCCCAGAATAGTATTCTGGTCAAATTTGCTCTCCCCAAACTGCTATTTCACTCTTGAGAGAAAATATAAGGGTACCTCCATGGCTGGAAATGCAGCTTCAGGGGAATGCGGTGGGTGGGATTTAGTGGAAAATGCTGGGAAGGTTAAATGACATCTCCCTCTCCTCTGTTCACATTTGCATCTTCCCATAACTGCTTTTCACTGAAAAAAGAACACTGGGATTGTACTATTTCCAGCATTTGCTATATAGTGTCTAGTTTGGGGTCATTTGGAGGAAGGAGTCCATATGAATTATGTTTACTTAAGGGAACCCTGCAGCACCATGAGAATATATAGACTGGGATGGGTGCTATGCACTCTAATATAAAGCTTTTGAAAGTAAAACTGCTTCCATTTAGGTGTTGCAAGTATATATGCTAATAGTTTGCATTACATCAACTGTTGTCTCAGGCTTTTACCCATTTGCTGTAGTTTGACAGTATTTATAAATATATCCCAGCATGAGATTCATACAAATGTATTTTCTATATTGTCTACAATGTTCCTTTAGTCTAGAAGGTGTAGTTTGTTAACTCTTTACAAGTGGAATTGATATCTCCTGCTAATACTAGTCCTTCCCGTCTCTTAAGGTGCAATGCCCTGCCCTGCACTTTCTTGTACTTAAGGAGATGTGAGTGAAAAATTGCAGTGCATCTCACAGCTTGACAAAGCCATGTACTGTATTATATACACAGCTAAGAGCCAGTTATTTCAGATGGTAAATGAAAACTTCTTTGGTGGTGGTGGTGGTGGTGGTGGTGGGGTGTTGGCTGAGTTCAAGGAATATAATGTAAAGTATACTATGCAGGAAAAGAAGAAGATGCCTTATACCAGCTCAGACTGTCTATCCAGGGGTTCCCAACCTCGTTGGGTTGGTGGACACATGTGGAATTTTGTGGGAATGTCATGGGCACTCTAATGAAATGGCTGCCATGGAGGCTTGCCCATTCAGAAATGGCTGCCATGGTGGGCATGGCCAGCCACTTAACACTCATTCCCCAGAAGGCAATGGCAAAGTAACTTGAGCTACATGGAGCTGAGCTACAAACACAAAAACTCTCTTTTGAACCCAAATAAAGATGGTGCTGCTTTGCAGCATACCAGCCTCCCAGTTAAAGAAGAAAAGAAAAAGGAGGAGGAGGCAGCCTGACAGGCACCAAGAGGGGTGTCTGTGGGCACATTGGTGCCCATGGATGCCACGTTGGAGGCTCCATATTTAGTCCACTACATATCCAGGGTCTCCAGCACTGAACTTTCCTGTCACCTGATCCTTTTCACTGGAGATACCAGCATTTAAAACTGGGACCTTATGCATGCAAAGCATATGTCCACCATGAAGTTATGGTTCCCTCCAGTAGTTGTGATAACGTGAGCAATGTACTAATAAATATTCTAGAACTGCTCATGAGGTGGTCACCCACCATTCAAAGAAATATAGCTCCCGAGTTCTCATAAACAACTTGACAGAAATTTGTGAAGCTCAGATTTATATACTTACCATCTCTGCTTTAGGGATGAAAAGAAGTCCATTTTCAAACACACAACATAAATGTGGGTAGCTTAGTGGCTTTGTGCACAAGCTCAGAGGTGTCAAAAGTTGTAATCACTACCTGAGAGATGCTAGGGTGATTGTGTAATATGCTAGTGAACAGGTAGACAAAGCTGGCCTCTGGCAAATTTGTGGGGTCAGGAGTCATCACAAAGCTTTAAAAAGCAGTGAAACATGCATTTAAAAAGTTAACAAGAAGGTCAAATGCATCGGAAGTATGAGCTGACAAAGGAATTGAAGCACTTGAATGTTATGATCAAATTGACAGACAAGTATGATGACCTTAGCAGCTGCATTTTGATTGTGCTGAAGAAGCAAGGCAATCTGTGTGTGTGTCTGAGAAACCACAAAGGAAATCCTGCAGCAGCTGATGGAGCGTATAATTAGGGTAGTGCTTGAATGAAAAAATATAGATGTGGGAATTGAAAGAAAACCATGGCAAGGGGAAAATGGCCTTGTTTTATTTATTTCAGGTTTTAAAAGCCAGTTCCTGAGATCCATCTCTTTATCTCTCTTCAGTGTGGCTATGCAAATAGGTGTAGCTTTGATTCTCAGTGGCTCACAATGGTGGCTTCTTCTTGGGGAATTTGCACAGTGCTCCATGCTGCCATCTGGTGAGCCAAAAGAAAAGTACAGTAAAAATCAATGGGATTCTCCCCCTTCAAAATGGTGGCTGATTTCAAGTGTAGAAGTCTTGAGGCTCCAGTGACAGTAATTTCTGGAGCGCCAAATGGACACTTGCACATTTTTGGTCAGATTTTGTAGGAGGGTTCAGTATGCGCTCCCTTTGAAGGAGGCTACCAGTAGGGAGGGCTCAATCCCCATGGATGGCATGAAATGGCTCCCATTTTTGAAACAGCGGCATCCACCTCTAAGAATCTCCTAATTCTGAGAGATTGCCTTTGGCCTACTCAGGCTACTCCACTCATTCCTAGTTGCTACATTAATGTGGGCAGGAAAAAGGCTGGTGATATGATCAGGGTGAAGAACATAGGATTTCCTTCTTTTTTGTGGGAAGCAGATAGGGAAATTAACTGGGGAGTATTCAGATTGTAAAATAACAGTTGGAGGAATTATTTGAAGGGGTCTTAATTTGGGTCATGATTTGTGTAGGAAATTAACTGACTTTGTATAAAAAATGTTGTGCTCCAACAGCAAATATAGGGTCAAAGGAGTGTTTGGGGGCTCAGACCACATGCCTGCCTTCTGCTCAGTTTTGTGGGCATGTTACTTGTCTCTCAGCCTCACTAGTTTGATTTTTGTAACATTGCTGTTACGTTGCAGCAGCAGAAGAGTGTTTTGGTGCTGAGCGTATAGACCCCATGTCTGACTTGCATTCAGTTTGTGGCCTTCAGCAAATCACTTCTCCCAATCTAGTCCAACACTGGGCTGGGTGAGATGATAACAAAAAGGGTTCGTCTGCCCTTTATATGGAGATGGCATGCTATCCCTGCCTGTGCCATGGGCCTCACTAGGCTCAGGCACATGCGGCACAGGAACCAAATCAATTTCTGGAACATACAGTCAGGGCCAGAAATATTGGAACAAGGATAACTGTTTTGGCAGTTGGCCTCTGTACACCACCACATTGAAGCTGAAAGGAAACACACCCAGATGGGAGCAAAGTCAGGACTTTCAGCTGTAATTCAAGGGGTTTGACAAAAGCGGGGCACTAACCATTCAGGAAGGACAGCCAGTGGTATACACACACACCCATCGTTGGTGGCACATAAGTAATGGAACGAAAGGCTGACAAGCAGCTGCATGGCCAGGTGTGGCCTGTTTCCTGGGTGCCCCATGACCAATCAAGCAGATAAAAAGCCCGGAAGTGGTTCTGAGTGTTACATTTTCATTTGGTAGCTGTTCACAGGAATTCCCAACATGAGGCCCAAAGAGGTGTCCATGCGAGTGAAGGAAGCCACCATTAGGCTGAGGAAATAACATAAACCCATCAGAGAGATAGCAAAAACATTGGGAGTGGGCAATACAACAGTTTGGAACATCCTGAAAAAGAAGGAATTAACTGGCAAGTTCAGCAACAGCAAAAGGCCTGGAAGGCCAAGGAAGACAACTAAAGTGGATGACCGCAGAATTTTGCTCATGGTGAAGAGGAACCCTTTTATGATATCTAGCCAGGTCAAGAACACTCTTGAGGAGGTAGGCATGTCATTGTCAACATCTACAGTCAAGTAGGGGTGCACGAAAGTCACTTACCTGGTCTCGCAGCTTTTCACGGTGGGGGGGAGGCGCTTCGCTGCTCTCCCCGCGAAGTTCAGGCCGGGGGGGAGGCTTCCCGCCTTGCCCAGCCGAAATTCAGGCCGGGGAGGAGGCAAGTCAGCTGTGATAGGCTACGTAAATCGTCACGTAGCCTATCACGGGTGACTTAAAAAAAAAAAAATGCGTACGCAAATGGCGGCCCCCATTGGGAGCCGCCATTCGCGTTCCTTATTTGGTCGCTGTAGTCTACGTAAATCTTTACGTAGACTACGGCGAAAATAAGGGCAACGCAAATAGCATTCCCTTGTTTTCACCGTAGTCTACGTAATCTTTACGTAGACTACAGTGACCAAATAAGGAACGTGAATGGCGGCTCCCTATGGGGGCCGCCATTAGCCGTATGCACTTTTTTTTTTTTAAGTCACCCGTGATAGGCTACGTGACGATTTACGTAGCCTATCACGGCTGACTTTGCAAATCTAGCCATGATAGGCTACGTTAATAGTCACGTAGCCTATCACGGGGGCATTTTTCTTTTTCTTTTATTGGAATGGCGGCTGCCGCCCCCGCCCCTGACGAAGACCTGACGAACCGCCGCCGGGACCTGCTGCCGGGAGGGACATTCGGGAAAGGTGAGTCCCGTCCCGGGGGGGCTGTGGGGGGCGGGGGGGTGCGGAGAATTTCTCCCCGAAACTTCTTCGGGGGGCCGAACACGTTGGCGCTCGGCCCCCCGAAGTTTCGGGGAGAAATTCTCCACCATCCCTACAGTCAAGAGATGGCTTTATGAATGTAAATACAGAGGCTTCACAACAAGGTGCAAACCACTGGCAATGCTCAAGAACAGACAGGCCAGATTAGCCTTCGCCAGCAAACACCTAAAAAAGCCTGCCCGGTTCTGGAATAAGATTCTTTGGACTGATGAAACCAAGATTAACTTGTACCAGAATGATGGGAAGAGAAAAATATGGAGAAGGAAAGGAACAGCTCATGATCCAAAGCATACCACATCATCTGTCAAACATGGTGGAGGCAGTGTTATGGCATGGGCATGTATGGCTGCCAATGGAACCGGGTCACTGGTGTTTATTGATGACCTGATAAAAGCAGCAGGATGAATTCTGGAGATATAGGGCTATACTTTCTGCTCAGATTCAGCCGAATGCTGCCAAACCGATAGGATGCCGCTTCATACTGCAGATGGGTAATCTAGGGATGTTCGAAAGTCCCTTACCTGAACCCGAAAGTTGATTCGCGGTGAGGGGGAGGCGCTCTGTCCCTCCCCCCGAAATTCTGGCCGGGGGGGAGGAGCCCCGTCCTTCCCCCCTGAAATTCTAGCCAGGGGGGAGGTGCCCCGTCCCTCCTGCTGCAAATCCTGTCCTGCCGGGATGCAAATGGTGGCGGCCGTAGCCGCTGCCGTTTGCGTCCCTGCAGTCAGCCGTGATAGGCTATGTAAATGTTTACATAGCCTATCACGGCTGAGTGAAAAAAAAAACTGTGCATACGCAAATGGCGGTGCCCATGGGCGCCGCCATTCGCATTCCTTATTTGGTCCCTGTAGTCTACGTAAACATTTACGTAGACTACGGCGAAAATAAGGGCAATGCAAATAGCGTTGCCCTTATTTTCGCCGTAGTCTACGTAAATCTTTACGTAGACTACAGGGACCAAATAAGCAACGCGAATGGCGGCTCCCTATGGGGGCCGCCATTTGTGTACGCGCTTTTTTCTTTAAGTCACCCGTGATAGGCTACGTGACGATTAACGTAGCCTATCACGGCTGACTTTGCAGATCTAGCCGTGATAGGCTACGTAAATCGTTACGTAGCCTATCACGGGGCTTTTTTTTTTTTAACTTTTCTTTTGAAGTTCGCGGCCGGGGAGATGGGGCGCTTCTCCCTGGCCTGAATTTCGGCTGGGTGAGGCGGGAAGACTCCCCCCCGGCCTGAATTTCGGCCGGGCGAGGCGGGAAGCCTACCCCCCCCGGCCTGAACTTTGGGGGGAGAAGCGAAGCACCTCCCCCCCCACCGCGAAGCAAGCTGCGAGACCAGGTAAGTGACTTTCGTACATCCCTAAAAGAGCTGGGGGCAAAGCCTGCTCCTCATCCCAAACTGGGCCCTCCAAACCCAATATTTTTTACATTCTCTTTCTTCAGGCAGAAGCTGGGAGGTTGCCAAAATAATGTTTGGGTTTGTGACTGAAGGCTGACCACACTGTCAGCACTGATTTCAGTTTCTCAAAATGCACAAGAAAAATACAGCTACAAATGTGACAGCAGCTTTGCTCTATCAATCTGGACCCTAAGTATCAATCACAGAAATTCCCATTCCCCTCATGTCATGCTATATCTTATATTTAAGATTACCTCACTTTTGTTTGCTTTCAGCTTTAGCCCGGAACGTAAGATGGCTTTATATCAGTTGTTTATGTGGACTGGCAGTAGTTTGCCAGGTTTTCAGAGAGGGGTCTTTTCCAGCCCTACCTGTAATTATTATTATTATTATTATTATTAATAATAATACCTTGAGATACTGGGGATTGAACCTGGGAGTAGGGATGTGCGAACCCACCCCCATCTGTTCTCCAGGTGCCTGCCCAGCTCCTGCCCCCGCTCACTAGTCCCCAGACCACACTCAAGCCCCTCCCATGCTTGGCAAGCAGCCTGCACTCACCCTGGTGGCCTCACTGAGCTCTGCGGTCACCATTTTTTAAAAAAATGGCAATTGCAAAATGCGCATATTTGCGCAAATGCACATTTTGCGACTACACATATTTGCTTATGTGCGAAAATGTGCACTCTTGCAAAAATGTGCCTTTCCGTGCACACATAAATATCTGCATTTGCAGATATGCACATTCACAGAAATGCGCATTTTCATGCATACGCAAATAAACACATTTTTGTGATCACCATTTTGTTTTTCAAAAAATGGTGACCGCGTAGCTCAGTGAGGCCACCTGAGTGAGTGCGGACCGCTCACCAAGCACGGGCAGGGGGCAAATGCAGGCAGGGGCTTGGCATGTGGGGCTCGGTGCAGGCGGGGGGGGGGTTCTGCTGGATTCCCAGATGGAATCAGGTGCCCGTGCCATTCCTACCTGGGACATTTTGCATGCAAAACATCTGCTCTACCAATGAGCTACAGTCCTTCTCTATGAGGAGATCACATAGAGTAGTCTCATTTACATAATGGGCATAAGAAAGGAAAGGTCTTGAAGAGATGCTGAGCAACCCGGACACCACAGGGAAAGGTCTGGAAGAAATGCTGAGCAATAGCAGTCCTGTAGAAGACCTTGCCAGGAATGATTAGAACCGCTGCTGGAGTGGAGACAGGGTGTTGGAGCTGGTAGCTAGCTTCTTTAGCAAAGGATAGACAACTGTAGACTTAAGATATTCAGGCATTTGTTTTCTTAGAGTGACAAAGAGCTAGCCCTAACGTCACCAGCTTGCAAATGCTTGCCAACATGTGGTGTAGTAGCTACCATGTCAGAAGTGGATTGGGGTAGCCTGAATCCCCACCCAGCCATAAAGCTTGCTGGGTGACCTTGGGTTAGTTCTCACTACCTATCAGTTGAAGGGAGCAATCCTATGGCCACTAGACACTGTCTAGAGGTTCATAGGATGTTTTAGTTTCTGGGATCTGAGATCGGAACCAAGGCTCTGGCCTCAAAGTCCAGAAACCACGCTCCCTACCCCCTCAAACCTGGCTCTGTTGTCTCCATGCCAGCTACATCTCCATGCTCAGAAACAGAGTGTGGAGACAGGAAAAAGGGGACAGTCCCGGGGGTGGGGAAGGGAGGAGACAGCAGAAGCCACATTATGCAGCTTCCTATGCGCATTCCGGCCTCCTTCCCTCCTTCTCCTCAAAGCCATGGCTAGACAGGCAAAATCGCCCATCTAGCCAAAAATGCAGGGTGTCTGGAGCATGGAGGTGAGGGTCGCCTCTGTGCTTTGGCCACCCTGCGTTGGATACTTGGCAGCCTCCAGCTTCAGAGCCTGCTGACTCTCTCAATAGGATTGCGCCCTAACCTACATAACAGCATTGTGGTAGTAAACTGGAGCGAGGGAAGACCCATGTGTGCCAAACCAGGCTCTTTGGAGGAGTATTAGGATAAAAGTGCCTAAATAAACAAACTTCCCAACGAATCCCAACCCTAACCACATATTTGAGTGATATGACAAACACAAAAACACACACATACACCTGAAAGATATTACATAAAACAGGAATAATTATGTTTTAATGTCAGTTAAACATGGGAATCTCATAACGCTGTAGATGATTCATATGCAGATCTCATTTCTCTTCCCCGAAGAAGCTGAAAACATAATTTTCTGATTAATCTGATACTGAAAATGGAAAATAGATCTAAATGCCGGTAAAATTATGAACCTGTAAGCTCTGTGTCTTAAATGTTGGTAATTGTGGATTTTCAATGCTGACATTATGAAGTAAATATTTTTGCTGAAGATGCTTGTCTAACCACGTAGAACTTCTATATTTGCATTTATTACGTGAATTGTATTTTAAAACACTTCTCGTTTCTATTTTTCTCCATTGAAAATTGGTATTTTACAGACATTACGTAAATAGGATATTATGGAAAAAGACTGCTGGATTTAGTTCTTAATAGATGTATTTAAAGCATGTTTGCTTTTTAAAAAAATGATGCATTATTATAAGTAAACTCTCTCACTCTCTCTCTCTCTCTCTCTCTCTCTCTTCAAAAATATATTTAAAACCTGAAATACATGTAATATTTTTTCATTGCTGATAAGTACTCATGAGCCATAACGCTTCCTAACACTCCCTACCTCAGACTTCCACAACTCGGTGCTCTTTAAATGTTTTTGAACTACAACTTCCATCATTCCTGACCATTGTCCATGCTGTCTGCAGCTGATGGGACTTGAAGTCCAAAACATCTGGAGGGCACCAAGTTGGGGAAGGCTGCCCTAGTCTATGCTGTAAAATGTGGCTGTGTTAATGAAATAATGTCCTTTTTGAACGAGGAGGAGGAGGAGGAACATAATGCTTAGTAATAAAAAAACATATTTCATGTTTGTATAAACATGAATGACAGATTGTTTTAGCCCTTTTTAGGTGTCCATGTAGGGTAAAATAAACACTCTTATGGGGGGAGGAGCGCTGTGGTGACAGGCTCTTTCCTGATGTCCATTCCTTCATTAACACCTTTGTAGAAAGCCCTTCCCCTTCATGGATCACTGCCTTGTTGTGGCGAAGGGGCTTGCATAACTCAGGCCATAAGCTATGCCGTGCAGGGCCACCCAGGACAGACAGGTCATGGTGGAGAGTTCTGACAAAATGTGGTCCACTGGAGAAGGAAATGGCAACCTACTCCAGTATTCTTGCCAAGAAAACCCCATGGAACGTATCACAAGACTAAAGCAATGAATATGAACTTGAGCACACTCCGGGAGAGAGCAGAGGACAGGAAGGCCTGGCGTGCTATGGTCCATGGGGTCACGAAGAGTCGGACATGACTGAACGACTGAACAACAACAACAAGAAAGCCCCTGCATCAGGTACAGCTATATGCACAAAGGGCTCTGTCCACATGACCAGGAGACATGGGTCAGAATTCATGCACTCGTTATAAAACCAGCAAGGAAGACTGTAGCTTCCTCTAGTAAAGTCTTAGTGGGTGGCCCCTGTTGGTCAGGATATCTTGCCAGTGAACCATAATACTGGTTTGGAGAGGGTTTTTCTTTCTGTTCATGCAAGGCAAAGCACCAGGTGAAGACCTTTTTATTTTCCCACTCCCAGGCATTTTAGTTTTTTTAGTTTTTCAGTTTATGTTTTATATCTGGTATTGTATTTGAAATCTTTTGTATTGCTGCAAGCCTCTGTTTAGTTATTTTTATTTTTATACTGTAGTTCTAAATGTTTAAACTTTTATATTGTATTTTATTGTCTTCTATTTTATGGTTTTAATTGTTGTGAACCACTCAGAGAGTTTTGGCTATTGGGTGGTATAAAAATTTGTGCTGTGCCAAACATTTCAGTTTTTCAATTTAAGCATTTTGGGGGTTGGGGGAATGAAAACTGAGGTGAAAGAGGCTGGGACATGAGAATTTCGAATAACTTTCTCCTTGGGGAGGAGGACAGGATTTCCATTTACTTTTGAAGTGTAGGCGGTGGCTGAGTAGCCTTCTTTCTATTTTTATTTTATTTTAAATACGCCCCCTGCACTGTGAGCAGCCTAGGACTCTTTACAGTGAAGCTTCTCCAGCCCAGCAGCTCTTTCTGAACTCCCATGAGACCACGTGACCTCACCCTCTCCTATAGGCAGTTATATAACTCCCAGGTTGCAGAAGCTTCTCTGCAAATCAAGAGTAAATGGGTTTCTAGAGCTTTAGAAAATCTCTGTTCCTCCTAGCAACAACACAGAGCAAGCAAGATAAGAGTTTTTCTAAAGCCCCAAAAGTCACATTTGTTCTTGTTTGCAGCAGCCTGGGACTCTGCAAAAAAGCTTCTGCAACCCGGGAGGTCTTCCTGAATGCACATAGGAGAGGGCGAGGTCATGCGGTCTCATAGGAGTTCAAGAAATGCTGCTGCGAAGGAGAAGCCTGTCTGTAAAGTAGGGATGTACGAAAGTTCCGCCATGGATCTCGGGAAGGCTGAATGCCAGCGCATTCGGCCCCCCGAAATCGGTGGCAGAACGGCCTGCCCCCCCCCCCCCAGGATGAGACTTACCTTGGGCAGATCTTCCTGGCGGCGGCGGCTCCGGCGGCGGTTCGGCGGTGGTGACTGCGGCGGCCGGTCTTCCGACCGGCTGCCGCCATCGCCATTTCCAGTTTAAAAAAACAAACAAAAATACGTGATAGGCTACGTAAAGATTTACATAGCCTATCACGGCTAGGTTTTAAAAAAACACCATGATAGGCTATGTAAATCTTTACGTAGCCTATCACGGCTGACTTAAAAACAAAACAAAAAAATGCGTGTACGCAAATGGCGGCGGCCACGGCCACCGCCATTTGCATTCCTTATTTTGGCACGTCTTAGTCTACGTAAACATTTACGTAGACTAAGATGGCGAAAATAAGGGGAATGCAAATAGCGTAGACGTCTTAGACGTCTATTTCGCCGTCTTAGTCTACGTAAAGGTTTACGGAGACTAAGACGTGCCAAAATAAGGAAGGCAAATGGCGGTGGCCGTGGCCGCCGCCATTTGTGCACACGTGTTTTTTTTTTTTTTTAAGTCAGCCGTGATAGGCTACGCAAACATTTACGTAGCCTATCACGGCTGACTGCAGGGATGCAAACGGCGGTGGCTACAGCCATTTGCGTCCCTGCTAGCCAGCGGCCGGATGTCCAGCTGCTGGCAGACCACAGCTGGCCGGCCAGGATTCCGGGGGGGGGGAGGAACAGAGCGCCTCCCCCCCCGTCCAGGATTCCGGGGGGAAGGACGGAGCGCCTCCCCCCACCACCATCAGCATAATCCCCGAAAGGAAAGTGATGTTAGTACATCCCTACTGTAAAGAGTCTTATGCTGGGGGCATTTTTCAAGTAACCCCCCCCCCCACAAAATAGTAAGAACATCCTTCAGCCACCCTCCAAACTTAAAAAGGTATGTGGAAACCCAGTCCCTCTCCCCAAGAAGAAAGTTATTCGAAATTCTCCCCACCCTGCAAAAGAGTCAGAAGAGACAATGTAACTTTCACAGGGAGAGAAAAAAAGGGGGCAGGATTTGGCACAGCACTAATAAAAATGTAATAATATAAAAATGTAATAAATAAATAATGGTAATAATAATGATGATGTATGTTTCTTGAAGTATTGAATGTGCACAGTGTTTTTGTTTTTAGGCTGCAGTCCTATACAACACGGGGGAAACAGCCCATGTCCCTCTCCACAGGCCTCAACAGCAGCCCCTTATGGGGCTAGGCTTCTCTCGGCCTCATCCCCCAGTGATCCTAATACAAATTGCTCTTTTCCTGCTGCTACTACAGTGAGGAAAGAGCTATAGCTATCAGGATCACTAGGGCAGGGCATAAAGGGAAGGGTCTTTCTCCAATCCCCCCCCCCCCCCCGTAATCTTGATATAGATAACTCTTTCCTTGGGAAGAGCTGTATCTATCAGGATCACTGGGATGTGTGTGTACATGAATGAGTGTGAGTGTGTATGAGTATGACTTCTGACCCTAGCATCACATGCAGCTTTTGGGTCCAAAAAGGTTGGGTACCCCTGCTTTACAGCTTCCCTGAGAGTAAGTCCCACTGAACTCAATGGGGCTTACTTCTGAGTAGGGATGTATAGGATTACACTGTCGGGCATGTTTTTGCATATGTAATGGGGCCGAGTACTGCCTTTAAAAAAGAAAAAAATCCCTCTGCAGTTTCAGTGCAGGTTGAAATCTTACATGTCTGGTATATAATTATGTGTGCCATGGCACATACAAATATAATACTAGCTTCTTACTTGGAATGCTTGTAAAACATGCATTTTATAGTTGAGTTCTCTCTTTAGAGTTTTTGCCATTTAGGAAATGCTTTAGGCATTTGTTGTTGTTGTTGATCTTGTTCCTTAAACAAGAGCTGGATGACTTCCCAAAGATAATTTTCTGGTAGTTTGGTATTCTTTTATACACCAGTAAGTTACTGAGGGAGCAATCCTATGGCTGCTAGACAGCAGCTAGACGGCCATAGGATATGCTGTTTTCCGGGAACTGACTTTGGAGTCCGCGCTCTAAGGTCAGTTCCGGGAGAACTGACCTCCCCCCACTTCTGTGCTGCCTCGGAGGCAGTGTGGAATAGCCCCATCCTCTGTGCTCGCAACAGGAGTGCGGAACAGCTGAAAAGGGGCATGGTTGGGGGCGTTCCAGGGTGGGGAGATTGTAACTGCCTGTACAACACATCCTTTGTGTCGTACAGCAGCCTCCTCTCCTGCTACCTCCCCCCGCTGCTAGTCAGCTGCAATCGGCTGTCTAGCCGAAAAAGCAGGGCAGGAGAAGCGCAGAGGGAACAATCCCCTCTGTGCTTCTCCTGCCCTATGTGGGATAGGCAGTCGCCTCTGAGTTCGGAGGCCACTGCCTATCTGGATAGGATTGTGCCCTAAATCAGATATGTGGATGCCAATGCAGATGAGTGTTATCATCCTCATAATAGCCCTAATAAGCAGTGAGCCCTAATAACGTTTGTCATAGTGTACATTCAGTAATTTGACACTTGCTACTCACTTTTCCAAGGTTAACATTTTGAGCACCATAACATAAAGCTTAATGGTCAAGAACAATGCAACGACAGTTCCAATATAAAAATATGTCTTATATTCTATCAATTAATAGAAGCAGGCAAATCATTAAAATAAAGCAACTTTAATTGTAGCTGAGTGTAATAATCCATGTCTAATTATTTCAGCTATACAAATTTGAGCCCATCATCCTATGCATACAACCCACTTTCATTGCACAAAAAGGTAAAAAACAATTGTCATCCCAAAATTCTAATACTCACCTGATAGTGCAAGCAACTACATGAAGACCCTTAAAAAAGGGTCTGCCCTGGTTAGTGAAAGATTAATCCACTGGATTAGTCGTCATCTGTAGTCATAGTGGATTTCTTCTGTTGTGATCACAGGTTTTTGTGAAGACTACAGTCCTATGCACACTTCTTGGGAGCAATCTCACTGAATTCGGTGGGATTCTTGAATAAGGGCACAATCCTGTGCATGTTTAGACAGAGAAAAGGCCTACAACTCCCAGCATTCCCCAGCCAGCAAGGGAACATGCACAGGATTGCGCCCATCATGTGTTTAGGATTACATTGCATGTTATGATAGTTTTTACTTTTTGTAAGCCACGCAGAGACAATATGTTACTGGGCAGTATATTTTGTGTGTGTGTAAAGCTAGGCATCTGCATGCAGTGAATGAGGGCTACGCCTGCCCATCTAGCTTCAGATTTGGGATGGATCTTTCCGAAACTTTTTGGAGAATTCTTGGAAAGGGGTAAGGATTGTTCTGAGCATTCTTCAAAGCTCAGAAGACCAAGCTGGGAGAGGGGGACCAGCTTCTTGTCTACCAGCTTCCCCTCCCTGGTCGCCGTAACCAACTGATGGTATGGCTATGCCAGTTTGAAATTATGACATACTTTCCCAGGCATATGCATTAAAGGAGGAGGAGAGGGGAAACAGGAACTCAGAGCGTGGTAAAGCAGAGGTCTCTTAAATCCCCAGCAATCTGTGATGGAGGCTTCTCAGCATGCTCAAACCCTCCATGACTAATAGAACTCTGTCGTATTTTTTTAAAAAAAATCCTTCTAGTCAGTGAGTCAGGACAAACCCCACCCCAAAATAAATAAATACACTTCCCAAATTTCTCATTCATGGAAACAATTTAGAAGCAGCCTTTAGCTGCTGTCGTCTCTGCTTCCCTTTTGCAACTTGGAGAGTTTGGGAAAGAGGAAAACTGGTAAAAGCAGGGCTAGCATTGAACCTTCATGAAGCAAGGTGGAATTCAGAACCTCACCTTCTTCATGATTTGGGGTGGCGGGTTTACACTGAAATGAAAGTCTTGAATTTATTATAGGCATATAATATATATAATAGCTTAAGCTTTTTCTGCCAGCATTTTAATCAGGAAGATAAGAACAACAACAACAAAGCCTGGGAATTACTTGATTGTTTATATTTTGATATTAAACCTGCTTCATTATGCATCTTGAACATTTTTGTCTGTTCAGTGGCACAGCACTACACATTAACCATATCTAACAGAAAACCTGCTGATGTTACTTTCATCTGCAAATGAGGCTGTAAAGGGCATAACTGTATGATTTTAAATTGCCAATTGATTCAGAAGCTCTGGTTCCAGCATGTGACAAAGAGCTATGTGGAGCTAATCTAATCTAAACTACATTATTAGATCAGCCACCATTCAAAGGAATGTCAGCTGTTAAGGGGTACAAGAATGATATTCGTTTTCTTAATTTGAGACAACTATATGTGTCAATGGTTAATTACAAAAAAAGTTTTGGAAGAAAGAATAATTGATTTTTCTTAGCGAAGTTATCTTACGTCCTATTTTCCATAGAAGAACATACCTGTGAGTGTGTAGAATTATCCCATGCAAAACAAGAGGGATATGCTTGCCTAACTACATTACCTGTTAGATGTTATCCCATTATATACTGTGTGAACTGCTTCTTGTAAACACCACTAGTAAAAAGAGTATTGAGAGAGATGCTTAACAGGTGCAGCAACTTCAGTCAAGTTCACACTGAAGGCCAAATTATACCTTATGATAATTGTGTACCATGTAGCTGAGGATAACTTTGTTTAAACTCTAGAGTAAGTGTGCATGGCCCCAATTTGGATCAGGACCACCATACAGTGGGAGGGGAGGATTAAACCTTCCCCCCATGGGGGGGGTAAAAAAAAAAAGAATACCCCCTCCATCGACATCAGATGGCATCCCCCCCTTTTTTAACTCCCTCCCCATGTGGAGATAATTTTTTGGCAGGGGAATAGTGGTGGTGGGAAGGTTTAATCCTCTCTGCCCTGTGCATGGTGATCCTGATCCAAATTGAGGCTGCATGTAAAAAACAGATTATCCTCAGCTACACACTATACAATTAATGTACCATGTAGTTTGAGTGTAAGTGCCAGTGTGGTGTGTTTATTCATTTAAAGAATTGTAGGCTACCCATCAATAAAACTAACAAAACGGCATATGAGCTAATAGTAAAAACTTCAGTACATAATCACAAGAAAATAAACACCAGAGCAGAACAGCATAGAAAAAAAGCAGGAACTTTCAGCAGGGTGGCTGAAACCTAATCAGCCAGTTCACATTCTGTCTTGGAAGACCTGGGCAAATAAAAGTCTCTTTGCTTCTTGCTGAAAAGCCAATACAGCTAGTGCCTAGCGAAGCTCCCCAAGGCAAGCATTCCATAAATGGGGTGCCATTACTGAGAATGTCCTCTCTCCATCCACCTTCCTTCAGATGGTGGGGGACCTATAGAGATGTATCAGATGTTCAACACAACAGGCAGGCTCATGTTGTAGAAGGCTTTAGGTTTACACATGAGATGTGGGATTAAGCCTTCAGCTCACATATTCTCTGCCACCATACATATAAACTTAAATATGATCTTATAAGTGCATTGGCCAGTTCCAGTGATCTATCCTGTGCAAAAAGCAATAGACAGGTCACATGACCAGAGTCTACTTAGGTAGGTATCATTCACATATTTAGGCCCCAGTTCACCCTGAATTTTCTGCTTGAAGTGTGGAGGAGAACACTCCCATACACCACTACATGTGGTGTGAAACCTGCTTGCTCAGGATGTTTGTGAACTGGCCTATATGTGCACTTAGCTATCTTCTTGCCACTTCAGGTGAGAATCAGTGAGAGAGGAAAGACAGATGAGTGATTTGCATTTCCCCATGCACTCACTCCCCCAAATTCTTTCAATACAGGATGAGACTTGGGAATATAGGGAGCACCTGTGTTCTCCAGCCCCCCAGTGGTGACTCCAGGTTTCTGAGGGCCCTTGGACAAGACAACCACAATGGGCCCCTTCCCTCAGTGAGTCTAACTTCTTGCCACTATTGTCACTAGCTGCTATTGTCCCTCATCCTCTTTCTCATCATTGCTACACTTTGCTTACTTGAGAGGCAGAGAGCCAGTGATCAAGTAGGCAGTGGCATCTCTTGCTCCTTCTACTCACCACCACAATTGTTTGGGCCAGAGTGAGAGGCAGGTGAACAAGTGAGTTGCCATAGTAGAGCAGCAACTCCAGAGGACTGTTGTCAGTGGACCCTACCTGGGGTGTAAGCCCTTAACAGATGCCTGACCATGCTTACCCTTGACACTGCCCCTACCACCGCCCCCCCTATCTGGAATACCCAAAGGGGTTCTTTATATTTTTGATTGTGGCATCAGCCTTGTGGGACACCTCCCCCTTGCCATCACGAGGCCTGCCCTGGCCTCAGTGTTTTAGAGCATCTAAGAAAAACTTGGCTCTTCAAATAAGCTTTGGAACTGTCTGATCGTGGTTTTCATCTGTCTTCCTGCTGTCATGGGGTCATGTCTATTTTTTTTTTTTTTTTAGAAAGAAAGAAACTGCTTCTTTTTGCTTCTTTTATTGCTTTCATGTGGGTACTCTTTTTCTATTTGCTTCTTGATATCTGCTGCTGATTTTGGTTTGTTGCTGGTGTTTTAATTGTTGATTTTACTGTTAGCTGCTTTGATTTCTTTTGAAATCAATTTCTTTTGAAATTCTTAAAATACATTAAAAAAAATTATATGACCTTCAACTGTACCTCAGTTTCTTTACCTGTTGAAGTAATCTATAATAAAACTGGTAACTATTCATTAAAATTATGTTCGATGCTTGCATTGAGAGTGAGCAATGCAAAGAAAACTGGCTACATTATTACATGGTGGGTGGAAAACCTGAAGCCTTGTTACAACAGATGGTTTCCATGTTCACAGAACTCAGTTTTGATCTATTGGGTTGGGTAACTCTAAAAAGCTCATATATAGAATTTCTTGCATCACTCTCTTGAGTATCGTGGGTATGCACAATACTAACCTAATGTTTTACCACATAGCTTGGAAAACACAGTACTAAAAACAAGGAACTTTACTATATTGATTTGAAATGCATTTCCTCACTGAAATCAAGAATTAATACTGATTTATACTGAAGGGAATAGCAATATTCTTTGCCATAGTTTCTAATATTTGCATGTAACTTCATTTTTTTTAATTAACTCTGGTTTATGATTCACAATAAAAATACTGGGTTACTACTTTTTACTCTCTTAGCTATTGTTCTGCCTCAAAAACTTAAAAACCTGTCAAAAGCTTTGAAAAAAAGATTTGCTGTCTACAATATTAAAAATGTTATCTTTGTGGAAAAAAACACAGCTTTAATTTGGCTCATCCTTCTGATAAACTTAACTGCTCTGTTTCTTCACTACCCTGTTCTCAGTATGTTGTGAAGGTGACATTACTGAGCATTTAAAGTATTGGGAAATAGCTTTCTATCACAGCTTTCTATGCCACGATGGTTTTAAAGCATTACAGTTTCTTCTCCATATACAAAACCAGGTGTTTAAAGAATAGAGCATTTGATTTATTGGCCTTAGAAGTATAGATTCAATCACTTTGCATTTTGCAGTTGCAGACACCTGGTACAACTGAAGAATTTTTTTAAAAAATGCATTCAGTAAAATGAAAGCACCACAGCTGAAGGATGATCAGAAATATGTGTCCAGCATAATTATGTGTGTGCATGTAATATTCTTTTTAATAATTCTCCAGTGAATAATGAAATGTTTTAACATGCCATGGGGCTTACAGAATTACAGAGCATCTGATAAGAAGTAGGACTCATGGGATCAATATGTTATGGGTTTATGAAATTAAAGTCCTGCAAAAGAGAGGTCTTTCAGTGCAAATCAATAGTTTTGTACTGAAAGGATTTTTTTTTCCCTGTGAAAAGACTTCAGTGAGCTTCCAGTACAGTTAAAGTTTTCTTGATCCCATAGTGTGGAAGTGTTTTTTAAAAAGTGCTGAAATGTTTGAACACTGGGCTTGTTGTTGGTCGTCTTTGGAAACCCTCCAACCAGCTCACGCTGTGCAATGGCCTTTTACAAAATTCATAGTTTATCTATTCCAGTTTGTGAATGTCTTCTAAACTATTAAAGCTGCCCCAAAGTAATGATTGGTTTTGTATCATTTCACCAATGGAAGGTGTATTGCCTCGGGCTTGTTTATACAATTAAGATTCAGAAGTTATCAAACTTCAGGTTGCTATCTGGAGATCATAACCCTAGTCTACATGAACAAGGATTTCCAGGATACTTCTGATTTTATGTGTTTTTTAATGTTTGTTTTTATTAAAGAGACATGTCAAGAAGTACAATTAACAGAAAGAGAAGTCAACCAAATATACAAATAAAACAGAAACAAAACTCACATACAACACAAAAGGATACATATGTAGCTGTAAGAAAATGAGGAAGCCTCCTATTTACCTGGAGCACCGACTTATAGGAAAGTATAGTGTGCTGCTGCTCTGCTTATGCAATTGACTAAATGCTAGTGTAAGCAACCTGTAACGCCACACCAGTAGCGTAAGCTGGTGCAATGTGTTTCCTTGGAAACCTGTCCTGCCAGCTTATGCTATTGGCATAGGTCACTTATGCTAGTGCTATGTCAATAGTCAATTGCATAAGCAGAATGGCAGCATTAGATACAGCCCATAACTTTTATTCTTCAGTTTTGGGATGGGTTGCTGTGAAAACTCATTCCTGGCATTCTAACCTGTAGCTCTTGTAGAATACCACCCTGAATTCCCTCACCATAATAATCTTCAGGGTTCTGAGGTTTGAAGAAGGAATTCAGTAAATACAGCAATTATTCTCTTCGTAGAAAAGGCAATCATACAGTTGCCAGAGAAAGTTGCCAGAGAAAGGGGGAGCTACAAAGGAAAGGCTGTTTTAAGTAGATAATTTGACTTATCGAGTACTATATATGATGGTGCTTAAATGGGATGATAGTTAGGTGATAGATAAATGATAGATGGATATGATTAAACAACACATTGTATTATGCAAGAGACAAGTAGAAGCTATTTGCCTTTGCATAGATCCCTTTGCTTTGAATCCCACTAAAGACCTTGTATTAAAATCCTTGGTTTAGCATACATTTAAAAAGCAGATTGAAACTAGATAGTTGGTTACACATGGTTCCTGCCAGTGGAGGGTGGCTGCAGGCTGGTAGCTCCAATTTCAGTGGATCTATGATTCTATTCTGGGTTTCAGTCAGAACCAGTCAGAACTCTAAAGGAGCTATCGAAGGTGCTGAACCCTATCCCCCAAATGGGTTCCACACCTTGGATGGCTCCTTTAGGGTTCTGGCTGGTTCTGATTGAAAACCAGAATGGAATCACAGCACCACCAAAATCAGAGCCACAAGCCTCCACTGGTCCCTGCCCTGAGGTGTTTACAATCTAAAATTAAACAACAGAGGAATGGGAAGCAAAGGTCAACAGGGAAGCAATATGCAGTTGTTTCAGTTGCATATGCTTAGTTACAGACTCAGTAGGGCATGAGAACAAGGGGGTTGTGTATGAAAGGATAAAGTGGGTTTCAGAAGTAATTTAAAAGACATAAGAGAGGTGACATCACAGAGGTGTTCCAGGAGGCAGTTCCAAAGCATAAAAGCAGGAAGGGAGAAAGGATCTGGAAGCAGACAGGAAGATGCGTGAAGATTTAAGGAAGGGCATCCTATAATCAGAGTGACATGAGAGGGAAATGACTTTTGCAGCAGAGTGCTGGATAGATGTGAGTGGACCAAGATGAGACAGTGGAAGACCAGAGAGGAGAGAATTGTAATCTCGGCAAGAGATGATCAAGGCATGGGCCAGAGTTTTTGCTGAGGGGAGAGATAGGAAGGGCTCTATTTTTCCAGTGTTGCAAAGGAAGGTGGTACAAGCAATGTTGCCAGCGTGATTCATGGACATCCATGGAATTAATCTTTTCACAACTGCACCACATGCACACCGCTGAAGGGCTGGTGGCCTTCCCTTAACCTCCAGAATATTATCATCTGAACTTCAGCTTGTTTGATTTTCCTTTTCCTTTTTATTCAACTTTCCTATCTTTTCATGTTTGCTATTGTTGAAAATGGCAGGTTTCAAAATATCTGGATTCTAGGCCATCTACCCAAATTACCAGAACTCAAGCAGTGCCATGAACAATCATTTCTAATATTATTGTCATTAAAGAGCAAATTTGCTTGCTGAATGTGTTTCTTTCAAGTTCTGCCATCTGCACTAACGATTCTACACATTACCAGCTCTATTATCATCTTGAAGCACTACGAAAAGTCATGTTCCATTTGCCGATCAAGGGCAAGTTATGCCCTTAGGATTGGACATGTGTTCATGTTTCTGATTTGTAATTTGTCACTTACGCATCTGATTATTCCTGCATCAGAGACTAGCACTTAGTTGTTATGTTTAACTCCTATCCTTACATTACTTTTTGCCTTTATGATGATAATTCATCTTTGGCTCTACACAAATAAATCCTTGCATTATCTTTCTCCTGCAGCCGTTCATTGTGTCTGATTTTATCTGGTTGGTATGTCTTTTTTTTTTTAAAATCAGTAATATTGCTTGGTCTTATCTTTTCCTACAGTCCTCCTGTTTTCTTGGAACTCAATACTAAACCCTCCTTTTCTTTAAGTTTGGTAGGAGATAAGTGCTAGTTCATTGAACATACATAGTCATGCTGGATGTTGTATCATCTTAGCTGCATGTTCTCTTATGATTTGATCCAATATCGAAAGGACTTTCCTGCAAATCTGTAGTAAAAACTCTCATGAGGAAATTTGGATGTCTTCTGAAAAGGGGAGCCAAGTATTTGAAAAAAAATGTGATAATAATTACCATGCTTGTCTCAGCAGTCCATGGAATAGATATTTTAAGGACTACAGTCAGAGCCAGAAATATTGGAGCAAGCATAACTGTTTTGACAGTTGGCCTCTGTACACCACCACATTGAAGTTGAAAGGAAACACACCCAGATGGGAGCGAAGTCAGCACTTTCAGATGTAATTCAAGGGGGTTGACAAAAGTGGGTCACTAACCATTCAGGAAGTACAGCCAGTGGCATATACCCCCCCCCCCCAATCGTTGGTGGCTCATAAGTAATGGAACAAACTAACAGCATCTCAGACTTAAGGATCGCCTTCAATAACTGGATGAAAATCCTTTGCAGTAGGGAGAGAATTTGTCAGAGAATTCCGCCACGGATCTCGGTGAGGTCGAATGCCAGTGCATTCGCCCCCCCGAAATCCATGGCGGAACAAAGCCCCCTGCCCCCCCCCGCAAAATGGGCCCGGAACAGAGCACCTACCTACTGCCGTCCGCGCTGCATTCCAAATGGCGTCTGCGTCTGCGGCCGCCATTCGCTTCTTCCATATGGCCGTGATAGGCTATGTAAGTATTTACGTAGGCTATCATGGCAAAATTGAGGGAACGCAAATGGCAGCGGCTATGGCGGCCGCCATTTGCATTCCCTCTTTTTTGCCGTGTGATAGACTATGTAAATATTTACGTAGCCTATTACGACAAAAGAGGGGCGCAAATGGCTTAGTGGCCACCATTTGCGTTTCCTTTTTTTTTCTTTGCCGTAATAGGCTACGTAAATATTTACGTAACCTATCACGGCAAAAAAAGGGAACGCAAATGGCGGCCGCCGTAGCCGCCACCATTTGCATTCGCTGTTGTTGTATTTTTGCCGTGATAGGCTACGTAAATATTTTTTGATATTTGATATTTTGATACGTAGTGATAGGCTACGGCAGCCGCCATTTGCGTCCCTACAGGCTGCTCAGCGGCCGGATGTCCGGCTGCGGGCGGCCCCGGCCGGCGGCTCTGCGGAATCTCCGTGGAGCGGAGCCGGCCGGAGAGAATTTCGGGGGAAGGGATGGAGCGCCTCCCCCCCACCACGAATGTCACCCTTCGAAAACGTAAGTGACTTTCGTACATCCCTACTTTGCAGTCACTGACTGCCTGAAGTCTGGAACCCATGGACATGACCAAATGCTGAGTTTCCTCCCTCGAGATGCTTTGTCAGGCCTTTACTGCAGCTGCTTCAGCTGCTGCTTGTTTGTGGTCTTTCTGCCTTCAGTCTTGTCTTCAGTAAGTGAAAAGCATGCTCTACTGGGTTGAAATAGGGATGTACGAAAGTGACTTACCTTTCCGCAGATTATGCTGATCCTGGGGGGGAAGGCGTTCCGTCCCTCCCCCCGGAATCCTGGCCGGGGGGGGGGAGGCGCTCCGTTCCACCCCCCCGGAATCCTGGCCGGCCGGCTCCGCTCTGCAGGGATTCTGTGGAGCCGCCGGCCGGCTCCACCAGCAGCTGGACTTCCGGCTGCTGGCTAGCAGGGATGCAAATGGCGGCGGCCGTAGCCGCCGCCATTTGCGTCCCTGCAGTCAGCTGTGATAGGCTACGTAAATGTTTACGTAGCCTATCACGGCTGATTTAAAAAAAAAACGCGCGTACGCAAATGACGGCGAAAATAAGATAAAATAAGACTAAGACGGCGAAAATAAGGGGAACGCAAATAGCGTAGCGTCTACGCTATTTGCGTTCCCCTTATTTTTGCCGTCTTAGCCTACGTAAATGTTTACGTAGACTAAGACGTGCCAAAATAAAGAACGCAAATGGCGGCGGCCATGGCCGCAGCCATTTGAGTACGCGCGGGTTTTTTTTTTTTTTTAAGTCAGCCGTGATAGGCTACGTAAATCTTTATGTAGCCTATCATGTTTTTTTGTTTGTTTGTTTGTTTTAACTGGAAATGGTGGCGGCGGCAGCCGGTCGGAAGACCGACCGCCGCCACTGCCGCCGCCGCTGCCATGAAGATCCGCCCAAGGTAAGTCCCGTCCCGGGGGGGTGGCGGGCCGTTCCGCCACCGATTTTGGGGGGCCAAATGCGCTGGCATTCGGCCTCCCCGAGATCCATGGCGGAACTTTCATACATCCCTAGGTTGAAATCAGGGGACTGACTTGGCCATTGAAGAACATCCCAATTCTTTGCCTTGAGAAACTCTTGGGTAGCTTTTGCTGTATGTTTTGGGTCATTACCCATCTGCAATATGAAGCGGCGTCCTATCAGTTCGGCAGCATTCGGCTGCATCTGAGCAGAAAGTATAGCCCCATACACTTCAGAATTCATCCTGCTGCTTTTATCAGCAGTCAGGTCATCAATAAACACCAGTGACCCGGTTCCATTGGCAGCCATACATGCCCATGCCATAACACTGCCTCCACCATGTTTGACAGATGATGTGGTATGCCTTGGATCATGAGCTGTTCCTTTCCTTCTCCATATTTTTCTCTTCCCATCATTCTGGTACAAGTTAATCTTGGTTTCATCAGTCCAAAGAATCTTATTCCAGAACCGGGCAGGCTTTTTTAGGTGTTTGCTGGCGAAGGCTAATCTGGCCTGTCTGTTCTTGAGCATTGCCAGTGGTTTGCACCTTGTTGTGAAGCCTCTGTATTTACATTCATAAAGCCATCTCTTGACTGTAGATGTTGACAATGACATGCCTACCTCCTCAAGAGTGTTCTTGACCTGGCTAGATGTCATAAAAGGGTTCCTCTTCACCATGAGCAAAATTCTGCGGTCTTCCACTTTAGTTGTCTTCCTTGGCCTTCCAGGCCTTTTGCTGTTGCTGAACTTGCCAGTTAATTCCTTCTTTTTCAGGATGTTCCAAACTGTTGTATTGCCCACTCCCAATGTTTTTGCTATCTCTCTGATGGGTTTATTTTGTTTCCTCAGCCTAATGATGGCCTCCTTCACCCGCATGGACACCTCTTTGGACCTCATGTTAGGGGTTCCAGTGAACAGCTACCAAATGCAAATGTAACACTCAGAACCACCTCCAGGCCTTTTATCTGCTTGATTGGTCATGGGGTACCCAGGGAACAGGCCACATCTGGCGATGCAGCTGCTTGTCAGCCATTCGTTCCATTACTTATGATCCACCAACAATGGGTGTGTGTGTGTATGCCACTGGCTGTCCTTCCTGAATGGTTAGTGTCCCACTTTTGTCAAACCCCTTGAATTACAGCTGAAAGTCCTGACTTTGCTCCCATCTGGGTGTGTTTCCTTTCAACTTCAATGTGGTGGTGTACAGAGGCCAACTGCCAAAACAGTTATCCTTGTTCCAATATTTCTGGCCCTGATTGTATATCTTACTGTGCTTCACTGTTGTTGTTTTTTACAGAATTAAAAATATTCACTACTGAATTCACTTTCTTTCCCCAAATATATATGAGGGTAAATGGGGGCACTATTTGCAGAGAGGTTTGCCACCCAAAGAGCTTTATACACATGATAGTGAGAACCATAACCTTAGGCTAGCTTAATATGCTAAAACACACACAGTAAAGGATTTGTGCTTCCCGTATTTATGCTTCTTATTCACAGTGGGAAGTTGCAGTTCTCGCCTTCAGTGAGATACATGAGCATTCACCACATCTTGAACTTGTGGCATTTCATTTGGAAGATGTTCAATAACCCATTTTAGATGTTGCACTTGAAATTCCAATAGGGAAAGTGCATGCAGCCTGTTCATTCTCTACTTCAGCTCTCTCTCCTTGTGTTTTTCACTTCCAAAGTTAGGTATTTCTCACAAAAAATTTCTCACAAAAGCCCTTCTGATGGCCAAAAAGCCAAGTCACTAAACTGAACAGTGGCTTGTTTCTTTGGCTGTGGGAAGTGCCAGGGGTAAAACTGGACAAAAAGGCTGAGCTGTGCATACTTTTCCTGTCTACATGTGTATATACCCTTTTCTGTGGCCAATAGTGCTGATTTGGAACTATGTGAGGGATGCATAGTGAATTGGAATAACCCAAAATATTAATAACTAATTCTTAATTTTTGTGCTGTATATAGCTAGTAAAAGTTTCATATGTGTACCAAGTAGATTTGAACTGTTTTGAGACAGCCACCTATGCTCATGTGAAATTTTGCAGAGGAGCTAATCTGTTAATCTCATTTCCTTTCTGTTTGCAGATGGGCAACCTTAAGGCAATGATTGACTTGTAACATTCTAATGCATTTTAATTGGGTTTAATGTTAGAGGAAAATAGTGATTATAGGACAAGCAATAAATTGAATACTTATCAATGCAGGTGGACCAAACTGGAACATTTAAACCCAAATGTGACTTTTATGCTTTGAGTTGTAGCCCTCAAATTGGTTAATCTATTGGATTTCTGCTAAAATTAGGGAAACAACTCTGAAGTAAAGTTGCCAGCTCTACAAGTAAGAAATCCTGGATGGCTTCCAACTCAACAGTGTTTAATGTATGTACAGTATCATGGAATGCTGAGCCACCAGAAGACACTACAAATGAGACAGAATCCTTTGGACACAGCATGTTGTATCCACAGAACTCTGTTACCACAAGCAAAATGGATTTGTGAGGCTTTGAGGTGTAAAACAGTCTTGAATAGCAGCCAGCTAAAAAAGAACTGTGAGCACTGCATGCAGTTACCCATCGTCAGGAGGACTTCTGAGGATATTGGAGAAATCTGTTTGGGGAGTGGAGCTCAGTGAGTATTTGCTGGCTCGGCCTCCTTGAATTCTGGCTTGCTCATCCGCAAGCTGGTCCGGCTCGCCACGTGACGAATTGGGCCAGCTCGCAGCTTTTTGGGTGTTTTTTAATTCATGCACATCATGATTTGTGCAAAATCACAGCCATAAATAGTGCAATTTGCATAAAATTGCAGGTGTAAATGGTCTAATTTGCACAAATTAGACCACTGATGCCCATAATTTTGCACAAATTGCTCTATTTACAGCTGCAATTTGTGCAACCCCACACACCCAATAAAGTTCCTGGGTTTTGGGACCTAACCCTCAGCTCAGCTTGCAAATGCAAGCTGAGTCGTGGGCACCACACTGCTCTGTCGGGCTACAAAAGGGCCAGATTTCCCTGTGATGGACAACCGCAGCCTCTTCCTAGATGCTGGCCGAAATCATATAGCTCCTGCTGGAGGAAGGCTAGAGCAGCCTTTCCCAACCTGGTGCTCTCCAGATGTTTTGGACTGTTACTCCCAGCATTCCTGACCATTGGTCTTGCTAGCTGAAGCTAATGGAGCTTGAAATACAAAACATCTGGAGAGAACTAGGTTGGGAAAGGCTGGGCTAGAGGAATCTCTTGGCTAAGAAGTGGATCACTCTTCAGGGGAGACTCAAATCTTGTTCATGCATTCAGTTGAATGCATGTGGGCTTAAAGTGGGGGTGGGGGCACATGCATAAGCTCTGCCTCCAACATTTCTACATCCACCAACTCCACTTCTGACATTCATGCACTGAGCATAACAGTCTGAAGGAGGATTCCAGATGTGTTCAGCTGAACACACTTAGATGCCTCCCTGTGCTCAGGAACCCTGCAGTGTCAGGATTTCTGATCACAGGAAGAAGTCTATGCATGCACTTAGAAGTCCCTCAGATCTTCATGCCGAATATGCAAAGGTTTGAAATGGAGCCAACACACATGGGAAAGTTAGGGTGGGGCATGAGTGCATGCCCCATCCTATGTATCAAGCTGATACAGGTTCATCCAAATGCATAAATCGGGCTTCAGTGAGATTTTGATCCGTTTCTCAAAAGCCGAGCAAATTATCAGCAAAGAGAAGACAACAGAAGCAGGATAACTCAAGCAAAACTGCCTGTTGGCTAAACTATCAAAAACTGAACTAAAAATCCTGATCCTGCAGCAGTATTAATGTACAGATTGCTACTGTGAGCTCTTTTCTGAAGCATGTTCCAGGATGGCTGATCTGCTATTTGGAGGGTAAGAGTACCAGTCTGTTGAGCTACCAACTGGAGTATTGCAGGTGCTCACTTGCAAGAAACATAGCAGATTCTGGGACATGGAGGGAGAAAGGATTGTGGTTTCGTTGTTGTTCTCTTTTGTTTATTGTATTTGAAGTAAATCTACAGAATGATAACATACACTCTAGGTGTGTAAGTGGTATAGCAAGTCACCCAGCAGAAATGGGTTCCCCCACGTTTTTCTGGACAGCAAAACAAAAGTGAGAAAACCCATTTGCAATTTATGAACTGGCTGAAGGGTTAGATTTCTGTGTGTCCAATAGGGATGTCTGTCATGGGGAAATGCAGCCCTTTGGGGGCTTGTCGGATTTCTGCAGTGCCCTCGACTCACCTTGCATTTGTAAGCGAACCTGTGAGCGTCTTCCAGAAATCCAGGAATTTTTTTGTCTCTTCTTTAACATTTGTGTAAATAGCACTTTGTGCAAATTGCAGATGGGATTTGCATAATTTGTGCCAATTTCATCAGCAATTTGGATAATTTGTGCAAATTGCAGCTCTAATTTGTGAAAATTACACACAGTACAGCTGCAATTTGTGCCAATTATGCAATGTGCAAATTGCTATTTATGCCATTTTTTCAATATCCCGAAAATCTGCAGACTGGCCCATTTTGATGCAGGTTGAGTCGGGCCATCTCGTGGGAAAGCAAGCTGAAATCCAGGGGGCTGACCTGATGGAAGCTCGGAAACTGCACCCCCTGGACTGATTCCTTTAGCATCCCTAAAGTCCAGTGGGCTGGGTCAGGAGTGCACAACCTTTTGTTGAGGGCTGCTTTCCCTTATGGGTGATACATTGGGGTCAAAATATCAGTGGTGGGTGGGGCTAAAGCCTGAGGTGAGCAAGGACAGAGTCAAACATGGGTGGGTCACCCTTTTTTTTCTCTTTGTGCTGCCCTCGTTTCTCTCTCTCTCTCTCTCCATCTTCCTTCCCACCCAGCAGGCTGCCAGGAAAGGCTCAGATGGCTCCTGCCAGAGATCGGAACTGACTGCATGCAGAGGGCTTTTCAAATATTTTAAATAAATATTTTAAATAAATGTTTTTTATAATATTTTAAAGCCAATAAATATTTTAAACAAACAAACAAATGAGGCTGAAATCCATTTGTGGCCCTAGGCCCACAGGTTGACCATCCATGGGCTAGATCATCTTTTTTCTTCCAGATCTTGTTTTTCACAATGGGGTCAGACATCTACCTTAGCAATGAGCTTGTATGCCTAGATGGGTTGCAGTCCTGGGCCTCATGAACATGTTTCTGCCCCCAAACCAATGACACCCCATGCAAACCGTTGTGCATATATTTTGCCTGATTCCAAAGATCATTTTCTTCCAAAAAATAAGAATTCCTTTGAATTCTGCTCCTCATTCCACCTCATTGAACTCTGCCCTCAAACTTGCCCTTATACACCTTTGGCTTCAAGCACTACATGACTCAACCGTTTCTCCATGGGCCAGACTTTGCACAAGTCCATACAGCCGCATTTCCCATCACATCAGCTGTGCTTTCAAGCCTCCTGTTACATGCTGGTCTTGAATTGAATCCCTTTGGCTTCAGTTTTAAAATCAGGCCTGCCATCTTTCCTGGCATTGTGGGATGGTTCTATTCCATAGAATCAATAGAATCTATTATCTTTGGTTATAGGAGATAATAAGGGCCAAACTAAACATTTGAACCATGTGTGCCAGCTTTCTCTACTCTCCTGTAAGTGTGCATGGTCCCAATTTGGATCAGGACCATGGTGCTCCAGGAGAGCTTCCCCCCATCCATTTATTTTTCATGAAATTCCACCCTCACTGTTTCCATTGGAGTCATTAGAGGCTTTCTCCCTTTCTTAACTCCCTACCGGTGGTGGTGGAATTTCACAAACAAACTGGTGGGGGAAGCTTAACTCCTCCTCTCCTGGTGTGCTATGGTCCCAGTTCGAATTGGCGCCGCACACACTTACAGGAAAGTAAAGAAAACGCCTACCTGTCTTTTGCAGCCCTTATATTCTCTACCTTTTTATTTCTTCTTCCCCAATCCCTCTGTACTCTTTTAGCCATCATAGGTGTAGAAACATTTCTCCCTCTCTTTTAAACCTTGTGAAGTGGGAAATTAATTCGGGGTTATCTGAGCATTCCTGCTCTCCTGCCATCCATCCACTTATAGTGCAGCCTGATCTTTCATCTATACTGTATTAGCATGATGTCGTGAATTACCATGTCATCCAAAACATGTGTACACTGCATTTATATACAGGCAGAGCAACCCAAATTAGAGTCGGGGATGAGTAAAGCTGGGCAGAAGGTGCGGAGGGTGTTTGTGGAGTTTTTCTTTTTTCCTATACCACCTCCAGCTGAGGTGTTTGAGGACTGGGCCCTGCAGAGGACCCAAAGCCACTGGGGTCCTGCCCCAACCCTCTCCACCCTGAACTGCCACATTTCAGGGCCTTCCACCAGCAACTATCTGCAGGAATAGCAGCAGTGGTGCAGCTCCCTTTCTGAAGGTGGAGATTTGTGCAGGAGGAATGGGGTCACCAGGAGCTCCCCACCGCTGGCAGAGGTGCACTCCTTACCAATCCTAACCTGGTCCAGAGAGAGCTTGTTGTGGGGCTAGGATTGCACCCTAATGTTATCAATTCAGATTTCAAAAATATTAACTCCTGCAGTGATGCAGTGAGTTTTCATGAAAGCTGAATAAGAAGTTGTCACCATGCCTATTCAAGGCCAAAACAGACATGCCTTTAAATCCAGATCTATCAGCTACTCTACAGTAAGCACAAGGGACCCAGTCCATATCTTAAAAGCCGCCCACTCTAGGGTCCTGATATGGATCGGGGACCCTGTACCTTAAAATGAAAAAAAGACATAGTAGCTAGATACGGATTTCAAGGAATGTCTGTTCTGGCGATCTCCCCACCTCCCCCCCCCCCATGTGTGTGACTCTTTCTGTCTCTCCAGACCCCTGTACAGTTTATATCGGGGTCCCCAACATTTTAGGACCTGTGGGAACATTTGGGAATTTGAGAAACTGCTATGGGAACTACCACAAAATGGCTCCCATGTCTGGCTAGTCACATAATGGTTGTGGTGTGGGCCTGGCTAGTCAAAAGAGGAGGTGGTGGAAAGACAAATAGTGATTCTAGAGGCTGGGAGTGAAGAGAAATGGCAAGATAAAGGGGTGAGTGGGAGAGAAAGGCCAAGGCTAGGAGCTAGGAAGAGAGAGAAAGAAGAAGGCATGGGATGGGGACAGGAAAGAAATAACGAGGAAAGGGGTTGGGTGTGTAGGGGCTGGGGATGGAGAGAGAGAGAGAGAGCAAAGGAGAAAGATCTGTGTGAACAGAAGAAGATTGGGTGGGGCCAATCTTTCTCTTGTCTGCTGAAGGCTGATCAGTGGCAGGTAGGAAAGAGAACATGGCACCCCACTGTTTTTTAAATTAACAATAGTTTTTGAAGGGGGCAGGGAGTGGAAATCTCTGTGGGCGCTGCTAGGGACTATACAGAAAATGGTCACTTCTGTGGAATGTGATCATTTGCTTTCTGTCTCCTTTGGTAGACAATTTGTATTCCTTTAATATCCTTCCACCATGACTCACCATCCCCCACAGTCTTCAAACACTCTAGGAGTGCTGCCCAGTATGGTGTGGGACTTTGTTTGATTTCAATAGTACAGCGTTAAAATAATATTCTTGTCTTAATTTTTCTCCACGGAAATGAACAGATGGTCTCACATGAGTCAGTGTAGTATGGATGGTATGAATGTGTGAAGGTGAATGTTGAGAGAGCTCTCATTCTCCTCCAATAATTGACAGGTCTCCAAAAGGCCCATTAAAAGCAGCTAAGACCATGTTCAGAGGTTTCTAAACCAGTTCATGCAGTCTGTAATTACTTGTTAACATAAGCCATTTACAAAGGGCCAAGTGATTTCCATATAAATTAATGCAAAAAAGTACTTCTTCCAAAGAGAAGCAGTTGTAAAATAATTTTAAAATTCAGAGAGGAAAGAAAAGGCAGCGGTGTGAAATTAGTAGCCGCCGGCTGACAAACCTCTTTTGCATTTTAAGCAATTATTGATTTGCTGCAGTCACACACAGGACAAAAAGAACTACTAATTTATTTGTGGTCTAAATCATGATTTAGTTTGACTACCCTCTCCCTGGATGTTTATAATTCAGTGTTTTCTGCTAAGCTCTGGATGGACTATGCTTCATTTGAAGATAAGAGAGAAATAAAAAGGTAAAGGTGTCCCCAACTAGTCGTGTCCGACTCTAGGGTGCGGTGCTCATCTCCGTTTCTAAGCCGAAGAGCCAGCCCTGTCCGAAGATGCTTCCGTGGTCATGTGGCCGGCATGACTGAACACCGAGGTGCACGGAACGCTGCTACCTTTCCCGCTGAAGCGGTGCCTATTTATCTACTTGCAATTTCTTGCTTTCGAACTGCTAGGTTGGCAGGAGCTGGGACTGAAGACGGGAGCTCACTCCGTCACGCAGCAGTCAGGTCTCGAACTGCTGTCCTGCTGACCTTCCGGTCTGCAGTTCAGCGTCTTAACCACTAAGCCACCCTCATCTATGAATGATGGTGTCACTGCTCAAGTCAGAAATTGACTCAGAAAAGGGAACTACATTGTACCTAGTCCCCCATGCAGACCCAAATACTGACCTGGAAAAAGGGAGAAATGGAGGCTTCACATATCCCTTGCAGTCCAGCCAATGGAGGAGCAGGCCAAGGAGAAACTGGCATGATCAGATCAGATCTATTTATTTGTATGTAGTCATCAGACTCAGTGAAGCCATAAGCTATGCCGTGCAGGGCCACCCAAGACGGACAGGTCATGGCAGAGAGTTCTGACAAAATGTGGTCCACTGGAGAAGGAAATGGCAACCCACTCCAGTATTCTTGCCAAGAAAACCCCATGGATCGTATCACAAGGCTAAAAGATATGACGCCGGAAGATGAGCCCCTCAGGTTGGAAGGTGTCCAATATGCTACTGGCGAAGAGCAGAGGGTATTTCCAAGTAGCGCCAGAAAGAGTGAAGCAGCTGGGCCAAAGCCGAAAGGACACTCAGCTGTGGATGTGTCTGGCGGTGAAAAGAAAATCCGATGCTGTAAAGAACAATATTGTTTAGGAACCTGGAATGTCAGATCAATGAATCAAGGTAAGCTGGAGGTGGTCAAACATGAGATGGCAAGATTGAACATCGACATCTTGGGAATCAGCGAACTCAAATGGACAGGCATGGGCGAATTTAATTCAGGTGACCATCATATCTACTATTGTGGGCAAGAATCCCTTAGAAGAAATGGAGTAGCACTCATAGTCAACAAAAGGGTGGGAAAAGCAGTACTGGGGTACAATCTTAAAAATGATAGAATGATCTCAGTATGAATCCAAGGCAAACCATTCAACATCACAGTAATTCAAGTCTATGCCCCAACCACTGAGGCCGAAGAAGCTGAGGTTGATGGGTTCTATGAAGACCTACAACACCTTCTAGAACTAACACCAAAAAAAGATGTCCTCTTCATCATAGGGGATTGGAATGCTAAAGTAGGAAGTCAAGAAATCACCGGGATAACAGGCAGGCATGGCCTTGGTGTACAAAATGAAGCAGGACAAAAGCTAATAGAGTTTTGCCAAGAGAACATGCTGATCATAGCAAACACTCTTTTCCAACAGCACAAGAGGCGACTCTACACATGGACGTCACCAGATGGTCAATATCGAAATCAGATTGATTATGTCCTTTGCAGCCAGAGATGGAGAAGCTCCATACAGTCAGTAAAAACAAGACCTGGAGCTGACTGTGGCTCAGATCATGAGCTGCTTCTTGCAAAATTTCAGCTTAAATTGAAGAACGTCGGGAAAACCACTAAACCGTTCAGGTATGACCTAAATCATATCCCTGATGAATATACAGTGGAGGTGAGGAATAGATTTCAGGGATTAGACCTGATAGACAGAGTGCCTGAGGAACTATGGACGGAGGTCCGTAACATTGTTCAGGAGGCAGCAATGAAATCCGTCCCAAAGAAAAAGAAATGCAAGAAAGCCAAGTGGCTGTCTGATGAGGCTTTACAAGTAGCTCACGAAAGAAGGGAAGCGAAAAGCAAGGGAGAAAGGGGAAGATATACTCAACTGAATGCAGAGTTCCAGAGAATAGCAAGGAGAGACAAGAAGGCCTTCTTAAATGAACAATGCAAAGAAATCGAGGAAAACAACAGAATGGGAAAGACTAGAGATCTCTTCAAGAAAATTGGAGATCTCAAGGGAACATTTTGTGCAAAGACGGGCATGATAAAGGACAAAGAAGGCAGGGACCTAACAGAAGCAGATGAGATTAAGGAGAGGTGGCAAGAATACACAGAAGAACTATACAGGAAAGATCTGAATGTCCCTGATAGCCATGATAGTGCGGTCACTGAACTTGAGCCGGACATCCTAGAGAGTGAAGTCAAGTGGGCCTTAGGAAGCATTAGTAACAACAAAGCTAGCGGAGATGACAGTATTCCAGCCGAGCCATTTAAAATCCTAAAAGATGATGCTGTTAAAGTGCTGCATTCAATATGCCAACAAATCTGGAACACTCAACAGTGGCCACAAGACTGGAAAAGGTCAGTTTACCTTCCAATTCCAAAGAAGGGCAACGCCAAAGAGTGTTCAAACTACCGCACAATTGCGCTCATTTCACATGCCAGCAAGGTGATGCTCAAAATCCTACAAGCTAGGCTTCAGCAGTATGCGAACCGAGAACTACCGGAAGTACAAGCTGGGTTTCGAAGAGGCAGAGGAACTAGAGATCAAATCGCCAACATTCGCTGCATCATGGAGAAAGCAAGAGAATTCCAGAAAAACGTCTATTTCTGCTTCATTGACTACGCTAAAGCCTTTGATTGTGTGGATCACAACAAATTGTGGCAAATTCTTAAAGTGATGGGAGTACCAGACCACCTTACCTTTCTCCTGAGAAACCTGTACGAGGGTCAAGAAGCAACAGTAAGAACAACCGATTGGAACAACCGATTGATTCAAAATTGGGAAAGGAGTACGACAAGGCTGCATATTGTCACCCTGCTTATTTAACTTATATGCAGAGTACATCATGAGAAATGCCGGGTTGGATGAATCAGAGATCGGAATTAAGATCGCCGGGAGAATTATCAACAACCTCCGATATGCAGACGATACCACCCTAATGGCAGAAAGCGAAGAGGATCTCAAGAGCCTCTTGTTGAGGGTGAAAGAGGAGAGTGCAAAAGCTGGTTTGAAACTCAACATTAAGAAAACGAAGATCATGGCATCTGGCCCCATCACTTCCTGGCATATAGAAGGGGAAGAAATGGAAGCAGTGACAGATTTTACTTTCTTGGGCTCCAAGATCACCGCAGACAGTGACTGTAGCCATGAAATTAAAAGACGCTTGCTCCTTGGGAGGAAAGCTATGGCCAACCTAGACAGCATAGTAAGAAGCAGAGACATCACCTTGCCGACAAAGGTCCGTCTAATCAAAGCTATGGTTTTCCCAGTAGTAATGTATGGCTATGAGAGCTGGACTATAAGGAAGGCTGAGCGCCGAAGAATTGATGCTTTCGAACTGTGGTGCTGGAGAAGACTCTTACGAGTGCCCTGGACTGCAAGGAGGTCAAATCAGTCCATCCTAAAGGAAATCAACCCTGAGTGCTCATTGGAAGGACAGATAATGAAGCTGAAGCTCCAATATTTTGGCCACCTAATGCGAAGAGAAAACTCCCTGGAAAAGACCCTGATGCTGGGAAAGACTGAAGGCCAAAGGAGAAGGGGACGGCAGAGGATGAGATGGCTAGATAGCATCACGGATGCAATGAATATGAACTTGAGCACGCTCCGGGAGAGAGCGCAGGACAGGAAGGCCTGGCGTGCTATGGTCCATGGGGTCACGAAGAGTCGGACACGACTGAACAACTGAACAACAACAACAGTCATCAGACCATCACAAAACAAACATTTAACAAATGATACTGGATATCAATGCAGAGATAACAGATTTATATAGCTTGGATCCAGAGTTAGTCATGCTTAGGGATGACCCATTGAAATCAATGAGACTAACTTATCTGTTCATTTCAGCGGGTCTACCCTAAGCATGGCTAACTCTGGATCCAAGCCATTAAGTTAAGACAAACCCAAATCATATAGAATAAACTTAAGATTCTGGATCTCTAGCTAAAATAAGTAAAATTACACAAACTTGCATAAAATTATCTGAAATCATGCACGAACGTAAAGTTCTGAATCTCCCTGACAAGGCACAGCATTCTCCTTTAAGCATTTTTCTTGAGCACCCGTTACTGTAGATGGAAAATATGCAGTCTTTGTGGTTACATATCTATCTTGTCCACAAAGCAGATAGATTACAGTCTCATGGACAGGCACTTCCTCAAATATCTTTCTAAAACCTGACCCAAATAAGGTTCCCTTAGCACACTATAGAAAGGACAATATATGTACAAGAATATGTGCAAGATCTTCCACCTGTTTTAAACCACAAGGATAGGTAAACTGGCATGATCAAACACAAGCCCAGGGGCTGGCAGTCCAGAAGAAGCACTCAAAACCATGTTAGAAATCATCTACTCCAGATTCCATGTTTGCCATTTCCACCTTGCCCAAGGCACTGGAAGACTGGCCATGTACCACAGCGATGACCTTTCTTGGGCACAATTGATATGAGTGTGACCTTACATGCACAATGTACAGTCCCTACCCCCTTAATTCTGTTCTTCTGGCTCTGATAATTTTAACAGCATACTTATTTATCACTTTTGCACATCAAAAACACAAGCCTCCTTCATGTTTTACTTAATCATACAGGGCCAAAACAGATATTACTTTAAACTGTAGCAGCTACATCTTCTTTTCCATTTTTACTTTAGAGTAGGCACAGGGCCCCCGATCCAGATCTTAAAAGCTCCCCCCCCCATGCTCAGGCCCTAATCTGGATTGGGGCTTTGCACCTTCTCTAGAGTAAAAATGAAAAAAGATGTAGCTGCCAGATACTGATTTAAAATTCTGGGTTTGATCCACAATAACTCTTTCCCCCACCCCCCAAAGTCAGGCATGCTTCTGGTCCGGCCTCTGAAAATCCACAACTTAGTGTGGTCCATGTCTGCAGTGAAGAAGTCTCAATGTGAACAGCTACTCATAGGCTTCCCTCGATTGGGACTCTGGCATGAACAGGGGTCCTAACTGGTTGCGGAAGCCTATTGTAGAAGCAGCTGCTCACATAGAGACCGGGTTTGCACAATCATGGAGCCACTGTGGCTTATTTTCCTTCCCTTCATGTGCTAGTCATAAGCTGCCTATTTGGCATAATTACCCTCGCTGGGTGTGGGTTGTCGTAGGGGTGGGTGGATCACTCACTGTCCATTCCATGACAGTGTCTGCAGGTGGGGGGGAGGCGATCCATTCCTCCCCCCCGGAATCCGCCCAGGCTGGCTCTGCTCCGCCTCGATCCTGCGGAGCCAGCTGCCAGCTCCACTTCGTGGGCGAATGTCGATACAGCCGGCAGCCATTGCCATGCTGTATCGCTGTAAGTCAGTCTCCGGATGCAAATGGCGTAGTGGGCACCATTTGAGGCCGTAAAGCTGGTAGATTAGCCTAAATGCAGCCATTTATGGCTGCATTTAGGTTAATCTACCAGCTTCACCGCCACAAATGGCATCCACTACGCCATTTGAGTCCCTGTTCATGCGATAGGCTATGCAAATATTTGCGTAGCCTATCACGTCAAAAAACGGACTCAAATTGTATAGTAAATGGCTGCATTTAGCCTGCATTTAGACACTGTCTAGCAGCCATAGAAATTGCGCCCTAACACAAATTATTATTAATTTGCATTAGAGATGCTCAGGAAGACCAAAGTGATGCATATTGCACATCGAAGTATAGAAAACTTTGAATTTTTCAATAAATTCCCCAGCAATTTCATCTGAAGTGTTGGACTCTTAAAGCTTTCTTTATGTTCATTTCCTAAGTTTGCTGCAGAAACATTTGGAAGTCTTGATAGTGAATAAGAATTGCCTCATTATTGCTGCCTGTCACATTGAACTAAGTGGGTTTTCTACAAATCACTTGAAGTTTATCTGCTTTCAAATGTCATCACTCTAAGTTTTCTTTTGCCTGAATAGTTATTAGGAAATAAAATGGATATGAATGGAGAGCTTTTCCCTACCAAATCATAAAAATCATCCATACATATGGGTACAATGAAGCAATTCACAACACGACAGCACATATAAAAGGAGTGCTCTGTGAATTAAATATAAGATTCTTTTTTATGTTGTCAGCAGAAAGAAAATAGCAAGACTGGTTTACAATCCTGTATATTCCCAATATTAGCACTGAAATTATCTCATTGTATGGTTTTGTTTGAGAATCTTTAATAATTGAAGTATGCTCATGTTAAAAGAAGAAGTGTGAAGCTTAGTAGCTTGAATCTAAGTTGCAAACATTATTAAATATCGCTACAAGCTATGGCAGTATATCACTGTGGAACTGGTTAGACAAGGCCCTCCCAGGGTCAATTGCAAGTCTTAAGCCAGGGCTGGGGAACCTCCATCTGGTGCACTAGCTTCCCTAGCTTATTTCCAATCAGAGATCAGAGAAAAGGAAATCTCCCCTTCTGCTGCTGCAATGTGCCTTTGAAGAAGCCTACACTGGGGGCTTCTTTTAAGCCTGATTGAAGCATGTGGGGCTTTCCAGGGGGGACACTGGTAACCCTCCCCAACGCTGTGATCTCCCTCCAGAAAAATCAGTTGGCTTGCTGGGGGGGGGATTTGTTGGGGGGTGGACCACTGGTGGTCAAAGAAGGGCTACCCCTCTCCTCCCCAATACTGTGAGCTCTCACTCAAAAATCACTGCTCCTGCACTCAGTCAGGCTTTTAAAAATCCTGACTGCAGTGGGGTGAGGGGTGATATGTGAGGGTGTGTGCAATTGAATGTAGTCAGAAATGTTATGTGGGGGCTGCATACCTGCTGTTGGGTGGCTCTGCGTACTTTGGATATAGCTCTACCCAATGTAGACATATGGCCCCTGATTTGCTTGGCCAGAAAAAAAAACAAAACCAGCACTTGGGCCAAAAACAGTTTCCCAGTCCTGCCTTCAGTGTTTTATTCTAAACCATCACTTCACAAAGCAGTAGAAGATTCCCTACTCAATTTAGTATCCACAGAATCATAGAGCTGGAAGGGACCTCAGCGTTCATCTGTTCAATCCCCCCACCCACCGCTGATGCAGGAAGCCCACTGCCTTGGAATTTACAGATATTGTTAAATCCATTCCATTTGTGTTTTGCAGATTGACAGGCGTCTTTCATTCTGTCATCCACTCACTGATGGAATTGGATTTTTTAAAAAAAACCAGAATTTCATTCTATTTGCATTAATTCTCTTTAGTGCTAATTCACTAATCATCTAATTTGCTAAATCAATTAATGCAGATTAGTGCATTTGCACAACTGTGCATTAGTGCTAAAGCTCACTGGTGCTAATGTGAATTAACACAAATCCCCCCCCCCCAAAAGTGAAAAACTGATATCCAGTCTGTGGAATCCATGTGATTCAGAAAAAGTCAGTCTACCGCAGAATCCTCAGGTCAAATTCATAAAAATCCAAACTCATTTGAATCTGTTGTGTATTTCTCTGATATCCCTACCGCTACCACAAGATGTGGTAATGAATTAACGGAGAGAATTAACAGAAGAGACAGATACTCACCATGATATACTAAATCGAAGCTCCATGTTCAGGAGCTTTCAAATGCCATCACTCTAACCTCAGGGACATGTTCTCTGAGCAAGAGAGGACATGCAGCAGGTGATAAGCCTTCATTCCTCATCTGGAAACTTCCAGAGGAATCTGGCTGGCCACTGTAGTAAAAGAGAATGCTAAAGCAGTCCAACGAAACAGCAGGGATGATGTTAGAGGTTCTATTCAGCTATAATGGACAGAGGATCTATTCAATTTGAGCCTATTTTTTAAAAGCAATTTATGGTAGTGGCTAGTAGCATCCTCCTTAAGCCACGTCCTGCTCAAAACCTGTTTAATTGAGAATGACAGACTTTTGAGAGGAGCATAGGAAGCTGCCTGAAACTGAGAGAGACATGGCTCAGTATTGTCTGTGCTGACTGGTAGTTGGTCTCTGGGAATTCAGACATGAATTTTCCTGCCCTACTTGGAGGTGCTGGGGATGGAACCTGGGACCTTCTGCATGCAGAACAGGTGCTTTAACAGTGGCTTTTCCTAATGCAGGGGTGGACAACTTGTGGCCCTCCAGATGTTGTTGAACTGCAGCTCCTATCTCCTGTTCAGAGAAGGACAGTCAATGTCCAGATAACTGGATGCTATCCAAGCAGGGGTCACATGCCTGGTTAGCTGGTTGGTCCAACGTCACCCAACAAGGACCAGCCATCGTACTCCAAGTTACTTACATGACTATAGTACATTAAAAAAAGCTTTTCTTATGAGCTATGAACTAATTATCCTGTTTGGTGTATTGCTTTATTTGTGTATTTTTGTTTTGCCTATTGGGCGCAATCCTATGGTGGCTAAACGGTGGCTAGACGGCCATAGGATTTTTCATTTTCTGGGAACTGACCTTGGAGCCAGTGCTCTGAGGTCAATTCCCAGAAAACTGCCTCTCCTCTCCCTCCCCTGCAGCCTCCTAGGCGGCGTGGTTCATCCCCGGCTCTACGCTCTTTTTTCGCCGAGTTTGGAGGAAGCTGATGATCCCCATAGGATTGTGCCCTTAGTCATAGTTTTTCTTACATAGTTGCAGTTTTTGTTGTTGTTCAGATGGTTTTCATATCAGGGCAGGGGGAAAAGGAGGGATGTAGTACTATTGTTGTTACTGCCATTAACATTGTTGCTGGTTTTATTGTTGGCTTTTATTGTTGTTTTTATGTTTTTATCGCTTTTAATATTTTAAATGTTTTTATGCATTTTATTGCTTTAAGCCTCCTTGGGAGGGCTTTTGCCCTGAAAGGCAGCCAAGAAATTTTATTTATTTATTTATTTATTTATTCATTCATTCATTCATTCATAAATAAATGTGTTTATGCCAAGCCAGGATTTCTGAATGACCTGAATAGGCACAGGTAATCCACACCAGGTAAGAATTACCAGTCTAGATTTATACTAGACTGGTAGTTCTTACTTCCAAGGGTCCCAGGCCCCTGGACACAAAGCCCTGCCATCATATCCCTCTGTCTCTAACCTTACATTCATTTTCTGTAATGCTCATCTGCCCCAAATCTTCACTCCAAGTAGCCATTGCTACAGATGGAGTGGGGCTCTCCAAAGAATTGATGTCCACACTTTTGCAGTGAAATGACATGGGTGGAAATCAACAATACTGCTCCCAGAAACTCTGTCTATCTCTCTACTGGGATTTCCCTATATTTCCACTTGTATTTCTAGCTGCAGAGGATATAGAACACCACATTATATTAGAGAGGGATTTTTTTAAAGTCCATTAAGTTTTGCCATACTTTCCATGTGGGTATAGCAAAACTGGCTGAGGCATTAATGATTTTGCCTTGTGTGCTACCTCTAGATCCATTTCAGTCAGGCTTCAGGCATGGGCATGGGACATAAATGGCCTTGATCACCTTGGTGGATTATATGAGGACAGCTTGGGATAGGGATGAATGCTCCTTCCTTGTTCTCCTCGACCTCTCAGCGGCTTTTAATACCATTGACCACGGTATCCTCCTGGACTGCCTGGAGAGGATGGGCAATGGAGACATCATATTCTGGTGGTTCCGGTCCTTCCTCTCTGGCAGGTACCAGAGGGTAGCACTGGAAGAGGAGGTTTTGGACCCCTGGCCACTCACTTGTGGGGTGCCACAGGGTTCCATCCTCTCTCCGATGCTATTTAACATCTATGTGAAGCTGCTGGGGCTATCATCAGGAGTTTTGGGGAGCGGTGTCATCAATATGCATATGATACGCAGCTCTGCCTCTCATTCAAATCTTCACCAGGGTTGGCCGTAAAATCCCTGTCCAAATGTCTGGAGATGGTGAGTGGGTGGATGGGGAGGAATAAGCTGAAGCTGTATCCTGACAAGACCGAGGTACTTTTGGGGGGAGACAAAAGGAGGTTGGGGGGATGTTGACGTGGTGTTGAATGGGGTAGGGCTACGCTTGAAAGACCAGGTCTGCAGCTTGGGGGTCATTTTAGACTCCCAGCTGTCCATGGAGGCTCAGGTGTCAGCTGTGAGCCGGACAGCGCTGTACCAACTCCATCTGACATGGCGGCTGCGCCATAGCTGCGCTCCTATCTTCCTGACCAACTGCTCCCATCAGTAGTACATGCCTTGGTCTCCTCTCGTCTAGACTACTGTAATGTGCTCTACATGGGGTTACCCTTGAAGACGGTTAGAAGCTGCAGTTGGTGCAGAACGCAGTGGCTCGCCTGATTAAAGGTAGCTGCTGACGGGACCACATCACTCCAGTGCTGAAGGAGTTGCACTGGCTACCAGTTGTTTTCCGGGCCAAACTCAAGGTGTTGGTTTTGACCTTTAAAACCCTATACATTTCCGGCCCAGCCTATGTTAAGGAGCACCTCCAACAACACCAGACAGGCCACTCAACAAGATCAGCCTCAGATGGCCTTCTCTCTGTCCCATCAGATAGGACAGCTAGGCTGCTGAGAGAATGAGGGAGAGGGCCTTCTCTGTGGTGGTCCTCACTCTCTAGAACTCCCTCCCTAGGGAACTCCGTCGTGCCCCCTCTTTAATGAGCTTCCGCCACACATTGAAAACTTGGTTGTTTAGGCAGGCATTTGGGGTGGGTTAGGGTAGTTTTAGACAATGTTTACATGTGTAATTTTACTGTTTTAAATTTTACATCGCCCAGAGTGGCCAGGTGACCAGTCAGATGGGCGATTAAGAAATTTAATAAATAAATAAATAAAATACAAAAAGTATTAGCTTTCATACATTGCAGAACACTTTTGACCAAACAATGGGTCAACTAACTTGATAGTACTGAAAAGTATGGCTGGGGACTTTGGTTTCAAGTTGATTTAGTTTCTCCCTGAAGTATAGGATGGCTACAATTGCCTATGGTGCACAGCTTTGAGAATATGCTTTCTGGAGATGGAAATGGCCCACTGGTGCAGAGTATGAACTTTTTAAGAGGGACACAAAGGATATCACTTTAGGCTGGGAACATTCCTTTGTATCGTTCAACAAGCTTTATTCCATTTAAAGTTTCCATGTGTAAATTCAACATTTTTATTTAATTCAGATGTAAACCGAATGCAAATATATAATTATCATGCTAGTCATATGGAAAATTCTAAAAGGATTTCTAGTACTGAGATTTGAAGTAGCAAAGGAGGATTAAGCACGTTTTGATTATTAACTGCACATCCCGAAATAACTCTGTAATCTCCTTATTATTTCCAGTGCCCACATTTTCAATGTAGAAAATAGAAAGATAATATTCTTCCTTTCCCCTATTTACTTTGCAACTAATTTAAGGTTATTTTTCTTGACTGTTTACTTTCTGCTGAAGGCAGTGATAAGCATGAGTCATGCCAAGAAAACTGTTTATGGAGGCCAAGAAATGGAATCTGCCCGTTCATGTGGCAGTGTCGAATTGTGTGAGGACAGGCTGAAGCACAGGCAAATAAAGAGACAGAAAAAGCAACATGAGATCCAATATTTAGAGTCATGACACTTATTTTTATAAATTTATGAATCCGCTGTTTTCAGAGATGGTTATGAAAAATTGTGTTGATACCTTATAGAACAGAACTTGTCTGCCTTTGTGAGGTTAGTCAAGAACAGCCAAAGCATCACATAGTTTTATTTGATATTTTGTGTTTTATTTGGTCCCATAGAGAATGGCTATATTTAGTACACATGCATGTAAAAGGGATGGATGGACTCACCGGCTGGCCAGTCGGCCCTGCTTGCCATTTTATGTGGTCTGGGGGTGCCCAGCGAGTGCTCAGCAACTGCCCGTTACCTCAGCGAGCTACCATTTTTTCACAAAATGGTGGCTCAGATTTTTCTGTAAATGTAATGTTGTGCAAATGGCAGCTGTAAAGGGGCCAGTCACACAACATTACAGGCAAATATGGACCATTTACGCCTGTAATGTTGCTTAAACGGCTCCTTTATGGCCGCCATTTATGTAATATTACATTTACAGAAAAAGCCGAGAGCTGCCATGTTTTTGCAAAATGGCAGCTCACTGAGGGAATAGAGGGCTGCTGGGCACTTGTGGATTGCATGGTGGCTCAGCCAGCAGGTCCAGTAAGTATGGTGGCTTGGCAAGCGGGGTCTGGGAGGCTGAGTGGGGTGGGGGGAGTCTGCCAGAAACAAAAAAAGTCAGATTCCGTTGATGAATGGATGATGGAACAAAAGGCACCTGACAATCCGTGAAACATAGACGGAATGGATTTTACACAATCCATACATCCCTACTCTGTGCCCGTCTAGCTCACCTACCTTGCTGTGAGTGGGGAGGGGAGCCAAGAGGCTTGTAGATCTGGTGGATCCATGGCCACTCCTGCCACTTGCCCACCCCCCAACATGCCTGTTCCCTCCCCACCTGAGGTCGCAAAACTGACCTTGGGAGAGTAAGCTGCTGCAGACATTTCCATGGCACCTGGGAGGGACAGGGGTGGGATTCCTGCTCAGATTTCCCTCTCTATCATCACAGTATTGTCTACAACCTTGGAGGGGGTCATAGGTGCCATCTAAGGGCCATAAAATTGCTCTTCTACTGATTCAACCATTGAGAATTGACAATTATTGTGTGTTAATAAATTCTCCATGTCTTGGCTAGATTTCAGAAGACATTCTAAAATGAAATGGCATGGTTTAAAAGCTGACTTTGCAAATATTTAGTATCCTGTTGCCACATTTACATGGAAGAATTTAAGTACAAAATTGAAAGTATAGTAAGTAAAAGTTTATTTTTTTAACTTGGTACACAAAATGCATGAATATATTAATGCAGAAACATGGAAAGCATCTTTCTAATACATACTGATCTTAATCTACTGTAAATAACGTGGTTTTTGTATACAGAAAAGCTTAATGAATGCTAATGACTGAGCTATGAAATATACTCAAAGGAATACAGGCTTTACTAAAAATAAAGAAAAGCTATTTCCTAGTATAAATAAAGCTGCAAATGGCTTGGACATTAGTATGTTTCAGTGAGTGATGAGGCCTTTTATTATAATGCACATTAACCATGCATTCAAATCTCAAAATTAAAATGGCAAAGACATTAGTGTAAGGATGAGCAAAGGAATCAATGAAATGCTACAAAAAGGATTTTACTACAGGAGCTGTTCCGCGTGACTTCTTGAACCTTACTGTTCAATGGAATAGGAACAGAAAATTCCATTAAAATTCCAGAAGCAAGGCTTCGAAAACAAAAGGGGGGGAAATATGTCATTTTAACAGAAGTGTGCTCTGTGTAACATTTTGTTCCAACAAGAATAGTCATCATTATTTAAAAAGTAAAAGTAAAGATCATGAATTAGTTGGTACACACAGCAATAGAATGCAGGTGGAATGGATAGGACAGGAGAGCTTAACTTACGCTTGTGCTAAAAGTGAAAGGGTGGCTTCCCATGTGCACTCTGAACAGGGCAGCCACTCTATAAGAGGTTGTGTGGGGCTGAAGATGGTGCTGGTCTTCAGGACCTGCCCTTAGATAAATAGCACCTTGAGCGAGGCGTGCCTTTGGTCCCGTCCAACCTGTTAGTTAGTTTTGCAGGGCCACCCAGAGGATTTATGGGGCCTGGTGCAGGTGTGATGTCCATTGAGAGCAAAACCTTGCTCTCTCACCCACCGTGCTGCAGTTTGCACAAGCCAAAGTTCGAAAAGCCACATTCTGAGCTGTGGCAGTGCACTATGCAACACAGCAGAACTATCCCAGGTTTTACTTATAATATTTTTGTTTGGTAGCAGTTCCTATCTTTTGGTAAGCATTCTTTATTTTAGAATATCTATTATTTTTATCTTTAAAAATAATAAAGAAAAGTTATAAATAAAAAAGATATCCAGCTGACCTCTTACAGCTTATGGCTTTATTATGCTGTTTCCTGCCTCCCAGCTGAGCAGAGCAGAGGAAGCTGCTCCAGCTGGTCCAGGGACTACAGAAGCAAGCAAGCTCCCAGAGAGCAAGTGACCAGGGGGAGCAAACAGGAGTTGGCCAGGGGAGTTGCAGTGGGAGAAGAGACAAAGGAGAAAAAGGAGATAGAGGTGAAGAGGTAAGTGGGCTGCAGGAAGCCCAGGGGGCTGTCCTTTTTCCTTCTGAGTGGCTGTGAGCTTACCAGGTGCTCCTGAGAGCTCCCACTGAATTGGGTGTGTGTGGCCTGAGTACTCCCAGCAGCTGTGGGCAGGAAGCTTCAGTCTGTTTCCTGCCTCCCAGCTGAGCAGAGCAGAGCAGAGGAAGCTGCTCCAGCTGGTCCAGGGATTACAGAAGCAAGCAAGCTCCAACAGAGCAAGCAAACAGGGGGAGCAAACAGGAGTTGGACAGGGGAGTTTGGCAGGGGAGGTCAAGGGGGAGGCCCCTAATATTTTTTAAAATTATTTTTCTTGAAACACACACTTCCACACCAGTGGGACTCTGCTTTTAACCTCTAGTGAGTAGAGGAGCAGGCACAGGCCAGTCTAGAACAATCAGAAAGCTAGACACAAAAAGGGAAAGAGACTAAGAAGGACAAGACTCTCCAGTGGTGGTGACCTGCAAGGTGTATGCAATGTTTGTTTTCTTGCCTGAGAACAACATGGCCTACACCTGCAACAAGTGCAAGTTGATCACGCCTCTGGAAGAAAAAGTAAGAGGACTGGAGCGGCAACTGTTGACCCTCCGGGGAATAAGAGAACACGAAGAGTTCTTGGACAGAATGGTGGAACTACAGCAGCAAAGTGAAGACCAGAAGCTTGAAGAGCAACAGCAAGCTGAGGCATGCTGAGGTGAGGAAAAATGCAGTAGCGGATACTCCTTGGAAAAGGGTGACAGGAGAAGAAGAACTAGATGCCACTCTGCACCAGGGGAAGCAGTGGAGCTGTGGAACAGATTCGAAGTACTTGAGGATGAGACTGGAGGACAGCCTGCAGAGGAAGAATTACAGGGGAACCTGCATGAGAGTGAGCAAGAGGCTGAAGGTCAGTCAAACAGAGGCAATGAAACCCAGGCCTACAACAAGAAGAAGAGAAGAGTAGTAGTAGTGAGAGACTCCTTGCTGCGAGGGATCGAGACCCAAGTATGTTGCGAAGACCTGTGGACTCACGAGGTATGTTGTCTTCTGGGAGGACAGATTAGAGACGTGACTGAAAGGTTGCCTGTACTCATAAAGCCCACTGACAGGTATCCCTTTCTTCTCATCCATGTGGGAACAAATGATACTGCCAAGCGGACCTACGAAGAAATCACGACAGCCTTTGAAGCTTTGGGAAGGAAACTCAAGAACTTTGGGGCCCAGATAGTTTTCTCATCCATACTTCCAGTAGTTAGAAGAGGGATAGAAAGGGAAAGAAAAATACTCCGGGTAAACTGGCTATGAAGGTGGTGCTGGCGTGAGAGATTTGGATTCTGGGACCACGGGCTATACTTCCTGGAAGATGGGCTGTTGGCAAGGATCTAGTTACACCTCACAAAGGCTGGGAAGAATGTGTCTGGCCACAGCATGAAGAATTTCATCAAGTGGGCTTGAAACTGAATCCTATGGGAAAGGGATATGTAAAGTTAGGGGTAACAATGGACGTAGGCTCATGCACCGCAACGGAGAGAACAGCTCTAATAGCACCCAATAATAGTCTTCAGACACATGTAGGAAGAAAGCCAGACTATGAAGCACATGGTCTTTGATGTAGGGATGTCAGAGAATTCCGCCACGGACTGAAATGGGATCGAATTCCCTTCAGTCTGTGCCACGGAATCCTCTGCGGAACGGCACCACGAGGTCCTGCGGAGCCAGCAGTCATGTGGCTTTTTTTTGTCATCCGCACAGAGTCATGAAATTTTCGTAAATAAAAATGAAAGGTAGTATATTCTGATAATAAATACGTAAGTTTTTTTTTTAATGAATTATGCTCACCACCTTGTTTGTGGGTGTTCTTTTTAAAACGAAATCCTTCGTCTCCGTTTACTTTCAGCCAAAACACTTCCTCCTCCTCGGGGCTTCCCCAAACAAGGCTGCCATAGGTGTGCCTGAGCGATGCACTCTTTGCTTAAAGCAATGCTGTTTTAAAGAAAGAAAGAAAAAAAAAACCTTTTAAAATGGCCATGCCGGTCTGGAGCCCTACACGAGTATTATTCCCCCTGCTAGGCTTTCTGTTTCCACATCCAGCCTTGTTGGTGACATGGTAAGGCTAAAATGGAGAGGAGAACCAACTCTGTGCATGTCTACTCAGAAGTAAGTCTTACTGAGTTCAGTGTGACTTACTCCTACACATGTCAGCATCCCACTTGCCCCAAGCTCAGCTTTGTATTTCCACATCCAGCTCATTAGCAAACCTCCTGTTAGTTATCTCACTGGGTGACTTTGGGCTGGACTCTAACCACTACATCGTACTTCTGTTATGAAACTCATGAAGAAAAAGAGACAGTATAAGGGAAAGTTCTTTCTGAAGCAGTCATACTTCACTTGTAGAAATGCAGCATGAAGGGAAAGATCAGCAACCTTCTCTTTGTTTGAATAGAAAGCACACTCTGCACACGCTCAGGGAATGGACAAAATGAGGAATAAACATACTAGGGAATATGAAGAACTATATTCTTCCATTACATGTGTGTGTGTGTGTGTGTGTGTGTGTGTAATCTCCCTCCATCCAGCTGTTCCCTGGAAACCCCCCCCCCCTTCACCCAAGGGTCTTCTGAGATAACTAACAGGAGGTCTGATAATGAACTAGATGTGGAAATACAAAACTGAGCAGAGAGGAGAACCAACTCTGTGCATGTCTACTCAGAAGTAAGTCTTATTGAGTTCAATGCAACTTACTCCTACATATGTCAGCACCCCACTTGCCCCCAGCTCAGCTTTGTATTTCCACATCCAGCTCATTATCAAACCTCCTGTTAGTTATCTCAGAAGTCCCTTGGGTGAATGGGGGGGGGGGTTTCCAGGGAACAGCTGGATGGAGGGAGGTTCCACACACACACACACACACACACAAAGAATATAGTTTGCATCCCTGCAGTCAGCCGTGATAGGCTACGTAAATGTTTATGTAGCCTATGGCTGAGTAAAAACAAACAAACACGCATACGCAAATGGCGCTGCCCATGGGCGCCGGCATTTGCGTTCCTTATTTTGGCACGTCTTAGTCTACGTAAACATTTACGTAGACTACGGCGAAAATAAGGGGAACGCAGATAGTGTAGACACTACGTTATTTGCGTTCCCCTTATTTTCGCCGTAGTCTACGTAAATGTTTACGTAGACTAAGATGTGCCAAAATAAGGAACGCAAATGGCGGTGCCCATGGGTGCCGCCATTTGCGTACGCGTGTGTGTGGTTTTTTTTTTTACTTAGCTGTGATAGGCTGTGTAAACATTTACGTAGCCTATCACGGTGTTTTTTAAAATTTAGCCATGATAGGCTACGTAAATCTTTATGTAGCCTATCACGTTTTTTTTTTTTTTTAAACTTGGAAATGGTGGCGGCGGCAGCCGGTTGGAAGACCGGCTGCCGCCGCCGCACCACCGCCAGAGCCGCCGCTGGGGCCGCCGCCGCCACCAGGAAGATCCGCCCCAGGTAAGTCCCATCCCTGGGGGGGGGGGTGGCGGGCTGTTCCGCCACCGATTTCGGGGGGCTGAATGCGCTGGCATTTGGCCTCCCCGAGATCCATGGCGGAACTTTCGTACATCCCTAGGAAAGAGAGCTCAGGTCCTCCAGCTTTCTCTCCCATCCCCCGCCCTGTACGTAAAAGTAAAGTCACTTACTTTTCTTGGATTCTGAAGTTAATTCTGGCTAGCATAGGAGATGGTTGTTGCATCTTCCTGTGGTTCATCAGGACTCATCTTTTTCCAACTTCTGTACAGTGCAGCGGTGCTGATCCAAGCTGAATACTAAACAGCTGGTCTGGACAAATCATGGAGAATCAATTTGCTGCTCCCTATGTTAAAGCATGGGGTCGGGGTGGGACTTCAACGTTTGTGGAAGAAGAATGGCGCAGAAGTTCTTTCTTGTGAGGGAGGGCTATTTCTTTGATCAAATATAAGAATGGATGTTTCCGTTTCAGTTGAAATGAGCCTTTTCAGTAGTGGTTGCAGCTTTGTAGAATGCCTTCCCCAGAGAGACCCAACTGGACCCAGCACTATATACCTTTGGAAACCAGCCAAAACCTGGTGTGTGTGTGTGTGTTTTAAGAAGGTTATTGGGCTTAATTGATGTGGTTCCTGTATGCATTGGCTTCTAATTTGTTTCTCCCTTTTCTTTTCTTTGTTTTTCTTTTTTTTTTTTTAAACTGCAGGTAAATGATTGATTCCCCTTCATGGATCACTGCCCTTTTGTGGCAAAGGGGCTTGCGTAACTCAGTGAAGCCATAAGCTATGCTGTGCAGGGCCACCCAAGACAGACAGGTCATGGCAGAGAGTTCTGACAAAATGTGGTCCACTAGAGAAGGAAATGGCAACCCATTCCATTATTCTTGCCAAGAAAACCCCATGGAACGTATCACAAGGCTAAAAGATATGACGCCGGAAGATGAGCCCCTCAGGTCGGAAGGTGTCCAATATACTACTGGGGAAGAGCAGAGGGAATTTCCAAGTAGCGCCAGAAAGAGTGAAGCGGCTGGGCCAAAGCTGAAAGGACACTCAGCTGTGGATGTGTCTGGTGGTGAAAAGAAAGTCCGATGCTGTAAAGAACAATATTGTTTAGGAACCTGGAATGTCAGATCAATGAATCAAGGTAAGCTGGAGGTGGTCAAACATGAGATGACAAGACTGAACATCGACATCTTGGGAATCGGCGAACTAAAATGGACATGCATGGGCGAATTTAATTCAGGTGACCATCATATCTACTACTATGGGCAAGAATCCCTTAGAAGAAATGGAGTAGCACTCATAGTCAACAAAAGGGTGGGAAAAGCAGTACTGGGGTACAATCTTAAAAACGATAGAATGATCTCAGTACGAATCCAAGGCAAACCATTCAACATCACAATAATTAAAGTCTATGCCCCAACCACTGATGCCGAAGAAGCTGAGGTTGATCGGTTCTATGAAGACCTACAACACCTTCTAGAACTAACACCAAAAAAAGATGTCCTCTTCATCATAGGGGATTAGAATGCTAAAGTAGGAAGTCAAGAAATCACCGGGATAACAGGCAGGCATGGCCTTGGTGTACAAAATGAAGCAGGACAAAAGCTAATAGAGTTTTGCCAAGAGAACACGCTGATCATAGCAAACACTCTTTTCCAACAGCACAAGAGGCAACTCTACACATGGACATCACCAGATGGTCAATATCGAAATCAGATTGATTATGTCCTTTGCAGCCAAAGATGGAGAAGCTCTATACAGTCAGTAAAAACAAGACCTGGAGCTGACTGTGGCTCAGATCATGAGCTGCTTCTTGCAAAATTTCGGCTTAAATTGAAGAACGTCGGGAAAGCCACTAAACCATTCAGGTATGACCTAAATCATATCCCTTATGAATATACAGTGGAGGTGAGGAATAGATTTCAGGGATTAGACCTGATAGACAGAGTGCCTGAGGAACTATGGATGGAGGTCCATAACATTGTTCAGGAGGCAGCAACGAAATCCATCCCAAAGAAAAAGAAATGCAAGAAAGCCAAGTGGCTTTCTGATGAGGCTTTACAAGTAGCTGAGGAAAGAAGGGAAGCGAAAAGCAAGGGAGAAAGGGGAAGATATAGCCAACTGAATGCAAAGTTCCAGAGGATAGCAAGGAGAGACAAGAAGGCCTTCTTAAATGAACAATGCAAAGAAATCGAGGAAAGCAACAGAATGGGAAAGACTAGAGATTTCTTCAAGAAAATCGGAGATCTCAAGGGAACGTTTTGTGCAAAGACGGGCATGATAAAGGACAAAGAAGGCAGGGACCTAACAGAAGCAGTTGAGATTAAGAAGAGGTGGAAAGAATACACAGAAGAACTATACAGGAAAGATCTTAATGTCCCTGATAGCCATGATAGTGCAGTCACTGAACTTGAGCTGGACATCCTAGAGAGTGAAGTCAAGTGGGCCTTAGGAAGCATTGCTAACAACAAAGCTAGCGGAGATGACAGTATTCCAGCTGAGCTATTTAAAATCCGAAAAGCTGATGCTGTTAAAGTGCTGCACTCAATATGCCAACAAATTTGGAACACTCAACAGTGGCCGCAAGACTGGAAAAGGTCAGTTTACATTCCAATTCCAAAGAAGGGCAATGCCAAAGAGTGTTCAAACTACTGCACAATTGCGCTCATTTCACATGCCAGCTAGGGATGGCGGAGAATTTCTCCCCGAAACTTCGGGGGGCCCAGCGCCGATGTGTTCTGCCCCCGAACAAGTTTTGGGGAGAAATTCTCCGCACCCCCCTGCCCCCCCCACTCCCCCCCGGGACGGGACTTACCTTTGCCGAATGTCCCTCCTGGCGGCGGGTCCGGCCGGTGGTTCGGCGGGTGTTCGTGCGGGGCGGGAGCGGCAGCCGGTCTTTCGACCGGCTGCCGCCGCCGCCATTCCAATAAAAGAAAAAAAAAACGCCCCCGTGATAGGCTACGTGACGATTAACGTAGCCTATCACGGCTAGATTTGCAAAGTCAGCCGTGATAGGCTATGTAAATCGTCACGTAGCCTATCACGGGTGACTTAAAAAAAAAAAAAAGCGCTTACAGATAATGGCAGCCCCCATAGGGAGCCGCCATTCCCGTTCCTTATTTGGTCGCTGTAGTCTACGTAAAGATTTACTAAGACTACGGCGAAAATAAGGGCAACGCTATTTGCATTGCCCTTATTTTCGCCGTAGTCTACGTAAAGATTTACGTAGACTACAGCGACCAAATAAGGAACGCGAATGGCGGCTCACTATGGGGGCCGCCATTAGCATACGCGCTTTTTTTTTTTTAAAGTCACTCGTGAGAGGCTACGTGACGATTAACGTAGCCTATCACGGCTGACTTTGCAGATCTAGCCGTGATAGGCTACGTTAATCGTCACGTAGCCTATCACGGGGGCGTGTTTTTTTTTTAAAAAAAACTTTCGAGTTCGTGGCCGGGCGAGGCGGGAAGCCTCCTCCCCGGCCTGAATTTCGGCCAGGGCGAGGCGGGAAGCCTCCCCCCCCGGCCTGAACTTCGCAGGGGGAGCAGCGAAGCGCCTCCCCCCCACCGCGAACAAGCTTCGACGACAGGTAAGTGACTTTCATCCACCCCTAATGCCAGCAAGGTGATGCTCAAAATCCTACAAGCTAGGCTTCAGCAGTATGCGAACCAAGAACTACCGGAAGTACAAGCTGGGTTTCGAAGAGGCAGAGGAACTAGAGATCAAATCGCCAACATTCGCTGGATCATGGAGAAAGCAAGAGAATTCCAGAAAAACGTCTATTTCTGCTTCATTGACTACGCTAAAGCCTTTGATTGTGTGGATCACAACAAACTGTGGCAAATTCTTAAAGTGATGGGAATAGCAGACCACCTTACCTGTCTCCTGAGAAACCTGTACGAGGGTCAAGAAGCAGCAGTATGAACCAGACATGGAACAACCAAGTGGTTCAAAATTGGGAAAGGAGTACGACAAGGCTGGATACTGTCACCCTGCTTATTTAACTTATATGCAGAGTACATCATGAGAAATGCTGGGTTGGATGAGTCACAGGTCGGAATTCAGATTGCTGGGAGAATTATCAACAACCTCCGATATGCAGACGATACCACCCTAGGGGTGCACGAAACCCACTTACCTGGTCTCGCAGCTTTTCGCGGTGGGGGGGAGGCGCTTCGCTGCTCTCCCCCCGAAGTTCAGGCCGGGGGGGGAGGCTTCCCACCTCGCCCGGCCGAAATTCAGGCCTGGGGGGAGGCTTCCTGCCTCTCCCGGCCGAAATTCAGGCCGGGGAGGAGGCGCCTCGCCTCGCCCAGCCGCGAAATTAAATGTTAAAAAAAAACCCACCCCCGTGATAGGCTATATGACGATTAACGTAGCCTATCACGGCTAGATCTGCAAAGTCAGCCATGATAGGCTACGTAAATCGTCACGTAGCCTATCACGGGTGACTTTAAAAAAAAAAAAAAGCGCGTACGCAAATGGCGGCCCCCATAGGGAGTTATTTGGTTCCTTATTTGGTTGCTGTAGTCTACGTAATGTTTACGTAGACTACGGCGACCAAATAAGGAACGGGAATGGCGGCTCCCTATGGGGGATGCCATTATCTGTACGCGCTTTTTTTTTTTTAAACTCAGCCGTGATAGGCTACGTGACGATTTACATAGCCTATCACAGCTGACTTTGCAAATCTAGCCGTGATAGGCTACGTTAATCGTCACGAAGCCTATCACGGGGGTGGTTTTTTTTTTTAGTTTTATTGGAATGGCGGTGGCGGCAGCCGGTCGAAAGATCAGCTGCGGCCCACGCCCCTGACGAAGACCCGACCACCCGCCGCCAGGACCCGCCACCGGGAGGGACATTCGGCAAAGGTAAGTCCCATCCCGGGGGGGGGGGGTGCGGGGTGCGGGGGGGGGTGCGGAGAATTTCTCCCCGAAACTTGTTCGGGGGACCGAACACGTTGGCGCTCGGCCCCCCGAAGTTTCGGGGAGAAATTCTCCGCCAACCCTATACCACCCTAATGGCAGAAAGAGAAGAGGATCTAAAGAGCCTCTTGTTGAGGGTGAAAGAGGAGAGTGCAAAAGCTGGTTGGAAACTCAACATTAAAAAAACTAAGATCATGGCATGTGGGCCCAATCACTTCCTGGCATATGGAAGGGGAAGAAATGGAAGCTGTGACAGATTTTATTTTCTTGGGCTCCAAGATCACCGCAGACGGTGACTGTAGCCATGAAATTAAAAGACGCTTGCTCCTTGGGAGGAAAGCTATGGCAAACCTAGACAGCATAGCAAGAAGCAGAGACATCACCTTGCCGACAAAGGTCCGTCTAATCAAAGCTATGGTTTTCCCAGTAGTAATGTATGGCTGTGAGAGCTGGACTCTAAGGAAGGCTGAGCGCCGAAGAATTGATGCTTTCGAACTGTGGTGCTGGAGAAGACTCTGGACTGCAAGGAGGTCAAATCAGTCAATCCTAAAGGAAATCAACCCTGAGTGCTCATTGGAAGGACAGATCCTGAAGCTGAAGCTCCAATATTTTGGCCACCTAATGCGAAGAGAAAACTCTCTGGAAAAGACCCTGATGCTGGGAAAGACTGAAGGCCAAAGGAGAAGGGGACGGCAGAGGATGAGATGGCTAGATAGCATCAGTGAGGCAATGAATATGAACTTGAGCACACTCCGGGAGAGAGTGCCGGACAGGAAGGCCTGGCATGCTATGGTCCATGGGGTCACGAAGAGTCGGACACAACTGAACGACTGAAGAACAACAATAAAATGATTTATTTTGTTGTTGTGCTTTAATTAATTTGGTTTTTTTTGTTTTTTTTTGCTATGTTACTGAAATGTTAGGGGTTTTTTTAATTGATGCTTTAGGGTGCAATCCTATGTATGTTTAGACAAAAAAGGCCTACATGCTGGCTGGGACATGCTGGGAGTTGTAAGCCTTTTTTCTGTCTAAACATGCATGGGATTGCACCTTTATTGTTTTAATGTTCTGTAATGCTACTGAATGGGCCACAGTGGCTTAGTGGTTAAGATGCTGAACTGCAGACCAGAAGGTCGGCAGGATAGCAGTTCGAGACCCGAGTGCCGCGTGACGGAGTGAGCTCCCGTCTTCAGTCCCAGCTCCTGCCAACCTAGCAGTTCGAAAGCAAGAAATTGCAAGTAGATAGATAGGTAACGCTTTGGCGGGAAAGGTAACAGCGTTCCGTGCACCTCGGTGTTCAGTCATGCCGGCCACATGACCACGAAAGCATCTTTGGACAGCGCTGGCTCTTCGGCTTAGAAACGGGGATGAGCACCGCACCCTAGAGTCGGACACGACTGGTTGGGGACACCTTTACCATTTACCTTTAATGCTACTGATAACCACTTTGAGTTAGGAAGCATAGGTAGGGGTGGACGGAAGTGACTTACCTGTCGTCGAAGCTTGTTCGCGGTGGGAGGGAGGCGCTTCGCTGCTCCCCCCACGAAGTTCAGGCCAGGAGGGGATGCTTTCTGCCTCGCCCGGCGGAAATTCAGGCCGGGGGGGAGGCTTCCCGCCTCGCCCGGCGGAAATTCAGGCCGGGGAGGAGGCTTCCCGCCTCACCCGGCCGCGAACTCAAAAGTTAAAAAAAAAAAAAAACTCCCCCGTGATAGGCTACGTGACGATTAACGTAGCCTATCACGGCTAGATCTGCAAAGTCAGCCGTGATAGGCTACGTCAATCGTCACGTAGCCTATCACGGGTGACTTTGCAGATCTAGCCGTGATAGGCTACGTTAATCGTCACGTAGCCTATCACGGGGGTGTTTTTTTTTTCTTTTATTGGAATGGCGGCGGCGGCAGCCGGTCGAAAGATCGGCTGCCGCCCCCGCCCAGGACGAACACCCGCCGAACCGCCGGCCGGACCCGCCGCCGGGAGGGACATTCGCCAAAGGTAAGTCCCGTCCCGGGGGGGGTGCGGGGGGCGGGGGAGTGCGGAGAATTTCTCCCCGAAACTTGTTCGGGGGGCCGAACACGTTGGCGCTCGGCCCCCCGAAGTTTCGGGGAGAAATTCTCTGCCATCCCTAAGCATAGGGAGATGCCTTACACAAAGTCAAAACATATAGCTGTCTAGTCCCATTATTAAGATACACAGATATGTGTTATTAATTTTTTAAAAAATGTACTACTGCTGGTTTTATTTTCAAAGGAATCTCTTCGATTGCACCTTTGCCAAAATGCCTCTGACCAACTTCCTTAGTGGATTGTGCTAGAAATTCTCATTCAAAACTAATCACAGCTCAACTGAAACTTCAATAGCATGCTATGTATCTTTGTCATAGAAGATGACTATATCTTTTAACCTGACAACTGAAATTACTTGAGAACAGCCACGGCCTGAAGGAGAGACTGTGGGAGGCCCATTTAGGTAATGAAAGAGTAATGTCCCATCTGAGAATATGTAGCCATTTAGCTAAAACACTAGCAATAAAAAACCAATGTCCCCTGAGAGCAGAGTGAAACCTCTGTTTACTTTATGTAGCTAGACTGTAGAAACCTTTATAATTTCAGTTCTATACATACTTCCCTGGAAGCCCATTGGCATGTTGGCAGTGCGTGATTTTATGCTGCTCACGCGCAAGTGGGACCTATCGCTAATGCAACGGGGAGCTAGTGGTTCTTAAAGTAAGAGGAAATGAGTGGAAATGCTCAATTCCAGAATGGAGCATGTCAGCAGACCTTGCAGACAGGAGCTCTGCTGATCTGGAAACAAGTGTTTCCACTAATTTCCTGGCGAGTCCACTGGTGCAACAGGATGAGCACAAGTGCAGAGGCTGTTTTGGATACTGTTTAATATCTGAAATGGCAGATTACAACTTTATCAACTTACAGCTATATCAACTGGCAAAGCAGCTAAGCAGATCACAGTACAAAGTACTCTGGAACAGATGCAGTACACGTAGTGAAGATAATATACATGTTCAGATACAGCATCCTGTTTAATACAGCTTAGGCTATGTTCGTACATGCAAAATTTTAAACAATATTTAGGCAGGTGTGGCAAACAGTATTGTAGAGGGGAGATATTTTTATTTTGGTTATTTTTAAACAATCCATTGTTTAATCCATTGTTTAATCCACTCCAGCCATTGGAACATAGGAACATATTCTGAAAGCCTCCCAATATCCATGCTTTTGTTCTGAAAGCATCTAACAATCCATCACAAAGCATCCACCAGAGCAGGCCTACTCAGAAGCAGAACAGTACAAATGTATTTATTTCATTTTTCTCCTCCCAGTAGCCGAAGCCCTCCAGATTATGCATATCTTACTTGTAAGAAGTAAGGACTGGACTGCTCAGGAGAAAGCATAGGCATCCTCTTGTATGTAGGGATGGCAGAGAATTCCGCCCCCCCGGAATTTGTGGTGGAACGGCCTCCTGACCCCCTGCCCCCCACGGAATCCCCCCAGGATAGCACTTACCTGGGGTGGATGCGGTGGTGGCGGTTACGGCGGCAGCGGCGGCGGCTGGTCTCCTGGCCAGCCGTGGCCAGGCTGCTGCTGCCACCATTGCTGTCCTTGAAGCCGTGATAGGCTACATAAGAATTTACGTAGGCTAGAATGGCAAAAAATAAAGGAATGCAAATCGCGCCCACTACGCTATTTGCGTTCCGCTTTTTTTCGCCGTTTTATCTTATGTAAATATTTACGTAAGATAAATCGGCGAAAAATAGGGAATGCAAATGGCGACCGCCGTAGCGGCCACCATTTGCGTACACTGGGGTTTGGGGGGGGTGAGCCGTGATAGGCTACATAAATTCTTATATAGCCTATCATGGCTGCCTGCAAGGCCGCAAATGGCGGCCGCAGCAGCCCGTCCGCGGCAGGAAATCCGGCTGCGGACGGCCCTGAGCCAGCCATCGAGGATTCCGGGGGGGAGGGACAGAGCGCCTCTCCCCCCCCGCGAAAGATTCTGCGAAAAGGTAAGTGAGTTTCGTACATTCCTATTTGTATATAATGATGATATTGATGATTATCAGCAGGAACCCTTTGCAACCCTTTGCAAAGCCAGCAGGAACCCTTTGCAACACACCCACCACTTTCACACATACACAACCCCCCCCCCCAAACTATAACATCAATGATAACGGTCATACCTAAAATAACACGTGACGTTCTCAGAATCACACAGAAAAGCAGCCTTTGGAATACAGGAACAGGTTCACACCCCTGCCTCACCAATCCTTGGTGTACAATTGTTTGCCAACCCTGATTAAAAAATAAAAATACTCTGAGCATGTGTAGTTTTATACTTTAAACTCACTTTAATTATAACACACAACTATGACTGCAGAAACAACATGGAGCTTGCTTCTGCTATCCTGATGCTGAACACATTTAAGTCAGCACTATTTTCTTGTAGATAATCTATTCCAAAAATAAAATGTTTATTTTTTTCAATTGTCCATTTGTATAGTTTTGTATTTTTTATTCTGTAAGTGCTACCCTTATAAGTTCTAACCTTAAAGGCGGCCTAAAAATTCCATTCCAGGTTAAAAACCGCCATTTCCAGGTTAAAAACAAAAATAAAACAAAAAAATGTGATAGGCTACGTAAAGATTTACGTAGCCTATCATGGCTAGATTTTAAAAAAACACCGTGATAGGCTACGTAAATCTTTATGTAGCCTATCACGGCTGACTTAAAAAAACACACACGCGTGTACGCAAATGGCGGCCATGGCCGCCGCCATTTGCGTTCCTTATTTTGGCACGTCTTAGTCTACGTAAACATTTACGTAGACTAAGACGGCGAAAATAAGGGGAACGTAAATAGCGTAGACGCTACGCTATTTGCGTTCCCCTTATTTTCGCCGTCTTAGTCTACGTAAATGTTTACGTAGACTAAGACGTGCCAAAATAAAGAACGCAAATGGCGGCGGCCATGGCCGCCACCATTTGCGTACGCGTGTTGGTTTGTTTTTTTAAATCAGCCGTGATAGGCTATGTAAACATTTACGTAGCCTATCACGGCTGACTGCAGGGACGCAAATGGCGGCGGCTATGGCCGCCGCTTTCGTCCCTGCTAGCCAGCAGCTGGATATCCGGCTGCTGGTGGAGCCAGCTGGCAGCTCTGCAGAATCGCTGCAGAGCACAGCCGGCTGGCCAGGATTCCAGGGGGGAGGAATGGAGCGCCTCCCCCCCCGGCCAGGATTCCAGGGGGAGGGACGGAACGCCTCCCCCCCACCATCAACATAATCCGCGGAAAGGTAAGTCACTTTTATACATCCCTACCTTCTTCTCAAACTCCAGGCAGCAAAATGTTCTGCCCTTGAGGAAAGACAGGCCTGCTTATGAAGCAAAGTTTCACTCCCATTCCATACCATAGCTCTCTTCTCAGGCCTCTCTTCCCAGTACCTGAATCCAAAGAAGGACTTTAGTAACACAAATGATAAAGGAGAAAGGTGGGGAGCAGAGGAAGATGGGGAATGGCTGGGAGTGCAGACTAGTAAACAGAAGCAGTGGGATCTGGTCACGCTGAGGGCATTGCTTGTTTGCATGTACACACACACAGGACCCAGAAACTCAGCTGCTGCTGCTTTTTCTCTACGTGGCAGTTATTCCCCTCCCCCCTCAACATTCCTAGTGCTGGCTTATGAAAGCTCATAAGATTCATTATACCAATAAAAATTATTTTAAAAGTAAATTGAATTAAAACAAAAGAAATTCCATTCTACCAACTACAACAGAAAAGGAATAGGAAAACATATATAGTTTTCATATATAGCCTCCAGCTTTTTGGCAAATGATGGACACAAATGGTTGCCAACACATGTTTTCAGTGTCAAAACTGCATGACTGAGTATTTTATTTTTTCTGTTAACTTCCCTTTCTCCCTCAGTCTTTACCCAATCTTCCTGAAATGTTCAGGTTATGTAAAATAGACATTTCTGTCTGGCACATGTGATTTTTAGGAATATTGGTGAAACCCTTTTGATTTTATTAAGGTTAGAATACCCCCACCCTGATTTTCATTTAACATGGTGGAATCCTTTTTTGACTGATCACCTTATCTGTTATAAGGTGATTAGTCTTACAATTAGCTGCATTATTTATTATTATTATTATTATTATTATTATTATTATTATTATTATTCCATCAGTTATGTGTGGTAAAGCCCATTGCCTTCAGTGGGATTTATGCTACTGGACATAATGTCACAGTTTTTGTTTCTCTGGGTATTGAATTATAAATCAATCAATTAAAAAATTATATCCCACCTTTCTTCCATTGTGGAACTTAAGAGTGGGTACATGCAGTTCCCAGGTGGTCTCCTCTCCAAGCACTGACCAGACCCAGACATGCTTAGCTTCAACAAGGTGGCAGCCTCATGTGCTTTCAGACCATGTTAGTAGTGGAAGTCTGTCTTTGACATGTGAAGGGCTTGAGTTACAAAAACATTAGAAAGTATGGCAAAAGCTTTGGACTGGCACACCATTTTCCATCCCACACAGTTATTTCAAGACTATTACATATTTGTTAGCCAACTCGTGTCCTATCATTTGCTGCATGGAATGTCCAAATCAGATTGTCATTTGCAAAGTTATGACTGTAAACAGCACGCATGGTCATACCACCCACAACTTTTTTGCCACCCTATGCACAATTGATCTGGCATGGGTGCTTGCTCTTAACACGCTGATGACAATAACTCATTTTCTAAAGCAATTTCTGGATGCTGGCTGGTCTACTAAAAGGGATTGAATTAACTTATTATTAGCTGTATTATTATTATTATTATTATTATTCATTGTTAATGTCTCTTCATTGTCTTCCATGGGATTTATGCATTACCAACTAAACACAGTGTTACAGCTTTAGTTTTTCTGGGCATTGTGCTAACAAGATTCTGCTGTTAAGTTATGTATTTATTTTTAGGCTGAATATTCATTCACCGATGAAGAGTTAACTCTTGAAATTCATTTTGCTAATTACTTCTTATACAAGTACAATTTAATAACAGCTTGTGAATATTCAGAGAGTCAAACTTCCTTCATGATCTCTTGTTCTGATGTAAGCATTGGCCCAGGTCAGTGTAGGGATGAACCTGAGCATGTAATCAGGAACAGGAATTCATACCACAATAAAAAGGTACAACTCATTGGACTCACTACAAATTAAACGCACTGGCTCACAAGGCTACACTGCAAAGCAAATGCCCACAAGCCCCCAGCCACAACAGGGAATATAATTACTGACTCACTTCAGCCTAAGCTGACTTCTCCAGCAGAGGGAGATGGCCTGTCATCGGATCTTTAGGTGCAAGTGAGACCTGAACCTTTTCTGGTCAGTTCAGGACAAGGCTTTTCTGAGGAAACAGGCAGGCTGGAGTTGATTAACCAGCAAGTCCTTTTTAAAAGCCTAAAAGTTGTTTTAAACCAACTCAACTGGAGATGATTGCATTAGACAGCTCTCACCTAGGTATCCCTCTGCTAGCTGTTCATTTTTGCTACTTTCAGCAAATTCAGTATACACTGTATACTGTGCAGAGATGCAGGCTGCTCCCTGTTCTATCCTGCAATAATGAGTTAATGTAGTGACGTCAGCAAACCAATCAAGTACTGTTAGCCAAGCAATATATAGTAAGATCAGAACAATCTATGAAACTTAATCAACAAGTTTATAAAAGTGCAAGCAACATATCCTGTGAAGAGGATTATATTGAGACCTTAACCAACTTCTTAAACCACATCTATTCCCATTATCTCATCTTCTGCCTCATCATGGAGTATATTCATGCCCCCTGTTTCTGCTCATGTCTGTGGACTGGGAGCTGGGAGATCCGGGTTCTAGTCCCCACTCAGCCATGGAAGCTCACTGGGTGGCTTTGGGCCAGTCACAGACTCTCAGCCCAACCCACCTCACAGGGTTGTTGTTGTGAGGATAAAATGGAGAGGAGGAGGATAATGTAAGCCACCTTGGGTTCCTTGAAAGAGGAAAAAAGGCGGGGTATAAATTCAATAAAATAAATAAATAAATATCATCAGTGGATAAGAGTGCAATCCTTATGAGTAGTGCATAAATCAGCTGTGTGTGCACCACACCTTTAATTAAAAGCCACCTCAGATCCAAGTTGGTCATTATAGTTGTATACACATGAGTTGCGTGCCTGTGTGAACAAGGACCCATGGCAATAATGGTCTCCCCTGCTGGTTTTTCCTTTGGGATAAAGAGCCCATGCAGTCCATTAGTTGTGAACATGATATTACACACTGCAGTTGGTGCTGAGGTAACCCTCAGTAACGTAGACTGAGGCCAGGTTTATATATGCAGCAGAACAAGTTGGCAGAGTATTGAGTTTGTAGAAGGGACTGCACCATTTCAGACTGCAGGTAGAAATCACAGGGTAGTATCCAATATTAGTCCTACATAGAGCAGACCCATTGAAATGAATGCAACTTAAGTGCATTGTGCCTATCTTGTTCCATTCATTTCAATGGTTCTACTCTACATAGGACTAGCATTGAATAGTACTCACAGAATCCTTCTCCCTGATAACTAGCTGTTGTTTTTTAATATAGATCTCATGGAGTTGAGTTCTACCTTGTAAAAAGCTCTCTGACTATCTCAGCAATCAGAAGAGCCAATTTACATTACAACTTTAAACTGGTTTCAAACCGGTTTATGTAAAGGGATCCTGCAATTTCATGAGGGTACTGAGAATTCTTTGCTAGAGACTCCTGTCCCCTGCCCAAGCGGCCCCTCTTCCTAGAGCTACAGTCCCCAGAATTCCTGTATTTGGTAGCCGTAATCACTAAAAACAGGTTTAAAACCAGTTTAAAGTTGTAATGTAGATTGCCCCGAAAAGACATTAGTAAAAAGAGAACTTGGACCTTTAATTTTTAACATCTATATACTTTTTTACTTTATATCATTCAGATAAATTATTTAAATGGATAAAAAGTCTCTCCCACTTTAAAGAAAAATCTTTTAAAAATTCTGGGTAAGTTGTAGCTTAGGCATACATACACAGAACATGAAAAACTCTCCTTTGCCCTCCCTCACTGTCTGGAAGTGTAAAATTATAATGAGCCTCATATCCAGAAGCAAGTCAAATATTCAACCACTTAGGGAACTAATGATCCATGTGAAGTCATCTTACCCAATTAAAGCCAATAGAGATAAAGAATTTCTGGGCAGTCAACTAAAGGAAAAATACAGTCAGGGCCAGAAACATTGGAACAAGGATAACTGTTTTGGCAGTTGGCCTCTGTACACCACCACACTGAAGTTGAAAGGAAACACACCCAGATGGGAGCGAAGTCAGGACTTCCAGCTGTAATTCAAGGGGTTTGACAAAAGTGGGACACTAACCATTCAGGAAGGACAGCCAGTGGCATACCCCCCCCCCCCATCGTTGGTGGCTCATAAGTAATGGAACAAACCAACATCATTTCAAACTTAAGGATCGCCTTTAATACCTGGATGAAAATCCTTTGCAGTCAATGACTGCCTGAAGTCTGGAACCCATGGACATGACGAAATGCTGAGTTTCCTCCCTTGAGATGCTTTGCCAGGCCTTTACTGCAGCTGCCTTCAGCTGCTGCTTGTTTATGGGTCTTTCTGTCTTCTGTCTTCAGTAAGTGAAAAGCATGCTCTATTGGGTTGAGATCAGGTGACTGACTTGGCCATTGAAGAACATCCCACTTCTTTCCCTTCAGAAACTCTTGGGTAGCTTTTGCTGTATGTTTTGGGTCATTACCCATCTGCAATATGAAGCAGCGTCCTATCAGTTCGGCAGCATTCGGCTGCATCTGAGCAGAAAGTATAGCCCTATACACTTCAGAATTCATCCTGCTGCTTTTATCAGCAGTCAGATCATCAATAAACACCAGTGACCCGGTTCCATTGGCAGCCATACATGCCCATGCCATAACACTGCCTCCACCATGTTTGACAGATGATGTGGTATGCCTTGGATCATGAGCTGTTCCTTTCCTTCTCCATATTTTTCTCTTCCCATCATTCTGGTACAAGTTAATCTTGGTTTCATCAGTCCAAAGAATCTTATTCCAGAACCGGGCAGGCTTTTTTAGGTGTTTGCTGGCGAAGGCTAATCTGACCTGTCTGTTCTTGAGCATTTTCAGTGGTTTGCACCTTGTTGTGAAGCCTCTGTATTTACATTCATAAAGCCATCTCTTGACTGTAGATGTTGACAATGACATGCCTACCTCCTCAAGAGTGTTCTTGACCTGGCTAGATGTCATAAAAGGGTTCCTCTTCACCATGAGCAAAATTCTGCGGTCATCCACTTTAGTTGTCTTCCTTGGCCTTCCAGGCCTTTTGCTGTTGCTGAACTCACCAGTTAATTCCTTCTTTTTCAGGATGTTCCAAACTGTTGTATTGCCCACTCCCAATGTTTTTGCTATCTCTCTGATGGGTTTATTTTGTTTCCTCAGCCTAATGATGGCCTCCTTCACCCGCATGGACACCTCTTTGGACCTCATGTTAGGGGTTCCAGTGAACAGCTACCAAATGCAAATGTAACACTCAGAACCACCTCCAGGCCTTTTATCTGCTTCATTGGTCATGGGGTACCCAGGGAACAGGCCACATCTGGCGATGCAGCTGCTTGTCAGCCATTCATTCCATTACTTATGATCCACCAACAATGGGTGTGTGTGTATGCCACTGGCTGTCCTTCCTGAATGGTTAGTGTCCCACTTTTGTCAAACCCCTTGAATTACAGCTGAAAGTCCTGACTTTGCTCCCATCTGGGTGTGTTTCCTTTCAACTTCAATGTGGTGGTGTACAGAGGCCAACTGCCAAAACAGTTATCCTTGTTCCAATATTTCTGGCCCTGACTGTATATCTTACTGTGCTTCACTGTTGTTGTTTTTTACAGAATTAAAAATATTCACTACTGAATTCACTTTCTTTCCCCAAATATATATGAGGGTAAATGGGGGCACTATTTGCAGAGAGGTTTGCCACCCAAAGAGCTTTATACACATGATAGTGAGAACCATAACCTTAGGCTAGCTTAATATGCTAAAACACACACAGTAAAGGATTTGTGCTTCCCGTATTTATGCTTCTTATTCACAGTGGGAAGTTGCAGTTCTCCCCTTCAGTGAGATACATGGGCATTCACCACATCTTGAACTTGTGGCATTTCATTTGGAAGATGTTCAATAACCCATTTTAGATGTTGCACTTGAAATTCCAATAGGGAAAGTGCATGCAGCCTGTTCATTCTCTACTTCAGCTCTCTCTCCTTGTGTTTTTCACTTCCAAAGTTAGGTATTTCTCACAAAAAATTTCTCACAAAAGCCCTTCTGATGGCCAAAAAGCCAAGTCACTAAACTGAACAGTGGCTTGTTTCTTTGGCTGTGGGAAGTGCCAGGGGTAAAACTGGACAAAAAGGCTGAGCTGTGCATACTTTTCCTGTCTACATGTGTATATACCCTTTTCTGTGGCCAATAGTGCTGATTTGGAACTATGTGAGGGATGCATAGTGAATTGGAATAACCCAAAATATTAATAACTAATTCTTAATTTTTGTGCTGTATATAGCTAGTAAAAGTTTCATATGTGTACCAAGTAGATTTGAACTGTTTTGAGACAGCCACCTATGCTCATGTGAAATTTTGCAGAGGAGCTAATCTGTTAATCTTATTTCCTTTCTGTTTGCAGATGGGCAACCTTAAGGCAATGATTGACTTGTAACATTCTAATGCATTTTAATTGGGTTTAATGTTAGAGGAAAATAGTGATTATAGGACAAGCAATAAATTGAATACTTATCCATGCAGGTGGACCAAACTGGAACATTTAAACCCAAATGTGACTTTTATGCTTTGAGTTGTAGCCCTCAAATTGGTTAATCTATTGGATTTCTGCTAAAATTAGGGAAACAACTCTGATGTAAAGTTGCCAGCTCTACAAGTAAGAAATCCTGGATGGCTTCCAACTCAACAGTGTTTAATGTATGTACAGTATCATGGAATGCTGAGCCACCAGAAGACACTACAAATGAGACAGAATCCTTTGGACACAGCATGTTGTATCCACAGAACTCTGTTACCACAAGCAAAATGGATTTGTGAGGCTTTGAGGTGTAAAACAGTCTTGAATAGCAGCCAGCTAGAAAAGAACTGTGAGCACTGCATGCAGTTACCCATCGTCAGGAGGACTTCTGAGGATATTGGAGAAATCTGTTTGGGGAGTGGAGCTCAGTGAGTATTTGCTGGCTCGGCAATAATGAGTTAATGTAGTGACATCAGCAAATTGTTGTATTGGCCACTCCCAATGTTTTTGCTATCTCTCTGATGGGTTTATTTTGTTTCCTCAGCCTAATGATGGCCTCCTTCACTCGCAAGGAACGCAAATGGCGGCACCCATGGGCGCCGCCATTTGCCTAGGCACATTTCCCCCCCCCCACACAGCCGTGATAGGCTATGTAAACATTTATGTAGCCTATCACGGTGTTTTTTTAAAATCTAGCCGTGATAGGCTACGTAAATCTTTACGTAGCCTATCACGGTTTGTTTTTTTTAACTTGGAAATGGCGGTGGCGGCAACTCGTCGGAAGACCGGCCTCTGGAGCCGCTGCCACTGCCGCCGTGCCACCGCCGCCGCACCGCCGCTGGAGCCGCCGCCGCCGCCAGGGACATTCGCACAAGGTAAGTCCCGTCCTGGGGGAGGCAGGGGGGTGGCAGACCGTTTCTCCACCAATTTCGGGGGGCTGAATGCGCTGGCATTTGGCCTCCCTGAGATTTGTAGAGAAATTCTCTGACATCCCTATTAAAACAAAAATGAATTCTGAAGAGCTCCAAAAGGTAGTGATGTACGAAAGTCACTTACCTGGTCCCGCAGCTTGCTTCGCGGTGGGGGGGAGGCGCTTCGGTTCTCCCCTCGAAGTTCAGGTTGGAGGGAGAGGCGCCCCGCCTCGCCCGGCCGAAATTCAGTCGGGGGGGGAGGCACCCGTCTCCCCGGCCACGAAATACAAAAGTGAATTTTAAAAAAAACCCACACACCCGTGATAGGCTACGTAACGATTAACGTAGCCCATCATGGCTAGATTTCCAAAGTCAGCCGTGATAGGCTACGTTAATCGTTACGTAGCCTATCACGGGTGACTTTGGAAAAAAAGCACGTACGGATAATGGCGCCCCCCATAGGGGAGCATAGCATAGCTATGCAAATAGCATAGCTATTTACGTTCCCCTTATTTTTGCCATAATCTACGTAAACGTGGATAAGGAGACATTTTTTCTCCCTCTCTCAAAATACTAGAACCTGGGGTCATCCCATGAAGCTGATTGGTGGGAGATTCAGGACAGATGAAAGGAAGTGCTTCTTCACACAGCGCATAGTTAAACTATGGAATTCGGTACCATAGGATGTAGTGATGGCCACCAATTTGGATGGCTTTAAAAAGGGGTTGGACAAATTCATGGAGGAGAAGGCTATCGATGGCTATTAGTCCTGATGGCTATGTGCTATCTCCAGTACCAGAGGCAGTGATCCTATGTACCCCAGTTGCTGGGGAACATTGGTGGGAGTGTGCTGTTGCACTCATGCCCTGCTTGTGGGTTCCCAGTCGACAGCTGGTTGGCCACTGTGTGAACAGAATGCTGGACCCTTGGTCTGATCTAGCATGGCTCTTCTTATGTTCTTATGATTGGTTTACAGCACACCACCACAAAGAAATATATGTAATTGGCCAGTGGTATCTGCAATGAGCTTAGAACACTGGCAGCAGTCACTTGATTTCCTCAGCATGTACTGCGAGGGTTAACACTCAGAAAGGGCTGTACTTCAGGGGTGAGATTTCACACTGTGGGAGGGATTTGTGCATGTCATGAAACTGAGACTTGGTGTAATGGGACACCAGAAAATGTATACACCACCATGGAGAATGCATTCATCTCTTGTCCACCCCACCTCACTTGCTATGTTATGAATCCTAAACTGGTAATACAATAAACTATTCTAAGAACCATAAACCATAAAATAAGCAGATCCCTTCTATCTTATAGGGGTGGACGAAAGTCACTTACCTGTCCTCGAAGCTTGTTCGCAGTGGGGGGGAGGCGCTTCGCTGCTCCCCCCGTGAAGTTCAGGCCGGGGGGGGAGGCTTCCCGCCTCGCCCGGCCGAAATTCAGGCCGGGGGGGGGGAGGCTTCCCGCCTCGCCTGGCCGAAATTCAGGCCGGGGAGGAGGCGCCTCGCCTCGCCCGGCTGCGAACTCAAAAGTTTTTTTTTAAAAAAAACCACGCCCCCGTGATAGGCTACGTGATGATTAACGTAGCCTATCACGGCTAGATCTGCAAAGTCAGCCGTGATAGGCTACGTTAATCGTCATGTAGCCTATCACAGGTGACTTTAAAAAAAAAAAAGTGCGTACGCAAATGGCGGCCCCCATAGGGAGCCGCCATTCGCGTTCCTTATTTGGTCGCTGTAGTCTATGTAAATCTTTACGTAGACTACGGCGAAAATAAGGGCAAAGCAAATAGCATTGCCCTTATTTTCGCCGTAGTCTACGTAAATCTTTACGTAGACTACAGCGACCAAATAAGGAACGGGAATGGCGGCTCCCTATGGGGGCCGCCATTATCCATACGCGCTTTTTTTTTTTTAAAGTCACCCGTGATAGGCTACGTGACGATTTACGTAGCCTATCACGGCTGACTTTGCAGGTCTAGCCGTGATTAGGGATGGCGGAGAATTTCTCCCCGAAACTTCGGGGGGCCGAGCGCCAACGTGTTCGGTCCCCCAAACAAGTTTCGGGGAGAAATCCTCTGCCCCCCCGCCCCCCGCCCCCCCCCCCGGGACGGGACTTACCTTTGCCGAATGTCCCTCCCGGCGGCGGGTCCGGCCGGCGGTTCGGCGGGTGTTCGTGCGGGGCGGGAGCGGCAGCCAGTCTTTCGACCGGCTGCCGCCACCGCCATTGCAATAAAAGAAAAAAAAAAACGCCCCCGTGATAGGCTACGTGACGATTAACGTAGCCTATCATGGCTAGATTTGCAAAGTCAGCCGTGATAGGCTACATAAATCGTCACGTAGCCTATCACGGGTGACTTAAAAAAAAAAGCGCGTACGGATAATGGCGGCCCCCATAGGGAGCCGCCATTCCCGTTCCTTATTTGGTCGCTGTAGTCTACGTAAAGATTTACGTAGACTACAGCGACCAAATAAGGAACGCGAATGTCGGCTCCCTATGGGGGCTGCCATTAGTGTACGTGCTTTTTTTTTTTTTAAAGTCACCCGTGATAGGCTACGTGACGATTAACGTAGGCTATCATGGCTGACTTTGCAGATCTAGCCGTGATAGGCTACGTTAATCGTCACGTAGCCTATCACGGGGGCGTTTTTTTTTTTTTTAAACTTTCGAGTTCGCGGCCGGGCGAGGCGGAAAGCCTCCTCCCCGGCCTGAATTTCGGCTGGGGCGAGGCGGGAAGCCTCCCCCCGGCCTGAATTTCAGCCAGGGCGAGGCGGGAAGCCTCCCCCCCGCCTGAACTTCGTGAGGGGAGCAGTGAAGCGCCTCCCCGCCACCGCGAACAAGCTTCGACGACAGGTAAGTGACTTTCGTCCACCCCTAGCTGTGATAGGCTACATTAATCGTCACGTAGCCTATCACGGGGGCATTTTTTTTTCTTTGATTGGAATGGCGGCGGCGGCAGCCGGTGGAAAGACTGGCTGCCGCTCCCGCCCCGGACGAACACCCGCCGAACCGCCGGCTGGACCTGCCGCCGGGAGGGACATTTGGCAAAGGTAAGTCCTGTCCCGGGGGGGGGGGGGTGCGGGGTGCGGGGGGGTGCGGAGAATTTCTCCCTGAAACTTGTTTGGGGGGCCGAACACGTTGGCGCTCGGCCCCCCGAAGTTTCGGGGAGAAATTCTCCGCCATCCCTATATCTTATCCATTCTACCCCAAGCCAGTGCTGTCAACAACTTTAAAATGCAGGGGGAAGAAGTATATGTGTAGAACTTGGGAATGTAAAGGGTGTGGCTAAACCAGGATTGAAGTCCAGATTTGCTGCATTTATGGTGCAATCCAATGTTTGTTTAGACAGAAAAAAAGTCCTACAACTCCCAGCATTTTCCAGCTGGCTGGAGAATGCTGGGAGATGTAGGACTTTTTTTCTGTCTAAACATGCATTGGATTGCCCCTTAGTTAAAAGTGCCCACAGCCCACTTTTTTTGAAACTGTCTCTAGTGGCATGATCCTCACATGTATTCAGAATTTATATCATAATGCTGCATATCTTGAGTTATGCCTAGGGATGTGTGAATCAGCAAAACCCGGCCTTGTAGATATTCTCTGAATTCTACCTAGAAGCTCGTTGAGACTTGTGTCCATATCAGATTGAGAGCTTTCTTCTGTTCTTTTTGCAAAAAAAAAATCCATGGGCATTTGAAACATGTGGAATGTGCACATTTTTTGTCTCATTGATTAAAATGCGTTTGTGTGTGTTTTTCAGAAGTGCACACTTCTTCATGTACATTTTTTAAATGTATGCATTTTTGGATGCATTTTTTGGATGCATCTTTGTTGTTGTTCTGCAAATCATATTGCAAGCCTAGATGTGTACAGACTTTGAACACAGATTATGTTTGGGTCTGCCCTGAGTTCCAGGAAGTGAGAACTGGGTAAATTCTGGTCCAGAGCAAAATTTCTCATACATCCCAAGTTATATGCCACAAAGCTTTGATAGAATAGGTATATGGTATGTTGACTGTCTTGTTCTCTAGCCATTCACTCACATCTTGCAATGAACAAAATCCATTTGTCAGTAAGGTTGCTGACTGACTTCCATGCTCTTTCCTAAGTGTTTTTATTTAAAAGACAGACTAGAGTAGGGGTAGAGGGGTGAAACTCCCTTTCCTCTACAACAGTGGTCAGTCTCAGTTCATTCAGGGAGTGACCTGGACTGTTTCCATTCAGGATGATTCCTGAAGCAAAGCAAGTTCACAACAGAACACTTTGCAAAATAATGATGTGCTTCTTAGCCTTGTGAGAATAAAGCTCTTATGTATCAATGTATAAAATATGTGCAAGTCAGTATTTGCTTTTAATTAGGTTAACATTTTTAGGACCCCTTCCCACCACCACCACCCCCAGCATGGGGGACACAAACAACCCTCTCCAAGAATAAGGTGACTGTGACAAATGAAGCAATTCAAATTTACAAGCAAAATATTTCTTTTCGTGAGAATATGCAGCTTTGTCAAACAATTTGGTCAAAGCTGAGTAAAACTAGGTCACATTGTCATTGCATTTCCTTGTGATGAATACATAGCAGAGCTCTGAAGGGAAATTAGGTTTTTAATGAAAAAGATGCAATTTTGAAACAAGATTTAGGTCTTTACATATTTGAACTATGTTAAGGTGATAAATCACCCTTAATCTTGAGAAATATGCAGAACATTCCAAAAAGAGAAATCACAGAAATAATTGATGCCTGGAATTGGCACGAAAGAGAAACTGCTGCTTAGCAACATTCCTTAGGAACACCAGTTTATTATACATCACACTCACACGCAGGTTTTTTATGGGATGGAATCACAGACAATTAGCACCTAATACAACAGTGGGTAACCTGCGGTCTGTGAACCATTGCAGCCTATGGCCTCATCATCACATACAGCCTATTTATTCATTCATTCATTCATTTCATTTCATTTCATTTCTATACTGCCCAATAGCCGAAGCTCTCTGGGCGGTTCACAAAAAACTGCCCTTTGGGCCATAGGTTCCCTTTGGGCCTGCTCTGAGCTCTGTGGATGCTACGGTCCCAGTCTTTGCTCTCAGGCTTCAGTTTAGAGCCTAGTAAATTCACATGAATAACAGCTGTGAGACAAAAGGTGCATAGGGCAAACTAGAGCTAACTCCATCTTGCGCATGTGCATGAAGAAGTAGGGATACTTGAGGAATTTGTTGGGCTTGAATTCTTAGGTGAACTCACTTGATCTGCACCTCCCAGATAAATGTGCAGAATGGAATGCAGTCCTCCTGAGGGATCTCACCACAATAAATTGTAGGAGGTGGTTCATAGGCTGGCTTTTAATTTAACAAGTGAGAGTCATTTAGGGCACAATCCTAAGTAGATAGGTGGCCACTTCTGACCGGAGGCGACCACCTATCCAAAGCAAGGCAGGAGAGGCACGGCGGGATTGTTCCCTCCGTGACTCTCCTGTCTTGTTCTTTTTCGCTAGACAGCCGTTTTTGGCTGTCTAGTGTGTGTGGGGGGTGCAACCAGGAGAGGAAGCTGCTGTATAACACACTGCATGTGTCATATGCACAGCTCTGCTCTCCCCACCCCGGAATGCCTCCAGCCCCCCCCCTTTTTCAGTCACTCCACACTCGTCTTCCGAGCGCAGAGGACAGGGCTTCTCTGCGCTGCCTTGGAGGCAGCATGGACAGGTGGGGATGTTGGATTTCTGGGAACTGACCTCAGAGTATGGGCTCCAAGGTCAGTTCGCCAAAAGGACCATATCCTATGGCCCTCTAGACAGTGTCTAGTGGCCATAGGATTGCTCCCTCCAAGTGGTAGAAAGTGCAGGTACTGTCATGTGTGTTGAAAACGGCTATAAATGCCTCTGGAAGTGACAGGACATGATGACATCCCATCTCTCCTGGGGACATCGTATGAAGAAGAAGAAAAGGCTGCCCACATGGGTCATTGGAGCAAAAGCTGTCCCACATGGGAGGGTTTGTACTCGAGAAGCTGCACAGAGGAACATCCTGATTTTGAACATGAGGAGGGAGTGGTAACTAGATATGTGCATCAACCACAGGATTTGATTTGGACCCCGATTAGGTGCTTTGGGAAAAGGCTCTGTTCTGCTTGGAACAATTTGGAGGCTGTCAGCTTCAACTTGCATGCCAAACCGTGGTCAAAATCCAGAAATCCAAGGCTTTGTGCCTGTCACTGACTATCATGGGAAATTTTAAAAAATGGCTATATCTTTTGTTTGTTTGTTATAAGTAGATGAAATATGCAGGCATACTAGCCCCTTAGGAAGGGATTAGGCCTGCCAAATGTCAGAATCATAGGCCCAGCGGATTTTGTGCTACATACCCCAATATTCAGATTGTTTAAAAAAGGGAACTGTATGGATAACTTTTTTATTTCCTGGAAGAACTGGATGAAATATACAGAGATAGTTTCCCCTACTGAGAGAATCAAGCGTGCCAAGTTTCAGATGAATAGGTTTAGGGTTATTTTGTGCATGATCAGCCTTTACATTTTGAAGGTATAAAAAAGAGAGAGAGAGAGAGGAAAAAAGAGGATAAGACATGCTTATCCCCTTATGTTACTTGTGGACCATTCTTCTGAAAAGGACAGACAGCATAAGGAATAGAGATGCCTCAAGTAAGAAACCTGCCAAGTTTCAGAAGGATAGGTGCAGCAGTTTATGTGGAAGGAGAGTCCTCAAAGTTGGGGGTGGGGTGAGTGATTTGCTTCCTCTTCCCTCACCCCATGATATTTGGGGCAATTTGTATGAGAATGGCACACATCATAGAGGTGTCTATGACACCTCTAAGAAACCTGCAAAGTTTCAGAAGGATAGATGCTGGGCTAGGGAGCTATGATGATTGAAAACCAGTTTAAAGCTCTTTTTTCATAGTGAAGACTGGTAGCATTGGAAGAATGGCCATGACATGGACCCATCCTTACCACCCCCCAAAGCTCAGTAATTGGAGAGTCTGTAAAAAAATGTGCTCTATGATTAGAAGGTGGGCTTGTCAGTCATTCAACACCCCCCCCCCAATGAAAGCAAAGGATGATATTTTTGAAGACATGCTGTCTTCTTTTCCAAAGCCAAATTGTAAACAAAGCCTCATCCAGGTTCCAGCTTCAGCTCTGGTCATTTCGGAAGGAAGCCCACTTCACCTCAGGAAGTTCCAGAAATGGTCCAAAGAGGCTTAATTCAGCTTGGGCATATCCCTGTAGTAAGTAGTAACAGTCAGAAAGATGCATGTCATTTCCCCAGATCTTTGCTCAGAGCAAGTATTTCCCTACCACTACCCCTTCCCTGACTCAGAGAGAGAGAGAGAGAGAGAGAGAGTTGGGGTGGCACAGAGAAAAGGGGCTGCCAGAAAGAGAGGGGAGAAAAAGACGGGCAGAAGGAGAGAGCAAGAGAGAGAGAAGTGGTTCCACCAACATCACCCTTCACTCCACCCAGCATTGCATGCAGCTTCTGGTTGACTTTTCCCATGTATCAATGGTCCTTCCTAGGAAAAAAGTTCTCCACTCTTACCTTTTTGTTTTTAACCTAATAATATAGAAATCCCAGTTGTTTCTCTCTTTTATAACAACAACATAAACTGACCTGCTCTCTCAGATGTATACATAACTTTATTTACCCCTTTGGGTGGACAATTCTGAGATAGAGAACAGGTAGGGATGAAGGGAGCTAATAATGGAGGCTTACCGCTGCCTGTGAACCCCAAAGTCAGACCCTTACAGAAAGAAATGCTTAATGAAATTGGGGCAAAGCAGGAGAATTGGTGCCTCATCTGCCAAGGTTAGGACATGGCATTGACTTTCATGACACAAACTAGTTTTGGGTCTCCAAAAGGCCCAAAGAGATGAAGTCCTTAGGCTTCAGGAGACCTTGGACACTGCTGTGCATACTTGGTGCATCTCCCATCTTGGTGCACTACAGCTCCAACGATACCTGGATATCTTTGATACACCCTGCATGTACAGTAGTACTTGAAGCCTGATGCTTTCCAGGAATGGCACCTCCGCTAAACAACATGAAAGATGGGGACAGTGGAGAAGGTTCTGACCAGGCTGTGATGGGTGTCAGCTTCAGGGAAGCTTCTAGGCCCTGTTGCAGACATGCTTCCACTTTCCACTGCATGTTATCATGTCTGGATATAGAAACGTTTTGTATAGGAGTTTCTTTTTACATTTAAATAAAACTCCTACTCACTTCATGTGCAGGCTTACAAAACAAGCTATTTATTGCTGGAGTAACACCGTACAGAAAACTGAAAGGAGCAAGAAAGAAAACACTAATGGTAACATTTTGCTTCAGTCCATAATAAGGGTGTTTTTGGAAGAATTTCCCTTGTTGGAGAGGCGCACAATCGTCTTTTGGGACATAACGGTAATATTGAACGAAAGTGCATTGTTGCACCACAAGTTACAACATATAAAGTCACCCAGAGCTGTGGAGTATACAGTGAAAACCTGGTCACTCTCTAGAACCTTTGACTTCCATATTGAAGGCACTTTATGAACTGTATCGCAAAGAGAATTTTTCTTGGTTTTTTTTTTCTTTTTCCTTTTAATACATAAGAGGTTTTCTTTAGGAGCTATTTTGGGATAAGGCACATTCCAAATTTTCCTGTAATTTAGCCTGTGAAGTTTGACAGAAAGCAATATATAATAGCCTAATATAAAATTAGAAATACTACAAAAGTTAGAAAACTGAAAATTGAAGTGTGAGAGAAGATAAGAAGCATAAGGTAAACTAAATGGAAATATAAAAGAAGGGAGAAGATGATATACCATCTTGTAAAGAGGAGGGAACAAACTCAAGACCTTGTGAGGGTCAAGGGAGAAAAAAAGCTCATTAGAGAGAAGAATATCCAATCTACCTGCGAAAGATACTTCCATGATCATCTTAGTGTAGGCCCTGAGAGCCATTTTATTGGTAAACGGTGGGTTACAACAAATCAAATAAATAAATAGGAAAGAATACAGCATCCAAAGAATAGTGATGACAATTATGCAGGGTATAGCTGAATGATAAAGCTAGGCAGAATGACTGCTGAAAATCTGGTTACGTGAATGGATGAATGGCAGATATGCAAATAACTGAGTGATGTATCCAGTGGAGGCTGGTGGCTCCGATGTCAGTGGGATAGTGAATCTGCTCGGGGTTTCAGTCAGAACTCTAAAGGAGCTATCTTGGATAGCTCCTTTAGAGTTCTCACTGGTTCTGACTGAAACCCGGAGCGGATTTACCACTCCACTGATATCAGAGCCACCAGCTTCCACTGGATGTATCTTAAGACAGGGGCAGACTTTAAACTTGCAGGATTTTTTATTCTGCTGGAGCCCCAAGGTCCATGACCTGTAGCCAGTCAAAAGATGGTGATTCAGGGGTGGAGCCAGTCACAAAATAAAAGAGGGAGCTATTTCTCAGGAGAATTTTTGAGAGAGAGAGAGAGGGGGAGGGGAAAATATTTTCAAGGTTTTTTTTTTTTTTTAAGAGGGTAAAGTTCGGACAAAAACATATTTGTTCACCATGGAGGGGCAGATGGACACTGAGGAAAGGAAGAAAAGGTGGAAGAGGCATTGTGCCTAAGAGGAGACTAAGCTTGCACTTTGGTGGGGGCTACATGTGGGCCTCTCTCCCCTTCCTGACCATTTTAAGCAGACATTGAAGAGAGGAGGTGGTGGAGAAGAAAGAATGACAATAATGAAGACTATTACCAAGTTGTTGTTTTTTTATGTCTTGGCATTGTAGGGTATATGTGTCATTTGCCCATCAGGCTGCAATATTTTTTTCCTCAAGCACTGTCGAAAAGAACTGTATATTCTCTTGGACATGGTTGAACTTGCAGGCTGACGAGGCCACTGAAAGTTAAGCGGGCAATGAGCTGCTACAAGGAGACCTTTACACTATTGTCATGAACAACTAGAATGTACCTGGTGTGCACAGACCTTTAATTATTTATTTCCAACACTTATATTCTGGGTTGGATCCAGATTTAGTCATACTTACAGGAGACCCTGCAATGAATATGAACCTGAGCACACTCCGGGAGAGTGCGCAGGACAGGAAGGCCTGGCGTGCTATGGTCCATGGGGTCACGAAGAGTCGGACACGACTGAACAACAACAACAGGAGACCCATTCAAATCAATGCGGCTTAAGTCAGTCATGACATAGTTATTCCATTGTTTTTAATGGGTCTCCTCTAACCATGCCTAATTCTGGATCCAAGCGTCTGTCTTTCCGTAGTTTTCTCCCAAGATGGTTGACAAAAATAATAATAACAAAACCACAATGAAAATAAAACCCATAAAAACCCAAATAAAAACATAGCAGGAGTTGTGACAAGAATAGAAGCAACACCAGAAGCAGCATTTTTTTTAAAAAAAGAAAATATTACAAATATCCCAAATCATGGAAAATAATATCCTCCAAATCCATGAGAATAAGATTTGTCTTAAAACCCTCTCCAAGAGAATAGAATTGTCTAAAAGTTAACAGTGAAGTTTCCAGGTAAACCTATATAGGTGGGGAGCCTTCCCCAACCTGATGGCATCTAGATTTGTTGGACTATAATTTCCATCATCCCCAGCTAGCATGGACAATGGAAGCCATCAATGATGGAAGCCATAAGCCAACACCTCTAGAGGGCACCAGGTTGAGGAAATCTGGGCTGGAGTATTCCATAAATTATAGGGATGTCAGAGAATTTCTCCACGAATCTTGGGGAGGCTGAATGCCAATGTATTCGGCCCCCCGAAATTGGTGGGGAAATTCTCCGACACGCCCTCGCCCCCCCCCCCGGGATGGGACTTACCTCTGTCGAATGTCCCTCTCGGCGGTGGGTCCTGGCGGCGTTGTGGCGGCGTTTCAGCGGCGGCCAGCCTTCCGACCAGCTGCCGCCGCCGCCATTTCCCAGTAAAGTAAAACAAAAACAAAAAAACACGTGATAGGCTACGTAACGATTTACGTAGCCTATCACGGTTAGTTTTTCAAAGTCAGCTGTGATAGGCTATGTAAATCTTTACGTAGCCTATCACGGTTAGTTTTTCAAAGTCAGCTGTGATAGGCTATGTAAATCTTTACGTAGCCTATCACGGCTGACTTTGGGGGCGGGGGGGAAAGCGCGTATGCAAATGGTGGTGCCCATGGGCGCCGCCATTTGCGTTCTTTATTTGGGCATGGGTAGTCTACGTAAAGATTTACGTAGACTACGGCGAAAATAAGGGCAACGGGGTGCTGCCATTTGCGTACGCGCTTCCCCCCCCAAAGTCAGCCGTGATAGGCTACGTAAAGATTTACGTAGCCTATCATGGCTGACTTTGAAAATCTAGCTGTGATAGGCCATGTAAATCGTTACGTAGCCTATCACGTGTTCTTTTTCCCCCATAACTTTTTTCTTTCGCGGCCGGGGAGATGGGGCGCTCCCCCCCTGGCCAGAATTTCAGCGGGGGAGGATGGGCGCCTCCCCCCCGGCCCTGAATTTCAGGCGGGAGGGGCGGGACGCCTCCCCACCCGCCAAGAATTTCGGGGGGAGAAACGGACCGCCTCGCCCCCCCACTGAAAACAGCTGCGGGACCAGGTAAGGGACTTTCGTCCATCCTTAAAATTGAATGTCAACCCAGAAACAGCATATTTCCTGGTCACAACCCAGGCAGGGGCACCCAGGGTAGGACCTTAGTACAAGGTGTTAAAACATTTCCTTCCCTGGAAAAGATATGTGGCTGAAAATGCTGGTCCAATTGGTCTAAGAGCTAAGAGTGGCTTGTGGGGAAAGTCTCATGTCCCCCCTGCATCCCCCTGTGAAGAGCTGCTTTGGTTGGGAGGGAGAAAATACGTTTATATATTTGTGGGATAAAAATGCCTGTAACCACCAATAGATTCGGTTGCTTCTATGAATCTCATACTGGCTTTGACGTTTTACAAAGATTTTAGAAAAGATGGCAAACTAAGCTTTGACTGTCTGTGTTCCGCATCTGTATCAATAACTCCAGCCGCTCCCTTGTCTTTTCACATCAGCTACACTTGTCACATTATCAGCTTTTGATCAGGGGGTGTAATGTAAATAAATCCATTGGTGTTGCTCGTTGTAAGAACAGATAATCATCACCCACTTGGAAAATAACAGTATTGGCTTCTCAAGGTTTCTTTTTCCCCATAAGCTCCACAGCTTCCCCTAGCATTTATGTTGCTGCAGGAACCTATTATCATGTCACGATGTTCTCTTTCATTGACATTATCACTTTAGGGAGGTAAGTACCTGCATAACCAGTTTGTGTTGGGTAATGCAAAAGGGTTTGTAAGATGCATATTATCACTGTAATTCAAAAACTCTATACCAGCATTTCCTGCTATAACTTTTGCTAAAGTTGTCCATCAGTCTCAGCAGTTTAAAGCTGCAATCTTGAAAACCTTGCTAACTTTGAAATATGTAAAGAGCAACTCCACAATAAAATATTTGAGGCGTTAAGCCAGGGATGCAGAATTGCTGGCCTGTAGGCCTAATCCGGTCTGTGGAGGTTCCGCCACAGCCACTGACATCATCCGGCCTGTGGAGGGCCAGGTGGGGGGCAAATTGCCCCCCCAAAACTTGTTCTGCACCTCTGCTTGCTACCCCCCCCCCATGTTTTGAATAAAATAAGGGCTTCCAGGGCATTCTCTGGCAGACACAGGATGTACAAAGTACTCAAACAGCACTGTACTAAATATAAATCATCTGTATAAATATTGTAGTTTAGGCAACATAATAGAGACACTTGGAAGGGGGATTGAAATAACAGTGAAAGCTTTCAACTTGGTCCCTCAACTCTAAAAATAACACTAAAAGGTTTAATTGCTCTTGTCAGTTGTACCTTTGTTTCAATTTGAGTAAAACTTTCCACTTAGATTAGAAATCCATTAGCCTTCCTGCTGTCACACCTGTTCCCCAGCACTGCTACCCAGGATAAATTGCATTCTCACCATTTTCAAGTAATTCTTCAGACTTCATTTCCTGCATTGCTCTGTCTGGCAGCCTCAGATGTCTGGGCTATCCACATGCATTGGTTTAATGCCGGTTGATTTAACTAGACTATGGCTTCCATTCTATTCAGGGGGACTTAGTTGCAAGTAAGTTCCCTGAACTCAATGGGACTTACTTTTGAGTAGACATGTGTAGGATTGCACTGTAAATGAAGCAAATTTCTGACTACTTTCCCATGTATAAATTCACCTCACATCTAGGGATGGATGAAAGTCTCTTACCTGATCCCGCAGATTGCTTCGCGGTGGGGGGGAGGCGCTCCGTCCCTCCCCCTGAAATTCTGGGTGGGGGGGCGCCCCATCCCTCCCCGCAGAAATTCTGGCCGGGGGGGGGAGGCGCCCCGTCCCTCTGGCCGTGAAACCTCTTCTCCTGCTGGGACACAAATGGTGGCGGCCGTAGCCGCTGCCGTTTGTGTCCCTGCAGTCAGCCGTGATAGGCTACGTAAAGATTTACGTAGCCTATCACGTTTGTTGTTGTTTTTTTTTAACTTGGAAATGGCAGCGGTGGCAGCCGGTCGGAAGACCGATCACCGCCGAACTGCCGCTGGGACCTGCTGCCGCCAGGGACATTCGCACAAGGTAAGTCCCATCCCGGGGGGGCGGACCGTTTCTCCACCAATTTCGGGGGGCCGAATGCATTGGCATTCAGCCTCCCGGAGATTCGTGGAGCAATTCTCCGACATCCCTGCTCACATCTTCAATATTCCTTAATTTAAAACTGCATAAGACAGCCTCACCACAATAGAAGAAACTGTTGTGCCCAAACCTGTATGATCATCCAACTGCAACTGGAGCCAAACAAAATACGTGTTGAAAGTATTACAGTTTGGCAGAAAGTTCAATCACAATACTAACAAACAACTCATGAGATTAGAACCAACTTCTACTGAACTTTGAGTCTGGCATGCAAAGTGGTCTGAAACATCTTAAGGTATCCTGGTTTTAAGAGTCACCCCCCGCCCAAAAGTGCTTGAACCTCCTTCAGGCTGGCATTATAGCTGTAATTATTCCAAATTACAAGTCATACTGCCTACGTCCAACAATTGAGGATAACATGGTAGGGTTTGAAAGCAATAACTTTAATTAATTAATTAATTACATTTATACCCCACTTTTCAGCCAAGAGGTTAGCTCCAGCAGCAGGTTACCATTAGAGAGACCATCCATATACAGGGCTCCTTCACACTGGGCTTTTATCCTGCTATGGAGATTGCTTACTCACAGAAGCTTGTGGGTCCTGTACACGACACAGCCCTCCTCTAGGGAACCTTTCATTCTTTGTGAGCTCTATTGTGTTGTTTTCCACGACAAGGAAAGTCCAGCATTTTCCCTTCTCCCGCCATGGAGTAGACATAAATGAGGGTGTACGGTTTCAAGTCCCTTTCATTGTAAATAAAACAACAGTGCCACCTAGTGGCTTGGTAATGAGATACATAGATCTCATTGAGAAGTTTTGTGTTTTTATTTTTTTTAAGCCACAAGGAAAGGACCCAATCTGATCCCACAAAGATTCTGGAAGCAGAAACCCTGGTAAATTGCAGGATTTTTAGTCTTGTGTGATGAAGCCCACAGACAGATATTGCTTCCATTGTAGCTTAGCCACACTGGCATTTCAAGCTGCAAATCTTCTAGAGAAGAGAAGGCTGCAGCATACCAGAAATTAAGTGTGGAAATAGAGCGGACAAACAGAATTCTTGCTGTTTTATTTGCATTTTTTAAAAATCATTTTACAGGTGGCAGTGGAGAGAGCCACCTTTGATTACTAACAAATGCCCCTGGGAAAAATGCTACATCTTGACATACTGTTGTTCCTATTGGGCCATTCTCTCTGAGGATTGCTACTAGGCAACTACTGCTTACTGAAGTTCCACTCCACTGCAGCTTATTGGAGCTGAAAACAGGGACAAAGCTTTTTTAGTTAACAGTTAAAGAAAGACTGCAAACCTCTTCAAGGGCACTGCGTTGACCCCCAAACCTGCCAAATCTAGTGTAAAACAAGGCAGGAAGCTTCCAGGAGCATGCATTTGCTTTAAAATAAGGCACCTGTTCCCTGCACACCTTGTTTTACAGCAAAATTAGCTCTTTTTTGCCACAGCAGCAAATGTGGTGGTAGTGGTGGGATGGTGGCAAGGACTTCACAAAAGGGCAGAGGGGTTGTCTTTAGCCTACCGGCTGTATGTTACCCACTCTTCCACAGAACAAGCTGAAGGGCAATTGGCATCTGGCTTATTCTGGGACTGTTGTGGTTTCGTGTGGCCTGTTCACTTCTCCATTCTTCTACTTTCAAGGACAGTCACTTAAAATTAATGTTGCTGAGAGAGACTCGGGATACTGTCATTTTTAAAAGATATACTAAAACTCAATTAATTCTCTTTTCATTAAAAAAAATGCATCTGTTTTCTTTTCATGAAAGGAATAAAAGTTATTTAAAGGGTTGACAGTCAAGGCCAATCTTCCATTTCCATTTTGTGATATGCTTATTCTCCCCAACTTTTTTATTTCCATCTATTTTCAAAAGCGAAAACATTCAGAATTGAAAACAAAGCAATCTCATCTTATGTAAGCATTTTCATCTTAGCTCTATGATTGCCAAACTTGTTAGCTGTCTGCGACCATGAGAATAGCTTCAGTGTTTTGTAAGCATATGGGTATATTTTTCTTTTACTCAAACTCTAAGGTTCATCTAATAGCCCCTCCCAGGTGACTGCACTAAGGATGCTTTTAGATACTGTAATATCCCTGTTTGGCTGTTTACTCTGGAGACATGGTGGTAGGGTGATTGTATGGGATCTTTAAATACTTGAATATGAGAAATGTGAAGTGGCTCAGTGATTGACATTTGGCTGTAACTCCACATTTTCTTGAATGACTGGCAGCCCAAGATTGATGGAAGGTCTGCTTGTTTGCATGCCCCAAATAGCTTTAGCAGTAATGAAATTAGTCCATACTATGTCCATGAAGCAGGGAATGTAGTTGCTTGCCTGAGCCAATGTTGAGTTGCTTGAAAATACACATGCGGTTTGAAGAGGACAGTGTATTTAAGGCTAGTTGCTAAGTTTAAAAGTCAGATTCTATTCACTTTTGTAGGCCCAAATCGCAAGCTGTTAACTGAAGAAAAAACCAAACTGCACTGAATAGGAAAAAATAAAACACACAAACAGTCTGACAGTGGAGTCTTTAGCTCCAACCCAGTATAGTAAAGACTTAGAATTAATCCATTACTTCAGTCCTCCCCTGTTAATTACCAACCCGAACATAATCTTTCCAATAACTAGGAGCTCACTGGACAACGGCTCTCCTCAGGTGCAGACTTCTCCTCTGACCTAGGGTGTATCTGTCCATCACTAGCACATCTGACCTTCAGTTTAGGAGTATTGGGGAATGGTCCTGAGTTACTAGGTTCAGAATTCTCAATCACTGTATTGAGCTCCAGTAGCAGAATCTCATTCCTTTAAGGCAGTTGCTCTGGTATCTCAGGTGTGTTGCTTCACAGGCAGATATCATCCTGATGTTGCCTGACCACTTCCCTCTCTGATTCTAACTTTAAAAGACAAAGGTCCTATTTGTTCTTGGAACCTGCCTGGAGTCCAGATAGGTTGGTGAATACTGAAACTTTTGGTGTACACGTGATCTGGCACCCCCAAGGCTCTCTCTTTGGCATGATAGACATGGTTGTGTTTTTGAGGGATCTGGTTTTTCCCCCATTTCTTCCTTCAGCTTGCATTATAGTTGTCAGTCTTATAGCCTAGGTACTGTACTTCAGGCCCCTGAGAAAGCTTTTTGTTTGTTTTAAATGTAACCCTGCATTTTCCAGTCTTTGAAGTACACTCTTCAGTATTGACAGGTGTTCTTGATCAGTTTTCCCTGTGATGAGGATGTCATCAATCATCACCAGGACTTCTGGAATCTCTTTTAAGAGGTTTTCTGTGGCCCTTTGGAATATGCCAGTGCTGATGAAATTCTATACAGCAATGTGATATATAGGTATGACCCACTGTGGTTATTTATCATGGTGAATTTCTTACACTCTTCCTAGAATTCCATCCTGGTAACCCTGGGACATGTCCAACTTTGTAAAATGTCATCCCCCATCCAACAGAGCTAGCAAGTACTCAATCTGTGGAGTGGTATAGTTGCTTAACTTAAAGTCTTGTTTGATCATGACTTTATAGTCTTGGCAAATGGTTCCATCAGGTTTAACCACAGGCACTACAGGTGTTGCCCGTTCAGAAAATTGCACAGGGGAGATGAGGCCTTCTTGTTCCTATCTCTCCAGTTCAGTTTCAGTTGTCTTTCAGAGGGCATATGGAACTGCTCTAGCTTTAAAGTACTTTGTCTGGCTGTTCTCCTGGATATAAATCCTGGACTTCATTCCCTTTAATGTACATAACCCTTCTTGGAACACTGCAGGTAGGCATTCAGAATTTCTTTCAGGCCTGGCATTCTCTGTATATCTAATTTACATGTTTCATCGCATGCTAATCTGATTTCTTTCAGCCACGTTGGACCAAACCAGTTTGGCCTTTCCCCCTTTACTGCTACGCCTTTAAGGTTTTCTGTTTCCATTTATACATAGCAGGAGTGTTTAGGGTGCAATCCTATGCATGTTCAGACAGAAAAAAAGCCCTGCAACTCCCAGCATGCCCCAGCCAGCATGGCTGGCTGGGGCATGCTGGGAGTTGTAGGACCTTTTTCTGTCTAAACATACATAGGATTGCACCATTACTGATGGTATTACAAGGATGTTTTCCCCTGTGTAAGTCTTTAACTATTGTCTTAGCCTGTGGACTCAGGCCTGTTTTACATTGTTGGTAAGTCTCTTCATCGACTGCTGTAACAGAAACTTTTGTATCTATTCCCATGCCTACAGGTTGTTTGTTCAACTGTACAGCGACTTTATAAGGCTCCACCTTTTCTTCCATTGCACAGTATACAGTGTGGATTCTCCATTTGATTCCTCTCTTAATGTAAGCGATAAGCTGTTTGCTTTCTTGCATTTCCTTTGGCCTGACATGTTTGTGTGGCTTGATTGCAAGGAGAGCCAAGTGTCCAATCTTCCTGCATTTATGACACTGGAACATTTTGTGTGTACAAACTGGAGCTGCATGCATTCTTCCACAATAAAAACACCTCTCAAGCTCTCTAAGCCCCTGTTGTGAACTGTGCAGTTGGTTTATGGGCTCATGTAGAATTCCGTTTTTGTCTAGCTGCAAGTCCACTATATATTTCACTGCTGCTTCCATGACAGTTGCTACCTTTACAGCTTTTTCTAGTTCAAATCTCCATCTGCCAGTCATTTCTTCTGGATGTTAACATCCTCAGCTCTACAAACAAATCCCTCTCAACATGTCCTCTAGAACATTCCCAAAGGAACTCAGAATTGTTTTTTTAAGATCAGTTCTATACTCTGATATAGATTCACCTTCCTTCCTCCTCCAGTTATAGAATTTGAAGGTAGAGTCTGTAGCTCCAACCCACTATAGTAGGGATTTAAAACTAACCCATTATTACAAGAGTTATGACAATAAAAGAGATACTTGAAGGGACAGAAATCTAGACGACTGCTTACTGATTTTGTCTGGGGAAAAATGAGACAGAAAGGCTTAAGCATTACTCCCCTCACCATGCTTCTTGGTTATCGATTGAGGTGGTTTTTAACCCCCCTCCTGGCCCTTACTGACTTTGAGCACATTTAGCAACATAGCCTCTGTGGAAAAACACATTAAAATGTTATGGAACTATAGACTTTCCCCATTCAACCCTTCTAAAAGTTTAGTTAGGGGTTAAGCTCATTATTCCCTCTCCTGATTAATCTGCCTAGGGCAACTTCTAACATTTTAGAGTTATATTTCTTCTTTCTTTTGTTCTCTTATGCAGATTTGTATTGGTTTTAGTTTCATTTAATTCATTTATTATATTTCTATACCATAGCTGAAGCTCTCTGGGCAGTTCACAAAAATTAAAAACCATTGAAATACATTATATAAAGTATAAAACCATTCACTTAAGGACATAAAACAGACTGCACACACAACAACAACATATATCTAAAACAATAAAATAAAATTTAAAGTAAATGTCTTCTATATTATAGCCCACCCAATATTGGGGGAAGGAATGTATATGCAAGACAAAAGACTGAATAAAGAAGTAATAGAAGCAAAAAGTCAGTGGGGAGAGAGATGAAGGAGAAATGCAGCAAGAGAGGAATCCAGATAATATTAATACCTTCAGAAAAGTGCAGAGCAAATGGTGCCATAATAATGTGAACATGTGTCAGGTGTGTCTCACTGATATTAAAAGGAATCTTTTCCTTGGGCCAAAGATCCAGCATATCACCAATCCAGAAGTCCACTGAAGACTGCTTTCTTTTTTAATGTAAAATGGAATTTTCTAATAACTAAAGGCTGAGTTTTCTGTTCGAATCTGTGCCACATTCACACTGTTAAACTCAAGTCTTCCATGCTGTACAAGGCAAAAATTTAAAGTTCTGCACACTGCCATCTATGTTCTTCAAGCACCTTTCACAGGCGGCCCAGTCAACAATGAACTCTTGACTTACAATAGAATTGGTAACACAAGCCCTTCTATAGAAAGGACTTTGAGGGAAATGGTGGGCCCTTTGAGAGATCCATGTAAGGGTGTGTTTTAGGGGGTTGTTTGTTTTTTGCAGCTGGAGCCTGGAGTCAGTTGCATCCATTGTTCTGTAAAGGTCAGTTGAAAAAAAGGCTTGTCCCAGTTTCAGTCCTCCTTTACAGCAGTTTCATAAATTATGTAGGGAATAGAGACAGTTTGTGGGAAAAGCTATAGTGCTATCCCCATACCACATTATAAGGTACTGTACAGGCTGCTAATGGAACTGGAAGATCACAGCAGTTCAGCAGAGCCAATTTCTGGAAAGAAGGGTGATACTGCTACAATGCCATAATTCCATCTATTGCTTGTAAGATATATTTTACTGAGAAATATATAATTTGTTATAATGTAATTAATTCATTTTTCTTTCACTCTAATAGATTTCCTCTACTAGTTTAATGCCTATCCTCTCATTATTATATATTTCATAGAGACCTATATTTATGGGATTGTTAATAATAGTTACATACATCAGCAGTAGTTTTCGTCTTTTAGGAAGGATTTTAGAAGCCATGTCAGATCTCAGATCAGAACATGGCTAAAGAGATATACACTATAGGGGATCAATATTGTGTATAATGTATTTATTATTAGTAATTTCTTCCAGTAATATCATCATTAAAATTATATACCGCTTTTCAACAAGAAGTGCCAAAGTGGCTAACAAAACAGCGATACAACAACTGTTGCAGAACCCAGAGTCAGAGAGACCACGGAGTGAAGGAAAAAGAGATTCTTTATTTAACGCGCGGGCTTAAGGCTGGAATCGTTTCCAAAGAGCCAGAAGCCCCGATTTACATTAGCACATTGGTTTTATAGACATTGTGACATATATGAAACGGCTCCTCCTCTTCCTCCCGCATGGGGTTGCAATCCTCAACATTTCTTCTCTTAGCACTATTGTTTATAATACAAGAACTGGGTTATAGGGTAGCCATGATAAGGAGAGAACAGAAGAGAACAGCAGAGAACAAGATATACAGTTGTATGACCTTTGACAAGATAAGGAATTCCTGTGTCTCGTCAGCTTACAACAGTATATTCAAGGGAGAAAGAGCTCAGCAAGAACATGAAGCATGAGACTGCATGAGGCTACTTAGTCTGACCCCCGATATGGCTGCTACATTCCCCCCTTAAATGCATAATTTCATTACAATTATAGCATTTTTGATAACCATACAAAGCTTTTTGTGACATACATATTACTTAGCCTCTTGTTGGGCTATTAGAGCATAGAGGGCAGCAGTTTTACTAGCTGAGACATAAAACAGATTGGTTAAACAGCGCATAAGACAAGGAACGCAGAGACATAACAGAACTTTTATGAACAATACTGGTAGAATTAGGATGAACAATGCTTTTAAGCCAGCTAAGATCTGGAAGCCAAGGGGTTAACTAATTGAGCTAATTGTTTTGTCTTATTGTTTTGTTAGCTACTATATTGTGCAGCTTGTTGATCTGTTCATCTACAGCATTGCCATTATCAGTTAAGTTAAAACAACAGAGCTTTTGGTGTGTCTCACAACTTAAATGATGAAGAAGGAAGAGGTAATCTATACCAGCTCTATTTTCTAGAACTGCACCTTTTAGATCACGCAGCTTTTTATTTAACAATGACAATGCTCGTGAGGTGGCATTTATGCATTTGGCTAAGCTGCAAGCTAACCGGTTGATTTCCAGACCATCAGCCACGGCTAAACTTGGAACCCCAACTAGTGACATTGCTAAGGCCAATTTTTCTGAGTCAGAATATAACTGCACATGACTATTACAATTTTTAGTTAGTTGGAGTGCTCGAGGCTGCCGTTGACGGATTTTTTCAGGCTACAGGGGAAGAATTGGCACCAGTTCAATTGGCGGCTGAGGCAACATGGGTGGTTATCAGACAAGTTGGCAGGAATGAATGACCAAGTGCGGGAATTACATGTCTAAAACCATCCATGAGGCAAAAGTATGTGGGCATCATTAAAAGATATGTTTTGAATTTTATTACAGTGGAAGGGGGCCAGGGATAGCTTTGTATTTTCTGGAAAATTTTTTGACAATTAAGCATTCGTGCACACGTAGCATTTGTTTCAGCAATGATGGGGGTGCGTAGAGTGAACTCTGTAGGGGGTAGGATCTTTGCAACCACGCCCCAATTAGCATTTTGGGAATAAGTTAAACTTACACCATAAACTTTTAACATGGTATCTTTTTGAATTTTCCCAGGATGTCTACAGACAGGTATTAGGCAAGAGCTAATAAGCCTGTTTGCAGGTATACCTCTTGGCAAACAAAAATGTTTTACTCTCGTGATGTTAGCCAGGTGAAGCCAGTAATTATCAGCAAATCACTGGGACAAACTTCTTTTTCCAGGGGCAGACCCCCCTTTTTGCACCTTATTAAGGAAACACAATGCAACACTACTAACACTACAACACGCATGTTTGATCTTCTTTGGGATCTGACCGTACGCTGGGCAGCTATTCACCTGGCAAGCTGCAGTAGGGTCTAGTCCCCTTCTTCAATTCTCCAGTTGCAGGTCTGACCGTACGCAGGGGGACAGTTTCCCGGTGTGTCCACAGTAAGGTCTAGCCTGAGTCTTCTTACTGCTTTTTCAGAATGATTTTTAAAGGATTTTCAGGATTTCTGTTTACAGTCTACTCTCCCCCTCTCGCTCTCTTGACTCGTGTCCAATGTATCCAGGGTTTAATTCTAGCTGCTTTCATAGCTGCGGGGGTGGAAAGTATGACAGTTCTGAGTTCTTTCCATCTGGGAGTCAAAGGGTTATTTTTCCCTCTTTAACTCATACTTTAACTCTTGGTTGGAAAGGATGAACTTCTGTGATGGGAATGGCTTATTTTTTTAAGACAAAGCGACGCTGGGCTTGAAGACCTTTGCTCAGTGTTTGGACTTCTTGTTGCTTGCTTTTGATGCTGCTCCAGTGTCAATTATGAAGTCAATGTCACTGCCCCTCACAGTCAATGTCACGGCCCCTCTCAAGCTGTCTCCTTCTTCGCCCATTCTGGCCCCTTTGGTTTTCTCTTTTGTGTATTTGATGTATTTTATTTGGGCATTCATGCCACTAATGTCCATCTTGTCTATACTGGGCACACTGGTTCTTTTTTTAAGAATCTTCTGCCTCTGCTGGGTCTTCTTCTTTTTTCTTTCGTTTACGTCTTCTTGGGCCTCTGGGTCGAGGGGGGTGTACTGGCGATAGGCATTTGAAAGACGCTCCAAGTACGCTCTGGGGCCTTGGTGGCACCTTGCAGCACTTTAGACACTTTGGTCATATTAACTGACTTCTTCATACCTGCCTTTCATGGCTTCTAACAGCAGGGTTTGATACTGGGTGAGGCGCTCTAGCCCCACTTGTGTTTTGGGATTCCAGCAGGGGGGGGTTACTTACAAGGAGACTTTATTGGGTAACTTACAGCACACAGGCGTACTTAATTTTTGGATCAGACAGCTTCTCTGAACCACGAGCTATTGCACTAAATGGGTTTTTATACCATACATGTTACCCATGAGGCAGCACAACACTAGCAAGCATTTTCAGCATAGGCTAGAAGTGCTTGGTTCTCAGGCACAGCTTCCTGTAAACAACTTCGCTTTCCAAAGTGCTTGATAACACTTTTTATTTATTAGTATGGGAAGACAAATTTTTTCTCTTTCTTTTGCTTTCTTTTTCTTTGCTGATCTGCCTGTATTGCAGATCATGTTTCAAACTTTTTATATAAAACTTTCTGCTCCATGCACCAGCCTTGTCTCTTTATTTGTCTTTTTCAAGTTAAACTTACTTAAACTTTTCTGCCTTACACTAGTCCCACTGACACACATTTGGGATAGGCTCTTCTTCTCCTTCTAGTTAGATTTTCTTTATCTTAAAGAACTATTACATTATTGTGGCTACTTTATCCCAGGTAATAAGCTCCAGGCACAATCAGCTGCTTTTAATTTACCCTGGGGGCAACTATGGCCACGCTTCTTTTTTACAAATGTTTTTTCTTTGCCTCTTGTCTTTTCTTTCTTTTTTTTTTTCTTCTCTTCTCTATCTGTCTGCTACTTTCTCTATTTTTTCTTTTCTACCTGCTTTTGTCTTTTCTCTTCGTCATCCATTGGGAACTACACTTAGTATCATTTGGAGTTGCAACTAACACTAATCTGCAAATATCACATATACTTCATGATATTTAAGAAATCATAAAATATACACAACAAACTTTTTCTGCAATTTAACACAATGAATGGAAAACACTTTTTGCATGGTAAGGCATGATGGAGCAGATCCAGCAATTATACTGCTCTTCTGGCTGAAAGCTCAGGGCTCATTAAAATCAAGGGACGGGCATACCCACACACGCAAAGAGTTCTAGGTCACCATTTTTGCATCGGCAACTCTATGCTGCATGAGTTCTGGCAAAAGGAAATCTAAAAGTCACAGATTAAACTCAGCCTGCTGTACACTGAGCTGACTACAAACATAGACACATGGTCCACAGCGATGAGAGTTCAAGTTTATCAAAAGCTTCACAGCACTGTCCATGGCAAGTTTGTGACAATTTAAAATTTTAGTTCATGTGCAGAGTGTCTCTAAAAAGCCCAGACATTGATGGAAGCAAACAGAGACGGCTCTGGGCAATGAAGATGTGATGTTTCTAGCAAAGGCTCTCCACTTTTGCATCAGTTTAAAAAGGGAAAGTGTGGCCCTACACCCCTTCTGACAGACAAGGGCCTTTAACTTTTTAGCAAGGCTTCTGTTTAAACAGAGCGGCACAGCTCAGCTCTCTAGCCATGATGCTTTAACTTGGGCAACTCCTTTGTAAATTTTATTTTACTTCTGTCAGGTTCTCTCACAGACATTTTAAAAACTTACTCTTTTTTTTTTCTTTTCTAACCTGGTACACAAAAGCACTGAAACACTGAGTGCCGAAACTCAGGACGCTGGGGGGTGATGGGCATCGCCTTATACTTGCATTTTTCAGGCAGCCATTAATCTTCGGGGAGGCGGTGGGGTGATTTGCAGGACTTCAAAGGCAAGCTTCTCAGTTTGTTTGTATTTGTAAATCCCAAGCTCAAAACAGGACACGATGAGGTACAGGGCCACCAAATTCTTGCTTTGGCACGGGCAACAAATAACTCGGGTTAGCTTTCTTCACTGGGGTCTCAAACAGGAAAACAGTCTTAATTTAAAGTTGTAACATCACTGACAGCGTCAGCCAGCCAGCTACACAGATCTCATTGTTTTTCAAGACAGTTGCTCCAATATCTTCTTTTCTTCTCAATCAGGTTGGGTCTCCCAGCTTACACAGTTTATTGCAGCTTCCAGGAGCATGGCAGTAGCGTGATTTTGGCTTGGCCAGGAACATGCTGTCTGGTTTCTCGGTCTCTTTAGCACACACACTTAGGCAGTGTAACACTGGATACTCAAATCAGTGAGATTTCTTCATTGCAGGGAATCCCACGGCAAAAGCTTAATGGTTACGCTCTTCAGAAATCATATAGCTGATGGTCAGTAGCTACAGGCTCTATGCAATTTTAACACAGTTCAAAGCTAAACACGGTTACCTTGACAGAGATCTTCAACGTGGTCTTTCCGCTTCATTCTGCTTTGGGACAGTCTTATGGCACACTTTTCACTCGAAGAGGGGTCTAGCCTGTGCTCTGGGGGCTGATTCTTCACCTTTATTTTCTATTTTGCCTTCATTTTCTGGGTCTTCATTTTCAGTTTCCATTTCTTAGGGATTTTATCTCAATTAGGCGAGGTGATGATGTTGCACAACTCAGAACGTTGTGGGCAATTTTCCTGCCCCCCCTCTCTCGGCGCGCTAGGCTAACAGCTACTTCTTTGGCCTTACACTCTCACGCTCCCACGCTTTGTTAAAAGCCAGACTGTCCTGCAACATTTTTCTAATTAACAGCCTCAGATCTTGTTTTTTTTCCTCTCAGCTCGACCTTGAGCTTTTTGCTGTTTTCTCTCTCTATTCTGAATCTTTTTTTAAAAAAAACCTTTTTCCTTCTTTGTTTGACATACATCTCAAGGGGGTGCAAGGTTTGCTTCCCCCACCACCCATAGCCTCCCTCCTAAATTGAAGACAGACACAATTAGGGAATGGGAATTGGTCAGTGAGTAAGGGGTCTCACTGGCCGACACAAGAGGATTTTTCACATCACGCACTTTGCTACTGGCCTGGGCACCCGGACGGTCAACGGTATGCTTCAGAAACCGCAGTAGCCACTCACACAATCATCAATCTCTCCACTACATCCATATGTCCCTGCCACCCACTTTTCCCACTTTTTACCAGAGCGGAAAACGGCTTCCCCAGCTTCCTCAGCTTCCTACTGAGTACTGGCGTGCTAGGTACTGGCGCCCACTCGGGGGTGTGATCAGGCCCCCCTTCTACCCGCAAGGAGTAGGTTCTTTTGTATACGTATACCACCAACACTGACCTTCTTCATAAGGCGGGGCCCTCTTTTTTTCTGCCCAGTGGCCTTTCTCCCTAAAGGCGGGGCCCTCTTTTTCCCATATACTTGCCTTTCTCCTGAAGGCTTCTAATGTGGGTTTCAACTCAATTGCAGCTGCGATACAGGCAGGGCTCAAGTTCCTTCCTCCGCTTCCCAAGGTTCTCTTGCTGCTCGCTGCCGTTTGGGCGATCCCGGTGCAGGCTTTCTCCCATTCACTTGACAAAAAGGTCGGTGGCGCCAAGAAAGGGAGGCATGCGCCGAGCTCGTCTTCCCGGTGCGGCGATCAAGAGCAGGCAACTGCCACCTGTCTGGCTCAGAGCCTGCCACATCCGAGTCACGGCACCATTTATGTTGCAGAACCCAGAGTCAGAGAGACCACGGAGTGAAGGAAAAAGAGATTCTTTATTTAACGCGCGGGCTTAAGGCTGGAATCGTTTCCAAAGAGCCAGAAGCCCCGATTTACATTAGCACATTGGTTTTATAGACATTGTGACATATATGAAACGGCTCCTCCTCTTCCTCCCGCATGGGGTTGCAATCCTCAACATTTCTTCTCTTAGCACTATTGTTTATAATACAAGAACTGGGTTATAGGGTAGCCATGATAAGGAGAGAACAGAAGAGAACAGCAGAGAACAAGATATACAGTTGTATGACCTTTGACAAGATAAGGAATTCCTGTGTCTCGTCAGCTTACAACAGTATATTCAAGGGAGAAAGAGCTCAGCAAGAACATGAAGCATGAGACTGCATGAGGCTACTTAGTCTGACCCCCGATATGGCTGCTACACAACAAAACAGCATACCAATACATCATTACAATAGGACCACATTACAGTCATAAACAACTCATTTCACTGATATTAACATAATAACATTTCAGATTAATTACAAAATAGGCAAAATCAAACATTGCATAACAATACCAATTATTATCTTTCAGTAGTGTGTAAACCAGAGCCCAATAAACTAAATTTTTCCTGTGCATTAAGGCTTTAATAAACACTGGAAACTACAACAGATACACCAAGAAAACAAAGTTCAGAAAATAGCAGCCAGGCTTCTCACAGCCTGCAGCAGATCCCTCCCACGTTCCACTCTCTCACGTTGGTGCAGTTCTCAAGGCTCCAACAGAGACAAGGATGGTGGTGTTCAGCCTCTTCCCCTGTGCTCTGGATGTTTCTGCTGCCCCTGGAGGGTCTGTGGTGGCTGCAGATATATACCCAGCTACTTTGGAAACCAGGTGTTTTCAATTTCCACAAGGCAGAGCTCACCATATTCCACTCTGTCATGCTGGTAATCTCCTACCTGTCTGTGCACAATGCAGGCCATTGATATTGTCACAGCTTTTCTTCTGTAATATGGCACACCCTGGTATGCAAGACTACAAAGAAACTAGTGCTGTGCTGAAAATTTCTCCCACATTTTTCCAACCATTCTCATTCAATCTGATAGAAGAGAAATTGCTTTTGAAAAGAAATTCAGTGGTGAAAAAAAATCAGATAAATTCTCACGGGTTGGGGTTCTTTGGCTTACTTTACTTAGGAGATGGCTGAGGAGTGAGCCCAAGTGTCCAGTTTTTCATTGTACAATCATTTCTCTGGCAGCCTGTAGCCTCCTTAGGTTCCCACACTTCAATTAAAGCCCAGTTTAAGGCGCCATGAGGTAATTCCTCCCATAGGACTTTTTCAGATCAGGACGTGGAGGCTAGTTGTGATAAGGTAAGCTCAAAAACAGCAAAAAAAAATATTATAAAACATACTGAATGAGGCAGAACAATGGAAACTTCTTTCATGAGGGGAGAAAACTCTTAGGAAATTGGAGGACAGATTTTGGCAGAGCACTAACTCCACCTGATCCTTGAGCTAGACACAACACTGCCCCCACCTGCACTGTGGTGGATGCAAACTGGAGGCTAGCCTGCCAAGACAGTTGATGCTGTTGCAGTACGAAAAACCAAGACACCCTTAGCAAAACAGAAAGAAGCTGTTTCTGTTGGGGGTAGGGGTGGACGAAAGTCACTTACCTTTCCTCGAAGGACGCTCGCGGTGGGGGGGAGGTGCTTCGCTGGTCCCCCCGCGAAGTTCCGTCTGGGGGGGGAGGCTTCCTGCCTCGGCCCGGCCGAAATTCAGGCCGGGGGGGAGGCTTCCCGCCTCGCCCGGCCGCAAACGCAAAAGTTAAGAAAAAAAAAACCACGCCCCCTGATAGGCTACGTGACGATTCACGTAGCCTATCACGGCTAGATCTGCAAAGTCAGCCATGATAGGCTACGTCAATCGTCACGTAGCCTATCACGGGTGACTTAAAAAAAAAAAAAAAAAAAAGCGCGTACGCGAATGGCGGCCCCCATAGGGAGCCGCCATTCGCGTTCCTTATTTAGTCGCTGTAGTCTACGTAAATGTTTACGTAGACTACGGCGAAAATAAATCTTTACGTAGACTACAGCAACCAAATAAAGAATGGGAATGGCGGCTCCCTATGGGGGCCACCATTATCCGTACACAATTTTTTTTTTTTTTAAAGTCACCCGTGATAGGCTACGTGACGATTGATGTAGCCTATCACGGCTGACTTTGCAAATCTAGCCATGATAGGCTACGTGACGATTCACGTAGCCTATCAGGGGGCGTGTTTTTTTTTTCTTTCATTGCAATGGCGGCGGCGGCAGCCAGTCGAAAGACCGGCTGCCGCTCCCGCCTCGCTCGAACACCCGCCGAACCGCCGGCCGGACCAGCCACCGGGAGGCACATTCGGTGAAGGTAAGTCCCGTCCCGGGGGGGGTGCGGGGTGCGGGGGGTGCGGAGGATTTCTCCCCGAAACTTGTTCGGGGGGCCGAACATGTTGGCGCTCGGCCCCCCGAAGTTTCGGGGAGAAATTCTCCTCCAACCCTAGTTGGGGGGCCCTACCTGGGAGAAACTGTTGAGAATTTCTCCTCCCCCTTGAGAAATTCAGTGAAATTGTCTCCCAAACTTCTCTGCCCACAAGTACGGTGGAAAATTTCAAGAGGCCATTTGCGCACAGCTCTAAAAGAAAATGTTAAATTAATGCAGATTGGAGATCTTCTACAGTTGTATCACAAGTGCTTAAGTGAAAGAGGAAAAGATTTTGGGGGTGTCAAAGTAACTGTTTATCAAAGCTGAGATTGCATTATTCTTGTCTTGGGTAGGGATATACGAAAGTCACTTACCTTTCCGAGGATTATGTTGATAGTGGGGGGGAGGCGTTCCATCCCTCCCCCCGGAATCCTCGACGGGGGGGGAGGCGATCCGGTCTTCCCCCCCGGAATTCTCCATAGCCGGCTGTGCTCCGCAGAAGCTCCGCGGAGCAGCCGGCCAGGCCCAGCCAGGCCAGAGCCGTCCGCAGCTGGATTTCTGGCTGCGGAGGGCTCTGGGAAAACAAAAACAAAAACCCGCGTACGCAAATGGCGGCGGCTACGGCCGCCGCCATTTGCGCTCCTTCTTTTTGGCCGTCTTAATCTAAATAAATATTTACGTAGACTATGACGGCGAAAATAAAGGGAACGAAAATAGCGTAGTGGGCGCTATTTGCGTCCCTTTTTGATTCACCGTTTTAGCCTACGTAAATATTTACGTAGGCTAAAATGGCGAATCAAAAAGTGGTGCAAATAGTGCCCGCTACGCTATTTGCATTCCCCTTTATTTTTGCAGTCATAGTCTACGTAAATATTTACATAGACTAAGACGGCCAAAAATAAGGAACGCAAATGGCGGCGGCCATAGCTGCTGCCATTTGCGTATGCGTTTTTTTGGGTTTTTTAAAACCCAGCCATGATAGGCTACGTAAATCTTTATGTAGCCTATCATGCCATTTTTTTTTTTAAACCCAGCCATGATAGGCTACATAAATCTTTACATAACCTATCACGTCGTTTTTTTGTTTTTTTTTTACAAGACTGCAAATGGCGGCGGCGGCAGCCGGTCGGAAGACCAGCCGCCGCAGCAGCCGCTGCCGGAGCCACCGCTGGAGCCGCCGCTGCCTGAAAGATCTGCCCCAGGTAAGTCTCATCCCAGGGGGGATCCACAGGGTGGCAGGGGGGTGGCAAGCTGTTCTGTCATGGAGATCGGGGGGGCGAATGCAATGGCATTCGGTCTCACCGAGATCCGTGGCGGAATTCTCTGACATCCCTAGTCTTGGGGCTGACTGGAATTCAGGGGTGTGGTTGGATGGTGAATAGAAATGCCCCATGCGATCTGGCTGGTAGTGTCAGGTTCTCCACTCAATAAGAAATGAGGCTGGAGGTCAAGGTTGAGTTAAACACTCCTTTATTCGTGCATGAGGTTGAACGCTAACAGGTGGGAACAACGAACAACAACCCTCCTCTAACAAACACACACTTATATATTTTAGGTTCATATAATCAAACTGTAGCCCCAATGGCCAATCACAGTACAGCATACTATTAGCATATATCATTACTCAAGATTTCCCTTATATGACAATTTCTAGATTAGTACAGACTTTGCAACATTTACACAAACTGTTGGTTAGCGAGCAGACATTTCTTAACTGCAAGAACAGCAATTCTTATCAGAGAAGGGGTAAACAGGAAACATCTGGCTCGTTGCTCAACTTTCTGAGCTAACTTTACTTAAACTCCTTTCTCGAAGCTCCTTAGGGGACCTGGAAACTTTGACCCGTGACTTAGGTTAAAGTGAACCAGGCTGAAATGCCTTTAGGATAATCAAATCTTGTTAATATATGGAGTAAGCAAAATTCCCCTCAAACGCTTATTTGATACTGACAATCACACGTGGAAGTATCACATTTCAATTTGGCCCAGTTTTTCTGTTTCTTCTTTAATCAAAAGATTATCCCCTTCAATCTTTTCATGGTCCTTCTTAGATACTTGCATGTCTTCATACTCTACCCTCAATTCTACATACTCGCCGCCCTCTTCTTCGGGTATCGTGGTGAAGTATGCATGCCCTGGGGTTATCTGTACTTCTTTTGCTTGATTATATAAACACAAGGATGTTATTTATACTAAGGTTACCAATACAATCAGTATGAGTATTATTCTCATTAAGATTTTTGCTAGCAGGTGCTTTAGGGCTATTCTAATGTCAGGTAGCAGGTTGTCTAACCCATCAAACTCTCTCTTTTCATAGTCGGCACTACCTGATGCAGAACATGAACTGCTTCTTTCATTTTGTTTAAGTCTGTCTCTATTTGGCTGTTATGGTTGACATAAAAACAGCAGGATCGGCTTACCACTGCACACATTCTTCCTTGTTGTGCCAACAACATGTTTAGAGCCATTCTGTTTTGCAGGACCCCATCACTTAATGATTTTATTTCAACTTTCAGCTCTCTAATAGCATCTATTTCTATGAATACATTCAGAAAGGCTTGTTCTAAATCATACATTCTCTGAGCTGGAAAGAGCATACGTGCAAAGGTGTAAAACTTGGATTTTCATTTTAACAGAGAATTTTCAATTGTGGCCGTCTCTTGCTTACTTTGGACCTAATGGGCAAAGCTCTTTAAATTAGTAATGCCTTCAGAAGTCAATTGTTTATGTACTGCAAAATGAGGCATTACATAAGCAAGGGTACACCTTCCCTACTAATTGGGAGGAAGGTTTTTGTACACTTCTGTCTCACACTAAAATAAAGGCCTTTCTTATTCAGTATAAGTGTCAAAGCATTTATTTTGCTCAAAACTTACCACTATCTCGATGTTTACTGGTTTCTTGAGTATCTCAAATGTAATAGTGACCATCACACCTTCTTACAAACTGGGGACTCTTTTAACTTTTAGTAGATGTAACTCAGTTTTTCTGTGTTTTTTTTAATATTTGTACAAAATAGATGTGTGTTTGCTACTACTATTAAAAGAGCTGTGCTTGGTGTTAATATTAATTAATAGTTCTGACATACACAAAAGATATATCACAGTAAGTGATAAGTGAAATACAGACATAAGAAAAATAATATAAAACAACACAAAATATCTGGAAGTTGAATTTTCTAACATCTAGGAGTTTGGCTTTTGGTTTTTTTCTTTCTTTTAGCTATGGGGACCACTTTAATCTCTAAAAGGTAGCATTTCTGGGCATTCAAGTTCAAAAATATTTATTATTCAGCTAGATATTCTTCGAAACTACGTTGTCAAGACTTCACTCAGCAGGTGTACTTCAAGAAATTTTCACTTTCAGGACTTCTCTTGGAATTGGCTCTGCTTTCTACTGGCTGGAAGAATCCTTCTTTACATGGGAAGTGTGTATCTATATAGGCCTCTCAGCAACTCTAACAGTTGTATGTGAACTGGCCAAGACTTGGCATGGACTTTCCCACCGGGGCTGGAGACACGTCTTCCATCTGCGGCTCTTTATCCATACCCAGTCACTAGCATGAATCTCATGGCATGGCTCTTCAGGCTTCTGGGTATTCCTTGGGCTTACCTTACTTAGGACGTGGCTCAGGATTGAGCCCAAATGTCCAGTTTTTCATTGTACGCCCATCTCTCTGGCAGCCTGTAGCCTCCTCAGCTTCCCACACTTCAATTAAAGCCTAGTTTAAGGCACCATGAGGTAATTCCTCCCATAGGGCTTTTTCAGATCAGGACGTGGAGGCTAGTTGTGATAAGGTAAGCTCAAAAACACCACAAAATATATATTATAAAACATACTGAATGAGGCAGAACGATAGAAGCTTCTTTCATGAGGGGAGAAAACTTTTAGGAAATGGGAGGACAGATTTTGGCAGAGCACTAACTCCACCTGATCCTTGAGCTAGACACAACACTGCCCCCACCTGCACTGTGGTGGATGCAAACTGGAGGCTAGCCTGCCAAGACAGTTGATGCTGTTGCAGTTAGGGATGTACGAAAATTCCGCCACGGATCTCGGGGAGGCCGAATGCCAGTGCATTCGGCCTCCCGAAATTGGTGGCAGAACGTCCCCCCCCCCGGGATGAGACTTGAGTGGATCTTCCTGGCGGCTCCAGCTCCAGCGGCGGCTCCGGTGGCGGTTCGGCTGCGGCGGCCGGTCTTCCGACCGGCTGCCGCCGCTGCCATTTCCAGTTTAAAAAACAAAACAAAAAAACGTGATAGGCTATGTAAACATTTTTTTACAGCTGATTTTAAAAACAAAACAAAACAAAAATGCACCATGGCCGCCGCCATTTGCGTTCCTTATTTTGGCACTTCTTAGTCTACGTAAACATTTACGTAGACTAAGACGGCGAAAATAAGGGGAACGCAAATAGCGTAGACGCTTTTTATTTTTTTTTAAGTCAGCCGTGATAGGCTACGTAAACATTTACGTAGCCTATCACGGCTGACTGCAGGGATGCAAACGGCAACGGCTATGGCCACCGCCATTTGCGTCCCTGCTAGCGAGCGGCCGGATGTCCGGCTGCTGGCGGAGCCGGCCGGCGGCTCCGCAGAATTGCTGCAGAGCACAGCCGGCTGGCCAGGATTCCGGGGGGGGGGGGAGGAAGGGAGCGCCTTCCCCCCCGGCGAGGATTCCAGGGGGAGGGACGGAATGCCTCCCCGCCAACCATAAACATAATCTGCGAAAGGTAAGTGCCTTTCGTACATCTGTAGTTGCAGTACGAAAAACCCAAACGCCCATAGCAAAACAGAAAGAAGCTGTTTCTTTCTGTTGGGGGGCCCTACCTCAGAGAAACTGTTGAGAATTTCTCCTCCCCCTGGAGAAATTCAGTGAAATTGTCTCCCAAACTTCTCTGCCCACAAGTAAGGTGGAAAATTTCAAGAGGCCATTTGCACACAACTCTAAAAGAAAATGTTAAATTAATGCAGATTGGAGATCTTCTACAGTTGTATCACAAGTGCTTAAGTGAAAGAGGAAAAGATTTTGGGGGTGTCAAAAGAACTGTTTATCAAAGCTGGGATTGCATTATTCTAGGGATGTTAGAGAATTCTGCCATGGATCCCAGGGAGGCCGAATTCCAGTGAATTCAGCCCCGCGGAATCCGTGGCGGAATGGAGCAACTCGCCCCACCACCCCGCGAAAGCCCTGCAAAACGGAGCCTACCTGGCTGCGGTGCTGGTGCTGGTGGCTCCGGCGGCAGTTGAAGCAGCAGTGGCAGCGACGGCGGCGGCTACAGCCGCAAATGATGGCCGTTGTAGCAGCCGCCATTTGCATCCCTACACCGGCCCGTGATAGGCTACATCGTATATATTTACGTAGCCTACCACTGCTAAAGCAGGGACACAAATGGCATCCCCTACAGCATTTATGTTCCTGCCTTAGCCGTGATAGGCTACGTAAATATATACATAGCCTATCACGGGCTGGCGTAGGGACGCAAATGGCGTCCCCTACTCAGGATGCCATTTGCGTCCGCAGCAGCCCGGCAGCAGCTGGAGGCCCCGCTGCAGGTTGGCTCGGCCGGTGGCTCTGCGGACTGGCCGTGGAGCAGAGCCGGCCAGGCAGGATTCTGCGAGGGAGGAACGGATTTCCTTCCCCCCATCGAGGATTCTGGGGGGAGGAATGGATTGCCTCCCCCCACCTGCAGACCGCAGTGGAGCCAGGTAAGCGGGTTTTCATACACCCGTACATTATTCTTGTCTTGGGGCTGACTGGAATTCAGGGGTGTGGTTGGATGGTGAGTAGGAATGCCCCATGCGATCTGGTTGGTAGCTTTGTACAGACATTGTTACCTACAAGCCCAGCCTTAGGGCAGGAAGTAGATGGAACAGTAGCAGCTCTAGGTTTCAGGGGGGCTTTGGCAAAGGCACTATGCTTATCTAATGGCAGAGGTGGACAGCTAGATGCTGCCATTTCAAATTTCCCACAGTACCCCACAGCACATGGTGTAGTATCACTCTAGGGCACTGTGGAAAATTTGAAATGGTAGTGTGTGAGGGGAAGGTATCAATACCAGTGGGCCCTGCTGGCCCCCCAATAGCTGCCTAGTGGTAGTGCGGATTGATGCTGGGCCTGTAGCAGACATAGATGCAACACCTTACAGTGCTCTGTGTACACAGAGACTACCATGTTCCCTTCTGTGAATAATGTTGATTATGTGTTGTTCATGTGAAATTTTTTCTAATGCAGAAAAGAATAGCAAACTATATACATGTGGAGCTGCATGTCATGCTTAAGGGGCAGTAAAGTAATGAAAATTTAGCTTTTAGCTTGGCAAATTCCTCATTCAGCATTTGGCACTAGACACTGTCTAAAGTAGGGGTGGGCAGCTTCCCCTGGTCCAGGAGCCAATTTCTTTTTCCTGGCACCCAACAGGAGTTGAACCCTCCACCAAATTGGCACCAGAGGCTGCATGTAGCCCAGCCCTGGTCTAAAGAATACCAAAGAATCAGTTATACCAACTCTTTATTCATCATTATTCACCTTTATTAAATGGCAATAAAGATAAGAGTTTTGTCTGAGGGGAAAAGAGATTGTGCCTCAAACTGCTCCTAATTCTTTATGACCTAAAAAGCTGATGGCATTTGCAAAGCACATTCCATTGCCGATTTGTTCAGACAGTTTTGATGCACATACCTTCACCACAAAAACTGTCAAATTGACAGTCCTGTCTGGCCTTTATTTATGGAGGTAAATCTGCACATTCAGCTTTTTTATAAGCTTTGGAGTGAAAAAAAATAGTGCTATGTAAAATGCATGAATACATTTCCATCCTGAAGAGGGGTGTGTGTGTGTGTGTGTGCGTGTGTGTGAGTCTTTATTCATTAAATCTGTGATATGTCCAAGTAAAGAATCATGCAGTTTTCAGACTCAAAAACTTTCAATTAAATTATTTGTGTCCTACAAACTACTTAGAAGATCATGGGGTTTTCCAACAAATAAAGACTGACATAATTAATCTTTCCCGGCCAAAGGTTGTTTCAAAGAGCATCGAACTGTTTGTTCATCTTCGAACAGGCTAAGGAAATGTCACTGTCTCTCCTGACTTTAGTTTCCACCTGGCAGTGAAACTGAAACTGTCATGTTCCTACAGACTTCAGGAACAACTTCAAGAATGGTTCGTGTTGACCTTGCTTCTTGCTGTACTCATTTAGAGCAGCTTCACCAGCGGCTGTCTGCTTGCCCTGTTCCATCAAAGTCAAGAACTAGCCTAAAGATCTTAGACATCAAAGTTATCCTCACATACCCTTTCTGGGACATGAATAAGTTCATCATTACTTTCTTGCAGAAGCTTTTGGAAAGTATTTCTGATAACTTAAATCATGGAACTTTTTAATACAGTCATACCAGGTAACACACAGCTTCTTATAGGAGAGAAGTGCTACATTACCAGTTACCTTACTCTAACCATTCAAAGTGACAGGAATAATTCTCCTATATTCTCTGTTTACATAAGAACATAAGGACAGCCATGCTGAATCAGACCAAGGGCCCATCTAGTCCAGCATTCTGTTCACCCAGTGGCCAACCAGCTGCCAATGGGAAACCCACAAGCAGGACATGAGTGCAACAGCACCCTCCCACCCATGTTCCCCAGCAACTTGTATGTATATAGGCATACTAGCTCTGATATTGGGGATAGCACATAGTCATCAGGACTAGTAGCCTCTGATCACCTTCTCTTCCAGGAATTTGTCTAACCTGCTTTTAAAGCGGTGGCGGCGGGGCGGCGGGGGCGGGGGCGGCGGGGCAGCAGCGGCGGGTGTGGCGGCAGGTGCAGTGGCGGGGTGGTGGGGGCGGCAGGGGGGCGGGGGCAGCGGCGGCAGGTGTGGTGGGTGCGGCGAGTGCGGCGGCGGCAGGGGCTGCGGCGGCGGGGGTGGGTGTGGAGGCAGCAGCTGGTCTCCTGGCCGGCCGCGGCTGGGCACAGCGTACACAAATGGCAGCGGCTACGGCAGCCACCATTTGCATTCGCTATTTTTCGCCGTTCTAGCCTACGTAAATATTTACGTAGGCTAGAACGGCAAAAAATAGTGAACGCAAATGGCGGCTGCCATAGCCGCCACCATTTGAGTAAGCATTTTTTTTTACTTTGCCATGATAGGCTACATAAATATTTATGTAGCCTATCACGGTTAAGTACAGGGACGCAAACGGTGGCAGCTACGGCCACTGCCGTTTGCGTCCCTGCTGCCCAGCGGCCGGATGTCCGGCTGCGGGCGGAGCCGGCTGGCAGCTCCGCAGAATCCCCACGGAGCGGAGCTGGCTGGGCAGGACTCCAGGGGGAGGGACGGAGCGCCTCCCCCCCGTCGAGGATTCCAGGTGGAGGGACGGAGCGCCTCCCCCCCCACCGCGAAGCAGATCCGCGAAATGGTTAGTGACTTTCATACATCCCTAGTCAGGAATGCTGGGAGTTATGGTCCAAAACATCTAGAAGGCACCAAGTTGGGGAAGGCTGTTGTAGATTATAATGGAGATGTGGCCCATTGTTAAATGCATGTAGAGTCTTCAGTCTGGTATGTGGGGGTAATTGCCCTGCTGGGTAAAAGCAGTAGCTTGTCCTTTTCGTTTGAAGAGTCTACAAAATAGGATGGTTGGGACAGATTGCAGCTGTCATTCAACAGGTAATAAAATGTAACAAGTAAGAAAGGAAAGGAAAGGGTCCTCCTGTGCAAGCACTGGGTGATGGAGGGCTGAGTCGACCTGAGCCGGCTTCTCGAGGCCTGGCTTCTGCTGGGATCACACTCAGGTCGTGGGGAGAGTTTCGGTTGCAATACTGCTGTCTGCCACTCTGCGCCACACGAGGCTCCTAACAAGTAAACTGGCCCCCTTTTATGAACCTTTATGAAATTATGGAACTTCAGAATGAAAAAGCATTAAGGACAACTTTTAATATTTACTGGGCTCTGTCGGTGTTATGATAAGGGCCTACGGCACTGTATCCATTATATCTGTAGGAGAAGAGACCCAATGAATAGCCTTTGGGACTGGAAAACACTATTAATGGTTTTGTTGCAGCCAGAGAGATACATATATGTTAACTAGATCTGATAAAAATGCTAGACCTATTCATTTTGATAGCACTTTTAATATTTTTTAAAGTTAGTTGTGCCTCTGAACTTTATGATACCGCAACTCATAACTCTGCGGTATTTGCTGTTGTTGAAATTAATGGCACAATTCCCACTGAATTCCACAAGATCATGATTGGGCTCAATAGCTTTCTCCTTTTCACCCCAACTAAATGTAAATGTAGCTCTGGCATAATTCATTTACTACTGCTTTTATTGGAGGGATAAATGAAACCCTGCTGAAAATGAAAGTATTAACTTTCAATAGATCTTCAGCAAATACTTTTTTCCATAGAAATTTTTCTCTTCAGATGGGCATTTTATCAGCCCTGGATGGAGACATATTAATAGATTTTCTGTTTGTATATTGCAGTAATAGCAAATTTAATTAAAAACCTTGGCTAATAAAAGTGCAGGGCAGCCAGGAACAATAGCCATAAAATAGCAGTTAACTTTTAATCAGATGATAGATCAAGGAAGTAAATGAAAAATAAGCCTTAAGTAATATTCAATTCAAATAAAATTACTTTGTATGTAATACTCTAGTGTTTCTAAAATGACACTTTGAGTGTTCCTTGACATTTTTACATAAACAGAGAAGCATGTCTTGACCTCAACAGATGTACTTTTGCATTACTGCCTTGTCGTTTGAATCCACAGACCAACACTGGAGGGAAATCATGGCAAGAACTGCAGAACAATTCTGCAAAGATACTCCAAGGAGTCAGCTTACCATCCCCAAACCCCACAATTAAATAAAACAGCCCTGCTGGAGCCCCTGATGCATCTGGTCAATCTCAGAAGCTGATAATGAATCCCACAAGTATTTGTGGATATATCCAATGCATAAGACCAGTGGAACTGGAAACCTCATAATAAACCTACGACAGCCTTCCCCAACCTGGTACACTCCAGATGTTTTGGACTACAATGCAAATTAGCCCTGACCATTAGCCATGTTGGCTGCGGTTGATGGGACCTGCAGTCCAAAATATCTGGAGAGCATCAGGTTGGGGATGGCTGATCTGTGAGGTGAAAGAGGCAGGATTTTTCTTTGGGGAATCAAGCGGAATCCTTATCCTAGCCTTCAAAAGATGGCTATTTTAAGGCCAAGCTGCATGTTACATTCTTCGTGCTTTTTAATTTTTTAAATTGTTGTGCCATGTGTGTACATGTTAATTTTTGGGAGGAAAGCAGCTGAACAGTGAAGGATTAAACCTCCCATCTGCAGCAATGGGGAAGCTAATCCTTCCCTCCTCATGTGGTGGCCACAGTTGGTCCCCATACACATACTTTTGAGTAAACAAAAATGTGAGAGGAGCTTCACACCCTCAGTCTGAGCTTGATCTCAGACACCCCATCATTTATTTATTACATTTATATCCCACCTTTTTTCCATCATGAAACTCAAGGTGGCTACATGTGGTTCCCAGGTGGTCTCCTTTCCAAGCACTGACCAGACCCAAACCCGCTTAGCTTCAGCAAGGTGGCTGCCTCATGTGCCTTCAGACTATGCATCAGGGCCAGCTCTATCATTAGGCAGAGTAAGGCAGACCCCTCAGGCTTACTCCCCCTCAGGGAGATGTTGAGGGATGGGGAGAAGACAGAGCTATGGGTGTCCTGTGGCCTGCCCGGCTGTGCTGCTTAGGGTTGTATGAAACTCACTTACCTTTTCGTGGATTGATTCGCGGTGGGGGGGGAGGCGCTCCGTCCTCCCCCCGGAATCCTCGACGGGGGGGAGGTGATCCGGTCCTCCCCCCTGGAATCCTGCCCGGCCGGCTCCGCTCTGCAGCTGCTCCGTGGAGCAGCTGACCAGGGCCATCCGCAGCCAGATTTCTGGCTGCGGATGGGCTGGTGCGGACACAAATGGCCGCTGTAGTGGCCACCATTTGCGTCCAGCCAGGCTGCCATGATAGTATTTATGTAGCCTATCACGGCTAACCCCTCCACCCCCAAAAACCAGCGTACGCAAATGGCGGCGGCTACGGCAGCCACCATTTGCGTTCTCTATTTTTCGCCGTTCTAGCCTACGTAAATATTTATGTAGGCTATTACGGTGAAAAAAAGGGGAATACAAATAGCGTATTGGGCGCTATTTGCGTTCCTTTATTTTTCGCCGTTCTTTCGCCATTTTTGCTTATTTTTTGCCATTTTTCTACAGCGGCCGCCATTTGCGTTCCCTATTTTTCGCCGTTCTAGCCTATTTACGTAGGCTAGAATGGTGAAAAATAAAGGAACGCAAATAGTGCCCACTACGCTATTTGCATTCCCCTTTTTTTCGCTGTAATAGCCTACGTAAATATTTATGTAGGCTAGAACGGCGAAAAATAGGGAAAGCAAATGGTGGCTGCCGTAGCTGCCGCCAGTTGCGTATGCCGTTTTCTTTTTTTTTTGGCTTGGTTTGCCGTGATAGGCTATGTAAATACTTACGTAGCCTATCATGGCAAAGACCAGGACGACAATGGCGGCCGTGGCAGCCAGATTTCGGGGGGCTGAATGCCAGTGCATTCGGCCTCACTGAAATCCGTGGCAGAATTCTCCGCCATCCCTAGTGCTGCTAAGTTACCCTAGTGCACTCAGGTGCAGAGGAGGGTGGTATCCCATCGTCAGTGTCAAACTAAGGGTCATCTTCCGGTTCAGTTGACTTCTGTGACTTGAAAGGGAGAGTGCCATTTGTCCTTTGCCTCAGGCAGCAAAATGTTTTGGGCCGGCCCTGCAGCCCATCCTTTCTTTTTTGCTGACTGCCTTGGTGATCCATGGCCCATTTTCCCTGTCTTGGGACGAGCTGCCTAGTCAGTACCTGCTGTACAGTATAGTAAGTACAGACTCACTTGCAGCTGTGTAATGGTAAATTGTGAAATGCAGGCACTCATCATGACATTCCCCACAGCCACACCACCCAAGGAGAATCCAAAATTGCAGGCAGCTGGGTTGACCCATTCAACAAACCAAATGTAGCAGTTCTCATCTCCACCAGGAGCAGGTCTTTTGTAAAACTGATGGGCCTTGATTTCCCATTAAACACCAGACCACCCCATAATACTTTGCATTACAATGAGGAACAAAACATTGTTGCTTGGAAAATTCATTTCCCCCCCTTCCTCCTACTGTGAGGATTGCAGCTAAGCTCAGATGAAACAAGGAATTTTGGGAGAGGGGGGGCAGATGATGTCAGCATCCCTGCTAATAAAGAAGTCCTGGCACTGCACCCCTGCAAGCTGTGGCTGCACTTAGGGATGTCGGAGGAATCTGGTGGGGGTGGGTGGAGGTGGAGCTCAGTGAGCTTTTGTCAGCTCGACCCCCAGACCCCATTCAATCTTCCACCAGCTGGCCTCACTTGGTGCGAAATGAGTCGGGCCAGCTGGCGGAATTTCTGTAAAAAATTTTTTTTGCATAAAAAACATTTGCACAGATTATGGCTGCAAATGGCACACATTTGCATAATTCGCACAGCCATAATTAGCATAAATTATGCAAATGTGCACCACTCGCGGCCAAAATTTGCAAAATTGCACCCATGGGCACCATGTTGGGGATGCAACTTGTGCAAATGGCACTCTTGGGTGCCACGTTATGGAAATGCCAATTTTAGGGGGGGAAGCCTGATTAAGTTCCTGGATTTCGGGAAAAAGCCTGTGGCTCGGCTCGCAAATGCAGGTTGAGCTGGGAGCTCCAGGGAATCTGATGAGCCCCCAAAAGGCTGGATTTTGCCATCCCTAGCTCCACTACACCATTGCTCACTTGTTAGAGGTGTATGTTTATACCTAAGGCTCTGTCCACATAGAAGCACGTGGATGCAATTACACACTTTCTGCCTCTACAAGTCTTTGGAAGAGTGCAGGTATGTCCCCTGAGGATAATTTCTAGCACTGTCTTATTTCCTTGCCACATCTTTGCTTATATATCAGCTAAAACCAGGTTGCACAATCTATATCCTTATCTTTTTAAATACCCCATTATTTCCTAAACAGTAGGCTACTAGATACCATTGCTGATTAGCTTCCCCATTTTATTTCAGCTGCCCCTTTCACCTTAGGCACTCTTATCTTGCATCTTACCAATCCATCAGCTGCACTCCAATCGTGCATGAACTCCTGAACCTGTTCCAGCCAAGCTCTAAACTATCTTCATATGCTAATCCCAATGGCATACATTTATCCTGGTAGGGATGTCAGAGAATTCCGCCATGGACTCAAGTGAGGCCAGATTCCAGAGAATCTGACCTCCAGATTCCATGGTGGAACGGCATCACTTACCTCCAGCTCTGAAGGATTTCCTGCGGAGCAGCTCTCCAGAAGGCAAAACGCTAATGGCGGCTGCCATTAGCCTATTGCTGGGACAAATACAGACAAATGCCTGCCGATTGCATCTCCTGCCTCTGCATTTCTCAATCGGAGGGAGAAGAGGGTAAAATGCCTCCCTGCAATGAAGGGAGACACATCTGATCCCCCACCCTACCAAGCTCAGAAGCAACGTCCTCTGTTGTTTTAGAGCACCCTATTAAGTTCAATGGGGCTTACCTGAGGGTTGCAGACTTACAGGGTGATCTTATGTCTACTCAGAAGTAAGTCCCATTGAGTTCAATGTGGCTTACTCCTAAGTAAGTCCCCAGGACTGGGACCACTAGAAAATAGTACAGCAGAAGTTAAGCTACCAGGAGAAGGGTGGGGTGAAGGGGAAGGGGGTAAGGGAGCATGTGTAAAGGCAGTCAGTTGTGATCCTGCATTTAAAACAGAAGCAGAAAACCCCATTTTAAATGCAGGATTGTAGGTTGGTGGCAGATGAATTTTTTTTTAACTTCAGTTAGTGGGGGAGATGTGCTCTGTGATTGGATACTGGTTTTGTGGGTCTCCCTTTTAAAAATCATATGAAATTATGAGGATCCCTTTTTTGATTTTATGTACCCTTGTTTTACCCAGTACCTGGGTACATAAAATCAGTACACATTGGCTCCCTGGGTGGATGGGGGAGTTTTCTTTTTCAGCCAAGCAGGAGAAAGCCTTCAAAGTTTGGATTTCACTGGCTATTTAGGGCACAACCCTATGCATGTCTAGACAGAAAAAAAAGTCCTATAACTCCCAACATTCCAGAATGCTAGGAGTTGTAGAACTTTTTTTCCTGTCTAAACTTGCATAGGATTGTGCTGTTCATGCAATTCATCTGCATCAAGAGCTTGGCATCTTTTAAGATTTTTTTTTAAAGCAGTTGCTTTAGGCACTACTGTTTGGGCAGGAAAGCAATGTCTGTCACCTCCAAATCAGAAGGCAATTTGCTTTCAATGGGACTTCCCTCCCTACTTGAAAAGAGGCGGACACAGGCAAACCGCCAGAGTTTGCAAACAGCGAACCAGAAAGCATGGACCGGATCCAATACACTTTCTCAGATCACAGTGGATGACAGAACGAAAGATCCCTAACAAGCTATGAAAAAGAAATGGAACGGATTCATAACATGCGTTCATCACTATATCCTGGTCATAAAAAAATGAGAGTGGCCACTAACACATTGCCAAAAAAAGGCATGTGTTACCAACAAGTATACACCAATTTGCACACCATCTGCATATGCTAATGTAAAGGTGTATAGATGCAAAGGTAGAAATAATATATTTTACATAGAAATACAATACATCTCACCATAGTTGGGAAGATGGTGACCTTCTCAGCTTGCTATCCAGATGCTAACTGTGGATGGACAAATTCAAAGCCCCTGCTCTCCCCTCTTAGGGTTCCTTAACTTTAAATTGGACTTGAACAGGACAGCTCTTCAAACAGAGGATGCCTCCAGATACATGAGTGTTCTCTGAAAGCCCTTCAAATAGAAGACTGTCCTCTGTAAATTAGGATACATGGCCACCCTAGGAACTCAATATACTTTTAAACCCACAAAAATGGCATTTCTGGTTTTCTTCCTAACCCACCCAGGAATAAAAATAGCTCTAGGAAAAAAACAGCAAATAATTAAAGTTTCATAAGTAACTTTTATCTGGAATTACAACAGGTCCCCACTGAAATTCTGCATGGAATATTAACTTTTCTTCATTTTTCTCAAAATAAAGCATTAGCTAAAAGCTATCCTAATACTGAAGTTTTTATTCCACTTTTAATACTTTTTAAAAGTGGTGCATGCATATGTATATATACTGAAAGGACACAAGGTATATAGTTATCAAGAATAGAACTACAGAATATATTCAATGAATACATAATAGTAGGTTGCACTATTCCTACTGGCAGTACGGGTCTCAAACTCTAGTATAAAGTAATTCCATCTAGTGCTATATCTTACTTTATGATAGGCCCTGATGATGTCTGTACTGTCACCTTTGGATTAAAGTTATATCTAGAATTTGTAAACAAGTGTTCTGTTTTACCAAAATTTGCTTTTCTTCTGGGATACAGGTGTCATGTCCTAAACATTGAAGTTTTGGAAAGTCCTTTTGATTCAAAGCAGCATGCCAGACATTTTGAAAAAGTGTATTTATTCTGTATTCTTGATGTGTAATGCATTACCTCCTTCAATGAGCAAATCTATAGAACTTCCCTTTGCATGTTGCCTCCTTATACCAACATTTATTTATTTAATTTATTATTACATTTATATCCCACCTTTCTTCCATTGTGGAACTCAAGGTGGCTACATGTGGTTCCCAGGTGGTCTCCCCTCCAAGCACTGACCAGACCCAGACCTGTTTAGCTTCAGCAAGGTGGCTGCCTCATGTGCCTTCACACCATGCCCTGGAACTAGGGATGTATGAAAGTCTCTTACCTGTATCGAAATTTGATTCGCGGGGGGGGGGGGAGGTGCTCCATCCCTCCCCCCAAAATTCTGGCCGGGGGGGAGGTGCTCTGTCCCTCCCCCCTGAAATTCTGGCCGGGGGGGAGGTGTTCCGTCCCTCCACCCCTGAATCCTGGCCGGCTGGGCCGCAAATGGCGGCGTCCGTAGCCGCCGCCATTTGCGTCCCTGCAGTCAGCCGTGATAAGCTACATAAATGTTTACGTAGCCTATCACGGCTGAGTGAAAAACAAAAACAAATCATGCATACACAAATGGCGGCGCCCATGGGCGCCGCCATTTGCATTCCTTATTTTGGCACGTCTAGTCTACGTAAACATTTACGTAGACTACGGCGAAAATAAAGGGAATGCAAATAGCGTAGACCTTATTTTCGCACAACACCTGGGTGAGTGAGGCGGGTTGGTCTCCTGGGCAACCCTTACCCCCCGCCGAGCCGCACAACCTGTTCGGCGGGCCTCAGGCGTCACCTGTCACCATAAGGTGCTTCTGCATGCACACCATCCCTAACCTCTTTCTGCTTTTGCCTGTCCTAGCCGCCACAGGAGTCACAAGCCTAGTGCTTGTGAAACTCCCCCCACCTGCGCAGAAGAACTTCCTGCAGGCCTCTTCGCAGATCCGACAGAAATATGTTATTCCCTCCATGAGACAGGCAGACACCGTCCTGCCTGTAACGCTCCCTCCTTGTCCACAGAAGTTCCTGGTGGGTGGTGCATGCATCACTCCATTCACATATAAGCCATAAGCCATTTCTCTGTTCACTTTCCGATGTGCCCTGCCAATAGCAACATCATTCCATGCCTTCCAATTGATCCATGGGAGCAGCGAGGACCGCAGTAAGGCTACTTCCGGCCAAGTATGCCGGACCACCTGCAAATTCACCAAGGCCTGTTGGATCAGGTCCTTGCCTGGCTTACAGCCCAGGTTGTTCCCCACAACATGCAGCACCTGGACCTGCAGAGGAAGACTGAAAAAACTTTAGTAGAACAGGGTGAAGAGGAGGGACTCCCACCGTATGCCCCATCTGCAAAGCCACTGAATTGAAATGTGTCGGGGTGACAGAAGCTGAAATCCAAAGTTGATGTAAAAGCCCTTTGTGCAGCTCAAAACAGCTAGGGATGTCAGAGAATTTCGCCATGAATCTCAGGGAGGCCAAATGCCAGTGCATTCGGCCCCCCGAAATTGGTGGCAAAATGGTCTGCCCCCCCGCTCCCCCCGGGACGGGACTTACCTTGGGCGAATCTCCCTGGTGGCGGCGGCTCCGGCGGCGGTTTGGCGGTGGTTCGGCGGCGGTGGCGGCGGCCGGTCTTCCGACCAGCTGTCGCCGCCACCATTTCCAAGTTAAAAAAAAAACAAAAACGTGATAGGCTATGTAAAGATTTACGTAGCCTATCACGGCTAGATTTTTAAAAAATACCATGATAGGCTACGTAAATGTTTACGTAGCCTATCATGGCTGAGTTAAAAAAAAAAACCTGCACGTACGCAAATGGCGGCGCCCATGGGCGCCGCCATTTGCGTTCCTTATTTTGGCATGTCTAGTCTACATAAACATTTACGTAGACTACAGCGAAAATAAGGGGAACGCAAATAGCGTAGCATCTACGCTATTTGCGTTCCCCTTATTTTCGCCGTAGTCTATGTAAATGTTTACGTAGACTAGACGTGCCAAAATAAGGAATGCAAATTGCCCATGGGCGCCGCCATTTGCGTACGCGCAGGTTTTTTTTTAAACTCAGCTGTGATAGGCTATGTAAACATTTACGTAGCCTATCACGGCTGACTGCAGGGATGCAAACGGCAGCGGCTACGGCCGCCGCCATTTGCAGACCCGGCCGGCCAGGATTCATGGCGGGAGGGACGGGGCGCCTCCGCCTCGGGGAAGATTTTCGGGGGGGAGGGACGGGGCGCCTCCCCCGCAGTCAGAATTTTGGGGGGGAGGGACGGTGCGCCTCCCCCCCGGCCAGAATTTCGGGGGGAGGGACAGAGCGCCTCCCCCCCACTGCGAATCAAATTTCGTAAAAGGTAAGTGACTTTCGTACATCCCTAAAAACAGCATACTGTGCCCATGTAAGAGCACCCGTTCCAGCGTACGTCGAGTCTGCTGTTCTAAGGAATAAGAACATTAGGGCAAGCGAAGGGAAAATTGTGTCAGGAAGAAGCAGACAACTTGCAAATGCAAGGCCGGAACGCTTCGAAGCGCCATCCTCGAACTGCCATAACATACCTGTGAGAGAAACCTACAGTGGCTGCCATGGAGACCACTCAATGTAAAAAGAGTGGGTTCTGAATCAAAAATTACCTAGGCCTAGCGGGGTAGAGCTGATGTAGAAACTGCCCAGATTGCCATTAAGTCAATGGTAGCCGTCGGAGTGACAAAACAGAGGTCTCTCCTCAGACCAGTGGCATTCCATTAAAAAAACCCCACAAGGCCCCGACGGGGCATATCTCATCGATTGCGCTCGGCTGTGGGCCACTGCCGTGTCCTTGCCATACCGACCAGTTTCTGATCTCCAAATGCATAACTGGGGACATTGGGACAGACCTGTACATTGAAATATATTGAGGCCCTCCCGGACAAGTCAGGCTTGGGAGCCCCAACCAACCCTGAATTCCTAAGGGGCTCCACAGAAGGCCATTAAGGCTGCTGTGTGGAACAGGGAAACATCTTACTGGGAAGCGCAAATGGAGGGCCATAATCCCTGGAGCCCAAAAAGGGTATCAGGAAGAGAGGGTGGCTAAAATCTATGAAAGCAGGCAACATCCATGCCCAGCCCTACATTGCACGCCTAACCCTGAAATCTGACATGGAGTCAGTAACTCTCACCGTTGTGGGCTGGAAGGCTAAACGGCCAGCTTGCAACTTATGGGCCTAGCAGATAGCCCCTTGTTCCTTAAAGAGACACAAATTGCGGCAAATGATCTATAGGTAAGGGGCATGAATCCTGTAGCTGAAGTTCGCTCCTAAGGTGCGGAACACCCTACCTGCTCTGTCGCAGGTGGCTCCTGTACTGGGAGCTATGGAATGCAGGACGGCATGCTCGGCTCCAGTACGCCTGTCCCCATAGTGCTGCAAGTATGGGATCTGTAAATGGATGTGCCCACGGGGCTAAGGCCCAGAACCTGTTGATCTGATTTCATGACAAAGCATCAGCAAATGGGTTTGCCAGCCCGGCACATGGCGGGCCCGGAACCAGATGTTGTAATGCAGACATTGGAGCGTGAAAGCTCTGACACACGACATGCCCCTCAGATTTCAGGAGGACAGGGAATGAATAAAGTACACCGTGGCCATGTTGTCGTACCAAAGGGGGGCTACTGACTTGGCTGTGAGGTCAGCTGAAATGTGCACGGCTAGGTAAAAAGGGAAGAACTCCAGAAAGGTAAGGTCCTGACAAATCCCGGCGGCAGCCAACTCTACAGGCCACTGCCCACAATACAATCGGACCTGCCATATGATTCTGAAATCCCCAGAGTACTGGCGGCACCCAAGTGAATCTGCAGGTCGGTTTTGAGGAGCAGCTCACGCCTCCAGAAGGAGATGCCATTAAAGCCCTGCTAAGTTGAAGCCATACCCACAGCTCCATGCGCACAGCAGAAGTGACCCTGGTCGATGGTGCGGCAGCCACAGTCCCTGCACTGCCCAAACAGAGCCAGAGCAGGAAAGCATGACCAGGGGCCACTACCCTGCATGGGAAATGAAAATGCCCTACAACATCTTGCAGGGCCCCTGAAAGAGACCCTAGGAAGTTGTATAACCACCTGGGGCTGTGCCCCAAGGACTGGAAATTTGTCTTGAGGGAGGCGAGAATATTGCTTAAGGGTATCTAACTTGATTCCCAGGAATGTTAACGTGGCAGACAGTCCCTCTGTCTTTTTGTGAGCTAAAGGGACACCTGAGGTGAAAGGAAAATGAAACAATGCTTGCATTAGGTCAGAACATTGACTACTGTCTTTGGACTCCATGTAGCACATGCCATCAGGGACCCATGGCCGGGACCCCAAAAGAGACAACCTCCTCATTGAAGAGGTGTATCTCACTGACCACAAATGATCAGGGATCTCGTGATCAACTAGGGATGGTGGAGAATTCTGCCACAGATTTCAGTGAGGTCGAATGCACTGGCATTCGGCCCCCCAAAACCCATGGCAGAATGGCCTCCCCCCCACCCCACAGAATCCCCGCTGGGATGAAGCTTACCTGGGGTGGATGTGGAGGCGGCGGCGGCTCCGGTGGCGGCTGGTCTCTCGGTTGGAGGCAGCGGCGGCAGGTCTCTCGGCTGGCTGCTGCGGACACAAATAGTGGCTGTTGTAGCCTATCATGGCAGCCTGGCAGGACGCAAATGGCGGCTGTCGTAGCCTATCATGGCACCCTGGCAGGATGCAAATGGTGGCCGCTACGACACCATTTGCGGCTGCAGCAGCCTGGCCGCATCCAGAACAAGGATGGCCCTTGCTGGCGGCTCCGCAGAGCTGCCGTGGAGTGGAGCTGGCCAGGGAGGATTCCGGGGGAGGGACAGAGTGCCTCCCCCCCATCGCAGAGTCAGGTAAGGGATTCATAGATCCCTATGATCAACAGACTGGCCCTTGGGGAAAAGAAGTTACGAATCAGCTTAAACTCCCTAGGGGATTTCTTGGGCACCATTCCGAGAAGGGAAATCCTTAGATTACTTATCAGGGTGTGGAAAGGGGGGCTATAACCTGTCCTGCCAGTACTGCCTTGTCGATTTTTCTTCACAAACCTGTCGATGCATGGCAAGGTGGGATTTTGGCTTGCGAGACAGGGATGGCCTATATTGACCTAGGAAAAAGGAGTCCTAAAACCTAGTGGGAAGCCGTGTTCCAAGTAGAATGCGTTCTCCTTGTCAGAGTAGTGTCTTAAAAGCCAGAGTAGTGGCACCACCTAATCGGGCTGGGGCCCACCACTGGGCTTCCTACTGCCCTGGCATCACCTAGGGGGACTCTGCCATCCTCAGGCTCTTGGACAAGAGGTGCACGGGTGCCGTCTGCTACAAAGGGAGCACTCATGACGGAGATGGCATGGGTTCCGGGAGCATGCGCCCCAGGGCCGGTATTCCCAGCACAGCCGGCAGTGCTGAAGCACTGAACCCACAATAGGCCAAGGGCCAATGTGGGAGAATGCCTGGCGAGAATGTGACCACTGTCAGATCTGTCGCTGAAACCCAGCCGGGAAGGAGATGAAAGTGGAGCCAAAGGGCCCAGTCCTTCAGGTCCCAGTGCAGAGAAGGATCAATAGCGCTCTCCTGCAGAAAGCCTCAACATAGGCCAGCCATGCACCTCCTCAGGTGAAAGCCAGTAAGTGTAGCCCCAGTGGGCATTGCTCCTCTCCCCAGATTGGTGTAAGGATCTAATATTGCCACTTAGGTGGACGTCCAAGTGGGTGGGGGTGGGGGAAGGGGTCCTGAGTTAATACAGCGGAGCCCAGCCAGACGCTGAGTTAAGCTGCTGGGGCTACAGTGGAGGTGCGCCTGATGGAGCTTCAGGCGGCCCAGGCATTGTATAGGGAGAAGATATTGGGAGGGACGGCCACCCCAGGGAGGCAAGCCAAGGCAGCCAGCCCCATGGCCCTGAAGGGTGCCCGCCGGGCCAAGTAAAGTGAGTTGTGGTCATCTCACCCATATCCAGGGCAGCCGCGCAGGTCCCCTGAGAGCAAGGGGGATGATGTCATTTGTGATGCTACCAACAGAGATGCCCCAGAAGGGTAGACTGCCTCCCGCGGTGATGCGCCGCCCGGGCGAGCCCGTGAAGATGAGGTGTAGGCCTCAATGGCATCCAGGCAGGGTGGACCCAGGGCCACCATGCTCAGGTTCCCTGCCAATAAAGGCGGATGATGTTGATTGCACAGCTAGGGGTGGACGAAAGTCCCTTACCTGTCGTCGAAGGACGTTCGTGGTGGGGGGGAGGCGCTTCGCTGCTCCCCCTGCGAAGTTCAGGCCGGGGGGGGGGAGGCTTCCTGCCTCGCTCCGGCCGAAATTCAGGCTGGGGGGGAGGCTTCCCTCCTCGCCCCGGCCGAAATTCAGGCTGGTGAGGAGGCTTCCCGCCTCGCCCGGCCATGAACGCGAAAGTTTTTTTTTTTTTTTTAAACGCCCCCTGATAGGCTACGTGACGATTCACGTAACCTATCACGGCTAGATCTGCAAAGTCAGCCATGATAGGCTACGTCAATCATCACGTAGCCTATCACGGGTGACTTAAAAAAAAAGCGCGTACGCTAATGGCGGCCCCCATAGGGAGCCGCCATTCGCGTTCCTTATTTGGTCGCTGTAGTCTACGTCAATGTTTACATAGACTACGGCGAAAATAAGGACAACGCTATTTGCGTTGCCCTTATTTTCGCCGTAGTCTACGTAAACATTGACGTAGACTACAGCAACTAAATAAGGAACGCGAATGGCGGCTCCCTATGGGGGCCGCCATTCGCATACGCGCTTTTTTTTTTTTAAAGTCACCCGTGATAGGCTACGTGACGATTCACGTAGCCTATCACGGCTGACTTTCCAGATCTAGCTGTGATAGGCTACGTGAATCGTCACGTAGCCTATCAGGGGACGTGTTTTTTTTGTTTTTTTTTTACTTTCGTGTTCGCGGCCGGGCGAGGCGGGAAGCCTCCTCCCCGGCCTGAATTTCGGCCGGGCGAGGCGGGAAGCCTCCCCCCCGGCCTGAATTTCGGCCGGGCGAGGCGGGAAGCCTCCCCCCCCCGTCCTGAACTTCGCGGGGGGAGCAGCGAAGCGCTCCCCCCCACCGCGAAAAAGCTGCGAGATATGGTAAGTGACTTTCGTTCACCCCTACCCGTGATAGGCTACGTGACGATTGACGTAGCCTATCACGGCTGACTTTGCAAATCTAGCCGTGATAGGCTACGTGAATCATCATGTAGCCTATCAGGGGGCGTTTTTTTTTTCTTTGATTGCAATGGCGGCTGCTGCTCCCGCCCCGCTCGAACACCCGCCGAACCGCCGGCCGGACCCGCCACCGGGAGGGACATTCGGTGAAGGTAAGTCCCGTCCCGGGGGAGGATGCGGGGGGCGGGGGAGGTTCGGAGGATTTCTCCCCGAAACTTGTTCGGGGGGCCGAACACGTTGGCGCTCGGCCCCCCGAAGTTTTGGGGAGAAATTCTCTGCCATCCCTATGCACAGCTGAGTGTAGCTCAGGTCGCTGCTGACAGGGATGCCTCAGGAGGGTGGACCACCCTGGTCAGTGGTGTCCTGCCAAGGTGAGCCTGCGAAGACGAGGTGGAGGCCAAAATGGTGTCCAGACGTACTGCAATGGGAAGCGATAGTAAACATTGTGTCAGCTGTTGTGTCTGATTGGGCTGCACTGCCGTGGCTTTCCTGGGCACAGCTGGGGGAGATCCCAGAAGTATGTACTGCTGCTTCCAGGCGTGTGAGAATTGATGCCAGAACTGGGCCCAGGGGAGCAAAAAAAAGTGGGCGTGCATGCAGCTCGGCGCAACCATGGATGGTCCAACAGGCACCACCCAGGCTGGCTGAGGCCAGCCACAGGAGCACAGCCTGACAAGCGCTGCCTGGGCCAGCTGCAGCCAGGGACGGGGACGCACCCGGCACCGCAACCGCTGCTAGGGAAGGCAAGTGGCGGCACGCAGGAGCAAGGAGGGGCCGCGAGAAGGCGTGCCACCCTGGGCGAGCACACGTACCCCCCGAAGGAGTGCCGTGAGCTGGCAACCACGACGATGGGCTGGCTGGGGCCGGCAGCCGCACCTGCCGCAACCCCAGGGCAGGCAGAGGTGCAGAGGAAGCCTGACCAACAGGCCCCAGACAGATGAAAAAAGGGGGGAGGTGGGCAAGGACGTCCCTTTGCCGATCCCGCCGCAGTCAACTCTCCCTCGCACTGGCAGCCGTGAGAGTGAGAGCATTCCTGTTGGGAGGGGCGCAGTGCTTAAGAGGGCTCTGCCGGCCCCTCCCCTGCTTGGTGGTGCCACTGGGGGATACCCAATGGCACAGAGCCACCCCTTCTCTCCCCACCCGCCCGCAACGCCCCCCCTTTTGCCAGACAAGCTGGCGCTGGGGTTAGGGCATTTTTCAACCAAACACCAAAAATCAGGGAAGTCATGAGCTAAATCTCACAAGCCCTAACACCATATCCTCCCCAAGGAGGCAGAAAGTGCAAGTGAAATTCTCATTCTCCCAAAGCAGATAAACCATGTGAACTGGCACTTGTCACTCTTTTCTATCAAATCCAGGTGAGGCTAGAGATGTTATAGAATTCCGCCACAGACTCCATGGCAGAATGGAGCAATCCCCACTACCACCCCACAAAATTGTCCTGGGACGGACCCTACCTGGGGTCGTCCGTCCGGTCTGTCCACTGCCCCTGGTCTGTGGCCACGAATGGCTGCCCTGGTCTGCGGCTGCCATTTGCTTCCCTGCCTTTTGCCGTGATAGGCTATGTAAATATATATGCCGCGGAGTGGAGCCGGCTGGGGAGGATTCTGGGGGGAGGGACGGATCGCCTCCCCCCCCCCACAGATTACCCGGACCGGACCAGGGTAAGTAATTCGTGCACCCCTAGGTGAGGCAGTGGCCATTCTGAATCAGTGCCTGGGCACAGTAATGAACTGTATGAGGGCCAATAAACTGAGACTCAATCCAGACAAGGTGGAAGTACTGTTAGTGGGTGGTTCATCTGCCCCTCTAGGTGATGTTCAATTTGTTCTGGAGGGGGTTGCACTCCCCCTAAAGGATCACATTCATAGTTTGGGGGTACTCTTGAACCCAGAACTGTCACTTGAGACACATGTGGAATTGGTGGAACAGAGCACCTTTTATCAGCTTAGGCTGATACTGCCTACGCCCTTATCTGGACAGAGATCACCTACCTACAGTTATCCATGCTCTGATAACCTCTCGTCTTGATTACTGCAGTGCATTAAACATGAAACCACTTTTGAAAATGGTCCAGAAACTTCACCTGGTCCAAAACAGGGCGGCAAGATTGTTAACAGGGATTGTTAACAAGATAACATTATGCCAGTGCTTTTCCAGCTGCACTGGCTGCCAGTCCATGTCTGGGCCTGATTCAAAGTGCTGGTATTAACATTCAAAGCCCTAAATGGCTTGGGGCCAAGTCATCTGGAGGATTGACTCTTCCCACATGTACCTGCCAGGACCCTAACCTCATCTTCAGGGGCCCTTCTCTGGGAGCCCCTGCCAAAGGATGCAAGGCTGGTGGCTACCAGGAAGAGGGCCTTTTCTGTTGTGGCACCCCAGCTGTGGAATGAGCTCCCTAGAGAGGTTCACCTGGCACCTACATTGTACTCTTTCAGGTGCCAGGTGAAGATGTTTTTATTTTCCCAGGCATTTTAGCATTATAGTCTAAACTTTGCTGTTTTAAACCTGTTAGTGTATTTTAAATCTCTGCATTGCTGATAGGTTTTATTCTGGTTGTATTTTTATACTGTAGTTTTAAGATTCTATATCTTATACTGTTTTTATTCTATACTTTGTCCTTTTAATTTTTGTGAACCATCTAGAGAGCTTAGGCTATTAGGCACTATGGAAACGTACTAAATAAATAAATAAATAAATAAATAAGGAGAATATGATATGCAGAGGTGACTGTGGGGCTGTAGAAACCTTATGACCACCTAATTCTCCCATTCTCTCTCTCCCTCTCTCTCTTTTAGACCAGCCTTACCCAACCTGAAACCAAAATCAGAAGCTGGTTTACAAGGAGACAACAGTTCTTATGCAGACAAAAAGCTTGAAGATCATTAAGGCTAACCAGGGAATGAATTAATAAGAAGGGAAGGGAGGGGATTTGGAGCATGCCAGCACACTACCAATCTCCCAACTGTGGTCAGTAGATTACTGAGATTACGTCTACAGTGGATATGTGTGTGCTGGTAGGACAGATTGGTGAATAAGAAGAACAACTGACCTTTCCAAACCAGGGCTGGCTCCAGTTAGAGAAGGCCCTTGCAAGAGCCTTCTTGTGATCCCTTTCCTTCCTTGGTGGTCATGGCAGCACCAGTGCTCTGAATCAGTGCTAGACACCAAGTAGTGTCATTTTGATTTCCCACAATGCCCTGGAGTGACATTTTTGTTGTAGTTGTTCAGTCGTTCAGTCGTGTCCGACTCTTCGTGACCCCATGGACCACAGCACGCCAGGCCTTCCTGTCCTGCACTCTCTCCCGGAGTGTGCTCAAGTTCATATTCATTGCATCGGTGATGCTATCTAGCCATCTCATCCCCTGCCATCCCCTTCTCCTTTTGCCTTCAATCTTTCCCAGCATCAGGGTCTTTTCCAGAGAGTTTTCTCTTCGCATTACGTGACCAAAATATTTGAGCTTCAGCTTCAGTATGTGTCCTTCCAATGAGCACTCAGGTTTGATTTCCTTTAGGATTGACTGATTTGACCTCCTTGCAGTCCAGAGTCTTCTCCAGCGCTACAGTTCGAAAGCATCAATTCTTCGGCGCTCTGCCTTCCTTAGAGTCCAGCTCTCACAGCCATACATTACTACTGGGAAAACCATAGCTTTGATTAGACGGACCTTTGTTGGCAAGGTGATGTCTCTGCTTCTTACTATGCTGTCTAGTTTTGCCATAGCTTTCCTCCCAAGGAGCAAGCGTCTTTTAATTTCATGGCTACAGTCACCGTCTGCGGTGATCTTGGAGCCCAAGAAAATAACATCTCTCACTGCTTCCGTTTCTTCCCCTTCTATATGCCAGGAAGTGATGGGGCCAGATGCTATGATCTTCGTTTTTTTAATGTTGAGTTTCAAACCAGCTTTTGCACTCTCCTCTTTCACCCTCAACAAGAGGCTCTTGAGATCCTCTTCGATTTCTGCCATTAGGGTGGTATCGTCTGCATATTGGAGGTTGTTGATAGTTCTCCCGGCAATCTGAATTCCGACCTGTGATTCATCCAACCCGGCGTTTCTCATGATGTACTCTGCATATAAGTTAAATAAGCAGGGTGACAGTATGCAGCCTTGTCGTACTCCTTTCCCAATTTTGAACCACTCAGTTGTTCCATGTCTGGTTCTTACTGTTGCTTCTTGACCCTCGTACAGGTTTCTCAGGAGACAGGTAAGGTGGTCTGGTACTCCCATCACGTTAAGAATTTGCCACAGTTTGTTGTGATCCACACAAACAAAGGCTTTAGCATAGTCAAGGAAGCAGAAATAGACGTTTTTCTGGAATTCTCTTGCTTTCTCCATGATCCAGCGAATGTTGGCGATTTGATCTCTAGTTCCTCTGCCTCTTCGAAACCCAGCTTGTACTTCCGGTAGTTCTCGGTTCGCATACTGCTGAAGCCTAGCTTGTAGGATTTTGAGCATCATCTTGCTGGCATGTGAAATGAGCGCAATTGTATGGTAGTTTGAACACTCTTTGGCGTTGCCCTTCTTTGGAATTGGAATGTAAACTGACCTATTCCAGTCTTGCGGCCATTGTTGAGTGTTCCAAACTTGTTGGCATATTGAATGCAGCACTTTAACAGCATCATCTTTTAGGATTGTAAATAGCTCAGCTGGAATACTGTCATCTCCGCTAGCTTTGTTGTTAGCAATGCTTCCTAAAGCCCACTTGACTTCACTCTTGAGGATGTCCGGCTCAAGTTCAGTGACCGCACTATCATGGCTATCAGGGACATTCAGATCTTTCCTGTATAGTTCTTCCGTGTATTCTTTCCACCTCTTCTTAATCTCATCTGCTTCTGTTAGGTCCCTGCCTTCTTTGTCCTTTATCATGCCCGTCTTTGCACAAAACATTCCCTTGAGATCTCCAATTTTCTTGAAGAGATCTCTAGTCCTTCCCATTCTGTTGTTTTCCTTGATTTCTTTGCATTGTTCATGTAAGAAGGCCTTCTTGTCTCTCCTTGCTATTCTCTGGATTTCTGCATTCAGTTGGCTATATCTTCCCCTTTCTCCCTTGCTTTTCGCTGCCTTTCTTTCCTCAGTTACTTGTAAAGCCTCATCAGACAGCCACTTGGCTTTCTTGCATTTCTTTTTCTTTGGGATGGATTGAGTTGCTGCCTCCTGAACAATGTTACGGACCTCCATCCATAGTTCCTCAGGTACTCTGTCTATCAGTTCTAATCCCTTCAATCTATTCCTCACCTCCACTGTATATTCATAAGGGATATGATTGAGGTCATACCTGAATGGTTTAGTGGTTTTCCCTACGTTCTTCAATTTAAGCCAAAATTTTGCAACAAGAATCTCATGATCTGAGCCACAGTCAGCTCCAGGTCTTGTTTTTACTGACTGTATAGACCTTCTCCATCTTTGGCTGCAAAGGACATAATCAATCCGATTTCGATATTGACCATTTGGTGATGTCCATGTGTAGGGTTGTCTCTTGTGCTGTTGGAAAAGAGTGTTTGCTATGATCAGCGTGTTCTCTTGGCAAAACTCTATTAGCCTTTGTCCTGCTTCATTTTGTACACCAAGGCCATGCCTGCCTGCTATCCTGGTGATTTCTTGACTTCCTACTTTAGCATTCCAATCCCCTATGATGAAGAGGACATCTTTTTTTGGTGTTAGTTCTAGAAGGTGTTGTAGGTCTTCATAGAACCGATCAACCTCAGCTTCTTCGGCCTCAGTGGTTGGGGCATAGACTTGAATTACTGTGATGTTGAATGGTTTGCCTTGGATTCGTACTGAGATCATTCTATCATTTTTAAGATTGTACCCCAGTACTGCTTTTCCCACCCTTTTGTTGACTATGAGTGCTACTCCATTTCTTCTAAGGGATTCTTGCCCACAGTAATAGATATGATGGTCACCTGAATTAAATTCACCCATGCCTGTCCATTTTAGTTCGCTGATTCCCAAGATGTCGATGTTCAATCTTGCCATCGCATGTTTGACCACCTCCAGCTTACCTTGATTCATTGATCTGACATTCCAGGTTCCTAAACATTATTGTTCTTTACAGCATCGGATTTTCTTTTCACCACCAGACACATCCACAGCTGAGTGTCCTTTCGGCTTTGGCCCAGCCGCTTCACTCTTTCTGGCACTACTTGGAAATACCCTCTGCTCTTCCCCAGTAGTATATTGGACAACTTCCGCCCTGAGGGGCTCATCTTCCGGTGTCCTCTCTTTTAGCCTTGTGATACGTTCCATGGGGTTTTCTTGGCAAGAATACTGGAGTGGGTTGCCATTTCCTTCTCCAGTGGACCACATTTTGTCAGAACTCTCTGCCATGACCTGTCCGTCTTGGGTGGCCCTGCACGGCATAGCTTATGGCTTCACTGAGTTATGCAAGCCCCTTCGCCACAACAAGGCAGTGATCCATGAAAGGGGGAGTGACATTTAGGGAGGGACAAATCTGTCCATTTTTAAAATCACAAATTCTTCCTCTCCTGAATATGAACTTTTCAAATATTGATACATTCCTATCAAAAATGAACTGAAACAAAATTCTCACCCATCTTCACCAGCCAAATTCAATAGGTGCAGCTTTTCCCAGCATTGAGATGGCCATGATCACTGGTTTTCAGTTATCATTGGCATTATGTATGTTGCCCTGAGATATTCAGCTCTAAGGTGACTCACAGATGGAATAAATAAATCATGTGCCTGCCTGGCACCATGGTGGAGGCACCATGGGTCAGTGGTAGAGCAACTGCTTTATATGCAGAAGGTCCCAGGTTCAATCCCCAAGATCTAGGGATGTACGAATCCCTTACCTGGCTCCACACAGGGGCATCCGCGGTGGTGGGGGGTGCTTCATCCCTTCCCCCGGAACCCTCCCTGGCCAGCTCCGCTCCGTGGTGGATCCGCAGAGCCGCCGGCTGGGGCCATCCACAGCCCGAGTTCCGGCCGTGGACGGGCTGCTGCAGCCGCAAATGGTGGTCGTTGTAGCGGCCTCCATTTGTGTCCTTGAAAGCAGCCATGATAGGCTACGTAAGTATTTACGTAGCCTATCATGGCAAGAAGCAGGGATACAAATGGCGGCCGCAGTAGCCTGGCTGTGGCCGGCTGGGAGACCAGCTGCTGCCGCCAGAGCTGCCGCCAGAGCTGCCGCCACCGTATCCATCCCAGGTAAGTTCCATCGTGGGGGGATTTCGTGGGGGGGCGGGGGGCAGGAGGCCATTCCGCCACGGATTCTGGGGCACCGAATTCTAAAGAATCTTGCCTCACTGGAATCCGTGGTGGAATTTTCTGACATCTCTACCAAGATCTTCAGGTAGGGCTGGAAAAAATCCTGCCTGAAACCATGGAGAGCTGCTGACAGTCAGTATCAACAATACTGTACTCATGGTATGACTTGGTATAAGACAGCTTCTTATATTCCATATAACTGTTAAAGATGAGGAGCCTGTCTGGAAAAAAGAGCTGGCAGCCCTAAACTAATACACAAAGATTTTTGCTCTTTTGGGAGCAAAGCACTCAAAGACCTGGGTCCAATCTACATTGTGTCCACTAGCGCAATGGAGTCAAGTTAAATGCAACCGAATTAAAATGTCGAGTTAAAATGCAACCGAATTAAAATGTGATTATTCACACTCACCCTGTTTCCCCATTCCAATACTTTATCGAATGCGCAAGCACGGTTCACACTCAAGTGCTGTGCTCTTTCTTTGCTCTTAAAGAAGGCAGCTCTCATTGGAGGAGCAGTAACTCTTCCTGTCTCTGCTGATTCCCCACCCACCAGCCCTCTCTTCTTCTATCCCAGTGTGTGTGTAGGGATGGCGCGAGCATCCAGTTGGGGCTTGAAGCCCAGTGAGAAGTTGCTGGTCCACCCCCCTGGACACCAGTTCCCTCAGCAAGAAGAGGGGAAGAAGGCAGCGCCTCTTGTCCTCCCCCCATCATTGCTACAGTGGCAGTGGCACAGGAGAGGCTGGTTGTTTTCCATAAGTTTTCCTGGCCTTATGGAAAATGACCACATTGTTCCTTGCTTTCGCCGCTGTAGCAGGTGAGGGTGGAGGGGAGAAGGAGGCACCTCTCCTTTTCTCCTCCCTCACCTGCTGGAGGCCAGGGCAAGAGGCTGGGGGGTGCTTGCCGAGGCGCTTTTCCCTGCGCCAGCCCTTGACAGCCGGCGCAAGGAAGAGAGGCGGTGGTGGCAGCACTCTAGTGCTTGGGTTGGAGGGGGTCTGCTTGCAACTTCGAAAATTCGAAGACTGCCCTGTTTTTGTCCGCCGGTCATGACATGACTTTAATATTGTCTACAGACATTTTTATTGATGTTAGTCCATGGATAGTGATGACTGTCTTCCTGGATGTGTTTGTGTGTTTTTCCGTTCGGGGCAGCGTGCTGCAAGCGTGGAGGGGACTGTGAAAAAAATTACAGTTGCCAGGACTTGCCCAGGCAAGTGTGCAGAGAAATCGGGCTGGAAAAGCTATGATTCTTCAAAGATTGAAAGATAACTCCTTTTTTTTTTTTAAGCCAAAGCAGGGGATAGAAGGAGGTAAAAGTTGGCAATAAAACCCCAAGCGCTGAGGAAGCAATGCTATCGGTAGCTGGAAAACCTCATGGGGACATTGAGAGCTGTGATTGGACAGGAGGGAAAAATAAACACTGCCATATAAGGACAGGCATGGGAGGAAAACTCCATGCCCATATATGGTAGTGAAAGTGGAGAAGAAGAGCACATGAATGAAATCTACTCGGAAATCACGGAATATCAGGGTAATGAAAGCGGTAACAGGACAGCGGGAAATTGCGGCTCCAAAACAAAACAGTGAAAGTGTCATGTGAAACAAGGGAAATGAAAACTCATTGGAAATGTAAAAAACTGTTGAGTGTAGATCGGCCCCTGGTCCTAGATGGACAAATATATCAGTTTCACCAGGGCCTGGATGGACAAATGTGTCAGTTTTGGTTTCTCTCATGTATGTATGTATGTATTTATTTTTAAATCTCAAGTACTTTTTATTCTGAATGTGGAGAAGTTTGCAGATTTTGGCGTATTCTTATCAAAACCGAACTGAAACAAAGTTTTCACCCACCCCTAGTGGTACTATATTGGCTGATCAGAGTGCTAGTTTCCAGAAAAAAAAAAGTTTCAATGAGGAATCAGGACAAGGGTAAGCAGTGGGACACAGGACAATCCCGGCACAAACTCTCCACTGCCTGAGGCAGGAGAGCACAGGTGCTGCTACTTCCACTCCTACCTGCTTACTGGCACCTTACCTCCCCCATCCCCTTACCACCACTGCTGCATGGTCTTGTATGCCCCACCCTGCTGTATTGCTTGCCAGAGAGCTGACTAGAAATGCCTGGCTTTGAGGAGGTCCTTCCTGTACAAGCAATCTCCTGGGACATTCCTCCCACAGTGCCTGGATCTGAGGAAGGATCCCCTAAGTGCCAGGCATTTTGGCCTGGCTGGCTCTTTGAAGAGCTACTTACTTGGCTGACATAGCTCGCCAGAGAGCCCACCCACCCTCTGGCTTACGTTGAGAGTGGGACTGACAGAGCTTTCTGGAACACCCACCAGCATCACCAAGCAGGCGGCTGCACCAGAAACCCCCAGTGGTCCTGCTCTCCCCCTGTGGTGAATGCCACAATGGGAGAGCAGCTGGCAGGGCTCCCTGGAGCACCCGCTGTAGGAGGAATCAGCAGTGGGCCATCCTGGTTAAGGTGGGGGAAGCTGTTCGATTTGTTGCTCTTCCCAATCCTCTGCTTGAGCCTGGGGATTCATACTGCCTAATGGGAGGGCTGGCCCTGGTGCTGGAGCCCTGGCATCTGCCTGAGGATACTGTGTCCTGATAATGGGCCTGTTCCAAGCTTACCTTGATCATTTTCTTTAAAGGTATCACTGAGTTAAGATAATTCCCATTTTAAAGCATTTGAGACCACATGGCTCATCGTGGGTTAATATATGAATAATTTGCACCTGGGATATTGTTTTTTCTGGATTAATTTTTGTTTTTACACCTGAGAGTCAATGCATCTGGCAACTCATTTAGGCAAAGGACAATTATTAATCACCTTCCATTATTTCAGTTATGATGTATGAAGTCTTTCACACTTGTGAGATTTCAAAAGTATTTAAAGCTGATGCTTTCCTCTTGCTAATTTAAAGTCTATTACAAATAGCTCTCTTGAGGAAACAGCCACCTGTGTTCATTTAGCAGCTCATGGTCACTCCAAAATTAATTAGCATTCTGTCAATTCCCCCCCCCCCACCCACAAAGGATAGTTGCCATTTGATGCTATTCAGTTCCATTGCCCTTCAACATAATAGGATGCATTTGTTTTGGGTCTCTCATTTTAGAACGTAATCATGTGCTTAGAAGGAGAACATCAGCATTCATGTTTCTGGTTCTTGACCTAAAGGTGTTAGCTGAAAGAGAGAAAGAGAGAGAGCGAGAGAATGAACATTAGGGCTAAGTTGTTCAATTGTTAGAACAAGAAATGCAAAATAGAGTATTAATGTAATCCAATATATCAAAGCTTCAACAGAGTAAAAAATAATGTGCAAAAAAGAAAAAGAAAGATATAAAGGAAAAATAATGTATTTTCCTTTATTCATCATTTTATTCATTTCCTTTATTCAAAGACATTCTTTTTCCTTTATTCATTTTTCTTCATGGGAAATTGAAAATGCCCTACAACATCTTGCAGGGCCCCCTAGGGAGACCCAAGGAAGATGTGTAGCTGCCTGGAGCTGTGCCCGAAGGACAGAAATTTGTCCTGAGGGAGGTGAGAACATTGCTTAAGGGTATCTAACTTGATTCCCAGGAATGTCAACGTGGCAGACAGGTCCTCTGCCTTGTCATGAGCTAAAGGGATACTGAGGTAAAAGGAAAGAGAAACAATGCTTGCTTTAGGTCAGAACATTGACTACTGACTATGGACTCCATGTAGCACATGCCCATTGGGGACCCGTGGCTGGAATCCCGGACCGAGACAACTGCCTCATCAAAGAGGTGTATCGTACTGAGCACAGATGATCAGGGATCTCGTGAGTAACAGGCTGGCCCTTGGGGAAGAGAGGTTATGAATCGGCCTAAACTCCCTAGGGAATTTCTTGGGGACCCTTCCGAGAGGGGAGGCTATAACACCTTCCTGCCAGTACTGCCTTGTCGATTTTCACACAAACCCATCAATGCATGGCGAGGAGGGATTATTGTTTGTGAGCTAAGGATGGCCTATGTAGACCTAGAAAAAAGGGTGGTCCTAAAACTTAGCGTGAAGCCATGTTCCAAGTAGAATGCATTCTCCTTGTCGGGGTAGCATCTTAAAAGCCGGAGAAGTGGCAGCAACCCAACCAGGCAGGGGCCCACCGGAGGGAGCTGTAGCCCGTCATCGGGCTTCCTACTGTCCAGGCCTTCCCTAGGGGGACCCTGCCATCCCCAGGCTCTTGGACAAGAGGTGCATGGGTGCCTTCTGCTACAAAGGGAGCACTCATGACAGGAACGGCGTGTGTTTTGGGAATGCGCCCGTGGAGTGGCATACTGAGCACAGCCAGCAGCGCTGCAGCACCGGACCCGCAATAGGCTGAGGGCCAGTGTGGGAGACAGCCTGGAGAATGTGGCTGCTGTCAGATCTGTCACCGAAACCCGGCCAGGAAGGAGTAAAAAAAATTGGAACCAGAGGTTCCAGACCATCAGGGCTCAGCACAGAGAGGGGTCAATAGAGGCCCTCCAGCGGAAAGCCTCGACATAGGCCAGCCATGCACCTCCTCAGGTGAAAGCCAAGAAGAGAAGGAGTAGCCCCAGTGGGCATCGCTCCTCACCCTAGATTGGCAGAAGGATCTAATATTACCACATACATGGATCTCCAAGCGGGCAGGGGGAAAGGGTCCCTGAGTTAATCCAGCAGAGCCCTGCCAGATGCTGAGTTAAGTGGCTGAGGCTATAGTGGGGTGTGACTGACAGGGCTGCAGACAGCCAGGGCATCTTATAGGGAGATGACATTGTGAGGGACGGCCACCCCAGGGGGGTAAGCTAAGGCAGCCAACCACAAGGCCCCTAAGGTCACCCACCTGGCCAAGTAAAGCAAGGCGCGGTCATCTCACCCATATCCGCGGCAGCCGCGCCTGGGTTGCCTGCAAGCAAGGGGGATGATGTCGCTTGCGGTGGTACTGACAGAGATGCCACAGGAGGGTGGACCGCCTGCCGTGGTGGTGAGCCCCCCGGGCGAGCTCACTAAGATGAGGTGTAGGTCTCAATGGCATCCAGGCACGCTGGATCCGGGGCTGCTGTGCTTGGGTCCACTGCCAACCAGGCAGATGTTGATTGCGCTGCTGCTAACAGAGACGTATGGACCCAGAGCGGCCGTGCTTGGATCCCTTGCCAGCGAGGCAGATGATGTTGCCTGTGTCATCGGCTGCGGGGGGCGCTGTGGGAAAGTGGATGGCCTCCTGTGTGGGTGTACCATCAGGGTGAACCTGAGGGGACGAAGTGGAGGCTTCAATGGCATCCAGACATGCTGAAATGGAAAGCAACAGTGAACCAGTCTGCTGTCTGGTCCGCTTGGGCTGGACTGCTTTAGTTTTACCGGGCCTGGCCAGGGGAGGAGAGGCAATCCCAGATGTATGTTCAGCTGCTTAAGGTGGGAAAGGATTGAAGCCAGGACTGGGCCTGCCTCATCCTCAGACATGGAGTCGAGCCTATGCTGTAGCCTTTTAATGGGGGGTCGTGGGGCTTTACCCTTCCCCTTCCCACCTCCTTGTCCCTTCTCAGGGGGCATGATGGAAGTAAAAGGATAGGTTGTAAACAGACCCTCCCAAAGTCACCCAGCAATGCTTATGGCTAAGGGAGACTAAGACCCGGGACCCTGAGTCACAGTGCAATGCTCTAACCACTATACCACACTAGAACATGCAGTTGCACTGGGGCCCAGGGCAAAGCAGGGTAGAGGCCCAAGAGGCCTGCAAGCCTGCAGAGGGGGCTGACTGCAATGGCCCCCTTCCCACCCCAAACTCCAAACCTTGGGGCCCGCTGGCCCTGAGAAGATGGGCCAAGTGAGAGTGGGTGCTTGAGGGCAGGCGAGGGCAACTCCATGCGGCTGTAGCTGCTGGAGAGGTCGGCCAAAGCACAGCCGGCGCACAGGGGACTGGCCCCAAGGAGAGGGGGGAGGCGTGCACCGCCGAAGCGAGTGCCGCCGCCGAACCCGGGCCGACTACGACGACCAGAGGAGCTGGTCGCCGAGTCCTTGCAATGCAAGGACTAACAGCGGCGGGAGGCCGGCCAGGAGGAGCACAGAGGCAAGCAGAGCCACTGCTGCTCAGCAGGCAAACAAAGGGGGGGGGGCGTACGCTGCAGAAGCAAGCACCGCCACCCGGACAGCAAAGCCGCGCCGCTGCCGCTGCCCAGCAGAGCTGTCACAATGTCCCCAGGAGGACTAACGGTGGCAGGAGACAGGCCGGGAGGGGTGCTGGAGCAAGGCGAGCTGCCACCTCCAGCCAGCAGGCAGGGGGGGCATGCGTTGCCAAAGCCAGCACTGCCCCCTGAACGGCAAAGCTGTGTTACTGCTGCCGCCACTGGATCAACAGAGCAAGGCCAGGTGGGGGCAAGCACTGCTGAAGTGAGTGCTGCCGCCCAGGCAGAGGAGCGCAGCCACTGGTGAGGGGTGCGTGCGCTGTCAGGGCAAGCGCCCGTGTCCTCAGAGGCACAGCGAGCGCTGGTGGCAGGAGGCGCAGGATGAGCAGGGGCTGGGCACAGGACGATGCGAGTTGGCAGTCGGACATCATTGGTTCTCTCTCACCCATGAGTCGCATGAGCGAGAGAGCTGAGGATGGGAGGGGGGCAGAGCTTAACGCAGCTCTGCCAGCCCCTCCCTGCATGGTGGTGCCACTGGGGGTGCCCCAATGACTGGCAGCCACGTCCTCTCACCCCACCCGCCCGCAATGGCCCCTCCCTTTCAGCCAGACAAGCTGGCGCCGGGGTTAGGGCATTTGTACGAATACTTAACAGAACATCCAGAAAGAGTAGTTTTCAATTTTTAAGAACTACTCTGAAATGTAATAAACCAGGACCATTATAATTTCTAACATATAGCACATTCCACAGGAAAAAAAACCTGTGAAGGCCAGACAAGATGTTCTTTAAATCACACATAGTGGAGTTATTGACTTAGTTACCTACCTAGGTGTAAGTGCACATGGCTCTGATTCAGATCAGGACCATGGTGATTCAGGTGATTGAAGCTTTCTTCCCTCCCTTTTTCATGCCAAAATTCCATGTGGGGGGGAGGGGGTTAAAAAAACAAGGCATGTCTTCCTGGAGCCCAATGGGGATGTTTTCTTTTTTTAACACCCCACCCCCCCAGGAGTGTACATGAAATTTTGACATGAAAATGGGAGCGGAAAATGCTTAAATCCCTCCCTCCCAAATCACCATGGCCCTAATCCAACTTGGGGCCATGTGCATTTATATGGAGGTAAGTAAACCAATCAATGCATAGCAGAATGTTTAGCTTGGTCCTGAATGTCAACTCCATGAACAAAGGGATTTGAGCATCTGCCATGCCCCACTGGAGTAAAGGGCAATGCTCAGATATTCAGGAGTTCTGGGTGAGGGCATTTTAATAATGCCTCCAAAGCACATCCACTCATGGAGAATATATTGCTGAAATTATGCAGGAAGCTATCTGCACAAGGTGACATGGATGGATCCATCTTTGACAGAGCCATTCATGAGCAGATGCTGTATTCATTCAAGATGACAATGCCAACCAATAAGTCATTGTAGTAATAGAGATTCAGAGATGTTCAATGGCATCCACCAAGAATACATAAATGAGATGATAAATGAAACAGTATTTCTGTTCTCTCTCAGAAGTGTCAAAAATGAATCTGGGTCCACATGTTTCAGGGGGAAAAAAGTTCTTTGGGGCAATCAGAAGCCTGCAAAGATGAACCTCTCATAATCAGCAAATCAGCTTCTATCCTTTTCATTTGTTGCATTTAGTGCCTTTCCCTTTTGGTTTTGTAGTATTCACCAAGAAAAGACGCACCTTCTTATGAAAGAAATGTAAAACTGTTTAGTTTAGAATAAAACATAATTGAGGTCCTGAGTCTTTAACTTTGTTGTTCAGTCGTTCAGTCATGTCCGACACTTTGTGACCCCATGGATCATAGCACACCAGGCCTTCCTGTCCTCCGCTCTCTCCCGGAGTGTCCTCAAGTCCATATTCATTGCATCAGTGATGCTATCTAGCCATCTCACCCTCTGCCGTCCCCTTCTCCTTTTGCCTTCAATCTTTCCCAGCATCAGGGTCTTTTCCAGGGAGTTTTCTCTTTGCATTAAGTGGCCAAAATATTTGAGATTCAGCTTCAGTATGTGTCCTTCCAATGAGCACTCAGGGTTGATTTCCTTTAGGATTGACTGATTTGACCTCCTTGCAGTCCAGAGTCTTCTCCAGCGCCACAGTTCGAAAGCATCAATTCTTCGGCGCTCTGCCTTCCTTAGAGTCCAGCTCTCACAGCCATACATTACTACTGGGAAAACCATAGCTTTGATTAGACGGACCTTTGTCGGCAAGGTGATGTCTCTGCTTCTTATTATGCTGTCTAGTTTTGCCATAGCTTTCCTCCCAAGGAGCCAGCGTCTTTTAATTTCATGGCTACAGTCACTGTCTGCAGTGATCTTGGAGCCCAAGAAAATAAAATCTGTCACTGCTTCCATTCCCCTTCTAAATGCCAGGAAGTGATGGTGCCAGATGCCATGATTTTAGTTTTTTTTAATGTTGAGTTTCAAACCAGCTTTTGCACTCTCCGCTTTCGCCCTCAACAAGAGGCTCTTTAGATCCTCTTCGCTTTCAGCCATTAGGGTGGTATCGTCTGCGTATCTGAGGTTGTTGATAATTCTCCTGGCAATCTTAATTCCGAGCTGTGATTCATCCAAGCCGGCGTTTCTCATGATGTACTCTGCATATAAGTTAAATAAGCAGGGTGACAATATACAGCCTTGTCGTACTCCTTTCCCAATTTTGAACCAATCGGTTGTTCCATGTCTGGTTTTTACTGTTGCTTCTTGACCCTTGTACAGGTTTCTCAGCAGACAGGTAAGGTGGTCTGATACCCCCATCTCTTTCAGAATTTGCCACAGTTTGTTGTGATCCACACAATCAAAGGCTTTAGCGTAGTCAATGAAGCAGAAGTAGACGTTTTTCTGGAATGCTCTTGCTTTCTCCATGATCCAGCGAATGTTGGCGATTTGATCTCTAGTTCCTCTGCCTCTTCGAAACCCCACTTGTACTTCCAGTAGTTCTCGGTTCACATACTGCTGAAGCCTAGCTTGTAGGATTTTGAGCATCACCTTGCTGGCATGTGAAATGAGCGCAATTGTACGGTAGTTTGAACACTCTTTAGCATTGCTCTTCCTTGGAATTGGATTGTAAACTGACCTTTTCCAGCCTTGTGGCCATTGTTGAGTGTTCCAAATTTGTTGGCATATTGAGTGCAGCACTTTAACAGCATCATCTTGTAGGATTTTAAATAGTTTAGCTGGAATGCTGTCATCTCCGCTAGCTTTGTTGTTAGCAATGCTTCCTAAGGCCCACTTGACTTCACTCTCTAGGATGTCCGGCTCAATTTCAGTGACCGCACTATCATGGCTATCAGGGACATTCAGATCTTTCCTGTATAGTTCTTCTGTGTATTCTTGCCACCTCTTCTTAATCTCATCTGCTTCTGTTAGGTCCCTGCCTTCTTTGTCCTTTATCATGCCCGTCTTTGCACAAAACGTTCCCTTGAGATCTCCGATTTTCTTGAAGAGATCTCTAGTCTTTCCCATTCTATTGTTTTCTTCAATTTCTTTGCATTGTTCATTTAAGAAGGCCTTCTTGTCTCTCCTTGCGATTCTCTGGAAATTTGCATTCAGTTGGATATATCTTCCCCTTTCTCCCTTGCTTTTCGCTTCCCTTCTTTCCTCAGCTACTTGATAGGGATGTACGAAAGTCACTTAACTTTCCGCGGATTATGTTGATGGTGGGGGGGAGGCGTTCCGTCCCTCCCCCCGGAATCCTCGACAGGGGGGGAGGCGATCCGTTCCTCCCCCCCGGAATCCTGCACCGCCGGCTGTGCTCCGCGGCAGCTCCGCAGAGCAGCCGGCCAGGCCCAGCCAGGCCAGAGCCGTCCGCAGCTGAATTTCCGGGCGCGGAGGGCTCTGAGGGAAAAAAAAACTCCACGTACGCAAATGGCGGTGGCTACAGCCACCGCCATTTGCGTTCCTTATTTTTGGCTGTCTTAATCTACATAAATATTTACGAGGACTATGATGGCGAAAATAAAGGGGAACGCAAATAGCGTAGCGGGCACTATTTGCATCCCTTTTTGATTCACCTTTTTAGCCTACGTAAAGATTTACGTAGCCTATCATGTTGTGTGTGGTTTTTTTTTTAAACCCAGCCATGATAGGCTATGTAAATCTTTACATAGCCTATCACGTCGGGTTTTTTTTTTTTTTTTTACAAAACTGCAAATGGCAGCAGCGGCAGCTGGTTGGAAGACCAGCCGCCACAGCTGCTGCCGCTGAAGCCACCGCCAGAGCCGCCACTGCCCGGAAGATCCGCCCCAGGTAAGTCTCGTCCTGGGGGGGATCCACGGGGTGGCAGGGGGGTGGCAGGCCGTTCCGCTACGGAGTTTGGGGGGCCGAATGCACTGGCATTCGGCCTCACTGAGATCCGTGGCAGAATTCTCTGCCATCCCTACTTGTAAAGCCTCATCAGACAGCCACTTGGCTTTCTTGCATTTCTTTTTCTTTGGGATGGATTGAGTTGCTGGCTGCCTCCTGAACAATGTTACGGACCTCCATCCATAGTTCCTCAGGCACTCTTAGGGGTGGACGAAAGTCACTTTCCTGTCCTCGAAGCTTGTTCGCGGTGGCGGGGAGGCGCTTCGCTGCTTCCCCCGCGAAGTTCAGGCCGGGGGGGAGGCTTCCCGCCTCGCCCGGCTGAAATTCAGGCCAGGGGGCAGGCTTCCCGCCTCGCCCGGCCGAAATTCAGGCCGGGGAGGAGGCGCCTCGCCTCGCCCGGCCACGAACTCAAAAGTTTTTTTTTAAAAAAACAATGCCCCCTTGATAGGCTACGTGACGATTAACGTAGCCTATCACGGCTAGATCTGCAAAGTCAGCCGTGATAGGCTACGTTAATCGTCACGTAGCCTATCACGGATGACTTTAAAAAAAAAGCGCGTACGCAAATGGCGGCCCCCATAAATCTTTACGTAGACTACGGCGACCAAATAAGGAACGGGAATGGTGGCTCCCTATGGGGTCCGCCATTTGCGTACACGCTTTTTTTTTTTTAAAGTCACCTGTGATAGGCTACGTGACGATTAACGTAGCCTGTCACGGCTGACTTTGCAGATCTAGCCGTGATAGGCTACGTAAATCGTCACGTAGCCTATCACGGGTGCGTTTTTTTTTTCTTTTATTGCAATGGCGGCGGCAGCAGCCGGTCGAAAGACCGGCTGCCACTCCTGCCCCGGACGAACACCCGCCGAACCGCTGGCCGGACCCGCCGCCGGGAGGGACATTTGGCAAAGGTAAGTCCCATCCCGGGGGGGGGGTGCGGGGGGCAGGGTGTGTGTGGAGAATTTCTCCCCAAAACTTGTTCGGGGGGCCGAACATGTTGGCGCTTGGCCCCCCTAAGTTTCAGGGAGAAATTCTCCGCCATCCCTAGGCACTCTGTCTATCAGGTCTAATCCCTTAAATCTATTCCTCACCTCCACTTTATATTCATAAGGGGTATGATTGAGGTCATATCTGAATGGTTTAGTGGTTTTCCCTACGTTCTTCAATTTAAGCCGAAATTTTGCGATAAGAAGCTCGTGATCTGAGCCACGGTCAACTCCAGGTCTTGTTTTTACTGACCGTATAGAGCTTCTCCATCTTTGGCTGCAAAGGACATAATCAATCTGATTTCGATATTGACCATCTGTTGATGTCCATGCGTAGAGTCGCCTCTTGTGCTGTTGGAAAAGAGTGTTTGCTATGATCAGCGTGTTCTCTTGGCAAAACTCTATTAGCCTTTGTCCTGCTTCATTTTGTACACCAAGGCCATGCTTGCCTGTTATCCCAGTGAGTTCTTGACTTCCTACTTTAGCATTCCAATCCCCTATGATGAAGAGGACATCTTTTTTTGGTGTTAGTTCTAGAAGGTGTTGTAGGTCTTCACAGAACCGATCAACCTCAGCTTCTTCAGCATCAGTGGTTGGGGCATAGACTTGAATTACTGTGATGTTGAATGGTTTGCCTTGGATTCCTACTGAGATCGTTCTGTCGTTTTTGAGATTGTACCCCACTACTGCTTTTCCCACCCTTTTGTTGACTATGAGTGCTACTCCATTTCTTCTAGGGGATTCTTGCCCACAGTACTGGATATGATGGTCACCTGACCTGAATTAAATTTGCCCATGCTTGTCCATTTTAGTTCGCTGATTCCCAAGATGTCGATGTTCAATCTTGCCATCTCATGTTTGACCACCTCCAGCTTACCTTGATTCATTGATCTGACATTCCAGGTTCCTAAACAATATTGTTGTTTACAGCATCGGATTTTCTTTTCACCACAAGACACATCCACAGCTGAGTGTCCTTTCAGCTTTGGCCCAGCCACTTCACTCTTTCTGGCACTACTTGGAAATACCCTCTGCTCTTCCCCAGTAGTATATTGGACACCTTCTGACCTGAGGGGCTCAACTTCCGGCGTCCTCTCTTTTAGCCTTGTGATATGTTCAATGGGGTTTTCTTGGCAAGAATACTGGAGTGGGTTGCCAATTCCTTCTCCAGTGGACCACATTTTATTAGAACTCTCCACCATGACCTGTCCATCTTGGGTGGCCCTGCACGGCATAGCTTATGGCTTCACTGAGTTACGCAAGCCCCTTCTCCACAACAAGGCTGTGATCCATGAAGGGGGAGTTTTTAACTACAACCATCTTAATAGCAACAATAACAACAAGTGATCTTCAATGTACTCCGCCTTCAGAGGCAGAAAGCCAGTCATCCAAATATTAACTCTCCATTCACCAGAGTATTGTTTGCATATACTTTACCGGATTCCTCCCTAACAATGTATTGACACAGCATGAACCAATAATACATGGAGGCACCTATCTACTTCTGGTAGATTGATGTACAGTTGGTTCTGATTCTTGGAACTATTGCTCTTGAATTCAACAGGAAATCAACCTCGACTTCAGACAGCTGTGCTGACAATATAATACAGACTAACATGTTTTACATATACCTAGGGATGTACGAAAGTCACTTACCTTTTCACAGGGGTGCTTCGCGGTGGGGGGGAGGTGCTTCACTTCTCCCCCTGAAGTTCAGGCGAGGAGGGGGAGCTGTCCCGCCTCGCCCGGCCGAAATTCAGGCCGGGGGGGAGGCTTCCCGCCCGCCCGGCTGAAATTCAGGCCGGGGAGAAGCGCCCTGTCTCCCCGGCCGTGAAACAAAATGTTAAAAAAACAACAACAACAAAACCCCGTGATAGGCTACGTAACGATTAACGTAGCCTATCACGGCTAGATTTCCAAAGTCAGCCATGATAGGCTACGTAAATCGTTACATAGCCTATCACGGGTGACTTTGAAAAAAAAAAAAGCGCGTACGCAAATGGCGGCGGCCTATGGGCGCCACCATTTGCGTTCCTTATTTGATCCCGGTAGTCTACGTAAAGATTTACGTAGACTACGGTGTAGTCTACGTAAATCTTTACGTAGTCTACCAGGACTAAATAAGGAACGCAAATGGTGGTGCCCATAGGCCGCCGCCATTTGCGTATGCACTTTTTTTTTTCAAAGTCACCTGTGATAGGCTACGTAACGATTTACGTAGCCTATTACAGCTGACTTTGGAAATCTAGCCATGATAGGCTATGTTAATCGTTACGTAGCCTATCACAGGTTTTTTTTTTAACACTTTATTTTGTAGTGGCGGCGGTGGCAGCCGGTCGGAAGACAGGCTGCCGCCCCCGCCCCCGCCGAAATGCCGACGAACCGCCGCCGGGACCCGCCGCCGGGCGGGACATTCGCCAAAGGTAAGTCCCATCCCGGGGGGGGTGGCGGAGAATTTCACCGCTGATTTCGGGGGGCTGAATGCGTTGGTGCTCAGCCCCCCAATGATTCGGGGAGAAATTCTCCGCCATCCCTATTAACCTTTGGGCATCCCCATAAGAGCCTTGTGTGGTGCAGAGTGGTAGGCAGCAGTATTGCAACCTAAACTCTCCCCATAACCTGAGTTCGATCCCAGCGGAAGCTGGGTCCTGGTTAGCTGGCTCAGGTCAACTCAGCCCTCTATCCTTCTGAGGTTGGTAAAATGAGTACCCAGCTTGCTGGGGGAAAGGTAGTCATGACTGGGGAAGGCAAAGGCAAACCACCCCTCTATAGTCTGCCATGAAAATGCCAACGTAAGCAGGCGTCCCTCTAGGGGTCAGTAATGACCCGGTGCTTGCATAGGAGGAACCTTTCCTTTTCCTTGGGTATCCCATCCATGTGCTGATGCTAGGGAAAGTGGAAGGCAAAAGGACAAGGGGCCGACCAAGGGCAAGATGGATGGATGATATTCTGGACGTGATGGACTCGACCTTGGGGGAGCTGGGGGTGGCGACGGCCATTAGGAAGCTCTGGCGTGGGCTGGTCCATGAAGTCACGAAGCGTCGGAAGCGACTGAATGAATAAACAACAACATCCCGTCCAACCTTCCTTTCCCATTTGATTTGTAACTGTATTTCTGGAGCACTAATGATGGCATCCACTTACCCCAACAAGCTTATCATTTCTCATCAAGACCATCTGTCCCACTTGAAAGTGATGGATTTTATAATGGCGGGACTGAATTGGAACTTGTTCTGCTGGCTGTGGCTTCACTGGCTATGGGTATATTAGCCATGGAAATGCTAACAGTGGCCAATGCTGAGGATATAACAGAGAAAGCAGAATATGCAGTGCCCTATCTCAAAATTATGCTAATGAACAGCCTGTTGTGCTGTGGGGTATGGCTTAATAATGGAAAAAGGAATCCCTTCATTAGCTATAGCCCACTCTTTCTGGGTGTTTTGTTAAGTATTTGCAAAAGAAGGACTCCGTAGCAACTTGTTGACAGACCAGTGAAAAGTCCAACTTAGGAAATTGTTGCCTCCTCCCCCAGACCTCCCTCCAGACTTCTTCTCCAATTTGGAGAAGAAGTCTGGAGGTTTGGGAATATGATACTGCTTTTTAGCTTGTATTGAATTAACTATAACTTTATAATCTATACAAATTCAGATCATGTTATCTTGCTTTGGTATACACTGTATTGCTCATTCACTAGAAAGCACTAAGGAAATCACATCACCTGCTTGCAACATCATTACTCACTTGCCCATTGCCTTCAAAACATTTGGCACTAAGCAAACTTTTAAAAGCTTAGGTGTGGCTGTTCAGTAGCCCAGCAAGTCAGTCAACAAAGTAGGACAATGCTTCCCCCTGGAAGATTGGAAAATGGTCCTCTCTTTAGACTCAGCTTGCATACCTCTGGCCAACAAACATTGCTTAACATTCACTACATAACAGGATAATGTTTTGGAACCTTATACAAAGTCAAATCCGTGAAACACTAACTCTCCACGCATCAAAATACTGTTGGAATATCCTTTACCACAGTTATCAGAACATAGGTGTTGCTTTGCTTGACCAGATAAAGATCCATCTAGTCCATCTGTTTCCAAGAGCAAGACAGATGCCTCTCTGAAAAGGCAGATTATGTATTTCCTCTGTCTAACATCTGGCATTCCAAGGTATAGTTCTTCTATATAAGGAAGTTTTATTTAGCTATAATGGTTAGTAGCTCTTGTTAGACCTATCTACTGGTCTCATGAGCACCACCACCTTGGATGCTTCTGCAGATACATACAGGAACCATTGTGCATCTGCAGCAGCAGTAGCTAATATGTGGTGCTTGAGTTTTCCAGCGTGGTCTGTTTAACTGTGCCTACCTTGGGAGAAAACTTGATGAATCAACTGCAGTCATATGAGAGTCTTTGTGCATAAGGATTTGGGATCACACCACTGCACTCATGTTCTCCTTTCCTTCCTTTGTGCTGAAACATTGCTAATAATGGCCCTTTTCAGAAGATCTTCTCTCACACAGTGAACCAGTTTGCACATAGCAAGAAGCCACCATGGAGGAATTTCCCCACAGGTCTTCTGGTTGCAGGCACAGGCTGCCATTTTGAAAATTCAAGCCATGGAGGGGGACATGCCACAGCTTGTCGTTATGTGTGAACCAGGCAAGGTGGGTTATTAGGAGTGGTTAACAAGCCCCCTGCAACCCTAAAACAGGTCATGGGTTCTGGGTGGTTTGTTAATGCAAGCAGGCATGGTCTCCACCTCTCTGCCGTGGCTTGAATTTTCAAAATGTAAATTTTCAAGCTCCATGGGGAAATTCGCTCATGGTGGCTTGCTGTTACGTGTGAACCAGGTCATGCACTAAATGTGTGGTGGAGACCATGCCTGCTAGCCTTGCTCCTGACATTGTGCTCCCCTGAGGTCCACACATTAGGCAAAACAATCTGAAATGGGGAGCCTACACATGTACAGCTGTACACACATGGGCTCTCCATGCAATCAGAAACCCTGATTCTGTAGGGTTCCCAATTGCACAGGAGAGCTTATGCACAGGCATCTGTACCTCTGTAAGATACCCATTTCAGATGTGCCTAACACACTGATGTCAGGGCCAGCACGAAACATGATTCCCCCCCACCATGTCTTTAGTGTATGCATGAAGAGATCTTCTGAAAAGTGCTACTAAATGTTTGCTTTAATTGGTTAAAAAAAATCAGGGTTTTGTCTGCATATTCTGCTTTTCAGTGCTTTTCTTTTCTTTTGCCTTCTTTTACCATTATTAAAATATTAAGGGTGCAAGCCTATGTATGGCTGGCTGAGGAATGCTGGGAGTTGTAGAACTTTTTTCTGTCTAAGCATGCATAGGATTCCACCTTAAGTTCATATAATAGCATTGGTAAAAGCAGGCAAACATATGATTTAAATTTAGATGACCAGGTGAGTGCAACCCAATATTCTTCTCTGCAGTGTATTTAATACTCCATAGCAAGTGATATTCTAACAATCGTTACACACACACACACTATTTAATAACACAGTCTACTAGTCATAATAAAGCTCTGATCCAATGGCCCATATCTTCCATGGCTGGTATTAAATGACTCTAGGTTCAGCTGCATATCAATAATGACAACACATTAAGCACATATCACTTTCCCTCTGTCTTAAAGAGAATCCATTATCTCCCCTCTTAAACATACCAAAATGATGCAGTTTCTTTCCCAAATGTCTACTTAAAAACATAAGCCAGAAAGTCTATTAAATAAGGTTGAAAATGAAGAGTTAGAAATATAGGTTTAGGTTAATCATTGGGTGGAAAATTGCCCCACTATAGTAGTAGTTCACCAATGGAATGAGCTGCTAAAGAATCTCTTCTTCCTTCCAACAAAACATTATTTTAAAAGAATTCAGAGGAATCATTCAGTGGTGCCTGGGCTACAGAGTAGGCTTTCTTATGGCAAGATATTGGCTAGATATACCCTATTAGTTCTCTGCTACATCTATTTGTCCGTCTATCTATTGTATTTTTAATTACCCTTCCATCCAATGAAACAATTTCAAAAACAAAATTAAAACAAAATGGACAGAATCATTGATAGAATTGTACATTAATCATTTGGCATTATTTATAGCCTGCCCCATAACAAAAAGTTCTCTGAGGGGCTCACAATATATGAATATACAATACAATAAAAATATAATTAGATAAAGTGTAGCATTGAAACAACATCCGAAAAGATCAGGGGCAAAATGAGAGCAGAGAATAAAAAGCAACAAAGCTAAAACAGGTTAAAAGCTATAACAAATGTTCAAAGGCCTTGGCATTTTTTAAAAGTCTTCCTGGTGTTGAAAGAACATTAGACTAAGTGCCAAGCTGACTTCTCTGGGAAGGGTGTTCCACAACTGAATACTGAAAAAAGGCCATTTCACTTGTAGCCACCCATTCATGGTGGCATTTGGGGACGGGACTCAGATAAAGGTCTCCAGGTTCAGGTGGATACATATGGGAAGAGGTGATCCCATATCCCTTAAGCCATGAAGGTCCTTAAAGTGTTGACACTAGCTCATTGAACTGGGCCCTGAAAGAGACTGGGAGACACTGAAGATGATGGAGTCATGAAAATATTTTAAAGGATTTGCAGTACCCTATAACACTGGGCTATGTTTCTGGACTGCTATGCACATGCAATGGAATGGAATTTATGGCTTCATACCTCTGCATGGTGTCATGATAATAACATGCAGTGACTCGGCATGTAGTGAACAAAATAGTAGTGTGTCCCTGGATGTTTGTTGAAGCTGTATTAGGGAAAGGGGGGGGGAAGAACGGTTTAAGCATTGACATTCTTAAAAATAAAAGGGGTTGCTCTTTCCATCTTTCTGGCCATATGTACAGACAAACTAACTAGTAAAGAAGTGGGCGGGGGGGGGGAGTGAGGAAGGCATCTGTTCCTTCAAAAATAGTAGAATCCAACCCATTCACTGTAGTGGCCATCAGTTCATAATCTCTAATATGAGATATGCTGGGCCTCAAAGAAGATTGCCTGGAAGTCACACTCTGTATCCTAAAATGTCTTCCCCTTAAGCCCAGATGTGCATGGACTGGTTATGGTTGCTCAAAGATGAGAGGAAGAAACTCTGCATACTTTCTGAGGCACATGTCTTTATTACTACTTCCCATGTCTCATATGGGAATTGGCTATTCCTGGGTCCAGATATTGAAAATAGGGCTGTGCACCGCTTCGGCATGAAGCCTGAGCTCCAAGTCAAAGTGGGGTGCTTCAGGCAACGCACCTCCAAGGCAAGGCAGAGCGGGCATGAAGCGGCTTGAAGTGAATTGGGTCACTCCAAAGTGCTTCAGTGCACTTCAGCACGATCTGGAAGCCTGGCTGTCAAGCCACTGCCACTACTGCTGCCGCCCAGCCTCCAGCTCCTTACCTGGGTCCTACGGATGCATGCTGGCAGCTGTTTTATTGTTCCAGAGGGAGTTGCCATTTTAAAAATGGCTCCCCCATCCCCCAGAACAATGAGATGGCAGCTAACATGTGTCCAGAGGGCCTAGGAGCTGGTGGCGGCGGCAGCTCCTCTGGCAGCAGCACCAGCAGCTCCCCCAGCAGCACCAGCAGTGGCTCCCCCAGTGGTGGTGGCGCCAGTGCCCCCCCTCCACAGAACAAGCCTAAGGGCCCAGGTGAGGAGCTGGGGGCTGGGCAGCATGTTGGGCGGGAAGCGGGGTTCAGATGTTTGAATCCCGCTTCGGCTTTGTAGGTCGAGGCAAGGGGGGGGGGGCAAAACAGCGCAAGCTGAATCAGGCCACCACAGAAGCCCTAAAGTGGCCTCCAAGTTGGGTCAGGCGGTCCATGCACAGCCCTAATTGAACACAGGCATTGGGCTGCACCCTGGTGATCCCTGGCACACATTAACCCCTGGTTGCCATCCTCCATTTCTTTGGCATGTTGGTATTCTATCTGGAGGCTAGATCCTGTCAGCCAGGAGGGACTGAGCTGTATTAGTGTTGCCAAGGTTGACTTGTCATAGCAACCACCAACCTATGCCTAAATGCATACAAGAACCAGAAGGTATATACTGTAGGGATTCATCTATGTTAGTTATATTTTAGTAGTCATTTTATTTCTATGTGGGTTCTGAGGGGAACATACTCATGTTTGTCCTCAGATTCAAGAATCATGCAGATTTACTCAGGCTTTAGCACAGGGGTACAGAACTTCAGGCTAGGGGTGGACGAAAGTCACTTACCTTTTCTCGCAGCTTGTTCGCGGTGGGGGGGAGCGCTTCGCTGCTCCCCCCGCGAAGTTCAGGCCGGGGGGGGAGGCTTCCCGCCTCACCCGGCCGAAATTCAGGCCGGGGGGGGAGGCTTCCCGCCTCGCCCGGCCGAAATTCAGGCCGGGGGGGAGGCTTCCCACCTCGCCCGGCCGCGAACACGAAAGTAAAAAAAAAACAAAAACAACGTCCCCTGATAGGCTACGTGACGATTCACGTAGCCTATCACGGCTAGATCTGGAAAGTCAGCCGTGATAGGCTACGTGAATCGTCACGTAGCCTATCACGGGTAACTTAAAAAAAAAAAAAAGCGCGTACGCGAATGGCGGCCCCCATAGGGAGCCGCCATTCGCGTTCCTTATTTAGTTGCTGTAGTCTACGTAAATGTTTGCGTAGACTACGGCGAAAATAAGGGCAACGCTATTTGCATTGCCCTTATTTTCGCCGTAGTCTACGTAAACATTGACATAGACTACAGCGACCAAATAAGGAAGGGGAATGGCGGCTCCCTATGGGGGCCGCCATTCACGTACGCGCTTTTTTTTTTTAAAGTCACCCGTGATAGGCTACGTGACGATTCACGTAGCCTATCACGGCTGACTTTGCAAATCTTGCCGTGATAGGCTACGTGAATCGTCACGTAGCCTATCAGGGGACGTGTTTTTTTTTTCTTTCATTGCAATGGCGGGGGCGGCAGCCGGTCGAAAGACCGGCTGCCACTCCCGCCCCACTCGAACACCGGACGAACCGCCAGCTGGACCCGCCGCCGGGAGGGACATTCAGGGAAGGTAAGTCCCGTCCCGGGGGGGGGTGCGGGGGGCGGGGTGGGGTGCGGAGGATTTCTCCCCGAAACTTGTTTGGGGGGCCGAACACGTTGGCGCTCGGCCCCCCGAAGTTTCGGGGAGAAATTCTCCGCCATCCCTACTTCAGGCCCAGGGCCAAATCCAATCCCCCGAGGGTCCCAGTTGGCCCTCCAGGGTTCCCCTGAAGGCCATGTCCCTTTCCCCTACCACCAGTTGTTTGGTAGTTTCCTGGCTTTTTTTGCAGTTTTTTCCCATTCTAAAGAGTTGAAATCAGGGCTGTGCACTGCTTTGGTATGAAGCCTGAATAATGAGGCAAAATGGGCTGATTCAGAGGTGCCTCATCATGACACAAAGTGGATCAGACTGGTACCGAGGTGTCCTGAAGCAAAGTGACTCTTCCACAAGGTGCCTCGTCTGCCTTTGAGATTCATAGCTCTTCTTATGCCTTCTGAGCAGCCCAGGCAGGCTATCTCCCAAATGTATGAATTTCTGAAATATCAGGCAGAGGGGAAGGGGTGGGGAGGGGGAAGGGGAGAGGATACAGAGGCTCCAAATGTATCAATTTGAGAGAGATCTGGCTACCGGGGGAGGGAGATGAGGAGGGAGGGGGAAAGGGAGAAGAGGTGGAGAAGGAGGAGGAGAAGGAAGGAGGGAGGGAGGGACCTTTGCTGTGAGTCAGCCTCCATTTGCTCATTGTGAGAGAGGTGGTGTTACTGGAGAAGACTAAAAGCTACAGCAATGGTCTCCAAAGTGGGGTGCACACACCCGGGGGGGGGGGCGCAAGATGATCCATTGGAGCACGCAAGCTGCCTGATAATTGAGCAGCCTCTCACTGTCCTGACGAGCTGCCACTGTGTGCAATGATTGGTGTGGCGGTAGCGGCAGCTGGATGGGAGCTCCATGGCATTTCTATCTCCTCTGCAGTCCTAGCCATCGGGAGCAACTGCCCCAGTCTCTGCCAGGCATGGCAGGGGAAGCCTTAAACCTTCAAACTCTCCTTTGGCAGAATGAAGCTGAGAAGAAAGCATGTGTTATGATAGCTGTGTCTCCCCACCCTTTTGTAACAGGTTTACCAGTCATTCTTGCTGTTTGTTCATTTAAAAATCCAGAAAATTGCACTGTGGTTGCTTATCTTCCCCCCACACATTTTCAATTCCCTCTCAACCATTAGTTTGTCCTTACTTCAATTCTGCCTAGATTTTCTCTCTCATCTGTCTATCTATCATCCATCCATCCATCCATCTATCTATCTATCTATCTATCTATCTATCTATCTATCTATCTATCTATCTATCTACCTTCCTTTCCTTTCCTTTCCTTTCCTTTCCTTTCCTTTCCTTTCCTTTCCTTTCCTTTCCTTTCCTTTCCTTTCTTTTATTTTCCTTTCCTTGTTCTTGGCTCCCCTCCACCTCCCCTTCTCATTTCCTGTATTCATTTCCTTCCCATTTTTGATCTCTTTTCCCTTAACAACAACAACAACAACAACAAAAACCCACAAAAAACTTTATTTTCTGTTAGGATAATAGTTAGTCCCCCACCCCCTTTGCTTGTAGTTTAGTGTTTGCTTTTCTTTTGCTCGTGTGTGTGTGTGTGTGTGGACAAGCTAGCAGTGTGGACAAGCAAACAGTATGGGCCAAAGGAGTACACACAGTCCACATTTCCAAAAACAGTGGGCAAAGGACTACGCACATTAACAGCTATTATTTAAATAATATAATACTACACTGAGTGTTGCAAAGCAAGCAAGCTCAATATGAAAATTTTGGAGGGTCTTGGCAGGGGCAGAGGTGGGCGAGGTGCTGCTGTGCCCTCCTGGCAGGGTTGCTGTGTTGCTTCCTGCCTGTGTCAGTCCAGCAGACAACTGTCGCTGCTCTTCATTCGAGTCAATGTGCCTGCCTGGCAGGTTGCTGTCTTTGTTTGCTTCCCGCCTACAAGCCAGTGTTTTCCCAGGCAATTCAGCCAAAGAGACCCTGAAGTTATTGTCTATGAATAGGAAAGTAGTACTAGGGGAAAGGGGTTGTGTGCACTTCAAAGGAACCTACAGCAGAATTTAGGGATAGTGACCTCCTCACTGCTTCAACAACTAACTTGATTATCCCTTTATGAACTTTGGTTTGAATTTCTAAGAACAGCACATTTTACCTGTGCTTTGCACAAAAACTCCTGGGCCAAACTGTCTGATATTTGGCAGGTGAGATGCCCTCCAGTGGGGCTGAGACAGGCCCAGATTTCAAGCACCTCTGTGGAAACAATCAAACGTTATAGCTCTTTGCTTTGAGAATTTTTGTGGAAAAAATCAAATTTTACCTGCACCTAGCACAAAATCTAGTGGGCCAAAGTGCCTGAACTTTGGCAGGTGGAGTCCCCTTGAGGGGGGCTGAGAGGGATCCAGATTTCATGTATGTATCATGAAGATTGAAGACTGAAAAAAGTTATGGCCATTTGTGTTTTCCCATACAAATCAATGTCAAAAAAGAGGGATTCAGATGTCCAAATCTCGCTTTGGATTCAGACCTGAGTCAAAGCAGATGGGGTCCAAATTGATCCAAAGCAAAGTGGTGTCCATGCATAGCCGTAGTTGAAATGCATCTCCTCAGGCTCAGGTACTGGCAGCAAGAACTTTAAAGTAAAATATGCTGGTAAATTTGGCCCTGCCCCTTTCGCTTTGAGCCCCCCTCACCTCTTCAGTGTGGCCCCTGAGAGTGTCTCCAAAATGGAATTGGGCTTTCATGCTGAAGGAGATTCTGTACCCCTGCTTAAGCAGAACAGCACCCTTTTAAATCCAGTGACTGACAACACAGCTGAGAAGATGGTGACATCAGTGCAATCATATTACATCAGTGCAATCAGAAGTGACACCTTTTGGACTACATCTTCCATCATTCCTTATTATTGTCCATGCTGGATGGCAGTTGGAGTTGAACAATACTGGAAGGGCCACATCACTATCAAACTGTCAGCTAAGGATACATGAAAGGAAGTTAATATTAATAAGGATGTCAGAGAAATCCACTGTGGATTCAGATGAGGCCAGATTCTTTGGAATCCAGCCTCAGGAATCCGCAGTGGATTGGGACCACTTACTTCCACTCCAGGAGGACTGGAGGCGGAACGGCGCTTGGCTGCTTCTTGCCAGCCAGAGCTGTTCGCCTCCTCCCTAGGGATGGGGGAGAATTTCTCCCCGAAACTTCGGGGGGCCGAGTGCCAACATATTCGGCCCCCCGAAGTAGTTTCGGGGAGAAATTTTCCGCCCCCCCGCCCCCCCTGGGATGGGACTTACCTTTCCCGAATGTCACTCCCAGTGGCGGGTCGCAGCGGCGGTTCGGCAGGGCTTCGACAGGGGCAGGGGCGGCAGCCGGTCTTTTGACCGGCTGCCGCCACCACCATTCCAAGAAAAGTGAAAAAAGAAAATGCCCCCGTGATAGGCTACGTGACGATTAACGTAGCCTATCACGGCTGACTTTGCAAATCTAGCCATGATAGGCTACGTAAATCGTCACGTAGCCTATCACGGGGGCGTTTTTTTTTTAACTTTTTATTTCGCGGCTGGGCGAGGTGGGAAGCCTCCCCCCCGGCCTGAATTTCGGCCGGGTGAGGAGGGAAGCCTCCCCTCCCCAGCCTGAACTTCAGGGGGAGCAGCGAAGCGCCTCCCCCCCACTGCGAAGCAAGCTGCAAGACCAGGTAAGTGACTTCCGTGCACCCTTACTCCTCCCTGTCCCTGCCGATTGCCATGTCTTTAAAGAAAAAAAAAGGCGATCAGGAGGATGTGCCCATAGACTTATACACAAATAGAGTCATGAATCTTGCGTATAAGTCTATGTGTCCATAGACTTATATGCAAGATTCACCGCTCTATTTTGCATATAAGTCTATGGGCACATGTACTCAACAGGATGTGCCCATAGACTTATATGCAAAATAGAGCTGTGAATCTTGCGTATAAGCCTATGGACACATAGACTTATACGCAAGATTAATGACTCTATTTGCATATAGTTATATGGACACATCCTCCCGATCACCTTTTTTTTTCTTTAAAGACATGGCAATTGGCAGGGACAGGGAGGAGGCGAATGGCTCTGGCTGGCAGGAGGGAAGATAAGCGCCCCCAAGCCAGTCCCCCCCCAAATCTGAGCGGAGCGGAATCGCTCTGGAGGATTCTGGTGGGGAGGAACAGATCGCCCCCCCCATGGCTTCCCCACTGGAACAGATAGTGGGGAATCCGTACACCCTAAATGTTAATCATATAGCAGCTTTTTAAAACTCTGTCTCTCTCTGTCTCGTTCTCTCTCAAAACATCAGGACTCCTGGAGAGATTAGAAGTCTACAAGAGACAATAGCTGTTAAAAGCCTATTTGGTTACATGGTTTGAATGTTCTTTGCCACAGCAGTTCCATCAAATACATGCCCTAACATATTTGATTTCTCCTCAGGAGCTGCTATCAGTAAGAAGCATGAAACAATAGGGCATTTCACTTTCAAAATTGCTTCCTTCTGCACATTTTATCCTTTTTTTTTTTTTGCATCAAAAACGTTGCAGTAAATCTAATACAATTTAAAAGTGTCATCACTAAATCATTAGGTACGCAGAAGGATTCACTAAATCTCAAAAGTTTCATTTGAACGAAGAATGACTCCTTCCTCTACTTCTTCTCAGGCATTCAATATTCTACATACATTTTAAAGTGTTACTTCTTTCATCACTCAAGTCCATTCAAAGGCTGAATTACTGCAGCAAGTTTCATTACTGAGCTTCAGAGCTGCATTATTATTATTATTATTATTATTATTGTCATCGTCGTCATCATCATCACAACAGCATGGTAATGACCTTCAGCCCTTTATATGCTTTTATCCAGAGCACTTCCAGAAGTTTGTATGAAGTCCTGACAGGCAAAAAATAGTTCCTAAAAGTAATCCCAAGCTATCCTTCAACATAAATCATTCACCCAAAAGAGGCTAAGAAGATGCTGCTACATTGGATGAATTTCAGCTGGTGAAAGAGAATTCAAACTTTTAAATCTCAAAGGCTTTTTGGTAAGGAAGAACGAAAAGGTTAAGACTATCTGAAATACTCACATAGACCAGCCTTCCCCAACCTAGTGCTCTCCAAATGTTGGCTACAGATCCCATCATCCCCAGCCAGCATGGCCTATGGCAGGGCCCATCCCAGGTATTAGCAGGAACAGGGGGAAGCTTCCTCTGACCTAGGTGGTAAACAGCAGGTGATACTAGTTCAACCCCTGCATATGGGGAGTCAACCTCATTCCCAGTATGATTAAGACACCACAGATGCCAGACTGCTGGATATTTTATTTATTTATTTATTACATTCATATCCCACCTTTTTTCCTCCTTAAGGAACCCAAGGTGGCTTACACAATCCTCCTCCTCCATTTTATCCTCACAACAACAGCCCTGTGAGGTGGGTTGGGCTGAGAGTCTGTGACTGGCCCAAAGTCACCCAGTGAGCTTCCATGGCCGAGTGGGGACTAGAACCCAGATCTTCTGACTCCCAGTCCAACACTCTAGCCACTACACCACACTGGCTCTATTTTATTTTTTATGTATTCAAAATATTTATATATCACTTCCCATTTACAAACTCCTGAAGTGGTATACAATAAATTATAAAATCATAAAACACTACAGAAAGCAGCAATATGGAAAATACCAAATGGTCTGGAAAAGCCAAGTCAGTTTTAAAGAAACATCAAAAGCACATGATAATTGGTGCCGGACGTATCACAGAGGGGAGTTCATTCCAGAGGGTGGGTGCCACTAGAGAGTCCTGTTGCTGTGCTGCCACCAGATGGAGCTCTGAAGGGTGTAGCTAGGGACATACAAGAATGTTGTTTCAGTTTGCAAATCATCCAAAAGTGGCCAATTCACAACCCCAAATACAAAAAAGAACAATTTTTTTCCTTAAAATGTTCACACTTTTCTGAACTTGAGATTGCATCAGTCTAGGGGCCAGGAGCAAGGGCTGGAAAGCTTAGGATTTGGCATGTTCCCAGTCCTCCCCAACATGCACCCAACACTACTTCTCCCTGCCAGCATTGATATATTCCTGATATTATGCCACTGTTGGGACCCCGGAAGTTTATATCTCAAGTTATCCTGGCTAAGAATGTATAGATTATGTAAAATCCATTCCATCTGTGTTTTGCGGAATGTCAGGTGCCTTTTGTTCCATCATCCGCTAATCAACTGAATTGGATGTTTTTGTTTCTGAATTTGCGCAAATTTGCATTTGCACAAATGTGCATTTGCCCAAAATTCACATGAGCAAACATGCATAACTTCCCCCAAAATGAGCATTTTCACACTTTAGCTTATGGGGGAAATGTGTGTTTTTGGCTGGGTGTTTTTTTGTTTTTGTTTTGCATATTTTCCTACAACAGAATTTGCACAAAAGTTGGGAAAGTTAGAAAACACAGGTCCTCAAGCCCATGGAATCTGCCTGACAGGGGGAGAAGTTGATCTGCTGCAGAATCCATGGGCAGGATTCATGAAAATCTGAACTCATTTGCTTCCATTGCGGATTTCTCCGACATCCCTAATGCTGGTATAGAAGAAATAACAAAGGTTCTTGTTCCACCTCAAAGACTAACAAATTCATTCTGGCACAAGCTTTTGTGGACTGTAGCCCACTTATATTTATTGAGTATTATGGTGTTGGTGGAGGGAAGAATTGTAAACAGTGAGGTCAGAAGGAAATTAAATGCATGGCAATCACATGATTAAATGGCAATCACATTACTAAGAATGGTCAGTCACAATGCACTCCAATTGGCATAAATTTAGCCTAGCATTGCACCCTAAATCTTAGAAATCATTATGAACAAAAGAAACTTTCATCACACCTAATAAACTCTTATGAAAAAATGCCCCTTATCTTTTGTTATTTCTAGCCCAAATGCTTCTCATGCCAAATACTGCAAAATCATTATGGCCGATATAGAGAGTCAAGGTTAATCACACAGTTGAATTTTACTAGCCAGCATACAATAAAACTGATATTGCTCAATCAATGGTGATTCAACTGAACTGTATATTTTAAAAGAAACAAAGGCGAATAGCACTGGAAGATGTATACCTATGTTGGTTTCATTGAATACAATACAGCCATATATGTAGAGAATCTGATTATGAGAACTAAGGGACACAGATTAATAAATAAATAAATCTGCAGTCAGCCTTGGGAGGTGGTAGGATCTCCTTCACTAGACATAGAGCAGAGGCTTGACAGCCAGCTCTCGGGGATTCTGTAGCTGTATCTTCCATCGTGGATCCTGCATCGATCAGGGGATGGACTACATGACCTCTTAAGATCCCCCCAACTTTATGTCTCTATGAAATAAGTGGGGCTAACAGGCTTTTACACAGCTCCAGTTCATTTCAATTTGGCTTGTACTGGCAGGGTAAGTTCTGTAGGTCAGGATAATAAAGTGAAGAGGTCTTTAAAACAAGACTGGGCAAAGCACGAGAAAAAATGCTTTGGGCATAATGTGGTATTGGCAGGAAGATGAAGTAGGTGACCTTATAGATCTTTACCCTTCTCCAGCTTCTACAATTTTGGTCCCACACTATGTAGTCATGCAGTTAATGTGACATCAATCATTACATCGCCATTTTAAAACTCCTGGCACATTCAGTTAGTTCACAGCGAAATTTACAAGCAAACAGAGCTGGAGAGAACATTTTTATTGTCCTTCTATTTTTTTAATGGTTCCTTAAATACAGACTATATATGCCTTTGAACAAATGATTAAACCTTTGGTGCCAAATAATTTCGAAGTGGCAGGTTGTATCCTGAAAGTCTCAGTGCCTCATCACCCCGTTATGGTTACATTTCGTTTGGCACCTCTGACATTTTGCATTGTTCTAAAGAAAGTTTACTGTTTTGGAAACTGACCTCTGACTGCCACACTTTCTTCTTTTAATGGATAAAGTTTAGACTGAGTTATTGTTTCTAGTGAATTGCTTCATTTAGGATAATTGGCTGCTAGGGCTTTGCTTTGGCTTTGTACACAATACCTATGTCAAAAAAAAGTAATTAAACTGATCTTTTTTCAGCCAAGGGAGCTTTTATATAACTTTACAAGCAACCAGTGCCAAATAACAGAAATTATGAAACTGTTGCCCCCATTAGATACTGGCATCTATTTTGAGTATGCTGGTTTCAATACTGTATTGCACATGACACCAATTGGCTCAGAGGATATCATTGCATGGAATGTTCATGAACATTCCAATATTGCAGTGAGCAAAGCTGCCAGAATGTACAAATTAATTAACTGAATGTTGACTATGTTTTGACCCCTCCACCTATACTTCAGGCAGAGTATCCATCTTTTTATTGTTAGAAGTATGTTTTGATATTTATACAATTTAAAGTTAGTCCATTGTTTTATTTTTAATAAACACAATTTAGTAAAAAAATGCTCTGGGGAAGGATAAGCTGATTCAGGCACTAACCATCAGTGCTATGCACAGCTTGTTTCTACTATCAACAGGGTATGAATCCTCACCATGGTGCAGTTAGTATTCCTGTTTACATTATGTACTTGAGGTTATGAACGTGAGAACAGGGGTGAGTGACAGGCACAAACCCATACTCCCTATCAAATGGCCCTCTTCACACATAACAACAACCTTGTTCTGAACCCAGAACCTGAACAACGGTTAACCCAACAACAAACCATGGGTTAACCACTGGGTTGTTTAGCTCCTAAACAAGATTTGCACATCACAATTACAAAGGAGCCAATTGTGGGTTGTTGTGGAGTAAAAGTGGAAGGGTCAGTTTTAAACTGATGGGTTGTCATTATGTGCAAACTAGGTCAGTGTGTTTATATCCCCATATATGTTATATGAGCAGGGCTACTATAAAAGCTTAAGCTGGGGGGAAAGGTCTTCCCTTTGTACTCAGTAGGGTGTTACTTCCAATAGTAGCAGGCTACAAGTCTTACTTTGAAATGGAATTTTTGTAATTTAATAAGGTGATTCCAAGCAATTTTATTTCCACCAATACGTTAAATTGTAACATATAATGTGAAGTCTGCATGATAAAATGATAAAATCTCAGCTTATATAGTTATGTTTCAAAGTATAGTACCCCTTTAAGAAAGATACTTCATGAACTGCACACAATAAATTAGCTTCAACTTTTTGTTGAGAATACTTAAAGACAGAGAGATGATACAAATGTGGAAAGTTCAGGAATCTTTCTACATTAATATTCTAAGATGGCACTGAAACACTCAACAGAACTCATTAGGAACATTTTTACTGTTTAAATATATTTGCTAGTTGCAGAAAATAAATTGGTAAATGCTAAAACATTTCATCTATCATTAATGTGCATAGTCCAATCTGCCTGCCTTTTAATGCACTAATATCCCTTAGGTTCTGTGGAAATTGCCATTTTAAAAGCTTGTAGAAATGTTTTACTAAAAATTGTTCCATTTAGCTCACACACAAAAAGTAGTCTTCTAGAGACAAATACAATAAAAAGATTATCTGTTCCATTAACGTTAGAGAAGGCAATTATCATTTGGTCCAAAAGAGTTTTGAACTGAAGTAATTATATTTGGAGCTGGGTGGCATTGCTGTGCTTCCAATAAGGCACTTTTGTATTTTACCAGCATTCAATAAAGAAAGAAAAATAAAATCTGGACAATTGCTGTTCTGCTGCAGTAGTATGCTGAATTATTTTGATATAATCTTTGACTCTTTTTTCCCCTCCCACCAGATTGATTCTATTGCCAAACCATGTAATTTCCCCCTTTTAATATTTTATAGTTTTCTTTCTTTTTCTACTTCAAAAAAATATTCAGTCTTCAGTCATGTCCCACTTGATTACTTCCTGTTAATCCCTTTTCTCACCTTTAAACAGTGCAATCCTATACACATCTATTCAGAAGTAACCCCAGTTGAGTTCAATGAGACTTACTCCCAGGTAAGTGAGTATAGGATTGCAGCAGAATAGAGCAATTCTGTCCCCTCAGAGATCCACCCATGGGGGATTAGGATGGGGCAGAGGTGCTTGTCCGCTAGCAGATAAGAGTTGTGCTGGGGGAGAGATGTCCACCCCAGAAGCCCCAGTTACTACTGCAGAAAGCTGTATGTGTGTTACTGTATGGCTGGTGGTGTTCCCACCAGTGGCAGGCCCTCAGACATGGGGAAGGAATGGAGGCAACCTTTGATCTGATGGATCTAAAGACCTTTTATTCACCAGAGAAGGCCCAGGTTCATCGCCCCTCTCCACCGCATGGAACCAAATGGAAAAAAATAATGATCCATGCATGGCAATAAAAAGGTATGTCTGTCCCCCACCCCATGCTAGCTGGGGCATGCTGGGAGTTGTAAGACTTTTTTCTCTCTCTAAACATGCATAGGACTGCTCCCTAGGTCTTTAATTTGTCTGCAATCTCCTGCTTGACTTATTTCCCTTCTTGACAATTGTGATGGGTGGCTAATAAATAAATAAATTGGATTATGCATTCTCTTCACAGGCTGCAAATGTTGCCTCATATAATGTTTAAATGTTTGTACTCTCTTTTAAGTCATCTTGTTAATTTGATCACCTTTCCATCTTTGATTCGTTATGTTTTGACTGGTCATGTGACTCCTTCTCATTGGGTACAAACTCTCATATTCTATCAAACACCCTTTTTCGCTTGCTTCTCCTTATGCCTTCCTGGAAAGTTCTTCGTATTTAGGCACATGCAGGTGCGATGGCAAACACATAGTTTACCCCAAACCTGGATCCCAAACCATGGTTTGATCAAACTTTAGTTTGTCATGGTGGGCTATGTTTTGCCACTAACCCAGTTAGGAAGCTCCTTATCTCCACTCCTCATGCACAGGCCAAGGGGAGGAGAAAGTACTTTAACCCATGCCCCTCACCACCTGCTTGCGCTTGTAATGGAAGGCTACATTGCCTCAGGGGTAATGTGTCACTAGACAATATGCTAATGGTGGGCAAGGCCAGAGCCAAAAGTGGACAAGACCAGAGCCAATGCGGGTGTGTCCACTCCACATTCTCTCATGTTATATATACACTCACCACCCTGTCCATCCATTCACACACAAGCACCCCCCATTCATCCATTCATTCTCTTTCACACAAAACACACACACTGCCCACTGCATTTGAGTTGGGGAAGAACCTCCCATTCACTCCAATGGGAATTCCCACCCCAACCCCCAATGCAAATTGCATACACAGGGGACCTGATCCAAATGGAGACTTTGGTGTATGTGTGTAGGTGGGTGTGGTGGATAAAGGAGCATTAACCCTTTGCCCTATTGTGGTCACAATCTGGATTGGCCTCCATACCTGCAATTTGCTTGGCCAAAAAAAGAGGATCAATTTGTTCCAATGGATTCTTTTTGGGCATTGCACAGTGGAAACCTGATCCTGATCAGAACTGCAGCATAGGGAAAAGGCTTAAAACCCCCTACTCCACCCATGTCACCATCCCAGTCTGGGCTGCTATCTTTTTGTGCTGCCTGGGAAGAGAATCCTTTCCCTTCACAGCTAACATGAAAGCTGATGAGGACAAATGGAGACCAGACGTAGTCCCCAAGGCCAGACAGTAAGCCACCAAAGGCCACAACATACAGCCTATGGGCCAGGAGTTCTCATGATTTGTAATTACTTCTGGACTGAATCTCTTTTGCCTGCTTTTTTCCTCCCAGATCTCTTTTTTCTCTCCTTTCCTTTTAATTGATCTTTAATATATGAAGAGAGCAATCCTATGGCCCCTAGACAGAGTCTGGGGCAGCCCTAGGGTACATCAGATTCCTAGATCCAAGGCTGGAGACAGTGCTCTGACCTTGGACCCAGCTGTCCAAGCTCTCTGCCCCCTCCAGCATCCCCACACAGCCAATTCAGAGAGAACTGTGCCAGCTGCCTCTCCAAGCTTGCAAACACGAGCTCAGAGAGGAGGAAAAGGGGGTGTTCCCATGGGTGGGTGGGGACTGGGAAGTGGGACTGGGAGCCATCCCCAGCCTTCCCCACCCTCCATTCCTCCCTGTCCCTGATGCCTTAGCTAGGTAGGCGAAAACACTTGTCTAGCTAAAATGCAGAGCGGGGAGTGGGGGAGTGGCGGAGGTGAACATCGCCTCCGCCATTCCTCCAACTCTGCATTGGATTCCCGTCAGCCTCCAAATCCCTATAGGATTGTGCCCTAAAGTGTATTTAAAGTATATTTTGCAATTTAACCTATTTAAGTTGCCGTCTCAAACACGAGTGTGTTCTTTATCCCATTTATCGTGCTTTCCCTATTCCTTTGCAAATGGGCATTTCATCTGATCCCTCATTGCTCTGCCTCCCCCTGCTTTGGACGCCTCAGAAACTAATGTGATAAACACAATGCTCATACAGTGGTAAATAAGATGTCACTGTACCTCTGATATGAATTCCAGCTTTTTCTTTCCTGCCCAGAGTGCTATTTCATTTTTGCGGACAAGGAAGCTTAAAACAAAGGTGAATGTCTCAAGTAATGCCAGTGTGCATCTGGCAATAAAAAAATTGCCAGAGGCAAATAATATTTTCTTTTGTATGTGGAAAATAGAGATGGGCAGGAAACTTTGAACTAACGATTTCAAGAGATCATTCTCCTTGTCTTCTTTGGTCAGGAAAAAAAAAAGTCTTAGACAATACATGTCTTTTCAGAATCATTCTAACGTATGAAATTCTGCATGTGTGAGAAATTCCATCTCTCAGTAGTATGGCATATGCTTAGCATGACTACAGCCATTTTCTGGTATCTCAGGATTATTTCTGTGTATTTATTTATTTAGGTAAGTGTATACCCTGCCTTTCAGTTGGAATGCAATACTCAGGGCAGTTTACAACACAAAGGAAACCAACATACAAAATCAGTTTATAAGACATATCAATACCATAAAATGACAAAAACAGCAAGAGACAGGTGAAACAAATAAAAACAACTTAAAATGAGAGATCGGTCCACTAAAAATCATCATCCTGACAGGTCAAATGCCTCCTGGGATAAAAAATGTCTTATCTGGCTGATAGAAAGCAAAGAAAGGTGGTGCCAAATGGACCTCTTGGGCAGGGAATTCCTCAGAGAAGGCCCTCTCACAACCCAGGGCCAGCATTAAGGGTTGGCATGTGTATTGGCCTCTTAATTTAGAGGTGCCAAGATAGTGATAAATCAGATCCAAGTTTACTTACAAGGAGTACTTTATTGAGTACCATCAGCGCACAGGCATACCCAATGGTTGGATCAGACAGCTTCTCTGAACCCAGAGCCATGGGTTAAAATGAGTTTTATACCATGCATGTTGGCAGTGAGGCAGCATGACTGCAGCACGCATTAATTAGCATTCATTCCCAGCATAGACTAACAGTGCTTGTTCAGAAGGAAAATAATCAGAACTTTCCCAGCACAGCCACATGTAGCTCGGCATAAACATAGCCTCACTCAGGCACATCCTAGGTCCTGATAAGATACTTGCCTTCGTTAGCATGGAATGTGCTGAGGCCGCGCTATTGATCTTTGACTCATCTTGCATGCTCAGAGGCCCACTAGCAAGGAAATTGCACCTATAATGAACCTAAGCTAAGCATTATGGATCTCTAGGCCCCTCTAAAACTACAGGTTACAGGCCTGGGGCCATTACAGCATGGTCAGGCACTTGTCAAGGGCCTACACTCCAGCAGGGGCCCACTGACAAGAGACCCTTCTCTTCACCAGTGCAACCTGCTTGTTCACCTGCCTCTTGTTCTGGTCGAGAAAATGGTGATGGCCAAGGGAAGAAATAGTCAGTGCGACTAGCTGCTTGCTCACTGGCTCTCTGCTTGGCAAACAAGCAGGTGATAGCAATGATGTGGAAAAGGAAGAGGAGGAGCTGGTGACAATGGAGGTGAAAAGGTTGATTCACTAAGTGAGTAGGGTCACTAAAGGTGTCTTGCTCACGGCCCCCCAAGAACGTGGAGCCAGCACTGTCCCAGTCATTCATGGTTCCAGCAAGATATAGACATGAGCCTTCCCTCATGATCTTAAAGAGCAGGCAGGGTCATATAGGGACACATAGTCCTTTAATATCTTGGGCCCAAACCCTGTATAGTGCAATCCTATATACATCTACTCAGAAATAAGCCCCATGGAGTTCAGTGAGACTTACTCCAAGGTCACTGTGTGTAAAGGGTTGCAATCTTAGTGCTTTAAAGCCTTTCAGGTAGGAGGATTAAGACGACATCTTTGTAGGAAATGGCAGATATTTGTTTCTAATCAGTATTACTTTACCAAGATGGACCACTGGTCTGTTGGCATATGACATCTCTTAAGTCTTAGTATATATGAGAAGGAGAAATATTGTGTTTTAGGGGTTTCCAGATTACATTTGACAGTGTTGTTGCTTGAATGAAGTGGTTCTTCTCTACCCCCACCCCCCGCAATGGTTGAATAGAAGAAGGGATCTTTAAAAACTGGTTGTGGTCCACTTCCTCTAGATAGAGTGAGCACATATCAAAAGGGAAAAGTGTCCTGTCATTTAAGGATTCTAGAACAGGTCAGCATTTATTCAGTGCATTTTCCCCCAATCTATATAATAGAATACATCTCTGAATTGGAGAAATGTCCTTTCTGAAATTCCATCTCTGCCAGATCTCCTTCAAGGGACAGGAAACATTCCTTTTGGAATATCATTGCCTTACTTCAGGGGTGAGAGACTTTGGTGGGTTGGGGGCCCCATTGCCCCCCCCCCAACCCCAGAACCTACTGTAGCCCACATCCCTTCCCCACCGCCTCTGCCAGAAGTGGCCACACAGCCAGATTCCTAGTGATTCTGCTCAGAAACAATGTGCATACTCCTGCATGCCTTGTTTCCCAATCTAATTAATGTTTCCTCCAAAGAAGCCTCCCCCACCCTGCCACCTAAGTTTTGGTGGGCTGACTGGAGCGGAATTTTGATGACAAATGGCAAACCAGGAGTGCATTCCCTGCATGCCTTGCTTCCCAGCAGAACTGCTAGGAATCTGGTGGTTTGGTGGCCACAGCAGCCGTGGTGGCAGGGGAACCAGCAGAGGACACAAAAAACTTGGGGGGGGGCATGAAGTCCACAGGCCACAAGTTGCTCACCTCTGCCTTACTGGATGGTGTCTCAAGAATTAATCCAAATGCTCATTTAATTTGATACACCAACCCACAGTGCTCTGGGAAATATAGCAGTAGAGCTATCGAGCTATTGAGCTATCGAGCTATCGAGCTATCTATCTATCTATCTATCTATCTATCTATCTATCTATCATCTATCTATCACATTAATTTATATTGTATAGCTCCTTGATACTCTAGGAATTCAGATATACAGAAGGAGAAAAGCACAGTCATTTAAATCACAGTAATTCTTATTTTAAGAACAAGTCTACAGTAGGATATACACTTACCTGGCAGTAAATCTAATTGAACTCAATGGGGCTTACTTCTGAGTAGACATGCATAGGATTACACTGTTTGCTTCTCTCTCTCTCTCTCCCCTGATTATTTGATGGTGTATCTATTGGGCAACCTCTCTGAAATCCATGAGAATGTATGGGGAACAAGATGTTGTTCAGTGTGATAAGTGGCAGAATGTCATCAAATTTTGGTTCATACAAGGCTATGCTTGCAAATGAGCAGACTTTCTATTAAATATAGCCTGATTACACAGACAATTGGCAGATTAAAAACCAGCTCTACTGCTATATTTCCCAGAGCACTGTGTTGGCGTATCAAATTAAATTAGCATTTGGATTAATTAGTTTTGATAAGAGATGGGCACAAGCCACAAAAGTTCATCCAAGTTCAGATCCAATGTTTCTCCCTCTCCCCGAGGTTCTCATGTCCCTACTCCTAATTTTTTTTTTTACCAGAATCTTACTTAAATTTTGTATCACCTCCAATATTTTCTGTTCCCCTCCCCCCCGGAATATAGAGTTGTAAATAAATCATTATATTTCAATCTATCTTACGTTCAGGACGGCTAGCAGCAGCCAGAAGTGTGTGTGTGTGTGGCAGAATTGGATGACAATTGCAGAGATAGGTGCCCCTTCTGAGTGGTCCAAACCTGCCACATTTCACAATGATATCTGCAGGGGAATGTATGCAACAGCAGTTTTGACATCAGTCATTCAACTAAACTCCCTTTTCCCATGCTTGTAGTAAGGGTAGAGCATCAAACGCAAATGGTGCTGTAGCCTGTTTGGAGAGGAGACAGAATGTCTGCATCTCCAAAGGTGCCAGCGTAGCTAATGAAGCCTTATCCAGGTTCAGTTATGGTCACTTCAGAGGGAAGCCTGCTGTGCCTTAGGAAGCACCAGAAATGGGGCCAAATCTGCTTTAGCTTTGGGCTTTGTCTGAGTCTGATGCACATCCTTAATAATATATACTAAAATGCACCCATATGACTCGCTGTCCTTTAAAAATCTGTTGTAGTGAGATAATGAACGAATGAATGAGTAAATGAGTAAATGAATGAGGCAAAGAGTAGTTTTCAGAGCTCTGTACCACCTTCTGCAGATAATGTTACAATAGTAGCCCTATCCAGGCATTATGAAAATAAGCAGAGTAAACATGTGAAGAGAAGAAGCATGCTAGGCTGCCCTGGTCCTCATAGATTTCTGTTGCTCTGTGCTTGTGGGGGGTGATTTTCTGAAGAGGAAAGCCTTCTGTATTTGTGGAAGTTCTCCTCGTGATTTTGAATGCTGGAAAATGAGCAGTCCAAAATTGTGTGGAGAGCCTCCATGGATATAGGATGGCTGCCTTTTCAGAACATCATCCATCATGAGTACAGGTTGATGGATACATGTAAGGAGGGGATGGGGCTAATGTGCTCCCTTTCCTCCTGTACTTACTCTACTCAGTTCTATAACACCTGAGTGGGGCTAGTATTAGCCATCTTTCTTTTCTTTCTTTCTTTTACCACCCATCATTGCACTCACATCTAGGGCTGTACGAAAGTCACTTACCTTTTCGCAGCTTGGATTCGCGGTGGGGGGAAGGTGCTCCATCCCTCCCCCCGGAATCCTCCCTGGGCCGGCTCTGCTCCATGGCGGCTCCGTGGAGCCGCCGGCCAGGGCTGTCCACAGCCGGAGTTCCGGCCGCGGATGGGCTGCTGCAGACGCAAATGGCCGCCATAGCGGCTGCCATTCGCATCCAGCGAAGCTGCCGTGATAGGCTACGTAAGTATTTATGTAGCCTATCACGGCATGCCCCCCCCAAACACCAAAAAAACCAGCGTATGCAAATAGCAGTGGCTATGGCGGCCACCATTTGTGTTCCCTATTTTTAGCCGTTTTAGCCTACGTAAATATTTACGTAGGCTAGTACAGCGAAAAAAAGGGGAACGCAAATAGCGTAGTGGGCGCTATTTGTGTTCCTTTTTTTCCTGCCATAATAGCTTACGTAAATATTTATGTAGGCTAAAACGGCTAAAAATAGGGAGTGCAAATGGCAGCCGCCATTTGTGTACACTGGTGTTTTTTTTGGCTTGCCGTGATAGGCTACGTAAATACTTATGTAGCCTATCACGGCTATAATGAAGAAGTGAATGGCGGCTGCAGGGCGGCTGCCATTTGCAAGTCAGCGCGGACGGCACCAGGTAAGTGCTCCATTTCATGCGCCTTTCGTGGATTGGAGGGGCAAGGGCTTTGTTCTGCTATGGATTTTGGGGGGGGGGGTGAATGCACTGGCATTTGGCCTCACTGAGATCCATGGCGGAATTCTGTGACATCCTTACTCACATCCAGGATTGTAAAAATATGGGGATTCCACTTTTCAATGTTTATGCACAGTGGGGGTTCTAATCCATAGTATTGGTTACCATGAGTAAAAAGCTAGGGCACTATAGTAAAAAGATATAGTTTTTTTTTCTAAATTAATGGTAACTGGATACAGTATAGCACACCCTTTCTTCAGTCATTGAGATAACAATGGAACTCAGATTGGGAATGCCTGAATGGGACTATTGATCTAATTAGAATTAGTATTCATTTATTATAAAGGTGCAGAACCGCAGGCCTGCAGGCCAGATCTGGACCTCTGAGGCTCCCCAGACAGTCACACCCCTTTCTCTTGGCTTGACCCCTTTCACCCAACCACCAATCACTTGGTGTTTTCTGGCTTTTATATGTTTTTTTTCTCCATTCTAAAAGGTTGAAATGCCTCTCCTAGGGATCAGTTACTGGCAGGACAGGAAGAGCTTTAAGCTACAATATGCTGGCATTGTTTGGTATTTGTGGCCTTGTGCCTTTTGCCTTTGGTTCCACCCACCACTGACATGTGGCCTCTGGGAGCTTCTCCAAAATGCAAGTTGGCCTGGGGCTGAAAGAGGTTCAACAGCACTGATGAATTAGAAGGATATGTTTTCTGTGATTCTGTTCCATCTTGTTAAGATCTTTGCTTTTAACATAAGCAATGCACACAAGAGCATTTCATATGGTGTCATTAGAGTGACAACATATTTTCAAAATGTTATATTTGGAGAATCCTCCGGAGGAAGCAGAGCAATGTGGATTCCTTGCTTAATAGAAAATGACAGGAGTCTACCTGCTTTTAGTTGAGGTCAACACTGAGAATCACTCCCCTTTCATCTACTTCCTAAACCTGTTGTTACCAAGGATACCACAATACTTATGTATGTTATGAGAAGTATGATTTTGTTTTTGCTTCTGAAAGCATTTCAAAGCACAGTAGCTGTATGTTGCCTTTGGGATACCCCAGGCTAAACGCATACTGAGTTTTAATAGCACATGTTTTTAAAGTTTCCAGGCCCACCATCTGTAAGACTCAGTCTGTGGATCTGAGCAGTCAAAACTCTTAGAACAGTAGCTGCAGAAATAAAATAGCTTGTGGAAAATGGCACCACAGATTTACCTGATGGCAGTGGGAGCAGTGCTCTGAATGAGCTGCCAGTTTCATTTCCTGCAATGTCCCTGGTGTAGTGCTACTCCAAGGCATTATGGGAAAATAAAATGGCAGCTTCCGGACCAAGCCACTTGGTGTTCATTGGACTGGGGGGGGGGCAGGGCAGTTGGTAGCAGTGGGCTGTAGGGGCAGCTGCTCAAGCATGCCATGTGCTGATGATGTGCCTAAGTCCTGGAACCTGAATATATAACCAGGGATGTTGGAAAGAGCCATGAGGAAGCAAAGGACATTTGGGTCATTTCCCACTAGCTGGCCTATTTTACCTTTGACTACCATTTGCCAAGGATACATTCATATTACCTTCTCCTATTGTGCCGGGGTACTTCTTATAATGAGATATTGTGACTCTGTCTGTCTTCTGGCTCTTCAGCCACAACACAGAATGCAGCTTGATCCCCCACCCCCACCCCCAGCATCGTTTGCCCACATGCTAAATAAAATCCACACACCATATTAGTGGCAATAATTTTATTATACAGAAGATGTCAAGAAGGCAGTATTGGAGGCATGATGCCTGTGATACCAGTTACTAGGGTACATGGAGGGTGCTGCTGCACTCAGATCCTGCTGGTTAGCATCCCGTGGGCATCTGGTTGGCCACTGTGGGAGCAGAAAGCTAGATGAGATAGACCATTGGTCAGATCCAGCACAGCTCTTCTTACATTCTTAAGAAAATTATTTTTAATCAATTGATACACTGATCAGGTTTCTTAAAAAGGAAAAAGACTACATGATAAGAGGATAACATTGCAAGTTGGAACTTCACAAGGTCACTCTCCTAATTTATCATGTAAAATGTGGGGGGTTCCAAGTGTATAGGGGTTTGGTTCCTTGTATGCATTCTTCCTGATACACTGAACTGAGTAGCTGCTGCTAAAACTAGAGCAAAAGTGAAATCAGCATGCTGGTTTTAACTTTTAAAACTTAAACCATCTGAAAACAAATGTCTCAAGAACTGCATGCCTTCATATAAGCTTCTCCAAGGACTTCATTCCTCTTCTAAGGCCCTGCTTCGAGGCCCCAGTTGAACTCTCAGTAGCTGAGATGGGGCTGGGCCAAATTGTTCGAGGTGAATCATTTTGGCCTTGAAATGATGGATTTTTGGAGTCGAAAAGGCCACCTGAAATAGCCATTTCAAACTGTGGTCACATTCAGTGAAGTCAATTTGGGGTGGTGGAGGAGAATTTTTATTAATACTGTCTTTTCTTTACATTTTAAAAGCTGAGCTCTGTCTCTCTTTAGCAGCAAGAGAGAACTCCTCAGGAGTTCTCTGCCAGCCATCATTATTTTCACCCATAATGGGTGCCAGCCATCATTATTTTCACCCATAATGCCTTTCTGGAAAGCTGCTATGTTTTGACATAGCATTGTTCTGAGGGGAGCTCTTGGGGATATTAGGTTTCAATATTGGATGCAGGATTGATTGCCTTTTGGAAAACAGTAACAATAAACTGTTAGGATCAACTGAAATATGTGTTGTGTATTGTTAATCTAAACACTGAAGTGTCTTCAATTCCCCAGGATTGAATTGCTCTTAAAGCATCTTGAGTAAATTTGGGGGAAAATATGTAATAAAGAAAAGAAAAGAAAAAAGAAAAAGAAAAAAAAGATTCTGCTCTTACTGTTCATGCATGTTAACAATTTTAAACAGACAGGAGCAATTATAGGAAGCTGGGGAAAGATGTGAGATGATAAGCTTCCTGATCACCTCTGGGGACTTGTAGAAGTGGAACCTGTAGCTAGTGAGGCAGCCTCTCTCTGCTTCTCAAAAGATGTTTCAACATTTCATGTGCACACACAGACTCTGCTGGTTTTGTTAAGCAATTTGCTAACAAAGTAATAATTTATGGAGAAACCATCCAGTGATTAGCACACAGCTTCTTATATATGTATGATCCCTGAAACGGGCAAAAGAAGGTCGCTCAACTAACAACTCCCAGCCAAACTGGCTGAACGACTGTGTTTAAATCAGTAATTACTTAACCGTGTGCCAAATCACACTAGTGTGTCATGTCTTGGGAGAGAGTGATTAGTGTGCTGTAAGAAATAATTAAAAACTCCTACCCCAGAGGAAGCTTCCTGCTTCACTGTGTAATGAGCCATTGTTCTATCAGGGCTTTCTTCCAGTCAGGGCCAAGCTACATGTCACATTAGTGATCATATTGCCCAGTGGGCCATAGCTCAGTGGTAAACCACATGCTTTGCATGCAAACATTCCTTTCCTGGCAGCTGCAGTTAGGGCTGGGGAAACCTCCTGTATGAAACCTGGACAGCCACTGCCAGTCAGTGTAGACAATACTGAGCTAAATGGACCAATTCTCTGACTGTGTATCAGACAGCTTTCTATTATCTCCATTGGCAGAAGCTGCTGTTAGGCCAGCTGAGGGGAAAAGACAATTACCCATCACCAGTGCTGGTCATCATCCTATATATTTGTTCAATAAATTTGGGGGGGGGGAAAGGATTTCAGAAAAATGAAATGATTTGGGGGGATGGTAGGCAAAAGCTCTTAATTTTCAGAGAGGTGGGGTGACATATTGTAAGAGGAAGTGGTGGACAACTTACCATGATGATAAGAGGAGGTGTCAGACAGGGCTGTAGTTAATCCCTTTACTTTTCAATTTATTTTTTTACAACTTGGCCCCTGAGCTTTCTGTTGTTGAGTACGCTTTCCTGAACTGTCCTCTGTAAGAATTCTCTTATTGCTGTATGCAGATGAGGAGCTGCTGCTTTCATTATCCAGAATAGGCCTAAATCATTTATTTTCTCCTTCCAGGGCTTGCTGTACTAGGAATAGTTTGATTATAAATTATACTAAGGTCCTAGTGTTTACCAAAGACTGTAAAGGGTATAATGGGTTCTAAATGGTAATGAAATAGCACAAGTCACTCATATAAAGTACATTTGTATTCAAATGCAAAATATGGCTTCATGGTCTGAACAAGGGATGCAGGCGACTAATCCTACTAATTGTCAACAGGCTATCTCAAGGTTTGTTTGTTTTTAAATACAAGGCAGCCAGTTTATTCCTTCTGTTATTCAGGCCTTTAAGGGCCAGTCTTTGGTTCATCTTGCCTCTGGTATTTCCATATGGATTACTGACTAACTCTCAATTGGAAAGGGTACAATTTAGTTTCCTTAGAAATATTTTGGATTTTAGTACATTGTGGGGGAAATGCAGCTATATAGCTGGAAGTGGATATATGATCAGCTGAATGTAAACTTGAATTAATGCCCAGAAATGGTGGCTGCATTTACACTTTTCTGCTGTCCTTTCTAGTTATATTTAATTATTGCTTTCTGATTCCTTCTTCTGTCAGTGGATACAGGTTAAAAGAAGATTCTTAAATTGTCTTCCTCTCCCAAGGTTTTGGGTGATTATGGTCTAAAGAAGGTTCAGCTGTCTGTTACCCAAAGGTTAATCGATCTAGATTTACACCATTTCAGAATCACAGTTGATAAGTTTTGCTCTTCACTATCCTTAAGTTATATTTCAAATTATGAAGTTGTCAGAGCTTCATACTTTCAGAAATTAACTATTTACCAATACAGGAGAGCATGTATGCTTTCTTATTTTACTGTTTTGCCCTCAGCTCTCCAACTGGCCAATTAAATAAGATGCCACTCATTTGTCCTTGGAAAATTGGACATATAGAATCCATTGGCAATGTCTTTTTTTATACTGCAGTTTATATAGCAAGCACAGAGAGAAGCTGATTGTTCCTTTACTAAGAACTCTACTTGGAAGATCCACTGAAAGTTTGATATCTTTCTGTTTAGTTGATGACTATATATGACTCTTAAGTAGCTGAATTTCTTCAATCTTCAATACAAATTGGGAAGTAGATTGTTAATTACGAACTTCCTTTTGGTCCATCTGTAAATTTATCTGTATTCACTTTGTGTACTTTATTTTGCTTGTATTAATTTTTATTGATATCTGACTTTAATAAATTCATTCATAGACTTGTTTTGCATGTAATGACAAACCATGGTTTAATTATCCATGGTTTGTTGAATCCACAAGGAGAACCCATGATTTGTTGTTGGGTTCTGAACAGTGGGTTGTTTAAACCATGGGATGTTGTTATATGTGAATCCAGAATCATGGGATGTTCATTGGTTGTTTCACCAAGCTACAGAGGCAGTGGGCAAGAGCAGTAAAAAAAAACCCAGCCTCTTTCCATGCCAGTACTGCAGTGCCACAAAGGCAGTTGGGATACAGTGATGGAATGAGTGAAGGAGGAGGGAAACAAACAACTTAGGGACTGAGAAAACAAACCATGGTTTGTTCGAGCATCTGCCAGACAAACCCCAGGTCAGGCAACAAACCATGGTTTAAATAAACCATGGGTTAGTATTACATGTGATTCAGGCAACTGTCTTTTATTTAACAACAACAAAAGAGGTTTGCCACCACTGCAAGCATCAGCAGCCTAGCAATGTTCCTATTTTCCACAGAACACTCTGTAGCATGTGTTCAGGGTGGTGTGTTAACTTACCCTCACCAGGTTTGCATGTAATGACAAGCCACGACTGGTGAGGGTAATTAGGAAAATTGGGCAGTGTATGCTTGGCACATGCCAGAGTGGTTAATAAATCATGGTTGCTTATTAACCACCCTTGTTTCATATGAACCAGGCCAGTGTTAAATAAGCTACAGCAGCCTTCCCCAGCCTGGTGCCCTCTAGATGTTTTGGACTTTATCAGCTCCAACCAGCAGGCTAGAAATTGTAGTCCAACATATCTGGAGGGCACCAGACTTAGGGAGGTTGAACTACAATATAGTAGTCCAGTATAATTAGTGTTCTGACTGATAGCCCCCTACCTGCATGGCTTGCTTGAAGAGATATCTTATACATATGGCTGGTGCACTCCTGTTCCTGCCACCAGCTTTTGGCATGCTGGTTGATCCTGCCTACAGATATCCATGTATTAAGGTGGCCATCTGTACAGAGGAAGCCTATGCACAAGCAGTTGCTCTCACATGAGCTTCTCCCCTACTGACAGCCACACTAACATGTGGACATTTGCAGGTGGGACCAGTCAGAAAGCCTGAGACCAGGGGCTGGGCTGGGCCTTTAGCCCCACTCCCCAGTGTGATGCACCCTTCATACATGTAATGAGTGAAGGAGGCTTATAACTAGGGATGTGCAAGCCTACCCCTGTCCAGGTTCTCCAGGGGCCCGACCAGCCCCTGCCCCTACTCGCCAGTCCCCGGACCATGCTTGAACCCCTCCAGCCATGGTGGGAAGCCCGCAATCACCCCAGTGGCCTCATTGAGCTCCATAGTTGCTATTTTCTGAAAAATAAAATGGCAATCGCAAAAATGTGCATATTTGCATATGCATGAAAATGTGCATTTTTGCAAATGCACATATTTGCTTATGCCTGAAAATGCATGCTTTTGCAAAAATCTGCATTCTGCACATATGCAAATATGCACAGCTGCAGAATGTGCATTTTCACATATGCGGATATGCGCATTTGCAGAAATGCATATTTTCGCGCATATGCAAATATGCACATTTTGTGACCGCCGTTTTATTTTTTTTTAAATGGTGATGGCGGAGCTCGATGAGGCCGCTGGGGTGAGTGCAGGCCACTTGCTGACCATGGGCAGGGGGTGAGTGGGGGCAGGGGCTTGGTGAGTGGGGCGCAGGGGTGCAGGCGGGAGGGGGCTTCCGCCAGATTCCTGGACAGAATCGGGCACCTGCACCATCCCTAATGGTAATCATCTGGGAATTTCCCATTGTACAGAATGGTCTGCTTTTGCTCCCTCTGAAAAAATCCTTTCCCTGTCTGGGAACTCTGGATGTAATAGATGGTCCCTTGGCTCAAGACGGGAGAACAAAATAGATTTTCCTGCTGCAGGACAATATAGAATACCAGCATTATAACAAGTAGAATACAGACCATATTCCATAACTGGAACCGTTTGTGCTGGGGGATAATATAAAGGTAGAGAATGTGGGAAGCCATTTGGCATATAGACTAGAAATTCTAGTTTTAGAGTAGCAGCAGTATTTCCCACTCCAAGCAACAAATGACTCCTCAAGTCTGATTTTGCTTGCCAACTTCAAAAGTTCAGCTATTTCTTTCAAAAGTTCAGCTATTTCTCTTGCTGCCCAAATGTGAAAAGCTGCTTTTAGAAATCAGATTAAAGTCTAAACCCATTTCGTTTTCTCCCAGCAATGATGATATGTCATTCTGAGCTAGCCTTATATGCCCATTAATTACCATTTTTGTTAATTTCCAAGAAAGCAAACTTCATAGAACAGCAGGACCATATGGCTGGAATAAGTCCTAAAGTCCATTTCTGTTATAGGATCTGAGCCCCACAGTGATTGCCCATGCCCTGGCCACTGTTCCAGAATATATCGAATACATTAGGATTAGTGATGTATGAATGTTATTTAATCCGTTCCATTTCTTTTTCATAGCTTGTTAGGGATCTTTCGTTCCGTCGTCCGCAGTGATTTGAGAAAGTGTATTGAATCCGGTCCGTGTTTTCCGGTTCACTATTTGCAAACTCTGGAGGCTTGCCTTAGTCCGCCTCTTTTCATGTAGGGAGGGAAGTCCCATTGAAAGCAAATTGCCTTCTGATTTGGAGGTAACAGACACTGCTTTCCCACCCAAGCACTGCTTTCCCACATAAAGCATTTACTTAAAAAAAAATATGTTAAAAGATGCCAAGATCTGCCAGATCTGGCAGACTGTGCATGGCACAATCCTATGCATATTTTAAAAGTCCTACAACTACCAGCATTCCCCAGCCAGCATGGCTGGCTGGGGAATGCTGGGAGTTGTAGGACTTCTTTTCTGTCTAAACATGCATAGGGTTGTGCCTTAAATAGCCAGTGAAATCCAAAGGTTGAAGGCTTTCTCCTGCTTGGCTGAAAAAGAAGACTCCCCCATTCACCCAGGGACCCAATGTGTTGGGAGTAGGGGTGTACGAAACCCCACTTACCTCGCTCCGCTGGGTTCCACAGTTGGGGGGAGGTGATCCTTTCCTCCCGCCGGAATCCTCGACGGGGGGGAAGCGATCCGTTCCTCCCGCCCGGAATCCTGCCTGGTTGGCTCCACTCCATGGCCAGGTGGCAGAGCCGCCGGCTGAGCCAACCCGCAGCAGCCCAACCCTGCTGGGCTGCTGCGGATGCAAATGGCGTCCTGTGTAGGGGACACCATTTGCGTCCCTACATCAGCCCGTGATAGGCTACGTAAATATTTACGTAGCTTATCACGGCTAAAGCAGGGATGCAAATGGCATCCCCTATGCCATTTGCATTCCTGCTTTAGTCGTGATAGGCTACGTAAATATTTACGTAGCCTATCACAGCAAAAAAAAAGGGAACGCAAATGGCAGTGGCGATGGCGGCCACCATTTGCATTCCCTTTTTTAGCTGTTTATGTTACATTTGTTTACACAAATGGCATCCCTGCATTAGCCATGATAGGCTACGTAAGTATTTATGTAGCCTATCATGGCCATTCAAAAGACTCGAATGGCGGCTGCAGACACGGCCGCCATTCGAGGAGCAACGGAACGGCCGACCAAGGTAGGCTCTGTTCCAGACCCATTTTGCGGGGTGGGGGGGTGGGGCTTCATTCCACCATGGATTTCGGTGGGCTGAATGCGCTGGCATTCGGCCTCACCAAGATCCATGGCAGAATTCTCTGCCATGCCTAGTTGGGAGGTACTGGGTAAAACAAGGGTACATAAAATCAAAAAAGCAATCCTCATAATTTCATATGATTTTTAAAGGGGAGACCCACAAAACCAGTATCCAATCACAGAGCACATCTCCCCCACTAACTGAAGTTAAAAAAAAATTCATCTGCCACCAACCTACAATCCTGCATTTAAAATGGGGTTTTCTGCTTCTGTTTTAAATGCAGGATCACAACTGACTGCCTTTACACATGCTCCCTTACCAACCTCCCCTCCCCACTCCCTTCTCCCTGTAGCTTAACTTCTGCTGTAGTGTTTTTCTCATGGCCCTAATCCTGGGAACTTACTTACTTGGGAGTAAGCCACATTGAACTCAATGGGACTTACTTCTGAGTAGACATAAGATCACCCTGTAAGTCTGCAACCCTCGGATAAGCCCCATTGAACTTAACAGGGTGCTCTGAAACAACAGAGGATGTTGCTTCTGAGCTTGGTGGGGTGGGGGATCAGATGTGTCTCCCTCCAACTGAGAAATGCAGAGGCAGGAGACGCAATCAGCAGGCATTTGTCTGTATTTGTCTGTATTTGTCTGTATTTGTCCCAGCAATAGGCTAATGGCAGCTGCCAATAGTGTTTTGCCTTCCAGAGAGCCACTCCACACAAAATCCTCCAGAGCTGGAGGTAAGTGATGCCATTCTGCTGTGGAATCCAGAGGTCGGATTCTCTGGAATCCAGCCTCATTTGAGTCTGCAGCAGAATTCTCTGACATCCCTAATTAGGATAGAGAATAAATATTTGCCTTTACTGTGCAAAACATAGACAGCAAATATAATTACTCAGTATAGTAAGTATTCGAAGTCAACCTATCTGAATCATTTTTGCAAAAATGATTAAGAAGCTTGATTTTGTTTTCTGCTCTGGTGCCATTTACAGCTAGATTTTAAAAATAACAAGTGATGCCAATGTCCATTATTCTGCCTATTTTATGTCATTTAGATCATATTGTTTATAGAAATGTTGCTCTTGTGGCAAACTAACAAATAAAATGAGCACAATCCAGCCAAAGGTAAGCCCCATGCATTTCAAAGGGAAATATAAGCACATGCTTAAATTTTACCCAGTGAAAAAATGAGATGCAAAACACAGCAGCACCATACCCAATATTCCATATTCTAAGGCCCTCATAGGGTAAACATGTGGACGGGACCTCATTGACAGCCCCTGAGATCACATGTCCCATGCTCTGTCTGACTCAGTTCAAAGCACTCAGAGGTGCTGAAACCAGCAAGGTTTCAGCACCTCTGCAAGAGGTGGCAGGACACATACAAGAAAATGTCTCTGCAAGGCAGGACACATACAAGAAAAGAGAGTCAAGGCAAGTCTTACATCAGGTCACATCAAGTCCAGTTGCATTCAATCAGGTCAGGTCTCATCAGGGCAAGTCAGGTCAACTCCCATTCCATCAGGTCAGGTTTGGTTTGCTGAACAGTAGGGCAAAATTAGACCAGGCAGGGTCTTTCAGAACCTTGGACAGTACAAAGTTAGCTGAGACTTGGTCAAAAAGAACTGTTATCTTAGCAACTGTCAAAGGCTTTTGAAGGCCAGCAGCTCTAGACCTGCAGTTACCTCCTCACCCTCAGAGGAGCAGTTTGTTTCTTAAAGGGCTATTGCATGATTTTGTTGTCTTTGGCTCCTGTGTGGTGGAAGTGGTGAAGACTGTAATGGGGGAGTGTCCTCTGCATCTGTGGAGTCAGGTAGAGGCATGTCTTCTGGCCTGAAAGGCCCTAGGATAGCAGTATCAGGTTAATGGAGGCACTCCTCTGCCTCTAAGCCCTCTTCAGTGCCAGAGGATGGATCAAGGCTGGGGAACATGATACCCTGCCTCTGATTTTTGATATTGCATCTGAAAAGGGAGCCTTTGCATATACGGCTGAACATGTGTAGGCTCTCTACATAATCAGGTAGGAACCCCAACGGAACCTAATGCACATAGATAAACTTTACATGTACACACGTAAGCTCCCCTTCTTAGACATCACACTGGATGTGTGGATGTCAGGGCTGGGGCTGGGGCCAGCAGGTGTGGTTCTGACTAAGACCCGCTTCACATGTCATGATTCATGGATTAACCCGGGAATTGCTTGGGAAGAGCAAAGTGACAAGTTCACTACCTCCTACACACTTGTCGTTTCTGCTTTCAGTAACAACCCAGGAAGGATCCACTCCTAAATTGTTTCATGAAGTGGGAACCTGGACATTCTGGGTTGTTTCTGGGTTAAATGACCAAGAGTTAAATCAACAGTGACCATGGGTAACCTATAAATTATAGTGTGATTTGTGAACTGGGTCAATGTCTGGGTTCAACCAAGTACCAATTAAGTATAACTGAATGAAACATGTTTGCAAAAAAGTGAAGTATAGAGATGGTTTTTGTTTTCCCAACTGCACAAATGCTTTATGAATACCTGGTAGCAGTGACATAAACAAACTTCAGGGACAAATTATGCACAGTGATCAACAAAAGAACCTCTCTTCTTCATAAACACCCCTGTTTGTTTGCATTCATCCCACTAATAAAACAGTAGGATTAATTCTAAACCAAGCTTTAAAATTGCGTGAGATAATTTTTTAAAACAGAAGTCTGGTTTCATTTCACAACTTCAGGAACATGACCTTTTAAACAAGCTGATTCCCCTCTTACTCTCTTCTGATTCTCTCCTTGGCTTTCTCCTGAATGTTTCCTTCGCTGCCTCCTTAGCTCATATCAGTCCACCTGCTCCTTTTTCATTCCATGCAAAGTCCAAGGATATTCCCACAAAACAAACTTAAAGCAGCTTTGATTGTCCTGGTGAGAATACTGGCAATGAGTTCAGCCTCACACAGTTGCAATCACATGACTGGGACTGCACTTACCGGCCCTTCCCCTGCTGTCATGTGCTCTACTGGTCCTGCCCCCTATGGCCTACATGTTGTGGGGAAGGACTGAAGAGGGGGATTTGCTTTCTGTGCCTAAGCTCCCCCTATGATGTAGAAGAACTAGGGATGTCAGAGAAATCTGCAACAGAATCAAATGAGTTTGGCTTTCTATGAATCTAACCTGTGGATTCCACAGCAGACCTGCTATTCCTGAACTGCATGGATTCTGCAAACTTGCGGGCCAGTTTCCCCCACCCCCCACTTTCTAGAATTTTAGTTTTTACACAAATTTAATCATAGAAAAATACTTAACATGGGGGAAAAAAAAAACCACCCACCAAAGTGGCTATTTTCCCTATAGGCTAAGCACATGGGGGTGGAGGCAGGTCAACAGAGCTTGCAGAAAGAAGTGCCACTGCCATATCCTGATCCAGACACAAGCTTTTAGAACTGCTAGCTTCCTGTTATGTAAGTGGTGGGTCCTGCTTAAGCAATAGATTAAGAGGATTGCAGCAACACTATTGGATACTGCCCTCTAGGGATGGCACAGGCACCTGATTCAGTCCAGGAATCTGGCAGACCTGCTCCTGCCTGCACCACTGAGCCCCGCTCACTGAGTCCCTGCCCCTGCCTGCCCCCTGCCCGTGCTCAGCAAATGGCCTGCACTCACCCCAGCAGCCTTGTCCACAGTCCCCATTTCCTGAGAAATAAAATGGCAATCACAAAAATGTGCAATTTTGTGCACACGCAAAATGCACATTTTATGAATGCGCATATTCTTTTATGCAGAAATTCGCATTTTGTGAATGCGCATATTTGCATATGCTCAAAATGCATATTTTATTTTAAAATGCACATTTTCGTATACACACTAATATCTGCCTTTGCAAAACTGCACATTTCACACATGAGAATATGTGCATTTGCAAAAATGCGCACCTTCGCACATACAAAAACATGCCCATTTTTGCAATTGCCATTTTTTTTTTTTTTTAGAAATGGTGACTGTGGAGCTTGACAAGGCCCCTGGGTTGAGTGTGGGATGCTCGCTGAGACTAGGAGGGGCTCGAGCGCAGTCCGGGGACCGGCAGGCGGGGGCAGGGGCTGGGGCTGGGGTTGGGCAGGAGTCTGGAGAACCTGGACAGGGGTGAGTTCGCACATCCCTACTGCCCTCAGTGTGGGTTATGAAATTTTCTTCGTCATGGGGAGAATTCTAACTGGGCTCACATGAATGCACTTAGAATCCTCCTTTAGACCTTCCTGCAGAGTACCTGACAGAACACCTCTCCTGGCATTATCTGACCCATATACTATGCTCTGCATCCAAGGCCCTCCTCTGGGAGCCTCCTCCAAGGGAGAATCAGAGGGTAGCAACAAGGGAGAAGGCCTTCTCAGTGGTGTCCCCCCATTTATGGAATGATCTTCCTGAAGACGCCCACCTGGTGCCCCGTTGCCATCTTTTTGGCTCCAGCTTAAAACTGCCCTCTTCTCTCAGGCATTTGACAGCATATAATGAATCTCTTTGATTGTCTTTTTCTGATTACTTTGAATTGTTTTATATATATATATGTTGTTGCTGTGTGTGCTATTTGTTCTATGCCTTCATGTGAATGGTTTTATACTTTATATAATGTATTTTAATTGTTTTTTAAATTTTTGTGAACCACTCAGAGAGCTTTGGCTATGGGGTGCTATAGAAATATAAGAAATGAAATTAATGAAATGTGGGAAGGCTGGAGGTAGAGCCATGAGTATGGAGACATTGGCGGCAAGGCTGGCATGCATAGCTCATGCCCCTTACATGCTTTCTCCCCTCCCCATGGTTATTCCAGAAAAGGGCTTGTCTCTTTTTCAGGGTCTAAATTACACCTGTGCATAAATTACCTCTCAAAATTGTCCACCTTATTTGTGGGCACAGAAATTTGGGAGACAATTTTACAGAATTTCTCCAAGGGAAGGAGAAATTCTCAATGGTTTCTCAAAGGAGGGCTCCCCTTTGGCAGGGCTTGTAGCACAGCTTCTTTCTTTTTTTGGTAAGGGGTTTGGAGTTTTTCATGCTGCAACAGCATTGACTGTCTTGGCAGGCTGGCCCCCAATTTGCATCCACCACAATGCAGGTGGTGGTGGTGGTGGTGGTGGTGGTGGCAGTGTTGCGTCTAGCTCCAGGAATGAGGTGGAGTTAATACTCTGCCAAAATCTGCCCTCCAATTTCCTGGAAGTTTTCTTCCTCACAAAATGGGCTTCCATTGTTCTGCCTCATTCTCGGTGTGTTTTATCATTTATTTTTGTGCTGTTTTTGAGCTTACCTTATCACAACTAGCCTCCACGTCCTGATCTGAAAAAGCCCTATGGGAGGAATTACCTCATGGTGCCTTAAACTGGGCTTCAATGGAAGTGTGGGAAGCTGAGGAGGCTACAGGCTGCCAGAGAGATGGTTGTGCAATGAAAAATAGGATACTTGTGCTCACTCCTTGGCCGCCTCCTACGTATGGTAAGCCCAAGAAACCCAACTCCAACCCATGAGAATTTCTTCAAAATTTCTTAACCATCGCATTTCTTTTTGAAAGGAATTTGTCTTCTATCAAATTGAACAAGAATGGTCGAAAAAAATGTGGGAGAAATTTTTGGCACAACACTAGTCTAAGTGCTTTAGAGCTAACTGATGAAGCGCTGACTGCCAGCGAGGGTGTGTTCTCCTCCTCTCACTTTCTGGGTCCTATTAAGGAGGTGGGACTTTCAAGACTGCCAGATCACAACTGGTGCTCAAGGACAGAGTCTTGTTAATGTGTGAAAGCAATATTTTGCCAAGGCGAGAAATCTGCCAGTCACAAATTTACTGTACCACTGTACCATAGTTAGCATATGTGAATCCACCTAGGCTAATCACGTTTAGCTCTGCAATGCCAAAAAGATGTTTGAAGCACAGCAGCTAAAACAGCATCTTGTGAATAAAAAAATGGGCTGAGGTGCACTGTTCTGCTTGCCATTTATTCTCCTGAGTTCAGAGGAGCCAAGAGGCAAACCTATTATAGGATGCTGTATAACAGCCCATTGCAAGACATCCACCTAGCCCCATTCTGGGAGATCCCTTTACAGTTTACATCACCCAGCCAACATCAGCAGTTCATAGTACTGGGCTTTAAGTGGCTGCCCTTAAACAATAAGCAACAAGAATATCAAGTTATTGCTTTCAGAGGATTAGCCGTGGTAGTTCAGTCTGCAGCAAAAATAACACGGAGTGTTGAAGCACCATAAAAATTTATTATGAGCATAAGCGTTCAATATATTGCTCACTTTTTGTGTTGTTTATTTTCAGTTGCATGTTACTTCTGAAAAATGGCTCAATCATTCATATTTTTCACATGCTTGCGCCCACCACCCCTTTGTACATAGAATATAATATACAGAATGGTAGCCTTATCTCATAAAAATCAATGGGAATCAAATGCACCATTAAGCACTTAATTTTGACTGATTTCAATGCATTCTGTGTATTGTTCATATTTGTGTGGGGGGCATTTGTCCTGTGCTTATATTTTCTAGAGGAAAGACTATTCCCCCCCCCAGTGAACCTCTTATTGCTGCTGCAAATCTCTTACAACTCAATTTTCACTTTTCACTCATTACCTACCATTATAAACATCAGGAAAAAGACACACATGAAAAGATAAACATACCATAAAAGCTTGTGTTTAGCAAACAATAAAGTAAAATTACAGGCAGGCAGAAGCTAAATCAGATGATTGCAAAGGGTTAATTAGGTAAAATAAAATTCTTTAATCCAAGAAAACATATCAAATAGAATAAGGCATGGTTATTCTGTAGCTTGATTGTACGTGTTCCCATAATGTTTAATTTAAAAACAATATTGCTGGCAATCAAATAGGATTCTATTGTACACAGAAAAAAAAAATCTACATCACTAAAATTAATTCCTCATTTGGTACAAGTAATGTTGTTTGTGCCACTGTAGGCTAAAGTCTAAACTCCATTAATGCTGATGTATTATTTTTTTTCCATAAGGAAAGAAACTTCCGTAAAGTAAGACATGGGAAATAAGAATGTGTTGTTAAGATCTCAATATGAATTCTAAGCAGTGAGCTAAAAAATATTTATTGATAAAAATCAATATCTATGTGTGTGTTTTAAATCTGTCCCCCACATATCCTCCTGCAATGTTACCAAGTAATTCTTCAGAAAGTACATTATAAGATTACTGAACCATTCACTTCATTCCATAGATCAACTAGGGATGTACGAAAATTCCGCCACGGATCTCGGGGAGGCCGAATGCCAGCATTCGGCCTCCCTGGCGGCAGCGGCTCCGGCGGTGGTGCGGCGGCGGCAGCTGCGGCAGCCGGTCTTCTGACCAGCTGCCACCACCACCATTTCCAATTTAAAAAAACAAAAAAAACAAAAAAATGTGATAGGCTACGTAAAGATTTACGTAGCCTATCACGGCTAGGTTTTTTTTTTAAAAAACGTGATAGGCTACGTAAATCTTTACGTAGCCTATCACGGCTGACTTAAAAAAACAACAATGCATGTACACAAATGGTGGTGGCCACGGCCGCCGCCATTTGCATTCCTTATTTTGGCACGTCTTAGTCTACGTAAACATTTACGTAGACTAAGACGGCGAAAATAAGGGGAACACAAATAGCATAGCTTCTACGCTATTTGCGTTCCCCTTATTTTCGCCGTCTTAGTCTACGTAAATGTTTACGTAGACTAAGACGTGCCAAAATAAGGAACACAAATGGCGGCGGCCATGGCCGCCGCCATTTGTGTACGCGCGTTTTTTTTTTAAAGTCAGCCGTGATAGCCTATGTAAACATTTACGTAGCCTATCATGGCTGACTGCAGGGATGCAAACGGTGGCGGCTACTGCTGCCGCCATTTGCGTCCCTGCTAGCCAGCGGCCGGATGTCTGGCTGCTGGCGGAGCTGGCCGGCGGCTCCGCAGAATCGCTGCGGAGCACAGTTAGCCAGCCAGGATTATGGGGGGGGGGAAGAACGGGGCGCCTCCCCCCCGGTGAGGATTCCGGGGGGAGGGACAGAATGCCTCCCCCCCAACCATAAACATAATTCGCAAAAGGTAAGCACCTTTCGTACATCCCTAAGATCAACAATATTTTCAGCACAATCCTAGGCATGTCTACTCAGTAATAAGTCACACTGAATTTAATGAGCATAAGTGTGCATAGGATTGCAGCCTTGCAGAATTATACTATACATGTCTACTCAGAAGTAAGTTTCATTCAGTCTGTGGGGTTTATTGCCAGGTGCCTGGGTATAGGATTGCAGCCTTAATACATAAGCCCTGCTAAGGACCATGTGCACAAAATAGTGCTGTACATACTATTAATGGGGCTACTTCACTACATCTGGCACCTTGAGCTGTGTGTATATGGGTTTCCTTGGGGGGATTCAGAACTATGTATGCATGTAGTCCTAGCCAGAAGGATTATGCTGTCATCCTTGACAGCTTCCAACTACTTGTTCAGTGGGAAGGACTGAATCAAATCCTCAACTTCTCCCTTTTCCTCACACTGCTTTGTGCTTGAACATGACACCCAGTTTGGGGTATGATCTAGTATGATTCACGCAAGCCATTATCACTAAAATCAGGATTACAACACCAGCTGCCTTGATCCATATTTTCAAAGCTGTTGCTATTATAAAATGCTACAACGATTTGGCTATACTAGAAAATGTATAATAAGTATGGATTCCCTTGTGTGATGTCTTGCATGCCACACAAGGGAATCTATACTTCAGACTTGTTTTGCTATATGAAAACAGCTTGTTTCCTTTGGAAACCTGTGCATGATATACTGAAACAAGTATATTGCATAACATCCTTTCCCCTCCCCATTCATTTTTCCTTGTGTGTTGTGTCTTTTTAGTAGGGATGTACAAAAGTCACTTACCTTTTAGTGAAATTGATTTGAGGTGGGGGGGAGGTGCTCCGTCCCTCCCCCCGAAATTCTGGCCAGTGTTTTTTAAAAATCTAGCTGTGATAGGCTATGTAAATCTTTACGTAGCCTATCACGTTTGTTTGTTTTTGTTTTTTTTACCTGGAAATGGCAGTGGCGGCAGCCGGTCGGAAGACCGGCTGCTGCTGCTGCACCGCTACCGCACCGCCACCGCACCGCTGCTGGAGCCGCTGCCGCCAGGAAGATCCGCCCAAGGTAAGTCCCATCCCGGGGGGGTGGGGGGGTGGCAGACCATTCCGCCACCGATTTCGGGGGGCCAAATGCGCTGGCATTTGGCCTCCCTGAGATTCATAGTGAAATTCTCTGACATCTCGACTTTTTAGATTGTGAGGCTGCAAGCAGGGACCATCTTGTTTAATTGATTATACAGTCAGGGCCAGAAATATTGGAACAAGGATAACTGTTTTGGCAGTTGGCCTCTGTACACCACCACATTGAAGTTGAAAGGAAACACACCCAGATGGGAGTGAAGTCGGGACTTTCAGCTGTAATTAAAGGGGTTTGACAAAAGTGGGGCACTAACCATTCAAGAAGTACAGCCAGCGGCATACACACACACCCATTGTTGGTGGCTTATAAGTAATGGAACAAATGGCTGACAAGCAGTTGCGTGGCCAGGTGAGACCTGTTTCCTGGGTACCCCATGACCAATCAAGCAGATAAAAGGCCTGGAGGTGGTTCTGAGTGTTACATTTGCATTTGGTAGCTGTTCACTGGAACTGCCAACATGAGGTCCAAAGAGGTGTCCATGCAAGTGAAGGAGGCCATCATTAGGCTGAGGAAACAACATAACCCCATCAGAGAGATAGCAAAAACTAGGGATGGAGGAGAATTTCTCCACAAATCTCAGGGAGGCCGAATGCCAACACATTCGGCCCCCTGAAATTGGCAGTGAAATTCTCCCCCCCTGTCCCCCCAGGATGGGACTTACCTCCCTCGAATGTCCCTCTCGGCGGCGGGTCCCGGTGGGAGTTCGGCGGCATTTCGTCGGGGGCGGGGGCAGCGGCTGGTCTTCAGACCGGCTGCCGCCGCCGCCATTACAAAATAAAGTAAAAAAAACTACACACCCGTGATAGGCTACGTAATGATTTACGTAGCCTATCACGGCTAGATTTCCAAAGTCAGCCGTGATAGGCTACGTAAATTGTTACGTAGCCTATCACGGGTGACTTTGGAGAAAAAAAAGTGCGTACGCAAATGGCGGCGCCCATGGGCGCCACCATTTGCGTTCTGTATTTGGGCCCGGTAGTCTATGTAAATATTTACGTAGACTACGGCGAAAATAAGGGCGCCACCATTTGCGTACGTGCTTTTCTTTTTTTCAAAGTCACCCGTGATAGGCTACGTAACGATTTACGTAGCCTATGAAGGCTGACTTTGGAAATCTAGCCATGATAGGCTACATAACGATTAACGTAGCCTATCATGGGTGTGTGTCTGTGTTTTTAAAACTTTTTTATTTTGCAGCTGGGAAGACAGGGCGGTTCTCCCCGGCCTGAATTTCAGCCAGGCGAGGCGGGGCGCCTCCCCCCCTGGCCTGAACTTCGGGGGGAGAACTGAAGCGCCTCCCCCCCACCGCGAAGCAAGCTGCGGCACCAGGTAAGTCCCATTCGTACATTCCCAGCAACAACATTGGGAGTGGCCAACACAACGGTTTGGAATATCCTGAAAAAGAAGGAATTAACTGGCAAGCTCAGCAACAGCAAAAGGCCTGGCAGACCATGGAAAACAACTAAAGTGGATGACCACAGAATTCTGCTCATGGTGAAGAGGAACCCTTTCACAATGTCTAACCAGGTCAAGAACGCTCTTGAGGAGGTAGGCATGTCATTGTCAACATCTACAGTCAAGAGACGGCTTTATGAATGTAAATACAGAGGCTTCACAACAACGTGCAAACCGTTGGTAATGCTAAAGAACAGAAAGGCCAGATTAGCCTTTGCCAGCAAACACCTAAAAAAAGCCTGCCCAGTTCTGGAATAAGATTCTTTGGACTGAGGAAACCAAGATTAACTTACACCAGAATGATGGGAAGAGAAAAGTATGGAGAAGGAAAGGAACAGCTCATGCTCCAAAGCATACCACATCATCTGTCAAACACGGTAGAGGCAGTGTTATGGCATGGCCATGTATGGCTGCCAATGGAACTGGGTCACTGGTAGTGATGGGGGAGAATTTCTCCCCGAAACTTCAGGGGGCCAAGTGCCAACGCATTTGGTCCTCCGAAGGTTCGGGGAGAAATTCTCCCCAATAGCGTTGCCCTTATTTTCGCCGTAGTCTACGTAAATCTTTACATAAACTACAGGGACCAAATAAGGAACGCGAATGGCGGCTCCCTAAGGGGGCCGCCATTTGCGTACGCACTTTTTTTTTTTTTTAAGTCACCCGTGATAGGCTACGTGACGATTAACGTAGCCTATCACGGCTGACTTTGCAGATCTAGCCATGATAGGCTACGTAAATCGTTACGTAGCCTATCACGGGGCTTTTTTTTTTTCTTTTGAAGTTCGTGGCCGGGGAGACAGGGCGCTTCTCCCCAGCCTGAATTTTGGCCGGGCGAGGCGGGAAGCCTCCCCCCCGGCCTGGACTTCGGGGGGAGAAGCGAAGTGCCTCCCCCCCACCGCGAAGCAAGCTGCGAGACCAGGTAAGTGACTTTCGTACATCCCTACTGGTGTTTATTGATGACCTGACTGCTGATAAAAGCAGCAGGATGAATTCTGAAGTGTATATGGCTATACTTTCTGCTCAGATTCAGCCGAATGCTACCAAACTATAGGACGCCGCTTCATATTGCAGATGGATAATGACCCAAAACATACAGCAAAAGCTACCCAAGAGTTTCTGAAGGCAAAGAAGCGGGATGTTCTTCAATGGCCAAGTCAGTCACCTGATCTCAACCCAATAGAGCATGCTTTTCACTTCCTGAAGACAAGACTGAAGGCATAAAGACCCACAAACAAGCAGCAGCTGAAGTAGGGATGTATGAAAGTCACTTACCTTTTCAAAGGGTGACATTCATGGTGGGGGGGAGGTGCTCATTCCCTCCCCCCGAAATTCTCTCCGGCTGGCTCCGCTCCATGGAGATTCGGCGGAGCTGCCGGCCAGGGCTGCCCACAGCTGTACATCCAGTCGCTGGGCAGACTGCAGGGATGCAAATGGCAGCTGCCGTCGCTGTCGCCATTTGCATCCCTGTATTTTGCTGTGATAGGCTACGTAAATATTTATGTAGCTTATCATGGCAAAAAACAAAACAAAACAGCGAACACAAATTGCGGCGGCTATGGCAGCCGCCATTTGTGTTCCTTTTTTTTTTTTGCCGTGATAGGTTACATAAATTAGGGATGGCGGAGAATTTCTCCCCGAATCTTCGGGGGGCCGAGCGCCAATGCATTCGGCCCCCCAAAATTGGTGGTGAAATTCTCTGCCACCCCCCCCTGGGACGGGACTTACCTTTGGCGAATGTCCCTCCCAGCGGCGGGTCCCGGCGGTGTTTCGGCAGCGTTTCATCGTGGGCGGGGGCAGTGGCCGGTCTCCTGACCGGCTGCCGCCACCGCCATTGCAACCCCCCCCTAAAGTAAAAAAAACACACACACTGTGCTACGTAACGATTTACGTAGCCTATCACAGCTAGATTTCCAAAGTCAGCTATGATAGGCTACGTAAATCGTCACGTAGCCTATCACGGGTGACTTTGAAAAAAAAAAAGCGTGTACGCAAATGGCGGTGGCCCATGGGCGCCGCCATTTACGTTCCTTATTTTGGCACGTCTAGTCTATGTAAAGATTTACGTAGACTACGGCGAAAATAAGGGCACGCTATTTGCGTTGCCCTTATTTTCGCCGTAGTCTACGTAAATCTTTACGTAGACTAGACGTGCCAAAATAAGGAACGCAAATGGTGGCCACTACGCCATTTGCGCCCCTCTGTTGTCATAATAGGCTATGTAAATATTTACGTAGCCCATCACACGGCAAAAAAAAAGGGAACGCAAATGGCAGCCGCTGTAGCCGCCGCCATTTGCGTTCCCTTAGTTTTGCTGTGATAGGCTATGTAAATACTTACGTAGCCTATCACGGCTTCTACAGGGACACCAATGGCATCCCTGTGTTAACTGTGATAGGCTACATAAGTATTTACATAGCCTATCACGGCTATATGGAAGAAGGTATGTCATCCAGGTATTAAAGGTGATCTTTAAGTTTGAAATGATGTTGGTTTGTTCCATTACTTATGAGCCACCAATGATGGGTGTGTGTGTATGCCACTGGCTGTACTTTCTGAATGGTTAGTGCCCCACTTTTGTCACACCCCTTGAATTACAGCTGGAAGTCCTGACTTCACTCCCATCTGGGTGTGTTTCCTTTCAACTTCAATGTGGTGGTGTACAGAGGCCAACTGCCCAAACAGTTATCCTTGTTCCAATATTTCTGGCCCTGACTGTATATAAGCTGTTCTGGGAGACTTTTTGCCTGAGGAGGGGTGGCATAACAATGCTTCAAATAAATAAGCACGTAGGACAAACAAAAAGGTAACAGAATTTTATCCAAGCTACAATAGTCCTGAACCCAGTTGTTGCTGTTGTGGAAACATATGACAAACTCAGTAGGGTCAATCAATAGGAGCAAAGAAAATGGGGGGGGGGAGAGTTGGTTACAATTCAAATAGTGGGCAAGGTAATATAAACCTGTGTACATGCCTCTGAATGAGACTCCAATAAGTCCATTGTGGGCTAACTTGGATATTAGACCCAACATCTGGATTAATTCAAAAGGCAGATGGAGGGAGCAATCCTATGTTCCCTAGACATAGGGGGACATAGGATTTTTCAGTTTTCTGGCTCCATGCTCAAAGACAGGGCTCAGAGCTTGGAGCCCGGAAACCATGCTCCCAACCCCTCTTCCTCCCCTCTGTAGCCAGCATGGAGACAACCGCACTGGCTGCCTCTCCATGCTCCCCTCCCCCTCCCTGAAACCTCTGCTAGACAGCCAAAACCACCCATCTAGTTATAATACAGTGCAGGAGGTGCAAGGTGCCTCCCTCTCTACATTGGATACTCATAAGCCTCTGAGTTTGTGGGCTTACGAGCACCCAGGGCACAACCCATAGGATTGTGCCCTCACAAATTTAGGTTCTACTCTATGTTACTATCTGTTCTTGCACCTTTTTCAGGATGCCTGAGGTTTTCTTGTGTTGCCATTGCTGCCAGCATCATCTTCCCATATCATAAATGTTTGAAATGTACTCTCATACCTACAGAGAGTATTTTGAACAGTGGTGGTGTAGCGTGATGGCATTGGCTGAAGCAACAGCATAGTACAATGCCAGGAGTTTGCTGGAGAAGGGGGTTGCCAAGATTTAGTGTGTAGCTATTTCTGCTGTGTTTGGAATGTTACTCATTTAATACACTGGGGGCCAAACTACATGCTACGCAAATCACATTGCATGCAGCTGAGGCTTGTGTTTTGTTTTCCCTTGGCATAACTATGTGCAGACTTGATTTGAATTGGGGCCAGCATGCTCTGGGAGGGGAGGATTAAATCCCTCAGCACCCATTTTTCCGGGAATCCCCCCCCCCCGGGGGTGTGTGTGTGTTAAAAAAGACAAAAAGACAATTACATTGGAATCAATGGAATTTCAAGGGAAAAATGGGGACGGGGGACACAAGCCTCAGATACATGCTATGACATTAGCGTAACATGTAGTTTTGCTCTCAGCAGAGGCACAGTATGGGAAGCTGACAGTATGGGGACATTTGCAGTAGGGGGATGGGTGAGAAATTTATTTGGTTCTCATTGCGATGCAAATTTACTAAATTTGGACTTCCTGAACCTAAACAGGGACAGGGACACAGTCACTGAAATCCATACATCTTCAGTTTGTGATGAAGTTCGCAAATAATTTTAAAACATGCACAAAACTGTGTATATTTCAAATAGGAGCAGAAAAAAAACATAATTTCCAAAAATGCACACCAAATGTGTATATTTGAAAAAATGTGCACAAAGCACTTTATTGGAAAACCAGTTTAAAAATGCGTTTTTTCACGAAGTGTGCACAAAAATGCTCACTTTTTTAAAAAGTGTATTTTTCAATAAGAAATGTGCATGAAAATCCATACAAATTTCCCTGCAGATGGAAAAAGAATTGCAATCTGATGTGGAAATTAGATGAAATGAATTTAGAAATAAAAACGAAGGAGAAGGAGAAGGAGAAAGAGAAGAAGGAGAATAATAATAAGAATAAGAATAAGAATAAGAATCCGAGTAAAATCAAGCTTGGGAAGCTTGTGCTCTAAGGAGTTGCTGGGACACTGAAATCGGCATTGGTGGCTGAATAGTTTATTTTGGATTTTTGCTTCTTTTCCCTTTGTGACAAAAATGTAGATGATGAAGGTTTTGCAGTCTTCCCTCTCTCTGCAAACTGTCGAAGTATCTGAATATGGAAAGATGTGCCCAATTTGCACAGTTCTTGAATGTTGCAGTTGGCATACCCTTCTATTCTTGGTATTTATTCCATTGTGACAGAATTCACAGCAAAGTAGAAAGATATACTTCTAGAGTGCAATGTGCTACAACCTGAAACAGCAGATGTAGAAAGAGGAAAAGATGGGAATAAGAAATATCAGGGAGCTTAAGAAGAATATTGGCAGGTGCACCAGATTATGGGTTCAGTATGGGCTGTGACAGGGTAGTGTCCAACTGCCATAGGTGCTTTTGTTAAAAGACTGTCATTCCATCCAGTTATGAACAAATTCTCTATATTTAACACTGCTGCCAGCCTTTATTTCATAACTGAAGCATCTCCCTAGAAGCTCAATCATCATTTCAGCATTTTGGAATAAAGCCCAGACCAGGTAATGGGCATATGTCAAGACTGCCAATATCAAAGGAGTTCTTCAGCTGTGCTATAACATCCCATACAGTTCCGAGTTTTAATTTGTAACTTGGCTGTTCTTCAATATGCAGCACATGTTTAGATGTTTCTAGACATAATGTTTCATGCCTTATTTATTTGACTTGAAACAAACCCTGTTCTTGGCTTTCTATTTAATCTGAATGCTGTTGGTATGTGCGTCTTAATGAACTCCTACAATGGGATCAATAGGAGGTTAGATGAACCGGAAAGCTGTACATGTTGAAATAAATGTGCAAAGAGAGGTAAAGGTTTGATACTATTTCTCACTGGTCCCCCATACCTATTTCTTTAGGTTTGGCAGCTGCTTGCATGCAGCAGGCATTTCGATACATGTGCTGCTGAAACACACCCTGTATAATTCTGAAGATGGAACAGCACAGACTCTGAGCAGATGTTGCAGAAAGTTATTGAAGGGGGCATCTAGGACAACAGGAAGGGTAGTGGAAAGTAACTAACAGGGACATCAATGCACTGTAGGAATTGCAAATTCCAATTTGAACTTGACCTGATTTGCACTTCCTGGACTAATGTGTGGTTCAAAAATTTAATTGTACAGTGGCTTTCACACTTCATGGATGTTCTGATGCATCTCTCAGCTCAAAAACATGTCAAAATATACATTTAAAAATACTATTTAAATGCATTTTCCTTGCCTTTGTTTTTAAATTGCAGATTAATGTGGAAATGTGGCAGAATGGACTTATAGGTGAGCGCATGCAAAAATGACATGGACCAGAAACACACTGATTTGTCCATCCAAAGTGCAATCTAGAGTCGCCTTTGAAATGTCAGCTGAAGTGAAATCCAAAGTTAAGTTGCATCCTCAGGCAAAATGTAGTCATTTCGATGGGAACAGAAACAGTCTTGATAAGGTTAGCAACATTTCTCATGAGAATTTTGCACATTCCCTAGTAGGGCTGTGCATGGCCCCCTCTGAACAGACTTGGGAGCTGCTTCAGGGCTTCGGAGGTGGACCCAATCTGCCTCGGCCCCGAACTGGGATGGCAACTCCCTGCAACAAGAGCCGGCATGCGTCCAGGGCATGCGTCCAGGTGGTGGCAGGCAGTGGTGGTGATGGCGGTGGCAGTGACAGCGGCGACAGTGAAGGTGGTGGCGGCAACAGTTGCAGCAAAGGTGGTGGTGATGGCAGTGATGATGACAGTGACTCCTCCTCGTTCTGGCTCAGGTAAGGGCTGGAGGCGCCGGCGTAGCTGGGCCAGGGTACCGAATCTCTGAAGCGCACCAAAGTGTTTTGGAGAGCCCTCGACCCACTTCTGGTCACTTCATGCTCCCTCCGCTTCACCACGGAAGGGGCCTGAAGGCGCCCTCAAGTGACCCGCTTTGACTCGGGCTTCGGGTCGAAGTGGTGCACAGCCCTAATTCCTAGTACACAGGCTCATATCTCATTGTGATGTGTTCGGGCGCTGGAAAAACAAAGCTAAATTGTTAAGCTCTAAATACTCCCCCCCCAAAAAAAAGAAAGAAAGAAAAGAAAAGAAATCCATTATCTTTCTGCAGACCATAGTGTTTCCAAAACTGAACAGGCAAATTCAATAAAATTAACACAGAAGAAAAGCCCATTGTACTGGGTGATGACTGAACTAGTTTCAGTGGATAGTATATATTAACATCACCAAATTTTGGGTCCCAAATTTTAGAGATTACATTTGAATTACCACTCTTGGAAGCTGCATTTTTCTCTCTCCAACACTTGGTATTTAAATATAAGTAGAAGAAACAGCTTTCTATAAACTTTCCATAATATTACTTTTTTTTCTTTCAGCTTTGCAGCAAATTCTGATGTTCCATGCATGATTAGATGTCAGCAACTGTTTATGGCCTACAATTTGAATTTACTATGAGCTCAGTCATAGTGATTTACATACTGATGGAGTGAGGAGTCTGAGGACACAACGGAATATATATAAATAAATATAAATGCTGATGTATCCTCTCTCCAAAGTATGTAAATGAATATGATTCATTTTGTATATGTATGTGTGTGGTTAAGTATTTATACATATAATAAAACAGCCTTGAAACTAATTTTATATAGCAAGCAATTTTTTTTAAAAAAGCCAAAATCTTTACTACCAGTAAGAGTTCGTATTTGTGTAGGGGTAACTCCATGCGTGAGGGGCTCTGGACAAAGTTGGCCCTGGTGGACCTCTTGTCAGTGAGCCATGGCGGTCTTACCTAGAGACAGTTAACAAGCGATGACAGGGTACTGGGTCCAGCCACTATTTACATTTCCCCCCAATGCCTCCATTGTAACCTCACTCTGGCTCATTGTGAGGCATTTAAATGGCAGGTAGTCACAGGTGGGAAAGCAGGGCAGGACTCAGTAGTGGGCCCTGTCAGATTTCTGGGGCTCTGGCCACTTCTCAAGGACACCGGGTGTTGAGGCCTGCCCTCTATTTGTGCTATAAATTTGACTGCATGTTGTGAAGCAGTATTCTCCATCAGTAGATAAATATTTGCCAGTATTTGAGATTGCCAGTGTTATACATATCGGCCATAATCCACCAACCACAGAAGCTTGGTAACTGTCTAAAAGAACAACTTTTACTTTTGTAGACTGGGCAACTTCTGGATGATCCAAACTGAGCCACTGCTTCCTTGCTTGTCCTGCATGGGACGATGGACATCCAGCAGCAAGGTGACCCACCTCTTTATTCCCTTCATGAATTGTGGGAGCTGCAGGGATGAATGCTACAGCTGTCTGGCTCTTATTGCTGAATTGTTTTTGTTGTGTCCAGGGGCCTGGGACTCTTGGAAGTAAGAATCTCCACCTGGATGGGCTTACACTCCCCCTGAAGACTTACACTCGCAGTCTGGGTGCACTCCTGGATTTGGCCCTGAACCTGGATGCCCACATTTTGGTGATGTTCAGCAGTGCAGCTGAGGCTAGTGTGCCAACTGTGCCTATTCCTAGATATTAGGGCTGTGCAGGGCCCCCCCGATCCAACTCGGAAGCCACTTTGCGGTTTCCGAGATGGGCCTGATTTGGCTCGGGCAGATTTGGGGGGGGGCAAACCTGAAGTGGGGTTTGGATGGTGAACCCTGCTTTGCCCCCCTTGATGCCCCCATGCAACTCCCCAGCTCCTTATCTGGGCCGCCTCCTCTGCCGCCGCCGCCATCACCATCTCTGCCACCATGCCGCCGCCACCTTCTCTGCCACCACTGCCTTCGCCGCCACTGCTGCCTTCTCTGTCTCTGCCACTGCCACCGCTGCCTTCTCCACCGCTGCTGCTGCCTTCTCTGCCACCGCCACTGCCTTCTCCACCGCTGCTGCTGCCTCCGCCAAATCCTGAGGCCTGGACATGCAGTATCTCATCTTTTTGCAGGGAGTCACCATTTTTAAAATGGCAACTTCCTGCAAGAAGACGAGTCACTGCATGTCCAGGCCTCAGGAGATGGCAGCAGCGGTGGTGGGCAGCAGCGGTGGCGAAGGCAGCAGCAGTGGCGCGGCAGCGGGCAGTGACAGAGTAGGCGGCGGCATGGCGGCGGCATGGCAGTGGCAGAGAAGGTGGCAGAGAAGGTGGTAGTGGTGGTGGAGAAGGCGGCTCAGGTGAGGACCTGGAGATGCCCGGGGGGGCTGGGCCGGGCCAGGGGCCGAAGCTCCGAAGCACACCTAGTGCTTTGGATAGCCCCCGACCCACTCCAGATCATTTCATGCCCCCTCCACTTAACCTCAGAAGCAGCACAAAGTGACCCAAAGCAGCCCGCTTTGACTCGGGGTTTGGGCCTCAGGCCAAAGTAGTGCACAGCCCTACTGGACATGTCTAATCTGGCTGTGGTCACACATGCCTTACCTACATCCTCTTTGGACTACTGTAATATGCTCTAGGTGGAGCTGGCTTTAGCATGTGGAAACTTCAGCTAGTCCAGAATGCTGTGCCAGACTGTTGATCAGTAGGGAGCAACAGCTTCACTGGCTACTTGTCTGCTTCCTGGGCACAATTCAAAGTGCTGAGTATGACCTTTAAAGCCCTATACAACTTGTGACCAGGGTACCTGAAAGACCGCTTTTTCAGGTTTTAAGATCTTCAGGTGAGGCCCATCTCTCGGCCCTGCCACCATTGGAAGCACATTTGGTGGGGACGCAAGAGGGGGCCTTAGAGGTGGTCATTCCCAAGCTCTGGAACTCCCTGCTGAGGGAGGCTGGGTTTGCTCCCTTGCTATTGTTCTTCTGCCAGCAGGAAAATATGTTTTTATTCAGGCAGGCCTTCGGCATGTAAACTGGTCAGTTGCTGGCGGGGGGTGGGAGGGTTCAATCGCTTGGTTACTGTCTATTTCTTTTGTTGTTGCATTTTTAAGTGTGCTTAAATGGATCTGTTTGCATGTCATGTTTTGATTTAGATTTGGTTTTTAAACTGCATTTTTATTATTGTTATCTGCTTCGAGCACCATTTTTGACAGAGAGGCGGGATATTAAATAAATACATAATATAATATAAATAAGTAAATAGAAAAGGAGCAGAGAACAGAAGGTCAGATATGACGAGATTATCACATGATCAGACCAAAGGCTTGTTGGAATAAAAAAAAGTATTTTACAGTAAACAAAATGCCATAGGTGAGGAGTGGACGGGCGCTGCTGAGTGCAGCAACAGAGAAGGGCATTTCCTGTATTTTAGCCAACCATATATCAGATGCTGTCAGGGCACAGGCAGCTCTTCTCAGCTGATTACAGTGGAGGGACAGGTTTATGTGGAAGAGGGTGTTCTTTTAAGCATCATGGTCCTTGGTCTTAAGCCATTTGGGGCTTTAAAGGTAATGACCAGCGCTTTAAACTGAGCTCAGCCTCAGCAACAAAGCAGAAGGCAGTAGAACACAACTCTTCATGTATCTTGACAGCTCTCTGTGTTCTCCAGGAAGGCCTGTATGATGTAGCCAGCTGGATTCATCTGAGCTATCAAGGAACACTAAACTGATGATGCTGTTAAGGAAGAGACACTCTGCAGCTAGGGGTGAACGAAAGTCACTTACCTTTTCTCGCAGCTTTTTCGCGGTGGGGGGGAGCGCTTCGCTGCTCCCCCCGCGAAGTTCAGGCTGGGGGGGGAGGCTTCCCGCCTCGCCCGGCCGAAATTCAGGCCAGGGGGGGAGGCTTCCCGCCTCGCCCAGCCGAAATTCAGGCCGGGGAGGAGGCTTCCCGCCTCGCCCGGCCGCGAACTCGAAAGTTAAAAAAAACCAAAAACACGTCCCCTGATAGGCTACGTGACGATTCACGTAGCCTATCACGGCTAGATCTGGAAAGTCAGCTGTGATAGGCTACATGAATCGTCACGTAGCCTATCACGGGTGACTTTAAAAAAAAAAAAAAAAGCGCGTACGCGAATGGCGGCCCCCATAGGGAGCCGCCATTCGCCTTCCTTATTTAGTTGCTGTAGTCTACGTCAATGTTTACGTAGACTACGGCGAAAATAAGGGCAACGCAAATAGCGTTGCCCTTATTTTCGCCGTAGTCTATGTAAACATTGACGTAGACTACAGCGACCAAATAAGGAAGGGGAATGGCGGCTCCCTATGGGGGCCGCCATTATCCGTACACACTTTTTTTTTTTTTAAAGTCACCCGTGATAGGCTACGTGACGATTCACGTAGCCTATCACGGCTGACTTTGCAAATCTTGCCGTGATAGGCTACGTGAATCGTCACGTAGCCTATCAGGGGACTTTTTTTTTTTTTTTCATTGCAATGGCGGGGGCGGCAGCCGGTCGAAAGACCGGCTGCCGCTCCCGCCCCGCTCGAACACCGGATGAACCGCCAGCCGGACCCGCCGCCGGGAGGGACATTCAGGGAAGGTAAGTCCCGTCCCGGGGGGGGGCAGGGGGGGCGGAGGATTTCTCCCCGAAACTTGTTCAGGGGGCCGAACACGTTGGCGCTCGGCCCCCCGAAGTTTCGGGGAGAAATTCTCCGCCATCCCTATCTGCAGCAGAGACTTGCTTTGAAGAAGATCATGATGGGCAGGCTCATGCAGGTCAATGAAATTTTAGGTATCAGTCCTAGATCCAGGATGTTTCTAGCTCCATAATTTTTGGAAGTTGTACTCCTGTTTCCTCATGGCTGACCTTGCCAAAGCAGTCTGATGAAGTCTGAAGCTTAAAATTTCCTCCTAAGGCTCCAGTGGTCTCCAGATGATCTCTTGGGCCATGCATCTTCATAAGGGTGGAGGAAATTCTTGGCAGAACAGGCAAGCTGATTTTGGATTGAAAAGTTGCTTGTCTTATCAGTTCTGTAAGTGGCCGCAGTAGAAAGTTGAGTAGGGATGTATGAGAAATTCATTTCAGTTCATTTTCTTAACCAGAATTTACCCAGTCTGCACCTCCCAGACCAGAACATGGACCTGAACACAGTCTCTCATCCAAGTCCATACATTTCCAAGCTTGTGATGCAATTCGCGGAACAAAACAAACCAACGAAAAGTCTGAGTAATGCGTAGGGCTGGCGGAGAATTTCTCCCCGAAACTTCGGGGGGCCGAGTGCCAACGTGTTCGGCCCCCCGAAGAAGTTTCGGGGAGAAATTCTCCGCACCCCCCACCCCCCGCACCCCCCCCGGGACGGGACTTATCTTTCCCGAATGTCCCTCCCGGCGGCGGGTCCAGCCGGCGGTTCGTCAGATCTTCGTCAGGGGCAGGAGCGGCAGCCGGTCTTTTGACCGGCTGCCGCCGCCGCCATTCCAATAAAAGAAAAAAAAAATGCCCCCGTGATAGGCTATGTGACGATTTACATAGCCTATCATGGCTAGATTTGCAAAGTCAGCCGTGATAGGCTACGTAAATCGTCACGTAGCCTATCACGGGTGACTTTAAAAAAAATAAAAGCGCGTACAGCTAATGGCGGCCCCCATAGGGAGCCGCCATTCCCGTTCCTTATTTGGTCGCTGTAGTCTATGTAAAGATTATGTAGACTACAGCGAAAATAAGGGCAACTCTATTTGCGTTGCCCTTATTTTCGCCGTAGTCTACGTAAAGATTTACGTAGATTACAGCGACCAAATAAGGAACGCGAATGGCGGCTCCCTATGGGGGCTGCCATTTGCGTACGCGGTTATTATTATTTTTTTTAAAGTCACCCGTGATAGGCTACGTGACGATTTATGTAGCCTATCATGGCTGACTTTGCAGATCTAGCCGTGATAGGCTATGTTAATCGTCACGTAGCCTATCACGGGGGCGTTTTTTTTTTAAAAAAAACTTTTTATTTCGTGGCCGGGCGAGGCGAGGCGCCTCCCCCCTAGCCTGAATTTCAGCCGGGCGAGGCGGGAAGCCTCCCCCCCCGGCCTGAACTTCGCGGGGAGAGCAGCGAAGCGCCTGCCCCCCACCGCGAAAAGCTGCGAAACCAGGTAAGTGACTTTCGTGCACCCCTAGTAATGTGTCTATTTGAAAAATGCATATGAAAAATGCATACTTTTGAAAAATGCGCACAAGCACACTTTAACCAATGGGAGAAAAATAGATACATTTAAAAATGTGCACAATTGATCCATATACTTGGGAAAATGCACATGAAATTTTGTGAAAAAGAAACAAACAAACAAAGCTCCTAATCTAATACAGACATGAGTCAAAATGTTGTGTGGAATTCAGAGAACCTCAATGAGGTTGAATTTTTCTGATTTGCAAATCCCTAAATCAACCCTGAGTGCTCATTGGAAAGACAGATACTGAAGCTGAAGCTCCAATATTTTGGCCACCAAATGCAAAGAGGAAAGTCACTGGAAAAGACCCTGATGCTGGGAAAGATTGAAGGCAAAAGGAGACGGGGAGGGCAGAGGATGCGATGGCTAGATAGCATCACGGATGCAATGAATATGAACTTGAGCACGCTCCGGGAGAGAGCGCAGGACAGGAAGGCCTGGCGTGCTGTGGTCCATGGGGTCACGAAGAGTCGGACACGACTGAACGACTGAACAACAACAACAACAACCTGAAACACCTTTGGTTATGTGCATGGTTCTTCCCCCAAGTGTGCAGGGAGCTATGTGGGAATGTAGTCTTAGGGCACTATCTAAGGAAGTGATGCACATACATAGGGGGGCCCACATGGGGGAGACCCACATTTATGGTCATAGCTCCAGTGGCTCAGTTTACTGTTGTAGTTCCCAATGCCAAAGAGACCTGCTGTTGTTCTGTTTAAACAGTAGATTGTTTCTTCCGCACGGATAACTGCTGTTGCAATGGCAGCAAGCGAGTTGCTTCCTGCTTGTGTGCTTCTCTCACTAACTCCGTTTGAAAGAGCCTATACTTTGCCATGTCAAAAGTTTGCCAGCATTCCAGTCATTCTCTCTTTCTCTCTCTCTCTCTCTCCCTCTCTCCCCCCGCCCTTTAATTTAAACCTGTGGATATACATCTCACAGGTTTCTCTGTCACCTCCTGAATCTAATTATGGGACTAAAGATATTTCTACTCAGCTCTCATGCTAGACAGCTATTTTCTGAAAACGCCTCTGGGTATCAATGATAATGCTTTCCTGTGCCCAAGATTTTGATGTGGGCAGCTAGCTGGGTCTTTTGTTGTGCATCTATAGCAGTGGATTTAAGGGGTTTTTATACTGAGGGGTGGGAGGTAAAATGTATTCTTCTGTAGCATTATCCAGAGTAAGACTCAGATATGAATTATGGGTCACCTCCTACACCTATCAATTGAAATACATCAAGAATAATATATTCATTGTTGGATTTATTGTCTCTCCTAGATGCTACTTTTACTAGGCTCAGAATGACTACTGTTTATAAGACAGTTCATCATAAGGAATCATGGATAATTCTTCAGAACTGAAGGCAGTAGTCTTTGCTAGCTTTCTACCTCTTTAATTGGTGCCCTCTTTTTGGAGTTTAGGAATCCCTGCTGGTTCTTCCTCCCAAAGAAATCTGTACTCCTTTCCATTGCTCCACTATATATTTATATCTATCTATATGCTCCTTTCCACGCTATATATATATATATATATATATATATATATGTGTGTGTGTGTGTGTGTGTGTTTGCGTGCATGTGTGTGCATGCACGTGCATGCGTGCGTGAGTGCATGTGCCTTTCCTCTCTCTGTCTCTCTCTGTCTCTCGTATTGAAGTATCTTATGGGCTGAGCATCACGCCTGGCTTCCATTATCCTTCTATCTCCTGCAGGTGGAAATGAATTGGGACTTCTCATCTGATGTTATTGTTTGCAAAGTCTCTGTACCATTGCAGTTCATAGCTGTACTAGGCTTCTGGGACATTATTCATGATGTTATGAATGTATTGTAAAATCATGGAGCATTCCAGTCATCTACCAGCTGGAAGAGCTTCAGGCTCTCATTAAACCTGCAGTATATCCTCCCTTTGTATATTTATTTAGTGCATGCTGTGAAGTGATATTGATCTCTGATAGTCATGCTCAGTAGTACAGGTGGCATAGTGGTGACTTCAGTTAACCAAGAAAAATGAATAAAAAGTGAGTGGTATCCAAATTCTGCTATATCAGGCTCTAACACTGCAACCCTATACACAGTTTTCTGGAATTAAACCCCGTGGAATTCAATGGGATTTACTTTTGCCTAGACACACACAGGATTCCACTGTAAGGGCGCAATCCTATCAAGATAGGCGGCTGCCTCTGAACTCAGAGGCAACCACCTATCCAAAGCAAGGCAGGAGAGGCATAGGGGGGATTGTTCCCTCTGCACCTCTCCTACCCTGCTATTTTCCACTAGGCAGCCGAAAGGAGGCTGCTATATGACACATTGGATGTGTCGTACATGCAGCTCCGCTCTCCCTGCTCCAGAACGCTCCAGAACGCTCCAGAATGCCCCTTTTCAGTCATTCAGCACTCCTGTTCTGAGTAGGGATGTATGAAATTCACTTACCTTTGCTCCGTCCCTCCCCGCAGAATCCTCAAGGGGGGGAGGTGATCCGGTCCTCCCCCCCCCGGAATCCTCGACAGCTGGCTCTGCTCCATGGCCAGGCTGCGGAGCAGCCGGCCAGGGCCATCCGCAGCCGGATTTCTGGCCATGGATGGCCTGGTGCAGACGCAAATGGCGGCCACCATAGTGGCTGCCATTTGCATCCAGCTAGACAGCCGTGATAGGCTACGTAAGAATATATGTAGCCTATCACAGCTAACGTCAAAAACCAAAACAAAACACGCAGCATACGCAAATGGCGGCGGGTACGGCGGCCGCCATTTGCGTGGCCTATTTTTTGCCGACTTATCTTACGTCAATATTTATGTAAGATAAAACGGTGAAAAAAAAGGGGAATGCAAATAGCGTAGTGGACGCTATTTGCATTTCTTTACTTTTCGCCGTTCTAGTCTATGTAAATATTTACGTAAGATAAGTCGGCGAAAAATAAAGGAACACAAATAGCGTTCACTACGCTATTTGCATTCCCCTTTTTTTCGCCATTTTATCTTACGTAAATATTTACGTAAGATAAGTCGGCGAAAAATAGGCCATGCAAATGGCGGCCGCCAGAGCCGCCGCCATTTGCGTTCGCTGCGTGTGGTTTTTTTTTTGACATTAGCTGTGATAGGCTACGTAGCCTATCACGGTCCAAGGATGGCAATGGCAGCAGCAGCAGCCCTGCCGTGGCCGGCCAGGAGACCAGCTGCCGCCGCTGCTGGAACCGCTGCCGCTGAATCCGCCACCGCCGCCACCGCCAAATCCGCCCCAGGTAAGTGCCGTCCCAGGGGGATTCCACGGGGGGTGCAGGGGGGAGGAGGCCATTCCGCCATGGATTCCGGGGGGGCGGATTCTAAAGAATCCAGCCTCACTGGAATCCGTGGTGGAATTCTCCGCCATCCCTAGTTCCGAGTGCAGAGAATGGGGCTTCTCTGCACTGTCTCTGAGGCAGCGTGGAAGTGGGGGGAGGTTGGTTTTCCAGGAACCGATCTCGGAGCACGGGCTCCGAGGTCAGTTCCTGGAAATGAGCATATCCTACGGCCTGCTAGTCAGTGTCTAGTGGCCATAGGATTGCTCCCTCCAGTTGCTAAATCTTCTGATATTGGTATGACTTCAAGAGCTTTTTGTCCCATTTCTATTTTTTTGGGCTATCTGTGGAAAAAGGCATTTGAGGAACTTATTTCTATGTAACTCAGCTGTCATATTTAGTTGTACCAACCTTCATTCTTTAAGTTAGCACAAACATAGTTTGCACTCTTAGGTGAAGAGCTGCTAGTGGTCAAGCTGAACTGAGTTTTTGCAGTGCTTGATTTTTGTGTCGAAATTTGCATTTTTGTCAAGGAATGATCCGAGTGAGTGCATGGGCTCTAGATCATCTCAGTGGGAGTTGCTTCTACATAAGTGTGCTTAGGATAGTTCTCAGTATAATTACAAAGATACTCAAACTCCAGTTCTTGACACTTAAACTATCTCTGGTTTGTAGATCAGTGACCTGAAAGATTACAACACAGAAGCTGTAGAGCAGCTGCTCTGGTTTATCGTGCATCAAATCTAGCTGAAAAATTCATGACATTTTCAATTATATAACAAAGTGCACTCTCCCACTAACTCATTTTTTTTTTAACAAGACTAGTTAGTACATCCCATATTTTTTAAAACATGTCAGGGTAGAGAAGATAATAAAAGCATGTTTTTACCGCCATACAGTTGTAAGAAACATGGTGTCTCAGACAGAATGACCAGGGAGAGGGAGTTTCTGCAGTTAGTTCTCTTCAAAACCTTGACCCAAGATTATTGCCACTTAAGAAAGGCATTCATAGATTCAACAGCATGTTCATGGAGATCATGGCTTCCTGGAAGCTGCACCCTATTCCAGCTGGGCCCACCCATGTAGCCAGTCATGTGTTAGACCTTGTGTTTGTTTCCGGAGAGGCGGGGAGTAATCTGGAAATTGGGGGTATATTCACTACCCCCTTGTCATGGCTAGATCACTACTTGGTGGGGTTGGACTTGGTTCCACAACCCTTCTGCAGGGGTGGAGGACCCATTAAGATGGTTCCCCACAGGAGTCTTTTGGATCCAAATGGATTCCTGACTGCGCTAGGGGATTTTCTGGGGCACGCAAATGGCTGCTTGGTCGAGACCCTGGTGGATAGCTGGAATGCTGCAGTCACTGGGGCATTAGACCAGGTGGCTCCAAAATGCCCTCTTCCCCTAAACAGAGCTCACACTGCACCATGGTTCACTCCACGGTTGCAAGCTCTGAAGTTGGAGGTGACATGGCTAGAGCACCAGTGGTGGAAATCTCACTCTGAAGATGATTGTACATGGGTTAGAGCTGTAGCGTCAGCCTACCATGTGGCTATAAGACCAGCAAAAAAGGATTTTATGCAGCCTCTATCATGTCCACAGAGTGCCATCCCAGGAGGCTGGAACCTGGCCAATCCAGTTGTTCCGGAACCAATAGAGCATTCTAAGGCCTCCTGTGTAGGGATGTACGAAAGTCACTTACCTTTTCTCAGCTTGGATTCACGGTGGGGGGGAGGTGCTCCAGAATCCTCCCTGGGCTGGCTCCACTCTGTGGCAGCTCTGTGGAGCTGCCGGCCAGGGTCATCCGCAGCTGGAGTTCTGGCCACGGACGGGCTGCTGTGGATGCAAATGGCGGCCGTCATAGCGGCTGCCATTTGTGTCCAGCGAAGCTGCCGTGATAGGCTACGTAAGTATTTACGTAGCCTATCATGGCAGGCCAACCCCCCCCCCAAACAAACAAACAGTGTACGCAAATGGCAGCAGCTATGGCGGCTGCCATTTGCGTTCCCTATTTTTAGCCGTTTTAGGGTTTCGCCGTAATAGTTTACGTAAATATTTACGTAGGCTAAAATGGCAAAAAAAAGAAAGAAACGCAAATGGCGCCCACTATGCTATTTGCATTCCCCTTTTTTTCGCCATAATAGCCTACGTAAATATTTATGTAGGCTAAAACGGCTAAAAATAGGGAACGCAAATGGCGGCCACCATAGCCGCCGCCATTTGCGTACGCTGTGTGTTTTTTTTGGCTTGCTGTGATAGGCTACATAAATACTTACGTAGTCTTTCATGTCTACGATGAAGAAGCTAATGGCGGCCACAGGGCGGCCGCCATTCGCAAGTCAGCATGGACGGCAGCAGGTAAGTGCTCCGTTTTGCGCACCTTCTGTGGGTTGGGGGGGCAGGGGCTTCGTTCCGCCACGGATTTCGAGGGGGGACGAATGCACTGGCATTTGGCATCATCAAGATCCATGGCGGATTCTCTGACATCCCTACTCCTGTGATGAGTTTGCAAAGCACTTTGCAGATAAAATTGATCAAGGGGGCTGATCACTAACTGTATCCACAGTGTACAGAATAGCACTCCTGTCCTGATCCGGTCAATTTTATTTGCAAAGTGGTTTTCAAACTCATCACAGGAGTAGGGATGTCAGAGAATTCTGCCATGGATCTCGATGAGGCTGAATGCCAGTGGCATACCGGTTGTGTGGGATTGGTTCCAGCTTCTTCCTTCTGATGAAGTGGAGAAGGTGCTTTAATCTTTAAGGCTGACCACCTGCTTACTCGATCCTTGCCCATCTCAGCTCATTATAAGCTGTAAGGAAAGACTCAGGGAGGGGATCAAGGTGGTGGTGAATGCTTCCCTTGAGGATGGAGTGATGCTATCAACCCTCAAGGAGGCAGTGATAAAACCACTGATAAAGAAGCCTTCCTTGGATCCCCAAGACTTGAACAACTTTTGCCTGGTCTTGAATCTACTGTTTTTGGGCAAGTTGATTGAGCGGATGGTAGCATTGCAGTTGCTGGCACACTTGGAAGAAGCTGATTATCTGGATCCATTTCAATCAGGCTTCAGGCTTGGGCATGGGACAGAAACGGCCTTGGTCACCTTGGTGGATGATATGGGGGGGGGCTCTGGATAGGGGCGAATGTTCCTTCCTTGTTCTCCTAGATCTCTCAGCGGCTTTTGATACTGTCGACCATGGTATCCTCCTGGACCGCCTGGAGGGGTTGGGCATAGGGGACACCATATTACAGTGGTTCCGTTCCTTCCTCTCTGGCAGGCACCAGAAGGTAGCTCTGGGGGAGGAGACTTCAGACCCTTGGCTGCACACTTGCAGGGTGCCACCGGGCTCTGTTCTCTCCCCGATGTTATTTAACATCTATATGAAGCTGCTAGGGGCTATCATCAGGAGGTTTGGGGTGCAGTGTCACCAACAGAGATTTACAGACTGTGTAAAATCCGCTCTGTCTGTGTTTAGTGGATTGTCAGGTGCCTTTCGTTTTGTCATCCACCCATAGATGGATGCAAATATTTTTTTTTCGTGATGTGGAAAAACACGGAAATAATTACGTTAAGTATTTACATAATTTACCCCAGTATATAACATTTAGTGTATTGTCCCCTATTCCATTCTATGTTTCCTCTGCAGAAACTTACGTATTTTTCTACAGATTTATATGCGTAAATTTTGGGAAAGTAAAAACAAAATCATCCTAAAGTCCACGGACTCTGCATGGCCTGAGGGGGTCACTCCTAAGTGGATTCCGCAGGTTGGATTCTTAGAAATCCGAGCTCATTTTAATCCCTCTCGAATTTCTCCAGCACCAATATGAGGATGGCATGCAGCTGTACCTCTCGTTCAAATCCTCACCAAGGTTGGCTGTAGAAACCCTGTCCAAGTGTCTGGAGTCAGCGAGTGGCTGGATGTAGGGATGGCAGAGAATTTCTCCACGAACCTTCGGGAGGCTGAATGCCAACGCATTCGGCCCCCCGAAATTGGTGGGGAAATTCTCCGCTGGCCCCCCGCCCCCCCCGGATGGGACTTACCGTGGCCGAATGTCCTTCTTGGCGGCGGGTCCTGGCAGCGGTTTGGTGGCGTTTCGTTGGGGGCGGGGGCAGTGGCCGGTCTCCTGACCGGCTGCCGCCGCCGCCATTGCAAAAAAAAAAAGTAAAGTAAAAAAAAAACCACACCCGTGATAGGCTACGTAACGATTTACGTAGCCTATCACGGCTAGATTCCCAAAGTCAGCCGTGATAGGCTACGTAAATTGTCACGTGGCCTATCACGGGTGACTTTGGGGAAAAAAAAAGCGCGTACGCAAATGGCGGCGGCCCATAGGCGCCGCCATTTGCGTTCCTTATTTTGGCACGTCTAGTCTACGTAAAGATTTACGTAGACTACGGCAAAAATAAGGGAACGCAAATGGCGGTCCCTATGGGAGCCGCCATTTGCGTACGCGCTTTTTTTTTTTCAAAGTCACCCGTGATAGGCTACGTGACGATTTACATAGCCTATCATGGCTGACTTTGGAAATCTAGCCGTGATAGGCTACGTAAATCTTTACGTAGCCTATCACGGGTGTGTGTGTGTGTGTGTGTTTACTTTTTTTTTCGCGGCCAGGTCGACGGGGAGCTTCTACCCGGCCTGAATTTTGGCAGCGAGGGATGGGGCGCCTCCCCCCCGGCCTGAATTTCGGCTGGGTGAGGCAGGGCACCTCCCCCCCCTCGCCTGAACTTCGGGGGGAGAACTGAAGCGCCTCCCCCCCACCGCGAAGCAAGCTTCGAGAACAGGTAAGGGACTTTCGTCCATCCCTAGCTGGATGGGAAGGAATAAGCTGAAACTGATAGGGATGGCGGAGAATTCCGCCATGGATTTCAGTGAGGCCGAATGCACTGGCATTTGCCCCCCCGAAACCCGTGGCAGAACGGCCTCCCACCCCCCGCCCCCCCACAGAATCCCCCCCAGGACGAAGCTTACCTGGGGCAGATGTTCCGGCAGCGGCGGCTCTGGTTGCGGCTCTGGTGGTGGCTCTGGCGGCGGCAGCTGGTCACTCAGCTGGCTACTGTGGACTCAAATGGTGGCCGCCATAGCGGCCACCATTTGAGTCTGGCCAGGCTGCCATGATAGGCTATGTAAGTATTTACATAGCCTATCATGGCAAAGGCAGCCACACAAATGGCGGCCACCACGCCATTTGTGTAGCTGCCTTTGCCGTGATAGGCTACATAAATACTTTCGTAGCCTATCACGGAAAGGCAAAAAAACCAAACCGCATACACAAATGGTGGCTGCTATGGTGGCCGCCATTTGTGTTCCCTTTTTTTTGCTGTTTTAGCCTACGTAAATATTTACGTAAGCTATTACAGCAAAAAAAAGGGGAAAGCAAATAGTGTAGTGGGTGCTATTTGCATTCCCCTTTTTCGCTGAAATAGCTTATGTAAATATTTACATAGGCTAAAACAGTGAAGAAAAGGGAATGCAAATGGCAGCCACCGTAGCTGCCGCCATTTGCGTACCCAGTTTTTTTTCCCCCAGAAGGCTGCCCAGCAGCCGGATGTCCGACTGCGGGCGGCCCTGGCCGGCGGCTCCGTGGAATCTCCATGGACCTGGCCGGATTAGGATTTTGTGGGGAGGTGCAGAGCGCCTCCCCGTCACCGCAAATCACCCCGTCGAAAAGGTAAGTGACTTTCATACATCCCTAGAAACTGAACCCCGACAAAACCGGAGTACTTTTGGTGGTAGACAAGGGGAGGTTGGGGGAGGTTGACCTGGTGTTGAATGGGGTGCGGCTGCCCCTGAATGACCAGGTCCACAGCCTGGGGTCATTGTAGACTCTCAGCTGTCCATGGAGGCTCAGATATCAGCCATGAACTGGGCAGAGCTGTACAAACTCCATCTGATACGGCGGCTGTGCCCTACCTCCCTAACCATCTGCTCCCATCAATAGTTCATGCCCTGGTCTCCTCTCGCCTAGACTACTGTAATGCACTCTATGTGGGGTTACCCTTGAAGATGGTTTGGAAGTTGCAGCTGGTGCAGAATGCGGCAGCTCACCTGATTAAAGGCAGCTGTCAGTGAGACCACATCACTCCAGTGCTGAAGGAGTTGTACTGGTTACCAGTTGTTTTCTGGGCCCAATTCAAGGTGTTGGTATTGACCTTTAAAACCCTGTACGATTCCGGACCAGTCTATCTCAAGGAGTGATGCTGCTCAACGAGATCAGCCTTGGATGGCCTTCTGTCTGTCCCATCAGCCAGAACAGCTAGGTGAGGACTAGGGAGAGGGCCTTTTCTATGGTGGCCCCCACTCTGTGGAATTTCCTCCCTAGTGATCTCTGCCATGCCCCCTCTCTGATGAGCTTCCACCGGTCTTTGAAAACCTGGCTGTTCAGGTGGGCATTTGGGGTGAGTTAGGGTTTTTTTTAAGAGCAATGTTGTTTGTTTAGTTGATTATGTAAATTTGTTGTATTTTGTGTTATTTGTATTGTATGCCACCTAGAGTGGCTGGGTAGCTGGCCAGATGGGCAGCTAATCACTCACTCACTCACTCACTCACTCACTGAAATAAATAAATAAATGCCAATGTCAATCTACAACATAACCTCACAATGCCCATCTGGGATTATCATAAGCCCTATCCTGGAATTCTGAAAGTGTGTTGTTTAAACACTTGAGGAGAGGAAGCTCTCCAGCCCTGCCTCTTCCATTGTCACTCTCATCACCCTGTACACCCGAAGGGTGACTGTTGGAAGCAGAGAGCCTCCTCTATCCATGGGGGGCTCTCCACATGAACCAGAATGCTGAATAATTCTTGCCAATGAACATACTACATTTGCTAACTTAGCACAGCCTTAAATGATCTCCCCCTGCTCAACTCTCAAGAAGGAGGAAATGTGTCTCAATTGTGTTAGCTCTTCCCCCAGCCCAAAGATGAGAACAGGGGAGTGGTCTCCCTGCTTTTCCTCTTTCTCCCTTCCAGAGCTAGGTCTCAGTTGGCCTGCCACTTCTTTGACAGTCCACAAGTATGACAGAGTCAGTGGTACACAGGTAGTCAGACAAACAAACTGTGAAACCTTAGTCCACGGGGAAAATCTCCTTGGAACTATAATCCTTAAACCCAGTCTATCTGAAGCTGTGGAAGATCCTAACAGGCATACTGAGCCTGAAGTTCCTACCTCCTGAGCCAGAAGGTAGGCAACTTCTGGAAGAGTAGCATGTTAGTCTGTTGCAGGGAAAACAGCAAAGCGTCTTGTGGTACCTTCATGACTAGTAGAATTAGTATGGCATTAGCTTTTGTGGATGAAAGACCACTTCATCAGATATTATTCTCAGGGCCAAACTAGGCATGGCATTCAATGCATGTTTACCTTTAATGTGAAGGCTTTAAAAAATGCAAATGGTGCCAATCAGGGACTTCTTTCCCATGCAAATTCCATCTTCAGAGGAGGTTTGGGGACAGAAAGGGTTGGGATTCCCCTTCCAAGCCTGCTGTGAGCCTAATAATTACAGCACATCCTCTCAGCTGATGCTATTTTCATTTTAAAAAATTGGTATGTTAAAGGCAAAGATGGATTTATTGTTACATCAAGTTTGGTCCTCAATTGGCAGGAGTGTGTGTGTGTGTGTGTGTGTATGTGTGTGTATCTATGCATATGTGTGTGTGTGTGTGTGTATACACGGGTATGGAGAAAATATATAAATGGTGTAATCAAATGTCAATCTCTCTAGGAAGGGTATGTGTGCAATATAATGAATATCAAAGGTCAGAACACTTGTAACATATTCCCTTAAGGTTTAATTTAAAAAAGAAAATAGCAAAGCACAGTATTTACCTTAAGCAAGTAGAAAACTGACAAAAAAGCAACCTGGTTAACACAAGACAGAGTCTGGGTCAACATATAAATGGTGAAATAGGGCTTCAAGACTTACGAGTACAACAGTCCAGAATGGTCCAGGCAAACATCTTGATGACTTGAAGAGAGCTACATGACAAGCTTCAGAAATTGCATGATCTTCTAATAGACACCCCAAAGCCAAATGAATACAAAGAATTAACTTTTGGTCCCATAGCTTGTACAACTTAAAGAGGCACAGAAACTGAACAAGCATAACTGATGTATGCACATTTTCACCACAGTGATCTCGTAGTAAATGTTTGAGGGAACTTTGCTCTTCACGTACAGGCAAAATTGTTATGAAATACGTTATCATCCTAATTCTCCCACAATGATCTCTTTTAAAGAAAGCACATTACAATGTACGTAACACATTACATAACACAAAACTGTGAAGCAGCCTGGTTTTTAAATGACTTTCAGAACTTCCCTACAGAAAGAACAGCAGCATGTTCTTGCAAAAACAATTTCCTTCATTTTCCCCTAGGCTTTATTTCTGGTGTTAAGGTTTAGCAGTAAAAAGCATATATATATATATATATATATATATATATATATATATATATAATATTTGGAATCCATATTCAAGATAGATACACATAAATTCATTACCATTTAAACCCCTTTTACTACCCCTGCATTCTTGTGGGAATTCTAATCTTGTGATTGTGAGTACAGACCTTTGTGAATTTTATTTTTCTATGTCTAGATTGTTGCTACTTCTAACATAGTCCTCTTCTTGTTTTAATCTGGGAAAGATAGTAAGTTGATGCTTTATCTTACCTTTCACTATAAGATAATGTCCTGTTCTCAAGTAACATTGTTTAAAATATTTCTGTTTGAAGTTACAGGGACCTAAAGCCATCTGGAGTCAATCAATATGGTGGTGATGCACACACACACATAGACATACATATCTGCATGTGCACACACTCGTACAGACCTACAAAGTAATGTGCCCGAATATGGGCAGTATCCAATGCGACATGAGCACTACCGTTATGCCTCTAATATTGTGCCTATTAAGCTTTCCCGGCCCCCAAATTTCACATATTTAAATATGTGCATTATCAGAACTCCCTTTTTTGTGCAGAAAAGAAGGCGGGAAAATGGCGGGCACTCACAGGATGGGATCATAGTGCATCCAGGAGGGCGCGAGCAGGTGTAAGCGTGGGTCCAGGGGGGGCAAGCAGGGGCGGCACTTCAGCGGGCATCTGGAGAATCTGTGCTGTGGTGCGCTAGAGGTCCCTTATGCTAATGGAAAATAATTTATATTAGTGCTTGTGTTGCATTGGATACTGTCCTATATTTTTAGAGAGATGTTTAGGGGCAACCCTTGAATGACATTTATCTGTCCAAATCTGAACAATTTTAACTTTCTTACAAAGCAAACAACATAGAGACATGAATAAGCAAGTTGAATACATTGTCAAAATCTGCCCATAACTACAAATGACAAAACCTTCAGTTATAATGAACAATGTTATCTGAAAGAAGAGCAAATGAGCTTTCTTTATATCTGGTGAACATCTGACTTTAGTAAAAAGCTTCTGGCCTGGACTGTTTCTGCTGAAGTTAAACCTTAATGATATTATAATGCAGTTTTGCAAATACATCTACAGAATCAGCACTAGCAACCTACAAATATGTTTAGTAGCCCACGTGCCTCAAAAGGAAAATAAAATACACCATCCTCAGAATTTCTAGAAGCTTCCCTGCCTGGTAGCCTAGAGGCTATTCTTGTTCACCACAGGATACCAGGCTGTCTACAAGCCTGTTATACTTATAGCTTGATGTTAAATTACAGTGCAATGAAGTTTCCACTGGGATGGGATCTTTTAATATATTTGTTATGGTTATATGTTACTTGCTTTCTACTGGTCCCATTGATTTGAATAGGACTAAATTGGAGTAAATAGGTTGTACACTGCAGCTTGCTGCCCACCATGTCAGTCAGGTACAATTGCTTGTCTCCAAAGGGCTGCTTGTGCAAGGGGAGGTCCCCAATTTCTCCCCTCCAGCTTCAGCTCTCCATGACGTATCCTGTACTGGACTGGTCCTGGCAGCCTACAGCATGAAGAAAGAGTCAGCAAAGCCCTATTCTTAGGATATAACCTAACACATGTCCATCAGTGTGCATGTGGAGTTCCTGCAAATGTCATCTTCCTCATCCCTTTCACTAGAGAATATATTACTAATCTTTACTTTCCTTGTATGACTAAAAGACAACATGTGTTCCTATGATAAAACTATTTTTATAGCAATGTCCAAGACACATTTAATACCCTAAACACATGTATTTTTAATATCAAGAAAATTAATGGTGAATTATGGAAAGTCATCCAGAGAGTACTGAGCTGTTAATCCAGCTGGTAATATTTTGTTTTATATCAAGAGTTACCTAATGAGATGATTAAAATTATATTTAGTTGATTGTAATGATGACATTTTTTCAGAAGTACATTATCTGGTTTTTTTTGGGGGGGGGGGGCTTGTCATCTGTACTGATGGCAGATGCTTTTCTTTCTAATTAGTCCTGAGGCATCTTCTCCATATCATTCTAATATGTCATTCCTTCTGAAATGCTGTGTATAATTGTTTTTTGTTTGTATTTGACTAGTATAATCATTTCTCCAAAAGATGTTGTAATTTCATGGGAAGTAATTTACCTTTCAGCTTTTGTCTACTATACAGCAGTCTAAAATAGAGATAGAAATGTACTAGGCTACACCTCAGTTGTGCTGCAGTTTAACATATTTCCTTTCCTTTCAAGCACAGGGTGTCATCCAACATTGCATTGGCAGAAGGGAGTTCACAGCAGCTGACTTCTCTGTCCCTCATCTCCCTCATAGCCTCCAGAGCCCACCCAATATGTTACACAGAGAGTTGGGGGGGACCCCCCTGAATGAGGTGGGCTGTGGCATGTGGTAACCCTAAAAATCAGGTAACCCTAAAAATCCCACTATGTGTGGGAGCTCTGTCAGTGGTAGATGCCTTCACCTGACATTTGAAGATCCCCCTTCTGCCCTTCCACCACCGCAGTGCACCCCATTCAGGAGGGTGTCCTGACTGTCTAGCATGTAGAGCTCTGGAAACTGCCAGGGGAAGGAAGGGGTGCTAAAGTCAGCTCCCATGAACTTTCTTCTGCTAGTGAAATGTTGGATGACACTCCCATAATTAGGGACGTGTACAACCAAACTTGAGCTCAAAGTTGTCCAAATTCCATCTGAAAGCTTGTTCTGTCTCGTGTCCATATCAGATTGTGATCCTTGTTCTTTTTCTTTTCACATGAAAATTCATGTGTTTTTTCATGTGTATTTTTCCAAATGTATGATACCACTTTGATGGCTGAAAGCGAGGAGGAGCTGAGGAACCTCATGACGAAGGTGAAAGAAGAAAGTGCAAAAGCTGGGTTGCAGTGAAACCTCAAAAAAACCAAGATTATGGCAACCAGCTTGGTTGATAACTGGCAAATAGAAGGAGAAAACGTGCAGGCAGTGACAGACTTTGTCTTTCTTAGCGCAAAGGTTACTGCAGACGCTGACTGCAGCCAGGAAATCAGAAGACGTTTACTTCTTGGGAGGAGAGCAATGACAAATCTTGATCAAATAGTGAAGAGCAGAGACATCACACTGCCAACAAAGGTCCGCATAGTGAAAGCAATGGTATTCCCCATAGTAACCTATGGTTGTGAGAGCTGGACCATAAGGAAGGCTGAGCAAAGGAAGATAGATGCTTTTGAACTGTGGTGCTGGAGGAAAATTCTGAGAGTGCCTTGGACTGCAAGAAGATCAAACCAGTCCATACTCCAGGAAATCAAGCCAGACTGCTCACTTGAGGGAATGATATTAAAGGCAAAACTGAAGTACTTTGGCCACATCATGAGAAGACAGGGTACCCTGGAGAAGATGCTGATGCTAGGGAAAGTGGAAGGCCAAAGGAAGAGGGGCCGACCAAGGGCAAGATGGATGGATGATATTCTGGAGGTGACGGACTCGACCTTGGGGAAGCTGGGGGTGGGGACGGCCAACAGGAAGCTCTGGCATGGGCTGGTCCATGAAGTCACGAAGAGTCGGAAGAGACTGACCGAATAAACAACAACAACAACAACAACAATGCATCAATTGTGAGCATCTTTGAAATGTATGCATTCTTCTCCCAGTGTTTAAAGCATGTTTGTGTGCATTTTTCAAAAGTACAACCATGCACATTTTTCAAATGTACACATTTTTTTTAAAAAATCCACAAATCACATTGCAAGCTCAGAAATGTATGGACCTCAGACTGTGTTCAAGTCCATGTTAGGCCCAGGAGGTATGAAACGGGTAAATTCTGATTAAAAAAATGAGCTGAAATCAATTCTGCATACATTTTTACCCATAACATTTATACAGAAAAAGTATATGAAGGAACTACTTTTCACTCCTTCCACCAGTAATGCTCCTTCTCAAATAAATATTGTTGGTTTATTGCTTCAGTTAGCCATTTTTATGTATCATTTTTTAAAATAGCAACTTTAAAATAGTTGCGTGTACAAAGTATTTTGTCTTGTTTCTCACTGTCTCCCCACTTTACAACTGGAAAAACAGAGGAGAAGGTACTCATTTGTTCAAGACTGCTAAGAGAGTCAATGGCTGAGCAGAAGTTTGGATTTATAGCTCCCATGTTAAGTTGGAGGCAGATAATGTTAAGAGAGTTTTTCCATGCTGTACATCCATACTCTTCTTGTCCAATTGTCATGTGTTGTCAAACAGATTTTGTGACAGAAAACAAGTCAAAGCCCCCTCCCAGTGTCCAAACCATTTTCTAGATGCAAAAGTGGAATGAATGCTCAATTTCAAAACACCATCAATTCTCAGGGGTGGCACAAGCTCCCCTGCTGTCTTAGGCAGGAGAGCACACGTGCACCTCTGCCATGCCTCCCCCCACCACAGCCCCCATCTTCCACCTACCTCCCAGTTCCCTGTTGTTGCTCCTGCTGCTCTCTGAAAAGCCATGTCAGCCAGAAAAAGTGGCTGGTGCAGCTCTGCAGAGAGATGGCCAGGCCAAAATGCCTGGCTCTGAGGAGGTCCTTCCTCAGCACAAGGCATTGTGGAAGGGGTGACCCTCAAGATCATGGTGCAGGGGCCATCTCCAGGGACACTCACTCCCACAGTGCCTGGATCTAAGGAAGGACCCCTCAGAGCCAGGCATTTAGGGGAAATTACATTCAAAGATGCATTATGTTAGGAAAATTGCTTGCAAAAATGTGACTATTAAGCAGAAATGTGCACAAAATGCTTATGAAGTTTCATGCAAACGTAAAACAATATATAAATCTCATAGTTCACTGAACATAAGACTGGAGAAATTCTCAAAGGTCAAGATGAACTGAACTTAAGATCGGAAAAATTAAAACCTGAGAGAAACGGTAGTCAATAGATTCATACTTCCCTAGTTTTGACTGAGGTAATGCAGACCTTGACAGGAAATGGTTCTCTGCCCCTCATATGGTTCCCTGAAGCTCATAAACAGGTCATGAATGTTCTTTATCTCTATCATCTGGAGTGTGCTGAGACAGGGAAATGGGGAAACAAATTGACTTGTAATCTAACTTTTCATTCCCTCAACAGAATGAGCTTTGATTCAGGCAAGGACAGTTGTGCTCATGGGAAGAAGACCCCTTTTGCAAACAGAAGTTCCTTCCATTCTCAGAGGGAAAAATAAAGATCCAAGCCATTTTCAGCAAGATTTGCATAAACAAAAAAAGAAAACTGATTGATTTCCCTGTGTTCAACCATGCCAAAATGAACAGGCTTTTGAATGCATGGTGCTTCCCATCACAGCTACAAATCGAATAGAGATCTGAAGCCTACATTTCTAGTCCTTCCCAAGGGCTGCTTTTCACTGTCATAGTCAGTGTGTTACTGGGAAGCAATCAGAAATATGTACATATATATTACTGGGAATTGCTAGAAATATGCGTGTTTTTGATGAGTGTGAAGCACAGAACAAATATATATATATTTGCATATGTGAAGCTGCTTATAAATGTAGGAAAAAATATGACCATTTGGATAAGCAGAAACAACTTTCTATTTCTTCAAGAACAGGGAGAATATATGTAAGACTATGTTCTGTTGGATTCAATTGCCCTGGGCTACATTAAAAAATCTAAACCACACAACCAATGGTTTTTAACCTATTTTATTTACTAAATTCCATAAGTTTCTGAAAACTATTTTGAACTGAACAGTTAAACCATATCTAAAGCTTAAACAAACATTTATTATCATTATTAAAACACCACTTGGAAGGTAAAGAACAAATGCCTTAGGCATCTACTATTTATTTTTAGAGTTTGACCAGCTATGTTGTATATTGCATTTCTTCAAGAAAATCTGTACAGGAACACATTTCTGCGGTGACCACAATGTGCAAACTCGCTTTGTAGATGATATGCTAAGGGTGAGAACCTTTTGAAAACAATCCTCATATAACAACAAATTCCAGCAAACCTCACCAGACTTTATACTTGAATGGCGTAACTATGAAGCGCTGTATATATCACCTTAATACAGGCTGGGTGACCAGCCAGATGGGCAATTAATAAAACAAATAAACAAACACAAAAAAAATACATCACCTTAATACACAAGCAGAGTCATGGAGCATAGCCCTGCCCTCAATATCTTGAATGTTTCAGCTAGGGATGTGCAAACCCACCGCTTTCTGGTTTCAGCAGGCATCCGCTGAAGCACTGTCCCTGCTCAACCCCCTCCCCAGACCTGCGCTTGAGCCCCCATGAGCTCGGCGAGCCACCCGCACTCACACTGGGTCCCATCCATCCATTTGTTATTTTTGCGGAGGTTTTTTTTTTTTTTTACGAAAAAGGAGCTAATTAAAAATGCACCTATTTAAATATGTGCACATCTGGGCTGGGAAAGCTTGATCTACACACTATTAGAGGCATAATGCCTCTAATATTATGTAGATCAAGCATTCCCAGCCTGAATGTGCGCATATATCTAAACATGCACATTTTTAATTAGCTCCATTTTTTCCCATTAAAAAACAACTTGGCAAAATGGTGGGCACGCATGGACGGTTGAGTGAGGGGAGTGAGGGGAGGCAAGCTGAGTGAGGGGAGTGTCCAGGAGGGGGTGAGCGGGGCAAGCGAGGCCAGAGGCTCAGCGGGTGCAGTCTGGTGTTGTGAGAGGTGGGGAGCCCGCTGGACTCCCGGATGCAGTTGGGCATTCGCGCCATCCCTAACATCCCCAGCATCTGCATGCACAAACTTCTGCAGGCAGGAAGCCTGTGCACGTACAGCAGTACTAAGGATGGAAGAACAACGGATGATCGAGTTTCCTGAGATTCTCCAAACTGCACTTCAAACCTTGGCTCACCTCACTCCCATTTTCATTTGCAACCTGTTTTGCTTTTGGTTTGAACAGGACAAGTGTGCATTTCGAATGGGAAAAGTGAACATTTCCGTGTGCATTTTTCAGAAGTACACACTGCTCCCCCATTGACTAAAGCATGAGTATACATAGGGGTTTTTTGGAGGGAAATATGCATTTTAAAGTGGACTTTTTTTTTTTTTAAGACACTTTTTCAAATGCAGGTGGGAATGTGTGAGATATTCCTGAAAAATGCATTCCCATTTGCATTCAGATTTGGGGTTTGAAACAGGGCAAGTTCTGCTGATCTGTGAACTGAAACAAAATTCTCATACATCCCTAAGTTGTATGTACTTAAGACTCCACATGAGCCAGACTCCTGCGCTATTGGGTTTCTGGATCCCATGGAGGCCTACGCATGTACAACTGTATCTGCTTAAGCCTTCATACAGTCCAGAACCCTGTTCCAGATTACATGAAGGCCTACGCACATACAGCTGTACATGGGTAGGCCCCCTCCTTACAGAGATTTGTGCTGTATGTGTGGATACCTGGGGTCAAACATAACATGTTGGTGGGGGTATGCAGCGCAGCCCCACTCCCCAATCACATATTAAGGTTATATATTTTTTGAACACCGAAATAGGGCTATAATCATACATTCTGACACATGAAAATAAAAAAGGTAGAGTTGCATGTGATGATTTAGATTGTTATCTGAAGTTCCATTATTCCCATTCGTGTGCTGGTAAATTTGGAAGTGTCAGAGTTCATCATGACACACACACACACCAAAAAGCAGCAGTGCATAGCAAAATACCCACTTTATTAGGATCGGCATAATGGCAATCCTGTCCATAGTTACCTGGGAGAAAGCTGGGATCTATTCCCCAGCGCCTCGAGTGTCCATTGATGCCAATGGAAGATTTTTTTAAAATAGCATAATTTTAATCTGGTGTTTTAATCTTGTTATCGTTTTGCTGTTTTATCTCTTGTGTTCACCACTCCAAAATCTGTTCTAGATTTCGGAGCGGTATAGAAATATTGTAAATAAAATAAATACATTTTCTTTTAAGCTTAATTGCATGGAGTGAGGGCAACTTTCCTACAGGAGGGAGAGAGAAGAGTGGGGAGACAAAATAGGGATGGGGCAGCAAGAGTTAGCAAATTAATCATAATGAAGAGGAACCACTGATTTGAGTTGATCTGTGGTGGGGTGCAAATTAAAGAATTAATTTTATTTGAGGTGGCTTGGATGAGAAATTAATTGTCTGGCTTTGAAATTTAAAGAAATCCTAGTAATTATTTCTAAATGTGCATGTATAGATACAAATTAGCATATGTAAATTTGTGTCCTATGGGCCTTGGCCCCAAAACTTTTAAGTGCCTAGCAACTTAATATTAGCATATTAGCAAGGAATTAAGCATTTGTAAAATGGGCCTGCCCTGTCCTCCCGCTACCCCGAAGTCCATCCCTGGTGGAGAGGGATTTGAACAGGAGAGAGGCAAGCTAGGAAGAGATACTTGGTAGACTAAGAGAAAACCTACATTTGCAGAAAATTCCCTCCTTCTTCAGTATTGTTCAGCTAGACATGTACATTTTTAAAATTGTTATTTAGTATTGCACAGGCCTGGTGACAATTTTTAAGGAAGAAGAAGAAGAAAGAAGAAGAGTAAAAAGATATAAATTAATACATTAAAATGTATGTCAATTTCTTTTTGAGATAGTTCCCCTGGGAAACCATGGCAACTCCCGCCCCCCAAGTGGAAAATGGTGCCAGCTTTTAATTTCATAAACAAATGAAAAGACATGATACTTTTTTACCATTAGGATATCAGGATCTTATGAACAGATTCATGTTAATTGTGGACTCCAACCAAACAATAGTAAAATATTAACAATATTTAATGAAAACAAAAGAATCTACGAAATGTGTTGAAACTGCAATGCTGCAGTGTGAAACCAGATGAGGGCTACAAGTTAAAGTATGCATTTAAGTTAAAGATTGCAATATTTACATATGTCACTGTTTTGCTATGTAAAATATAGCACATTAGAACGGAACTTCCGGTTCTTCTTCTTGCACTGTGTGTTCTATGTATGCCAGAAGAAACTAAAGTCTGACTATGACTGTTTTCTCTGATATGCTCTAACTGTTCTTAATTACCAGGGACAGTCTCTTTCTTCAGTGATTATCCAAAGAAATAGGTACCAAACAGGTAAGCCTTTTGGGGGTGTCTAATTAAAATTTGTCATAATTTATCAGAGGAATCATAAACCTGTGCTTAGAAAGATGTACACATTTGCGTTTGGAGGGGGGGGGGGAACATGGCTTGCTACTAGGGATGCTGCTGCCTCCTCCCCCGGCCAGAATTTCGGCCAGGAGGGGCGGGGCGCCTCCCCACCCACCAAGAATTTCGGGGGGAGAACCGGAGCGCCTCCCCCCCCACCGAAAACAGCTGCAGGACCAGGTAAGGGACTTTAGTCCATCCTTAGATGCTGGTGAAATTCAAGACAGACAAAAATGAGCTCGGATTTCTAAGAATCCGACCTGCGGAATCCACTGCGGAGCGACCCCTTCAGGCTGAGCAGAGTCCGTGGACTTTTGGATGATTTTTTTACTTTCCTGAAGTTTACACATATAAATTCATAGGAAAATACTTAAGTTTCGGATGAGGAAACAATGAATGGAATGGGGGACAAAATGGTAAATGTTACGTACTAAGGTAAATTATGTTAATACTTACATAAATACTTACTTAATTATTTGCGTATTTTTCCACACGACAAAAAACCCCCATTCACATCCATCTGTGGGCGGACAATGGACCAAAAGGTGCCTGACAATCCGTGAAACGTAGAGTGGATTTTACACAGTCTGTACATCCCTACTTGCTACACATGCTAAGGGCCAGCTCACACTGCCAAATTCCTTCATGTAATTGTGTACACAGGAGCATGATCACATGGAGGAAGTCTAGAATTAACTGGGTTGTAAACAGAGCATCCATTTCCATGGTAGCTACATGTACTTATTAAGTTATAACCTGATTCACAGTAGGATGCTGGGGGTGGGGTATGTCATCAGGAATCCACCAGAATGGCTGATGTGTACATCCCGGTTCACCTTTCTCCATATGGTTGTGCAATTGCAGAAATGGTAGATTACTTGGATGGATCTGATGATGTAGAATAGCCTTAAGTCAGAACCAGCTCTCCCAGGAGGCAGGGTAAGATCCTTGCTTCAGGTGGTGGATTGGGAGGGACAGTCCAGAGAGCTGCCCGCCAACATCATAACCAGCCATGTTTCACTAGCTGGTGCTGCTGCCTGCCCATCCACCAGCCACAGAGCATCACCAATGCTTGCTTCCACCATAGGAAAATGGCTGGTAGGGTTCTCCAGAGTGACCACCCCCTGCTTCACTCTGAGGAAGGACCCCTCACTCAGATTGAGGTGTTCGGTGCTCACTCTGGAGAATCTAGGTGGTGCAGCTCTCTGCAGTTCCTGCCAGGCCCAATGCCTTGCTCTCAAAGGTCCTTGTTCAGAGCAAGGTATTGTGGGTAAGGTGGCCATGGTGACCACCTGTGCTGCCATCAGGAAGCCACCTTGCCCATAATGCCTCACTCTGAGGAAGGAGATATTGATGGGTGAGATCGCCCACACTGCTGCCAGTAAAAAAAAATCAAAAAAATCACCCAAAACAGGGGAGGAGGAGGAGGCAGTGCTGGGTTCTTCTGCTTCTTATGCCTGCCTGCTGTTACTCTTTATTCTGTAGTGTTCACAAATCCTGCAGTCTCACTACAGCCTTCAGAGATTTGCAATGTTCTTTTAATTATCACATTTTAAAACTCCAAAAAGAAAATGGAAAAAAAAAAAAACCTTCTGTGTAAGAAGGTTACTGGCATGAAAATAACTCTGAGGAATGCTGAAAGGACCAATTCTCACTTCTGCCATCTAAAGCTATAGATGGCAGTCTTAATCCATTTAACCAAAGGTGCTGCAAAAAACACAAGCAACTTTATTCCTCCTCATTCAGCAAGGAGCTGCCCACTGTCTTTCTGCATTTGTAGGTCAATGGTGCAAACACATTTGGAATGTTCCTCTGGAAGAGATTTCCCTTTGACAGGCAAAGCTTAATTTATCCAAACAAATAAAGTAATTTGCAAGTAGAGGACTGATATAAACAAGGAGTAAAGGCTCCAGTCCTTGTTCAGCTAGCTAAAAAGAAAGCATTGTCAAGGTCAGCATCCTTGTAGACTCTTATAGCCCCACCACTATGGAAATACTGGTGTTTTATAGTTATCTGATGAGCAGAAGCCAAGCCTGAAGTCTTGCAGTTACAAAGCAAATGTCTGTGTCTGGGTTTTGTTTTGTTTTTAATAGTTGTGGGAAGGGAATTGTTGGTCCATATCTATTTATAGTTGTGTCCTGTTTTAAAGGGCCTCTATAATAGTAATAAAATAAAGAGAAAGACATTTCCCCGTTTAAGCTCTGGATTACTAGATAAAAAGCTGACCAAAAATAAATGCATTTTTTCTGGGCACCACACAATACTACATTGCACATGCCCTGTAAAGAAAAACCCAGTTCTTCTCTCTACAGCATAGTATTCATTCTCTACACAAGTGAAATGGGGAGAGCCACATCAATACAAAATAGGAAGCAGAAAAATAAAAGACTGATGTACATTACTCCAGATCTAAGGGACAGAATCTTGCATTTCAAATGCAAGGCAAAGATTTCAGGTCCTCCCCTCCCCACCTTACTGGTTCCCCAAAGGCAGCATGGGAAAATGGCTTCTGTGTGAGGGACCTGGGAGCATACGTTGTCTTACTAGAGATGCCCCAAGGGGGTGAGGCAACTGGGACATTAGCCCCTGCTCTGGCTCAGCCATATTGCTAATCAAAGCCTCACATACCAATGCCACCTCTTTTTTGCAGGGCAAAAGCTAATAGAGTTTTGCCAAGAGAACACGCTGATCATAGCAAACACTCTTTTCCAACAGCACAAGAGACGACTCTACACATGGACATCACCAGATGGTCAATATCGAAAGCAGATTGGTTATGTCCTTTGCAGCCAAAGATGGAGAAGCTCTATACAGTCAGTAAAAACAAGACCTGGAGCTGACTGTGGCTCAGATCATGAGATTCTTGTTGCAAAATTTCGGCTTAAATTGAAGAATGTAGGGAAAACCACTAAACCATTCAGGTATGACCTCAATCATATCCCTTATGAATATACAGTGGAGGTGAGGAATAGATTGAAGGGATTAGACCTGATAGACAGAGTGCCTGAGGAACTATGGACGGAGGTCCGTAACATTGTTCAGGAGGCAGCAACCAAATCCATCCCAAAGAAAAAGAAATGCAAGAAAGCCAAGTGGACAAAGGACAAAGAAGGCAGGGACCTAACAGAAGCAGATGAGATTAAGAAGAGGTGGAAAGAATACACAGAAGAACTATACAGGAGAGATTTTAATGTCCCTGATAGCCATGATAGTGCAGTCACTGAACTTGAGCTGGACATCCTCGAGAGTGAAGTCAAGTGGGCCTTAGGAAGCATTAGTAACAACAAAGCTAGCAGAGATGACAGTATTCCAGTGGAGCTATTTAAAATCCTAAAAGATGATACTGTCAAAGTGCTGCACTCAATATGCCAACAAATTTGGAACACTCAACTATGGCCACAAGACTGGAAAAGGTCAGTTTACATTCCAATTCCAAAGAAGGGCAACGCCAAAGAGTGTTCAAACTACCGTACAATTGCGCTCATTTCACATGCTAGCAAGGTGATGCTCAAAATCCTACAAGCTAGGCTTCAGCAGTATGCGAACGGAGAAATACCAGAAGTACAAGCTGGGTTTCGAAGAGGCAGAGGAACTAGAGATGAAATTGCCAACATTCGCTGGATCATGGAGAAAGCAAGAGAATTCCAGAAAGACGTCTATTTCTGCTTCATTGACTACGCTAAAGCCTTTGATTGTGTGGATCACAACAAACTGCGGCAAATTCTTAAAGTGATGGGAGTACCAGACCACCTTACCTGTCTCCTGAGAAATGTGTACAAGGGTCAAGAAGCAACAGTAAGAACCAGACATGGAACAACTGAGTGGTTCAAAACTGGGAAAGGAGTACAACAAGGCTGCATATTGTCACCCTGCTTATTTAACTTATATGCAGAGTACATCATGAGAAACGGCGGGTTGGATGAATCACAGGTCAGAATTAAGATTGCCGGGAGAATTATCAACAACCTCCGATATGCAGACAATACCACCCTAATGGCACAAAGCAAAGAGGATCTCAAGAGCCTCTTGTTGAGGGTGAAAGAGGAGAGTGCAAAAGTTGATTTGAAACTCAACATTAAAAAAATGAAGATCATGGCATCTGGCCCCATCACTTCCTGGCATATAGAAGGGGAAGAAATGGAAGCAGTGAGAGATGTTATTTTCTTGGGCTCCAAGATCACCGCAGACGGTGACTGTAGCCATGAAATTAAAAGACGCTTGCTCCTTGGGAGGAAAGCTATGGGAAACCTAGACAGCATAGTAAGAAGCAGAGACATCACCTTGCCGACAAAGGTCCATCTAATCAAAGCTATGGTTTTCCCAGTAGTAATGTATGGCTGTGAGAGCTGGACTATAAGGAAGGCTGAGCGCCGAAGAACTGATGCTTTCGAACTGTGGTGCTGGAGAAGACTCTTACGAGTCCCCTGGACTGCAAGGAGGTCAATTCAGTCCATCCTAAAGAAAATCAACCCTGAGTGCTCATTGGAAGGACAGATACTGAAGCTGAAGCTGAAATATTTTGGCCGCCTAATGCGAAGAGAAAACTCCCTGGAAAAGAGACCCTGATGCTGGGAAAGACTGAAGGCAAAAGGATAAGGGGACGGCAGAGGATGAGATGGCTAGATAGCATCACGGATGCAATGAATATGAACTTGAGCACGCTCCGGGAGAGAGCGCAGGACAGGAAGGCCTGGCGTGCTATGGTCCATGGGGTCACAAAGAGTTGGACACGACTGAACGACTGAACAACAATTATTTCTAAATTTGCATCTATACATATACATTTGCATATGCAAATTTTATGCAAATCCATATGCTCTTTTGCCCTCTTTTTGATGATGAATGCATATTCATATCAGGATGCACCTGACTTTTTTTCAGGTGATGTGTATGTGGCACCCTAAGGATAAGGAAGACAGTCCTCACCTTTGGGCATGTTGTACCCAACGTCATTTGCCTCAATTTTTCCCTTTGCTGACTTTTCTTTGTCTATCTGCACTTGATAGAGGGATCAAGTCTCTTCTTGTGACTGGGGTTCTGCGTTGTCCAGAGCAAGTCTTGCTGCCAATTAATAAGCACAAACATGCCATGGATGTTCAAATGCCACCTACACAGTCTAAGTAGGTCAAACATGCCTAGATGCTTCAGATAGTGTCAGCTAAGGATTTACTTAGTTCTATTGTTTTGCTGTAATGTTTCTGACTTCAGTACATTTCTGCACACTTTAATATTCCCTCGAAAAATATTCCCTATCATCATAATCGCGCAGACCTTAGAGTGAAAGAGAATTCGAGTTGGATGATGGCATGACCTGGAGCATCTTGTTTATATGATCATCTCCCTAGCAAATTGCTGTTATGTCAGCATGAAAATGGAAGTAAAATTTCTATTATGTCCTTGAGACATAGATCAAGCAAGAGTGGCCAAAGAGGAAGCTCCTTTCAAGCAATCCAGTGATTCTGGAGACTTGGGAGTTACTGAGGAATTTTATTGGTAATGCGTTTTTGTTTGGCTTGGTTTTTCTTACTTTCTGGCAGCCATATGGAAGGCTGCATTAGCACTGCACTTTAGGAGATCCAAGAATATCCCCCCCCCCTCTGCCTTGTATGTTTCAGGAGAAATAGATATATAACATAACTGATAGTTACATGCAAAATGAACATGGTATAATGGCTCAACCTTCATATCCTACTCAGTTGAGGTGGATGGATGGGCAAATAAAGTGCTCGTAGTACTCATTAATCAGCCCCAAGGGTCCTTTTGCATGGATGAGACCTCTGGATCCTGCTGAAACATGCCACTCATAATTTTCAGTAGGTGGAGACAGTTAAACACTCCTATAAGCACTAAATCCACAGGCCCTCATCAGATGTCCAGAGAGGCAACCCTGTACCCCAAGGTGCCTTCCAACCTTCTGCTAACTGTTCTCTGTTAAGAACTGCAGGATCTTTTTCTTTTTTTTGCATGTGTGTGTCTTTTTAATACTCATACACAGACCTTCTGTCACCTCCTTCCTTCAGTCAGGAAAGCCAACTCCTCAATCTGTTGGCTTTCACATTCCAAACCATCCTCTTAATAATTAGCTTCCACAAAGAGACATTTCCCTGGAAGGATATGACCAAGCTGTTGTTGTGGTTAAGCAGGCTAGTGTTGCTGTTCACTTTGAAATTATGGCAATAATGGTCTTTCGGGCATTATCCAGCAATTTATATGATGATGATCTGTAAAGGTGAGGTCTTTTTTTTTGTTTTTGTTGTTGAAAGATTCTAATTTAGGATGCATTGTAGCAATATTTGGATCAAATATCTTGCTTTGATAACAAATTTATCTGAATTCCTAGTATGTTTTATAGGCAATTGAGAGGTACAACTTTACATTTTATAGAGTAAGTCCTATTGCTTTCAATGGAACTTACACCCCAGGTAAATGTGGATAGGATTGCAGACTCAGGTTGTTGTTGTTGTTGTTGTTGTTTAAATCATAGATTGTAAAACAACGTCCCACCAGATGCCTACTTCAGTGTTCCCCTTGAAGGAAAAGCTAAAAGGACTCTCTTTCCATTACACAAATGGTGTAACTAAGGCACAGGTTCAGGTAAATTTATCAGCATTTTTGTCATGCTTTCACCTTTTGAAAAATATAGAGCTTGCTGCTAGTGGATGCTATTTCAGGGCATAGTACGCCACAAACCAAACTGTTACCTAATCTTTCTTTTTCAGCCATTATTTTTCAAATTGTAAATTATGCACCCGCTGAAAACATTTCCCCTTCTAGCTGATTTTGCATATGCTGTTCTGCAATCTGCAGTGATGCTTGTTCTAATATCTCCTTACAATTCAATTATGTCTTTAAACCATTTCTTATTAGACTTCTGGGGAGACATAAATATGTTGGCTAAACCTGTACTTGCACTGATATGAAAGCTAGTGAATACATGCCTAATTTTTCTGTACTCTGCATGTATTAGCACAAAAGGCTGCTCTGTTCAATTAAATGCATAAGCCTCCCTCACCATTGTTGTTTCTTCTCACTCCCACTGAAGGGGGTGTTGAGGAGGTCCCTGCATTTTCATGGGCCCATTTGTCCCCCAGGAAAGAGTAGAGGGAGAAAGAGACCTTATGCTGCTTTCAGGGTGCTGAATTATGCTGAAATTTTCAGGGGTTCAGGTATTGGCCTGAGCTTCTATGACCAGTGCTCTGCCCCTCTTTTTGCTCTTTGGAAATAAGCACAGCTCCTTGTGCTTATTTATATTGTAATAGCTGCAAGGCTTTCTTCTCAGCCTCCTGGGTGTTCCTCCTGCTCATATAGCATCATTTCTGTGGACATTCCAGCCAACTCCCCCTTGAAGTGCCTTTGGGAGGCTGTGGGAGAGCCTCATGGCCTCAATGAGCAATCACAACGCTTTTTCAAAGTGTAGAAAGAGAGAAAAAAAAAAAAAACACCTCGTGGCCACCTCATATAACCCCCCCCCCCAAATGTTAGTGACATTCACCCACCACCAATCTTCAGGGGCATTTTCTTTTCACCCACTGACCCACCCTGAATTGCCCCCCCCCAAGCTGTGCCAACAAGTTTATTCCAGCTCTCCCTTATGTGCCCAAACTGGTAGATTCTATCTTGGCTAGGAACCATGGGTTGAACAAGCCAACAAACCATATCTCCCAAGGAAATACATCCTCATGTATTTGGGAAGGAAGGTCTACTTCTTTCCTTTTCAGAGGCACTTGTGTGTGCATCTGCATACATGTGTACGTGTGTGAGGTGGTGGTGGTGGTAAGTTTCAGATCCCATATCATTATTCCTCAATTGTCACCTACTGTCACCTAGGCAAAATCATTGGTTCCACAAAAGGAGTGACTTTTCCACAGGCCTATACAGTTACTGGGAATTCATGCCAGAGCTCCCAAAATAGATTAGAAAAAAGAAAAAAAGAGAGAGAAAAGAATGCTTGTTCGATGTGTGTTGATAACATTACACGATATGTTATTTATTATGTATAAAACAGTATTCGCATCAAACAATCTTAAAACATACTGCTTTTGTGCAATAAAGTCTTGAATAATACGTATAGCTGTGCTCAAAGGATCTGAGAATCTGCTGAGAATCTTGCACCACTGAAATGTCCTTGGGCACTCGTGCCCTTTCCTCTTCTTGCCTCCTTACAGTTTCCATCTTCTCTCCACATAGCTTGCTTCGGTGCTTCCTCATGCTAAGGAAAAGGTAGATTGTGAATGGGGAGTGGGCCAACCTAAACATTCTCCTAATCACGCATAATGTACCTATGTACTCCTGTGTAAGCATGTGTGGACTTCAGATCAGTACCATGGTACTCTGAGAGGGGGGAGGTTAAATCTTCCTTCAGCCCATTTTCCTCACAAAATTCCACTCACATCCCACAAAGGGGGGGGGGTAAAAAGGGAGAAAAAGCCTCCATTTATCTCCAACAGAGACCTTTTCCCTTTTATTACCTCCCTCCCTTCCTCCCTCCCACAGGGTGTCTGTGTAGAATTCTGGAGAAAAAATGGGTGGGAGGTTTAATCCCCTCCCTCAAGAGCACCGTGGTCCTGATCTAAATCAGGGCCACACATGCTCACACAAGAAAAAATAAAACTATAATGCATAGCTACATTGTGCATGGTTAAAAGAATGCTTAGTTTGGCCCTCTGTGTATGTTTATGTAACTGAAGCACTTACTTGGATTGCTAGTCACAGGGTGGTGTAGTGGTTAAAGTATCAGAGCAGGACTCAAGAGACCCAGGTTCAAGTTCTAATTCACCCATGAAACTCCCCAGGGGACCTTGGGTGAATAACACCATCTTTGAACCTACCTGACAAGATTGTTGTGAGAATAAATGGGAACAGGGAAGAGTCATGTATGCCACACTGGACATGTTGTAGGAAAGATGCGAATATAAATGGAAAGAAACAAACCCAAAATTCCACTACTGCTTTTGCTTATCTGAGGTATGATCCAGAAACACAGATGTGGCTTCTTAGAAATTGCTTTTGCTGTACATATGTGAAACAAGTCCAAGGTTGCCTTTGACTCCAGCCAGCAGAGAGGTGATAGGGACGTTGTAAACTCCATATTAGAGTGGGACTGGTAGAACAGCTACAAACTAGACTACATCAATCTATGGACTGGCTTGTGTGGTGTGGGGACTTTCAGTCAATGCCTACTCTAATGTCCTCTTTCTTTACATATATATGAGGCATCTCCCTGATTGCCTTTAGCAATTTGTCCAAGACACTCTCTGTGTGCCATCTTCGTGTGTGTGTGTGTGTGTGTGTGTGTGTGTGAAGGGGAATTCTGCTCTAGCTTTCAGCCTCTAGGATTTCTGAAAGTCATGTAGATAATTTTTCTCAACCTTGTAATTTGTCTTGTCTCCTTTAATACAAAGGGGACACCTTCCCGTCCTGCTCTTGTTCTGAGTGGTGGGGGAAGGGCAGATGATGGAGACCTAATGCCTAGTGAGGAAAAGGTTTTCTTAACTTCAGGCTAAAAAGGTTTTTCTGTTCACTTTTCCCTGTCCTCCAGTTGTTGTACAGTACACTGATTTGTTTTAAAAGAAAATGTAGTCATGGCATAAGATAAAAGGAAATGAAGTTGGAGAAGCAATGCAGATGGACAACTGTACATTTGCTTAGTGTGCCAACTGATGACAGAGATTTGCTTCTATTATACATGTCTTAGGGCACAATCCTATGCATGTTTAGACAGAAAAAGGCCTACAACTCCCAGCATGCCCCAGACAGCATGGCTGGGAGTTGTAGGCCTTTTTTCTTTCTAATAGGATTGCGCCTTAGGTACTTCTAGTTTAGATTACTGTTCTGTGCGGGGCTATTACTGAAGGCTGTTCAGGAACTATAGCTGGTCCAGAATCAGGGCTGTCCCAAGACATTTTGTTGCCTGAGGCAAAGGAGAAAGTAGCACCCCCCCATTCCATATAAACAAGTCAGCTAGAGTGATAGCTGAATTATTTTATTTATTATTTTATTATTTATTCATTTTATTATTGATTGATTTGATTTCTATCAAAAACAACACTCACAATGGCTTACAGACATAATTAAAATTGATTAACACAATAAAATACAGTCGCTTAAGTAAAAACATTACAATTACAAAATAAAAAAGTGTTAAAATATTTTAGAATATGTTTGGATCTCCCCTCCATTCAACGAGTACTCAAGGTGATGTACCATAAAAATTCAAAGATTAAAATGCATAAAAATATAAAAATCCAGAACATTTTTTAAACCCTGGGTATTAATGGCATTAACTATTAAAAGCTCTGTGGAACAGTAATCTTATTTCAACAGTACCAATGAGACAATATCCCATCCTCCACTACACTCGAAGACAGCAAGCTAGCTTAAGAACTGCAGGGGTGGCTGAGTTGCATCCACAGTTCTGTCCCCAACACCTCTCTGTTGTATGCCACATCTGCTGCCTGAGGCAGCCACCTCACTCTGCCTAATGGTAGGGCTGGCACCGTCTAGAACACAACAGCTAGACTCAAAACTGAGATTGTCCAAAGGGACCATAGTTCACAGCTTGCAAAAGAGCTGGTTTTAACCTGTAAAGTCCTAATGGACCTAGAACCTGGTTGTCTGAAGGAAGGTTATGTTGTTGTTGTCAACCTTCCCCCCACCCCCCAGTACTTGGAGATCATCCAAAGAAGTTCATCTGCAAGTGCACACACTGGTGTTGGAGGCATAATGTATTATGGCTACAGGATCTTGCAGTTTCTCGGTAGTATGCTCTAGTTATGGAATCCTTTGTCAAGAGAAACTTGTCTAGCCAATTCTTTGTGGACCATCCTTTCAGAAGACTGTTAAAACAAGATGTTTGCCTTTCCAGACTACCTGTTCTCTATACTTTTAATGGTTGCTGAGAGAATTCTTGCCTTGTTTCCTTTGTTGTTACAAGGTTGTGTATTTTCATTTTTTGCCTATTGTTACTTTGCTTTTATATTGGATTTTATTGCTGACTGTCTTTGGAGACTGTGCCAATGAGTGAACTATATGTTTGATTAATAAATAATAAATGTAGGCAGATGGGACTTCCTATTGCCAAGGGCAAACTGAACAGATGTTTCTTGTGGAGCGAGCTTGACCTGAATGATCACCCAAACACCTCTTTGCTATGGACAGTATCTAATACTGCCATTGCACTTCCGCTCATTCCATTGCGCCAGTGGGATCCACTGCTATTGCAACTGGGAGTTAGCACTACCTAAAGCTAGCCCAGAAATTAGTAGAAACACTCATTTTCAGATAGGGTGTGGTCCACTGACCTGTTCCATTCCAGAAATGGGCATTTCTGCTCATTTCTAGTTGCTTTAAGAACTGCTAGTTCCCCATTGCACCAACAGTGGGTCCCACAAGTGCATGGACAGCATAGGAGTCTGCAGAGGACAGAGTAACACGTCCCCATGAATGAACTCAGTATCATAAGAATGTTGTTTCCCATTATGTCATGAATAGAAATGGGTGAACTCACCCGGCTATGCCTCTTGTGCCACTTGAAGGACCCTCACTTGCCACCTGACCCTCTCCAGCACACTACATGAGCTGCCACTGGTCCTCAAGTGCCCAGTGAGTGGTGTCCAGCCACCTGCTCCGTTGCCAAGCTGCCATTTTGTGCAAAATGGCCACTCACTCCTTTTTATGTAAGGGGATTTTTTCGCAAATGGCAGCTGTAAAGGGGCCATTTATGCAAAATTACAAGCTTAATTGGTCATTCCTGCCATGGTCTCTTTACAGATGCCCTTTGCATAAAAAGCCCCTTTACATGAAAAGAACGAGCTACAATTTTGCGCAAAATGGTGGCTGAGTGAGGGAACGGGGACTGCCGCGCATGCCCAACTTGGCATGTGCCAAGTCAGGCAAGTGGGGTGATTCACAGACTGAAGCCCAGGAGGACGAGCTGGATGTGAGGTGAGTCTGCAGGATTCCACCCCTCTCCCAGACTCCCACAACATGCCTAGTCATTAAATCCTCTAGTAAAATTAGAAATGTAATGTACTTTTCCACTGCTGCTTCACTGATGTCATAAAAAGTTCATAAAATGATGGGAACCTGTAGATCATTTTAGCGCTGTTTAGCATCCATGATCCCCTCCAGTTAAGTTTATTTCAGTGTTTTCTTCTTGTAGTGTCATAACACTAAATCAAATGATCTTCTGCAAATTCCCAAACCATGCATGTGAATATAGCCTCGTTGAAGTAAATTTACCAGATGCTCATGAGGAGTTTCAGGATTTGGGTTCATTCAGTAACAGCAAAGGAAACATTCAGTTGGAACTCTGAATTTTAATAGGATTAGAAATGTGGTTACACTTTGTTTTCAGTGTAAACATCAAAGTTCTCTTCACTGGCATCAACATGAAACTCCTCAGTCAGTCCTCAGCTACACAGGAACACAGAAGTACTGACAGTTATTACAGATTCTCCCCTGTTCTTGTGTGTATTTTTTTTCAGAAAACAAGACTGAAAGCATTTAACTGACTGAAATCAAATAGTGTGCTCTCTGTTGATGATACAGCTTACAACAATGATTGTATACTGACAGCTTGCTTTCAGAGGGCACCTTGTCTTTTCATGCACCAGCTGATTAAGATTTAATCTGCCATTTGAAAGTCAGTGAAAGAATCCAATATTGAGAATAGTCATCTTCAAAAGTACCATAGGCACCCTTTCGATATTTTGCAGCCATCAAAGCGATTATCCTGTTCTGTCAGCATCTGGGCTGTGCCTCAGAGTATGCCATTTCCAATTTGGTAGTTTCCCTCTGCCAACAATGTGAATGGCATTCTTCATATCAGTTGTAGCAGTCCCCATTGACTCTGGGCCACAGCTTCTCCAGTGCAAGTCCTTTCGGGCTCTGAAGCTTCATGTTTGTCAGAATCATCCCTGATTAGGTGTACTTTTTGGGTTCACTGGGACCAAATAATTCCCAAATAAATGTACAATGCATCCTGGGTGGAATGCTGAACTAAAACACAAAACCCTACAATGCAGAGTTATAGCACTAGAGAATTTTAGTTGCTTTGTATAGGGTTTCAGCTACGGCAGCAACTTCTGCATACCCCCCCCCCACTCAAAAGGAAATGCATCACCAAAAAAGAGGAAAGAGATTTGCATATGGTATTTTATATGTATAGAGACAAACTTAGACATTACTTTAATTTGAAGAAAAATAGAATACATCACACCAGTGTGGGGAAAACTGTGGCCAGGTGACCTGTGTGCCTGCTCAGTCTAAGCATTAATTCTTAATGGGCAATGCCACAGCTCCTGCTCTCCCTACTTATGGTTCTTTATCTTTAAACTGGACTTGGTCTATAAAGCCCTTCAAACAGAAAACACCTGTGAGCAGAGGACTATCCTCTGTAAAGTAGGACACATAGCCACCATAGTTTCAACCTTGGAAAGTTGTCATATGAGGAAAACATGAGAGGTTTCATCTGGTTTCAGAGCCAACCTTCCCATGAGGCAGGGTGAGACCCGCACCTCAGGTGGTGGATCAGGAGGGGTGACTCTTTGGAGCATCTGGCCCAGTGCGACACTTCGAGGAGTCCCCAGAATAAGATATTGGGGTAGGTAGGTGCTCTAGAGAGCCCTGTTGGCAAATACTACAGCAGGAAAGCCGGTGGCATAGGTCTCCAATGCACCTCAAGGCATTGTGGGTGAGGTGGCCACACAGGCTGCTTGTCTGTGTGGCCACCTCACCCACAATGCCTTGGTCTGAGGAAAGACCCCTCACAGCAAGAAATTAAGGGAGGAGGGGGGGAGATGGTGAAGATGGTGTGTGAGGCATCCTCCCACCTCAGGCGGTGAGACAATTTGTGCTGCTGCCACTGTCTGGTTTCCCCAGAAAACCCACTGGACACAATCGCCAGATTCCCCACACCTCACTTCCACTGCTTGTACTGAATCTGTGCTGAAATCATCTGGTGCTTTTCATGGCTAGTATCATAGGGATGGTAAAAAAAAATCCCAGAAACAGAATGATTTTACTGAAAATAACATTAAATATCTATATCTAGTTAGCTCAGATACAGCTTCAAAGAAAAGTGTAGCAGTAACTGTGAACTGAAGAAACCTAAAGGCCCTGATCAGAGAAAGAGAAATCCAATGAAAATATAATGTGTGGATGTGACTCGTGAATCAGGTCAAAATCCTGCACCCAGGCACTGCATAGCAGTTCCCATGAGAACTAATTTTTGACAAGAAATTTCCACATTATGCCCTGGCTTTCAACCTCTAATGAGTATCATACTCTAATTGAGCTGACCTTTACAAAATGAATTTCATTCATATTATTAGGATCATCTGTGTTGCAATAGTTCTTATCCATCGTAATATCTAAGTAGCTGGAATGTATTATGCATATATGTTGCTTTCTATGTCAAATCAAAGTAAGTATCAGATAAAGTCATGTAAAGGGCAATCATTTTTGATGCAAATTTCAGACACTTGTTCAGATGAAGTATTTTTTAATTTTGCTACAAGATAAAGGGACACACAGTACATTTTTATATCAAATGAAAAATTGCTCTTAAATGTTAAGTGCCTGTAGAATTAAATGTTTAATAGGATTTGACTTGATGCATCACATAGAGGCAAAATGAACTCGCCCATCCACTTAAAGGCCTATTATTATTAAGAAGAACAGAGAATTTATGACATGACTTTTTTTTTTTTTTAGATTTACCAGTTACCAGTGCAGAACAAACCATTTTCTGTGGGCTACAAATGAAAACTATTTATCTTCTCTCTTGTATCCAAACCATATTTCACAGCTCATGAGACACGAATGGAAGAGACTTTCGATAAAATATTTCTAGGATTTTCTCATAGTAATGAAGGCCTGTTGTATAGTAATGCAGCATGTAAGCAGAGATAAGATTAACAGTTTTGAGTTTTATAGCCTGCAGAAATTATGCAGAGTGAGGCAAACTGGCAAAACATACTACTCTTATGCTAAATGCAATAAAATGAATTCTATGAGCCAAGAAATGTTCAACAGAAGTGCAGAAATTTCCCTATTTCATACATTTAATACTAAAATAATATTTCATTTTAAAGTCAGCCTATGTTGCTGTGTGGAAAATAGATCAATCTTACACTGGAAAGGTAAAAAAACCCACCCTTCTGTAACAAGATTCTGGCCTACAAAAGAACAATGTTTACAATACTAAAAAGGGGAAAAAATGTTAACCCACACTACTGCTAATAAAGTATTACTTTCCTTGAAAGTGTTAGTTTTTTAAAAATCTATACATATATTATGTATCCAATAAAAAAGAGGTATACATCTGCACCAACCTACCAATCCTAGTTTTACATCCTGGGATGTCTTGTAATAAAATTACAGCCTTATACTTTGACCCAAAGTCCATTTGCTTTGTTGGGAGGTTCATTAAAGTTATTGAATCTTACTTCCAGATAAGTGACCTCTGGGTGAGTTTTGCATCCATCTTGCTGTGTGTTGCTCTATTTGTAATGCATGTGAGTCTTTGTACTGAACACTAGAGAAGTAGAAATCTATATTAACATTTCTTGAAGTGAACTGCCTTTGGGGGGAGGGAAGAAAGATCTTCTGTTGTATTTTGATTCCTGCCCTCACCAACTCCATTGTACTTGTTTATGTGTATCAAGGTTGTTGTTGTTGTTGTTGATGATGATTTAATGCTCATAAATCACTTATATTTACTAAGCACTATACACATATTAAATGTTGACAGTCCCCACTTGGAAGTTCATAATCTAACAGACCCAATACTCCTCTTCATGCATTTGATGAAAAATGGTTAACTATGACTGTGGAAAGAGCCTGGGAAGTGCACTTAGGGATGTTGGAGAAATCCAATGGGGTGGAGGGGACTTCAATGAGTTTTCCTAGGTTCCCCACCCCACCTCTGGATTTCGTTCCAGTTCCTGCTGCAGTTCCTGACTTGGTCTGCAGTGAGTCAGGCCAGTTTGCAAATCTTTCTGGGCATTTTGCACATTTCCCCCCTCAATTCCCCCAAATTTCTGAGCAATTTGTGCAAATTACAGCCACATTTTTCTATCATCTATCTATCTATCTATCTATCTATCTATCTATCTATCTATCTATCACATTTCTATACCACCCAATAGCCAAAGCGATTGAGCAAAGCCAAATTACTCAGAAATTTGCACAGATTGCGGAACCTGAGGGAAAAATGCACAAAAAGAGCTTGAGGAAAAGCCTGCAGCTTGGCTCACAAATGCAAATTAAGTCGTATACGCTGCAGGACTCTGTCGATTCAAAAAAAGGTTGGATTTCTCAGCAACAGACATCCCTATGTGCACTCCACCCTAGCTCTCTCCTCTCCCAACCTCTCAATGTTGACAGGGGAGGGCTGCAAAGGGCACTGTACCCACATTTGGTTACAGAGCCCCACACAATCAGGAACCCGGATCAACCACCTGCACTTACGTTGCCCTTTGAGACATTCCCTGTCAACACAGGAAGGTCAGGAATGGAGGCTGTGGAACAGGAGCACACATACCTCGCTCCATTCATGCTTACAGTTAACCCTTCTTTGCCAAATGCCTGAAGAGGGCTAATACAAAAGGGAAAGAGGAACAGAATAGGGAGGAAAGCAAGCTACTCCTTCACTGGCCACTGTCTTGAATTTTTTCTCTGTGAAGGTCTTAGCCCAATTATTATATCATTTTTGTGGCGGGTGGGGTGGGGGGAAAGAGGAATAAAATCATACTTGGGCATCGTGTAAGAATAATTTTTAAGGAACAATGTTGTACTCGCATCTGCTCCTCTCAGGTCAGGTTACCATCTATTGTAGCTAGCATTGATCTGCTTCCTATCAGATATTGGAGTAGCATAAATGAAATGGATGATATGCCAGCATTACCAAATTATATTGCTTGGAATAATGAAGGGTAAGGGGCTGGGTGCAGCAATGTCAAAATAAATTGAGAAACTATAACTATTGAACGTGTTTTTTTTTTTGGTGCTAGGCCATCGTTGTGCCCTGAACCCAAATGATTTACATGCTTAGCAATTAAGGCTGATATGGATTTTTATTTTGAAATGTTCATCTTGATTTTAACCATTATTGATTTTATGAATATTGTAATGTACATTATAAGGTACATTATAATGTTTGACACTTTATTTGTGTAATGTATGGCTTGGGAGGTTGCAAAGGGCTTTGGCTATATGGAATCAAGCTATGCTTATGTTCACTGGACAATGGATGTGGATAAATTGGTCTGCCTCTTTCCATGATGTTCTTCCTGCAAGGCAGGGGGTGCATCCTCCCAGTGGCCCTCAGACTTCTGTTCTGGCACAGTCCAGAGTGTGATTCCCTTTGTGGTGCCATGAGAACTGGCAATTGGAGCAGAATGATATTTCTGACATGGAGAAGAGAAGCAAGTGCTCTAGAGCTGCTCCTTCTCTGGCCTGTGGAATGGGCCTAGCTGGTCTTCCCCTTGCCATGGTGTTATTCCTCCGAGGCAGAGGGTGGTGGTGACTGGATCCCATGAATTAAGAGGTATATCCTGTCCTACATGGATAATTTTTGAAACAGGGTTTTTCCTATTCTCTGCTATATAAGCACCCTGTATAGACAATTGGAGCAGAGTTGTCATGACTCTTGAGTAAGACCTTTTCCAATGCAGGTAGTGCAGCTGGCTGCCAATATTGAAGCCAGGGCCATGATATGAAACCCTACTGGGAGACTAGTACCCAATCCTATGCCTTGTTCTCTCTGGTGGACATAGAATTAGGTTGTTCATCACTGACCCCTTGCAGTTGCATTGAGATTAGGACTATAACATTGACCCCTTGCAACCGTACTGAGATTAGGACTGAAACATTGGTGATATATATGTTACATTAACTGATTCAAATTCTTTTTGCTTGACTAAATAGATATCCCCCAATTAGTCAGGCAGCATGTTGTGTTTTTGTTTTGCTGATGCTGCTTGTTGTTGTTGTTATCATTGCATTGCAAATAAAAATATATTTTTTTAAAGGCAGCATGTTTCAAATTTTTCTGTACAATTATCTATAGAAACTGTGAATGGCAAGCATCATCTTAGAAGAGGCATTCCTCTTCTAAGGCACAGGAAGGAATGACTCTTCAAAGATGATGGGTTGGATCTAGGATCTGGCTTCCATGGAAGGTACCTCTGCCTGATTTTCAGGAAGCCCCACTCCCCTCTGCACTACAACTCACACCATTCAGCAGGGACCTCCAACCTTCTGTGTAGCATTTTCAGGCAGGCTGGATGGGTTGCCATGGGGAGGAAGGGTAAGAGAGTCCACTTTAGGTGTGTGCCCAGCTGCACATGCCTAAATCTGGCTCCAGTCTGATGTCTATTGCCATCTAGATGTTGGTGGGAACCAACCGGTGGTCAGGACATCTAACACAAATATTGTACCAGTTGCATTGGTTGGTGAACCCTGATAATGACCTTTGAAACCTTAAATAGTTTGGGGCTAGGTTATTTGAAGGACTGTCCTTGCCTGTCTAGGCTCTAAGATCAGCCCTGAACACCCACCAATAAGATAGGTTGGTGGGCACAAGAGATAGGCCCTTCTCAGTGACAGCACCCTGACTGCTGAAATTGCCTTCTAATTAATTTGCATATGGCCCCTACAAGAACAGACCCATTTGTTCCAGGTAGCTTTTTCTTAATAGCTTGTTTGGAGCTGCTGGTCTGAAATTGTTTATAAAGATGTTTATGGGGAGACTTTTATGATTTTTTTCTGCTCTAAATATTCATTTTTGAGCTGCTGTTTTAAACATAATATTATTTATGTTTAAAACAGCATAATATTATTTTTTTTATATAAAAATATTTTGTGATTATTTTATGTAAGCTGTCTTGTGAGGGTTATACCCTAAAAGCAGCCTGAAATTATTATAAATACTGCAACATATGCGTGTTGCTTTTCTTTAGAAATATTTTTTTTCTTGCATGCAGATTTGTCATTTTAATTGATTGATTAATTGACAACATCTCACACAGTTAACTAAGGTTTGCACATTCAGCTGACAATTCAAGTTGACATATATTGCTTTGCCCTCTATTAATCATGGATCTTTTGCAGTTTGGCCTAGATGCACTTAACACAATTAACACTTTATATTACTATACCTACTACTATATCTTCGTTTTTCATTAAAATGTTTACTGTTTTCTTTTCATCTCTCTCTCTTTCATAATTAGTACAAGAGAAATTACTTCTGCAATCAAATGACCCTTTATACATAAACACAGAAAGCCTGCTTTACTCTGCCTTGTTTAAAAACCAAAAGAATTATTAGTGATATTTTATTTAACCAAATGGAGCTATCTTGTAAGCCAAGTGTCAAATACATTCTAATCAGTTATATTGACTTCTGTTGGGGTGGGTGGGACCTATTAATCATGCCACCAATAAATATTCATTCACCGAAGACAAATTAAACAGGATTAGACTTCTGGAAAAAAAGACAAAGAAAATAAGGTTTAAAACTAGAAATAAATGATGAGATTTCTCTTGTGGGGGGCAGGAACATACTTCATTTTAAGCATCTGGTAGAAATTATGGGTTGGATTGGATCCAGTCTTAGGCTGCAGTTCTCTCATCCCTGGAAGGGACAGCCAGGGGCTGTAGGGTTTTTTCAGATTGCCTCCTCTGTGAGGGTGCTGAAAGGTTTGCAGCCAGGGCTTCTCCTGACATCAAAGTGCAAAAAGAGCAGGCATTCCATAGGTGTGCCAAGAGAGACGGGGTCCCCAGCTCTTTGTTTTGGCAATGCATAAGTGGCCCCCTTTGGTGAGTTCATGCTGAATATTGGGGTGGGGTGGGGGAGGTATTACAGCAAATATCTATAGATAGTCCCCCAAGAGTTTATTTTTTTATTTATTTTATTTTTATGTTATTTTATTTTTTTATTCTGCTCTGATAAAGGAAGCTCATCCACATAGCCCGTGACACTTGATTTCAAATAAAAACTCATTTTGTCAGCTTTCTAAAATGCCGTTGCAGCTGTGTTTTTATACTAATATAAATACTACATGGCTACTTATAAAATACTCTGATCTTCATGGAGTCAAAATGTGAGGCTCAGAAAAAAAATGAAATAAGATATCCATGTTCCATTGTATTGTAAGAATAATTTTCTAAGCATGAGGAAGTTATTGTATGGATACATTTTGTATTGGAAAGCTCTTTAATATTTACTGATGTAAATGTTTTTTTAAACTATTTACCTGCTTCTTAGAATGTAACACATGGTCAGTGTAAATTGATTTTTCACACTCTTTTGGTTGCTAAATGACTGATACTACGATATTGGAAGGATAAAAGCTCATCACCTATAACACAATGGACTAAAAAACTTAACAACACTAGCAACATTTGAAGGAGTGGTTTATAGGCGTAACTTGCAAATGGACTTAGATGCAGATATTTGCTCTGCTTTTTACTGAAGTTTATGTGTAACCTTTCCCCTCTGCCTTTTTTTATTTTTTTCCCTCGGATATTGTAATGTTAGAAACTGAGTATTTTTGAACACGTTGTATTTTTATTTTTATTTTGTTCTTTTTTTAGGTTTTGTAATGTTTTCAGTTTATAAAAAAATAATAAAAAGGGGGAAAGAATAATTTCACAAGCATACTTTTATTTATCTATTGCATTTATATGCCACCTTTCTGCCAAAGCACTAGAGGCAGTTTATATAGTTTAAAGCAGCTTTCCCCCACCTGCTGACCTCCAGACATGTTGGACTGCAACTCCCATCATTTCCATCCAGCATGACCAATCATGCAGTGACAAACAGCTCTTGTATAGGTAATCAACTGGCCAACTGAAAAGCTGGGTGAGAGCAAGAGTTCATCATCTTTGTCCACAGTGGGGTGGCCTAGCATTAGTTGATGCCTCAGTACTGAAAATGAGAAGCCTAGAAACTCAGTGTGTTTTGCAAAAATATTTCTCAGTCGTAGTCTACAGCATATTTTGTAATCACTTTTGAATGATAATGTGTGATGTCACGGCTAATGCGCTTTTTACTAATTAAGCAAATCCTTTCCTCACCTCTCCTCTGTAATCTTCATACAAATTGTCCAACCCCATTGCTCACTCAAGTGAACATAGAAGCAATATCATTGTTCTTTTAAAATGTGCAGATATTTGGCTTACTGCCTTTCTCAAGGTTTTTTTTGGGAGGGGGATAAGTTTTGTTGTGAATTTTTTACAAACCACACCAAACTGAAAACATTACAAAACCTAAAAAGAAGAAAAGGAAGTGAAATAAAAACATACCAACAACATATTCAAAATCCTCAGTTTCTAACATTACAATATTCAGGGGAAAAGGGAAGGAAAAAAAAAGGTTACACAAAAATGTCAATAAAAGCAGACCAAATTTCTGCATATAAGTCCATTTGCAAGTTATGCCTATATACCACTCTTTCAAAAGTTGCTAGTGTTGTTAAATCTTCAGTCCATTGAGTTATAGGCAGTGAGCTTTTATCTTTCCAATATCATAGTATCAGTCTTTTAGCAACCAAGAGGGCCTTTGTCAAGTTTTGATACAAAATATTTCAGTGAGATGTTTAAACAAAGCTTTAAACCTCTGCATTCTAGAATACCCAGTTGTTTTCCACCCCCACCCCCCCTCAAGTTCCAAAGATTTAGTAAAACAGATTATGGACAAATATAGAAACTCTGAGTCACACTGAAAATTTTACACCTTGCTTCTTATCATGATAGACAGTGGCACTACTCGGCCATTTACCCACAAGAGCAAAAAATGTCACTGATTGGATTAGAGCTGGAAAGACTAATGCAGTTGTGTCCTTAAGGGTTAGAAGAAAAATGGATCCTTCAACTCTGCAAGTGAGCACAACAAGCAATCCAAAGCATTATTTGTGCTAGGTAGTTGCGAGAAACGGTTCCATTTATCACTGGAACTAGTTGTAAGGTACACAGCAAAATCTGAGTTATGTTTCTGCTCCAGGATGAGAGTCTCAAAGTCCAATTTTGTGCTTAAACTTTAAAAATGTTTTAGGGGCATTCAACACCAAATGAAAATCATAACACATTTTACTTGGTTCTAAGGAATACAGAAGCTGCAATTCCAAACAAACACAATGCACCACTTTTTAACCAGAAGGGAACATCAAAATTTTTAAAAGGTGAATATGGTGTCTGTGGGGTCATTCGGAGAATCCTTACCCTACTCTCTACCCTGCTAACCCAAGGGGTGGGGCGTCACTTGTTAAACTGGATTAAATGGGTGTCTCTACAAGTGGAATAAACCTACCCTAAAATACGCAAGGAATCTATAACTGTGCATGGTACTGGGTTAAAGAGCAGCAGAGCTGCTATTAGGCTAAAGAACAGTAGGGCTCTAGGGATGTTGGAGAATTCCACCATGGACTCCAGTGGCACAACGGAGTCCGTGGCACAACGGGGCAATCCCCCCCCTGTGGAATCCCCCCAGAATGGAGCCTACCTGGCAGTGGATGCGGTGGCGGCAGCGGCTCCGGCTCCTCTTCTGGCCGCTGCCGGGCTGCTGCGGCCGCAAATGGTGGCTGTCGTAGCGGCCGCCATTTGTGTGGCTGCCTTTTGCCGTGATAGGCTACATAAATACTTACGTAGCCTATCAGGGCAAAGAGCAGGGGTGCAAATGGCGGCTGCTACACCATTTGCGTCCCTGCTCTTTGCCGTAATAGGCTGCGTAAATATTTACGTAGCCTATCACGGCAAAAGGCAGCCACGCAAATGGCGGCTGCTATGCCATTTGCGTCCCTGCCTTTTGCCGTGATAGGCCTCGTAAATACTTATGTAGCCTATCACGGCTTGGCAGGGATGCAAATGGTGGCCAGTGTAGCGGAATCCAGCTGTTGCTTCCAAATGGCTGGAATCCAGCTGTGGCCGGCCCTGGCTGGCGGCTCTGCAGAGTCACCGAGGAGCGGAGCCAGCTGGAGAGGATTCCGGGGTGAGGGACGGAGCGCCTCCCCCCCACTGCAGATGCCCCTGAAAGGAGCCATGTAAGGGATTCGTACATCCCTATAGGGCTCTTCTTTTTTAAGAGGGAAAGATACAGTTAGGGTACTCAGTTACACTGAGAGCTTTCAGTCTCCAACCCAACTCCCCACACGGCTCTCTAACTTGGCTGAGATGGTCAAGGCATTACTCCGGGAGTGAGATAATGTTTGTTAGAATCAGTCCCACTTCCAGTTAGAGCACTCCACTTCATTTAATCAAAAAGGTTAGGTTTATTAATAAAGACACAGAACAAAGAATTACCATCAAAGGAATAAAGGGAGCAAAATGTAGCTCTGTTGTGTAATACAGTGGTGGGAAACCACTGGCCCATGAGCTGAATTCAGCCTGTGGAGGTTCTCAATCCAGCCGGGGGAGCAACCTCCACAAGCGCCGCTCCTCTCCCAGGCCCCTCCCTCTCCCCTGATGTCATACCCACCCACTGTTTAATTTCCTCTGTACAAGGAGAGATGTGGAGCTCCATGTTTCTCTCTGCATGGAGAATGGCACTTGGTCGGCCCTTGGAGAAGTTCCTCGAAGCACTAAGCGAATCCTCTCCCTTCCTTTGACACCACAATCAAGGCACGCAACAGTGGCACTGCCTCTGGTGCTTGGACGACCCAGTCTTCGAGTACTGGCCGAGTCCCTTTCTCCATGCAGAGGGAGACATGGAGCTCGCTGTCTCTCTCTCTGCATAGAGAAAGGTCAAATGGGTGGGGTGGATGATGTCAGTGGAGGGGTGGAGCTTTGAGTGCAAGGCCAACCCCCTCCAACATCATCCAACCCACCAGATGGGCCCAGGGACAACCAGAAAAAGGTTCCCTGCACCTTGTTCTAATACTAGCTGCTGATGCAATAGGCAGATAGATTATAGATTTTGTGGCTACAGAGGATCGATAGAAAGTTATGAGCAATGCTCAGAATGGGACAGGGGAAATAGGGGAAGGTACTGCAATGTCATTTCATATTAGGGCAGCCTCAATTTAACTTGTAGTCCATTCACCATCTTTATAATCACATAAACTGTGTGCCAGCAAGATTGCAGGGGCAATTTCATTTTAAGGGTAGGGGGCACTGACCTCCTGCACCTGCCAAAGGCCCCAATCAGAGCCCACACTCTCTCCCCCCATCCTGCAGTCCCCTACCAACCATCAGCACATCAGTCACTTGTGCTCCCTTGCGTTCTTGCAGGTAGAGAGATTCAGCTCCACTGTTGTTCTTCACTGCATGCACTTCATTCCTAACCAGGGGTGGGGACACTAAATGTCTGGGGGGGACACTCTTCCTGATTCCCCCTTTTCGTTTGGATCGGCTTGGGGAAATGAATCAAGATGCAACGGGGGGGCAGGATTTTGCTGGTAAATGGGTTGTTTCTGAATAGTTCCGCCAGCCAATCCAGTGCTTGCTGGCTATGTAAAACATCTTCTTCAAGTGCTTGCTCAATCACCAGTTCAGTAGCTCTCTCACTTACCAAGGTTGGAGTGCATCAACGTGTCTGTTGCTGTGCCTTGGAGGACAGCTGAACTGAGTCAAGAGGGGAGACAAAGCCAGCTGGCAGCAAGCAAGCAATGCAGGAGCCAGAACCAGAAAGCTCAGAAGAGAGCAGGCAGCCTAAGTTAGCTAGCCTACATCAGCACATCATGTGCGTGTATGTTTGAGGGAGTGTACAAGGGGTAGTTTTAGGTCTACCTGATAGCATCCCATTGTATGTCTCCCACTTCAAGCACTGGGCATTGGGGAGAAATCAAAAGTCATTCTCCAGGCAAAACATAAAGCAGTATATCCAGGGAGCAGTCTTCGTTAAGGCAGAAAACACGTCACTAGGGATGTGCGAAAATTTTGTTTTGCTTGTTTTTGACTCAAATTTGCCCTGTTTTCACCTCTAATGTGAACATGAATGCAAGCACATTTTTTTCAGGAAAAGCTTACATGTCCCAAACATGTGTCTGCATTCAAAGAATGCACACTTTTTAAAATGCGCAGTTTAAAAAATGTGCTTAAAAAAAATGCATTTCCACACTTTAGTCTATGGACAGAAAGTGCACATTTGGATGCCCACTTTCAAAAAATGCCTTCCAAAATGCAAACTTCCCCATTTGAATGAAACAAAAAACAGATTGTGATAGAAAATGGGAGCGAGGTGGACCAAACTTTGAGGTGGAATTTAGAGAACCTCAGCAAACTCAAGCCTCCGGGATTCCCCCATCCTTACATTTAACAAAGAATTTGGCGGTGCATTTATGGGACACTTGCAGTGCAATCCTATACATGTCTGCTCAGACATAAGTTCCATTGCATTTGTTCTGGCTTACTCCCAGGGAAGTGGCTATAGGATTGAAGCCTTGGCTGTGAAATTGATGCCATTGCATAACCTGCTTTAGCAATGGCTCTGGTTTAGGATATAAAGCAGGGGAATCTGGTTTGTCCTATCCATTGTGTATTCAGAGTCTGTTGAATCAAGAGCAGTTACAGACAAAGAAGGTGGTGGTGGTGGTGGTGGGGAAACATCCTTTCTCCCTTTACACCACCAACGTTGCTTTTGCTGTCACCATTTGGGTGGGGATGTCAGAGAATTTTGCCATGAATCTCGGGGAGGCCGAATGCTAGCGAATTCGGCCCCCGAAATTGGTGGCGAAACGGTCTGCCCCCCCGCACCCCGGGACAGGACTTACCTTGGTTGAATGTCCCTGGTGGCAGCGGCGGCGGCGGACGGTCTTCTGACCGGCTGCCGCCGCCGCCATTTCCAAGTAAAAAAAAACACACAACAAAAAACGTGATAGGCTACGTAAAGATTTACGTAGCCTATCATGGCTAGATTTTTAAAAACATCGTGATAGGCTACGTAAATGTTTACGTAGCCTATCACTGCTGAGTGAAAAAACAAAAAAAACAAAAATAGCGTTACCCTTAGTTTCGCCGTAGTCTATGTAAATGTTTACATAGACTATATGTGCCAAAATAAGGAACACCCCATGGGCGCCGCCATTTGCATACACGCGGGTTTTTTCCCCCCCACTCAGCCGTAATAGGCTACGTAAACATTTACGTAGCCTATCACGGCTGACTGCAGGGACGCAAACGGCAGCGGCTACAGCCGCCGCCATTTGCGTCCCGGCTGGCTGGGATTCGCGGCAGGAGGGACGGGGTGCCTCCCCCCCGGCCAGAATTTCAGGGGGAGGGATGGGGCGCCTCCCCCCCAGCCAGAATTTCAGGGGGAGGGACGGAGCGCCTCCCCCCCCACCGCAAATCAACTTTCGGGTTCAGGTAAGGGACTTTCGTACATCCCTACATTTGGGTAAGTAGAATGAGGGCTAGGGAGGAGGATGTTTTGGGGTGGGGGGGCTGCAGAAGACAGGGGAGGGAAGTTGGGGATTCCTCCTTTGCTCAGATTTTGATCAGAGCTGAAGAAGAATGCAGGGGCTTATAAACTCACCTCTTGTTTGAGGTCATCTTTTCCAAGCCTACATAGTTTTCTGAGCCTGGCTCAGGAGAACTTCCCTGGCATCTCTACTTCTGAACTGTCCATATATCAGGGGTGGGCAACTTGTGGCTCTCCAGATGTTTTGGCCTACATGTCCCATCAGCCCAAGCCAACTTAGCCAACTGTGAAGGTTCATGGGAGTTGCAGACCAAAACATCTCATGAAGACCCATGGACTCGCCAGGTATGCTCTCTCCCAGGAGGACGGATAAGAGACGTGGCTGAAGGGTTGCCTGCCCACTGACAGGTATCCCTTTCTTCTGATCCATGTGGGAAAAAATGATACCACCAAGCAGAGCTATGAAGAAATCATGTCAGACTTTGAAGCTTTGGGGAGGAAACTCAAGAACTTTGGGGCCCAGATAGTTTTCTCATCCATCCTTCCAGTAGTTAGAAGAGGGACAGAAAGGGAAAGAAAAACACTCTGGGTGAATGACTGGCTACGAAGGTGGTGCCGGCATGAGAGATTTGGATTCTGGAACCACGGGCTATACTTCATGGAAGATGGACTGTTGGCAAGGGATGGGTTGCACCTCACAAAGGATGGGAAGAATGTGTTTGGCCACAGCATGAAGCACTTCATCAGGATGGCTTTAAACTGAATCCTACAGGGAAGGGAGACATAAAGTTGGGGGTAACAATGGTAGGGATGCGAGAGAAATCCACAGCGGATTCAATTGAGGCTGAATTCTTTGGAATCTAGCCTCAGGAATCCACAGTGGATTGGGACCACTTACCTCCACTCCAGGAGGACCGGAGCCAGAAGGGCACTCAGCTGCTTCTTGCCAGCCAGAGCCAGAGCCAGTTGCGTCCTCCCTTTCCCAGCCGATTGCCATGTCCTTTCTTAAAAAAAATATTTTTAAAAATAAAAAATGGGAATTGGGAGGATGTGCCCATAGAATTATATGCAAAACAGAGTTGTGAATGTTGCATATAAGCCTATAGACACATAGACTTAGATGCAAGATTCATGACTCTATTTGTGTCTAAGTCCATGGGCACATCCTGCCAATCGCCATTTTTTTTTTTTAAAGAAAAGACATGGCACTCAGCAGGGACAGGGAGGAGGCGAATGGCTCTGGCTGGCAGGAGGGAAGGTAAGCAGCCCCCACGCCGGTTCCAGCCCCCCCGGGTATCCTTGCAGAGTGGAGCCACTCTGGAGGATTCCAGGGGGGGGAGGAACAGATCACCTCCCCCCCACGGATTCCCCACTGGAACAGACAGTGGGGAATCCATACATCCCTAAACAATAGATGAAGGCTCATGCACCACAACAGGGAGAACAGCTCTAATAGCGCCCAATAATAGTCTTCGGAAACATGTAGGAAGAAAGCCAGACTATAAAGCATATGGTCTTCAATGTCTATACACTACTGCCAACACTATGGGAAACAAACAAATCAAACTTGAACTCTTAATACCGGAGGGAAATTATGACTGGATAGGTGTAACTGAAACTTGGTGGGATGACTCTCATGACTGGGATACAGCAATTCAAGGATATAAGTTGTTCAAAAAGAACAGGAGGAACAGAAAGGGAGGTGGAGTTGCATTATAAGGGTAAAAATACATATCTCTGCACAGAAATACAGGAGGATGAGCTTAGTAGCCCCATCAAGAGCATCTGGGTGAAAATAAATGGAGCAAAGAATAAAAGGAACATGGTGGTTGGAGTCTACTACCGGCCACCCAATCAAGGAGAAGAAGAGGATGAAAATTTGAAAAGCAAATTGCCAAAGTTTCAAGGAAGCATGATGTAGCAGTAATGGGGGACTTCAATTTCCCCGATATTTGTTGGGAGACAAATTCTGCAAAACATGGACCCTCCAAGAGATTCCTGACTTGTGTTGCTGATAATTTCCTCCAACAGAAAGTAGAGGAAGGAAGGAACTAGAGGATCGGCTATCCCTGACTTGATCCTAACCAACAGAGATGATTTAGTGGATCAAGTAGCAGTTATGGGAACTCTGGGGGAAAGTAACCATGTTATACTTGAGTTCTTGGTTCTGAAGGAAGCAAAAGCTGAGTGTAGCCAAATGCATACCCTGGATTTTAGGAAAGCCAATTTTAATAAACTCAAAAAAATGATAAGTAAGGTCCCATGGCAAGCGACTCTAACGAGAAAAGGAGTCCAAGATGGGTGGGAGTTTTTTAAAAAGGAAATTCTCAAGGCAAAATTATAAACAATTCCAACAAGAAGAAAAGGTGAAAGACAACAGAAGAAGCCAATGTGGCTTCACAAAAAGCTTAGAGATGACCTGAAAACAAAAAAAGGACAGATACAGGCAGTGGAAGGAAGGCCAAGCTAAAAGGAAGAGTACAGACAGGTAGCACAGAATTGCAGGGATGGCATCAGGAAGGCTAAAGCTGAGAATGAGCTGAGGTTAGTGAGGGATGCCAAACCAAAAGCAACAAAAAGGCTTCCTTCAGATACATACATTGTAAAAGACAGAGGAAAGAAATGGTGATTCACCTATTAAATAAGGATGGCAAAATGAGAACAGATGATAAGGAAAAGGCAGAAGTGCTCAATTCCTACTTTGGCTCAGTCTTCTCCCAAAAGAGGGTCTATGACCCCCCTGGCAAAGGCGAAGTACAGGCTGAAGGGGCAGGATTGCAGCTTGAGATCGGTAGGCATATGGTCAAGGAACACCTAATTACTTTGAGTGAGTACAAATCTCCAGGGCCAGATGAACTGCACCCTAGAGTAATAAAGGAACTGGCCGAAGAACTCTCAGAACCACTCTGTATTATCTTTCAGAAATCATGGAGGACGGGTGAAGTGCCAGATGACTGGAGGAGGGCAATGTGGTCCCTAACTTCAAAAAGGGCAAAGAGGAGGAATCTGGGAACTACAGACCAGTCAGTCTGACGTCAATCCCTGGGAAAATTCTGGAGCAGATGATAAAGCAATCCATCTGTAAGCACCTTGAAAACAATGCAGTGATTACTCGAAGCCAACATGGATTTGTCAAGAACAAATCCTGCCAGATGAATCTGATCTCATTTTTTGATCAGATCACCTCCCTTGTGGACTGTGGGAATGCTGTGGACATCATATACCTCAACTTCAGCAAAGCTTTCGACAAAGTGCCCCATGATCTCCTGATGAGCAAACTAGCTCAAAGTGGGTAGATGAAACAACTATCAGGTGGATCCACAGTTGGCTACAGGATCAGACTCCAAGAGTGCTTATCAATTGGATCTTCTTAACTGGGGAGAGATAATGAGTGGGGTACCATAGGGCTCAATCCTGGGCCCAGTGCTCTTCAACATTTTTATTAATGACTTGGAGAAGGAGGTGCAGTGAATGCTTATCAGATTTTCAGATGACACAAAATTGGATGGGATAGCTAATACTTTGGAAGACAGAAACAAAATTCAAAGTGATCCTGATAGGCTGGAGCGCTGGGCAGAAAACAACGGAATGCCATTTAATAGGGATAAATGCCAAGTTCTGCACCTAGAAAAAGAAACCAAATGCACAGTTACAAGATGGGGGATACTTGGCTCAAAAATACTACAAGTGAGAAGAATCTTGGAATTGTTGTAGATCACAAGCTGAATATGAGCCAACAATGTGATGTGGCTACAAAAAAGGCAAATGCTCTTTTGGGCTGCATTAATAGAAGCATAGTTTCCAAATCCCAGGAAGTACTAGTTTCCCTCCACTCAGCACTGATTAGGCCTCATCTGGAGTACAGTGTCCAGTTCTGGGCACCACACTTTAAGAAGGATGCAGACAAACTGGAGAGGGTTCAGAGGAGGGCAACGAAGACAATCAGGGGACTGGAAACAAAGCCCTATGAAGAGAGACTGAAAGAACTGGGCATGTTTAGCCTTGAGAAGAGAAGACTGAGGGGAGATCTGTTAATGCTCTTCAAGGACTTGAAAGGTTGTCACAAAGAGGAAGGCCAGGATCTCTTCTCGATCATCCCAGAGCGCAGGACACGGAATAATGGGCTCAAGTTACAGGAAGTCAGATTCCGGCTGAACATCAGGAAAAACTTCCTGACTGTTAGAGCAATACGATCATGGAATCAATTACCTAGGGAGGTGGTGGGCTCTCCCATACTGGATGCATTCAAGATAAAGCTGGACAGCCATCTGTCAGGGATGCTTTGACTTGGATTCCTGCATTGAGCAGGGGGTTGGACTTTACAGTCTTGTAGGCCTCTTCCAACCCTACTATTCTATGATTCTATGATCTGTATGGCCACAAGTTGCTGATCCCTTCCGTAGCCGTATTCACGCATAGAAAAACTGCATGGAGAAGAGGGGAGTGGGACTACACTGCTGGCCCTACTGGCAGCATCATGTACATGGCTGGAATGCCCTACAAAACATCCACGCATTCAGCATGATATCTACCAAAGGATGACTGGTTGTGTTTACCTGAACACCCATAGGAGCTCCACATGATTGGGACCCCTGTGTAACTGGAAGCTCTGACTGTGTGGCGAGAACTCATGCAAGGTCAGCTAAACATAAATATACCCTGAGTCAGATGTCATGCTCAATCTCATCTTTGCCGAAGTATGCAAACCCCCCAATCTGTATGGATTAAAAAATTCCAGAATGGTGAAAAGGATCAGGTCTGCATTTGGGCTTTAGTGTTATCTAAGCATTCTCATTCCCCCTCTTAATTCTTGACCTTGATTTACTTATGTCCCTGTTGAATCCTATTGTGTCATTATTTAGTTTCCTTTCTCATTAAAGGACAATAAACACAATTATTGCATATCTCACCATCTCAGGATAGTGTTATTTGATTTCCATTCTTATCTAATATTGACTCTTCTTTGTGTATTCTGAATGAAGTTTACTTTCAATTGTTTTGGTTAACAGCATATTATGTTTCTTTTATCTACTACCAGATTTTGCTGCTGCTTCAGCAATGCTTAACTATCTCCATGTTTTCTGGTCGTTTCTGAACATCATCTTTCCAAAACTATGCCAAACAGCCTGCAAATCTTGACTGCATGGGGTGGGGGAAGCTGTTGTCTATTCTTTTAGGAACACAAACAACAAGATAACACAACTTGCTACTTCTGTATGACTTATCCCCCCCCCCCAGTGTTAAAAGTATAAAAAATTATTACACCCTCTTGACATGTTGGGAGCCCAATTCCATTAGTTCCAGATCAAATTCTTGTCATGAAAGGCAAATTGATAAGTTTGTTAAGGATGTTTCTGTTTCAAAGAAGCTTCATACAACAGAAAAGTTAAATGAGTCATGGATTAAAGCCAATGGGTGTTTGAAATTAATTTCAATAGAGATAGAATTTGTCTAGAGATGTTCAGTTGTTCAGTATCTATGGATACAGAATGTGTGGGGGAAGCAAGTTCTGTTTTTGACCTATGTGGGTTATTCAAACATCTGAACAAGGCCTCACATGGAAGGCTTTGTACCTTTGTAGGGTTCCTGATTATGTATAGACTAGGGATGCAAAGAAATCTGCTATGGAATCACATGAGTTCAGAAGCCTATGAATCTGACCTGCAGATTCTTCAGTGGACTGGCTTTTCCCGCAGGTGGATTATGTGGACTTGCAGAGTATTTTCTAGCTTTCCAGAATTTTGTGCAAATTTAGTAATAGAAAAAAACAATGTTTTTTAAAAGGCCAAAAATGTGCATTTCCCCATAGGCTAAACTGTGAAAATGCACATTTTGAGGAGATTTGTGCATTTGGGGGGAGACTGGAGCATTTTGGGGGAGATTTACACATTTGTGTAAGTGCGAATTTGTGCAAATTTGAAAACTAAAAAAAAATCTGATTCTGTCACTGAGCAGACGACGGAATGAGAGGAACCTGACAATCTGCAAAATGAGGTTTAAATGAACAGGTGTTAAGTTGAGGCAGAACTTGCCTCTTCCATGTGCACACTCAGATCCATAGATACTGAATGGTAAAAGGCGATTAGATCTTACACTTACCCTCCAGGTTGGGAGGGGGGATTTGAATTTGATGTAAGAAATTAAAAGTTGGTATTCCTCAATGCTCAGTTATGTGTACTTTCTAACACTGGAAAGGCACCATGAACTGGAGCTCCACAGCTAAGTTACACATATGCCCTGCATTTTAGTAACAAAATGTGCACAGATAATTAGATTGCATTTTCTTTGTTTAGAAATGGACATCATATAAAAAACCTGGAGCTCTTGAAAAAAGCATTGAGAACGGAAAACTAAGAAATGATTAAGACTGAAGCCTCCTTATTTGTTTCTGTAGGGTTGGCGGAGAATTTCTCCCCGAAACTTCGGGGGGCCGAGCGCCAATGTGTTCGGCCCCCCGAACAAGTTTCGGGAGAAATTCTCCGCCCCCCCGCCCCCGCACCCCCCCCCCGGACGGGACTTACCTTTGGCGAATGTCCCTCCCGGCAGCGGGTCCGGCCGGCGGTTCGTCGGGTCTTCGTCAGGGGCGGGGGCGGCAGCCAATCTTTCTACTGGCTGCCGCCGCCGCCATTCCAATAAAAGAAAAAAAAAACACCCCCGTGATAGGCTACGTGACGATTAACGTAGCCTATCACGGCTAGATTTGCAAAGTCAGCCGTGATAGGCTACGTAAATCATCACGTAGCCTATCACGGGTGACTTAAAAAAAAAAAAAAGCGCGTACGGATAATGGCGGCCCCCATAGGGAGCCGCCATTCGCGTTCCTTATTTGGTCGCTGTAGTCTATGTAAAGGTTTATGTAGACTACGGCGAAAATAAGGGCAGCGCAAATAGCAATTTTTTGTTTGTTTTAATTTTGTTTGTTTGATTCACGTGCAAAGCAGCATAGGTAAAGTGGGCTTGTTTATTTACTATGAGAGATGTGTATTTACATACGTAAAACCTTCACATTTCCTTGGATAAAGAAAAACACATTTATCACTAAATGCCTTTGAAAATTTGTCTGGAATGCATAATAAGTCACATATCCCCATCTAATGAGGCAAGATGGTTTTATTTCATAAAAAACTGAGAAAAACTGAGTTTGGAAGTAAAATTTTATTGAATTTTAAAATAAGATATTTAAGCCAGATGTTTGCACCCTATGAGAAATAGCTAAGGGAAGGAGAAAACATGTATATATTATTTTCAAAAAGTGTACATTTTCACTGCATTGGTATTATACATCACTGAGGTAAAATGGAAACTTCATTCGGGAGGAGCTCTCCCCTGACATCATGTAGGTCCCATGGGGTGAGCCAGAAAGCAATTCACACAAACACCTCCCCCAGAGGGGGGACATTTTCCTACCCTAATCTAGCCCAGTATTTTCTAGTGTGACTCTGACCTAATGATACTTGAGGAATTTAATCTTTGCAAATTCTGGTAGAAACTCACCTGATATCTGCATCTCCCAGACTAATGTACAGATCAGACCTCAGTTATCCACTGGTTTTCTGCACTTCCTGATTTTTTTCAGCTCAAAAACATATAAAAATACTTTTAAAATGTTTATCTATACTTTATAAAGATATGTGTGTTCTGAAAGAAAATGTAGACATGTGTATTTTATGAGAAAATATGTTTAAATAAGTATTAAAATAATATTTAATTATGGATTTTCATAAAGATTTTTAAAAACAACAACACAGATTTTTTTTGTGTCTTATGTGTGCATAAATTTAGTTTTTTAAAAACATCTTTTTTCCTACTTACTTTTTTCCCCTAAAGATTTTCCCCCTGGTGGTAGCATAAAATGCCACTGGAAGGGAATGGCCCAATCAATCAATCAATCAATCACCTATTTTGCCTGTTTTCTCCTCCATCAATGGAAATTGGGTGTTGGCCCTTGATAGCCTGGCAGATATTTAGCCCAACTTTACCCGTATTGATTTTTATTTCTAAAACTTTAACTCCATTTTATGAAAGTGAATATTTTCTTTTTCATCCAAAGTACATTCTATCCCTTTGGATCCGCATCTTTTGTGTCAATGCCTCCTGTTCATGTGTTCTTGAATTTTTTGGGCCTCTCATGGCTTAAAATATTGACGTGTGCTGAGACTTAGAAAGACGTCTATTATTTCATACCACTATACTCAATGAACCATTGTTTAATGGATATGATTTATCACATGTGTGCCCTAACAGCAGTTCCATCTGCCCCCTAATTTTGAAATACTAGCTAAATGTATAATGAATAGGTTATGTAGCATATTCTGCACTTAGATAAAGCTATGCAGTATAGCCTGCCCGATCCTGAATATGTTTACTGAAATAAATCTCAAGACTTATTTCTTAATAAGCAAGCTGATAATTTCAGTCACTAAACTAGTCTTCAGGAATGGATGGATGGATATGTTCTTGAGAAATCCAAGCTAGCCACTGTTGAACTTGTTGGGTTTTCTTACTGCTCAGAAATTGGGTCATTCCATATTTATTCCACTGACATAATGGATATTGAAATAGAGCCAATCTGAAGAATGTCCTTATTCCATTTCCAAAAGCATTCATGTTGTTTGTACTCAGTGATCTCATTTATCTTTCATGCAGTCTTGAAGATGAATGTCAACAGTCTTCAGATGAATTCAACAAAATGACTACATATCTCTGATTTGTCATGCCTTTTGGCCTCGACACATTAAATGCATATAATTTATCCATATGTCCTTTTATTTAGTCCATCTCAAACTGAAAAACAGACTTTTCCACGTTGATCAGTTTAATATTAAAAATGTTAATATTATTCCTTGGAATGTGGTGCAAGGGGGGTGATGGTGGTTCAGGACTGTGGTATGTGTGTGTGTGTGTGTGTGTGTGTGTATGGGAGGATTAAACCTCACATCCAAGATTGCACCTGTACTTGCTTTTAAGGGTGCTGCATCTTATGTATTTAATATGTAGGTTGACCCTGAATTTCTTTCATGACTAGGGTGGCCCCTTAGGCATCAACAAAAAACCCTGAGACCTTTAAAACATGTAGTCATAGTAGTGATTTTTCTTTTTTCCCCATTTTTCTTTTTTTGTTCTTGTTTTTTGTTTGTTTTGTTTAAACTTATAATAAAAAACCGATACAATTTTTTTTTAAAAAAAGACAAAACAGACACCACTATGCATATTATTTGCATATGTAAATGTATATGTATAGGTACAAATATAGAAATACTAACTATAACTTAAATGGTAATGGAATACATCTACACTGACTATATGGGAGGGTTATCTTGTTCTTTAGGTTAATTCAGTCACATTGGATTGTCATAGGTTATAATGGAAATGTATTTAAGGGGATTGCTGTTCTTTAGGCTAATTTGGTCACATTTCATGTGTGGGGAAGTTCAGGTGGGGTTTAGGATTGATGAGCCTCCTGAGGCACCTTCTACTATGATAGGCAACACCTGAGGCTCACCCCCTTGGAGCTATGAGGCTCTGGGAAGGGGTGATACAGGAAGGCCTCCTCATCTTTAGGTGGGGTCCTGAGAGATATGTGGATGCCACTCAACAGGGCTAGGAGGGACTTGGCCAATAACCTGGTAGGCCTTCATTTCCATCTCAGATGCCTGCACAAAATCGTCCTCACAGATCTTCATTAAATAAATGTGAGCCAAGTTTATCTCATATGGCTGTGTCTCATCTCTTTATTTCCTCCTCCACTCACAATGCCAAGCTGTCCTTGTAGCAGTGATTCTTGTCCCTTACCAGAAGGGAAAAAAATCATTTATAGTTTATTGTTCCTCCTAAGCTCATAGAAGATACCTGGTATTTGGTTAGATTACTTTCCCTATAACCCATGTTATCTTTTCCAGTTTTTCATTTATAATAAATTATTTCACTTTGCTATAACTATTAGAAGTGTGAGCTGACAAGGTTGCTGAACACAATTGGAGTTTCAAATTAATATGCTGTAAGTCAAAGACACTGAGTCTGTATGTGTCAAGGACACTGTTTAATTCATTGGGTATTGTCCAATAGAGCATTCCTAATGCTCAGAGTCAGACAGAGGAATCAGTTTAGATGCCACTTTGTTTTGATGGCAATATCGGTGTAACACAACAATCAAACTGCAGTGGCTCTATCACAAGGGAGGAAGGGCATTGGTTGCTGAGTGGCCATGCCAACGTTTATTACTATTTTTATATGTAACAGGAGCACTCAATTCCTTTTATATGAACACTTGAAAGGAAGCCTACATGCATTTAATGAGCAGCACCAATTCAAAAGTCATTTAACAAATAGGCTGTTCTCATCTTTTGTGTCTAACATATACCTGATTATTTACTGTGCACCATAGGAAAAAGAATTTATCACAGGAGATTTATTTATCATGACTCTATTGAAGTGTCCATAGTAAGTGACTGTTCTCCAGTGTGCTATAAAAGTCAAAAAGCAATCCATTACTGAAATGAGATGTGGGGAAAGCTTTCTAAATACATTTGTGAGGTGCCACACATTCCATTCACCATGACCATTGCACCAGCAGCTTTCTTTTGATTCTGGACTGTCTTACATTGGTGTCCATTCTGAGATCACACAATAATTCAGTGAATGATACAAGCACACATCATCCTGTTGCTACTGATGATTAAATGGTGTGAGTATTGCAGAGATGTCATTGGAGTCCTTAAATGAACATGAATACACTCCAGTTTATTTATGAACATTTATTATTTATTCAATTTATAACCAGCCTATATACAAATACTCCAGGCAGTGTATAAAGTTAAAAACAATTGTAAAAAAAAATCCAACAATAAAAACAACACAGCATAAAAATGGTAAATAAAGACGAATGACAGTTTTAAAAAGGAAAGGCCTACCAGAATAACAGAGTCGTTAATGCTTGCTTAAAAACCTTCCAAGATGTCAGCAGGTGCATTTCAACAAGCAGGTCATTCCACAACTGAGGGTCAGCAAAGGAAAAGGTCCTCTTGCATGTGGCTGCTAAACTCACATTAGGCAGCCACAAGGAGAAAACCCTCAGAGGACCTTCGGTGGCGGACTGGGAGTCTGGGACATAGGGGAGAAGGCACTCCCTAAGGTGCCTTGGACCTAGACCATGTAAGGCCTTAAAGGTAAGAACCAGTACTTTATATTTTCCTCAGAAACAAACTGGCAGCCAGTGTAAAGATTTTAGAACTGGTGTAATATGGTCTCCGTGGGGTGACTGAGAGACCAAGCTGGCTGCCATATTTTGTGCCAGTTGAAGTTTCTGAGCTAGATATACAGGCAGCCCCAAGTACAGCACATTACAGAAATCAAGCCTAGAGGTTACTAGCACGTGCACCACCATTACCAGGTCCCCATGTTCCAGGAATGGGCATAGCTGGCATATCAGCCGAAGTTGATAACAAGCACTTCTCACTGTCACCTCCACCTGGGGGTCAAGAAGCACTCCAGGAGCACGGTTGGGTCAAGAAGCACTCCCAAGCAATGAACTTGCTCCTTCAGGGGGAGTGCAACCCCATCCAGAACTGGTTGACATACCTCAATACCTGAATTAGGAACCTTCACAACAAGCACCTCTGTCTTGCCTGGATTCAACTTCAGCTTGTTCTCCCTCATCCAGCCCATTATTGACAGGCAATCATTCAGAGGAGTCATACCTTCTTTGGATAAAGATGTTAAGGAGAAATAGATTTGGGTGTCATCAGCATACTGCTAACACCCAGCCCCAACTCTCCTGATGAACTCTCCCAGCAGTTTCATGTAGATGTTAAACAGCATCAGGGATAAGATGGAGCCCTGAGAGACTCGACATAACAGCTCCTTTTTTGAAGAGCGACTGATTATCCCCAAGCAACACCATCTGGAACTGTTCTGAAAGAAAGGAGTGGAACCACTCCAGAGCAGTGCCCCCAACCCCAAGCTCCCTCAGGCGATCCAGAAGGATACCATGGTTGATGCAATCGAATGCCACTGAGAGGTTCAAAAGAACCAACAGGGATGCACTCCCCCTATCAATTCCCAAGTAAAGATAATCCATAGGGATGGCGGAGAATTCTGCCACGGATTCCAGTGAGGCCAGATTCTTTAGAATCCAGCCCCCCGGAATCTGTGGCGGAATGGCCTCCTGCCCCCCCACCCCCCCGCAGAATCCCCCCGGGACGGAACTTACCTGGGGCAGATTTGGCGGCAGTGGCGGCGGTGGCGGCGGCAGCTGGTCTCCTGTCCGGCCGTGGCAGGGCTGCTGCTGCCGCCATTGCCGTCCTTGGACTGTGATAGGCTACGTAAGAATTTACATAGCCTATCACAGCTAACATCAAAAAAACCCAACAACAGGCAGCGTACGCAAATGGTGGTGGCTATGTCGGCCACCATTTGCGTTCCCTATTTTTCACTGACTTATCTTACGTAAATATTTACATAAGATAAAGTGGCAAAAAAAGGGGAACGCAAATAGCATAGTGGATGCTATTTGCGTTCCTTTATTTTTCGCCGTTCTGGCCTATGTATTTACCACCACCATTTGCGTACGCTGCGTGTGTTTTTTTTTTTGACGTTAGCCGTGATAGGCTATGTAAATTCTTACATAGCCTATCACGGCTGTCTAGCTGGATGCAAATGGCGGCTGCTACGGCGGCCACCATTTGTGTCCGCACCAGGCGGTCCGCAGCCAGAAATCTGGCTGCGGACGGCTCTGGCTGGCTGCTCTGCAGCCTGGCCACGAAGCAGAGCCGGCCATCCAGGATTCCGGGAGGAAACTGGATCGCCTCCCCCCCGTTGAGGGTTCTGCGGGGAGGGACGGAGCAAAGGTAAGTGAGTTTCGTACATCCCTAATAATCCATCAAAGTGACATGGCAGTCTCAACTCCATATCCTGTTCTGAAGTAGGGATGTCAGAGAATTCCGCCACGGATCTCAGTGAGGCGAATGCCAGTGCATTTGGCCCCCTGAAATCCATGGCAGAATGAAGCCCCCTGCCCCCCCATGAAAGGCGTGCGAAATGGAGCACTTACTTGCTGCCGTTCGCACTGCTTTGCGAATGGCAGCCGCCATTCACAAATGGCATCGCCTATCACGGCTAACGCAGGGATGCCATTTGTGTCCCTGCGGAGGCCGTAACAGGCTACGTAAATATTTATGTAGCCTATTATGGCAAAATACAGGGACGCAAATGGTGGCATCTACGGCGGCCGCCATTTGCGTCCCTGTGCAGCCCAGCAGCCGAATGTCTGGCTGTGGGCGGCCCTGGCTGGCGGCTCCATGGAGTCGAGTAGGGGGAGAACTTTGGGGGGAGGGATGGAATGCCTCTCCCCCCCCACGAATGTCACCCTTCGAAAGGTAAATGACTTTCGCACATCCCTACTCTGAAGCTGGTTTGAAATGGGTCCAAGTAATCAGTTTTATCCAAGACTGTTTGGAGTTGAATGGATATTGCCTTCTCAATCACCTTACCCCCAAATGGTAAATTACTTACTGAACAAGCAGCTGCTGCTGCTGCTTCTTCCTCTTCCTCCCCCCCCCCCAATAATAGCTGTTGTTATCATAACAGGAGCATTATTAAGTTGTGTCTTTAATTCCGCCTTTGGTTTATTTCATTTCAACATGCAGTGGTTATACACTTAGTATGCTGGAAAATATTCCACAAAATATTCCACATATAGCATGATAATTTGCTGAAATTATCTCCACAATGCATTGTTATGAAACTGGCTGATGTGATCACAGTCAATGAGCAGCCAGGGACTCAACAAAGGAATGTTAATGTTTCTCAATGGCAGTGGATGGTTGCTTGAATGAACAATTCCCCTGCAGGGGAATTGCTCATTCTGAGACAGGTGTTCTGTAGGTGTGTGTATGAGAAACAGCAGTTCTGGAGAGAGAATGAAGAGAAAGAGGAGAGTTTGCACTCAGATTCAGTAAATAAAGAGATGAGAGTCAATTCCTGGGATTAAATGGGCAATGACTTTATTGACTTTACAAAATGGGGGGACTGCCTAGTCCAACATTCAAATGACCAGTGATTTAATCTCCTCCCTTCCATGAAAGCCCCTAACAGGAAAAAGGAAGGAATAATGTCCCTTCCTCCTCAGCCTTTTCTGTGTGATCTCCTTTGACTCAGGGTCAATTGCTAGGGTCTGTTCTAGACATGATCCTTCACAACCATCATATTTCAGTTCTGAGGAGGATCTGCCTGCATCAGCCCCGCAAAGGCCCTATGACTTTGTTGCAGGTGAGTCAAGCATCCCAAGTGGAGGTCATCATGGCCTCTTCCCATCAACCCATGTGGTCTTAAAGGCAGGTATGAGGATTTTTCCTTTCTCCAAAATGATGACTTTGGGTTCTGACCAAAATGACACTTTTCAGTCACCTATTCTGCACCTGCCAATTAACTGCCCTAACAAGCCTGACGTCAGTGTGACATAGGTGGGAAAAAACCCCACACCCTCAAACCAGCAGCCAATCTAGGCCTGAGGAGTAAAAATTAGTAGGGCTGTGCACTGCTTTGGCCCAAGGCCCAAAGCCTGAGCTGAAGTGTGTTGTTTTGGGTCACCTCGAACCCCTTCTGAGCAGAAGCAGGAGGGGCACAAAGTGACCCAGAGTAGGTTGGGGGCTCTCTGAAATGCCTTGGTGAGCTTTGGAGCTTTGGCACCCCTAGCCCAGCTGCACCGGAGTCTCCAGGTCCTTACCTTAGAGCTGCCAGTCACTGTTGCCCCCACCGCCCCCACCACCTCTGCCACTGCCTCCATTGCTGCTGCCTCCACCACCATCATTGCCACCACTGGCTCTTTTACTGCCTCCACCACTGCCTCCGTCGCTGCCAATGGTGACTCCTGGCAATAAGAGCCAGTGTGCGTCAAGGCCTCAGGAGCTGATAGTGGTGGTGATCACGGCAGCAGTGGAGGTGGCGGCAGCAGTGGCAATGGAGGAGGAGGAAGCGGCAGTGGCAGAGAAAGTGGTGGCAGTGGCGGTGGCAGAGGAGGAGGAGGTAGTGGCAAGGTAAGGAGCTGGGGGTTTGCACATTGTCATCTGGGGGGTGCAAAGCGGTATTCGGCCATCTGAATCCTGCTTTGGGTTCAGGGCCAAGTCAGGTTGTGGGCCCCTGAATCAGCCTGAGTTGAATCGGGCCTGCCTCCAAAGCCACGAAGCGGCTTCTGAGTCAGATTGGGGGGTCCCTGCACAGCCCTACAAATTAGAGCTGTGAGCAAGTGGCCTCTTGAAATTATTCACGTTACTTGTGGGCAGAGAAATCTGGGAGACAATTTCACCAAATTTCTCCAGGGGGAGAAGACATTCTCAACAGTTTCTCCCAGATAGGGCTCCCCATTGGCAGGGCTTGTAGCACAGCATCTTTCTGTTTTGGTAAGGGTGTTCGGGTTTTTCGGACTGCAACAGCATCAACTGTCTTGGCAGGCTGGCCTCCAGTTTGCATCCCCCGCAGTGCAGGTGGGGGCAGGGTTGTGTCTAGCTCCAGGGATGAAGTGGAGTTAGTGTTCTGCCAAAATCCGTCCTCCAATTTCCTAAAGGTTTTCTCCCCTCATGAAAGAAGCTTCCATTGTTCTGCCTTATTCAATATGTTTTATAATACATTTTTGTGCTGTTTTTGAGCTTACCTTATCACAACTAGCCTCCATGTCCTGATCTGAAAAAGCCCTATGGGAGGAATTACCTCATGGTGCCTTAAGCTGGGCTTTAATGGAAGTGTAGGAAGCTGGGGAGGCTACAGACATCCAGAGAGATGATTGTATAATGAAAAACAGGACACTTGTCCTCACTCCTTGGCTACCTCCTAAGTAAGGTAAGCCCAAGAAGAAACTCAAACCCAACCCAAGAGAATTTCTTAGGGATATACAAAAGTCACTTACCTTTTTGACGGGGTGATTCGTGGTGGGGTGGAGGCGCTCCACACCTCCCCCCCAAATCCTAATCCGGCTGGCTCTGCTCTGTGGATATTCCGCGGAGCTGTCGGCCAGGGCCGGCCGCAGCTGGACATCTGGCTGCTGGGCAGCCTTCCAGAAAAAACACACATCACGTACGCAAATAGCGGCGGCTACGGTGGCCGCCATTTGCATTCTCTTTTTTTCGCTGTTTTAGCCTACGTAAATATTTACGTAAGCTATTATGACGGAAAAAAAAAGAATGCAAATAGTGCCCACTATGCTATTTGCATTCCCCTTTTTTTCGCCGTAATAGCTTACGTAAATATTTACGTAGGCTAAAACAGCGAAAAAAAGGGAACGCAAATGGTGGCTGCCATAGCCGCTGCCATTTGCATACATAGTTTTTTGTTTTTTTTGCTTGCCATGATAGGCTACGTAAGTATTTACATAGCCTATCACGGCAAAGGCAGCTACGCAAATGGTGTGGTGGCCGCCATTTGAGTCCTCAGCAGCCGGCTGAGAGACCAGCTGCTGCCACCGCCGCCACCGCCGGAGCCACCGCCGCCGGAACATCCACCCCAGGTAAGCTTCCTCCCGCGGGGGATTCTGCAGGGGGGGGAGGCCGTTCTGCCATGGGTTTCGGGGGGCCGAATGCCAGTGCATTCGGCCTCACTGAAATCCATGGGGGAATTCTCCGCCATCCCTAGAATTTCTCTGAAATGTCTTCACCATTCTATTTCTTTTCGAAATCAATTTATCTTCTATCACATCGAATGAGAATGGTTGAAAAAAAATAGTGGGATAATTTTTTGGCATAGCAGCAGTAAAATTATTCCCACATGAAGCTGTTAACTGGTAACCAATTTCCCACATTGTGTCCTGGGTGGAATCTTGGATGCTGAACCAACTGAGCAAAAAGAGGCCACTTCTGGTAAGCAGTGGGACTTCAGATGTTCCACTCTGCCTCATTTTTTGCCCCTGACACTCTTCCTTTTTCAGACAGTCCTCTCGTTTGGCCCTCCCTGAGCTAGGTGTAAAAGTGCCACCCACATCCAAGTTAGGGTCAAAGAAAGTAGGAGTGTACAGAATACTCACCCTGTTCTGGTCCGGGCGACCGTGGGGGGGGAGGCGATTTGTCCCTCCTCCCGGAATCCTGCCCGGCTGGCTCTGTGGCAAGTCCGTGGAGCCGCCGGCTGGGGCTGCCTGCAGCCGGACTTTATTCTGCTGCCGGGCTATGGCCACAAATGGCATCCGGTGTAGGGGACGCCATTTGTGTCCCTGCCCTTGGCCATGATTGGCTATGTAAATATTTACGTAGCCAATCATGGCAAAGGGCAGGGACGCAAATGGCATCTGCTACACCATTTGCGTCCCTGCTCTTTGCTGTGATAGGCTACATAAATATTTATGTAGCCAATCATGGCCAAGGGCAGGGACGCAAATGTCTGCTATGCCAGACACCATTTTGTTCCACAGCCCAGCAGCGGATGGCTGTGAAACGAACACAACGACTTGGGCCAGCCGCCGCCAGGTAGGGTCCATCCTAGCGGGATTGCGGGGGTTAGTCCGTTCCACCACGGACTCTTTAGAATCCAGCCCCATTGGTGATTTCTCCACCATCCCTACAAGAAAGGTGACAAAGTTAGCTAAAACTGAGGAGTTCAGTCCTGCAGATGAACTGCAGAAGTGGACTGCATCTCTGAGGATTTGCTTCTTCTTTTTATGAGTCTTCAGCAGGGTCTGCATGTAACCTCATAAATAAAGCAAACATCCTACACATGTCTCCTTCTTTGAACTCAGTCTGACCGCTATGCCAGCCACCATTTCCATCCCTGGCAAGCCGTGATAGGCTATGGAAGTATCTATGTAGCCTATCACTGCACAGTGAAGGGATGCAAATGCAGTAGTGGCCACCATTTGCGTCCCCGCTTTTGCCGTGATAGGCTACATAAATATTTACGTAGCCTATCACGGCAAAAGCGGGGAAACAAATGGTGGCCACTACACCATTTCCATTCCTGCTCTGAGCCATGATAGGCTACGTAGATACTTACATAGACTATCATGGCTTGCCAGGGATGCAAATGGTGGCTGGTGTAGCGGCCGCCATTTGTGGCCACAGCCCAGCAGCAGCTGGAGCTGCCGGAGCTGCTGCTGCAGGAGCCACCACCGCTGCCAGAGCCAGGTATGCTCCGTTTCCCGGAGCTTTCGTGGGGTGGTGGGGTGTGTTGCTTCATTCCTCCATGGATTCCGGGGGGCTGGAATTCGTAGGGATGTACGAAAGTCACTTACCTTTTCGACGGGGTGATTTACGGTGGGGGGGAGGCACTCCGCACCTCCCCCTAAAATCCTAATCCGGCCAGCTCCGCTCTGTGGAGATTCTGCAGAGCCACCAGCTGCGGCCGCCCATAGCCAGACATCCAGCAAGCAAAAAAACAAAAAACAAAAAAACCCAGCAATGGTGGCGGCTACGGCAGCTGCCATTTGCATTCCCTTTTTTTTCGCAGTTTTAGCCTACGTAAATATTTACGTAACCTATTACAGCAAAGAAAAGGGGAAAGCAAATAGCGCAATGGGCATCATTTGCGTTCCTTTCCCCCTCCTCCATTTTAGCCGTAATAACTAAAATTTATTATTAACGTAATAACGTTATTTACGTAATAATGTAAGCTATTACGGCGGAAAAAAAAGGAACGCAAATAGCACCCGTTACGCTATTTGCATTCCCTTTTTTCGCCATAACAGCTTAGGTAAATATTTACGTAGGCTAAAATAGCGAAAAAAAGGGAACGCAAATGGAGGCCGCCATAGCCGCTGCCATTTGCATACGATGTTTTTTTTTAGTTTGCCGTGATAGGCTACGTAAATACTTACGTAGCCTATCACGGCAAAGAACAGGACGCAAATGGCGGCCGCGGCAGCCGGTTGAAAGACCAGCCGCCGCCGAACCTTGAGCTGCTGCTGGAGCTGCTGCCGCCGGAGCCCCAGGTAAGTTTTGTTCCGGGGCTATTCCGCGAGGTGGTGAGGGGTGGGTGGCTGTTCCGCCACGGGTTTCAGGGGGCCAAATGGCAGTGCATTCGGCCTCACTGAAATCCATGGCGGAATTCTCTGCCATCCCTAGAAATTCGGCCTCCCTGGGATCCATGACGGAATTCTCTAACATCCCTACTGTGACCTTTTATTACGTTTAGACTGCCTGATTGTATCATCTAACTTTCTTTTGCTCCTAATTTCTGTTTGTTGATAATGAAACCTCAAAGCTTCTCTACCTAGATTACGAATGGGTGAATCTGTCTGTTTTTCTTTGTCCCATAGTCAATTTTTTTTTGAATCTCAAGTTCTTTTGCTCCCCAATATGAAGAAGTCTGTGAAGTTTGTGGATGTGCTAGATCAGTGCCTGGCTGCTACAATGGATTGGATGAGGGCTAATAAACTGAAGCTCAATCCAGACAAGACTGAGATGCTGTTAGTGGGTGGCTCTTCTGACTAGGGATGGCAGAGAATTCCGCCACGGATTCCAGTACATAAATATTTACGTAGGCTAGAATGGTGAAAAATAAAGGAACACAAATAGTGCCCACTACGCTATTTGCGTTCCCCTTTTTTTCGCCGTTTTATCTTACGTAAATATTTACGTAAGATAAATTGGCGAAAAATAGGGAACGCAAATGGTGGCCTCCGTAGCCACTGCCATTTGCGTACGCTGGGTTTTGTTGGTGGGGGGGTTAGCAGTGATAGGCTATGTAAATTCTTATGTAGCCTATCATGCCTGCCTGGCAGGACGCAAATGGCAGCCGCTATGGCGGCCGTCATTTGCGTCTGCAGCAGCCTGTCTGTGTCCGGAAATCTGGCTGCGGATGGCCCGGAGCCGGCCATCAAGGATTCCAGGGGGGAGGACCGGATCGCCTCCCCCCATGTTGAGAACTGTGGGGGGAGGGACAGAGCACCTCCCCCCCACCGTGAAAGATTCCATGAAAAGGTAAGTGAGTTTCGTACATCCCTACTTCTGACCGGATGGAGGGTACTCAACCTCTTCTGGAAGGGGTTGCACTCCCCTCGAAGGAGCAAGTTCATAGTTTGGGGATTCTGCTAGACAGGGATAACCTGACTTCAGCCATCTATGCTCGGGTAACCTCCAAGTTAGATTACTGCTATATGCTCTACATGGGGCTGCCTTTGAAGGTGGTTCAGAAGCTGCAACTCACGCAAAATGTGACAGCCTGATTGGTAACAGGGACAAGAATGTCCGAACATATAACACCAATTCTGGCCTGCTAGCACTGGATGCCTGTATGTTTCCAAACCTGATACAAGATGCTGGCTTTGACCGATAAAGCCTTACATGGCTTGGAATTGCAATACCTGGCAGAGCGCCTCTCCCAGCATGAACCTACCTACAACTATGCTCATCATCTAAGGCCCTCCTCCAGGTGCTTCCTCTGAGGGGTAGGGATGCTGGAGAAATTCAAGACAGACTAAAATGAGCTTGGATTTCTAAGAATCTGACCTGCAGAATCCGCTATGGAGTGACCACCTCAGGCTGCACAGAGTCTGTGGACTTTCAGATGATTTTTTTTTACTTTCCCATAGGGATGGGGGAGAATTTCTCCCCGAAACTTCGGGGGGCCGAGTGCCAATGTGTTCGGCCCCCCGAAGTAGTTTCAGGGAGAAATTCTCCGCCCCCCCACCCCCCGCACCCCCCCCAGGACGGGACTTACCTTTCCCGAATGTCCCTCCCAGCGGCGGGTCCCGGCTGCGGTTTGTCAGGTCTTCGACAGGGGCAGAGGCGGCAGCCGGTCTTTTGACCGGCTGCCGCCACCGCCATTCCAATAAAAGTAAAAAAACAACAACACACCCCCGTGATAGGCTACGTGACGATTAACGTAGTCTATCACGGCTAGATTTGCAAAGTCAGCCGTGATAGGATACGTAAATCGTCACGTAGCCTATCACGGGTGACTTTAAAAAAAAAAAAAGCACGTACGGCTAATGGCGGCCCCCATAGGGAGCCGCCATTCACGTTCCTTATTTGGTTGCTGTAGTCTACATAAAGATTACGTAGACTACGGCGAAAAATATGGGCAACGCTATTTGCGTTGCCCTTATTTTTGCCGTAGTCTACGTAAAGATTTACGTAGACTACAGCGACCAAATAAGGAACGTGAATGGTGGCTCCCTATGGGGGCCGCCATTTGCGTACATGCTTTTTTTTTTTTTTAAAGCCACCCGTGATAGGCTATGTGATGATTAACGTAGCCTATCACGGCTGACTTTGCAGATCTAGCCGTGGTAGGCTATGTTAATCGTCACGTAGCCTATCACGGGGGCGTTTTTTTTTAACTTTTTATTTCACGTCCGGGCGAGGCGAGGCGCCTCCTCCCCGGCCTGAATTTTGGCCAGGCGAGGCAGGAAGCCTCCCCGCCCGGCCTGAACTTCGGGGGGAGCAGCGAAGCGCCTCCCCCCCACCGCGAAGCAATCTGCAAAACCAGGTAAGTGGCTTTCGTGTACCCCTACTTTCCCAAAATTTACGCATACAAATTCATAGAAAAATACGCAAGTTTCTGCTGAGGAAACGTTGAATGGAATGGCGGACAATACACTAAATGTTATGTACTAAGGTAAATTTTGTAAATATTTACGTAAATACTTACCTAACTATTTGCGTATTTTTCCACATGACGAAAAAAATATATTCACATCTGTCTGTGGGTGGACGATGGAACAAAAGGCATCAGATAATCCAAGGAACACAGATGGAGCAGATTTTACACAGTCCATACATTCCTACTGAGGGGAGCTCGGAAGTAACAACAAGGGAGAAGGCCTTCTCAGTGGTGACCCCCAAGTATGGATGAACCCCCCAGCAAGGCCCACCTGGTACCAACATGGCTATTTTTTCAGTGCCAGGTTAAGACCTTCCTCTACTCTCAGGCATTTGGCAGCATGTGATAAGGTTTTTAATCAGCTTGTGGGATGTCTTATTGTTGCAAGGCCCCTGTGAAGCCAAACACATTCAAGAGCATTCCTTGTCTGAAACTCTTCTCCTCTTCTGATCCTATAGGCTTGCTGCCTGTTGGTCCCCCACCACTAAAAAACATACTGGAACCTACCCATGATTGTTTACGATTTGACTACGAAGATGGAATGTCAAGTTCCATGATGCTCTGATCAGATGCTGTCACACTCCCCAAATTTAGCACTTAAGATTTTTAATGACTTCTAAAAGATCCTGATCAAGCAGTAAGTCAACTAAGGGTGCAATCCTATCAATCGCACCCTTGATGATCAGAAGCCCCTGAACTTGGAGTAGGGATAGACGAAAGGGACTTACCTGGTCCCGCAGCTTGCTTTGCGGTGGGGGGGAGGCACTTTGGTTCTCCCCCTGAAGTTCAGGCGAGGGGGGGGAGGCGACTCATCCCTCACCGCCCCATCCCTCGCCACCGAAATTCAGGCCGGGGAGGAGCGCCCCGTCTACCCGGCTGCGGAAAAAAAAGTAAAGTAAAAAACAAACAAAACACTCCCGTGATAGGCTACGTAACGATTTATGTAGCCTATCACAGCTAGATTTCCAAAGTTAGCCATGATAGGCTATGTAAATCATCACGTAGCCTATCACGGGTGACTTTGAAAAAAAAAAGCGTGTACGCAAACGGCGGCACCCAAAGCAAACGCTATTTGCGTTGCCCTTATTTTCGCCATAGTCTACGTAAATCTTTACGTAGACTAGACATGCCAAACTAAGGAATGCAAATGGCGGTGCCCATGGGTGCTGCCATTTGCGTACGCGCTTTTTTTCCCCCCAAAGTCACCCGTGATAGGCTACGTGATGATTTACATAGCCTATCATGGCTGACTTTGGAAATCTAGCTGTGATAGGGTACGTAAATCATTACGTAGCCTATCATGGGTGTTTTTTTTTTTTTACTTTCCTTTTTTATTTTGCAATGGTGGCGGCGGCAGCTGGTCAGAAGACTGGCCGCCGCCACCGCCGAACCGCCGCCGAACCGCCGCTGGGACCCACCGCCGAGAGGGACATTTGCACGAGGTAAGTCCCATCCTGGGGAGGGGCGGGGGCCAGTGGAGAATTTCACCACCAATTTCGGGGGGCCAAATGCGTTGGCATTCGGCCTCCCGGAGATTCGTGGAGAAATTCTCCGCCATCCCTAACTTGGAGACTTCTCATTATCCAATGCAAGTCCGGAGGAGCAGCAGCAGAGGCAATCTTCGCCTCTCCATCTTCCTGACCTACATTTTTCACTAGATGGGCTTTTTTGCCCATCTAGTGATGGGGTTTCATGGGAGGGGGGGAGGCTGGAGAGGCCACTGGATAGCTCATATTATTTATGATTATTTATTGCATTTATATACTGCCCAGCAGCCAAGGCTCTCTGGGCAGTTCACAACAATTAAAACCATAAAATACAACATGATAAAACATAAAAAAGTACACGCTACTTTTAAAAGTTTAAAAGTAACATGTAAAAGCAAAGTAAAATCCAACAGCAAGGGAATGCCTGGGTGAAAAGGTTTTTTTTAAAAAATAAAAAATCTCGGCCTCTCCAGTCTCTTCCCCTCCCTGCCTACTGAAACACGCCCCCCGCGCCTCGGTTGCTATTCTGCCCTGGTACTTCCTGTGCTGTAGAAATTGCAGAAATAAATAAATAAATCTCTGACACACTCCCCCCCCCATCCGCAGTCAGACTGCTGAGGGGGGAATCCCCAGTATCCTATGGCCCCTCAGGCAATGTCTAAGATCCATAGGATTACTCCCCCCATTTGAATTAAAACATTAAAACTGCAATCCTATGCATGATTAGACAGAAAATTTCCCATCATTTTTGAATCAGCATGGCTGGCTGGAGGGATGCTGTGAGCTGTAGGACTTTTCTCTCTCTCTGAGCTAGGGATGTTGGAGAATTTCTCCACAAATCTCTGGGAGGCTGAATGCCACCGCATTCGCCCCCCCCAAAATTGGTGGGGAAATTCTCCGACACCCCCCCGGGATGGGACTTACCTCATGCGAATGTCCCTCGCGGCGGCGGGTCCCGGCGGCGGTTCGGCGGCGGTGACAGCCGGTCTTCTGACCGGCTGCCACCGCTGCCATTTCCAAGTAAAGTAAAAAAAAAAAACCAACGTGATAGGCTATGTAAAGATTTACGTAGCCTATCACGGCTGACTTTGAAAAAAAAACCAAAACATGTACGCAAATGGTGGCGCTAATGGGCGCCACCATTTGCATTCCTTATTTGGGCACTGGTAGTCTATGTAAAGATTTACGTAGACTACGGCGAAAATAAGGGCAACACAAATAGCGTTGCCCTTATTTTCGCCATAGTCTACGTAAATATTTACGTAGACTACCCGTACCCAAATAAGGAACGCCAATGGCGGCGCCCATGGGCGCCCCCATTTGCGTACGAGCTTTTTTTTTTTTCAAAGTCAGCCGTGATAGGCTACGTAAAGATTTACGTAGCCTATCATGGCTGACTTTGAAAATCTAGCCGTGATAGGCTACGTAAATCTTTATGTAGCCTATCACGTTTTTTTTTTTTTACTTTACTTTTTTCTTTCGCGGCCAGGGAGATGGGGCACTCCCCCCCGGCCAGAATTTCGGTGGGGAGGGGTGGGGCGCCTCCCCACCCGCCAAGAATTTCGGGGGGAAAAACTGAGCGCCTCCCCCCCAAAAAAAGCTGTGGGACCAGGTAAGGGACTTTCGTCCATCTCTACTCTGAACATGCATATGATTGTGCCCTAAACTAACCATTTTTTTCCCAGTGTACAGGAAAAGCATGCAGGAAGATGGTAATAAATATTTTCTATTTTAGAAAATGGTTGATCTGGATCCAGCAAATATTTTATTTATTTATTTACAATATTTATATACTGTATTTATAGACAGTATTTATATACCACTCCACAGCAAAGATTTTGGAGCAGTGAACAGCAAGATAAAAGAATAAAATCCCATAATTAAAACATTTTAAAAGAATATTTAAAATAACATTTTAAAAGAATACCAGATATTCTTTGGTATATGTTCATTGAAGTGGCTGTGATCATTTTGATGTGTTCCTTACAGCACTTATGTATTTCTTTATGATGTGATCTCAAAGGGAAGAGGAGGTCATTGGGAGGTTTTGTCTTAAAAAAAAAAAAGTTATTTTATTTACTCGTTTGATATCTTTCTATGCTGTTTGAGGGTTTCTTTTTCTACACAGCAGTTCCTGCTCTTCACTACTAACTTTCATCTAAAAATAATCAAAAACGTTTCTATCTCATTTAATCCCTTTAAGAATGTTGTTGTATGGAAAGAATCCTGAAGTACCAGAGACAACTATTTAAAGCTTCTTTATTCCAGGCATTTGTTAAGGGCCAAATTACATGTTCTACTAATCATGTTGGTTTAGCTAAGGGTGCTATTTTTCCTTACTGTCATGTAAGTGTGTGCAGTCCCAACTGAGATTAGGACCATGGTGCTCTAGGAAGGAAGGATCAAACCTCCCAACCCACCCATTTCCCCACTCAAATTCCACCCCCCTCCATGGGGGCAGGAGTTTAAGAAAAAGGCTCTATTGGAATCAATGGAGGCTTTGCCCTCTTTTTTTGGTTAGCCCTTTCCAGGCGGTGGGGGAATCAGGATCAGAAGGGAAAGTTTAATCCTTCCATCCTGGAATGCCAGTGTAAGCATGCGTTTACAGGAGAGTAAGGAAAAATAGCTGGATCAGCTATAGTAGTTTGGCCCTACAACTCATACTAAAGCCAATACAGTCCCTCTGCAAGCTTTTTGACTCTTCCTTCCACTTTCTGATCCTCCCATCTCTAGGGATGTCAGAGAATTCTGCCACGGATCTCAGTGAGAATGAATGCCAGTGCATTCGGCCCCCCAAAATCCGTGGTGGAACGAAGCCCCCCCACCCTACCTGCAAAAGGCGCGCAAAATGGGACACCTACCTGCTCCCATTCGCGCTGACTTGCGAATGGTGGCTGCGTCCGCGGCCGCCATTCGCTTCATCACTATAGCCGTGATAGGCTACTTAAATACTTACATAGCCTATCACGGCTAATGCAGGGATGCCATATGTGTCCCTGTGGAAGCCATGATAGGCTGCATAAGTATTTACGTAGCCTGTCATGGCAAAAAAAAGGGAACGAAAATGGCGGTGGCTAGGGCTGCCACCATTTGCATTCCCTTTTTTTTTTTTTGCCGTGATAGCCTATGTAAATATTTACATAGGCTATTACGGCAAAAGAGGGGCGCAAATGGCGTAGTGGCCACCATTTGCATTCCTTTTTTTTTTTCTCACCGTAATAGGCTACATAAATATTTACATAACCTATCACGGCAAAAAAAAAAGGGAACACAAATGGCGGCTGCAATAGCCACCGCCATTTGCATTTGCTGTTTGTTTTTTTGCCGTGATAGGCTACGTAAATATTAACGTAGCCTATCACGGCAAAATACAGGGATGCAAAAGGCGGCGTTTGCGTCCCTGCAGGCTGCCCAGCGAATGGATGTCCGGCTGTGGGCGGCCCTGGCTGGCAGCTCCGCAGAATCTCGGTGGAGCGGAGCCAGCCGGAGAGAATTTCGGGGGGAGGGACGGAGCACCTCCCCACCCACGAATGTCACCCTTCGAAATGGTAAGTGACTTTCGTACATCCCTACCCATCTCCTTTTCATGCCTCTATTGCAACTCCCAGCATGAAATTCACCCACGACAATACCACAAATATTTATTTTCCTTTTTAAATATAGTAAGGCCTTTGGATTTGAATTTAAGGTTGCTGGGCTTGAGCTTGGATACAATTCTTAGGGCTTTTAATGCAAAGAAGAGGGGACCATTGCAAACCCTTAATTCTTCTCTGGTTTAGATTAAAATCTGAGCCAGAGAAGAATTCCCATTTATCCACCCTCCCACCCATCCAGCCCTAAACCCCCCACATGTGCTGCAAGGAGAAGCCCTGCTACAACCTTTCCTACAAAGCTGTTAAAGGCAACCAGAGATTGGGATGGCTTGCAAGCCTCCTACAGTCTTTGACTGGCTTGGATACCTTTATCCATGAAAATTATTAATTGGGGGCGAGCTTGAAGGGTGTGTGCTTTTCTTCAGAGGGTGGGCTTCCCATCAGTGGTTTCCATGGATGCAGTCTCTTTGAATCCCCCTGATGGCCACTGCCCTAAATTGAATGTAGAGATCTAAGCAGGCTCTGCCCATGAATATCAGTGGTGGGAACAAAGCCCTCCCCTGATAGAAGACCATCTAGATGCTGTCTAGCGGCCATAGGACTGTGCCCTAAGTGAACAATTCAATAACTACATCTATTTACACCAATTAAGTTCAAACAGTGTGTAACTGCTTAAATAGTCACTGACTTCTTACATGCAGATGTAAAGAATTGTCAATGATATGTTCAAATTTCTTCCTGCCATGCTTCCAGAATATTATGTGATGTGTGATCCATTGCATGTAGGGGTGGACGAAAGTCACTTACCTGTCCTCGAAGGTTGTTCGCGGTGTGGGGGAGGCGCTTCGCTGCTCCCCCCGCGAAGTTCAGGCCGGGGGGGGAGGCTTCCCGCCTCACCCCGGCCGAAATTCAGGCCGGGGGGGAGGCTTCCTGCCTCGCCCGGCCAAAATTCAGGCCGGGGAGGAGGCTTCCCGCCTCGCCCGGCCGCGAACTCCATTTTTTTTTTTTTTTTTAAAAACGCCCCTGTGATAGGCTACGTGACGATTAACGTAGCCTATCACGGCTAGATCTGCAAAGTTAGCCGTGATAGGCTATGTTAATCGTCACGTAGCCTATCATGGGTGACTTTAAAAAAAAAAAGCGCGTACGCTAATGGTGGCCCCCATAGGGAGCCGCCATTCGCGTTCCTTATTTGGTCGCTGTAGTCTACGTAAATCTTTACGTAGACTACAGCGACCAAATAAGGAACGGGAATGGCGGCTTCCTATGGGGGCCGCCATTATCCGTACGTGCTTTTTTTTTTTTAAAGTCACCTGTGATAGGCTACGTGATGATTAATGTAGCCTATCATGGCTGACTTTGCAGATCTAGCCGTGATAGGCTACGTTAATCGTCACGTAGCCTATCACGGGGGCATTTTTTTTCTTTTATTGGAATGGCGGGGGCGGCAGCTGGTCAAAAGACTGGCTGCGGCTCCCGCCACGCACGAACACCCGCCGAACCGCCGGCCGGACCCGCCGCCGGGAGGGACATTTGGCAAAGGTAAGTCCCGTCCTGGGGGGGGGGTGCGGGGGTGGGGGGGTGCAGAGAATTTCTCCCCGAAACTTGTTCGGGGGGCCGAACACTTTGGCGCTTGGCCCCCCAAAGTTTCGGGGAGAAATTCTCTGCCATCCCTAATTGCATGAGCTATGAAGGTTTGATATGGAACCTGCTCAACAGATCTGGACACAAAAGCACAATCTAATTCCACATTTCTATTTCTGTATTTGATTCCAATTGTTTTTGTCATGCACATAATAATAGATGGCTGAAATGTAATTGAAATGTAGCCATTCACAATATATGTGAGGTAATCTTGAATAGCTATTTGGGTATTTGTAGCAGGATATTGAATTTTCATTTCTTGTCTAGTTTGGTTTTGATTTGCTGACCTCAACATTTCTTTTAAAAAAATAATTAATTACCATTCTTCACTGATGCTGAACAGGGCAACAATTCTCCAACTGTCCCTTGAAATGGTCCTAACAATGTCAATAGGACTACTCCATTGTAATTGAGATGAAAAGTGTAGATGATATGTCTTAGTTATATGGCATGAAGTGATATTGAATGGAAGTTATTGAATAAAAGTAAAAGTTCAAAGTAGAGAACTCTGCCTGCTTAAAGTTAAAACAGAAATGGATAACAATAATAATAAACTTAATGATCCAAGAATAAAACAAATCAATGGCCTCATCTAAACTATGCTGCAATAAATGTCCCTTCTCATTGCTTATTCCCTTTCTAATAAAGAAAACCTATTAAACAAACAGATTACAACTGGAAAAAAAAAACAATAAAAGCCCAATTGGTTCTTTTTAGTTCCTCTCAGAAGAATAAAACTGCAGTTTCGATTAAGCACATAGATTGAAAGCTAGGAACTCTGCACTACTAGGAGAGTATATTTGAGGACGATAAACCTGTACAGTGTTATATGTCTTATGGGGGACTTTTGCTGTCTTTTTAGTCAATACCAGGTAACATTTTCAATAGTTTACTCTAGCTAGTTGTACGAGTTAAACGCACAACATCATGCACAAAAATCCATTTTTGGCTTCTTGATCAATGATCATGTATCTAAAAATTACATCAGACCATTCTGCATTATTTATCATTATGAACCCAATGGACCAAAGGCAATGACAACATCAACAATAATAATAATAACAACAACAGAAACAATAACCAGCAACAACAGCAATCATTCCATGCTGACTAGGCAGAAACATTAAACTTTATTTTTAAATTTTTCTTAGTTGTCAACCAAACAATTTTAGTGGCTTTGGGGTTAAGCAGGTTCTGAGAATTTCTGGGAAATATTGCAGCAATGCTGGTGGGGGAATGACCCCCAACAAGTAGTAGCATTTGGGATTAGGTCTGTTGCAGCAGCCTATTTGATTTATTTATTGATTGATTGCACTTTTAAACCACACAATAACCCAAGTTTTAATAGCCAGTGATAAATCACTAAAAAAAAGTGCTGCTCTTGAGCCCAAATGAGAAAGCACACAAACACCAGAATAAAATTTAAAATTAAAAGTTGTACTTAAGGAAGATAGAAAAAAAGAATAAGAAAATCATTAAAATTGGTTGTATAAGATGCATTTTAATTCATATATATATATATATATATATACACACACACACACACACACACACACACACACACATACATCATGGCTTCCATTCACCTGTATGGAAGCCCTTCAAGCTTCTGTAATCAGTGTGTTTCCTTTTTCCATTTTCTCTTAATTATCTTGTATTGTTGCATGATATTCTTCCTTGTTGACTATATTTTCAACCCCATTTCATCAGTGAACACATTTATTAAAAAATAAGGTCTACTTCCTCAGAAAGAGAAAAGAAGAAGAAGAAGAAGAAGAAGAAGAAGAAGAAGAAGAAGAAGAAGAAGAAGAGAAACAGAACCTTGGGACTGGCCTTGCCATGGAGCAGGAGAAACAACCTGCTTGAGGTAGCAGCAGAGAATAGTGGACAGAGAGGGGAATAACTGATGGCTGGATTTGGTGTCTGACTTTTTAAAGTGTTGGCCATAATAGGGAGTAGGGGGCAACCAGGGAGTGGGGCAGTCATCTGAACTTTTCATCAGACAGCAAAATGTCCATCTAGTCCAGCATTCTGTTCACACAGTGGCCAATCAGCTGCCCACAGGAAACCCACAAGCAGGACGTGAGTGCCACAGCACCCTCCTACCCATGTTCCCCAGCAACTGGTATACATAGACATACTGCCTCTGATACTGGAAGTACCACAGAGCCACCAGGCCTAGTAGCCATTGATAGCCTTCTCCTCCTGGAATTTTGAATAGTCAAGCCATGGTGCTCATTCGCTGCAGCTTATCATGTTGAATGAACCCAGTGAGTGTGGCTTATGCAAGGGTTAAAGCCCATGGGTTATGCAAAGGTTGTTTAACTCTCAAATAAGCCACCCTCACTGGATTTGCATGACACGATAAGCCACAACACCTACTGGCTGTAGCTTGAATATCCAGAACAGTGTCCAGAACACACTGCAACCCACTGTATCTTAAATAAGCCATGGTGGGCTGCAGTGTTTGTGTGACCCCGGTCTTTGTGTGAAACTTCTTCCTTGTCCATGTGACTGTGGGAACTCCAAAGCTAGTTTGGGACAGGATTAATGACCGTCACCTTAACTAGTGGGAGGACTCACATGGTTTACCACTCTATTGCAGCAACCCAGAACTAAGGTATTCAGGGGCATTCATATAAAAGTGTGCAGAGTTGAACTAGGAAAAGTGTAAAATGTGGGCTAAAATGAAGGCCTTTCTTATACTGACAAATTCACTCTGTATTTTGTTGTCTAAGGTAAAACGCATACAGGCCTGTTATACAATTTATTAAAAGGCTAACTTTTTTGAGTCATCACTTTCATAGCACTTCAACTGTAATGACTTTTATTTTCTTGCTGTATTGTCTATTAATAATAGAGCAAAGGAAACATGAATTTTGCATGCAGCATTTTCTCTAGTAGCTTTCTGTACCTTTCTAGGTCATCCCACCGCTTAAAAGATAAACTTTTCATCCAACTTTCAGAAGAATCTCCGATTTTAGGTGAGATCAATGTTTATATCATCATTTAAGAATGCATGCATAAATAGTACTGGTTCAAGAATCAGGAGAATGTTCCCTTCCCTTTTGTCTGTAAGATGCGGCCGTCCATTCTGATGCTGGGCCACGCTAAGCTTTGGTGTATGTAGTAGCTCCCACAATTACAAATAAAGGGCACCAGCCACCCATGGCTGGCTGGTGAATGGTTGGAGTTGTAGGACTTTTTTCTATCTAAACATACATAGGACTGTGCCCTTAGTCACATGAGCTAACAACTTCTAAGATCCATTTAACAAGAGGCAAACTATGATTGTGGAAAAAAATTGAGTCTTTCTACCACAGGTCACTAACTGGAATTCAGAGACCTGTTTTTGGTCTGAGGAGTATACTCTCCCCTTTCACTTTTCAACAGCAGTCCCACACCCCCAAGGCTGGCCCTACCATTAAGCAGAGTGAGGCAATTGCCTCAGACAGCTGTTCTTGAGTGTCATGAAAAGGCAGCAAATTGCTAGTTATTTAGGGGGCAATCTTATGTCCCTTAGACAGCATCTGGGGTACATAGGATTTTTCAGTTTCCTGGCTCCAAGCTCAAAGGCAGGGTCTGACTTCTGAGCCAGGAAACTGCGCTCCTCTCCCCCACCCTTGCAGCTAGTGTGGATAAAACTGTTCTGGCTGCCTTTCTGCACTTGGTGAATGGAGTGCGGAGATGGGGAAAGGGCATGTTCCCAGGGATGGGGAGCTCAGGGGGCCAGGGGGGCTGGCTTATGCCCTTTCCTATAACCACCCCAGCCTCCTTCCCTCCCCATCCTTGAAGCCTCCACTAGATGAGCAAAATCACCCTTCTAGCTAAGATGCAGAGGATAGGGTACTCATAAGTCGATGAGTTTGGGGGCTTATGAGTACCCAGGGTGCAACCCATAGGTTTGCACCCTCAACTGATTATTGGATTTTTATTGTCAGGTAGCTGGGCAAGTGCTTGTGGGATTTTCTGCCTCAGATGCCAAAATAACCTGGCTAGCCTTGGATACTATGCACCTTGACTTTCAGAAGGTGGCGGGGGGGGGGGAGATTTCCTGCTCTGCCTCAGGTAGCACATTGTCTTGAGTTGGCCCTGCCCAATGCCATAAGAACACAAGAAAGGCCATGCTGGATCAGACCAAAGATCCATCTAGTCCAGCATTCTGTTCCCACAATGGCCAACCAAATGCCCATTGGCAGCCCACAAGCACGACATAAGTGCAATTTCTCCTGCTCATGTTCCCCAGCAACTGGTGTATGTAAGTATGTTGTCTCTGATACTGGAAGTTATATTATCTATCTATCTATCTATCTATCTATCTATCTATCTATCTATCTATCTATCACATTTCAAACTCACCTTTCCTCCCCAGTGTGTGGCTAGTAGTGTGGCTCTAAGAGGTGTGTGGTTGTTAGAGGCAGCCTAAGCAAGGGGAGGTCCACACAGCACCATGCAAGAATGCTGTTGGTTAATGGCCAGCAGCACCAGGTATGGGCTGATGCTGGCCATTCACAAGCCCACCAGTCAGAGTGCTGGGATCCTCTTCTTCTTAGGAACCACTCAGTAACATCTACCACTCTATCTCACTGACCACAGCTGGTTCTACTCCATTTTTCAGATTTATTTAAGCGGTTTTGTGTCTCTAGTTTTATGTTAAGTAGAAGGCATTTTTATGTGGGATTCTCAAAATCGCTGGTGCAGAGGACAGTGTACGCCCTGTATGAATGCTTGATATAAATTTCTAATCTGGACATAGATGGCAAGAATTTGGAGGTTAGGAGTAGGCAAACAAAGATGGAAAGACAAAGGATATGTAATTAATGGGAAATGTCAAATTCATGGACCAGAGCTTGTCCTGTGTAATGAGCATAATGGCTGGCTGGTGATAAGCAATGGAACAAACCAGCACAAAATTAACCAATTAGGTAGGAAGGCAATCAATTCAACAATATATTAACCAAATGATCAGGAAGAGAATCAATAGACCAATGAAGTAACTAAATAATAAGGTAAGCAGAGACCTGGGTAAGCAATTAAACAAGCAATAAGAGTATATCAGTCAGGCAATTAGTTAACCAATTAATTAGTCAAGCAGAGAATTAATTAGATAAAGGATCAATAGATTAATTTTAATTAAACAGCAAGCCAAGCAGAGATACCAGCAATTCAATGAGTAGTCAAGTGTTGGTTCCAGAAGCAATCTGTTAAAACAGGACTTGGAGCATTTTGGTATTAAGTAAGGGGGCAGTTATGGCTTTTTGGTGTATGAAAGTAATTCCTTAGGTATGTTTTCTACTTGTGTGGATTCCCACAGGGCTGCAATTTCTGGTGTGTAGACTGGAACTTTGTAATTTAAAATGATATTATCTGTGTGGGTATGAAATTACTGCATAGATAACGATGGTGCAAACTTTCAGGGAAAAAGAAGAAGATACGAAGTGTAAAATAACTTTTGTTTAATGCTCATACAATTGGTTTCTGCTTGGTCAGGGGAAAAACAGATATCCACACGTACACACTGGGGATGCTGATGGGATCCATCTCCGCTTGACTCTCTCCTGGATTGGGAGGTTCTGCTTTACTGGATATGTTTGCTGTAGTGGAATTCAAAATGTCAGAATCTATTCATCTTCTGGAAATTAATATACTGGAATTTTTAAAAGCAAGTGTGTGTGTGTGTGTGTGTGTGTGTGATTCCTGCTCGCTTTTCTGTCTTTTTTCCAGTAAAAACACACACACACCAGGAGTAAATTTAAAAAAGAGGAAAAGAGTATATCTCTCTGTTAGACAAAGGCACCTGAAATCTTTTTTTTTAATTGTGTGTGCTATTTCACCATTAAAACGAACAAATTCATCAGTGGAAAACATCAAGAAGAGTCCTCTTCTAGCCCTCATACAATGAGGGAAGAGGAGAGAGGCAGCCACTGGCTTTCTCCCTCAGCTACACCCCTGTCTCCCAGCTCCTCCCCACATGCTTCAGAAACCTCAGTGTGCATGAAGGGAGGGGGAAAGATCTGGGTCTCTCTCTCTCTCTCTCTCTCTCTCCTTCCTTCCTTCCTTCTTTTGGGTGCAATCCTATGCATGTTTAGACATGGCTGCTTGGGGGATGCTGGGAGTTGTAGGACTTTTTCTTCTGTCCAAATATGCATATAATTGTGCCCTTATAAGATTTATATACCACTCTACATCCAATAAAATATCTGAGTGGTGAACATTAAAAGGGGAGAAATAATAATAATAATAATAATAATAATAATAATAATAGAAATACAGAATTAAGCCCTTTAAAATGAGATTGTAGCAATAAAACTGGAGAAATAGTGTGGAGTAATGATTAAAGTGTTGGACTAAGGCCAAGAAGAGCTGGGTTCAAATCCCCCTGCAGCCAAGCTCATTGAGCAATCTTGGCCCTGTCATTATCACTCAGCCTAACCTACCTCACAGGGCTGTTGTAATAATAAAATGGGAATGAGGGAAGAACCATGTGTGCTGCCTCCAGCTCCATGAAGGAAAGGTGGGAAAATCAATTGAAATCCATTGCCAAGGGATACGGTTGTGTTTTATGAACTCAGAACTGAGAGCTGTTAATTGTTTATGGAAGGGACATCATTTCTTTTTGAGGTCATGGGCAAAGTAGGGATGTCAGAGAATTTCTCCACGAATTTCAGGGAGGCCGAATGCCAGCGCATTCGGCCCCCCGAAATTGGAGGAGAAACGGTCTGCCCACCCGCCCCCCTGGGACGGGACTTACCTTGTGCGAATGTCTCTTGCGGCAGCAGCTCTGGCGGCGGTTTGGCGGTGGTTTGGCGGCGGTGGCTGCGGCGGCCGGTCTTCTGCCCGGCTGCCGCCGCCCCCATTTCCAAGTTAAAAAAAAAAGGAGGGATAGGCTACGTAAAGATTTACGTAGCCTATCATGGGTAGATTTTTAAAAAACTCCATGATAGGCTACGTAAATGTTTATGTAGCCTATCACAGCTGAGTGACACAAAAAATAAAAAACGGTGCTTACGCAAATGGCGGCGCCCATGGGTGCCGCCATTTCCGTTCCTTATTTTGGCATGTGTAGTCTACGTAAACATTTATGTAGACTACGGCGAAAATAAGGGGAACGCAAATAGCGTTCCCCTTATTTTCACCATAGTCTATGTAAATGTTTACGTAGACTATACGTGCCAAAATAAGGAACGCAAATGGCGGCACCCATGGGCGCCGCCATTTGTGTAAGCACGGTTTTTTGTTTTTTGTGTCACTCAGCTGTGATAGGCTACATAAACATTTACGTAGCCTATCATGGAGTTTTTTAAAAATCTACCCATGATAGGCTACGTAAATCTTTACGTAGCCTATCCCTTCTTTTTTTTTTAACTTCTTTTTTAACTTCTTTTTTAACCCTTATTTTCGCCATAGTCTACGTAAATGTTTACGTAGACTATACGTGCCAAAATAAGGAACGCAAATGGCGGTGCTCATGGGCGCTGCCATTTGCGTAAGCACGGTTTTTTGTTTTTTGTGTCACTCAGCTGTGATAGGCTACATAAACATTTACGTAGCCTATCATGGAGTTTTTTAAAAATCTACCCATGATAGGCTACGTAAATCTTTACGTAGCCTATCCCTTCTTTTTTTTTTAACTTCTTTTTTAACTTCTTTTTTAACCCTTATTTTCGCCATAGTCTACGTAAATGTTTACGTAGACTATACGTGCCAAAATAAGGAACGCAAATGGCGGTGCCCATGGGCGCCGCCATTTGCGTAAGCACGGTTTTTTGTTTTTTGTGTCACTCAGCTGTGATAGGCTACATAAACATTTACGTAGCCTATCATGGAGTTTTTTAAAAATCTACCCATGATAGGCTACGTAAATCTTTAAATAAACGTAAAGTTTTATGTAGCCTATCACGGCTAGATTTTTAAAAAGCACCATGATAGGCGACGTAAATGTATACGTAGCCTATCATCGTTGAGTGAAAAACAAAACAAAACCGCGCGTACGCAAATGGCGGCGCCCATGGGCGCCGCCATTTGTGTTCCTTATTTTGGCATGTGTAGTCTACATAAACATTTACGTTGACTACGGCGAAAATAAGGGCAACGCAAATAGCATTGCCCTTATTTTCGCCATAGTCTACGTAAATGTTTACGTAGACTACACGTGCCCAAATAAGGAAAGCAAATGGCGGTGCCCATGGGCGCCGCCATTTGCGTAAGCACGGTTTTTTGTTTTTTGTGTCACTCAGCTGTGATAGGCTACATAAACATTTACGTAGCCTATCATGGAGTTTTTTAAAAATCTACCCATGATAGGCTACGTAAATCTTTACGTAGCCTATCCCTTCTTTTTTTTTTAACTTCTTTTTTAACTTCTTTTTTAACCCTTATTTTTGCCATAGTCTACGTAAATGTTTACGTAGACTATACGTGCCAAAATAAGGAACGCAAATGGCGGCGCCCATGGGCACCGCCATTTGCATACGCATGGGTTTGGTTTTTTTTTCACTCAGCCGTGATAGGCTACGTAAACATTTACGTAGCCTATCACGGCTGACTGCAGGGATGCAAACGGCAGCGGCTACGGCCGCCACCATTTGCGTCCTGGCAGGGCTTGAGGATTCGTGGCCGGAGAGATAAGGCGCCTCCCCCCCGGCCAGAATTTTGGGGGGAAGGATGGGGCGCCTCCCCCCCAGCCAGAATTTCAGGGGGGAGGGACGGTGTGCCTCCCACCCAGCCAGAATTTCAGGGGGAGGGACGGAGCGCCTCCACCCCACCGCAAATCAAGCTTCGGGATCAGGTAAGGGAGTTTCGTACATCTCTAGTAGGGATGTCAGAGAATTTCTCCACGAATCTCAGGGAGGCCGAATGCCAGCTCATTCGGCCCACTGAAATTGGTGGAGAAATGGTCTGCCCCCCCGCCACCCCCGGGATGGGACTTACCTTGTGTGAATGTCCCTGGCGGCGGCGGCGGCTCCGGCGGCGGTTCGGCGGCAGCGGCGGCGGCTGGTCTTCCGCCGGCTGCTGCCGCCGCCATTTCCAAGTTAAAAAACAAACAAACAAAGAAACAAACGTGATAGGCTACGTAAAGTTTTATGTAGCCTATCACGGCTAGATTTTTAAAAAGCACCGTGATAGGCGACGTAAATGTATACGTAGCCTATCATCGTTGAGTGAAAAACAAAACAAAACTGCGCGTACGCAAATGGCGGCGCCCATGGGCGCCGCCATTTGTGTTCCTTATTTTGGCACGTGTAGTCTACATAAACATTTACGTAGACTACAGCGAAAATAAGGGCAACGCAAATAGCATTGCCCTTATTTTCGCCATAGTCTACGTAAATGTTTACGTAGACTACACGTGCCCAAATAAGGAAAGCAAATGGCGGTGCCCATGGGCGCCGCCATTTGCGTACCTGCTTTTCCCCCCCCAAAGTCAGCCGTGATAGGCTATGTAAACATTTACATAGCCTATCACGGCTGACTGCAGGGACGCAAATGGTGGCGGCTATGGCCACTGCCATTTGCGTCCCGGCAGGAGATGAGATTCGCGGCTGGTGGGACAGGGCGCCTCCCCCCCAGCCAGAATTTCGGCTGGAGGGATGGGGTACCTTCCCCCCACCCAGAATTTCGGAGGGAGGGACGGAGCGCCTCCCCCCCACCGCGAAGCAAGCTGCGGGATCAGGTAAGGGACTTTCGTCCATCCCTAGATGCGATTCTTGATCAAAAGAAAAAATTGTTCAAAAATACATACGTTTGAAAAATATGCATGACAAAGTGCATACTTTTGAAAAATGCACACAAACATGCTTTAATTGATGGAAGAAAAATGTGCACTTTTCAGAAACGTGAACAATTGATGCATATTTTTGGAAAAATGTGCACCGAAATACGTACGTATTTTCGTGTTAAACCCTTCCTTCCCAAAAGTTCACAATCTCATACAGACATGAGTAGGAACAAGGTTTGAAATGAAATTCAGAAAACCTTGATAAGCATGTGTTTTGCTGATTCCCACATAGGGGTGTATGAAACTCACCAATCTGCCTGGGGAGTCCGCGGTGGGGTGAGGCAATCCATTCCTCCCCCCGGAATCCTCCCCGGCTGGCTCCGCGGCGAGTCCACGGAGCCGCCGGCTGGGCCCATCCGCAGCCGGACTTCCGTCCGCTGCCCTGCCGGTGTGCGGACACAAATGGCATCCAGCATAGTGGATGCCATTTGCGTCCCTGGTCCTTTCGTGATAGGCTACCTAAATGTTTATGTAGCCTATTATGACAAAGAGCAGGGATGGAAATTGCATAGCGGATGCCATTTGTGTCCCTGGTCCTTTCGTGATAGGCTACATAAATATTTACATATCCTATCACAAAAAGACCAGGGACGCAAATGGTGTCCACTACGCTGGACGCCATTTGTGTCCACACACCAGCAGTGGACGCAAGGATAGCGGACGGACCCGGACCCGGCCAGTGCCAGGTAGGGTCTGTCCGGGACAAAGTTTGTGGGGTGGCGGGGGGGGGGGAATGGTCCGTTCCACCACAGACTCTTCATTGGAATCCATGGCAGAATTCTCCACCACCCCTATTCGCACATCCCCTACATGCTGGGAACACTTATCCACAAAAGCACATCTGCAATCTTTGTGAAGGTATGACTTTCTGAATTGTTGTTGCTTTTCATGTTAGTTTGGAACCTAGCATTATTATGCTGTGTTTCCCATTTAAATGCACAGAGAACACACTAAATTGTCATGGCTCCTGATTTAAAAGGCAGAGGCCAGCTAGATACAGTACATATATTTGTTCTAACTGGTAGGGCTGTGCATGGACCCCCCAATCCGAATCGGAAGCTGCTTCGGGGCTTCTGAGGTGGGCCTGATTTGGCTCAGGCTGATTCAGGGGCCCCAACCCGCCTCAGCCTACAAAGCCAAAGTGGGATTTGGCTATCCAAATCCCGCTTTGCCCCCCCCCAACATGCCACCCAGCTGCCAGCTCCTTACCTAGGCTGTTGTTCTGGGCGGGGGGGGGTGCCGCTTCCAGGGGAGCCAGTGTTGCCACTGCCAGGGAAAACACTGCACGTCACAGCCAACCAAGCAACAACAGGCAGCCTGCCAACTGTGCTCTCTCCCTTCCCTGGAAAGAGGGGAGGGCACCTGGTTGGAGCCTGGAGGATGACTCCTGCCTCTGCTCAAGCCTTCACAGGTTCCTTGCTTGAGAGGAGCCTGTGAAGGCTTGAGTCAGGTGGTGGAGGCAGGAGTCGCTCTCTGGACATGCACCAGCAGCTGTCTTGTTCCAGGGAATGGGGGGAGCCATTTTCCATGTTTTTGTGCCATGGCTGTGCCTGCGAGTGGCAGATGCGTGATTTTCTGGTTCAGTCCATGGAGTCAGATGTGCTCTGTGATATGTTTGGGGGATTTGCTGCAAAAATCATGTGAAATCAAGAGGATCCCTGCAAAGGATCCACTTTTTTCCCCCTTGGCTGTGCCAACAACTGGCAGATCCATGATTTTTCTGGTTCAGTCCATGGAGGCAGATGTGCTCTGTGATTGGATGGTGGTTTTGTGGGTCTCCCCATTAAAAATCAAATGAAATCATGAGGATCCCTCTTTGATTTTATGGATCTTCTTTTTACCCAGTTCCCATAGTAGGGGTGTACAGATCCCCTACCTTTCTAGTCCGGGGGTGGGGTCTGCAGGGAGGGGAGGCGATCTATCTCTCCACCCTGGAATCTGTCTGGGTCAGCTCCGCTCCACTGGGATCCTGCAGAGCCAGCTGCTGGGTCTGCATCACTGGCGATACAGCTGGCCGCCATTGCCGTGCCATACTGCTTCACTGGGCTAACTAACTCCAGATGCGAATGGTGTCCACTACACCATTTGTGGCTGTAAAACTGTTAGGTTAACCTAAATGCAGCCATTTAATCTACCAGCTTTACGGTCACAAATGGAGTAGTAGACGCCATTTATGTCCCTCTTTTTTCACGCGATAGGCTATTCCAATATTTGCATACTCCAATGGACCATCTTGTACCCCCACTGGGGTGCATGCACCCCACTTTAGAGACCACTGCTCTAGCTTCTAGTCCTCTCCAGTAACACCACCTCTCTCACAATGAGCAAACAGAGGCTGACTCACAGCAAAGCTCCCTCCCTCCCTCCTCCTCCTCCTCTCCTCTCCTCTCCTCTCCTCTCCTCCCCTTCCCCTGCCTCTCCTGGTGGCCGGATCTCCTTCAAATTGATACATTTGGTGCCTCCACCTCCTCTCACCTTCACCGTTCATTCCTCCTCCTCCTCCTCCTCTGCATGATCTTTCATGAGTTGATACATTTTGGAGACAGCCTGTCTGGGCTGCTCAGAAGGCGTAAGACGAGCTCCTAGAATATACAAGGCAGACAAGGTGCTTCGTGGAGGAGCTGCTTCATTTTGGGGCACCTCGGTGCTGGTCTGATCCACTCCATATCATGACAAGGCACCTTACCCAATACTTTCCTCTTGAAAGAAATAGGAGCTTTGGAGGGTGTGGTGTGGTGTTTGGCCAGCACCACAGGAGGGAGAAAAAATTTAAATCCCCCCCTTCACCTCAATAACCTCAATCTCAATAATTATCGCCCCTCCACCTTATGGCTACCATATGCATATGTAAAAGTGTGCATGTTACATGCAAAAACACATTAAGCACATCTACTTCAATCCACAGTATTAACTAGGAATGTATGAACGTTGTTCCATTCATCCCACGTGAGCTCTGTGGTTTGTGTGCAGTGCTCCCGGAATTTCCCTCTCTCTCTTTAGTTTCAAAATTGACGCAGATAAATACGTACTGATGAATGCAAATCCTGTGCCCTCTTCATGGTTCTGCATAATTTACATAAGATATCGCAAATTTTGGGAGATTTTTACGTATTTTTTTTCCCCTTGGCACCATCCCTCCTCGCTTTTTGTGCATGCTGCCGTGGTCTTGTTTTCTCAGACGGGGACTGTGGAAATAGTGGTTTTGGTCATTTCTGAGTATTTCTGGTGTGTGTCCCTCTCATTTACTCATTTTTAAAGTGAGTCCAGAAAACCCCAAATAATACATATGTATTTATTATCGTAATATTATGTGAATTGCATCCGCACGCCATCTTTCAGATTTACGGATTTTACTATGGATTTATTTCTGTAAATTTCACAACTTTGAAAAAAAAAAGAGCACATGATCACAGACTCTGCTGGACCCACTGGTGCCACTCCCCTGAAGATTCTGCAGCCCAGACTGAAGGAAATCCAAACCCATTTCAGTTTGTGGCAGATTTCTCTGACATCTCTAGTATTAACTGTCTAAATTGCTGACCAGGTAGCTATTGTGTTGCTGATCTAACATGTGGCTAACACAGGGCAATATCCAATGCAACACTACCACTAATATAAATTATGTTGAGCGAGCATAAATGACCTCTTGCACAATACCAATGGTGCTTGCTGGCACATTGGGTTTTCCGTCACACCAGCAAGTGCTGTTGGCATTGTGCTAGAAGTAGGGATATACGATTGTGTAAACTTTGCTCTGTCTGTGTTTTGCAGATTGTCAGGCGCCTTTTGTTCCATTGTCTGCTCAGAGACAGATGCGGATATTCTTTTAATCATGTAGAAAAATACGTAAATATAATTACATAAGTATTCATGTAAGTATTTACATAATTTACAGGATACCCTGGAGAAGATGTTGATGCTAGGGGAAGTGGAAGGCAAAAGGAAGAGGGGCCGACCAAGGGCAAGATGGATGGATGATATTCTGGAGGTGACGGACTCGACCTTGGGGGAGCTGGGGGTGGCGACAGCCAACAGGAAGCTCTGGCATGGGCTGGTCCACGAAGTCACAAAGAGTTGGAAGTGACTGAATGAATAAACAACACTGAATGTAACATTTAGCGTATTCTCCCCCATTCCATTCAATGTTTCCTCAGCAGAAACTTACATATTTTCCTATGAATTTATATGTGTAAATTTCAGGAAAGTAAAACAAAATCATCCAAGAGTCCACAGACTCTGTGCGGCCTGAGGGGGTTGCTCTGCAGTGGATTCTGCAGGTCGGATTCTTAGAAATCTGAGTTCATTTTAGTCAATGTTGAATTTCTCCAGTATCCCTAGTAGAGGTTGTTTACACTACTGCAACATAATTTACATTAGCGGTAGTGTTGCATTGGATACTGCCCATAGCTCCTCATTTAACTGATGACTGATTATTTACATAGATTGATCATACATTCCTATTGTTTTTGTTTTTCAGGGTAAAAGTTGACCCCTTCCATCTGTTTATTTACTTAGGCTGTCAAAATTGTCAGCCCAAAACTTATGCCTGATTTTTATACGAGCTGGAATTTTTGGAATGTCATGAGGTGACATCAACTATGCCATTTTCCCATTATAATTTAAGCTCTCAATGATTAATTTTTTAATTACATTTTACTTTCATGGCAGAAGTTCATCTGATTCATAGAGACAACCTAATTGCAGTAAAATGTGCAGATGCTTTTTGATCAGAAAGTAATGTATTATTAATATTCCTCCTTTCTTCATTAAAGGGCTAAACTGAACATATTGCATATCAGTGCACTTAACATTCATTTAACAAGTGAGGATGTGATATTGGGTATTCTCTCTTTTAGGCCTAACTCACTCATTTTAAGTTTAAATCACTGACCAGAAAACACAAAACTCCCAAAAAGATAGAAATAAAGTTAAAAGGATAATTTTCTCTAAATTAAAAGGCAAGACACTAATGATTTCAACTAAGCTTTCTCAACAGGGGGCTTTCAAACCACAACTGGAACTTATTTGAATAGTGCTTTAAATGTGCATGCCATATTTTAATTGTGTAATTCAAAGACAACCTCTTTGCACTGAGTGTTAATGGTGAGTAACACACTTTTTCAATAGTAGTTTAAGTTGCAAGCTTCCCGCTATACCAACAAGAGACTGTTCCCATCAAATGTGATTAGTGTTATATGGCCTTGAAGGGAAATCAGTCTACTAAGATGTTCTTTGGAATAACTTTGACTTTACCCACAACCTTCCACATCAAGTGATCTGACTATAAGAAGCCACTTTCACTGTAGTGGCAAAACATTGGTTTGCTCTATGCAGCTAAACTGAAGTTGGGTCCAAATAAGATGTTATTTGAGGGACCTTTGATTGATCTCCCAACATTGCTTTGTTTTTTCACTTGTAAGATATCTGAGGCTGCAGCGCTATACGCACATAACTGACAGTAAACCATCAGACTCAGTGGGACTTACTTCTGAATAGACGTACCTAGGATTGTGCTGTGAGAGCTAAACTACATGTTACGCAAGAGATCTTGCGTAACATTCACTTTTAAACTGTAATTTAGCTGTGAAGGATTACTAATTTGTTCAGAGGTGGTACAGTGGGTGTTTAACTCTTCCTACCATGCTGTTGTCAGGTGTAGCCAGCCTTTTTGGCAAGTGTGGCATGAAAGTAAGAAGCTTAAGTATTTACAATATTTCTATATCATCAGTGAAACAGATTGTATATGTTACTTGCATTAAAAATTGATTCTTAATCTGAGAAAGCAAAAAAAAGCAAAAGAGAAACAGAGGTTAAGAAGACCATAAACCCAAAGCCATTAATCTTTATAATAGAGCCTATTTCCTGAAATGGTGGAAAATAGTTAAATAAATACCAAATGCATATAGTTAAGCAAAATAAAATATTTCCATTGCTGCACAATAATCTGGCTGTAAACAGTGTCCCACTTCTATAAATCTGCCCTAATATTCATGGCAGTTTCATTAATGTGCTTACAATAAATATAGTAGGAATGACATACACACATTAATAATACACCATTGTACTTAATAGCTTTTTCTTTCAGAAAGGGAGCTCTGATTCTCAAAAAAGCTAAGGAATCTTGCCATTGAATTCTTTCATTAGCAGAAGAAATGGGGCTTGTATCAAGAGCAGAAAGACATGCTTTTGGTATCCAAGAGACAAAGACACAAACAACAACAAAAATCTTTGTCATTCTTTATTGTTTTGACAACTTATTTATAATTGATAGTTTTTCATGGATAAATCAAAGCAATTCAAAATTGTTGAAATAAGTCTAATTCTCCAGGACATAAAAAAGTAGGCCCATAAGTAGCTAAGGCTACAATCCTATGTATGCTGACCTGGGAGTAATTCTCCTTGAACTGGCTTATTTCTGAGCAAACATGAATAGGGATGTACGAAAGTGACTTACCTTTTGCGGATTATGTTGATGGTGGTGGGGGGGAGGCGTTCCGTCCCTCCCCCCGGAATCCTCGATGGGCGGGGGAGGCGATCCGTTCCTCCCCCCCGGAATCTTCGAACGGCAGGCTGTGCTCCGCGGCAGCTCCACGGAGCAGCAGGCCAGGTCCAGCCAGGCCAGAGTTGTCCGCAGCCGGATTTCCGGCCGTGGAGGGCTCAGGGGGGAAAAAACACACCCGTGTACACAAATGGCGGCGGCTACGGCCACCGCCATTTTCATTCCTTATTTTTTCCATCTTAATCTACGTAAATATTCACGTAGACTATGACGGTGAAAATAAAAGGGAACGCAAATGGCATAGCGGGCGCTATTTGTATCCCCTTTTGATTCACCGTTTTAGCCTACAAAAATCTTTACGTAGGCTAAAACGGCGAATCAAAAGGGGACGCAAATAGCTCCCGCTACGCTATTTGCGTTCCCCTTTATTTTCGCTGTCATAGTCTACGTAAATATTTACATAGATTAAGACAGCAAAAATAAGGAACGCACGGCCGCCGCCATTTGCGTACGCAGGGTTTTTTTTCCCCCTAGAGCCCTCCGCAGCTGGAAATCCGGCTGTGGACGGCTCTGGCCTGGCTGGGCCTGGCCGGCTGCTCCGCGGAGCTGCTGTGGAGCACAGCCAGCCGTTTGAAGATTCTGGGGGGGAGGAACGGATCACCTCCCCCCTGTCAAGGATTCCAGGGGGAGGGACGGAACGCCTCCCCCCCCACCATCAACATAATCCGTGAAAGGTAAGTAGCCTATCATGTCGTGTTTTTTTTTCTAACCCAGCCATTGTAGGCTACGTAAATCTTTATGTACCCTATCACGTCTTTTTTTTTTTTTTTTTACCAAGACTAGAAATGGCGGCGGCGGCAGCTGGTCGGAAGACCAGCCGCCACCGCCGCCGCCACCCAGAAGATCCGCCCCAGGTAAGTCTTGTCCCGGGGGGGATCCGCGGGAGTGGTGGTGGGGGGTAACAGGCCATTCCGCCACAGAGTTCGGGGGGCCGAATGCGCTGGCATTCGGCCTCACCGAGATCCGTGGTGGAATTCTCTGACATCCCTAGCTGCGCAGCTGTGATCCTAGGTACACGTACTTGGAACTAAGTTCTACTGTACTCAGCGGATAACATATATAGAATTATGCTATAAACAAGATAATTTATTTATATTTATTTATTTCATTTCTATACCACCCAATGGCCGAAGCTCTCTGGGCAATTGATAAGATAAGGGAGGACATGTAATTCACAGCACTGCAGCGGGTAGAGGAACTATTTCCAGATTCTCATTGAGTAAGGGATGGAGGGAGGAAGTACTCTTGAAGTGACCCTATCACAACATCTCTGCTTTGACATTGTGCCATTACTGCAGGTTTGCGCTCAAATCCCCATGTAGTTTTCAGAGCAGTGGCTCATAGAATTCAGCTATAAGTGTGTTCAAAACTGGCCTAAAACGCAGTCCGTCAAGCACTGCAAGAGGTTTACAATATGAGTTGAAGCACTTAGTGGTAGAAGAAATATACAATGTTAATTTTAAAAGATATTAGATTTTTTTTAAAAAAAGTCAAATGGGTTTTGACGCAAGTCCCAAATTAGTTATTGTTTATTCTGTGAAACCATTTTTGTGCAAACAATGAGCTTGATGATTTATAACCTCTTGAAATACCCTTGTGATTAAAAGACAGAGGAAGAAAAAGACTTAGTCCAATGTTCTATATCTCATTTTATGGGATTATTTTCATAGCCTTCAGCATTTATTATTATAGTGTTCCAGTCTTAAGAACTTTTACATTTATTTCTTAATAGGAACCTCTACAATTAGGCAAGGTGGCTAAAAAGTTATAATACTTAGGCTGTACTTAGAAGTTCAATAAATGCTGAGGTATTTTGTGAAAATTGCATGCAAATTGCTGCTATTACCAAGTCTTCATCAAGAGTGCTGAGGGACGTGTTAGTCATCTCTGCTTTTCTCTTCAGACTTGATATTATGACCAGCGGCAAGGTGATGGAAAAATCAAAATGGGAATGGGAAAATGAGCTGTTTTTTGAGAAGGCAAAGAGAGACTATAGAATTCCCAGTTTAGATACACCAAGTTTTGCCCTCTAGAAATTGGAAGGATTTAGTAGGGCTAGGAAGAATAATTCTTCTTAGGTCCATTTCCCCCCACCCCCCGAGACATGTTGCTCTTTATCCCCCCCCCCCATGCCCACTCCATATGAGAACAAAATTATAACTGTCTGAAATAGGGTGAAGGGTGGAATAATATCTATTTGATTTTGTAGCGTTATTGGCTAGAATGCCAGTCTGTGTGACTCAGCTTATACATTAGTGGAAAACAACACATGCATCTAGCTAAAATAAAAGCAAAATGGTACAATTAATTGGTTTGGACTTACCCTTCCATTTGTGGAAGGGACCGAGATCCAGTTGAATTTCTGCCTCAAGAAGGGCGGGGAGATGATTTTTTTGATTCCCCCTTCCCTCCTGCAACCTCCAGTGCCACCTCTAACACTGTTCTTAGGGTCTCCCAACCCCCGTGAGCAGATTTGGGGAGGGGGTAAGGGGGCTGAGGGGTGAAGGATGGAATGAGTGGAAATTGCATCCACCCTTCCTCCAGTGGAGCACCCTGTGAGTGGACTTTCACCTATGGGTAGTCTAGATCCAACTGATAGTCATCATTCTATAATTGCTACAGAGCTCAACAACACTCAAATACAACTTTAATAAATTCACAACAGTATCAAAACAAACCTGTCTTTCTTCTGTTCAAAATCCTTTGAAATATTAAACACTGTAAACGTATCTTTCCTAGTAACATTGTTTTTAGTCTTAACAAATCTATTTTCCTTAGCCTATTCTCAATAAGCAAGGGCAGGCTAAGGATAATGTAAGCCGCCTTGGGTTCCTTGCAAGAAGAAAAAAGGCGGGATATAAATGCAATAAATAAATAAATAAATAAACAAACAAACAAACAAATAAATAGAATTAGATGAAGCAGGGCAGATCTTGAAGGGAGATATTCTGACAGTTTTTAGATATTTTAGAAGAACCTTAGAAAGAACAGGAACAGTTGGTTATATGTGCCAAGAATAAAATAAGAAGCACTGGTTTTTATGGTCTATTAAACCTTAAAGGTCCATTTCAGGTTAAAGATTAGAGGATGTAAGCTAGGGTTGGGGAGAAATTACCTAATTTTAGACGTTTGAAACCATAAGTGAAGCAAAATTCAGTTATCCTTTGAAATTCACACTTCTCCAACTTCTGCAATGGAGTTCTTCAATTAAAGAATACACACAAAAATGTGAGGCAAAGAACAAGACGGTGTCTCCCTCTCATTTCATGCAAAAAAGCTGACTAGATTTGGTGGCTGATAATGGAACAGCATCCTCCCCTTCTACACTGATAATGGGACAGCATCCTCCACAACACTGGAAAGCAGCAAGGTAGCTCAGAGGATGCAGGAGGAAAGGTTGCATGGCAACAGTTCTCTCTCCTCTAGCACCTTGCTGGCACTTGCCAACATCTGCTGCTGGAGGTGACAGCCCCACTTTGCCTAATATATATAATAGTGAAAATGACATTAGAATGTATTATATTAGGAAAACGGCTTGCAAAAATGTATATATTAGGCAACATTGCATACAAAAATGCATGCATTGGGAAAAAAGCACACAAAAATGTGGATAAATTTTCATGAGACCTTAAACAAAAACCTCTCAAATTTTCAGGATGAACTAAACTTAAGACTAGGAAATACTATTCCTACTTAAAGGCAGGAATATTAATTCGATAGTCCAACTTTACAGTCTATGGTTCTATATAGTAAAAAAGTAAACCCCCATGGTGTGACCATGCTGATAATTTACCCCCCTTTCTTCTTCTTTTTTCATTTTTAATTCTCCAAAATATAATTTGTATGATAGATTGTGTAAAACTCATTACTATGATTCCAAAGTTTAGTTTAAAGGGTTGTTATGATTTTTAGTGAGATAATGAGCAAAATTCATTGAGCTCTTAAGAAGAAGTGAATCCTGATCAGAGCTCTGCACAAATGGCCTCTCAAAATTCTCCCTATTTGTGGACAGAGAAATTGGGGGGACAATTTCACCAAATTTCTGATAGGGGAAGAGAAATTCTCCAACAGTTTCTCACAGATAGGCCTCACTAATATCTGGGTTCTTCCTTTTTTCCTAAGGGGTTTGGAAACCCTGCTCGAGCAAGTGGCAACAGCATCAGCTGTGTTGAGGCTTACACTTTTCTGAGGCAGAATTTTGAATTTCTTTTGGTTTTTGAGCTTCCCTAATCACTGCAAGGTGGCTGAGGGGGCTGTGTGTGCTTTCTCCCTCTATTACACATCTTTCCATTGCTCTGCAATCTCTTTGGCTAGGGATGTATGGATTGTGTAAAATCCGTTCTGTCTGTGTTTTGTGGTTTGTCAGGAGCCTTTTGTTTCATCGTCTGCCCATTAATGGAATCAGATTTTTTTTTCATTTCTAAATTCACAATTGTGGAAATGTTCATTTGTGCAAATTCTCACATGCAAAAATGCAGAAATCCCCACCAATGCACATTTTCACACTTTAGTTTTTTGGGAAATGCACACTTTTGACTTTTTAATTTTTTTTTAGCATGTTTGTCTATAGACAAAATTTGCGCAAAATTCAGGAAAGTTGGAAAAACGGTCTGCAAGTCCATGGAATCTGCTTGTTAGGATGGGGAAGCTAGTCTGCTGTAAAATCCATGGGATGGATTCATAAAAAATCCAAATTCATCTGGTTCAATTGTGGATTTCTCTGACATCCCTATCCTAGGCCATCTGCACTTCCTGCACTGAAAAAGCTCCATGGGAGAAATTGCCTCAAGATGTCTTCCTCATGATGGTTGTCACTGAAGTGCAGAAGTTGAGGAGGCTACAGGCTGCCATAGATATTATTGTACAGTGACAGACAGGACATTCATGCACACTCCTCAGACAACTCATAAGGAACTCACAGGAAACTACAGCAGCAAAGTGAAAAACAGAAGCCAGAAGAGCAACAGCAAGCTGAGGCAAAAGAGGAAAATGCTGAGGTGAGGAAAAATGGAGTAGAGGACACTCCTTGGAAAAGGGTGACAGGAGCAGAAGAACTAGAAGCCACTCTATACCAGTGGAAGCAGTGGAGCTATGGAACCATTTCCAGGTACTTGAGGATGAGACTGTAGGACAGCCTGCAGAGGAAGAATTACAGGGGAACCCGCATGAGATGAGCAAGAGGCTGAAGGTCAGTCAAGCAGAGGCAATGAAACCAAGGCCTACAACAAGAAGAGAAGAGTGGTAGTAGTGGGAGACTCCTTGCTGCATGGGATAGAAACTGAAGTATGTCACAAAGACCTGTGGACTTGCCAGGTATGCTCTCTCCTAGGAGGATGGATTAGAGACGTGACTGAATGGTTGCCTACACTCATAATTTGACCTCATAATTTGAACTCATAATACACTCATAATTTGGACTCAATGGCCTTGTAGGCCCCTTCCAACCCTACTATTCTATAACGCCCACTGACAGGTATACCTTTCTTCTCATCCATATGGGAGCAAATACTGCCAAGTGGAGCTACGAAGAAATTACGTCAGACTTTGAAGCTTTGGAAGGAAACTCAAGAACATTGGGGCCCAGATAGTTTTCTCATCCATCCTTCCAGTAGATAATCAGAGGGGTAGAAAGGGAAAGAAAAACACTCTGGGTGAATGACTGGCTACGAAGGTGGTGCTGATGTGAGTGATTTGGATTCTGGGACCATGGACTATACTTCCTGGAAGATGGGCTGTTGGCACGGGATGGGTTGCACCTCACAAAGGCTGGGAAGAATGTGTTTGGCCACAGCATGAAGCACTTAATCAAGAGGGCTTTAAACTGAATCCTACAGGGGAGGGAGATATAAAGTTGGGGGTAACAATGGATGAAGGCTCATGCACCACAATGGAGAGAACAGCGCCCAATAATAGTCTTCAGAAACATGTAGGAAGAAAGCCAGACTATAAAGCACATGGACTTCGATGTCAATATACCAATGCCCATAGTATGAGAAACAAACAGAACAAACTTGAACTCTTAATACAAGAAGGAAATTATCACTTGATAGGTATAACTGAAACTTGGTGGGATGACTACCATGACTGGAATACAAAAATTGAAGGATATAACTTGTTCAAAAAGAGCAGGAGGAACAGAAGGAGAGGTGGAGTTGCACTATATGTTTAAAATACATACCAACAGAGATGATGTAGTGGATAAAGTAGCAGTTATGGGAACTCTGGGGGAAAGTAACCATGTTATACTTGAGTTCTTGGTTCTGAAGAAAGCAAAAGCTGAGAGTAGCCAAACGCATACCCTGGATTTTAGGAGAGTCAATTTTAATAAACTCAGAAAAATGATAAGTAAGGTCCCATGGCAAGCGACTCTAACTAGAAAAGGAGTCCAAGATGGGTGGGAGTTTTTTAAAAAGGAAATTCTCAAGGCACAATTATAAACAATTCCAACAAGAAGAAAAGGTGAAAGACAACAGAAGAAGCCAGTGTGGCTTCACAAAAAGCTTACAGATGACCTGAAAAGAAAAAAGGACAGATACAGGCAGTGGAAAGAAGGCCAAGCTACGAAGGAAGAGTACAGGCAGGTAGCACAGAATTGCAGGGATGGCGTCAGGAAGGCTAAAGCTGAGAATTAGCTGAGGTTAGTGAGGGATGCTACAAGCAGCAAAAAGGCTTTCTTCAGATACGTGCATAGTAAAAGACAGAGGAAAGAAATGGTGGTTCAGCTATTAAATAAGGATGGCAAAATGATAGCAGATGATGAGGAAAAGGCAGAAGTGCTCAATTCCTACTTTGGCTCAGTCTTCTCCTCAAAGAAGGTCTATGACCCCCCTTGCAAAGGTGAAGTACAGGCTGAAGGGGCAGAATTGCAGCTTGAGATCGATAGGCATATGGTCAAGGAACACCTAATTACTTTGAATGAGTTCAGATTTCCAGGGCCAGATGAACTGCATCCTAGAGTAATAAAGGAACTGGCCGAAGAACTCTCAGAACCACTCTGTATTATCTTTCAGAAATCATGGCAGACAGGTGAAGTGCCAGATGATTGAAGGAGGGCTAAGGTTGTCCCTATCTTCAAAAAGGGTAAAAAGGAAGAACCTGGGAATTAGAGACCAGTCAGTCTGACATCAATGCCTGGGAAAATTCTGGAGGAGATGATAAACCAATCCATCTGGAAGCACCTTGAAAACAATGCAGTGATTACTCGAAGCCAACATGGATTTGTCAAGGACAAATCCTGCCAGACGAATCTGATCTCATTCTTTGATCAGGTCACCTCCCTGGTGGACTGTGGGAATGTTGTGGACATCATATACTTTGACTCCAGCAAAGCTTTCAACAAAGTGCACCATGATATCCTGATTAGCAAACTAGCTCAAAGTGGGCTAGATGAAACAACGAGGTGGATCCACAGTTGGCTACAGAATCAGACTCCAAGAATGCTTATCAATTGGATCTTCTTAACTGGGGAGAGATAATGAGTGGGGTACCATAGGGCTCAATCCTGGGCCCAGTGCTCTTCAACATTTTTATTAACAACTTGGATGAGGAGGTGCAGGGAAATGCTGATCAAATTTTCAGATGAAACAAAATTGGGCTGGATAGCTAATACCCTGGAAGACAGAAACAAAATTCAAAGTGATCTTGATAGGCTGGAGCGCTGGGCAGAAAACAACAGAATGACATTTGATAGGGATAAATGTCAAGTTCTGCACCTAGGAAAAAAGAAACCAAATGCACAGTTAGAAGATGCGGGATACTTGGCTCAACAAAACTACAAGCGAGAAGGATCTTGGAATTGTTGTCGATCACAAGCTGAATATGAGCCAACAATATGATGTGACTGCAAAAAAAAGGCAAATGCTATTTTGGGCTGCATTAATAGAAGTATAGCTTCCAAATCACAGGAAGTACCAGTTCTTCTCTACTCAGCAGTGGTTAGTAGGGGTGGACGAAAGTCCCTTACCTTTCGCCGAAGCTTGTTCGCGGTGGGGGGGAGGCGCTTCGCTGCTCCCCCCGTGAAGTTCAGGCCGGGGGGGGAGGCTTCCCGCCTCGCCCCGGCCGAAATTCAGGCCGGGGGGGAGGCTTCCCGCCTCACCCGGCCGCGAACTCCATTGTTTTTTTTTTTTTAAAGAACGCCCCCGTGATAGGCTACGTGACGATTAATGTAGCCTATCACAGCTAGATCTGCAAAGTCAGCTGTGATAGGCTACGTCAATCGTCACGTAGCCTATCACGGGTGACTTTAAAAAAAAAAAAAAGTGCGTACGCTAATGGCGGCCCCCATAGGGAGCCGCCATTCGCGTTCCTTATTTAGTTGCTGTAGTCTACGTAAATGTTTACGTAGACTACGGCGAAAATAAGGGCAACGCAGCGTTGCCCTTGTTTTTGCCGTAGTCTACGTAAACATTTACGTAGACTACAGCGAATAAATAAGGAACGCGAATGGCGGCTCCCTATGGGGGCCGCCATTAGCGTACGCACTTTTTTTTTTTAAAGTCACCCGTGATAGGCTACGTGACGATTGACGTAGCCTATCACGGCTGACTTTGCAAATCTAGCCGTGATAGGCTACGTTAATCGTCACGTAGCCTATCACGGGGGCGTTTTTTTTTTCTTTTATTGGAATGGCGGCGGTGGCAGCCAGTCGAAAGACCGGCTGCCGCTCCCACCCCGCTTGAACACCCGCCGAACTGCCGGCCGGACGCGCCGCCGGGAGGGACATTCGACGAAGGTACGTCCCGTCCCGGGGGGGGGGTGCGGAGGATTTCTCCCCGAAACTTGTTCAGGGGGCTGAACACTTTGGCGCTCGGCCCCCCGACGTTTCGGGGAGAAATTCTCCACCATCCCTAGTGGTTAGGCCTCATCTTGAGTACTATGTCCAGTTCTGGGCACCACAGTTCAAGACGGATGCAGACAAACTGGAGAGGGTTCAGAGGAGGGCAACAAAGATGATCAGGGGACTGGAAACAAAGACCTTTCAGGAGAGACTGAAAGATCTGGGCGTGTTTAGCCTTGAGAAGGGAAGACTGAGGGGAGGTATGATAGCGTTCTGCAAGTACTTGAAAGGCTGTCACAGAGAGGAAAGCCAGGATCTCTTCTCGATCATGCCAGAGTGCAGGACACGGAATAATGAGCTCAAGTGACAGTAAGCCAGATTCTGGCTGAACATCAGGAGAAACTTCCTGACTGTTAGAGCAATGCAACAATGGAACCAATTACCTAGGGAGGTAGTGGGCTGTCCCACACTGGAGGCATTCAAGATGAGGCTGGACAGCCATCTGTCAGGGGTGCTTTGACTTAGATTCCTGCATTGAGCAGGGGGTTGGACTTGATGGTCTTATAGGCCTCTTCCATCCCTACTATTCTATGATTCTATGAAACCTGAACCCAACCCATAAGAATGTCTTCGAAACTTCTTCTCCTTTGAATTTCGTTTTGGAAGCAATTTCTTTTCTATCACATTGAATGAGAATGGTAAAAATAATGTGGGAGATATATTTGGTACTGCACTATTCCTGATCTCTGAGTCAGGCTTTCTACTGACCAACAACATTTCTATCTTGTCTGGGTAACCTCACCTTGCTCACTCTATTTCAGGCCATCATTGAACCCAGGAAAAATTCAAGGGTTTCGACTGCTTTTTTGGTGTTACATGACAAAGAGCAATAGAGCTGGGTGTCAACAGCATGTTGTTGGTGCTTTATTCCAAAGCTCCAAATGACCTCTACCAGAAGTTCCATGTCATTATTTAAACAACATGCAGAACAATATAAAACCATGTGGGACAAAGGCTGTGGAGTTGCACAGTAATCCCCCAAAAGGTCAATCGTCAATGGAAGGTCAATCGTCAATGGAATCAGAAGGTCAATCGTCAATGGAATCAAAAGCCACCCAGAGATCCAGGAGAAATAGAAGTATCACATTCTCCTCCATCCAGTTCCCAGTGTTGGTCATCCACAAAGATGACCAAAGCAGTCTCAGTCCTCTATCCCATCTGAAAGCCTGAAATGGGTCCAGATAATCAGTATCATCAAGATGCATCTGAGGATGCAAGCACAACTAAAATTTCCCAAGCCATTTTCCTAATATACTGAGTTCTGAATTTTATCTTCACTAATATACACATTTTTGTGTGCACTCCTCCCTAAGGTACTCATTGTTGTATGCATTCTTGATTGGAGAACTCCGTTGCAAAATTTGGAGAAATGTGAATTTAGAACGATAACTGTTTTGGTTCCTGTTAGGGATGGTGGAGAATTCCGCCACGGACTCCAATGAGGCCAGATTCTTAGAATCCGCCCCCCCCCGGAGTCCGTGGCAGAATGGACCACCCCACCCCACCACCCCGCGAAGTGAAGTCCGACCCAGCCGGATCCTAACTGGCAGGCTGGCACTGCTGGCTCCAGCCGGATCCCGCTGGGTCCGTCCGCTGCCCTGTGCGGATGCAAAATGGCATCCAGCATAGCGGATGCCATTTGCATCCTTCCCTTTTTGCTGTGATAGGCTACATAAATCTTTATATAGCCTATCACGGCCAAAGGGAGGCACGCAAATGGCATCCACTAAGCCAGATGCCATTTGCATCCGTAGACTAGCAGCGGCAAGAAGTCCGGCAGCGGCTAGCCCCGGCTGGTGGCTCGGCAGACTCGCTGTGGAGCAGAGCCGGCCGGGGAGGATTCCAGGGGGGAGGACCGGATTGCCTCCCCCCCCACAGACTCCCCAGCGGACCCAGGTAGGTGAGGTTCATAACCCCTAGTTCATGTATTGGTTCAAAAGTGAGAGATTAACCAAAAAATGTCTCTCTCATCCCTATATGCCACCCAGTAACAACCCCATTGAGCTTGGCTCACTGCCTGCATCAACCCTGGGGAAAATTCCCCACCTAACCCTTAAGAGGCCTCTAGGGCCAGGTGTTCCAAATATCCCAGGATGGCTGGGCTCTCTCACCCAGGCCTAGATAGTGAAATGGAGGATGCTCCTTCTTTAATCTCTTCCTCCCCTGATGTGTAGCAGCAGAGTTTTGCTCAAGGATCTTTGACTTTAGGAGCTGAGTTTTCTATGGGCTATAGTTAGTGCCACTTATTTTACATATATGTGCTAATGATTGGCAAAAGTAATTAAAGTAATTAGTAATTCAATATTATGTGCCCCGAGGGTTTCCCCCTGGTTTTGAAAAATATAGAAATATGTGAAGTTAATAAATCATGCGTGTGTGTGGGGGAGGATATCCATCTTACCTAGAATCATAGAAGAGTAGGGTTGGAAGGGGCCTACAAGTCCAACAAGTCCAACCCCCTGCTTAGTGCTGGAATCCAAGTCAGAGCATCCCTGACACATGGCTGTCCAGCCTCATCTTGAATTCCTCCAGTTTGGGAGAGCCCACCACCTCCCTAGGTCATTGGTTCCATAGCACACCTAGCACACTCTGGCCTGGTTTGAATATAACACTAAACCATACAAGACTAAACTACAAACTGGCACAAGCCTTTCAACTAGGCATGAACTGGATCAAGAGGAATTTGGCTGTTCCCTGACTACTTCTGTCATCCATTGCCTTCCCCCCACTCTTTGAACTTGCCTGATTCTTTTTTCACAAGAATCAACTGCTACGATGTCCCCTCCCCGTGCTGTGCCTAGCAAGAGGAGAGACCCATCACTTGGCTTTCTTTGGGATGAAGAAAGAAATATGGACTGGTGACTCATTCAGTCTTGGAGGGACACTCCCCAGGAGGCACCCAGCACAAGCACCATCAGCAGGATAGCCATGAGGCTGGGTGTTGACTCCACTTGCCCTGTGAGCTGCTGGTTCCATATTTGCCTCCACTGAGCTGCTGCAGGATAGGGATTTGAGTCTGGCAGATGAGCAAGAGAAGAAGAGGGAGAGGCTGAGCCTGAGATGGAGGGAGTGTCACACTGCTGTGCAGTGAGACAGCAGCAGTGGGCTCCCTGTAGTTGGTGCCTGTGGTAACAACCTTGCTTGTGTAGTTGTCGTGGCAGCCCCGTTAACACTAAATCATACTTTAGCGTTATATCCCAAAACAGCTTCTGACCTTTTTAGACACCAAACCATGAATTCTGCTTTCATTTTCTCTCTTCTCAGAAGACAGCTTCATGAGTTCATTCATGCGCCATGGTGTAGTAGTGTCTGGAGGCATGGCAATAGCTGCATTTTATCAAAGACATCACAACAAACCATAGTTAATGCAGTCTATAGTTTTCAAGCCCACTTCAAACCATAGTTTCTGATTCTGGTTGGCCAACTGATCGCAAACCATGGTTTGATGATTCAGACATCAGGCCTAACTGTAGGAAGGCTTCTTTAACCATTTGGCATGATGTCTGAATTGTGCTCATCTATACCCAGGCAGCAGATATGACACAGGAAACTCACATGGAGAATGTAGTGGAAATGGTCATTCTCTGTGTGTCTCCAGCACCCGGCAATCAGGAATTCTAAACATGCATGATAGATCTTCTTTAGCTATAATGGCTAATAATCATTCTAGCAGATCTCTCCTCCATAAATTTATCTACTTTTTTTTTTTTTTAAAGCCACCTATGCCAACAGCCATCACAACATCTTGTGGCAATAAATTTTATAGTTAATTATGCATTGCTTGAAGAAGTATTTCATTAATATGTGTTGGAATCAAAACAAACAAAAGACAAAAGAGTTTAGATCTGTTTCAGATCTCACTCACTCTGCTTTAAACCAAGAGACAAAGAGAAAATTCTTTTGTTCTCAAACCTGAAAAGATCATTCAGCTGTGTTCTTAATATGGCTGAAAGCTAAATTAGGTTTTTTCCCCACAATTATGCCTCCAGTTCAAGAACATTAACCCCCCATCTACCATTTTCCAACATCTAATCTGTATGATAGGTCTCTGCTTAACTCTGTTTTTTCCTATAATAAAATATATATCCTTGGAATTGTTTTTGCTTTTTGTTAACTACTGTATCAAATGGCTGTAAGATTTTTTTCCAAATTGGCATGCACATTACATCAAGGAACATGCTTACACTCAATAATCATTGCATGTTTTCTTTCATCACAATCTTTTATTTACATATATTGTTCCACAGGGAAATATTTCTCAAGGAAGTAGTACATGCTGCATTGAAAGGTAGCAGAATGCTCTTGAGTAAGCATGTTGTGTTTTTCTTCTTCTGGTGAGATTCAGAATCCAAAGCAGCAGAGCTAACTGGATATTTGTTGTCACCTTCATCAAAGCAAACCTAAATTCATGTGTGATGATCTGTAATTTGAAGAGTCAGACCTCCTTCGCATGCATGCTCTGAAGCACAGGAGACTGTGGCACAGGGGCATATGTGTCCAAAGTGATCGTGGAGGTGGAGCCACTTCTGTATTTCCCATAGTACCAGTGCTGATTCACCGCGGAAAACCATATGATCAGCCTCAGCCATGTGGTTGCACTTTTCACATGTTTTCCCCTGCAGCATAGAATTATGCCACACTGAAGCAGCTCCTACACTGCAGGATGTGTGTGAAGGGGGGTGGGGTTATGTTACTAGAAGCTGTGTTATTCAAATGTGAAGTGACTGTCCATTGCAGGGATGCACAACCTTTTCAGCCCTGAAGACCGCATTGGGAGTCTGCTGGAGTGGTGTGGGCTGAGTATGTGCAAGCACACACGTATGCATGCACATTCACATACAACTCACGCACATGCACTACTCATACACATGCACTCACCTCTCTCTCTCTCTCTCTCTCTCTCATGCTTGTGCAGGTTGCTATGTGGTGGTTGGTGGGGGAGGGAGGAGGCTGCCATGTGTTCCCCACCCCACCCACCCCACCCCAAGCATTGCCTTACTGATTGTTGCTTCAAGTGGGAAATTCTAGGATCTTTTAGGCAGGAAACAGCTTTACTCCAGACTCTAGGAATGTGGCTCCATGGTTCCTTTCACAGAAGCTCCATTCCTTGCATCTCCCCACAGCATCCTAGGGAGCGTCCTAGGTAGGAGCCTTCAAGCACCACTTCCTAGGATGCTCCAGCATTACAAGTAATAGGAGGGCTATGTGCATGTCCCATGAGGTTTCTATGGCAGAAAACACAGAGCCTGTTCCTAGAGTGTTCCCCCCTTTTTTTAGTGCTGCTCCAGTTTTTCCAGTGGCAGATGCTGGGGCCTGGGGGGCTGCTTGCAACCTGGCAGGTGCATGTTTTGCATCCCTGGTGTAGTACAAGAACATATGCTATGTTTTTGTTATTATTTTGAGGGTGGAAGTGGGGAGGAAGCATAGTGGATCATAATTAAAATATGAATTTTAATAATCCCTCATTGTCCCACACTAATAATCCTTCACCGTGCCATTGATTATGAAAGGTATACTTACATATTGTTTTTGTTCTTTCAAAGGACTGAACACCCCTCCAGATGTTTTGGCCTACAACTCCCATCACCTCCCACCATTGGCTATGCTGGCTAAGGCTGATGGGGCTTATAAGAACAAAACTTCTGGAGGGACACAAATTGCCCACTTCTGCTATAGGGTATCCACAGATGGGAATCAAAGTGAGTCTTACTGAAGTCTCTGAGCCCATCTTTGGCCATATTAGACCACATGTTCATCCATTTTCGTACTAGGCACTGTTCCTTTTCCCCCTGCAGATTGCACATGGATCCTGCACCAGACCGATAATGGAAGGTCTATGTGTACCACCCATGTCCCTTTCCAGATCTTCCCATCTGGAAAGTCAAATTTAGAAATAATTATTACTGTTTATACAAATTTAGAAAATATATACACACACACAAACACACACACACTACATCTCACCATAGTGTGGAAGATTGTGACCAGGTGGCCAAGTGGACTGTGTTACTGCTCAATCTTCTATTCAGGTACCAAATATTGATGGGCAACTTCAAGGCCTCTTTAAGTTGCCTATGGTTCTTATGGTTCTTTAGCTTTAAGAGACTTGGACAGTCCTTCAAACAGAGGACTATCCTCTGACAGCTTTCTCCGTCAAATAGGACACATGGCTGCTCTAGGGAGAGAGGGCAAGTAGGGCCACTTGATTGGCTCTGGTGAGAAAACAGCTACTGTGTATTTTGTTCCTCCTCTCCCTGATCTATTCCTATTCCAGCTGGTCATTATAAGAACTACTACTTAACTTTAAGACCCAGTGACTGAATTTGCTTTCTCCCTCTTCCCTGTGCATCCCTTTCCCCATTTATGTCATGTCTTTTAGATTGGAAGCCTACAGGCAGGGACTATCAGGGACTATCTTGGGTTTTGGTTTTTTTAATTGATCATACGTAAGCCACTTTGGAAGCCATTTTGGCTGAAGAGCAGGGTAAAAATATTTGAAATAAATAATTGGATGCAGGAAAAAGAAAAGCCTGACTGAAGCAACTAAAAGCAGCTGTGTGACAGGCAGTGGATGAAGCTCTCAGATATGTAGATGAGCCACTTTGGCAAAAACGTATGACGTTGAAGTACTAACTCAATCACAAAGTTGTAAGGCATAACATTAATCTCCCCCTGCAAAGCAGGAACTGAACAGCAAGCCCCAGAAACTTAAAATAAAAGCTCAAAATAAAAGCTTACACTTTTATTCACAACTTAAATGTGAGACTTGGATCAATGGCCAGGACATGCAAATAGTTATGCAAATGGCCAGGTCAGTCAAAGTCTTCAATAGTTACTTCACAGAGCACCAGTTGTCACTGTACCAATATTTTCAGATGGTAATTACCATTTCATTTGCTGGCTGAATATTAATAAAAATGGGACTCTTCCATTGATGTTGCACAAGTCTTCCTCACTTAAGTCAGCAGTTTTTGGTATGCAGAAAGTAATTATATCTGAAAGTAGGTCATTGTACTGCTATTGTACACATAGAAAAAAGAAATTACAGAAGCTGGAACAAAATCCAGACATTTTTGCACACCTAGAGAAAATCTTAGTCTTAAAGTTAATAGTGTGCATACTTAAAGGAACTGCTGCAAATTGATTTAGAGCAGGGATGGCAAACTTTTGACAAACTGGGAAGCCATATGCTTTTGTTCCACGGAGCTCAGGGAATGGTTCTTTCCTAACCATGGTATCATTGTCCTTGCATTGGTGAAGTGCAGAATTTACAAAGTTCTGGCCATGATCAAGTGGCCATGCGGCACCCAGGGAATCTACACTCTCCATTGCAGGAAAACAATACGGCAGTGCTGAAGCAAACTGAGGTCATCAGGAGGTGGCATAAGGAGCCCCTAAATACAAGGAAGCAGGACTTTAAAAAACAACAACAAACTTGCAGGTTCGGTATTTTTCAGTTCCCAAATTCTTTCCCAGCGTGGGTGTGTGTGCATAAAGATGAAAGGTAGTGTAAGACATGGTCTATAGATGTAGTGGAATTGTCATGTCCCTGCCTGAGGAACTTTCTTCAGAGGAGGAGCTGGAGCTCCCAGAGGCAAACAATGTCAAAGAGCAGCCCAAGTCAGAAGGCCAAGAAGAGCCTAGCCCCTCAGAGAAGATGGACAGCAATAGTTGGTGAAACATGTCTTTCACACTTTGGGGGAGGTCTGCCAGGATACCACTGCTTCCACTTTTGAGGGGTCCTTCCTAATCCCAGCTACAGATATCTGGTGCCCTAGGAAATCCACTGTCTCTAGATAGTAAGTGATTCTGTTTTTCATTCAATAGTGACAGAGTAGAAGAAATCTGGAGGAGGAGGGGGAGGGGAAGAGGGGAGCTTGTCATATACTGTGTGTATGTGTGTATGTGTGTATGTATGTATGTATGTATGTATGTATTCTACTTTATCTCCTTCCCCTTCATTTTTTTAAAGCAGGGTGTGGAAAATTGCTGTTGCCAGAGCATTCAGGAGCCAAAATACCATATAGTGATCTAACAACCTGGCTAAAAGGAGAATGCCACCTAGCATTTAGTAGAGATGGACAAATCTATCTGTTTCACTTTCTAGAAGTTTTGAGGTTTTTTTGAAGCACAACTTTTCTCTTTCCTGTATCCACATCAGTTTGTGATTTTTTATTTTTATTTTTGGGTTAAAAGTTGGCATAAACATTCATATACGTTTTCGTACACATTTTTCCTTATATATATATATATATATATATATTCCAAATATACACATTTTTGCAAGCAATTTCTCTTAAAGTATGCATTTTGTACACATTTTTCCTAATGCTTTCAGTTTTTAATGCATTTTTTTTTAAAATCAGAGAAGTGCATCACAAAATTCAAAGAAGGCATAAGCGTATTCTAGTTTGTGTATTGATTTGGGAAGTATAAATTAGGCTGGTTCATTCTAAAATTTGAACCAAATTTCTTCCCCCACGCCTAACATTCACCCACTCCTCCTACCCTCACCTGTTCAGCCAAAAGAATTCAGTATACTGAAAAGAGAGAGTAAAGACAAGTACACCACAGAAACGATCCCGCAGAACAATAAATTTAGATGACACAAGGAAGAACTTTAAGCCAAATGCTGTGGAGAAATCTAAAAGAAACAACATCCTCCTGATATCAGCAACCAGTTTTCCTGAGAGAGAAAAATCCTTTCTGTGTAGGAATTGCTGAAGTGTAGAAAGCAAGCTACAGGAATTCAGGGTGGTGGCAGAGAGCTCATTGCAAGTCTAGGTCACATGGCATCTCTATGTATGCAGGTCCTTAACTCTAGCTACATAGACATTGAAACCCCAAAGAGGAGAAATTATCCCAGATCCCAATGTACCCCTTAAACCCAAGGGCTTGGAGGTGGGGCAGTAGAGAAAGAGCAAAGGGGAGCTCAGTAAAAGGATGAATAATTAGCATTTCATGTGCATGTGGGAAAGTGGAGAGGGAAATGGTTGAATTCTGTTTAACCTTTATTAATTGCATTCTCATCCACTTTAATCATTTATAATTACTTATAGTACAAAAGTGTATCAAGTCATTTTCTATGCAACATGCTAATTCATACAGAGACTCACCCTAGACAAAGGTGTTCGGTGACAATTAATATATCATCAGCATATTTCACTATTCTTTATTACACTCCAAATGCCCCCGTGCACTTGGACATTAAAAATTTACACAGTCTACCTGCTGAAAAATGCACTAAGCCAACTGGGGATTTCATGACGACACTCAAAGAAAATGAAACTGTACTTTGTTTCATTGAGTACAAGACCAACTCTTGCTTCTGTAATGGGATATATATCATGCAGGAGAAGAAGGGAAAGCATATGACGCTTGCCTTATACAGAAATATCTAGTAGAGCTGGCCTACCCTCTTTTGAACCACCACATACAGGTAGGGGCATTAAACTCCCACCCAGGTATTGCCCCCCCCTCCACATTCACCACACACCCACACACTAGGGCTAAAGAAAGTTGGGGACCTCACTGGTTTCATTTCCAGAGCATCCCCAGAAGTAAACAGGAAGTAAGCACTCTTGGAGCCTCCTATGACATCCAACAACAGAAATCAACAGCAGAAGCTGTTACGGGTGGCGGCACACCCATTTAACATTTAGGGCACAATCCCATGCATGTTTTGACAGAAGAAAGTCCTACAGTTCCCAGCCTTCCTCAGTCAGCCCTCAGTAAGTCATTTTCTAAGTGCTCCTGGTATTTGGTGGGGGGAGGTCTGGTGGTGATCTGTTGCATTTGGGGGGGGGCATGAGCAGGGGACCTAGGAGCCACCACACAGGCTTTCAGGGGTAGATGTGTCCCATAGGCTGTGCTTTTTGCATTCCTGGTATACATCTTTTGTGCATGAGGCTACCAAAAACAGCAAGGCTACTTGCCTCCCAAAAGTGTTGCCCTGCCATTGTGTGGCTCCCCTCCCGCCCCCTTAGTTCTTAACTGTACATTTGATCTGTTCACCACTGGAACATGCATAGAACCCATAAAGCGCACATGCGCGCGCGCGCACACACACACACACACGCAAGCTGTTGCTCTTGCCAGACCAGCCTTCAAAAAGAACTCCATATCCTAGTTCTATGTCATAGAAAGTTTGATAAAACTAGGAGTTATCACAACATCTGAAAAGGCCCTGACAGAAGAACACAGAGACATACTATGAAGTACATTTAAAAGAGCCTTTTCAGCAGAATAAAAGCTATACTTACGGTCAGCATTACACTACTTTGCATTGCAGTTGGTAGAGTTCATCTAGCTCTATCAAAGGTCTCGCATTAAGACACAGAGAAAATTGGCTCCCTGAGACCTGGAGTAGGGTTAAGCACCCAAACTATCAAGTTCCTATGGAATTATATCTTACAAAATAAGCACCAAAGGCTTTAGCATCTTACCTCTATTATGGAAACACTCATCTGGAAGGAGTTCTATATAAAATAAAAGGTTTCCACATGCCATAGCTACGGTTGGTTGCTTGGGGAGAGAGAAATTATCTGCTTGAGAAAAAGAATAAGAAAAATCAATGCAGCCATGAAGAAAGGTTATTGATAGAGGGGCAAGGGTTGGGGAGGAATAAACAGTCCAGCCATTTTCTCTCCTGACCTCTGTCCATTGTGATCTTTGAACTGCAATCATATTGTGAAGTCTGTAGCACCTAGGAGAAAAAAAATAGGCATCTCTGATTTTTTTTCTCCCGTTCCTCTCAGCATTGATTGTTTATTTGAATTCATATATGTAGTTTGAAATTGCTATCATTTGGAGTACTCTAGGATGTGATCTTGTTCAAAATTAGAGTAGATATAGGATTCCTGGCCTGAATCTGACCTATGTATATGTATATTTTCAAAGGTTGTCTCCTACTTACCATCTGGAGACCTCCTGCTCTTCATTTGAGCCAAGCAAAATCTGGTACGTTCTTCTTGTGGCAAATTAACCAAATGGCCCACCCACCACTACAAATGGGCAGCCACCATGGGATAAGGGGGACCACCACATCCATGCAAATGCACCCATGGCTACCTTTTACTATTTAAAATAATAAGTATGATCATCAATAGCCAACCCAGCCCTGCTGGGCACTCTTGAAACCACTCTGTTTCACCTTCTCAAAATCGTCAGTCAGCAGCACCTTAAAAACAACAACAACAACAAAAAACAAAACCCTACCAAATATTGATTTCATTGGTATCTGCAGAGATTATGGGTCATATCGAGATTGAGTCATACCTAGAGTAGACCCATTGAAATCAATGGTACTTCAGTTAGTCCTGGCTATCTTGTCACACTGATTTCAGTGTGTCTACTCTAAGTATGACTAAACCTGGATCTAACCCTACATATATTGCATGTTTGAACTGTATTGCTGCTGCTTCTCATCACTGTTATTAGATCTTGCTATGCATAGCAACACCCTTTCTATCTTTCTCTTGACCCTTTTTGCTTTCTTCTCTCCTCTCTCTGTCTTTGTCTTTTTCCTGTCTCTGTTCTATGTGGGGTTATTTTGATTTGTACTGTTATGTTTGTAACAGAACATTGAGAGAGCTTCGGCTATGGGATGTTATAGACATATAATAAAGAAATGGAACCAATTACCTGGACAATGGAACCAATTACCTAGGGAGGTGGTGGGCTCTCCCACACTGGAGGCAGTCAAGATGAAGCTGGACTAGGGGTGGGTGGATGCCTTACCTCCAGGTCTGGGGGGGCATCTGTGAGGGGGGAGGCAATCCGTCCCTCCCCCCAGAGTCCGTCCAGGCTGGCTCCGCTCCGCGACGATCCTATGGAGCCGGCCGCTGGCTCCACAATGCTGGCAATACGGCCGGCTGCCATTGGCATTCCGTATCGCTGTGTTAAGTATCCAGACGCAAATGGCATATTGGGTGCCATTTGCGGCCGTAAAGCTGGTGGATTAGCCTAAATGCAGCCATTTATGGCTGCATTTAGACTAATCCACCAGCTTTACGGCTGCAAATGGAGCCCAATAAGCCATTTGTGTCTGGATACTTAAAACAGAGATATGGCACGGCAATGGCAGCTGACTGTATCGCCAGCATTGTGGAGCCTGAGTCCGGTTCTGCAGGATCACTGCAGGGAGGGAGCCGACCTGGACGGATTCCGAGGGGAGCCAGAGGTAAGTGCTCCATTCCACCATGGGCCCCAATGTGGCTGGATTCTTGGAATCTGGCCTCACTGGGCTCTGTGGCAGAATTCTCAGACATCCCTAAGCTGGACAGCCATCTGTCAGGGATGCTTTGACTTAGATTCCTGCACTGAGCAAGGGGTTGGACTCGATGGTCTTGTAGGCCCTGTCCAACCCTACTGTTCTATGCTTCTATGAAATGCGACTACTACCAGTGGAAGCTGATGGCTCTGATTTTGGTGGGACTGTGGATCCATTCTGGGTTTCACTCAGAACCAGCCAGAATGCTAAAAGACTAATCCAAAGTGCCGTACCTATTTTTTGGATAGGGTTCAGCACCTTAGATAGCTCCTTTAGAGTTCTGGTTGGGGTTCAGCACCTCACTGAGCTCCTTTAGAGTTCTGGCTGATTCTGACTGAAACCCAGAATGGATCCACAACCCCACCAAAATCAGAGCCACCAGATGCCACCGACTACTACACAACTAATATTTTTCTTCCCCTTCTGCTGCTGACATAACTGGCAGCACCATCAGAATTTTTTCAAGAAAGATGTAACCTCTGCTTCAGCCATTCTGGGCAGTCAGTGATGGCAGAAGTGGCAGTGGCTGGCCAGCAATGGCAGAAAAGCACTGCTGCTTGCACTCCTTTGGGAACCATGGCTCGCTTCCACCGTTGCTGCCCACCTGGAGTAGTGAAGGCGGAGGCACTTTCCCCCATTGCTGGCTGGGCACAGCACTGCTGCTCTGCCATCATCCCCCTTCTCCTCAATGCCTCTGCACCCCACCCTCATGTACACCCTAGGAGCGGGGCCTGGGGCCATTGATGAGAAGGGAGATGATGGCCATAGCACTCTGGCTCTCTTGCCCAGCACTTATTTTAAAGTATTTTTTAAAAAGTTTTATTTATTTGTATTTTTTTAAAAGAGGGAGCTGGTGTCAGCCCCAGTAGGTCTTGTCATTTGCCCAACCATGCTGGGTGCCAACGCGGGGTCTTCTACCAGCAGTATGGTGCCATATATTCTAGGAAAAGCTGTATAGTGCAGTTCTTGTTATGTCCCCACTGGAGAAATCCTCCTCAGAGGAGAAGCTGGAGCTCCCAGAGACAAACAACTTTGAGGAGCAGCCCAGGCTGGAAGACTAGGAGGAGCCTTGGCCTCGGGGGACATGGCTGGGGCTGTGCTGTTCGTCAATGTTGTTTGACTCTGGGAGCTCCAGTTCCCCTTCTGAAGAGGATTCCTTCAGCAGGGCATGACATTTATGTACTGAATTTAATCTCCTAGTCAGTGGGTCCATGAATCACTTACTGGATCCTACAAATATGATTTCACTGGGACTTTGTTGCAATCCTATACACACTTAGATGGAGTAAGCCTGTAAGGGAGAAATTTAAGGATAATAAATCTAATTAACCAGACTTCCTGCTTACTAGTGAAAGGCCCTTCCTGTCCATATCTGGCTTAGGTTCTGAGAGAAGTGACTTGCCTCATGGTGCAAGGAATCCCTGACTTATATAAACAACATCTAGATGCTCATAGATTATATTTGAAATATTTATTAACAAAAAGCAAATATATTTAAGACAATTATAGAAAGAAAATGATACCATGGTCCTTGTTGACAAAGTTCAAAACAAAAAAAAAGAAGCAAGTCAAACCATAGTGCATACATTACCAACATAGCTTTCTGCTACCAGAGGTTACCCCCTGCTGGGAGCGATCCTCCCCCCCCAGCATCTTCCCTTTACTTTTAAAGTTTTACAGTTGAACATAATATATGATGTGATAACTTACTGTACTCTGGCTACTGTACTATTTCAATCCCACTTCTTCATATTGATTCATATCTGCTGACATCTTGTTTACTCTAAAGTTCTATAGAAATTTCTCAACTTGCTCTCTGTGGTTGTACCCTGTCTGAGGCCTTACAAACCTTACTGAACAATAATTTTCTCATAATATTCTCTTTTCCTCAGGTCAAGCTGCCTGCCAGTAACAGGCCAAAAGCAAACTATGCTTAATATGCACATTGCCTTAAAAGAAAACTTTTTGCATTTGCAGCTCACCTTAAGCCTATTGAATTCAATGGGACTTCCTTCTAAGTCAACATGCATAGGATTCTGTTGTTTGTCCCTTAAAATGTGTTTAGGATAAAGTTCTTAGTTCAGACAAAGATATATAAGATCACTGAAATGTAGTTCTCAAAATTTCAGTTGACATTCCTTGTCCTGTTGGTAGATGCCCCAACAGAAAAGGAACTTCAAGGGAGGTGTTTTTTTTTTTTTTAAGTGATCATCTTTTATATTATTCTGGAAGAGTGTATCAGTATGCCTGCATTTTTCTTCTCCTCCCACCATTCTTTAGCTTATGCATATCCATTTGGAATACAGAAGGCTGCTTTTTGCCAGATGGGAAAGCATTATCAGGATCACTTAAGTAGCACAATAATAGACATGTAAGGCTATTTTGGGGTTTTTCTCACTTCAAGATGATGGAAAATACAGATTTTCCTTTTTAGAAGTACTGCTAGAAGTATAAAAGAATGTTTAAAATGCAAGTTCCATTGCTTGAGACACCCCATTGGCTTCAAAGCATGATTCGGAAGTGGCAAATAGCTCATTAAAATAAAAATGTCAAGCCTAAAAAAGAGTTCTGAAAGACTACGTAAACTTCTCTTTTAAATACCACGACATTGCTTGCTCATTAAGTAGGGACTAGAAATGTTAACTAAGCTGTCACTGATACTCCAAATGAGTTAAACAGAAATAGCACTTTGATTTACTCCATGGATACAAAGATTTAAATACCACCTCTTTATACCTAATTTTTGCTCTAATGAACAAAATGAAAGACTTCTTAACAGCAGCATATTGCCTGGGCACAATGAGAATGGGTGTCACATTTTAGCCATTTTTAATTTAAGAAAAGAATTGCCAAGAAGTGTGTTGAAATGTGATGACAGTCTGAGAAAAGGGGGGGGGGAATCCCTGCCCAAAATGTAAGAGGACCATGATTGGGCAACGGACTAGGAACATTTAAGGAATTAGAACTTTCTTTGTGAATTCTGATACGAACTTGCATGAACTGCATCTCCCAGACGTGGATTGGAATTTAGCTATCCACCAGCTTTCATACTTCCCACATGTTCTGATGTAGTTCTCAGTTCAAAGAATGTATGGAAAAAGCCATTTTAAAATACAATAGAAATGTGTTTTTAAATATATTTTTAAGAGCCAAAATGAATGTTACTTTAAAGCCGTGTCTTGCAGCTACATCTTTTTTCATTTTTATGTTAGAACTTAGAACAGGTACAGGAACCCTGATGCAGATTGGAACCCTAGTGTGGGGGATAGGTGGGGCTTTTATGGTCTAGACTGAGCCCCCTGCACATAGTTCAGAGTAAATATGAACAAAAAGACATAGCTGCTAGAAACAGATTTAAGGTAATGTCTGTTCTGGCCCTCAAATGCAAATGTTTGTGTAGATGATGATGATGAACAGTTGTGGAATGCAAAAACCAGATGGAATGGATTTATGGCTGAATACATGCAAAAGTGATATGGACCAGAAACAGGTTGATTCACTATCTCTTCAAGGGATTTAGGGCTTCATCTTTACATGCCATAACAGATGGGATGATTCTACTGAGGTAAATGTAAGGGGCCCTTTTGTGTTGTTGGAACTACTGCAGCATGACTTCTTCCTGGGGCACTGGATAGCATCAGAAGTTGGAAGTCACATGACAGGAATCCATGCCATGGATTGTTAGCAGAGCCCTTCCGAAGAACTGGAACAACACTAACCTAGGGATGTACGAAAGTCACTTACCTTTATGAAGGGTGACATTTGCGATGGGGGGGAGGCGCTCCGTCCCTCCCCCCAAAATTCTGTCCGGCCGGCTCTGCTCTGCGGAGATTCCACGGAGCTGTCAGCCGGGGCTGCCCACAGCCAGACATCCAGCCACTGGGCAGCCTGCAAGGCCTGGGCAGCCTGCAGTTGCGTCCCTGTATTTTGCCGTGATAGGCTACATAAATATTTACGTAGCCTATCACGGCACAAAAACAAAACAAATCAGCGAATGCAAATGGCGGCGGCTACGGCGGCCGCCATTTGTGTTCCCTTTTTTTTTTTGCTGTGATAGGTTACATAAATATTTATGTAGTCTATTACGGAAAAAAAAAAAAGGAATGCAAATGGCAGCGACTACGTCATTTGCACCCCTCTCTTTTGCCATAATACCCTACGTAAATATTTACATATGCTATCACGGCCCAAAAAAAAAAGGGAACACAAATGGCGGCAGCCGTAGCTGCCGCCATTTGCATTCTGTTTTTTTTTTGCTGTGATAGGCTACGTAAATACTTACGCAGCCTATCACAGCTTCCTCAGGGACGCAAATGGCATCCCTGCGTTAGCTGTGATAGGTTACGTAAGTATGTACGTAGCTTATCACGGCTATAGTGATGAAGCGAATGGCGGCCGCGGCCACCATTCACAAGTCAGCGCAAACGGCAGCAGGTAGGTGTCCTGTTTCGTGCACCTTTCGCGGGGCAGAGGGCTTCTTTCCGCCATGGATTTCAGGGGGCTGAATGCACTGGCATTCGGCCTCACTGAGATCTGTGGTGGAATTCTCTGACATCCCTACACTAACCTAGAAATGAGCTATGGCTTGGTCCCTTACAATGTCTCCCACGACACTGATGCTAATGTCAGAAAGGGGGGCTATGTTTCTCTAAGAGAAAATGTGAACTCTCTTTCCCAGAAAAATGAGTAATAAATTATTATTATATATAACTGATTTTAAAACAGTTTCTTGGGTGATTTTAATTTGTTGTACGGCCTTGTAGGGAAGTCAAGATCTATTGTTCCTCCTCCTGCTAAAATCTATTAATGTTCTGTGAAGAAATAAATACAAGGAGCATCCTCAGACCTCTAGTGAGAAGAAATTGAGGTTCCTACAGAACAGCCAAATGCCTGCTATAGGATAAACCACAGGAAGAACTCTATCCATTGAAATGGTGGTACTGCTCATTCATGCAACCACTTTTGGTGGTTATGTTACATACAATTTGTGGTGCTAGGGTTTATTGTTAGCCTGATAGGAAGAATGTGGAGAGGATAATTAACACCATGAATGGTATAGCCACCAGTAATGTCCTTCGGTTGTTCAACACTAAAATTTATCATAATTTCTTATTTCTCATACACTTTTAAGTGTTTTTTTTTACTTTTCCCAAATAGAAGAGCTCTAATATCAAACATCACAAGCTGTTATGTTAATGCTATAGGATCACAGGAACCTGCCTTATACAAAGCCAGTCTCTTGGTCTATCTCTCTTCTAGACAGATACAAATCTTCTATATTGGCTAGCACTGGTTCTCCGGGATTTTGGATAAGAGAGTGTTACCCAGCCCTACCAGGAGAAGACAGGGATTGAACTTGGGACCTTTTGCATAGAAAGCATGGGCTCTACCACTGAGGCATAGGAACATGGGAAACTGCCTTATACTGAGTCAGACATGTCCGTCAAGTGCAGTATTGTCAACACTGACTGACAGCAGCTCTCCAGTGTTTCAGGCAAGAGTTTTCCCAGCTCTACCTGGAAATGTAGGAGGTTGAACTTGGGACTTTCTGCATGCAAAGCAGGTACTCTATCACTGAGCTTCAGCTCCTTCATGTGCAGCAGTTTGATGCATTTGTGATAGTTAAATAAGTTATGTAAGATATATGATTATCCACTTCCTTTAACTACAGAAAAATAATAAGAAATAATATTAAGAACATAAGATGGGCTGTGCTTGATCAGACTACATTCTCTTCCCACAGTGGTGAGCCTATGGGGAAGCCCACAAGCCAGACATGTGTGTGAAAGTACTCACCCCCCCCCTTTTTATGTAGGTCTTTATTAAACATCTCAAATTCCATAGTCTTGCCTTAGATTTATTGCTAACTCGTTTTCTTATGCCTGCTTTTGCTATGAAATATCTGTTATTCTATACATTAGTGCTTTTCTTCCACCACCCTGCTGTTACATTTTGTTTTCCAACCTGATATCTTCTGTGACTGGACTTCTCTTACCAATGTGGAAGCAGTGCCATCATTATAAGTGTTATTATTATGGATGAAGAATGTATTAGTCTAACAGTATTTACTATTCTATTCACTTATTCGATGACAGTGATTAAAGTTAATATCTCTGGAGAAGGCTTTCTGTTTGAAAATTAGACATCAATTGGCTTGTTGCACTTAGCTTAAGCTACAATTAATTTTAGCTTTGGCTTGTCTTTCCTTGTAGTTTTTTTTGAAGACTCAAGTCACATTTTAAAATCTGAAACCTAGTAGCAGTTTATTGGATGCATATGGGGAGGTCTCTCTCACATGCATAAACACAGCTTAGAGTTACCACCTGTCAGAATCATTTACTGAGCCATAGGTAGTGAGTCCAAGCTGTTAAGGTTATCTCTTTAATTCCAAAGCATATTCAGACTCAGTCTTTGCAATAATTGCTACAGAAAAGTGCCCAAATGTTGTCATAACTGGTCTTCCCAAGGGGCAAATAATCTGAAAGTCTTCAAATGACTTAGATAAATCAAATATGATAGAAATGAAACATGAAACTTGTATGCTGAATGCCATACAGCTCAAATTTGAAGTATAATATATCTGAGGGAAAACAATGGACTCTTGTAGCACCTTAAAGATCAACAAATTTATGATGGCATAAGTCATGATGATGACGACGACGACGACGACAACGGTGATGATGTAATTCTTCCATGGACTCTAGTCCATGAAAACGTGTGCCATGTTAAATTTGTTAGTCTTTAAGGTGGCACAAGATGTTTTGCTGTTTTTCTTACAACAGGCTACCCCCTTGAAAATATCTGAGGGAGGATCTTAAGGGTGATTCTCACAGAAGTATAAGGGAGGTTTGTATTCCATCTCTGTCCTCAGTATCTAGTGACCTAACTCTGCTCTACAAGTCACAGCATTGAACAGTTACATTCTAACTCCTTGATGCCCTGTTCAAAGTAAATGTTCTTGTAATCCCACCCGGCCCCCAAGCCCTTGTAATCTTTATGCAAGGCAGAGAGAGAGAGAGAGAGAGAGAGAGAGACTATGAGGACAGAGCTTCGGCTATGGGACGGTATAGAAATTTTAATAACAACAACAACAACAACAACAACTAATGCCTAGTCAGACCTCTGCTTCCATTGGGCTTAATTCTGTCTACCAGATCTCAGCCAAAGTCTTTCCCAGCCTCAATTCCAGAGATGTTTTTAACTCAAAGTCCCTGGGGTTGAATCTGGAAGCTCATTCGTGCAAATTAGATTTCTACTATAGAACTGCATTTCTCTATTTTCTTGTATTATTTCTCATATTTAATAAATAAGTATTGTTCCAAGTCATCCTCTTCCTTTTGGAGTTTCTGAGTGAATAGGCAAGAGTGATAAGTGTTGTGGCTTCATGGAGATTGCAATATCATTTGTTCTAGAGGTGGCTATTTAATTCCCTAATGGATAATGTGGCCCTGTTCCAACATTTTCTTTGCTGCCCCTTCCCAAGCCATGAAGATTAGGAGGCCTGGGGAGGAATTCATACTATGATATTGGTATTGATCTAGTTCCAGAAGGAGCAGCACTTGTGTGCAAAGAAAGTGTAGCATGGGTTCCTCCAATCTGGCCTTGGACTTCTGATGCTATTTTTGCAACACAAGGCAGGGGTAATATAACAAGAGACACCTTCATATTATTCTCCATGTTCCTATTTCTCCCAGGCTACATAAATTTGAAACAAAATGCTGGTTTATGGAGAAATTTATATACACATTATGTAAATGCAATTCTGTTTCTATTGAAGGAAATACTGTAAATGATCAGACTTAAGAAGCAAACCAGATAACAAAAGGCTTTTTCAGAATTGTATCCCACACAAATCCAGTGTTCTTTGCAATATCACGAAAACAAGCAACCTTAATATTCTTAAAAAGGTAAAGGTAAAGGTGTCCCCAACCAGTCTTGTCCGACTCTAGGGTGTGGTGCTCATCTCCATTTCTAAGCCGAAGAGCCAGCGCTGTCCGAAGACACTTCTGTGGTCATGTGGCCGGCATGACTGAACACCGAGGTGCACGGAACGCTGTTACCTTTCCCGCCGAAGCGGTACCTATTTATCTACTTGCAATTTCTTGCTTTCGAACTGCTAGGTTGGCAGAAGCTGGGACTGAAGACGGGAGCTCACTCCATCATGCAGCACTCAGGTCTTGAACTGCTGTCCTGCTGACCTTCTGGTCTGCAGTTCAGCATCTTAACCACTAAGCCACCACAGCCTATAATATTCTTAGCATTAATCAATTAAAAAGTAAATTACAGTGTTTTTCATTTTTGACCAAGTTTTTATAGGCACTTTCTTCCACTGTGTGTGCCTAGTTGATTTGCTTCCTAAAGTAGCCTTGTTTAAGCTATACTAGACTATTTGGATGAGTGGTGGATAATAGAACAAATGGAACTGTTGCAATATTAGGTACATCAATGGTACCTATAGAATAACAATTCAGTAAAATCAACTCCTTGTGAAGAGAGAAAAAGAAGAATGGTTTGTTTTTACTATTTCGTGTAAGCCCTCAAAACAAGTTTATTTCATTTGTAATATATTTTCTTTTGTTTGTTTTTTAAATAGTTGCATATCCTTAGTGATAGCTTCTTCTTAAAATATTGTTTCATGTCCCTTCCATCAAGCAATGTTGATAATTTCTTTCTACTGCAGTGCCATCTTTTCTGTCACTTCAAAATACTTCATAACTATGGTAGTGTGATTCCTTTCAACTGTTACTCTTCTTGGTAGACGTATAACCTTTGTTATTTTACAGTCTGCTATGCCAACATCAAGTCCTAGTTATACTCCCACACCCATCACCCAACACATGCTCACTTAATTCTTCCTTTTGTTTCAAAACCTCACTTTCTGAATCCAAATTAAGATGACCCTAATAAAATTAACATCCACAACAAACACTGTTTTACTTCTTTAGCTTTATCATATATGATCTGAAAGAGTACCATTTTCAGGGGTGTCTGAGTGTGTGATGAGAAAAATTCATAGCAAATACAAAACCTTTATTGTGGGTATAATTAAGATTAAATTGCCAAAAAAGCAGTGTATTTATTTCAGCATTTTAGAAGAGATGCTGAGGAATTTAATCTTTGGGTTCCTTCACACCGGGCTTTTATCCTGCAATTGAGCTTGCTCCTTCACAGAAGTTTGCAGGCTCTTTACATGATGCAGTGATCATCCCAGACATCTCCTGCACTAAATGCCCTTTGTTCCATTTTTAAATAGATCGCAGATAATGAGCTATCAAATTACCCCATTGTGTTCCGCTTGAGCTCCCTCCATCAAAAGAGTTAAAGTGGCAAGAAGAGGAGTGAGATCAATGAAAAATAATGGAAGAGTCAGCTATGGGGGAGAAGGTAGGGTTAAGGGGGTGCAGGAAAAGGAAGCATGTGAAAAAGGGAGTCACTGTGATCCTGCATTTAAAATGGAAGCAGAAAGCCCTATTTTAAATGCAGGATTTTAGGCTGGTGTAGAGATGCCAATAGAGAATTTCAATACATACTGACTTGATCTACACCTCCCAGACTAATGTGAAGTTCGGAAGGTAGTTGTTCACCAACTTTTGCACACTCTGAATGATCCATCATAGTTTTCTGATGAAGAAACCTATCAAAATACATGAGTGTATTTTGGAAGTCAGAGTGAGCAGGGAAGTGGCTAAGTTCACTGATGACACCAAACTATTCAGGGCAGTTAAAACAAAAAGTTATTGTGAGGAGCTCCTAAAGGTTCTCTCCAAACTGGGAGAAAGGGCATCCAAATGGCAAAAGCAGTTCAATGAAAGCAAGTCTAAAATGATGCACGTTGCCACATTGGGACAAAAAATCCCAGCTTTAGTATTAACCTGATGGGATCTGAGCTAGCGATGACCAACCAAGAAAGAGATTTTTGAATTGTGGTGGGTAGCTCAATGAAAATGTCAGCCTAGTGTGTTGCCATCATAAAAAAAGGCAAACTCCATGTTAGGCATAATTAGAAAAGGAATTGAGAATAAAACTGCCAATATCATACTCCCTTTATAGGGGTGTACAGATTCCCCACCTTCTGTTCTAGTGGGGAATCTGTGGGGGGGAAGCAATCTGTTCCTCCCTCCTGGAATCCTCCAGAGCAGCTCCACTCTGCGAGGTTTCCAAGGGGGGGGGCATCTTGGAGGCCGCTTACCTTTCCACCTGCAAGCCAGAGCCGTTCACCTCCTCCCTGTCCCTGCTAATTGCCATGTCTTTTCTTAAAAAAAAAAAAAAAAAGGCTATTGGCAGAATGTGCCCATAGACTTAGATGCAAATACAGTCATGGATCTTGCATCTAAGTCTGTGTATCCATAGGCTTATACGCAAGATTCACGGCTCTATTTTGCGTATAAGTCTATGGGCACATCCTGCTGATTGCCATTTTTTATTTTACAACTTATATACAAAATAGAGCCATGAATTTTGCATATAAGCCTATGGACACATAGACTTAGATGCAAGATTCATGACTCTATTTGCATCTAAGACTATGGGCTCATCCTCCCGATCGCCATTTTTTTTTTAAGAAAAGACATGGCAATCGGCGGGGACAGGGAGGAGGCAAATGGCTCTGGCTGGCAAGAAGCAGCTGAGTGCTGTTCCACCTCCAGTCCTCCTGGAACAGAGGTAGGTGGTCCCAATCCGCTGCGGATTCCTGAGACTGGATTCCAAAGAATCCGGCCTCATTTCTCTGACATCCCTACACCTTTATACAAATCAATGGTGTTACCATACTTAGAATACTGTGCACAGTTCTGGTCATCACACCTAAAAAAATATATTGTAGAGCTGGAAAAAGTGCAGAAAAGGGCAACTAAAATGATCAAGGGGCTGGAGCATCTCTTCTATGAGATAAGGTTACAACACCTGGGCTTGTTTAGCTTGGGAAAAAAGGAGAGTAAGGGGAGACATGATAGAGGTGTACCAAATTATCCATGGAGTGGAGAATGTGAATAGGGAAACTTTTTTCTCCCTCTCTCAAAATACTAGAAGCCAGGGTCATCCTATGAAGCTAACTGGTGGGAGATTCAGGACAGATAAAAGGAAGTACTTCTTCACACAGCACATAGTTAAACTATGGAATTTGCTACCACAGGAAGTAGTAATGGCCACCAGTTTGGATGGCTTTAAAAGCAGGTTAGACAAATTCCTGGAGGAAAGGGCTATCAATGGCTACTAGTCCTGATAGCTATGTGCTATCGTATGTGCTATGTGCTCCAGTACCCCCCTTCATGGATCACTGCCTTGTTGTGGCGAAGGGGCTTGCATAACTCAGTGAAGCCATAAGCTATGCCGTGCAGGGCCACCCAAGACGGACAGGTCATGGCAGAGAGTTCTGACAAAATGTGGTCCACTAGAGAAGGAAATGGCAACCCACTCCAGTATTCTTGCCAAGAAAACCCCATGGAACGTATCACAAGGCTAAAAGAGATGACGCCGGAAGATGAGCCGCTCAGGTCAGAAGGTGTCCAATATACTACTGGGGAAGAGCAGAGGGAATTTCCAAGTAGTGCCAGAAAGATTGAAGTGGCTGGGCCAAAGCTGAAAGGACACTTAGCAGTGGATGTGTCTGGTGGTGAAAAGGAAGTCCGATGCTGTAAAGAACAATATTGTTTAGGAACCTGGAATGTAAGGTCAATGAATCAAGGAAGCTGGAGGTGGTCAAACATGAGATGGCAAGATTGAATATCGACATCTTGGGAGTCAGCGAACAAAAATGGAAAGGCATGGGCGAATTTAATTCAGGTGACCATTATATCTACTACTGTGGGCAAGAATCCCCTAGAAGAAATGGGGTAGCACTCATAGTCAATAAAAGGCTGGGAAAAGCAGTACTGGGGTACAATCTCAAAAATGATAGAATGATCTCAGTACAAATCCAAGGCAAACCATTCAACATCACAGTAATTCAAGTCTATGCCCCAACCACTGAGGCCGAAGAAGCTGCAGTTGATCGGTTCTATGAAGACCTACAACACCTTCTAGAATTAACACCAAAAAAAGATGTCCTCTTCATCATAGGGGATTGGAATGCTAAAGTAGGAAGTCTAGAACTCACTGGGATAACAGGCAGGCATGGCCTTGGTGTACAAAATGAAGCAGGACAAAAGCTAATAGAGTTTTGCCAAGAGAGCACGCTGATCATAGCAAACACTCTTTTCCAACAGCACAAGAGGCGACTCTACACATGGACATCACCAGATGGTCAATATCGAAATCAGATTGATTATGTCCTTTGCAGCCAAAGATGGAGAAGCTCTATACAGTCAGTAAAAACAAGACCTGTAGCTGACTGTGGCTCAGATCATGAGCTTCTTGTTGAAAAATTTTGGCTTAAATTGAAGAACGTAGGGAAAACCAGTAAACCATTCAGGTATGAGCTAAATCATATCCCTGATGAATATACAGTGGAGGTGAGGAATAGATTTCAGGGATTAGACCTGACAGACAGAGTGCCTGAGGAACTATCGACGGAGGTCCGTAACGTTGTTCAGGAGTAGGAATATCAGAGAATTCCACCACGGATCTCGGTGAGGCCGAATGCCAGTGCATTCAGCCCCCCGAAATCTGTGGCAGAACAGTCTGCCACCCCCCGCCCGCCCGCACATCCCCCCCGGGACGAGACTTACCTGGGGCAGATGTTCCGGGTGGCAGTTGCTCGGGCAGCGGCGGCTTCAGCAGCTGGTCTTCTGACCAGCTGCCGCCGCCATTTGCAGTCTGGAGGTTTTTTTTTTTTTTTACAGAGACGTGATAGGCTACGTAAAGACTTACGTAGCCTATCACATCCCGGTTAAAAGAAAAACAAAAATGTGTATGCAAATAGCGGCGGCTATGGCCGCCGCCATTTGCGTTCCTTATTTTTCGCCGTCTTAATCTAAGTAAATATTTACGTAGACTCTTGTGGCGAAAATAAAGGGGAACACAAATAGCGTAATGGGTGCTATTTGCGTCCCTTTTGATTCGCCGTTTTAGCCTACGTAAATATTTACGTAGGCTAAAACGGTGAATCAAAAAGGGATGCAAATAGCGCCCACTACGCTATTTACGTTCCCCTTTATTTTCGTTGTAATAGTCTACGTAAATATTTACATAGACTAATACGGCAAAAAATAAGGAACACAAATGACGGTGGCCATAGCTTTTTTTTTTTTTTACCCAGAGCCCTCTGCAGCCAGAAATCCAGCTGCAGATGGCCCTGGCCTGGGCCTGGCCAGCTGCTCCACAGAGCCACCACAGAGCATAGCTGGCTGTTGAGGATTCCGGGGGAGAGGACCGGATCGCCTCCCCCCCGTTGAGGATTCTGGAGGGAGGTACGGAACGCCTCCCCCCCACCATGAACAGAAACCATGGAATGGTAAGTGACTTTCGTACATCCCTATTCTGGAGGTAGCAACTAAATCCATCCCAAAGAAAAAGAAATGCAAGAAAGCAAAGTGGCTGTCTGATGAGACTTTGCAAGTAGCTGAGGAAAGAAGGGAAGCGAAAAGCAAGGGAGAAAGGGGAAGATATATCCAACTGAATACTGAGTTCCAGAGAATAGCAAGGACAGACAAGAAGGCCTTCTGAAATGAACAATGCAAAGAAATCGAGGAAAACAACAGAATGGGAAAGACTAGAGATCTCTTCAAGAAAATCGGAGATATCAACGGATGATTTGGGCAAAGATGGGCATGATAAAGGACAAAGAAGGCAGGGACCTAACAGAAGCAGATGAGATTAAGAAGAGGTGGCAAGAATACACAGAAGAACTATACAGGAAAGATCTTAATGTCCCTGATAGCCATGATAGTGCAGTCACTGAACTTGAGCCGGACATCCTAGAGAGTGAAATCAAGTGGGCCTTAGGAAGCATTAGTAACAACAAAGCTAGCGGAGATGACAGTATTCCAGGTGAGCTATTTAAGATCCTAAAAGATGATGCTGTGAAAGTGCTGCACTGAATATGCCAACAAATGTGGAACAACAGTGGCCACAAGACTGGAAAAGGTCAGTTTACATTCCAGTTCCAAAGAAGGGCAACGCCAAAGAGTGTTCAAACTACCGTACAATTGCGCTCATTTCACATGCCAGCAAGTTTATGCTTAAAATCCTACAAGCTAGGCTTCAGCAGCATGTGAACCAAGAACTACCAACATGCTGATCCAGCACGGCTCTTCTTACGTTATTCTTATGTACATTTAAAATATGCCTTTTTGAGAGGAAATATATTTAGAAATGTGTGTTTTGGGGACAATACATTTAGGGATGGCGGAGAATTTCTCCCCGAAACTTCGGGGGGCCGAGCGCCAACGTGTTCGGCCCCCCGAACAAGTTTTGGGGAGAAATCCTCCGCACCCCCCCCGCCCCCCGCACCCCCCCCGGGACGGGACTTACCTTTACCGAATGTCCCTCCCGGGGGCTGGTCCGGCCGGCGGTTCGGCAGGTGTTCGAGTGAGGCGGGAGCGGCAGCCAGTCTTTCGACCGGCTGCCGCCCCCGCCATTCCAATGAAAGAAAAAAACAAAACAAAACTTCCCCTGATAGGCTACGTGATGATTCACGTAGCCTATCACGGCTAGATTTGCAAAGTCAACCGTGATAGGCTACGTCAATCGTCACGTAGCCTATCACGGGTGACTTAAAAAAAAAAAAAAGAGTGTATGGATAATGGCGGCCCCCAAAGGGAGCCGCCATTCCTGTTCCTTATTTGGTCGCTGTAGTCTACGTAAATGTTTACGTAGACTATGGCGAAAATAAGGGCAACGCTATTTGCGTTGCCCTTATTTTCGCCGTAGTCTACGTAAACATTTACGTAGACTACAACGACTAAATAAGGAACGCGAATGGCGGCTCCCTATGGTGGCCGCCATTCGCATACGCGCTTTTTTTTTTTTAAGTCACCCGTGATAGGCTACATGACGATTCACGTAGCCTATCATGGCTGACTTTGCAGATCTAGCCGTGATAGGCTACGTGAATCGTCACGTAGCCTATCAGGGGGCATTTTTGTTTTTTACTTTCACATTCGCGGCCGGGCGAGGCGAGGCGCCTCCCCCCCCGCTTGAATTTCGGCCGGGCGAGGCAGGAAGCCTCCCCCCCCGGCCTGAACTTCGCGGGGGGAGCAGCGAAGCGCCTCCCCCCCACCGCGAACGGCCTTCGACAACAGGTAAGTGACTTTCGTCCACCCCTAAATACATTTAGAAATAGGTATCTAAATACATATTAAAATGAATCATTTGTGTGGATTTTCTAAAGGAATAATGCAAACACAATGGACTTAATGGATGAACACATTAAGTAATGCAGATAGGCAGTATGGAAGTAATTAAGTAGTGCAGACTGGAAATAGAATAGAAACAGGGAATCAGCTATCCCTAATTTTAGGACATTTAAAGTGCAATCCTGTGTATGTTATACAGAAAAAAGTTGTTGGATTTTTTTCTGTCTAAACGTGCACAGGATTGCAACCTTAACCTCCAATCCTACCCACTTCCCTGGGACAAAGCCCAAATGAATTCAGTAGGACTTACTTCTGAGTAGACATGCATTGAGTTGCACTGTTAGGCGGCAATCCTATACCCCACTTACCTGGGAGTAAGTCTTATTGAACCTAATAGAACTGATTACACAGTCACAGTATTACACCGTTAATGCAGTTTATGATTGTATACCTGATAATAACCATATATATATATATATATATATATATATATATATATATACACACACACACACACACACACACACACGCATACACACACACATACTCCTTAGGAACAGAGACCTATGATATGAAGGAGTTGACAGTGGGGACGGGGTAACTGGACTGCCTCTTCTTGCCCTTCTTATCTGGCACCTATGACAGAAAAGCCCTTTTGGTTGCCATAGGAGCTATATATGAAAACTGACTCCAGTATGATTTCCATGACTGCAGGCTGAAGTAATTAAATTCCAGGATGCAGAACAGGTACACCATGAAATCTGTCTCACACCCCTTATCTGCCCAGTTCTTTCCTATGCCCTGACTAATCAAGTGCCTACTAATTGGCAATAATAGGACTATCACCACTCCTTTTATTGTCCTGTAATGTCCTTTCTCGCCTGCCTACAAATATTCAGTATAATTATTGAATATTTAAAATTGAATATTTAAAATGGCTGGTCATATATATATATATTAACCTGGTGCTGAACAGAGTACAACAAAAGCCCTATTCAGATGTTCTAAACCTGAATAAGGTAAACATGTGAGAGGAGGGGGTGCTCCAGTCCCCTCATTGCATTTTATCACCTTCTACTCATGAAGGGTGGCAGTCTGAAGCAGACAGCCTCTTCTATTTGAGGGGCAGGGAAGGCTGGTGGATCCGATTTTGGTGAGGTGGAGATTCCATTGTGGGTTTTAGTTACAACCAGCCAGAAGTCTAAAGAAGCTGTCTAAGATGCTGGACCCTATCCCCAAAATGGGTCCAGCATCTTCGATAGCTCCTTTAGACTTCTGGCTGGTTGTAACTAAAACCCAGAATGGAATTCCCGCCTCACCAAAATTGGATCCACCGGCCTCCCCTTCTGTGGGGGCTGTCCACATGATCCAGAACTCTGGATAATCAGCATTCTGAATCACAGCAAGTGAGCCATAGCAAATTGTTAGAGAAAGGGATGTAAAAACTGCTATACCACTGTAGCATCAAAAAAAAAAAAAATGGTATACACGGCCAGTGCTGGGAAGTTACATCATCGTTCAATGTGGTCACACCAATCTCAATGTTTAGTATTAAAGCTTTGGGCATTCAAATATATCCAGTATGCTCTCACTGATTTGCTCATGATAAGATTTCGAGTAGGAAGGTTTTCCCTAACCTGCAGCACATGGAGAAATCTTTGTGGCTGGGATAAGCCTTTCAAACATGCTAAAGCTCACAAATGGGCAGGGAATTGTGAAAAGTAAAATAAGAAGTAGTGCTTTTTGTTTGCATGCAGTCTTTCCAAGTATCTGTGCTGCTAATGCCTAACAAAAGTTCACTAACTTAATATGTTTTCACATATTTGCATATGTTGGGGGAAAGGAGGAGTTTTCAGTAAAATTGTGCAATTTCTCAGAAATGTGGAAGTGTAAATCAGAGGTAGCATTTCATTCTTCTTCAGAAGCGAAAAGCAGAGGCAAAGAGCATATTGCATTTTATTTGTTTTAACACTGGGAAGTATAAAAGGCGCATTGGTTATACATCTGAAAACAAATGGGGTTGTAAAACCATCATGCAGAGGAAACAAAGTACACAAAATAGCTATATAATGCAGGATGAAATACCTGATGTATCTAACTGCTAACTAATAAAGTTAAACAGTGCATTGATTTATTGCGTACTTTAACAAAAGAGAAGATTTTAGATCTCGTCAAATGTAACAGTACATTTTAATGTAATTTGGTTTATTCAGGGAAAAAAATTGAATCACAATGCTGTCAGCATCTTTAATTAGCAAGTTAAAGATGTGGCTGAAGCAGTGCTATGCTACACCAAACCCGTGCTTCTGGAATGTCTCATTTCCAAGCTATCTTCTCTTTAGCGATGGGTGAATTCCCCTTGGTTTCACTTGTTTTCCTGTTGCTTTTTAAAAAATCTTTCCTTGTAAACACTCAACCTTTGACTCTTTTAGAGCTCTCACAAGAAAAGATAACAAAACAAGAGTGGATTAAGTGATCATTCACCCTAACCTGCTTGTGATTCTCCATTCCTGTGAATTCCTAGAACCCTGTCATCTCCTTCTCTTTTCCTGATACTTCTATGGATCTTCCCAATGGATCTATAGAGGGCCTTCTTCAAGTGTCCCCTCATTCTAAAGTTACCAGAGAGAGAGCCATCTTGGTGGTGGAACCCTGCTTTTGGTTTGGAACATTTGCCCAAGGAAAATTTGCTGGCTTTTCTTTCCATCATCAGGTTGTGACTTCTTTGTTCTCACAAGGCTTTTAAATCTGCTGTTTGGATCCCTATTGCATGTTGGTGGTTTTAACTCTGGGTTTATTTCTTGGCTGGCTTTAGCTCCTCATTTATTGTCTTCTAGTTCTAGCAGGTTGGTTTTGTATTGTATTGTTATCATGCTGGCTCTTATATTTGCTCCTGTATTTTTATCATGTTGGTTTTACTGTTGTAAATACTACTTTTGTATTGTATTTTATTTCTTAAGCATTATGACAGCTAGAAAACCTGTTTTATAGGCATCTTGTGTTGGCAGAATGGTGAGAACCTGACAAGTGTTGAGCTGTGTGAAATCCTAGCTGAAGGAACACAATTTACCCTGGGTGGGGATCTTGATGACAACAGAATGAGAAGCGCATTGGAGTATTATCTGGATTTTTATGGAATCGGCTTCGGTCCACCAGAGACACATGAAGCAAGAAAAGCTGAGTGTACCTAGGGATGTCAGAGAATTCCGCCATGGATCTCGGTGAGGCTGAATTAGGGATGGCGGAGAATTTCTCCACAAATCTCCGGGAGGCCGAATGCCAACGCATTCGGCCCCCTGAAATTTTTGGGGAAATTCTCCACCCCCCCGCCCCTCCCGGGATGGGACTTACCTCATGCGAATGTCCCTCTCGGCGGCGGGTCCCAGCAGCGTTTTGGCGGCGTTTCGGCGGTGGCCGGTCTTCTGACCGGCTGCCGCCACCGCCATTTCCCCGTAAAGTTAAAAAAAAAAAGTGATAGGCTGTGTAACGATTTACGTAGCCTATCACGGCTAGATTTTCAAAGTCAGCCGTGATAGGCTATGTAAATCTTTACGTAGCCTATCACGGCTGACTTTGAAAAAAAAAAAAAGCGCATTGCCCTTATTTTCGCCGTAGTCTACATAAATCTTTACGTAGACTACCCATGCCCAAATAAGGAACGCAAATGGCGGCGCCCATGGGCACCGCCATTTGCATACACACTTTTTTTTTTCAAAGTCAGCCGTGATCGGCTACATAACGATATAAGTAGCCTATCATGGCTGACTTTGAAAATCTAGCCATGATAGGCTACGTAAATCATTACGTAGCCTATCACATTTTTTTTTCCAATTTACTTTTTTTATTTCGCGGCTGGGGAGACAGGGCGCTCCCCCCCGGCCTAAATTTCGGCGGCGAGGGACGGGGCGCCCTCCCCCCCGGCCTGAATTTTGGCCGGGAGGGGCGGGGTGCCTCTCCCCCGCCAAGAATTTCAGGTGGAGAAACGGAGCGCCTCCCCCCCACCGTGAAGCAAGCTGCAGGACCAGGTAATGGACTTTCGTCCATCCTTAGGCTGAATGCCAGTGCATTCGGTCCCCCGAAATCCATGCCGGAACAAAGCCCCCCCCACGAAAGGCCTGCGAAATGGGACACCTACCTGCTGTGTTAGCGCTGCGTTGTTCACTTCTTCACTATAGCTGTGATAGGCTGCGTAAGTATTTACGTAGCCTATCACGGCAAAAAAAAGGGAACGCAAATGGCGGCAGCTACGGCGGTTGCCATTTGCGTTCCCCTTTTTTTTTTGGCCATGATAGTATTAGGGATGGGGGAGAATTTCTCCCCGAAACTTTGGGGGGCCGAGTGCCAACGTGTTCGGCCCCCCAAAGTAGTTTCGGGGAGAAATTCTCCGCACCCCCCCACACCCCCCCCGGGACGGGACTTACCTTTCCCGAATGTCCCTCCCAGCAGCGGGTCCCGGCGGTGGTTCGTCAGGTCTTCGACAGGGGCAGAGGCGGCAGCCGGTCTTTCGACTGGCTGCCGCCACCGCCATTCCAATAAAAGTAAAAAAAAACAAAACGCCCCTGTGATAGGCTACGTGACGATTAACGTAGCCTATCATGGCTAGATTTTCAAAGTCAGCCGTGATAGGCTACGTAAATCGTCACGTAGCCTATCACGGATGACTTAAAAAAAAAAAAAAGCACGTGCGGCTAATGGTGGCCCCCATAGGGAGCCGCCATTCACGTTCCTTATTTGGTCGCTGTAGTCTACGTAAAGATTACGTAGACTATGGCGAAAATAAGGGCAACGCTATTTGCGTTCAAATAAATATTAAATATTTACATAGCCTATCACGGCAAAATACAGGGATGCAAATGGCGGCGGCTATGGCAGCCACCATTTGCATCCCTGCAGGCTGCCCAGCGGCTGGATGTCCAGCTGCGGGCGGCCCTGGCTGGCGGCTCTGCGGAATCACTGCAGAGTGTAGCCAGCCAGAGAGAATTTCGGGGGGAGGGATGGAGTGCCTCCTCCTCACTGCAAATGTCACCCTTTGAAAAGGTATGTGACTTTCGTACCTCCCTAAGTGTACCATACCTTTAAAATCTGGTTTTCACAGGTAACACAGTGCTTGAACAGAACACACTTCCGAGTTTGGTTGGGGGAGTAGAATGGAATGTTATCAGCCTAGCAGGGGCTGCTCAGCCAATGAGAGAGGCTTGTTTTCTGCCCCTGTCCAGGCTCCCCACCACCACCTTTTGCTTGAAGAAGCCAAAATCCCCAATTCTTGAGTTCAGCATCTAAAGGCTGTCATTGAGAACATCCCACCCCCACTCCCCAATTTTGCACGGTTCAAACAAACTGACACAGAGTTATTCCTCTCCCCACCTTTTCCCCAATGTGGACACTTTTGCCTAAAGAAGACAAAATCCCTGATTCTTGAATGCAGCATCTGAAGGCTCTCCTGAGAGCATCCCACCCCCTCAATTTTGCCCCATTCCCTCAAACTGTCACAGAGTTGTAGCTTCAACCACCACCCCTTTCTCCTTCTCTGGGCACTTTCTCCCTGCTCATAATTCAGCCTCCATGATCCTGAGACCTTGCCAGATTGCTACTGAAATAAAGCTCTTACACAACATTGGGGAAGGAATTTAACAGAGCGTCAGGGAAGGGAAGTAACACAAACATCAGACAAATGCATAATCACTAATTATTCCCACTGGCAAAAAGGAAGTGCAGGGTGATTCTGAAGGCTCAAAACAGCACTCTAGGGCTTTGATGTGTTGGGAAGGCAGGCGAGTTACTCTAGTGACTTAAGTAACTGAGGGCATGGCCAGGTGAAAGATACACCCCTAAGAACACCCTGACCATACCAATTTAAAGCAGAAGAATGGGCACACAGCAGCTGAACTGCAGGGTAGCCAAATTAAAGAAAAACAACAGAGGAAAATTACTCTGCAAAAATGCGGTTTTCCCAGAGGTAAACTCCAGGGTGGCTGCAGAGTAGGGATGTATGAATTGTGTAGCTTCAGTGCTGCTTGAGTTCTGCAATTTGCAGCCAGTGCTCCATTCTGTCCTTAATGAGGCCCCAGAATTCTCTTTTTTTTTCCGCTCTGAAAATTATGAAGATAAATCTGTACCGACAACCATAATTCTGATGCCCAGCCATCTCCGTGAGTCTGCATAACTCCCATAAGAAAGGCTATTTTCTTAACAAACACTTAACAGAAGTGTGGTGTAGTGGTGAGAGTCCAGCCCAAAGTCACCCAGTGAGATAACTAACAGGAGGTTTGCTAATGAGCTGGATGTGGAAATACAAAGCTGAGCTGGGGGCAAGTGGGGTGCTGACTAGGGATGGACAAAAGTCCCTTACCTGTTCTCGAAGCTTGCTCCATGGTGGGGGGGAGGCGCTTCGGTTCTCCCCCCAAAGTTCAGGCAAGGGGGGGGAGGCGCCCCGCCTCGCCCGGCCAAAATTCAGGCTGGGGGGGAGGCGCCCCATCCCTCGCTGGCGAAATTCAGGCCAGGTAGGAGCGCCCCGTCTACTCAGCCGCAAAAAAAAAGTAAAACAAACAAACAAAACACACACACCCGTGATAAGCTACGTAACGATTTACGTAGCCTATCACGGCTAGATTTCCAAAGTCAGCCGTGATAGGCTATGTAAATCGTCACATAACCTATCACGGGTGACTTTGGGGAAAAAAAGGCGCATACGCAAATGGCGGCTCCCATGGGGACTGCCATTTGCGTTCCTTATTTTGGCACGTCTAGTCTACGTAAAGATTTACTTAGACTACGGCGAAAATAAGGGCAACGCAAATAGCGTTCCCTTATTTTCGCTGTAGTCTACGTAAATGTTTACGTAGACTAGATGTGCCAAAATAAGGAACACAAATGGTGGCGCCCTATGGGCGCCGCCATTTGCGTACGCGCTTTTTTTCCCCCAAAGTCAGCCATGATAGGCTACGTGACGATTTGCATAGCCTATCATGGCTGACTTTGGAAATCTAGTCGTGATAGGCTACGTAAATCATTATGTAGCCTATTACGGGTGTGTGTGTGTTTTTTTACTTTACTTTATTTTTGAAATGGCGGCGGTGGCAGCCGGTTGGGAGACCGGCCGCAGCCGCTGCCCCTGCCCCCAACGAAATGCTGCCGAACCGCCGCCGGGACCCGCCGCCAAGAGGGACATTCGCCGAAGGTAAGTCCCATCCCGGGGGGGGGTGGGGGGCCGGTGGAGAATTTCCCCACCAATTTCGGGGGGCCGAATGCGTTGGCATTCGGCCTCCCAAAGATTCGTGGAGAAATTCTCCGCCATCCCTAGTGCTGACATGTGTAGGAGTAAGTTGCATTGAACTCAATAAGACTTACGTCTGAGTAGACATGCAGAGAGTTGGTTCTCCTCTCTATTTTAGCCTCACAACATGAACAACAATGCTGGATGTGGAAATATAAAGCTTAGCAGGGAGAATAATACCTCGTGCAGGGCTCCAGACCAGCATGGTCATTTTAAAAGGTTTTTTCTTTCTTTAAAACAGCATTGCTTTAAGCAAAGAGTGCATCGCTCAGGCACACCTAGGGCAGCCTTGTTTTGGGAAGCCCCAAGGAGGAGGAAGTGTTTTGGTTGAAAGTAAATGGAGAGGGAGGATTTCAATTTAAAAAGAACACCCACAAACAAGGTGGTGAGCACAATTCATTTTTTTTTTTAAAAAACGTATGTATTTATTATTGGAACATACTACACTACGTTTTTATTTATGAAAATTCCATGACTATTTGCAGACGATGAAAAAAAAGCTGCATGACTGCTGGCTCCACAGGATCTCGTGGTGCCATTCCTCAGAGGATTCCGTGGTACGGATTGAAGGGAATTTGATCCCATTTCAGTCTGTGGCAGAATTCTCTGACATCTCTTCTGCAGAGTGGCCACAACATAATGTGTCCCTAATGACTTTAAGCTACAGCAACAGCAGAGATAACCTCCCATGTAGATGGGCCCCAGGTCAAAGGAATACAGAAGCTTGCATTCATTGCAGGAAATACACGTGGTATAGGAAGGTCCCCAACTCAAGATAGAGGGAGACCCAAAGAGATGTCTCCTCTCTGAGAGGCAAGAGCATGAAAAAGAAGGAAGTAGGAAGTGAGGTTAGCAACCACAAGAATATCAGTCTAGCATGAGAAGGAAGATCAGCACAGATCAGAGGTCAGTCTAGGAAGCCTGGAGATCCTCTCTCTCTCTCTCTTCAGTTTCCATGCAGATACATCAGTCTTTTTCTTTTCTTTTGGAGCTACCTGAGTTGCACCCACTTCCAACATCCTATAAATACAGATAATAAACAAATACGGCAGGGAAGCTGCTGTAACAATCTCTTTCTCTTGTTACATATTCCAATTCAAATTCATATTCCATATTCTTGTTACATATTCCAATTCAAACTGCTTTAGTATTACTACTTCTGTTGTCTTTAGTTGAGCTGTATAAGAATGTGATCTGGAGACCTTTTAAATCCCTTATCCTACCCTGTGGGAGCAGCTGCTTTTCCACGAGCACCTCTCACACGGCTGGTGTAGCATTTAAATGACACGGCCATGGGGGGGACTGATGCTGTGGATCTTTCCCATACAGTTAGAGTGCAATTCTATGCATGTTTAGACAGCAAAAAGTGCTACAGATCCCAGCATTCCCCAGCCAGCCATTCTCCAATAAAAGGTTGTAGGACCTTTTTTTTAGGGGTGGACGAAAGTCACTTACCTGTCCTCGAAGATTTCCCGCGGTGGGGGGGAGGTGCTTCGTTGCTCCTCCCGTGAAGTTCAGGCTGGGGGGGGAGGCTTCCCGCCTCGCCTGGCCGAAATTCAGGCCGGGGGGAGGCTTCCCGCCTCGCCCGGCCGAAATTCAGGCTGGGGTGGAGGCGCCTCGCCTCGCCAGGCCACGAACTAAACAGTTAAAAAAAAACAAAAACGCCCCCGTGATAGGCTATGTGACGATTAACGTAGCCTATCACGGCTAGATCTGCAAAGTCAGCCGTGATAGGCTATGTAAATCGCCACGTAGCCTATAAACGGGTGACTTAAAAAAAAAAAAAAAGCGCGTACGCAAATGGCGGCCCCCATAGGGAGCCGCCATTCGCGTTCCTTATTTGGTCGCTGTAGTCTATGTAAATCTTTACGTAGACTACAGCAACCAAATAAGGAACGGGAATGGCGGCTCCCTATGGGGGCGCCATTATCCATTAATTATTATTAGTACGCGCTTTTTTTTTTTTTTAAAGTCACCCGTGATAGGCTCAGTGACGATTTACGTAGCCTATCACGGCTGACTTTGCAAATCTAGCCGTGATAGGCTACGTTAATCGTCACGTAGCCTATCATGGGGGCGTTTTTTTTTTCTTTTATTGCAATGGCGGCGGCGGCAGCCGGTCGAAAGATTGGCTGCTGCCCCCACCCCTGATGAAGACCCGCCGAACCGCCGGCCGGACCCGCCGCCGGGAGGGACATTCGGGAAAGGTAAGTCCCGTCCCGGGGGGGGGGGCGGGGGGGGGCGGAGAATTTCTCCCCGAAACTTGTTCGGGGGGCTGAACACGTTGGTGCTCGGCCCCCCGAAGATTCGGGGAGAAATTCTCCTCCATCCCTACTTTTTTATGTCAAAACGTGCATAGGATTGCTCCCTTTGTATCCTGGTGGTGCGCCGATTCAATGGCTGGGAGTAATAGAATTGGCCTGTACCCAGTTGGTTGAGTTATCTAAATATGTGAACTTTTAGGTCCTTGCTTTGAGGGGTCAAAATATTTCAGACATTTTGAATGGGAGAGGTTTGCATATTAAGCTCCACCTTCTGATGCCTCACAGTATCCCTAATTCTTCTACATGCATGTGATGGCCCTAACATATAGCAATAATTGATAATCAGTTTTATATGTTACAGCAAGTGCATGTGTGTGTGAGAAAGGGAGAGAGAGGGAGGGAGGGAGAGGGAGAGAAGTAAGCATATGTTTTTTGGATTATATAGAATGTAAAGCACTACTCTTGCAGTACTTCTTAGAATCATGGAATAAAGAGGAAATGGTTACAGTAGAGGGACTAAGGTAATAGTGGAACAGGTACAAACAGTTTTATCATTTTTTTAAACAACTTAATTCTAAAATGGACTTCTCCCTAATGCTTTCTAAGAAACTTAAGATTCTGATTTAAATTTAGCCCTTTGCAGTGAGTCGAACCCCAACTATGAAGAATTATGCTGAGGGATAATGGAGCCTATGGAATTATTATACTTCATTGGTATTTTTATTGGTAGACTCAAGGCATGTAATTGCATTTATTGTCACCCTGCTAGATCTAATATCCTTGATATTAAAAAGTGTTGCTTTACATTCAAGTATCAAAGGGATATAAACCCTTGTCCAGGCCCTTTCTTATTCACTTGCACATTCATTTTTCTTCTGAATTCCTTTTCTGACTTGCTGCATGAAATTCAGAACAGCCTTGGAAATTCAGAACAGCCACAATTTTACAGTAGTATAAGAATAAATGTCTTTAATGTTGCTTTCTAAAAGAACTTGTTAAACTGTATTTTCCTTTTAGTAAAGATATTAATTTTTCCACAAATGCACCCAAATGAAGTCCTCTTCATGACTTTAGAAATTGGAGCATCAGTTCATTAATTTAAGTACTGGCTTGGACTAGCTGCTTATTTTAATAATAAACATGAGATACAGTACCTCACTTAAAGGAATTGCAGTCGAAGAGGGAAAAAAATGTAATACGTCGTGCACCAATTATCATGATTATGTAAGAGATGCCAAGATGTAATTTTATCTGTAGAGCGAGCAGCTGAAAGTTTTTTCACAGAACTCTCAAACAAGTTTTTAACTTTTATCTGAGTAAAATTTATTCACTTATTCAAATACTGAGGGCTTGGGTAGAATTAAGTATGGTGTCTGTAACTGCTTAGCTAGCTAGGGCTAGCAGTCAAGTCAAATGGAAAGAAGACAATCTTCATCCTAAACGCCTTTGGCTATGGAATGCTTGGATGCACAAGCACCAATCCTAATGCAATCAGGAAAACACCTGGCCACTCAAAATATCTCTCCAGATCCTGGTCTAGCCTTCTCCCAACATTGTGTTTTGTTTTTAAGTGCAAGGAATGTTTTTGTAAGGAGAAATGTTCAACCATGTGATCTGCTGCTGAAATCTGAAGCATTCCTTACCATTAACTATGTTGCTAGGGCTGATGGGAGTTGCAGGCCAAAGAATTTTGAGAGCCAGGAGTTCCCCACACCTGCAGTACAGTATACACTGGTCTACCACCTCAATGAAAATTAGGTCTCAAGACTTGCATTAGGCAGCACCAAGAAACCCCATTATAATGATAAAATCTGTAACAATAAATAAGGATGCAATCTTATGGCCACTAGACAGTGTCTAGATGGCCATAGGATTTTTCATTTTCTGGGAACCAACCTTGGAGCCAGTGCTCCGAGGTAGGTTCCCAGAAAACTGACTCCCTGCCCCCTCCCCTGCTGCCTCGTAAGTGGCAGTTCGTTCCCGGCTCCGCACTCATAACAGCAGTGCAGAGTGTCTGAAAATGGGGCATTCCAGGGGGTGAGGAGGGAAGGAGACAGTGGAAGTGTTGTTATGATGCTTCCTATGTGCCATCCAGCCTCCCCCCCACCCCGCTCCAAGCTGTCCTGGCTAGAGGTCTGAAATCGGCCATCTAGCTGCAAATGCAGGGTGGCTGGAGCATGGAGGAGAAGATCCTCTCCACAATCCGTCCACCCTGCATTGGATAGTTGGTCACCTCCGAGTACATAGGATTGTGCCCTAAAGGTGTCTTGACAATCTTTCCACCCTCCCCCACCCACCTGGCACTTTTGTGGGAATCATAAAAATGGGGGGGGGATTTTCTACTGCTTTGGGGTGGGGGTGAGATATCTGGATAAATTGGGGGAGTGAGGGTGGGTTTGGCTTACCTTAGTTGAGACAAGGTGGCTGAGGGGTTTGTTTTTGTTTTTAAATCCTTTATATTAACTTAGAGGAAAAAGTGGCTGCTTCCCCATGAGGCACTTTTCAGCCATCCTGCAGCATGTCCTGGGGGCTGGATCAGAATTACCATGAAAACCATGCTATGTTATTTGATGTAGCAGCAAAATACCAGGAAATACAGCAGGAAAGCTGCAAAGTTTCTCATGGGTCATGGCTGCTGTGAGCAGCTGCAATTTTGGGTTTGTTTGTTTTAACAAGAAATAAACAAAGAAACAAATAAATAAAACCCTCTTAGGACAGAGCCCCCCAATGCAGTGCCTGCGGGCACCATGGCTCCTGTGGGGACCATTTGAATAGCTAGAGCTACTCCCACAGCTGCTGCCTGCTTCTGTGCCACTCTAGGAACCAGGCTCAGAGGGCCAGCTGTTGTGAGAGGGCTCTGTGATCCTTCATGTGCCCCTGCTGCTGTTGCTGAGAACACAGTGGGAAGAGGCAACTGTTCTGAAAAGAAATAGTGCAAGACAACATCGATGCTGGAGGCTGAGGGGAGTTACATTCAAATGGAGAATCGGTGGGCATAGTATTTATTACATTGAAGGAAAGCAATACACTAATTCACAAGATTAAATTAAAAATAATTTCCCTTTTTACTTTAAATGAAGCTGCATGAATTTTAATGAAATGGCATTGGAAACTAGGGGGCGAGGTGGAGGGAATGTTTGGAAAGCAAAGAAAAATGGCTGTCCAGGTCTCTACCGAGGAAGATAATATGGAATGAATTGTGTGTGTCTGTGACTCTGTGTGCATGTGCAGCCCCTAGCCCCTCTGCCAAACCAGGATGCAGCCCTTGGGACCAAGAAGTTTGTGTACCCCTGATCTAAGGTAAACCAAACCCAAGAATGCTGGACTGAATATATTGGCCCAGCTCTAGAGTAACCAGGACCACAGCAGCGTGTGCAAACAAATTGGTGCCTTCAACTTCTTATTTATTTATTGTATTTCATTCTGAGCCTGGCAAACCCAGCTTAGGTAAAAATACCAAATGTTTCTGACAATTGTTCCCTTAGGACCATATCCATATATCTCAGATGTCTGTGTATTTACTATGTAAAGCTGACAACATTGTTTAAAATCTCCTCATTTTGATTGCACTAGACCAGTGAAAGCTTTTAAGTAACTTAACTCAAAGTGGTTTTAGAATGGGTTGTTTTTCATTCTTTATTTCTTGAATCTCACACTGTTCTGCTGTTAGTTCCAGTATTTGCTTACAAGTGCTGGTGTATTGTTGGGACTGCTGGTCATTGGATGTTGTGCTATTGTTTTTCTTATTTGTAATGATCGCCCTGTTTCCTCACTGCCTCCTCACTGCCTCTCTTGACTGAAAACTCTCTCTCTCTCTCTCTCTCTCTCAGCGCAACAACTAACATATATACTTATTCTGCAACTTTGATGCCAGTGCTTTCCATTTGCTTTCCATTTGCTTTCCAGGCAAATATATTTTGAGAGTGAATTAGTCACAGTACTTTTCATATGTTCTCAGTGGTGGCCAGTGACTCCAGTTCAGGAGAGGCTGTGAATCCATTCAGGGTTTTAGTTACCACCAACCAAACCTCTAATGGAGCTATCCAAGGTAAAAAAAAAAAAAAGGTAAAGGGGTCCCCAACCAGTCGTGTCCGACTCTAGGGTGCGGTGCTTATCCCTGTTTCTAAGCCGAAGAGCCAGCGCTGTCCGAAGACGCTTCCATGGTCATGTGGCTGGCATGACTGAACACCGAGGTACTGAACCCATTTTGGGGATTAGGTTCAGCTCCTTGGTAGCACTGTTAGAGGTTTGGCTGGTGGTAACTAAAACCGTGAATGGAATCACAGCTGCTCTGGAACTGGAGTCACTAGCCACCCCTGCATGTTCTATGGATCAGTTAGCATGCAGTTTGTTTGCATCCAGTCAATGGATGCTAATCTGGATCTGGAAGAACAAGTCTGCTGGCTGTATTGTAGGTAGGGATGTCAAAGAAATCCACTGCGGATTCAAATGAGGCTGGATTCTTTGGAATCTATCCTCAGGAATCCGCAGAGGATCGGGACCACTTACCTCCGCTCCAGGAGGACTGGAGGCAGAATGGCACTCTGCTGCTTCTTGCCAGCCAGAGCTGTTCGCCTCCTCCCTGTCCCTGCCGATTGCCATCTCTAAAAAAAAAAAAAAAAGCGATTGGGAGGATGTGCCCATATAGACTTAGATGCAAAAATAGAGCCGTGAATCTTGCGTATAGGCCTATGGACACATAGACTTAGATGCAAGATTCATGACTATTTGCGTCTAAGTCTATGGGGATATCCTCCCTATTGCCATTTTTTTAATTTATTTTTTTAAGACATGGCAATCGGCAGGGACAGGGAGGAGGCGAATGGCTCTGTCTGGCAGAAGGGAAGGGAAGTGGCCCCCAAGCCAGCCCCCCCCAGAATCCGAGAGGAGCGGAGCTGCTCTGGAGGATTCCGGGGGGGGGAGGAACGGATTGCCTCCCCCCCCCATGGATTCCCCACCGGAACAGATAGTGGGGAATCCATACACTCCTAATTGTTGTTGTTGTTGTTCAGTCGTTCAGTCGTGTCCGACTCTTCGTGACCCCATGGACCATAGCACGCCAGGCCTTCCTGTCCTGCGCTCTCTCCCGGAGCATGCTCAAGTTCACATTCATTGCATCCGTGATGCTATCTAGCCATCTCATCCTCTGCCATCCCCTTCTCCTTTTGCCTTCAGTCTTTCCCAGCATCAGGGTCTTTTCCAGGGAGTTTTCTCTTCGCATTAGGTGGCCAAAATATTGGAGCTTCAGCTTCATTATCTGTCCTTCCAATGAGCACTCAGGGTTGATTTCCTTTAGGATGGACTGATTTGACCTCCTTGCAGTCCAGGGGACTCATAAGAGTCTTCTCCAGCACCACAGTTCGAAAGCATCAATTCTTCGGCGCTCAGCCTTCCTGATAGTCCAGCTCTCACAGCCATACATTACTACTGGGAAAACCATAGCTTTGATTAGATGGACCTTTGTCGGCAAGGTGATGTCTCTGATTCTTACTATGCTGTCTAGGTTTGCCATAGCTTTCCTCCCAAGGAGCAAGCGTCTTTTAATTTCATGGCTACAGTCACCGTCTGCGGTGATCTTGGAGCCCAAGAAAGTAAAATCTGTCACTGCTTCCGTTTCTTCCCCTTCAATATGCCAGGAAGTGATGGGGCCAGATGCCATGATCTTCGTTTTTTTAATGTTGAGTTTCAAACCAGCTTTTGCACTCTCCTCTTTCACCCTCAACAAGAGGCTCTTGAGATCCTCTTCGCTTTCTGCCATTAGGGTGGTATCGTCTGCATATCGGAGGTTGTTGATAATTCTCCCAGCAATCTTAATTCCGACCTCTGATTCATCCAACCCGGCATTTCTCATGATGTACTCTGCATATAAGTTAAATAAGCAGGGTGACAATATGCAGCCTTGTCATACTCCTTTCCCAATTTTGAACCAATCGGTTGTTCCATGTCTGGTTCTTACTGTTGCTTCTTGACCCTCGTACAGGTTTCTCAGGAGACAGGTAGGTGGTCTGGTACTCCCATCCCTTTAAGAATTTGCCACAGTTTGTTGTGATCCACACAATCAAAGGCTTTAGCGTAGTCAATGAAGCAGAAATAGACGTTTTTCTGGAATTCTCTTGCTTTCTCCATGATGCAGCGAATGTTGGCGATTTGATCTCTAGTTCCTCTGCCTCTTCGAAACCCAGCTTGTACTTCCGGTAGTTCTCGGTTCGCATACTGCTGAAGCCTAGCTTGTAGGATTTTGAGCATCACCTTGCTGGCATGTGAAATGAGCGCAATTGTGCGGTAGTTTGAACACTCTTTGGCGTTGCCCTTCTTTGGAATTGGAATGTAAACTGACCTTTTCCAGTCTTGCGGCCACTGTTGAGTGTTCCATTTTTGTTGGCATATTGAATGCAGCACTTTAACAGCATCATCTTTTAGGATTTTAAATAGCTTGGCTGGAATACTGTCATCTCCGCTAGCTTTGTTATTACTAATGCTTCCTAAGGCCCACTTGACTTCACTCTCGAGGATGTCCGGCTCAAGTTCAGTGACTGCACTATCATGGCTATCAGGGACATTCAGATCTTTCCTGTATAGTTCTTCTGTGTATTCTTGCCACCTCTTCTTAATCTCATCTGCTTCTATTAGGTCCCTGCCTTCTTTGTCCTTTATCATGCCCGTCTTTGCACAAAATGTTCCCTTGAGATCTCTAATTTTCTTGAAGAGATCTCTAGTCTTTCCCATTCTGTTGTTTTCCTCAATTTCTTTGCATTGTTCATTTCAGAAGGCCTTCTTGTCTCTCCTTGCTATTCTCTGGAACTCTGCATTCAGTTGGATATATCTTCCCCTTTCTCCCTTGCTTTTCGCTTCCCTTCTTTCCTCAGCTACTTGTAAAGCCTCATCAGACAGCCACTTGGCTTTCTTGCATTTCTTTTTCTTTGGGATGGATTGAGTTGCTGCCTCCTGAACAATGTTACGGACCTCCGTCCATAGTTCCTCAGGCACTCTGTCTATCAGGTCTAATCCCTGAAATCTATTCCTCACCTCCACTGTATATTCATCAGGGATATGATTTAGCTCATACCTGAACGGTTTAGTGGTTTTCCCTACGTTCTTCAATTTAAGCCGAAATTTTGCAAGAAGCAGCTCATGATCTGAGCCACAGTCAGCTCCAGGTCTTTTTTTGGTGTTAATTCTAGAAGGTGTTGTAGGTCTTCATAGAACCGATCAACCTCAGCTTCTTCGGCATCAGTGGTTGGGGCATAGACTTGAATTACTGTGATGTTGAATGGTTTGCCTTGGATTCTTACTGAGATCATTCTATCATTTTTAAGATTGTACCCCAGTACTGCTTTTCCCACCCTTTTGTTGACTATGAGTGCTACTCCATTTCTTCTAAGGGATTCTTGCCCATAGTAGTAGATATGATGGTCACCTGAATTAAATTCGCCCATGCCTGTCCATTTTAGTTCGCTGATTCCCAAGATGTCGACGTTCAATCTTGCCATCTCATGTTTGACCACCTCCAGCTTACCTTGATTCATTGATCTGACATTCCAGGTTCCTAAACAGTATTGTTCTTTACAGCATCGGATTTTCTTTTCACCACCAGACACATCCACAGCTGAGTGTCCTTTTGGGTTTGGCCCAGCCGCTTCACTCTTTCTGGAGCTACTTGGAAATACCCTCTGCTCTTCCCCAGTAGCATATTGGACACCTTCCGACCTGAGGGGCTCATCTTCCGGCGTCCTCTCTTTTAGCCTTGTGATACGTTCCATGGGGTTTTCTTGGCAAGAATACTGGAGTGGGTTGCCATTTCCTTCTCCAGTGGACCACATTTTGTCAGAACTCTCTGCCACGACCTGTCTGTCTTGGGTGGCCCTGTACGGCATAGCTTATGGCTTCACTGAGTTACGCAAGCCCCTTCGCCACAACAAGGCAGTGATCCATGAAGGGGTTCCTAATTGTAGGTATGTCTTTTTAAAATTTATTCAGTTTATGAGTTACCCTATAGTTAAAGCTCTCAGGGCAACATACATAACAGAAGCAAAAAAACCACCACCACCAATGTATGTATGCATTGTTTTAATTTTTGTAAATCAGTGATAAAAAATGCAGAATACAATGTTTTTGAGTGAATAAATAAATAATGATGAGCACTCCCCTTGTCCTGGAATCAATGGAGGCTGGTGACTCCAGTTCCAAAGGGGCTGTGATTCCATTCAGGGTTTTAGTTACCACCAGCCAAAACTCTAATGGTGCTATCCAGTGTGCTGAAAAGCACTTTCCAATGTGCTGAACCCATTTTGAGGCTAGGGTTCAGAACATTGGACAGCACTATTAGAGTTTTGGGTGGTGATGACTAAAACCCTGAATTGAATTACAGCCCCTCCAGAACTGGAGTCACCAGCCACCACTGCTTGGAATCCTTCGTAGCCCTTCAGGAGGACACAGGCAACAATGACAGAAGGCAGAGGAAATGCTGAGGAGTATTGATGAATAACTGTGTAAAGGCAAATTATTAGCTATGTCATAAGGAAAATGCATTTAGTATTCAAACCATTCAAACAGACCACGGAACGGACTGGTTTAAGATTGGGAAAGGAGTACGGCAGGGTTGTATACTCTCACCCTACCTATTCAACCTCTATGCAGAACACATCACGTGATGTGCTGGGCTTGATGAAGCCAAGGCTGGAGTTAAAATCGCTGGAAGAAACAAACATTAACAATCTCAGGTATGCAGATGATACCACTTTGATGGCTGAAAGCGAGGAGGAGCTGAGGAACCTCATGACAAAGGTGAAAGAAGAAAGTGCAAAAGCTGGGTTGCAGTTCAACCTCAAAAAACCCAAGATTATGGCAACCAGCTGGATTGATAACTGGCAAATAGAGGGAGAAAACGTGGAGGCAGTGACAGACTTTGTCTTTCTAGGTGCAAAGATTACTGCAGATGCTGACTGCAGCCAGGAAATCAGAAGACGTTTACTTCTTGGGAGGAGAGTAATGACAAATCTTGAAAAAATAGTTAAGAGCAGAGACATCACACTGACAACAAAGGTCCACATGGTTAAAGCAATGGTATTCCCCATAGTAACCTATGGCTGCGAGAGCTGGACCATAAGGAAGGCTGAGCAAAGGAAGATAGATGCTTTTGAACTGGTGCTGGAGGAAAATTCTGAGAGTGCCTTGGACTGCAAGAAGATCAAGCCAGTCCATACTCCAGGAAATCAAGCCAGACTGCTCACTTAAGGGAATGATATTAAAGGCAAAACTGAAGTACTTTGGCCACATCATGAGAAGACAGGATACCCTGGAGAAGATGCTGATGTTAGGGAAAGTGGAAGGCCAAAGGAAGTGGGGCCGACCAAGGGCAAGATGGATGGATGATATTCTGGAGGTGACAGACTCGACCTTGAGCTGGGGGTGGCGACAGCCGACAGGAAGCTCTGGCGTGGGCTGGTCCATGAAGTCACGAAGAGTTGGAAGTGACTGACCGAATAAACAACAATTCAAACCATTGTGCCTTTTATCAGTTGTTTAAAAAGTATGGGTGAATGTAGACAGTAAGGATGGGCAGATTCCCTACCTGTTGTTCTGCAGGGGAATCCACCCACGGGGGGAGGTGATCCCTCCCTCCCCCCGGAATCCATCCAGGCTGGCTCCGCTCTGCGTCAATCCTGCGGAGCCAGCCACCAGCTCTGCATCGCTGGCAAATTTCGTCGATACAGGCAGCCGGCAGCCATTGCCTTGCCGTATCTCTGTATAAGTAAGTCTTCAGACGCAAATGGGGTAGTGCGCACCATTTGCGGCTGTAAAGCTGGTAGATTAGCCTAAATGCAGCCTAAATGCAGCCAAATATTTGCGTAGCCTATCATGTAAAAAAACAGGGATGCAAATGGCGTAGTGGACGCCATTTGCAGCCGTAAAGCTGGTAGATTAACCTAAATGCAGCTGTAAATGGCTGCATTTAGGCTAATCTACTAGCTTTATGGCCACAAATGGCACCCGCTATGCCATTTGCGTCTGGAGACTCGAGACTTACTTATACAGAGATACGGCACGGCAATGGCTGCTGGCTGTATCGCCTTTTGCCAGTGATGAGGAGCAGGCGGCCAGCTCTGCAGGATCGACGTCAAGAGGGATCCGACCCAGACGGATTCCTCTGGGAGGTGGAGGTGAATGCTCCGTTCTGCCACGGAATCCAGGGGGGTGGATTCTCATTGGCGTCCATGGAGGAATTCTCCGCCATCCCTAGTAGAAAGGGAATTCTTGTCCTTATGTTGGACAGAGTGGGCCCGGCACTCTAGCTGGGCTATGGTGAATGTAAGTGTTTCATGATTCCTAAAAGTTATTAGGCTGGTTTCTGTAGTTGTGCTGGCACCCAACTGAGGTCAGGGATGCATAAGGATGGACGAAAATCCCCTACCTGGTCCCGCAGCTGTTTTCGGTGGGGGGAGAGGCACTTCGGTTCTCCCCCCGAAATTCTTGGTGGGGGAGAGGTGCTCCGCCCCTCCCAGCCAAAATCCAGGCCGGGGGGAGGCGCCCCATCCCTCGCCACCGAAATTCTGGCCGGGGGGGAGCACCCCGTCTCCCCGGCCGCGAAATAAAAAAGTAAATGGTAAAAAAAAAAACACGTGATAGGCAATGTAACGATTTACGTAGCCTATCACAGCTAGATTTTCAAAGTCAGCCGTGATAGGCTACGTAAATCGTTATGTAGCCTATCACGGGTGACTTTGAAAAAAAAAAGCGCGCGTATTTGCATTGCCCTTATTTTTGCCATAGTCTACGTAAATCTTTATGTAGACTACACGTGCCCAAATAAGGAATGCAAATGGCGGTGCCCATGGGTGCCGCCATTTGCGTACACGCTTCTTTTTTTTTTCCCCAAAGTCACCCGTGATAGGCTACGTAACGATTTACGTAGCCTATCACGGCTGACTTTGAAAATCTAGCCATGATAGGCTACGTAAATCGTTACGTAGCCTATCACGTGTTTTTTTTAAATTTTATTTTACTCGGAAATGGCGGTGGTGGCAGCCGGTCGGAAGACCGGCCGCCGCCCCTGCCCCCGCCGAAACACCACCGAAACGCCGCCGGGACAGCCGCCGAGAGGGACATTCGACAGAGGTAAGTCCCATCCCGGGGGGGGGGGGGAGGGCGGAGAATTTCCCCACCAATTTCGGGGGACCGAATGCGTTGGCATTCGGCCTCCCGGAGATTAGTGGAGAAATTCTCCGCCATCCCTAGATGCAGCCTACAGTCCCTGGAGTACTTACCTTGTTCCAGCACTACTTGTCAGGTCAGAAAGAACTGACCTGGTCTGCTTTCCTTCCCCATTATGGCAAACTGTGGATTTCAGTCTCAGTGCTGTCTGTGGAATTGTGCTCACTCCTCCTCTTCTTATTCTTTTGCGTCTTCTCTAGCTTTATTTGATTTGGCCTAGCTCCATGCACTTTCAAGACTCCCTTGGCTTTTTTCTCTCTCAATGGAATATAAGAAACCTATGAAAGCATGCCCACTTCTCTATCAATCCATTTGATAAATGTTGAGGCACGCTATGCAAGGAGCTTTCTCACTGCTCTTATGCTAGGGTTGCATAAGGCCATCTCCCCTCCCCCCTCTCTTTCTCCCCCTCCGTCCCCCCTCTCCATTTGTGTGTGTGTGTGTGTGTGTGTGTGTGTGAGAGAGAGAGAGAGAGAGAGAGAGAGTAATTGACAGAGTTTTTCCTGAGGATATCAATTAAATCATCTGTCGTCTAGTCAGTAAGTTACAGACAACTGTAAAAAGGGATGGAGGAATTTACCCATTGCTGCTTGTTTTTATGGAGCCTCTAATAGTTTCTGGCAGCCTGCAATCTTCACGGGTTGTTAAAAGATGCATTAAACAAGGCTGTCATCAAGCCAGGCTTTTACAGTTGTCACCCTCAGATGCACTTGCAGATGTGACTTTTGTGGAGGCCATACCACTCAAAGGTGTAGTTCAGTCAGGAGTTCAGTCATTGATAACATCTAGTGTGGTGGTTATGGTTTTCTGTTTTTCTGCTCGTGTGTTTTTTTTTAATGTTCTTGGTTGACACCGACATCTAGGGATGTTAGAGAATTCTGCCACGGATCCCAGGGAGGCTGAATTCCAGTGAATTTGCCCCCCCGGAATCCATGGCAGAATGGAGCAACCTGCCCCACCACCCTGCGAAACCCTGCGAAACGGAGCCTACCTGGCTGCTGCTCTGGCTCTGGTGGCAGTGGCTCTGGCAGTAGCAGCAGCTCCGGCAGCTCCAGCTGCTGACAGGCTGCGGCCACAAATGGCGGCCACTACACCGGCCTCATTTGCGTCCCTGGCAAGCCGTGATAGGCTATGTAAGTATCTACATAACCTATCACGGCTCAGAGCAGGGATGGAAATGGCGTAGCAGCCACCATTTGCATCCCCACTTTTGCTGTGATAGGCCACGTAAATATTTACATAGCCTATCCCAGCTCAGTGAAGGGACACAAATGGCGGCTGCTACTCCACCTGCCATTTGCGTCCACAGACTTGCTGTGCAGATGCACCTGGCCGGCGGTAGGGATGTACGAAAGTCACTTACCTTTTTGACGAGGTGATTTGCGGTGGGGGGGAGGCGCTCCGCACCTCCCCCTGAAATCCTTCTCCGGCCGGCTCTGCTCCATGGAGATTCTGCAGAGCCACCGGCCTGGGCCGCCCGCAGCCGGAAATCCAGCCGCTGGGCAACTTCCTTCCAGAAGAAGAAAAAAAAACGGCATACGCGGCCGCCATTTGCATTCCCTATTTTTCGCCGATTTATCTTACGTAAATATTTATGTAAGATAAAATGGCAAAAAAAAGGGGAATGCAAATAGCGTAGTGGGTGCTATTTGCATTCCTTCATTTTTTGCCGTTCTAGCCTACATAAATATTTACATAGGCTAGAACGGCGAAAAATAAAGGAAAGCAAATGGTGGCCACCGTAGCCACCGCCATTTGCATACGCCATTTTTTTTAATTGGCTTGCCGTGATAGCCTACGTAAATACTTACATAGCCTATCATGGCAAACACCAGGATGACAATGGTGGCCGCAGCAACCGGTCGAAAGACCAGCCGCCGCTGCTGCCGGAGCCGCCGCTGGAGCCGCCGCCGTCTGGAACATCCGCCCCAGGTAAGCCTCATCCCGGGGGGAATCCGTGGGGGGGGTGGGGGGGCAGGTTGTTCCGCCACAGATTTAGGGGGGGCAAATGCCAGTGCATTTGGCCTCACTGAAATCTGTGGTGTAATTCTCCGTCATCCCTAGCCGGCGGATCTGCAGAGTTGCAGCGGAGTGGAGCCAGCCGGGGTAGGATTTTCGGGGGAGGTACAGAGTGCCTCCCCCCCACTGCGAATTCCACTCTTCCAAAGGGTAAGTGACTTTCATACATCCCTACCGAAATCAGATTGACTACATCCATTGTAGCCAAAGGTGGCCGACACCTATATAGGGATGGACGAAAGTCCCTTACCTGGTCCCGCAGCTTGCTTCGCGGTGGGGGGAGGCACTTTGGTTCTCCCCCCAAAGTTCAGGCCGGGGGGGAGGCGCCCCGCCTTGCCCGGCTGAAATTCAGGCGGGGGGGGAGGCGCCCCGCCTCGCCGGGCCGAAATTCAGGCTGGGGAGAAGCGCCCCATCTCCCCGGCTGCGACATAAAAAAGTAAATGTAAAAAAAGCACACACACACACGTGATAGGCTACGTAACGATTTACGTAGCCTATCATGGCTAGATTTCCAAAGTCAGCCATGATAGGCTACATAAATCGTTATGTAGCCTATCACGGGTGACTTTGAAAAAAAAAAGCGCGTACGCAAATGAATTCCATTTGAATTCCTTATTTGGGCCCGGGTAGTCTATATAAATCTTTATGTAGACTATGGTGAAAATAAGGGCAATGCAAATAGCGTTGCCCTTATTTTCGCCGTAGTCTATGTAAATCTTTACGTAGACTACCCAGGCCCAAATAAGGAACGCAAATGGCAGCGCCCATGGGCGTCGCCATTTGAGTACGTGCTTTTTTTTTTTCCAAAGTCACCTGTGATAGGCTACGTAATGATTTACATAGCCTATCATGGCTGACTTTGGAAATCTAGCCGTGATACGCTACATAAATCATTACATAGCCTATCATGTGTGTGTGTGTGTGTTTTTACATTTACTGTGTAATGGCGGCAGCGGCAGCTGGTCGGAAGACTGGCCGCCCCTCCTGCCCCCGCCAAACCACCACTGAACCACCGCCGGGACCCACCACCGAGAGGGACATTCGAGGGAGGTAAGTCCCATCCTGGGGGGGTGGGGGTGGGGGGGCAGAGAATTTCACCGCCAATTTCGGGGGGCCGAATGCGTTGGCATTCGGCCTCCCCGAGATTCGTGGAGAAATTCTCTGCCATCCCTACACCTACACAGTCGGTAAACAAGACCTGGAGCTGTCATTCAGATCACGAACTTCTTATTGCACAACTTACAATCAGGCTAACGAGAATAGGGAAGACCCACAGATCAGTGAGATATGAGCTCACTAATATTCCTAATGAATATGCAGTGGAGGTGAAGAATAGATTTGAAGGACTAGATTTAGTTTATAGGGTCCCGGAAGAACTATGGACAGAAATTCGCAACATTGTTCAGGAGGCGGCAACAAAAAACGTCCCCAAGAAAAAGAAAACCAAGAAGGCATGATGGCTGTCTGCTGAGACACTGGAAGTAGCCCGAGAAAGAAGGAAAGCAAAAGGCAACAGTGAAAGGGGGAAATATGCCCAATTAAATGCCAAATTCCAGAGGTTAGGCAGAAGAGATAAGGAATTATTTTTAAACAAGCAATGTGCCAAAGTGGAAGAAGATAATAGAATAGGAAGAACAAGAGACCTCTTGCAGAAAATTGGAAACATAGGAGGTAGGGATGTATGAAAGTTCCGCCACAGATCTCAGGGAGGCCGAATGCCAGCGCATTCACCCCCCCAAAATTGGTGGTGGAACGGCCCCCCGCCCCCCTGGGATGGGATTTACCTTAGGCGGATCTTCGTGGCGGCGGTGGCTGCAGCGGCGGCTGCGGCGGCGGCTGCGGCGGTGGTTCGGTGGCGGCGGCTGTGGCAGCGGTGAGGCGGCGGCGGCTGCGGTGGCGGTGCAGCAGCGGCAGCTGCGGCGGCCGGTCCTCCGACCGGCTGCCGCTGCCGCCATTTCCAGGTAAAAAAAAAAAAAAATGTGATAGGCTACATAAAGATTTACATAGCCTATCAAGGCTAGATTTCAAAAAAACACCGTGATAGGCTACGTAAATGTTTACGTAGCCTATCACGGCTGATTAAAAAAATGAAAACAAAAACGCGTATACACAAATGGCGGCGCCCATGGGCGCCGCCATTTGCGTTCCTTATTTTGGCATGTCTTAGTCTATGTAAACACTTAGGTAGACTAAGACGGCGAAAATAAGGGGAACGCAAATAGCGTAGATGCTACGCTATTTACGTTCCCCTTATTTTTGCCGTCTTAGTCTATGTAAATGTTTACGTAGACTAAGATGTGCCAAAATAAGGAACGCAAATCACGGCACCCATGGGCGCTGCCATTTGCGTACGTGCATTTTTGTTTTTGTTTTTTTAATCAGCCGTGATAGGCTACATAAACATTTACGTAGCCTATCACGGCTGACTGCAGGGATGCAAATGGCGGCAGCTACGGCCACCGCCATTTGCGTCCCTGCTAGCCAGCGGCCGGATGTCCGGCTGCTGGAGGAGCCGGCCGGTGGCTCCGCAGAATCCCTGCAGAGCGGAGCCTGCTGGCCAGGATTCCAGGTGGGGGGAGGATGGAGTGCCTCCCCCCAGCCAGGATTCTGGGGGGAGGGATGGAGCGCCTCCACCCTAGCATCAGCATAATCCGCGGAAAGGTAAGTACCTTTCGTACATCCCTAATAGGAGGTAAATTCCAGGCAAAAATGAGTATGATCAAAAACAAAGCTGGCAAGCTAACAGAAGCAGAAGAGAGCAAGAAAAGGTGGCAGGAATATACGGAAGATCTGTATAGGAAGGATAATAATATTGGGGATAGATTTGACAGTGTGGTCAGTGAGCTAGAGCCAGACATCCTGAAGTCTGAGGTTGCGGGCCTTAGTGATGGCAGAGAATTCCGCCACGGATCTCGGTGAGGCTGAATGCCAGTGCATTTGGCCCCCTGAACTGCGTGGTGGAATGGATCACCCCCCGCCACCCCGTGGATCCCCCCCTGGATGAGACTTACCTGGGTCGGATCTTCCGGGGGGTGGGGGCTGCGGTGGCTGGGCTTCTGACCGGCTGCTGCCGCCGCCATTTCCAGTCTTGTTAAAAAAAAAAAAAAGACGTGATAGGCTACGTAAAGATTTACATAGCCTATCATGGCTAGGTTTTAAAAAAAAACAACATGATAGGCTACATAAATCTTTACATAGCCTATCATGGCTGGGTGGGTTTGAAAAACAAAACAAAACCGTGTAGGCCGCCATTTGCGTTCCTTATTTTTGGCCATCTTAGTCTACGTAAATATTTACATAGACTATGACGGCGAAAATAAAGGGGAACGCAAATAGCGTAGCGGGCGCTATTTGCATCTCTTTTTGATTCGCCGTTTTAGCCTACGTAAAGATTTATGTAGGCTAAAACAGACGGACTGTGGACTGCGGACGGCCCTAGCTGACTGCTCTGTGGCTTGGCCGCGGAGTGGAGCTGGCCGTTGAGGATTCCAGGGAGGAGGACCGGATCGCCTCCCCCCCCATCGAGGATTCCACAGGGAGGGACGGAGCAAAGGTAAGTGAGGTTCGTACATCCCTACTTTGGCCACATCATGAGAAGACAGGATACCCTGGAGAAGATGCTGATTCTAGGGAAAGTGGAAGGAAAAAGGAAAAGGGGCTGACCAAGGGCAAGATGGATGGATGATATTCTGGAGGTGACAGACTCGACCTTGGGGGAGCACAAGGGGGTGGGGTGGTCCATAAAGTCCCTTGGAGGTGGTGACGGCCGACAGGAAGCTCTGGCGTGGGCTGGTCCATGAAGTCACGAAGAGTCAGAAGCGACTGAACGAATAAACAACAATACCTTTTAGAACATTTGGAAAAGTACTATAGACATATTTTAATAATAAGTAAGTAAGTGATTCATGCTATGACCTTTGATAACAACTGCGAGTTTATCATCGTTGAGGCTACAAAATGGAATGAATAATTTCAATATTTCACCGTAGCAGCTGATACAGATTGTTACACAGAGTCATGGATACTGAAGCCTGGGTGAACTCTATAGAACTATAGTATATAATTTATTAATAGAGTGGGCATAGGGTAATACTACCTTACGTGCATTGAGTAAGAATACTAAGAAATGCTAAAATAATAATAAATCATGCTTTGCAATATGTTTATGAGTTACAGTCATGAGGTCAGCAGGACAATTGTGGGTCAAACTGCATGTTTGCTGGCCAATCACAACTGGTGTTTATATTCCATATTGCCTTCCTTCTTGTGATTTCTTTATTTTCTCATTCCAACACTGGAATGGCAACAGTTCAAGGTATCGAGGAGCTGATTGCTGCAGATCTCTCAGAAGAGCTGATGGAGTGGCCCTGCTCTCCTTCTCCCCCTCATTGCAACCTGATGGAGTTGATGGAAGGAGGAGCCTGATGGAGTTGGCTTCTTAACACAGGTGGCAGTCAGAATGGCCTGCTTGTCATCTGTCTGTCACTGCAAATATTTAGGCTGCAATCCTATACACACTAACCTGGTAGTAAGTTCCACTAAACTCAGTGTGTCTTAATTCTGAGTGGACACGTTTAGAAAGGCACTGTTAGTTTTAGTCCCACTGAAGTAAAGGGACCAACATACAATAGTGAAAAAGGAATGCAAAGTAACTGTAGTGTAGTTTAGTTCTGTAATTTTAGGTAATTGTTCTCTTTGCTCTTTGACAGTGTTGTTTATTATGGTGTAACCAATGGTTGCTCACTGTGGGCACAGAATGCTGGACCTGGTAGGCCAAAATCCAGGATTTTATTATGTTTATATGGATCTAATGCTGGAATGTCTCTATCTATTCCCATTTTTGTCTAACATGGAGCTTTTTTCGCATTACCTTTGCAGCATGATTACTTTCTGCCTGCTTGGAAAACATTGCCTTCATGTTTCTTGAGGGGACAATATTGGTATTGGGAGGAGCCACAGTTTGGATTCTTCCCATATGGCAGGGGTCAGATCATCCCTGAGAAACACAGGAGGAATCTGTGTTGCACCAGTTCTCATCTCATGCCACAGAGGTAATGTGAGAGATGGACCAGCAAATCTTGCTACTTTTAGGCTTGGGTTGAGTTGATGAATGTGGTTGAAGCTGCAAGGAGCTCTGTCAAAAAACTACAGTGCCTTGCATAAGTATTCACCCTGCCCTTTGACTTTTCCACATTTTGTTGTGTTACAACCTGGATTTAAAACGGATTTTAAAGTAGGATTTTTTTGCATTGATCTACACAAAATAGTCCACAATGTCAATGAGGGGAAAAATCTACATATTTTACAAAATGATTTGCAAATAAAAAACTGAAAAGTCTGGATTGCATAAGTATTCACCCCTTTGCTCTGACACCCCTAAATAACCTCTGGTGCTACCAACTGTCTTCAGAAGTCATATAATTTGTTGACTGGAGTCCACCTGGGTGCAATTCAAGTATTACCTGATCTCAGATTAAGTGCACCTGTTTCTGGAAGGCTCCAGAGTTTGTTGGAGAGCATATCTAAACAAACAGCATCATAAAGACCAAGGAGCTAGCATGCAAAACAAGTCCAGCATAAAGTCCTGGATAAGCACCAATTAGGGTTGGGTTATAAAAAATATATCCCAAACTATGAACATCTGCTGGAGCACCATTAAATCCATTATTGCAAAATCAAAAGAACATGGTACAAGAATCTGCCTAGAGAGGGCCATCCACCAAAATTCAGTGACCGGGTAGGGAGGGCATTAGTCAGAGAAGCAACCGAAAAAAAGGAATGCAAATAGCGCCCACTACGCTATTTGTGTTCCCCCTTTTTTTTGCCGTAATAGCCTACATAAATATTTACGTAGGCTAAAACAGCAAAAAATAGGGAACGCAAATGGCGGCCACCGTTGACACCACCATTTGTGTATGCCTTTTTTTTTTTTTGCTTGGCTTGCCATGATAGGCTATGTAAATACTTCCATAGCCTATCACGGCAAAGACCAGGATGTAAATGGCAGCCGCGGCAGCCGGTCGAAATCCAGCCGCCACTGCCACCGCCACCGTAGCCGCTGCCGTAGCCGCCGTCGTCCAGAACATCCACCCCAGGTAAGCTTCGTCCTGGGGGGAATCTGTGGGGGGGGGCGGGGGGGCAGGGGGGCAGGCCGTTCCGCCACGGATTTCAGGGGGCCGAATGCCAGTGCATTCAGCCTCACCGAAATCCGTGGCGGAATTCTCCGCCATCCCTAGAAAAAACCCATATCAAATTCCATTTGGATTTTGCCAAAATGCATGTGGGAGACACAGCAAACATGTGGGAAAAGGTTCTCTGGTCTGATGACACCAAAACTGAACTTTTTGGCCTTACCACAAAACCCTATGTGTGGCGCAAAGTCAACAGTGCTCATCGCCTGAGAACACCACCCCATGGTGAAGCATGATGGTTGCAGCATCATGTTGTCAGGATGCTTTTCATTGGCAGGGACTGGGAAACTGGTTAGGATTGAGGGCAAGATGGGTGCAGCCCAATCCAGGGCAATGCTAGAGGAAAACCTGTTTCAGTCTGCAAGGGACCTGGGACTGAGGCAGAGGTTTACCTTCCAACAGGGCAATGACCCTAAATACACAGCCAAAGTTACACTGGAGTTGTTTAAAAACAAGGACCTGAATATCTTAGAATGGCCCAGTCAAAGCCCAGACTTCAATCCAATTGAGAATATGTGGCAAGACTTGAAAATTGCTGTTCACCAGTGGTCCCCATCCACCTGACAGAGATAGAGCAATTTTGCCAAGACGAATGCGCAAAAATTGCAGGATCCACATGGGCAAAGCTGGTAGAGACCTACCCCCAAAGATTCACAGCTGTAATTGCTGCCAAAGGCACTTCTACCAACTAACCCAAGTATTGACTCAGGGGGGTGAATACTTATGCAACCAACAAATGCCAGTTTGTTTTTGTGTAATTAACTTTTGTGCACAATACAACTATTTTGCACCTTCGAGATGTTGTATGTTGTGTGTAAATCAAATGATAAAAATGCCAATTAAATCCATTTTTATTCCAGGTTGTAACACAACCAAATGTGGAAAAGTCAAATGGGGGTGAATATTTATGCAACACACTGTAGGTGACATCTGTGTAGATGGATGACTTCACTAGAGTTTGAATTAATAGCACTTGCTTAAGTTTACCAGCATATGAAGTTGTGTTAATGAAGAGATATTTTTTTAAAAAAAAACATTCTCAGTGCTACAATTCAGTATGTCTTTTCTTTAATGGAAGAGATAATTATATACAACAAAGAAGAAGTTGTGATTTGGATAAATATACAGTTCCTGCATCTTCTGATGAGTGTGGTAAGCAATAGTTTACAGCAGTAAAACTGTTGACTGATTTTAGTAGTGTATTGACAATACATTACCAGTTGTTGCTGTTATAAAATGTCAGCAGAAATGCTTTCTACCTCAAATAGCTGTAAAATAAAGCTCTTCTTATCATACCAAAAAAGGCAGCAGCCTTTGTGAGGCAGGTATTTCTGTTTTGTGTTTAATTGAATGTCAATTTATTGAAATGTTAATGGGTGCAGGAAAGACATTTGGATACTTATAAATGCTTCCAGAAGCACATAGCTCTGCAGTTGATGAGGTAAGCTTATAATTAGGTAGGGAGTAGGGACATACAAACCTCAAAAGTCTATTTTTTAAAATCACAAACCACACTCTTTAAATTAGAATTTATAAAGTACAAAGGCTAATAGGGTTGATCCAAATGTGTTTCCCTATGAGATGTTACTGGGGTTCTCCCTATTGTTTTCCAATAACAAAATGTGTTTCTGATCAGTTGGTGATGGGAAATCAAGTGATGTGCGATAAATGTAGATGCATGAAATGCCCTTTTGCATTCTGTTAGCAACATGATTCGATCAACTTTGTATTTGAAGCTCAAGTGCAAGTTTATATTTGTATTTTAATGACATACTTTGATTTAAAAAATAGCTTTTATCTGAATATCTGCTTATATACGACAACACTGTTGTAAACATGCATTGATATTATTTAGCACAATAAGTCATGGTTTATCTCGATATATAAGGGAAGAAAGAAAGGATGTATTGTTTATTCTTAGAGTAGGAAAAAATCTAATTAAAATCAATGAATCTATTGATCGTATCTTCTTATACACATTCTTAAATATAATCTGAATATAATTCAGATATGATTATGTGTTAACTGAAGAAGCAAAATAAGTTGCAAGTGAAAATAGAAACAGGACAGATTTAGTTGCAAGGAATTTGGATGTGCTTAAAAGCAAATAAGGGTGCAACCCCCTGCATGTTTAGACAGAAACAAACAGAAGCCCTACAACTCCCAGCATGCCCCAGCCAACATGCATAGGATTGCATCCTAAGTGCTTTTGATACATGTTAGGCAAACAGTAGGAAACAGGTCTAAATGTTACAATGGCAGCACAAAAGCTGTGATCCCAAGGCCTATGAGCACAAGAGTTCCACATAGCTGCCTATAGAAAGAGAAATGTCGGATAGGCCCCTGAATGAGTATAATGGCTCACTGTCTAAAGTTGGCAGTATTCTCTAGCTTCTGTTTTCTGATCAAAAATATTTCCTAAAAAATAACTTAATTGTAAAAATATTGTGAGATCATTCACCTTTCAGCCCTGTTTGGTGCCACCGTTGTTTTCCCTAGCTGAGCTGGCACCCTTCCTCTTTTGTACTGTTTTTCCTCTCTCCTTTGGTTGACACTGCAGAGCCAATCGTATTTGCCCATGTGCTGATGTCACTGATGGCAACCATTTTGAAGTGAGAGCACCGGTGTTTCCTGAATGAGGCTCATAGATGATTTCAGCCAGTCCGGAATTCCATAGTGAATGTGATGATGTCATGATATCACAATAATGCCACATAGCCAGTAATATGTAGCTATGTGCTGATGTCAGATGTCATTGTGGGAAAACAATCTAGGTCAGTGCAGAAAAAAATGAGCAGGCTAATAATAATAATAATAATAATAGTTGCTGTTGAATAGGAGAACATTTTCAAAGCAATTGTTGAAAGATCTTCAAATTATGGGGCATTATTTGACACTGGCACTATGTTACCAAAAAAACCCAGTGACTATATTCAGTTCAGATCTAGCTTTTACTGCATGCATCCAAGGTAAAATAATAAATATGTGCATTCTGCGACTCCCAGAAAAACCGCATTGTTGCTAATATATGATTGTTATATTGGAAATAGTTTCTGTTATCAGCTAAATAGTAATGCCCAAGATATTAGTATTTTATGGAGAATGCTCTTCCTATTAAAGCATAATGAGAATAGTTACAAAGCCATCATTAGGCTCAATGGTTGGATATGTAATTGACTTGTAGTAGCACATCAGCAGAGGCAGTCTAATATGGTGCAAAGCGAAATGGATTGGCTAATTTGATTTGGTTCATGGCTATAAAATTTAAGGTATTTGATAATGACACAACACTAGAGGATCTTATTAAAGCAAGAGCATGGGCCTGTTGATGCACAAAGCTAGTTCTTGTAGGGATAAGGGTAGGGGGCAGCTGGTCAAAATCTGGACCTCTGAATTGTACCATCTGGATCCCAGTGGCTTTCCCAAAAATGAAAGTTGTGTTCTAAGAACAACTGGTGTGGTAATGGTACTTATTAGCAAGCACTATAGGGAGGCAGATGGGATGGAATTATTGCTATGGTCTGTCATTCCCCATCCAACACCATTACTGAAGTGACCCCCTGGCATTGCTTACCAGGGCATTTGAGTATGGAAGGGAGGGCAGTCATACCGAATTGTGCCTCATTAGCACATTGTAGTATACAAAAGAATCAAAATACTTGTCTCATGGCATCAGGTTCATGGGATTATACCAGACAAATAGACCAGTGGGTGTGGGAAGAACTTGGATTGGTAAATGACCACCTACTGAACACCTAGAGATGTTACTCCCCACCAGCCCCATCGACAACAGCAGCAGCAACAGCAACAAAGTACAAGCATGGTGTTCAGGGCTCTTGTCAGTGCTAGCCCATCGCTAAAATAATCTTTAGTTTCAAAGTGCCATGAGTTCATATTTGTTAGACCTTTCTCCAGCAACCAAAACCACCCTGGCAGCTCTGTTGAAAGGTAATATCTAAATCTTTAAAACAAACAAATTAAATGTACTCACCCTGTGTATCCAGAACTTGGGGCAGTATGTTTAGGCCATGACAAGGTTGATGCTGAAGGGTTTTCTTTCTTCTGAACAATTGGGAATTAAGGCTGCAACCATGTGCATACTAACTTTGGACTTATTGAATATAGTGGGACGTACTTCCAAGCCAACATGAATAAGATTGGCCTGCAAAAGTTTTAAAAACAATATAAAATGTAAAACTTAATAAAATTATACATCTTAAAAGGAAAAAATAATAATGTAGTTTCTGTAGTCAGTCTTGCTTCCAGATATGTACCTGGAGGGAGCAATCCTATGGTCGCCAGACAGAGGCTAGATGGCTGTAGGATATGCTGTTTTCTGGGAACTGACCTCAAAGCCCACACTCCGAGGTCAGTTCCTGGAGAACCAACCTCCCCCCACTTCTGCACTGCCACATAGGCAGTGCGGAACAGCCCCGCCCTCCATGCTTGCAAGAGGAACTCAGAGCGGCCGGAAAGGGGCATGGCTGGGGGCATTCCAGCCCAGGGAGGGGAGATCGTAGCTGCCTGTATGACACATATGTGTCATACAGCAGCCTTCTTCCCTGCTCTGTCCTCCCGCTGCTAGACAGCCTCAATCGGCTGTCTAGCCGAAGAAGCAGGCCAGGAGAAATGTGGAGGGAACGATAGGATTGCTCCTTAAGTTATATAGAACTTATCCTTTACTAAAGTGGAATGTACCTCCACAGTACATACACCAGTGAAAAAATGTTGCAGTTAGTCCTACCATACCATATTAGTTTCCAGCTTCCTTTCTTTTTTCACCTTGGTAAAGTACAATGACACAGATTATTTCCTTATCGCTGAGGTTCAAGGTTATTTTTATTGTATAGCATGAGGAATTTTCTGATTTTTCAGTTTAATAGGCTCAAGGGCTTACTGGTATCTTGGTGTATGATAAATATAGACACTAGAAACACTAGCAAAATCTTTCTGAAATGGATGACTACTGTGAGTTCAAAATAGTCTTCTTATTATATTTCTTTTCAGGTGCGTTATCAAATAAAATAAATTTAGAAGTGCTGAAGATATAGAATGTAGTAACAGGAAACTACTGGTCTTTTCTTAAACTCTTTAATAAAATATGTATTTGTAAGGTAATGAATATTAGACTACCAATTTATTATTGTAAAGTGCAAAAGATTGAAATTGAGATTAATAAAATTAGGAAAGCACAATTATTATTTTTTTGATGGGTGATTAAGTAAAGTTAGGTGGTACTGTGTAACAGTAATAAATAATATGTGAGTATTAAAAGGGAAGCAAACCTATTTATATCTCTTCACAGTGTAAATTCACTCTTTAGTATGTCTTCAGTGGAGCAGAATTGTGTGTGTGTGTGTGTGTGTATGTTGGTCCTAAAGTGGGTTCATTGAGTTGTTCCCCAAATCCTTGGAAGCATACCCATGGAATTTGCTGCCATGTGCTGATTACATATGGGGTGTATGTGATGTAATGCTATTGGAACAAATACATTAATTGTTCCACTTTCAGCCATGCACACAGAAAAGAAACATCTAGGGCAAGCAACACCTAACATAATGAAGTCATAATGAGTTGTTCAAGTGCTTGTGCAACAGCTTCCGCAATGGATTGCACGTGTGGAAACAAAATATTGCACTTCTGTAAGGGTGAAAATGGGGGTTCTGCAAATGGTAGAAGCTTTGTGATAGCGGAATGACACCATTGGATACAACCCTATATCTGGAATTCAAAAACAGTTCTAGTTTAACAGAGGCATTCGGAATGGAGGAATAGAGTTTGCATGTAGAAAAGGCTGTAAGGAGGATGCACTTTTTGAAAAGATAATTAACATTTTCTACAAGCTTTAAAAAATAGGCACAGGGGCCATATAATTAATTATAGAAATGTAGATGAAGTACCACAAAAATAAATAAACAGTAAGGGCTAAGAAATAAAGAATTAAAATGAGGCAATTAGGAAACTTCCTGGAAGTCTTAGGAAGATATTAATTCAAATAGGACATCATGGTCAACAATGTCAAAGACAACAGACAGCAGACATCATATAATTTTCTCAGTGTCCTGGTTTTCTGAAGTCTGCAGATTTCCAGAAAACCTATAAGTTAATTGCTTTATGCTAAAGTGGTTCAACAAATGAAGAATTATGATGTGATTTCAGGTATTGAACAGAGTTACTACACAGATACTTCCAAGGTATGAACTCATTCATTAGATTCAACAAAATGAAAATACAAGAAGATAAGTATTATTTAGCATAGGCTTTTTTTTAATTGAAGGCTGTATTTCATCTTCAGGATTTAGAAACTACTGATGCATTATTTGCAGTGTTGTGGTTTAATTCTAGTGGAAGTATCACCATTATGGCTCCTTCCCTTTTTAAATGGAGTTCCTGATACCTTCCGTTTGGAACGCAAGTCATTAGGTGTTGCAGTCCTTTTCATTAGGGATGGGTGGAAGGTTGATCTCCAGATATTTTGGACTTCATCTCCCAGCATTCCTGACTACTGGACATGCTGACAGGGGCTTCTGGGAGTTGAAGTCCAAAATACCTTCTGCCCACCCCTGCTTTACATGATGGTATACAGAACTTGAATAAATGTCTTTGGGTGTTCCATGCATAGAGTAATAATAGAATATGCCTCAGCAGCCAAGTAAACATACCATATATAACTATAAATGTCTACATTAATGCTTCTCTGTAGGTAAATTCATCATTTATTTTATTTTTAAAAGCCTCATTTATAAGAGCAATAAAATCCTTTCCATGCTAGAAATTGGACATGATATCTTAATTCAGAACCTTTTTTAAAATTCTTCCAGAAACACTGAAGCTGCAACTTAAAACAACAACAGCCCAACATCTTAGATTAAATATGGGAACATTATGATGTTACAACGCTTTTTAGTACTATTATGACTAAGCTATTGTTTCTCCAGGGACTTAAAATCTATATAGTGCTCCTCAGAAAGTTTGGAATATAATTGTTGTTTATTTTGAATTATCATATTGCCTAGAGGCACAGCCTCATTTTGTGGTACGATAGAACAGTAAAAAGTGCGTGATACTGTTTGCTTCCAAGCTATTTCCAATCTGTACAATGATGCAAGGCAGACAAACAGGGAAAAAAAATAGGCCTGTCCCACATGGTTTATGTGGGAATCTGAAATGCATGGCTTTAGAGCCAGTCCTCATGATGACTAATCTTTGACTACAAAATAACTTCCATCATTTTAGGGCAGACATCCACACAGAACCAACTCCATTACTGTACATGGGTTCATCAAACACACATGTTCTGGTTTTATATCTCTGCCTTGTCAGGACAGAAACAAGCAAGAGTTCCTGATTCACACATAACACTAACCAAAACACAGACAGAAGATCCATGGTTTGTTTAGCAATCAGGAGCGATCGGGCAAGGTACACCAGCAAGCTGCCTAATTCACAATAACCCAAAATTTTGTGCAAACCAGACTATTCTGATCTATTATATTTGTTTATTTTGAATTTGACAATTGTGAGCATAAAGGTGGAAATGAAGAGACAAGACACGAGTAATTGGTATCAAATTGGGCCACATTTATTGATCAATCTGCAAAGGGGAAGACCTGGATGGGCAACTAATCTGTGCCAGCCACTAGCTAGGCACTATATCAGAAGAAACATTCAAAGCCTACTGAGTGGTGTCAAAGAGATTGCCACCCCCAGGACTACCCCTTTTGGGGGAGGTAGGCCTTCCACTATCACCCCCTCCCAGGCCACAAAACACCAGGTGGGTGAGGTGAGTTGGCCTCACAGGTAACCCTTATCCCCCCAATAGGTAAGGCCACAATACCCAGAGCGGGAGGCCTCAGGCATCACCTGTCACAAAATAGTGCCCCTGAATGCTGACCATCCCTGTTCTCCTCTCATTGCCCATCCCTGACAGCCACAGGGGGGTCGACAAGCCTAATACTTAGTCACCCCCCCGGCTGAATTAATTCCCACAGGCCCTCTTGCAGATTGAACAAGAATAGGTCAATACCTATGTTGGACAGGTGAACCCAACCTGTCTGTAAAGCTCCCTCCATGTCTGTAAATCTCAGGATGAGGGATACACACATCCCCATGCAGAGATAGCCCCATGACTATATCCCAGTTGGCCTTCCTGCAGGGCCTGCTCTGAGGCCAGCTGGCCCCAGCTGGTCTTCCATTCCACCCTGGGAAGGAAACTGGACTCTTCCACCACATGCTGCATCCGCCCAACACTTGAGTGTTGGCACACCAGCAAAGTCAAAGCTGGCACAACAGCTTGACCTGGAAGCCCCCTGTACAGCCCTACTCTGTGTCTGCCCAACAACTGAACATTGGCACCATCTGCGTCCACGATGGCTCCTCAGCTTGACCTGGAAGCCCTCTGTCCTGCCTGTTCCGCTTCTGCCCAACCATTGAATGTTGGCATACTGGCTGAGTCAAAGCTGGCTCCACAACATACTGCTGTGCCCATGTATACATACACTGGTTCCCAACAATCTGATCTAAAAGAAGACAACAATGGGTGAGCTTGAACACTACATAATGTTGCATCTTTAGTGTCCCGAGAATGACTGCATGTAAAAATTGAAAGGCCTCAGAGCACCACCTGCCCCCTCCTGAACACCTTAGGCATGAACCAAGAGAGACGGCCGAGGAAGCAGTACAGGTATGGAAGGAATGCAAAGTGTCCAAGGCCTCCTGTCTCCCACGCCACACTCATGATCACCGAAATGAATACTTCAGTTAAGGGGGGGGGGACCGTCATGAGGAAAAGGGGGGGCTGTCCCACCCCATAACACAAATGAAAGCCACCACAGCCTCCACTGAGCACAATTCCATAACCTGGATGGGTAAAATGGATACTCTTATACTTGTACCCCACAGGTTGGTCCTGGGCTGACAGAGCCAGATATGCATGACCTGTTGAGAGAACTGAATATCCCAACTAAAAGGCCCATTTGTACACATCGTCCATGGTTGCCACCACCAATTAGGAAAGATAGACTGCCCCAAGAAAACTGTCAATTCTGCAGCAGGGGAAAAATCAGATCATAAGGGAGTTCACTGAGGGCTGCTGACCCCACAAATGTGGTAAAATATGGGGGTGGGGGGTCCAAGGGTATCCTGAATAAAATCTGTGGGCCACACACCAGCCAAACTCTGTAGGATGCACCAGACCCTAAACTCTAGTGATGTACGAAAGTCACTTACCTGGTCCCGCAGCTTGCTTCGCGGTGGGGGGGAGGCACTTCGGTTCTCCCCCCGAAGTTCAGGCTGGGGGGGAGGTGCCCCACCTTGCCCGGCCGAAATTCAGGCCAGGGAGAAGCGCCCTGTCTCCGCGGCTGCGAAATACAAAAGAAAATGTAAAAACAAAACAAAAAACCACCCGTGATAGGCTACGTAACGATTAACATAGCCTATCATGGCTAGATTTCCAAAGTCAGCCATGATAGGCTACATAAATCATTACGTAGCCTATCACGGGTGACTTTGGGGAAAAAAAAAAGCGCCCATGGGCGCCGCTATTTGCGTTCCTTATTTGGGCCCGGGTAGTCTACATAAAGATGTAGGTAGACTATGGCGAAAATAAGGGCAACACAAATAGCGTTCCCTTATTTTCGCCGTAGTCTACGTAAATCTTTACGTAGACTACCCCTGTCCAAATAAGGAACGCAAATGGCGGCGCCCATGGGGGGCCGGCATTTGCGTACGCACTTTTTTTTTTCTTCAAAGTCACCCATGATAGGCTACGTAACGATTTACGTAGCCTATCATGGCTGACTTTGGAAATCTAGCCGTGATAGGCTACGTTAATCATTACGTAGCCTATCACGGGTGTTTGTTTTTTTTTACTTTATTTTGTAATGGCAGCGCCGCCAAAACGCCGCCGGGACCCACCGCCGAGAGGGACATTCGAGAGAGGTAAGTCCCATCCCGGGGGGGGGGGGCGGGGGGGCGGAGAATTTCACCAACAATTTCGGGGGGCCGAATGTGTTGGCATTCAGCCTCCCCAAGATTCGTGGAGAAATTCACGGCCATCCCTACTAAACTCTGTGGTGTATGTCAAGCTGCCCTCAGACTCAACCAGAAGACAAATGCAGCCAGCTCACTGACAATAGTCCCGTCCGGGAGTCCTACACTCCAGGAATGGACAAGGGACCATAACAGTAAACAACCAAGTTGGTGACAACTGCTGCAGCTGAATATCAGGGCTAAAAACCAAGGGCTCTATATCTACCCAAGTATAGGAGGCCCTTGTACTGTGAGCTGTGGGGTACCATGGCTTGCCCAGCTTAAATTCACCACTCTCCACGAGAACTTTCTCTGGAAGTACCAGCACCCAGGGAACCCCCTTTACCATAACATTTGCATGCGGCCATGCGACAAAACACTGACACTGGTGTTGTCCCAGTCAGTTATATGCCTCATGAGTAGGGATGGATGAAAGTCCCTTACCTGTCCTCGAAGCTTGCTTCGCGGTGGGGGGGAGGCGCTTCGCTTCTCCCTCCGAAGTTCATGCAAGGGGGGGAGGTGCCCCACCTTGCCCGGCCGAAATTCAGGCTGGGGAGAAGCGACCCGTCTACCCTGCCGCGAAAAAAACAAACAAACCACCCCCATGATAGGCTACGTAATGATTAACGTAGCCTATCATGGCTAGATTTCCAAAGTCAGCCATGATAGGCTACGTAAATCGTCACGTAGCCTATCACGGGTGACTTTGGAAAAAAAAAAAAGCGTGTACGCAAATGGCGGCCCCCATAGGGAGCCGCCATTTGTGTTCCTTATTTGGTCCCTGTAGTCTACCTAAAGATTTACGTAGACTACGGTGAAAATAGGGGCAACACAAATAGCCCTACCCTGCGTCCGGGTACACTTTCAAACACTTCTGTTAATTTTTCCCACCTTAAGTCCTATTTTTCCATCTCTTTCCTAGAGTAATTACAGACTAAAGTGGTATAAAGTTTGTGATCATCTAACATCACAAGCCATGTATCCAGTGAAACTGGAGTATTTGGATTACAATCAGTTTAGAGATGAAGTACTGCATTACATTCATGTCTACCATATTTAATGATCCATGGGTCATCTTGTCAGACACTTACACTGGGTAACCTAAGTTGAAATAAGTGGGTTATTGCCTGTGTAGTGGTTTGAGAGGTGCTGCAGCAATGTTAGGAAAATATATTTTGAAGTGACTTTATCAAAGTCACTCCTGATACCAGTATGCCTTGTCAGAAGAAAAAAAATCATATTGGATTTCTGAGAGAAAATCCCCTGTGCCTAATGGGAAATTTCTTGTTACAGCTATTGCTATTGAAAGTTTTCACAAGTAGCAGACCGTTCTGACTGCCATGTGGCTACGCTGGTTTTAGAAAATAAAGAATGTAATGTGGAATGTAACGTGGAAAGGGTACTTTTATATATTTTATTGGATCAGCTTATGCAACTTGTCTGATAGCTGAACTATCTGTTAATCAAAAGCTTGCATGTTGTATCATCTAAAGTTCTGTTTATGTTTATGTTTCATAAATATGACATATTCTAGGACCACATCTACTTCAAAAAACCAGCCATTTCCTTTGGTTATAATCAAACACAGACAAGCACGTTGTGCTAGACTGTGACCGTAATGTATGACTTTAACTATTTATGGTCCATGGGGTCACGAAGAGTTGGACATGACTTAACAACTGAACAACAACAACAACATTATTACTCAAATTGATATAGCACTTCCCACAGAAATATCAGAGATGAACATAAAATGCAATGGCATCAAACAACAATAAATATAACAATACAATTACACAATACAGAATTAACCAGCAGTGAAACCACTCACTCTATTGTGTGCTATAAACCATAGCTAGCTGGGTCACACTTCAGGGAAAGTCTTGTAAAGAGATGAGTTTTAAGAAGATGTCTAAACATCAGAACTGTGGGAGCCTGTCTGAAGTCACGTAGCCTATCACGGGGGCGTTTTTTTTTCTTTTATTGGAATGGCGGCGGCGGCAGCCGGTCGAAAGACTGGCTGCCACTCCCGCCCCGCTTGAACACCCGCCGAACCGCTGGCCGGATCCGCGGCCGGGAGGGACATTCGGCGAAGGTAAGTCCCGTCCTGGGGGGGGCGGGGGGCGGGGGGGTCCGGAGGATTTCTCCCCGAAACTTGTTCAGGGGGCCGAACACGTTGGCGCTCGGCCCCCCGAAGTTTCGGGGAGAAATTCTCCGCCATCCCTACTTTATATGTTAGTAACAACACCTTAAACTTGGCCTGGTAGCTTATTGGCAGCCAACACAGTTCTTTTAGCAAGGTGTTACCTTGCTTTTGGAAAGAGGTCCGAGTTAGCAACCTCGCCACTGCATTCTGAACCAGCTGCAGCCTCTGGACTAGGGATGGCGGAGAATTCCTCCCCGAAACTTCGGGGGGCCGAGCGCCAACGTGTTCGGCCCCCGAACAAGTTTTGGGGAGAAATCCTCCACACACACCCGCCCCCTGCACCCCCCCCGGGACGGGACTTACCTTCGCCGAATGTCCCTCCCGGCGGCAGGTCCGGCCGGGGGTTCGGCGGGTGTTCGAGCGGGGCGGGAGCGGCAGCCGGTCTTTCGACCGGCTGCCGCCGCCGCCATTCCAATAAATAAAAAAAAAACACCCCCGTGATAGGCTACGTGACGATTAACGTAGCCTATCATGGCTAGATCTGCAAAGTCAGCCGTGATAGGCTACGTTAATCGTCACGTAGCCTATCACGGGTGACTTAAAAAAAAAAAAAGCGCGTACGGATAATGGCGGCCCCCATAGGGAGCCGCCATTCGCGTTCCTTATTTGGTCGCTTTAGTCTACGTAAAGATTTACGTAGACTACGGCGAAAATAAGGGCAACGCTATTTGCGTTGCCCTTATTTTCGCCGTAGACTACGTAAACATTTATGTAGACTACAGCGACCAAATAAGGAACGCGAATGGCAGCTACCTATGGGGGCCGCCATTAGCGTACGCACTTTTTTTTTTTAAAGTCACCCGTGATAGTCTACGTGACGATTAACGTAGCCTATCACGGCTGACTTTGCAGATCTAGCCGTGATAGGCTATGTTAATCGTCACGTAGCCTATCACGGGGGTGGTTTTTTTTTTTTTAAAAAAATGGAGTTCGCAGCCGGGCGAGGCGGGAAGCCTCCTCCCTAGCCTGAATTTCTTCCGGGCGAGGCGGGAAGCCTCCCCCCCAGCCTGAACTTCGCGGGGGGAGCCGCGAAGCGCCTCCCCCCCACCGCGAACAAGCTTCGACGAAAAGTAAGTGCCTTTCGTCCACCCCTACTCTGGACCAAGCCCAAGGGTAGCCCCACATACAGTGCATTACAATAATCCCATCTTGAGGCTACCAATGTTTGTACCACAGCAGCTTAGCTATCACCACCCAGGAATGGCCATAGTTGGCATATGAGCTGAAGCTGTTAAAAGGCACCCTTAGCCACTGAGGCCACCTGAACCTCAAGTGACAAAGAAGAATCCAGGAATATCCCCAAGCTGTGCCTTCACAGGGAGTGTAACCCTCTGCAGAACTGACAGCTGACCTGTTTCCTGGACCTGTGACCGACCCAGCAACTCACAGTGCTTTCATCTTGCCAGGATTCAAACTCAGTTTATTGGCCTGCATCAAGCCCACCACTGCATCCAAGCACTGGTCCAGATGGAGCCTGCATGGGCAGACCTGATTCAGATGTTACGGAGAAATATAGTTGGGTGTCATCTGCATACCTTGCTCCAAATCCTTGGATGACTGCTCCCAGTGGCTTCATATAGATGCTGAACAGCACTGAGGATAAAATCATGCCCTGCAGAGCCTAGGGGTGTATGGATTCCCCACCGTATGTTCCAGGGGGGAATCTGTGGGGGAGAAGGAGGTGATCCGTTCCTCCTCCCCAAGAATCCTCTGGGGTGGTTCTGCTCAACGTACTTCTGGTACTTGGAGTACTTCTTCATTAAGGCATGGGTCTTAATCAGGGATGTCAGAGAATTCTGCCACGGACTCCAGTGAGGCCGGATTCCTTAGAATCCGCCCCACCAGAGTCCGTGGCAGAATGGCCTCCCCCCCCACCCCGCACAATCCCCCCACGACAGACCTACCTGGTGGTGGATGAGGCGGCGGCGGTGGTGGCTCCAGCCACTGCTGGGCTGCTTTGGCCGCAAATGGAGGCCATTGTAGCAGCTGCCATTTGCCTCCCTGCTTTAGCCGTGATAGCCTAGATAAATATTTACGTAGCCTATCAAGGGCTAGCATAGGGACGCAAATGGCGTCCCCTACACAGGACACCATTTGCGTCTGCAGCAGCCCGGCAGCAGGTGGAGGCCCTGCTGTGGATTGGCCCGGCCGGTGGCTCTGTGGACTAGCCGCGGAGCAGAGCTGGCTGGGCAGGATTCCGGGGGGGAGGAACGGATCACCTCCCCCCGTCAAGGATTCTGGGAGGAGGAACGGATTGCCTCCCCCCACCTGCAGACCCCAGCGGAGCCAGGTAAGTGGGGTTTCGTACACCCCTAGTCTTAATACAAGCAGTCTTGTGTTTTGTACATCTTATCTCATTGACACTTGTTTTCATTGATATCAAAGCCACAAGACCTTTAAGCAATAATGGTTTCAAGCTACTTATAAACATGAGGTAATATTACTAGCTTTGCATGGATGACTTTTCCAATTTTTTTGTCTTGCTTTACTTACTATTTCTACTTGTCCACACCCTAGTGCATGCTGCTATAATTAGCCTATAAACAACAAGAAGAGCTTTTGAGAGGTTATGAGGGGAATGAATTAGAAAGGTGCACTCATCCTGGAATGAGGTGGAACACATTTTAAAAGTCATTTGTGTTATTGGCTGTCTATATTCTCCATTGACAGTGTCACTCTCTACATAGCTGATTCTTAAATAATTTCATGGGGCAAATTGTGCACATAGATGAAAGGCTTCAGCCCTTCAGTGCATAAAATGAGCAAAACTGTGGATAATTAGATAATATATATCAAAACACATTGCCAGTCAAGATGGGAGAGATGGAGAGCTTGGTTTTAAAAGACAACATAGATATAGGGGGTATAATGGAAAGCTGGTGGAATGTGGACAGATCCAGTGGGATACATTCAGCTTTGGACATAAAGGCCAGATCGACACCTTGTGTAGTATCGTTACAATCCTGTCATGGTAACATTGTATCCCTCTTGTGCATTTATACCTTGTAGGGCACACAATGACATTTGTTGAGGTATTTTGGATAATATAGAATAAAAAGCAGGAAAAATAGCACTACAACAGCAGTATATCGAATGTGTCATCTGCCCCAACAGTTATCAGTGCACTTCAATACCACTATAAAGCAGTAGATCTAGCCAAACTCTATAGGAAGGACAGGAAAGGGTTTATGAAGGTGCAGTGCTGTACATCAAAGATGACATAATGTGAAACAAACTAGAAACCTCAAAAGGAGCAGACTCCTTCACACAATCATTGTGAGTGACAACAATACCAGTCCCCTAAAGTAATTTAGTACTGGAGACTTGTTATCATCCCCCTGACCAAAATGTTCAGGGTGATCTTGAAGTGGAAAATGAAATCAGCCACCCAAAGGAGAACGAGTTGTATTGATGCAGGGGTGGGCAACTTGTGGCCCTCCAGATGCTGTTGGACTGCAGTTCCCAACATCCCTCACTCAAGGTTAAGCTGGCTATGCCTGATGGAAGTTGCAGTCCAGCAACATCTGGAGGGCCACGTGTTCCCCACCCCTGATATAGAAGGACAAGTGTTGCTTTGCTTCTGCAAAGGCAAGTCCTGTCTCACTAAGCTGTTAGAGTTGAGACTGCTATTGGAGGGATTCAATCATTTTATTGTGTAAGCCACAATAGGAACATTTTGTTATATGGTCATGGTGGCATATAAATACAATTAATAAATAATGCAAAAAATAGATATTGTCTACTTGGACTTTCAAAAGGCTTTTGACAAAGTCCGACAGAAAAGATGCTTAAGCATGAGAGGAGAGATCCTTTAACAGACTGGTAAATGGTTAAATTAAGTAACAGGAAGTTGAGTGTAGGAATAAATGGCCAGTTCTCACAATGGAAGGATGTAAAGAGTGGAGTCCCCAAGGATCTATATTGGGACTGGTACATGCCCATAAATGATCTGGAGTCACAGCAGTGAGGTGGCCAAATTTGCTGATGACACCGAATTATTTAGGGTGGTTAGAGCAAACAGGAACAGTGAAGAGTTCCAAAAGGATCTGTCCAAACTGGGGGAATGAGCATCAAATGCAGTTCAATGTAAGCAAGTGTAAAGGGATGCACATTGGGGCAAAAAATCCTAACTTCACATGCTGGTGAGATGCACCTGAGCTGGTCGTAACTGACCAGGAAAGAGATCTTGAGGTTGTGATTAATAGATCAATTAAAATGTTGACCCGTTGCTAAGCTGCTGCTGTGAAAAAGGGATACTCATGTTGGGGATCATTATGAAATGAATTAAAAATAAAACTGTACATATCATAATGCCTTCATACAAACCTGAGGTGCAACACTTGGAATAATGAGTACAGTCCTGGTCAGCACACCTAAAAAAATATACTGTACAGCTAGGAAAGGTGCAGAAAAGGGCAACCAAAATTATCAAGAGGCTGGGGCAACTCCCCTGTGAAGAAAGGTTACAACCTTTATGGCTATTTAACTTAGAAAAAAGATGAATAATCGGGGTGGGTGGTCATGACAGACAGTAGGAATGAATGGACTCACCCACGCCTGGCTTTGTTGGGTGTTTGCCAAACTGCTGCCACTTCCTGTCTGTGCTCACAGCACTGTGTGAGCTTCATCATGGCCCAGCGACCACCCAGCAAAGCTGCAGGGATGCCCGCCTTCCTAGTGAGCTGCCATTGTGCACAACAACAGCAGCTCGGGTGCTTCCAAGTAGGTAATGTTGCATAATTGGTGGCTGTAAAGGGCCCATTTATGCAACATTACAGGCGTGAATGCTTAACACAATGGCAGCTTGCTAGGAGGATGAGGCAGGTGCCAGGCACTCGCCAAGTGGGTCCATGAGTGCCCCATGGTTTGGTGAGTGGCGTCCAGGTGGGTGTGCGAGGGGGAGTCTGTCAGACTCCACCACCCCTGCAGACTCTTGCAACTTCCCATACAGACAGAGATGTATAAAATTATGCATGGTGTGGAGAAAGTGGATAGAGGGGAAACCTTCTTCCCCTCTCATAATACTACAACCTGTGGTCATCCAGTGAAGCTGAGTAGTGGGAGATTCATGACAGATAAATGGAAGTACTGCTTCACAGAGTGCACAGTTAAATTGTGGAAATTGTTGCCACAAGTTATAGTGATGGCCACCAATTTGAATGGCTTTGAAAGGGGATTAGACAAATTCATGGTGGATAAGGGTATCAGTGGCTACTAGTCATGATGGCTATATATCATTATCTCTAGTATCAGAGGAAGTATTTCTCTGAATACCAGTTGCTGAGGAACACAGGTGGGAAAGAGCTATGGCATTCATTGTGGGCTTCCTATAGGCATCTGGTTGGGCATTGTGAAAAGAGAGTGCTGGACTAGATAGGCCTTTGATGTGAACCAGTACAGCTCTTCTTATGTTCTTACATACCCCATAAGAAAAGCCTTGAACATATTTTAGGTGTCCAAATACCATTTGCAGATCAGAGATGGAAACTCCAACTCCAAATAACCATAGTCCAAGTGATATTGCACTGACTCATTAGCTTGGATTACAAGATAAGTGAACTTTAAAAAGTTCAAGGAAATAACATTTCCTAACTCACCCCCATGCACAGCCACCAGTGTCCTACAAAGCCTCTCTGAAGAATGTGGGATGGAGCCCTGGGGGCTGCTGTGACAGAAGAGAATCAGCCCAAGTTGTATCCAAGCCACTGAAGACTATATATAGGGAAATATGTCAGCCATGTATAGGTACCTGATGAAATATGACAATTAGACTGAGTGAAAAAGTCCAGCATCAAGATGAAAATGTGATGCTACTGTGTGTCCTGTTGCTTGAACCTCTGCTGACTGGTTGCTTTTTAATGAATCTCCCAACCCATGCTTAAAGAACAGCCTCAACAAATTGATGCAATCCCATGCATGTTTAGATAGATCCCATGCATGTTGAACGATGCTGCCTGGGGAATGCTGGGCATTGTAGGACTTTTTTCCATCTAAAATGCAAATGATTGTACCTTAAATAAATTCAGCCCATTAGTCTTCATGACTACAACCTGCATATATATAAAATATGCATATATATAAATACTGTAGAAGAATTACATTCTGCACTTAAAATTAGGCTGTAGTATATACTTCAGGGAAGAATTGCCTGAGAAGGCATGGCCAAGATGACATTTCTCACAGTAATTTATTTGGTTCAGAATCTTGGCTGGTTATTTTCCAAATTACTTCCTTCATCCTTTCATTACTGTCCCTATTATCAATAAATTACAACTGAATATTTTACCTAAGTATAGCAGCCTTTAAATAACGAAGGGTGAATTAGAGCCAAACTGCAAGAGTGTAGAGTTAAATGCAACCCCAGCCCCAATCATATTTCAGCAAAAGTTTAGGATTAATGAATATGTCATAAGAACATAAGATGAGCCATTCTGGATCAGTCCCGGGCCCATCTTAGTGGTGGGGAGCCTTTTGTTTGTGTGTTCAGAGCTGTATTTTCTCAGGGGAAATCTGTCCAAGGAATCTGTCCGAGGCCATGTAATGGTAGGTGGGTTGGTGGGTGAGGGGAACTGAATGAAAGCCAGGAGTCGGTGGTGCCAGAACTAAAAGTAGCCAAGGTCAACTCTCTTTCTCTCTCTCTCTCTCTTTATGTCACCCCCTCTTCTCTGTTTCTCTCCCTTCCCACCTAGCAGGCTGCCAGGGGCAGGAGGTCTTAACTGTTCACTTGCAAGGGGCTTTTGAAATTAGGCCAAAGGTGTACATTTCCCGCCCATGGCCTATCTGGTCCAGCATCCTCTTTCTCAAAGTGGCCAACTATACATCTCTGGAAAGCCCACAAGCAAGACATGGAAGCAATGACCCTGACCCCAGAAACTGGGATTCAGCAGATACTACCTCTGACTCTGGAAGTTCCACATAGCCAACATGACTCCTAGTAACTGAAAAGACTGGTCATGCATAAATTTGTCGAATCCTCCTTTAAAGCGATCTAAGGTAATGGCTATTGTCACATCTTGTGGTAGCAAGTACCATAAATTAATTGCATGCTGTGTGAAGAACGTGAAGACGTACTTCCTTCTTGTCTTTCCTTAGGATCTGGCCGATCAGTTTCATTGGATGGCTAGTGGTGGGAGAATCAGCAAGTTTCAAGCATGTCAAGATTCTCCTATTTTCACCTCTGAGCTTGGTTCATCTTGTTCCCATTCCCCAAAGCATTTTTTTTTTCATTTTGAACTGAAAATGTGTGCATTTCAGTGCACTGTTTTTAATGTCACACCCAAATGAGCACTTTCCCCTTGTAGTCTAAAGTGTGAAAATGAATATATATATATATGCATTTTTCAAGTGTTCAAACTATCGTACAATTGCGCTCATTTCACATGCCAGCAAGGTGATGCTCAAAATCCTACAAGCTAGGCTTCAGCAGCATGTTAACCGAGGACTACCAGAAGTACAATCTGGGTTTCGAAGAGGCAGAGGAACTAGAGATCAAATCGCCAACATTCGCTGCATCATGGAGAAAGCAAGAGAATTCCAGAAAAACATCTATTTCTGCTTCATTGACTACGCTAAAGCCTTTGATTGTGTGGATCACAACAAACTCTGGCAAATTCTTAAAGAGATGGGAGTACCAGACCACCTTACCTGTATCCTGAGAAACCTGTACGAGGGACAAGAAGCAACAGTAAGAACCGGACATGGAACAACCGATTGGTTCAAAATTGGGAAAAGGGTACGACAAGGCTGTATATTGTCATCCTGCTTATTTAACTTATATGCAGAGTACATCATGAGAAACGCCAGGTTGGATGAATCACAGGTTAGAATTAAGATTGCCGGGAGAATTATCAACAACCTCCGATATGCAGACGATACCACCCTAATGGCAGAAAGCGAAGAGGATCTCAAGAGCCTCTTGTTGAGGGTGAAAGAGGAGAGTGCAAAAGCTGGTTTGAAACTCAACATTAAAAAAACTAAGATTATGGCATCTGGCCCCATCACCTCCTGGCATATAGAAGGGGAATGGAAGCAGTGACAGATGTTATTTCCTTGGGCTCCAGGATCACTGCAGACGGTGACTGTAGCCATGAAATTAAAAGATGCTTGCTCCTTGGGAGGAAAGCTATGGCAAACCTAGACAGCATAGTAAGAAGCAGAGACATCACCTTGCCGACAAAGATTCGTATAATCAAAGCTATGGTTTTCCCAGTAGCAACGTATGACTGTGAGAGCTGGACTATAAGGAAGGCTGAGCACTGAAGAATTGATGCCTTTGAACTGTGGTGCTGGAGAAGACTCTTATGAGTCCCCTGGACTGCAAGGAGGTCAAATCAGTCAATCCCAAAGGAAATCAACCCTGACTGCTCATTGGAAGGACAGATACTGAAGCTGAAGCTCAAATATTTTGGCCACCTAATGCGGAGAGAAAACTCCCTGGAAAAGACCCTGATGCTGGGAAAGACTGAAGGCAAAAGGAGAAGGGGATGGCAGAGGATGAGATGGCTAGATAGCATCACCGATGCAATGAATATGAATATGAGCACACTCCGGGAGAGAGTGGAGGACAGGAAGGCCTGGCGTGCCATAGCATGGGGTCATGAAGAGTCGGACAAGACTTAATGACTGAACAACAACAACATGCATTTTTCAAAAGTGCACATTAGAAATGCACTTTTTAAAAAATCATTTAATATGACCACAAGTTTGGGAACTTGCAAGCTTTTCTGGAAAAATTATGCTCCCATTCATGTTCATGTTTTGGGTTTCAGTGTGGCAAATTCAAAGTAAAAACAATCCCAAATGAGATTCTCATACATCCCTGTGGATGACCACAAGTTCTACTCTTATGAAAAGGGAACATTCTGTCTATCCATTTTCTCTACACCATGCATAATTTTATGAACTTTTATCATACCCCCCTGAGTTTTTTCTCAGTGAAAAAGCCAAATGATGTTGCGTTTTTTTTAAACAGGGAATGTGCTCAAGCTGCCTGATCATTTTGGTTGCCCTTTCCCTTTAGAGCTCTCCAATATCCTTTGTGAGGTGTGGTGACCAAAATTGTACAGTATTCCAGGTGTGGCCACGCCATAGATTTGTATAAAAACATTACAATATTGGGCGTTTGGATTCCTGTCCTGTTGATCCCTCATATGGAATTTGCTTTTTTCACAGCTGCTGCACAATGGGTTAATGTTTTCATTGAGCTATCCACCACAACCTCAAGATCTCTTTCCTGATGAATGCCCTCCAGGAGAGGATAAAAATATGCAAATAGTTTAAATTTCATTCAGTATTGCCTCATTTCTGGGAATAATTTGCCCTTCCTGTTGTAATACTGCAGAAAGTGAATCTTCATTGCTGTTTGAATCTATGCCAACTCAAGACTAAATATCAAGAGCTTGTATTCATGTACTTTGTCACTAGCAACTCTATGACACTGTGCTACATTTGAATATGTGAATGTATTAAAGATTTAACAGCTGCATCTAAAATATTCATCTTTCAAAAGAGAGGGAAAGGCAGAGAGACAATCTTGAAAATGAAGTTGTGTCAAATGTGCCAGGAGAATTATTTCCTATCAGTGTCATAAAAATGTAGCTGCACTAGCTTAAAAATAGACATATTATGGTTGGTGATCTGAAAAGTTTTGTCTCGTTTTTATTCATTTTTAAGGAAAAAAACTATAAAAAACTATAAAAAAAGTCACAGTCAAATATAAAAGGCAGAGCTATGTAAATAAAAACAGGGCATGCTCATGTGTAAGCCCACCTATTTTTCAGCAAGTGCTACACTGCTCTCTCCTTTTCCTGGCCCTTCCATCATAGTGTTATCTGCTGTTCACCAAAGTTCCTTCTGATATTATTCCTGTTGTTGTGAATAGGACTTTTGGCTATTCTCTACAAGGAGAAGTAAGAATAGGGAACAGATGAAGGTCTTGGGGCGTCAGGTCAGGGTGTGGGGCAATCCTAACCATGTTTACTCAGAAGTGGGTGCCCCTGAATTCAGTGGGATGTAGTTCCTAGTAAGTATGCACATACCCAATTGAGTTAGGGTTGTATCCGAATTTTGTTTTTGCTTGCAAAATATGTGAGCATGCCCTGTTGGAAGCTCTGAATACCAACACGAGGTGTCTGCCCGAAATATCTGCAAATTGTCAAACACGTACTCACATTTGTCTCTTTCCTGATTCCCAGTTCAATTTGTGCAAATTTCCTAATCTGCACACATTTTCTTAGTACGTCTGAATCATCCCCACTTTAGGCTATGGAGAAAATGTGCATGAATTTGGGGAGATTTGTGCAGATATGGGGAGACTTGCTCAAATCTCCTGTTCAATCACTGCTAGATTTGCACAAGTTTCCTGCTTGTGCAGTGCAAGCCGCAATCGCATATGCAAACAGGAATCAGGCACAAGATGAGCAGCAAGATGTTGTTCGGATAATCTTGGTCATCTTGAACCTCACTCATTCGCCCGTCTCTAATCTGGGTTGAGAAGTGTCATTGAATTAACCTATGGTGGGCAGCTTGGGGCCTTCTAGATGTTTTTGTACTGTAACCCCCATTATTCCTCAGTCTTGGTGTGCTGACTAGGGCTGATGGGACATTCTGTCCAACCACATCTGGAAGGCCACAAGTTGCCCACTTTTGAAATAACCCAAAGAAGTGTTAAACGTCTTGGGAATTGCACTTCACATTTAAAATTAAAGGCTTTTTCTTGCTGTTTTCAAAAACTGCAGATTAACCAAGTGAAATCAAGTTTCCTCACCTTCAAGTCCTGAATGGCTAGCAGGTCTTAAATATATTTTTCTAGCAGAGCAACCCAAACAACAACAATCCTCAATAAGAGATTTTCAAAGACAGATGGCTAGAAGTATCATTGTATGTTAAGAAACAGAATAGTATTTATTACCTGCCATACATAACAGAAGATGGTATGGTACTGCATAGAAAATGAACAGGTTTGTTTGTATAATTAGATAATGATTTATTGCCATGTAAATTCATGGCAATGACTTTTTGCTAATGTTTGTCATTGAGAAAACCAACAAAAACCTTAACTGAGATTAGCATACTGTAAAATTAATGGGCTACACCCTCCTATTCACATATCTCAGAGGAGTTCCATTTCTTGTAATAGGCTGTTCACAGTGCAGTCATGAGCTCCCATGCAACAGAGTTGATATGACAGCTATTTCACACATATGACATTCTTCATACATAAAGATAATATTAGCGAATGAAAAACAGTGTCCAAAGTTAGACCTATGACATCAGCGAGGTGAGAAGCACAGATCTTTCCTGGGGGGTGGGGGGATGGGGAGACCAGATCTCTGAGATCTCTCTGACCTCAGAGCGGGATTTCCAATCTCTCCTATGGCCCTAGAAAGTTGTCCCCAGGGACCATTGGATTGCAGCTAAACAATAATTAAAAGCACATTAAATTATACAAGTAATTGGGGAGAGTTACTGTTAAAAGGTGTCCAATTATTGACAAATTCATCTATTTTTAAGATTTTTTCTTAAACACAGCTATAATCACACATGCACGCACGTATGCGTACGCATATACATGCTATCACTGCATATTTTAACATTTTTCTAACTATTCTCTAATACATGGGTTGAATCCAGTCATAGTCATATTTAGATTAGACCCATGGAAATGAATGAGGCTTAAGTTAGCCATTACATGAGTAATGTAAGCCCCATTGATTTCAATGGATCTGTTTTAAGTATGACTAAGTCTGCATTCAACCTATGGTATTTTAGGTTGCCTCCAATATTTGGTATAAGCATTGCTGCTGTAAGGATGCTAATTTGCAGTCTTTAATTGATATTTTATCATCAACCCGCATGAGAAGAAATAAAAATGGATCTAGTTGCATGCCAGTGTGGTGTAGTGGCAAGAGTGTTGGACTAGGAGCTGGGAGATCCGGGTTCTAGTCCCCGCTCGGCCATGGAAGCTCACTGGGTGACTTTGGGCCAGTCACAGACTCTCAGCCCAACCCACCTCACAGGGTTGTTGTTGTGAGGATAAAATGGAGAGGAGGAGGATAATGTCAGCTGCCTTGGGTTCCTTGCAAGAGGAAAAAAGGAGGGGTATAAATGCAATAAATAAATAAATAAATAAGCTGTAGTCTATTTTTCACAATAATATTTTCCCCCAAGGGTCATCTTAACAATTGATGCTAAAAACAACAACAACACTTTTCATTTCCTTCAGTTTAGATGATATTTATTTATGTATTTAATTTTGAAGTTTCTAATAGTTACCTGGTTGTATAAATTTGTTAAGTTTGCAATGCTCGCAGTATTACAAATCAAATGCTATTTCTCCCCAAATGTTTTTCTCTGGCGCAGGCAATAATATTCTGCTCATGCGCAGCCAGCATTCAGCAGACCAGGTTCACATAGTTAGCAGTTAATACAGACACACCAGGTTTTTTTTTTTTTTAATGTTTAAACACCTTACTTGACTAAGGGAGCAATCCTATGGCAGCTAGTCAGAAACTAGACGGCCATAGGATATCTGGTTTTCTGGGAACCAACCTCTGAGCCCTCTCTCTGAGGTCAATTCCCAGAGAACTGACCTCTCCGCTCCCTTCTGCACTGCCTCGCAGGCAGTATGGAACAGCCTTGCACTCTACGCTCCAAAGAAGAGCATGGAGTGGCCAAAACAGGGTGTTCAGGGAGGGCGTTCTGGGCCAGGGAAGGCAGAAATGCTAGTATGACACAACCTATGTGTCATCTGGCAGCCTCCTCCCCCGCTCAGCCTTCCCGCAGCTAGACAGCCAAAATCGGCTGTCTAGCCACAAATGCAGAGCAGGAGAAGCACGGAGGGAATGATCCCCTCCATGCTTCTCCTGCCCTGCATTGGATAGGCAGTCACCTCCAAGTTCGGAGGCGGCTGCCTATCCCTGTAGGATTGCATCCTAAAACTCTCATCCATTACTGTGTATGTGACTATCAAAGCTAGCTGCTTTGTGCAGAAAATCTTTAATATTTTACTCTCACTGAGACTCTTGTTGATTTCTGTGATGTATGTGACTAGACTACTTCAGCAACCAGCCTTTTGTCTGGTATCGTCTCTCTATTTGCGTCAGTTCTCTTGATTATTTCTTGCAAATATTTTATGTGATTGTTGTCTCCTATCAAGATAATAAAAAATCTCTTCTAACTCTGTTTTAGGATGGAGCTGACTGGCTGCTGCTGGAAATTATAATTCTATGGGCAGTATCCAGCAGGGTGCTGTGCTCCCATAGGGATGGTGGCAGAGTCTGGTTGGGGGCATGAGCTCAGCAGATTACCACCAACTTGGCCCACCAGACTGGAGTCTGTGGATCACCATGCTTGCCTGACTTGACGTGCACCGAGTCGGACAAGCATGGCGGGCCCTGCTGCTACACCGAGCTGCCGTCCTGTGCAAAATGAAGGCTAGGTCTTTTCTGTAAAGGCTGATTCTATGCAAAGGGTAGCCATAAAGAGCCTCATTTATACAACATTAGAGGCATAAATGGTCTATTTAGACCGTTTACGCCTGTAATGTTGCGTAAATGGACCTCTTTACAGCCACCATTTAAGCAAAATTGGCCTTTAAGGAAAAGGCCAAGCTGCCATTTTGCACAGAATGACCGCTTGGTGGAGGAGCAGGACAGCTGCTCTCTGGGTACCCCTGAAGTGCCTGGCGGCTCACCACGTGCAATGCGCAGGGTTGAGCAGCCAGCAGGAGTCTGGTGAGCGGCATGCAGCACGGACAGGGTGAATCCACCCACCCCTATGCTCCCATGCCAATTTTGTTCCACAAGTGAGATCCACCACTTACTAAATGGTGATTTAGCACTTCCGGGAACAACTGGAAAAATGAGCAGAAGTGCACATTTCTGGAACAGGGCAGTTCAGCAGAGTTCACATAAGGGAGCTCATTCAACCTGTCCTGATCCAGAAAGGAGTCTTTCTGCACATTTTGGGGCTTCCTATAGGAAGCGTTGAATCTCACTTGCGCAAGTGGCCAATACTTGCGCAAGAGAATCGGTGGGAGGGGACACTCGCCTGCAGGTCCCTCTGTGCCTGCTCCGAGCCCTCCGGACGCGACATCTCTGCCTTTGTGTGTCTGAACCTAGCCTTCGGAAGAAATGCAAGGCCTTCAGGGTGTGCACAAGCACTGGCTTCACGGTGCTGCTGTGATGGTAGGAAACGGAGACATGGACAGCGCAGCTTGGAAGGAGGAGCACACAAAATGCTTCCTTTTTGCCATGTGTGTAGGATGAAGCCAGCCCACTGGGACTGCCAATGCCCAAATACATAAAGAATGGTTCATAAAGATTAGTGCTGTGCCAAAATTTTTGATTTTTTTCCCCCCAACCCTTCGAGTGGAGGGAGGGTCGAAAAGAAATCACACATGGAAACTGGGGAAGCGTGAACATTTTCAGAGGAATTTTCAATATGTGTGGGGCTTTGACACAGACATTAATACTAGGAGCTGGTTGAGGTGTGTGTGTGTGTGTGTGTGTGTGTGTTTCTTCCATTTGCATTCCATGTACCATAACCCTGTGCCTAGAAACGCTCTTCTTCTCTCTCCCCTGTCATGCAGGGAGGTGGTTGCTGCCACTTCCCTTCAAGTGGGAGGAAGAGTCCTTCGGCCCATGTGTGTAAAGGCTCTTCTCTTCCCTCTTGGGCAGGGAGGTGGCTGCTGCTTCTTCCCTCAGAGCAGGAATAGCGCAAAGTGCTTTGGAGGCACAGGGTGTCATCTCTCCCTTCTCAGGCAGGACGATGGTTGCTGCCACTTTCCTCCTGAGTCAGAAGAGTATTTTGCACTCGCAGGGCACGCTGGCGATCAGCTGGTGCCCCTGTGCTTGCGATGGCTCTTCTCTCTCTGATTGGGAAGAAAGCAGCTGCAACCACTTTGCTGCTTGGTCGGGGAGAGTGTTTGGCAAGTTCTAACCACGTTGGCTATAGGGAGCTAGTGTCACTTGCCTTGCTCTCCCTACTCTCTGGCAGGGAGGTCTCTTCTTCTTCTGCTGCTTCCCTCCTGAGCAGGGAATGTGCTTTGGGTAGGCTTTGACTTGAGTTGGGAGGAGGGGACGTGTAGAGTGTGTGTGTGTGTGTGTGTGTGTGTGTGTGAGAGAGAGAGAGAGAGAGAGAGTAAGAGTTTTCACATGAGGTTCTTGAAATGAGGGATAATGCTATTTTTAAAAATTATTTTTTAAGTACTTTCTGTCATACCCTCCAGTAGGGTATTTCTCTGGCAGACAAAAATAGCAGAAATGGGAACTAGTGGGTTTCTAAAGCTGCAAACAAGAGTTTCCAATGTTGCAAGCAGGAAAGGGAGATTTCTGAAGTTTTAAGAGCTTGCAAAGAAGCCCCATTGCAAATGAGTCCCATTCCTGCATTGTCCCATTCCTGCTTAAAAACCACTTTAAAACAAGTCCCATTTCTGCTTGCAGCAACTAGGAGGCAGCACTTTCTAGAATGGTCATGTGACGTTTGCTATTCCGGGGACTGTTGCCGTTGAGCTGAAAGCCGACTGTGAACAGCCCTGTTATGCTGTGAGTGCAGGGGAGACATTTTAAAAGTAAAAAAGCTATGTTTGTGTCTCCCTCTCATACACTAAATAAGGCAGACGGAACCCCTCCCTCCCCACTCCCACTCGAAAATTCTTCAAAATTCTCCCCCTACCCGTGAAAGAGGCAGAAAAAAAATGCCTCTTTCGCAGAGAGGGAAGAATTTCACAGAAGCAGGGAGAAGGATTCGGCACAGCGCTAATAAAGATTTTCAACCCAGTCCAACCCCATCCAAAGCTATGGAGTATGAGAAGCTACCCACCCAACATCCTGACTCTGAGTGTGAGTAGGAACTGGCAGTAATTGTCAGGGAGATGTATGCTGCACCTGACATGTTGTTTTCTTTCCAAGTCCAAGGCAGCGGAATGTGGAAGAGGCCCAATCCGCAGACTCTTGAAGTAACTAGGGATGTCAGAGAATTCCGCCATGGATCTCTGTGAGGCTGAATGTCAGTGCATTCGGCACCCCAAAATCTGTGGCGGAACGAAGCCCCGCCGCCCCCCCACCCCGCAGAAGGTGTGCGAAATGGGACACTTACCTGGTGCTGTTTGCACTGCTCTGCAAATGGCGGCCGTGGCCACGGCCGCCATTCCCTTCATCACTATATCCATGATAGGCTATGTAAATACTTACGCAGCCTATCACGGCTAACACAGGGATGCCATTTGCATCCCTGCGGAAGCCATGATAGGCTGTGTAAGTATTTACGTAGCCTATCACAGCAAAAAAAAGGGAACGCAAATTGCGGCAGCTCCAGCGCCGCCATTTGCGTTCCCTTTTTTTTTTGCAGTGATAGTCTATGTAAATATTTATGTAGGCTATCATGCCAAAAAACCCAAAAGGGAACACAAATGGCGTAGTGGCCACCATTTGCGTTCCCTTTCTTTTTCTTTTTTGCCGTAATAGGCTACATAAATATTTATGTAACCTATCAAGGCAAAAAAAAAGGGAATGCAAATGGCGGCCGCCATAGCTGCCGCCATTTGTGTTCACTGTTTTGTTTTGTTTTTTTGCCGTGATAGGCTATGTAAATATTTATGTAGCCTATCATGGCAAAATACAGGGACGCAAATGGCGGTGGCTATGGCAGCCGCCATTTGCATCCCTGCAGGCTGCCCAGTGGCCGGATGTCCTGCTGCGGGCGGCCAGACAGAATTTCGGGGGGAGAGACGGAGCGCCTCCCCCCCCACCGCGAATGTCACTAGGGATGTCAGATAATTCCGCCACGGATCTCGAGGATGCCAAATGCCAGTGCATTCAGCCCCCCGAAATGGGTGGCGGAACGGCCTGCCCCCCACCCCCCCAGGACGAGACTTACCTGGGGCAGATCTTCCAGGCGGCGGCAGCTCCGGCGGTGGTTTGGTAGTGGTTCGGTGGCGGCAGCTGTGGCGGCCGGTCTTCCGACCGGCTGCCGCCATTTCCAGTTAAAAAAAAAAGACGTGAGAGGCTACGTAAAGATTTACGTAGCCTATCACGGCTAGGTTTAAAAAAAAAAACCATGATAGGCTATGTAAATGTTTACGTAGCCTATCACGGCTGACTTAAAAACAACAACAACAACAACAACGCGCGTACGCAAATGGTGGCGGCCACGGCCGCCGCCATTTGTGTTCCTTATTTTGGCACATCTTAGTCTATGTCTTAGTCTATGTCTGCTACGCTATTTGCGTTCCCCTGATTTTCGCCGTCTTAGTCTACGTAAATCTTGGCATAGACTAAGACGTGCCGAAATAAGGAACGCAATTGGCGGTGGCCGTGGCCACCACCATTTGCGTACGCGTGTTGTTGTTTTTTTTAAGTCAGCCATGAAAGGCTACGTAAACATTTACGTAGCCTATCACAGCTGACTGCAGGGACGCAAACGGCGGCGGCTATGGCCGCCGCCCTTTGCATCCCTGCTAGCCAGCGGCCGGATGTCTGGCTGCTGGCAGAGCTGGCCGGCGGCTCCGCAGAATCCCTGCGGAGCAGAGCCAGCCAGCCAGGATTCCGGGGGGAGGGACAGAACGCCTCCACCCCACCATCAACATAATCCGTGGAAAGGTAAGTGACTTTCGTACATCCCTAAATGTCACCCTTCGAAAACGTAAGTGACTTTTGTACATCCCTAGAAGTAACCAAAGAGCGGACTGGAGGGAAAACTCATCCCTCCAGATCGCCCCTTCAGACCCACTCCCCGCAACCCAGCCAGTGCTTCTGATTAGGCTGCGGTTGGCACGGCCATGAGCAGCTGGCTGCAGCCCCAGACCCCTTCCTTCAGAGCCTTCCTGGCTCACCATCCACGCCGCGGTGTAAACTGGGGCCCCTGGTGTGTAGGGACCCAGGCTTGGCAGGGAGATGTATGCCTTTCCCCTCATCTCCCAAATCCTTGCTTGCCTCTGAGACAGAGAGAGAAAGAGAGAGAGATGGGGTGGCATGAAGAGAGAAAAACGTGTGGCAGAAAGAGTGAGAGGCATTCAGGGAGAAAAGGGTGGTTTTGCTCACTTTGTCTCTGCCCATCATGGGCTTTTCCAGTGGGTCCAATGGGTAAATAAATGTTTTTATTTAAGTATTTGATCATGTTTTCATTCCCATCTTAATTTATTTTTCTTGTCTATTTGATAATAGTGAATTGTAAAAACAAACATTTTAAATCCATAGAATTTGTTTCATTACATTGTCAATTTGGGTACAACACAGAGTTCAGTTTAACATATAAAAATTTTACTTTGTTGTATTTTCAATGATAAATATTTAAGTAATGAATCTGCTGCAAAATTAAAATATCAGTTATGATTTGCTTAGTATTTATTTGGATATCTTAGCATAAATAGTGCTCTTTATCGCCACTCTCATGCACAAGAATTATTCATGTATGCATTTTCATGAATGTAGACCTTATAAATACAATTCCAAGCAATATAAAGCAAATACAAATGAACCAGTTCACCCAACTTCATAACAAGCTGTCTACGTAATAGTAAAGATAAATGAATATAGTTTTTCAAACATAATTATTTCTATTTTATATTAAAATTGCAACTGCAAGTAATTTGAATCATTCTTTTCTCCCCCTTTCTTCCTATTTGTAATCCTGTAATTAGGGTGTCTTTGGCCAGGCAGTTTCTTTTGTCTGCATGAATCATATTGATGCTTCAAAATGCAAGCAAAACCCAAGCTCTGCCGGGTTCAATCCAGAGGCTATAGATAGCCCCTGTATAAAAGGTAAAATCAATAAAGACAGGTGATTCATATAATTTCCCCTAATAAAACAGAATGTGTATGTGTGTGTGTGTATATATATATATATATATATATATTTTCAAATAATTTTAGGAATTCACATTAGGGTAGAGACACAGTCATTGTGGACAGTTGTCTCATTGCTTAAATTTCTATCTCACCTTTTTTTTAATAGAACATAAGACAGGGTACACTGGTTTCCCAGGCAGCTTGCCCTGACCACTCACCTTCCAGGACTAAAGATGTGGGGAGGAGTGGTTGATGGGGTTGAAGGTTTGCCTTGCAACAGTGAGGCTTCGGTCCTGCATCAACCAAAGTCTCATGAGACTCAAGTTTGTTACAACAAAAACACAACAAAAGATAGACTTGTGGCAGATTTATTGTGGCAGTACACTGCATCAGATATCCCCAGTTAACCAATATAATACACATGGGTATAGAGGAGAAAAAAAGAGGCCCAATGGCTATGAAATGCAAAAAGAACAGCTTGTGATAATTCTCTGTAAGTGTAAGATAAACAGAGAAGCTCTTCACTACAGCAGCATCTTATGTTACATATATAATTCAAAGTTGGTAGTTAATTGGTCATCTTTTTTTGACTGCCTTCCCATTGACCAATTCTCATGAAACACACTTCATTGGAAAGCTCTTGACACACAGATTCCACAGATAATGAATAATTTCACTGTAATTCAAAGTCAAGAGTCCATAATACTTTTTTTTAAAAAAAGAATTAGGCTGTCTTCTATAATTATGTACTATAAAGTTTTATTTTTAATAGCAAAAAGTCAAGTATAATTAAACAAACATTGCAAATTGGAGCAAAATGAAATATGAACACAAAAGAAGTCTCTGTACATTTTTATAAACAGAGGTGCAGGCCAAAGTACAATCATATGCCAGTAACACACGGCCTGTAAACAAATCGGGATTTCACCAAAAGTTAAAAGTAACCCAGTCAAAGTTTCATTTACACCAAGAACATTGTGTTCAAGGAAGTTTTGTAAAGATGAAAGATGTGACATTTTTAATGTTTCAGTAAATGCAGTTAGTTAAGTTAAATCTTCATTACACTTTTTTTCCTCCGTGAACTGTGTTTGCAGGGAAGAAACTGCTTGTTTGGTGGTAACACAATCAGCCCAACTTTTGCATGTTAATTAACACCTATAGTGAGACAGGAAACTTGTAGCAATTCAAGTTTACCAAGAACTTTGATTGTATTCTATTTTTGTGAGCAATCCCTTCAAGTAATCAAAAATAATACTTGTGAAATCCTGATAGTTAAAAGCTCGATATGCCCTACCCCATGTCCAGCTTGCCTGGCCATGGGGGGGGGGGCATTGCAGGCAGTGGTGGAGAAGGGAGATGTGGGCGACCATCACTGGTGGTCTCTGGTGGCACCACCGAGTGGGGAGAAGCCTGAGAGGCGCTTCTAGCTCTCCAGGCCCTTCCTCAGCACCTCTTGGAGGCATGGCTCCATCGCAGCCTCCCTTATCATAGAATAAGGAAGGCATAAGGCATAGGGTTGGAAGGGGCCTATAAGACCGTTGGGTTTTGCTGGTCATCCCTTTTGGGGGCAGGGTAGGAATTTTTGGCTCATGGTCTGATTGGCCAGGGCTGTGCATCTATTTGCCTACTTCACACTGTGAGTGAGCCAGCTGCATCCATTAGGTGAATTTGGCTTTATTTGATTGTTAGGACTATCCAGTCACATTGATTTCAGGTGAGCTGCTAGTAGGGATGTAAGAAATTTCTCCATGAATCTCAGGGAGGCCGAATGCCAGCGCATTCAGCCCCCCGAAATTGGTGGAGAAACGGCCTGCCCCCCCCGGCCCCCTGGGACGGGACTTACCTTGCTCGAATGTCCCTGGTGGTGGCGGCTCCGGCGGCGGTTCGGCGGCAGTTCGGTGGCGGTTCGGCGGCAGTTCGGTGGCGTTCGGCAGCGGCGGTGATGGCCGGTCTTCTGACTAGCCGCCGCCATTTCCAAGTAAAAAATAAAACAAAACAAACGTGATAGGCTATGTAAAGATTTACATAGCCTATCATGGCTAGATTTTTAAAAAACACCGTGATAGGCTACGTAAATGTTTATGTAGCCTATCATGGCTGACTTTGAAAAGAAAAAAAAAGCGTGTATGCAAATGGCGGCGTTGCCCTTATTTTCACCCTAGTCTACGTAAATGTTTACGTAGACTACACGTGCCAAAATAAGGAACGCAAATGGTGGCGCCCATGGGCGCCGCCATTTACATACCTGCTTTTTTTTTTTAAGTCAGTCATGATAGGCTATGTAAACATTTACGTAGCCTATCACGGCTGACTGCAGGGACGCAAACAGCGGCGGCTACGGCCACTGCCATTTGCGTCCTGGCAGGAGATGAGGTTTCGCGGCCGGAGGGACAGGGCGCCTCCCCCCCGGCCAGAATTTCGGCGGGGAGGGACGGGGCGCCTCCCCCCCGGCCAGAATTTCAGGGGGAGGGATGGAGCGCCTCCCCCCCACTGCGAAGCAAGCTTCAAGATCAGGTAAGGGACTTTCGTCCATCCCTAGCTGCTAGGGATGGGCAATGCTGATGAGAACAGGGATGGTGACCATTCAGAGGCACTGTTTCGGTGACAGGTGATGCCTGGTGCCTCCCACTCTTGGTTTTGCAGCCCAACAGAGGGATAAGGGTTACGTGTGAGGCAAGTCACCTCACCCACCCAGTGTTTTGTGGCCTGGGAGAGGGTGACGGGGAAGGCCTACCTCCCCCAAAAGGGGTAGCCCTGGATGGTGGCGAGCTGCAATGCCACTCTACAGGCCTTGAATGTTTTCAGCCTTTAGTTGCTGGCACAGCTTAGTTGCCTGTCCAGGTCTTTCCCCTGCGTAGATTGTTCAATAACTGTGGCCTAGTTTCACTCCAATCACTTGTGTCTTATCTCTTTATTCCCCCTTTCTGCTCACAATGCCTCCCCCCCGATGACACATACATTTTGCAAGCTAAGGTAAGAGGCAGGGGAAAGGTGCAAAATCAACCCCCTTACCTTCAAGTTTTATAAAATGACAGTTCCTGTGATTCTTGCAGGAAGTGACATTTCTGAGCATACTCAGAAACATAATGTTCTCTTTAGTAGCTGGGAAGGCACTCCTTCAAACTGATGCAATGGTAAACTTTTCTTTCTTTTCTTTTTAATGAAAGGGAGAGAACTGCTGGAGGAGAGGGGAGTGAGCTATTGGAAGTTTTTTAGATGGCTGACCAAGAAATGCTTGTACTGTGTCATAAAAACATAACAAGGGTAGTGCTGGATCAGATCAAGGTCCATCTAGTTCAGCATTCTGTTCACACAGTGACTAACCAGCTGCCTATAGGAAATCCACAAGCAGGACATGAGTGCAACAGCACCCTGCTGCCCAAGTTCTCCAGTAAGTAACTGATGTACATAGGCATACTGCCACTGATGCTGGAAGTAGCATAGAGCAATCAGGATTAGTAGCCGTTTATAGCCTTATCCTCCTTATCCTTTTAAAGCCATCCAAACTGGTGGCCATTGCTACGTCTTAGGGAAGTGAATTCCATAGTTTAACTGTGCACTATGTGAAAATATACTTCCTTTTATCTGTCTATTGCTCTCCCACCAATCAGCTTCATGGGATGACCCCAGGTTCTAGATAGGGAAAAATACCTCCCTATCCACTTTCTCCATACCATAATTTTGTACATCTCTATCTTGTCCCCCCTTAGTCACCTTTTTTTCTAAGCTAAACAGTCCCAGATGTTGTAACCATTCCTCCTTATAGGGGAGTTGCTCCAGTCCCTTGATCATTTTAGTTGCCCTTTTCTGCACTTTTTCCAACTCTATAATACCCCTTTTTAGATGTGGTGACCAGAACTGTATGCAGTATTCCAAGCATGGTCATGCTCACACCATAGATTTGTGTAAGGGCAGTATGATCTGGGCAGGATTACTTTTGATTCCTTTCCTAGTTATTCCTAACATGGAATTTGCCTTTTTTCACAGTAGTTGCACACTGGGTCAGCATTCCATGGAACTGTCCACCACAACCCCAAGATCTCCTTCTTGGTAAGTCACTGCTAACTCAGATCCTATCAGCGTATATGTGAAGTAGGGATTTATTAATTTTTTTGCCCCAACATGCATCACTTTTACACTTGCTTACATTGAACTGCATTTGCTATTTTGATGCCCATTCTCCCAGTTTGGAGAGATCCATTTGGAGCTCTTTATAATCCCTTTTTGTTTTAGGGCACAATCCTAATGAGCTAGATGGTGCCTCCAATTTCCTCTGAAGTCGGAAGTGACCACCTATCCACTGCAGGGTGGCTGAAGCACAGATTCCTTCTGTGCTCTGGCTGCCCTGCAGTTTGTCTTAGATGCCTGATTTTGGGCAGCTATGCGCGGCTTCAGGGAGGGGGTGGGAACAGGGCTGGAGACTGCATAGGAAGCTGTCTAGAACAGCTTCTGTGGTCTCCTCCCCTCCCTGCCCCTGGGAACACCATCTTTTCGCCTGTCCATGCTCCGCATTACAAGCATGGACAGGCATGGAGGGGCAGCCATCATGGTTCTTTCTGCCCTGAGATGAGGGAGAGGGGGTGGGGAACACAGTTTCCCAGCTACAAGCTCGCACTGCTGTCTATGAGCTCAGAGCTGGGAAACCAAAAAATTCTATCTCTGCCAGATGCTGTCTAGGGGGCATAGGATTGTTCTCTTAATCACCCTAAATAATTTGGTGTCATCAGCAAACTTGCCGCCCTCACTGCTCACTCATTTATAAACAAGTTGAAAAGTGTTGTGTCACCCTGAAATTATTTAGCAAGTAGTAGTAGGTTTGTTTATTCTAATGGTGGGCTGCATTTTTTATTCAATGTACGGCTTACACCCACCAAGATGAATATATAATTCCCTTGGGGAAAGCCATGATGGCAAAACTGGTTTTGGCTTGTACCAGAGATTTAAATTATCTAAAGGTAGATAATGGAAAGATAACACACTCTCTTTGTTCATTACGTTTTAAATCCAAACTGTTCTGAAGTGGTTAATACAAGAGAAAATGTTTGTTAACTCCATGATTGCCTTTCTGTTGCTCATAGTTGTATTCTTTTAATCTCTGAGAAAGATTAACAACCCATCACTTGATTCTGTGTTTAAAAGTTGTGAGACATATGGAAGAAGTAGTGCCTTGAGCATGATCCAATGATTGATCTGTGACAGGGTGGCTGATTTAATATGTTCTCCCTCTAAACATCATGCACATTTACTTCAAGCAGCTGCTGTCACTTTCTGATTTGTGCTCTTTTAGTTATGGCTAGAAGCAGAACTTTATGGCCATTACAGAAGCCAGTATGAATGTTTTGTGTTATCACATACATACAGTGCGTCCAACTTAAGTAAGATGACTATTAGAAGCAGAAGCTGCCAAGTAAGAGGACAAAGCTGATATTCTGTTTCCAGTTAAGGAATACTGACAGTATGATAAATACAAAAATGAATCTAGGATTGAAGAACACGTAAGCTGGCAGCCACTACTTTTCTTTTTACATCTTGGGAGAAAGAAACTTGTTCCTTTTCATGTTTGTTTTCTGAATCAAAGAAGGTGAAAAACTGAGCTACTGAGCCACTTAGAGGATAAATGTTGAAAGACTACTTCCTTGGGTAAAAATACCCTGCTCAAAATATGTCAGAAAACAAAACAAAAACTTAAAAACACACACCCTGTTTTCTTAAAACCTTTTACAGTACAACTTCTATGGCAAAGAATACCAAACTTCAAATGCAGCAACATAAGCTTCTTACCAAATACTGGGTAAACAACAGGAAATAAAAGGAGAAGGATGAAAGTTAAGGAAGATGGCAAAACAAGACAAACTAGGTCTTTCTTCACATGGAGTTTTGTCCCTGTGATTGAGATTGCTCCTTCATGGAAGTTTGCGGGCTCTTTACATGATGCCGTAACCCTGCTGTGACCCTCCAGTAGGGGTGTACAAAACCCCACTTTCCTGGCTCCACTGGGGACCGCAGGTGGGGGGAGGCAATCCGTTCCTCCCCCCAGAATCCTCGATGGGGGGGAGGCGATCTGTTCCTCCCCCCCGGAATCCTGCCTGGCTGGCTCTGCTCCATGGCCAGTCCGCGGAGCCACCAGCCAGGCCGATCCGCAGCAGGGCCTCCACCTGCTGCCGGGCTGCTGCGGACGCAAATGGCGTCCTGAGTAGGGGACACCATCTGCATCCCTATGCTAGCCCGTGATAGGCTACGTAAATATTTACGTAGCCTATCACGGGCAAGTGTAGGGACGCAAATGGCGGCTGCTACGATGGCTGCCATTTGCGGCTGCCACCGCTTTATCCTCCGCCACCACCAGAGCCGCTGCCGCCGCTGCATCCACCACCAGGTAGGTCCATCCGGGGGGGGGAGGCCGTTCCGCTATGGACTCCGGGGGGGGGGGTTCTAAAGAATCTGGCCTCACTGGAGTCCGTGGTGGAATTCTCTGACATCCCTACCCTCCAGGGCGTCTCCTGCACTAAATGCCCCTTGTTCCATTTTTAAATAGATCACAGATAATGAGCTATCAAATTACCCCATTGTGTGACTTCCTCTTCAGTTTCCTCTGTGAAAAGAGTAAAAGCAGCAAGAAGAGGAGCAAGATCAGTGAAAGATAATGGAAGATTCAGATACAGGGGAAGGGGGTGAGGGAAAAGAAGCATGTGAAAAAGGGAGTTGTTATGATCCTGCATTTAAAACGGAACCAGAAAGCCCCATTTTAAATGCAGGATTTTAGGCTGGTGTAGAGATGCCCTAGGCCAAAACTAAGATATTTACTTTTTCTTTTCTTCAAAGGAGAAAAAAAATGGGTATATCCATAAATGAGACTACTCTCAATGTGACTAAATCTTGATCCATCCCATTGGTATTAATATTAAACATGGCACACATACACCAGTCAGAATAATGCGCTGCCTGTTGATGTTACCCATATGCATTGCACTTCCTTGGCCTTAATATTTATAAAGTGGGGAGACACAATACTACACTGACTATAAAGGCATTTGCAGTAACCATTTAAATAACTATTAGCTTTTACACTGATACCTTCTGTCTTGTTTTGAATCAAGTTTGTTTCATTTATGCTCTACAGAAGTAAATACAACAAAACAAAACAGTCAGTTGATTTGTTTGTTTAGAGTGTTAAATATATGCACTTTAATAAAAAGTGAAGTCTTATACACAGAGTATCTTTTACATGCCTCCTATTTAGGCCAAAGCAAGTGTTTATAATATCTTCTCATTTACAGTAGAAATGTTGTGACTTACTAGAATGAACCAGGAGAAACCACCCAACAGTCTATCAATGCTGCTAAACTTTTGGGGTGCAATCTTATGCATGTTTCGGCAGAAAAAAATGTTACAACTCCCAGCATTCCCCAGCATAGCTGGCTGGGGAATGCTGGGAGTTGTAGGACTTCTTTTCTGTCAAAACATATATAGGATTGTGCTCTTAGTAGCTGGCTGTAGTGGAAGCAAAGGCTTCTACCTCAACACCTGAAGTGGCATTGTTTGTGAGTTGAGGGCAAACTCTCCCCTCCCCAACTCCTACTATACCAAGACTGTGCTGGTGCTATGCCACTCTCATGCTACTGTATGAAGTGAAACAAACCCCACCATTTTTCAATCACCTCTCAATGCCCCAAAGATCATTTGCATGACACTCCAGTTCTCTGTAGTGGTCTTTATTCCAGGAGCTGCAGAGCAGCTCCAATAAGTGCTGCAATTCCTGTGCAGGGCCAATATGCAGAGGCTGTAAAACGGGATGAGTGATCCCTGGTAGTCCTACAGAGGGTCCATTGTATGACCCTATGCTCTTCTGTCAAAACACAGTATGGCGTTTTTCTCCAAACTGGAGCCTACCACATGTGTTTGGACTGCAGCCCCCATAATTCTGGGAATTTTGGGAATTGCAGTCCAATGCATCTGGAGGGCACCAAGTTGGGGGAGGATGCCTTAGGGTACAGAATCAAGCTATAAGGTTCTTGAATCCCAAAGGAGCTTCACCGCTAATATATCATACTTACCAACATAGCCCTTTAATAGCACAATAAATATTTTTCTCCTCATAATCGAAACATTTTATCTCTGGCATTTATCATATTTTTGGTAGAACATTATTGCCAAGAGGGAGTTAAGTATATTGCAATTAAATCTTCCATTCTAAAAGCATCTCATGTAATTAACACACTTCATTGATTGGGAATTGCTTTACAGATCATAGGGTAGCTATGTTTAAAATTTTAATTAGGTAAATCTGCACACAGCATGGGTTCTTCTAGTTTAAACTCAGATTAGATTCCAGGACCTGTTTATCTGGCAAAAGAGTTGTACAATTCTTATGTAGAGGAACAATCAGTGTTCTAAATTATTTGAATGAACAATATTAAATAATAGTTTACTAAATGCTTACATTTTTCAGTCTCAGTATTCCACACATTACTGTTGCACTTCACCTAATCATTGATTGTTGATTGTGTACCACCCTGGAATCCCAAATGGGATTAATATAAATGTATAATATAAAATAGAGAGCATGTATTTAAGAAAAGGACAGTAGGTATTAAAGCTTAATTATTTCTTCTCACTACGCAGTCATGTGCAGCAGTATAAAGCAGTTCCAAAGAACTGTATTTCTCATGTAGTGTCTCATGTAGTGTCTCCTGCCTTTTCCTGATACAACAATTAAGCTTAGAGATCCTTTGGATTGGGTTGTTTTATGCCTGTTATATTTGTTTCTAATACAACCATAACTGTCCAGGCATTGGTGAATCTGGAACACATTAAGGTTAAAGTCATCTCCCTATCCTTGTTTGTTTGTTTGTTTATTTATTCATTTCACCAGTGTGGTGTTGTGGCTGGGAGCCGGGAGATCCAGGTTCTAGTCCCCACTCGGCCATGGAAGCTCACTGGGTGACTTTGGACCAGTCACAGACTCTCAGCCCAACCCACCTCACAGGGCTGTTGTTGTGAGGATAAAATGGAGGAGAAGAATTGTGTAAGCCACCTTGGGTTCCTTAAGGAGGAAAAAAGGCAGGATATAAATGTAATAAAATAAATAAATAAATAATTTCATTTCATTTCATTTATATACTGCCCAATAGCTGAAGCTCTCGGGGAAGTTCACAGAAATTAAACCCCCAAAGCACAGGATAAAACAATATAAAATATAAAAGCATTAAAAAGCATTATTTAGCAAACTTTAAAAAAATCATGTTCATAATAACAAACTACTTAAAAGTTAAGGTAAATAATTTCAGAGTTCAGCCTGACCTTTTGCTGCTCTCTGCAGTCACAGTTCAGATCAAACTCTCTAGATGTAAGTCCATAGAGACGTTTCCTTTGTTTGTACTTCCAAAAATCTATACAACTATACACATCAAAAGAGAGAGAAAAAAATCTTGGCAAAGGAATGATAAACAATTGTATTACCTTGGTATAGTAGCAAAGTGATTTCAGTGAAAGTGTTAGCAACAGCAATTGTTATATAATCTACCTTTGTTTTCTGTGAATGTCTCCCAAAGTCTTCTGAAATCCATTTAATTGTTCCATTTTCAATATAAGGCTTATACTTACAAATCACAGGCATAAGCTGCTTTTGTAACTGCTTTACTATTATGTTGCCTCCTATTCAGTTATGTTTTAGAGGTCCTTCCTATTGTGCATTTTTTGGTGTATGTAAAAGAAGGTCAAATAATAGACTTTGTCTTTTCTGAAGATGTTTATTACATTGCAGGTAAATGGGACTGCTTCACTGATCGGTAACAGATTCAAAAGGATGTATTTTAGGAGTGTTGTTCTGCAGAAGTAGAAATACAACTCTAGTTAGACCTATTGAGAGTGAGACATAAACTCCTGTTTATGGAAATTACATTATATTTCCCAGAGATACAACCTGTTTGGTCAACTAATCTTCCCTACAATTACTCAGTGAGATGTCAGGCAACATTCCCCCCCCCCAAAATATTTTATTTATTCATTTAATTTCTATACCACTCAATAGCCAAAGCTCTCTGGGTGGTTCACAAAAATTAAAACCAAACAGCACACAATAAAACAATATAAAATATATAGAACATTAAAACCACAGTATAACAATACAACCAGAATAAAACGTAGCAGCAGAGCAAGGATTTAAAATACATATTTAAAACAGCAAAGCTAAAAGTCTAGAAAGCTAAAATGCTAAAATGCCTGGGAAAATAAAAAGGTCTTCACCTGGTGCTGGAAAGAATACAATGTAGGTGCCAGGTGAACCTCTCTAGGGAGCTCATTCCATAGCTGGGTGCCACAGCAGGAAAAAAAAAACCCTCCTAGTAGCCACCCGCCTCACTTCCTTTGGCAGGGGCTCATGGAGAAGGGCCACTGAGGATGATCTTAGGGTCTGGGCAGGCACATATGGGAGGAGGTGATCCTTCAGATAACCTGGCCCCAAGCCATTAAGGGCTTTGAATGTTAATACCAGCACTTTGAATCGGGCCCAGAAATGGACTGGCAGCCAGTGCAGCTGAAAAAGTACTGGTGTAATATGAGCTCACTGGCCAGTCCCTGTTAACAATCTTGCTGCCTTATTTTGGATCAGCTGAAATTTCCAGACCATTTTCAAAGGCAGCCCCCCATATAACACATTGCAGTAATCCAGACAAGGGGCTGATCTACATTGCACCCACCATCCGTTGGGTGCAATGTAGATGTATAACCCATTCGGTGTCCTGTTGGGTTAAACGCACTCACATTAAAACGTGATTATCCATACTCACTCATTTTCCCCATTGTGGTGCTTCATCGAATGCACGAGCTCAGTTCACACTCGAGTGCTGTGCTGTTTTCCTGTTCTTAAAGATGGAGGCTCTCATTGGAGGGTCAGAAACTTTTCCTGTTTCTGCTGATTCCACGCCCACCATGCTCACAGCTCTTGACGGCCCCATGTCGTCTTCTGGCTACTGATTGCATAGCTTCCTCAGCACTCAATGTTTCCTCAGCAACAAGCAAAGGGCTGGATGTGCGCGCTTGTCTGATCTCGGAAGCTAAGCAGGGTTGGCCCCAGTCAGTAGTTGGATGGGTGACCGCCTGGGAATCAGGCTTCCTGCATTGAGCAGGGGTTGTTCTATCCCTTCAAATGAGACTAAGTTTTACCCCCTTCTATCCCCCGCTTTGGATATATATATATATATATATATATATATATATATATATTAATTAAGGCCTTATCTTTGAAGAATTGTGACTTCTCCATGATCTCTTTTTCCTAATTCAGGCATGATCTTCAAAGATTATAAGCTTCAAATCTTTGAATTTTCAAATCTTCGAAGATCATGCCTGAATTAGGGGGGGGGGGGGAAATCGCAGAGAAGCCACAATTCTTCGAAGATAAGGCTTTAATTTTTTTAAAAAATCTGAAGTGGGGGATAGAAGGGGGTAAAATTTAGTCTCATTAGAAGGGATAGAACAATCCCCTACTCAATGCAGGAAGCCTGATTGAACAAACCCTGAACAAACCTTGTTAGTGTGGCCATGTTCACACATCACGACAATCCAGAATTCAACAACCCATATGAGTTAGCATTATGTATGAACCAGGGCTAAGTTTCATTGATCTCAGTGGGACTTATTTGTGACTAGACATGTACAGGATTGCACTGTAAGGCTGCAATCCTAAACACACTTACTAGGGAGCAAGCCTCATTGTGTTCACATTTAACTTTTACTAAGGTTGACTTCTAAGTAAACATGCATAAGGTCATGCTATTAGGCTGCAACACTCTGCACACATCCTATGGAAAAGGTCCAATTGAACTCAGTGGAGTTTATTTTGAGTCAGCATGCATAGGATTCAGCTGCAGAGATCCAATTATTTTCCATTACAGAGCTAAGCATATATTCCAGTCCTTTCCATTGAAACTAGTGGAACTTAAAATGTAATTGTGCTTGCCTTGATTTTGCTCAATATTGATAAATCTGACAGTTCATTTTGGTTTTGCAATGTTCCTGTACAAAATTAAATAAGTGGAGGATTGCTTGTTTTGGTTGTTTCCTGAATTCTGAATGGGGAAGGGAGGAGTGCCTCTATTAATTGCCTGAGAGGATTGGGGCTGGTCTATGTGGTGCTCTCCACCATGGGTAAATGGAATTCATAAAGCAGTAGATTTTGGTCCAGTATATACATGTACCAAACTGGCTTCAGCTGTCAGCGTGGGCATGCACAAATGTCAAAACCTGCTTGCTGCAACCCAGCCAGTGCTGTTAAGCAGGGTGTGGGACAGCAGAGAATGGTCTGTTAACAGGGTGCAGAATAGGGGTAGGCAACTTGTGGCCCTTCAGATGCTTGGGCCTACAGTTCCCATCATCCCTCACCATTGGCTCTGCTGACTAGGGCTGATGAGAGTTGTAGGCCAAAACATCAGTAGAGCCACAAGTTGGCCATCCCTGGTGTAGAAGAAGAAATAATGGTGTTACAAATACTGCTACTAAACCCAGATTTGAGGAGGCTTTCCAGTAGCGTATAAAACTGCAACAGTTGTTTATGATTTTATGTATTTATTATCTATTTACAACATTTATATACTGCTACGCATCTCAATAGATTCCAGGGTGGTGAACAAAAAATATAATAGGAATAAAACACCATATGAAAAGGCTTTAAACAAACAAACAAACAAACCAGAGTACCAAAAAAATTGTGGCTGGCTGATTTGTTGAAATAAAGATGCTTTCAGCAGGCATTGAAAACAACATGATGGTGGTGCCTGCCTGATCTCCAGAGACAGGGAGTTCCACATGATGATGAAATTAGGTAAACCATTTATCATGAAGTAATTACAAGTGACAGGAGCCTGTACAGGATACTGTATATCAGTATATGTATTTATTTCAGAGGTCACACCAATATTTTTAGAGGATGATAGGATACTTCTGCAACCATGTTCCTATATCTCATCTTAATAAACATTGTTCCCTGGATGAAGGATTCAGGGATGTGTCTGAACAGAACTTCTATTGGTGCTGGGCAAATTGTTCAAATTCCACATGGACATGAGACTGGAGAAATTGGGGGATACTGCCAGGAGATAGATGTTCTTGCTTTCCTTCTGATTTGACCACGGATGGCTTCAAATAGCAAAAACAATTAAACTCCACTTGCCATTTTTTTAATATTATACAGAGAATCTATTATGTGCAAGCAATTATGGAATGGTAGGTGGTTGTCTTAGTTGTAGAAACTTGAAAATGCTTTTAGCATGCTAATTCATGTCAACTCCCCATCCAACAAATAGAAGCAAATAAGCTTATACCTTTCTGAGAGAAAATTGTACTCCAGTTCCAAAAGACATAAGATTATAATGTTCCATAGTTTCAGCTGACAAAAACCTATCCTTCTTCACCATCATTTGGCTAGGAGAATATTGTTCTGTCTAGGGATGAATGGATTTTGTATAATCTGTTCTGTCTGCATTTTGCAGATTGTCGGTGGTTTTCAGTGCATAGTATGCTCATTGGCAGAATCAGACCTTTTTTCCAATTTCCCAAATTTGCGCAAATTCACATTTGTGAAAATTTGAACTTATCAAAATGCACAAATCCCTCGCAAATGCACAATTCCCCTCCCCCATGCATTTTGATGCTTTAGCCTATGGGGAAAATATGCATTTTCAGCCAGTGGTTTTTTTATTTTACATACTTTTCTATGACTAAATTTGCATACAATTCCAGAAAGTAAAAACAACAACAAAAACCTGGTGCACACGTCTATGGAATCTGTGCAACTTGAAAAAAGCCAATCCACAGTGGAATCCATGGGTTGGATTCATTCTGAACTCATTTGATTCTGTTGCAGATTTCTCCAACATCCCTAGTTCTGTTATTCTACATTGTATTATTTTCCATTGCTTCCAAATGTCTTCTTCACAAAAGAGGAAAGCGAGAAAAAAGAATTGCTCTGGGACAGCATGTCTGAGGCCACATTCAGATGTACCTGCAAACTCAGATTATGTATATCTGGATGCACTCTGAATCTGCTGAGTGAGGATCTCAGGCAGCCCAATGCTATGTTGCTGCTCTAGCTACAGCAATAGGAATGAGGCATTACATACTGCAAGTAAAGGGACATTATCTTCAATGTAAGTGAGTCAGAGTTTGGGGTAAAGAAATTATGCACTGATGGTAGGGATCCTGTCATAAGAATGTCAGGGAAGGAATTGTCTGTGACCAGGTGCAGACCTTAGGGTTGGAACAATCAACTGAACTGTTCCTATTCCCTAGTACTCTCACCTTGTGAAACAGAACCCATTCTCCTTTGTTGCTGTGCAGCAGAGCAGAGGATTAGACTGTATTTGCATGGCATTTTCTTTCCTGCCTCTTCAAAGTGGCTATGAGAACAGGTATGCAACCCAAGCTATCTATTTCATCTATTGTGTAAAACGGAAACATGTGGTGTGGTTTGACCTGGCACAAACTGCACTCTGAGGCCCAGATACCCAGGCCCACAGTTTGCTTTGGGGGAGTGAAGTGGGAAGAAAGCAGATCCATGTCACACAAGGAGGGTGGACATGCCAATGTGGACCAGGAGAGAGCTATAGTCCATCTCTAGGCATGTATTTATTTCAAAGATTTATATACAATACTTCAGTGGAGCTTCCAGGGTGGTTTACAAAAACAAGATAAAATGCACAAATAAAACAATACATTAAAAGAGAAAAAATACATTCAACATATATTAAAATGCCAGAGGGAATAAAACCATCTTTGATTGCCAAGCGCCCAAAGCATTATATTGTTGTAGTATATTGTAGTATATTATATACTACCCTGGAAAAGTGTGTGAAGTATGTGTTTATAAATATTCTGAAGGAATAATTGAATGAATGAATGAATGTTAAATCAATAAATGATGACAATGTTGTGTATAGAGCTGATCAGAGTTGGCTCCCCACTTTCTCAGCCCTGTTCTCAGGGTGGTGAAAATGGGGGACATTTCCTTTACATTCTTGGATAATCCGGATATATTTTAAACCTTCTTACCAAAAAATGGAACTGAAGGCAGCTTACGGACACAATTAAAGTTAATTCAAACAATAAAAAGGTACATTCAAATATAACAAAAACATAACAATTACAGAATTCCCCCCCCCCAAAAAAAAACAGCACTCAACCCAATAGACCCACTTACAGGCCAAAGGCCTTCGTGAAGAAAGTTGCCTTTGCTTGTCAGTGAAAGAACAGCAGAGAGGGAGCGAATCTAGCCTCCCTCAGGAGGGAGTTCCACGGCCTGGGAGTGGCCACCAAAAGGGCCCTGTCTTGGGTCATCACAATGCGCCTCAGAAGGTGGCAGTCTTGAAGGGCCTCTCCAGAAGACATTAAAAACCAGGCAGGCTCATATGGGAGAAGGTGGTCTTTCAAGTTGCCTAGTCCCGTGCTGTATTGGGCTTTATAGGTCATAACTAGGGTTGGCGGAGAATTTCTCCCCGAAACTTCGGGGGGCCGAGCGCCAACGTGTTCGGCCCCCCGAACAAGTTTCGGGGAGAAATTCTCCACACACACCCTGCCCCCCGCACCCCCCCGGGATGGGACTTACCTTTGGCGAATGTCCCTCCCAGCGGCGGGTCTGGCCGGCGGTTCGTCGGGTCTTCGTCCGGGGCTGGAGCAGCAGCCGGTCTTTCGACCAGCTGCCACCGCCGCCATTCCAATAAAAGAAAAAAACAAACAAACGCCCCCGTGATAGGCTATGTGACGATTAACTTAGCCTATCACAGCTAGATTTGCAAAGTCATCCGTGATAGGCTACGTAAATCGTCACGTAGCCTATCACAGGTGACTTAAAAAAAAAAGCATGTACGGATAATGGCGGCCCCCATAGGGAGCCGCCATTCGCGTTCCTTATTTGGTCACTGTAGTCTACGTAAAGATTTACGTAGACTATGGCGAAAATAAGGGAACACTATTTGCGTTGCCCTTATTTTCGCCGTAGTCTACGTAAATCTTTAGGTAGACTACCACTGTCCAAATAAGGAAGGCAAATGGCGGCGCCCATGGGGCGCCGCCATTTGTGTATGCGCTTTTTTTTTTCAAAGTCACCCGTGATAGGCTACGTGACAATTTACGTAGCCTATCACGGCTGACTTTGGAAATCTAGCCGTGATAGTGTAGCAGCCATGTCGGGGGTAGGGTTGGTGGAGAATTTCTCCCCGAAACTTCGGGGGGCTGAGCGCCAACGTGTTCAGCCCCCCGAACAAGTTTTGGGGAGAAATCCTCCGCACCCCCCCGCACCCCGCACCCCCCCCCCGGGATGGGACTTATCTTCGCCGAATGTCCCTCCCGGCGGCGGGTCCGGCCGGCGGTTCGGCGGGTGTTCGAGCGGGGCGGGAGCGGCAGCCGGTCTTTTGACCGGCTGCCGCCGCCGCCATTCCAATAAAAGAAAAGAAAAAAAAACGCCCCTGTGATAGGCTACGTGACGATTAACGTAGCCTATCGCGGCTAGATTTGCAAAGTCAGCCGTGATAGGCTACGTTAATCGTCAGATAGCCTATCATGGGTGACTTTAAAAAAAAAAAAAAACGCGTATGGATAATGGTGGCCCCCATAGGGAGCCGCCATTCCCGTTCCTTATTTGGTCGCCGTAGTCTACGTAAACATTTATGTAGACTACAGCGACTAAATAAGGAACGCGAATGGCGGCTCCCTATGGGGGCCGCCATTAGCGTACGAGCTTTTTTTTTTTTTTAAAGTCACCCGTGATAGGCTACGTGACGATTAACGTAGCCTATCATGGCTGACTTTGCAGATCTAGCCGTGATAGGCTACGTTAATCGTCATGTAGCCTATCACGGGGGCGTTTTTTTTTTTTAAAAAAAAACAATGGAGTTCACGGCCAGGTGAGGCGGGAAGCCTCCTCCCCAGCCTGAATTTCGGCCGGGCGAGGCGGGAAGCCTCCCTCCCGGCCTGAATTTCGGCTGGGGTGAGGCGGGAAGCCTCCCCCCTGGCCTGAACTTCGCGGGGGGAGCCACGAAGCGCCTCCCCCCCACCGTGAACAAGCTTCAATGAAAGGGAAGGGACTTTCATCCACCCCTAAGCCTATCATGGCTAGATTTGCAAAGTCAGCCGTGATAGGCTACGTAAATCGTCACGTAGCCTATCACGGGTGACTTTAAAAAAAAAAAAAAGCGTGTACGGATAATGGTGGCCCCCATAGGGAGCTGCCATTCCCGTTCCTTATTTGGTCGCTGTAGTCTACGTAAAGGTTACGTAGACTACAGCGAAAATAAGGGCAACGCTGTGAAAATAAGGGCAACGCTGTTCTCAGAGCCAGGGGGAGTCACCCAACGCCCTAGCTGGTCTGGCCTTGGCAGGCAGAGAAGCTAGAAAAGATGTCTGTGAGAACCTGACGGAAGTAAAAGTAAAATTTACAGAGGAGTTGTCCTGGTTAAAGCGTCATGGTTAGAGAGCTGAGCTGTGCCGCTCTGTTTAGACAGAGGCCTTGCTAAAAAGTTAAAGGCCCTTGTCTGTCAGAAGGGGTGTAGGGCCACACTTCCCCTTTTTTAAACTGATGCAAAAGTGGGGAGCCTTTGCTGGAAACATCTCATCTTCATTGCCCAGAGCCTTCTCTGTTTGGCTTCATCATCTGGGCTTTTTAGAGACACTCTGCACATGGACTAAAATTTTGAATTGTCAAAGACTTTCAATGGACAGTGCTGTGAAGCTTTTCATAAACTTGAACTCTCATTGCTGTAGACCGTGTGTCTGTGTTTGTAGTCAGCTCAGTGTACAGCAGGCTAAGTTTGATCTATAACTTTTAGATTTCCTTCTGCCAGAACTCATGCAGCATAGAGTTGCCGATGCAAAAATGGTGACCTAAAACTCTTTGCGTGTGTGAGTATGCCCGTCCCATGATTTTAATGGGCCCTGAGCTTTCAGCCAGAAGAGCAGTATAATTGCTGGATCTGCTCCATCATGCCTTACCCATGCAAAAAGTGTTTTCCATTCATTGTGTTAAATTGCAAAAAAAAGTTTATTGTGTATATTTTATGATTTCTTAGATATCATAAAATATATGTGATATTTGCAGATGTTTTTACTGTTAGTTGCAACTCCAAATGATACTGAGTGTGGTTCCCAATGGTTGACAAGTAGAAAAAGACAGAGAAATCGAAAAAGTGGCAGACAGAGAAGAAAAAAAAAAGAAGAAAAAGGAGGCAAGAAGCAAAGAGAGAAAACATTTATAAAGAAAAAGCGTGGCCATAGTTGCCCCAGGGTAAATTGGAAGCAGCTGATTATGCCTAGAGCTTATTACCAGTGTATAAAGTAGCCACAATAATGTAATAGTTCTTTAAGATGAGAAAATGTAACTAGAAGGAGAAGAAGAGCCTATCCCAAATGTGCGTCATTGGGACTAGTGTAGGGCAGAAAAGTTTAAGTAAGTGAGTTTAACTTGCAAAAAGACAAGGCTGGTGCATAGAGCGGAAAGTTTTATATAAAAAGTTTGAAACATGATCTGCAATACAGGCAGATCAGCAAAAGAGAGAAAAAGCAAGAGAGGGAGAGAGGTTTCTCTCTTCCAACACACAAGCGGGGCTAAAGCGCCTCACCCAGTATCAAACCCTGCCATTAGAAGCCATGAGAGCAAGTATGAAAAAGTCAGTTAATATAACCAAAGTGTCTAAAGTGCTGCAAGGTGCCACCGAAGCCCCCAGAGCGTACTTGGAGCGTCTTTTAAATGCCTATCGCCAGTATGCCCCCCTTGACCCAGAGGCCCAAGAAAACGTAGACAAATAAATGAAAAAGACCCGGCAGAGGCAGAAGATCCTTAAGAAAAAAACAGTGTGCCCAGTGTGGACAAGATGGACAGTGGTGGTGTAAATGCCCAAATGAAATAAATCAAATACATGAAAGAGAAAACCAAAGGGGCCAGAACGGGCGAGGGAGGAGACAGCTTAGTTAGCAACCAAACTGGAAAGCAGGGGTCTATAAAAATGTATAAAGAAGCCCCCTTCATTAAAGTGGCTAAAGCCAAAAGTCTTAAATAAGACAGACCGGGCCCCCTTAATCTCAGCCCCGGGAAGCCCCTAGTCACTGCCACTGTGAGGGGCCATGACATTGACTTCATAATTGACACTGGAGCAGCATCAAGAGCAAGCAAACGTTAGCCTTAAACAAGAAGTCTAAACACTGGGCAAAGTTCTTCAAGCCCAGTGTCGCTTTGTCTTAGAAAATAAGCCCCAATTCCCATTACAGAGATTCATCCTTTCCAACCAGGAGATAAAGTATGAGTTAAAGAGGGAAAAATGACCCTTTGACTCCCAGATGGAGAGGACCAAAAACTGTTATACTTTCCACCCCCACAGCTATGAACTCGTGTACATTAAACACAAGTCAAGAGAGCGAAAGGAGGGGAATGGACTGTAAACAGACATCCTAAAAATCCTTTAAAAATCATTCTGAAAAGGCAGTAAGAAGACTCAGGCTAGACCTTACTGTGGGCACACCTGGAGACTGTCCACCCAGCGTACGGTCAGACCTGCACCTGGAGAATTGAAGAAGGGGACTAGACCCTGCTGCAGCTAGCCAGGTGAATAGCTGCCCGGCTTACGGTCAGATCCCAAAAAAGATCAAACATGCGTGTTGTAGTGTTAGTAGTGTTGTATTGTGTTTCCCTAATAAGATGTAAAAAAGGGGGGCCTGCCCCTGGAGAAGGTAGTTTGTCCCAGCAATTTGCTGATAATTACTGGCTTCACTTAGCTAACATCACTGGGATAAAGTATTTTTGTTTACCAAAAGATATACCTGCAAACAGGCTTATTAGCACGTCTAATACCTGTCTGTAACCATCCTGAAAGAATTCAAAAAGATACCATGTTAAGAGTTTATAGTGTAAGTTTAACTTACTCCCAAAATGCTGATTGGGGCGTGGTTGCAAAGATCCTACGCCCTACAGAATTTACGCACCCCCATTGTTGCTGGAACAAATGCTATGTGTGCGCGAATGCCCAATTGTCAAAAATCTTCCGGAAAATGTAAAGCCATCCCTGGTCCCCCCCTTCCACTGTAATGAAATTCAAAATATATCTTTTAATGAGGCCCACATACTTTTGCCTCATGGATAGTTTTAGACATGTAGTTCCCGCACTTGGTCATTTATTCCTGCCAACTTGTCCTATAACCAACCATGTTGCCTCTGTCACCTAGTGCCATTCCTTCCCCTGTGGCCTAAAAAAATCTGTCAACGGCAGCCTCGAGCACTGCAACTGACTGAAGATTGTAATAGTCATGTGCAGCTATACTCTGACTCGGAAAAATTGGCCTTAGCGATGTCACTAGTTGGTGTTCCAGGTTTAGCCTTGGCTGATGGTCTGAAAATCAACCGGTTAGCATGCAGCTTGGCCAAAAGTATAAATGCCACCTCACAAGCATTGTCATTATTAAATAAAGAAGTTGCGTGATCTAAGAGGTGCGGTTCTAGAAAATAGAGCTGGTATAGATTACCTCTTCCTTCTTCATCATTTGGGTTGTGAGACACACCAAAAGCACTGTTGCTTTAACTTAACTGATAATGGCAATGCTGTAGATGAACAGATCAACAAACTGCACCAAATAGTCGCTGACATCAAAATAGAGCAACATAATTGGCTCGACTGGTTGACCTCTTGGCTTCCAGATCTCAGCTGGCTCAAAGCATTATTTGTTCTGATTTTACCAGTAGCAGTGGTAGGGGTACTGTTATGCTTCTGCATCCCCTGGTTTATGCGTTGCTTAAACAATCTGTTTATTGCCTCAGCCACAAAAACAGCCTCCCGCTATGCTTTAATAACTCAACAAGATATTAAATAAGAAAGTTGCCATAAAAATCCTGTGTTATGCCTTGCCAACCGAGATGTCTACTTGTGTAATGAAATGCTATAATTGTAATAAAATTATGCATTTAAGGGGGGAATGTCGCAGCCATGTCGGGGGTCAGACTAAGTGGTCTCATGTCCTTGCTGAGCTAGCATAGTTTGGCAGGAACAGCAATGTAGAGACTTCCCCTGTCAGCAAGCCGAATTGCACAACACAGTCATGATTTTGCCTTTTTGCTTACTGCAAGACTGTATCCTTGTTCTCAAGGTAGAATGTCCTATGGCCCATTTCCTGTACTATAAACAACTGTACCAACTGTAAAACCACAGGAGAGGGAGTGGGAGAAAGGGTCGCTTGTGTGTCATCATCTCTATAAAAGTAATGTGTGGCTATGCCTCGGGGCTTCTGGCTCTTTGGAAGTGATTCCAGCCTTAAGCCCGCACATTAAATAAAGAAGTACTCATTTTCCTTCACTCCGTGGTCTCTCTGACTCTGATTTCTGCTACAATAGGCTACGTAAATCGTCACGTAGCCTATCACGGGTGTTTTTTTTTTTCCTGTACTTTTTTTTTCGCGGCTGGGGAGACGGGGAGCTCCTTCCTGGCCTGAATTTCGCTGGCGAGGGATGGGCCGCCTCCCCCCCGGCCTGAATTTTGGCCGGGCGAGGCAGGGCACCTCCTCCCCTCGCCTGAACTTTGGGGGGGGGGAGAAGTGAAGCGCCTCCCCCCCACCACGAAGCAAGCTGCGGCACGAGGTAAGTCCCTTTCGTCCATCCCTAAAATGAAGGCTCTCAAGAAGGTATACTATTGAAAACAGTCCATAATCAACCAAAATGGGAAAGAAAATATTCACAGCATTATGGAAGGGGGGGGGGCTTTTCTACATGAGGCTTTTAACCTGCCACTTTACTGAGACTTCTGTTTCCAGATTCTTTGTGGGATTAAGATCTGTTCTTTTACACAGTTTTTTTCTGGGGGTTTCTTCCTCTGCTTTTCTATATGTTCCATTACATAACCCCTAGATGGTGCTGTGATATAGTGGAATTGTGCAAATACATGAGGGTTTCATGGCTCTGTTCACTGATATACCAGACTTTCCTTGTTAGGGAAAAAAAAAGCATGGGAGAGGGCCTGGAGAATGATGGCATCACGTAAAGCACCCACAATCTACCATGAGTGAGGAATCACACACACAGAATAAATGCCTCATGTAGAAAGGATCGGGGGGGGGGGGGAGGCAGTGGCGGCTGGTGACTCCAGTCCCAGAGAGACTGTGATTCCATTCAGAGTTTTAGTTACCATACAACCAGCCAAAATTATAATGGCGCTCTCCAAGGTGCTGAAAGGCGCTGTCCAAGGCACTGAGCCCATTTTGGCGGTAGGGTCGGCACCTTGGATAGCACCTTTTAGCACCTTGGATAGTACCATTCAAGTTTTTGCTGGTGGTAACTAAAACCCTGAATGGAAACACAGCTCCTCCAGAACTGGAGTCACCAGCCACCACTGGGGGTAGGGGTATGTGTAAAATGGCACAAAAGCAAAGCACTATGGACACAGTCAGTCCTAAGTAAAATATATATAAGTTAGACCAAAAATGGAGTAATTTGAAAATATATTTAGTGTCAAACGTTTTGGTTTCTGCCTTCATCAGTAGCTGTGAGTGGCGGTTTGGAATGCAGGGAGACGAAAATTCCTAAAAAGAAATAAAATCCAGAGGTGTGAGTGTAAAGCTTATCAATTGTCCTCCAAGCCATACAGGCCAAGTGTTCTGAATCTGTAGATCCTGAAGTCTTCCATTATGTCAAACATGTTAGTGTCCTTTGTTTATTCAATTAGAAGCAATTGTAAGTCTGAGATACTATGCTCTGGTGAGTTAAAATGTCTTGCAACAAGCTGTTTAGTGGTGGTGTTTTTTTCATAAGAATTGCTGATTTGTGGTTACGGAATCTGTTTAGGTCTATTTATGTTTATCCTACATATTGCAAGCAACTTCTTCTTTTTTTACATTCAGTTACAAAAATTGCATTAGTGGAAGACGTGCATGTTACTTATTGCCTAATGAAATAAATTTTGTTGATAACTGTGCTGTTTAAAGAAGTGGTTTCTTGAAGATAACTGCAGGTAATGCAACAGGCTGATTTACATTGCTGTGATCCTGGATTGCAAATATCTTGTTTAAGTGCCGCTTTAACTAGTAATTTATGTAAATTGGGTGGTTTTCTGACTGTGATGCATGGTGGAGAGTTAATGGTGTCTGTTAAACAAGCACAGTAGGATATAATAGGGTAACAATGTTTCATAATCTGGTAGTAGTTAGGGGCAGTAGGATGGTAGTCCATAACAAATGGAATGTGTTTTTCTTTCAAAGAATTTAGCCTTTGCTTCATATAGGAGGATATTACTGATGCTTGATTGATAGTGTAGTCATTAACCTAACCAGGGTATCCACATCGTTGGAATCTGTTCTTTCAGTTCATCAAATCTTTTAAAGATTTTTTTTTCATTATTGCAACTGCATTTTATCCTAAAAGCCAAGCTATATACAATGTTCTTCTGAAGATAATTCAGATGACATGACTTGTAGTTAAGATCCAGGTGGAAATCCACGGATTTACAATATAAGTCTGTGACAATTTGATTGTTTTCAGTGGTTAAGAGGACATCCAGGAAGGGTAATTTTACGTGTTCCGTTGTGGGCAGTTTGCTAGTAAACTTTATCGTTGGGTGGATAGTGTTGATAAATTTAGTAAAACTTTCCAAGTTATCCCTTCCATAGTCCCAGATGACAAAGATGTCTATATATAGCAAGCAGAAGGAAAGAATTCACATCATCATTCCCAGTAGTCTGGCCTGATCTGGGTGTTGCCCTTCAATGGCACTCCTTGGGTTCCTTTCTTACTCCATAGCATCGCAAAGGAACAAGTGATGGGTGAACTTACCCCAAAAGAAATCATAATTTGTTCACCAGGTGCTGAATTCCTCTGTCTAATCTCAGATGAAACTTCTCCATTATTCGGAGTTCTCATTTTGTATTTACGAACTACAGCACAGATCTCCTCCTTGCCTACCAGCCAACCACCCCAGTCTCTATCATTCCCCTCTTGACCTAATCTTCCCTGAAATGGCATGTGTGTGTGCTCCTGGCAAGGGCTGGTGACTTCATAAAGCACATTTCAGATGGCAGGTTCTTCCTGGAATGCTCATTTGACCAGACATGAAATGCACCCTGATGTGGTCACAAGATCATTCCAGGAAGTGCCTGCCAGGCTGAAATGCAGTCTATGAAGACAGCTGCACTTGCTACAATCATGAAAGGAGGTTTTCTAAAGTAGAAAGAACTTTAGGAAAGCTCCTTTAGTGCTTGTAGCAGCGTATAGCAGGCATTTCCTGGAATGGCCATGTGGTCATACTAGAGCATATCACACGGGAATTCCAGGAAGCTTTGGTGCTCATAATCAATCTTGATTTGAATAACAAAGCTAACTGGATAATCATCCAAGCTCAGTAAACATGTGAGTATTATGACCATAACAGATTCAACTTCCAAGCTGCCACCATCACTACAAGGAACCTCTTTACCCATAGATGTGATGAGCCACTTTTGTGACTCAAGGCATGGGAATCAGCTTTCTTGTCACCTTCCCTGTTTAGGGTCAGCATGACTGGAAGCTCTCCTTACCTTCATCTTGTTTCCTGTTCTTTATGTTTGGGTCCACCACACACACACACACACACACACACACACACACATCAATTTCTAGCTAGCCTGGGCTTAAGTGTCTCTTGGAACACTGTTGGGCTGTTCATATCCTGGTGTCAATGGCCATGCACCAGTTCTGTTTTCTGCACCATACCTTTTCTTTATCTATTTAAGGGTGCAATCCTATGCATGTTTATATAGAAAAAAGTCATACAACTCCCAGCATTTCCCAGCCAGCATTCTAAACAAGCATAGGATTGCACCATAAAACTATGAAACCTAAAATCTTTGTCACATTTCTCACTCTTTCACAAGGGAGAAAATGCTTAGTTGAAGCTCCCAGTACGCTCTTTCCATTGCCTGATAAAGCATTACCTCTTCTCATTTTATGGCCCTTAAGTCAGTTACTCCTGGATTCATTTTTCTAAGTACTCTTTCAGGAAAGGGAGACCTTTTAAGAAACAGCCTAAATAGTAGAACTTCCCGAATCTTCCTTTTTATTCACAATATTTATACATTATAAAGCATGATCATATTAGAGCAATCTGGTGAAAGTTAGATACACTTACATGCCATGAAAATAACCTGCAATCCTAACCATATATGTTGGAATGGTTCCATTGACCTTTTGAGCAGACATTTTTAGGATTGGGTTGTATCCTTGAAATCAAAGGGACGTTCAGTTGAAAGTAAGTTACATGGAAATGAAATGTTGTTAAAAGCAAATGTGTTTTGGTAGGACCATCAGCACAAAATAAAGTACTTATGTTGCATCAGTTTGAATTAGATGATATTTATGGATTGTGTTAAATACATGAATGCTCTAGACGATTTATGCTAAAACCATAAAAATGGAGCACAACACAACTTTCTTCCTCATTGGCATGAAATGTATAACCAAAAATGCATATTATGTGAATTCAGGTGCTACAAATATAATATATTATCAATTGAGATTATTTTACTGCTTTTCTGTATTTACATACAGCTTTAAGTCATTCTCACCATTCTCACAATCTTAGTTTTCCATCTAATGCTTATAATATGCATTTTTAAGGGCACAATCCTATGGGGATAGTTGGTCACCTTCAAACTTGGAGGTGACCGACTAGCGACTATCCAAGGCAGGTGGAGCGTGGAGGGGATCGAATCCTCTGTGCTCTGGACACCTTGCATTTGTGGATAGACAGCTGATTTTGGCTGTCTAGAAAAGAAAATCGAATGCTGTAAAGAACAATATTGTTTAGGAACCTGGAATGTCAGATCAATGAATCAAGGTAAGCTGGAGGTGGTCATACATGAGATGGCAAGATTGAACATCGACATCTTGGGAATCAGCGAACTAAAATGGACAGGCATGGGCGAATTTAATTCAGGTGACCATCATATCTACTATTGTGGGCAAGAATCCCTGAGAAGAAATGGAGTAGCACTCATAGTCAACAAAAGGGTGGGAAAAGCAGTACTGGGGTACAATCTTAAAAATGATAGAATGATCTCAGTACGAATCCAAGGCAAACCATTCAACATCACAGTATTTCAAGTCTATGCCCCAACCACTGATGCTGAAGAAGCTGAGGTTGATCGGTTCTATGAAGACCTACAAAACCTTCTAGAACTAACACCAAAAAAAGATGTCCTCTTCATCATAGGAGATTGGAATGCTAAAGTAGGAAGTCAAGAAATCACCAGGATAACAGGCAGGCATGGCTTTGGTGTACAAAATGAAGCAGGGCAAAAGCTAATAGAGTTTTGCCAAGAGAACACGCTGATCGTAGCAAACACTCTTTTCCAACAGCACAAGAGACGACTCTACACATGGACGTCACCAGATGGTCAATATCGAAATCAGATTGATTATGTCCTTTGCAGCCAAAGATGGAGAAGCTCTATAGAGTCAGTAAAAACAAGACCTGGAGCTGACTGGCTCAGATCATGAGCTACTTCTTGCAAAATTTTGGCTTAAATTGAAGAACGTAGGGAAAACCACTAAACCATTCAGGTATGAACTCAATCATATCCCTGATGAATATACAGTGGAGGTGAGGAACAGATTGAAGAGATTAGACCTGATAGACAGAGTGCCTGAGGAACTATGGATGGAGGTCCGTAACATTGTTCAGGAGGCAGCAACTCAATCCATCCCAAAGAAAAAGAAATGCAAGAAAGCCAAGTGGCTGTCTGATGAGGCTTTACAAGTAGCTGAGGAAAGAAGGGAAGCGAAAAGCAAGGGAGAAAGGGGAAGATATATCCAACTGAATGCAGAGTTCCAGAGAATAGCAAGGAGAGACAAGAAGGCCTTCTTAAATGAACAATGCAAAGAAATCAAGGAAAACAACAGAATGGGAAAGACTAGAGATCTCTTCAAGAAAATTGGAGATCTCAAGGGAACGTTTTGTGCAAAGATGGGCATCATAAAGGACAAAGAAGGCAGGGACCTAACAGAAGCAGATGAGATTAAGAAGAGGTGGCAAGAATACACAGAAGAACTATACAGGAAAGATCTGAATGTCCCTGATAGCCATGATAGTGCAGTCATGAACTTGAGCCGGTCATCCTAGAGAGTCAAGTGGGCCTTAGGAAGCATTAGTAACAACAAAGCTAGCGGAGATGACAGTATTCCAGCCGAGCTATTTAAAATCCTAAAAGATGATGCTGTTAAAGTGCTGCATTCAATATGCCAACAAATGTGGAACACTCAACAATGGCCGCAAGACTGGAAAAGGTCAGTTTACATTCCAATTCCAAAGAAGGGCAATGCCAAAGAGTGTTCAAACTACCGCACAATTGCGCTCCTTTCACATGCCAGCAAGGTGATGCTCAAAATCCTACAAGCTAGGCTTCAGCAGTATGCGAACCGAGAACTACCGGAAGTACAAGCTGGGTTTCGAAGAGGCAGAGGAACTAGAGATCAAATCGCCAACATTCGCTGCATCATGGAGAAAGCAAGAGAATTCCAGAAAAACGTCTATCTCTGCTTCATTGACTATGCTAAAGCCTTTGATTGTGTGGATCACAACAAACTGTGGCAAATTCTTAAAGTGATGGGAGTACCAGACCACCTTACCTGTCTCCTGAGAAACCTGTACGAGGGTCAAGAAGCAACAGTAAGAACCAGACATGGAACAACCGAGTGGTTCAAAATTGGGAAAGGAGTACGACAAGGCTGCATATTGTCACCCTGCTTATTTAACTTATATGCAGAGTACATCATGAGAAATGCCGGGTTGGATGAATCAGAGGTCGGAATTAAGATTGCTGGGAGAATTATCAACAACCTCCGATATGCAGACGATACCACCCTAATGGCAGAAAGCGAAGATGATCTAAAGAGCCTCTTGTTGAGGGTGAAAGAGGAGAGTGCAAAAGCTGGTTTGAAACTCAACATTAAAAAAACTAAGATCATGACATCTGGCTCCATCACTTCCTTGCATATAGAAGGGGAAGAAATGGAAGCAGTGACAGATTTTACTTTCTTGGGCTCCAAGATCACCGCAGACAGTGACTATAGCCATGAAATTAAAAGACGCTTGCTCCTTGGGAGGAAAGCTATGGCAAACCTAGACAGCATAGTAAGAAGCACAGATATCACCTTGCCGACAAAGGTCCGTCTAATCAAAGCTATGGTTTTCCCAGTAGTAATGTATGGCTGTGAGAGCTGGATATAAAGAAGGCTGAGCGCCGAAGAATTGATGCTTTCGAACTGTGGTGCTGGAGAAGACTCTTACGAGTCCCCTGGACTGCAAGGAGGTCAGATCAGTCCATCCTAAAGGAAATCAACCCTGAGTGCTCATTGGAAGGACAGATACTGAAGCTGAAGCTCCAATATTTTGGCCACCTAATGCGAAGAGAAAACTCCCTGGAAAAGACCCTGATGCTGGGAAAGACTGAAGGCAAAAGGAGAAGGGGACGGCAGGGGATAAGATGGCTAGATAGCATCACGGATGCAATGAATATGAACTTGAGCATGCTCCGGGACAGAGCGCAGGACAGGACGGCCTGGCGTGCTATGGTCCATGGGGTCACGAAGAGTCGGACACGACTGAACGATTGAACAACAACAGCAGGGATGCCTAGAAGCAGGCGGGGGGGAGACAGGACATTGCATAGGAAGCATCATTATAGTGCTTCCACCACCCTCTCCCCTCCTTGCCCCCAGGAATGCCCCCTTTTCCCCTACTCCATGCTGATCTTACGAGCACAGATCTTGGGACGAACCACACTGCTTACGAGGCGGTGGGGGAGAGGCTGGGGAGTTGGTTTTCTGGGAACTGACCTCGGAGCACTGGCTCTGAGCTCAGTTTCCAGTAAACAAAAAATCCTATTGCTCTCTAGCCACTGCCTAGAGGACACAGGATTGCACCCTAAATATCTAAACAAAACAAATGCCTACTCTAAATTGACTGACTCAGCATTCATCTGGGCTCGTTTTATATATATATATATATATATATATATATATATATATATAGAGAGAGAGAGAGAGAGAGAGAGAGAGAGAGAGAGTTGTATAATTAAGGAAGGTTTCATTTCCTCTTCACCTTCATACCACCCAGATCTAAGGTACAATTCTTCCACATCAACCTGGAAAGGAATACTAAATAAAATACCAAAGTAAATTTAGGGCACAATCCTATGCATGTTTAGACAGAAAAAAATCCCGCTGGCTGGAGATTGCTGGGAGTTGCACAACTTCTTTTGTCTAAATATGAACAGGATTGGACCCTTATCCAGTTAATGTTACCATTTAAAAATACCTCCTGAACTAGTACAATTACTTCTGCATGTCAAAGTGTTTTCAAGCTTGCATTTATCAAACTGGAATCCCCAATGTCACATGACAAGCCACTTTTGAAACTTATGCTGTGCTTTCAAAAGCAATTTATAATATGGCATTGAAGACTGATGTTCAAAGAACATCAAGCATTCCATTAGGCATGCCCAAGCTCTTGGGCAATCCTGAAGTAGTTCTTTGGATCCTATGCCTGGGTGTACAATGTCGGGATGAACATTTTCCTCTTATCAGGAAAATAAGAATGGGTTGGAACTCCCACACAGGATTTCAGATTCTTTGTTTGTAGTTACAACTGGGAATGGAATTGTCATTGTATATATCATGCAGATATGAGACTAAAACCCAAATCTTCTGTTTTCATAGAGTAAAACTTCCTCCGTGAGTCATTGCAGCAAGCAAGGAGCTTTGCTGCAGCTTTGTCCCACCTTGCTGTAGTTTTGTTTGGATTTGGAAGTAAAAGTGTGCAAGGCCAATCACACAGGTCCCTCTGACTTGATAGGCATACTCCAGAAATTTGGAAGTTCCAACTTCCAAACATTATAGCACATAGGACAAAAGCAAGGAAAAATGGGACCCATGCTGAGATGATATATCCATTGATTTCATATCCATTGATTTCAATCGAACTTCCAAGTAAGGGTGCTGATGCATTGCAAACAAGAAGATGCCAGTGAAAGAGCAGAGCAACCATTCTCACAGGAATTCTACTTACCACTGATTCCGAAGCCCAATTTAGGCATTACTCCAAACTGTGTGGAAATAACACATGAAGAGGATGTGGGGCAGTGTGTGCAAGCCCTTCCCCCAGTGCCCCCACCAGTCCCATTCCCAATGTCTGCATGTTGTTCAGCACAAGGATCTGAAGGGAGATTCTCTAAGCACAGTGAGCTGAAGATGCTTAGAAGCAACACCACAGTTGGGAACCCTGCATTATTAGGGCTCTTGATTGTGGGGAGGTTTCTACGCACTGTCAGCTGAATTTACTTAAAATCTCTCTTCAGACCTTTGTATTGAAAGCATGAAGTTCAGGGTGGAGTGAGTGGGGCCAGCACGTATGGGGACATTAGGGCGGTGACTGTGCAAACAACTCCTTGTCCTGGTCACACATTATTTCCACATGGGTTGTGAGTGATTATGTGCACCCATAAATTAATTCTGCCATTATTATTAGATTAATATTATAAAATATAATCAAATAATATATAATATATATAATATGCTGTGATCAAGAAAACTGGAGCTCCTTATTTGTCAGGAACACAGTTTTAACTGAATCAGACTCTTTCAGCTTTCATTATACATTTCCACAGGCAACTGGGGCTGAATTGTAAGCCACCAGCTGTGTCCACAGGTTGCAGATAGTGGAGTGGCCATCAGATATGATGGTTAGCTGCGATATAAGCAGATATTTCTGATGAATAAGTTGTTGTTGTTCAGTCGTTCAGTCGTGTCCGACTCTTCGTGACCCCATGGACCATAGCACGCCAGGCCTTCCTGTCCTGCGCTCTCTCCCGGAGCGTGCTCAACTCCATATTCATTGCATCCGTGATGCTATCTAGCCATCTCATCCTCTGCCGTCCCCTTCTCCTTTTGCCTTCAGTCTTTCCCAGCATCAGGGTCTTTTCCAGGGAGTTTTCTCTTCGCATTAGGTGGCCAAAATATTGGAGCTTCAGCTTCAGTATCTGTCCTTCCAATGAGCACTCAGGGTTGATTTCCTTTAGGATGGACTGATTGGACCTCCTTGCAGTCCAGGGGACTCGTAAGAGTCTTCTCCAGCACCACAGTTCGAAAGCATCAATTCTTCGGCGCTCAGCCTTCCTGATAGTCCAGCTCTCACAGCCATACATTACTACTGGGAAAACCATAGCTTTGATTAGATGGACCTTTGTCGGCAAGGTGATGTCTCTGCTTCTTACTATGCTGTCTAGGTTGGCCATAGCTTTCCTCCCAAGGAGCAAGCGTCTTTTAATTTCATGGCTACAGTCACCGTCTGCGGTGATCTTGGAGCCCAAGAAAGTAAAATCTGTCACTGCTTCCATTTCTTCCCCTTCTATATGCCAGGAAGTGATAGGGCCAGATGACATGATCTTAGTTTTTTTAATGTTGAGTTTCAAACCAGCTTTTGCACTCTCCTCTTTCACCCTCAACAAGAGGCTCTTGAGATCCTCTTCACTTTCTGCCATTAGGGTGGTATCATCTGCATATCGGAGGTTGTTGATAATTCTCCCGGCAATCTTAATTCCGATCTCTGATTCATCCAACCCGGCATTTCTCATGATGTACTCTGCATATAAGTTAAATAAGCAGGGTGACAATATGCAGCCTTGTCGTACTCCTTTCCCAATTTTGAACCAATCAGTTGTTCCATCTCTGGTTCTTACTGTTGCTTCTTGACCCTCGTACAGGTTTCTCAGGAGACAGGTAAGGTGGTCTGGTACTCCCATCACTTTAAGAATTTGCCACAGTTTGTTGTGATCCACACAATCAAAGGCTTTAGCGTAGTCAATGAAGCAGAAATAGACGTTTTTCTGGAATTCTCTTGCTTTCTCCATGATGCAGCGAATGTTGGCGATTTGATCTCTAGTTCCTCTGCCTCTTCGAAACCCAGCTTGTACTTCCGGTAGTTCTCGGTTCGCATACTGCTGAAGCCTAGCTTGTAGGATTTTGAGCATCACCTTGCTGGCATGTGAAAGGAGCGCAATTGTGCGGTAGTTTGAACACTCTTTGGCATTGCCCTTCTTTGGAATTGGAATGTAAACTGACCTTTTCCAGTCTTGTGGCCACTGTTGAGTGTTCCAGATTTGTTGGCATATTGAATGCAGCACTTTAACAGCATCATCTTTTAGGATTTTAAATAGCTCGGCTGGAATACTGTCATCTCCGCTAGCTTTGTTGTTACTAATGCTTCCTAAGGCCCACTTGACTTCACTCTTGAGGATGTCCGGCTCAAGTTCAGTGACCGCACTATCATGGCTATCAGGGACATTCAGATCTTTCCTGTATAGTTCTTCTGTGTATTCTTGCCACCTCTTCTTAATCTCATCTGCTTCTGTTAGGTCCCTGCCTTCTTTGTCCTTTATCATGCCCGTCTTTGCACAAAACGTTCCCTTGAGATCTCCAATTTTCTTGAAGAGATCTCTAGTCTTTCCCATTCTGTTGTTTTCCTCGATTTCTTTGCATTGTTCATTTAAGAAGGCCTTCTTGTCTCTCCTTGCTATTCTCTGGAACTCTGCATTCAGTTGGGTATATCTTCCCCTTTCTCCCTTGCTTTTCGCTTCCCTTCTTTCCTCAGCTACTTGTAAAGCCTCATCAGACAGCCACTTGGCTTTCTTGCATTTCTTTTTCTTTGGGACGGATTTCGTTGCTGCCTCCTGAACAATGTTACGGACCTCCATCCATAGTTCCTAAGGCACTCTGTCTATCAGGTCTAATCCCTGAAATCTATTCCTCACCTCCACTGTATATTCATCAGGGATATGATTTAGGTCATACCTGAACGGTTTAGTGGTTTTCCCTACGTTCTTCAATTTAAGCCGAAATTTTGCAAGAAGCAGCTCATGATCTGAGCCACAGTCAGCTCCAGGTCTTGTTTTTACTGACTGTATGGAGCTTCTCCATCTTTGGCTGCAAAGGACATAATCAATCTGATTTCGATATTGACCATCTGGTGACGTCCATGTGTAGAGTCGCCTCTTGTGCTGTTGGAAAAGAGTGTTTGCTATGATCAGCATGTTCTCTTGGCAAAACTCTATTAGCTTTTGTCCTGCTTCATTTTGTACACCAAGGCCATGCCTGCCTGTTATCCCGGTGATTTCTTGACTTCCTACTTTAGCATTCCAATCCCCTATGATGAAGAGGACATCTTTTTTTGGTGTTAGTTCTAGAAGGTGTTGTAGGTCTTCATAGAACCGATCAACCTCAGCTTCTTCGGCCTCAGTGGTTGGGGCATAGACTTGAATTACTGTGATGTTGAATGGTTTGCCTTGGATTCGTACTGAGATCATTCTATCATTTTTAAGATTGTACCCCAGTACTGCTTTTCCCACCCTTTTGTTGACTATGAGTGCTACTCCATTTCTTCTCAGGGATTCTTGCCCACAATAGTAGATATGATGGTCACCTGAATTAAATTCGCCCATGCCTGTCCATTTTAGTTCGCTGATTCCCAAGATGTCGACGTTCAATCTTGCCATCTCATGTTTGACCACCTCCAGCTTACCTTGATTCATTGATCTGACATTCCAGGTTCGTAAACAATATTGTTCTTTACAGCATTGGATTTTCTTTTCACCACCAGACACATCCACAGCTGAGTGTCCTTTCGGCTTTGGCCCAGCTGCTTTACTCTTTCTCGCGCTACTTGGAAATCCCCTCTGCTCTTCCCCAGTAGTATATTGGACACCTTCCGACCTGAGGGTCTCATCTTCCGGCATCATATCTTTTAGCCTTGTGATACGTTCCATGGGGTTTTCTTGGCAAGGATACTGGAGTGGGTTGCCATTTCCTTCTCCAGTCGACCACATTTTGTCAGAACTCTCTGCCATGACCTGTCCGTCTTGGGTGGCCCTGCACGGCATAGCTTATGGCTTCACTGAGTTACGCAAGCCCCTTCGCCACAACAAGGCAGTGATCCATGAAGGGGGATGAATAAGTAGTCACAGACAATTCAACAGCAACAATAACAGCATGTAGTGGATAGCCCTTGGGAAAGGCTACCTCAGGAAATGCTACAAGTCCCAAAGCTGGTGGTCTAAACAAGATGTATATGCTGACAGAACTGGCTCTACTATTAGGTAAAATGAGGCAACAGCTTCACGCAGCAGATTTTTGGTCTGACGGAAAGGCAAAAAACCTTTGTTGTTGTTGTTATTATTTCTATAGTGCCCCGTAGCCGAAGCTCTCTGGGTGGTTTACAGAAGTTAAAACATTAAATACAATATAAAAAGTTTAAAATCCATTAACATAAAGGAAAGGAAAGGTTCCTCCTGTGCAAGCACTGGGTCGTTACTGACCCCTAGAGGGACGCTGCTTGTGCTGGCGTTTTCATGGCAGACTGTAGCGGGGTGGTTTGCCATTGCCTTCCCCAGTCTTGACTACCTTTCCCCCAGCAAGTTGGGTACTCATTTTACACTGTTTTGCTTTTGCCTTGTGGGATTTGCTGCCTCAGGTGGCAAAATAACATGGTTGGCCTTGGGTACTACGTGCCACTTTGTGGGAAGGGATGTCATTTACTGCTCCACCTCAGGCAGCAAAATGTCTTGGGCCAGCCCTGTATGCAAAGAAATTGTATATGTGCAGACACTATATGTGCAATGGGGGCAAGGTCTGGCTTTTACAAGGCTCCTAAATCAAAGAGATAGCACCTGTATATCTCTAGTACAACGTTCGTGGACCTAGGGTATGTTTAGACCTTCACCTCAGTGGAGGTAAGGAACAGGAGCAGTGGATGTGATTCTGATCTTCCCCTCCTCTATATCCAGGGCTTGAGTAATCATGTACTAAGCTTAGTACAGGATTAATAAAACAGAACGGATACTGAGAAAATCATGTGCGGGGTGGCTGTATAATGTCTTGAAACTTCAGACAGTAAACTCTTGAGTTTCTGTTGGCCTTTGTGAGCAGCAGCAGCAGCTTCAGACTCTATTACTTTTAATATTCCCGGTGCACAGGGACCCAACACAAGCAATAAGAAAGTAGGAATTAGCAACAGCACGGTTTTTGAAAACTTCCCGTTTCATTCACTGAAATGCTAATGCTGAAGTGCCAGGGGCCTTTACAGTGAACTTTGGTGATCATTTTATTTACTTAAGGTGGGCCTGCATCATCTTGTCAGGACAACTCTGCCTCAGCTTCCCCTACCACTATCTTGACCATAATTTCTTCTCTGTGGCCTCAGGCACCCCAGCCAGCCCAGCTGCCCAGGTGAAGAATGTTTTGCGCCAACTGCGAAGATAGATATTGACTCAGTGTAATTATATTGAGAGGCGCTGGGGAAAGAACTGAAAGATGAATATAAACTTTCTTTAGAACTCCGTAGAATTGCAATTTGTATTCACAGTGAGCTCCTAAGGAGGCAAATTGCAAAGTTCTCCCCAATTTGAATGCATAAATTTAGGAACGAAAATCTGTTTTTCTTCTTGAAGTGTCCTTTGAATCCTTGCTGAGTTCAATATTTTTCAGTTTAACTCTGATCTTTCTCGCATTGGTCCAAAAATGACAAAATAAAACTTACACCAAACATTCAAGGTTTGCCCAATAGATGATAGAGGAGGAATAGAAGGAAGCTTTCAGTGAAAGATGTCAGATAAGACAACACTTTATTCTCTGTAGATAAGCTTACACAATCAATCCTTTGGGATAGAGTGTGTCCTTAATAGTTTGTTTATTGAATATTACAGGTCTGACTAAACAAAGCAAGGATTTTTGAGAAGAGCAAGGGACACACAATAAATAGACCTTTAAAATAAAAATTATTTTGGAAGAATATATTGTTTATGTGTTTGCGTATATTCTTCTATTACTGATGTCTGAAAATGCAAAGCTGTTCAGCAGAAGAGGGCAGTGTTTCTATGCTGTTACTGGGGGAAATCTGCATTATCTTTGTTATACATCAATCTCCAGTGAACCAATGCATTTATAGACAATAATACTCTCAACGTGTTGGGATGTAATATACTATTTGGTTTAAAAGTAATCATTACTACTTAATTATTTTCAGGTTCAGTGCTACTGAACCAAATGCATATCACATTGTTCAATATATTATGAAATGAGTAAAGAATGCTTTTGGTAAAGCAAGATGTAAAAGACTAATAGTAAAAATACTGGGTCGATCCAGACTTAGTTAGAATTAGAGTAGACCCAGTGAAATCAATGGCACTCAAGTTAGTCATGACTAAATTAAATTTAATTGATTTCAGTGGATCAACACTAAGCCTGGATCCAACTCACCATTTAGGTTTTGTGATCCTATGTTTTCTTTATATATTAAGGCTGCAGCCCTACACAGGGTTACCTGACAGTAAGTCCCATTGAATTCATTAAAGCTTACTTCTGAGTACGTATGCACAGGATTGTACTGTTAAACACCTACATACTTTAAGGGTCAAAGCAAACATTAAATTAAAGATGCAGGTGCAGGACACACACCCCAATCTGGATTGGGACAACAGCAGGGGGCATAGAATACAGCCCACTACCTTGCATGCTAGGGCCTTAAATTTATTTTACAAGCACCTTAAATGTAAACAACTATTTTAAAAGAAGCCAGTTACAATAAAATACAATTTTAAATATCTAATACCAGCAGATATCATAGAAACATTTCAGTTAAAAACCAGAGAGAATGAGTATATTTTTAAAGTGGTCATCAAAGATGGAGCCAGCTGTATATCTCTCTGGTGGGAATTTCATAGGGTAGAGGCCACCACTGAGAAGGCCCTGTCTAGTGCCTGCTTACTATCTTAGTGGTGGAGCAGTGACATGGGCCTCAAAAGATTACCTTACAGCACAGGCAGCTTCATATGGGTACAGGCAGTCCTGCAAATAACCTCAACCCAAACCATTCAGATCTTTAAAGGTCAAAAACAGCAGTTTGAATTGGGCCTGGAAATATACTGGGCACACACTGGGCACTGGGATGGATCATTAGATAACATTTCCTGAAGCTCAGGAGCAGATCCAGAAACCAGAACAGTTATCTCATTTTTTCTAATCTGATACTATGTCTGCTTCAGCTCCTACCACCAAACCACCTGACTCATTTTCAAATTCTCCTTCTACACTGCCTGCTTTCTTTGTGACATTTTCACAGTCATATTATTCCTTATGCCTGGAAAGCAATGTGCCACTTGCTGCATCACCTGTTCCACTTACAATCTCTTTCTTCCCTTTCACCACCCATCCAAACTGATCCAGTGTTTGCATCCCCTTTTCAGACCAAGATTTTTCTCTCTCTTTTCTCTTTTATTTCTTTTTTTGCTGCACTTTTCTTTTTTGCTGATAGATACACTTCACTTTTTCATTTATAGGGGAAATGGAAATACAGTCAAGTTGTGTTTCTCTTCTAAGTAACTCCTCCAAATTCCAAACTTGCTGGCACAGCTGCACTCTCCTACCAGTTCCTGGGACTCACTAAGTGTATCACCGATCTTCTGGTTGTGGCCTGCATGGTGCCTTCTCCACTAGGCCTGACCTTTCCATTTGAGGCCTGGCTTCACACAACTCCCAGGTCTTTCCCTGTGGTAACTACCACATCAATTTACAACAAACTCTGTAACCAGGGCTACTTGGCCTGGTCCAATCATAATCTTGCCTTTGACTTTACCAATTGGTTTAGGCAGACTACCCTACACCTGTGCAGTCCCTATACTGGGCCCTATTCTCTTTACAAGGAACTCACCAGTCCCTTCTCTTTATGAGATACAAGTTTGGATGGTTGGTAAAAGCCAAATATCAGCACTGAGGCCTACCAGTTTTGAGGTAAAAATGAAGGAGGAGGCCACTCTCACATAGAGGAAACAGCAAGAGGGGAAAGCACTGTATGTGTCTAGGGATGGTGTGGGTGCTCGGCTGAGTCTGGGAGTCCATCAGACTCCCTTCTGCTCATGCTTCTGGGCTGCACCCTTCAAGCTGCAACCCCCGCTTGAGCCCCCCCAATGCTCGTCGAGCCACCTGCACCTACCCTGAGCCATTTGTGAGTGCCTGTCATTCCTGCAGTCACCATTTTGCAAAAAAACCTGTGACTTGGGAACTTCTGTAAATATAATATTGTGCACATAGTGGCCGTAAAGGCCCATCTGCACAACATTACAGATATAAATGGCCCATTTGCACCTGTAATATGGCTGCTGTGTGCATAATATTCAATTTACAGAAGTTCCCAAGTTGGCAGTTTTTCCACAAAATGGTGACCGTGGGAATGATGGGCACTCGCAAATGGCTCAGGGTAGGTGCAGGTGGCTTGGTGAGTGTGGCAGGGGGGGCAGTGGGTCCAGGGGGTGCAAGTTGGTGCAGTGGTTGGTAGGCACCCATAGAACCTGGACAGGGCAGGGGGGTTCCATCTATCCCTATTATTTGCCACAAAACAGAAGAGAAAAAAAGTTCTCAGGTATATGAAAATATCTGGGCAGAATTAAACAAAAAATCGGGGAACTTTTTTTCTCTCTCCTGTTTTATGACACTCTCAGTCTCAGTTAGAAACAGTCAACAGTGGCCCTATAATATACATGCACACATGGATACAGAGAAAATAAATTGTGATGATGGTGACTAGCTTAGATAACTGTTTTTAAATGAATATGTTTAAAGTAGAATTGGTGCTTCAGCTCCTGTATTTTCCCCCCAAACTCACTTTCTCCCAACTGCCTAAGAACTAATTGACATAGTAACTCCCTCCCCACATGCTTCCCATCTCTCTCCTCCCCTTCCATGTTCCTGATAACCACCCACACTCACATGCATTCTACCTCCTCTCTCCTGCAGGATCATTCTGGATGTACTACAAGGGTACAGCATGTACTAGATATTTCCCCTGATGCTGTATAAACTGTTTCCTAAAATATGCTGTACAAAAGTTTAATCCCAGCAAAGTGTATGAGAAAGAAAACAGGCAAGATCTGTCAAAATGCTGGAGGTCACTCATCAAACTTTAAACTAAGGATGGTGTGGGTGCCCGTTTCGGTCCAGGAGTCTGGCAGACCACCTGCAACCCACCCTATGAGTGGTTCCCACTGAGCCCCCACCCCTGCTGGACACCCCCCCCCCATGTGCACACTCATTGAGCCTCCTGAACTCACCCGGGCCCCTTCCTCCTGCACCGTGATCATCATGTTGCTCAAAAACATGGTGATCACAAAAATGCACACATAGATTTACATGCAAAATGGTACCATGAATCACCCATATATGCAAGATTGCAGGTGTATAAGTCTATGTGCGCATTTTTACAATCGCCATGTTTTTGCGCAACATGGTGTTTGCAGCACAGGAGGACGGGGCCCAGGTGAGTGTGTGCAGTTCAGTTAGTGGGTGTGGGGCTCGAGTGCGGGTCCAGAGATGCACAAGTGGGGGCAGGGGCTGGGTGGGTGCCCAGAGAACCCGGACAGTGAGGGAATCCATTGGTACTTTAAACTCCTATAAATAAAGCATTCTTATCCTTTCTACCTTAAAACTGGCCCAGATCAAACTGGCACAGATCCTCAAACTGACCTCTCCTACACTGTCAAGTTTCAGATAAATCTGTTGACCTGTTTTCTGAGTATGAGCAATAGAACCTAATGCCCCCTTGATTTCTGGTTATAATGGCGGCATCTGATTAATCAGACTCAGCCTTAATATAAACTGTGGCTCTATAATTTTTCAATTCAAAACACTTATGTTTGTTTTAAAAATGGTGGTCCTCCCTCTCTACCCACGAGAGTCTGATAAATGAATTTGCTTTATATAATACTACAGTATGGTTAAAGTTATTGTGAGTGCAGCAGCCTTGAATACAGTTGAGTAGAATTTTCATCCTAATAGATTTCATTTTACATTACTCTTTAATCACTCATTTATCATATAAACATTTCACGATAGCTGTCTATTTTGCACGTCAAGCCCACAGCAGCATGGAACAGCTATTGTTTTAATTATTTCTCTTATGCCTAGCTGTATTTATTACTAGGGCCTTGGGGTTCTTAGCAATTAAAATGGGAAATACATAATACATTATGTATATTTGCTCCAGCTAATCTTGCTGTTCTAGAATTAGAATGCTGAATATGAGTAGGCTCTGCTGTTCCATTTTGTTTGTGTTTATTAGTATATAAGTTCTTTTGTAATGGAGATATCATGTATGCTGTATTTTTAGAATAGGACATAGATCTGGAGGCACTGGCAAAGGGGTATGACTATATCAATGAGATTCAACTGTAAAATTATATGCTAGTAACATAGGAACATTTCACCAGCAGTGGTAAATATTTGTCGTACTTAGGAAAAGTGTTAAATATACACTAAATGTTGTTATTGCAGCTTTTCCTTCTTTCAGTGAGCAAGGCTAAGGTGTAGACAACCAGGAAGATAAATACAGAGTCGGATTCAGATTATGTTAGTCATTATTTAGTCCCATGAAATATGTGGGGCAAGTTAGTCAAGACTAACATACGTCAATCCCATCAAACAAGGCTTGATACAGCCCATAGTATTCTGTATGACCATAGTCTTAAGCATGTGTGCTTCTTGAATTGGTCCAGAGAGTAGGGATGCTTGATGAATTCAGTCTTTGCCAATTCTAATACAAAATGTCTTGATATGCACCTTTCAGACTAATGTGCAGATTGGACCATACAGCTATCCATCAGATGTCACATTTCTCTGAATGTTGTGATGCAGTTATCAGCAGTTTAAATATATCAAAATATGCATTTAGATACATTTTTGAGAGAAAACACACTCTGAAATATATATTTAAATGTATTTAAATACATATTTTGAGAAGATTGCTGTTTTTAAAAGAATGTAGACTACTGAAAAGATGGAATGGAATTATGGGTAAGAACACAACAACATGAGAAGAGCCATGCTGGATCAGGCCAAGGCTTTGTCTGTCCAATGTTCTGTTCCCACAGTGGCCAACCAGATGCCAATGAAAGTTTAGACGCATGAGGGCAACAGCATCCCATCCTCCCATCTGTGTTCTCCAGCAATTAGTATTGTGAGGCCTCTGATACTGGAGGTAATATATAGCCATCATAACTAGTACCCATTGATAGCCAGCATGCAAACAACATGCAAAAGTGACATGGACTAGAAATGGATAGATTCATCTATCCCTACCAAGGTGCAGTCTGTATTCAATCACAGTTTAGGGCAGGAATATTGCAAAAGGGCACATTTCCCATTCATTGGGTTGTTCCTCTTCCTTTCCACTACATTGTGAAGTCCTTTCACAATATCAAAGCATTTCAAATAGACATATGTTAGGGGCAATCATGGACATCCTAGAGGACTAGGGTAACAGGTGAGTGGCTAATAAATGTCAAAAACAAGCAAGCAAACAAACAAACAAACAAACAAATGCAAATAGCCCCTAAATGAGCTTCCAACTAAAACCAATGCAGGGCTTATCTTTTCTGGCTATTGTGCATTTAATTATAAGCCTGAGAAAATAGTTAAGGAAGCATCGAAACTGGGTTGGGTATTGTCCTATGTTCATTCAAATGATAAGCATTGCTTAGAAATGACTTTGTAAAAAGTACCTATGATTGGAGAAAATGGTTTTTACTGTAGAGGACATAATATGTTTCGTATAATAGTAATCATTGCATATGCATTATAAACCTTTCCTAGATATTGGCTGCCCGTTTTGAATTCTTAGCTCTGCTCTGCTTCTCCAGTCTTTTATCTCTTGCCCAACCTCCTCTCTAGGGGGGCAATCCTATGCATGTTTAGACAGAAAAGAAGTCCTACAATTCCCAGCATGCCCCAGACAGCCATGCTGGCTAGAGAATGCTGTGAGTTGTAGAACTCATTTCTGTCTAAATATGCATAGAATTGCATCCTAAATCCATGATTTCACTGATGCTAAATTTTCTCAGATTTTCTGGAAAATTGTGTCTGAAACTGCTCTGAGAAATGTTGCCAGATACATATATATGTGAGTTGGATGACTATTCCTGCAGCACTGCCCCCACTCCCCATCGAAAATAGATATGTGATTTGGGCTGTGGAGTTGGGGCAAAATGGTTCACCTTTTTTTGGAGGCAGAAGGAAGGGGGCTTGCCAAGTCAATGACAGCAGTCCCCCACCTTGCCTTGGTTTGCCTTTTTAAAAAACCCTGCTTGTGGTGGCAGTGACTTAGGCTTTTTTGTTTGTTTGTTTGTTTGTTTAATTATTTTTATCTTTTTCTCTTTTCTAAAAATGCTACTTATAGCCTTGGCCACGGCGGGAGCAATGTTAATACTACTATTCTCCCAGCCCCAGTGGACTGATGGATGGGTGATGTTTGGGGTAAGCTTCAATTTTCTCTCATGCAGAAACCTCAGCATTTACCTTAACTTTGCTTTAGGCAGACTTTAGAAGTGAGTTAAGGATGTGTGAAACTCCAAGACATTTTGCTGGCCTCATCAAAGCTGTTTTGGCTTCCACTAAAATTCATCAGATGTATTGCTCAAGTAGAGAAATACACATTTCCCCTGAATTTCACTGTAGCTGAAATTCAGTGGCTACTCTCCTAGTTCAGGCATCATGTCAAGCCTTTGTGTTCACTGCTAACCATAGTTTAGAAGCCAAGCCATGGTTTAGTTTGCCATGCGGAGCCCCTATGCTACATAATTGTTTACCTCACTCCCTTTGTACCAGAATCCCTAGATATTATCCCTAACTGCTCTGCCTTTCCTAACTGGTGGCAAAGTGATACTATGTGTGCTACTGAATTGTCATTGGCTAGCTAAGCCTAAAATATGGACTAGCCAGGGATCTGCCTGCTCAGACTATCATTTATCAATTTGCAAAAGTTTTCTTAACCCTTATTTTGATGCAGCATCTGAACTGAGCCATTATAAACATTGCCAGGAATTCTGAGTTTGCTCTGGTGGAAGCATCCCATGAGCGGAATTCTGCTCAAAGGATGCTCCTGCTAGTGGAAGGGGTTAGCCAATTTCCACCAATTCCCCCTTCCCCATTGTGCCCCCTCAAATCTGGACTGGAACACTTGGGGACTCTCTGGAACAGTGTGGGGGAAGCTGCAAAGGTGGAGAAATTGGCAAAAATCCCACCCCTTTTCTGTCACCAGCATCATCCACTGAATCTTGGTCCCATCCATGAACAGAAGGAATCCTTCTAGTTCTTTGAAGAAGCCTAGTTAGGATCCAAGCCATTATATTGTATTTCTAATTAACAATACCCTGTCTTTCTAAGCACAAATGTACACAATCTGTTTTGTTATTCATTTCCTGATGTTGTCCTACGGTTAATTATAAGTTTTTAAACTAGGACAAGCAGAACATTTATATTACTATCGAGGAAATAAACTGCAAATAATTTACAGAATACCACCTGTGTAAACCTCCAGATCTATTTAATTTGTCTAATCAATCTGAAGAATGCAGTTTGTACTATAAATCCTGGATATATTTTTTTTTATGCCATTGCATTAGCTACCTTTCTGTCTTGTGGTATACTCCAGACACAATCTTTCAGGAATCAATGCAAGTCCCTTCAGAATCCCATCTGGTTCTAGCGACAGACTGCCATATGATCTATTGGTTGAGTCTAATACTTTATCTCATCTGTGACTACAGACACAAATAATTCATCTAACATTTTGAAAATATATCTCATGTGTAAAGTGTTCATCTTATACTTGTTCAATGGCCCTGTTGATTGACTGGCTGGTGTGTATATGTGTGTAAGGATTATAATAGTGTTAATTCCTGGATCTTCAGCTTTATACTTTCAAAGCTCTATCCTTATCCTGATTAAAATGAATATATTCTAACTCAACTGTCAAACTATATGTAGACATCTTTTTTTAACCTTTCTCCTTTTGGAAAACACAGAACTTTGAAATGCTAGAAGTGGATCTTCTTTCTAGATGCTGTATATATTTCCCCTAAAATTCTGATTTCACATACCCCTTTTCAAACCCCAGAATAGTTGAGACTGTATAATTGTCAAAGGTAGAAAAATATGTCACTCAGTGGCTCTCAGCAGTGTAGATCAAGAAGAATAGTTAAGGTTTAAATTATTCCAAATATAATATCAAATGTCATGATTCATCATAATCACACAAATATTGAAAAAAAAATCAACAGTGTGTGGATTTGCACTAAATTTTAATAAAGTTGCTCCGTACATCAGTTGAGATGCACAGACAATAACAAGATTATACACAAGGCTGAGCATCTTTCTCACTTAAAATGACCAGTCAAAGTATCATGCATCCAGCACTTCATTGGAGAATACAGATTGCATGACTGTATGAGCAACTATCATGGGTACTCGGAAAGACCTGCTTCCAGGTCTGAAAAATGGGTCCACACTCCAGACAAGCACATGACTGGTTCTGTATGCCCACTTAAACTTCAGTTTTCTTTCTCTTCGAACAGCAGCCCTTCTCTCATTGCACCCATCACCAGGACTAGGAAGCAGACTCATTTAAAACTCAGATGAGTTTCAAAATTAGTTTTCAATTTGAATATGAGACTTCTGTTGGCAGAAAGAAAATAACAACAGCAAAAACAACAAGATCTCCTTATGTTATGTGCATTCATTCCCCTACAGACACACAAAATTTATCTGAGAGATTTCACTATTATTATCTAAATGATTTGCTTTGAATTTAATTTTAGACAAGCTCCTGTAACATCTTGGGGGGGTGGAGAGAGAGAGAGAGAGAGTACACACACATACATGTAAGGAATTCTTCAGAACATGAATTCTTCAGATCAGGGGTGGGTGATTTCACCGCCACTGCTGGAAGTGGCTGCTGCTGCAGGCATCCCAGCAGTTCTGCCTGGAAACAACATGCGGGGAGCACGTGCCTTGATTTCCATCAGAATCAGCCCCCCCCCAGCCTGTCAAACAGCTATTAGGAAGGCTGTCAGGAGCCCATTCTACAGAGAAACAGGGCACATGATCATCATATGCCCTGTTTCTTTGCAGAGTCATAGGGATTTCAGGGGTGGCCTACCCCTGCTTTAGATTGTGCCCCATTGAGGTAGATTAATGGATCTTGGCTGGATGGCCAAGCATCACATAAATGCATAGGACAAACTCCAGCCAAAGCAAAAATGAAACAAAACCCTTTGGTTTCAATTAGAGAGTTTAGTATGTACTTAAAACTAGGGCTGTGCAGGGAGCCCCTAATCCGACTTGGAAGCCACTTGGTGGCTTCCAATGAGGGCCCGATCAGGCTCGGGCAGATTCGGGGGGCCCCCAACCCACCTCTGCCCCAAAACCGAAGTGGATCCCCCCCGATGCCTCCATGCAATCCCCCAGCTCCTTACCTGGGCTCCCTCCTCCTCTGCTGCTGCAACCGTCACCTTCTCCACTGCACCGCCTTTGCCGTCATCACCTTCTCCATTGTGCTGCCTGCTGCTGCTGTCTTCGCCACTGCCGCCACTGCCACCTCCTGAGGCCTGGATGTGAAGTGACTCTTCTTCCAGGGAGTTGCCATTTTAAAAATGGCAACTCCTTGGAAGAAGAGTCACCACATGTCCATGCCTCAGGATACGATGGCGTGGAGGCAGAGGTGGCGGTGGGGGTGGCTGGGCTGGAGGCCGAAGCGCACTGAGCCCCCGACCCACTCCAGGCCACTTCGTGCCCCCTCCGCTTCACCTCAGAAGGGGCACAAAGTGGCCCAAAGCAGCCCCCTTTGACTCAGGATTTGAGCCTCGGGCCAAAGCGGTGCACAGCCCTTCCTAAAACTCTCCAATTGAAGTCAGTTGGGCTTAAAAGTGCTCAATATTGGATGGATCACACCCATTGTATTTTGTTTGTTTGTTTTTTGAGAATAGTAGGAATTCATTTTGAAAAATGCAGTGTGATGGATGTGTGTGTTCAGCATGTATTTCCTATACACAAAGCATTTCTGTGAACATTTTGCTTTTTAGAAATATTGCAAAAAGAGATATAAAATAAAAACTGTTCAAAAACAAGAGGCAAAAGTGGTTTCGCATTAAAGGCAGTTTATCATCAGTTCTGGTGAATCCCACAACCACATGCTCCTAAGATTAAATGGCTGAGTATTATCAAGACGGAACTAAAGTGACTTTTTCAGAGTTTCTCTAGTGTAATGTGTGCATGTGGGGGAGGGTGTGGAATCACTTTATCAGCAATGAATGTACAGCAACTGGGAACATTGCTTATTTGGTGAAAGCCTGTGAAATATTATAACTATAGTACAGTGAACATCAATATTTAATTTGTCTCATATGTTTCTTGTTATGAGTAAGTACTCTTAGAATGCAATATATCAATGGACTCTGTATATTAGAAACAATACAGGGAGAACTTTAAAAAAATTGAGAGAGATTGGGAACCTTCCTTTTTAACTTTAAATACATTTACTGCAGTTAACTCTCTGAAACTTGTTTCAGATCCTTGGTAACATATTAAGGCCTTGTGTTTTATCAAATACTTCTAACACTCTCCTTCCTCACACACTTGTAACAAAATAAAAATGTTCAGGCTTACTTGAACCCCCTCATGGATTGAAAGAATGTGTGAAGGGGGATTGCAGAATTGTACAGCATAACCCCATGCATTTGGTGGTCATTGTGTGAAGGAGCCCTATGCATACAGAGCTTATCCAGGTGAGGAGGGATCCTGGCCCAGCCAGGATCCAGATTCCTTGGATGACCTTTATGTGTGTACAAAAGCATGTGGGCAAGCCTTCATGTGTTTCAGGAATGTATGAAGGGGTTTCAGTGAACCTCATAAGGTAAAGTATAACAATCAGTGCTCCAGGTTGGAACACTATGCAAGCCACCCTTGGTGAAGAAGTTTCATTTCTGCTACACTACAGAGACTAGATGGAAGGCCAATAAAGATGAAAATGTAATAGGAACATGGGAAGCTGCCTTATACAGTGTCAGACTATTGGTCCACCAAGGCCAGTATGGTCAACACTGACTTGCAGCAGCTCCACCTCTCCAACGTTTCAGCAGTTTTTTTCCCCCTGACCCTGCCTCAAGATGCCAAGGATTGAACCTGGGGCCATCTGCATGCCACACTTGCCTCTACCACTGAGCTAGAGGTCTCTCTCCCCACACTCAAAAACTCACCCTGTTATTGATATGCAAGTACAATGCCCCCTTCCCACCTACCAAGAAAGGGAAAGGGAAAAGACAAGAGTGGAAATGAAGGAAGACCTCAGAACAGAGTGTGCGAGAGAGAGAGAGAGCTCTTCCCATACCTCCCTTTTTTCACCTTCTGCACTGAGAAAGCTCAGCTCACCCTTGATCTCCCACTACTTCCATTTGTTTGCTACAGTTCTTAACTGTTTCCCTTCCTCTTAGCCCTGCTGCCATCATTCTCCCTAGCTGGTGCTCCTTCTACCTTGAAGGGTTTCCTCTTGGTCCTAATGATTAGCCCTTTCCACCAGCTGTGCAACAACAGGTGCTTAAAATGGGGTGCTAGAGTAGAATTGCAGGACACAATTACATGATTAGGGCTTACAGCATATTTTTCATGTTTTCATGCTTTTTTTAAAAAAAATACTTTTAATTCTATTTTTATCTTTATAAATGAAATAAACAGTACCAACAACCTAATCAGTACCTACAGTTTCCCAACTGTAGATTACCAATTTCCCAACAATTTCCCAACTGTAGATTTCCCAATTTCCCAACAATACAGTATCCTTAAGAGGACACAGCAATAATGAAAAAGAAAGAAAAAGAAAAGAAAACAGAAAACAGAAGAAGGAAGAAGAAAGCAAGAAAGAGAATGAAAAAATATTAAAAAGTTACTTAATAAGATTAAAATTAAACACCATTACACACAGACTTCAAATACCATTCTACTTAAAAGTTATACCTATAGTATTGGCGATATTACAATTCAGACAGCATAGATAATCAACCTTACACTTCAATATCATATCGTCAGTCTTAAAGCAAGGAAGCAATCCTACAATTCATTTCCAATAACCATATATTGCCCTTCAGTTAAAATATAATAGTAGAGCTTAACCATTTAACCAGCTTAAAATATTACTAACCAGTCTCATAATAATGATAGTAATAATAAATAATAAAGAAGGAAAGAAATTAGAAAGGATAAATAATAATAACAAATCAGTAATAAATTTTATATTGTTGTATAATAATCAAGCTTAAAATCAACCTTACAACAATCACTAATGTATTTTATACTAGATATATAAATGAGTGTGCACATTTCTATACACCCTCAAACAGTAAATTTAAGTAAAGTTTATCGTATCTATTTAAGGAGAAAGGATTTAAAAGAAAAGGAAGAAAAAAAGAAAAAAAATGAGAAGAAAAAAAAAGATGAATATATATGAGCAATTATCTCTGGCCTAGCCTGGATCTTTAGGGGTGTATGAAACCCTGCTTACCTGGCTCTGCTGGGTTCTGCAGGGGGGGGGAGGCGCTCCATCTCTCCCCCCGGAATCCTCACTGGGAGGGAGGCATCCACGCCTCCCCCCGAAATCCTGGCCGGCCGGCTCCGCTCTGCGGGGATTCCGCGGAGCCGCCGACCAGCTCCGCCAGCAGCCAGACATCTGACCGCTGGCTAGCAGGGACACAAACAGTGGCAGCCATAGCCACCACCATTTGCGTCCCTGTATTCAGCCATGTTAGGTTACGTAAAGACTTATGTAGCCTATCACGTCTGGGTTAAAAAAAAAAAATGTACGCAAATGGCGGCAGCTACGGCCGCTGCCATTTGCGTTCCTTATTTTTGGCCATCTTAGTCTACGTAAATATTTACATAGACTAAGATGGCGAAACTAAGGGGGAACATAAATAGCGTAGCAGAGACTATTTGTGTTCCCCTTTATTTTCACCGTCCGCTACGCTATTTGCATTCCCCCTTAGTTTCGCCGTCTTAGTCTACGTAAATATTTACGTAGACTAAGACGGCCAAAAATAAGGAACGCAAATGGCGGCGGCCATAGCCATCGCCATTTGTGTACACGTTTTTTTTTTTTTTTAACCCAGACGTGATAGGCTACGTAAGTCTTTACATAGCCTATCACGAATGGGGGGGGGGGGAAGATTGCAAATGGTAGCAGTGGCAGCTGGTCAGAAGACCAGCCACCGCCTCCGCTGAAGCCGCTGCTGGAGCCGCCGCCATCTGGAACATCTGCCCCAGGTAAGTCTCATCCCGGGGGGATGCGCGGGGGGCGGGGGGGTGGCAGGCCATTCCACCACAGAGTTTGGAGGGCTGAATGCACTGGCATTCGGCCTCACCGAGATCCGTGGTGGAATTCTCTGACATCCCTATGGATCTTACAGACTAAACATAGCCAGTTAACAAAACATGTTCATAAATTCCAGTTCATGGGGCTGGCATAGAAGTCTTGCATGTTTTTCCAATTAGCCACGCCTCCGCCATCTCGTGATTTAGAAACTTCTTCATCTGACTTTCAGAAAAAATGCAAAATGTAGCAGGATATTTTAAATGATATTGTAAGTTCATTTGTTTTTCCAGATTTCTCACCTTGGTGAATTGCTTTCTTTTATCAGCAATTTCTTTGGTGTAATCTGGAAATAACATGACTTTTTCTCATTTTGATCCCCAAACAAGACTTTCACCCCCTCTTGCCAGATGCAGGATATAATTTTTTGTGGCAATTCTTGCAAATTGGACGATAAACATATAACCAGTCCCTTTGGCATTTGGCACACAGAATGCCTGTTCAATATCAAGTAAATAATCAGATGACACAGGGAGTATCTCATGCAGAAACTTATCTACAAAAGTAGACAAATTTACATAGGGATGGCATAGAATTCACCACAGATCTCAGTGAGGCCGAATGCCAGTGCATTTGGCCCTCCGAAATCTGTGGCAGAATGGAACATGGCCTTGGCAGTGGCGGCAGCTGGTCTTCCGACCAGCTGCCGCTGCCCCCATTTGAAGGTTTTTTGTTTTTTTTTACAGAGACGTGATAGGCTACCTAAGTTTTTACGTAGCCTAAATCATCTGGGTAAAAAAAAAAAAAAGGCGTACACAAATGGCGGCGGCTATGGCTGCCGCCATTTGCGTTCCTTATTTTGGGCCGTCTCAGTCTACGTAAATAATTACATAGACTAAGACGGCAAAAATAAGGGGAACGCAAATAGCGTCTGCTACACTATTTGCATTCCCCTTATGTTTGCCGTCTTAGTCTACGTAAATATAAACGTAGATTAAGACGTCAAAAATAAGAGACTCAAATGGCGGTGGCCATAGCCGCCGCCATTTGCATACGTGTTTTTGTTTTTGTTTCCCCAGAGCCCTCCGTGGCTGGAAATCTGGCTGTGGACGGCTCTGGCTTGGCTGGGCCTGGCTGGCTGCTCCGTGGAGCTGCCATGGAGCACAGCCGGCCACGAAGGATTCTGCGGGGGAGGAACGGAGCGCCTCCCCCCTGTCCAGGATTCCGAAGGGAGGGACGGAACGCCTCCCCCTCACCATCAACATAATCCACAAAAGGTAAGTGACTTTTGTATATCCCTAAATTTACATCAGTAGGTAGATCTTTAATATAGGGATGTATGAAACACCTACCTAGCTCCGCTCCGGGCAATCTGTGGTGGGGGGGAGGTGCTCCATCCCTCCCCCCAAAATCCTCGATGGGGGGGAGGCACTCCGTCCCTCCCCCCGGAATCCTGCCTGACTGGCTCCGCTCCACAGCCAAGGTGCGGAGCTGCAGGGCATCTCTGGCCGCCCGCAGCCGGACATCTGGCTGCTGGGCAGCCCTGCAGGGGTGCAAATAGTGGTGGTTGTAACTGCTGCCATTTGCGTCCCTGTATTGAGCTGTGATAGGCTATGTAAATATTTATGTAGCCTATCATGGCAAGGGGAAAAACGTAAATGGTGTCCCTGCGTTAGCCGTGATAGGCTACGTAAGTATTTACGTAGCCTATCATGGCTATGAAGTGGAGGAAGCCAATGGCGGCTGCAGGCCTGCGGAATCCCCCCGAAACGAAACTTACCTGGGGCGGCGGCAGGGGCGGCTCCGGCAGTGGCGGTGGCTGGTCTTTCGGCCGGCTACTGCGGCTGCCATTTGCGTCCTGCCAGGCTGCCGTGGTAGGCTACGTAAGTATTTATGTAGCCTATCACGGCAAAGAGCAGGGACGCAAACGGCAGCTGCTACGCCGTTTGCGCAACTGCTCTTTCCATGATGGGCTATGTAAGTATTTACGTAGCCTATCACGGTAAAGGCAGCCATGCAAATGTAAATACTTAAAATACGTAAAATGTAAGTAAATACTTACATAGCCTATCACAGTAAAGGCTGCCGTTTGCGTTCCTGCTCTTTGCCATGATAGGCTTAGGGATGGCGGAGAATTTCTCCACGAATCTCAGGGAGGCCAAATGCCAACGCATTCGGCCCCCCGAAATTGGTGGTGAAATTCTCCGCCCCCCCTGGGATGGGACTTACCTCCTTCGAATGTCCCTCTCGGCGACGGTCCCGGTGGCGTTTCGGCGGCGTTTCGGCGGCGTTTCGGCGGGGGCGGCAGCCGGTCTTCCGACCAGCTGCTGCCGCTGCCATTAGAAAATAAATGTAAAAACACACACACACACACATGTGATAGGCTATGTAATGTTTTACGTAGCCTATCACGGCTAGATTTCCAAAGTCAGCCGTGATAGGCTACGTAGCCTAACACGGGTGACTTTGGAAAAAAAAAAAAAGCGTGTACGCAAATGGCGGCACCCATGGGCACCACCATTTGCATTCCTTATTTGGGCCCGGGTAGTCTACGTATAGATTTACATAGACTACGGCGAAAATAAGGGCAATGCTATTTGCCCCTGCCCGTGACGAAGAACTGCCGAACCGCCGCCAGGACCCACCGCCAGGAGGGACATTCGTGAAAGATAAGTCCCATCCCGGGGGGGGGGCGGGGGCGGGGGGCAGAGAATTTCTCCCCGAACAACCTTCGGAGGACTGAATGCGTTGGCACTCGGCCCCCCGAAGTTTCGGGGAGAAATTCTCCCCCATGCCTATCCAAATGGTGGCTGCTATGGCGGCCGCCATTTGCGTCCGCAGCAGCCTGGCTGCAGCCAGAACTGCGGATGGCCCTGGCTGGCAGCTCTGCAGAACTGCAGTGGAGCAGAGCCGGCCAAGGAGGATTCCTGGGGGAGGGACGGAGCGCCTCCCCCACACCGCGAATCACACCTGCGAAAAGGTAAGTGACTTCCATACATCCCTATCAGAAACTGATCAGTACGGCTAGGGCACGGCAGTGGCCCATGGCAGAGTGCAAGTCGATGGGTTATGCCCCGTAGGGGCCTTACAGGCTTTTTATGGAATGCCGCTGATCTGAGGAGGGACCTCTGTTCGTTACTCTGATGGCTTACCATTGACATAATGGCAATCTGGGCAATTCTACATCAGCTTTACCCTGCTAGGCCTAGGTAATTCTCAGTTCAAAACCCACTCCTTTTGTATTGGAGCGGTCTCTATGGCTGCCGCTGTATGTTTCTCTCACAGGCACGTTAAGGCAGTTTGAAGATGGCGCTTCGAAGTGTTCCAGCCTTGCGTTTGCAAGTTGTTTGCTTCTTCCTGACACAATTTTTTCCTTCCCTTGTCCTAATGTTCTTACTCCTTGACCAGCGGACTTGACCTGCGCTGGGATGGGTGCTCTTACGTGGGCACAGTATGATGTTTTGAGCTGCACAAAGGGCTTTTACATTGACTTCGGATTTCAGCTTCTGTAAATTAGTGTTAAAACAATAGGAACCATGTGAACATCGCAAATTAAAAATTCAAATGTTATGAAGAGATGCATACACTCCAATTTAAGGGATATATTCCTGTTTGGAGAGGCATCATTACTGTAAGTATTATAATCCTCTAAAAACATGCATGACTTTATTAAATTTTCATTTTGTTTTCAAGAATGCAAACAAATAAGGAGCTCTTGGAGATTATGAAAGGCATGCTGGCCAATGGGCTGTCTTGTGGAAAATCTCATAGCAAGCTGGATCATTGATCTGGGACAAATAAGAAAGACAGTAGAGTATGCCTTCCTTGTAGCATGAATGCTTGTAAGTGCTTACTCAGCTGACAGTTACTGATATGCGGTCCATTTGCATCATGGACTGAAAAAAGAAGAACCTGATCCAAATAATGGCCTATCAAACAGCATTGCCATATAATCAGATTATAAGAGGGGATTTTAAAATTATTTGTGTTTATTAATTCAGAATGACCATTCCAGCATTCAAAGAATATTCAAAGCATTGCAGAGAAAGGGATGAGCAGTCTAATTTAAGGATGGACGAAAGTCCCTTACCTGGTCCTGCAGCTGTTTTCGGTGGGGGGGGAGGCCCTCCATTTCTTCCCTCGAAATTATTGGCGGGGGGGAGGCGCCCCGCCTCTCCGGCCGCGAAAGAAAAAAGTTATGTAAAAAATAAATAAAAAGGTGATAGGCTACGTAATGATTTACGTAGCCTATCACAGCTAGATTTTCAAAGTCAGCCGTGATAGGCTACGTAAATCGTTACGTAGCCTATCACGGTTTTGTTTTGCTTTTTTTACTTTACTGGGAAATGGCGGTGGCGGCAGCCAGTCGGAAGACCGGCCGCCACCGCCGCCGCTGCCGCAACGCCGCCGTAACACTGCTGGGACCCGCCGCCGAGAGGGACATTCGCACGAGGTAAGTCCCATCCCGGGGGGGCGGCGGGGGGTGTCGGAGAATTTCCCCACCAATTTCAGGGGGCCGAATGCGTTGGCATTCGGCCTCCCAGAGATTCGTTGAGAAATTCTCCGACATTCTTGAAATTCTCCGAGAAATTCTCCCTAGTCTAATTAGAAGCAGTCCCAGCAGTGAGCAGAGAACTCCAGTAGTAGCTGGAGAATCAGAAGCTCCCAGGCAATATACAACTTGGTCTGTTCACCAAAGTTTGGTGGAGCCTTTGCCTCCAATGATATGAGCTGAGAACTGGATCTTCATTGTTGATACTACCAGCTACTTGTTCGGCATGATTTTATGTGGCACAGAGACCCAGAAAACAGTGGCTGAACAGGACTGACTGCTTCTGCCAAATATGACTTCAGTTTGCTGGAGCATGTGGAGAAGTACTCAGGATTGTGTTCTGAGTAGGGATGTCACGAGCCCCCAATTTGGTTTGCAAATTTGCCGAACCACTGGCGCATGCGCTCCCCGAGCTGTGCCCTCCAAACCCCCTTCAGCTCACTGGGCCCCAGTCCACCCGCCCCCTGTGTTTGGCGACTGGCTCGAGGCTTTACCAAACCCATTCGCCTCCTCGCCAATCACCATATTTTTTAAAAAATGTGGCGATCAGCAGTATGTGCCCATAGACTTATACACAAAATAGAGCCGTGATTCTTGCGTATCAATCTATGTGTCCATAGATCACCCAGTCACCCCTTCCCATTTCAGGCCAGCTATGTGGGGGCAGCAGCTTGACAAGAGGAGAGTTTCCCCTTCCTCCTCTTGCCAAGCTCCTGCCCACATGTAGCTGGCCCAGGATATGGGGGGGGGGGGCTGGAACGATGCACTCTCCTCCTCTCATCCCAGCTATGTGAAAGCAGCAGCTTGACAGGAGGAGGAAAGCAAGAGGCGCTTTCCTCTCACCTGCCGCCTCCTATCAAGCCACTGCCTGATAGGAGGGTCCGGGAAAACTTCAAGCCAGTCACCGAGCGCGGGAGGGCTCGACTTGGAGCCGGGGGCTGGCAAGCAGGGGCAGGGGCTGAGTGGGCACTCAGAGAACTCAAATGGGGGCATGCCCGCACATCCCTAGTTCTGAGCCACAGACAACTTTTTTCCCCAAGTGTATCAAATATTGCTTTGCTTTGTACCAAGTGTGTTCCATGCTTTGTACCAAGTGTGTTCCATGCTTTGTACCAAGTGTGTTCTATGACCACAGCTGGCATACCAGCTAGGGATGTTGCGGATGCCCGACTGGGTCTGGGAGCCCTTCCTTCCATACCCACAACCCCCGGACCGTGCCCGCCAAGCCCCTGCCCTCGCTCATCCCCGCTCACACCCTCCCAGACTCACTCTGATCAGTCTGGTGAGTGCCCGCCATTTTTCCACTTAAAAAAAATAAATGAAAAAGGGAGCTTAAAAAATGCTCATATTTATGTGCACTTTGGGGCCGGGAAAGCTTAATATGTGCCATGTTAAAGGCACTGTGCTTCTAATATTGCACATGTTAAGCTTTCCCAGCCCCAAACTGCTCGTATTTAAATATACACATTTTTAAGTTCCCTTTTTTCTGTAAAAAAAAAAAAAGGCAGCAAAATGGCAGGTGCTTGACCCAGGTTAATGGCCATGGGGTGGAACAGAAGTCCCCCAGCACCTTCTTCTGAGAGCGCTCCTCCAGAAAGGACTGGAACCACTTTAAAACCGTGCCTCCCAAGCCCAAGCCAGGTAAATGATCCTATGTCCATTGTTTCTAAGTCAATGCCATTTCATGTAACCAACCTTACATATTAAGATTTTTGGTTGCTAAGTATGTGGTTGCTATTATTTATTTCAGTGGATTTTATGACCAGCCAATGTGCAACAGATTTCATCAGACCAGTATAACAGCATTTCCTCCAACACGTCTAATTACTTATTAACTGCACATACTAAAGTCTAGGAAATTTTGACTTGCGGCTGGGACCCATGTCACTCTGGTAGCTTCCTATGGGTGCTCTGTCGGAGCTTTCTCAAACAGCTTTTTAAAAGGTTGAAAAACCTTTTCATCTCCCCCCTCGAATTTAAAGGGGGGGCAAGGCAGCAGCTCTGGATAACATCTTGGAGAAAAGTAACCCCCACGAGATAGTGGGGGGGCTGGATTCCAGGATAATCTCCCCAGAGCTTTACCAATGGAAAAAGCTGTACTGAGACTCCTATTTTATAGGAGAAAACAGGGCTGACATGTCCCATAATAATATATGCTTTAAGAAATATGAACAACCTCTGAGGGATGATTTAAGAAATGTTAACAGTATTTGAGAACATCAAGGACGTGTAAGATCTGTTTGAGAGAAACATGTCTGCACCGAGGAGAAGAAAGGAGCTGGCATCGACTCCCCCTGCATCCTCTGTGTCAAAAGTGTCTAGAACAGAAGATATAAGGGAATTATTTACTCTGATAAAGACTTTATCTTTGCAATTTATGGAACAAGTCTAAAGGTTGGATTTAATCTAAAATTCCATCACCGCCCTGCAAGGAGCTGTAGATTTAATTAATGCATCACGGCAAAAAATGGAGTCAAAATTAATGAGTTGGAAGACTGAGTAGCAGGAAATGAAACTACAACACAAGTTTGTTTTAAAAATATCTCTGATAGAATTTCTCAACTGGAGGCCTTCACGAAAAGATCCAATGTACATATTGGGATTTAAAATTTGCCTAATGATGTAAAATTGCCTATTTTTGTGGATAAACTTTAGCATGAGATACTCCCATCTGATTATTTACTTGATATTGAGCAGGCATTGCCAAATGCTAAAGGGACTGATTACACGATCATAGCTCAATTTGCAAAAGTCTCCACAAAGCATTATATTCTGCATTTGGCAAGGGAGGCTGGAGGCCTTTCCTGGAAACCAGATAAAGTTATGGTATTTCCAGACTACATCAAAGAGGTGGTGAATAAAAGAAGACAATTTATCAAAGCAAAGAATATGGCAAAACAAATGAACTTACAATATTACTTAAAATATCCTGCTACATTTTGTATTGTGTCTGAAGGTCAGATGAAGAAGTTTCTAAATCATGAAATGGCAGAGGCATGGCTGAACGTAAAAATGTGTGACAATTCTGTTACAACCCCATGAACTGGAATCTTTAAACAAGCTTTGTTAACTGTTTGTGTTTAGTCCACATGATCCAGGCTATTTAGAAGATAAATGATTATATATATATTGGTTTACTCTCTTTCGTCTTTTATTCTTTCTAGCTTTTCTTTATATTTTTTATTTCAAAATAGATAATATATCTAGTATAAAATATATTACTGATGGTTGAAGGTTTATATTAAGTTTTATTATTATATAATAGTGTGTGTGTGTATATATATATATATATATATATATATTCTTTATTATTATTATTTCTAATAATAATTTAGGCTTTTGGGAATGAATTGTAGACCTGTTTCTTTAATATAAGATTGATGATATGATATAGAAATGTAAGGTTGTTTATTAAACTGTAAGATTGTTAAGGTTATAGATATAGTTTTTAAAATAGAATGGCATCGGAGGCCGGGGGGTGTTAGAGTTTAAACTCAATTCTTTAAGGGGGAGGCAAAGGGGGAGGGAAAGGGAGGGAATTTTCTTCTTTTTTTCTTTTATTTTTCTCCTCTTTCTTCTCTTTTTGTTATTGTGGTGTCCTCATCAGAATATTGTACTGCTGGGAAATTGAAGTCTTGATTAGGTTGTTTCTAATTTTGGTATTATTTATTTCACTTATAAAGATAAAATAAATAAAAATATATTAAAAAAATAAAGTCTAGGAAATTTTATGATACAGAGCTCTAACCGATATAATAGTAAGTTATTTTTTAATACTAAAATCCGTATTAGGGTAATACCTTTATTAGGCCAAATCAAAGGTCACCAAAAATCTGGAAGCTTTCAAGATCTCCAGACTGCTTCAGAAGACAAGTTGTTACAAAAAGCGTGATTAGGACAGAAAAAAGACTGACTTGATATTGAAGTCAATATGATGTCTGTGTCATGGTTAGGGATGGTCGTCATGGGGAAATCTGGCCCAGTTTGGGCTCGCTGAGTTTCCCCAGAGCCTCTAGCTCAGCTTGCATTTGTGAGCCAAGCTATGAGTTTTCCCCCAAATCCAGGAACTTTCTTTGTTTCTTTCTTTCCCCTTGAATAACCATCTACACAAATTGCACTGCAATTTGCATAATTTGTGCAAATGTTGACTGCGATTTGCTTAATTTGCATAAATTTGGGCATAATCTGCTTAATTTGCAATAAATTTTGACTGTAAGATGCTTACTTTTGCACAAATTTATGCAAATTAAGCAAATTGCAGCTGCAATTTATGTAAATGGTGATTTAAGAAAAAAAAAGCTACCCCAAATACAGCTCAGGCCAGCTCATGGGTAAGCGACCTGCAATCTGGGGTGCCACGCTGCTGAAAGCTCAGTGAACTTTACCCACTGGACGGATGGCCCTGGCATCCCTACTCATGGTCAGTATCTTACCATGAAATGGGAAAGGAAGGTTTGTAGATATTCAAACTGGGCTCTACCAGGTAATGTGCTAGCTTCAGGATTCACTTGGATATGTCACTAAGACTGCTGGGAAGAAGAAGCAAAAAATGGTTGATCCCCCATTTTTGAAAATATATAATCTAGCTAGTACTCACCATCAGTCTACATGGTGGCTTAGATTATCATCAGCAAACTGCTCCCCCCTTAAACAAAATAGACAAACCTCTTCTTCCAAAGAGCTTACAAAACAAAATAGGGAATAGGGGAGACAGAAGGAGGAGAGGAAGATAGGGATGTAGAAAAACTTCATTTCTGTTTAAAAATCATGAAAACATGTCCTGTTCACAATCCCAAATGCAAGCAGCAGTGTTTTGTTTTGTTTTGTTTTGCTGTTGTTGTTGTTTTGAGAAATATGAACAAATCTTCAAATTTGCAATCACATTTGAAAAACATCCATTTAAAAAAAGAAAAGTGCACTTTGAAATGTGCATTTTTCAAAAAATAAGCATTTTTATGCTTTAGTCAATGGGGGAAAAGTGCACACTTTAGAAAAATATGCACAGAAATATGTACCTTTCCCATTCAAAATGCTCACTTTCCCCATTCAAACGAGCCCCCAAACAGGTCAAAAACAAAAATGGGAGCAAGACAAAACAAGCGTCAAAGTGATTTTGGGGAAAAAAAATAGGTGAGCTTGGACTGGACATGGCTGGTTCTCCCATGCTTAGAGGAAGACAGAATAGTATGAATGTGGGAAAATTCCATTACACTTACGTGTACATAAAATTTGGTTACCGCTGATATGATGGTTAAGGGATTGTGTCAAAAGTGGGTTTTCAGGAAAAGGTGGGTTTTCAGGATCAATTCAGAAAGAAAGAAAACATGTGACACCACATATGTGATCTGGAAGGGAGAATAGGCAGATTTGCATAAGAGAGCAAGAGACCTTTGGGTAGAGCTGAAAGAATATAGGTCACAGAAAGAGATAGAACAGACAGTAAGAGTCAAAAGATAGAGTGGGGCAATTGGGTACTAAGAAGACCAAATAAACAGCCCTCCCACTGATGGAATGGGGAGGGAAAGATTACCTTTCCCCCCTTGCCCTGCAGCTCCCTGGGTACCTACAAAATCTGCTCTGGAGGGTTGCGGGATGCTCAGGAGAAAATACTGGGTGAGTGCAGAGGCTGCAGCAGAGAAGAGACATGAGGCAGAGTCACACTGTGTGAGTGGAAGTCTGCTGGCATGACATTAGATTTTTCCTTCCCCCGCACCCCCAATTTTATGCAGTGTTCATCAATAAAATGCTATCTAATCTATTTCTATTACTAATATGGACATCTGATGAAGTGGACAGTGTCCATGAAAGCTTATGCCAAAATAAATTTGTTCGTCTTTAAGGTGCCATAAGACTCTTTGTTGTTTTATGCTGCCACAGACTAACTGTGGTTACCCCTCTGGAAATGACCTGGCAATGTATACTTCATGTTTTCTCTTTTGATTGTCATACAGCTGTACCAAAGTACTGAAAGTGCTCTATGTTCCTTATATATTAAGAGGAGATTGATTAGGAAATATTAGATAATGAATCACGGTCCAGCTTACAGCTTCCATATTGTTTTGCAAAGCAGCATGAATCCTAATTTGTTCTTGGCAGCCCTGGTTTTCTTTAATGGAGTTATAAATATCCCATGTATTTGAAGTCAATTATGCTGAATTGAGGGGGAAAGAGAATGCATTGATTTATTGCTGATTTGCTGTAGAAAAGAAGTCAAGTCTTGTAAGGAACCTCGAACGATCAATAGCATTTCATCTGACAGCTTGGTTATTTACTTCGTTGTTTTTTCTTGTAATGTAACACTGCCACAATATTATTTCTGTTCATACCATGACATCCTTTCTTGGAAAAAAATCCTCTATAGCATATATAAACAGACGGTAAACTTATAAGAGATGGATTAGTAGGTATTCTTTCTCAGTGTGTGGGAATGCAAATAATTGGCTTTCATCAGACTAATGGAAATTGCTTTATGTTTGAACTTATACACCCTATAATTTTGCTTACAGAATGAGACTGACAGAACAATTATTTTTCATTCCTCCTTAAGACTGTAGGCTTCCCACTGATAAGTATTTGAACTGGCCATTTTGGAAACATGACTGTTTTAATATCCCCTGTACAACAATGTTTATCTGGAGTAAATATAATATTCCCCATTTTCTTAGACTCATTAGTTGCAGTGCCCAAGGACTAGTCTATGTACCTGGCTGCTGATTTTCACCTGCAGTTCATGAACAATCCTTGTCTGGACTGGAGGATCAAGCTGTAGCAGAAATCAAAGTCAGAGAGACCACAGAGTGAAGGAAAATGAGTACTTCTTTATTTAACGCATGGGCTTAAGGCTGGAATCTTTTCCAAAGAGCCAAAAGCCCTGAAGCATAGTTACACATTTCTTTTATAGTAATGATGACATACATGTGACCCTTTCTCCCATCCCCTCTTTCGTGGTTTTACAGTTAGCACAGTTGTTTGCAGTACAGGAAGTGGGCCACAGGACATTCTATCTTAGGACATGGTTACAGCCTGCAGTAAGCAAAATGTCAAAGGCATGACTAGGTTGTGCAATCCAGCTTGCTGACAAGGGCAGTTTCTACATTGCTGTTCTTTTGCTAAACTATACTAACTCAGCAGGAATATAAGACCACTCAGTCTGGCCTTAAATATGGCTACTACATTCCCCCCTTAAATGCATAGTTTTTCTTACAATTATAGCATTTCATAGCAACTTAGGTTATTTTATATCTTGCAGCGCTAACAGCGTATAGAGGGCGGCAGTCTTTGAGGTTAAGGCATTTAGCATATTTTTCAGACAACGTATAAACCAGGGGATACAGAGACATAACAGTATTCCCATTAACACTACAGGCAGAATTAGAACAAATGCCGCCATGAGCCAATTGAGATTTGGAATCCAAGAGGTCAGCCAGTTAAGCCAATCATGTCCTCCTATTGTGATATCGGCCACTATTTGGTGCAGTCTGTTGATTTGTTTATCTACAGTGTTGCTATTGTCAGATAAATTGAAACAACAGAGGTTTTGGTGGGTCTCACAACCTAAATGATGAAGGAGGTAGAGGTAATCTATACCAGCCCTGTTTTCTAGCACGGCACCTCTTAGGTCATGGAATTCTTTATTGAGCAAGGACAGAGCTTGTGAGGTGGCATTTATACTTTTTGCCATGGCACGTGCTAGCCGGTTGACCTCTAGACCATTTTCTAGGGCTAGCCCTTCTATCCCAACTAATGATACTGCTAGTGCTAGCTTTTCTGAATCTGAGAAAAGTCGCAAATGGCTATTACAATCTTCAGTCAGTTTTAAGGCTCGACGTTGTTGGTGATGGGCTTTCTTTATCGGCCACAGGGGGAGGAAAAGGTGCTAGGCAACTGAGGCAACATGGTTGGTTGTCGGACAAGTTGGCTGGAATAAATGACCACGTACGGGAACCACAGGTCTAAAACCATCCATTAGGCAAAAGTATATGTGCAAAATTAAAGGGAATATTTTGAACTTTCTCGCAATTTATGGATGGACCAGGGATAATTTTATATCTTTTTTTTATAATTAATCATTCGTGCACACATAGCATTTGTAGCGGCAACAATAGGGGTGTCTAAATAGAACTCTGCAGGGGGTAGAGTTTTTGAGACAGTACCCCATGAAGGATTATGAGAATAAGACAAATCTGTAGTATAACCCCTAATTTTCATATTATTAGGTTGTCTACAGACAGGTATTAGATATGTGCTAATGAACTTACTGGTAGGTAGGTTCTTTGGGAGGCAGAAGTGGGTGATTCTAGTGATGTTAGCTAAGTGTAGCCAATAGTTTTCAGCAAGCTTTTGGGGCAGACTTTTTTCTTTAAAGGAACCACCTTGAGGGAACTTTTTCTTTTCTTTTATATCGGGCAAGAGATTTGGGACATCACCTTCTAGAACCTCTCTTTTATCTACACCAGGTCTCCCTTTCTCACATTTTGTTAGAGAAACATAATTCACTACTACTAATATTACTAGCTTAGCAGTATACATACTTGAACTTCTTGGGATCTGACCGTACGCTGGACAGCTATTTTCCTGGTTAGCTGCAGTAAGGTCTAGTCCCCTTTTTCAATTCTCTAGTTGCAGATCTGACCGTACGCAGGGTGGACAGTCTCCCGGTGTGTCCACAGTAGGGTCTAGTCTGAATCTTCTTACAGTTTTGTTAAAGTGATTTTTAAAGGATCTTCAGGATTTTTGTTTATAGTCCATTCCCCCTCTTTTGCCCTCTTGACTCGTGTCCAGTGTATCCAGGGCTTAATTCCAGCTACTTTTATAGCTGTAGGGGTGGAAAGTATAACAGTATTTGGTCCTTTCCATTTGGGAATCAGAGGGTCATCTCTCCATTCTTTGACCCACACCTCATCTCCTGGTTGGAAGGGATGAATTTCTGTAATTGGAATTGGGGGTCGGTTTTCTAAGACAAACCGGCGCTGAGCTTGGAGAACTTTGCCCAGTGCTTGAATCTCCTGCCTTAGACTGACATTTGCTAATTCTTGTAGGTCTCCTCTTAATCCAACTAATATTTGAGGAGGCCTGCTGTACATTAGTTCAAAAGGGGACGAACCAGTAGTTTTGTGAGGAGTACAGCGAATTCTGAACAGAGCTAAGGGCAACATTTCTATCCATTTTCTCCTGGTTTCTTGACATAACTTGGCTAAGTGGGTCTTGAGGGTTCGATTCATCTTCTCTACCTGTCTAGAACTTTGCGGACGGTAAGCACAATGGAGTTTCCATTGAATGCCGAGTAACGAGTTAATTTCTTGCAATACTTTGTTGATAAAAGCAGGGCCATTATCAGATCCAATAAATAGAGGTAGGCTGTGCCTGGGGATAATGTCCCTCATTAAGGCTCTTATAACTTCTCTAGCTTTTTCAGTCCGGGTGGGATAGCCTTCTACCCATTTGGTATAAGTACACACAAAAACTAATAAGTGGCGATAATGTCCTGCTTTGGGCATGTCGGTGAAATCGACCACTAGGGCTTCAAAAGGGAGAGAACCATATTGCTGAATTCCTGGTGGAGGCCCTTTTCCTTGTCTTGGATTATTCTTGGAACATTCTACACACCGCGCAGATGCTGAATTGGCAAGGCCGTGTATGCCATTGATGTAAACTTGCTTTTGTAGCAATGCTGCCAGGGCACTTTTCCCTAGATGGGTAGCTTTGTGTGCCATTTGTACAATACTCTAAGCGAGCCGATGAGGTACATAGATTCGTTTATCTGGCAACTCCCACCACTTTTGGGCTGTTTTTTTAGCTTGGAGGGAATTAACAGCCATCTGATCTTCTTCTGGAGTATATGCTGGACACATATCTGCCAAGTTGACTTGGAACAGCGGAGTTGCTATGACCATTACCTCTTCTCTGTCTGTATTTTGTCCTTTTTGGAGGGCAGCTTGTTTCGCTACTTGATCCGCCCATCGATTTCCTTTTGCTACATCACTGGTCCCTTTTTGATGTCCTCGACAATGCATCACCGCCACCTGTTTAGGGTGCCACACAGCATCTAATAAAGCAGATATTTCTGCAACGTTCTTGAGACCTTGGCCAATTGAGTTTATTAATTCCTTTTCATGATACAATGCTCCATGGGCATGGAGGGTAGTGAAGGCATACTTGGAGTCCGTGTAAATATTGACGGTGTGTCTAGCAGCTAATGTTAGAGCTCAAATAAGTAGCAATTAATTCTGCTCTTTGGGCTGAGGTTCTTACAGGCAAGGGATTGGCCTCAATGACTTTGTCTTTAGTTACTATTGCATAGCCAGCATATCTTTTTCTATTTTGGACAAAACTGCTTCCATCAGTAAAATAAGTGATATCTGGGTGTGGCCAGGGGCTATCACGCAAGTCTGGATGGCTGGAGTAAACTTCATCCATAGTTTCGATACAGTCGTGTTCGGGCTGACTTCCTGGTTCTATCAGTAGTAACATGGCTGGATTTAAGTTTGATGACACTTTTAACTTGATACGCGGGTTCTCACAGAGCATGGCTTGGTATTTGGTCATGCGCTCATTGGTGAACCAATAATTTTCCTTGTATTCCATCAGGGTGAGTACTGCATGTGGAACTCGAACAGTTAATTCCTGTCCCATTGATAACTTATCTGCTTCTTGGACTAAAAGAGCTGTTGCTGCAATGGCCTTTAGGCATACTGGCCAGCCTTTGGCAACCGGGTCTAATTGTTTGGATAAATATGCAACAGGTCACTGCCAGGAGCCTAGCTGCTGTGTTAGTACTCCTACAGCTACATTGTCTCGCTCGTGCACATACAGTAGAAAAGGCTTAGTCACATCAGGCAGTCCTAGAGCTGGCGCTTGGAGTAGTGCTGTTTTAATATTTTTGAAAGCTCTTTTCTGGGGCTCTTCCCACAGAAACCGTGCTGTCTCGGGGCCCTTAGTAGCTTCATACAAAGGCTTGCACATAACAGCGAAGTTGGGAATCCAAATTCTACAGAATCCGGCGGCCCCCAGAAACTCTCGCACCTGTTTTCTAGTGGCCAGCTCAGGCAAAGCACACACAGTCTCTTTTTGTTTGGGGCTCAATTCTTGCTGATGTTGAGACACTATAAACCCTAGATACCGCACCTGGGTTTTACATAGCTGCGCTTTTTTTCGGGATACTTTGTATCCGCGTTCCCACAGAAGTTGTAACAGTTCTCGTGTCCCTTGCCAGCACTCAAGTTCTGATGATGCCGCAAGAAGCAAATCATCTACGTACTGCAACAGAACTCTTTTTCCCGGTTCCGAATGAAAATTTTGAAGGTCTTGACTTAGGGCAGTCCCAAACAGCGTAGGGGAGTTTTTAAAACCTTGTGGTAAATGACACCAAGTTAATTGGGTTTTTCTCCCTGTCAGTTGATCTTTCCACTGAAAGGCAAAGATAGCTTGACTTGTGGGGGCCAGTCGGATGCAGAAGAAAGCATCTTTCAGGTCTAAAATAGTAAAATGAGTAGCTTCAGATGGAATTAATCCTAACAGAACATAGGGATTTGGGACGACTGGATGTATTGTCATGGTTGCTTGGTTGACCAACCTCAGGTCTTGCACCGGACGGTATTCTTCAGTGCCAGGCTTTTCACTGGCAGGAGGGGTGTATTCCACGGTGACTGACATTCTCAGAGTATCCCATATTTTAATAGATGATCTAGGTGCTTCTGTATTCCTAGTATTGCTTGGCATGGCAGTGGATACTGTCGCACATGCACTGGTATTGCTCCTGGTTTTAACTCAACCACAACTGGAGGCACACATCTAGCCATTCCTGGAGGGTTATCTTCTGCCCATACTCCAGGCACTTGAAAGGCTTGCCATGGCTCTTCATTGAGTACTGGCATGGTCCAATGTAATCTCCACTCTTCCTCTTGCGGATAGGTGAGTGTCAAGAGCTTGCCCTTCTGAGGCTGCTGAAAGGCTACAGCCGCTGTTCCGGTCTTCTTCAAAGGATATTTGGGCCCTTAATTTTGATAACAAATCTTGTCCTAATAATGGCATTGGACAGATATAAAAACTGATGCTTTACTATGTGGCTCCCAAGTTGACAAGTCCTCTGTTGCAACAAATGCCTTTCTTCTACTACTCCAGTCGCCCCTACTACTCGTACCTTCTGATGGGTGAGGGGTGCCACTGGGTAGGTTATTACAGAGGAGGCCACTCTGGTGTGTATCATAAAATTAATATTTCGGCCCCCTACAGTGGCGGTGACCAAGGGCTCCCCGGGGCCAAGATTAAGGGGGCCCGGTCTGTCCTATTCGAGACTTTCTGTCGCGGCCATCCCCATGAAAGGATTCATCTCATATCTCTCTATGGACTCTCCTTGCCTCTGCCAATTATTTGGTTGCCAGCTTGGCTGCCCCCCTGCTCGCCTTTGGTATTCTCCTTGATTTCCTTCTTGGTACGTTGATGGTCTGCCTTGACACTCACACCACCAATGTCTATCTTTTCCACACTGTGCACACTGATTTCTCCTCAAAAGTTCTCTTCTTCCTCCACTCTCTTTTTCTCATCCACGTCCTCGTTGCCCTCTGCCTCTTTCTCTGCCTCTTTCTCCGATTTGCAGCCCTACTAGTGCTGCGGCGAGCAGTTTTGCCTTTTTAACCATTCTCTTCTCTTTCTCTTTCTTCTCTTCTTGATCTCGATTCACATACACTTTCTGAGCAACTTCTAAAAGTTCTGTCAAATTTTTCCCTGCAAACCCAGTCAACTTCTGAAGCTTTTTCCGGATGTCTTTGTAACTTTGGGCTACAAAGGCCATGTTGACTACCTTCAGGTTATCTGGGGCTTCAGGGTCGAGGGGGGTATACTGGCGGTATGCATCCAAGAGGCATTCTAAATACTCTCCAGGGGCTTTGGTTGCACCTTGCAGCACTTCGGAGACTTTAGTCATGTTTATAGACTTTTTCATGCCTGCCCTCATTGCCTGCAACAGCAGGGTTTGATATTGGGTAAGGCGCTCTAACCCCGCGGGGGTATTTGGATCCCAATGGGGATTCTCTAAGGGCACTCTTTCTCTCATCCATCCTTGGGGGTTTAGGTGGTTTTTAGGAGGCCTTTCCAAGGAAATACACTCTACCTGTTGATGGATTCATCACCTTTCTTCTGTGGTGAATAATGTCAATAGTACTGTTGGCAATCTTGCCAATTGGGCATATGCGAGGCCATAATACTAGAGCATAGTTCTACTAACTCATGAGGCTTTGTAGTATAGGAGGCATAGTGGGTTTTCTAATTTAATAAGTCTGAGGTTGTAAAAGGTGCATAGGTATAAGCTTGGACTGGAATATAATGTGCCTTTGCCTCTGGGTCCGGGTTATGCACCATCTGGGTTACCTGCCTCAGGGGAAGTAAAGGTTGAGCCTCGTTTTCTGACTGACGAGCAGTAGGCGAGCTCTTTTCATCACTTTGTCGGAACAAACATCTCTTTTTAAGGGCATTTGCTGATTTTACTAAATCTTCGGCCCAAGTTCTTAAATCTTCTAGTTCTTCAGTTTTCCTGTCTAGCGCTGTTTGAGGCGTTAAAGGAGAACCTTCAGACCTTACAGAAATAGACGTTTCCACAGGGGGGGCCGGGGAGACGACATGGGCTCAGAAACCCCTGTGATTTGGTGCAGCGGCCTCACGGTGACATGGGCCCATGGTGGGAGCGGGGCATAGGCGGGTGGTAACGCCGTTAGCTCTGTTAAGTCTTCATTTGGGTTAAGTCTTCATTTGGGGCGTCTAACACTGGTTGCATTTTTTTGGCTATCTTTTCCTTTCTGAGCACTAAAATTCTGGCCTGGGTTTCTAAACATTTCCTAAGCCAGGGAGGAGAGGTGCGGACACAGAATCCCATGAATCAATGTAGGGAAATTGGTCAGGATGCCCAGGCTCCCCTACCACGATGGCATATACACAGCTAATTGTGCTGAGATCTAAAGAGCCTTCAGTAGGCCACCCCACACCAAAAGACAGCCACTCTACTTCACACAAGGTTCGCAACTGTTGTGGATTCATGGTGGGGTCACCATAATCTCCACTAAAACCTTTCTTAAAATTCTTTAACATGCATCCCAAGGGGGTGCAAGGTTTGCTTCCCCCGCCACCCATAGCCTCCCTCCTAAATTGAAGACAGACACAATTAGGGAATGGGGATTGGTCAGTGAGTAAGGGGTCTCACTGGCCAACACAAGAGGATTTTATACACCACGCACTTTGCTACTGGCCTGGGCACCCCGACGGTCAACGGTATGCTTCAGAAACCGCAGTAGCCACTCACACAATCATCATTCTCTCCACTGCATCCATATGTCCCTGCCACCCACTTTTCCCACTTTTTACCAGAGCGGAAAATGGCTTCCCCAGCTTCCTCAGCTTCTTACTGAGTACTGGCGTGCTAGGTACTGGCACCCACTCGGGGGTGTGATCAGGCCCCCCTTCTACTCACAAGGAGTAGGTTCTTTTCGTATACATATACTAACACTGACCTTCTTCATAAGGCGGGGCCCTCTTTTTTTCGGCCCAGTGGCCTTTCTCCCTAAAGGCGGGGCCCTCTTTTTCCCATATACTTGCCTTTCTCCTGAAGGCTTCCAATGTGGGTTTCAACTCAATTTCAGCTGCGATACAGGCAGGGCTCAAATTCCTTTCTCCGCTCGCTGGGGTTCCCTTGATGCTCACAGCCGTTCAGGAGATCCCGGTGCAAGCGGTCTCCCGTTCACCCGACAAAAAGGTCGGTGGCGCCAAGAAGGGAAAATGTGCGCCGAGGTCTCCCTCCTGGTGTGGTGAAGAAGAGCAGGCAAGTGCCACCTGTCTGGCTTAGAGCCTGCCACATCCAAGTCACGGCACCATTTATGTAGCAGAAATCAAAGTCAGAGAGACCACGGAGTGAAGGAAAATGAGTACTTCTTTATTTAACGCGCGGGCTTAAGGCTGGAATCTTTTCCAAAGAGCCAAAAGCCCTGAAGCATAGTTACACATTTCTTTTATAGTAATGATGACATACATGCGACCCTTTCTCCCATCCCCTCTTTCATGGTTTTACAGTTAGCACAGTTGTTTACAGTACAGGAAGTGGGCCACAGGACATTCTATCTTAGGACATGGTTACAGCCTGCAGTAAGCAAAATGTCAAAGGCATAACTAGGTTGTGCAATCCAGCTTGCTGACAAGGGCAGTTTCTACATTGCTGTTCTTTTGCTAAACTATACTAACTCAGCAGGAATATAAGACCACTCAGTCTGGCCTTAAATATGGCTACTACAAAGCAAGTCAATGTAGCAATTAAAGGGGTATGCAGAGTATAGTTCAGTGGCTGAACCAACAATGGATCGGGGGACAGAGGTGGGGGGAGTAGAGCAAAGAAACATTCTGTTGGACTACACTATGCCTGCCTTATTTTTTGCAGGCTTATTTGGAATTCCTCTGACAGGGATGGAAAATCATATCACAGTTCTAGAAAAGCTTCCCTTCTCTGTTTCAGTAAGGGAGGCACATACCACCTCAACTGCAAAGAAACATGACTCACGTTTCAAGATGAGCTAAGCACCAAAGCTCCAGGCCCTAATTTCATTAGATCAGCCTTCCCCAACCTGGTGCCCTCCAGATGTGTTGGGCTACAACTCCCACCACCCCAGGATGATGGGAATAGTAGACCAAGACATCTGGAAGGTGCCAGATGGAAAGGCTGCATTAGAGGTTAGTGGTTACTGGGGAACACAATAATATTGATGCTTGCAACCAGCAGTGTAGTGGTGGTGGGTTGCACCAGGGCTTTGCTCTGGCACTTTTTTTGAAGCCAGCCCCCAGACAGGTCACAGTCTGCTAGGGAAGGAGGAGGGAGCAGAGGGAGTGCAGGTGGCTGCTTCCTGGCTGCCTCTCATCTACTATGCAGAGCCGGCCAGACAAAGGGAGCGAGCAAGAGAGGGATCCTGAGGGAGCTTTGCAGCCTCATCTTGCCCCCCCCAGCTCTTGGCTTCTTTCTTATTTATTTATTTATTTATTTATTAAATTTATTAGTCGCCCATCTGGCTGGTCACCCAGCCACTCTGGGTGATGTACAAAGTATATTATAAAACAGTTTAAAACAATAAAATTCTACAGTAAAAACATTTTCTAAAATACCCTAACCCATCCCAAATGCCTGCCTGAACAACCACATTTTTAATGAGCAGCGGAAGCTCATTAAAGAGGGGGCATGGCAGAGTTCCCTAGGGAGGGAGTTCCACAGAGTGGGGGCCAACACAGAGAAGGCCCTGGTTCTCGTCCTCACCAGCCTACCTGTCCTGGCTGATGGGACAGAGAGAAGGCCATCTGAGGCTGATTTTGTTAAGCGGCCTGTCTGGTGTTGCTGGAGGTGCTCCTTAAGATAGGCTGGGCCGGAACCATATAGGGTTTTAAAGGTCAAAATCAACACCTTGAATTTGGCCCGGAAAACAATTGGTAACCAGTGCAACTCCTTCAGCACTGGAGTGATGTGATCTCTCCGGTGGCTGCCTTTAATCAGGTGAGCCGCCGCATTCTGTACCAGCTGCAGCTTCCGACCATCTTCAAGGGTAACCCCACGTAGAGTGCATTACAGTAGTCTAAACGAGAGGAGAACAGGGCATGTACTACCGATGAGAGCAGATGGTCGGGAAGGTAGGGGCGCAGCTGCCGTATCAGATGGAGTTGATACAGCGCTGTCCAGCTCACAGCTGACACCTGAGCCTCCATGGACAGCTGGGAGTCCAAAATGACCCCTGGGCTGTGGAGTTGGTCTTTCAAGGGTAGCTGTACCCCATTCAACACCAGGTCACCATTCCCCAGCCTCCTCTTGTCTCCCACCAAAAGTACCTTGGTCTTGTCAGGGTTCAGCTTCAGCTTATTCCTCCCCATTCTCCACCCGTCCCTGCTCTGTGCCTGCGCACCTGGTGCTGCCCTCATCTCCTGCAACACCGGCCACCTGTTCAGGGCTGCTGCTGGCCATGGCAGCAGTGGAGGGGTGGTGGTGCTGCCACCATTATTTACTTATGGGTAGGGATGGTGGAGAATTCCACCACGGTCTCCAGTGAGGCCAGATTCTTTAGAATCTGGCCCCCTGGAGTCCGTGGCGGAACAGACTGCTCCCCCCACCACCACACAAAGTCCCCATGGGCTGGATCCTACCTGCTTCCGGCGGGTCCGGATCTGGCCGTTGTGGCCTGCTGCTCCGCTGTGCAGCCGCGAATGGCATCCATAGGCTACGTAAATAAAGCGGGGATGCAAATGGTGTAGGGGATGCCATTTGCGTCCCCGCTTTAGCCATGATAGGCTACATAAATATTTACATAGCCTATCATGGCTTAAGCAGTGACACAAATGGCATCCCTTATGCAGGATGCCATTTCCATCTGCAGCAGCCCGGCAGCGGACGGAGGCTCTGCTGCGGATTGGCCCAGCTGGTGGCTCCATGGACTCGCCATGGAGTGGAGCTGGCCAGGCAGGATTCCGGGGGGGAGCGGACGGATCACCTCCCCCCACGTAGAGGATCCCAGGGGGAGGAATGGATCACCTCCCCCCTGGCCAACTCCCGGCAAAAGGAAGGTAAGGGGGATTCGTACATCCCTACTTATGGGGCAGGGCAGGTGGCTGGTTTGTGCCAGTTTTTAGGATTTATCACAAATACCTATGCATGTTTACTCAGAAGTCAGTCCCAGTAAGTTCAATTGCCAATTGGGCTTTGTCCCAGGTAAGTGTGCATAGGATTGCAGCCTTAGCTGCCTTCCCAAGATCTCTGTAAATTTAATTTGAAATAAACACCCATTGGATTGCACTGTTAATTCTTGAACATTAATTTTTACAGTAAGCGGAATTGCCAAATGCAACCTGCTCTGTGAGCTACACTTTTTGGTACAAGGTTGGCATGTACATGGGCAAACAAACCCTGGTAGAGGGGAGGGAAACAGAAAAAAATCAGTTGGGGGGAGAAGAGAAAGACGGTGTGTGTGTGTGTGTGTGTGTATGCGTGGTTCAATCCAGTTGCGTGTGTGGATGTTTCTGTTGTGGGATGGGAGAGATATAAGGAAGGAGCTTAGGGAAGGCTAATGGGTAAAGTTAGGGTGCTAAGGGAGTGTGCAAGGGGGCTGATGAAATGAGAAGGGATCTGTCCATGAGGGCTGAGGTGAGAGGGTGAAGCTTCCATAGAGTGTCAGGATTACTTTTGCCCCCACTGAACTTCAAATGCTGAAACAAACACAGACAAGAGGCTTCAGTCTGCAGCTTTTAATCCATTACTTCAAAGGGCCATACAGATGCAAATTCTCAGTGACTCTCAGTCTACAAGGAAACACCTTCAGGGGGTTCAAAAGGTAGCTATGAAAGTTGCCCGCTGTTTGAAAGGAAGGCGGTCTCACTAGCCTAACTTAAGGGGTGGGGGGAGGTCTCTTTCTCTCTCGTGAGGTTTCTAGGTGCAGCTGTTCAAGCAGGGCCAATCAGGTAGACCGTCTAAGTTCCTCCCCTGCCTTCTCCCTCTTTGCTCTGCGTCTGCACCTGGCATCTATTAATTCAGACTCCCCAAACCCCGCCTCTCCCTGTTCACTATCTCTCATCGGGGGGGGGGGTGAAGAGGGACCCTCCTCCTTCAGCTGGACCTTTGCAACCTGAGGAGCCTGCCTAGCCATGTCTGGACTAGCTTGGGAAAATACCTCCCCCATGTCTGGCAGTTCTTCTTCAGAATCTGAACTACTATCCCCCTCCTGCACTCAGAAACACTCTTGACATAGGGTATCATATTTTGAAAGCCTAAAATGTTTGTGTTTGAGTAAGTGAGTGAGTGAAAAAGATTTTAACATCCCTGCATTTTTTCTCAGAGGTCCAATTGAAATAGCACTGCCTTATCCTCAGCTGTACTGTTTTTGGATCCCAGCTGAAGGCTGTATATCTTACAAGATTGTACAATCTTAGAAGGGGACATGGTTGTGACTGTCACAAAGGGATCCTGCACTTCTGGATTTGCCACTACACTACTGCTTGTAACTACACCAATTTCATGGTCCAGCTAGTTCCAGATGCAACTCTCTCAAATGTCAATATGCACCAGAAAAAAAATAATTGAGCAGTCTTAGTTAGGATTATGTATTACGTACTTTGAGAGGGTCACAAATTTCATTTTCTTTGCTGAGGACATACTAGGGAAGGACACTATATTGCTGTGGCATTGTTGCAATGAAGAGGAATTATTAACCTAACTTTAGTCCTGTTGGCTTCAATGGACTTCATCATGACTCATCTTTGCTGGATTGTGCTTTTTAGGTCTTAGTTATGCAATCTGCCACAAAAGCAAGTTCATACATCTGAATTTGTCTCTACTGTTATGAGAGAAATAGAAAACAACAACAACATGAGTGTTGCTATCTGTAAACAAGTTGTGAGGAAAATAATATTTCTTGAAGGCTCTGCTGAAAGTTCATTAAAATGATTCAGAGGATGCCTGGAAAAATATGAGTGATGCTTTGAACTGAATTTAGTAGTAGAGAGAGAAAAAATGCCTCTTCCTGCTTTCCCAAGTAGATAAGATAATGATACTTGATGCTGCTGCTTGTAAAATGAATGGGAATGGGAACTGATTATTTGGAAAAGCAAGAGGCATCTGTACATTTTAGCTAGGGGGGAGGGTGGACATGTGTGAGATGACTTCAATCTAGCACTATAGCATTTCACAAAGCTTTAATTATTACGGTTTCCTGTCTCCTAGCTAAGCAGAGCAGAGAAACCTGCTCCAGCTGGTATAGGGGCTACAAAAGCAAGCAAGGCCCCAGAGAGCGAGTGATCAGAGAGAGCAAACAGGAGTTTGGCAGGGGGTTCAGCAGGGGAGTTCAAGGGAGGAGTCCGCCAACTATTTTTTTAAATTTCTTTTTCTTTTAACACACACTTCCATACCAGTGGGACTCTGTTGTTAACCTCCAGTGAATAGAAGACAAAGCACAGGCTACCCAGTACAATCAGAAAGCTAGAAACAAAAAGCAAATAGAGACTATGGAAGGAAAAGACTCTTCAGTGGTGGTGACCTGCAAGGGACTGTTGGCAAGGGATGGGTTGCACTGTCCTGGGAAGACTGTATTTGGACATAGCATGAAGAACTGCATCAGGAGAGCTTTAAACTGAATCCTATGGGGGAGGGAGACGTAAAGTTGGGGGTAACAATGGATGAACAGCTGTAATAGCACCCAATAATAGTCTTCAAAAACATGTAAGAAGAAAGCCAGACTATAAGGCACATGGTCTTCGATGTCTAATGCCCGGAGTATGGGAAACAAACAGAACAAACTTGACTCTTAATGTGGGAGGGAAATTATGACTTGATAGGTGCAAGTGAAACTTGGTGGCATGACTCCCATGACTGGAATACAGCAATTGAAGGACATAACTTGTTCCAAAAGAACAGAAGGAATAGAAGGGGAGGTGGAGTTGCACTATATGTGAAAAATACATATATCTGCACAGAAATACAGGAGGATGAGCTCAGTAGCCCCCGCAAGAGCATTTGGATTAAAATAAATGAAGCAGAGAATGAAAGGAACATGATGGTTGCAGTCTACTACCAGCTCCCCAATGAAGGAGAAGATGAGGATGACACTTTTGAAAAGCAAATTGCTGATGTTTCAAGGAAGCATGATGTAGTAGCAATGGGGGACTTCAATTTCCCTGATATTTGTTGAGAGACAAATTCTCAAAAATATGGCCCCTCCAAGAAATTCCTGACTTGTGTTGCTGATAATTTCCTCCTACAGAAAGTGGAGGAAGAAACTTGAGGATCAGCTATCTTTGACTTGATCCTAACCAACAGAGATGACTTAGTAGATAAAATAGTAGTTATAGGAACTCCGGGGGGAAGTGACCATGTTATACTTGAGGTCTTGGTTGTAAAGGAAGCAAAAGCTGAGTGTAGCAAAGCCTGGATTTTAGGAAAGCCGATTTTAATAAACTCAGAACAATGATCAGTAAGGTCCCATGGCAAGTGACTCTAATGAGAAAAGGAGTCCAAGATGAGTGGGAGCTTTTAAAAAAGGAAATTCTCAAGGCACAATTACAAACAATTCCAACAAGAAGAAAAAGTGGAAGAAAACAGAAGAAGCCAATGTGGCTTCACAAAAAGTTTAGAGATGACCTGAAAACAAAAAAGGAGACATATAGGAAGAGGAAGGAAGGCCAAGCTACAAAGGAAGAGTACAGGCAGGTAGCACAGAATTGCAGGGATGGCATCAGGAAGGCTAAAGCTGAGAATGAGCTGAGGTTAGTAAGGGATGCTAAAAGCAACAAAAAGGCTTCCTTCAGATACGTGCATAGTAAATGATGGAGGAAAGAAATGGTGGTTCAACTATTAAATAAGGATGGCAAAATGAGAACAGATGATAAGGAAAAGGCAGAGGTGCTCAATTCCTACTTTGGCTCAGTCTTCTTCTGAAAGAGGGTCTATGACCCCCCGGCAAAGGCGAAGTACAGGCTGAAAGGGCAGGATTGCAGCATGAGTTTGATAGGCATTTGGTCAAGGAACACCTAATTACTTGGAATGAGTTCAAATCTCCAAGGCGAGATTAACTGCATCCTAGAGTCATAAAGGAACTGGCAGAAGAACTCTCAGAACCGCTGTCTATTCTCTTTGAGAAATCATGGAGGTCGGGTGAAGTGCCAGATGACTGGAGGAGGGCTAATGTTGTCCCTATCTTCAAAAAGGGCAAAAAGAAGGAACCTGGGAACTACAGACCAGTCAGTCTGACATCAATCCCTGGGAAAATCCTGGAGCAGATGATAAAGCAATCCATCTGGAAGCACCTTGAAAACAATGCAGTGATTACTCGAAGCCAACATGGATTTGTCAAAAACAAGTCCTGCCAGATGAATCTGATCTCATTGTTTGATCAAGTAACCTCCCTTGTGGACTGTGGGAATGCTGTAGACATCATATACCTCTACTTCAGCAAAGCTTTCAACAAAGTGCCCCATGATCTCCTGATGAACAAACTAGCTCAAAGTGGGCTAGATGAAACAACTATCAGGTGGATCCACAGCTGGCTTCAGAATTGGACTCAAAAAGTGCTCATCAATGGGATCTTCTCAAACTGGGGAGAGGTAACGAGTGGGGTACTGCAGGGCTCAGGCCCAGGCCCAGTGGTCTTCAACATTTTTATTAATGACTTGGAGGAGGAGGTTCAGGGAATGCTGATCAAATTTTCAGATGACACAAAATTGGGTGGGACAGGTAATACCCTGGAAGACAGAAACAAAATTCAGAGTGATCTGGATAGGCTGAAGCACTGGGCAGAAAACATCAGAATGAAATTTCACAGGGATAAATGCCAAGTTCTGTACCTAGGAAAAAGAAACCAAATGCACAGTTACAAGATGGTGGATACTTGGCTCAATAATCCTACAAGTGAGAAGGATCTTGGAATTGTTGTAGATCGCAAACTGAATATGAACCAACAATGTGATGTGGCTGCAAAAAAGGCAAATGCTGTTTTGGGCTGCCTTAATAGAAGCATAGCTTCCAAATCATGTGAAGTACTAGTTTCCCTCTACTCAGCACTGGTTAGGCCTCATCTGGAGTACTGTGTCCAGTTCTGGGCACCACACTTTAAGAAGGATGTAGACAAGCTGGAGAGGGTTCAGAGGAGGACAACGAAGATGTCAGGGGACTGGAAACAAAGCCCTATGAGGAAAGACTGAAAGAACTGGGCATGTTTAGCCTTGAGAAGAGAAGACTGAGGGGAGATATGATAGCACTCTTCAAGGACTTGAAAGGTTGTCACAGAGAGGAAGGCCAGGATCTCTTCTCGATCATCCCAGAGTGCAGGACATGGAATAATGGGCTCAAGTTACAGGCAGCCAGATTCCAGCTGAACATCAGGAGAAACTTCCTGATTGTTAAAGCAATACGACAAAAGAACCAATTACCTAGGGAGGTGGTGGACTCTCCCATACTGGAGGCATTCAGGATGAAGCTGGACAGCCATCTGTCAGGGATGCTTTGACTGGGATTCCTGCACTGAGCAGAGGGTTGGCCTTGATGGTCTTGTAGGCCCCTTCCAACCCTACTGTTCTATGATTCTAGGTATACAAAGTTGGGATGCTGTGGGATTTCAATATGACTGGATACTACTGTGAAAAATAAACACAACATTCTAGTATGTAGACAGGAACTGTACATCTATGGCTTTCACACATTCTTTTATTCTTCTCTTCTGGAATGCTATGTCCCATTTCACCTTAGCAAACAGATAAAAATGTGTTTAAAAGATCCATCCTCTACTGATGAGGGAGAAGATGCAGTCTAGACATTTACTGTGTTGTAAGTAGGCAGGAAAAGGGATATGTGTTTGTATACACGGGCATATGTTGGCTGTGTCTGGGGTCTGGACATTGTGAAGGACTGTATCCTCCCATATTATTCTGCCTGTGCAGTAAGATCTTCAAATCTTAATTTGAAGGTCCTTCTCTGAGTACCATCAAGGGGGTAAATACACTATTCATTGACAAAGATCAGTGCCTTGTCCGTGATGGCACACCAACTTTGGAATTCCCCCTGCCCCCGGAGATCGGATTGGCACTGACTGTTTTCTTTTTGGCACCAAATGAAAACATTCCTTTCTGCCCAGGCATTTTAACAGTTTAAAATTGAAAATTTCAATTTTTGTTAATTTGCTTTTTGAAAAGGGTTGTTGTTGTTGTTGTTGTTCTTAATTTAGTACTGTGTCCAGTTCTGGGTGCCACACTTTAAGAAGGATGCAGACAATCTGGAGAGAGTTCAGAGGAGGGCAACAAAGATGATCAGAGGGCTGGAAACAAAGCCCTATGAGGGCAGACTGAAAGAACTGGGCATGTTTAGCCATGAGAAGAGATGACTGAGGGGAGATAAGATGGCACTCTTCAATTACTTGAAAGGTTGTCACAGAGAAGAAAGCCAGGATCTCTTCTCGATCATCCCAGAGTGCAGGACACGGAATAATGGGCTCAAGTTACAGGAAGCCAGATTCTGGCTGAACAACAGGAAAAACTTCCTGACTGTTAGAGCAATATGACAATGGAACCAATTACCTAGAGAGGTGGTGGGCTCTACCACACTGGCGGCATTCAGGATGAGGCATGACAGCCATCTGTCAGGGATGCTCTGACTTGGATTCCTGCACTGAGCAGGGGGTTGGACTTGAAGGTCTTATAGGCCCCTTCCAACCCTACTATTCTATGATTCTATGATTCCATATTGGACATGTATGGGTTTTATGTTGGACATTTTTTAAAAGATGTTGTGTATACTGCCTTGGGTTCCCTTGTAGATGAAGGACAGCTTATCAATTTAAAAATAAAATAAAGATAACGCACCTCCCACTGTCCCTCCCTGCTATGGCAGCTACAGAGAGTTGGCTGCTGTGTAGGGATGTACGAAAGGTACTTACCTTTCGCGGATTATGCTGATGGTGGTGGGGGGAGGCGTTCCTTCCCCCCCCCCCGGAATCCTGGACGGCCGGCTGTGCTCCGCAGCGATTCTGCGGAGCTGCCGGCTGGCTTCGCCAGCAGCCAGACATCCGGCCGCTGGCTAGCAGGGACACAAATGGCGGCTGTAGCCTCCGCCGTTTGCATCCCTGCAGTCAGCCGTGATAGACTACGTAAATGTTTAAGTAGCCTATCACAGCTGATTAAAACAAAAAACAAAAAAACGCGCGTACGCAAATGGTGGCACCCATGGGCGCCGCCATTTGCGTTCCTTATTTTGGCACGTCTTAGTCTACGTAAACATTTACGTAGACTAAGACGGCAAAAATAAGGGGAACGCAAATAGCGTAGCATCTACGCTATTTGTGTTCCCCTTATTTTCGCTGTCTTAGCCTACGTAAACATTTACGTAGACTAAAACGGCAAAAATAAGGGGAATGCAAATAGCGTAGCATCTACTAGGGATGTCAGAGAATTTCTCCACGAATCTCGGGGAGGCTGAATGCCAGCGCATTCAGCCCCCTGAAATTGGTGGCAAAATGGTCTGCCACCCCCCCGTCCCCCCCCGGGACGGGACTTACCTTGTGCGAATGTCCCTGGTGGCGGCGGCGGCGGCTCTGGCGGCAGTTCGGCAGCGGCAGCGGTGGCGGCTGGTCTTCTGACCGGCTGCCGTCGCCACCATTTCCAGTAAAAAAAAACACCAAGAAAACAAAAAAAAGACAAAAAAAAGTGATAGGCTACGTAAAGATTTACGTAGCCTATCATGGCTAGATTTTAAAAAATACCATGATAGGCTACATAAACGTTTACGTAGCCTATCACGGCTGAGTGAAAAAAACAACAACAACTGCACGTACGCAAATGGCAGTTCCCATGGGCGCCGCCATTTGCGTTCCTTATTTTGGCACGTGTAGTCTACGTAAACATTTATGTAGACTACGGCGAAAATAAGGGGAATGTAAATAGCATTCCCCTTATTTTCGCCATAGTCTACGTAAATGTTTACGTAGACTACACGTGCCAAAATAAGGAACGCAAATGGCGGCGCCCATGGGTGCCGCTATTTGCATACACGCAGTTTTGTTATTTTTTCACTCAGCCGTGATAGGCTATGTAAACAATTATGTAGCCTATCACGGCTGACTGCAGGGACGCAAACGGCAGCGGCTACGGCTGCCGCCATTTGCAGTCCCAGCAGAACAGGATTTGCGGTGGGAGGGACGGGGTGCCTCCCCCCCGGCCAGAATTTCGGGGGGGAGGGACGGAGCGCCTCCCCCCCACCGCAAATCAACTTTTGTCAAAAGTAAGGGACTTTCTTACATCCCTAGCGTCTACGCTATTTGCGTTCCCCTTATTTTCGCCGTCTTAGTCTACATAAACATTTACGTAGACTAAGATGTGCCAAAATAAGGAATGCAAATGGCGGCGCCCATGGGCGCCGCCGTTTGCGTACGCGCATGTTTTTTTTTTTTAGTCAGCCTTGATAGGCTACGTAAAGATTTACATAGCCTATCACGGTGTTTTTTTAAAATCTAGCCGTGATAGGCTACGTAAATCTTTATGTAGCCTATCACGTTTTTTTGTTTTTTGTTTTTTTTAAACCTGGAAATGGTGGCGGCGGCAGCCGGTAGGAAGACCGGCTGCCACAGCTGCTGCCAAACCGCCGCCAGATATGCTGCTGGAGCCGCCGCCGCCAGGAAGATCCGCCCCAGGTAATTCTCGTGCCGGGGGGGTGGGTGGGGGGGTGGCAGACCGTTCCTTCACGTATTTCGGGGGGCCGAATGCACTGGCATTCGGCCTCCCCGAGATCCGTGGCGGAATTCTCTGACATCCCCACTGCTGTGTGGTGCCAAGGTCATAGGCCAAGCATCCACCTTTTCAGGAAGCGTACAAGCTCCCTGAATCCCAAAAGAGTGTCCATGCATATTGCAAGTATTTCTCTGAGCACCTATTTTGCCATTAAAATCCAGTAATGCACCAGCAGTGTTGGCAAAAAAGTGGTGATTTTGCTTGAAAACAAGGTGTGCCTGATTTGGGAGGAAAACTGTGGTCCCAGGAAGTTTCCAGGAGCATGATTTTTCTTCTAAACAAGGCATGCAGGGACATGCCTTGTTTTTATGCAAAATCCCCACTTTTTTTGCCTCTGCTGCCACACTAGCAAATTCAGTGGAAGTGGTCGAGGGGCAGTGTGGGGGCCAATCTACACTTAGGTTTTTGTTTCACTTCCAATAAGGTTTCACCACTTGTCTTTCACACTATGCAGAACCTGCCTCCAATTGGGACTGGAATTTCCCACTTCCATGCTCCCACTTTCAATACCCTGATATCAATACCCTGAGACAAATTTCAATACCCTGAGGCAAAGGAGACAGAGGCTAAGAGGTAAGTGGGTTGCAGGAAGCCCAGGGGGCTGCCCTTTATCCTTCTGATTGGCTGTGACCTCACCAGGTGCTTCTGAGAGCTCCAACTGAATTGGAGGGGTGTGGCTTGAGTACTCCCAGCAGCTGACTGGGCAGGAAGCTTCAGTCTGTTTCCCGCCTCCCAGCTGAGCAGAGCAGAGCGGAGCAAGCTGCTCCAGCTGGTCCAGGGACTACAGAAGCAGGCAAGCTCCCAGAGAGCGAGCAACCAGAGTACGTGAACAGGGGGAGCAAACAGGAGTTGGCCAGGGGAGTTCGGCAGGGGAGGTCAAGAGGGAGGCCCCTAACATTTTTTTAATTATTTTTATTTTTTATTTTAACTAACTTTTTTCCATTTATTTGTCTTGTAACACACACTTTCACACCAGTGGGACTCTGCTTTTAAACTCTACTGAGTAGAGGAGCAGGCACAGGCTAGTCTAGAACAATCACAAAGCTAGACACAAAAAGGGAAAAGAGGCTATGGAAGGACAAGACTCTCCAGTGGTGGTGACCTGTAAGGTGTGTGCAATGTTTGTTTTCTTGCCTGAGAACAACATGGCCTACACCTGCAACAAGTGCAAGTTGATCACGCTGCTGGAGGAAAAAGTAAGTGGACTGGAGCGGCGACTGTCGACCCTCCGGGGAATAAGAGAACACGAAGAGTTCTTGGACAGAATGGGGAATTACAGCAGCAAAGGGCAGACCAGAAGCTTGAAGAGCAACAGCAAGATGAGGCAGTGGGAAATGCTGAGGTGAAGAAAAATGGAATAGAGGATACTCCTTGGAAAAGGGTGACAGTTAGGAGAAGAAGAACTAGACGCCACTCTGCACCAGTGGAAGCAGTGGAGCTGTGGAACCAATTCCAGGTACTTGCGGATGAGACTGGAGGACAGCCTGCAGAGGAAGAATCACAGGGGAACCTGCATGAGAGTGAGCAAGAGGCTAAAGGTCAGTCAAACAGAGGCGATGAAACCCAGGCCTACAAGAAGAAGAAGAGAAGAGTGGTAGTAGTGGGAGACTCCTTGCTGCATGGGATCGAGACCCATGTATGTCGCGAAGATGCGTGGACTCGCCAGGTATGTTGTCTCCCTGGAGGACAGATTAGAGACATGACTGAAAGGTTGCCTGCACTCATAAAGCCCACTGACAGGTATCCCTTTCTTATCATCCATGTGGGAACAAATGATACCACCAAGCGGAGCTACGAAGAGATCACGTCAGACTTTGAAGCTTTGGGAAGGAAACTCAAGAACTTTGGGGCCCAGATAGTTTTCTCATCCATCCTTCCAGTAGTTAGAAGAGGGATAGAAAGGGAACAAAAAATATTCTGGGTGAATGACTGGCTACGAAGGTGGTGCCGACGAGAGAGATTTGGATTCTGGGACCACGGGCTATACTTCCTGGAAGATGGGCTGTTGGCTAGGGATGGGTTGCACCTCACAAAGGCTGGGAAGAATGTGTTTGGCCACAGCATGAAGAACTTCATCAGGAGGGCTTTAAACTGAATCCTACGGGGAAGGGAGATGTAATGTTGGGGGTAACAATGGACATAGGCGCATGCACTGCAATGGAGAGAACAGCTCTGATAGCGCCCAATAATAGTCTTCAGACACATGTAGGAAGAAAGCCAGACTATGAAGCACATGGTCTTCGATGTCTATATACTAATGCCCAGAGTATGGGAAACAGACAGAACGAACTTGAACTCTTAATACAAGAGGGAAATTATGACCTGATAGGTATAACTGAGACTTGGTGGGATGACTCTCATGACTGGAATACAGCAATTGAAGGATATAACTTGTTCAAAAAGAACAGGAGGAACAGAAAGGGAGGTGGGGTTACACTGTATGTGAAAAATACATATCTGCACAGAAATACAGGAGGAGGAGCTTGGTAGCCCCATCGAGAGCATCTGGGTTGAAATAAATGGAGCAAAGAATAAAAGGAACCTGGTGGTCGGAGTCTACTACCGGCCACCCAATCAAGGAGAAGACAAGGATGAAACTTTTGAAAAGCAAATAGCCAATGTTTTAAGGAAGCATGATGTAGTAGTAATGGGGGACTTCAATTTCCCCGATATTTGTTGGGAGACAAATTCTGCAAAACATGGCCCCTCCAGGAAATTCCTGACTTGTGTTGCTGATAATTTCCTCCAACAGAAAGTAGAGGAAGGAACTAGAGGATCGGCTATCCTTGACTTGATCCTAACCAACAGAGATGACTTAGTGGATAAAGTAGCAGTTACAGGAACTCTGGGGGAAAGCGACCATGTTGTACTTGAGTTCTTGATTCTAAGGAAAGCAAAAGCCGAGTGAGGTCAAACGCGTACCCTGGATTTTAGGAAAGCTGATTTTCATAAACTCAGAACAATGATCAGTAAGGTCCCATGGCAAGCGATGCTAGCGAGAAAAGGAGTCCAAGATGGGTGGGAGCTTTTAAAAAAGGAAATTCTCAAGGCACAATCACAAGCAATTCCAACAAGAAGAAAAGGTGGAAGACAACAGAAGAAGCCAATGTGGCTTCAAAAAAGGTTAGGGATGACCTGAAAACAAAAAAGGACACGTACAGGAAGTGGAAAGAAGGCCAGGTAACAAAGGAAGAGTACAGGCAGGTAGCACAGAATTGCAGGGATGGCGTCAGGAAGGCTAAAGCTGAGAATGAGCTGAGGTTAGCAGGGGATGTTGAAAACAACACAAAGGCTTTCTTCAGCTACGTGCATAGTAAAAGGCAGAGGAAAGACATGGTGGTTCAGCTATTAAATAAGGATGGCAAAACGATAACAGATGACAAAGAAAAGGCAGAGGTGCTCAATTCCTACTTTGGCTCAGTCTTCTCCCAAAAGAGGGTCTATGACCCCCCTGGCAAAGGCGAAGTACAGGCTGAAGGGGCAGGATTGCAGCTTGAGATCAACAGGCATATGGTCAAGGAACACCTCATTACTTTGAATGAGTTCAAATCTCCAGGGCCAGATGAACTGCATCCTAGAGTCATAAAGGAACTGGCAGAAGAACTCTCAGAACCGCTGTCTATTCTCTTTGAGAAATCATGGAGGACGGGGGAAGTGCCAGGTGACTGGAGGAGGGCTAACGTTGTCCCTATCTTCAAAAAGGGCAAAAAGGAGGAACCTGGGAACTACAGACCAGTCAGTCTGACATCAATCCCTGGGAAAATTCTGGAGCAGATCATAAGGCAATCCATCTGGAAGCACCTTGACAACAATGCCGTGATTACTCGAAGCCAACATGGATTTGTCAAAAACAAGTCCTGCCAGACAAATCTGATCTCATTTTTTGATCAAGTCACCTCCCTTGTAGACCGTGGGAATGCTGTAGATATCATATACCTCGACTTCAGCAAAGCTTTCGACGAAGTGCCCCATGATCTCCTGATTAGCAAACTAGCTCAAAGTGGGCTAGATGAAACAACGATCCGGTGGATCCACAGTTGGCTACAAAATCGGACTCAAAGAGTGCTTATCAATGGGACCTTCTCAAACTGGGGAGAGGTAACGAGTGGGGTACCGCAGGGCTCAGTCCTGGGCCCAGTACTCTTCAACATTTTTATTAATGACTTGGAGGAGGAGGTTCAGGGAATGCTGATCAAACTTGCAGGTGACACAAAATTGGGCGGGATAGCTAATACTTTGGAAGACAGAAACAATACTCAAAGTGATCTGGATAGACTGGAGCACTGGGCAGAAAACAACAGAATGACATTTAATAGGGACAAATGCCAAGTTCTGCACCTAGGAAAAAGAAACCAAATGCACAGTTACAAGATGGGGGATACGTGGCTCAACCACACTACAAGCGAGAAGGATCTTGGAATTGTTGTCGATCACAAGCTGAATATGAGCCAACAATGTGATGTGGCTGCAAAAAAGGCAAATGCTATTTTGGGCTGCATTCATAGAAGCATCGCTTCCAAATCCCGGGAAGTACTAGGGCAACAAAGATGATCAGGGGACTGGAAACAAAGCCCTATGAAGAGAGACTGAAAGAACTGGGCATGTTTAGCCTTGAGAAGAGAAGACTGAGGGGAGATATGATAGCACTCTTCAAGTACTTGAAAGGTTGTCACAGAGAAGAAGGCCAGGATCTCTTCTTGATCATCCCAGAGTGCAGAACACAGAATAATGGGCTCAAGTTACAGGAAGCCAGATTCCGGCTGAGCATCAGGAAAAACCTCCTGACTGTAAGAGCAATACGACAATGGAACCAATTACCTGGGGAGGTGGTGGGCTCTCCCACACTGGAGGCCTTCAAGATGAGGCTGGACAGCCATTTGTCAGGGGTGCTCTGACTTGGATTCCTGCATTGAGCAGGGGGTTGGACTTGATGGCCTTGTAGGCCCCTTCCAACCCTACTATTCTATGATTCTATGATATCCCAGTATTTCCCCTTAATGTGCTCTGATTTTCTGCCTTTGCTACTTTATCTGGTCGTAGTCCCCTCCCCCACCTGTCCATATACAGCAGTGTTTGTATTTCCCTCCTGTCCAATCACAGCTCTGGATGCCACCATCTGGTCTTCTGGCTACTGATAGCATATCTTCCTTAGCCCTGGAAGTTTTATCACCAACCAGCAGAGGGCTGGAGGTGCCAGCTCTTATCTGATCTGGGAAGTCCAGCTGGGTCAGCCCTGGTCAGAATTTTGGATGGGCAACCACCTGGGAATCAGGATTCCTGCAGTGAGCAGGGGGTTGTTCTCTCCCTTCAAATGACACTAACTTTTACCTCCTTCTATCCCCTGCTATGGCTTAAAAAAAAAAAAAATAAGGATCACAACTGAGTGCCTTTACACATTCTGCCTTCCCACACCCTCCACCCCATTGTCCATTAACCAGTAGATTAACTGGTGCTGTAATGTTTTCCTGTGGCCCCAATCCTGGGCACTCACTTTCTCAGGACTAAGCCACATTGAACTCAATGGAACTTACTACTGAGTAGACATAAGATCACCCTGTAAGCAATCTTAAAAAAAAAGGCATTATCTTCAAATCTTGAGATCTTTACATCTTCGGAGAATAGTGGCTTCTCCAGCCTGATTTCCCTGCACACAAGCATATTTTTTTTCACCGGGCAGCTTTTGAAGACACAAGCAGACCCCCCCAACCTGAGAATCTCCTGCCTAGGGATGTCAGAAAATTTTGCCACGAATCTCAGGGAGGCCGAATGCCAGCGCATTCGGTCCCCCGAAATTGGTGGTGAAATGGTCTGCCCCCCCACCCCCCAGGACTTAGATTGGGCGAATCCTCCTGGTGGCAGCGGCTGCGGCGGCGGTTCGGCGGCGGTTCAGCGGTGGCAGCTGCGGTGGCCAGTCTTCTGACTGGCTGCCGCTGCCGCCATTTCCAGTAAAAAAAAAACCCAAAAAAGTGATAGGCTACGTAAATACTGTGATAGGCTACGTAAATGTTTACGTAGCCTATCACAGCTGAGTAAAAAAACAAACAAACCGCGCGTATGCAAATGGTGGCGCCCATGGGCGCCGCCATTTGTGTTCCTTATTTTGGCACGTGTAGTCTACGTAAACATTTACGTAGACTATGGTAAAAATAAGGGGAACGCAAATAGCGTAGCATCTACGCTATTTGTGTTCCCCTTATTTTCGCCGTAGTCTATGTAAATGTTTACGTAGACTACACGTGCCAAAATAAGGAACGCAAATGGCGGCACCCATGGGCGCCGCCATTTGCATATGTGCATTTTTTTTTACTCAGCCATGATAGGCTACGTAAACATTTATGTAGCCTATCACGGCTGACTGCAGGGACGCAAACGGTGGCGGCTACGGCCGCCGCCATTTGTGGCCCAGCTGGCCAGGATTTGGGGGTGAAGGGATGGAGCACCTCCCCCCTGGCCAGAATTTTGGGGGGGAGGGACGGAACACCTCCCCCCGGCCAGAATTTTGGGGGGGAGGGACGGAGCGCCTCCTCCCCACCGCGAATCAAATTTTGTTCAAGGTAAGTGACTTTCGTACGTCCCTACTCCTGCCTCTGCATTTCACAATCGGAGGGAGAAGAGGGTAAAATGCCTCCCTGCAATGAAGGGAGACACCTCTGATCCCCCAGCCCACCAAGCTCAGAAGCAATGTCCTCTTTTGTTCCAGAGCACCCTATGGGGCTCAATGGAGCTTACTCAAGGCTTGCAGACTTACAGGGTGATCTTATGTCTACTCAATAGTACGTTCCATTGAGTTCAATGTGGCTTACTCCTGAGTAAGTGAGTTCCCAGGTTTGGGGCTGTGAGAAAACATTACAGCACCAGTTAAGCTACCAGGAGAATGGGGGGAGGGAAGGGGGGGAGGCAGCATTTGTAAATGCACTCTGTTGTGATCCTTATTTTTTTTAAAAAAAAGCCAAAGCAGGGGATAGAAGGAGGTAAAAGTTACTGTTGTTTGAAGGGAGAGAACAACCCCCTGCTCATTGCAGGAAGCCTGATTCCCAAGCAAAATTCTGACCAGAGCCGACCCTGCTGAGCTTCCAAGATCAGACAAGAGCATGTGCCTCCAGCCGTTTCCTTGCTGGTGATAAAGCCTTGAGTGCTTGGGAACCTATGCAATGTCATCTCAATGAGAGGCAGTACTCTCATTGAAAGTAGGGATGGTGGAGAAATCCGCCACAGACTCCAATGAGGCCAGATTCTTTAGAATCCACTAGGGGTGGATGAAAGTCACTTACCTGTCCTCGAAGCTTGTTCGTGGTGGGGGGGAGGCGCTTCACTGCTCCCCCCGCGAAGTTCAAGCCAGGGGGGAGGCTTCCCACCTCACCCGGCCAAAATTCAGGCTGCGGAGGAGGCTTCCCACCTCACCCGGCTGCGAACTCCAAAGTTTAAAAAACAAACAAACATGCCCCCGTGATAGGCTACGTGATGATTAACGTAGCCTATCATGGCTAGATCTGCAAAGTCAGCCGTGATAGGTTACGTTAGTCATCACGTAGCCTATCACGGGTGACTTAAAAAAAAAAAAGCACGTACGCAAATGGCGGCCCCCATAGGGAGCTGCCATTCGCGTTCCTTATTTGGTCGCTGTAGTCTACGTAAAGATTTACGTAGACTACGGCGACCAAATAAGGAATGGGAATGGCGGCTCCCTATGGGGGCCGCCATTATCTGTACGCGCTTTTTTTTTTTTTTAAGTCACCCGTGATAGGCTACGTGACGATTTACGTAGCCTATCATGGCTGACTTTGCAGATCTAGCCAAGATAGGCTACGTTAATCATCACGTAGCCTATCACGGGGGTGTTTTTGTTTTTTTTTCTTTTATTGCAATGGCGGCGGCGGCAGCCGGTCAAAAGACCGGCTGCCGCTCCCGCCCCGCACGAACACCCGCTGAACCGCCGGCTGGACCCGCTGCCGGGAGGGACATTCGGCAAAGGTAAGTCCTGTCCCGGGGAGGCTGCGGGGGGCGAGGGGTGTGTGGAGAATTTCTCCCCGAAACTTGTTCGGGGGGCCGAACACGTTGGCGCTCGGCCCCCTGAAGTTTCGGGGAGAAATTCTCCACCATCCCTAGAATCCACCCCCACCGGAGTCCATGGCAGAACAGACCAACACTCCCGCCACCCCCTGAAATCCCCCCGGGATGGACCCTACCTGGTGGAGGCGACAGGTCCGGGTCATTGTCTTCATTCCGCAGCCATCTGCTACCGGGCTGCAGAATGAACAGGGGGCTGGTGTAGCGGCCACCATTTGCGTCCCTGCCCGTGGCTGTGATTGGATACATAAATATTTACGTAGCTAAAATGGCGGCTGCTGCGCCATTTGCGTCCCTGCTCTTTGCCGTGATAGGCTACATAAATATATACATAGCCTATCACACCCTAACATAGGGACGCAAATGGCAGCCGCTACACCGGCCGCCACTTGCGGCCACAGCAGCCTGGCAGTGGATGGCAGTCCAGCTGTGGATGGGCCCAGCCGGCGGCTCCGCAGATTCGCTGCAGAGTGGAGCAGAGCTGGCCAGGCAGGATTCTGGAGGTTGGGACGGATTGCCTCCTCCCCCCAGTGGATGCTGCCACCCAGAATGGTGAGTGGGGTTTGTACACCCTTAATTGAAAGGGGCACTGGGCTTGCACTTCTGGTTCTCCCTCTGAGGTTGCCCATAGCTCAGTGGTAGAGCACATGCTTTGCATGCAGTAGGTCCCTGGTTCAATCCCTAGTATCTCCAGCTAGGGGTAAGAAAGAATCCTCCCTGAAACTGTTGCTGCCAATCACTGTCAAGAATTCTGGGCTAGATGGACCAATGGTCTGAGTCAAAATAAGGCAGCTTCCTATGTCCATATATTCAGGATGGTTATCTGAGCTGGAGAAGCATAACTGCATGGATTTGTATGTGCACAAGAACTGAAACCCTGATCATGTAGGGTTCCATCTCCCATGGAAGCTGATGTGTAAAAAGGTCTATATGCTTCATCCATGGACATCCAAGGCAGGGACCAGATGATGTCAGGGCTGCCTTTACATTAAAGGAAAAACCTACACTCCTCCCATTGTGGAACCGTTCCATATTTACAGCAGTGACCATGTGATTGCTGTGAGGGGAAGCTTTAAATTTTCAAGGTCCCATAGAACTCAATGAAACCTCACCATCTAGTGGCTGTTTTAATAGTGTAACATCCTGACTTAAATAGATAGCCCATTATTTCTGGATCTTTTTGAGATGGAATAACCAGGAAATACCTCTGGATGTGCCCTGGAGGTCGATGACATCATCTAAAAGATGCAGAAACTTCAATGAGTGAGCAATCTCAATAGCAGGATAAAAACTCCTTGTGAAGAAGCCCCAGATGCAGCAGGGATAGCAATATGGCCCAACTGCCCCTTTCAGTACATGGCTCCTTCACATAAATTAAAACATGAAATAAGCTGTTTTCTCTTGTTCTGTTCCTACTTCCTTATCTTATTTTTGTAACTCTTTCTTTTTCCTTATATATGATTCCTGATTATAATGTACTTTTCCTCTGTGGAAAAAAAAAAAATTCTAAACTGTGCCAGACTCTGTATTGGATTCTAATTTTTGAGTTGTAGAATCTTTCACTGAAGTACACCTCCCCTCTAAAACTGGAATAGATATTCACAAATATTTTAAAAAATCCAGTGAATTTTCAAATTTCACCATTCTCAGTTGCACATCTCCAATATGAAATTCCCCTTCATGGATCACTGCCTTGTTGTGGCGAAGGGGCTTGCGTAACTCAGTGAAGCCATAAGCTATGCCATGCAGGGCCACCCAAGACGGACAGGTCATGGCAGAGAGTTCTGACAAAATGTGGTCCACTGGAGAAGGAAATGGCAACCCACTCCAGTATTCTTGCCAAGAAAACCCCATGGAACGTATCACAAGGCTAAAAGAGATGATGCCGGAAGATGAGCCCCTCAGGTCGGAAGGTGTCCAATATGCTACTGGGGAAGAGCAGAGGGTATTTCCAAGTAGCGCCAGAAAGAGTGAAGCGGCTGGGCCAAACCCGAAAGGACACTCAGCTGTGGATGTGTCTGGTGGTGAAAAGAAAATCCAATGCTGTAAAGAACAATATTGTTTAGGAACCTGGAATGTCAGATCAATGAATCAAGGTAAGCTGGAGGTGGTCAAACATGAGATGGCAAGATTGAACATCGACATCTTGGGAATCAGCGAACTAAAATGGACAGGCATGGGTGAATTTAATTCAGGTGACCATCATATCTACTATTGTGGGCAAGAATCCCTTAGAAGAAATGGAGTAGCACTCATAGTCAACAAAAGGGTGGGAAAAGCAGTACTGGGGTACAATCGTAAAAATGATAGAATGATCTCAGTATGAATCCAAGGCAAACCATTCAACATCACAGTAATTCAAGTCTATGCCCCAACCACTGATGCCGAAGAAGCTGAGGTTGATCGGTTCTGTGAAGACGTACAACACCTTCTAGAACTAACACCAAAAAAAGATGTCCTCTTCATCATAGGGGATTGGAATGCTAAAGTAGGAAGTCCAGAACTCACTGGGATAACAGGCAGGCATGGCCTTGGTGTACAAAACAAAGCAGGACAAAAGCTAATAGAGTTTTGCCAAGAGAACATGCTGATCATAGCAAACACTCTTTTCCAACAGCACAAGAGGCGACTCTACACATGGACATCACCAGATGGTCAATATCGAAATCAGATTGATGATGTCCTTTGCAGCCAAAGATGGAGAAGCTCCATACAGTCAGTAAAAACAAGACCTGGAGCTGACTGTGGCTCAGATCATGAGCTGCTTCTTGCAAAATTTCGGCTTAAATTGAAGAACGTCGGGAAAACCACTAAACCGTTCAGTTATGACCTCAATCATATCCCTTATGAATATACAGTGGAGGTGAGGAATAGATTTCAGGGATTAGACCTGATAGACAGAGTGCCTGAGGAACTATGGACGGAGGTCCGTAACATTGTTCAGGAGGCAGCAACTCAATCCATCCCAACGAAAAAGAAATGCAAGAAAGCCAAGTGGCTGTCTGATGAGGCTTTACAAGTAGCTCATGAAAGAAGGGCAGCGAAAAGCAAGGGAGAAAGGGGAAAATATATCCAACTGAATGCAGAGTTCCAGAGAATAGCAAGGAGAGACAAGAAGGCCTTCTTAAATGAACAATGCAAAGAAATTGAGGAAAACAACAGAATGGGAAAGACTAGAGATCTCTTCAAGAAAATTGGAGATCTCAAGGGAACGTTTTGTGCAAAGACGGGCATGATAAAGGACAAAGAAGGCAGGGACCTAACAGAAGCAGATGAGATTAAGAAGAGGTGGCAAGAATACACAGAAGAACTATACAGGAAAGATCTGAATGTCCCTGATAGCCATGATAGTGCGGTCACTGAACTTGAGCCGGACATCCTCGAGAGTGAAGTCAAGTGGGCCTTAGGAAGCATTAGTAACAACAAAGCTAGCGGAGATGACAGAATTCCAGCTGAGCTATTTAAAATCCTAAAAGATGATGCTGTTAAAGTGCTGCATTCAATATGCCAACAAATCTGGAACACTCAACAGTGGCCACAAGACTGGAAAAGGTCAGTTTACATTCCAATTCCAAAGAAGGGCAACGCCAAAGAGTGTTCAAACTACCGCACAATTGCGCTCCTTTCACATGCCAGCAAGGTGATGCTCAAAATCCTACAAGCTAGGCTTCAGCAGTATGCGAACCAAGAACTACCGGAAGTACAAGCTGGGTTTAGAAGAGGCAGAGGAACTAGAGATCAAATCGCCAACATTCGCTGCATCATGGAGAAAGCAAGAGAATTCCAGAAAAACATCTATTTCTGCTTCATTGACTACGCTAAAGCCTTTGATTGTGTGGATCACAACAAACTGTGGCAAATTCTGAAAGTGATGGGAGTACCAGACCACCTTACCTGTCTCCTGAGACACCTGTACGAGGGTCAAGAAGCAACAGTAAGAACCAGACATGGAACAACCGAGTGGTTCAAAATTGGGAAAGGAGTACAACAAGGCTGCATATTGTCACCCTGCTTATTTAACTTATATGCAGAGTACATCATGAGAAATGCCAGGTTGGATGAATCAGAGGTCAGAATTAAGACTGCTGGGAGAATTATCAACAACCTCCGATATGCAGACGATACCCCCCTAATGGCAGAAAGCGAAGAGGATCTAAAGAGCCTCTTGTTGAGGGTGAAAGAGGAGAGTGCAAAAGCTGGTTTGAAACTCAACATTAAAAAAACTAAGATCATGGCATCTGGCCCTATCACTTCCTGGCATATAGAAGGGGAAGAAATGGAAGCAGTGACAGATTTTACTTTCTTGGGCTCCAAGCTCACCGCAGACAGTGACTATAGCCATGAAATTAAAAGACGCTTGCTCCTTGGGAGGAAAGCTATGGCAAACCTAGACAGCATAGTAAGAAGCAGAGACATCACCTTGCCGACAAAGGTCCATCTAATCAAAGCTATGGTTTTCCCAGTAGTAATGTATGGCTGTGAGAGCTGGACTATAAGGAAGGCTGAGCGCTGAAGAATTGATGCTTTCGAACTGTGGTGCTGGAGAAGACTCTTACGAGTCCCCTGGACTGCAAGGAGGTCAAATCAGTCCATCCTAAAGGAAATCAACCCTGACTGCTCATTGGAAGGACGGATACTGAAGCTGAAGCTCCAATATTTTGGCCACCTAATGCGAAGAGAAAACTCCCTGGAAAAGACCCTGATGCTGGGAAAGACTGAAGGCAAAAGGAGAAGGGGACGGCAGAGGATGAGATGGCTAGATAGCATCACTGATGCAATGAATAAGAACTTGAACACGCTCCGGGAGAGAGCGCAGGACAGGAAGGCCTGGCATGCTATGGTCCATGGGGTCACGAAGAGTCGGACACGACTGAACGACTGAACAACAACAACACAACAAATATGAAATTTGAGCCAAACATTTGGAATTCACATTCTTGATTGTGTTGTCAGATCCTAATCAATATTAACCATTAAATAAAGCTTGCCAATGTTAAATACTATTGCATTCTGACTTTTAAATACTGTGCCAGTCAATTTTAAGATACTAGTGAATTTCATAGATCCGGGCTGAATGTTCTCTAATGAGAAATGTTGGCTGAATGGGTGGTGGTGGTGGTGGTGGTGGGTAAATGAGGGAGTGAAACTGCTTCAACTCTTTTGCATTTGGGGTGGGAAGACTGACTGGCGCTCCTCTCAGCTGGTGGCTGGCCACCATTTTCCCTCAGTATGCCCTGGGATACCATTATGCCTTGACATAGGAGCATTCCGAGGAGCTTTCTGATGGAAAAAATGGCAGCCATTAGTGGGAAATGCCACCCTCCCCCCCAATCATGCTCAGAGTAGTGCTATGTCATGATGTAGCATTTTTCTAGGCATTCTGAGCTGAGGATGGGGAAATGGCAGCCACCAGCCAAAAGGAGTTGGGGAAAGTGTCTGAGCTTATCCCTGCCCTCAAAGATCAACAAAAGGTCCATTAACTTTTGCAGCCAGATATTATATACAGAAATCAAATATCATTGTCAAATAAAAACAGTCAATATTCAGAGACTATCTGGAGAATATTTGACATCAAAATGCTAAGGTGACATTTTAGGTTAACACATTCATTTTGGCTATATGCGCTTCCATTGATTGAAACTGGCCTCAAATGAATTTGTATTGAGTTACAAAATGACTTATTTTCTTTGATTTATAAAATGGAATTAGGCCCATAGGAAGATGCTTTGTGACAAATACCATTATCACAGTAGTGTCTGTGTATTTTTTCCACTGGATGCCTATGTCTTTCAGAGTTCAGATTAAAGATAGACATGAAAATCTATAGTTCAAATACTGATCAACTTTAAGTTTCCCACCATTGGTAACCTTTGCCCAGTTCATTTAAGCTCATGCTCAATTACTTGTTGATAGTATATAAATAGCTATCCCAAAGCATAAATAACTGTATAGAACATTATCCTGTTCATTTGAGAACCCTGTTTCTTTGAATTCATAGATGTAATCAATGATGTAATCAATGCGACTTCCATGGCTGTCTTGCATCAAGAGCTCTAGGCAAGTAAGAAGCTGTTGTTAATATTATTGGGTTGGAGCCAGATTTACTATGAATCAACTGCAGTGATGGAAGTGGACTTCCCAACCTCCTCCTTCCCATGGCGCCCCATCCATCCCCCTGGAAATGCTACACAGAGGGACAGAAGAACCTGCTGAATGGGTGAGCTGTGGTATGGGGGAGGAGAAGGGAGGATCCCCCAAATTCAGGTGGAGGGACCTTCCATGAGCAGAGCCCTTCCTCCTGCAGAAGATCCCTTCCTCTTCTGGAAGGCAGATTCTGGATCCAGCCCATTATTATTAAAAACAACAGCTGCCAAATTTTTAAGTGACAGTAGATGCCTGATGAAAACGTTGAGGCAGGTGTCCATTTCTGTATTGGTAATGATGCTTTGCTAAAGCTCTCTGAACACATGGTGATAGGTTTATTCTGTAATAAAAATTATTACTGTTAAACTCATAAGTACCTAGAAAAGATTGTGAAAGCATGGTCTACAATAATGTTCTCCAACTGAAATGGCTGTCTGAGATAGATTTCTCCGTTTACTTGAATATTTTCCAGGAATCTAATGAGATGGCTGGAACTGCTGCCCAGACAATTTTAAGTCTATTTGGAACAAATTTCAAACCACATGTTTTTCTGTTTTTCTTTTTCTGGTGGTCCAAAATTTTCCAGCAGCTGTATGTTGCAGCCAAACCTGATTTCCACTGAGAAAATTACTGGAGAATTGAAGCATATCAGTCTCGCTGTATGCACTCTGCAACCTCTCAAGGTCCATCTGTGCTCTAGCAATGGGATGATTCCTATCTCACCCTCTTCAGATCAGGAAGCAAAGTTGTTAGCTGGCTAATGCTCATCTCTGATATTTGGTTCCATGCAACATTGTGTCACTGAACCTGTCAGAGCCAACATCAGTTCTTGTTATTGTCTCGTGGGCTTTGATTGATCTGCATAGTTGCCAACATCTTGACACTCTCCAGATTTTCCCCATGCTTTAAATGAGTTCATAGTCATCCATTCATGCACACATGGAAAAATCTAGTTATGGAAAGCCTGGTGGTATTAATGTAGCAGATTGTGCTATGCACTGAGCCAACTGGGATTTTTTTACACTGGTCCCCTGTGATTAACCATTTGTATTGGTGCAGATCCATTGGTACTTATTTCAGCTCAAGCTGAAGTGGGCCTTGAATATTCTCTCTCTCTCTCTCCCTCTCCCTCCCCCCCCCTCTCTCTCTCTCTCACACACACACACACAGAAGGGATTTTAATTGCCTCTTACATAGTTTACACGAAAATGGATATAATCATGGACAAAATGGAACCAAAAGCTATTCAGCTTTGTTCTATTATTTTTTCTAGGTCTTTATTTATACATCAGTTTGACACTTGTGATGTGATGGAGGCAATTGCTTTCATAGTACCTTTCCACCTCCGCTACCTCCATGACATGGTCAACTGCAGGGGCGGGGGGGGGGCAGGGGGAGGCAACATCCTTCTCTCCCATAAGTTCATAGTTCTGTTGCATCCATCATATAAAGGCTTTCATAACAGAGATTAGTACTTCCCCATTAGGAGAAATGAGAATGGAATTCTTACTGGATGTTAAGAAGCCATATCACTGATGGACAGCATAAATCCTAGGCATGTTTACTTGGAAGTAAGCCCCACTGTGTCCGGTGGGCTTACTCCCAGGTATATGTGCACAGGATTACAGCTTTATTAAATGATCGTATGCTGGTGCCACACAGATTTTTGTCAGGAATGAGGTTCTGAAGTAAACCAGCCAGTTCAAATATGCATGGCGAATAACTGTAATGCACTGCCACTATTTTTAAATGGTAATTGTTGTACAAAAGCTGTTGCAGTGCTGTCAGTTCCAGTGTCATTATTGTATATGAACAGACTTTTAGATATTTTGAAGCGTACACAATCTTTGTAATGCTGATACCTTGAAAATCAGCCAGCTTTGGCTATATGCAAGGATGGTGGTCTGCAGAGACAAAGCTTAATTCATATTGTATGGGCAGTACTTGTTGGGTCCACAAGGGAACAAATTAGACACACAGACTTAGCTGGGATAATAAATTGGCCACAACTTTATTCACTTTCACAAGAATAGGCTTGGCAGTGCCATAGGGCATGGATCTTGTCATGGGCCAGCCCACCAGCAGTTGAATTCTGCCTTCCTGGCCTGCCTGCCAGGAGTGCTGGTGGTAGGGCCAGGGACTCACCACAGCTCAGACTGCTAATGTGAGGCTCTTTCTACCACCCAGACATGGCCAGCTTACAGACCCCATGCTGGGATGGTCTTGGTGCCATGTCCCCCAAATCCAAGGATGTCAAAGGAATCTGGCTTGACTCGATTGCATCACAGATTTTCTTGGTGTGTGTGTGTGTGTCCGTGTCCTGTGTATTGCAATTTGCACAAATTGCAGCCACATTTTGCACAAATTACAAACACAATTTGCGCAAATTATGCAAAATGCAACTGCGATTTGTGCAGATTGCAATGGGGGCGGGGGCGGGGCTGAGAAAAATTCCCAGATTTCAGGAAAAAGCTGGTGGTTCAGCTCACACATGCAAGCTGAGCCAGGGGTGCCGGGCAAGTCTGGCAAGTCTGAAAAGGGCCGGATTTCCCCATGACAGACATCCCTAGTGAGATCTCTTATGGAAATCTCTACTCTGGGGAGTGGGGAGCCCAGTCACCAATGGATCCAACCCAGTGCCTATGATGCCTACATAGTTGTGACAAATGTTATAAAATAAAGTACCCACAAAGAATTTACTGACAGTCCAGATCAACTTCTTTACAAAGGAATTAATTTTGCAATGGGGAAGGCAAAAAACTTTGCACAGTCTTTGCCAGTTGATATAAAGGTAAAATTCCTTCCTAGCTCCATTAACTGGTGTGAGGGATTGGCAGGGCTCGCTGTCTGTTACCCAGAATCCTGCAGGCCCATCACAGCATTGCCAGGGTGCCCTCACCCTTCCAGAGGCTGGTGGCTATGCCAGGGCAGCGGCTAGCAGCAGCAATCCAAAGGCATAGCAACACCAGCTGGCACATGCTCAAGGCCTGGGCTAATCACTGTGATAAAATTCACCTGGAAGAGGGATGAGGGGAAGAGGATGATGGGGTGGGGGGAAGCTGGCGGACACACTGGATAAAAAGCAGGAGAATGTGATAGAGGGGGAAGAGGGGGAGAAGAAACGTGGAGACGAACAGAGACCCCAACAGAAGGAGAGAGGGAGGCAAGCTGGGAGTGAGGAACAGCGTTTTACCTGGGAAATGCCAAACTCTGTTCCTCAGGGGTGGCCTAATCTATCAGGAAGAGAAGAGCTTCCTTCATTGCCCCCTTAAGAGCAAGCTACAAAAAGGCTACCCTGGACTTTCCCGTTGGAGACTGGAGGAGTCAGCATTTTCCCCAGGAAAGGTACTGTGTGTGATGCAAAAGCAGAGAAAGATTTAGCAGCTGTGGGCACTGCATTTGGCAGAGACAAACTGTGGGGAGATGATTTATATGCCTGGCATCCATCCCTGCTGTAGGTGAAGGTGGAGAGAATTCTACTAATGAATGAGCAATTCCCCAATGGTTTTACTTTCTGTTGGAAGGCTACCAGTATTGTAACTAGAACTAGGACCGACCTTCTTATTAAACTTTTGAGTTAAAGCATATTTCTGGCTGCTGTGTCTCTGATGGAGTTTATGGACCAAGGAGGTTTTGAGGTGCCTTTGCCCCCAGACCTGCTCACAACTGGCAACTACTTCTACCACTGCAAGACATATTGCTACCCAGATTGGGTTGGTGGGGAATTCGGTGACTGCCATCCTGTAGCCACATCGGAGGCCTGCTTTTAGGGACCTCGGGTTGAACTGGAGTAAGAACAAAGGTGAGAGATCTCACTCTGGTGGCTCCACTCCATTGGAGCACTGTTTGGCTCATAGAGTTCATAGAATCATAGGGTGGGAAGGGGCCTACAAGACCATCAAGTCCAACTTCCTGCTCAATGCAGGAAGCCTGATTCCCAGGCAGTCTCCCATCCAAGTACTAACCAAGGCTGACGCTGCTTAGCTTCTGAGATCAGACGAGATCGGGCACAGTTCACCTCTGTACCCTGAAAAGGTGTTGCAGTTGAGCAGCTGCTCCTTGCCAACCTTTCTTCCCTGCACCTCCGCACAAATCAGGGCTCCCTGGTAAACAGGAAACTCAGCTTATGATAATGCGAACACCTAGAGCAGCTACTTAAGGTAAGTCAGAATGTAAAGAATTAAAATAGGGTATGTTTAATTCAACTGGGGAGGGAGAGGGAGAAAGAGAGAGAATCTTTATGGGGTTATTTCAAGGGATTATTATCTTTAGTAATACTTACTTTAATGGTGTTTTAAATCTTTACATCTCTGTCTTTGAGGAAGGTAGTCTATTTGGGAAATGTGAAGTGAAGATGCAACTAATTATGTAAGTGCTCCATTTTAGTTTACTAAAATATTTAAAGGTTTAATATCATGGCAGTGCCTCCGAGGGATATTTTTACAAACACTATCAGAAAGTGAATATTGTGCAGTCCTTTTGATAGCAGTCAACAACATCTAAACAGAAACTGCTCCACATTAAAAAAAAAAAAGTATCTAGATATTGTATCATGTCAAGGAGCCGGTTTTTAAAAGAAGCAGCTTGCAAGTTGCATCAGACATCTAAATATCACCATGGAGATGTGAGTTTGAAAGGCCTATTTTATTTTACTTGAGGAGTTTGCGGGTGAAAGGGGGGGGATGATGAGATGACACAGTAGATTTGGAATAAAATTGGGGCACATTTATTGACATAGTACAATCTGCAAAGGAAGCACCAAGAAAGCACTGGCGGGCACATGGCAAAACCAGCCATTCCCGCCTGGTTTCGAGTGAGACATTAGTCATCTGGGGTGTGGCATCTACCATCGCCACCCTGCAGATCTGCCCAATTCCGGGCTGGGAGACCTTCCCCTGTCACCCCCCCTTGGGCCACAGAACTCGAGTGGGTGAGGAGAGTCAGCCTCAGAGGTAAGCCCTATCTCCCAACTTGGGCCACAAAACCCTGAGCAGAAAGCCTTGGGCCTTACCAGTCACCTGAAACAGTGCCTACGAATGCTCACCCGCCCTCTCCCCCAGTGAAGTGCCCACCCGGAACTGCCACAGGAGGGCAACAAGCCTCTGCTTTGTCATCCCCCGCCCCCATGCAGTAAAAACTCCAGGATGCCCACCCAAAAGAAATCATTGCCCAAGTCAGTGAGATGAACACCGTCTTTCCTATAGAGCTCCTTCCAGATATGAGAAATGTTGGGGTGGACAATAGTCCAATCACCATGTTCAATTAAATACTTCCCGATCTCCCTGTTCACCTTCTTATGGGCCCTATCCAAAGTGCGGGAAACCAAACCATCCCTCCATGCCAGTCTCTGCAGCAGGCTGGAGCAAATGATAACAATTCTGGGCCAGTGATGCCTAATAAGCTGTAAATTGTCCAAGGCTTGAAGAATCAGTGCCTTGCCCTTCAGCAGGCTCAAATCATTCCCCCCCAGGTGTAGAACCAGAATCTGTGGGGGAATCTTCACCAGTCCTTGCTGGAATAACATGTGCAGGGGGTGCTCCCAGCTCATGCCACATGTCCAACCACTGAATGGTGGCATACTGGCTGAGCCCAAGCTGGGATCTGCAGCTCGAGGAGGCCCTCTGACCAGCCTAGAACACCATGCTGTGCCCACAAATGAGCACCCACTCCAGTTCATGCACCTTCCAGCCATCTAAAAGAACAAGAAACAAACATCTGAACTCCAGTGTCCTCACATCGTTAGAGCCCTGGCAGCAGCCTTATGCCCAATGGCCTTGGAGAGCCACCTGCCAATGGACTGAACTTTGTCTGTTGTGAAACCTAATGATGCAGCCGTGGAAGCGGCCCCACTCTGGAATGAATGTGTACCAAAATGAAGTGTTCTGAAACCCAATGCCTTCAAGGCCCGCCACATAACCACCCATAATTAATATTTGGTTAAGGGAGAGGAGTTGCTATGGCAGGACGAGGGGCTGGGGAGACTCCCCTGGACCTCAAGAAATGCCCCCAAGGCAGCAACTGGGCAAAGGTCCTGCACTGGGGCAGGGAACAGAAACAACCTAACCCCCCTCCCAGCCTGGTCAGTCCTGGATTTCCTCAGCAGAATAAGGACAACCTCCTGAGAGAATTGCACATCACTAAATTGTGAAGCCCATCCCAACTGATCTCCTTAGCTACCACGACCAATTCGGCAACCCTAAATGCTCTAAAGAATGCTGTAAGTGCCGCCGCATGGAACAATGTGGCCTCATGCAGTGAGTAACATATGAAGGGACACTGAATCCCCCAAAACTCTGTAATATGTCTGGTGACAGAGGGCGTCTTGAGTCGGGAGGCTCCAGAGACCCCCTGGACCAACCCCGGATCACCCGCCTGACCCAAAAGTCAGCTGTGCTGTCCACCATGCCCTTCATCTTAGACCAGAAGGCCAGTGCCATGAGCCTGCCCCCAATGGTCCAGGCTGAGAGTCCCCTCATATGGGCATCGACATAAAACTGGAGTAAGTGATCCACCGGAATGGGCCACAGCTGCTGCAGATGTGATGCCACCCTGAAGGTAAAGAACTCCTACATGATCTGGCAAAAGAAGCTCTTGTGCTAAGGGCTAAAGGCTGCAGGATAGCCTGCTCTGCCTCTTCCAGCCAACCTCCCATAGAGCGGCTGGCATGGTGTCCAGCACCTCCCACATCCAGGGTGCCAGTTCTCGGAAACACTGCACCTGGTTACGCGACAATGCATCAGCCATGGCGTTGTCCAAGCCTGGAATGTG